>NW_022681462.1:103571327-106043202 GCF_009764315.1 Trachypithecus francoisi | reverse complement strand
AACATGGGTCATGTCATGTGTGGGGATGGCTGAGGAGCGGAATTGAGGGAATCAGAGTCTCTGTTGTTTGTGGAGCTGTCATACCAGCCCCAGACTGCTTATCTCTGAACTTATTTTATTTGAGGTAAAAGTAAACCTCTGTCTTATTTAAGACCAAGTTATTTTCAGAGTCCTATTACTCACACAGCTGAAATTCTCCCAAATAATGTGGGTAGACAGAAAATAATCATATAAATTATTAATATAAATAAGCATATGGGGATATGCTATGTTTGTGAATGTGCTTGTAGATTATGTGTGTATTTGGGTGTGTGCACATGTGTTCTGCATGTGTTGTGTGTGTGTACGTGTATGTATGCTATGTGTGTGTGTATGCTGTATGTGTGCCTGTGTCTACATACGTGCATGCACAATGTGTGTGAATGCATATGTGCATGAGGTGTGTGTATATGTTGCAATGTGCTTGTGTGTACATGTGTGTTTGTGTGAATTTCTGCTATATGTATGTGTGTGCTAGTGTGTGTGCCTATATACTAGATGTGTGTGCATAGTGTGCATGGACTCCATGTGCATGCGTGTATGCTATATGTGTGCTATATGTGTTTGGGTGTGCTGTGTGTGCATATGTGTATGCTGCATGCATGTTTGTGTGTGTGATGTGTATGCACATGCGTGTACTCTATACATGTATTTGTGTGTATGTTGTGTGTGGGCATGAGTGTATGTATGTTAAATTTGTGTGTATGCTTGAATGCTATGTGTGTGGGCATGTGTGTGTATGTGTATACTTTGTGTGTATGCATTTATACTGTGGGTGTATGTGCACATGCACTGCCTTCTATTCAGTGTACAAGACACACAGTTCTCCATAGGGCCACACATACAAGCCAGGGAGCCCAGGTCTGTGGCATGTCTGCTTCCCACCCTCCAGCTACAAGCCAAGCAGAACCAGCTTCTCTCCCCACATGCTGAAGACACCAGGGACTTTGCCAGATTGCAACTCACTGTCTGTCTCCACAACCTGAACCTTAGCTTCCACTGTAAAGTGCCTACCTAACTTTAAACTGCTGCCCCAAATAGATTGCACACCTGGTATCAGTGTCTACAGACAAATGCCTCACTGTTGTCCAATAAATACTGTCCAATAAATACTGACGACATTGGCGAAGTTATGGCCTTGGCCCAGCATTGCTCATTGAAGTGATAAACCAGCAGCTTTGACACCTAAACTCATTCCAAAAGCAGTTTAAAAAAACAAACGAAGCAAGATAATTCAATGACACTTCATAACTTAAATTTTAGAGAGACAGGTAGGTGATAGGCTCCCTGATTATGATTTCCCAGCTCCTGACAGTATGGATGATGCTTACTTCCTCTGATACCAAATTAGAAAACTCAAGTCTCTGTCTCCTGAAACAGAAGAACCATCCACAGAGCCTCAGTGCCACGAAACCTGTCTGCCCACGAGTCTTGGCTCAGCCCAGCACGTGCTGCCCTCTTCCGATCAGGGCATCGGGCCATTTGGTTTAAAAAAAAAGACTCCGGCCGGGCGCGGTGGCTCAAGCCTGTAATCCCAGCACTTTGGGAGGCCGAGACGGGTGGATCACGAGGTCAGGAGATCGAGACCATCCTGGCGAACACGGTGAAACCCCGTCTCTACTAAAAAAATACAAAAAAAAAAATTAGCCGGGCGATGTGGCGGGCGCCTGTAGTCCCAGCTACTCGGGAGGCTGAGGCGAGAGAATGGCATAAACCCGGGAGGTGGAGCTTGCAGTGAGCTGAGATCCGGCCACTGCACTCCAGCCTGGGCGACAGAGCGAGACTCCGTCTCAAAAAAAAAAAAAAAAAAAGACTCCAAGACACTGAAGGCAGCTTTGGAGAAACCTGACAAGGGCTAGGTGAGAAGTGAATGGCTGACAAGGAGCAGGGAAGCTGCATTTCTTCTCCCCTCCGCGAGAAGCTCAGTAAGTCGCACGGAAAGGTCTCCCTTTCGATGCCCACGAGTGATCTCCCATTAGAGTTAATGGGACTTACCCTGTGCACAGAACACTGAGAGCGGGTGATTGCAATCTCAGCTCTAAATAGCCTGTTCTTATTCGAGACCCTCTGGAGTCCTCTGCCTTTATGGCCTTTCTGTGTTCTCTCCCAGAGTTCCATTTCCTACTGAGTCAAATCACAAGTTCAGAGTTTTGAAAATTTCCAAGTCTTGTCAGAGTGAGACTTGGCTAAGATAAAAATTTGGTGAAGACACGGTCCATTGGAAGATATCTCTTTTTATTTCGCCTGCATAAAATAATGAGGGTTTTAAAAATTGCTCTAATTTTCTTGACAAATAATAGAGTTTGAGGTGATATCAGTAGAGGGATTAATAAGGACAATAAAGCATATTTTGTAGACCAGAGCAAAGAAATAAAAGAGTTGTGATGAAAGCTGAGAGATCTGGGCAGGAGTGACTGCACACTGAAGGTAATGAACATATGGAATAAATGAGGAGACAAGGCAAATGTAGCAAAAAATTAATTCAAGCCCCTGACTTATTTCAAGGGAGAGAAGGCATGTCGACAGATGGTAAAACATCGGGAATGCAGGATTAAGATAAATTTTAAGAGGACAGGTGTGCAGGACAGAATGGCCTTTTCTGCTCTGAAATGCTCTTCCCTCTTTAATATTTCATCGCTGGTTGGATCCCAAGGCACAGCCCGCATTAGGTGCCCATTGCAATATGCCCTTACAAAAGGGCTATACGTCTTGTCTCTGCCACGAGGCTGAACTTTAATCCACTCTGAGAGATGTATGGCTCATTCCCCCTCTGCAGGGAGGCCGAAGAGCCTAAATTCAGGAAGGAACTCTCTTTCAACAGGAGATCTGGCTACTACAGCCGGGCTCTAATTTAAAATTACCACAAGGTTTCTGTGCACAAAATACTAGAAGTCCTAAAGACATAAATGTGTTTGACTATATGCAAGAGTAATATTTTATGTATCAAAACACTATACCCACGTTAAATGACAAGCGGCAAATGAAAAATAGTTGCTACATGTGACAGATCAATATCCTTAAAATATAAAGAAACCTAACCAAGAATAAAAAAATAACACTGTCAAAGAAAATGAACAGGCAATTGAAAATATAAATCAATAATAAATATGTGAAAATATTCTAATTCATTAGAATTCAAATCAAGATAAAATCTATCTACCGTTCATACCTACCAAATGGGTAGAGATGAAAATATTCATAAATGCCAAAGAGTATTTTGGAATAAGTGAAAAAATAGAATTATATGTTGGTAAGAATACGAGTTAGAGAAGAATTTCTGGATGATAATTTGTTGATTTTTATTAAAAATCAACTAAATGTCCATACTTTTTGACCTGGAAAGGTCACATTGAAGATTTGCCTTAACAGCAAAAAGATTTACATACAATGTAATTTTTTGCGTAGTCACTTCAAGTGTCTACCAGTGGACGACTGGGTAAAACCATTCATGTATCCAGCAAATATTTGTGGACCGTCTGCCATGTGTCGCTTATTATTCTGTGTTCTTTTAATACAGCAGTGGACAAAACTAGCAAGGACCCTATCCTGCTGAAGCTTCTATTTTAGCTGAGGACACAGACAAGAAACCACTAAATACATCATAAAATGGCAGATGGCAATGCATGCCGTGAAAGAAAATTTGAAAAGCAAAGAAATGGAGAGTGATCAAGGGCTGCTGGAAGACCAGCAGAAACGCTTAAAGCCACGAAAACAATGTCATAGAGAATACTTGATAAATTGTGAAAAAGTCTAGGATGTTTTAAAAAACAAAAGGATATTATAAACCAATAAGTACAATACAATACTATTAATATCATGTGGAAACAAATTATATGCACTGGAAGAAATGGATATGTGCCCCGAAATGTTCCCAGTAGTTTTCTCTGGCCTACGAGATTATATATGATTATTTTTAAAGCTATTTCTTCTATTTTCCAAAACTTCTACTCAGTTGTGTACTTTTACAAAAGTAGAAATACAGAAGCGTTTGGGCCTTTTTTAAAAAAAGAAATAGCAATAAGTGTCTCTCCTCAGCAACTTGTTTTATGTATGCAGTGATCTGATATGGGCTTAACAAGAGCGTGCGACAAGGCCGGAGGTGATGAGAAGCTTGGGGGATGCTGCTGCTGTTGCGTCCTCACCTGTCTGAAGGGTGCTCAAAGCCCAGGGGTTCAGCCTCTCCCTGCGGTGTCAAGGGCAAGACCGAGGGCTGCAGTTGGCACACGGTGAGAAACGTTTGCGCCACGGGTGCCCAGCAGTGTGGGGGTAGCAGTCAGTGTAAGTGTGGCCTCCAAGATTATGCGCAAATTAGAGGATCCACGAGGGTTCTCCCTAGTGTTTCACCCTTTGTCTTTCTAGCTCTGCCTCAGCTCAAAACAGCCTCATCCCAACAGCACACAGGCTTTGGTTAACAAGAGCAAGCATTCTTCAAAAATAGCCGGACTGCACCAGCACATAGGAGAAACGTTTCCAGGCTATGAAAAAATAAAACCATGAAAATATGTTGATGGAGACAAGGCTAGCTTTGAAAGAAATACAATATGCAGCAACCATCTTGTTCCAGGGGGAGATTCTGTACCCAAACGTGCAGCGTTCATAATGCCTCCACTGCTCAGATTGCTTAAATTTACAAAACATACTCCCATTCACCATTGTATTTGTTTTCCAGATTGCACTGTGTTGAGTAGAGGGGCTCTTATCTGCCCTTGACAGAGAAGGAAAGTGACCCATGGAGAGGCAACCCCCCCGGGAATCCTGACTTCTGCCTCCGAGCAGCCATAAGCGGGTCAGCACAGAGCCCTCACACGTGGCTGTCGGCGCTGGGTTAACAGCCAGGGCAGACAATGAAGACGGTGGCGGGCTGCTCAGATTCCAGAACAGAGAGCTGTTTATCTTGTACTTTTGTGTCTCAAAGGGTTGGATTTGGCATTTTTAAACCTTCAGATGATAGCCTCTCAGGTGCTCAGTCTGAGGTTTATGAGAAAATGGATATGAAGCAGGGCAGCCTGTGCCTGGGAGGAACCCATCCGGAAGGGCTCGCCTCTTACCCTGTGTGTCCATCGACCAGGACTGCAAACACTTCCCCTGGCGGGGCCAGCCAGCCTGCCCACAGCCTCAGTGTCTTGGAAAACCACCAGCGTCTCACTGTCACTTAACACTTTGTGGGAAGTCACTCCCACACTGGCTGCAGACACTTAGGAAGAAAAGAAAGGATCGATAGACTTGCAAAGCCAGGAAGGGAAATGCAATATGCATTTGGTGTTACTGGCAAGGAAAGGTTCATTTTGAGGGTATGCATAATTCCCTGAGCAGCACAGTTCAGCTGCTCTGTCCAGCTCTTCCCCACATTGCTGGCAGCTTTCTCTCAGACTGCAGTAGTCTCCAACCCTCCCTGAATTGTTGGTTCTGTCAGTTCTGTCTGTGTTTGCCATTCAGACTCAGGCCTTAGCTTCTTACTGTTTTATTTCTGCATAAACTACTGGAGGAGCTCATTCACTTAATGTCTGATGTCTTGGATGTCTATGGAAAGTCCAGTGAGACGGTACCTGGACCTTTGGAGGCAGGCCTGACTTCCCTGCCACCTGGGCTCTGTGCATGGAACACCTTCACCTGGACTCCTTCAAACTCAGCACACACTACACACAGGTGTAGTCTATTTTTTTCTTCCCAGCCCTCTTTCCCGGTTGCTGCTGCACTCCATGTGTCAGCCCATCACCCAGACTCCAGCTCAACTGTGTTTCCCTCGAGCAATCGCTGCACCCGCGGAGCTGTCTTTTGGTCCTCATAGCAACCCCACTGACGAGGAAGGAAGTGTAGCTCAGAGAGGCAGACACTGGACCCAGCTATTAGAGCACATCAGAGGCAAGGTCTGCATTTGGTGCAGCTTCTCGCACTCCCCGTGGCTCCATTGTTGCTCCTTGTACATGCTTGCCCCCCACACACCAGCAAACCCCACCAGCATCTCTGTTGAGAGGTACCCACATGTTCTTCTGCATGTTCACTTCACAAAGGATCATGCAGCCTCCTCACCCCAGGCTGTGCACACCAGCCCCACCTCCCGTGGGTGGCGGGCTCCACCCAGTGCTGTTCAGAACTAAGGACCTCTTTGATGTTTTCTGCCAGAGGAGCCCCCGCCTGCACTCCACAGGGCAGACCCACACCAAGGTAAATCTATGAGTGCAGTTTGAGGACAGACAGACCTGACTTCAGGCCAGACACACCCACAGCTAGCTAACGGTTCCCATTTGCTGAACTGCTCTGCCTCATCTCAGATGAGAATAACAATTGCCCCTGGTCTAGAGGGTCATTTAGAGGTGACTGTGGTCATGTGCCAGGAAACTCATTTGGTGATATTCACAGTTACTCTATTGTCCAAATAAACACCTGTACCCAGGTGGTCTCTACCCTCCTTCATGCTCTTCCTCTCCTGCTCATCTTTGCAAATTCTCTGTTCCCTCATGGTTAAAACATTCCTGAGGATGCCTCTCTTGCTTCCTGGAAATGTCCAGTGACCTGTCCATAAATATTCCGCCATCTGCTAGGTGAGACCTAAGGCCTGGGGAGAACCCTCTGGGGGAGGTGATTTTTATCAACATTGCAAGATAGAGAAACACAACTCAAGCTCTAGAGTCAGGCTGCAGAAATGTCATCTGATCTCCCAGTCACAGTTGTTCAAAATCAGTTTCCTCATCTGTGCAGTGGGCATAGTGATTGAACTAACTCCTTGTGTAGACTGTGGAATGGCAAGGGTTTTAAACAAAATTTTCTAAAGTGGGGATAATATTATTGAATTCCTTGTAGAATCATTATGAGATTGGTCACTTCAAAATAGATAGAATTAACAATCTTCAAGTAAACAGGCTTACACCAGAACAAAAAGCAAAACCAAAAACACAAAGATGGTGGGGATAAATAAAGCAGGCCAGATTAACAGCATCTGGTGTCTTTAAAATAGAGTGGGCAAGAGATGACCACTGTAGTAGTCAAATCTCACACTGCTATAAAGAGCTACCTGTGACTGGGTAGTTTAGGAAGAAAAGAGGTTTAATTAATTCAGTTCCACAGGCTTTACAGGAAGCATGGCTGAGAAGACCTCAGGAAACTTACAATCATGGCAGAAGGTGAAGGGGAAACAAGCACATGTTCATGTAGCCACCAGGAGAGAGAGAGAGAGTGAAAGGGTAAGTGCTACACACTTTCAAACAACCAGATCTCATGAGAGCTCATTCACTATCACAACAACAACAAAGGGGATGTTCACCTCCATGATCCAATCACCTTCATTTTATTCCACGGGGAATTCAATTCAACATGAGATTTGGGTGGGAGCACCATCAAACCATATCATTCTACCTCTGGCCCCTCCCAAATCTCATGACCTGCTCATATTTCAAAACACTATCATGCCTTCCCAATAGTCCCCCAAAGTCTTAACTCATTCCAGCATTAACTCAAAAGTCCAAGTCCAATGTCTCATCTGGAAATAAGGCAAGTCCCTTCAACCTATGAGTCTGTAAAATCAAAAACAGGTTAGTTACTTCCAAGTTACAGGCACTGGATAAATGCTCCTATTCCAAATGGGATAAATTGGCCAAAACAAAAGGTCTACATGCCCCATACATGTTCAAAACCCAGCAGGGAAGTAATTAGATGTTAAAGCTCAAAGTAATCTCCTTTGACTCCATGTCTTACATTCAGGCCACATTGATACAAGGGGTGGTCTCCCAAGGCCTTGGACACCTCTGTCTTGTGTCTATATAGAGCTCAACTCCCACAGCTTCTCTCAAGGCTTGGCATTGAGTGTCTGCAGCTTTTACAGGGGCACAGTGCAAGCTGTCTGTGAATCTACCATTCTGGGGGCAGGTGGATGGTGGCCCTCTTCTCACAGTTCCACTAGGCAGTGCCCCAGTGGAGACCTCCTACATTCCCCTAGTAGAGAACTCCATACTGCTCTAGTAGAGGTTCTCTATGAGGGCTCCACCCCTGAAGCAGACTTCCCCCTGGACATCCAGGCATTTCCCTACATTCTCTGAAATCTAGGTGGGGGCTCCCAAGCCTCAACTCTTGCCTTCTGTACACCCAATGGCTTAATACCATGTGGAAGCCACCAAGGTTTCTTATGGCTTGCAACCTCTGAAGCAGTGGCCTGAGACATATCTAGGACCCTTTTAACCATGGCTGGAGCTGTAGTGACTGGGAAGCAGGGTGTCATGTCCAAATGCTGCACAGAGCAGTGGGGTCCTGGGCCTGGCCTGGCCCACAAAACCATTTTTCCCTCTTAGGCCTCCAGGGAGGCCTCCTGTGATGGGAGGGGCTGCTGTGAAGGTCTCTGAAATGTCTTGGAAGTATTTTCCCCATCATCTTGGCTATTAACATTTGGATCTTTTTTACTTATGCGAATTTCTGAAGCTGGCTGGGACTCCCCCCTCCGAAAATGGGTTTTTCTTTTCTATCACACGACCAGGCTGAAAATTTTTCAAACTTTTATGCTCTGCTTTCCTTTTAAATATAAATTCCATATGTCTTTATAGCAGCATGATTTATAATCCTTTGGGTATATACCCAGTAGTGGGATGGCTGGGTCATATGGTACATCTAGTTCTAGATCCCTGAGGAATCGCCATACTGTTTTCCATAATGGTTGAACTAGTTTACAATACCACCAACAGTGTAAAAGTGTTCCTGTTTCTCCACATCCTCTCCAGCACCTGTTGTTTCCTGACTTTTTAATGATTGCCATTCTAACTGGTGTGAGATGGTATCTCACTGTGGTTTTGATTTGCATCTCTCTGATGGCCAGTGATGATGAGCATTTTTTCATGTGTCTGTTGGCTGTATGAATGTCTTCTTTTGAGAAATGTCTGTTCATATCCGTTGCCCACTTTTTGATGGGGTTGTTTGTTTTTTTCTTGTATATTTGTTTGAGTTCTTTGTAGATTCTGGATATTAGCCCTTTGTCAGATGAGTAGATTGCAAAAATTTTCTTCCATTCTGTATGTTTATTGCGGCACTATTCACAATAGTAAAGACTTGGAATCAACCCAAATGTCCATCTGTGACAGACTGGATTAAGAAAATGTGGCACATATACACCGTGGAATATTATGCAGCCATAAAAAAGGATGAGTTTGCGTCCTTTGTAGGGACATGGATGTAGCTGGAAACCATCATTCTTAGCAAACTATCACAAGAAGAGAAAACCAAACACCGCATGTTCTCACTCATAGGTGGGAACTGAACAATGAGATCACTTGGACTCAGGAAGGGGAACATCACAAACTGGGGCCTATCATGGGGAGGAGGGACTGGGGAGGGATTGCATTGGGAGTTATACCTGATATAAATGACGAATTGATGGGTGCTGACGAGTTGATGGGTGCAGCACACCAACATGGCACAAGTATACATATGTAACAAACCTGCACGTTATGCACATGTACCCTAGAACTTAAAGTATAATAAATAAATAAATAAATATTCCAGTTTCAGGAAATGTTTTCTTTTTTTGCTTATGAATATAAGCACACCCTGTTAGAAGCAGCCAGGCCAAATCTTGAACACATTGCTGCTTAGAAATTTCATTCGCCAGATACCCTAAATCATCTCTCTCAAGTTCAGAGTTCCACAGATCCCTCAAGCAGAGGCACAATGCTGCCAGGCTCTTCACTAAAGCATAGCAAGAGTAACCTTTACTCCAATTCCCAATAATTTCCTAATCTCCATCTGAGACCACCTCAGTCTGGACTTCACTGTCCATATCATTATCAGCATTTCGGTCACAACCATTCAACAAGTCTCCAGGAAGTTTCAACCTTTCCCACATCTTGCTGTCTTCTGAGCCCTCTAAACTGTTCCAACCTCTACCCATTACCCATTTCCAAAGTCACTTCCACATTTTCAGGTATCTTTATAGCAATGCCCCAGTTCTCTTGTACCAATTTCCTGTATTAGTTTGTTCTCACACTGCTATAAAGATATATCTGAGACTGGGTTATTTATAAAGAAAAGAGGTTTAATAGGCTCATGGTTCTGTGGGCTGTGCAAGCTTCTGCTTCTGGGGAGGCCTCAGGAAACTTACAGTCATGATGGAAGGTGAAAGGGAAGCAGGCAGGTCTTCACATGGTCAGGGAGAGAAAGAGAATGACAGGGGAAGTGCTACACACTTTTAAACAACCAGATCTCATGAGAACTCACTATCATAACAGCAAGGTAGAAATCTGGCCCCATGATCTGATCATCTTTCACTAGGTCTCTCCCTCAACACTGGGGATTACAATTCAACATGAGATTTTGGTGGGGACACAGAACCACACCGTCTCATGCACACCTGGATCACAGAGGCACAGTGCAGTACCTGCCGGAGACAAGAGCTAGGGGCATAGGCAAGTCAGCTCTGGAATCTTACCGCGTTGCCTGGGAATCCATTGCTGGGGTTGAGCTGTGGAAGCAGGAGGTGAAAGATGTGCAGCAGGGATCCCATGCGGCACCAGACCAAAGCAGGGTCAGCCTTAGGAAGGACAGAGTAGGAGAAACTCAGGAGAGTGAGTCCTGAACCAGGATAAGGTGGGCGCCATCCCCACAGCAGAGCCCAGGGGATGACAGCTCCAGCTTGCTATCAAGGCTGCGGGGAGGGCCAGACAGCAGGTATTACATCATTCTCCAGATGTTTCTGGTGCAGGAGGGCTCAGGAAGCCACCCAAGTTTTACTTTGTTGCTGTTTTTATTATTTGTCTATTTGTTTTAGCTCTGCCTTCCTGCTTTTCTTCCCAGAATCTCTATTCCTTGCCCAAATTAACTCCCCTTTGGATAGAGCTTAGCCAGTGCTGTGTGCCAATTGTGTCCCCAAAAGGACAAATCCGAGTGTTAACCTTGGTGCCTGTGTGACCTTGTTTGGAATGGGGAGTGTGCAGATGTCATCATGGGAGGACTTAAGGTAGACCCTGTGTGCAGTCGCTGGCTTCTTGATGGAAGAGGTGAGGTTGCAGAGCCTCATGCAGAGGGAGGACGGCCCGATGGCGATACAGGCAGAGACTGCCATAATGCGGCCATGGACTGGAGAAGGCCTGGAGCCGCCTGGAGCCCCCAGGGCCCGGAAGAGTCAAGGAGGGATTCTCCCCCAAAGCTTGTGGAGGAAGCGTGGCCCTGCCAACACCTGCGTTTGGCTTCCAGCCCAGAACTGAAAGAATAACTGTCTGTTGTTTGAAGCCACCACGTGTGTGAATGTGTCACAGCAGCCCTAGGTAGGCCAGGCAGCCAGACGCTGCGGCTTGCTCCAGTGAGGGCACACACTCTGCTGACATCTTGTTTTACAGCCCTGCTGAGCTGGCTGCCCTGGGGTCCCTGCTTTCCAGCCTGAAGCTTCCATGACCTATGGTTTAGAAGAGACCTAGTGCTCACTGTCCAGAAGACTTAATGCCAAGGCCTGGTCCAGAGGCTGCCTGGCCAGCTTTCGAATGAGTCAGGAAGCGCCGGGCCCAGTAATGAGCCTCTCCCGAGTTGTCTGTGGGAGTCAAGGCAGGCCAGGCAGCCCTTGTCATCCACACGAGCTCCCCAGGCAGCCCACGTCAGTCCCGGCAACTGACATGGATGCACAAACTCTTGTTTATATTGAACCAAGCTCTTATCCCCTCCCCATTCCCCACCAGCACTCACACAGCTGCACACCAACCGCCTGCCCCTGGCGCTCTCAGCTTGTGCTGTCCTGGGGTGCATTCGCAACCCAGAGCCACAGCCGTGGCTGCCCCTCCCCAGCCTCCCGGCCTCAGCAGCCACACGGAGGCACAGAGGGATCACTCGCGGAGGGATGACTAGAGGAGAGCACTACACTAGACGCTTGGTGCCGTGCATCTGATTCAACTCTCGCAGTAACTGTCTAAGGTAGGAGTCATACTCCTCGTTTCTAAAACAGAAAGACTGAGACTCACAGAGAACAAGTTATTTGCCCTGCGTCTCCCAGCTAGAAAGTGGTCAAACTGGATGAGAACTGTGTTGGATGCACAGTTCTCGTTCTTGGCAGGAGAGACTCCCGTGTCTGGCGGGTAAGGAGGCTGCTCTCCCTGGAAGACAATTCCCCATGTGTGCTGCAGGGCAGAGCCAGCTGTGGCAACGTCCTGCAGGGGGTGCAGGCTTATAGCACACCTGCCCCACCTGCCCGCACAGTGGGGAAAGGCAGCTCATGTCCCCAAAAGGAACATCAGGGGCAGATGGGGACCAGCTCCCCCAAGCCCATCTTCTTGGTCCTGAGCTCCCAGGGTATCTGTCCTGATGTCCCAGACCCCTGGGAGGCCTTGAGCCCCCACCTGCCCTAGCAGGGTACAGATCCCCTTCTCTGTGTCTCCTGTGGGCAGAAGCTGAGCAAACACGGGAGTCTCTCCTGCCAAGAATGACAGCTGCGCCTCCGACAGAGGTCTCTTCCAATTTGACCACTTTCTAGCTGGGAGACGCAGGGCAAATAACGTATCCTCTGTCTCAGTCTTTCTGTTTTAGAAACGAGGAGCATGATTCCTACCTTAGAGAGTTACTGCGAGAATTAAATAAAATACACTGCACCAAGCACCCAGTGTGGCACTCTCCACGAGTGATCCCTCCGAAGGCGCAGTTCCTCCCCTTGCCAACCTTTCCAGTAAACAATGCACACTACTTACCATTTATTTCTGAGGATTTTTCCCGGCAAATTATTTCACAGTGGGAAGCACAACTATTACAATGCACCTAGTGTCTTCAAAAAAAGTACAAAAGTGGGCCAAAAAAGGTCACCTTAGTTATGTCTCAGCAAACGTCAAAACTTCATTGGTCTCTCAAGCCCCTGTTCTGCCTAAGAGTTCTTCCAGGTAAGATTGGGCACTCCTGTGGGATCTCGGGGAGCTGAGAAGGCAGCCACACATGCCTGAGGACCCCCGCCCCTTGGAGTGGCGTCTGTGTGGTGAGGGTCTCGCAGGGTTGCCGGGAGTGATGGGGACAGGTGTCGGGTGTAGTGCCTACCTCCGACATCTGCCAGTGTCTGCCTTTTGGTTACTGGCCTCTGAGCCTCTGCCCCTCAGCAGGCTGGGGGTTGTACATGGCCACTGACGGGTAGATCTATGAAAGCCCTACCGTCCTCATGATCTTGGCCACCACACCTGGCCACGTCCACCGTACGCTCTCTCACAGAGCCACTGCACACCGTGGCCAGCCCCTTCCTTCTCCATGCAGCTGCCCAGAGCCCTCTACCTCGCTGTGGGGCCGGGAGACAAAGGCTGTACTTGGGAATCACTGCACTCATGACTCAGTCAGGCACTGACCTGTCCCCAGAAACAGTCCCAGGACTCCTGCTCAGGGAGGGAGCACTTTTCACCCCAGCTCCCAGTAAAAGTCAGCGTGTGAGTGTGTGGGTGTCCTGTGACCTCTCTGTGTGCGAGCGTGTGAGGGCATCACATAGGACACACTCACAAGCAGAGACAAGGAATACACTCACACACACACAGAGGACACAGGACACCGTAACACACACGCACATGCAGAGAGGACACGGGATACACTCTCCGTACTCAGACACACACAGGGCATGGGACACTCACATACACACACAGAGAAAGGACACAGGACCCTCTCACACTCACACATGCAGACAGGACACTCCCCCCCCCACACACAGAGGACACGGGACACACACACACAGAGGACACGGGACACTCACACACACACAGAGGACACGGGACACTCTCACACTCACACATGCAGACAGGACACTCCCCCCCACACACACAGAGGACACGGGACACTCTCACACACAGAGGACACGGGACACTCACACACACACAGAGGACATGGGACACTCTCACACTCAGACAGAACATGGGACACACACACTCACATGCAGAGAGGACACGGGACACTCTCACACATTCACACATGGAGAGAACACGGGACACACACTCATGTGCAGAGAGGACATGGGACACTCTCACACACAGAGAGAGGACATGGGATACTCTCCATACTCAGACACACACAGAGGGCATGGGACACTCTCATATACTCACTCACACAGGCTACACAGTGACATTTTCCCACACACGTGAACAGGACCCCCTCACACACACAGACACAGAAGACACGGGACACATTCTCACAGAGAGAACACGGGAGGCACTCATGTACTCACACAGTCACACACTCACAGAAGACACAGGACACTCTCATACACATACAGACACACACACACAGGATGTGGGACTTGCTCTCACATACACACATGCACACAGAAAACATGGGGCACACTCACAGACTCCCACACAGGGGGCCACACTCATATGCTCACACAGACAACACACAGTCACACACCCCTAGCAGCACGCATCCACTTTGCAAGCATCTGTACACACACCCCACATGTGTGCACACACCATACCCCCACACATGTGCACTCCCGACACATGAGCACACACCCCACACATGTGCACACACACATATGCACGCACCCCACACCTGCACACTCACTCTCATGTCTGTTTGAGCCATCACCCAGCGGTCCACCTGAGGCTGCCTTTCTCTCCGTGGGGGGATTTCCTGGCTTCCACCTCTCAGGTCCCACTGCTGTGCTGTCTAGCATGAGTGGCTGCCTCTGGCCCTGCGAGGACCGTCGTCTGCTCTCTGGGTCAGTCACAGGCTGCCTGGTCCACCGGCTGCACCCCTGTAGCTTCTCGTGAGCCCTGCAGAGCCCTGGGCCGTGGCCTGCCCACCCACCAGGGAGCTCCTCGGCTCAGACTCACAGGTTCCAAGGCCTCTGAGTGATTCGGGCTGTGCACAGGCCACCAGCTCACTCACACGGACGGAGGCCCCGGCTCACTCACATGGATGGAGGCTACCAGCTCACTCACACAGACAGAGACCGCCAGCTCACTCACACAGAGACCGCCAGCTCACTCACTCACACAGAGACCACCAGCTCACTCACTCACACAGAGACCACCAGCTCACTCACACAGAGACCGCCAGTTCACTCACACGGACGGAGGCCACCGACTCATACAGGCAGAGGCCCCGGCTCACTCACACAGATGGAGGTCCTGAGCTCACCACACAGACAGAGGACATAGGGCTCCTGGGTTTCCCTCCTGTCAACAGCTGGAGCGACCAAAGCAGGCCTCACCTTCATGGGAAGGGGAGTCAGGCACCCCTCCACAGCAGGAAGGACTCGGCACAGCCCTGCCTCACGGACCCCAGCCCCAGCTCACCTCCTTCCCCCAGGCCTCACTTTGCGCAGCCCCATACCCAGCACACGGAGGCCCTCGAGGGTGCTCTACTCTCAGGGACATGTGCCCTCTGCACCAGGTCAGCTTGGCTACACCCAACCCTTCTTTCTCTATCCAGGCCCAGTGAGGCCTTCTCCTCGAGTCCTCCTCAACTCCCAGTGGGTGCCAGCTTCCCCCTGCATCCCGACTGCTGGCTACCACTCCCCTCACCTCGCTACTGAATGCACTCATTTTCCTGGGCTCCCGGCTACCGCGCTGAAGTTGGCCCTTTTCGTCAGTCTTCCCGCGGCCCGCTTCCTCTCCACACCATGCTCTTCTTTCCGGATCTCACACGTGCATTTGATAAGTTACAAGTGCTTGTTGCGAAATGCTGGTGTCCTGTCCCATCTCCATGAAGGCCGAGGCAGGCCCCTGGTGCCTGCATGCGGAAGGCCCTCTAAATCCTTCCAAAGCAGGTTACTCTCTGCATTCCCAGAATGCAGCAGTGCCTGGGATAAAGCAAGGGCCTCAGACGTGCCTGTCCACTGAAACTGGAAATGGTGAAGCGCCCAGTTTAACAGCATGTAGATATCATGCATAGCAGAATAGAGGTAGGTGTTAGAGTTTTACATTTTTTCATACTTTAAAGTGTATGTGCTACATTTCACTTACTTTCTCCATTTTTCCCTGCATTGATTTGCCTCAAATGGTGAAAACATCCAAATTTTAGACATAGCAAAGCCACAAAGAGGTTCCTATTACTTAAAAGAAATTAGCTCCAAGCTCTCCCCAAAGCCAGGTGTAGGATATATTTATAGCACATTCAACTGTTTGAATTTCAAATGGTAACACATGGACGGAGCAATCATGCAAAGTCATTCCTCTTCCTGGGCGCGGGGCGATGCTGTTTGTTTGTTTGTTCGTTTGTTTGTTTGTTTTGAGACAGAGTCTCACTCTGTCTCCCAGGCTGGAGTGCAGTAGTGCGATCTCAGCTCACTGCAACCTCCGCCTCCAGGGTTCGAGCAATTCTTGTGCCTCAGCCACCCGAGTAGCTGGGATTACAGGCATGTAACACCACACCCAGCTAATTTTTGTATTTTTTAATAGAGACAGGGTTTCGCCATGTTGGCCAGGCTGGTCTGGAACTCCTGGCCTCAAGTGATCCGCCTGCCTCGGCCTCCCAAAGTGCTGGAATGACAGGTGTGAGCCACTGTGTCTGGCCATGCTGCTGTCTTTGTGGAGAGAGCTTCAGTCCCATGCCAGACCTAGAGAGCCACAGCCACTGTTCTGAACGTGGGCACTTCAGCTCACTCTTTGACTTCTGTGATAGCCCTTATTCTTCACTGACCCCCGCCTGCTGCAGTGAAAGCTGAATGTACACTATGCCCTGTGTTGAGCGGTTACTACTATCTGAAGGCTACCTGGGAACAGGTGCAAAGCTTTGAGGGGTCTTTGCCCATAAACCCCCACACCTTCCAGCAAGGGTACTCTTCCAGGACGGCAGTGGGTTGCCTTGAGACTCGAGTTCACGACCAGGCTAGGAGATGAGGACCCCCAAGCTCTCCATTCAGCACCTCCAGATGGGACAGGAGCCCAGACCTGTATTCTGCAGGCCCATGCTGAGGTTTATTATCAAATGCAAGGGAGGGTCAGTATACAGGTCCCCCAGGTGATGTGGAGAGCACCAGGCACAGTGACCACCTGTCAAATGGAGCTGATGATTGAATGCAGCAGACGTGTTGTGGAACTGCAGAGATGGATACACATTCCTGGCTAGCAGTAGCTGCCCAAGAAATATCACTCCCATCCTGTAACATTGCAGCCTATGTGTAGGGAGATAACTGTTTCACGGGAAACAGCAGCCCTGGAGGAGGACTCGGCTTTGAAATGTGGTTGACATCTCCCAGGTGACACAGCTTAATCTCTCTGAACCTCAGATGTCCTATCTGTAAATAGTGAAGACAAGCACCTCACAGCGTTGCTGTCAAGATGAACTACAAGGTGCTACACAGCAGAATTCCCATCAGTGCCCAATTCTTCCCCTGCACAGAGAGCTCAGGTGCACATTGACCTGGTGAAGGACATCAGTCTCGGCTCTTCCAGGCTGGAGGTCAACCTCGGTCTCAGAGCTCAGGCATCTTCCAAGTTCCTTCCCTTCCCACTTGGCCACTTGCCACCAGACAGCTCCCTCTAATTTCTCCCCACACAACCCAGCTGTGAGCCCTGGTCAGGCCACCTGGCTGTGATCTGGTGATCACATGGTCCACCGCTGTGTGGTACACAAGAGGCCGGACATCCAGTACATCGAGGGTGTGTGTCCATTCGGCCTACGTCAACCTCTCCCTGGCAATGCTGAAAGCTTCAGCGAAGTTAAGAAAACAAAACAGGGTGCAAGGTTCATGTTACCTTGGGGTCACTTTGTGAGTCCCATAACTGTGGCTGGAAGCCAGTACTGGAGTATCCTCTGGAAGAGAGGACGGTCAGTTCTGAGCGCTGTGCATGTCAGTGAAATGGAAACTACAGTCGTGATTAATCCCTCTCTCTTCGGTGCATCTGAAGACTTGGATGAGTGCCCCTGATTCCAGGTCATCTTCACAATGCAACTGAAGCGCCCTTTGAGCTCTGTCTGTTTAAAACTGTCAGCTGGAGAGATGCCACATGGTTGTAGAGGCCAGAGCAGCAGCCGAGTAGGGCTGCCTGGAATCATTGTGCACCTCGGCCTCCACAAGAACGGCCTCCCTCGTGCAGAGGACCAGCCCTGCAGACTGCTGGCCATAGTGGACCACACCTGCCATTCACTCAGAGGAATCTGGATTTGTTCAAAAGAATGGCACCCTTGCCTCTGTGACTGCAAAAGAACTCTCGGCCAATGCCCAGTGGTCCCAACAGGCCCAGAGGAACTCGGCCAACCCCTCCGCCCTTGGTAGCCAGGGGCCCCACGCCCATGGCCTCCAGTGCGGACCTGCCTGCCCGTGGGCTGTGCTCCCTCTTCCCCCACACCACACACTCCCGGCTCATTCCTGCCTTGGCTTTTTACGTGGGAAATGCAAACCCTCTGTCCTTCACTCTCCTGAAGCAAAGCCTGCTTCCCGAGGTCTCAGCAGTGTCTCGGCCAGGAAGCCCTCAGCACTCCCTTGGCGTGGGACCTCCAGGACAGGCCTGCAAACCACCGATGGTCTCACCCAGGGTGATGCTTGTGGTTCCGGCGGCATGTGAGGGGTCAGGATGATTCACAGAAGGGCACCGAGGATCAGGGAGGTGTCCGAGGGGCTGCTGCCAGCCGAAGCTCAAAGGGTGAAGCTGCATTCACGGAACCCAGTGAAACTGCAGGAGCTCACTCAAGGCGAAGGCTGGTCCAGGTGCAGCCACAGGGGGTTGGCTGTGTCTCTGTGCAGAGCGTCCACAGCTCAGGTTCTGTTCTCCCTACCCACTTTCTCCGGCTCCAGTCAAGCCCCGGCACAAACATGGCCCAATGGTGGGACACAGGTGTCAGGTGGCTGCTGCAGGGCAGGGATGAGCAAACACAATGTGCCTGCCCCTGGCTCGGGTGGGCTCAGGCCCCTTCACCCAGCGAGGAGTTGGTGCCCCCAATCTCTGGGAGGACATATCCTAGGGGATTTCCTCCATGGTGTTGGAATTGAGGGACTCAATGACATCCCTTCCCAGGAGCACCGAGTGCTACAGCGTCCCTGGCACCTGCCTCAGCCTCACACACCAGGGCCCAGGGCTGCCCTGCAAGGGGGGAGGGAGACCCAGGTGAGGACCTGGAGCTGTGGGCTTCCCCACCCGTGAATTCGCAGGTGAGGACCTGGAGCCGAGGGCCAGTTCTTACTGCTCCAAGCGCCCGTAGGCCAACGTTGGCAATGGCCTCCATGCCCTGAGCCTCAGCCCCTCATCAGCATGACTGGTGACGGTGTCCAGGTGGACCCCACCTGGCCAAGTGGCCTGGGGGAGCCGGCACATTGCATCTCTTTCCTGGTCACCAGAAACTAGACACCGAGTTTCTTTCCTAGTCACCGGAAACTAGAACACAGCCTGGGAGGGCCAGCCCACCGAGCTTCTCTCCTGGTCACCAGGAGCTGGACATCGAGTTTCTTTCCTGGTCACCAGGAACACAGAGGTGTGCGCTGGCTTCTCTGGATGCTTGAACTGAGAAAAGTTAGAAGTCAGATGGGATCTGGAGAGGGTGGGGCATTTTTGAGCTACAAAAATGAGAGAACAGGACAGAGCAGAGAAGCAGCAGTGGAAGGTGGGAGTCGGAGAAGAGGAACAGAGTCACAGAGGGAGAGCAGGACCCCTGGAGCCCCATACCCTGGCCCTCATCCCAGCCTGAGAGGGGTTTTTGGCTGCTCCCACCCCTGGAGACCCTGAGCTGGGACTGAGACCCCCGACCCCTGGAGACCCTGAGCTGGGACTGAGACCCCCGACCCCTGGAGACCCTGAGCTGGGACTGAGTCCCCCGACCCCTGGAGACCCTGAGCTGGGACTGAGTCCCCCGACCCCTGGAGACCCTGAGCTGGGACTGAGTCCCCCAACCCCCGGAGCCCCCGAGACTCCGTCCTTCAGTGATCTCAGCTTCATGTTTCTGAGCTAATGGCAGCACATTCTGACTCCATGATTGCCGAGATCGTGTTCATCCCTGAGCTTTATCGAGTGTTCTCCATGGGCCAGTTACTCCCCATTCATTCTATGTGCCACTTCAAGGAAGATTCATATCTTGCCTACCATGAGAGTACTACTTAATCTTGTCCCCATCATACACATTTTAAAATCAGAAAACAAAAATGTGAGACAGAGAGAAAATGGATGGTGTGCATGAGACAGCAGAACCAGAAGGCTGCAGAGACTGCCTGGCCCATGCAAGAGGGAGAAGCCCAGTGCCCTGCACTGTCCCACCGAGATGGAGATGCCCAAATGGAGCAGGGCTCCCTGACACTGTGCCAGTCTCTCCTTCTCTAATTCTTACTTAATTGCCTTGCCATGAAGCCAGGTGTGCATGGCAAAATGTCTTTGCTGGGTTGCCTTTTGAAAAGTTCTTGCTCAGTTCATCTCCTGCTCTCCACCTTGGTTCAGCCCAGGCTCCCAGCTCCCGTCCCCTCACCACTGCAGCCAGGTACCTCTCTAGAGTCAAGTCCAACAATGCTGGTCCTCACTTCACTCTTTATGGGTTTCCCAGAATCGACCTCCAGTCTATTTCTGTATTTTCAGGGCTGTTTATCACCTGACCTCTACCTGAGTTTACTCCTTCACTCCATCACCCCAAATCCAACTTCACAACCCAACTCCAGAGTCAGCACGATCTTATTTGCTGATGATACTGACGTAAATGCAACAGGAATTCCTGCCTGGTGGAGTCTGCAGTGTCCTGGGGGAGACAGACAAAGAAGAGTGAACCGAACGAATGAGAAAGCATAGAGTTTGTTACAGGTTAAATGTGCTGCGAAAGAAAGAGGAAGCAGAGGGGTCCAGGAGGCCCAGACAGGCGAGCGTGGGGGACGAGCAGAGTCAGCCAGGGTGGCCATGTCACCCCTACTGAGAAGGCAGTGGTGTTTGAGGGAAAGCTTGCAAGGGTGGGGGGAAAATCCAACAGGCTCTGGAGGAAAGATTCGAGGCAGACAGAGGAGCCACGAGAAGGACCTTAAGGTGGAGGTGCACTGGACACATGAGGGGAACAAGGGAGGCCAGCGTGGCCAGGGAGAGCACAGGAGCTGAGGTCGGAAGAGTGGTGGGAACCAGAACATCGGCGGGCACCAGGGGCTGTTACTAGAAATTTGGGCCTCCCTCAGTAAGGCAGTGGCCTCCTGAGGATTCCGAACAGAGGAGTAAAATGGTCCGAGAGAGCTTTGGATGCTGTGCCCAGGACACACTGCAGGATGGCCAGGGCTGTGGGTGCAGCAGAGATGCAGGAGTGGTCAGGCTGCCGCCCTGACACAGCCCAGAGAGGACAGCGCTGGACCAGGCTGAACCTGGAAAGGAGGTGGGGACTAATCGGATTTGGGTCATGTTTGGCCATGGGGCCAATAGATTCCCTCATTGTTTGGGTTTGCAACGTGAGGTAAAGAGAAGGGTCAAAAATGACCTCACAAATTTTTTTACCTGAACAAACATAAGGATAAATAAAAGCAGCCATCCGCTGAGTTGGGGGCTCTGGAAGAAGCACTTCACAGGGGGAAGATCGGACTTTCATTTTGGGATCGGTGAAGCTGGAAAAGCCTGTTTGACACTCCAGCTGGGATGTGAGGTAGACAGAGCAGGAATGGGTGTGAGCTGGAGATTCCTACCCACTGGTAAATCCTCATCAGAGAGACATCGTTTAAAATAGAGGGAAATGCTACGAAGACCAAACATTGAGCCCTGAGTCAAAAGGGCCACAGTTAAAAGGTCTTCAAGGTGTGTAAGGACCAGCAGGGAGTCCGAGAATGAGCCGTGGGTTCGAGGGAAGATCAAGATGGCACAGTGTCCTTCAAGCCGGTAAGTCCTGCTTTCCAGGGAGCACAGACCATGACCACGTTGAGGGAGTTCCAGCAGGGCAACCGCACAGGACCGTCACCATCATGGGGCCTGCAGGAGGCAGAAGTCCAGCTGGAGTGAGTTTAAGACAGAAAAGAAGGGGAGGAATGGGAATTCACAGGATGACCCAAGGGTTTTACTGCAAAGAGGCACAGATCTCTGGAGCAGCAGCTGGAAGGGCGAATTGGATGAAACATATTGCTAACTTAAAAAAAAAAAAGGTGGATACAGAGGCCAAAGGAAACAGCACTGATCTGAGAAACATAGAGTTGCCATTTGAATATACTGCATCAGGACAGCCCTGAAGAGCGTCTTGCGAGGCAAGTGCATGAGAGGGTTTTTGAAGGGGATTTTCACAAAGTGCTGGTTTTGGAGGCCACTCCTTGATGAGGCCCTGAGTCCTACTCAGCCCCGCTGTCCCCAGGTCCTGGCCATGGCCTGGTAATCACATGGCCCATCACTGTGTGGTGGACAAGAAGCTGCACAGCCAGAGAGTTGAACAACTGTGCCAGTGCTGCCCATGTCAGCCGCTCCATAGCAATGCCAAAAATCTCAGGGAAGTTGAAAAAGCAAAACGTTTAAGGGAGCCAGGTTCATATTACCTTAGGGTCACTCTATGAGTCCTGCAGCTGGGACTGGACATGGATACTCATGTATTCTCCGGAAGAGATGACGGTCAGTTCTGAGGGCTGTGCACGTCTCCAACATAGCCATTTGCTGTCTGGGTAGCGATCCTAAATTGCAAACCTGTTCTGGTTGGTGAGTTAATTAGTGTGGTCCTAGTGAAGAGTTGTTGAAGGCTGGGGGACAGTGACTTCAGTTGCTTCCTCAAGTCTGTCGGAGCATCTAGCAGGTGTGGGAGCAAAGCTGTCACCATCTTCCAACCCCTCTTTAGAAAGCCATTAGTTACCTCAACTTCCACATGTTGCCCTTTTGATCAAGATCTTTATCCAGAAGTCATCTCAGATTAACTGGTGAGTCTGATTTTGTTCTTTGTCGCTGGGATACACCTGTCCCAGGGAGTCACGTTCCTTATTGGAGGGTCTCTAGGCCTATGGGAATATAAGACTAGACTGGGTTACATTTGAGTAACAGGGGGTTTTGAAAGGAAAACTCTCAAGCCTGCTTAGGTCCCTAGAATTGTCAGATCAGATGTGTTTTCCACATCATAGCCTTGATTAATCATATCATGCTTCTAAGGACTGTTACTTTGGTTAAACTGATTTCTAAGCACACATGGATAAGGAGAAGTGACTTAAGTTTTGCAACAATAACAACAATAGTCACAATAGTAAGTAACAAAAGCTGAAGACTGGATTTTAGCCACCTTCTGAAGAGATCAAATAGCTGAATATTTCCATGGTGAAAGCTCTATTTAGCTCATTAGTGAGTGCCCGAATATTTCCAACTCAGTTTCTGCTTTGCTAGATGTTTTTATCCAGTATAACATGAGGAATTTGCTACAGTGGTTGGGCAAGATATAATTTAAAGGAATTCTGTTGTGTAAGAGAGTGAAAGACAAAAAGTTGGAGTATAGGGAAAGCAACAGACACAAAACCAAATATTTCCCGGAGCTTAATGATATCCAGGACTGCTCTGGGGGTCTTGGGTGCGCAGTCAACTTTAGCTATTCTCTGCTCCACTCCTAGGTCAATTTCAGCTTCAGACCTCTGACTGTTTCTGAATTGCAGCAGGGGTAGGAGCCTCCTTTACATAAGAAGTGTGAATCCAAGAGTGAACCTTTTAGTTTGGCAGCACAGAGATGGTCAAGGAGCACCTGACATGGACCTTTCTATTGAGGTTGAAGCAATGATTTTGTACATTTTTCTCCCAATAGGCAAAATCACCAGGAGGCAGGTTGTTCTGTTTGGTGTCTTCATCTCCTGGAAGCACACTATGGAAAGATGGTTCCACCAGGGTATAACTTGTGTCTAAAGCCTTCATTATTCCTTTACAGTGTTGGAAACTGTCTCCTTTGATGAACTGGATTTTAAAAGCAGAGTGGGCTAAATGCATTGGCCACCCAGTAATAATTTCAAAAGGCGGCGAGCTATGTTTTCCAAAAGTTGCAGACCTTAGACTCAAAAGGACCAGAGCAAGTGTCTTTGTCCAGGGCAACTTTAATGCCTCCTCAAATTTCACCAGTTGAGTTTTGATAGTGCCATTCGTTCTTTCTGCCAATATGGAAGATTGGAGATAGGCACAAGGAAAGGGTTGTAATATGGGCCAAGCTTGGCAAATTTGCTCTTTCTCATGGCCAGTGAGGTGCATTCCTCAGTCACCATGTAAGTCTGAGGGTTTGTCCCATGTAGGATAACCTTTTCTAACAACAGCTTTGTAGCTGCTGAGGTAGTAGCCTGTCAGCAAGACAGTGCATCTACCCAAAGGGAAAACACACAAACCATGGTTTATAACTTGATAGGGAGGTAGCTGGATGAAACTCACTGGCCAAATCTCAAAGGGTCCATTAGCCTGATCAAAGGGACCTGGAATTGTCTAAATGATCTCTGCTGGGTTGAATTCTGGACAAACAGTATGAGACAGCTGTGCCTCTTTAGTGGCCCTCGAAATGTTTCTCTAACAATACTTTCTCATAGAATATAAGTTTCCCAGTTTCCCAGCGAACCATCTCAAGTATCACTTTCCGTAAGGGATCTTCATAGATCATGGTGATATTGGTTTATTAGTGGGACCATACAGTAGGTTTGTCTTTGGGCCAAAAATGCAACCATTAGTCCAATAAGATTTTTCTCTATGTGCCCAAGACTGAACATCTTTTAAACCCTTTAAAAAGAACACCATTTAAATCCTTTTTGGAGACTAACCAACACTAACTACAGGGTTTCCAGTCTTTGTGGAGCTGGAGGCAGCCGCCCTCACTGCATGATCTGCCACGTTGTCTCCTTTCCCTGCATCAGACTCCAGTTTTGAATGGCCAGGAATTTTGATTACAGCTGAGGCAAAAAGAGGTTGAATTAAATTGAATGAATTATGGCAAAAGTTCCATTTGTAATTTGGTTTCCTCTAGAGGTTAAAAATTCTCCTTGTTTCCACAGCAGACAAAAAGCACAGCCACAGAGTCATACGGACTGATGGTGTAAATATGTGCAGTTTGACCATTCACCAGAAGACAAGTGCTGTGATCAAGGCATAAAGTTCTGCATGTTGGGCTGAAGTGGCCATTAGCAGGGGGTGCTTCCACTACTTCACAGAGTGTGGAAATAGCACATGTAGCACACTCTTTTCCTGCACTATCTGTTCTAGATGATTGATTAGTAAACCATGAAATTCCGTCTGGCATTGGGGTTTCCTATAAATTGACTCTAGGTTTTAGTCGTTGGTCAGTTACACGATGACGAGGTTTCTCATCATCAAGTAGGAAAGGAGGGCTTCTGGATTCAGATTACTGCAGCAGGAAAGAATAATATGCGGAGAGGCCAATGGCGAAACCTAATAAGCAGTTAGTCTATTTGCAGAAAGATGTTGGGTATCACGAGAGTGGAGGAAAACTTTCAGGGCATGAGGAGTATGGATGAGAGAGGAGAGCCCACAACCATCTCCTCCGTACCTCTAAAGCCAGAGTGGCTAGCACAGCTCTCACACAGGGAGCGAATCTCTTCACTCCTGATTCTAATTGCTGCTATAATAGCCAAGGGGTCTGTCAGTCTCCATTTCTTCGGGTAAGGATCCCTAACATATTCACTTCCCTTTCGTGCACAAAAAGGAAGAAGGAGAGATAATAATTGAGGTACCCTAAGGCAGGAGAACTTAGAAGTCCTTCTTTTAACTGATGGAAGGCTGTGTGGGCTCTCCTTTCCAGTTTAAGGGAACTGGTCTGTTAACTTTCAGAAGGGTTGAGCTATCAAAGACAAAGCTCTTCCCTCATCCGTGAGGTTTCTTTGCAGGCAGGTGGTATTATTATAGGGGTTAGTGCAAGACACCGTTACATTATTGGCTTTATGTTCTGCTGTAATTGGTTTAATTTCTGCAAGAGCTTCAGGGTTAGGGGTTATTATCTGATTTTAGAAGGGGGCTTGTTTGAGTTCATTTGAAACTTTTTGGGGGGAGCTGAATGGATTCCTCCAATGTCTATTGTGGATTTAGCCCAAAGTTCCTCAGGAACCTCTTTTAAAAGAGCTAATCTCTCTACATTTTTGTTATTTAGGTTAGTGTGAAAATGGGCAAGAGTACTGAAGAATTCTTACTGCTATCAGTTAAAGCAGGGGTTGACTCAATTTTTAAAACTATGGGAAAGGAAACTTTTGGGAAAAGGAAATAGCAACAGGTGTTTTACTAAGAGTCCTTTCCAAGGACGTGAACTCGGGTTGAGATAACTCATAAAAATGAATGACTGCCCCGGAGATGACCTCGTTGGAAAAGCGGGTTTAGGATTTGCAAATTGTTAAAGGTGCATTAGAAACTCCCAACATTGGAATTTGTTCAGTGCTCCAAGGAAAAGCTACTTGCAGGCCAGTGATGTCAGTCCCAGAAAGGCCTGCTTCCCGGTCTACGACGACAGTGTGAACTTCCTTTCCACTCAGGAGGGTAGTCTTGCCCAAATGATTAAGAGGCAAGACCTGTTTCCTCAGAGATAGCTCTGATTTATGGTCCCTTGGTTTTCAACGCTGACTTCCCACTTTCCACTGTGCAGGGCGCTTGAAAGAAAATCCCACCTGCTGGTTCCCTGGGAGACTGGGGACCACTTCAGACCCAACCATTTCTTTGGCTCAAGAGTTTGGTGCCTTCTGAGCCCCCCGACTTCATCATCTGTTTTCTTCTTTGTCAAATAGGATCCATGCCACCAGTCCTGCAGACCTTCTAGCAGAGAGGTGAGAATTGTCAGAGACCAGGCCTGGCTCATTTATTTGTATACGTACGGTGCAAACATTTTTGAACTGTCTTCTATTCTCCATCTGCTTTATCTGTGTTTACTCCATATGCTTCTTGGCAACAAGCTAGCTGCCTTCTTGTTCATTTTTAACTTACAAGAGGTCCTCTTCCTCCCTCTCCCTGTGTTGCCTCTGTGGATGCTATTATCTTTTCAACAATCAATGTTTGGCAATAGCCCAGGTATAGAACGGCTAGGTCTAGAGACCATTCCTCAATTGAGAGCCCAGAATACTATTTTAAATAAATGTGCAGATTCAGAAAAAGGACAAATATCAAGTAAATCTTGTCTATGACGCCCCATCAAGTAATATTCCTGAAGATTAGCTGCTAGAACCTATGAATCTCAGGACCCATAAATAACCCTGCTTTTGACAAGCAACACATATACATTTTCTTTAAGAGCTAAATGTCAGGAAATTCATTCCTGGAGATCTACACGGAGACATGCACATCGACATGCTGCTACCTCTGTAATAAATTTGGAAATGTAAAATACAGATCATATCGCCGAATTTTTCACATCCTCATCAGCCACCTCAAAGAATCAAAGATTAGGAAGTCCTCACAGAAATCAACCATTGCAACTTTCTCTAGAGGCAATTTCCATTCTGATGTTTTTTCTCCCAGACCCAGACTATTAAAATTGGAAGAGGAATATGGAATGAAAAAATCAGGCTCAAACCTTTCACAGATGAACGTACGACAAGAATAGAGGTGGATTGCAGTTTTGCATTGATTATGAACAGCAGTATCTATAGACATATTGATGAATCCCATGGGGAGAAGCAATCGAGGTCTGTGAACATGGTTACACGAGTATTTTTAAGCCTACAATGGTATCAAGAGCACATAAGGTGAATGGCCTAAGAAAATGCAAAGTGTGAATCGTTTCATTCAACACTAGTTTAATTTGCAAGTCCAGATTTGAATCTAAATCCATAGGGATAAAAATAAACCTCAACTTAAAAATTTGGATAATTTCTAATTCTTTTTATTTTAAAGCTCGAAAATCTCTAACATCTGCCACCCGAAGACTTGACACCCTCCCCCTGCCATCTTTTTTAGGGCAGAGGAAACGATAGAGATCTTTAGAAAGGCTTTTGAAGGTGTCTCGGTCCATTTTGTGCTGCTGTAACATGATATTACAGACTGGGTAATTTATAAATAAAAATAGTTGCTTGCTCACAGTTCTGGAGGCTGGAAAGTTCAAGGACAAGGTACTAGCATTTGGTGTGGGTCTTACTGTTGTGTCATCCCAGGACGGAAGGCAGAAGAGCAAAAGAGCACTCGGAGAATAAGAGAGGGTAAGAGGGGCTGACCTCACTTGTGTCAGGACCACACACCTGCCGTGTAGACACTGATCCCCTCATGAGGCCTAATCACCTCTTGATAGTCCCACCTCTAATACATCACAAGGGCAATCAAATTTCAGCTTGAGTTTTGGAGGGACTGTTCAAACCACAGCAGCAGGGATCCCTAATGAGTTAATATAAGACACTTTTACTTCCAATACACAGACATGTTTAAGAGTTGCTATTGTGTGGCTTATGTCATAGAACAGAAGGAGGTTAAATGGATTGGTCGGGTGGATGGCTGCTTTTTGATTTGTTTGTTTACCTACTTTGCTTTGTTTCTTTCCTGTCTTAGGGAATTTCTTCATATAATTATTCATTTAACAAATATTCTTACCTCCTATTCCTAACGATAATAATAGCAGTTGCTGTGTTTACTGAATTCTTATAATGTACCAGACATTATGTTAGTAATTCTATGCGTGTGCTATCTCATCATTACATTAGACCTAAAAATGGTGTTATATTTCCATTTTGCACATAAGGAAATACAGGGTAAGGTGTGGGCAGGTGCTGTCTCTAGGAGTAGATTGTGGGGCAGATATTCTGTCCTTTTAAATGTCTTGTTAGATTTTTACATAGGACCACAAAGATGAATACATCTTCCACTGCCTCTGAGAAGCTTATACAGATGAAAATATGTTTAACTTTAACAACGTTAAAAGTGACAGATGACGTAAGAAAGTCTGACAGAAAGGTGAAGAAAATTCAGAGAAGAAAGGATCATTCTCCACTGGGGGGATTAGGGAAGGTTTCCTAGAAAGAGGATTCAGAGAAGAGGGAAAGGGACGAGAAGCAGCGGCTGGAAACCACAGAGAATCCAGGCAAGTTCATTCTGATGAGATCATCGAGATGCAAACAAAGATTTGATGTTTTACATTAGCAAAATTATATTATAACCACAGAATTGTCTAATCACACGAGAACAGTTATAAAACCTGTGGCAGAGGTATGTAGAGAGATCACAGGAGATGGTCACATGAGGAGCCAAAGCCTGCGAAGGAAACGGCCGCAGCAGCCAGGAGGGGCGGGAAGCGGAGGAGCAGCCGGGAGGTCTGAGAAACGGGCAGGTCAAGCTCCCCTGTGTCCAGTGCAGAGATAGACCCAGCAAAACCAAGGCTGGGCTGTACCTGCTTCCTTTACCATCAAAGAGGGCATTACTGATCTCAGGGAAATGTGTGGTGAAGGAGGAATGGAAGAGGAAGGCAGAGAGGACGGCAGGGACTCCATCTGAGGGGAGGTAGCAGATGAAGAGGAGGAAGATGGATGATTCTTTCAGGAAGGAAGGATGTGAAAAGAAGAAGTAAACAGCATTTGGAGTGGGCAAGGGAACCAAGAAATGTTCTTTCTTTACTTTTTCTTTTTGTGTATTTTTTTTGGGAGAGGCGGGTTTCACCATGTTGCCCAGGCTGGTCTCGAACTCCTGAGCTCAGGGTATCCACCCGCCTCGGCCTCCCAAAGTGCTGGGATTACAGGCGTGAGCCACCGCACGTGGCCCTGTTCTTACTTTTTAACGTGCTGTCAAAGTGGGGGAGACGTAAGCACATGACGTACCTACAGGAAAAGGCCCAGGGTGACGGAGGTGGAGGATTCAAGAGCCAGTGTGGGCCCTGGAGAAGGCAGGAGCCGGGAATGAGAAGAGCTGCAAGCAGGAACCTGGCCATGGGAAGAGGCCTCCGCCTGTCACATGGAAGGCTTGCTAGGGAGAAGGAAATCATCCTTATAAACATGCACCACGGCCTACTAGGGGGTGGGGGGCAAGGGGAGGGAACTTCGAGGACAGGTCAATGGGTGTAGCAAACCACCATGCACACGTTTACCTCTATAACAAACCTGCACGTTCTGCGTATGTATCCTGAAACTTAAACTAAAAAATAAATAAAAATAAAGTAGCTTTGTGCATCCTTTTACACCTGCATTTCTGATGACATAATTAGTACAGATAAATGACCCACAGTTTGATGTATCCGTCTCAAGCCTCCCGCCCCCCGCATTCTGCCAACAACTCAAGCCCACAGGCCTGCCTCCTTCTTCAGCAGGCCCTTGACAGTCCCCACCTACCTCCCTGCCTTGGAGACAGAGGCAGGATCCTGGGGGGAATAAACAGCTCCTTGATGTCCTCTCAACCCCAGTTGATCAGGAGCTTATGGGAGAGAGAATCCTCTTCAAAAAATTGTCTTAACGTGGTCCATGAAAAAATGCTATTAGACAAATTTTAGTAGATAAAACTAACAATTAACAGGAAAAATTATTTAGATTAAAAGAGGTTATTCAGTTTTTTTAGGAGTAAAACTCAAGAGAAGCTCGATATTTCGAAATATATTATTGCAACTCAAAACCTAACCATGGGGAGTTAGAATTGCATGTCCCGAGAATGGACATTTTGTCAGGATTGGAGCCCAGGCTCCAAGGGGGGATCCTAGGAGTCCCCTCCTGGCATGATCACCCTGGCAGCCTCTCTTCCCCTAGGAGATGGATTCCGCAATCACCTACGTGAGCGTGGAGGTGGATTCTTTCGCAATCGAGCTTCCAGAGGGGAATGCGTCAGCATTAAGCCCTGGTCAGCATCTTAATAGCAGCCTTGTGGGACCCAAACCAAAGCCCCTGCTAACCTGGGCTCTGACTCCTGACCCACAGGAACTACGAGATTGTAAATACTGTTTATGCCACTGCATGGTGGTCATTTGTTACCAGCCATGGATGACTGACAGGCGACAGGAAGCCTCCTGGCGGCTCCTCTCACCTGCTTCCTCCCTATGTAGGGCCTCCCTTGACATCCCTGGCCACGGACGCACGCCTCTTCCCAGCCCCACCACACTCACGGGCTGATGAACTTTAGGCCGCCTGCTGGTTTCAGACAATTTCTGTCATTCTTCCCATTGGTGATTTGATATCCTACTTTCTCTCGGTTCTCAGTGTGAGGGAGACCCAGACGCATCACAGGTCTGTCCTTAGTGAACCGGGGCACACAGTTGGGGTCTGTGTCTTAGGCTCCTTGCACACGCCACACTTTATGTCTCAGTGTGACGTCGAGTTTGTAGTTTGGTTCCTCCTGATAATATTCATGTTCAAATTGAGATGCTTCACCTCTCAGAGTAGCAAGGATACAATGCACTTTGTCAACACACAGCATGTTTGTTGTTCAATCAAATGGTCTTCTAGGGGGATGGCTTCTTGAAATCCTTGAAAATAGTGAATGGGAACTCAGTGGTTAACAGAACAAGGTGTCCTGGTCAACACGGCACAGGAAAAATTGAGGGATAACCCTGAGTCTCCTCACAGCATAATTTCCCCATTCCCTTTCTAGGCCATATCTTCTGCCTCTCTGTTGCTGGGCACCTCGTCATTAAATCAGAGACAGGAGAGGCGTTCGATCACCGGGATCATTTCTTTGCCAAGGCAGAATTCATCCCCGGAGGATAGTATGTCTTTGCCTCGTCTAATCTTTCGCATCTCGGGAAACTCCGCCGCTCCTCCAGGGACACCTTCCCGCGGAGCAAGAGAGCTCATCTCCTGTTCTTCCTAATCATTCTACCAACTTTTTCCTCCTCCAATTTGCCCCATTACTTCAAGTCAAACCTCCTTATCAGGTCTAACAAACCCTCACAGCCTCCCATTAACTAGTGCTGCTGGCTCTTATGACCTCATTCTGTTGTCAGCCAAATTGTCATTTAATATTATTTATTCCCACAGTTCTTCTTGACAGCCTGAATGTTGTTGCACTGAGCCGTGCGGGTAGTCAGGTGTTCCTAATCCTCAGACAATGCTTGTTTTCTGAACCCTTTCTGAAGAATGGGTACGCTCGCTAGCTGCGTTTACGCCCTGCACAGGGACAGTTCACAGGGAGCAGGAATCTAACGGCTCCGCCCTGCCTGGGCAGGGACATTGCCCAGAGCTCCTCTGTGCTCTGCGAAGAGCAGAAGGCTTACCAAAAACCCTCCTGGCCCATCTCAGCAGGTGCATTTGGAGATCAGAACTCCCCCAGAGCCTGCCTGATGCAAAACTAATGACTTCAAAGTTTCAGAGCCAGGGATGGGGCTGTGGGGACAGGAATGACCAGGACACAGAGGGATGTTTCCAGGGCTTTCTGTGTCCATCATTGCAGGGCACCAGCCTCAGACAGAGCCCTCTTGACTAGTTCTGTGGCCAGGGACACAGTGCTCACGAGGGACCAGGTGTCTTCCTCTCAATCAGGTGTCCTGGGGCGACATCAACTAGGAAGACCTCCAAGGCCCCCCATCTCTGGAGAAAGCCTGAGTGCCTGATGTGGCTCACAAGCCGCTTCCAAGACACCATTGTGGCTGCTCGGGTGTGGGTTCTGGCTTCCTGCCCATTCAAGGTTCCAGCCCTACCTAGCCTAGGTACTGCTAGAAAGGTGGGAGGGTCTCATCAGGCCACTGTGCCGGGTGACACTGGGGGCTGCACTGTGGGAAGGAGCCATGAAGTGCGGTGGGCATCCCTGGCCACGGCTTGGTGGGCTTGTCCCCACTCCCCCACCCTCTATTTATGGGCTGCTGCTGTCTGGGTGGGATCCTCCAGGGTGTATCACCCGTGGAAGCTGAGTCTGACACATTCTCCGGTTCTGTTCTTGCCTTCTGCCTCTCATCTGCTGCCTACTCTCCTACGTCCTCTTCCCTGAGCTCACACCACCCTCTCCACCCTCCTCACACCGTTCCTGTTTGGCCCCAATCTCCACAAGCTGGCTTCTGACAAGGGGATGACCCCAGACCAGGTCCCTGTCCACAGCCACCTTGCTCAACTCAAGTCCCAGGAACCAGCAGCTAGGCAAAGCCCGGTCACATAAAGCAAAGAGTGGCTCTTGAAGGCCCGCGTCCAGGACTATCAGCTCCAGGCGGTCTGCCTGCGTGGGACCACACCCCAAATAACACCTGAGGGACTTGAGCAGGGACAGATGGGAGTGGCTCACTGGTCACACCCTCGACTCTCACACAGTCACCTGTCACACACATTCATCACTCACACCCTCGGTTCTCAAAAGCTCACACCATTCACCTCTCACACATATTCATGTCTCACACCCTCACCTCCCACACCCTAACCTCCCACACACATTCACATCTCACTCCCTCCCCTCTCACTCCCTCCCCTCTCACACCCTCTCCTCTCACACCCTCTCCTCTCACACCCTCTCCTCTCATCCCCTCCCCTCTCACACCCTCTCCTCTCACTCCCTCCCCTCTCACACCCTCTCCTCTCACTCCTTCCCCTCTCACTCCCTCCCCTCTCACACCCTCCCCTCTCACTCCCTCCCCTCTCACTCCCTCCCCTCTCACTCCCTCACAAAGGTAACTAAGGCATTACTGCCTCCCATCTGGAGAGCTTCAGCACCGGCCCAGGTCTGCCACTGTCATGTCCTGATTGATATGGTTTGGCTGTGTCCCCACCCAAATCTCATCTTGAATTGTAGTTCCATAATTCCCACGTGTTGTGGGAGGGACCTGGTGGGAGATAATTGAATCATGGGGGCGGTTTTCTCCATACTGCTCTCATGGTAGTGGATACGTCTCATGGGATCTGATGGTTTTGCAAGGGGTTTCTCCTGTCACTTGGCTCTCCTTCTCTCATCTGCCACCAATTAGGACATGCCTTTTGCCTTCTGCCACAATGGTGAGGCTTCCCCAGCCACGTGGAACTGTGAGTCCATTAAACCTCTTTTTTCTTCATAAATTACCTGGCCTTAGGTAGGTCTTTATCAACAGCATGAAAATGGACCAATACACTGAGATTGAGCGAGACATGGCACCCATGAGCCCCCTCTACCTGTAAGAATCAGGGATTGGGCTCTGTAAGGGCAACCATGCTCTGTAGACATTAAGATTTCCCAGAGTTGCCTCAGGGCCTTGAGAGGTTGGGCTTAGACCAGAGGGCAGGGCTCTGGAGCCCCAATCCTTTTCTGTAAGTGGCCTAATCTTCTTAATCTTTTTTTTTTTTTTTTTGAAACGCAGTCTCACTCTGTCACCCCAGGCTGGAGTGCAGTGGTGTGATCCCAGCTCATTGCAAGCTCCGCCTCCCGGGTTCACACCATTCTCCTGCCTCAGCCTCCTGAGGAGTAGCTGGGACTACAGGCGCCCACCACCACGCCCGGCTGATTTTTGGTATTTTTAGTAGAGACGGGGTTTCACCGTGTTAGCCAGGATGGTCTCGATCTCCTGACCTTGTGATCCGCCTGCCTCGGCCTCCCAAAGTGCTGGGATTACAGGCATGAGCCACTGCACCTGGCTATCTTCTCAATTTCTTATGTTGGACTTCATTGTTTATAATTCATGTTTGAGCACCATGGGAGCAGACTTTTCTGAGGTCCCTCCAAGGGTAGCCCTCCAGGACGGCTCCAAGTCAACACATGGGTTCCTTCTCCTTCTGCAAAATCATTCCAGGACACAGATACTTCCCCGCTCCCTGTGGCCAAGTCTGACTCCTTCTTCCCAACTCAGCTCAGGTGTGGGCTTCTCCATGAAGCCTCCTGACAGCCGCACACTCTTCTTATCCTGGGACCCTCCCACCCTGTGTCCACACCCGGGATCCTCCTGCAGAGATGTGTCTGTCACAGAGTGGGCACTCCGCAAACCTTTGTAGATGAATTGCTAGGACGGCAGCCCAGGATGCTGACCTGGGCGATCTTTGAGTTCTTTTCGGTCTCTGACCCAGATGGGAGTATGGAGGCATTACAGCCGTTGCCAAGGGACACACCTCATACACCTCTGTAAAAGACCTTTTCTGTATAGGTCTCAGCAAATACCTGCCAGACTGAATAGGGAATGGTCCTGTGTTTCACCAGCTCTGACCCCAGCTCCTTTGCTTGCTGGACACAGATCTGTGGCATAGAACCCTCCGTGAGCCTCCAGAGGGGCCACCCACCGTCTGTCTTTCTGGTTCTGGAGCACCTGCTACCTCATCTCAAAAATGCCACTGGACGGATTAACTGGACCCTGCAGCCTTCCTGATGTATCATTAGAGAAAACAAGTGAACTAGAAATCCACTGGCTTTAACTTTCCTTCCCAAACACAGGCCTGTCCATTGGGGAAATCTCTCGGCTGCTGGGTTTGTATTTCTTTTCTAACAAACCAAAACAGTTACTTTCCTCACCCAGGCACGGTGAAGAGAAAGATGACAGCTTGGAGTGACTGGCTTATCTCTCTCTGATTGTGCTCCTTGGACCAGGGCTGCTGAGGGAGATAGACCAATACAGTCCCAATCTAGCCAGATGCACCAGAAAGACCATGTGTTCAGACTCAATTCTGCATGCATCCCTGGGGTGGCTGCTCTGCACAGCCACAGGCTCTCTGGAGACCCCACCTGCCAGGTCCACTGTGCTTGAGTCTTCCTACAACCTGTCTTCTCATCCCCAGAGCAGGACCTCTTCACTGCTTCCCACACTTTCTCCCCAGAGGGAGAGAATACGCAATAGAAAACAAAGGAGAAATAGAGAAAAAAGCGGAACTCAGAAAAGAGCCAAAAATGTAAGTGAGGGATCCCAGGAAATTCCATCTGAAGCCTGAGTCAGCATCTCCTTTGTGGACTGTTCGCCATTCCCCACCGCTTTCAGGGAAGGTTGTCTCCATGGCAATGGGGACCACCTAGTTAGTTCCCAACTCAGTCTATCCCAGAAGACCCTGAGCAACAGTCTCTCTTCACCGTCGCTCCTGCTGGCTCCCTGACTACTGGTCCTCATGGGTGCTTTCCAGACACCCACACCTTCTTGGCAAGCCAGCGCAATCGGCTGCCAGAAGGAAGACATGGAGTTTCCATTTCTAACTTGCTCCTGCCTGTATCTCACCAGCCTTATGCCATTAATAATGGTGACCCCCCACCCCAGCACACACGTCTGCACAAGCACAGCTGGCCCTGGGCAAACTTGGCTTCACCGAGCAAAACTGAAGCAAGACAATTGCAACAGGGTCTTCCATTCCTCTCCCTTGAAAAAGCAAAGTTTCTCTCATCTACTTTGGGAAGTCTGAGTGTTTCTTCTTATTCCAGGTTTACTGTCCCACCATTGTCCTGCCCAGCACACCAGGAAAATTTAGCAACAGCAGAAATCCACCTTGGACAAATTTTGACCATGTTTCTGCTTTTGTGAAACCTTCCTGCAAAATCATTGCCCTCCTCAAAACCAACCATCCTCCAGACAGTCTTCACTGTCAGGCTAGACACATTTCCCACCTGGAATATCCATTTTTAGGCAGACTGAGGCTGGAACGAGGCAAGAGGACCATCCAGCTTACAAAGCACAGGCCGGCAATGGCTGCAGTGAGTGGCCGCCTTCTGGGGCTGCTGCCTCGTCACACTGATTTTATTTTTCTGATGCTCTATGATGAAGTATACCAATTAAAATATGCTGGTGTCATCATGTTTTGCCTCAAAAATGTCTCTTTTATCATACAAAAGAAAAATAGCATTTATAAAATAAAAGCAATCTTCCTGCTTACTTCCCGGTAAAAAGTCAGTGTACTTTTCCGGTGGACAGTTTAATGTGACTCGCCGCGTGAAATACGCACGGCTTTTGACCCAGCAATTCCTCTTCTAGAAAGGTGTCATTAAACAGATAACAGGGACTTCTGGTTAAACATGGTGGGCCTCACACAGTTTCATTCTTCTCTCTGCTAATCCTCCCTAAAATGAAAACTAAAGGAATAAAATGTTGTAAATACACACACACACACACACACAAAATCAGGTAAAGTTGCCAGCGTAGTTCTGAAAGATGGTGCATGGAGCTGAAGGCTGAAGTCCAAGCACCTGGGGAAACGGGGGCTGTTGGAAATCAAGCTCTACTCCCTAAAGAACCGGGAGAGGCTCCCAAACTTGGGCACCAGTAGCCGTGGGAGGTGGGGAGGCCGTGGGCTGAAAAGGAAGAGTGGGGACAAGATCTGCATGAGAGGCATAGATGCCTGTCCCCCATCCCTCCCCTCCCCACATACCTCCCTTGCCCTGGCTACTGCTGAGGACATAAGACATCCAGAATGATATGGAAACTGTTAACAAAAGACCTGTGATATCTGTGAGGGCAACAGGAGAACCTTATTTTCTAAAAGCAAATACATTTTGCTTTTAGAAAAATCTGTGATTGTGGACACGCAGCCCTTGGTATAAGACACAGGTGGAGGGGTGGGGGATTGGGAGATGATGAAGGCAAATCGTTCAGCATAAGAGTTTGGGGGGCGTTTGTTGCAGGATCCAGACTGAAAGGCCTTTAAGCAAGACATTGCCAGTCTCTCTGCATCAGCCTCAGGTGGCCTGTGGGTGGTCAATAGGGTATTTTAAGCCAAGGTCTAGCTCAGCACCAACAACAGGAGCTGGTCAAGCCTGATTGTAGAAAGGGAGGTCACACTTTCACAGCATCTTCCCGAGGACACAGAGTGGGTGGCTGCTTCCTTACCCTGCCATGACCGACTGCTTCTGTTTTAACTGAGTGCCTCAGGTGGCCACGGGGAGTCCCTTTTGTCTGTCGGCTGGGAGCACACTTAACAAAGCTTACTTTCAGGAACACATGCCCAGTAGAGGTCGGCGGGGTGCGATGTTGGAAATGAGATTAAATAAATGTCTACGTAATATTCACAGAGACCCCAGCTCTCTCCCGAAGCTCAGCTCCAGGAACGGTGGTGGTCAGGGCATGGCCACACAGTCTTACCTTGACTACTCAGGAAAAGGCCTGGCTGCTGCCAAACACAAGATTTATAGATAACCACAACAAAGCTGCCGGCTTCCAGCCCCATCATGCTGCAGAGACCTCACCACAGGCGGGCCCCCTGCACACGTGGAAGCCTCCAGTCAGGGTCAGTGCCTCTCTCCTCAATGCAGGCAGAAAGGTGTCTGGCGTGGGGAGACCATGGCCAGCAATAGATGCTGCAGATTTAGTGGCAAAGGCGGGGGCAGAGCTGGAAAAGTGAAAGAAAGAGAGAATAAAATGGGAACAAGAATCAGGGTATGAGCTGTCAGGCAGACGCTGAGGAGAAAAGCCTGTCACAATCTTCTCATCTATTCTTCTGCTTTATTCAGACTGTCGGGTCCTTGTCTGGCCTCAAGAAGGAACAAGAGGCAGGGTATCTCAAAATTCTGCTAGGTGTTAACATAGTTTCTTCTTGGTCTTGTCGCTTGCTGCATTTTTATGACTTCCCAGTAAAACTCAGCATTCAGGGAGGGAAGGCAGGGAGAGTGGGAAGTGGGAGAACCCGGGACTGGCATTGGTGAGGGGGCTGCGCTGAGTTCAGAGGTGATCCTCTCTGGCCCAGCAGAGACCTAGAGCCTCTTGACAGTCAGGCCCAGGTGAGTGAAATGAGGGTCAAAGCCAGGGCAGAGGGGCGTTGCAGCCTCTAGGGAGCTGGAAACAGTTACTGGTGGGAGGGAGGAGGAGGAGGGGCACAGGGAGAAAGGGAAAGAACTTCTATTTTAAGGTCCTGATGTTGAAAATTCTGATGAGCTCCCAGTAAAATAAGTAGAGATAAGACAATGGTCCTCAAGGCTGAGATGGAAAAAAGGTGGCCATGGAGGTGAGACCACCTCCTCCCTTCACAGCAGACAGGGAAGAGCGGCACGGTGAGCCAGAGGCAGATTCTGCCTCCCACTGCCTTTGGACTCAACATCGACCTTACCTGAATTTCCAGCCTGCTGGTCTTCAGACTTCAGATTTCCCAGCCCCACGAGGGAGTGAAATAACTCCCTGAAATCAGTCTCTCTCTCTCTCTCTCTCTCTCTCTCTCTCTCGATCTGTTTCTCTGGAGAACTCGGACTCAGGTAGATTTTGGTCTGAGGAAGGTGAGAGCGAGTTGTGCTTTCATTCAGCAAGGGTAAACGAAGCTTGGACTTGGACTTCCCTGAGCCTGCACACACAAGGATCCACACTGGAGGGCTCCTCCATCTAGAGGAGTCACCATGGAAGCAGAGAGTAAAAATACAACTGAGAGAGGTGGCCGTGGAAATGTGTATGACTCACACAGGAACACCAGGATGTGCACAGGAGCACCAAGGATGTGCACAGGAGCACCAAGGATGCACACAGCAGCACGGGGATGCACACAGGAGTACTGGGGACTCCGGACATGCACATATAGGAACTCCAGACATGCACACAGGAGCACTGAAGATGTGCACAGGAGCACTGAAGATGTTCACAGCAGCACCAATAATGCACACAAGAGCACCAGGAATGCACACAGGAGTACCAGACATGCACACAGGAGCACCGGGCATGTGCACAAGAGCACCAGGGATGTGAACAGGAGCACCAGGCATGTGCACAGGAGCACCAGGGATGTGAACAGGAGCACCAGGGATGCAAACAGGAGCACCAGGGATGTGAACAGGAGCACTAGGGATGTGCACAGGAGCACCAGAGATACAAACAGGAACACCGAGAATGCGAACAAGAGCACGGGGATGTGAACAGGAGCACTAAAGATACACACAGGAGCACCAGTGACGCCCACAGGAGCACTGTGAAGGCACACAGGAGCACCAGGGATGTACGCCCCACCCAGAGCCAGGAGGAGTCTGGAGGGCTCCCTGAATGTCATGGTGCTTGGGTGAGTCGGTGAAACGGAGGGAACATTGGCACCTGAGTCCAGATGGCCATACTCACCAATGCCAGAGGCAGGGTGCTGCACAGCGGAGTGTGTGTTGATGGTGGCTGGGTGCAGGGGCAGAGGCTTAGTAGACACAGGCAGCAAAGGTGCCCAGGCACCTGGCATCAAGGGCTCATGCATCAAGTTGGAGTTTGGGTCTTACCCTGTGGGCTGTGGAGTGCCTCTGAATATTCTAAATAGAGAAGTGACTTGGTCAGGATTTTCACTAGGAATATATGTTATTATTTATTAGAGTCACCATATTGTGCAATAGGTCACCAGAGCTGATTCCTGCTACCTATCTGAAACTGTTCCCTTTGACCAGCATACCCTAAGAGAGGATTTAAACATGTTCTTCCATTAAAAAAATGGCAAACATTTGAGGTGACAGGTACTTTAATCAGCTTGATTTGTTCATTCCACAATGTGTACATATACATATGCCGAAACACATTGTACCCCATACATATATATAGCTATCATTTATTAATAAAAATATAACAAATTTGAAAACAAAAAAATTAAAACATCTCCCCCAGGAAGATCTCTCTGCGATGGATTTGAGGGAGTGAAACCAGAAGAGTCCTCCTAGGAGGCTGTGGAGATGCTCCAGGCCGGAGACAAAGGTGTCCCAAGCAGCTGAGGCTGCAGGAGGGTAAGTGAAGGAGACAGAGTAGCAGGACTTGCTGCTAAATAGCCCACCATGGTCAGGAAGGGAACCCAGGATGTGTGGACGTTCTGGTTCGAGAACTGCACAGTCTCTGACGATGCACGAGGAGTGGGTTTGGGTCTAGCGAGGGTGGTGATGGGTTTTGGGAGAGGCCTGGGATAGCGAGGTGCCTGGACGGCCACACCACCGTGACCAATTTGCTTATGCAGGTCACACCCAACAGCGACAGACTCACAGGCTGAAGTAGCCACCAGAGCCTGGATGTGGCAAAGACAAGCCCATGAAATAATCCACATTGTGCACTGGCGGAAGATGACAGGGGACGGGGCATCCTCTGTAAAAAGCAGGAAGGAGGAGGAGGTCCTCAATAGCATGGGGCTAATGACCTAGAATTCTACAGTCGTACAACTCTATCATTTTCAAGGGTAAGAATGAAGGCTTTAAGGGGCTTTATTCCCATTTTACAAAGAGGGAAACTGTTACAGAGGGATAGCTTCCGCTCTAGCTCCAGTTCTGTGGATATGATACTAGCTCTTGGAAGTGACGTCCTGAACCTGACCCGATGAGCCTGAGGGCGTGCCCTGTGATACCCAGGACCTCGGCATGATCAAGGACACTTTCAGGGGGCAGCCGGGACCAGGAACCCTGAGCTCCAGCCTGGGCTCCTCTCCCGCAGCCCCCCAGAGCCGGCACTGCCAGGTGTGCACCTAATGGCTGCTCACATTCTCTATGACTTCCGCCGTGGGTGATGGGAAAAGGGTGCTACATTCCCTGGGCTGGTGGCTCAAGCCCAGAGGCAGCATCTGTTTTTAAATGATATGCACATGACAGTTTTTATGGCATCCTTTCTGATATCAAATCCTCTCTCTTCACTTCCAACTCAGAATTAATTGAGAACGTTTCTTCCTTAGATTTGATGCTCCTTATGGTTATTGAGGTCCATCTGCACAGGTAAGAAGCTTTATATAAGTAATCATAATACCTTGCATTTTTCCAGTGCGTATTTTTTCTTGAGAGATCAAAAGACTATGGTATTGCCCTCCTGTGCCTGAAAGGAAACATTTGCTCACGTGCTGTGGATGCACTGTGGGTGAGGTCGCACTTGCCTGCATGTGGAAGCTGCCACCTGACGCACACTTACATACCTTGCAGGGAACCAGCAGGGCAAACACCTCTTCCTCCTGAAGCTGAGTGGCTTGGACGGGCACGATGTGGCACCAGGAGCCCAAGGGTAGATCAGGGCTGCAAGAACCAGCATGACCACAGCCTTCCAGTCTTGAGGCCCTGGGTGGAAGGAGGGATTTGACCACGCCATAGGCGTCAGGAAACGGTCGCACTGCCTGCGATAGACTCACTGAAGATGCTCCAGCCTCGTCTATGTCGAGGGACACAGGCTTCAGGGCAGGAGCACAGGAGCAGGTGGGCGCTGTGCCACCCGCAGGGGCCAGTGGGGAGGAACAAGGATGGGCAGAAGATTCAGGGACGTGACCTTGGGTTCAAGGACATCTGGGCTGTGAGGAAGGAGAGATGCTCTGGCTGGAGGCCTCATCACCTAGGACACCAGGCCTGGAATGCAGGTCTCCATTCAGCCCCTACTCACTGCTGAGCCTCCTGCTTGGAACAAGTAACTCCCAGAGGAGGAAATAAAGATGGCGCACAGAGCTGCGAGCACTGTCCCACTGCGCCACGGATCCAGGTCACGAGGGAGAAAGGAGAGGCTTCGTTTCCCTTTGGCAATCAAAGTTTAAAAGATGAATAATCCAGGTTGTTACTAGTGAGTGAGAGAGCGAGCTACATATATTGCCGTATGCTGATGGTAAAGGTCAACGTGGAATAAAATGATACAGGAAGCAATAGCCGTCAAGGAACTTTGGGGAACTTTTCGTAATTAAATAATCTAAAACAAGAATAAAACTGTATTCACCAGGATGTTCACTATATTGCTATTTATGGTACTAAAAATAAAAACAATACAGTGTCCACAGTTAGGGAAATGGTTCATGATAACACTTCTCTGCAATGTAAAGTGGACGTAAGAGCAAACGAGAGTTCACACACCGAGAACAAGGAAATGGCAATGAATTGACATGAGAAGGACTGAACCAGCAATGACCTGCGCAGTGTGGCTCCTGGGAGAGGCCCGGGCCAGTGCGTAATCTCACAGCCAGAGTCAGAGCCACAGTGGAGCCTCCCAGAACCTCCCTGAGCTCTACGTTCCTGCTCTGTAAAGCAAAGATAGAAATGCTGGTCTCAAGCCAGGTGCAGTGGCTCTCATCTGTAATCCCAGCACTTTGGGAGATGGAGGTAGGCGGATCACTTGAGATAGGAGTTCATGACCAGCCTGGCCAACATGGTGAGACTTCGTCTCTACTAAAAATGCAAAAATTATCTGGGTGTGGAGGCACATGCCTGTAATTCCAGCTTCTTGGGAAGCTGAGGCAGGAGAATCGTTTGAACCCAGGAGGTGGAGGTTGCAGTGAGCCAAGATCACACCACTGCACTCCAGTGTGGGTGACAGAGTGGGACTACATCAAAAAATAAAAAATAAATATAAATAAATAAATAAAAGAAAAGAAATAAAAAGAAACGCTTGTCTCACGTGACCGGAGTGGGCATGAAAATCAGATAATGTATCAGAGGCATGGTGATCACATAATTACCATTAAGCACTTTAGATAGAAACCCAGATTTCCTACCTTGTGTTCTGGGTAGATAACACAAACCAGGTGTAGACACGGTGAAGACACCTGGAGTCCTCTCAAAGCCAGCTGGGGTTCTGTACGCAGGTCTGTGACAGAGGCAGCGGCTTGAGACCTCAACGCCGAACGAAACAGGGGCTGGGTGAGAGACGGCCTCTGCAGACCTGAGCCCCTCCTGCCTGGGCCCTCAGCACCTGGGAGGGCAGGATGATAAAACACCAGCTAAGGCTCTTTCATTGGTTATCTGCATGCATGCCTTTAAGCCCACGGTTTTGTGAAAAATAATCCATTTCAGAGTTTAGGGTCCATTCTCTCAGCTGATTTTGTGGCAGCCTGCCCTGTTATTAACAGGCTTTGAGGTCTGGAGCAAGACACTTTCCTTTTTGAACTCAGTTTTACTGTCTGGCAAAATATGTGGGAAGACCCTGAGATGCAGGGTCCTTGCCGGGCAACTTTTCTCCTCCTTCAGACCTAGACCTGGGCTGGTCCTTGTCTTCACAGTCAGGCTGTGCCAAGGTCACAGTCAGGAGGACACTCCAGCCCTGGCTGGCTCCTCTCCATCCTCCCCTTCCCCTCTAGAGCAGACTCTAATAATAATGGCGATCATAGTGAACCCTCCCCTGCGTCTTGGAAGCAGACAATTTAAACTAAGTGCAACTAAGGGAAAACATTTCTCTTTTCTTTTTCCCCTTCTGATTTTTTAATTCTACCTCTCCAGCATAAGGAACACATTAGGAAGATAACAGGGGAATACGCATGGGAAGCAAAGGATTCTGGTTCTCTCAGAAGAGGGTGACCCCCACCAGCCTTCACTGTCCTCGGAGGGCCCACATGTCCCACAGAGCTACTGGGGCCCTCAGTGGGCGTGGGCGTGGGGGGCTTGGAGTCGCTGGCTGGCAGCAGAGAGGGCTGCTGAGAAGAACAGCAGACATGGGCAAAATCCCCAGAACATGTGCAGGGAGAGTGACTTTCGCACCCCATGGCTGACAGGGACGTCACCTGCAGGCCCCACGTGGGGCTGGCTCTTTGCCTTCTCCAGTGTCCGCAGCACAGGTGGCTTGGGCTAGGCTGGGCTCAGAGACAATGGCTCTTTCCAGAGCCAGCCTCCTGCTCTTTCCCAATAGAGACAGCCCCTCCCACCGTGCACTTGGAAATTTTGCCTCCCCACACCCGTACGTGCAAACCCACACACAGGGTGGAGAGGCTCTCTGTCGCATGTCCCAGGTCTGAGGACATGACCGGAGTGGAGTCCAGGGAGTCCCTCGGGGCAAGCACAGGGGCAGCTCTGTCTGCTGATCCCTCCAGTCTCCCTCTCTTCCGCCTCAGAGCTCATCTCTTTGCTGTCCTTAGAAATGCAAAAAGTACAATTAATAATTAATAGAGTGAGAGCCTCTTGTCTGTGTTATTCAATGCCCAAATGCTAGGACAGACCAGCCCTGAGAGTGGCTTGAACCGCACAGATCCTGAGCTGCACTTAGAGGCATGTTGATTTCCTCCTATCTCCCTTCCCTGGAAACAAGGGCAGGCCCAGATGCAGCACACAGGGCCAGGCCAGACAAGGCCCAGATGTAGAGCACGGGGCCAGGCCAGACAAGGACCAACATGCAGTGCATGGGGCCAGGCCAGACAAGGCTCAGATGCAGCGCATGGGGCCAGGCCAGACAAGGCTCAGATGCAGCAAGTGGGGCCAGGTCGGACGAAAGCAAGTGCTTGCCACGCAATGGTGCACCTCGAAGGACCATCCTGATTCCAAGGGCCTGTCCATCTGCTGGATGATGGCAGGAGGGCCAAAGTGAGGCCCCGGGCTTTTTTTAGCGAAAGGTACTTTTGCAGGGTTCACAAACCAAGGTCATCATCACTGGACACCATGTCTCTCAACTTGTAGGTGGCATTGTCTTTCCCATGTCACAGATGACTAAATTGAGGCACAGCAGAGTTTGCCTGAAAAGCGCACTGCTACTAAGCTGTTCCATCAATTCTAAGGTACTCATTGAAAAATATATTTTAACACCAATGGCGTGTCAAATGTAGTTGACGCCATCTTTTTAGAGGTACATAAATATCTTATAGTTGATGGGATTTACTAAAGCAAATCTGGGATTAGCACACTCCCCTTCCGTTCAGCTACTACTCTGGTGCTCTGTTTGTTGGGAAAATAAGGAAAGAAGAAGATGTGCACCTGGCAGGCTGTCCCCACCCACCCCTGTGTGCACCATCTCTTCTCCTGGCTGGAGGAAGCACCCTCCTTAAATGAAGAGGAAAGGTCCATGGTGGTGGGTGTTGGGGGAAGACAGGATGCAAACCCTGCAGCCTGTGGAATCCAGCTGACTCAGCCTCTGCTGCTCCCTCTGTGACTGTGGGCAGTTTTCTGGGCAGTGGGATTAGTGATGGTGCTCCCGGGTGGGCCTCCAACTACCCATCCCATCTCTCCATGCAGTCGCCTGGCCATCCCTGGGAGTGGCCAGTCCTCCTCCCTCTCTGCTCTCTGAGCCCTGTCCTGTGCACTAGCAGCAGAGGCAGGGGCTCTGGATGGGCTTCCCAGCTGTGAGCACCTTAAAGGCAGGGGCTTTGTCATATTCATCCCTCACCAAGCCTGCAAGATGCTAAGAACACATCCATCCTTGCAATTTGAAAAACGGAGGAAGCATACCTGACTTCATTTCCTTGCTAATTTCTCATCATTAACTAGGCTGATACGAGTATTGTGTTTCGCTGTGAAGAAAGAGGACCCGTATTATAGTTTGGCTATTTCAGAGTACACCAGGCACATTTGGCCAAGGCTTTTACTGAAACATCTCGGCAGCCCTCTGTAGGAGCTGGTGCCTGCTCTTGCAGCCAAGCTTGGTTCCCTGCAGGCTTCTGAGCGCAGTCTGGCCAGGTTGGTTATGGCTGTTCCCCAGGTTGCTGTGGAAGGCTCTTGTTGGCTCAGGCACCAATCCCTCTTTCAAGTCACAGTGGTCAGGGTCACAAAACTGGTTTTGGAGAAAATGATATCAAACTGACTGACATAATCCTCACTCCTTTTGCCCCAAAAGGAGCAAAGTAAGCAGCAGGCACTAGGGGGCTGCAGCCTCAACCCACAAGGGTGAGATCTTTTCACACAACAACCTCATCTTTGGAAGGGTAGCAGGTACGACGTTAGACTTCACAAGCCACACAGGGCACTCAGCACATGGGAGCCCAGGGCCCCTGTGGCCTTCCCCTATGTTGCCTGCGGGCAGAGCTCCCACCTTTCCCACTGCAGTCAGGAGATGGCAAACCCCAGCTCTGTGCTCAGGACAGCGCTTCACCCATGCTTTTCATGAGGAGGAGGAAAAAAATCCACCCTTCAGGGTTGTTGGGAAACTAAATGAGACACCGTATAGGGGCACGGCAAGGTCCATGGAGGTCCTGGAGTTGCTGCTGGTTCATTCCTTTGTGTCTTCAAGATCCGGGCAAAACAAGCAAGCATGGGATGGGATGGGACGGGAGCAGCCATGGGGTGTGGCAGGCTGCCCACTTCCCCAGCCTGGGTCTCTGCCCAATACCTCAGACTCCATCATGCCTGGCAGCTAAAGTGGCTCTGCTGGCTCCTTCCAAGAGCTCTCAGCCTGAGCCGCTATCGATTATAGACACTTTGCACGAGGCCGTTAAGATAGGAGGGGAGAAAACGCAGCAGCCATCCAGAAATAATTAGAAGAGAAAAGGACTCCCCAGATCCACCTCCTTTCTGAAAAGCCTGAGACCAATGCTCCCTCGTCCTCCACCCTCTCTCCATCTCATACACACACACACACTGATTGCCAAAAAATGTGTGCTGAAAAATCAGGTTGGCGATTGTGTTTGATCCCGGCTTCTAGCTGCCTTTCGGAAGGGCCTGCAGTCAAGGACATTCTTTTTTTTTTTTTTTTTGAGACGGAGTCTCACTCTGGCTCCCAGACTGGAGTGCAGTGGCGCCATCTCAGCTCACTGCAAGTTCCGCCTCCCGGGTTCACGCCATTCTCCTGCCTCAGCCTCCTGAGTAGCTGGGACTATAGGCGCTGCCACCTTGCCCAGCTAATTTTTTTTGTATTTTTTTTTTTTCAGTGGAGACAGGGTTTCACTGTGTTAGCCTGGATGGTCTCGATCTCCTGACCTCATGATCTGCCCACCTCGGCCTCCCAAAGTGCTGAGATTACAGGCGTGAGCCACTGTGCCCGGCATTGTCAAGGACATTCCTGAGTGATGTCTTGGCCACACAGGGTGCCGTTCACTCCTCCCCTCATTCCTCCTTCCCTCTCTAGGATCCCACTTCTTCTTTGTGGATAACTCTGTCCTAGGAACAAGACTGAAGCAAGACACTAGTGAAACGGAAGCAATCCACATCGTTGAGTAAGGACTGCATGCCGGGCGCTGTCCTGAGCGTCCTTCCCATGAAAACCTTGCGAGTTGGGTATGAATAACCACGTTACAGATGAGGAAACTGGAGGACAGAGAAGGCAAGTGAAGTGCTGGGGTGACTGTTCATCCACGACCAGCAGATTCCAGCAAGGCTGGGCTCTTCCCGTGACCCTGCCAGACCCCTCCAGCCGGGTGGAAACGGGGCTCTCAGACTTGCTGGGGCCTTTGCATCCTTGTGAGAAGTGGTGGAGTGGGAGGGATCTGGACCATTGGAACCCACACCGTGCACTCCGGCCTCACACTCCACCTGAGCCCCCTGAGGCCTGGAGGGAGGAGGCGGATGCAGGGAGTTCTGACCGTGGAGTCACACAGAGCCCGAGGGTGGGGACCGGCTTGTTACTTCCAGATTTTATTTGCTTTGGGCCTGAAATTCTTCCATTTACAGTCCAGGTCTTTATGCTGAAAATTTCCCTCTTTCTTTCTTTTTCTTTTCAAGTACAAAGCTTGTCCTCACTGGCTGTGAGCTGCTGGTTTCTTAGCTGGGTGCCCCATTTCTCTGTAATCAGAGGGCAGTGGCAGCAGAACAGGCCCTAAGGGCAGAGGAGGAGGGAAGCGGCCCATGTGGAGAAACGCCCTGGAGGAATGGTGCTCTCACAACCTTGGGGTTCAACGCGGCCGCCTTTGTGTCCCCCCACGGCCTCCTCGGCAGCCACTGGGGGCACCTCCCAGGCCTGCTGCACACGCTTCCTGGTCTAAGGAGAGAGAACTTGGTACACAAATATCATAACAGAAAATGCAGCAATGGCTAAATAAATAATTTCATCAAAATGCAATGAGAGCCACAAAAAAAGGAGGCTCAGGGAATGTCTGGTGCGAGCTTCACCAGTAGGTGTCGACCTCAGCACCGGCTCAGTGCAGGGCACAGGGGATACAAGGTGCGCCAGCCGAGGGCCTGCTGTCCACAGCCTCCGGAGCTGCTGGAGGAAACTGGTCTGAGTGGGCGATGGTTTGCAGCACAGAGAGCACATGTGTAGGTCAGAGTGGCACGGCCTGTGGGCAGCAGAGAGCTGAGGGGACATTCTCCTTCCCTGCCGGGTCCAACCACCAGCAGGGATATCTGTATCACCCTCCCACTCTTCAACAGCAGTCTTGTTGGATGGGAAAAAGGAGAAGGGATGCGGGCAGCTCAGGGCTGTTGACCTGAGCTCAGAGAAGGAGACGCCAATGTGGGGAGCCCAGATGGGCCATGCAGAGGAGGCAGCAGAAACACATCGCTGGAGAGGGGTTTAACGACGAGTGTCTCTCTATCTCTCTGAAGGCTCAGCAGAGAGCAGGAAGCCACAGAGCAGTGCGGCACCCACCAGCCTGGGCGGACAGAACCATCGACGCCAAGGTGTCCATGACCTGCCCAGGGACCTGTCCCATGTCACCCCACTGGCAAAGAGACTCGCAGATGCGATTAAAGTAAGAATTTGGGGATTGAGGAGATTATCCTGGATTATCCAGGGGACCCAAGGCAATCACTCGGGTCCCTGTAGGAGTCAGAGAAGGAGTGAGAGGGCAAAGGGTGAAGCCAGAGAGAGGCTGAAGGTGCTCCTGGCGAGCTGTCAAGGGGGAGGAAGGGGCCTGGGCTGAGGATTCTGGCTGGTGCCTCAGATCAGAAAAAGGTGAAGAATCCCCCAGAGGCTCCGAAGGAGCACGGCCCTGCTGACACAGACGCCTGGCTGCCAGGACTCCTCCCATCCCGGTGGTGACCATCGGCATAGGTGGCTCTGCGCCCACTGAGATCATGGGAATCTGTTACAGCAGCTGTGGCAAACCGACAAGGAACTTTATCAGGAACTCGGCTGAGGGGCTGGGGCCACCGGTGAAGGACCCCATCCTCTTGTGGAAACTCTGCACAGGGGCAGGAGGCACAAACTCCCCCCACACAGCCTCCGAGCTGTGATCTCACAGTGCCGCCCACTCATTCAACCAGGCCAGAAACCAGAAGGCAAGGAGTTCGTGGTCACTGAGGAGGGCAGACAGGGAGAGCTGGTCTTGGTGCAGGCATGTGAGGGCACAAGAGAGCCACCCAGTTGTGCAGAGAAGAGAGCAGATTCCCACACAAATCCCAGCTCAGGAGATGGTGCTCAACTGGGGCACTCATGGCGTAGGGGCAGCATGGGCTTGGAGACTGTGCCTGAGTGTCTGGGTGAAATGCTCAGCCTCTCCTCCTTCCCAGTGTGGGCAGTGCTGTCCTCGTTCTCAGTGACCAGCCTCCTGGGAGCCCTTGCTCTATGTCGAGGGACCACACACAGACACTGAGAACTCAGAGGAGCCATGACTGTGCTGCCCCTGCCTGTGGCTCTTGCTTTCAGAATAATAGGAAGCAGACTCTTCCTCCGTCTCCCACCATTGCTGAGATGGCTCAGGCAGTCCAGGGATCGATGCATGCTTCCTGTGAAACCATTAGCGACTAGATTTGAGAGCTCAGGGTAGACGAGAAAAGTCTGCAGACGGGCAAGGTGTCCATCGCACCCCACACCGGGGGCCCTGGGATGGGATGGGCCCACCAACTCAGTCAGCACTTGAAAAAACAGCTCCCAGGGACTTTTCCCAACCGCAATCTCTATGAGATCGGAAGACCTGGATTCCAAGCTCGTCTCTGCCTCGAGGGGACCCTGGCCCATCTCTGAGTCTTAAATCTCTGGTAACCTCTTGTAGATCCCATACTTGGGCCACATTCTTCAGGAGAGAACAAATGGGTAGACCTTCAGTGGAGAGAAGAGGCTCTTCGAGGCTGCAGTGCCAGAAAGAAAGACATTAGCTGGAAAGCGCACAGCACACATGTGCGCGCCGCCCTAGGCGGTGGGCTTCCTCCAAGGCATCACCCGCCCACCCTCGTTGCTGCCAGCATCCCCCTCAATTACTTATGTTCACAGACATGAGCTCAGTAAACTCACCCTTCATTTGTCCTGCGGAGAGAAGGGCTAAGGGAGCCCAGGCGGCTCAGCAGGACACAGGGATGCTTTTAGAACAGCTCATTTGCATGAGGCAGAGCACGTCCCTGTGTCTTTGCGGAAGATGAAAGTCTGCCTCCCTTCTTATGCTTCCCCTGTTCGGGCTTCAGACCAGGCACTCACTCTTATCAAAAAGGAAAAGGACTACATCAGCAAACCTCTCTCTCCCCCTCTCTTTCTCTTGCCCAAAGATTCTTTGCATAATTGAAACCAAGGGAACAAAAATGCACAAAAGCGAGTGGCACAGATGTTTTCATCACAGGTACCTCAAATAACTCCAAAGGGCCTTCACCAAGCAGCGCCTGTGAATCTATTGCATGCCCGGCTCGCTGAGAATTAGCATTGGAAGTCATCGCTGTGAACGCAGGGAGCTGGATGCATTTCAATCCAGCACAGAAACCAGCCGCTGCTGTTGCGCGATGTCAGCTGCAGTCACATCACTGTAGAGCTCTTTTGCAAGACCAGCAGAAGCCAGCGTGTCATTTTTGACATAGCAGCTTGTCCCTTTTCACTGCTCAGCTGACAGCATGCCCAGTGCCTGCCTGTTGCTCTGCGTCGAACAGGCCCAGGTGCCCAGGCGTGAGTCTCTGGGGTTCTCTGGGGATGTCTCCTCAGCTCTGTGTCTTGATGGCAGAACTGTGGGACCAGTTGATTTGCTTGCCAACAGCGCCCACACCCAGGAGAGGAGATTGCTGGAAAACTGAAGCATCCTTCATGGGACTGTCACACTGATTCTGGGAAGAAAGTCATGTAGGAGCCTTGGCCTTGCCAACACTGAGACGGTGCCCTTCCGGGGAGGCCTTCTTTCCACTCAGCCTGGAGTGGCAGGTACACCTGGAAACCTGGAACGCTGTAACTACGGCCGTGACCTCCTGCAGGGCCATTTTCACCCTTGCTACATAGTTTCATATGCTAATTTATTTGCCATTTTTTAATCCTGTGGAGGTAGAAAAACCTCAGCATGGAGGGAGAAAAAGTATGTGGATAAGAGCACACTTGTCCCTCCTCTTCCTGTAAGTTCTCACAGTCAGGCAAAAGATTTCCTCCTCTTCCTGGAGCAGGCTCTGGAGAAAATGCTGCACTGGCCTACGCGTGGGCTGAGCCCTGACTGCCGGCTGCTGGAGAGGAAGGCGCATCAGGCACAATGGCTGCCCTCGGGGGGGTTGCTGTGCCTGTGGGGAGGCTGAGCACAGACACACACATCTAGGCTGTGTGTGTGCAAAGTGCAGGCACTAGCATGGGCAGACATGCCTGCTTCCTCAGGCTGCAGACAGACACACATGTGCACGGTAGATACACAGAATCCGGAATCAGACCCAGGACTGACGGCTGCACCGCAGGTGACAAGCCATGTGGCCTTGGGCACATCGCCCAGCCTTTGTGAGGCTCAGGAGCTCTGTCTGCACCCTTCAGACAACGCACCTTCTCCAGCGGCCTCAGGGCTTCAATGTGCCATTCAGTTGAAAGTGCTCTTGGGACCTTGAAGAGCTGTTTGCATTTAAGGGGTAGGAAATGTGCCCTTGTTCCCTCCCATGTCCTTTGTTCACCCTCGTCCCTCACTCCCAGGAAGTTCGCGCTGCCGCTTTACCACCTGGGCCAGTCTCTGGGAAGGTGAGGCCCCAGGTGCTGGGTCTGTAGCCCAGGGAGAGGCTGAGATGCACACGGTGGCCGAGCCCTTGCGGTGTGTTAGCTGCCGTGCTGTGTTACTTCATTAACCCTCAGGGAAGCCCCGTGGAGGAGCTGCAGTTTTATCTCCACTTTACAGGTGCAGCGTTTAAAGCATAGAGAGAAGAGGTGGCTTGTTCAGACTCAGGCGGTGAGAGCAGGGCCCAGAGTCCTGCCAGTGTGCGGCAGTGCCGGCTGCGTGATCTCAGGGGTGGGCTGAGCAGGGTCGGCTTCTCTCTCAGGCTGGGCCACCCACCACTCCACCCGGCCATGCCTGCGAGGTTGTGGCGTGGACGCAGTGTCCATGGCTTCTTGCTCTCCTCCTTCTGCTTGACTCTGGCCAATAGGAGCCCTGGAAGGAGCGTGGGGAGAAAAGAGAGTGAGGAGAGGTAGCCATGCCCCTGGGTCCATCACACCAAGGTCTCTGTTTCTCATGTCAAGGTCACTGCTCCACTCAAGGCAGCCCCCGCTCATGAAACTCTGGTCCTGATACCCGGTCCCTCTGGCTATGCCCCGGGTCAGGCAGCGGCGACCAGTCCCTGCCCACTAGCCCGGTGGTTGGTGAACCACGATCATCATTGCCTAAGGCTCCCTCCACCTGCCTCAGCATTGTAAATAGACGCTGGATGAAACATGCCCCTTAAGAGTCCTAACCTCCGTGTTGTCTGCGGCCCTTAGGCCCTGCTGGACACAAGGAGGAGCTTAGCACAGAGCAGGCAACTGGATGCGGGAAACACATGGTGGGTTGTGACTCCTGGGCGGGTCCTGTCCCCTTTGAGAGCCTCAGTGTCACCCCCAGGGTGATGAGGGTTGGCAAGACACCAGAACAGGACACCCTGAGTCCCTCAGACGAGCCAACAAGTATCTGGGCTTCCTCTTGGTACAGCAGCATCTTCCTTGTCTCTTCATTGCCTCCCGAGGTCCCCCCATTGCAGGACGTGCTCAGTCAGGAACAGGCACCCTCAGCACTGGGGCTCCATTTCTTTATCCACTTCCTGCAGCATTTGGCCAGAGCAGCCTTGAGCCCACTGTGAAGTGAAGGACACGACTCTGCTGCCGACTCTGGAGGCAAAAATCCCGCCCTGTGGCTGAGCTGATGCACCCAGCCTGCACAGCTGCACACCCGTGTGCTTGTCTAGTGATCTGCGCAGCTCCTCTGCCCCCAGGAGTGGCTCGGAGACCTTCTCTTTCCTGCCTGTCTCTCCTGTGTCTCTGGTGGGAGCAGGGAGGGGCTCAGGCACCATCTGTGTGGGGGAGGCCTTGGGTGTTCTCTGCCACCACAGTGGACTTTGCTTGACACGCAGGCATCTCAAATCTGGAGGATGGTGTAGAACAGGATTTGCTGTGGGTTCCCTCTCCTGGCTGGAAGAAACTGTACCTTTCCCCAGAGTCATGCTGCAGATATTCAAATAAAATTTGGGAACAAGCAGAGGGCTGCTATTGGAAGATGATCCGATCTGTCTTGTTAGTCAGTGAAGACAGTACTGGCAGGGACCAAAGAGGAGAGGAATTGGGAAAGGGTTTATTCCCTCTGATGTAAACGCCTCTATCCTTGAGGCACCCCACCCGTTCACCCACATAAGGAAGTTCTATCAAAATAAAATTCCCGATCAGCAAATGGCCACCACCTCCTTGGGAGAGGGAAAGAGAAGACCGCTCTTATCAAATAATTTTGGTTGTTGAGACAGAGTTTTGCTCTGTCGGCCAGGCTGGAGTGCAGTGGCACGATCTCAGTTCACTGCAACCCCTGCCTCCTGGGCTCAAGCAATTCTCCTGCCTCAGCCTCCTAAGTAGCTGGGATTACAGGGGTGCACCACCATGCCTGGCTAATTTTTGTATCTTTAGTAGAGTTGGGGTTTCACCATGTTGGCCTAACACGGCCTGTGGAATCGGAAGGAATTGGGAAGTTGGGAACGGAAATCCTAGGGAGTGTTGTTGGGTTATAAATGCATCCTGTTGCTCTGGAAAACTCGGATACAGACTCTGAGTAGTTTCAAATGACTTTATATGATTAGATAATTCTCTAGAGCTTGTCGTCTCTTTGAGACTGGGATTTGTGGGTCTCCTGACCTGCAGGCCTCCCATGATGGAAGATCTTAGCTTCTAACCCCTTCACCTTAGGGACACCCACAGCCTTCTCCTCCTCCAGACCTATCTTCCTTCTTCCCACTTCACGTTTGACCTCGAAATACCAGATCACTGGTGAAATCCTGGGTATGACATAGTTCACCATCATTTCCCTGCTGTACAGAGCACTGGCTCCTGCCTTCCCCTGGGCTAAACCCTATTCTTTATGGGCTTAGTTCAAGTGTTCTCCCTTCTAGGAGGCTTTCCTAGAACGCCAGACGGGCCCCTCTTCTCTACCTCCAAAGCACCTGTGCCTGGTGCCCAGTCCGTAGGCAACACTTCCTGGCCATCCCCATGTCCAGTTCTCTCTCGCCACCTCACACACACACACACACGGTGCTCTGAGCTCTATTCCACCACCAAGACCCTTCCTCTCCCATCTTTCAGGAGGATGCTAGCCTGTACCTCGATTAGTACTTATTTCATTTAAAATAAATATTTTCCAATAATAATATGAGTGTGAAGTACATATTTTTTCATTTAAGAAATCACAAAAGTAGAAAGAAGAAAACAAATCACCCACAAACCTACCTTGCAAAAACTGCCAATGGCTTCTCACGAGAGAAGAGCAATAAACCCCATTGAAACTCAGAGATCATAAGATTCCAGGATATTTAGAGAAGGGAAAATGCCCTAACCCAGTTGCAGAGCTATTAAGGGTATTGCTGGTTTGTAGGATGGAATGATTGATATTTATGAGATCATGAATGAATGGCTAAACAACATTTATCAATCTGCCTGTGGGTGGCAGAGCCCGGCACTTTCCCTGTGTGGATTGGATACTTGGAGAACTGAGCCGGGATAGAGGATCAGGGAATGGGAGGACCCTTGCCCAGAGAACCTTGCAGACACACAGCACAGACTGCTGTGGAGCAGAAACTTGGAGAATGACGACAAAGGGGAGACCTGCATCTCCCTGCAGGGGAGGTGTCTCTGACACTCACCAACTGGATGGAGACCAGGGGAGAGCTGAATCTGGAGAGGACCCAGAAGCAAACAGCAGGGTGACCTCCTGGGTGCTCTTACCCCAGGGCCCCACCACCTGTGCAGTAAGCTCCACAAACTAGTTCTCAAGTCCGATTTCTAGAAGACCCACTCTGCACGCACACGTGCCACACACCCATGGCATCTGTGGCCAAATCAGGATCTAGAGCCAGGGAGACAGAGGCGTCATTCAAAACAGAAGCATGGTTAATTGGCCACCAGGTCTGTGGAGAATCTGGGAATCCTCAACACTCCATGCACAAATGGTATCCAGTTTCCAGAAATAAACACAACAAACCCAGGTTGTCCAAAGACTTTAATAACGAGAACATGGCAGAGTCAGGGAAGCCAACGGGAGTTGTTGAAACACGGAGACTCACAGCAGCAGGGCTCCACTCTTCAGATCCGAAGGCAAAAGCAAGGTCTGTGCAGCTGGAGCCTTGGGGAGGCCCACCTGGTGCGGAGCTGCAGCCATGGAGGCATCCGCCCAACCAGGAGGAGACAATGAAGAAACAGCAAGACCCCGCTTCTCCCATCCCCAATCCTCCTGAGGTGTTGACCATTGGCTGAACCCAACTGGGTGGCCGTGGAAGCCTGGGGAAGGGGCCCTGGGGAAGGGGTCCTGGGGAAGGTGTTCTGTCGAGCAGAGTAGCCCTTAGGCTGTCAAAGCAGGGAAAACATGGGAAACTGGGGGAGAGCAGCGTGGCCGCAGAACAGACACGGCCAGCAGAGAATACGTCTTCAGATGGGATTTGCCAAAATTTCCTCGCCACTGCCATGGGCGTAAGGAGCTGTCCTGCAGCATTACTCCAAGCCCATTGTCCAACTTTGAAAACCGACAGTGACCACAGATTTCCACTCTGGTGTGTTTGTTTATTGCACAATCCATCTGCTCATTGACCAAATATCAATGATGTGCCAGGGACTGTGCTTGGAATTTGTGAGGCATGGAGGTTGAATTCACAAGATCCCTGTTCCCAAGGTGTTCATAATCTAATGAGAAAGTAATAGCTCTGATATGGTTTCATGAAATAACCACTATAATCTGAACATTAGCCTGAAGGAACTGAAGGAAACAAGGAATCATTAATTCAGGAGAAAGTATTTTATCTCAGCCTTTGAAGATGAACAGCAGAATCAGATTTTCATTTGTGTTTGGAGTGGGACAGTCTTCCCCGGAAAATGAGAATTAAATACCATCCTTACCCAAACACACACAGAGAGAGAGAGAGAGAGAGAGAGAGTGTGTGTTCAGGTGTTAACCCCAGTCCAGGTAAGACTAAGATTTCTGTAAACCTCCATATTATCATCACTGCCATCCCCACCCCTCTGTTAAGGCAGCCCCAGCAGCGGGAGCAGCCTCAGGGTGCAGTGGGTCTGGTTGCTGTGTCTGTGCCTGTGACCCTCCCTCACTGCAGATGCCCACTGAGGAGGGAGGAGTGGGGATGCACTGTGGGGACCTCTGTACACAGCATGTCCCTTTCAGCCCCCGGCTTGTTGACCCAGGAAGCTGGGGCCTCTGGCAGAGAGACAGCCCCTCTCTCAGGGCACAGGCAGGCTTCGGAGGCCTAGGGGAGAATTTCCTTGTTGTGGCTGAGCTTTGGGAACCCTCTTTGTTCCACACTTCAGATGTCTCTAACGAAAGCTTTCCACAAGGGACTCCTGACATCCCTCCATGACCATCCTCCTCCTTCAGCATCTGCCCCTTGGGGGTGATGTCCCCACAGTGGCTCAGGAGACATGGGGTCTTCTTGGTTCTCACACTCCATGTCACGGTTGGTCAGGAACCCCTGTGGCTCCCCCACTGACTGTGCCAATGTGGGGTCACTTCCTTCCACCTCCACACCACGCCCCTTTCCCAGTCTCCCCAGCTGGAGGACCCGGGAGCTCCTAGCAGGGTGTGGACATCAGTTATCCTCTCCTGCGGCCAGTTCCCCATGTGGACTGAGGGAGCCACGTCCCAGAAAATCACCCTCAATTCCCCAACAGCCCCAGTTCACTGTGGATAAAAGGCCGAGTGTCCACCACACACTGCAGGGTTCTATTTGACCCATCCCTGATGCCGCCCTGACTGCCGCCGTCTCCTCCGTGGCCACCTTTCCCTACTCAGGCCACAGAGGAGTGCCTTCTGCGCCTTCTCCCTGCGACGCTCTCTCCATATTCCTAAATGCCCCTTCACTCAAGTAACTCCTACACCATTGCGCTTACTCTTTCTGGCCTGTGCAATACAGACGACTCCTGGGCACCCCATGGCGCTTCCAAACCCTGCACCAGGTTCTACCCTCTATTTTGATTTCCCCCAAACTTCAATTCTAATGCTTTTTAGCTAACTTAAATATTATCATTTTCTGTCTTTCCTCAATGGATTGCAAACCAATGTAACTATCTCTTTTTTTCACCCAAACTTACGTACCCCAGTCACTAAAATCATTGCCTGAAGTGCTCAGCAAATGCTCTTTTGAACGTTAAGTGAACTTGGGACTCTGTGGTTGGCATCCACTTGGGGAGAGCCCTGGAGTCAGTGCAGGCTCCTCTGTGGGAGGGGAGCACCGTTAGCCTGAAGCCCCCATGGGAAGACTGTCACAATTCCACTGTCACAATTCCACTTTCCCACTGAGAAATATTTTCACCTGGTAAATCCCTCCTTATTGCTGCAGTGACGGACCTGAAATTGGGAAAGTTAGAAGCACACGATGCTGGCGTTGGTGGGAATCATTTGTGAACCGGGTGCTTCTCTCGGGTCAGAAGCTGGAAGCAAGAGTAAGAATCCGGGAAGATCTCACTGGAGGGGGGAAGAGAAAAACATCAGGTTGAATTGCTGATGAGGCCACCCCAGGAGGAGGGAGGCCGAGAGGACAATTTGGAAGCCATGGGTGATGCTGCGTGTGTATGAGAGTCCAGTCAGAAGCAGACGCCACACAGGGCTTGGAAGGCTGAGGGGACTCCATGAAGGGTGCTAGTGTCAGGAGGGATGGAGAGGCTGAGAAGCTAGAGCCAAAGGGTGGCCAGGAGGAGCCACTGCCCTGAGGGATGAGCGGCAAGGACCACGTTGAGGCAAGGGAGAAAGAAGAGGGGGTGATGAGCACCCCATGAGACCTGAGTGACAGGCAGGCACAGGGGGAGCAGCAGCAGCTGTCAGTCACCGTCCAGGGCAGGACAATAGGGAGGATGCCAGCTTCCCTCACCTCCCCGCCCTCCACTTCCAGCCAGTGCCTCTCTCCGTGGGGCCAAGCAGACGTGGGCAGCCTGGGTTCCTGCAGAATTTGTCCCCAAGAAGGGGGAGTCCACCGCCCTGAAATGCCAGGAAGGCCTGGGCAGGTGGGGAGTGGGAGGCAAGGAGGCCAGTTTCCACAGAAAGCAGGGGATACAAGAGGAGAGGGACCCCCTGGGACAGCCAGCCAGGAGCTGCAGCAGCCTTTGGCATTGCAGTCAGCGTAGGGCAAAAACCCCAGCCCTGTGGAAACACGGCTATTTTTAACTTACAGTCTTTCCCTCCTAGTTTCTCTTTAGGATGTGTGAAGGATTTTTAAAATGTCACCCTGTCACCTCTCTGATACGGGAGAACCAAGAACATGGGATTTCAAGAGAGCAGCGGGGCCCTCCTGGGGTGTGCTTGGTGGTAACCGTGGGAACTGGCAGAACTCCCCTGGGAGGGGAGGCTCTGCAGCTTCCACCCTCCTCTGCAAGATGTCTCTTTTTACCTGAAGTTTCCTGACCTACCAGTTCTTTTTCTTCTATGCTTCCACGTGGCAGCGTCTGGCATCCGGCTGCTCTTCACGCCTGTCACTGTGGGCCTTTTTCAAAGGTCAGGCGGTCTTCCCCCAGCCCGTGCAATGCCCTTCTCTGATGGAAGAGCTGCTGCTATGTGGGGTCTCTGAGCCCGGAATGCCAGCTCTGACCTGCAACCTTGTCAAATACAAGAGCAATGTTTGCAGCAGGAATGTAATGAGTAGGTTAGACATAAATGCCTTTGTAAGGAGAACCTCTCCCTCTCTGGTCACCGGACATATGAAAAGTTATACCTTTGAAATCTTAAGGGCTCAAGGAAACAAACTAAAGTATCCTCCAGCCTCAGCGTCACCTGCACCTGCAGTATTCCTGAGCCTTAAAACAATCTGCGTTTGCAGGTAACTCCTAGGAAACGTGCTGTAATGAAAATGTGCCAGGTCATCAGGTCTCTCATGAAAGAATCCTGAATAACTGAGGCTCTTTCTCCAACCTGGTGCAGCCTCACAGCGGCATGAGGAGCCTGTCAGTGTTGGCTGCAATTTACAAACAAGACAGGTGGGTCCTGCCCAAGGGCATGCAACTGCTAGGCAGAGCCAGGGTTGGGACTTTTGTCTTCTGGGACACACTGAATGTGGCCCGGCAGCTTGAATCACATTATTCCTCTTAGAGGAATTCACCCCTGGATTTTTCATCTATTAACATTGTTACCATCTTTTAAGGGATGACTTCTCTAAAGAAGTTAGTCCTGACCCACGCCTTTCCCCAGAGGCCCTCTATCCCAGCACCAAAATAATAATTCGTCTGTTTTCCAGGAGTATGTCATTTGTACTTCTCTCAGAACTCATTTCACTTAAAATAAATATTTCCCACTATATAAATGAGCATTAACTCTATATTTTTATTTAAAATTCAGAAAAAAATTAGAAAGAAGAAAATAAACCACCCATCAACCTATCTTGCAAAAAGTGCCAACTGCTTGCCATAAGAGAAGAAAAATAAACTCCAATGAAACTCAGAAGTCATTAGATGTTTAGGTCATTTAGTGCAGGGAGAAACGGTGTAATACAGCTCCACAGCTGCCAAGAGCAACTCTGTTTTATAGGATGGAATAATTGATATATATGTGATATCATCAATAACTAATTACATTACGTTTCTCCTATAACATAGGTGAGACAGTGTGCTATCCATTTTAGAAATATTTTAATTCGACATTCAAAACGATTTTTGTGTGTTTAAGTTTTGCTGATCAAATTGATAAGCTGTAGTTACCTGCAAAATCTGTGTGGGTTTGAGTACAACGCCTTCCCATGCCTGGGGCTGGATAAATGAAGTATCCCCCAAACAGCATTAAGCAAAGGGATAACAACAAGTGAACGCAGACTCTCATGAAGGGTCAGTTACAGGATGTTTCAGAGTTTCCAGGAAGCTGAGTGTAATTGTGTTTAAAATCACCTCGGTGTCATGCGTGCTGAACTGGAACTGGCCATGGTGCTGGAAGTAGACGTCATGCTCCTACGGAAACGGCAATGATACTGGGGCAGGCAAACTACACTGACTATTTTATTTATGATTTGGAAGAAAGAGCAATGACACAATTGATTTAAACCCTATATTTCTAGATGACTCAAGAGGCCGAAACACTCAGGTGATGAACCCTTACACTGTGGAGAATGCCCAATGTGACTGTGTGCCTTTCATCCTCTTCCTGCCTCCCTCTGTGAGGAAGGAGGGACAATGCCAGGCATGGAGATGACAGGGATTTTCCTGAGGCCAGCAGCGTGGCTAGACCTCACTCCTTAGACCTTTCACTATGGGCTTGTTCCACTCCACAGAGAGAAATAACACAAGGGTAGAAGACAACCTTTTGCCTCCCACTGGGGAAGGACGCAGGCAGCTGGCATTCGATGAACAATTGCTATGTGGCTGTCTGACTTGCCTACCTGAGGTTACTTTACAAACGTAATTTATTTCAAATATCATAACAACTCTATGAGACAGGTATTACTGTCTTGTTTTTAAAATGAGAACAGAGAAGCCTAGAGATGTTAAATAACTTTCTCAAGTAAACAGTTAAATTTATACACTGTAATTAAGTAATGCATTTATCAATTCAATTAAAACTTCTTATCCTACCAGGGAGGAAGCACTACACTAAGCACTGGAGATATGAGGAGGAGTGATGCTTCTGATCACCTTCATGGAGCGGGAGTGATACACAGGCAATTAAAATGCAGAGCCAGGGAGAACATCGTCCAGGCAGAGTCAACAGCGTGAGCCACGACTTGGACGTGAGAGGGAAGATGGCTCATTCAAGAATTCAGAGCAACTGGCTATGCTTCAGCAGAGTCCATGTGGGTCTGACAGCACCAAGTTGAAAGACATTTCTCTGAGGAGCATGAAGGTTCAAGTCAAGGAGGGGCATCACCTCAGCCCCAAGAGACACTGGGGGCTTCTCCCAAGGGCAGTGCGGTGGGGTTAAGCTGCTGAGTGACACTAAGGAGGGACTGCTGTGCTGTCAGGTGCAGAAAGGCTTGAATGACAGTAAGAGTGGAGACAGAAATGGAGGATCACAGCGCCAGTGATCACGAGACAGACTGGGGCACAGAGCAGGCGCCCACAACATCCCAATGGAGGATCACAGCGCTGGTGGTCATGAGACAGATGGGATTCTGCAGAGGTGCTTAGGCCAATTCCCATGGGGTCCCTGCAATGGCTTTGCATTTACATTTCATGAACACGTGGAGAAGAACTTATCGTTCTAAGTCCCATTTCCAAAAAGACTTGAACTAGTAGCATCCAAAGGCTGCTGATGGGATAGGAAAAGCATCAGAATTTGTAAAGTTGGGTGAGCCTGGGTTCAGATCTCAGAGTCACATTGTCACTTACCCTCCCCAAGTTTCACAGCTTCTCATCTGCAAAGCAGAGGGGGTGAAAGCGCACCACTGCATTTGACCTTCACAGTAGACCAGCACGTGTGCCCTGCATTCCTGTCCATACTGTTGGGAAGCACATTTATGGAGATGATTAAATGTGAAAATATAGCTGTAACCAGAGGTCAGAGGTCAGAATCTAGTTCATTCTGCTTCGACAGCCCATGCTCTTCCAACCACACTCTCAAGCATAGCCAACATGTCCCTGGATGACGGGCCCTCTTTCCAGCCTCCCCAAAAGTTTCAAAAGGCTGAGTCTGTCATCTCTGAACAACAGCAGCCTGGCCAGGTTAAAGGGCATCCCCTGGTCCAATGCCTGACTTTCAGCCAGAGCTCTAACCAGTAACCAGGACTCAGAGTCAAACACAATGACCTGGAAGTTTCCTCATGGAATGAGATACACCCAAACCTCAGACAAGACAACGGTTGGTGCACGTGGGTACTCCGGATCCCATGTGACCTTGGGAACACTACCCCTCATCAAGCCGCAACTTCTCCCATCTCAGTCCCTCCATATCTTGGGAACTCCCCTTGGTCCTCATATCCTCTCCCTTCCACGGCAGGAAGCCCACCTCCACGTGTACCAAAATGACGCCAGAGCTTCGCATGCTCATGGCCAGTCCTCTCTCCGTCCATCTTACCACCACCATGCCAGCGCTGTTTGCACCTCTGCGAGTTCATGAATGCCCATCCTAAGAAGGATGTTGTCTTGGGCCACGTAGGCTGCTATAACAAGATACCCTGGACTCAGTAACTTATAAACAACAGAAGTGTATTGCTCACAGTTCTGGGAGCTGGAAGTCCAATACCAAAGTGCCAGCAGTTGTGGCATCTGACCAGGGCTCTTTCTGCTTCATAGATGTTACCTCGTTTCTGGGTTTTCCCATGGCAGAAGCGAAGAACAAGCCCCTGAGATGTCTTCTCTAAGGACACTGATCCCGTTCATGAGGGCTTTGCCTCGGGAAAGCGTCTCCTCAGGGCCCCACTTCCCAACACTGCTGCACTGGGGATTAGGGATCCACGTTTCAACTTGGGGTGGGGACCTCAACATTCAGACCATAGCAGGCGCTGCCATTAGACATAATTGCCCCATGCCTTACAGACCGAAAGCAAAACTAGTTACTTCTAATTCAAAAACCAAGCCTTCCCACTATTAACTTATTGTCATCACCCAAAGCCATGACCCGCCACTCACATGCATCATCTCTTCCCATTCAACACATTTTCCCAGTCCCAGTCACCCCTTCTCTCTGCTCTCTCACGAGCACAGACTGTCAACCACACATCCCCACACCCTCCATAAGTCTTCCATCCATTGCCCTCTCCAACTGAAGTGTGGATCTCCCTTAAGATCACTAAGTCCTCTTTCCAGTCATGCTTTGTATCTCCCACCCCCAATGCACCACTGGGATAGAGGTGGTGTGGGCACCTCCCCTGCTTGACCTTCCCCAGCCATTGCTGTTTCCTCCTCCTTCACAACCCCACCCCCACCTTGCAAGCACGTTCCATCATATTATGCTGCATGCTACCCTGCTTTTTGCTGTCATTCACTAGCTCAGGGGCACCCCACTGGCTTCTTTTCAGCATCTGGTTCACTAAGGACAGCTCCTGTCACCACTCCTGTCTTTGGGCCAACTCCATCCTCCACGCTCACACCCCTCAACCATATCCAATGGTGTCCCCACCTGAATGAGCCTCTCACTGCAGAGCCACATCCTCCTCGAATTTTGTATTACCAATCATGTGTATCCTCCAGTGTCTGGTTTTAAAAGCCTACCATTGAGCCGTCCATATTTCCAGATCATTTCCAGATCACTCATTCTAGAACTTCCAAGATAGCTCATGTTTAGCCCCATTGCAACCTCCAATCCACTCACCCTACCAGGCTTCTACTGCCCACAAACCCATGGCCTCACTTCCATCATGAATAGATCAGAGAACATGGCTCATCGATGTCAGCACTGCTTGTGTACCTCGCAAGACTTTTTCCACACTTCTTCCAAGATACTCATTCACCTGGAAAAATTCAAGCTCTGCTTATCCGTGGAAAAACAAAAGCATTACACACTCACATCCACACATCCACAGACACACAACTGTGCTGACCATTCTCATTTTAAATTTAAATGTAGAACAGAGACCTTAATCGTGCCTCAATGTTGCCTAGAAATCCAGCCACTCAAAGAACCGACGGCTATTCTCGCCTTCTCCCCCTTCCGCATCAGCATCTCCCTGTATTGTGCCATTTTCCACCAGATTATAACCATGCTGTGACAGTTATCATCTTAATAAAATGGAAGGAAATCCATAGTTTCCATGTCCCTAATTTTACCCCAATTTCTTACAAAATTGTCATCTGTTGTTCTTTCTCCACTTCCTCACCTTCCATTCTCACCTCAGCACACCCTGATCACCTCCACCTATGGTTGCTTTTATCAAGGGTAACAGAAAGCTCCCTCTAGCCAAATCCAAAAAGAATTCTTAGTCTCCAGTTTTCTTGAATGACAGCAGTATTCGACACGTTTGAACACTGACATGTGTTTGACACATTTGAACGCTGCTTCCTTGACATGTCTCTTCCCTTGGCCTCCATGCCCCTGGCCTCCCCTCACCTCACTGCTGACTGCTTCTCAGGTTCTTTCCTTCATGGCTTCTCATATTGTGACCTTCAAATTGGCCCTCCATCCTCATCTCTGCCCTTCCCCACTTCCCAGGACTGTCACGCTGAACACCTCTCACCTCAACAAGCTCCTGACCCAGGGCTGTGGACCCAGCTCCCAAGTGGGCATCTCTGCATTTGGGCTGACAGATGCCCCAAACTTAATGTTTCTAAGGCAGAGCCCTACTCTCCATTCTCCTAATGCCACCTTCGTCCAGTCTTTCCCACCTCGGCAAACGGCAGCACAGCTCCTGACACCTTAACAGAAACCCAGTCATTCTTCAGTTTTCCCTTTCCCTCCAGGCAGCATCCTGTCTACCAGTGAGGTCTCCGAAATCTGTGTGTCACTCCCTCTTTACCTCTGCCACTTATATCCTCAGCCGTCTCCTGCCACCTGGATTATAACCATAGCTCCCCTCCCAACATCCTCTCTGCCCCTTGACATCTGACCTGTGTGCCACTCAAATGTACTTAGATTACAGCACTGATGCACTTACTGCTTTAGAAGCTGCCATTTTAGGCATGAAACCCACACTGCTGCCTGCACCTGCAGGGCCCCGCTCTGGGGTCTGCAACCGTCAGACCCCTGTGTTCACCACACCCCTTCTTCCTCACCTCATGGCGATCTGCTACTTAGACAAAGCCCACCCCACCTCACCATGACCACACCCACTGCTCCGAATTCCAGGGCACTCTTCTTCCAAATCTCCTCACATCCCACACCTTTATTTCCCTCTCTGATCACATATCGCCTCCTCCAAGATGGTTTTCTGGCAGTCTGACCCCCGCCCGTCACCTCTATCTCTCCCCTTGCTTATTTCCCCACCTCCGCATCACATCACACCACAGGTTCGCGTTGCTTGCTTTGTGTCCACTCCCTGGAATATCAGCTCCCTTGTTTGTGTCCACTCCCTGGAATGTCAGCTCCCTTGCATGTCTGCCTTTCCTGCCTTCTGCTCTGCCCTGGCTACTGCACTAGACTGCACACACCACCCACACGTCAGGTAGAGGAACTCATCCTGATCCCGCACACTTGGCATTTCCCATTCTGCATATCATGGCATTTCCATGCTAAGGTGAGTCCTTAATGATGCACCTAAAGGAAAAGCAAATGGTCGTTTTGAAATGAGGGGAGGGGCTACGAAAGGGATGGCGTCCACACTGCCTGCACTGCCATGGATTCCCCTGCTGCAGGGCAGCAAAACAAGCCTGTGCTGGGCCCATGGCTCCTCACCCAACCTGCTTCCCATCTCCACAGGCCGTCTGACCTGGCCGTAGTGAGGCTTTGCTCTGCTAGCTACGAAATGTTAGTGGCCCTTAGTCCCCCACATTCCCCCACAGCTTGCTCCCCCCGCCATCTTCAGGTGAGGAGCTGTGGCAAAGGCCACTACCTGGAGAGTCTGGGGGCCCTTGGATGGGAGGTCCAATTGGCCCCACTCACGCACATCTGCTCAGGGCGCCTGCCTGCCTCCTGGGCCTGTCTCCTTCCTCCCAGTCCTGCAGTCCCCACTCAGCCCGGTCTGCTCACTGGGTCTCTCCGCACACTGTGGAAGGTTCTTCCCATCTAAGGCATGAATTGTGTCCTAAGGTACTTTCTGGAGTTTTTTCTGACCCCCTTCCCTGCCTCCCTGGGGCCCAGCCGATGTCTGAGCCATGCCCACACTGCTGCTAGAGTGGGTTATGTTGTTACTCAGGTGTTCTGGGAGGGTGGGCACCTACCACCTGCACCCCCAGGCTACCAGTTCTATCCTGAGCCAGGCCCCTACTTGCTTCCCTACAGAGTGACCCCCCAGATCCACTCCCCAAGGTGGGGCCCCAGCAGGGGTACAGACTCAGGAGCCCAGCCTGATGCTCCCTCAGTGCACAGCCTGGAGGAGGGAGCCAGGTGGGCTATTTCACAAAGAGTCCCTCATGGCTCTCAGGGACCCAGAGCTCTTAAAGCTTCAGCTTTTAAATCTCTGCTCCCTGGGTAGCTGTGAATTGGTGACAAAGCTGCTGTCCCCACAACCCGCACTCCTGGCCACACTGACCCCCACACACTGCTGACAACACACAGCATGAAGCATACACAGCACAAACTTGCACACGCGTCCAGAAGCACTCACTTACAGCAGACACACAGACCATATATAACTACACACAACACATCACACACCAGATACACATCACACATAAGCACATGCATAACACCCATGCACTGCATGACAACAACACACATGTGCACATAAGCACACACAAACACACACTGGAGCCACACACCAGACACACAGACCACACCACACACACACACACTGACCACCCATAAATACACATCACACACACACATACACCACCCGTAAATACACACACGCAGGCTGCACACAGGACTCACACCACACACGGATCGACTGGGGCTTCTCTGCTGGCAACTGGCCTCTCCCTCCACCCATTTCCGCCTTTTTATTGTGTGCATTTAATCCTGTTTTTCTCTGCATCTGCCAGGCTTTGTCTCAACAGGGTCTATTTGGGATCTCAACAGCCTCTCTCAATGGTAAACACGCAGCCCAGGCTGGGCACGGTGGCTCATGCCTGTAATCCCAGCACTTTGGGAGGCCGAGATGGGTGGATCACGAGGTAAGGAGTTCAAGACCAGCCTGGCCAATATGATAAAACTCTCTCTCTACTAAAAATACAAAAATTAGCTGGGCATGGTGGTGCATGCCTGTAGTCTCAGCTGCTCAAGAGGCTGAGGTAGGAGAATCACTTGAACCCCAGGTGGAGGTTGCAGTGAGCCAAGATCACACCACTGCACCCTAGTCTCGGCGACAAAATGAGCTCTGTCTCAAAAAAAAAAAAAAAAAGAAAACAGCCCATAGACCTGTTACCTGCTGGCAGGGAGTCTGCAGCAGACAGGAGTGGGCCCTCATGGTCACTGGGGCACAGGGGAGGCACATGGCCCGTGGGAGGGTCACAGCCCCGGGTGGTGCCCACCTTCCTTCCGTCCCTCCCTCCTGCATGCAGATGTGCTCACTGTGGCCCTTTTGCCGACGTGTGTTAAATTCCTAAGCCAGCGAAATGCTGCACCTGGCCGGGCAGTATGTTTCCTAAAGAGTTTATAGAATCTAGGGCCTGGAGTCAAAAGCTCAGGGTTAAAGTCCTGACCATGCCTCCTACTATGTGCTTTGGGCAGGTAAATTAGCTACTCTCAGCATCCATTTCCTCCTCTGGGAAACAGGCCTGATGGTACTTGAAAGCTTTACCTGAACTTTTCCCCCAGTTGCTGTAAGGACAGAATGAGGCCTTGTGTGAGGCCTGTGTGACTGCAGATGGCTACGAGTCTTGTCCCCGAGTAGACACTCTGAACATGAATGTGGCTGGGCTACTTGCTTGTGACCTGCTTGTCACTTTGCTTGTGAAGCATGCACAGGAAATAAGGAAGGTCTCTCCCCTCCAAGAGCTTGTTTTCTTAATCAGGATGCAGCCACATGCCCTGCACAGAGTGGTGAGTCCACGGAATGTTTCACAGTAACAGAGGGGCAGCCTCCTGGGGGCAGGGAGGGTCTGGCTGTGTCCAAGCTCTGGAGGAAATGACACCTGGATCAACTGTCCCCAGCCAGGGAGGGAGGAGCCCGCAGGCCAGAGAGGAGACAGGAGGACCCAGCCAGGGAGGGAGGAGCCCGCAGGGCAGAGAGGAGACAGGAGGACCCAGCTAGGGAGGGAGGAGCCCGCAGGCCAGGGAGGAGACAGGAGGACCCAGCTAGGGAGGGAGGAGCCCGCAGGCCAGGGAGGAGACAGGAGGATAGCAGGCACCAGCAAGAAACAGAGCAGCTGAGTGACGGTAGACACTGGACTCCTTTCCCCTCCCTGAGCTGCCACGTGCAGATGGCCACGGTGCCCGCTTCGTTCTTCATCGCACTGGGCAGGAGCTCTGTGCAGGGCACTGAGTCTAGTGCCATTGGGTATCTGGGTCTCAGAGCCTTCATTGCTGCAGCATTTCTAAAGTCACCAAAGGCCTGCAGTCACGTCTGCCCAAAGCAAATGAACAAGAGACCCAAGAAATACCAGCCTCTGTGTTGAGGTGGGGCCCACAAAAGAGCCCAGAAGAAAGTCTGAGTGGGAGGAGAGAAAACAAAAGTAGTCCAGAGGGAGGGAGGGAGTGACAGTGACCAGTCATCAGAGTCAGGGAGAAGAGGTTGGTGGAGTGAGGAGGTGGTCGGGCTACTGGAGATTGGGTAGCAGGCAGCAGGGAGGCCAGGAGAGAACACAGGGAGGGAGGGAGGGAGGATGCTGCAATGATGCCGTAGTCAAGAATTCTAGGTGAACCACAGGATGCAGTCCTGTGCCTAGTGATGCAGCCATGGCTGGAGGGTCATTTTTCACATCAGAAGATCCAGCTTCTCATCTCTTCATTCCAGACTGGAGGGAAAGAGTGAGGGGAGACATCAGGGTGCAGGGGTGAGGAGGCACAGCTGCCCGGGGCTGCAGCAGGGACAGCTTCCTGCCAGGAGGGATGCGGGGCCCGGAGGATGCCCGCCTGACCCGTCCAGCTTCTGGCACACTCAGGCTTCTGTGGAGATGCTGACATGGCACCAGCTGGGCCAGTGCATTCCAGGGCCGCATGCAGCCCCCATCTGGCCCTTGGCAAGTGTTGCCAATACATCTTCCCTGGACACTGTGCATCCCCTGGGCAAGGTGGACCCACGGGCTCTGCCCACCAGCTCTTTGAATTCCCAAAGGTCTCAAGAAAATGGCCACCAGGACCCGCTGTCCTCCTCTGCATCCTCCCTTCACTGCGCACCTCCCTCCATGGTGGGACTTGCCCCCTCCACAGGGACCTGTCAAGCCTTGATATCCCCACCACCCACCCCAGGGCCACACTCAGGAGCTGCAGCTGGATGAATAAGAGGATTTGAATGGGAAAAGACTCCCTCAGTGCCCCAGAGACCAGGCCTCTCTTCTACACCAGCCCACTGTGACCTGAGCCTCAGGTGGTGAATGTGCCACAACCCCAGCCTTGCCCAGCTTTAACTTCCTGAGGGTAAAATTCCCAAACATCTCTGAAGAAAGAGCTCACCTTATAGTGCTTCCTCCTCTGGCTGCTGATCCCCGACCCCCTTCCCTAGGGAGGCCCCAGGTCCACACCACCAGGCACGCTCCGGCCCTGTGAAGACCTGGGGCGAGAGGTGACACCTGCTCCTTCCCCCTCCAAAGCTCCTTCCAGGGCTCCTACTCTGGACAGGAGGCACCCAGACCTCCTGGAAGAGAGGAGCTTCAGAGCTGGGCAGACCCCCGGACAAGGCAATCCCCATTCCATTGAAGAAAGACCCAGAAATGAGGCCCTCATCTCCCAGGACTGGGGAACTACCAGGTGTGAGTGCTTTCTCCTCATCAGGGGAGCTGTCCTTTGAGGCCCCTTTCCAATGAACAAGTCTACCCCCAGCTGTTGCCAGAGAGAAAAAGTGAGCAACTCTTGGAAGAGGCAGATGACACGTTTACTTCGCTGTTCTGGGGAGCAGCTGCCAGAATCATGGGCGGCCAGTGATGCCCAAGTCTGGGCTCCCCTCTGACAGGAGCCACCTCGCTGCACAGCCTCTGCACACCCCGAACGGTCCGGCGGCCCTCCCTCCACCCCACGCTGGCTGCAGCGCACCTGAGACCAGGCCTTGGGAGCCAGCTGGAGTCTCGGTCCTTGGGGTGCTCCAGGCTGGGGAAGGAGGCAGCGGGGTGGAGAGGGCTAAGTCTCTGTCCCCAGCCACATCTCAGCAGGGCAGAGAGGGCAGCTTTGCCTGTGAGCCCAGCCCCTGCATCTGTGAAGTGAGAGCACAGTGCCTGCTTGCTAGAGGCATCGTGAACATGAACGAGTCTCGTCTGCACGGACCACCTGTCACGTGAATGCTTAGAGGGCTTTTCCCAGCCCTCCGCACCCACCACACCCCCCACGCACACTCGATTTTTTAATGGACTGTGGAGGAGGCGCTGGCTGCGGCTGCTCACAGGGCGTCCGCTCATCTACGCCGCTCCCTCAGTCAACGAGAAGCCGCTCCCTCGGCTCGCAGGTCATGGCACTGTGGGGACAGACACTCATCGCTCGTCCAGAGGTCTCATAGTCAGTGCCCTCAGCTACGAGGGACACAGCTGAGACCCAGAATATGAGCAGAGGCGGCTCCAGGCTGTCAGAGAAAATTAATGCCAGAGAGAGATTCCGACGCCTGCCTGAGACTCTCAGGGACTCTCACGTCCACAGTCCTCACACACATGTGTCCCGGTCCCCTGGGAGGCCATGCAAGACGATATGCAGTAAGACACACAGCAATGTGAAGGTGGCTGGCAGACCCCGGCAAGACACAGCCCCTCACAGTGGGAGGAAAACAAGAAATGGCAGGAACGAAAGCCAGGGCTCAGAGAGAAAGCAGTCTGCTCCAACAGCAAAGGAACACATTCTCTTCCGCAACAGGCTCCTATGGGCATCGCAGACGCCCACAGCACCTCGGGTCTCTAGGATGACCTCAGACAGCAAGGACAGCAAGCAATGCCTCCATGCACCCGCTGTGAGATGACAGGGAAGTGAAGAGCAGATGTGGACATCATTGAGGGTGATGAAGATAAAAGCATGTCATACATGTGACCACGTGTGGCAGAGACAGCTGTGGTGGCCGAAGACGGAGGAAGCTCAGCTCGCCATTGCTCCCCATGTCTAAAACTCTCTTCCAGGAGACGTGGTCCTGGAGGAGCCCCAAGTTCCGGGTCCAGGAACAGGGCTTTGAGTCCCAGTTCTGCCAGAACTTAGCTTCATCACTTCCGAGCCACAGTTTCATTTATCAAAATATATATATATATATATAAAAGAAAAATCAAAATAAATATAGTAATATTCCTTTGTCTACCAATTCCTAAGTTTATTTGTGAATCAAATAAAACACTGCCTATGAACATATTTTGTTCAGTATAAATTGCTTTGCAAGGGGAAGGGCTTTTTATAATCATACAAATCAATGCAACCAACATATCCACCCCGGCAGCAGAGGACAACCGTGCAGCCATCAGAACTGGGAAGGGCAGAGGAGCTGACTCCACATCTTCCTCTCCCGAGGCCCCCACTCCTGCCCCACACCATGATTCTATTAAACGCATGCATAATTAACCCGCTCTTCTGCCAGCCATTCCCGCAGTGAAATACAGGGCATTATCATGATATATTGTGAGATTCTGCTGATTGGAGGTTACAAAGTATGTAATTAGCTCATGTCACTCCACATAGTTACCTGAGAGTAAGTGGTGCCGCTCATTACAGCGTACAAGGAAACATAAAAATGATGAAAGGGAAACAAAATTCTCAATTCCTTCATTACTGAGTTCAGTGACAATAAGAAGCTAATTGCAACATTCTGTTTACCTTAGATAGTTTGATGAATATTGTTTTTTTTAAAAAATAAACTCAAGTACTAAAGTCAGAACTGTCCTTGGATACTATCCTTTAGCCCAACATCTTGCATAGGATGAAAGTGAGGCCCCAAGAGACTGCATCACACTTTCAGTGTTGCAAGCAAGTGCATAGAGTGTGGATGGAAAGAAGAAGACTCAGGAATGGGCAGCTGAGAACCGCTGCACACACGCATGTGCAGGCACCGTACCGCCGGCTGCTGAGAACCTCCACACACGCATGTGCAGGCACCATGCCGCCCGCTGCTGAGAACCTCCACACACGCATGTGCAGGCACCGTGCTGCACGCTGCTTAGAACATCCACACACGCATGTGCAGGCACCGTGCTGCCCGCTGCTGAGAACCTCCACACACGCATGTGCAGGCACCGTACCCTATGCTGCTGAGAACCTCCACACACGCATGTGCAGGCACCGTGCCTCCCGCTGGTGAGAACCTCCACACACGCATGTGCAGGCACCGTGCCTCCCGCTGGTGAGAACCTCCACACACGCATGTGCAGGCACCGTGCTGCCTGCTGCTGAGAACCTCCACACACGCATGTGCAGGCACCGTGCTGCCCACTGGTGAGAACCTCCACACATGCATGTGCAGGCACCATACCGCCCGCTGCTGAGAACCGCTGCACACACGCATGTGGAGGCACCGTGCCACCCGCTGGTGAGAACCACTGCACACGCAGGCACTGGGCCGCCCGCTTCCTGAGTCCAGTCTCGCTCAGTCTCTTGAGCCAGCTGGAAGCGTGTGTGGCATTGAGTGATTCACCTCCCGGGTGTGGAAACTGGGATTGATGGGGATCAATTCACTGGTCCAAGGTTCTACAAATGGGTAATGTCAGAGCTGGGAGAAGCGTCTGCAGATCATTAGCCTCATTTCCAATATAGAGAGTGACTGTGAGCAGGGCTGCCTTCTCTGACCCGGGGCACCACTACATCCCCATTTTAGACAGCAGGGAGCTGTGTCTCACTGAGAGCCCATACCTCCGTCAGTCCTCCAGCTACTTCATGGCAAACCACAGTCCTGCCCCTGCTGTGCCTGATGTGAAACCTGTGAGAAACCCACTCTCTCCAAGCCCCCAGGGGCAACACTCGGCAGCCCGCACCCTGGATGACACCACAGCCTGGCCTGCCCGGCGTGTCCACTCGGCCCGAGCACTCAGTGCGTCCATCCTCGTTTCTCCACCCCAGAGGCCCGAAGGAGGCTGAGCGGGCAGAGGCACCCGGGCCCCAGAGTGAAGGAGGCTGAGCGGGCAGAGGCACCCGGGCCCCAGGGTGAAGGAGGCTGAGCGGGCAGAGGCACCCGGGCCCCAGGGTGAAGGAGGCTGAGCGGGCAGAGGCACCCGGGCCCCAGGGTGAAGGAGGCTGAGCGGGCAGAGGCACCCGGCCCCAGGGTGAAGGAGGCTGAGCGGCAGAGGCACCCGGGCCCCAGGGTGAAGGAGGCTGAGCGGGCAGAGGCACCCGGGCCCCAGGGTGAAGGAGGCTGAGCGGGCAGAGGCACCCGGGCCCCAGGTGAAGGAGGCTGAGCGGGCAGAGGCACCCGGGCCCCAGGGTGAAGGAGGCTGAGCGGGCAGAGGCACCCGGGCCCCAGGGTGAAGGAGGCTGAGCGGGCAGAGGCACCCGGGCCCCAGGGTGAAGGAGGCTGAGCGGGCAGAGGCACCCGGGCCCCAGGGTGAAGGAGGCCAGGGTGAGGCTGGCCTGTCGACTGCCTTTCTGCACTTCACAGACATACACAGGGTGCCATTATCCAGCTTAGTCTGGGGTCTCTGCCCAGGGAAAAAGGGGCCCTGGCTGTTGAAAGGCTCCATTCAAGGAGACTCAGGCTGAGTGTGAGAAGTGGCCTTGCTCTGAAGAGACAGGCAGTGGGGGACTGTGGGGAGTCAAGTCTCAGCTACTAACAAGTGTGTGAACAGCGTGGAGCAGAGACAAGCATCGCTGGCCATGGCCTGTCCCTCACATCAGCCTGCAGGGCATGTCATGAGCCGCAGGACTGAGCTCCACACTCATGGGCCCAAGTGCAAGACTGGCCAGATTCTGTCCACAAACCTGCTCCCATATTGGCCTTTCCTGTCCGAGTGGGTGATCCCAGGGCCCCAAACTGGTAAGAGCCCCTCGAAGGCACATCACACCTGTTAGGATGGCTGCCACCAAAGAGACCGAAAATAACAAGGGCTGGAAAGGATAGAGAGAACTGCGTCAGAAAATTCTGCCACATGCCACAACATTCATTAACCTTGACATTATGCTAAGGAGTCAGTCTCCACACACACACACACACACACACACACCACACACACAATCACACACTGCGTGAGTTCATTTATATGAAATATCTAGAGTAGCCAGGTTCATAAGGACAGATAGTAGAAAGGCAGCTGCCAGGAGCTGAGGGAAAGGGGACACGTTTTGTCGAGATAAAAATGTTCTGGATATTAATTGCACAACAATGTGAATATACCTAACACTACTGAACAGTACACTTAGACATACTCAAAGTGGTAAAATTTATGCTATGTGTATTTTACCACAATTTAAGAAAAAAGGGGCCATCCTGTGTAAGGTTTGGAAATAAACGCCTGCTAGGCAATCGTTTTGGAAAATGCCTGGAACATAATAGGTGTTCAACAAATTGTTGCCTTTGTCATTCGTAATGACCATGGAGCACAGCCACCCAGCAGAGCCCGGGGGTGTTAAGGCAACAATCGCAAATCGAAAGTGCCTGGATGGCTCATCATCGGGGAAAGGGTGCCGGGAAGGAACCTGTTCTGAGGTATAACAAGAGGTGGGTTCCTGGGAAATTACTGGTTGGGATGATGAAACCACAGTTGAAGTTTGAGCAGTTTGAGCAGCAGACACACAGCCCGTCATGGGGCAACTTTTCTCCATTCGTATCCTGAGCCAACATTTGAGAAGTGGTGCACGCAGACCGTGAAGAGGCTCCTGAAACCCACCTGTGAGCTGGCTGGGGAGGAACCAGCCCTGAGGGATGGTGACAGGGAGGTTCAGAGAAAGCAGAACCCAGGAAAGAAGGACACAGGCTCACAGAAAGCAGAGCCCAGGAAAGATGGACATACTGGCAAGGGCATTTGTAGGGCACAGCCCTGAAACCATGGAAAGCCATGCTGATCTCATCTTAGAAACAAAGCCCATGTGCAAGATAAAATAGCACATATCACATTCCCAGCTCACAGACATCAGATCAAGACAGCATTTCGCCACAGTGGACAACTAACCCCAGGGGCTTCATGACAAAAATTTTCCAGGAAAGTCACTAATAATCCTAGAGAAAAGAGGATTTGAGCCAGGAGAAAGTCATTAAGACAAGAACTACCTGAGACAGCATGCTTTTTTTCCTTTTTGCTTTTCTTTTCCTTTTGGAGAATCGTTAACTCCTTGCAGTGGTATCAGCAGTAGGAACAGGAGGGGGATGCGGCGGCAACTTGTGTAATCACTGAGTACAGTCCCACCTCCTCTGGCCCTGAATGCATGGATGTGCATAGTATTCATGTGCGTGTATGTGTGTGCAGGTAAGTGAGTGTGTGTGTGTGTGAGAGAGAGAGAGCGCCCTGGCAGGCCCCTCCTGTGTAGCTGTGACTGATGGCTCCTTCCCACATCTCAGGTGGCCACTGGTTTCAAGAGTCCCTTTATATTGAGGTCAGATGAAGAAATTGACAATTGAACTAAAACACAAATAACCAAAGAAAAGAAAGGTCCAAGACAGAAAAAGCAGGGGAGGGTGGGCAGTGGGCTAGAGTTTCTAGGCCAAGAAGTAGATTCTTAGCCCCAAAATACTCAGTGTATTCCCCAAGAAGAATTTTGTACCAGAAAGCATTTAATCCAATTCTTTTCAGCTGATGCTTGATACTATTAGATTGGTTCAAAAATAATCACGGTTTTAGCCATGGAAAGTAATGGCAAAACCTGCAGTACTTCTGCATCAACCTAATGGTTTAGATTCTAGACAGCAGGCAACAGAGCCTGGCTCTGTCCAACTAAAACAAGAGAGAATGGATTCAAGGCACATCGGAGGCATCTGCAGGTTAGTGGGTAGCTCTGTGCCAATGGCAGCGCCTGTGCTGAGGACTCATTCTAGAGTCATATGAGACCCTGGCATTATGGGCTCCTCCACCAGGCCTAGAACGGTGCTCAGAGCTGGGCAGAGGGTCAGTCAGGTCCTGTTGATTGATTGCTGTTTAAAATAACTGGATGCGTCCACAGCCACGCCACCCTGAACGCACCCGGTCTCATCTGAAAGAATTTGATGTGCAGGTTGACTTTAACTATAAGCAGGTTGACTCGCTCTTGTGGGATCTAAACATTACTTGATGGAACCAGCTATAGGATATTGATTACTGGTTTTGATTTACCAGTAAGAAGCCTGCGATGTCATGGATTTTTCTCCCAGCCCCACCCTAGTTAATATGCAAACTTTAATCAACACGCTTCACATCTCTGAATCGGTTTCTTATCTGTAAACATGCAGATGTGATGGAGAAAATACCTTCCACCCTAACAGCCCACTGTCTGTGAAACCAGCAGAAGGCTGTGCACAGTGAGAGAAGGCAAGGCCTGGCGCTCGGAGATTCGTGCCGCCGAGGGCTCTCGTTCAGAGCAGGGTCCCATGGCATGGCCTTTGGTGCATCCAAGAGACACAGAAGAGCCTTAGTGCAACTGGCCAAAAGCCTCCCACCCCACCCGTCTCCTGACGAGGACCAGGCTGGACGTTCTCTGACAGGGAAGCTGCTTCTCAAAGGGCAGAGAGACAAATCAGAGACGATTGTCAGGAGCAGTTAATGGTGATTTGCTCCAATTTTCCCCCGGTAATAGTTAGTCTGCAGTGCACCTCTAGCTCCAGCAATGAATATTTAACAAGAGAATATGTCATCAGAACAAGCCCCCACAGCCAACGAATTAATATTAATGGGGCGAAAATTGAGCCTCCTACTGAACCCTTGGAGAAGTCTGTAAAGGCCGCGATTACGGACGAACTCAGATGATCTCAGAGCTGACCTTACCCTGGGCAGCTCTCAGCAGCAACCACGTGAAAAACAATTAAATATTCAGCGTGGCTCTCCCACCAGCCTGGAATTTGGGGCTTAGGTGCTCCTGACAACGTGCATTTCAAAGCTGAACTGCAGAGCAACTGACAGGTCAGGCAGAGTCATGGGAAGAAGCCTTGGAAAAGAGCAGGGCGCCAACGAGGCCAGCAGGGGATGGAGCACTGGCTTCGGACCAGACAGAGCTGGAGGCTCAGCCCAGGGCCCCGTGATGCAGGTGAGGAGCCCAGGACAGAGGGGCTGCCGACTTCCTTGAGCTGACGTCTAACTGGGAGCAGGGACCCCATTACCCAACAGCAGCCCCGACCTCTACTTAGGGTCTAAGTGGTCCCTGGCACAAGGGGAAGTTTCAGTAGAGATGACCTTGCTCCTCCCAGGCCTCAGCACCACGCAGGAGGGAGGCCCGGCCTCTGGGCTCACCTCGGCGGTAACACCCAGGCACATTTTCCTCAGGGTGTTTGGGCAAGTCCATTCCCACGCAGGGCCATGGGTGCTGACATGCCCAACACTGGCGCAGGTTGGTTCAGGCAAGGAGAGTCTCTGGCAAGTCTGATCCTGTCATGTCCTAATGCTCGGCACATTTCTGTGTATTCTTCCAGTTATTCGTTCATCCTATCAACATTTACTGAGGACTGAAAAGCATCATGACTGATCTGGCCTTGAAAACAGCAAAATCATTCTCCCCATGGCTCAGGCCTAGTGTAGGGGACAATGAACAAGAGAAATATGTAAAGTATGTAAAATGTTGGAAGTATCCTAAAAGGAAAAAAAGTAGATGTCAAGCACAGGAAGTGTGGGGGTAAAAATTAAGAAATGAGGTTGAGAGGCCTCAGTGAGATGTGGCTACTTTAAAATAAGAAACAAGTGAGGAGGAGGCTGATGGAGGAGGATATGCTGGAGTGAGGAGGAGGCTGATGGAGGAGCACCCACTGGAGTGAGGAGGAGGCTGATGGAGGAGGATATGCTGGAGTGAGGAGGAGGCTGATGGAGGAGCACCCACTGGAGTGAGGAGGAGGCTGATGGAGGAGGATATGCTGGAGTGAGGAGGAGGCTGATGGAGGAGGATATGCTGGAGTGAGGAGGAGGCTGATGGAGGAGGATATGCTGGAGTGAGGAGGAGGCTGATGGAGGAGCACCCACTGGAGTGAGGAGGAGGCTGATGGAGGAGGATATGCTGGAGTGAGGAGGAGGCTGATGGAGGAGGATATGCTGGAGTGAGGAGGAGGCTGAGGAGGAGGATATGCTGGAGTGAGGAGGAGGAGGCTGATGGAGGAGGATATGCTGGACTGAGGGGGGAGGCTGATGGAGGAGCACCCACTGGAGTGAGGAGGAGGCTGATGGAGGAGCACCCACTGGAGTGAGGAGGAGGCTGATGGAGGAGGATATGCTGGAGTGAGGAGGAGGCTGATGGAGGAGCACCCACTGGAGTGAGGAGGAGGCTGATGGAGGAGGATATGCTGGACTGAGGGGGGAGGCTGATGGAGGAGCACCCACTGGAGTGAGGAGGAGGCTGATGGAGGAGCACCTACTGGAGTGAGGAGGAGGCTGATGGAGGAGCACCCACTGGAGTGAGGAGGAGGCTGTTAGAGGAGCACCTACTGGAGTGAGGAGGAGGCTGATGGAGGAGGATATGCTGGACTGAGGGGGGAGGCTGATGGAGGAGAACCTGCTGGACTGAGGGAGGAGGCTGATGGAGGAGAACCTGCTGGACTGAGGGGGGAGGCTGATGGAGGAGAACCTGCTGGAGTGAGGAGGAGGCTGTTAGAGGAGCACCTACTGGAGTGAGGAGGAGGCTGATGGAGGAGCACCTGTGGAGTGAGGAGAAGGCTGATGGAGGAGCACCTGTGGAGTGAGGAAAAGGTTGATGGAAGAGCACCTGCTAGAATGAGGAGGAGGGTGATTGAGGAGCCCCTGCTGAACTGAGGGAGGAGGCTGATTGACAACCATCTACTGGAATGAGGAAGAGATGAAAGGAGTAGCAGTAGCACTTGCTGGACTGAGGGAGGAAGCTGTTGTTGGAGGAGTACTTGCTGGAGTGAGGGAGGAGACTGATGGAAGAGGACCTGCTGGAGTGAGGGTGGAGGCTGATGGAGGAGCACCTGCTGGACTGAGGGTGGAGGCTGTTAGAGGAGCACCTGCTGGAGTGAGGGTGGAGGCTGATGGAGGAGCACCTACTGGACTGAGGGTGGAGGCTGTTAGAGGAGCACCTGCTGGAGTGAGGGTGGAGGCTGATGGAGGAGCACCTGTGGAGTGAGGGTAGAGGCTGTTAGAGGAGAACCTGCTGGACTGAGGGTGGAGGCTGATGGAGGAGCACCTGCTGGAGTGAGGAGGAAGCTGATGGCGGAACACCTGCTGGAGTGAGGAGGAGGCTGATGGAGGAGCACCTGTGGAGTGAGGAAAAGGTTGATGGAAGAGCACCTGCTGGAATGAGGAGGAGGGTGATTGAGGAGCACCTGCTGAACTGAGGGAGGAGGCTGATTGACAACCATCTGCTGGAATGAGAGGAGATGAAAGGAGTAGCACTTGCTGGACTGAGGGAGGAGGTTGTTGTTGGAGGAGCACCTGCTGGAGTGAGGGAGGAGACTGATGGAAGAGGACCTGTTGGAGTGAGGGAGGTGGCTGATGGAAGAGCATCTGCTGGAGTGAGGTGGAGGCTGATGGAGGAGTACCTGCTTGAGTGAGGGAGGAGGCTGACAGAGGAGAACCTGCTGGACTGAGGGTGGAGGCTGATGGAGGAGCACCAACTGGACTGAGGGAGGAGGCTGATAGATGATCGCCTGCTGGTGTGAGGAAGAGGCTGATGGAGAAGCCCCTGCTGGCGTGAGGATCAGGCTGATGGCAGAGCACTGCAATAAATGGGAAGATCAATGCTACAGCTCTTAGGCTTGAGCCTGTCTAGTTTCTTTAAAGACCAGGAGGTGTCTAGCATGGGTAACATGGAATAAGCACAAGTGACTATGGAATCCAGTGGTCAGAGTCCTGATGGAGGTAAAATCATGTAGGACTCTATCCCACAGGCTTCAATTTAGGTTTACTCTGAGTACACAGCAAATCTTATGAGTATCTTGCTTTTAATCAGCGGAGTGGTCATGTATCATTTGTGTTTTACAGTGACTTTGGTTCCTGTGTTGAGCATTGACTCCAAAGTTCAAGGTGAGCGCAGGGAGAGCAGGTTGGGGCTATTTTTATACCCAGACAGAAGACACTGTTGAGCAGTAGTCACTGATGTTTGTGTTTTGTTGGCACACTCAACAGGATTTGATGATGGATTGGTAATGGATTGGTGATGGATGTATTGAGAGAATTAAAAAAAAATAAAAGTCATTCTTATGTATTTGGGCTGAGTAACTGGAAGGATGTGACGATCATTAGCTGATTTGGGAAGAAAGCAAGAGAAGCAGGCTTTGAAGTTCACACGGGACCTCTTGCAGTTATTCAACACTTAAGCAGAACACAGTTTTATGGATGACTGTGGAGTTTGTGGAGAGAATGGGGCTGGACATGTGCAATGGGCCTCATCAACATCCAGAGGGTGTTTAGAGCTATGACTCTGAATGGAATCACTAAAGCATAAACGTGACCATAATAAAAACTTTTCAAAGACTAAGCCCTGATGTTCCAGCTTTAAGTTATCTGCAAAGGAGACTGAGAAGAAGGAGATAGGGCAGCAGGAGAAATACAAGGCAGGTGATGTCCTGAAGGCCACATAGAGAAATGGCTTCAAGGAGGAAAGAGCGAGGCCTGATCGCTTGATGTGGATGAGAAGAGTTGTGTTGGAGGATGCAGAGAAGACTGACGGCCACCGTGAGAGCACAGCAGGGGAGAAGTGGAGGAGGTGCAGGCAGGTGCCCTTTCAGGGAGTTTGTCTATCAGGGGAACTAGACACACAGGGTGATACCTTGAGGACAAAGAAAAGTGGAGAGGATTTATTAAGGAATGAAGAAATAAATCATGTGTATCTGCTCTTGGAAATGAAACAATAGAGAGAAGAAAGGGACAATGCAGGATTTAGAGTGAAGAATGTCTAGAAAATAAGGTCTTTATGGAGGTGAGGATGCTGAGACCTAAGGAACAATGGAGGTATTATACTTAGCTAGACAGGTGCAAAGATCACCCTCCATCAAAGGAGGAAAGAGAGGATGGATGGACGGGGCGATGGAAGGAGTAACGAATGGCGGGGTGGGTGGGCAGATGGGTGGATGCAAAGGTATGTGGGTGGCTGGCTGGTGTTGTACATGGAATGGATTAGTGAATATTCATTTATTGTCACCAGCTCCCTGGTGGAATCTGTGGCCATAGTGAATGGTTGTAGCTTCTCACTCAGCGCTGCCTTAATGCTCATGGATTTAAGACCCAGAAAGGTTGATAAAATTTAGCTAATGAACATGATAGCAGGTAACAAAAACAGAGGTCAGACTTTGTTTCCTAGAGACATACTGGTAATGTCGTTTGTGAATGAGAACCTCCCACACAGCTGCTGTTCTCTGACTGCTCAGAAAATTGTCTCTCTAGAATGCCAACTTAATCATATCACTTCCCTGCAAAAAAAAAAAAAAAAAGAAAGAAAGAAAGAAAAAGAAAAGAAGAAAAGAAAAGAAAAACACTTCACTAGCTTGCCTTTGGGATAAAATAAAAAATTCTTAACGTGACCTACAGTTCTCACCATTCCTACTTCTTTCCTGTGTGGATGAAATGGCTATTGCAGCCTAACCCACCACTCCAAAATTCAGTAGTTTAAAATTACAGCTATTTCTTATTTCTCACTGAGTCTATGAGTCAGCTTGGCGGCCCTTCTCATGGGGGCTGGATCTGCTGATCTCGGCTGGGCTCATGCTTGAGTCTGTCGTTGACGGGTGAGCTGGAGCTGGCTGGCCTAGGATGGCGTTGGCTTGTGTCACTGGCCTCTGCCTGGGCGGAATTGAGAGAAACAGACAGAGACGGAGTGGGAAGCACACAGGCCTTTTGAGGCTGAGGCTCAAAAGGGCTTGTGCTCACCATATCCTTTTAGTCAAAGCAAGGCCGGCCTGGTTTAGGTGGCAGGGTGGCTGGAGGGGTTTAGACTCCAACTCCTGAAGGCAGAAGCTGCAAGGTCAGAGTGAGAAGGCCATGAGTCCCAGGAGGGTGCAGAGATGGGCACGTTTGCAATCCACCTGTCTTACCATGCACAGCACATGCTCCTTCATTCCTCCAGCCCTGCCCTCTGCCCAGCGTCTCCGCTCCCTCCCCACCTTGGGATCCTCGCGCATGTCGTTGTGTGTCTGTAAGGTTTCTTTTGGAATTCCCGTCTCTTCCTGTCCGATTAACTCTCCTTCAACCTGCAGGCCATCCAGTGACAATCACCTCCTCAAGGAAGCCTCCTTGGCTGCCCTGGAGCCGAATGAGTCCTTGCTGCTCCTCAGAGGCCAACACACCGCTTTCCTTCACAGAACTCACCAGAATTCCATTCAAATACTGACTTGCTTAGTTGTGTGTCTGGTGCCTGTCTCCTCTACCAGAATGCAAGCTCAGTGAGGGAGGGCACTGGGCATTTTTTGCATATGTGTTCTGACCTATAATAAGAGCTGAGGAAGTGTGTGTGCTGTAACAACCTGAATTAATAAAGGACACTGCTTAGCACAGGTAGACAATAAACCTTGCTCTCTTTTTTTTCAGTCTGTGGCCCACCACTTTTATCTTTGCTCTCCTAAGTCAGTTCTCCTTGGAGAAAGTGAAGTGTTTCACCAGGATCTATTTTTTAGCAGAGGTTATGCAAAGCGACTCTATTAGGGCGTGCATAAGTCTAGACACCCCACTGGACTAAAGCCATTCAGATGCAGATCACGTGCCAGGATCATATCTGGAATCTACGTACATGGGCTTAAATTCAGCCTGTGCCAGTCACTGTTTGTGTGAATGCTGGAGAAGGACTAACCTCATTAAGCCTCAGTTTCCCCTCTAAAGGAGAATAAAAATGGCTGCCTGTCAGGGTTTGGTTATTACTCACTTTTCCATGTGTTTACAAAGCCTGCCCCATGGCCGACACTCCAGCAATGTTAGTCCCCTTCTCTCCTGTGCGTGTTTTCTTTCTTTCGTCTTGGCTGTCTGGAAGACAACCCAGCACACAGTAAGTTCTCTATTTAAGAGTGGAAAATTAAACTGACAACAGTTTGCTCTTAGTCAAAGCAGAAGAGCCAAAGGGCACACGTTTGGAGAGAATGAAGGTCAGTTCAGCTTCTGCGGCAGACGAGACGTTAGGTGGAGCAGTGCAGGGACAGTGGGAAGCACAGGACTGCGATGTGGGACGAGGTGAAAAGGTTTGGGAGGAATCTACCCAGTGCCGACAGCCCTGTAGGGGCCTGAAGCCAAAAAGGACAGTGCTAGAATTTTCTCACTGTGGTTTTTTTCTTAGCAAAGAAGGGGAGAAAAACTGTTATGGGAAGCACATAGGTAGACTCTGGCCAACTCAGGCCAGTATCTCTGAGGAAATCTGGGAGCCTCTGAGGCTGCCTTTGCAGCTTCCGAAGTGAGCTCACAATTCTCCAAGTGGTAGACAAACCCCCAGTTTACAGACTTGGGACTGCAAGCAAACTGCGTCTGCATAGAAACTTCCTTGACGGCTTTTGGTTTAAGATTGGGGAGTAGACGCCCGTCGATGTAGACCAAGGGACGGAGTGCAGAGGGCAGACGGGGTGCAGCCTTGGGCCTCTGGCTCATCCCAACTGGAGTGGAGATCAGGGCCATGAATGTCAGTTTCCCAGAAGCTCAAGTATCATGGATTCCCAGTGCTGCAGGCTGTGGCACCCAAAGAAAGAATACACCTCTTATGCCTTTATTCCGTGAGTTGTTCTGAAGAATTCTACTGGGTTCCATCTTTGGTTTTCATCTCTGTATTGCTTGACTCCCCTGTCTGGGGCCTGAAGCTACACCACAGCCTGGCAATGGACACTCAGGGGCTACAGAACTGTGTTTGTTTTATAACAGACTCATCTATACATCAGTGAAATTTCTCACATTCCTCTCAGCCTCAGAAGCTACATGTGTGATGCTAATCCCACAGACTAAGTACGGGGCCAGGTGGCTCCTCCCAGAAGGCAGGTGCTCTCACTGGACCACACCACCATGTCTGTCTCCCAGCTGTGGCAACTCTAGGGTGCTTGAGGATTTTCAGTAGGAAGTCAGATCTATCCCATATTGGAGCCCTTGCCAACACACACCATTGGTAATGGCCATAGCCCTCAGCTTCACGGCTTGTATGGGTAGATCCTCTTATTGGCATTATCTTATTTAAATACTTGCAGATCCTACATCACTTACAGCCCCAAAATCTTAAACCTCAAGAAAAGCAAAAATAGTTTCTGCTAAGGAACACAGTGTGGCCTCTTGGTGATGGAAGTCCTGTAGCACGCTGTGTTAGGCCATTCTCGCACTGCTACAAAGAACTGCTTGAGAGACTGGGTAATTATAAAGAAAACAGGCTTAATCAGCTTACAGTTCTGCAGGCTTTACAGGAAACATGGCTGGGAGGCCTCAGGAAACTCTCAATCATGGTAGAAAGCAAAGGGGAACCAGGCATGTCTTACATGGCCAGAGCAAGAGGAAGACGGAGAGAGGGAGGAACTGCCATACACGTTCAAACAACCAGATCTCTCAGCACTCACGATCACGAGAAGAGCAAGGGGGAAATTTGCCCCATGATCCAATCACCTCCCACCAGGCCCCACCTCCAACACCGCAGATTACAATTCGACATGAGATTTGGGTGGGGACACAGATCCAAAACACACACACGCCAACCTCTCAGCTTGATGGACGGTGATGGGCTTATTTTCTTATGTGAGATATCAATAAACTATGTGAAAGTCAGGTTTCTTTAAAAGTTCACTTATTTAGTTTTGTTTGTTTTAATAATCTTTTTATCTTTGAATAGTTTTAGATTTACAGAAAAGTTGTGAAGATCAGACCGAGTGCCCACGTGCCCACCTCTCTCCATTACTAACACCTCACATACAGCTAGCTCACTTATCACAATTGATAAGTTAATATTTCTACATTATGACTTAAAGCCTGTAATTTATTCAGGTGGATATAGTTGCTACCTGTCACCTTCGTTGACGCAGGATCCCACAGGACATTGAGTCTCCTTGGGCTCCACCTGGCTGAGACAGTTTCTAGGACTTCCCTGGTTTTTGTTCACGGTTGTGAGGAGTGCTGGCCGGGTGTGTTTTGTAGGATGCCCCCCTTACATGGGGTTTCGCTGAGGTTTATCCTGATGGTTAGACTTGGGTTCTGCCTTTGGGGAGGAAGATGCAGAGGTGAGTGTCTTCCCATCACGTCCTGTCACAGGCATCTGCCACCAGCATGACTTGCCTCTGCTGCTGCTGGATGTAGTCACCTGGCTGAGGAAGGGTTTGTGAGGCTCCTCACTGGCAATTACTCTCCGCATTGCGGGCTGCCTCTGTGGAGAAGTCACTATGCACAGCCCTCGATGTAGGGGTGGGAGCTAAGCCGCACCTGCACAAGGTTGCCGTATCTTCATAAATTAGAATTTCTCTGCGTGAGAGATTTGTCTATTCTCCTCCACGTATTTACTCAATTATATGTTTATATTTGTATAAAAGCACTGGCATGCATTTTATACTTTGGGTTATAATTCAATGCCACATTATTTATTTTGTGGCTCAAATTGCCCCAGCTTCAGCCACTGGAGAGTCCTTGCAGTCGGCTCCTGTCTCCCCTCGACCTTGCCTCCCATTATATTTGGATTTTGTTTTTAATTTGGGTTTTGAGCACTTCCTTGCTTTCTGGCTCTGCAAGACGCTCTGGGCTCATCTTGTACATTTACTGCTTCTGTCCTAGAACCAACCATTTCTCCAAGGACTTTACTTTCCTTTCAAAATACACATTTCCTTGAGATTCTCTAAGGGGAAATAAACTCAGAAAACGCATGCTGTGACAAGCAAAGGAGGGAGCCCTAGTTTCATGAGCGGGGAAGCTGTGCTCGGAAACTCTTCAAGCACCGCTCTTCCCGGAGATGGCCTTTCCCTCTTCCGGTTCCTATGGCCATACTTCCAAGGCAATAGAACATTTGAAAGAAAACATTGGAACTATTATATATCAGCAAAAATACATAGTTTGCATATATTCTACTTGAGGATATAACACCAACTTTTGGAAAAATCAATAAGGAAATAAGCTGGCCAGTAATTATTTTTTCTTTCAGTAAAACAGATGCTGTTTTGAATTATGACTCTGCCATTCACTGGTGATGTGATTTGTCAAATCACCAAGCATCCCTAAACTGCACTTACCTCATCTAAAAATAGCACCAGGCATGCCTGTACCGAGGGTATTATGAGGAAATACATTAGGACATATGACCTGAGCACCTAGAGAGCCTCACACTCGTGATTTCTCTGTTTCCCACTGAACATGACTGTTATTCAATACCATTCTCAGGATCTAAACTGGAAGCTCTGCCCTCCAGGAAGGGCCAGGGAGCAACTGTGTAAGAGGAGCCTGGGTTTCCCACTGACCCCTGAGATTTCCACGTGGCCTGACCTTACCAGAGGGCCCCTGGGCTTTCCACAGGCATGCCCAGATTTGCTGAGAATGCTGTGTGCACACTCATCTCAGGAGGGCAGGCCCATCGGGGAACACGGCCTCATTTAATAACCCTGGGGCAGGAGGTGGGACAATCAATAAACCTGCCTGTTGCAGCTGGTTGGGCCTGGGTCCATGCTTCTCATGAGAGGTGGCCGGGGCGTGTGGAGAGACCAGGCGTAGGGGCCCACAGCCTGCAGCCCACCCTGGCAGTGCCAGTCCTCAGCCCAGCAACTCTGGTCAGCCTGCTCAGTCTCTCTGTGCGTCCATTTCCTCATTTGTAAATGGAGCAGTCGATGGGCTTTGTGTTGAAATTGAATAAGATAGTGTGTGGTGTGTGTGGCCAAGAGCAGAGCCCTCTCGCCGTGGGCGGGTGGGTGCTGGTGCCTTTCTCACTGTCGTGCACACCTGAAACTCCTGCCTTCTTCATTTAGAGCCAGAGCCTCTGTGGTCCCCTGAGAGCCTCATCATACCTGAGCTTGGTGACCTGCCCTGCCTTTGCTCTCCGGATGACAGCATGAGGCCACCACACGACTGGCCACGTCACGAGTGCCCCTGTGTGCCAATCAGCTGGAGCTGGCAGACGCCAGGCCTACTTTGCCATAGGCAGGGCCATTTGGCGAGTCTTTCTCCTTCCAGTAAATCCCTCAAGGGCAGTGAGTCTGCTTATGCTTAACAGAGACACACCCCACCTGGCCCTGGGGCTGGGCAGCAGGCAAGGCTCTGGCTGGAGTGGGAGCTGGGCAGCTGCATGCTGGAGAGATGAGGCCCACCTGGGAGGGGAGGCTCAGGAAGGCCTTCACTCCAGGAGGCTCCACTCACGTGTGAGGACTGCAGCAGGGCCCGGAGCCAGCTCTCAGAACCAGGGGCAGGCCAGGGAAAGGCAGTGCATGGACACTGGGCAGAGTGGCGCCTTGCCACTCAAGTCTCCTGGGCTCCAATCAGCCACGCAGGCTCAGGAGGGCAGAGTTCCAGCACCAGCAATGGAATTCTTGCCCTGCTCTCTGGTTTCATTGACTTCTGTGCTCAAGGCTGTTTCCCCATTGTAACATCGGGACAGCACCTCCTGAGAGGAGTGAGGATTGAGTGGGATACTCTGTGTACAGTCTCAGTTTCCCGGCACGTGGTAAATACTCAGTAAAGGTGAGTGAGCCTTACCACAGCTTGCTTTTTAGACAACATGGGGCGTTCACGGGATCTGAAACTTCAAAAGTGGGGTATGAGCTGTCTTAGCAGTCAAGCACATGGCCTCCTTCACACCACAGGTTGAGTGGACAGTGACCATGACCACGGTCGGGCGACTAAGGGCCAGGAGCCCACAGGTGTTGCTGGTGACTGAGGCGGTGGGGATCCCCGTGAGTCTGCTCTCCAGCCACGCTGCCTGCCGCTCCCTGAGTACCTGGGAACTGACTGGGCCATCAGCCCCTGTTCCTGAACCTTGGAGAGGAGCGGGGGATATACCTTCAGGCTCCCTCCAGCTCCAAACGTCAAGGAGCTTGGGACATCTTTTCCTAAAGCTGGTACAGCTTCGTAAACTCTACTTCCGGCAGCTTAACAGGCTTTTGACTTGGTGGTTCTTCACTAGTGAAGTGTGGGGGGGGGTGTGGGTGTGGGCATGTGTGGGGTGGGCGGTGGTATGTGGATGTATAGGGGGCATACGTAGTTTGTGTGTATGTGTCTGTGGTGTGTATATGTGTATGTGTATGTGTAGTGTGTGTATGTGTGGTTTGTGGGGTGGTGTGTGGGGGGGTGATGGTGTGTGTATATATGTGTGTGTGGTGTGTGGGGGGTGGGGTGTGTATGATGTGTGTATATATGTGTGGTGTGTGTGAGGTGGTATGTGTATGGCATGTGTATATATGTGTGGTGTGTGTGGGTTGGTGTGTGTATGGTGTGTGTACATAGTATATGTGTGTGTGGTTTGGGGGGTGGTGGTGTGTGTATGGTGTGTGTGAGGTGCTGTGTGTGTATATGCGTGTGGTGTGTTTGGGCTGGTGTGTGTATAGTTTGTGGGGTGGGGTGTGTATGGCATGTGTATGTGTGTGGGGGGGTGGGGTGTGTATGGCGTGTGGGGGGGATGTGTATGGCATGTGTATGTGTGTGGGGGGGTGGGGTGTGTATGGCGTGTGGGGGGGATGTGTATGGCATGTGTATGTGTGTGGGGGGGGGGGTGTGTATGGCGTGTGGGGGGGATGTGTATGGCATGTGTATGTGTGTGGGGGGTGGGGTGTGTATGGTGTGTGGGGGGGATGTGTATGGCATGTGTATGTGTGTGGGGGGGTGGGGTGTGTATGGCGTGTTGGGGGGGATGTGTATGGCGTGTGTAAATGTGTGGGGGGGGTGTGTATGGTGTCTGTATATGTGTGTGGGGGTGGGGTGTGTATGGAGTGTGTATATATGTGTGGTGTGTGTGGGTTGGTGTGTGTATGGTATATGTATATATGTGTATGGTGTGTGTATATAGTATATATGTGTGTGGTTTGGGGTGGTGGTGTGTATATGGTGTGTGTAGACATGTGTGGTGTGTGTGAGGTGCTGTGTGTATATGCATGTGGTGTGTTTGGGCTGGTGTGTGTATGGTTTGTGGGGTGGGGTGTGTATGGCATGTGTGTATGTGTGTGTGTGGGGTAGGGTGTGTATGGCGTGTGGGGTGGGATGTGTATGGCGTATGTATATGTGTGGGGGGGTGTATATGGTATGTGTATGTGTGTGTGGGGTGTGTATGGCGTCTGTATATGTGTGTGGGGGTGGGGTGTGTATGGAGTGGGTATATATGTGTGGTGTGTGGGGGTGGAGGGTGTGTGTATATGTGTGTGTTGGGGGAACATGTTAATTATGGAGGGAATGGAGCATGGAGCAGGTGAAGGTAGGAAGTCGATGGAAATTCTCTGTACTCTGGACTGTTTTTCTGTAAACTTGAAATTCCTTTAGAAAAGAAAGTCTATTAGTTTTTAAAAATTACGTTTAGTAAAATTTAATTTTATCGATCATTTAAATGACTTCTGGAAAACACCGCCTTTTCCTTCAGTCACTCTGACCGCACCCAGGGTCCCTGGTGCCCGCCCTGCCCCCCGGGGGAGCTGAGGTTCGCTGTCCCTCCCGGGGTTCGCTTCCCGCGCAGCTAAACCGCGGCGACCAGGGCCCGTTTCCCCACCGGTGCCTCTCCCAGGAAACGCTGCTGCTTACATGGACGAATCCTCACTTGGTACCCAGCACAGCTAAAGCATACTGGACGAGTTAAATTCCTTAATTTCCATCTTTGCCGGAGAACCAGCTGGTTCAGAGCGCACAGCAAAGGGGAGAAGTTAAACCAGGTTCTGCCACCCAGAGCCCAGGGGTGGCCCCAGGGACCCCACCAGATTCCACAAGCCTGACGAGAGTGGAGGATCCCTGCAGACCTCACCTTTGCTGGCAATGCTGCAGCCGGCAGGCTTTTCCTCATCTGAGCGTCCTGGCCCTCCTGTTGTTTTTGCCACAGTGCCGCCTCTTCCTCCCTCTGGAATGGTCTGGCTCCTGAGTCCCCTCCTCCCTCCAGAACCCTCTCACTCAGCCCTGGGACCCCCTCTGCCCCGCCTCAGTTTCCTGCCTCTCCTGTCTTGCCACCTGCTTTCCCTTGGAACACTCCCGCTTTCGGCAAATGCTCCTCTGTCCAGCCCGAGCTTCCCTGCAGCAGCGCGTCCTGCTGTCCCGCACACAGCTGGGCTGGGACTCCCTGTCCATCGCCCACCTGCCCACAGTCACCCCAGACGCTAGCTCCCTGTGAAAAAGGACTCGCCGGGTGCTGTGAAGGATAAAAATGAATGAGATTCCGCCCCCCCGTGACCAGAGTAGAGACCTTTGTGGACATCCTGCAGGCACAGCAGCAGGGTCACTGCAGGGAGGCGACATGGTGGCCTGGCGGCCGTCTCCAGCACCCATTTCTGAGCCCTCCAAGACACCACTCCCAGAACACAGGGAATCTGCCAGGAGGGCCATGTTGGCATCCAACCCGCACCAAACATCGCTCGGCCGACTTCGCTGGTTGCCCCATTTATCCATTGCTCATAGCAAATTACCCCAAAACTTAGTGTATTAAAAATTATCTCATTTTATTATATCTCACAATTGTGTGGGTCAGTAACTCATGCAAAGCTCGGCGGGCCATTCTCCATGTGATGCCAGCAGGGTCACTCAGAGGTCAGCCTGGCCACAGGGAGGTGCTGCGCTGCTCCCTTCACCACCAAGGGGCTTTGGCCAGAGCTGAGGGAGCCTCCCCTCTCCTTGCCCATGGAGGCCCCACCCTGTCCAGGCAGCCTCCCCAGCAGGTGCTAGGAATTCTCCCCGGTGTCCAGGGATGCCACAGGTGGTGTTTCAAGAGGCCACTTCCAGCTCCTCCTGAGTGAGCCTCAGGCCTCCAAAGGTGCCTTCTGTGTTCTACAGAAGAGACAAGTTGCTGAGGCCAGTCTAGGTCCGATGGGAGAGATCAAGATGCAGCAGGGAAAGCAGCAGGCTCAGGATGCCGCCCTGAGAACATGGCCCTGGAGCACCCCTGACTCCTGTGAGCGAATAGAAGTGGAGGAGCAGTGTGGAGCCCTCCTTGGCCCTCCTCGGCCACCAGCATTGTGTCCTCTGTCCTGTGTCCTCTCCTGTCCTGGGCTGCCCCTCGGGATGTGGACTTAAAGGTGGTTTACTACAAAGACTCTTGGGATAGACTCCTGTGGGCAGGGAGGAAGGGACGCAGAGGAAAGGGAACCCTTGCTGTGGGGCATCCTCTGCAGGACGTTGGCAACCCCGCGGGTGATATGGTTTGGCTGTGTTCCCACCCAAGTCTCATCTCGAATTGTAGTTCCCATAATCCCCACGTCATGGGAGAGACCCAGAGGGAGGTAATTGAATCATGGGGGTGATGTTTTATAAGGGGCTTTTCCCCCTTTGCTCAGCTCTCATTCTGTCTCCTGCCAGCCTGAGAAGCGATGCCTTCCACCATGATTGTAAGTTGTCCTGAGGCCACCCCAGCCATGCAGAACTGTGAGTCTTCTTTTCTTTATAAATTACCCATTTTCAGATATTCCCTCATAGGAGAATGAGGACGGACTAACACAGTAAATTGAGACTGGGTAGTGGGCACTGCTATAAAGATACTCGAAAACGTGGAAATGACTTTGGAACTGGGTGACAGGCAGAGGTTGGAACAGCTTGCAGGGCTCAGAAGAAGACACGAAAATAGAGGAAAGTTTGGAACTTCCTAGAGAACTGTTGAACGGCTTTGACCAAAATGCTGATAGTGATATAGAAAACAAGTTTCAGGCTGAGGTGGTCTTAGATAGACATGAGGAACTTGTTGGGAACTGGAATAAATGTGACTCTTGCTATGTTTTAGCAAAGAGACCGGTGCCCTAAAATCTGCCCTAAAAATCTGTGGAACTTCGAACTTGAGAGAGATGATGTAGGGTATCTGATAGAAAAAAATTCCAAGCAGCAAAGTGTTCAAGAGATGACTTGAGCAATGTTAAAAACATTCAGCTTTATGTAGTCACAAAAATACGTGAAGGGAAGCAGAGCATAAAAGTTCAGAAGATCTGCAGCCTGACAATGTGATAGAAAAGAAAAACCTATTTTCTGAGGAGAAATTCAAGCTGGCTGCAGAAATTTGCATAAGTAGCAAGGAGCCAAGTATTAAATCACCAAGACAAGGAGGGAAATGTCTCCAGGGCATGTCAGAGGTCTTCATAGCAGCCCCTCCCATCAAAGGTTGGGAGGCCTAGGAGGGAAAGATGGTTTCCTGTGCCAGGCCCATGGTCTTGCTGCTTTGTGCAATCTCAGGACTTGGTGCCCTGTGTCCAACCTGTGACCAAAAGGGGCCAACACACAGCTTAGGCCATTGCTTCAGAGGGTGCAAGTCCCAAGCCTTGGTGACTTACGTGGGGTGTTGGGCCTGTGGGTGCACAGAAGTCAAGAATTGAGGTTTGGGAACCTCCACCTAGATTTAAGAGAATGTAAATCAACACCTGGATGTCGAGGCAGAAGTTTGCTGCAGGGGCAGAGCCCTCATGAAAAACCTTTGCTAGGGCAGTGTGGAAGGGAAATGTGGAGTCAGAGCTGCCCCCGCCCCACAGAGTCCACGCTGAGGCATTGCCTAGTGGAGCTATGAGAAGAAGTCCACCTTACTCCAGACCCCAGAATTTAGATCCCCTGACAGCTTGCACTGGAAAAGCCACAGAAACTCAATGCCAGCCCATGAAAGCAGCCAGGAGGGGGACTGTACCCTGCAAACCCACAGGGACGGAGCTGTCCAAGGCCATGGGAACCCACCTCTTGTATCAGCATGACCTTGATGTAAGACTTGGAGTCAAAGGAGATCGTTCTGAAACTTTAAGATTTTACTGCCCTGCTGGATTTCAGACTTGCATGGGGCTTCTAACCCCTTCATTTTGGACAATTTCTCCCAAATTGAACCAGTGTATTTACCCAATGCCTGCACCCCCATTTTATCTAGAAAGTAATTAACTTGCTTTTGATGTTATAGTCTCAGAGGTAGAAGGGACTTGCCTTATCTCAGATGAGACTCTTGGCTTGTCCATTTGAGTTAATGCTGGAATAAGCTAAGAATTTGGAGAACTGTTAGAAAGACATGATTGTGTGTTGAAATGTGAGGATGTGAGATTTGGGAGGGGCCGATGTGGAATGATACGGTTTTGCTGTGTCCCCATCCAAATCTCATCTTGAATTTGTAGTTCTCATAATCCCCATGTGTTATGGGAGGGACCCAGTGGGAGGTAATTAAATCATGGGGGTGATGGTTTTATAAGGGGCTTCCTCCCTTTGTTCAGCTCTCATTCTTTCACCTGCTACCCTGTGAAGAGGTGCCTTCCACCATGATTGTACATTTCCTGAGGCCTCCCCAGCCATGGGGAACTGTGAACCAATTAAACTCCTTTATTTATAAATTACCCAGTCTCAGGTATTTCTTAATAGCATGAGAACAGACTAATACAGCAAGTCTGAGGCTGGATGTCCCTTCAGAACCTGCTGAGTGGTTAGCCAATCTTTGGAGGCAGACCACCCTGAGAGGAGATGTGACAAGGGGGCCCCCATCCACCAGGTACTCGCAGGTGCTGACAGCTCATAGGTCCTCCTTTGCCTCAGGGGACCTGGGCAGCCCATTTCCAGGGCCAGTGCCACTGGTCACACCCTGGCAGCTCCTCCAGGACTCCACTCTTCCTGGAGGACTTTGGAAGAGAAGGTGAGTAGGAGGAACATCAGCTTCTGCCACTGCTGCTGGTCTGAGGCTGCAATTGTGTCAAGTCCTGCCAGCATGTCCCAGATTCCTTTGGTGGGGGTCAGCTGCACTTTCAGGCCCACGCTGGCCACCCACCTGCACTGCCCTGGGAGCACCATGTTCTTTTGAGCCTCTCCATGAATATGTGGGACATGAGGGTCTCCCAATGCCCCTCCCTCCTCCCAGCTCACGGCAATTGTGTTCACTGGCTCCTGACACCTGGTCCCTGTCTTTCTAAGCTCCAACACCCAAATTGCTCTGGGTGGTCCCAGTTCTGTAATAGCCCCTTCTACAGCCAGTCTGACCTACAGAGTAAGTCCACACTGCCTGCCTCCATCATGCAGGGAGCTTTGGGGACTGATGTGTCTCCTGAGCCCTCATATGGATGGCAGCTCTCTGCAGGTCTCCAGCCTCACGCTGAACGTCTTCTGCGATGTGCCCCCCGCTTCTCCATGCCTCTCACAAGCCCTCCACCATCTGCTATGTGAATGCTGGTATTGCCACCACACACAGGGGTCACCGAATGTTCTTTGCTCCCCTGAGACATCCTGGGGCATTCCACATCACTGCCAAGGGGCCCTGCAAGGCTGAGCCCTGCGGATGGAGTAGCACTCCCAAGTCCATCCCCTCCCTTCCACCACACTGTGCTCTGTCTCCCTCGCCCTCCTGCGCAAATACCTTCTCCATCCAGCACTCTGCTTGCTCCCCCACCCCTCCCGATGGGACTAGCTGGGCCCTACAGCCCTCTTCCTCCTTCGCCAGAGCTAGCTTACCCCACCTGGATATACTGGGACCAGGAGGGGCCCTGGGGCAAGTCCTGGGGCCTAGTGCTGCTGTGTAGTGTCAGGCCCTTGCATCACCCCAACCAGAGAGGCACTGGCTCCCATTGTTAAAGAGGCGTCCCTTCACTGGGCTCAGAGGGTTTTGGAGAACCACGGAGCTCCAGATTTGCAAAAGTGCCAACCCCTTCACACATCAAAGCTGAGTCCTGCCACCCTCAGCTTCTGCCTGGGCACCACCAGCCTGCCTGGACTGAGAGTTCAGCCTTGTTCAGATACAGCAACTCCTGTGAGTCAGACCTAGAACTGATCCTTTGGCTTCCTTGGTCCTCCCTAGAGGCTGAGTCCTCCCTACCTCACCAACCACACAGTTCTTCAGGCCAGCTCAGCCCCTGCCATGTTTCACAGTAGCCCAACAGGTGCCCACACTGCCCACTGCCTACTCTACCCCTTCCCCGTCCCTCAACCACAGTCACTCCCAACAGGATCGCCTCTGACACTGAGCGAAGCAGCGGCCCTCGTGCTGCAGCTTCTCGTTTCACCCACTTCCAGCAACAGAGTTCTCACTGCCTCTGCAAGGTCGCCTGTGCATCCTCCAGCCACTGCTGGCCAATGTGTCCCAGGGCTGGGGGCCTAGAAAGCATGCCCTGAGAGAGAGGTCAGTGTGGGAGGCCTCCAGGAGCCCCAAAAAAGTCAGGCAGGGAGGCAGAGTGGACAGAGTCATGAGCAGAGATAGAGTCTCAGTGCAGACTCTGGCCCGCCCTAGGGCAGCACTGAGGCCCAGGAGACCTTCAGAGTTAGAGCTGAGGCAAAGTCAGTGACCTGGGTCTTTACAACCCCACCACACCAGTCACTGAGACTGGGCTACACACAAGAGGGGTATGTCTCTGACCTGCCTGGGAAGGGGCTGAGAGCCGGGGATTTCTGTGGGAAACTGGGTGGAGGGGCACAGGAATTCTACCTTATTTTTGCAACATCTTATTAATCTCAAACTAATTTCAAAATAAAAAGCTATTTTAAAAATGATGGCTTGGTGACCACTATAGATGTAGCAACATGGATGGGAACAGAGGGCTCCTGCATGTGTCCCCAAGAAGGACCTAGAGCTGGGGCAGCTTGGACCAGGGGCCTGGCGCCCGCACAGCTGTGGGCAGAGTTCAGAGCAGGCCCAAGTCTGCAGAGGCATCTTTATGCCCCGGAGGTGGGACCGCCCTCGGAGTCCATTCCCACTCTTGCTTAGGTGTGGCTGACAGTAATTTCAGTCCAACACTGCTCCTTCATATCCCAAAGTGAGGTTAAGATCAGAGGCAAGGTTCCTGGGAGACCTAATGCATCTGCCTTTCCTCAAACAGGTGCCACTCCCATTTCTTTAGGGCTTGTCCCCTGCAGCACCCTACCCTCCAGGAGGCCAAGGCTGCAGGTGTCACATTCCAAACCACAGCAGATCTATTTCTCCAGAGGCCAGAAGAAGGAAAAATTGAAAGTTTCTGCCTCTTTACGGTCATGTTTTTAAAGTTTCTCTCATGAAATATGCACAGCAAGCATCACAACTAATGAGGCTACAAGTTCCCATCTTCCCTCATCAACATGGAAATGTTTAAGGACAGTGCTACTTTTGTGTGTTCCTCTCGGGCAATTCCATTCCTCTTCTTTCTGTTTCTTCCTCTCTGTGGACAAAACAGAGGAAGGACAGAGAAGAGATACTCCGGTTGCCATGAGCAGAGACTTAGAAGAGAAGGGGAGAATCTCATTGTGCTGCATAATAGTTCTATGACTTTGCACACCTTGGGAGCCTCAGTTTCCCCTTTTGTAAGATGGGGGTGATGATGCACACCACACAGGGATGGTTATGAATGCCCACAAGTAGTAAGCATCCACACCAAAGTATTCAGGAAAAGATGGGTTTATTGATGGCTGCAGCTAGGAAGGACACCAGAGTAGTTCACAGCACTGGAGAACCTGGGTTCTAAATCCCTCCAGTTCCCCAACAGGGGCCCACAACTCTTGGCTTCACTTCACAGTAGGCTCCACGAGCAACTCTGACTCATTTCTTACACTTAGAGACGGAGAAAATAGAACTCCCCACTCCTGGCCTCCATTTATCAATCCCACAGAAGGATTCTAGTGAGCCCTGTGTTATGGCTTGGCTCTGTGTCTCCACCCAAATTTTAATCTCCAAAATTGGGAGAGAAACCTGGTAAGAGGTGAGTGGATCATGTGGGCAGATTTCCCCCTTGCTGTTTTCATGATAGTGAGTGAGTTCTCATGAGATCTGATGGCTTCAAAGTGTGTGGTGCTTCCCCCTTCATTCTCGCTCTCTCCTGTCATCATGTGAAGATGTGATTGCTTCCCCTTCACCTTCTACCATGATTGTAAGTTTCCTGAGGCCTCCCCAGCCATGCCCGCTGTACAGCCAATGGAACTGTGAGTCAATTAAATATCTTTTCTTCATACATTACCCAGTCTCAGGTAGTTCTTTATACCAGTGTAAGAGTAGACTAATACACGCCATAAGGGTCACTGTCACCTAGAGGTGGAGCTGAGACTGGCAGATGCAGATGAAAGTAGACAGGGGCTGTTCTCCTAAGAGAAAGGGCATTGTAAATCTGCCGAATGAATCCCAAACTGGAACCGCCCTCCTCTGCTCAAATTTGGATTTGATGAACTTGGACGCGTGAAACAGACCCAGGCTGTCGGGATATGTGTGGGACTGGTGGGCCTGGAGCTGGGTCAGCTTGGTAGTCAAAGGGGTTCCAGATGCTCAGGAGCACCCCCGGCCATGGACACCAGAGCGGGGATGCACACCTGGGCACAGGAGCCTGTGCCGAACATGCAGGGGCAAAACATGCACAGGCAGAAAATGGTGCCAAGGCCAGAGAGGATGAGATGACATTGGGGTGAGTCCAGGTGAAGCCCAGCACTGGCAGAAGATAGCAGAAGGCACAGAGAGGAGAACAGCCTCGGGGCCAGACAGAGTTTAGGGACAGGTGGCCGGAGATGGGGGCAGCCATCCAGGCATCTCCTAGTCCTGATTTCTCTCTCTACCAGCCTCTGACCCAGATCATGAAGAGGCACCAAAGGGGCTCCCACGCATGATGCCAGGCACATGAGAGTGCTCAGCAGAACACCTGCAGTCACATCCCCTGAGCACTCAGGAAGAGGGAGTGCACACAGGGACAGGGCATCATGTGCGTCTGTACTGACGATGGAACCCCAGCAGGACACCTTACTCACTTCCCACAACCAGCAGCAAATGCCATGCATCTTTGAAGGAGCAGGAGAAAAAGCTGCACGTTAACTCTGTCATTTTCCAAAATCACCAGACCAAAGATGAGCATGAAATATCTTTTCTCTAAGATAATAAAAGTGGACAAAAATAAATACCAAGCCTGTGTTATTACTATTTACCCATCTGACACTACAGAAGCCTATTTTAAATGGCAAATATTGATCAAATATCTATGAAGATACCTAGCAAGTGATTCACTGCCTAAAAGGCCACACTGCTTGAATTTGATCCAATCTATCACATTGTATTAATTAGACATATACCATTAAATATTAAATCATCTCTGCCTACATAATTTGTAATGCATTGTTTGAAATTGTATTTGTAATATATCCACAAACTTATTTGCTGCAAAATAAAGTCTATCAAATTTCATCATATAGGTAATATAGATGGTTCACTGGAAAAGAATGAGAAAATATGGCTGACTTTATTTTCCACAAACTAAAATACACGCTTGCACTCATTAAGAAATAAATATTTATTGTTCCCAATGTGAAATCAGTTTCTTTGAGATGCACCACATGTAGTCATTTGCCAGGAGGCCTGGACCATGTGATGTCTCATTTTCCTCACAATTATTATTGTGTAGTTGTTGCCAGTGCCAACATTCCCTAGGAAAATCGCTTTATTTAATACTAGAATTACATCACATTAATAGTAAATTTGAATTTACAAATAACATATAATTTGCTTATTTCAGCATTTTACCTGTTTTTAAGACAGACAAAAGAGCTGGTCTTTCCAGCTACCAAGTACTTGGATTTTTGTACGCTATTGGGGTAAGAGCCCTGAACTGGGAATTAAGAGAACTGCCTTTGTTTCCATTTGTGTCTGCTTTATTGTCTGTGCACAATATTCACTAACTCACAATATGACCTTGAATGAATCTTTTCCTCTCTCTGAGACCTACTTTCCTCATCTGTAAAGGAGGTCAGCTTAGGTGGTCATGAAGTACCCTTCTGATTATCACATTTTGTATCTCTATTTGAGGAAAGGAATGGCTATTAAATGAGATTACAGAAAAAGTAAAGTGACCATGAGACCCCACTGCTGTATCTGCAAAGTGGAAACATTTTGGATTTTGTTAATCAAAATGCTTCTCTCTTTGTCTGTCACTTGCCTTTGAAATCAATAAAACAGTGCTTCATGAAGGAAACATTCATTCATGCCATGCCTACCACAGGATGGGAACCACATTACACACTGGCGATATGGCAAAGCAGACATAGACATTGAGCCTACATTGTAAGGAAACAAGAAAAATAAATAAGTGAGATGCAGAGAATGTTTTTATTGCTGTGAAACTCAGCAGCTGGAAACAGCCACCTCATGAACTCATTGTCCTGCCATCAGGAGTCTGGTCATGCTGAGCTGGGTTTTCTGCCTAGACTTATATGAAACAGCATCCAGATGCCATTCGGGCTGTGTTCTCATCTGGAGACTTGACTGGGGAAGAATTCCCTTCCAAGCCCACTCAGGCTGTTGGCAGAATTTCCTTCTAACTGTGGATAACTTCATTATTCAAAGTTATTCATGATGTTATGAAAGACTCTGTTTTTCCAGCAAACTTGCTCCAGGTGGTCACTTCCTAGAGTGAGTCTGCTGGAAAAACGCAGTCTTTCATAACATCATGCCCTCACAAGTGTGGCACCGCACCGCAACCAGCCCACTCTATAGGGTGGAAGCAAGACACAGGCCATGTCACACCAGAGGGCTGGGTTACACCAAGATCTGAACACAGGAGGCAGGGGCCATGGGGACCCCCCCACCAGAGTGTCCACCAGAGACCAGGAAGGTGACACTGCATCCAAGACTGGAAGGAGGTAGGGGTGTCGTTACAATTGTTGGGCATCTCCATGGCTAAATCAGCCACTGCAGTGTCCCCAAGGGAGGAGCTGGTGCAGTTTGTCTGGGAACAGCTGGGGCTGTTGCTGCTGAAGAGAGGCCAGAGGTCAAGAATGGGACCTGGGAGTGGGGGTGGCAGGGGCCCGTGAGGCAGGACTGGTGCACCTCGGGACCTCATTTGTTGACTTTACTGTAAATGAGGTGGGGCCCCTGGAGAGTGCCAAGCTGCAGGATAGCACAGCCGCCTTGGCTTTCCAAGGGCCCCGCTGAGCTGCAGGAGGGCAGGGCCAGAGCAGAAAGGCCAGATGGACACTGTACACACATTCCACAGTGGATACTGGCCCTGACAGGGCCATGACCAGTGTGAGGTCAAGGGATGTCGTGCTCAGCTTGATTTGGGAGGTGGCACTGACAGGGTTTGCAGATGGATTAGAAGTGAGTTTCCCCAATAGTCAAGACCCTATGACCCTGCAGCCCTTCTCTGTGTCTGTGATGGGACCTAAAGAGACCCATCTAATGGTGTCCTGCCATATCCTGGTGTGGGCATCAGGCCCCAGTCCTTCACAGCCCCACACTGTGTCTCACCTTGGGGTTCCTGTTGCTGAATAACCCTCACCCCACTCCCTCATCCTGCAACCCACAGGCCTCTGACGGGCATGTGTCATTCATAGGGTGCTCCTCCCAGGATGCTGCCAGGCAGCTAGAACTGCCTAAGATGCTTTCCTCAACACCTCTAGGTAGAAGTGAGTGTGTTCTGCCCACACTCATACCACACACTCTTTTTCATTTGACATGGCTACCTGATGGCTCGTCTTCCCTATTCCTAAGCCTCTGCCCCTAGTACAGTGCCTGACATGGACACTCACTAAAGACGATTATGGAGTGTTAGGCAGAAAGGTCCACATAGCCTCTCGATGGCCAACCCAGCAAACTCAAGAGCTGGGCTTTAGCGGGAAGCCCAGTGAAAGGAGGAAGGTTTTCAGGCTACTGATTGGAGGCAGCAAGTGTTAGAGCTTGAGCTTCAGTACCAACGCCAGAGGTCTGCTCAGAACTTGCAGAGGGCAGGGGAGCCCAGTGCAGTGAATCTCAGACGGCGAAGACAGCAAGAACGATTGGGCCCCACTCAGTGCAGTCAGGGAGCTTGCAGTGCTCCTGGCAGTTGCAAAAACAGACACACCAGTAGAAGAGAGATCTGGGGAGAAACCAGACGACCCCTGCCTAAGCCATGCCATCAGGAAGATCAGAGTAAGCCCCTGGGCCACCTGAGCAGAGCTGCAGCCAGAACCCAGGGTGAGCTCAGGGACACAGCCTCTCTGAGAGCCACCAGCGAACGTAACAGGAGGCCCCGCACCCTGAGTTTGAGGGCCCTGTCAGCTGCCTGGTGTATAGTTCCTCATTTTCTCAATAGTGGTTTCACCCTCTGGGTTGTGTGAGGGGGTCTGGTTTCACGGAGCCAAGTAGCAGTGAACTCTGGAGCCTGCTTCCCCAAGCACCCCTGTCATACTCTGGGACCCTGGTCCCAGAGCCATAGGAGGAGGGGTGCCCCAAAGCCCCAAAGGCAGATCAGGCGACCCTGGGGTCCCAGCAGGCCTGGCCTGAGTGGGGACCTCTGGCATTGCTGCCTCATCCCCAGAGAAGCACAACGGCCCCGCAGCTCACACCTGGTCACCTGCAGTCACCTACAGCCTCTCTGCGCCCCATCTGAGACCTTCCTGGAGGGGGTACAGGCAGCATGCCCACCTCCTGCCCAGATCCAGGGACGGAGAGGGGCTCCTGGAAGGGTGAGGCCAGTGGTCCCCATTCATCCTTCTGACAATCAAAGCTGAAGGCTCACTCTCAGAGGCCTTTCCTGTCTTCCTCTCCTCTATGAGAATGCCAATACCTGGGTGAGATGATGCATTAACCTATTTCTCACTGAGGCATGGGTCATTCATCAGATCCCCTTTCCCCATGCGGGGGGTGCCCGGCTGCCAAGTACACGCTGCTCCCCTCAAGCCAGCCAAGGGCTGGCCGGGCTGCAGCTTCAGTGGGCTCCGTGTGTCTGGGCGTGTCTCCCACTCTGAGCCTCATGTCCCCGCGGGGGCTCTCAAGGGGATGGACCCTGAGCGCAGAGCCCTCCTCTTCCCATAAAAACTCAGTTATGGGAAGGAAGGCACTCTTGCCTTTGCCTTTCCCAGAGACAAACCTCAGGCTGAGATTTTGTGTTTGATGCGAAATGAATGCCAGCCAGACAAGAAGCTGCCAGCTGCTGCGTAGGGTTTTTCCACTCATGGCTTCTGGTCTGCAGCTCTGAGAATCTTTTCCTTTAAAATGAAACCATGAGCACTAAGAAAATCAAATAAGCCGTGGCCTGGGACACCTGCACAGTCAAGGGTGGTACGGCTACCTCCAGACCTCATCTTCTGGAAAGCTGGGCAGGCGGGGGTGGCAGCAGAAGGGCCCAGAGCTCAGCTCAGGCTGCTGCTGTGTCCGTGCACTGAGAGAGGAAGGGGGTGCCTCTTGACCAGCACAGCCCGGTGACAGCCCCTGGGGGTGCTAAGAATCAGACTCAGGGTCACCCTAGCAGAGGTTCCGGCTGGGTGCACCACGGGTGACTCCACCGAGGGGAAGACACAGACACGCGGGGCTGGCTCAGGAACGAACACGCAGCTGCACGGTGGGGCGGCTGGGAAGCTGGGCGTGTCTGCGCCTGGAACAGGCTGGGAACACCGGCCCCTCAGATGCCCAAGGCGCAGCTGCAGGTGCTCCGTGGTCACGCCCCTGCCCTCCGCAGGAAGCCGCCTCCCACCTGTGACTGCTCAGTTGGAGAAGGCTGCAGGAGGGCTCACAAGCCTCCTCAGGCCTGGGGTCAGGGCCTCCCTTCAGCTGTGCTCAGGAGGGCTGCTGAGCCTGTGGCCACTGGAACCCCCACTTACCAAGTGCCCTCCATTAGCCCTTCCCACTCTTGCCTGAAAGGAACCCTGAAAAGTGGCAAAGCATCAAATTTCCCCCACTCAGCTTCCAGGAGGTCACCCCATGCTCTACAGGAGGGTGGCCAGCTTCGGAATCAGGACAGGAGGGTGGCCAGCTTCGGAATCAGGACAGCAAGAACCACTGTCCGGAGGCTCAGTCACCTGGGCTCACCCTGAGAGCTGGCATAGGCCCAGGTCCACCTGGCCTCTGGCCCGGCAAGGGGCAGGGATTCGGAACCAGGGCAGGTATGCTTCCAGCACACGCAGGGACCCGTGGGCCGCCAGAGTGGGCCCCGACCTCCCACACGATGGGCTAGGCCCACAAGTATGGATCCACTCCAGAGGTTTTGGCTGTCAGCACAGTGAGCCTTGGGAGCCACACAGGACTTGAGACCCCTTCAACCTGGAAGGCTTCGAAGAGCAGTGGAGAGCTCTCAGCCTTCCTGAGATTAACTGGGCCTCTTCTAACCTGTGAGCAGATAAAAATGAGAAATGGACACTTCTGGCCAGCTCTGTCTATGGAAAGGACTTCTCACAAGAAAGGACTCAAAGTGACGTTTGGAATTCATTTTTCTCAAAATAAATAAAGTCAGTGAGGTCGGGCAGAGGACGAAGTCGCAGAGGGAACCTGGAAGGAGGGAAGGAGGGAGGAAGAATTCTTCACATTCTGGGCTTGAGAACACTTTTGGAAATTCAGTCATGTACCACATAACAATCTTTCAGTCAATAATGAGTTGTGTATATGATGGTGGTCCCATAAGACGATAACACCATATTTTTGCTGTAATGTTTCTATGTTTAGACACATAAACGGTGGCCATCGTGTTAGAGCTGCCTACATTATTCAGTGTGGCACCATGTTGTTCAGATTTGTAGCCTAGGAGCCATAGGCTGCACCACGTGGCCCCGGTGTGCTGTGAGCTGTCCCATCTGTGTGTGGGTAAGTGCACTCCGTGATGTTTGCACAATGAGGTGCATTTCGCAGAAGGCTCCCCCTCTGTTAGGAACCGCAAGCCTGTGAGCACCAGAAAAGTGGACCTTCTAACCAGCCGTCAGGGCTGCTGGTGATAACCGCGTGAAGACACCCTCCCCGACATTCCTGTGGCCAAAGAGAAATGTACAAGCAAAGCCTCCTCCCAGGGGGACTCTGTGGCACTCATGCACGTAGGACACAGGGAGAGAGAGGCTTGAATGTCCCTAGCAGAGGCCTGTGTTAGAGGTGACACCCACACAGTCCTTCCCACGAGTACCTTGCTGCTTCTGACAAGCCTGTGCCCCTCCACACACAGGGAACCCAGGTGAAACCTGCAAAAGCAACACCACATCCCATCCCAAGAGGTACTTCGGACCCTGCAAGACTGCCCGCCATGGTGCAGGCTGAGCTGGGCAGTCCTCTCCCTGATGGCCAGCTAGGCACTTTGGACCCTGCAAATCTGCCAGGCAGCCCCAGCTGCTCCCCACGGTGCAGGCTGAGCCAGGCAGTCCTCTCCCTGATGGCCAGCTAAGGGTGCTTCCACGGTGACCTGGTTCCTGGGCTGCCTCCACTCCTCTCCTAGGGGACACTGCTACCCTCTTCTCCCCACAGATACAGGAGGGACCTGTAGAGGGGCTGCCTGGGAGGGTCCCAAAGGCTTCCCTGGAGAACAAGCACCTGTCACAGAAAGGAGTCACAGCGGGTGGGGAGGGCGGAACAATGAGCTTGCTCCCATGGGGTCCTGGGGGCTGTGCTGAAGACCTCGCAGGTGGCCAGGCCTGGGCAGCAGCTGCCACGCATACTGGGCATGGCCTTCCCTGAAGGGAACCTCAGTGGGCGCAGCTCCAGCTTCCCAAGTCTAACAGACATCTGCACAGCCTGCCTTGAATTTCTGAGACCCCTCACACCTAAGGCACCCAGATCAAAGCTCTCCACATCTCCCCAGTCTTACCATCCCAGTAAAGGACACCCCACCTCACCAGGTTCTCAGGTCAGAATCGGAGGGTGGCCCCTGTTCCCTCCCTTCCCCACACCCACGAGGCCCAGGAACTGCGAGAGACAGGCAAGCCCTGCGTGAAGATCAGATCCCCGGAGGGAGGCCTCCCCGGTCTGCAGCTACCCTGTGGGTGTCATGAGCTGACCCCAAAGCAGAGTCCCTCAGTCAATTCCTGGCATCTGAGCAGGGAAAGGGAGCACAGAGGAGGAGGAGGAGATGCGAGGGAGTCATTGCAAGGGCGGCCTCTAAAACCTTTCTCGGTTGGCGTCCCTGATGTCACCATGAGTCGCTGGTGCCATTCGATAACAAGGGTTCCACCCTCAAAGACCGCCCCTCTGGTCCTGGTGGAATCAGCAGTCATGGCTGTCTGCCCTGCGCAGTGAAGGGTGGGACCCGCCGTCCAGCCACACAGCATGGAGTGGGGCACTGGCACACCGCCCAGCAACCTCCAGATGGCGTCACCACAAGGCCAGCCCGCTGCCACCAGGCCCTGCCCTTTGAGGACTCAGTAGCTTCTAGGGTTCAGTGTTGATCAAACTTCAGGTTGGCGGAAGCGCCCGCACAGCACGGTTAGGAAGCAGCCGCAATCATCTTAAGGCCTGAGAGTGTCTGATGCTCCTAGGAGAAGACTCTGAGTGCACACCGCCCCTTCCCCTCGTGACTGGATGCTCCCAGCTCCCCCCAGGCCTCCTGTTGAGCAGAGCTGCAACCCAAACCCAGATTCTTCTAGAAAGAAAATGATGTGGTCCCTTGTTCTTGAGCTGCCATTTTCATTGTGTCCAGCCTATTTCACTCTGTCCTCACCCACCGCATGGCAGCTCTGGAGGTGCATCAGTGCTGGAGACGCATCAGTGATGGTTCCAGTGAACTTCTTGAATTTCTTCCTCAACACGGTCTTTTTTCTAAGAAAGTCAGGGTGGTGCAGAGGAGGCCGCGCTCCCTCACTGATGTGTTGGCCGGACAGGAAGGGCTCATTGACTTAAAATATTTTCCATCCGGAAGCAAAAATCCACCCATAGCAAGCCCTCCGTTGAACTGAGGTTTTATTTTTCCTCCAAACCACTCCTTTACCAATAAGAACAGGTCAGGGCACCACAGGACGTTTGGATCCCGCCTGCAGCCACCGTGGTGGAGGCAGCCTGAGAAGTGGATGGGCCCCGGGGGGCCCGCACATCCCAGACGGGGTCTCCCCCGCGCCCCTGCTTGCCCCCCTGGGTGAACCCACTGCACTGCTGCTGAAGTGTGGCCTCACTGCATGCGGCTCCCCGCTGTTTCAGCTTCACAGTTCTGTGCTGCGTTCTGAGCTCCCTGCAGCGAGGGACCTGGTCTCCCTCACAACTCCTCCCCCCGACCCTGTTTCCCTCCCTTCTGATTAGGGACAAGGGATCCCCATGCAGCCTGGACACCAGGACCAGCAGAAGCCTGCGAGCGCCCAGGTCCTGTTGCCGTGTCTATGCGACCTGCGCTAATAAAGGGCAACTGGTGATCTGTGCCCCACGGGATATCCACAGGGTGCCCCACACCCTCAGGGAGGCCGCAGACCCCGAGGGGCTCCCAAGCTCCGATGCCCAAGTGCTGACCACGCCCAGCTCCTCTCCTGGGATCCTCCTAGGCTCTGCCCCAGGAACGCCATTCCATCTCCTGCAGGACCCAGGCCTCCCCTGGGCCAGGCTCCCACTCGACACCAGCCCCTGCTCCCCAAGACAGAGCCCAGACTGAACGATCTCACCAGGTGAGGTTTCTCATTGGAACCCTGGGGTCCAGCTCTGCTGCTTCTGAGGCGCGGTGCTTCCTCCTGGGCCCTCAGGCAGAGGACAATTCCCTGGTTGATGGTTTAGCTGCATACAGGACCTGATGCAAGACCTCTCTTGCTCTGAGCCTCAGCTTCCCCATGGGGGTGAGCGCTGCTCTAGCAGGAATCGTGTGAGGACTAAAGGGGAAATGAGGAGCACAGGACACTGTACCTGGCCTGTGGGAATATTGGGTTCCTTGGCCTCGTGACCCACCTGGCCGGGTCTCCCAGGAGCTCCAGCACCCAGACTCATCCGTGCAAGTCCCACGCCAGTCCCACCACCTGTGCCAGGCTGTCCACAAGGTGAGGCCACACTTGCCAGGATGTGGCACTCCCTAGCCTGGCTCACCCTGTGCCCTAGCCCCTCGTCGCCTGTGCCTGTCTTGCCAGCCCTGCGCAGTGGGTTCGTCCAGGCTGCTCTGCAGCCCAGGCTGTGCATCTCTTCTTTTGGCTGCTCGGGGTCTGACTCCTTCCCCTAGAAGCCATTCTTTTCTCCATCCCTCTCCTCCCAGCATCCTTCACCCCCATGCTGGATGGACGCCTCCACTACAAGATGGTCCTGGATGCAGGTATCACCTGCTCACACTTCTGTCTCCTCCCTCAGTGCCACGTCTGCAGGGCGTGTGACTCCTCCTCTTGAGGGCTCTGAGCTCCATACACCATGTGACAGAAGGACCATGATAAACAGATGTTTGTGGAGGGGATGAATGGGAAAAACATTGTAATGGTGGAAACTTCCAATCTCTGGGAAGGGTGATGGGGTGGTATTTTGAGTTTCTTATGATCTTACCACACAGGCAGGTGACCTTGAGAGCAAAATGGAGGGCTGACCCTGGGGTCCCTGGGCCTCCTCCAGATCCACATGTGAGAGGATTGGGAGACACCCATCTGTCCCAAGCAGGGTTCCCAGGTGTGGCTGCACATGGCATCACCAGGACAGTGTTACCCATGACCTTGATGGGTGCTGCCACAACGCCCCGAAGGCCTCAGGACTGAGTGTCGCCTGGACAAGAGGACCGGGAGCTCTGCAGGGCGCGACACACGGTCAGATTCAAGAGCCACTGTCCCAAGGTGACCTCACCCAGGGTGTTCTGTGGCTGTGAAAGAAGACCCTGCACCCCTCCCTTGGGGTCAGTGCTTCCTCCAGGTATCCCTCCCCCTCCAGGTCCCCACACCACCACCTCCAGAACCCCCTTCCCTGCACACCTCCCCTCCCCCTCCAGCTCCCCTTTCTCTCCAGGTCCCTCCCCACCTCCAGAACACCCTCCCCTGCAGTTCTCCCCACTCCAGGTCCCCTTTCTCTCCAGGTCCCCCTCCAGTTATGTCCCCAGTCCTCCTACACTCCCCTCCCCTATTTACACTATCCCTACACCTCTTTCCTCCTAGTCCCTCAGCTCCTAACCCCCTTCTATATGCAGAGAAACCCCTACCCTGGCTCAGTGCCCCCACCACCATGGGAAAGAAACTGGAAAAACGGCTATAGTCAGGGGCCCTGCAGAGCTGGAGGGGCACCAGGTCAGAGCCCACAGGCCAGTGGCGAGGGGTTAGGGTGGCCAGGAGGGTGACGGCGTCCTCTCAGCCTGGCCTCTGCCTCCATCCCTCAGGGCACCCCAGTTTCTCAGATCTGCTCTGACAGTGAATCCGTGCCTTCCAGTCTTGGCTCCCAGCCACATCCATGACACTGGGAATACAGTGCTCTAATTAACGGCCCTCATTAATCAGGGCTCAAACCGGGCAGAACTCAGATCCGGCCCGGAGGGGAGATGAGTGCTGGCTGCCAGACAAAGGCCAGCTTCTGTCTCCACCAAGCATCCCCGCTGAGCACCGGACCCTGGGCCGGCTGAGACCTGGGACCTGATCGGAAGGCACAGGAGGCACAAACCCCTGCCTGGGAGAAGCTGTGGAACCGGCACTCTAAGAATGCTGGAAGGCTGCAGAACGTCATTATTTTCTGTTTGCTTCATTGCCTGGAACCTCTCAGCAGTGATCCCACAGCCAACAGACTAAAACCCATGCTCCCAGCTAAATATGGAAAGTCCTGTGATCTGACCCAGGATAACCCAAGCCCCCTCCCATCACTGGCAGCTCCACAGACTGTCTGGTGACAAGCCCAGATAGGCACTCTTGCCTGCCTATGGATGTCTCGTGATGTCCCTACAAGGCCAGTTGCACCTCCCCACACCGGCCACATGCGACCCAGACAGACCCAGTCATTCCAGAGGACACCACCCTGTGGCCGCTGCTCTAGCAAGGGCAGTGGCACTGGGCACAGGCTGCCCCGCAGGCCTTCCTTCCTCTGCCCAGGTCAGGTACAGATTTTGCAGATTCAACCTTGTCCTTTGGAATTTGACTTCAGCCAGGCACAGAGGCATCCTCTGTGCAGAGGCATCCATGCAGCTCTGCCCTGGGCCTCTGGTTCATGGGACCTCCTCACCAGCACCCACTCCCCGCTCGATCCTCACTGCACAGCACCCATGCACCCTCCGACACTCTGCTAGGCCAAGCCTTCTTTGAGCTCCTGGCATCTGAGCACTTTCTCCATGGACTTGCACAGCAATGTATTAAAGCATCAGTATAGCGCATCTCACAGTCCGCCAGTTACTATTCAAAACAATCATTTATCTCTCCCAGATTTTAACTACCTTGAAGACAGGGCTTTAATGAGTCCCACCCACTCTGCCAGTGTCCAACACCATCTCCCTAACAAACAGATACAGGTAAAATATACCAGAAATGTCCTTATTTTTTTTTAAAAAAAGTCAAGAATTGGATTTCGGACTACATTACCGCATGCTCTGACTTATTTTTAGATGTTAAAGGAAATGAAACACTTTTTAAAATTTATTTATTTATTTTGAGACAGAATCTCTTCTGTTACCCAGGCTGGAAATTCTCCTGCCTCAGTCTGAGATTATAGGCATGCACCACCGCACCCAGCTAATTTTGTATTTTTAGTAAAGGCAGGGTTTCACTATGTTGCACAGGTTGGTCTTGAACTCCTGACCTCAAGTGATCCACCAGCCTGAGCCTCCTTAAATGCTGAGATTATAGGTGTGAGCCACTGCATCTGGCCACATTTTTCAAGATAATTCGCCCTTACCTTGGCATCTGAATGCATCCATAACAGGTAAATCTTATAGGTAACCAAAGATGTGACAGAATTATCCTTTTGACTTTGTTATCTTACAGATCATTTTCAAAGGCATGGTGATTGTTCCAAGCCAGCGCAGCCAGGACATCTGTTGACAAAGGCACCTGACATGGTGTGGAGCCGCTGTTCCAAAGGTCCCAGGCCTTGGGTGAGGCAGACAATGGGATTCATCCAGCTCCCAAGGTTGCCGCTGGGACAAAATTAATTTGGGCCTCAATATTAATTCATGTTCACTTGATGTATCTCTTTCTCCTACAAGCAGAGCACAGCCTACAGTGCAGGGCAGTGAAGCCGCCCCTTATTTCCAGATGACAGAAGCACTCGCTCTATCTCCAGCAGACATGGATTACCCAACAACATCAGCTGAACCTGCACTGAGCACGACAAAACGCAGGTAGCACACAGCTCTTCATAGGATCGTTTCAACTGTGGAATCACGGAAAATCATGAAACGTGCAGTCAGCTATCCACGTGAGTCCTGGCTCTGTCATTTGATTAGTTGAAAGACCTTGGTGGAAACTGAATCTCTTTGAATCTCACTTTCCCTATCTGTAAACTGGATTTAAAGATACCCATCCTACTTATGCCAGACTTGCTTCAAATGTCAAGATAACAATAGAGAAAGCACAAAGAAGCTTCCCTCTGCAGTAAAGAGAAAATATCTACCCAAAGACCAGGCAGTGTGTCACAGGTTCTTGGGAATGCCAGCCCCTTCTCCCCACCTCATTCCCATGGAAACCTGTGTGAGGCTGGCTGCAGGCGGGAAAAGGAGAACAGTGGAGCCTCAGACCTGGCAGAGCCCCTGGGTGAACGCAGGGCTGGGAGGACGTAAGAAGCCAGTTACCTCCAGAAGGCATGGCTCCTGGGAGGCTGACTGCTGAACTGGAAACAAGATTTCTGTGGGCAGAAGGGACAACTGAGAACCTAGAGAGCAGCATCCTGAGTCACAGAAAGAAACAAAGGAGATGCAGGCACAGGGAGGATCAGGCCGGAGTCTTCTGGATGGTGCCAGCCCTGCCTCTGCCATAGCCCTGCCCACAACAAGCATCCCTGCCCATGGCAAGTATCCCTTCTCCACAGCAAGTGTCCCCACCCTTTGCCATCTCGCCAGAGCCAGGCGACTCCCAGCAAAGGCTGCAGAGATGGGAGAGTACAGGTATTGTACCTGCCATCATGAGTCTCTGCTTCTATGAGATGGTCCAGGAGGCCTCCCCTCCATGCCCATTTTTGTGCTAATTCCAGGGTAATTGGCTTACCCTTGTCCCCACGTCAAAAATACAAACACTGCGAGCTGTCAAGCACCTTTCGGTCTCCTGTAAGCTCTGGGGCTACTTGTTTAATCGGGAAGAATGAGTGTTTTGCTTTTTTTCGCTTTTCTTTTTTTTTAAGCTCCAAATGGTTGTTTTAATCCCCCAGTCACTGGTTCAGGTATTTTCTAAACTTTATTTGCTGCCTCCAGCCAAACTCGACCAGGGCTCTAAGTCAGAAATCTAGTCGACAATCTCTGTTTCCTTTATCATGGCCCTCCTGTGACACAATAAAAATACATTAGGTATTTGTCCCTGGTTCCTGACACGGCACTCTTAAGCACTTGGAATTTTCTGAATGGTAGGAGTGTCTTTGGTTACTCATAGAGAGCCCCCTCTCACATACATGAGTTTAGGCGAATGTGGTGACGTGCTGTGAGGGGCCTGGAAGGCCTCAGGAAGGGAGCTGATCACCAGAAGAACAAGCACGTGCCCGCGAGTGGAGGGTTAGAACTTTCACCCCAGCCCCATCTTCCCTGAAGGGAAGAAACACTGCGGGTTGAGCTCCATCAACAATGGCCAGTGATTGAATCCACCATGTCTCAGCAATGAAACTCCATAAAAACTACTGAAACAAGGAGGCTCGAGGAGCTTCTGGGTCGTTGAACACAGGCAGACGCAGGGCATCGAATTCGTCTGTTTTCACACTGCTGAGACTGGGTAATTCATAAAGAAAAAGAGGTTTAGTGGACTCAGAGTTCCACGTGGCTGGGGAGGCCTCACAATCGGAACAGAAGGCAAAAGGCACGTCCTACATGGTGGCAGCAAGAGAGAATGAGAACCAAGTGAAAGGGGTTTCCCTGATAAAACCATCAGATCTCGTGAGACTTACTCACCACCATGAGAACAGTATGGGGGAAACCACCCCCATGACTCAACTGTCTCCTGCCAGGTCCCTCCCACCACACATGGGAATTACGGGAGCTACAATTCAAAATGAGATTTGGGTGGGGACACAGTCAAATCCCACTGGACGTAGAGCACCCAGTGAGGGCACGGAGCTCTTGCGCCCTCCCCAGACCTTGCCTCATGCGCCTTCTCATCTGGCCATTCATTTCTTCCTTTCGGATAAACCAGTAATCGTAAGCATAAAGGTTTCCTGAGTTTTCCTGCTCTCGAAATTTTCCTGTTCTTGAAAATTATCAAACCTGATGAGGGCCATAGGAATCTTCAAATGTACAGCTGCTTGATCAGAAGTGCACTGACCCCAGGACTTGGAGGTGGCATCTGGACTGAGAGCATTCTTGTGTGTCTGAGCCCTTAAACCTGTGGGTTCAGCATTAACTCCAAGTGGTTAGCCTCAGAATTCTTTGAATCATTGGACACATGACTGGTGTCAGAGGATCACTGCTGGAAAACAGGCCTCCACATCTGCTTCAGAGCCACGCCTCACCCACACAACCATTAGCACCTCCCCAGCACCACCCAGGGAAGGCCCTCCTCATCCTCCTGCTAAGGGAGCACCATACCACAGCACTGCCCTGCTGGACTTACCCACATTCCTCTGCTTACAACAGTTTAGTGGGTCCCCATCACCATCATCGTGAAACATCATGGTCAGAAAAATACTCCTTATAATTCACTGTGGGGCAGATTTTGCCGCTCTCACCCGGGGAGGATACAAGTGGAATGCTTTGTCACTCGACTGAGCAGGTCTCGGCTGCCATAGGCTGTCTGGGGAAATGGAGGCTTCCATTCCTCTCCCCATGCACGGCCAAACCAGTGAAACCTTCCAGAAAGGCCTAAGTCACATATGCTGAGATTTCCCATGATAAAATCCAAACCACGCGTATTGCATATGTGTGCAGGGGGAAATGGCACGGAAAACCACTGGAGAATGTGCCCTGAGCCTGGCTGCCTTGCCCCAGTGCATCCCAGGCTGGCAGGATGAGGGGAACGCATTGCTGAAATCATCCATCTTTCTCAAAGCTTGCTTTGGTTCCCCTTTTATTGTTCTTTGATGTCTTAAAAACGAGAACAAAAAAGACATCGCACATGGAGAGGATCAGTTTCTTTCTTCTTTTTTGCTATAACCCTTACTGCTTCATATTGGACTACTATATCCAAAATTAAAACTGCATCTAAGCCTTTTCTGACCTTAGGGTACGTGACAGCACCAACATTTGGTGACAATTCTGGAAAGAACAACTCCAACTGTTACCCCCACCACTTTGGCATTCCCCCAAGACATGATAGGGTGGGTGGGGCTGGGGTGAGTAACCTTGCCTGGAAGTCCCCTGTGCTCAGGCTCTGGCCCCTGTCCAGCCCTGGTTCTCAGCCCCTTTGCCTTGCTCCCCTGGGACTCCTTCCCTAGTCATTCAGGCAGAGCTCATTCCAGCCTCTACACCCCTCTGCTCTTCCTTGTGTCATATATTTAGGCCAACACTCATCAAATATGCCATTTATCTTTTTAATTGCAAGTTTTCACTCTTGGCTGTAGCTCCTTGAGGACAGAGACCACATTCTATTTATGTTAACAACAATAAACTTTAACTGGCTTTACCCTAAGTGAGATTTACCACTAAGCTTTTAATATGTTTTCTCATTGAAACCTCACAGCCATCCTCATTTTACAGATGAGGGACCTAAGAAAGAGAAATGAAGAATCCTGCCCAGGGGCAAACAGCCAGAAAGTGACTCAGCCAGAGCTTGAACTCAGGCAGAATCTTGACCCTGGCAGCAGCAAGTGGAGCACCTGGCCTCGGTGCTGAATGACCATAGAGCAATGATGACCCAAATGCTGATGGCATTGGCACTCCATCATCGGAGCTAATGTCTGAGAAGAGAGCTTTCTCACACATGTGGGCTGTTTGGCTCAGGCAATGTCATCGTATATCATATTCTCAAATGGGACTTGTGGCATATTCACAAATATCTTTGAGGTGATGACTAATGCAGGTCCAGCCCTTGAAGCTAGCCTGGACATGGAGTAAGAGGTACCCAGAGAGCTAATCCCCAGACAGTGTATGGAATAGAAACAGCTTGGATTTGGAGTGAAGACAGGCAAACGATAAAATATAATTTAAAATCTGGTTCTGGAGGCCACAGAACAAACCATGTCTGTATTTGTGAGTAATGAAGAAGTGGTCATCCTCGATCAGGTTGATTCAACAAGCTGTCCTTAGTTATAGATGTGTAGGGGAAGTAGTGCGGGGGGAGGGAGGATGCAGGCATGGAATGACCACTTGTGATTTTTAAAGTTACTTTTTCATTGGTTTATTTTTTCATGCAAGCAAAATCACCTGTGTATGAAGTCAAGATGTATGGATCAGTCATGATTGCATGGAAGTTATACTGCTTGGAAGCCATAATACCTGAATATTATGACACACAGAACCCTCATGATGCATGGAACCCATGCTGCATGGTTGTCATGATGCATCAAACAGTCACAACACGTGGAAATCATCCTGCATGAAAAACATGAGGCATGGTAGCCATAATGCATGGAAGTCATGAGGCATGGAAGACATGATGAGTGGAAGCAATAATGCATGGAAGACGTGATGCATGGAAGCCATCATGCAAGAAAGTTACGAAGTATGGAAGCCATCATGCATGGAAGTCAAGAGGCATGGAAGCCATAATGCATAAAAGTCGTGATGCATGGAAGCTGTAATGCATGGGCCAGTCATGATGCACAGAAGTTATCATGCATGGAGGCCATAATGCATAGAGGTCATGATGCATGAGCCAGCCACAATGCATGGGAATTATGATGCATGGAAGCCATGATGCATGGGCCATAACTCATAGAAGATATGATGCATGGAAGTCATGATGAATGGAGGCCATAATGCCTGAAAGCCATGATGCATGGACCAGTCATGATGCATGGACTAGTCATGAGGAATGAATGTCATCATCTGGCCCTACCTTTCTCTTCAGAGCCACCTCACTGAGTCCCAAGCCTTTCATTGTCCCTGGGCCCTTTAATGTTATTGTCCAACAATACTGAATGGATGAGGTCCTTCAAACACATCATGTTTTATGTCTTTTAACCTTTTCACTTTTTTCTCTGCCAGAATTTCCCTACCTCCCTTCTATAACCTGTAATCTTGTTCACTTTCCAGGTTATGTTAGAACTTCAGAGTCATTCTCTGGTCTCCCCCCAGACCTATTCCTTTGTCCTCCCAAAGCACCTTGAGCTTACTTCCTACATCGTACCTACAGGGCTTGGGAACAGAGTTAGCTCTTCCCCCGTGTTACATTGCTGCAGGAATATGAGATTCCTGAGAACAAGACATAGGCTTCATGGTCTGAAAACACATGCCTGTGTCAATCACGTGGCAGGAAACCTATAAACGCATCAGAATAAAATAAATAAATGATCGAACAAGCAAACTCCTTACTTACCTCCTAGGCTCATGGGTCAGGATCTGGGCATTGGGCTTAGTCTGCAATGTTTGCTGATCCCTCTTCTTTTTCCTTAATAATCATTGTTCTCTTAAACTACAAAAAGCTTTTTGTCCCTCTTAAAATAGGTCTAGGTGATATCAAAGTGAACTCTGGTCTGGAAGATGCCCAGAAGACATGAATGTCACTTTGTTTCATGGTAACTTTTTCTGAGAAAAAACAGAAAAACTGGGCTCTGAGAATATCCAAGCATGCCCCCATTGAGGTATCCAGGTTTTGCTCCAGGAAGCATTGCAGGGGGGAAAAAAAAGGCATAAGAAAGATGGGGAGATGGGCAAGCTTTGAAGACCAGAATTATAAGCTCAAAGTGTGCATTTAAAGCTGAGTGAGGTGAGGCATATAAATGGAAACTAATTAATCTGAAGGAGTGATGTTCTGGTGGATGTTCGAGTTTGCCTGGGTGCCATCTGGCCAAATGCTCACAAAAGAGCTAACTGTAAACAGAGAAACCCAGAAAAGCATCTTAGAGATGGGAAGCTGCCTGTGAGCACCGCCAACCAGGCCAGGACAGCCCAGAGTCTACTGCTCCTGAGGCCTCACCCCCAGCTTGCCTTCAGTTGCAAAGTAAAGTGCAGGGAATGGACCAGGAGACCTAGGGTCAGGGACCTGGGTTCAAGTCCTGGCAGGGCACCTGCTGACAAGGTGACTTGGAGAAAGTCACACAGCCTCACTGAAGCTCCATCTCCTTCTTTGTCATCCACCACACAGAAACATTGTGGATTGCAGCCTGCTCTGTGACAGTGCTTGGAAGATTGCAAAGGGCTCTGTGAACAGGAGCTACCATTATGTGAATCAAGTCTCTGCAAGAGTTTAGAAATGCTGCTGGTAAGAAAGCCATGTCTTCCAGCTCCAAAATCATTTAATCCTTGGTTCATGGACTCAGGCATCTGGTCATCCAATATTGAATGAGGACGTGAAATGCTGATAGTAGTGTGTGAAATACAGTGCCATTCAGGCTCACTGCTACTCTCCAGTGTGGGAGGAGGCAGTGGAAGCCCCATGGAGACTGTGGGCTTTGGGGCTGAGCAGGCCCCTGAGTGAACCGCCTCTGCTGTTGCATGATGATTCCTGAAAAGGGGGAATCTCACTTGACCTTGCAGGTGTCCCACGCTCAGCACAGCACCTGACACACAGCGACCCTGAGGCCATGACATGCTGATCCTCCTGCCCTTCTTATCTTAGGCCCTGGTGCCAGTGATCATCCAGAAAAACCCTGGGAAACACAGCATCAGCAATGGATATGGAGACCCGGTGCTGAGAAGGCTCAATTAAAAAAGCCTGTGGAAACCACAGAGGTCTATATTTGGGGTCATGAGACAGAGGACAAACAGGGAGAAGAAACGGTTGTCAGAGACTCAGCACCCCTGCCGTGGTCTGACAGGGCCATGGTGACCCCTAGGTGCCAGAATCACTGAGGGCTATACGGGCCTGCATTAGCCTGTTCTCACACTGCTAATATATATCAATTATAATAATAGTTTATAAAGGAAAAGGTTGAATGAACTCACAGTTCCACATGAGTGGGGAGGCCTCTCGATCATGGTGGAAGGTGAAGGAGGAGCAAAGGCACATCTTACATGGTGGCAGGCAAGAGAGAGCATGTGCAGGGGAACTGCTCTTTATAAAACCATCAGATCTCATGAGACTTACTCACTATCATGAGAACAGCACAAGAAAAGCCCACCTCCATTATTCGATGACCTCCCACCAGGTCCCTCCAATGACACATGGGAATTATGCAAGCTACAATTCAAGATGAAATTTGGGTGGGGGGCACAGCCAGACCACATCAAGCCCTCTCTGCCACAAGCTCTGTGCTCTGTGGGCTCTACGGTGCAAACTCTCCCTGCCCACCTCACCTCTCTGGCCTCCATATCTTAGTCCTGGTCATGGGTTCTTCTCTTCCATGGCCTCCTTACTTTGTCCTGGAATACTGCATTTCTCACCCTAAGAGCTCTGGTCCTACAAGTGCTTGTAGTTTAAACTTTCCTTCTGGCTTATGGCTTCCAGACCTAGAGATCAGCCCCAAACTTTGCCCTAACATTTAAAGCAATCTGTTCATTGCTTGTTAGTCAGCTGGGTGTCCTGCAGGACTTTAAATTTACATCCAAAACTAAACTCATTCTTCCTCCAAATCGGCTTCTCTCATTACCTTCCAGTCGCCTGAGCCTAAGCTTGGAGCCAGCACAATCTCTGTGTCCTCTCTTCGCATCCTCTCATCCCCTCCATCCCTCACACGTTCCTTAAGTCCCACATCCAGCTGATTTTAACCCCCATGTATGTCTTGCCTCCTTTGTCTTCCTAAGCCGACCACTAATGGCCTGGTTCAGAAGTCTGTCACACCCAGGCAGACTGTCTCGAGAGCCACAGGGTCTTCCCACATCCAGTTCCACCTGCTTAGGTCCACTCTGCACACAGCAGCCAGGGTGGGCTGCTGATACCATAGTCTTTCCAGATCTCTTGTTGACAAAGCACCAACTCCATTCACATCATGCACAAGGTGAACCATAACCTACCTTCCCTCCTTCCCTCCTTTCCTCCTTCCTTCCTTCCTGGATCACAGAACCCTGGAGTGGACTACTCTCCATCCACTTGAGCCACTGCTCCTGCCACACCCACCCTGGTGCTCATTCTCTGGTCACCAGGAGTCTCAGGACCCCTGCCTCCTGCTTGCACAGGCTCCTCTCCCTTGGTCACCACCCCTGACTCCCTTCCCACCCTGGCTCATCTTCCCCGACTTTCACACCCGGCACCTCAGGCGTCACACTCTGCACCCTCTGAGACTTCACACCCTGCTCTCTCCCAGCCTTCACACCCAGCACTTCCCCAGGCTTCACACCCTGCACCCTCCCAGAGTTCACACCCAACACCTGCCCAACTTCACACCCTTTTCTTTCCAGGCGTCACACCCTGCACTCTCCCAGAATTCACATCCTGCACCCTCCCCAGCTTCACACCCTGCACCTTCCCAGAGTTCACACTCAACACCTCCCCAGGATTCATACCTCACATCCTCCCAGTGTTCACACCCTGCACCCTCCCACGCTTCACACTCTACACCATCCTAGGATTCATGCCCTACACCCTCTCAGGCTTCACACCCTGTACCCTCCCCCACCTTCACACCCTGCACTACCCCAGGCTTCACACCTGACACCCTCCCACATGTCACACATGCACCGTCCCAGGCTTCACACCCAGCACCTCCCCAGGCTTCCTACCCTGCACCCTCCCAGACTTTACCCCCTACACCCTCCCAGACTTCATACCCAGCACCATCCCAGGTGTCACACCTGTACCCTTTCAGGCTTCACACCCTGCACCTTCCCAGACTTCACGCCCTGTACCCTGCCAGGCTTCGTACCCTGCACCCTCCCTGGCCCCAGAAAGCTTTTCCTGAATGGGCCAGGGGGCCTGACATCCTGCCAAGCTCTCATACATCTGTGCCCAGCTCCAAGGTAGAACCTGCCTAACTCACCTGTCACCTTAGGAAACACAGGGCTCTCTTTGACGACTGTGCTCTCTTAGGAGAGGCTGCATCAAAACCCACACCCATCTGTTTATCTTCAGTGCCTGGCACACTGAAGAACAAATGACAAACGTCCCACAAAGTTTGCTGAACTCAGCCTGGAGTAAACAAGAACTCAAAGAAGGTCAAGAACTAGAGCTGTTGCCAATCTCGATAAGTGCAGCCCACCACAGGGCAGTCACTAACTTTGTGACATTGATTCAGAGCCTTCTATACTCCACCACATAGCTGCTACAAACCACTACCTGCTCTGGGGGCTGTTATCACATACCTGCCTCCCCAGACCAGAAACTTTCTGAGATCAACACCTGCCTTATGGATCTCTGCACCTCCAGGCCCCTGCCCTATACCTGGCCTAGAGCACCTGCACGTGCATGCTCACAGACTCAGAGCCACGATGACTGGTGCACCCCAAAGTTGCCCTTTCTCTTTGCATCTTCGTGCAGACAAGAGGAGGAATCACTTCCGTCATCAGTGACACTTGGTATGGGAGCTGCCCTGGGTCTATTAGCAGGATTGACATTTATGCCACTTCCCTCACGGGTGACTTGGATCAGGCACCGGCATTTCCTGAGCGGTGACCTCGGGGTTCTAACTGCCGCCACCTTCAACCCACCCCGACTCCATCACAGCCCGGCAGGTGCCATGCTCACAGCTCAGGAGTGACAGCCACGTTTGACATGGAGGCCTGGAAACTTCTCTGCGCCGCATTCCACCCGTGATTACATAATTAATATCCGACACAGTTCACTCACTGACACACAATCTGCTGCAACTCCAGACGTTGCTACTTATGGCTCAATCTTTGCAGGATTCATTAGGTTTGGTTGTTCATAGAATCTGCTTAATTTCCAGCTATGCCCTGTCCTGTTAGAAAAAAATTATAATATGTAACAATTACACAGTTCAGTTGTTTAATGGAAAGTAGATTTGTCATAATTCTCTTGCGAAAAATGGCTTCACCTCCAGAGAATGCATCATGTTCCTGCAGTCCCTGCAGTGGTCCCGAGGCTCCCACGGCTCCCAGCTCTGTAGGGTCCAGCCCCGCATCACTCACCGTACCCACTTTCTTCCTCCACCAAGGGAGTCTATCCCTGAACAAGCGCTGGTGGAGCATTTTATGTGGAAAGTCACTTACGATGAACATTAAACGAGCTGGGGTCAGGAAGGACTCCATGCCCAAGTAGGTTGGAGAGATATTCAATTTTAAAAGGAAATATATATATTTAGGGTAATGCTTATCAAATATTTACCATGCAAAGTCTCAATATTTGGGACTCTCTGAGAGGGGAGTACAGGATGCAGTGCTGAGCAAACCTGCCTGTCTCCAGAAGCCTCTCTCCCTTTGCCTTAGGATAGCTGGTGGGATCGGCTCTGGGCATCTCTCAAGACCCGACACTGAACTCCCTCCACTCACGTTCAGAGGGAGACACAACATATGAGCAACAACGGTGCATCTTCCTCCATCGTGGATGGTTCTTTTAACAAAAGGAGTATCTCATTCATTCATTCGTCCACCTGGCACTTCCTGAGCCACTTCTAAATGCCCATGGGAGATGTTTTAGGGCAGGTTCTCTGGAGGCTCTCTGAAGCAGAGGTCTGCATGCAAGCGTTCATCAAGGAAGTGCTTCCTGAGGAAGTCTGTGAGACAGCAGAGGACACAGTCGGAGGTGGAGAAGGCCAAATGCAAGGTGACCTAGGCAGAGCCCCACGGAGGGTGGCTCCAACTAAACCAGCCAGGCCCTAGCAGGCCAGGCATATGCCATTCCTCTGAGGCCTGGGATGGGTTCCTGTACCTCTGTAGGAAGGTCTGAAAGTCAGAAGCCCAAAGGAAAGTTTAAACTACAAGCACTTGGAGGACCAGTGCTCTTAGGGTGGGAAGCACAGTGTTCTCAGGACATGGGGTGCAGGCTTCCAAGGGTTCTCAACTCTGCACTGGAGAAGCAGCAGGCCCAGGAGCCCCAGAAGGCCTCTGAGAATGACCTGCAGCCCCAGTAGCAGCTGGGGGACATGGACCATGGTGGATGCCTTCACTCTGCCCTGCCTCTCTCAGCTGCTCTGCTCAGAAACTGGGTTCATCTTCTCACCCCAGTCAGTCTTCAAGTTGGCCTTAGCACAGCATCTGGCATAGAGTAAGCAAATGACCAGGATTTTGAGGGAATGAATGAAGGAAGGAAGGAATGATGATGGAATGGATAGGCATGTCCATCGTGTTGCACCTGTGGCAAATGCCTCCCACAGCTCCCTACTGGAAGAGGCAACAGAGGGGCTTTGCATTGGGAGCAGTCCGTGAAGGCAGACTACTAGCCGATGGCATGTTCTCATTCCCCACGTGACCTCGAGCAATGGCCTTAGTGTCTGCATCTGTTCTTTCACCTATGAAGGAGGCATTCGATGAGTCACCCCTGGAAAGTACTCAGAAGAGCAGACACTCAGCAGACACCAGCACAACCATCACCTCCTCCCATCCAAACAAACACAGAGCAGCTCTCACAGGCAGCCTCCGAGGCTTTCTGCTGTCACCTTCGGCTCCTCTGCCCCCATCCCCTTCCCATACATAACAGACTTCCCCACTGGACAGCTCATGGCTTCCTGGACAAATCCTGGGTGTGCTAACAGCCCTGACCTCGTGCCATACTCTTTCTATCCTCAATTTTGAATTATTTCTGTCCCCTCTCCCTATACAGCCTCATTCCCAAACTTGGCCCTTCCCAACTACAACTCATCTGTTTCCCTTCCAGGTCAGCATGATCTGACCATCTCTCATGTCACAAATCACATTTGGGTGCAACTGTTGTGCTCATCTTCTCTTTAAGTACTCCATGCCTTCCATTAAGGTGCCTCACACATTCTAGACTCAGGAATGGGGCAGCAGCAGGCAGAAGGGGTCTGTGGCTGTACATGGCATATTTCAGGGAGGGTTGTATGGGGTTGCGGAAGATCACACTGCATCCAATAACTAGCCGTGGTGTGTATTTGCAGGGATGGTTGTATGGGGGTGGGGACGATCACACGCATCTAATGAAGAGCTTCCTCCATTCTCGTGGAACCACAGGAGCAGACACAAGCAAGGGACCTGTCTTAGTGACACTTTGCCAGTCTGTGAGACTCAAGCTCCAACAAAACCACATTCTCACAGCTCTACGGTCATCAGAACAGATTCAGTTGCTCAGCTGGGGACTTCAGAGTTGCTTGGGAGCCAATATGAACTCATTTAATTTCATTAGCCTTTCTCAGAAACCTGCAGAACATGACCAGACTATGTCAGGACAATGCAGGCTATGAGGGTGAGGTGGCATTCTTGAATCCACATTGTTATTTTTGTTTTACAGACACAGCCATCCATGATTCTGTTCCAGACAGGAGACAACCAAGAAACCAAATCCCTGCCCACAAGAGCACTTCCCAAAAGAAGCCGGGGGAAGTTTTCCAGCCACAATCACAGCCCTAGTGAGTTCTCTGCAAGCACTGCCCCAGCGAGTTCTCTGCAGACCTGAGTGACAGGGAGGGGATGAAGCTGAACCTGCTCAGCGGCTCCGACCTGTGGGACTCTGGGTGCCTCCTCCCTCCCCACCCGTGGGTGCAGCCTGGCTTTAGGGGAAGACATGCAAGAACACAAGCCAACGAAGGGGACGAAAACAAGAAGCCCCGCATGTGTGCTGAGGCTGCCTGGACCTTTCTGGAGACACCCCATCAGTGGCATTAAAAGAACTCACAGTGGGGCAAGATCAGGCACAAAACTCAATGTGCATTCACGTTTCCACGCAACGTGTGAGGCCGACATCAGGCACCAGGTCCCAGGAGCACAGAGATGAATGGGACAGTAAGGACAGGAGCAAGCGGGCCAGGCCAGGAGTAAAGGCAACAAACAAATCTGCAGACTCAAAATCTCTGTTGGTGGATGCTTTGAGAATGGGATGAACAGCTGGCAGGCGTGCAGGGAAGCCTCCCGCTTGAGCTGAGACCTGAATCACAGAGATCCAGGGCCAGGTCCGGGAGAAAAGCCGCTACAGAGGTGACAGTGGTGGGAGGGCATGGGGGGAGTATCTGCTTTGTTTAAGAAACAAGAAAATGACTTGGGGCTTTGTAAGTTAGGAAGAGAACTTTAGGTCTAATTTAAGGTAAAATTAAAACCTTCAAGTGCTTTAAGCAGAAAAGCAACATGGTCGGTTTGTGCTTTTGAGCGGCTTCCAGGCACTATGGGACAAGGGCTGTGGGGAGACACAGCGTGAAGGAAGAAAGGGGAAAGTCTCTGGGGGAGGGCTCAGTCAGACGGTGGAGGACAGTCCCGGGGCAGAGGGGCATTGGTCAGACGGTGGAGGGCGGTCCCGGGGGCTCGGTCAGACAGTGGCAATGGTGGTTTAGGCAAAAGTGGCTGTGGAGATAGAAGATGAGAGGATGACCTAGAATACTGGGGGCAGGTGTGACAGGAATGGTGGATGCATTTTAACCTGAGGGTGACAAGTTTTCAGTTCACACAGCTGAGAGGACGCAGAGACCTGTTAGAGCTGAGGAAGCATGCGGAGGAGAGGAAATTTTGTTTATGTCGGGGAGCGGGAGGAAAGATCCACTGAAGCCTGACAGCCACCCATCCATTTTCAGGACAGCATAAGAGGCAGCATGGCCCGGTGTGTGTGACTGGGAGCAAACAGCAGCTCCAGGCTCCACTCTGCCCCTCGGTGGAAGACCCTGAGCAACTGCCCAATGTGTGTGCTCAGTGGCCCTGTCTGGGTGGTGCATCCCACACAGATGCTCAGTGGCCCTGTCTGGGGTGGTGCACCCCACGCAGAGATGACACTCCTCTTCCATGAGATCACCATCAGTACCTGAAACATCACAGTTCAATAGTCGAGTGCAGGATAGAGTGGAAACATTGAGGCAGAGCTCAAGCTTCATAAGTGGGTTGCATTCATCACGTTTTACACAAAGACTCGCACTGGAGACCTTTGATTGGGATGAGAAGGGCGATGTGGCACCACTAAGGAGAAACTTCCTGTGAGAAGCAATAAGGCATCAGGAAGGGGAAAAATGCACGGATTGCAGTGGAACTCAACAGCTAAGGAGACAGGGAGGAAAGAGCGATGTAACCACGAGGAGATGGACTGATTCAGCAAATGGCATGGAGAGAATCATCTAAATGGGAAAAAGCCAAATTACAGTTGTAGTTCATACCAAAAATTAAATTCCAATAAATTAAATAGAAAAATATAGAAACAAAATATGGCCAGGTGCAGTGCCTCACACCTATAATCCCAGCACTTTGGGAGGCTGAGGAGGGCAGATCACTTGAGGTCAGCAGTTCGAGACCAGCCCGGCTAACATGGCAAAAACCCATCTCTACTAAAAATATAAAAATTAGCCAGGTGTGGTGGCATGCACCTGTAGTTCCAGCTACGTGGGAGGCTGAGGCAGGAGACTTGCTTGAACACCTGAGGAGGAGGCTGCAGCGAGCCGAGATCACGCCACTGCACTCCATCCAGCCTGGGCAACAGAGCCAAACTCCATCTCAAAATAAATAAATACATAAATAAAAATTCAGGTAGTTTCCATGTGTTTCCTAAACAGCCTGTAAGGTAAAGAGTGAGGTAAGAGGGTGGAGTTCAGGGGTCAGACAAATTTAAGGTCAATTCTAGGACCGAACATACATGATGTTAGACAAGTTACTTAACGTCTTCAGGTCTTGGTTTTGCCACAAAAATAAAAAGAAGAAATTCCACGAAGACTAAGTTTGACAGTGCATGCATAGCATCCAGCCTAGCAGATGACAAGTACCACATTATGTGAGCTAGTTTACTGTATTCACGTGTATTTTATAAAAATTTTCAATAATAGCAAAAAATGCATTTTTTTCTTTTACTGGCAATGCTTAGACCTTCAAAACATTCTGCTTCTCAGAATGTTCATTGAATTGCAGTCAACCAAACTTCTGCGCACCCCAATTTCACTTCAGGATCCCCCAGAAGCAGGCCCCCTCATGATGAGGGTGCTTTGGGGGCCTGCATGGTGGGTGTACACAGCAGACATGAGTTCTGGGTTCCAATCCTGGCTTGGCATGAACACGGAGGATGTCCCAGGATGCACAGCTTGGTCACAGGAGTGATAAGAGAGCCAGCTCTGACGATGGCCCATGAGTGGCCCATGCACCGGGATATACAGAGGACACAAAGCTGATCCCCATCACAGCCCGTGATCTCTGTTTTGCAGATGAGGAAGCCAAGATTAAATTAGGTGACTTATGCAGAGTTGGAATTCAGGATGTGGCAGAGCTGAGGCTTGAGTCGGTGAGGTCGGCCAGGCTCTGCAAGGAGTTCTCTTCAGTTTGACACATTCAGCTTTCATCTGTCTGTGGAACTCACACGCTAGCAGGCACAGTGCCAGACTACATGGCAGCTCCCTCACAGAGCCCGGACTCCAGCAAGAGACAGGCAGCTCGGCCAGCGCCATCCGGACGTTTGATAAGTGACAAGTGACAGTCAGGGAAGGCTCAGCACTAAGAATTGAAACAGAGTAGCAAGGTTCAGGGAAGACTTCCTTTCGAAGAGGATGTTTCTGAAAACCTAAGAGTCTTTACAAAATTGAACAGTGCATGCAAAGGGCCCTTGAAAGCATATACCTTCCTCAGCTTCCTCAGGTGCAGAACACAGGAACACAGACCTCCAAGGTATGTGCCTGAGTCTAGGACCAAGCTGCAAACAAAATGAATCAGAATCCACTCAGGTGAATGTGAGATCTCTCCTCTCACGACTCTTACGAGCAGTTGTCAAGGGGCGAAAAGAAAAACTCCACGAGCACTTAATTCCCCAGCTGGGAGCCCTGGGGACACACTGCAGGCGGCAGCGGGAACAGGCCTGCCCAGGCCCTCCTGCCACCACCCTAACCCTTTAAATTAGAAGGAAAGCGTGTAGCCTGAGAAGAAAGGCAATTGCCCCAGTCTCTGAGCCTCCAGAATACTCGGACTTGCAGGCCGGCATCAGCATCCACGCTGTGACCCTCAGGCAGATTTCAGAAAGTCTCCGTGTGAAGCAGGAAGCCAGAGGGAGGTGGCTCGCAGGTCCCCACTGAGGCCCCACATGATGACCTGGGCCTTCACCTGTTTTCCAAATTCCATTTGTGGGAGTTCCAGTGAGTGACTCTCTCTCTTACAGCGGTGACTTATCAGCCTCCCATCCTCCTGTGACAGTTTCAGGGTTTCGGAGCTGCCTCCCGCTGCTGACCTCAACTGCCCACATCATCTCCCAACAGGAGTGACCTTATTTAGGTGATAGAATCTTATAACTTAAATAACTGGAGGATGGCCTATCTGAACATGACAGATAGCATATTTTCTGTCAACTACACCATGAACCAGTTTTCTACCCATTTTTTTTTAGATCAGAAATAAATGGAAAAGTGGAAGATCTTCTAAGATATTCCTGTAAGTGGTGACTGAGCGTCTACTCCATTGGAGGCACAGCGGCTTCTGAGTGCTGTCCGAGTGTGCAGGAGCCCATGACCTACAGGAGCAGGAAACTCAGGGCAGAACCAACACGGTACACGGTACAGGGCGCTCCCAGGGTCTGGAGAGAGGCCCAGCGCAACCCTGACTTGCGAAGAGGATGAGAAATCTCATTCCTGACCAAAGAATCAGGACAGGCCTGCAGCAGACACTCACGGCCCTGTGACAACTGTCCTCTGGAATTACGTGAACTCAACTGAATTTCCCTGGAAGTCTCGCGTCCAGAAGAGCACGACGATCTCCGGCCAGTTAATGAAGAACACGCCCTTACGTTTGCAGACGTCTAAAGAAAATGTGCTTGGGAAACAACTTGCATCTGAAACCCAAATCTCATGAAAACTCACAGGGCCTCTTGTTAATGGTCCCCATAGGAAACAAAAGGCTCTTTTCACCGAACAACTTGTTTTTGGGCTGCCACCACATTGTCACGCTGTTGGACTAGCACACCCCCATGGAACCAAAGAATAAACAGTGATCTTCTGGTCTGAATGTAATGATCTTGCAATTGGGTTACTGAGACGACGCCAAGTTCCAGCTGGTGCTCACAGGCAGGAAAGGGTTCTGCACTGGGACAGGTCTCCTAAAAGCGACTTGGGAGGAATTAAAATGACCCAGAGAAGTACAGTGTGGAAGAGTTGACTATGAGGACAGGTTTTCAGGAGGCTCACTGGCTCCTCATGCTTCCAGAGGAGGAAGCGTTTGTTTTGTGGCATTTGTGTGCCCTGGAAGGACATGGATCATTTCTACCCAGAGCACAGCTGGCAGGAGCCTTTCCCTTTCCCGGGTCTGGGTGCAAAGACGCTCCTCCTTGCTTAGAGGAACCATCTTCTCAGCCCCAACTCCTCTCCCCCACATGCTCGGGGCAGGCTCCTCTTCACACTGCGGGTGCCCGGCCACCACCCCGGGGCTCCCTCGACGAGTTCTGTCTTTCCTCTCTCTTCTCACTGTGACCAAACATGACCTGACCATGAATTTCTAGCCAGACTCGCCTGCTCCTGAAGACTTTGCTGGCAAAAACAGCCCTCAGGATTTGCTCTGCCCAGAACCTGGAGCCCTCAAGCCCTGCCTTTCTGGCTGTACCTGCCAGGTGCAGCCACCTCTGCCTTATGACATTGAGAGATGTCCTATGCTTCCTGTCTGATTCAGGCTTCCAGAGTAGCTGGAACATCATCTCCTGATAAGACTCCCAGCCCTTACCCTGCAACACAGCACCCCATCCTTCCTCCTTCCTGGATTCTGCAGCTCAGTTCTCCTGTGTTACACCTCACACCATGAGTCACAACATAACGTGACCCACATTTATCCATCTCCTGGAGCACAGGGAGCTTGTCTTGCTCTCTGGGGGCTGTCCTGTGTGCCTGATACACAGTAGATTCTCAGTAAATGTCAATGAGCCCATGCGGATGGAAGAACCTTTGCATTCGAGAAGCAGCAGCAAATCCCGGTCCACACACCTGAGTTAGAAGCCCTGTGTGTTCGTGGAGTGTGAAAGGGATGGAAATGCACCCTCTGAGGTTCATGGCAGGATCCACGAGTGGGAAGTACCTGCGGCTCAGGCCTGTGAGGGGAGAGCCATGCCTCCCACAGGGCTTCTGTAAGAAACACACAACCGTGAGCCGAGCCCATCCCACAAACCTGGTGTTTCATGAACCCGAATGAGATCGAGTTGGAAGCGTGTGGTTTGCTGGAGTCACGGTGACCAGCAGAACACTCATCTTTCAACAGTCATGAAGATTTTCCCCAAACTCAGAGTCCCGGAGTTTTTCTATATGACCATGGACACCACTTAAAGTCTCGGACATTTTCTACCGAAAAGATCAAATTAAGAGGAGATGGAGGGGTGGACCCTGTTCCCACGTGGCCAGTTCCCCAGCGCCTTGCGCTGCCCATGAGAGCGGAGCACTTCCCCGCACGGAGCACTTCCCCGCACGGAGCACTTCCCCGCACCGGGACGCGGGGCTCGGCTGTGGCTGTGCTTGCGCAGATGGGACCGAAGCGAATACGCTCCAGGCTGCATCCCAGCAGTGGTGTGGCTGAGCCCGTTGTCCAGTGCTCCCCCATGGAAAACACACACAGGGATGGGTCCAGAGTCCAGAGCAGGGGCGCCAGAACCTGCAGAAACCCCAAATGGTGCTAGATCCGTGTTGGGCAGCTCCCGAGTGTGAGCATCGCCAGGAGGGAGCAGAGCACAGGGAGAGCTAAGGTGTGGTATCCGGCGGTGAACCCGGAGGAGGCCCGCAGAGCAGACATAAGGCGTCACATCGGGGGGCAGGCGCGCTGTGACTCACTGACTCGCAGTAATGCCCCCCCGCGGAACCTCCCAGAAGCGCAGCCGTGTGGACACTGCAGACCTAGGTGCAAGCCACCATCTTTGCAACGGCCAGAGTAAATGCTGACGATTAAGTTCACGCATTTTACCAAACAAGATCCAAGATAAGTCACTCATCTCAAAGACCAGGATCTATTCATCTGAGAGCCCTGTCTCTGTCTGACCATTAGACCAACTGGCCCCTTCAGGCTTCCAGAAGACGGACCAGTCAGAGAGGCCATCTTCAGGCCCCGTGTAGGTGGTCGAGTCTGTCTGCCCCTCTCTTCCCTTCCCTTCTCCTGCAAGGGCTGTGAGCAGCAGGACCTAGTCATCGTGCTGTACTTTGCAGAGCACTCCGGCTCCAGGTGGGGAACACAGCAGGGGCGGGCACGCCGCTCAGCATCAGGCTCACACTCGGGGGCGCTTCTGAGGCCATCCCCAGGAGTGGACAGGTGGCATGGGAGGTGGCGCCAGAGACCAGCAGCCTCAGACTCTCAGATACACCCCGTGAGGCCAGGGTGTGACTCCAGCCTCGCTGCCACTGGCCAGTCATGTTAGACGTCACCACACAGCATCTTTCTCTGTTACACTTTGTCACATGATGTGCTGATTGGACTCCAAACAACAGCTGATTTGGAATGGAAACCCTCTTGTATTTCTAGATGAAATAATATTAATTTGGACAGTGAGCATCTGATCAGAATTCCTTGTAAATATTTACATCGAGTGCCTGGGGAAGAAAGAGACCTGGTCAATTGTAATTAATCATTGATAATTCATTACTTACAGTACCTAGCACAGCTGGGGCTCCACTGGGCTCAGGAACCTAAAAGTCTGCAGACTCCAAACCAAACCTAACGTGGTGAAGGTGGTATCACCTTGGGTGCTGCCTGACAATGACAAAAAGGGAGCAGGGGTGTGCACAGCCTCCCGTGCCAGTCCCCCAATGGGTATGACTCATTCTGAGACACCACAGGGTCCAGGACCCAGAGGGGAGCAGCGGGTCAGGACGCAGTTGCCAGGATGCCCCTGAAGACCTCTCCTCGTGCTGAGTCCCTGGAAGGGGGGCTTCTCCGGGGACCTCCGTCCTCTCTGCCCCCGTCTGAGGAGCTGGGGCAGAAACAGGGCTGAGCATCCTCATCTCCCGTGCAGAGGAATCTAATTTACTAATGCAGGAGTGGTTGGCCTGAGAGGAAGAGCACAGTGGCTGCAAGGGCCTGGATGGACATGGACAGCGGAACTGACAGGGGCAGAGGAGGGAAACCTGCAGCCACTTAGCAGGAGGATGCAGGCCACCCTCCATGGGAGAGAGCCTTAGGGATCAGCAGCCACTCAGGCGGGAGGATACAGGCCACCGTCCACGGGGGAGAGTGTCAGGGATCAGGGGGTGCCTGGAGAAGTCTGGGAAGAGGAGGGAAACATGGCTGGTGCCTCGGGCATGGGGAACAATGGTTGGAAGGTGGAAGACAGAGCTTGTTTCAGGGAATGCAATCGAAAACCTGGAAGGCAAACCAAAACCTTTCCTCCTCCCTGTCCTCGCTCAGCCGTGTTCCTGCTGCCCTCCTGGCATTCATAGCGCCGGCGACCTCTATCCATCCTCCCATGGCTGCCGTGCTTAGAACAACACCACCTCCTGCCTGCAACCCCATGACAGCCCTTGGACAGCTCCCAGCTCCAGCGTCTCCTCCCTCAGTCCGGTGGTGTCACCGCCACTCATCCAGAGTGCCCATCTGATCACTGCTCACTTTAAAAACTCTTCAGTAGCTTCCCATTTCCTTTCAAGAAAAAGGCAGACTCCCAGCCAGGCTTATCATGGAAGCCACCTGGCTTTGCACCTCTCCCTGGCTTGAAGGCCTCAGTTCTTGTCACCAGGACCAGCTCCTGGCCGCTCACCAAAGCACACCTCACACACGGCCATCCCCGCCATTGCCAGATTTGGTTCCTACAAATCTACCGACTTGTAAAATCCACTCGTAGCCTCCGTTTGAGGTGCACTTGCAACCGTTTGTGGACATGAACAGAGCAGGATTAGTACTTGAGTTGCCTGAGGCACAGCTTCCTGTCTCATCCTTCTTACTTCAGCTCTCAGACTGTAACAAGGGTTCTTTCCGAGGTATAGTTAGTGACGTGTTTTTTGCATTTCTGTGGGTGATTTCACAGTTTAAAATGGCCCGCAGATGCGGTCTCTAGTGCTGTCTAGGGATCCTGAGGGCAAGAGGCCATGACGTGCCTCATGCAGAAAATATGGTTAGAGTTACCATGTGCAGGCATGAGGCACAGTGCCAGCGGCCAGGGCTGCCCCGCTGATGAGTGAAGAACACGTATTACACAGGCATCTTTAAACAGGAACACACATCACACTATGTCATGTGCTGGTCATTGACAAAAGGGTTGTGACCAGAATCTTGCAGGAATCTAACTGTGATGGTTAATTTTCTGTGTCAAGTTGGCTGAGCCACAGTGCCCAGGTATTTGGTCAAACATTCCTCTGAGTGTTTCTGTGAGGGTGTTCTTGGATGCAATTAAGATTTAAGCCAGCACACTCTGAATAAAGCAGACCCCTCCCTGCCGTGCGTGGGCCTTATCCAGGCTGCTGAAGGCCGAAAAGAACAAGGACGGAGGCCTCAGAGCTGGGGGTTCTCCTGCAGATGCTCTCCACCCCGAACAGAAGGACTAGCTCTTCCACCGGCCCACCCTGGGCACTTTGGACTTGCCAGCCCCCATAATCACATGAGCCAGTTTCTTAAAATCTCTCACTGTCTATACACACACACACACACTTTTGTTTCTGCTTCTCTGGAGAACCCTGGCTGATAAACTTCCTGTATTTCCCCTGAGAGCAAAGGTTCAGGAGTCACTGATTTGGTGTTTGTGGCGACTTTACAGAACAGAACCTCCTCGAGTGACCAGAAGGGCTGCCTTGGATTCCCTAGACTGACCGGAAGGGCTGCCTTGTGCTCCCTTGAGTGACAGGAGTGGCTGCCTTATGATCCCTCAGCAACCAGAAGGGCTGCCTTCCCCACCTGCCACTACGACTCATGTCCTGAGGTTTTTCTGAGACCATCTGCACCTTCCACCTCATGAAGGCATATCTCTGCCTCCCTAGACCTCTCCCTCATGACCCCTAGTACCTGGTCTCACCCCTCTTCTCACACCTGGTGCAGAAATGACATGCAGTGTTTGTGGAGCTGCCCCCCACCTTTGGCACAGGGCCAGCTGCATTCCTGGCACACAGGAGATGCCAGATGGCATTTGACACCAGAGCCATTGATGAGAGCTCCCACTTGGGCAGGCAAGGGCTCCAGCTTTGGAATCACAGCCTCTTCCATGGTCAACGGAGGCACAGCCCGTGGTGCAGGTGTGTGTGGAGGACACCCAGTGATCCTTCTACAGAAACATCCAACACCCCGGGATGGTGTGGGCAGCTCCTGCACTCGGTCTCTTCCCCTCGAGGACTTAATGGCTACGGCGAAAGCAGAGGCCTGCTGGGGGGAGCAGGGGGAGACAGGCGGTGCGGTGGCCTCCCGGGAGCACTTGGCTCTTCCAGTTGGTAGGGTCTGAAGGAGAGGGGCTCAGGGAAGCTCTGCTTCTGTGGGCTCTGCACCAGCAGACATTTGAAACTGACCAGTCTGCATGCGAAAGTAGGCAAAGACTCAGTGCATTAAGGAGGAGCCTGGCGAGGGGTTAGCAGGGAGTGCACATGGGCAGCCTCCCACCAGGAGGGTCTGGGAGCGTCCTGGCCTCAGGCGGCGCCTGCACTCTCCCTCCTCTGCTTATCCATCTTGCCATGGAGCCCCAGCACAGAGAGAGCTGGTGGCATTTTGTATCACTCTGGAGAAAATATCTAGAATCAGCGAGTTGTGAAAGCTTCAAGGAAAGTGAGATAGCAGTTAAGTGAGAACGTCAAGGAAGCATATTTGTGTTCAATAGCTCATTAAAAACGGCAAAGCTCTTCCACAGTTGCAGCTGTCCCCATGCAGCTGTGTGTCTGGAGTGGTGTTGTCTGGAGTGGTGGTGAGCGTCCCCGCAGTGGGGAGGTGCAGGGACGGATGGGGCTTCGGGGACTCGCTGGAGAGGAGACTGCTAAGTTCCTGGAGGCCTTTCCAATTTCAAGGGCCCCAGAAGGGACCTGAGTGGTTTCTCGACTTGAGAGCCGTCCGCATCAGCCCGGCTTCCTGCACAGCGTCTGCACCGGTGCGCACCTCAGAGGGGGGACGGCCATCAGATGAGCCAGGACCCTGGCGGAGGGAGGGGGTGCCGGCAGGGCTCCCATGGCACCTGCTGCCAGTGGCTGAAGGGAGCCTGGCAGGGCACCAGCCTCACCCACCCCTGGCAGAGAACCCCTTGCACAGAGAACACAAACAAACAATACAATCACAGCTGGAATCCCATGCATAGCTCATGATTCACCACTTCCTGCTCACTGCAGTCCGCTGGCTTCAACCTTCTGTTGACATTGATGACAATGTTACATGGACGGTAGCCAGGTCTGACAGAGTTAAAAGTGAGAAATTTGCTGTTCCAACACTTAGGCTCAAATACTGGGCTGAGAACTTCAGGACTACTTGAATGCATGTGACTCAATTTTTTTCTCTGTACCTCAGTTTCCCTCTCTGTCAGATACACGGATGTGGGGTTGGCTGTGAGGCAAAATGAACTCCTACTTTGCACCACAAAGCTCTGGGCAGATCTCCACTCATTAATGGTGCCAGGAAACGTGGAACCTACTGCCTGCCGGCAGAGCATGTCCCCAGGAGCCTTGCAGTGCTCTGTGGTCCACCCCACCTGAACCATGCACAGGGCTTTCTTTTCTGCCACGATCTACATCCACTGTGGCAGATGCAATCACATTCTCACATGGTGACCAGCATGTGTCATTCACAGAATTGGCTCAAATCACATGTGATCCAAAGAACAATTATCTTGAGTTATTTTTTAGCATCCTGTTCTTTGACACTTTTGAGGAGATCAAATGTCAGAGATTTTTTTTTTCCTTTTCGCATTTGCTCAATGCATTCTCTCTAAGGCTAAGTGGGTTTTGAAAAAAAATCTTAAGAGCATCCTATCCATTTTTTAAAAATTTTTCCTCTGTCAATGAATGAGATCCAATATGGGGGTGTGACTCATCTTCAAGCTGTGGCATTCGTGGCAATGCTTTCTGATGTCACAGTGGATAACTCCACTAGAAATAACCAAATTCTGAATGATATTGGGGAAAATAAAAATCATAAAGATGAGCAAGGTCATTAAGACATGAATAGTTATTGTCAACATAAACACCAAATAGTCTTCAATGATGTACAATTAAAACTCCACTCGGCTCTGATCAGTTTTAACAAGTGGGCGTAATCTGCAGAGAGGCAGCCCAGAGAAAATTCTCATCCCGGAGAAGCCGAGCTTCAGGCTGGCCGTCTACCTGCATCTTTCACGAAGAACACAACTTCAGAAGTATCACTTGACCACTCTGAGCCTGCTTCCTTTCTGAAAAAATGGGGTTAGGGACATCTGGAGAGGTGGTTGAACACTAAGGATTCAGTAAAGTTAGGGCAGCTGTGACTGGCACATTCTGGCTCACACAGTAATTATCAATACTCTTCCCCACGCCACATGCAGAGCAATCCTTACAGAAATAAAGTGACTATATCCATTGCTTTAGAGCCCCAAAGAAGAGAAAGGTCCTCTGCATACTGACAGCAACCTGAGCCTTCCAGCAGTCCACAACCAGGACACCAGCAAAACTGAAGGGGCCTCCCAGGTCCTACACTGGACAGAGCTTCCCCCGAACCACCTGCATAAGAACGAGCAGCTCAGAGGCATCGGCACATCTCGATGAGTGCAGCAGACAGAAGCATCATGCCCAGGTTCCAGCACTGGTTCTACCACTAACTAGCTGAAAACCTTGGGCAGTTTACTTAACTATGCCTGTGCCTGAATTTTCTCAAAGGATTGTGAAAGTGTTAAGTAAATGTATGCATGGGAAGTATTTAGAACACAGTCTAAGTTCTCAATTAATATCAGCCATTCCTTTAGATCAGGAGTCAGTAAACTACAACCCCGTCTACTCACATAAATAAAGTTTTATTGGAAGACAGTTTTCTCATTCATTTACTTGTTGTCAGTTGCAGTTTTCATGAAGGCTTGAGCAACTAAAATGGACCACGCACTGCACAAGCCTAGAATATTTACAGTCTAGCCCCTTACTGGAAAAACTGACCCTGTTCTAAGTTTACCACGCTATTCATTTCCATTCACAGGAATAATTCGGGATGTCTGGATGTGGCCATGAGCTTGTCTCTTTTAGGTCTGCTAGTACACAGGCAGCCTAAGGAGACATCTGGCCATCCCAACCTCAGGGCAGGAACCCACACAGATCTTTGCACCATGTGCCAGGGGGGCAGGCTGCTGACCATCCCCATGTGGCTGAATAACAAGGACACCAGGCCCCTCACATCCCCTTTTCCATCTTTCCCAGGGACTAGGAACTGAAACTCCAGTCCCTGAACATTCTTAATGACTGAGTTTAATTATCACATTAACACTTACCACTTAAAAAATGTCATCATCTTGATGCTGTTATTCCAATTAACTGTGTTGGAAAACACAGAGCCTGAGCTTCAAAGAATAAGGTGCTGGTTTTTGAAGTGTGATGCTGTTTGATAATGGAATCATCACAGAAACTTCAGCATCTGGAAATGGGCTGGAATATTGCGTAACGTTTTACATCTATGCATGCCAGCAGTATAGATCTATATGCCCAAGCAAATGGAGAGACCTCCTACATGGTATCGTCGCATTCCCAGTTAGCATCTAGAAATAGCCACTGATGCACATTTCCGCATTTCTGCTCATTCAGTTGTGTGACCTTTTGTCATTTATTTTTACCAGAAATCATAAGGTTGGGGTTTCCCTGGGGTCTCCTTCAGCAACCTCTTGGCATCACGGCATGAAGAGAGGAACTACTTAACTGGACAAGGTGGCCACTTTCACATCATGGTTGTGACATTTGTGTTTGCACCAAGTCCTCTTTTATTGCAAATGGCTGGCAGTCATGGCCATCACCGTGAACACAGTGGTGGTGGACAGGAGGATTGTTCGTGCCCATCTCCAGCGCCCAGCACTGGCCAGGCCAGGCTGCAGGACAGAGGGTTCTGTACAGGGGAGAAGTGCAGTTAAACTGAGGCTGAGGCTGAGCCCCAGACAGGCACCTCAGTTATTACCCCAGTCACACATGTGACAGGGCAGGTGGCTACTGGTCTTTGCCTCCGCGACAGGGACAAAGCGGGCCTAGTGAGTGACTGTCCAACAGGAGATGAGCAAAGCCCAAGTAGGTTTCCTGATGGTGGAGAAACCCCAGATCCAAATCTCAAAAACCCACCTGCAAACCTCAAATCCTGGGCTAGGAGTCCTTCCTCTGTGTTCACGGTGCCCTCTGCACCTGCCTTACCACCTGCTGTGGAGGTTGTTAGTCTCACTTGCTGTTTCTCCCCCCAGAACACTATGAGTTACTTAAGGACAACAGCTATGCACTGTATTAATTATATATGTCTTCCCCATCCCACAATTATTTAAGGTGACTTGCAAGTCTCCACACAGCTGAGAATTCTCTAAATAAATTTAAGTGAAGAAAAAAAAGGTAAGAAAATTAAAAGCCAGAGGTAACATCAACACACAAACTCATTTGAAGATCAATGATATTAAACTGTCAATATGTGACCATTCTTTAAACCTATGAATGTGGTATTTTCCTGTGCTCCAATCCAGTGCTTTACCTCTGCTTCCTCGGGGTCTGATGCCCTATCTCACATCCATCAGGTACTCAGTGAAGTTGGAAGGAAAGGAGGAAGGGAGGGAAGGAAGGAGGAGAGAATGAGGGAGAGAAGAAAGGAAAGAGAGAAAGGTAAGAAGGGCAGAAGGAGGGAAGGGGGAAGAAAGGAGGAAGGAAAGGAGGAAGGGAAGGGAAAGGGGGAGCAAGGGAGGGAGGGAGTGAGAGAGGAAGGAAGGAGGGAAGGAAGGAAGGAAGGAAGGAAAAGAGGGAGAGAGGGAGGGAGGGAGGGAAGGGAGAAGGAAGAGAGTGATGAACGACATGGTTTTCTATGCTGACAGAAAGTGACTCTACTGAGGTCCAGCTGAGTCCTCATGTGGCTCCCCTCACTGTGATGTGGCGAGAAAGGGCACTGTGGTCAGGGAAAAGCCGGTTTTATCTATTCCGCACCAAGAGGAAGAGCTACACGTACAAAGGAAAGATATAAGGAAACAGTAAATGCAGCCAGTCAGGTTCTTGCAGACATTATATAAAAATCAAGTAAAAATGATTACAGCGTAATATAGGAATAAGAACAAATACTCGGCATATTTATTGTACGATGTAGGGAAGGCATGCTTGCTGTTTTAACAAACAAATCTCCAGAAGGATAATGGCTCAAGCCCAGTGGAAGGATTTTCCTTACCCATGTAACAGAACCTGGAGGCTCAACAGGTCAGTAGGACGCAGGCCCTCCGGAACTCAGGCCGAGGAGAATCTGCCACTTTCAACAGGATGGGCTTCGGATGTGGGCCAGGGGCCTGTCACAGGCCAGCGGGGGATGGGGGACAGGATGGGACATTCCCAGATGTGGCCCATGGTGTGCGTGTGCATTTTCCACGAGCCAGCATGAAGCCACGCAGTCCCACCTCATTGCATAGGAGGCTGGGGCACTGTTGTGTTTCCCAGAAGAAATCGTGAATTGGAGTGAATGGCCAGAAATCGCTGCGTGTTGCTCAGCCCAACAGGAGAGACAGAAGTCCTCCTTTGATCACAGGTGGTGATAGGGTTTGGCTGTGTCCCCACCCAAATCTCACATTACAGCTCTCATAGTTCCCACGTGTCATGAGAGGGACCCAGTGAGACGTGACTGAATCACGAGGGTGGGTCTTTTCCATGCTGTTCTCGTGATGGTGAATAAGTATCATGGGATCTGATGGTTTTATAATGGGGAGTTTCCCTGCACAAACCCTTCTAGCATGCCACCATGTAAGATGTGCCTTTCTCCTCCTTTGCCTTCCACCATGATTGTGAGGCCTCCCCAGCCATGTGGAACTGTAAGTCCATCAAACCTCTTTTTCTTTTTAAATTGCCCCGTCTCAGGTATGTCTTTATTCACAGTGTGAGAACAGACTAATACGAGTGGCCAAGGAAATATTTTCATGATGTGGAGAAAAAATTAATGAACATTCAAACAGCCTTATGAGAAAGACAAATCGATACTAGTATTTTGCCAGTGGTACAATGGAGACTCCCAAAAAATAAATGTGGGAGCTCTGCAACACATGGTGGCACTGCTACAGAAAGCAATGAGATGAAAAGCTCCAGATTAAATTCATTTCGTTACTCATTTAAATAAGGACTAGCATCTTCTGTGTTTGGCACCATTCTACATAGTAAGGACAGAGAGAACCAACTGGAAGTGGAGAAGAGCTTGGGTGATATTGGCTGGCAGCCGAACAGCAAGCCCATGTGCACATGAATGCCGGCACAGGCAGACCTCAGAGGCACTGCAGATTCAGTGAATCCCGAATATCAACATAAAGTGAGTCACACACAGATTCTGATTTCCCAGTGCATATAAAAGTTATGTTTACACTACATTGGAGTCTATTGAGTGTGTAATAGCATTATGTCTAAAAAATCTACATAACTCAGGTAGAAAATATGTCATTGCTAAAAAAAAAAAATACTAACAATCACCCGAGCCTTCAACAAGTCACCTTTTTGCTGGTAGAGGGTTTTGCCGTGGTGCTTCTGACTGCTATGGAGCAGGGTGGTGGTTGCTGAAGGCTGGGGTGGCTGTGGCAATGTCCGAAAATAAGACAATGAAGTTTGTCGTATTGATTGAGTCTTAAAGATTTATCTGTAACAGTGATGCTGTTTGACAGCATTTTATCCACAGCAGAATTTCTTTCAAAATTGGAGTCAACACTCTCAAACCCTGCCACAGTTTTATCAACTAAGTTTATGGAATATTCTAAATCCTTTGTTTCAATTTAACAATGTTCACAGCATCTTTAACAGCAGTAGATTCCATCTCAAGAAGCCACTTGCTTTGCTCATTCATAAAAAGCAACTTCTTATCCATTCAGGTTTTAGCACAAAACTGCAGCAACTCAGTCCCATCTTCGGGTTTCGCTTCTAATCTAGCTCCCTTTCTACTCCTACCACATCTGCAGTGATTTCCTCCACTGAAGTTTTCAATTCTTCAGTCTGCCAGGAGGGTTGAAATCAGCTTCTTCCAAATTCCTGCTCATGTTGATATTTTGACCTCCTTCCTTCCATGAATCACAAATGTGCTTAATACTGCCTAAAATGATACATGTTTCTCCAGAAGGTTTGCAATTGACTTTGCCCAGATCCATGAGAGGCATCACTATCTGTGGCAACTAATGTCTTCTGAAATATATTTCTTAAATAAGACTTCAAAGTCGACAACACTCCTTGATCCATGGGCAGTAGAGTGGATGTTGTGTTAGCAGAAATGAAAGCAATATTCATCTCCTTGTATATCCCCATCAGAGTTCTTGGGTGACTAGATGTATTGTCAATGAGCACTAATATTTTGAAGAGAATCTTTTGTTTTCTGAGCAGTAGGTCTCAACAGTGGGCTTAAAATATTCAGGAAACCGTGCTGTAAACAGACATGCTGACATCCGGGAATTGCTGTTCTCTTTACAGTGCACAGGGAGAGTAGAGCTAGCCTCGTTCTTGAGGCCCTAGGATTTTCATAATGGTCGATGAGCACTGACTTGGACTCAAAGTCACCAGCTGCCTTAGCCTTTAACAAGAGGGTCAGCCGATCCTTTGATGCTGTGAAGCCGGGCATTGACTTTCCTCTCTAGCTCTGAAAGTCCTAGATGGCATCTTCTTCCAATAGAAGGCTGTTTCATCTGCATGGAAAATCTGTTGTTTAGTGTAGCCACCTTCATCAATGATCTTACCCGGATCTTCTGGATAAGTTGCTGCAGCTTCTCATCACCGCCTGCTGCTTCACCTTGAACTTCTCCGTTACAGGGAGAGTTTCTTTCCTCACACCTCATGAACAAACCTCTGCTAGTTTCATACTTTTCTTGTGCAGCTTCCTCACCTCTCTCAGCCTTCAGAGAATTGAAAAGAATTAGAGGCCTTGCTCTGGATTAGGTTTTAGCTTAAAGGAATGTCGTGGCTGTTTTGACCTCCTATCCAGACCACTCAAACTTTCTCAATAACAGCAATAAGGCTGTTTCACTTTTTTACCATTTGTGTATGGACTCGCTGTCCATACAGTGAGTATGGACACATTCACTGGAGTAGCACTTTTAATTCCTTCAAGAACTTTTCCTTTGCATTCACAAGCTGATTAACTCTTTGGTATAAGAGGCCTGGCTTTCAGCCTATCTCAGCTTTGGACATGCCTTCCTCACTTAGCTCGATCATTTCTAGTTTCTGATTCAGAGTGAAAAGTGTGAAACTCTTCCTTCCACGTGAACACCTAGAGGTCATTGTAGGGTTAGAATTGGCCTGAGGGCAGTACTGCTGGGTCTCAGGGAATAGGGAAGCCCAAGGAGAGGCAAGGATATGCCAGTGCCAGGGGACTGCTGGGACATGGGAAGGGAGCTTCCTAGGGCCACACCCGAGTTTCAGTACTCAGCCATCTTTGATACAGTCCACTCTGACTCCCCAATCACTGCAGCCAGTGAATCCCCGTTTTCCTCAAGCTATGTCAAACTGTGAGCTTGTAATCTGCAAGAAAGAGGGGAAGGGGGAGAGGGGAAGGGCAGGCAGCTGGGGGCAGAGAAGGCCCCAGGGATGACGTGGCCTTGGGGAGGTGACATCTCTGGGGACTTACTTGGGCTCTGGGGCATAAAAATAATAAAGAATGAAACAGTCCTGCAACTAACTGGTAAAAGAAAATCCCTAGAAGGAGCAACAGAGGCAAAGGTGAAAGCCGGGAGAGAGCTGGGGACATCTGGGGAACAGCTTGGCATCCTGAGGAGGCGAAGCAAACAGGCTGGTGGGGGTGAAACAGACTTGAGTCAGGGGAGCCAGACGACGCAGGTGTAAGAGCTCATCCGTGGTCCAGGGCAGCGGAGAGTCCCACGCACACACAAAGGGAAAGATACAGATGACTGTGTGTCCTGGAGAGCCTCCGCAGGGCACCGGTGGGTGCGTCCTGGAGAGCCTCCGCAGGGCACCGGTGGGTGCGTCCTGGAGAGCCTCCGCAGGGCACCGGTGGGTGCGTCCTGGAGAGCCTCCGCAGGGCACCGGTGGGTGCGTCCTGGAGAGCCTCCGCAGGGCACCGGTGGGTGCGTCCTGGAGAGCCTCCGCAGGGCACCGGTGGGTGCGTCCTGGAGAGCCTCCGCAGGGCACCGGTGGGTGCGTCCTGGAGAGCCTCCGCAGGGCACCGGTGGGTGCGTCCTGGAGAGACTCTGCAGGGCATTGGTGGGTGCGTCCTGGAGAGCCTCCGCAGGGCACTGGTGGGTAGGATCCAGACTCTGCTAGCCCTGCATCCTTCCTTCAATCTCACCATTTTTTAATTTTAGGGAGAGGAGGGACACGATCTCCTTTATGGTATTAAAGGATCACTCTGACACATAGAAGCAGAAAGACTTCTAAGACTACAGCAGCAGCTGGGGCAAGGACTCATCTGTAGTTGATCAGGCTGAGACTGAAAGCAGAAAGGAGTTGGGTGGACTCAAGGAAACTGGAGGTAGAGCCACAGTGGACACGACTGTGGCCTTGATGGGGTAGGCGTGGAACCCAGGGGATGCGCGTCTCCAGTTGCGGAAGCTGGGAAGCCGGCAGGGTCGCTGGCTGAGACAGATGCTGTGTTTATGGTGCACCTGGCGGGTCGGCCTCTGAGACTTATGATCTGTCCATATCACGGGATTTGCTCCTCAGTCTATAAATGAGATGACTTCTTAATCCCTCAGAATCCTGTTTCCCCCAAGATAAAACTATAGACATTCTTGTGAGAATAAGGGTGAGATCGAAGATATAAACACAAGGAAACCACAGAGCCGATGCTCCATGAAGCTCTAGTCGACCGTGGGTTTGAATGTGACACGTGACTCACAGGAGGGCAGGCCACACTCGGACTCACGTCGACCCCAGGGTCAGAGACCACACTCACACGATGCAGGGCCAGGGTGTGTGGAAGTCACTTTGGCCCCTGGGATTTAGACACACCTGGGCATGTTTAGTGACCAGGGGGGTGGGCCTGCCTAACTCTGTCTGCATGAAGGGCTGAGTGGCCTTCCAGGGGAGAATGAGAATTCATGCTAAGGGAAGAGGGAGCTGAGACACACACCTTATATGATGCTGTTGCTTAAATTGATCTCCAGGGACAGAGGCTCATCAACCAAAATATCAAAATATGAGTCCTATGGTGGCAAGAGAAAATATCAGCAACAGTTACAAAAAGTGATGCTGCTAACATCTCTGTAAGATCTAGATGAATGCCCCTGCCCCAAGGTCATCCCCAAGCACCCCTGTTCTCGTAGCACAGAGCCCCTAGCATCAGCAGGCACCAGTCAGCCCTGCAGCAGCACTCAGCGGGCAGGTGCCTGGCAGGTCCAGTGGAATCAAGGAGAAGGAGCAGGTGTGGCTGGGAAACGTGCAGATGTCTGGGAGTAACCAGGATAACTGGAGGGTGCTCCTGAGTGCAGGGCTGACACCACAGGGTCAGAGGACGTCGGGAAGGAGACAGCTGCCAACATGTGTTTCCTGGAAGACCTGTTATCTCAGCTGAGACACTCCCGGGAACTCCAAAAATAAAAATAAAATATAATGCAAGGAGAAATTTTGTATGGAACAGAGTTCCTATCCAAGAGATGAGGCTGGAGCCAGAGACACTGAGGCCACAGACAACAGCGATATCCCACAATCAAGCTACATCCTCTCCCAGGAACCCGCCAGCAACACTGGCCCAGACCCAGTCCCAGCACCCCAGGGGTATTGTTGTCACCTCTCCCTTCTGCACAATCCTCTCTTTTTAAAAAAGTTCTTCTCTCTCCATTTGTGCTGACTTCTTTCCTGGTGGTTTTGTTAGGCGCCATTGTTCTCAATCAATAATTTAACATCTAATTCCAAAAAGAAAATAATAAACATGTCCCGGCAGCTTTGCGGAAGGATATAATTAACCGCTTTTGCAAGTGTCTTCCTTTCACATATTTCTTAAAACTTTCAGAGATCTTTTGAAGTTCTTTTTTAATAAAGAAGCTATTTTTAACCAAATGTGAATACCGGTCATTTCATGGGTTGGAATAGAGTATTTTTAAACAAGTCCTAATGTTTTCCCCATACAGATGCCTTGGCTGCATGCTGCAGCCAAGATGGAGCCTGATGGTGGCAACAGGCCCCCACCCTTCCGCACACTGCCGGGCCGCCCCCAGTACCTCCCACAGGACCCGTGAAGGTTACAGGTCTGGTGCTGGTGTCTCTGAAGCATCAGCTCCTGAAACTTCTCAAGGAGGTGTCACAGAAGGAAGCTAGATCCAAAGAAGTGCCTTGATAAAGTCCTATTTTTATAAAAGCCATGTCTCTCATGGCAGAAAAGTCGGGAAATAAAGAAAAAAGTATAAAGAAGAAAACACGAATTACCTATGACATCAACATCTCAAAATAGTAATATGCTTTTCTGAGTTCCAGTTTCCCTCACTCAACATGGGAATAGTGTAGGTGATGAGCATTGCGGGTGGAGTCACGGTGAATGTCGTTAGCACACTTTGTGTGGGGTGTGGGCCTGGCTCACAAGGTGACCTGTTCGCAAGAGCTGCTCTTCCCCTTGTAGAGGGATGCCTCTCCGTGGATTTCTGTTCTAGGGACTCATGGCCCCAGCCCTGCTCTCTGGACCTGAACAGGATGCAGCTGACCCAAGAAGGACCACATCAGGCTCTCTATCTCTAACATGACTTTTATAGGGGCCTAGAGCCTTCAGGGCCAGGGGCAGCCTCTTGCCATGCACACAGAGCACAAGAGAGAGCCAGGCTCCCAGGAGGCACCATGCAGGTACCAAAAGAGGCAGGACCTGAGGGTAGTGCAGCTGGGAGGCCAGGCCCAGGCCTCCTGGAGCCATCCCAGGTCCAGCTCAGTATTTGCTGCCCCTGGGGAATCTCGTTCACACTGACATCAACTAGAGTTGGCTTTTCTTAAGACTCTTCCCAGCCAAGAGAAGGTTAATCCATGCACTGGGCAGTATGTCCAGCTCTGTGATGCAGCTGACTATCACTGAGAACTTCTATGTGCTCACCATTCATCCAAGCTCTGCGTGCAGCACCAGGAATCCCGACAGCAATGTTATACGTGTTCTGTTTTCTCCATTTCTCCACACATGAGAAACCCAAGTCCATGCTCAATGAAGGCACTTGCCCAGGATCAAAAATCTGGAAAGTGGCTGGTTTGAGATTCAAACTCCAACCATGTTATCCCAGAGCCAGCCCTCAAAGCTGTGCACCCCACTGCTGATAGGGCAGTGATCCCGCAGAGGGAGAGCATGGGAAGACGCCTTCATTCTGAATTATTCCCATTCTTCTCCCTTTTCTAGAGTTGGATAGGTTGCAGATTCTCTGCCCAACTGAAAGCTTTCAGTGACAACAACTCTGTGCCAGGCACCTTTCTAGACTCAGATAATTAGAGATAAAATCAGGGAAACTCTGCCCGGAGAGCAAGCCTGGGAGGCGGCCGTGCCCGTACACATTTGCAATGTAAGGCGCTGGGAGTGGGGGCTGCAGGTGGGAAGTCCAGGGGACAAAGGGTGGAGGTTGAAGTGCCCTCCAACTTATCCTGTGAACCCTTGAAGCCCACCCTCCTGGAAGCCCACCAACAGGTAACTGAGCCGCCCCTTCCTTCACAATTTGTGTCACTGCTCACCCACACCCTGGGTCCAAGGAAACACTCACCAGCCCATGGGGATGCCAACAGGCCTCGTGAAGATGTTTTCCTCCCAAATGCTGCAAATCGAGGCCTCACTACATGCCCTTCACCTCCTGTCCCAGCCAGATGCTGCTGGAGTCCTCAATCTATCAACATACCCCAATGTCAAATGGGAGACTCTTCAAACTCCCTCAGTGACACCCCAGAAAATCCCGGAGGAATGATCATGCTAGCAGCTTTTTTTTCATCATGTCAATATTTTCAATAAACAGCCCTTTTGCTTGAGTGCTCTTAGGAATATGATTAACATAATTTCCTTCACTTTTTCAAAATTTGATATTTCCAGGCTATTTTGGCAGGAGGATAACGCAGGCTGACTGGGGTGTGGTGCTGACATGATGCTCTTGTTTATTTTTCACATGAATATCACTACTGGAGCAGAGCTGCAGCACTCAGCATGCTATCCCCAGGTAACCCATCCCCAGCCGATCCCTAGCCATTTCTCTGGGGCATTTTGATGAGAAATGCAGACATTTCCTGGAAAGAAAGGAGACCCATAAACTCTGGAGCTATCAGTTGAGTTGACTCTGTGCATAGTTCGATGCCAGTAGCCTCCTTCCAGGACTGGGGCTAGGTTACTTATTTTTCAAATGTCAGTTCATATTCCGTCTCCTCCAGGAAGCTTCCCCGGCTTCTCTTCCCCACTCTTTGACAACAGAGTTGAGTCATTCTTTCTTGTAGCTAATATGAAATTTTAAAATATCTTTAGTATTGACATTAGTATTGACAATACTGTACCCAAAGTTATGTGTTGCTCTCTCTGCTCCTCATAATAAATGTCATTAAATTCCTTGAGGCTGGACACAAGCCCTGCTCATCTTTGCAGGCATGGCTGCCAGCACAGGGCCTGGCACAGAGCAGGGGCTTGGGTCTGCTGCACATTCCTAGCATTCAAATCCTGCAGAATCCCCTCGACTGCACTGCAGGCTGGGCCTTGGGACCATTTTCTAATACATGGAACCCAACAAAAGTGACTGCATGGTGCTTCTGAGATTATGCCACAAAAAGGCAAGGACTTTGGCCTTTCCTGTGCATTGATGTCTCTCAGGGCCTGCACTCTGGGGAAGCCACTGTGGTCCTGTGAGCAGCCTTGCAAAGAGGGTCACATGGTTGAGGGGCTCAGGACTCCCACTAGCAGCCAGCTGGGACCTGGGGCCAGCCAAGCGTCCACGTTGAGCCTGAGGGAGGACCCTCCCTCTAGAGAGTCCCTGAGATGGCTGTACCCCGACTGCAGCCCATGGGACCCTGATCCAGAGAACACAGCTGGGCTGGGCTGGGTCCCTGTCCATACAGTGCTCAACTGCTAAAGTGAACAGAATTACATCGACGGAATCCATTCCTCATGCGAGGGTCTCAAGATTCCTCTGCAGATAGAGTGAGAGGGAATGTGTTCAAGTTGACTGAACTACCAGGACCATAGAGACACAGGAACATCAGGTTCTTGGAAACCCAAATGAGATCATTTCAGGACAAACAAAACCAGGTTCCAATTATACCTAGAACAGCACAATGTGTTGAAAATATCATAACCTACGATTACACATTTCTGAGTTCAGATCCAAGTCCTTTCATACACAGGCACTGCAGTCCTGTGAAAGGGGTTGGTTCAAATTCTCTGAGTTTTTAAAGGCATCTGTAAAATCCAGAACCTGTTATAGCAATAATTACTTCAGTCAATATTGAAGAAATATTTATTCATAATCCCTAATGACAGATCCTCTCTTAGGAGTTGGGGATATAAAAACAGACATACACTATCTCTGTCCTCCAAGATCTCAAAATGAGCAGAATGACAAAGATGTTCCGTGGCCTCTAAGACCCAGAAATGATCAATAAATCCCAGCTCAACTTATATTCCCATTTCAGCACACAATACTCACAAGAGATTATATGGCCCAAAAATTAAAAAAAAAAAAAAAAAAAAAAACAAGATAAGCTTCTGTTTTCAAAGGTTTTGATAAATTTGAGGATGAGAGACCTAAACAGTGTTATTAACTACTTAACCTTTGAAAACATGTGAATGGAGAGACCTGCATTCTCTTGATCCTGCCCTCAGAGACGACAAAGTGAACTAGGAATACCATGCATTTGATTTACAGCAGAATTTCAAGGGGTTCTGTTTGTGCACATTTCAAGGTTACAAGGGATGCTGGAAAATTTCTGGCCAAACGTCCCTGCTGAAATTTGCTGCTGCTGCGGTGGCTTGAAGGGCAGCCTTCAACTCCCAGCCACATACCCCTGGGACTGTCCATTCTTGTCGGCAACGCTGGCAGCTAAAGCGCCCCTCCTACTGGGCCACCAGTGCCCCCCATACACCCCCCTGCCTTGGCCTCAGCCGTCCCCTGGAAGATGCCAATAAGCCATGCTCGCTTCTTCAGGTGGCCTTCAAGAAAGACTACGTCCAGGACCTCAGGGTGTGCCTAATCTTCACATGAAACATCTTTCTTTCCAATGCTTTGACTAATGTAAACATCAGACATGCAGCTGCACACCCCAGTGAAGAACTGAGTCGGTTTTAGTCATTCTTCAGCTCAACTAACTGAACCATCTTGGTCTAACGGAAGATTTGGATACTGCTGCTTTCACAGAATAGTGAAATTTACCCGTCCCAGGTCTTCAGATGTCCTTTTGTTACATTCAATTTCAATTGTGTATTGAATTTTATACCTAAGGAGACTTGATGTTTCATCTAAGATCATACGATTAACTTTGAAAACAAATGCCCTTCTCTTTTCCATCCAAGTAAGAATTGCGCCAACTTCAGATCTAAGTTCTAAGCCAAGTGAAGGGTACTCAGGAGACCTAAATGGATTGACACCTCCCCATGCTGTAGGAGCAAGATCACTCGCCACACAGAGCTCAGCATGGTGGCAAAGTGGCTTCCCGATCCTTTTCATGTTAGCTGTCAGCAAAGTTCCATTTGATGTAGATTCCTAGTCCAACCACAACCCTATGTCAAGGTGGGGAATGAGCATGCACAGAGCTCTGTAGAGGGCAGTAGGGATGCCGCACTCTCACCAGGCTGGCCTCGCTCCTGCTGCACGTGCGATCTTCCTGGGGGCCTTGGGAAGCAACGTGCAGGCTGTGCTGCCTCCCTTCTGTGAGCAGCCTGCTTGGAAAGAACATGAAGAACAAAGGTGTGGGCTCTCTCTAAGACAGAATTGAGAGCCAGCTGCATCAGCGAGTAGAGAATGGGAGAGATCTCCTCCTCAGGAGTCCCAGGCAAAGCCTCCCAACACTCCGGATTCTATCCTCAGGGGTCCCAGGCAGTGCCTCCCAACACTCCAGATTTTAAAGCAAGGTAGCTGGGGAGCATTGGAAGAGTCACCTAGCAATCAGTTGGCCGGCTGGCCCATGTCCCCAGTGCCGGTGCACCCCACTACGTTTCTGAACAATCGGGGTAATACATAGACTGATACTAGATTTCCAAAACAGAGTCTTTGGGAGTGAAAACTCACTCTTCCAATATTTCCCTAAAGCCTGCAAGCACAGTTCATAGTTGAATTGTAACAATCATGCTTCAATATCGTCTAAGCACATCTGACCACAGTGCTCATTTTCACAAAACAAGTGAGTGGGACAGCCAGGACTTGAGAGTGTGAGAAGGGGCATGGGAAGGGCTGCTGCTGGATGCCTCATGGGCTGCTCCCACCCTCCTAGGGTCCACCACATCACTACACGGCCACCGAGGGTAACAGCTTTCCTTGGAGGCAGGCATTATTGGCTGTACTGGGCAATGAATCCCATGACGTCCACAGCCTCCAGCAGTGTGTGTGACACAGGAGTCTCTAGAACAGGATCTGTCCCTATGGTCGGAGCATAGGACAGTGCTCAGGGATAAGTCCAGGACTAGGGACCCGAGACCTGTCCTCCTCTGGCCATGTGACTTTGGGGTCTTCACTTTATGCCTCTAAACCTCTGTTTTCTGCTGCATTAAACAAAATGGTTAGGATTCTGGTTCGACAAGAAACAGGGCCATGCCCTTTTGTCTCCTGTCTTTCTCAAACCCCCACTGAACCCATAAAGAAAATGTTTAAAAAGTAGAAAACTATAACACAAAGGTGAGGGAGGAAGAGAGACACATCAGTGGATGAGAGATTTCAAGGAATTTCTGGAAGACACAGACAAGTGGAGGAGGATTAGGAGATAGAACACTGAGCACCTCTAGACAGGTAGACATGCAAAGTGAGTCACAAGCCTATCTGCCTCCAGGAAGGCCACGGGGGTTGAGCTCTTGGAGGCACAAGGTGCAAGCACAGCAGGCATGAGGCACGGGCGGAAAGTAGAGGGATTGCTGCAGAAGCCACATCTGCTGTCCTCCAGGAGATGTTCTCTCAACTAACAATGCCACGGCAAACACAGAAACTTCCCTGTGATCACCAAGCTTAAACCCAAGGTGGAAAATTAGACAATAAACAAGGAAATAAATACAGAAATAAGACTACGAAAACCATAGATTGTGCTAAAGTGGTGAGTAAAGAATTTAAAGAGAGGGCTTTGAGTGGAAACCAGAGGTTTAGAGGCAGAGCAGGACTGGGCCTCAGGTCTTAATGAGAGCACCTTGGTGCTTGAAGTGCTTAGGTTAGGTCAGTGGTAATGAAAGCTTTCTTGGAAGAGGTGATGTTTAGGCCAGTGTCTTCTGAAAGAAAGAAGCCAGTTGTGTGGAACTCAGGCAGAATAACAATGCAGGGAGCTGGTACATAAAGCAAAGATCCAAAAGTTAGGATGCGCTCAGTACATTCAAGGGGCCTGATGCAGGGCCCAGCACCCACTAGGATCTCAACATATTTTTGTTAAAGTGAAGAAATAACTTTCAAGAATGTTCAAGGAGGCAAGTGTGGCTTCAGTGCTGTGGGTGAGACCAGGCCATGCAGGGCTGTAAGCCAAAGTAAGTAGGCTAAAGTTTACTCTAAATGGGAGAGGAAAATGGTGATGATGAATTCTCAGTATGTTGTGGACAGACCCCTTTGACTGTCAGCTACGAATGGAGTGTTAGGGATAAGAGTGCAAACAGAAGCCCCAGGATCACTCAGGGTTCCCGTGGCAAACAACCTCAGACAACTCCAGCTACTGCAATCTGAGAAAGTATTCACTGAAAGGATAATGGTAGCTAATTATTACCTGCAGGCCTCAAGCATATATGCCCTCTGAACCTAAAATAAATGTTGAAAAAGAAAAATAAAGACTCAGAAGCAACAAAACCCAGAATGATACTGCCAATCAAGCCCAGGTCTGATTGAGTAGAATTCCTGCCACATGCAGCTGAACACCAGACTGGCTGTGCCTCTAAAACTCCACTTTGCTGCTCCCACCACCCACAGCAGGAAGGGTCCCTCTCCCTCGCCCTTGGTCCTGCTCTGAGCAATGCCTCTGACTGAGGGGACCCTTGTTCTACCTTCATGGGGGGATGCCATGAGTCACTGTCATTCTCAGTCTCTGGGGTGTGAGTCAGGGTCCTATGAGGAGGCCATGTCAGTCAGAAGTGTAAAAAAGGAAAAAATAGAGTGAAGAAAACTTAAGGAACGTACGGAATATCATGAAGGGGATCCGTATGTGCATTATGGAAGCTCCACAAGGAGGAGGGAGCCAAAAAGCTTATTCAAAGAGATAACAACTGATGACTTTTCAAATCTGGGGAAAGAAATGGATATCCAGATCCAAGAAGATCCCACCAGCCCCCTCCAAAAAAAAAATTAGATAAATCCAATGAAATACACATTGAGACATACTATTATCAAAATGTCAAAAGACAAAGAGATAATTTTGAAAGCAGCAAAAGAAAAGCACCTTGTCACATACAAAGGAACTTCCACAAGAGCATCAGAGGATTTTTCAGTAGAAATTTTGTAGGCCAGAAGGGGTGGGATGACATAGTGAAAATGCTGAAAGAAAAAAATTGGCAACCTAGAATACTAATTACAGCAAAACTCTTCTTTTAAAATGCAGGACAGATAATGACTTTCTCAGATAAACAAAAGCTGAGGGAGTTCATCACCATTAGACCTGACTTAAAGGGAATTATTCAAGCTGGAACAAAAGGATGCTACACAGTAACATGATAACATAAAAAAGTATGAAACTCATTAATAAAGGTATACATGCATGCACACACACACACACACACACACACACAGAGCAGTATACTACTGTAATGGTGGTGAGTAAATCACTGTTAATTCTAATATAAAAGTTAAAAGACAAGTATATTAAAAATAATTATAACTTTAAAGTATGTTAAAAGAAACAATAGATGTAAATTATGATAATAACAGAAAATGTGGAGGTGGGAAGAACTTAAAATGGAGAGATTTTGTGTGCAACTGAACTTAAGTTATTATCAGCTTAAATGAACTTCTATAATTATAGGATAGTTTATGTAAGCTCCAAGTTGACCATACCAAAAAAAATACCCGAAAGAGAAAGAGAAAGAAATCAAAGCACACAATACAAAAATCAACAAAACATATAGGAAGACTCCACAAGAAGAAAAGACAGACAAAATAACTATAAGACTAACAGAAAACAAATATCAGAGGGGCAATTGTAAATCCTTTCCTATCAATAATTACTTTAAATTACAATGGATTAAACATACAATTGCTGAATGGATTTTTAAAAGACAATAAATAAAAAACAGAGTGGCTGAACAATTTTTTAAAAAGAAGAACCAATTATATGCTATACAAGAAACTCACTTTAGATTTAAGGACACAAAGAAACTGAAAGTGAAGGAATGGAAAAATATGTTTCATTCAAATGCTAACCAAAAGAGAGCACAGATGGCTATATGTATATCAGACAAAATCAACTTTACATCAAAAATTGTCAGAAGAGACAAAGAATGACACTGAATAATAATAAATGGGTAAATCTACCAGAAACATAGAACAATCACAAATATGTATGCACCCAACATCAGAACACCTCAATATATAAAGCAAAACTTAACAAAACTGAAGGGAGAAATACAAAATACAAAGAAAGACAAAAATACAATAATACTGAGACTTTTATGCCCTACTTCCAACGATGGACTGAACATTCAGACAGAAGATCAATAAAGCAATAGAGGACTTGAATAACACTATAGACCAAAAGGAACTATAAAACTTTGACAGAAACTTCCACCCAACAGCAGCAGAGTGCACATTCTTCTCAACTGTACATGGACATTTCTCCAGGATAGATTACATGTTAGGTCACAAAACAAGTCTTAACAAATTTAAGAAGGTTGTAATCATGCCAAATATTCTTTTTTTTCTGCAATGGAGTAGGACTAGAAATCAGTAGCAGAAGAAAACTTTGAAAACTTACAAATATATAGAAATTAAACAACACATTTTTGAATGACCATTGAGTTAAAAAAAATCAAAGGGAAATCAAAATGTATTGAAAAAATAAAAATGAGAACACAACATATCAAAATATATGGAATGCAGCAAAAGCAGTACTGAGAGAAGTGAATAGTAATAAATAACTGCATTGAGAAAGAACAAAGATCTCAAATAAACTTTACACCTCAAAACATCAGAAAAAGAACAAACTGACCCCAAAGTTCACAGAAGGAAAAAGTAACAAAGATTAGTACAGAAATAATTGAAATAGTAAAATAAAACAACAATAGAGAAAAATAGATAAAACTAAGAAAGGTTTAAAAAAAAAATAAAATTGACAAACGTTTAGCTAGATTCCAGAAAAAAGAGGGAGGACTCAGATAACTAAAAGCAGAAAGAGACATTACAACTGATACCACAGAATTAAAAAGTATCATACAAGACTACTATGAATAATTATACAACAACAAACTGGATAATCTGGAAGAAATTGATAAATTCCTAGAAACATGCAACCTATGAAGACTAAATAATGAAGAAATAGAAAGTCAGATCTATAACTAAAATGGAGATTGAATTAATAATCAAAAACCTTCCAACAAGAAAAACCCAGGACCAGATGGATTCTCTGGTGAATTCCACCAAACATTTACAAAATTAATTCCAATCTTTCCCAAACTCCTACAAAAAAAAGTCAAGAAAGGAAATACTTCCAAACCCATTTTATGAGGCCAAAGATACCACAGATAAGAAAACTGCAGGCCCAGTACACTGGCTAACACCTATAATCCCAACACTTTGGGAGGCCAAGGCAGGAGGATCATTTGAGGTCAGAAGTTCAAGACCAGTCTGGGCAACATAGCACCCAGAGGTGGATTCCTTGAGCCCAAGAGTTTGAGGTTGCAATGAGCTATGCTCACCCCACTGCATTCCAGACTGGATGATGGAGTGAGATTCTGTCTCAATTTTAAAAAAAGAAAGAGGAAGGAAGGAAGGAAGGAAGGAAGGAAGGAAGGAAGAGAGGGAGGGAGGGAGGGAGGGAGGGAGGGAAGGAGGGGGAGGGGGGGGGAGGAGAAGAAGAGGAGGAGGGAGAAGAAGAAACAACTACAAGCCAATATCCCTAATGAAGATAGATGAAAAAAATTCTCAGAAAATGCTAGCAAACTGAATCCAAGTGCACACTAAAAGGACTATAGACGGTGAGCAGATGGGATTGATCTTTGAGATGCAAAGATTAACCATATGAAAATCAATTATTGAGATACATCACATTAATTAAAGGATAAAAATTACATAATGATCTCAGCAGATGCAGAAAAGTGTTTTAAAAATTCAATACTCTTTCATGATAAAAACTCTCAACAAACTAGAAATGGAAGAAAATTATCTCAACATAATAAATGCTATATATAAAAATCCCACAGCTAACATCATCCTCAGTAATGAAAAATGAAAGTTTTTCTTCAAAGATCAGAAACAAGGCAACAGTATTCACTCTCATTGCTTCAATTCAACAAAATATGAAAGTTTTGCCCAGATAATTAAGCAATAAATAAATAAATAAAAGGTATCCAAATCAGAATGAAGTAAAATTGTTTCTGGTTGCAGAAAACGTGATCCCACAGACACAAACACCTAAACACTCTGTTAGAACTAAGAAACCAAGTCAATAAAGTTGCAGGATACAAAATCAATGCACAAAATTCAGTATACACTAACAACAAAATATCTGAATAGAAAATTAGGAAAATATTTTATTTACAAAATCATCATAAAAATGAAATACCTATATAAAAACATAACTTCAGGAGGTAAAACATAAAAATGAAATACCTATATAAAAACATAACTTTCAGTTGTCTACTGAAAACTATAAAACATTGATGAAGGAAACTCAACAGGACACAAATAAATGGAAAATTTCTGTGTTCATGAATTAGAAAACTTAATATTGTCAAAATTTCCATACTACTGAAAGTGATTTACAGAGTTAATGCAATCCCTATCAAAATACCAATGCATTTTTTTCAAAAATAGAAAAAAAAAACACAAACAGTAAAATCGATCTTGATAAAGAAGAACAAAGTTGAAGACATCATACTTCCTGGTTTTAGAATCTACTACAAAGCTACACTAATCAAAACAGTATGGTGTTGACATAAAAACAGACATGCAGAAATCGAACAAAATAGAGAGCTTAGAAATAAATGTGCACATATATGGTCAACAGGCCTTTTACAAGAGTACCAAGAGCATACAATGGGGAAAGGACAGTCTCTTCAACAAATGGTCTTGGAAAAAAATGAATATCTATGTGCAAAGAAATAAAATTAGACCTTTATCTTACACCATACACAGAAGTAAACTCAAAATGGTTTAAATGTGAGACCTAAAACTGTAACACTGCATTTAAGTCTTACATATGTTTTCAAGGAGAAAACATAGAGGAAAGGCTTCATAACAATGGTCTTAGACATTGTCAAATGGATATAACACACACAAAAAAAGATGAATGGGAGAGCTTCAAATTAAAAAGTTTTTGCGCAACAATGTAAATCACCAATAGAGTGAAAAGTTAACTTATGAAAAGGGAGAACATCTTTGCAAACCATACATTTGGAAATAAGTTATTCTCCAAAATATTTATGGAACTCCTACAATTCAATAGTTTTGTAATCTAATAACCTGATATAAAAATTGGCTAAGGGTGTGAATAGACATATCTCCAATAAGATATGCAAATAACCAACAAGTATATGAGAAAGTTCTCAACATCACTAATGATCAGGGAAATGCAAATCAAAACCACAACCAGATATCACCCTATACCTATCTGGATGGTTATTATTTTTAAAAAGCAACAAGTGTCAGTAAGCACATGGAGAAAAGAGAACCCTTGCACACTATTGGTAAGAATGCAAAATGGTGCAGCCACTATGGAAACCAGTATGGACATTCCTCAAAAAACTAAAAATAGGACTATTATATGACTCAGCAATCCTATTTCTCAGTATTCATCCAAAAGAATTGAAATCAGGATCTCAAAAAGGTATTAGCACTTCTATATTCATTATAATACTATTCACAAAAGCCGAGATGTAGAAGCAACTGAAATGTCAATTGACAGATGAATGGATAAAGAAATATGGTAAATATATGCAACCGAATACTATTCAGTCTTAAAAGAAGGAAATTCTGCAGTATGTGACAACATGGTTAAACTTTGAGGAGATTATGTTAAGTGAAATAAGACAGTCACAGGAAGACAAACACTGTATGGTTCTGCTGAAAATGGGCTATCTAAAACAGTCAAGTTCATAGATGCAAAGAGAGAAATGGTGGTTGTCAGGGACTGGAGAAAATGAAGGGGAAAATAGAGAATAAAAAATCAACAGGCACAAGGATTTAGTCAAGCAAACTGAGTCTCCCCTTGAGGTCTGCTGTAAAACAGTGTACCTGTAGTGAACAATAATCTACTGTACACTTAAAACATTGTCAAGTGGGTATATTTCATGTTAAGTGTTCTTATCATAAAAAATGAAAACTTTAAAAAAGTATACAAAGATCATCTAAATTATGTATGAGTGAGACTCAAGGCATAATTCGTTCTGAGGCAAAAATGCTCTGCAGCTGTGAACCTGGGAAACTAGGTAAGTGTGATGTGCTTCCAAAATACAATGATGGGAAGGGATAAGATAGAGAGGCCCATTCCAAGAGGGAAAAATAGGAAAGGAAAAACTGATGCTGGGTCTTAAGCAAGCCCAAAACCTGCAAGGCAAACTTCATCAGCTCTCAAGGCTCAGAACAATCCTCTTTGGCTCTGCTCTCTGGGCCCCTTGGAGACACCACCCCATCACCCTAGATGGTGGACTCACCCCCTTGTATCTGTGAGGGCCCCACCCCATGGTTCTGCAAGAGCCTTCCCCCCTAAGGAAATGATATCCTGGTCATGGAAGCTGAGGAGGAAACAGTCTTGCCCCCACACCCATGATGGGAGGGGCACCCCAGTGAGTTCTGAATTGTCTTTGTGGTCATTCTTCTCTTTTCTTGAAGGATAAGGCTTGATTGAAGCTAGCAAGTTCTACTGTCTCATCCCAGAAGTCAGACAGCCTTCTTTCATCCTATCCCACCTTCTCTGTTCTCTTTAGTGCAAATGAACAGTGTTTCTGCCAGCACAGCCCCATCTCTGTTCCTGGATTCTGCTGAGATGGCTGATTAAACCCATGGGTAATCTTGATATGGAGTGACTGTCCAGCTGTACTCATTGTTCTCTCCAGAACATGTTTTCTCATTTTTTGTAATATGGATAGGCTGAGAATTTCCCAAATCTTTAAGTTTTAGGGTTTTTTTCTTTTAACTTTTATTTTAGGTTCAGGGGTACATGTACAGGTTTGTTACACAGGTAAACTCAAGTCACAGGGGTTTAATGTACAGATTATTTCATCATGCAGGCACGAAACATAGTACCCAATAGATAGTTTTTCTCGTCCTCCAGCTCCTCCCACCGTCCACCTTCAAGTATCCCCCCAATGTCTGTTGTCCCCCTCTTTGGGTCCATGTGTTCTTGTTATTTAGCTCCCACGTTTAAGTGAGAGCATATGATATTTGGTTTTCTGTCACTGTGTTAGTTTTGCTAAGGATAATGGCCTCCAGCTCCATCCAGGTCCCTGCAAAAGACATGACCTCATTCTTTTTCATGGCCGCATAGTATATGGACCACATTTTCTTTATCCAGTCTACGGTTTCTTTTTTGCTCAACAATTCCTTCAATGTATCTCTCTCCTCTCACATTTAACAAGTAGTGAAAAATCAGGTCACACCTTCAACGTTTTGATTAGAAATCTCCTCTGCTAAATATCCAAAATTATAACTCCCAATTTCTTCCTTCCACAAGACACTAGAGCACAATCCAGCCAAGTTCTTTGGCACTTTATAATAAGGCTAGCCTTTGTCCAATAACCTGTTCCATATTTCCTTCTGAGACCTTACCAGAAGCTCCTTTCACATTCTTGTTTCTATCAACATCCTGTTTATAATTATTTATATATCCTCTAAGACAACAGAACATTTCTCTACAGCTCTACCGACTCCTTTCAAAGGCTTCCCTAGAATTACCTTTAACATCCATACTTCTACCAATAGTCCCTTAAGGCAATCTCAGTTTCTTCTAGCTGCAAGTGAAACTCTTCCAGCATATATGCAGTTCCAAGGCCACTTGTACATTTTTAGGTGTTTGCTACAGTAGCACCCCACTTGCAGTACCAAAATCTGTACTTGTCTTCCAGGCTGCTTGTAACAAAACACCATAGACTGGATAACTTACACAGCAGAAATTAATTTTCTCACAGTTCTGCAGGCTGGAAGTCTGAGATCAAGGTGTCAGCTGGTTGGCGACGGGGCCTCTTTTCCTGACTTGCACATGGTTTTTCTGTGTCCTCACATGGCCTTTCCTCCCTGCACACACACTCCTGGCACCTCCTCCTCCTCTGGTGAGGACAACAGTCCTACGGGATCAGGGCCCACCCTTATGGCCTCACTTAACCTTAGTCACCTCCTTAAGAGACCTTCCTTCAAATACAGTCACATTGGGGTTATGACGTCAATATATGAAGTTGGGGGAAATACAATTCAGCCCATAACAGTGTTCAACTAAAAGTGTGTGTGTGCCTGTGTGTCTGTGTGTGTGCCTTGTGTGCATGCATGTGTGTGCACGTGAGTGCATGTGTGTCTGTCTGCATTTGTGTGCATGTATGTCTATGTCTGCATCTGTGTGCGTGTATGTGCACATGTATGCATGTGTGTGTATGTGTCCATATGTGTGTGCAAGTGTGTGCATATGCATGGGCCCATGTATGTGACTGTGTGTATTTTATGAATAGGGGATGGTGTAGAACTCTCAGGTCAGAGCGAAGAGATGGGCACTGAGGCTAACAGCATGGAGGCACATAGGGCTGAGACAGTATCAGCCTCGGTGGAGATCAGGGGCCAGAAGCCCTAAGGAAGTGGATTGAGAGAGGAACATGGGATGAGGAAGTAGAAATAGTGTGGACAGAACAGGAACCCTGACTCCTCAAGTCCTTCCAGTTCAACCAGAAAACTGCTTCTCCCCTCACAATTCTCTTGGCCGATACCGCATGCTTAGAGGCAGGCTTCAGCAGACTCTGAAGAAACTGGGCTGGAGGAGCTCTGGCCTCCAAAACACAGAGTGGATGGCTAGTGTGTGCGAGGCTCAGGCAGGTTCATTCCAACCCGTTCCTGTAACAAAGGCTGCTCCATGAGGAGCACCTGTAATGCTCTTTGCACAGACCATCTGCACATTTTAATAAGTTCTCAGTGGAACACTTACTGATGGGCCCCTCAATGAAGCAGGGTGAGCAGAAGTCCTTAGTCCTGGGTTTCCTAACGTTGTATGGAGCCCTTACTCTCTTCTCAGCCCTTACTCTCTTCTCAGCCCTTACTCTCTTCTCAGGGTGAGATCGATGATGGGGCCTTCCCTGTCATTTCAACAAGGCCCCTCAGTAAATCTGACCTGAATTCAAACCAGTGGTGCAGGAGGACCCCCTTAAAGCACATAAAAGGGCTCCCTAACGGCGAGTCGCCCACCAGTCAGAAGCCCCAGGTTTCGATGCCACCTCCCATCTCCTATTAACCAGCTGTGCACCATTCACCAAGTCACTTTGCCCCTCTGTTTCTGTTTCCTCTTCTGCAACACCAGGCAGACCAGAGGGGGACAGGACGCAGGGTATTTCAAGAGCTCCCGTGTGACCACGATGGGCTTGTATCAAGTGCTGGCCTGGAATCAGGGCTGCTGCTCCTCCTCTCCTTCCATCCTTGCTGCCTATAGACAGCCGCGCCCACGCTTCTCCTGTGGAGATTGCCACATCCTGGCCCCCTTTCCCCGGTTGCCATGGAAAGATGAGAGCGGAAAGACAAGCTCAGCACGCAGGCGGATTCACGGCTCAGTCCCTGCAGAGAAGAACTCCAGAGTCCCTGGGATGAACCTGTCAGTGCTGCAGGCTCTGCGGCTCATTAGCAGAGGGAGCAGCAGGCAGGGCTTCCTACAACTTCTCAGCACATGCCTGGCCCTCCCTCCTCACTCGGAGGTCTCCTGGATACCCTGGGTGGGCTTGCAATCATCGCATGTTCCATTTTTCTACGTAAGCCTCCCCACAAAAGATTCCAGCCTACAGTTGATGTGAGACAGCGCTAGACAAGCTGGGTCAGCTCTGGGGACTGACACAAGGGGACCTCTCCAATCCCTTAGGTACCAGCCAAGGAGAAGAAAGGGAACTGATCTCTATCTGGGCTTTGTATATGTCAGGCACTGTCCCAAATACTTTGCACATAGGATCTCATCAGACCCAAGCAACAGTCCTGAGAATGAGTGTGGCATTATCCCCACTTTGGGGATAAACAAATTGAGGTCCGGAAACCAAGAAACAGGACTGTGGTCAGACAACTAGGAATATGCCTAGCCCAACTCCATTTGCTTAGAAATGCAATTCCAAGATTGCACTCTTACCCCAAGTTCAAGCTTTCGATATTGAAGTACTGCCTCTTCAAACCTTTAGTATGAAGTGGGCTGGACAATGGTCCCCAATTAGCAGACCCTAATCCCTGGAAACTGTGAAAAAGGTCTCTGCAGAAGAGACAAGGAAAGATTATTGTGGATTATCTGAGTGGGCCCTAAATCCAATCATGAGTATCCTTAGAAGAGTGGGCAGAGAGAGATTCAACACACAGGAAGGGCCATGTGGCCACAGAGGAGAGATTAGAGCCATGTGGCGCCAAGGACACCAGGAGCCCCCAGAAGCTGGAAGAGGCAGGAAGTTCTCTTTCCTAGAGCCTTCAGGGAGAGCACAGCTCAGCAGGTCCTCCGGATTTTGCCCCCTGAAACTGATTTTGGACTTTCAGCCTCCACTACTGTAAAGAACAAATTTTGACTATTTTAAGCCATCAAGTCTGTGGACATCTCTTATGGCATCCATAGGACACGGAGCCCAGGATGAGGGCTCTGACAAGCAGTGTGGGGCATCCATGGGTCCTTGTCACCTCTCCCCAAATGATGGTCATCCTCTGCGCATTCTAACAACACCCTAAGCAAATGGCACCCATGTTTCTCCAGGTTAGTATTGTTCTTCTGAGCTCCAGAAGCAAACATCCCAAGGCCATCTTTCCATTCCCATGAAGACATCTCAGGAAGCTCACGCATTATACAAACAGGAGCCCTTCACTTTCCCCACACCTCAAAAACCACATGACTGCCTTGGGTGTCTCCATTTATCAAGTGGTGGGGGCCATTCTTAATTCCTCCACTCCCCTCACACCCAGTAGGGCTTCCAGGAACAGGTTGTGATGATCCCCCTCTTCTCCCCACTGTGGTCCAGCCACTGTCATCTCTGAGTGGGTCATGGCAGTACCCTAATAACACCCCCAGCACCATTTCTGGCTACATTGCTCACATGGCAGCAGGAAGGATCACCCCAAAACAGATCTGAGTATGCCACTCCTTTCACTCAAAATAATACCCACATTCTTTACCAGGGAGAGACCCTGCCTGGTCCTGCCTGAGCCCAGTACCTGCTCCCTGGTCTCAAAGTCCTCAAGCTCTTCAGGGCTCCAGGCTTGCTCCATTTCTCCCTCAACTGAGACGCTTTTTCCCATATCTCCAAGTCTGGCCCCTTCTCATCAGCGCAGGTCTCTGCCTACACAGGGGTTTTCCCTGTATGTGCCACTTCCAGAGGCCTGTTCACCCTCCCACCACTCCCCAAACCCACCCTTGTCTTTTAATTTTTGTTAACAACTCAATCAGTTAGTGTGCACTCTTCATTTATTTACACTAATCCCCATGCCTGGCTTGAATTTGCCCCCCAAAAGTTCTTGTGTTGTAAATTCAATCACAATGCAACTTTGTTCGGAGGTGATTGGGTCATGAGGTCAGGTTAGTTATTGTGAAAGTGGGTTGTTGCAAAGTGAATCTGGTACCTGGTGCTCTTCTTAGTCTCTGCCCTTCCACCATGGGATGACCCAGATGCCAGTGCCATGCTCTTGGACTTCCCAGCCTCTTCAACTGCAAGAGGTAAATTTATGTGCTTTATCAACTGCCTAGTCTGTGGTATTCTGTTTTAGCAGAAAATAGACTGAGACATCCCACTAGAATGCAAAACCCAGGCATGCTTGCTGGTCTCATGGCCGTTTGTCTTAGCAATGCTGGATACAGCACCCAGCACTCAGTAGGAACCCAATGCATGTTTGTTCAATAAAGAGCTGTCAGACAAACTGTAAATTGGACATGGCAGGTATTATTATGATAACTATTGTTAAATAAGGGAGCCAAAGCCCAGAGTAGTTAAGTGCCCTGTCTGACATCACGTAGCTCATAAATAGAAGAACAGAAAAGGTGAAGTGAGGTATTAGATATGAGGTAGTTGCACATGGTAAGGTGTCACGAGAGATGGGATGATTGTAGATCTTCTCTTGATAGCCAGCCAAAATCAGGAACAGGAAGATACAGAGGACAGTGACAGGAAGCAGTCAGGCGAGGAGAGAAAAGCTCTAATTTGGCAATAGAAAATCCGCTGGGCAAAGCCTCAGTGAGCAGTCTAGGAGGACACAGAGCTGAGGCAGGGTCAGGCAAGAGTCACAAGAATAAGAGCGCCAGCTGAGAAGGCAGGCGGCTAATGAGAGGAGTGGGGAGATCTGAGGGTGGAGCCAGCCACACAGGTTTCGGCCAGTCTGATTGCTGCAGAGTGGGCTGAGGGTCGAAAGGGACTCAGCAGGCTGTCGCCAACCCCTCAGTGATGTGAGCGGAGCACGTAGAGGAGCCTAGAGGGAGGGGGTACTCCAGCATCATCTCCCACACAGACACTGTGCATTAGTAATTCTGTGAGATACTGTGGCCCGAAGATCCCAGGCACATGGCTCTCGGAGATCAGACAACCCTGCTGCCTTGTGTTATAGGTCACAGCACACAGCTTTGCAACCCCAACTCCTTGCACAACATGGCAAATATTATTTTTCTCAGTAAAAGCATTCTGGATGAATAACGATGAGATCCATCAAGGTGAGTCAGGGCTCTAGTTATCCATAGCTGAATAACAAACCACCCTGAAGAAACCAGAGAGAAACAACCACCAATGTATTAAGCTTGTGGATCCCATAGGTCAAGGATTTGGACTGGGCACAACAGTGGTTGTCAGCCTCTGTTCCTCAGTGTCCAAAACTCTCATGAGAACTCAGATGGCCAGAAGCTGGAATTTTCTGGTGTTTCTTGACTCATGTCTAGTGGCTGAGCCAAGATGACTCAAGAGTGAGGTTCCATGAGCCTGTTGACCATGTGTGTCTATGTTGCCTTTCTCTGTTCCCAGCCTTCTCCCAACACAGCAACTGGGTCCAAGGAGAGAAGGTTCCGCAAGTGGAATGTGACCATGCCCAGAGCCTGGGGACAGAACACTGCCCCTTACGACCCAGCTCAGAAAGTCACCTGGTATCGCCTACCCATCTCTGTTGGTTGAAGTGGCCATGGGCCCACCTGGATGCAAGTCAAGAGGCCACAGACCCCCACCCCTGGAAGAACCCACGGCCAACAGTTTTAAACTGCCATTGTCAGGAACTCAGAGGTTCCTGATGCCTGTCTTGTCTGTTTTCTGTTGTATAATGGAATATCTGACACTGGGTGGTTTGTAAAGAAAAGAAAGTTATTTCCTACAGTGCTGGAAGCTGGAAATCCAAGGTCCAGGGGCCACATCTGGTGAGGCCCTTCTTGCTGGTGGGGACTTTCTGCAGAGTCCCGAGGGGGTACAGGGCTTTATATGGTCAGGGGGCTCATGAGAGAGAAGCAACTTGGCTTTTACTACCAACCCATTCTAGTGATAACTAACCCCACCCCTCCCTAACCCATCAGTCCAATAATCCGGTAATCAATGGATGGGTTAATCCATTCATGAGAGCAGAATCCTCATGACCTAATCACCTCCCAAAGATCCCACCTCTCAGCACTGCTCACGTTGGGGACCAAATTTCCAACACATGGACTTTTGGGGACACATTCAAACTACAGAAATGGCCGTATTCATCATCTCCATTTGCCACACCCAGTGACCACAGACTAGAGGACTTAAAGAATCGCAACTTACTTCCTCACAGGCTCAGAGGCTGGAAGTTGGCATCAAGCGACAGCAGAGCTGATTCCTTGTGAGGCCTCTCTCCTCGCCTTCCAGGTGCCATCTTCCCGGGGATCCTCAGGGGCTCGTCCCTCTGTGCGACTGTGTCCTAATGCCTTATAAGGACGCCAGTCACACTGGATCAGGGGCCACTCTAATAACCTTGTTTTACCTAAATCACCTCTTTAAAGTCCTTAGATCCACACAATTCAGCCTGATGAGGTGACTTGATACTCAGGTGAGGTCCTTCGTGGTTCTCTCAGGCTGCTCAGCTGTTTTCACGAGGGCAGAAGCTGATCCCAAAGGCCCTGCCCCCTGACTCCACAGAGATAACAGTGGCTGGAAAGGCCGGGAAAGGTCCAGGAGTTAGAGACGTCCACCTGATTTCAAAGCACCTCCTAAAAGTAAACTGTCCTCCCAAATGGAACACAGAAACATGCTGGCTCCTGCCAAGAGCTCTCCCCATTGGATCAGAGCTACAGTCTCTCCCGTGATATCCTGGCATCCTCCATGGAAGTGCAGATTCTGGGCAGGACTAAATCTGTTCCTTCTTTCTTCTCTCATTTCCTCTACTGAATGCATGGAGCCATTACAACAGTTTCTATCTCCATATATACATATTTTTAGTGCAGAAAGATAGTAGTGGGATCCCATATTGGCAGGAACTATCAGGAAGCAACAGGATGTGAACTCCGTCATCCTCACCTGGTATCCTTTGCTTTTCCAACCTGTTTGTCACTTAAACTGCTCCACACCTCCAGTGTCCCAAAGCCACACACAATGAGCTGCAAATCAGCACGCAGCCCCGGGGAAATCTTTGGCCCATGAGCATGGAATTTTTTAAATATACATCCCCACTACTTTGAAGTGCAGGCTCCTTCTAACAGACATAAAAGCAGCCTGGGTTTCTTTTTTTTAAATCCACAGGCACATGGCGGATTCCCGTTCTGCCCACATCTGAGAACAAGAACTACGGGCAGCCGGTCTCCACCATGTGCGGCTGGCAGGGGCTGGGCAGGAGGCAGGGGCCAGGCCCAGCGCAGATGTCACAGTCCCCAGAGCTTACGCTTATGGAGAGGCAGATTCTGCTCCGTGGCAGGGGAGCTACAGACATGGCTCCCAGTCCCACATCTTTCCGGGTCATGAGCCTCCTCTGTGAGACCCAGGCATTCCCCTTCACAGCTCTCCATTCCAAAGGGCATCAACGAGCCTGGGCTGTGGAAATCAATCCTGTTCTTAGAATCGCCATCATTTATGGAATCCATTGTTGCTTGCCAGAATTACAGTGGTCATTCTTAAAATGTCAGTTTAAAGCTCTAAAATTATTATCTGCTAAATTCACACACAATCCCGATGAGGAATTAATTTCTCACTCAGAATGCCCTCAGCTGCAGCAGGGAAGGATGCAGCAGCCGGGCCAGCTCCTGCAGCTGTGCTGCATTCACAGGCGTTGCTAATGGGAGCAGGGGCTGGATCTATGTCTGCCTTTCCTTATCATATTACTCTTATTTTGGTATTAATCGATGCCCCCACCAATGTACATTGCATGTCAATGATGAGATGACTTAATTTTTTAGACTTACTGAAAAGAAGACTGGATGGGGGTGCCGGCCGTGGAAGGGCAGTCACTTTCTTGGCTTTGGGGAGCTGGGTGGCCACTGAGCAATGAGGCTGCCCAGAAGCGCACAGGCTATGGAGGGGACCCGTGCTAGCACAGGGCCCACAGCACAGCAGGCTGGCCTGCCTAGAGGGGCTCTGGACCACCTGCCATCCCTTCTGCCTGCTGCCCCCCCCCCCCCCACCCCGCAGCACATCCAGAAGAAGCCCTCAAACCAGCTAGTATTGATGGACACTGATAAGGGAGACTGGGCTCCTGGACAGGTAGAGACATTGTGGCCAGCACTCCTGGGAAGAGAGATAAAATGGCAGCAAGAATCGGCTTGGGGCTCTTCCTGGCAGCAGTGGCTCAAACAGGGTTGGCTAAGGGTGACCTGGGTGTTTGGAGTTCTCAGAGACAGAGGCAAAGCCCAGTTCTCCCTTGTCACTGCCTTGGGAACGGAAAGTGGGGTGCAAGACCTCTCAGTCCACAGAAGTCAGCATTCAGAAGATACCAGCCAGCCAGAGAAGATGACACCGAACTTAGAAGTCCAAACACACAAGCCAGCAGCAGGCGCCCACATTAGAGAAGCCAGTCAGGTGGTTAACGTCCCTCAGGAAAATCTGGTCACAGCCTCCACTGCTCTTTCCTCCTTTCTGCCTGTTTTTCTCTCTCTCCCTTTGTCTTCCTCTTTCTCTTCTTAAATACAAAAAAAAAAAACCTGCGTGTGCCCTGCCCACCCCTGCATGATAGGGCTGTAGTGTACACGCAGGGTCCGTCCCACCCCAGCCCACCCCACCCCACCGTTGCAGCCACACAGGCCACTGTGGGTCCTGGAAATGGGGTGCTGTTTGTACAAGGCCCTTGGAGGCGGCCCCTCTGTGGGTCGCTCTTACTGCCTCTGATAAACCAACTGGCTCAAATCTGTCCTGTGGCTCTCAGTTCCATGACCCTGGCTCAGAGCCTGGCATGACCTCCATGGCCCACAGAACCCATATGTACCCTTCCTAGAACAGTGTGGGTAGCACCTCCCTGTGACCATGTGATCACTGGCCACCCCAACATGCACGGACCATGTCCATCACCACAGGGCCACAGCTGAGAGGATCCAGGACTACTGCTTGGTGCTAAGCAGATGCTGTTGACAAATGACCCAATGAGGACACAATGGCAAGGGTGGAACAGGGGGGAAGCTGGAAAGGTGGCCCCATAGAGCCAAGGGTGAAACTGGAGGTGTCTGGGAGGATGACCCTATAGAGCCAAGGATGGAACAGGAGGCAGCTGGGAAGATGGTCCCATAGCATCAAGGACAAAACAGGGGACAGCTGGGAAGATGGCCCCATAGAGCAAAGGATGGAACTGGAAGCAGCTGGGAAGATGGCCCCATAGAGCAAAGGATGGAACTGGAAGCAGCTGGGAAGATGGCCCCATAGAGCAAAGGATGGAACTGGAAGCAGCTGGGAAGATGGCCCCATAGAGCAAAGGATGGAACTGGAAGCAGCTGGGAAGATGGCCCCATAGAGCAAAGGATGGAACTGGAAGCAGCTGGGAAGATGGCCCCATAGAGCAAAGGATGGAACTGGAAGCAGCTGGGAAGATGGCCCCATAGAGCAAAGGATGGAACTGGAAGCAGCTGGGAAGATGGCCCCATAGAGCAAAGGATGGAACTGGAAGCAGCTGGGAAGATGGCCCCATAGAGCAAAGGATGGAACTGGAAGCAGCTGGGAAGATGGCCCCATAGAGCAAAGGATGGAACTGGAAGCAGCTGGGAAGATGGCCCCATAGAGCAAAGGACAAAACAGGAGGCAGCTGGAAAAATGGTGCCACAGACCAAAGGATGGAACGGGAGGCAGCTGGGAAGATGACCTCATAAAACCAAGGATAAAATGGAAGGCAGCTGGGAAGATTGCCCCATGGATCCAATGGGCCACACAAACAAAGAAGCAGGGCTGCCCCAGGTGAGCCCCAGATGCCAGCAGCTGCTCGGTGCTAACCTTCACGGTCCCAACGCACACACACAAACACGTAGACACACAAGACACACATACACACACCCACAGAGCAGAGGCTGGAAGTACACTGCCGTCTTCCTCACCTTCCTGAGTGGGCAGAGCAGCAGCTTCAGGGACTGAAAAGCCCACTCTGAGGGCAGAAAGAAAAGGAAAGCAGGGTTCATCTCCTCCCTCAGAGTCCAGGTTCAAAACCCAGACTCACACTCTCCCTCAGTGATCCCCGGGCTCACACTCTCCCTCAGTAAAACCCCAGGTTCACACCCTCCCTCAGTATAACCCAAGACTCACACCCTCCCTCAGTGAAGCCCAGACTCACACCCTTCCTCAGTATAAGCTCAGTTTCACGTCCTCCCCCAGTGAACCCCCAAGATCACACCCTCAATAAGACCCCAGGTTCACACCCTTCCTCAGTGAACCCCAGGCTCACCCCCTCCCTCAGTTAACCCCAGATTCACACCCTTCTTCAGGATAACCCCAGACCACTGTTCTCTGTGTGCTGTAGGAGCTGTGCTGCTGACTCACTGAATGGCTAGACTGGCTCTCCAGGAGGGACTCTGTCATCTTCACTTTAACTGCTGTGGGAACAGGGGCTCTGTGAGACGAGGCTCTAGGTTTACACAGCTCTCAGGCAGGAGACCTGAGGCCAAAGTCTGACTCTTCAAAACCTCCAGCACAACCACCAGGCAGCACATGGAGTCAGATGGTAAAGGCTGGTGCGCCCACCATGCAATTTGTTGTAAGAAGGCATGCAGAGCCCTGGTGCATGTTCAGCAGGGGAGAGAATGAGTTCTATTGGCTCAAGGAGAAGGGGCCTTGTGGCAGTTTGGGGAAGGGACTTGAAGCAGGTTAGAGGGAAGGGGAGCTGCATGATGGGCCTCATGGCAGGGCTGAGTGGTCCGTGGAGGCTTCAGAACAGCAAGACCAGAGCTGAGCAAATCCTGAACTACCGCTGGGGTGCAGTGGGAGGGGCACTAGGATGCACTGCTGGATGGGACCCCGAGCAGGTGATGGGTAGTCATCAAGAAGGACTTCCAGGTACCTGGTTTAGACAATGGTTGGGTAGTGAAGCCTTCTCAAGACAGGGGATGAAGCAATCATCAGGTTTGCAGTGAAAGTCAGGACAAACTGGCTTCACGTTGGTTGGTTCTGAAGAACCTGTAAGTCTTCCAAGTAGATAGAGCCAAACACAGGCCTGGAACTCTGCAGAGAAGGCAGGGGCTAGAAATAGGTGTGGAGCCCTTGTGAGGGTGCAGCACCACCAGGGACTGTGTGCAGGTGCAAAGAGGAACTCCAGGGAGCAGAGAGAGAGAGAGAGAGAAAGAGAGAGAGAAATGAGGTCAGGGAAGACAGGGCCGAACTGGATGAAAGTGATCATGGGGAGACCACAAGGACCAATTGCCCCACAGGGCGTGTGGACAGTGATACCTAATACTAGAGAAAGCTGTCCTAGGATGCAACACCCAGTGGTGTGGGGACTGGGTCACTTTTGCCGCTCCTTCCTACCTGGGCACTCTTCATCCTCTGAGTGCGAACAACACACCTCTCCTATTCACCTTCTCCTGCATCCCCACAGTCTGGAGATCTGACCCACAGAAGGTCACGCTAGAGAATCATGAGGATTGATGGATGGATGGATGGATTTGTGCACTGCATTTTGCCAGCAGCTGAGGACTCCGCAGCGAGGATCGCCTCTGCCTCCAGGCACTGGCTGGGCTACAGCTCTAGCTGTACAGACTCCAATGTGACAGGCACAGCTCCCCTGGGCCGTGGTGAGCAGCAGAGCCTCAAACCAACTATACATGCCAAGGCTGAGACAGAGACACCTGTGTAGACTCCAGATAGCCAGAGAGTACCTGATGCCACCTTGAGCTCTTTCTCTGCCACACCAGAATGTGTACACGCAGGCACATGTGCACACACATGCACAAATGCATATTCACGCACCCACACATGCATGCTCACACAAACACATTCCAGAGCTTAGTGTCTCCCTCAGGGACAGGGCATACCTCTCCTCCACACCTCCTTTGCAGCCTGGGGAAAGCTTCTTGCCTCCCCGACCCCCTGTTAAGCACGCTCTGCACACGGGGACTTCCCAGCCCTCTCCCAGCTGTGTGCTGCTCTCTTGTGATCTGGCCACAGAGGCTGACAAGCATAGGCAGGTCTCCAACTTGGCCCCAGCTCCACTTGGAGGCTGGACTGGCAGATAAATTGGTCCTGGAGGGAGGTGAGGAGGGGAAACAGAAAGAGGGGGGCCTAGAGGGAAGATTTCAAATGCATTTCTCTGCTAAACCAAACTCCAGCTTTCCAAGGCTCATAGCTGTGTTGCAAAGGCTGACAGAGCGCCAGCCCAGGCTCAGGCAGATGGTGCCAGGAGGGGCACAGGCCAAGCAGGGTGGGCTGGGATCCATCAGAGTTCGATGAAGCAGTGGCTCCAGGAGGAATGGTCTGGCCTGCCGACCTCAGAGCATCTCTAGAGGCCATTCCGGCTCATTCCGGTTCTGTGAGAGCCAGAAGCCAGTCAGATCCAGCCTGAGAAGCGCCAGTATTTGTCCTAAGAGTGCGCTGAGAGAGGACTTGGTGTGCAGCCACACTCAGCAGGTGCCCCTGACCTTCAGCCCTTCGCAGACCAATGGCTGATACCAGCATGGCCGTTTTTAAGTCCAGAGGAGGAGGCTGCACAGCACAAGAGAATCCAACTTCAAAACCTACTTTCCTGTTGTTGTTGACCAATTCTTCTCAGAGGCTCCAACCAGAGGCCTGCAAAATGGAGGCCATCGAGACCCCCCACGTTCCAGTCCACATTCAGTAAAAAGCATGTGGAAGGGGGTGCCATCATTCCTGCTCATTCTGTTGTTACTTCCCTAAAGTCTTACCATAAAAGGCACAGTGCTCGCAGGAATTGCTGCTTCCAGGTATTGGAATGTGGAGAGCATCGCCTGACCACGGCTGGCTGCAGGTCCTGAGTATGGAGTCGGTGAACCAGGCGGACAGCACTCAGCCTGCAGAGCGGGCATCCTGGATTCCTGTCTCCCCGCGAGACAGTGGCTGCACCAGAGCTGCCATGGAGCCACAGGCTGTGGGAAGCTGGGATGGAGCACACCCCTTAGAAATAGACCTGGGGGTCTCCCACAGACAGTGTCATCCGGGGCCTGCCTACACAGTCTGTGTTGAGTCGGCAGGTGCAGCCGCGCCTACCTGAAATCTGAGTCAGACTCACCAGATGCCCACAGAGAAGGCATATGGAAGAGGGAAGTCCCCCGCAGAAGTCAGGAAAAGTCTGTATCATATACGTAACAATATATGGAATGCTATCTGTCTCAGGCTTAAAACCAGTATTGCCTATTCTGAAATCCCAACTGTGTCTGCTCTTAGCATGACACGCTGTGAAATGTAAAAGCCTGAAGCCCTTCAGTGGCTTTCTGGATGTCAGACAATTCTTGCAAATAGCAATTTAGTGAATACAACCTAACCAAATAAAATCATGCCAACTGGATTCCCTTTGATCCGGACATACCACTCTGATGTACGGAGGCCAGTATTTAACATCAGGTATGACAAGTCTGCTTCAGCAAAACCATTTGAAAATTGGTATTATGACATACCAAGGCCACACTACTACAGCTGACAGCCCACACCTCTCCAGCAGCCTGACTGCACCGAGAAATTAAGTGCTTACAGGGCACTGACAATTGTAAATCAAATTCATTCCTGAGAAAATGAATAAAGTGAATTTTTAAGAAATGCCTTGACTGGAATGTACTTGGAGGCATGGGTATGTTGTGGAGGAGAAGGACGCCAACCCAAGACCAACTTGCCTACAAAAGTGGTTTCTCCAGTCTACAAGCTTGTGCCTGTCTCCTAAATTTCCATGTTAAAATCCTAACCCCTAGGTGACAGTATTTGGAAGACTTGGGAAGCTGATTAGGTCATGAAAGCAGAGCCCTCATGAGTAAGGTTAGTGACGTCAAAAAAAGAGGTCCAAGAAACCTCCCTTCCCCTTGGCTGGGGAACCAAATCTCCATGAAGTGGGTTTTAAAGGGGATTCCCATGAAGGCTCAGGACAGAGGAGAGCTGCAGAGACAGCCCCTGCCTTGCGAAACATCTGAGTGGTCACGAATAGAATGTGGGTAGACATATGGATGGTAAAGGCCTTTCTGGTGAGCTCTCAAATGGAAATGAGGAACATTTGAGGATGAAATACAAATGAGGATGACAGAGGAAAGGCCACCCTTGTTATAAAATGGTGAACTTGGCTGGATTGTGTTTGTGTCAGGTGTTTTACGGAAGGTGAAGCTCACAAACAATGGAGGTGGATATTTGGCTGAGCAGAGGGCTACAGGAGCAGCTGGTTCCTCTTGACTCCTCATAGTGAGATGGGAGAAGAGTGAAGAAATTTGAAGACAGAGATGGTAATCCAAAAGGAAGCAAAGCTTAAAAATTAGGAAAATTCTCAGCCTATCCATATCGGAAACACAAAACAGCCTGTTTGGGAAAGAACAAGGGTGTGGCCAAGAGACCTTTGATAGGGAAATTAGCATGAATCTGCCATCTCAGCAGAAGACAGGTGCCATTCATGAAGACAATGGGGAGATTAGCCAGAACCTAGTGTCCATGACCATGGAAGAATGACCCCAAAGGAGTTTCAGAGCCTGAAGTGTGGCATGGTATCAAAGGAGAGGCCACAGCCACCTAGCCATGTCATACATCTTAGTTCTACTCCCTACACTTAGACACCAAACTGCTTAGTGGCCCCAGGTGTGGCTCTGGTGCACTGGAGGGGAATGCATTTTGTGCAGAAAGGCTATGAGAGCATGACTACCTCCACCTAGATTGTTCTAGAGGGTTCTAGGGAGTAACATGACCCAGGCAGAGGGGTACCCAGGACAGGGCAACTGCAGGGAGCCCCCACTAGGGCAACGCCCAGTGAGGCCATGGGCATCAGGCTGCTCAAAGCCATGGGAGTGGGGCTGCCTGGAGCCTTGGGCACCCAACTCCTATGTGACAAAACTGTGGATTATGCCCTCCACCCCAGGGTGCCTGGAAGGTGGGATCCCAGCCCCATTGGACCTGGAGGGCAGAGCATTCAGCCGATGTTGATTCTTGATCTTTAAGGCCTTTCTTCTTCCTTGTTTTCCCCCATGGAATACAAATGTCTTTTCTACACGTGCCCCACAACTGTATTTTGAAAGCACATAAAACATTTCATTTCACCAGCTCATAGATGATGAATTTGCCTCAAGATGAATCCCACCTTTGAGTGTCACTGATATCTGATTCAGATGAGACTTTAGACTTTTGCATTGCCACTGAAATTAATGAAAACTTTTAAGGTTATTGAGATGGAACGAATGTATTTTGTATGTGAGGACATGAATTAGGAAGGGTCAGGGCAGAATGCTATAGTTTGAGTGTACGTATATCTTCAAAATTTATATGTTGCAAATTAAACCCCAATTTGATGGTATTAAGAGGTGTGTCCTTAGGGAGGTGATTAGGCCCTGAGGGCTCCACCAACAAGAATGAGACTAATGCCCTATGAAAGATGCTTCAGAGAACTTCCTAGTCCTTTTGCCTCTTCTGCCCTGTGAGTGCATAATGTGCAGCCATTCTTCCATTGCACCATCGTGCCTTAAGCCATGGGAAGACACTGCAACAAGGTGCCATCTTGGAAGCAAAGAGGAGTCTCACTGGACACCAAAGCTTCAAGCACCTTGATCTTGAACTTTCCAGCCTCCAGAATTGTGAGAAATGAATTTCCTATTTACAAATTACCTGGTCTAAGATATTGTGTTATAGCAGCATGATCAGAATAAGAGAGTTATTTTATGTATTTATAAAAATACAATGTTCTGTCGAGCTCCCTAAGGCTTGTGGTAGGATTTGGGAAGTAGGTTATTTTACACCAAGAGTGGGAAGAGACAGACATGCATCTGAGCCTTTCAAAAAGCCTGAAGTCTGGTCATTGTTATCCTGGTTAGTCTAGTTAAGACTCTGACTAAAATCAAGAGTCACTCCCTCCTTAAGGGCTGTGTTCCAAGGGGAAAAAAATCACTCTATATAGATGCGTCCTCAGATCAAAGAAGATGTGGCCTTGGGTCTATGCAGATGTGGCCTCAAATACTAGAGCAGGGAGGGAGCCACCTTAGTCTTTACTTAGTCTGCCCCCCTTTACTTAGTCTTTACTTAGTCTTACTCAGTCTGCTTAAAATGCAGCGGAATATTCTAGTTAGTTTAGGAAACTTCAGAGACCCAATAAGGCCACCAACACTTCCACACCCAGGGCAGGAGTCTCTATGGGAAATGGAGTGCTCCAAGTTGCCACAGGTGCAGTGTGTGAGCTCAGTGTGTGCATGTATACACAGGGGAAAGCAAAGCAAGCACTTGTTTGCATAGAGCCTCTCTGCATGCTCACAGACACACAGAGAAACGTGCAAAGAGCCACTGCACCTTCAGGAAACTTCCAGAGGCCCTTCCAAGTAGACCACTGGGTCTTCACCCACAGACTATGCATGAAGGTTTCACGAAGCACCCCATCCTCAATGTGAAATATCGTGGTTCACCTGGTTGAAACCTTCCACCAGGGGGCAAAATTTTCCATTCCACAGTGAGAACCCAGGCCCAATCCTGCTACAAGGAGACCCATCATGCCTTTACCTTCCATGGAGATGTAATGGTGGCAAGGCAGATGCTCTCCTCGACTGGAGCAAAGAGATGGGGAAGTAAAGGCAGAAGAGTCCCACGGGGAGCAAAAAGAGGTGTGAGGGAAGAGGCTGGACAAGGCAGAGTATGAGGACTGAAGCCCAAATCAAGCCTCTTGGACCTCAATAGCTGTCAAGGTCTTGTCTTGGCTACAAATAAAATATTGCATTTTAAACCCCCAAATATGTCGAGACTATCCTCTGCCTCTCTGTCCCTAACCTTTCCAGACTGAGCTCCAGGATGCCAGGGAAGAGCAGCAGGGCAGTTAATTCCTGCATTCCTTCCACCTACAGCAGGCTCTGGGAGTCCAGTACATGCAGGGCCTGGGGGACACAGCAGAGCCCCAACTGAGACAGAGGCGAAGCTCAGCAGCCAGTCAAACCCAGCCTGGTTCTGCTTCCAGATTAAAATGACTCTGTGTTAGTGTGTTTCTACACTGCTATGAAGAAATACCCAAGAATGGTAATTTGTAAAGAAAAGAGGTTTTTACGGTTTTAGGTCTAACATTTAAGTATTTAATCCATCTTGAATTAATTTTTGTATAAGATGTAAGGAAGGGATCCAGTTTCAACTTTCTACTTATGGCTAGCCAGTTTTACCAGCACAATTTATTAAATAGAGAATCCTTTCCCCATTTCTTATTTTTGTCAGGTTTGTCAAAGATCAGATGGTTGTACATGTGTGGTATTATTTCTGAGGGCTCTGTTCTGTTCCATTGGTCTACATCTCTGTTTTGGGAGCAGTGCCATGCTGTTTTGGTTACTATAGCCTTGTAGTATAGTTTGAAGTCAGGTAGCGTGATGCCTCCAGCTTTGTTCTTTTGGCTTAGGATTGTCTTGGCTATGTGGGCTCTTTTTTGGTTCCATATGAACTTTAAAGTAGTGTTTTCCAATTCTGTGAAGAAAGTCATTAGTAGCTTGATGGGGATGACATTGAATCTATAAATGACCTTGGGCAGTATGGCCATTTTCACGATATTGATTCTTCCTATCCATGAGTATGGAATGTTCTTCCATTTGTTTGTGTCCTCTTTTATTTCATTGAGCAGTGGTTTGTAGTTCTCCTTGAAGAGGTCCTTTACGTCCCTTGCAAGTTGGATTCCTAGGTATTTTATTCTCTTTGAAGCAATTGTGAATGGGAGTCCACTCATGATTTGGCTCTCTGTTTATCTGTTATTGTTGTATAGGAATGCTTGTGATTTTTGCACATTGATTTGGTATCCTGAGACTTTGCTGAACTTGCTTATCAGCTTAAGGAGATTTGGGGCTGAGACGATGGGATTTTCTAAATATACAATCATGTCATCTGCAAACAGAGACAATTTGACTTCCTCTTTTCCTAATTGAATACCCTTTATTTCTCGTGCCTGCTTGCCCTGGCCAGAACTTCCAACACTATGTTGAATAGGAGTGGTGAGAGAGGACATCCCTGTCTTGTGCCAGTTTTCAAAGGGAATGCTTCCAGTTTTTGACCATTCAGTATGATATTGGCTGTGGGTTTGTCATAAATAGCTCTTATTATTTTGAGATATGTCCCATCAATACCTAATTTATTGAGAGTTTTTAATATGAAGGGCTGTTGAATTTTGTCAAAGGCCCTTTCTGCATCTATTGAAATAATCATGTGGTTTTTGTCTTTGGTTCTGTTTATATGCTGGATTACATTTATTGATTTGCATATATTGAACCAGCCTTGCATCCCAGGGATGAAGCCTACTTGATCATGATAGATTAGCTTTTTGATGTGCTGCTGGATTCGGTTTGACAGTATTTTATTGAGGATTTTTGCATTGATGTTCATCAGGGTTATTGGTCTAAAATTCTCTTTTTTTGTTGTATCTCTGCCAGGCTTTGGTATCAGGATGATGCTGGCCTAGGATTCCCTCTTTTTCTATTGATTGGAATAGTCTCAGAAGGAATGGTACCAGTTCTTCCTTGTACCTCTGGTAGAATTCGGCTGTGGATCCACCTGGTCCTGGACTTTTTTTGGTTGGTAGGCTATTAATTATTGCCTCAACTTCAGAGCCTGTTGTTGGTCTATTCAGGGATTCAGCTTCTTCCTGGTTTAGTCTTAGGAGGGTGTATGTGTCCAGGAATTTATCTATTTCTTCTAGATTTTCTAGTTTATTTGTGTAGAGGTGTTTATAGTATTCTCTGATGGTAGTTTGTATTTTTGTGGGATCGGTGGTGATATCCCCTTTATCATATTTTATTGCATCTATTTGATTCTTCTTTCTTTTCTTCTTTATTAGTCTTGCTAGTGGTCTACCAATTTTGTTGATCTTTTCAAAAAACCAGCTCCGGGATTCATTGATTTTTTGAAGGGTTTTTTTGTGTCTCTGTGTCCTTCAGTTCTGCTCTCATCAAGGACTTCATGTCTGAAACACCAAAAGCAATGGCAACAAAAGCCAAAATTGACAAATGGGATCTAGTTAAACTAAAGAGCTTCTGCACAGCAAAAGAAACTACCATCAGAGTGAACAGGCAACCTACAGAATGGGAGAAAATTTTGCAATCTACTCATCTGACGAAAGGCTAATATCCAGAATCTACAAAGAACTCAAACAAATTTACAAGAAAAAAACAAACAACCCCATCAAAAAGTGGGTGAAGGATATGAACAGACACTTCTCAAAAGAAGACATTTATGCAGCTAACAGACACATGAAAAAATGCTCATCATCGCTGGCCATCAGGGAAATGCAAATCAGAACCACAATGAGATACCATCTCACACCAGTTAGAATGGCGATCATTAAAAAGTCAGGAAACAACAGGTGTTGGAGAGGATGTGGAGAGATAGGAACACTTTTACACTGTTGGTGGGACTGTAAACTAATTTAACCATTGTGGAAGACAGTGTGGTGATTCCTCAAGGATCTAGAACTAGAAATACCATTTGACCCAGCCAACCCATTACTGGGTATATACCCAAAGGATTATAAATCATGCTACTATAAAGACACATGCATACATATGTTTATTGTGGCACTATTCACCGTAGCAAAGACTTGGAACCAACCCAAATGTCCATCAATGATAGACTGGATTAAGAAAATGTGGCACATATACACCATGGAATACTATGCAATCATAAAAAAGGATGAGTTCATTTCCTTTGTAGGGACATGGATGAAGCTGGAAACCATCATTCTCAGCAAACTGTCACAAGGACAAAAAACCAAACACCACATGTTCTCACTCATAGGTGGGAACTGAACAATGATATCACTTGGACACAGGGTGGGGAATATCACACCTGGGCCTGTTGTGGTGTGGGGGCAGTGGGGAGGGATAGCATTAGGAGATATACCTAATGTAAATGACGAGTTAATGGGTGCAGCACACCAACATGGCACATGTATACATATGTAACAAACCTGCACGTTGTGCACGTGTACCCTAGACGTTAAAGTATAGTTTAAAAATGTAAAAAGAAAAGAAAAGAGGGTTAATTGACTCACAGTTCCATATGGCTGAGAGACCTCAGGAAACTTACAATGATGGAGGAAGGCACCTCTTCACAGGACAGCAGGAGAGAGGATTAGAGCCAGCAGGGAAAATGCCAGACGCTTATAAAACCATCAGATCTCGTGAGAACTCACTCACTATCATGAAAACACCATGGGGGGAACCACCACCATGATTGAATTCCCTCCACCTGGTCCCACCCTTTGACACTAGGGGGTTATTACAATTCAAGGTGAGATTTGGGTGGGGACACAGAGCCAAACCATATCAACCTCAGACCACCGCAATCAACAGTGCAGCCAATGTTTCCTGGAATCGTTGAGCAGACATCAAATGGAGTAGCTGCCTTCTGTGTAGAGGCTGTGGTATGGATGTCTCTATGTTGGACCCACACTTGGCTTCATGCAAGTCACACCTATCAGACGCATGACACAGATGAAGCCAGCTGGGCCCGAGCACGCCCATGCCTGTCCATGTCTGTGCTGCCTCGCTGCAGGCGTGTACTCTCCTGCTGTGCACTGAGGTGGATGCTGCGTGACTGGGACATTGTCTCTACCTGTCTCTGCCTCTGTGCCTGTCTGCCCCACACACACACATGTGCGTACACACACGATATCGCTGGCCCCGCCCATGAGAATGCACTCCATGTGACCACCGTGGATCCTACCATGACCAGCACCAGAAAAGAGGCGTTCTTCAGCACAGCTCAGGAGGGGAACTCACCCAGCTTTTGAAAGCTTTGATCCATCATCCTCACTTTGAGTACAATTCAAATAAAAACCTCCAGAGGCCATCCCTTTTTAAAATTCATTTCTCATTGCCTTTCTTTTTTCTCTCTTTTTCCTCTCTAGATGGTGGCAGCAAAATTCAAAGCAAGAGAATCCCCAGGGAAAGGACAAGATGGCAAGACCCGGCCTGGGGTGTCCACAGCCCTCCCCTCCGACAGTCCCTGCCTGGGGCCTTTGCTCCCCACCATCTAAGTCTTGGAGGACGTCAGCTTTTTTCTCAAAAGGATCCATCCCTTAGAGGTTTTCTCTCAACTTCTACACCCAGAACTGTCTCCAAAACGGGAAGCGTGTTAGCTGGGAATGACTCGTTCCTAGCAAGCCCACTCCATCTGCATGGGCTCGGTGCTGCTGGGATCTGGGATCCGTCCTAACTTGTGATTCTCATGCTGTTCCCTTGGGATTCTCGCTGAAATGCCAGCCACTACGTTGGCTCCCTTATAATCACCTCTTGCCCACTAGGGAAGGTAAAATAGCATCGAATCAGGAGGAGGAGGAATCGGAAGCACTGTGGTGGGATATGGTTAGGTTTTCTTCCTCCCAGCCCTGAACAGGAGCCTCTAAATTTTTCAACAGCTGTCTTTGCCCCTCTTGGAGAGAGCCCCATCTGTTCCCCTTCCTCACTGCGTAATCCTTGCCATACGCCCCTGCTCGCTGCCATTTCTGAAGGACACAGGGGGCTTCTGTTACCTGAGCCCTTTTTCCCTCACAGATACCTGCAGGCTGAAGCTGGCTGGGGAGGCCTCTTCAAGGGACGCCTAGCCCCTGGACATCATCCAAGTTGGCAGCTTCACCGCAGAGCTGCTGAGAGAAAGGCGCGGGGGGCAGCCTGGGCTGAGCCAAGATAAAGCTGCAGGAACCTGCTGCTGCCAGAGGGGATGTTTGCTGGCTTCCCACAGGTGACCAGTGTGGGCAGAGACCAGCCAGGACTCCAGCTCGGGGTGGGCACAGGGCCACGCAGGGCTCTGGGCTGGGCCCTGGTTTGAACCAACAACGCCAGCTGCCTGGTGGTGGGAACAAACACAAGCACCAGGCTCAGTTTTCAAACCTCTCCTCCTCCATCTCCTGTTATTTAAGGTCACACCACACTGGAAGTGAGTCAGGCAGGTGGAGCCCTTTATGTCCATGAGGCAGGTGCAGCAGCCCAGGGAAGCAGGGTAGCCTGTCCCAGGAATAGCCAATGTCACCTGGAAGCAGAGTCAGATGAGGGCTGTGTGGGTGGCTCCAGTCATGTGGACAGCAGGCCTGACTCTCCCTGTCCCCGTGAGCCACATGAAGGTGCCGCGGATCCGTCCAGGCGTGGGTGTTGTTCTCTTCCGGCCCAGCCTTCTGCCTCTTTCCACACACACGGTTGGGGCAGCATCTCCTGTCTGCTGCCATCTCCTCTGCCAGTGGGGGTGCATCAGCTGACCCTGTGCCCTCCGGCCTCATTTTTCATGGGTGTTGCCACTGGCTGTCTGCCCCTCCCCGTATTAACTCTCACCCTCTGGTGGCAGAGAACTTGTCTTGACCATCTCTGTATCTCCAGCCCCCAGTGGCCCTCCGTGCGCATTTGCCAAGGGAAATATATGCAAAAAGTACATTCGTATATCACAGCCCTGAGCAGACACACCCGGAATCATTGTTGTTGCTTTGTAGACAGGGTCTGTCCCTGGACACCCTGCCTTTGACTGCTGGGCCTGAGGGTGTGGGAGGACAATGAGACACATCAGAAGGAAACAGAGAAGGGAGAGTGAGAGCCTGTCTTTCATCCAGCTCCCTCCCTGCAGGGCCACCCCTGGCCAACCTTAGGCCAAAGGACACAGATGCCGGCAAACATCTCTGCCAGCCCTCAGGGCTAGATATTCATCCACAATGTACCTTTTAGGCCTGGGTTGGGGAGGCCTGGACTCCACAGCAGCCCATACTTTGTACTCGAGTCTCACCTGACTCCAACAACAGGCTGGATCCCAGGCTCAATCCCTGCATGAACTGCCTCCTGCTCAACGCTGGAATTCTGATGGACACAAGCACCATGTCACTCGATTTCTTTATTTTACACATTGAACATGAGATCCTAAAAATGGTAAAAGGGTTTACTCAATGTCCCAAAGCCAGACAGTGGCAGGGCAGCCCCCATCCTCAGCATGGTCTGGGCTCTTTTTTGTGCAGAAGAAATCTGTGCCCACTCTCAGCTCTCCACATTGCTGAGATAGTGCCGTGTGTGTGTGTGTGTGTGTGTTTGTGCTTGCATGTGCATATGCTGCATCTGTGCACATATACTTATGATTACGTGTGGACATGTGTGGGACTGTGTACATGTGAGTACATGGTATCTGTGTGCATATGTGTATGATCATGTGTGGGTGTGTGTGCACATGTGTGTGCCTGTGTGTATTTGTGCATGCACATGTGTTTGTATGTGGTATCTGTGCACATATGTTTGTGATTATATGTGGACATATGTGTGCACACATCTGTGCCTGTTAGGGTTCGGGTTAGGGTTTGTTCGTGTGCCTGCATATATGGGCGTGTGTGTATGTGTGAGTATGTGTCTCTGTGTGCTTGTGCATGGGTACATATGTGTGTTGAGTACATGTGTGCACACAACTGCATTTGTGCATGCATGTGTGCATGTGAATCGGAGGAGGCAGAGTGCTGAGCCAGGCTTGTCCAGGCACAGGAAATCTGGGCCGAGAGTGAGGGAGCGTCTCATGGGCCCAGCCAGGGAGAGGACGGGAATCCACACGGGAGCAAACGCCTCCCAGCTGTGGGATCTTCACAGCCTGCCCAAGCTGCATGTCTGTCGTTTTCAGCTCACATGATACTCAGTCAAAGTCCCCAAAGGTACGAATAGGAAATGTTCCCTCCACCACGTTAAAGATGATGACACAGAGGCCCAAGGAGCATCTGCCTGATATCGTGCAGCACATGAAATTTAAAATGAGGAAGAGAATCGTGCTGACTCTCACCTCTGCCCTGGACTGACTAGTGTGCGGTGGTCTGCCCTCTTGGGCATCTGGGTCTGTGTGACAGGGCGGCTGCCAGGCACCCCCTCAGGTCTTCGGTTTCCTTGTGTATCACAGGAAGGGATCAGATTCCCTCCAAGGCCTCCTCCGCCTCGCAGGCAATTCCCAAGCCAACCTAGCAGGAAGTGATGGGCTAGAGAGGGAGCAAAGACTCCCGGGGGCATCCCTGTGAACATCCGTCTTTGTCGCACACAGGAAGGCCAGAGCTGAGCTCCCACCACACCCTCCTCTGCCTGGACCAGGCTCCCAGGGAAGCGAGTTACTCTACATGCCCTTCAGGTACAGTTCCCATGGCTCCTTGGACACAGCCCCATTGCGGCCTCCTCTAGGATATGCTGTGTCTCCAAAACGTGCTACACATACTCTGGATTTCTCTCCTTTCCCCCTGTGGTAAAGCACAGAAACACCACACGGAATCTATCAGTCAAATGCGTCTGTGAAATAGCCTCTCCTCACTTCACCGTGGAGATTTCAGAGGAGCAGAAGGCATTCGAAACCTCACATGAAGTGATAAACCAAGGCAGATAAAATCCCAGGGTCTAAGGTAAGAACTTTGTCTTATTTTTGTCTCTGTCCATAGCCACCCTGACCACTCCCACCCACACAGCTAACTCCAGCAGCTTCTGCAAGGCTCAGGCCCCCACGCAGACCAGCGGAATTGAGGTGGAGAAATAGTCCAGGAAAGACACAGAGGAAAACCATCAAAAGTGATACCTCAAGATGTCTCTGAGCCATTAAAAAGCAACAAAGAAACAAACAAAAAACCAGCGAACTCCATTAAGATCTTAAAAGCGGAAGTCATCTCCAAGTCAAGCATTCTTTATCTCATAAACAGAGGCTGCAAATTTCATAATTCCAAACATTCAAGCTCATCTTCCAGAAAAGCATCTGCAGAGCTGGGTGCTGCGAGTTCAGAACAGGCCATCCCATAAAGCCAGGTGGGTGAGCCTAGCTGCTGAGCCTAGCTGCTGAGCCTCTCCTGCCTGTCCCTAGGCTTGGCCAGCCTGCTGAGGGTACAGACAGTTGGTGTGGGTGACAACTCCCAGGCCTCCTCCCAAGGTTTCTCTCCTCTCCTCCCCTTCTGTTTCAGCAACAAGTCATTGGTCTTCAGCTACCCTGGCACACTTGCTCCATGGAAATGTGTGTCACAGCAGTGCTGGCATCATGACTGTGAGGACGGCACAGGCCAGGGCTTGGTGGACGGGACACTGCTACGACAGCTTTGCTTCTTTTTACCATCACGGGCAAGAGGAGGAAGATAATGCAATCAAGGTGTGAGGTGCACAGGCGCTGCTGTGCGTCCCCATCTGTGATCACCCCCTAGGATTCCAAAGGAATTTCGTAACCTGCAGTGCGGTCTTTGTGGTTGGGCACCTCAAGGAGGGGACCCTCCACAGGCTTAGGGATTCCCAAAGTGCTGTTGCAACCCCGTGCGGACCCTTACTCCACACTCACCACCCGCTGGACGCTTGGCATCACTGTGGCCCTCCTCCCTCACCCGGACCATAACATGATGCCCATTTTATAGGTGAAAGCATGGAGGGACAGAGAGGTCCAGGAACTTGCCCCAGCTCCCACATCCGTGAGCCGGTGTGATCCAGCCAGCCCGCTTCCCAGCCCTGAGGCCAGAGCTCCTAATCGGAGGATTTGCACTTCCCTGGGAAAAGGTTCCATGACTTGTGTTTCCCTCTGAGCCCCAACTACAAACTTCGAATCAAGAGGAACTCTCAGGGGCAGCCCACATGCCGGGCGCCCTCGTTCCAAAATAAGCCCAACAACAAGCAGGGGCATGCAGGGAGCTTAGAACCTCGGAGCTGCTGCTACACATGAATTATTCACCCACGAGGAAGCACCAGCCCAGCCGTGGAGACACCAATGCTGCTGACAAAATCAATTGCATTTTTATACAAAAATAAAAAAAAATCAAAACGGAAGGGGAAAACCGAAAAAGAAAAAGACCTTTCCTTTTAACCATGTTAACTCCGAGACAGTTTTCTTTTAAAGCATGCAGAGCCCATGGGTATTTCCTCCTCAGCCGGGCGTTTCCTTCCTGGCAGGGCAAGCAGCTGGGGGGAGTGCGGCCCAGCTCCCGCAGCTCCGTGGGCCCGGGTGGTGCTGTGCCCTCCTGCACAGCCACACTAAAGCCTGCCAGCCTTGGGAAATTCCACTCACTGCCCACAGCAGGCGGCCTGGGAAGAAAGCAGAACCACTCACCACAGTGAGTGCCGTTCTCTTGGGGACCCCACCCTGACTCCTGGAGAGAAGCCGCCTGGGGCATCTGTCACCCGTGACGCCACCCCAGAGCCGAGAGCCTCGGAAAGCAGGCAGGTGGCCTCCCTCCCAGCCACACTCAGACACCATGGCTGTGATTACAAAGAACGCAGGGACCAGAGCACTCAGGCTCTGTGTATGGCAACCCTGTGCAGCTGGGGACACATACACACCACAGCATGCCACATATACATACACACCACACACACACACACACCACACCACAGCATGCCACATATACATACACATACACACACACACCACAGCATGCCACATATACATACACCACACACACACACACACCACAGCATGCCACATATACATACACACCACACACACACACACCACACCACAGCATGCCACATATACATACACCACACACACACACAAACCATACACACCATAGCACAGCACACACACACAAACACAAACTATACACACCACAGCAAACATACACACAAACACAAGCCATACACACCACAGCAAACACACACACCATACATACCACAGTACAGCACACGCAAACCATACACACTGTAGCACAGCACACACACACACAAACACAAACTGTACACACCACAGCAAACACACACAAACCATACATACCACAGCACAGCACATACAAACCATACACACCGTAGCACAGCACACACACACAAACACAAACTATACACACCACAGCACACACACAAAAACACACCACAGCACAGCACACACACACACAAACCATACACACCATAGCACAGCGCACACACACACACATACAAACACAAATTCTACACACCACAGCACAAACACACAAACACAAACCCCACACACCACAGCAAACACACACAAACCATACACATCATAGCACAGCACACAGACACACAAACACAAACCATACACACCACAGCACAGCACACCACACACACACACCATATACACTACAGCAAACACACAAACACAAACCATACACACCACAGCAAACACACACAAACACACACAAACCATACAAACCACAGCACAGTACACACACACAAACACAAACCATAGACACCACAGCAAACACACACAACAGCAAACACACACAAACCATACACACCACAGCACAGCACACACACACACACACAAACCATACACACCACAGCACAGCACACACACATACACACACACACCATACACACCACAGCACAGCACACACACACATACACACACACACCATACACACCACAGCACAGCACACACACACACACAAACCATACACACCATAGCACAGCGCACACACACACACATACAAACACAAACTCTACACACCACAGCACACACACACAAACACAAACCATACACACCACAGCAAACACACACAAACCATACACATCATAGCACAGCACACAGACACACAAACACAAACCATACACACCACAGCACAGCACACCACACACACACACCATATACACTACAGCAAACACACAAACACAAACCATACACACCACAGCAAACACACACAAACCATACACACCACAGCACAGCACACACACACACACACAAACCATACACACCACAGCACACCACACACACATCATACACACCACAGCAAACACACAAACACACACAAACCATACACACCACAGCAAACACACACAAACTATACACACCACAGCACACATACACAAACACAAACTATACACACCACAGCACACATACACAAACACAAACTATACACACCACAGCACAGCACACCACACACACACCATATCCACCACAGCACACACACACAAACACAAATCATACACACCACAGCACAGCACACACACCATACACACCACAGCAAACACACACAAAAACCATATACACTACAGTAGAGCACACCACACACACAAACACAAACCATATACACCACAGAGGAGCAAACCATACACACAAACGATACACACCACAGCACAGCTCACACACACACACATACACACACACACCATACACACCATAGCACAGCACACACACACAAACATACACACACACACCATACACACCACAGCACAGCACACACACAAACACACACACACCATACACACCACAGCACAGCACACACACACACACACACATACACACCATCCACACCACAGCACAGCACACACACATACACACACACACACCATACACACCACAGCACAGCACACACACACATACACACACACACCATACACACCACAGCACAGCGCACACACAAACATACACACACACACCATACACACCACAGCACAGCACACACACACAAACATACACACACACACCATACACACCACAACACAACACACACACAAACATACACACACACACCATACACACCACAGCACAACACACACACAAACATACACACCATACACACCACAGCACAGCTCACACACACATACACACACACACCATACACACCACAGCACAGCACACACACACAAACATACACACACACACCATACACACCATGGCACAGCGCACACACACACAAACATACACACACCATACACACCACAGCACAGCACACACACACATACACACACACACACCACAGCACAGCACACACACAAACACAAATCACACACACCACAGAACATGCACACAAACCATACACACCACAGCACAGCACACACAAACGCAAGCCATACACACCACAGCACACACACACACTAACGCAAGCCATACACACCACAGCACAGCACACTACACACACACACCATACACACCACAGCAAACACACACAAACCATACACACCACAGCAAATACACACAAACCATACACACCACAGCATACACACAAACACAAACTATACACACCACAGCACAGTACACACACCATACACACACCACAGACACCACACACTACACACACCATATCACACATACCACACGAGTGCACGCCACAAGCATGCACCCCGCATGCACACACACTGCACACACATAGACACACACCACCTTTCCCACCAGCACAGCCGCTCTGGGGTTGGAGGAGGCTGGGTGTGGTCTTTGTTGTTCTTTGCTTAGGAAGCTGTGAGCCCAGCACAATTCTATGTGTCCCCTCCCCTGCGGCACACTTAATCTCCCCTGGCCCCCCACCTCCCTCTCCCATCCCCCCTCTCTCTCCCCACTGTGGTCCTGGGCTCAGGCTGACAGGAATCCTAGGAGGCAGGGAAAATGGAAAAGAGATGGACTGCAGGGGCAGCTGGATGGACACTAGGTGCTCACAGGAGACTAGCAGCCAGGTGCCCAGCCTCACCAGGAGCTGGGCAAGGCCAAGGAGGGAGGCAGGAGGGACAGGAGAGGGCCTCGGGGGGATGGGGAGCCAGGAAGGGAGGGAAGACTGTTGGGAGGGCCTGGGTGGGGGAAGGAAGCCAGGCAGGGAGGCGGGGGAGGGAGGATGTGGGGAGGGCCTGGCAGGGGAAGGAAGCCAGGGAAGGAGGGGAGGGAGGGAGGACTGGGGAGGGCATGGCAGGGAAGGGAAGCCAGGGAGGGAAAGCAGGAGAGGGAGGACTGTAGGGATGCACTGGGGGGAAGGGAATCCAGGGAGGGAGGTGGGGGAGGCAGGACTAGGGGAGGGCTTGTAGGGGAAGGGAAGTCAGGAAGGGAGGGAAGGGAGAGAGAACTGCAGGAAGCCTGTAAGACTCCACCCTTCAAGCAGGGGCTTCCTGACCTGGTCAAGGCAGGCTCCGCCCTTTCACTCCCCAAAGCTGTCCCACCCAGGGTGGAAGAGGTCAGTAAAGGCTGGTGGTCTGGTGTCTCTGCACCTGTGCAACTCCCATCTGCCTGCCCCCTCCACAGCATGGGAGTTACTGAACCTGGGGACAGGTGCAGGCCTGGCCTCCCCCAGACCCCCTCTACCACCTAAGGGAAACTGCAAGCCCATTGGCCACTCAGAGTCCTCCTCCACACCGAGGGTCTTTCCTGAAGGCTCCTCCTTCCTTCCTGCCCTCCCCCTCCCCCTCCTTCGTTTTTTCTTTTTGCTTCTTTGCTGGAAACTCTGCCCAGGCCCTCTGGCTGTGGGGCCCTGCAGGGTCAGGCCAGATGGCCGCTGTCAGCCTCCTGTCCCCTCATTTCAGTTGCCTGGGATGCTTCGGGAGTGGACGGAAGGGCAGGCTGGCTGTGATTAGTGATTGTTCTGAAACAACAGACATGATTCAGAGCTTCCCCAGGCAAGCAGGCCACAGGGAACCCGGCACGGATGTTCCTTTACTGACCTCCTCCACCCTGGGTGGGACAGCTTTGGGGAGTGAAAGGGCGGAGCCTGCCTTGACCAGGTCAGGAAGACCCTGCTTGAAAGGGCAGAGTCTTGGAGGCTTCCCGCAGTTCTCTCTCCCTTCCCTCCTTTCCTGACTTCCCTTCCCCTACAGGCCCTCCCCTAGTCCTGCCTCCCCCACCTCCCTCCCTGGATCTCCTTCCCCACAGTGCATGTGACTGCACCCCAATGCCATGGAGCTCTGCCAGATCCTGGGTCGTGCTCATCTAGGGAGCCTGTGGTCATGCCTGGACCCTCAGAGACACAGGGGTCAACAGCTCTGGAATGAATGGAAGAGTCCGTCCGTGTCATGAGGATCCAGTCCTCATGCTGATCCCCAGTCCACCTACTCGCCTAGGGCAGCCCAGCCATGGTCCAGCTGCTGTGAGAAGGCCCTGGTCCTGCTGTGGAGCAGTTGCCCTGGCCTGGAGCCTGGACAGCCCCAGCTCCCTCCTGCAGCTTCCCTCCCTCCAGCCGCTGGGGCAGGTAGTGGGGTCCACTTGTCAATCATCGTGTATTGGATCTTCAGTGGTGTTTCCCTCTATAACATTTCTGGGCCAGAGCCTCCTATGTGGAAGTGTGAGGCAGGGGCCTTGCTGACAAGGCTGGAGAGTCCGGGACGCTCGGCAGCCCCTCCTTCACAGGTGAGGAAATCACCCCACATCACAGGTGAGCAGGAATCTGCGGCCACCAGGGCTGCGCAGCGCAGGAGGGGCGTCTTGGGGCAGGGTCCTCCTGGCCCAGCCCGGCCTTTCCCACCCTAGCGTGGCTGCCCTTCCTGGAACTCCTGGGGCGCCCATGCTGCTCCTGAGCTCTGGCAGCCTGCACCCTTGCTCTGGAAGGCAGGTCCAGCTGGGCTGACACTGTGGGAGCCCCACTTCGGAACAAGTGTCAACAGCAGAGGCCGGCCCCCGAGAACGCACAGACACCCTTCCTGCTCCCAGTCACCGGGGAAGCTTTTCTCAGGGTTTCTGCAGAGGCCCTGCCCACTGCCCCCCGCAGAGAGCCATCCTGCCATGGAGATGAGCCCCAGACACGTCCTGGATGGATCAAGATACTGCGTGTCTGGGAACGGCTCCTCTGCTGCTCCTGATGCCTGGCCACCCTTCCCGGTCCGCCCCTCACCAGGAAGGCCAGGCCTCCACTCCTCTGCGAAGACTTTCAGGAACACGAGGCCACCTGTGTCAGCTGTCAGTGGGGACCCACCGGTGCTGCTTGTCCACCCGCCATTCACTCCTGGCACAAGCAGGTGTCCAGTGAATCCCACAGAATGAGTTATTTCAGCATCCGCGGAACACACAGAACCAGACCCCTCTGTTGTTTTGGGGGAGATTGGAGATACGCAGGGCCCTCTAAGAACGAAATTATGAAGCCAGTGGGTGGCTTTCGAGGACCTCTGCCCCTCCTCGCTCAGCCGGCCTGCTCCTGTCACCCGGCCTAAATCACTGCTAACAGCCACTGCGGGGACATGCGTGCTTCAAAGCCAAGCCTTTCCTGGTAGTAAGGCTTCATTTGCGTGAGGCTTCACAGCCTCAAGGGCAAAATTACCATGCTTATGTAGCATGGGGGGTTGTGAAGGCGGCAGCCTCCTCTAGAGTCCCTACTAGGGAGGATGCCAACTATTGTGAAGGCTCAGGCCCCCTTTCTAAAGGCAGTTTATCACTGTAACCAGACCACACCCACCACACACACCCGCTTGCTCTCCTGCATGGGGGGCACGTGACTGGGGCCATCTGTGAGGGTCAGGGGACGAAACGCACCCTGGGCCCCAGGCCCCCATCAGACTGAAGGTAGAATGGAGAGCCTGCCTCAGGTCCAGCCATGTCTCCTGCCAACAGGGGCCAGCAGAATTATTTTTAAATATAGACCCCATTACATCATTCTCTGCTCCAGGCCCCTCGGTGACTCCCTGAGCTCAGCCTCTGCCCCTCGCATGCACAGCCTCTGGAGACAGCTTCCCTCCTGGGTTTCAGCCTCCTTTCCTCTCCCTCCCAGCTGTCCTTCCCTCCCCTCAGTGGTCACAGGGATGCTGCATAAGGAATTGCCCCAAGACTCAGGAGTGTACACAGGCCCTGGGCGGGTTCATAGGGCAGCTCTGCTTCAGGCTGCAGGCAGCTCCCTCAGTGCCCCCTGCCCCACCTGCTTGAACCAGGGGCCAGCCATTATGGCTCAAAGAATGTTCCCCAAAAGGGTATGTCAAAGTCCTACCCCCAAGTACCTGTGAACCTGCCTTTATTTGGAAATACGATGTTTGCAGGTGTCATCAAGTTAGGAGGTCACTAGGGCAGACCCTGGTCCAAAAAGATTGATGTCCTCAGAAGAAGAGAGAGACTGACGCTCGGAGAGGAGAGCACCCTGTAAGGACGCAGATGGAGATGGGACTGACGCCAGAAGGCCGGAACCCAGAGAACAGTGCCCCCCTCAGTGAGTGACCAGGCCCTGCGGACGCCTTGATTCGAACTTCTTGTGTCCAGGACTGGGAGGGAGCACACTCCTGCTGTTTTAAGTTACTCAGTTAACAGTGCTTTGTTCCACAGGGCAAGGCAAAGGCTCTGAAGAACAGAGATGCAGAAGCCTGCAGGCTGAAGCATGCTCCGAGCATGGCCACTTCCAACCATTCGCCTCCAGGCCAAGGCAAGAACTGGGACACGCATTCTGTTCCCATGAGCAAGGCGAGGTAAAAAGCTGCAGCCACTCATTTTACAGTCACTTTCCATGGCTTTTCCTGGCTGCATGTGACCACGTTAGAGCTGTTCACATTATGATGGCCTCAGTTCTCACTTCTTCCCTGCATACCGCATCAACACAAACACATACCATACATGAGCACGTACCACATAGATACACACACAAACGCACTGAAGCACATGAACACACACACACACACCCCATGCACACATATCCATATATACACACCAGCACATGCATACATGCACAAACACCACACACACACACAGATGCATCCACCACACATACACACAGAAACACATGCACAAACATACACCACATACACAGATGCACATATATACAAACACATGCATGCATGCGTGCCGAAACACCACACATATACACATGGACACACACACACAGAAATACATGCATAAACGCATACCACATACACATACATATACACATAAACACAGAGAAACACACATACGCATATACAAGCACACACCACACACACATACACATACACACAAACATGCACCATATACATGCATACAGACATATATGCACAAGCACATATGCAAACACACACCACATACATGTATGTACACGCAAACACACACGCATACATGCACAAACACCACACACATACATACACATACATATACACATGAACACAAACACACACCACACACATGCATACAAACATATGCATACACAAACATATACCACACACATATACAGATACATGCATACACTGTAGATACACAGACACAAAAACACAAATACATATACAATCACATACATACAAACATACACATATGAACAGATACAAAAACACACAAATACATATACAATCACATACATACACACAAACATACACATATGAACAAATACACAAACATGTGCACACCCATATGGACACACATGACATACACATGGACATACACACAAACACACACCACACATCTGCATACACATATACACATATGTATACACATATACACAATATACACACATTGCACACACAGAAAGACATACAAACACGTGCACACATGTACAGACACACCACATGCATGTATGCACACACAGACACCATACATGAGCACATACACACACACATACACACACATATATACACACCACATTCACAAATGCAAACTACACACATGCATACACACACACATATATTCACACACAAACACAAACACACCACACACTGACAAACACATGCACACTTAGGCTTCAGTTACACAGAAAAGAGATTGTTCCATGTGCTTCACGACCTTTTGGGCTCTATGCCTTCTCTATGCAGAGTTCTCCTAGGCCACCTGGAATGGGGCCAGGGTAGCTCCTTCTCATCCTTTCTACCTTATTTCAAAGCTCTGTTTCCAAAGCTTTTACCACTCTCCATCTTTGACCTTTCTGCTTAACTCTAGAATTACTGCTGCCAGTCTCCTGAATTATTGCAACACTTATATTCCATTATAATTCCGTGTGTAATGTGCATCTCCCCAGCTACAAAATGACTCCAACAGCCATAGGCTGTGTTTTCTCGTGTTGTATTCTCAGTTCATAACATCTGAGAGTCCCCCCAAAAATAGTCAATGAAAACTGGATAAATAAAATAAAGAATGGATAAATGGACAAATAAATGAATTCAATCCAAAACGAGACCATATTATCGACAAGTAAAATAAACCTTAGTAAGTTAAGGAATTTTAGAAACAGATCATTTAAAATAGATCTAGAAATAGATCTTTGGAAAGGGGAACATTTTGCAGGAAGAGAAGGAGATAAATGAGCTCTAGGAGGAGCACCTCGTCCATGAGGATGTGGGGAGACACGGAGCGGACTGGATTCTGCAGCCTGAGTGCGGCACCTATCAGCTGTCAGCATGGACACTGCATACATGAAAGCCTGGAGAGGGCCACTGGGGAACAGGAGGACGTCGCAGAGCCCACGCCTCAAAGGCTGATTAGCTTGCGTTCATAGCTGGACACTTATGTAGCTTTGACTCTTCATGCCTCCCGGTCTTGGGTTCCTTACCGACAACACTGGCATATTCACACCCCTCTAGAGTTGTTACAAAAAGAAATGAAATAACAGTTGAAAGCCCTCAGCCCATGCCTGTCGGTGAGTAGATCTCGATATTGATAGTTTCCTTCCTCCCCTGCCCACCTGCACATTCCTGATGGCTCAAAAGCCTGACTCAGTAGCACACTTTCTATGCCCCATGGCTGACTGATGTACAGAAGGAACAAAGGGATGACCCCAGTCGCACCTTCCATGTCCTGCTCACGAGACCAGCCCCAGACATGGAAAGTTGAACTGGATGAATCTTACAGCCGACGATCGGATTCTTTTTTTATGTGCAGTTTATACTTCTATAACTTCATCCAAAACTCCATCCACGGGGCAGACTCTATGATATTTTGTCAAACAATCCAAAGAGGTTTTTGAGAATCTCAACTCTGTAGCAGCTACAACTGAAGACAGGATAAAGGGTTAAGATCAACAATAGGGAGGTATACAGGTGGATTTTGAGACCCTCAGACTTAATATTTAATCTTTAATTTTCCTGTTTTCTGAGCTACAGCTGTGACAGTGACCCTGAAAACTATGAGCCCTCAAGAAAGCCACATGCTTGTCTCTGCATGAAGACTCTGCTATGATAATTCTCAACCTCCTCCACTTTCACGTGAAAAATAAACAATTTCCAATCATTTTAAGCAAACAATTCATGCTATTGCTAACACTGATATAATTACAATGGGCACATTCAACTTTCGCCCTATCACCGTCAGTGAAGTTCTGGATGCATTTATCTGTAATACGCAGACAGCAATTCCCATGTTACTGTCACTGTTTTGTAAAGTGACTGTGCAAAATTCTGGGAGGTGTAACGCATTTGACCCGTGTGAAAACATAAGTGTGGGACAAGAAGGTCGTGACATGACTTAGGAAGACACAAAGAAGAGGTGGAGGGGCTGGGCAGAACCGCTTCACCCATTTACTGGTTGTCTGACCTAAAATCCTCTGCACTTTAGTTTCCTCATCTGTGACACGATAAAAATCTTCATAAGCTAGCAGTGGACAGTGCATGCAATAATGCTTTGCACATTGTCCAACTTTAGAAAGATATCAGTGATTATTACAAAACTTTGGTGAAGACAGTCATCTCATTTTTAATCTCAGTAATTCAGTGAGTCCCATAATGGACTCTCCCACCACAGTGAATTCTGAATCAGACCTAACCTTCTACATGCCCTCCCTGACTGATCTCGTCGGCACTCATGGTTTTCATTTCCATATCCACGCGGCAGACGAGCCGTTCTGCACCTGAAGTCCTGTTGCTGCCTAAACTGGAGACTTGTTCCCAGACCTGACTGTTGACTTGTCAAGTCACTTGAATGTTCCACAAACACTTCAAGTTCTACAAGTCCCAAACATAAGTCACTCTCTTTTCCACAAAACCTGGCCCTTTATGTTTTATTCCTGCTCCAAGTCAATGGCATCACTGTTGACTCAGCCAAGCCAACCACGAAGGGGTCCACAATACGCTTCTCCCCTTCTCACATTTTCCCTGCCAATCCCATCCATTTGATCACTATGTCCTGGTAATTCTACCTCCAAAATATATGTTAAACGTATCCTGTTTCTCCATTTCCACCGCCTGAGACCAGGCCCCTATCAGCTTTCATCAGGATTTCTAGTTTCCATGGCTCCAGTCCTGTCCCACTTAATCCCAGCTTTGCCTGAAGCTAGAGATATTTGCAGGAAAATCTAAATCTTGTCTTCATGTGTCTGTCCATGCAGTTCAATCTGCTTTCTGGATATGTAAGTACAGCCCCATATCAAAGGCCCAGACATAAAAAATAATAATAAAAATAAAAAACCTCAAGTCAAACTTTACACTTCCAGGAAGTTCTCGGGTTGAGCAAGGGTCTGTTAGGTTCCGTGCCCTCTCTGCATATTTCTCTCAGCACATTCGTTTCTACCGAATCACCTCCAAGTCACAGAACTGTGCTGAATGCTGTCGTTTGACAGTGATACCCCGTATTCCCATGCTTCACAGACTCCCTGACAGGCAGAGGTCCAACGAAAGTCATTCACATAAAATTTAGGGTGCAGGAAAGGAAAAACAAAATATTTCTCATCGGCAATTGCAGGCTGGTGTGTATTTGTCAGCGGTCGGATGGCAGAGGTAGGATTTTTCCACCAGCTTCCAGGCATCTTCATTAAAATCACCCACTCCAGGCTTTGGAGCAGGTATTGTGGCACCATCCCTGCAATGCCTACAGCCTCCTCATCTGCTTGTAGGCTTCCCATTAACTCACACCTGTCTGGATATCCTGAGAGCAAGTAGTGGCCTTCCTGGCCATCACTCCCCAAGGACTTATTATAGGTGTGTATATATATATATATATATATATATATATATATATATATTTTCTCCTGTATTATTTCCTTACTGCTTGAGATACTTACAGTGGCTTCTGTTTTTCTGGTATCCAGTATTAGAATATTCCTACCACTTGTGCTTATGAGTGACACAGCAGTGTCTCTACCAGAGGGGATATCTAGTAGTATTTCTTAACCTGAACTGAAACTGCCCACATCCATCCACCTCCTCAGATCTCTCCAGGAAGGTAAGCAGGCAGCCAGTTCCTCCTTGTCCTCTGCTATTTCTGCCCATATTTAGGCACAAGAACAAAATGGAATTGATCATCGTGGGAACAGGCCTGAGCTGTGATAGGGTCATTGCCAGGACTTAACTGAACTCCATGTTGGAAGCTGCTTTGGGGCCCCCACCAGTTGCCTAGCGTCCCGAAGGGGTGGTGTGCTTCTACAGTGCTGCCCAGGAAGGCTTTGGGTGAGGACATTTCATGAAACGTGCCTAGTGCACGGTCCAGAGGGCTCTCCCTCGTGGGGTCTGGCACATTAAGTGCTCGGTCATGTTACTTAGCTGTTATTAGTAATGCCCTCACTCACCTACAACCGAACCCAGCCACCTACAGCTGTCAATAATGTGGTATGTTTCTGCTCATTACTAGCTGTTGAAACGTACCCTTCATAACAGAGGAAATACTAATGTTTAATCAATGTATACAAAATGGCCACCTTCACTGATTAAAAAAATTAACAAGCTCTGTTTTCATACGTCATTGCCAAAGTTGGAAAGTCGTTATAGAAACAAACCTCACCAAATGCTCTGTTAGATAATTCCAGAAGATCATGCCTTTTTAACCTTTCTAGAGAGCAATTTCCTGGTGCTTATTAAGAAATTTTACAACATTCATATTATTTGATAAAAAGAAAGAATATAAAATACCAACAGAAGTTTTGACCCAAAGTTGTGTGGTGTGATCAATGTATTGGAAGCCATGGACAGCATGCCGCAAACAGAAAGCTGCTTTACTCCTCTACTCCATTGTCCTACTGTCTTACAAAACGGCTCCCTTAACTACTTTCTCCTAACTCTCAACGACGACGTGGGCAGGACCCAGAACTCTTCCAGACCCTCTTGGGTCATAAGAAGTTATCTTGTCAATTGCAGATAATAGGAAATCCAAACAAATATATTATCAAAACTACAGGCTCTTACCCAGTTTAAAATTGGTCTGTTCCCAGAGTATAAGCTTCCTCTGCCCCGGACACCTTCAGCGACAAAAGTGTGGAATAGAAAGATGGGTCACTGGTGGCAGGACGGAGAAAGCTCTTATTTGACTGGTTCTGTTATAACTGGTTGTTTTTGCCATCAAATTACAAATGCTGATCCTTTCTCTGGGGAAAACATCGAAGTCTAACAGCAGGAAATGTTCTAAGCAAGATACTACGTGATGTAATTTAATTTGACGCAATATTATATTACCTTTAAAAATGTTACTTCTTTAAAAAGTTTTCAATTACCTAGAAAAACACTCATGATAATGTGTGATGCATAAGATAGTATACAAAATTATATCTACCATTTGAGGGAAAGAAAATTTCCATACAAGAAAGACTTGAATAAAGTATAGGAGAAGAGAATGGTATTTATCTCTGCGTGGATGGTTAAAGGATGATTTTTTACCTTTTTAGAATTTTCTGCAATATTCAAATGTTTTCCAATGAAGGTATACTATTTGGGTAATCATCAAATAGAATTAAGTTTAAAAACTAAAGAGGAAACATAAGCATTGCTTTTTCAGGCCTGAATGCCCTGCAGCCTTTCTCTTCTTCACCTTTCTCTGATTTGTTCACACGTTTACAGGTTAAGTCGTTCCCTCCAAGGAGGCAAGATTTAACCCTTAATTCAGTCAGGGAACATCTAAACACTGCAATGGGAAGCAGGTCAAAGATAGGGGAGTGATTCTTGGCCTCTGACCATCCCTCAGAAAGTCCCCTGCTGCCAAGAGAGAGTTTCATCCAGTGGAAGGTTAAGAGAGCTCCCACCTGTGTGAAGTGGGCAAGGGGACCACAGACCTCCAAAGAGCCTCCTCCTTGGACATCCCCATCCCAGAGCTCCTCAGCCCTCAGCCCTCCTCTCTCATCCCCACATGCTCTCTTTGTGATGCGATTCAATCCTATGGTTTTAAATTTCACTACAGCTGACAAATCCCCAATTTATATTTCCAGTCATCACTCCTGTCATAAGCCCTAGACTCTTCACGCAACGCCTTCCAACCTCTACAATCAGAATTTTACACACATCTCAAAATTCAATTTTAAAATTTAAATCTTGATTTCCCCCAAATCCATCTCCCTTTCAGTCTTCCCCCAGCTCAGAACACTTCCTGTCTGATATCCCCATTGATAAAAGAGATCATATCCCCATTTTTACCCAGGCCACAAGAATTAAGAATTCATTCCTGATTTTCTGTCTTTTGCATCCTATATCTGCTCTGCTGGCAAATCCTCTGGACCCAACCTCCAAACCTGGGGCTCCCCCTACTCTGGCTCTGGGCCCTACACTAGTAACACCCAGCTTTGATGGGGATCTGAGCCCTTCCCATAGGAATCACCTCTCAGTCTTAGAGATCAATGCTGAGGCACAGGATAGTTAGGCAGCCTGCTCCAGAGCACACAGGCAGGGTGGCTCAGTGACGGCACAGACACACGAGAGGGCAAACAAGTGATGGAGTGAACAAGTGATACACCGAACAAATGACAGAGAGAACGCATGGTAGAGAAAGCATGCATAGAGAAACACATGCATGATAGAGTGGATGTGTGCCAGCAAACACATGATATACTGAACACATGATAGAGGAAAAGTGTGATAGTGGACACGTGATAGAGCAAACATGTGATAGAGTGTGTGACAGAGTGAAGGCATGATACACTGAACATGTGATAGAGTGAACACATGAGAGTGAGTGCATGAGAGTGAACGTGTGATAGAGTGAATATGTGATAAAGACATGATACATTGAACGCATGATAGAGTGAACACGTGAGAGTGAATGCATGAGAGTTAACATGTGATAGAGTGAACATGTGATAGAGTGAAAGCATGATACACTGAACAAGTGATAGTGAACACATGGTAGAGCAAATGCATGACAGTGGATGCATGACAGAGTGAACATGTGATAAAGTGGACACGTGATAGAGGGAACACGTGATAGAGTAAATGCATGAGAGTGAACATGTGATGCAGTGAACATGCGAGAGTGAATGCATGAGAGCGAACGTATGATAGTGAACACATGACAGCACGACTGTGTGATAGAATGTATGTGTAATTGAGTGAACATGTGATAAAGCAAACACGTGAGAGAGGGTGCATAGTAGTGAACATGTGGTACAGTGAATACGTGATAGTCCATGCATGATAGCGAACATGTGATAGTGAACTCATGGTAAACATGTGATAGAGCAAACATGTGACAGAGCAAACATGTGACAGAGTGAACATGTGATAGAGTTAATGCATGATAGAGAAGGTGTGATAGTGAACATGTGATAGAGTGAACATGTGATCATGTGGTAGAGTGAACATGTAATGATGAACACATGATAACATGAATGTGTGATAGAGTGTACACATTATAGAGTGAACACAGGATACTGAATGCCTGAGAGTGAACATGAGACGATGAACACATGATAACATGAATGTGTGATAGAGTGTACATATTATAGAGTGAACACGGGATAGTGAACACATGAGAGTGAACATGTAATGATGAACACATGATAACATGAATGTGTGATGAGTGTACACATTATAGAGTGAACACAGGATAGTGAATGCATGAGAGTGAACATGAGATGGAGTGAATGTGTGATAGTCAATGTGTGAGTGTGAGCATGAGATAGAGTGAAGGTGTGACAGAGTGAATGTGTGAGAGTGATTGTGAGGTGGACTGAACATTGGAGTGAATGTGTGATAGAGTGAACACGTGATAGAGTGAGCGTGTGACAGTAAACATGAACTAGAGTGAACGTGTGAAGGTGAACGGGAGGTGGACTGAATGTGAGATCGTCAATGCGTGAGAGTGAGTGTGTGGTATGTAACATGTGGCTGAGTGTACACATGATAGCGTGAACACTGACAGGGAACGCGTGATATTGACTGAGGGGAGCAAGGTGGAGGAGGGGGGAGACCTGGAAGGGTGGTCTCATCAGGGCCCATGGTCTGCCCAGAAAAGGCTCTCCCCAGTGTCCTGGGAAAGGGGATAGGGCCAGGGAGTGTGAGCCAGGCAGCCTCAAGAAGGCAGGGGCTGCAGGGGCCCCGGCAGCCTCTCCCGACATGTCCATGATCGTGTCACCTGCTCAGTGGAGTGGGCCTTTGGGATACCTGGGCCCCTCACAGGGGAAGGTGCAGCCTGGCCACAGGCTCTGGCCCCAAACAGTGCTCAGGATGGGGCTCAGGACAGGGTTCGAGATAGTGCGTGAATGGGCTCACCAGGGGAGGAGAAGGATGGCATTCATCTTACTCCAAATGCCTGTTCTGGATAAGGCTCAGATATAAAAGAGAAGAAAGCAACACCAGCCTTTCTCCCACTTCACGTCTTGATTTTCTCCCTGCACATACTTCCTGGGAGTCCATTCTGGCTCTGCTTGTGGTTTCTCTGCAACCTCTTGGTCTTGGGTCATTTAGGGGCATCAGTGGATCAGAAACCCCAGGAAAGGTCAACCATGGACATCCGGGGAGAGGCTGCCTGGCTCACACTCCCTGGCCCTACCCCTTTCCCAGGACACTGGGGAGAGCCTCTTCTGGGCAGACCATGGGCCCCAATGGGACCACCCTTCCAGGCCTTTAAAAAATCTTTCTCCAACCACACGTTTCCTCCTAGTGTGCTGCAAGTGACAAAAGGACAACAGGAAACCGCTGTGGTTATGCAGACAGGTGCACAACGCCTCACAGATTTTCACAGGAGATGGGGACAGTACAGCTACAGGCCTTCTGCTTCTTCCCACTGTGTGCGTGGCGGGGCCTCCAGCCGTCTCTGTCTCCCTGCAGCCCTTTGCCTCCTGGGCTGTTCCCTCATCTGCTCCCCACACCCAGGCTTCCCGTCTCACACTTCCCAGCTTGTGGATGCAGAGGCACCGATGATGCAGGCAGCGGGCAGGGCCTGGGGCCATGAGCAGATGCCCTAGCCCCAGAGGAAGTCAGCGGTGACCTCAAACTCCATAGTGACCAGCGGAAGAGGGCAAGGCCAAGGCCACTGACGGCCGGGCTCCAGAGGGGCAGGGCTGTCACAGAAGGGTGCGAAGCAGTGACCCAGAGTGGCAGAGGGAGCATGGCTCACCAGGGGAGAGCCAGGCTGGGGCCCCACTGGGATGTGAGCCCGGGAGTGCCCACTGCATGATGAGGGACAGCAGGAGCCACCACAGAAAGACAGGAGCTGCCCCGAGGGAGCTCGCCGAGGGCAGCATGACCTCAGGATGCTTCTATGAGGGGAACACGCAGCAACCCACCTTCTTCCTACTGTGACAGTTTCTGTCACCTTCAGCCAAAAGCTTTCACACTGTAAAAAGCGTTTAACTGTAAGAGCTACTTCAGTTTAAAATAGATGTAAAAACCCTGTGTAGGACCAACCTCTGGCATTCCAGATGCTCCGTGCTCCAAAGTAGAAAGAAAAACGGCACCAAGAAATCAGATGTCCCACCTGTCTCTGAGCCATGCCAGCAGGACAGCATTTCCCCCTAGACTTCAGGAAGCTGACCTCTGAGTCCAGAGGCCTGCACCCAGGGCCCAAGGGATCCACATGCTCTGAGTCCAGGGGCCTGCACCCAGGGCCCATCGGATCCAGGGACCATATCCCAGTAGATAATCATATGTGCCATAGTGGGTGGCGCCCCACTGTGCAGGGAGGGCTACACACCAAACAATCTGATAGACATTCCAACTCTTGCATCCCCGCAGAATCCACATTATACAAACACACACAACTCCTCAGTGAGCACTGGGGCCACACAGACTGCCTGGAGCCCCACGACGGACACAGGTGGACATCTAACTCTCTGGTCCTTTGATGAAAGACCAAGCTGAGACCTAGTGGTTTGGATCCTCAGGGGACAACACGGCTCACAGGTACAGCGGACACTGCCTCTCAGAGCTGTATCTCCGCAGCTCCAGCTGCATTACCCAACCCAGAGGAGGAGCTTAAATGTCCAAATAAGATGAGACCATCACAGCTGAGGATGGTCAGAGGGTCGTCATTTTTGAAAGAGACACCATCGGTGCTGGTCACCCGCCAAGTCACCACCTCTTAAACCTGTTTGGGCAGCTTGAGAGGCAAAGATCACACCCGCTCAGAAAGGAACAACAGCACCCCACCAATCCTGCACTTTCTGTAAAATCCTCTGGTGCAGGTGCCCACGGGCTGGTAAACTGATCCACAGTGTTGAAAAATATCATAATACAATTTATAAAGTCAGACCGCAAAATAAAATCAAAGAGTCAACAGCCCAAGAGGCAGTGAAGAATGACGCCGTCCTCCCAAGACAGGGTGAAGCCGTTACCATCTGATGAAAGTCACGCCAGGAAGCATGGCCATGTCTGCACAGGCCAGCGGGGAAGAGAAACTGCAGGATCCACTCTTGGTAAAAACATCCTCAAACCAAGCAAGTGGACGTATTTTTCTTGAGAAAATCAATGCAAATTTCATCTCTGTTTGCTCAACCAATGGAGACATAAGAAAAAGTATACTAATAAAAGATGCAAAGTTGATGTAGTGACATCTTTAGGTAGCAAGGGAAACTTTCCTGCTTTAAATCACTTTTCCCTTAGAATAGAATTCTGTACAGAGAATGATAAAAATCACAGGACTTTCCAACAAAAAGAACCTGGAAATCAATCTAGTACAACCCTCTCATCTTATAGATAAGGAAACTGAGATCCAGGGAGACTGATTTGCCTGTGATGACACGAATGAACTGAGGTGTGACTCCAACACAGCACTGAGTTCAGCTCACCAGGAGTGGACTCTGAGAGAGGATGGAATTTGTTGGTGAGTCGCGGAGCACATGAACGGGAAGCAGAGGATGTTTATGTTTCTTAAGAACATTCATATCTATAATAATCAACGCACACTAATTACTTCCTAATTATCTCATTGAATGCCCAGCAACCCCACAAACGGAGGTGCCATCACTCACATCATTGTACAGAAGGAGGAAAGGAGCTTGCAACAGTTGGGCCACTTGCCCGGGGCCACACAGATGAAAATGGCTGAGCTCAGTTCAGACCTACCTCCAAGTCTGCACTCCCGAAGATGATGCTGTCTGTGAAATTGAACACTGGTGTCTGGATAGATAGGACAAGCACCAGGGCCTGCAATTACAGTGTTTTGTTTTGATTTTGATTTTGTTTTTGAGATGGAGTCACACTCTGTCACCAGGCTGGAGTGCAATGGAGCTATCTCAGCTCATTGCAACCTCGGTCTCCCAGGTTCAAGTAATTCTCCTGCCTCAGCCTCCCAAGTAGCTGGGATTATAGGTGCGCGCCACTAGGCCTAGCTAATTTTTGTGTTTTTAGTAGAGATGGGGTTTCACCATGTTGGCCGGTACAGTCTTGATCTCTTGACCTCGTGATCCACCCGCCTCCCAAAGTGCTGGGATTACAGGCGTGACCCCACCGCACCTGGCCCAATTACGGATTATTTGCCAGCCTAGGTTCTGAGCCTAAGCACAGCCACGGTGGGGTCACGCCCCACTCCAGCCCGCCATAGGCGGCCACACAAGAGAGGCATGCCCACCACCTCTCCTTAGCTCAGAATAGCACTGTGTCTGTGAAAGGAAAAGAAATCTCGGGACCCCAGAATCACTCAGCCAGGGGAAAAGACAGGCTGGGAACCGCGTCAGGCAAACCTGCTTCCCATTCTCCTCCTCAATAAGGTAGCTGCAAGATAAGAAGCTGCAGACCTCCCTCACAATGTGCCCCCAAGGAAACTCCTCACGGACAAAGGACAGACAGAACTCAACAAAGTCACCCCTCTGAGGCTCTCCTGAGGCAAATGTGTATCTGATGGCTTCCTCTGCCCTATTGTTTATGTAAAAATGCAGATTCACTGGGCCAGACTACATTGTGTATTCAGTGGAAAGCTGATCAAGGACTCGGAAGAACGCAACCTCTGTCTGTTTTCTACTTACGACTGGAAGCCCCACTTGGAGTTGCCCCACCTTAGCCAGCGGAACCAGTGGACGTCTTATACGTATTGATTAATGTATCTAAGCAAGCTGCACCCCGACCGCCCTAGGCACATGTCGTCGGGACCTCCTGAGGCTGTGCCACAGGCGCACCCTTAACCTTGGCAAAATAAGCTTTCTAAATGGACTGAGACCTGTCTCAGATATTTTGGGTTCTAAAGGGACTGTGTTGGCTGCCTGGGAGCACGCCTGGGAGTAGCACAGCAGACGAGTGCTTATTTCCCATGGCTCGAGGAAACCGGGGTCATCTGTCTGGGGTGGTGTGAGGGCCCTGTCTGAGGCAGTGTGAGGGCCCCTGTCTGTCTGGGGTGGTGTGGGGTCCCCTGTCTGTCTGGGGTGGTGTGGGGTCCCCTGTCTGTCTGGGGTGGTGTGGGGTCCCCTGTCTGAGGTGGTGTGAGGGCTCCTGTCTGAGGCGGTGTGAGGGCCCCTGTGTGTCTGGGGTGGTGTGGGGTCCCCTGTCTGACACAGTGTGGGGTCCCCTGTCGGGAGTGGTGTGGGGTCCCCTGTCTGACGCAGTGTGAGGGCCGCTGTCTGGGGTGGTGTGGGACTCCCTGTCTGGGGTGGTGTGGGATCCCCTGTTGGGGGTGGTGTGGGGTCCCTTGTCTGTCTGTGGTGGTGTGGGGTCTCCCATCTGGGGTGGTGTGGGGGTCCCCTGTCTGGGGTGGTGTGGGGGCCCCTCTCTGTCTGGGGTGGTGTGGGGTCCCCTGTCTGTCTGGGGTGGTATGGGGTCCCCCGATGCCTCAATGTCCCAGGGTTTTCCCCTTCTCCTCTCCCAATAGATTCCATCTCCACAGTCACCTCATGGCTGCAAGATGGCTGCCTCACCTCCAGCCTCCTGTTTTAATTCCAGTCCAGAAGAAGAAAGCGGAAGCTTCAAGACAAGAAGATGACACCCTGATTCTCTTCCTGGGTTGGGAAATGGTGCCTAAAACTCATACGTGCACAGAGAACAAAATCAGGGCTTTATTAGGAAAAGAATGGGAGGAATCGGTGCTGGGGGTGCAACGCGGGGCATGCACCACGGTCAGCTGGCCTTAAGCCACGTGTGTCCCTGGGTGCTTTGCTGTGCTTTTGAGCATGTCCCCACAAAGCTGTGAAAAACATGATCAAAGAGTCAGCTTTCCCAGAAGCCTTGTAGAGAGTGTGCCGGGTGGCGGCCCCAACGCACTCTCATCCCACATGTCCTCTTGGGAGGGAGCAGTTACGTCCCCAAGGCTTGCACGCCACTGGTGTTGCCTGGAGAAGGGGCTGTGGCTCTACTGCACTCACTCTGCATTTCAGTATCTAGTGGAGCCCCTAACGAGGCTGGAAAGTGTTAGTGTTTGCTGCACCAGTGGATTAATTAGTTACTCCACAACCAATCTGTCAATGACCAGCCAGTCCATCGAGCATGGCATGAATTCACCTGAAAGTTTGGTGGAAGAGAAAATGCTAAAGGGCTTTAGCACCCAATAGAACACAATGTGCCAAAACCAGCATCCATGCTACCAAAACTGCCTCGATGAAATGCCCAGTGTCTGCAACCTGGCCAGCCCCAGCCCCTCAAGCATCCCGGCAGACTCCAGGCTCGGCAGGGCTGACAGCAGATGCTTCCGGGGCTGGGGAGACGGAGGAAAGAGAAGAGCAGCACTTATAAGGAGTTGCTGACTGGAGTGATCTCACCAGCTCTAATAGATGCCTCACAGGTAACATGGTTTATGTCACACCAGGTACCACCTTCAGAACTTTTCTGGAAACCCAAGGCAGCTGCAGCCGTGGCCGCATCCTCAGGCACCTGGCCTCCTGCGCTCAGGCCAAGTGAGGCTGAGAGGCAGAGCCGAAGTGGAGACTGCAGGGATGCCCGGCCCTCGTCTGGCCTCATCATCTAATGCTGCAGCTCCTCAGAGCCTGTGCTGACCCCTGCCCTTGGAGCGAGTGGTCGGATCGCTCAGTCTCATGGCCTCAGCTTAGTTTGACCACAGCCTCCAACCTGCAAGGCCGCCTTTTTCCGCTAACGTGAACGCAGCACTTTGAACTGCTAGGAAGTCTGGGATGCCACGGGAGGACGCCCCAAAGCAGGACCTGCAGTTAGCCAGTGCGGCTGCCTCTGGGGCACAGATGGCGCCCCCTCCCCATGTGCCCTGCCCACCCACAAGGATCCACAGCTGTTCACCTGGAAGCAGCTCTGGACACCCAAGTCGCCATCACTCTTTCCGAGGATGAAACACTCCCAGCCAGACATTCATTTTACCCCGAGACGTGTCCAAGATTTCATACAGACCCTGCCAAATGTACATTAGGTGTCCTGGAACTCACAGAAAAGAGCTCTGCCTGCTCTAGTTCGGCAGAATAATAAAGTGAAGAGGGTTTCCTTGCTGGGGCACAAGTTGGAGGTGGGGGAAATAATTGTATGCCAGAAACAAAGAAGTGTGAGTTCCTCAGCTCATCCAAAGTTGAGCAAACTGAGTTCCTGTTTCTTTGTTGGTTTGGGAGAGAATCTATTGTTGGACCTGGGTGAAGTTCGTGTTTATTTTGATCCACCCAGAATGAAAATGCTTTGCCACTCAGCATGAAGCCATTTGGAGCCTGGTGAGTGTTCCCCACTGGCTGCCCCTGCCTCCTGTGCCTCGCCATGTGCACTTAGTGCCTCACCGTGTGCACTGAGCGTCTCGCTGTGTGCACTGAGCGTCTCACCACATGCCCTGAGCAGTCCTCGCCATGTGCCCTGAGCAGTCCTCGCCGTGTGCACTGAGCACCTCGCCATGTGCCCTGAGCACCTCGCCGTGTGTACTGAGCGTCTCACCGTGTGTACTGAGCACCTCGCTGTGTGTATTGAGCTCCTCGCCGTGTGCCCTGAGCAGTCCTCGTCGTGTGCACTGAGCACCTCGCTGTGTGCACTGAGCTGTCCTCATCCACAGGGCTGATGGCCCTGGAACCCTGGTTTGCATCTGGTCAATGGGGAAAGGGGATGCAGGACACTGTCACCACAGGCACCCCAGGGACAGCAGTCATGCAACCTCAGGGCTGGGCTGGAAGGAGCGAGGGACAGGCTGTTGCCAGACAACCACTGGGGCAGCAGTGGCCCTGCTGGAGCTCTCCAGAGTCAACCCCAGTCCTCCTCAACAGACCACAGGCTTGGGTCTATCAGCCTCCTGCTCCCCACTCCTGGCATCAGCCACATCAGTCCCAATCCAGGGAAAAGGATGCCACATGCCACATGCCAACAGCTCTCCCTGGGAGAAGACTTGATGCCAAGAGTGGAGCTGTGTGGAGTGCAAAGTTCCATGCAAACATCACCTTTTAAAATTTTGACTGAGAATCCCCACTTTACAGAGCAGTAAGTTCAGTCCTAGAAAGTTTCGACAGTAACAAAACGTCTACAGACAGCTTGAGGCAGTTCTCAGTGCATCCACTCATCAGCCCTGTTTAAGTTCCACCATGAAACCTGCAAGTCGGCACCATTATTATCACTAATTTGCAGATGAGGAAGCAGAAACACAGAGAGGTTAAGTAACTTGTCTAAGGTCACACAGTAAGGGACAGGTGCAGACAAGGCTGGTGGCAGTGTCTGAGCCCTTCCCCATTGCCTCTCACTAGTAGCTAACCCAGATGCTGCACCCCCATGTGTCAGAAACGAGTTCATGTGCTTTATAATATATATTAAATCATAACAGCAACCCCGGGAGATAGGGGCCAGTTGGCCAGGATAGGACAAAAGGAGCGCAAGCATCAGAGGGCATCTGGTCAAGGTGACCGGTAAGTTTCTGTCTATCCAGACACTGGGAACGATGCAAATGCACATGAGCTGGTGAATGGGAAAACGTCATGTGTCTGTACAGTGGAACACACTCAACAGTAAAAGGAACATGCTTCCGATACACGCAACACAACAGATGGCTGCTCAGTGAGGTCAGACGCATGAACGCACACTGGGCTCCCACCCACGTGACCTTCTGGAAAAGCCAGCCCTCAGGGAGGGAATGGAGATCAGCAGTGCCAGGGGCTGGTGTGGAGTTGGGGCTGATAGGGAGGGGCTCAGGCGAGACTTTGGGCAACAGAAAGACTACATCGTGATCGTGGTAGTGGCTGCACAACTGTGTGTGTTGATCAGAACACAGCCGTCTACCTTAGAGGTGAATTTTACTCTCTGTAAATCATACCTCAATAAACCTGAGGTCAAAAAGAGCCCATTTCGCCCTAAGACACTGTTGGTCTACAGAAGGTTGAGGTCCCAGGCCCAGGACCCGGCATCACCAAGAGCAGCCGGGGAAGGGCTCTGCGAGCCAGCCCAGAACCTCACCCCGGGCTCTGGTGTGAGCATTCTCCGCTGCTCCGTGGGTCTCCCAAAGCTTTTGTATTTGTTCATCAGTTATCTGTTAGCATGTTTTATAGACTCCTGGTCAGCAAAACTGCAAACGGTAAGACCTTTTCCCACTTCAAACTCAAACGCTGCAGTGGGTCAGAGCACGCGTATGGGTCAATAACAGACACACATGGACATCAGCTGGCCTTTCTGAAGAGGACAGAGATTGATGGATGTGCAGACTTCCCACAGGATCCTCATTCACATTCTCATCGCCTCCTCCGTATGGATTAGCGGGGGTTCGGTGGCATGAGAAAATGGTAGAAGGAGAAATGTATCCCCATTAGGGACCTGCTCCTGTTTAAGGAGGCAAAGTCTGTCTGTTTCAGTTGTTCTCTGCTGAATTCAGAATTAACTCTATCTTCCAACCGCGTGTCTCCACAGCATTAGCCATCTACACTCTGCTTCCCGCCCAGTTTCAAGGCAGAACCTGCATTCCAGAGAACTCCTGGAGATGAAATATTATAATTCTTGTGCTCTGCCGCACTCTCAGAAAGGCAAATGCAACTCCTCCCCCAAATACAAGCTTCTGTTCATTTTTCCACATCAGACATTTGAAAAGAAAGGCAGACACAAGGAAATGACCACACACATCTAGTCAGAGGCACAGCTAACAAAGAGAGGCTGGAATTGCTGAGACGCCCTCCTCTCAGCCCCAGGCTGCAGCGGGGGCCCTGCCAGCCTCTGGCTCAGGCATCCCCGAGTCCCATTGCTGCCACTTTCACCGTGACAGCAGGGCTGCTCGGGAGCACTGATTTCACAGCAGGTGCTTTCCTTATATTACGTCATTTCATCCCGAAAGCGATCCTTTAAGATAGATCATACCCTCCTTATTTTTACACAGAGGGAAACTGAATTTGGAGGAGATTATAAAACTTAATTCTAAACGATGCATTCATACATGACATAGACAGAATGTAACTTAACTAAATAACAACATTTATCCTGCACTGCAGGGCACCCCATGGTGAATGCTTCACATGTGTTATAATATTCAACCTTCACAACCACCCAACAAGCTATGGTATGTGGCAGAGGTGGCTGCCTGTTCACCAAAGCCGTGGGCTCATTCTTCCAGGCAGCAGAGCTGGTCCTAATGTTGCTGCCCATCAGGAACGGCACCTCCCACCCACTTTGTTCCCAGAACGGCTGCGGGCCCAAGTTTTGCCAGTGGAAAATGAGAAGTGATGTGTGTAAGTTCAGGGCGGGGGATTTAAGACGCAGGCAGGTCTCCTGCACACTGTGTCTCTGGAGGCCTCCAGGCCCCTGGGGGCGGCAGAGCCACTGGATGGAAGGCTCTGTCCTCAGGTCCCAGCGTGAGAGAAGACCACTCACCAACACGTGTGTGGACTCCTGGTGAGCAGAAAATGGGTTTATGAAATTCAAGAGCTTTTGTAGCAGCTAATTTTGCATCAACAAATCTAACACTATTGTTTCCATTTCACACACAACAAAACGAAGTTCAAAGATGTGAGTTCTACAGGAGTACAGGGCACCCCAAGTCATTCAGAGGTCTGCCCTTCTTCCAAGCCCACACTCTCTCTGCCCTGCGACCTGCTTGGTGAAGGGCGAGGTCTCCAATGTTTTCCCCCATTCTAGAACCCTAAAGTAAGGGAGGAACCCTCCATCCAGACGGAATTGTGTTTCCATTACACCCAGTGACTGGCGGGACCCATGGATTGAATACAATGACCATTGATGATGGGATCAATGGCACTGCATGAATGTCCCCACACGGCAGGAACAGACTCTCCCCAGCCCTGCAGCCACAAAAAGGAGCTGAGGCAAGAAGAACACAACGCAACCTGGGTTTCCCTGAAGTTCCCCAAATCTAAAATCAGGCAGGTAGCTGGAACCCGACTCACTCTTGGAAGTCTCCTTTTATCATCCAAAACAGTATTCGTGTATTTCTATCTGACCACAGAATTTTGTACTCAGAAAGTCAGTCAAACCAACATAATCTGACTATTATCAGCATTTCCTGTTTACAAGAGCTCAGACAAGGAGGAGGCCCCAAGCCACAGGCAGCAGTGCTGGGGTCATTGTGAAACCAGAGTCTAGAATTGCACCTGGCATGTCACGGGCTTTCAGTGAGTATTTGTTACATGAGTTGTTGTTTGTAACTGAAGAGCTACATGGTGTTGCCAATGAATTTTATCACTAAATAAGAGCATTAAAAAATTGTATCCACCATCATAATCATTTCATGAAAAAACACGTTATACTGAAAAAAAACTAGGAAGGTATAATCTGTAAATATCCCTGAAATGCCTGCCTTTGCTTTTCTGAGAAACACACACCTCGGCCATGTCTTCTACTGCACACTGAAGAGCCATCGACGGTGGCCCTGCCATGCCACTAGTGTCTGCAACACTCTATCATGATGGGAAGAGTCTGTCGGACATCAGTTTGGGTCCTGGTTTTGCCTGTCATTAGCCAGTGACACCCTGGAGCTCCAGTTCCTTCGTTTGCAAATGGGATCGTCAGAGACACCCACCTGGCCCCTTTCACCGTGGGTTGTGGTTGGCACTGTTGGGGCACGATGCAGGGGAACTTGCTGTGGCCGTGGTGTTAGGTCTCAAGAGAAATCTTAGGGGCCAGGAGGTTCTCTCAGCTCCTGACAGTAGGGTGGTGGGAGGCAGAGGAGACCTGCTTCGCATGGAGAACTGGTTTTCCCGCTTATGCCTCATCCCCTCCCCTTCCCCAGACAGCAGCCAGCCTGTTCCTGATACCGCAGACAATGCCGTGTGCAACACATCGTCTCCTCGTCTAGACACGCGACAGTGGTGCCCCCAGCCTCCCTCACAGTGAACCTGGACATGTGACGTTCTCCCCAGCGCACCTCACACGGAAGCAACGCGCCACTTCTAGTCCGAGGCACAGAGAGTGCCCCCAGACCCACCTCTCTTCTCTGGCTGCAGTTATTCTGAGGCCTCTGATTCCGGCCTCAGGCAGCCTGGATTCCTGCACTGACTGGGAGGAGGCCCATCCGGAGGGCCTCTTATCAGACTGTGACATGTGAGCAAAAAAGAGACTGTTTTACTAAGCCATGGAGACAGTATCAATGACTCTGAATAAGATGCCTAATAAAACAAAAGTCAAATCAAGTCAACTCTCTGTCCATCTCCCTGGGGTAAAAGTCAAAGTCCTTAAAATACCTGAGAGCCCTGCATGACCCAGACTCCCAACACTTTCTGCCTTGGCAGCACTGCTTCCCCACACGCACCAGCACGTTCTGCCTCAGGACCTTTGCACTTGCTGCACATCCTGCCCTCGCTGATGAGCCCGGCTAACTCACCCACCTTTGTGAGGTCTCCACTCAAATGTCAGCTTCCAGTAAAGCCACTGTTGGCCACACTCCTTATCCTCTTTCCTTGTTTAAAATGTCCCTTAATACTTTCCACCATCTAATATATAGTTTACTTATAGATTTTTATCTTATGTCTTCCTCTAATAAAATGTCTCCACGAGGGTGAGTAAGTAGGAGTGAGTGAGTGAGTGTGTGTGTGTGTGTGTGTGTGTTGTTCACTCCTATATTCTTAGTACCTGGAACAGTCTCTGGGGCATAAAAGAAGTTCAATTGTCATTTGTTGGATAAATAACCTAGGATACATGAACAAATGTTACAGAGGAGATGGAAAATATGAAGGAAAACAGGAAACTCTTACAAAAGAGGCCGTGCTTGAGCTGACCCTGTGACCCGGTGAAGACCCAGCAGAGCACGTGGCATTCTAGGTGCAGAAGGGGCACCAGGTGGTGACATTCCAGGGGACAGGATGTGAGGCTGACATGAGGTTTCCACCAAAGCCAATGAGGAATCGTGACGATGGCTGCGATCAAGACACAACTCGAGCAACATCGGTCAGCGCCAGGCATGCTCCAGGGTCCCCGCGTTCTGTCAGCTCCCCGTAAGGATGATCTGACCCTACAAGACAGGGGTACGAGGACTGAGAAGCCGCCTCCCAGAGGCATAACTGGGAGAGTGTTTCGCAGCCGGTGGAGGGCAGGCTGGACTCCAGGAGCTGCTCCAGCTCTGGGCCTGGGGCCTGGGGATTGCTAAGCCACACCGTCTGAGGTCTGAGGCCTTCCAGGATGTCTGAACGGTGGGTCTCAGGTGTTCCACCCACCTCATGTGCTCTGGAATCTCCAGGCAAAGCATTGATGAGGCTGTCAGCAATCAGAGGGGAAACCCACATCCACAGTCATCGTCCTGTGGGGTCGTGTTCGGGTCCACAATGGTGTGATTTTCGAGTCTTGTCTGGGTTAAATTGCTTCCATATTCTTGTTCCCCTGTTACGATGCCACGCCACATTTCAGGATGCCAGCGTCAAATCTGCAGTATTTACCTTGCCACAAGGACTAGAGTGGGTTTTCTTTTTCCTTTGTTTTGTTTTCTTTCTTTCTTTCTTTCTTTTTCAACTGACTTTGTAGACTTTTGAACTCAGGGAAGAGAAAGCAGGAATAAGGAGAGGGGTAACCACTGCTTTGAGTACCTGCTGTGATTTGTACACGGAGCCAACTTCATATTGGAACGTCTGGCTCTGCAGACCCTGCCAGCTGGAAGGGAGCTGCAAAATGCATGATGATCTTCCCTGGTTAAGCCCAAACCTTCCCAACCATGGGGCATCTGGGCCCTAAAGTCTCCCTCCAGGGCCTGGGGCTCCTGAGCATCTCAGATACGTGGGACCTGCTGTGCCTGGCCCTGCCCACAGCAAGGTTCTCACTGAGCTCTGCATCTGGGTGTGCAGGAGTGACGCGTGCTGCAACAGCTTCAGAAATGCCTGTGCCAGGCCACAGTCCCACAGTGGGTGCAAGGCCCAGTGAGGTCTAGGTCCAGGGTCTCTCCACTCCTGTCAGATTTCTTCCACCAGCCCTCACCATGTCATCTGCAGGACTTAAACCCAAATGTCACCAGCTCCCCAGAAACAGAGCCACCTTTCACCAACTGTTGTTGGTGAATGACCGCAGAACCATATTTCTGAGAAATGTTGATGAAGGAGAAGCGGAAACTAGCTTCGTGTGTCTGGGAAGCTGCTGCTAAAAGCAGCTCAGATCCCTGAACCTGCGTAGATCACCTGGGCAGCGAGCCCCCCAGCACCTCCGCCCACAGCCAGAGCCAGAGCCAGAGCCAGCCCCAGTCAGTGTCTGCCCAGCTCAGAGTGAGGCCCAGGGAGGAAGGCCTGGCCACAGTGTCACCCGCAGCCTGGCCCTGGCATCTCCCCCTGTGCCAGGCAATCCCTGCCCTCCCACTGTACCCTAAGCATGAGCTCTCTGGCCCCTGAACCTGGGGGTCCCCCTCTCACTATGTCCCCATGCCCTGGCCCCAGTGTGAACGGGCCACACTTCACCCCTTTGAAAGCTTCCAGAAAAGCCACTGAGCCACAGGCCGCCTGGGTGCAGGCAGCTACACCATTCCTCAGTGCTGCCCCACAGCCTCGACAGCCTAAGGGTCTCAGCTCTCACAGGGCCCCAGGCAGTTCTGCAGGCCCCCAGCAGCCCTGCCACTTGGCCACCCAGGCCAGGCACCCAGGCACTGAGCCAGAAGCACACAGAGTCACTGGGGTGGTAACACTGCCCAAGGACCCTTTCCCAAGGCAGGTCAGGGAGGCCCTGCTGGGCTTGCTGCACACGGCTTGCGGGTGTCTCCAGCTTGGCCTCAGGGTGGCACGGGTCACCTCCCTGGACCCAGGGTCTGGCTGGCTTGAGCCCCTTGGCTGCCACTGCCCACGCACAGCAGGCAGCTGCCAGGCTGCTCACTGGGCACCCCCACTGAGCCAGCCTGGTGTGCTCGCAGCTATTTTGTAAAACGCAAACCTTCCTGTTACCACCATCACCCTACTGTGCAGTAGGACCCCAGCATTTACTGGAGATTTCTGTGTCTTAACGTGGAATAAGGCTGCTAGGTGAAGAAGGGATGGGGAGCTCCTGGCAGAGGCAGGAAGGAGTGAAGCACCAGGCCTGACCCGTAGGAGAAATGTGGGGCTTCTGGAGGACCCTGTGAGTAATCGACAGTTACCCCTGGTCTAGGTAGACAACAGGCACATTCTGGAGATGTAAACTTGGTCATAGAGCAGCCAAAGGTGCAGGTGTGGCCTGGGCGGGAGAGCAGCACCTGCACCTAGCAAGGGCCCCGGTACCAAGGACAGCTGGGTGCACACCCCAACCACCAAGAATCCAGCGGGGTGGCAAGGGCTGGTGGGCATGACCCACAAAGCAGCTGGGTCCTGGATACAGGCTGGGTGTCCCCATGCTGTCTGTGCCCCTTGCTGTGCTGAGATGAGCCAGTGAAGGGCTGGAGGCAGCCAGGGCCTTTGCTCGTGCGTGTGTTTCCTCAGCTGCCGACAGGGCTGCTATAAAAGTCTAAGAATCCTTGAAAACCTCATACCCCAGGGCATCTTTCCTTTTCCTCTGGGGAGGCAGGAGGAACAGAAAAGGTTCCTCACGCCTGGAAGCGGGGCTGGACAGTAGAGGTGGGGGAAGGGGAGAAGCCCTTTTCCCTCCCAACTTGAGTCCTGAATAAATATACTGGCCTGAGCTCTTTGCAACATGGTGATGAAAGACCCTAAAAATTCCAATAAAATGTAGCTTTCCCTAGAGAGGGAGCCTGCCAGAGGCCGCTGGCCTCACCTTTGTCGGAAGCCAGACAGGAGCGGTGTGACCTCTCCATGGGCGGACCTGCCCCGACAGCCCCATCATGGGTCTGAGCAGAAGCCCTAGTCTCCTTGCCTGGCCCTTCTCCCAGCCGCTCTCCCTGAACAGGAATTAAAGTCATCCCTTGACTGGCTATGGAATTGGCTTCTTTCTCTGATTTTTTTCCTTTTTCTACCAAAAGGAGTTCAAAAGTTGAGAGTTGATTTGTATTCCAAGCACCAGGCGAATTGCTGCAAGCCCAGCTCAGTGGGGGACGGCGATGGGAGCATCAGCTGTGCCCTCCAGCCCCGAGTGACAGCCTGCGCCTCCGGCCTCAGCTGTGCCCTCCAGCCCTGAATGAGAGCCTGCTCCCCTGGCCGGAAGAGCTTCCTGGGTGTTGCTGCTGCTCTCCCCTCCCCCAGCTCCACCCCACTTCTGTAATAACCATGGCCCTGCTGTGTGCAGCTCCTCTTTGTGATAATAGCGGCCAATCCACATGCAGTGATGGAATTCAGGGGGGATCTCCAAGGAATTCCATTCTGAGGCCGTTCCAGAGAGCAGCAGGACATCATTTGCATGCATTTGTATAAGTTATGCATCGGTATACACTTCTCTTTAACATTGCAACCTAATGAAATCACTCAGACGGGCACATTAAAAACACGATTTACGCTGGGAAGTCTGACCCTTCTCCTGTTAAATCATTTGAATGATCATTTGAATATATTTGCACAAGTGGCACATTAAAGGGCTCTCACCCATGTTTTCAGAATTAATGAAACAATCCAGCTGCCTTCAAGGAGAGGGTGGAGGGACGCATCTACAGTTTGCCTGAAACCGTCCAAGACACGAGCGCCTGGTCCAGCCACAAGACAGCCCAACAAGGACACCCAGTCACCGTGCCAGGGTGTCCTCAGGCATCAGAAAATCAGCCCACAAATTCTCAAACACAAAGTCATTCCACTAGCCCTCAGTTTAGAAAAACAGAATTGTCCCTTTGTGGAGACATGAAGGTGTCAGGAAAAGTTAAAGCAAGCAGAACAAGAGGGCGCCAGCTCCTCAGCTGCGGGGAGTCCGGGAGAAGAGTAGCATAGGAGGCACGCGCACACGGCGGGGCTCGCCCGCCCGACAGGGGCTCCCACTCAGCGCCCACAGCAAGGCTGCGGGAACCCCTCTCCCCGCAAGGGTTAACGTGCACTCTGCAAGATTGGCAGGGATGCTGGAGCTCATTATGCAGCCAAGACTTGAAAGCCAGCTCAGAGAAGCCCTCTCTGGAATGATTTCGGTGCAGCTGCACCAGCCTGGAGGCGGGTGGCTTCTCAAGGTCAGGCAGCTCTGGCTCGGTCCCGGCTCCCACGGAGCAGACCGCATTTGAAATGTGCTGTGAGGGGCGGTGATGCAGAGATGAGGTCTTGGCAGGAGGGCCCAGGCCAAAGGGTCCTAAAACACACCTTCCTACTTAACATTTTACAAAGTGCATCTTTCATATGCAACGTTTTCCCATCTGCTCTTGATGAAAACCTTTAATTAATAGATAAAGAAACTCTTCCAAGACGTGTGTGGCTTGCTCCAGGTTGCTCAGCTGTCACAGGGCAGCACAGACGTTGACTTTCTCCCTCCCACCTGAAATCCCAGAGCCCCGGATGTTAGTCATGCAGGATTTTTCTCAACCACTTCCTAGGACTTGCAACAGGGGTGCCCTGTTTGCTTGGCCCACCTTGCTCAGCTCCTTGCAGGAGGAAGCACATGAGCCAGCAAGTGTGGGATCTGGCTGGCTGCTTTGGGTGCTGGCAGGATCATGCTCCAGGCAGGCTCCCCAGTGGCACCCAGATGGGAGGGCCTGTGACCCCTGCAGCCCCAGGGGATGTGTTACAATGCTCTTAGCTCAGCTGTCTGTGGACAGTGGTGTGCTACCAGCTCCACAGGCCCCTTGCCTGGTCATGTGGGTCAGCTGCCCTCTGCCAGAGAGGGCAAAAGTCCAGCGTTTCAGCCTTTTTTGGGTACCCGCACTCGGTAGGCTCCAAGCTCTTCTCGCATGCAAGAAGAATGAGGTCACGCAGACACTTGAAGGATGGTGAAGGCGGAGAGTTTTATTAAGCAATGGAAATGGCTCTCACCAGAGAGGGAAGCTGGAGAGGGGATGAGACGCGGAGGTCGTCTTCCTGAAGCCTAGTCATCTCTGGCTGGCTCTTCTCTGAAGTTAAGCCATCTCTCCTCCAAAGTCCAGCCATCCCTCTGAAGTCACGTTGCCTCTCTCCAGTCAAGCCACTTCTCTCACCTCTACCGACTGAGTCTGGGGTCTTTACAGGCACAGGATGAGGGGGTGGGGTGGGCCATAGGCAGTTTTGGAAAAGGCAATATTCAATTGGTAAAAAGTCATTTTTCAGAAAGAACCAATCGGGAGATAGCAGGTGAACAGGGATAGAAGTTCTCAGTTTCTCACTTTGGGCAGCGGGTTTCTGACTTTTCAGCTTGAAGGTGGGTTTTGCCAGGGACCCACTCCTGTCTTCCTGGAATTTCTCTGCCTCTTGCCTCTCTCACTAGGACCCCATCCCCTGCCCCAGTGTGCACTCCAGGCAGCTTTTTGGCTAGAATCTCATCATCTCCAGAGTAGGAGTTGCGTGGTTTGGACTCAGCATCCAGTGAGAATAATTCCCTCCCTGCGAGCATGACTGAGAATTGGCCCCAAAGAGTGTCACCTCCTCAGAACACCTGGCCTCTCAGAGACCCAGTCCCCCACCTCCACCTCCACGTGGAACCAGCTCTAATCCCAGGGCACAGCAGGCACCTCCACCTGCCAAGCTCAAAGAGGCTCCAGAGACCCCCACCCCAGAACGGATATAAAAGGACAGCAAGCCAACAACCTGTGTCTGCCCAGAGTTAGAATGACGCTCACAGGCCTCTGACTTCCCCAGCCTGGGGCCTGCATGGACCAATCTCAGACCAGTCTCCTGTTCCTTTCTAGAACCATCAGTCTCCCCAGGTCTTTGCGGATATGCCAACTTCTCTGGAAGGGGCAGTCTCACTGTCTTATCCCAGCATCTGCCCAGCTCCCGCCCAGCCCAGCAAAGGTTTATGGATTCCTGTGGCATGCAAGGCACCATCAGACCCTGGTGCCACGATGAACTAGGTGATGAGAGGTGCAGGCTGTGGGTGTGCAGCCTTTCTGGGATCGGCTGGAATTCATCCTCACTAGGCTTTCTGCCCTGATGGGCAGATATTTTTCAGCAACTGCAGCCACGAGTATTTCCTTTGGCAAAATTTTCTCATTGCTGCTCTATCACCCAGGCAAGGCTGGTTTCAAAGAAGAACATGAAAATTTTTTCCTTTCATTCTCAGCTCACCTGTCAACGAACATTTCATGTCACCTTTTCGAACACAAAGTGACAACATGGTTCGGTTTAAAATCATTTATTCTCTTTCTCAAACAAAAGATCTGAGTGTGGGGTGATGAGGTCAGAGGCTGCGGGGAGTGTCTTGTCCCTCAGTCTGCACAGAGTCACTGTCCCAGAGATGCACACTTCCTGCCTGTGCTCTCTCGTCCTCGACAGGAGCCAGGTGAGGCTGTGGGGAGTCCCCTGCTGCGGGATGTGCAGCTTTGCAAATCTGCAGGGCTCTTTGATTCCTGCCCCCACCCCAACCAAGAACACAAGCCTCTTGAAAGCGAACCCATAGTTTCTTGTGCAACTAAGTGCTTGTATGTACCACGTGGGAATGCAACCATCCAGCCAATCTTAGCTGCTCCACAGTCGTGACTGGAGTATAGAATCAAAGCACTTTTTGCAAGAGTGGCAAATACCAGGGCATTGTATAGAGAAGTAGCACTGGTTGCAAATAAAATGATAATAACCAATTTTTACTATTGGGATGGAAGTTTATTTCCTCCATATAAACTGAGTTGCAATTCCACTTGAGTGAATTCTTTTGATGAGGTCTTTACCAAACACGGGCTGTTTACCACTCCCTTCTCTGCAGGTGCCGTTCAGAGGTGAGAAAAAATCACCATCTGACGTGGGGGAAAGAGCACGGGGTCAGATGAGCTGGCCCAGCCCAGGCTGAATGCTGTGACAATCTCTCCATGTGACCTCATGACCTTCCTATTTGCCAGGCCTCATCCCTGGGCAGAACCCTGTGTCCAAGGTGCCCAGGCTCACAGGGACCTACCCTCATCCTCACCCTGCTTCCCAGGGCAGCTCCCCCTGCTAACTCTGGCTTCCCCGCTAACTCTGGTGGTGTGCAATTTCCATGCAGGATTTCATTTGAAAAGACTGATTTTAAATTATTTCAGAAGAACCTCTCACTACATAAGGTTCTCAGCTCTGACAAGATAGGATATATTCACACCACCTTTCTTTCAGGTAGAGCACCATTAAATTCTCACCCCCACCATTCAGTATTTGATTACAAGCAAGGAACTCCCAATGATGAAAGAGATTTAAACAAAAGACAGCTCTTTCCTTTCTCTCAACCCCCATGTTTAATCATTGAATATGCAAAGGCTGGCTGCAGAATGTCTCTTGCAGACAGCCCCAAACGCTTCATTCCAGCCACCTCTGCGCCATCTAGACTTGCCTTCCCATGTAAGTTACCCACACCATCCTCTTTGTTTTCCCGTCCCTTCCATCTGTACCCTTGCTGCCCTGCCCTCTTGCTTCTGGACCAGTCTTTATGACCCCACTAAGGCCATTTTCCTAAAAAGCAGGCAAATCATCCTATTGCACTGCTCAGCCACCAGATGCCTCCCGCCCCACCCTCTGCCTGAAAAGCACAGTTAGGGCACCTTTGCCTGCCATCCAAGGTCTCCTCAAACTGTCCTTACAGGCTCACTGCCACTGAAGTTCTGTGCTTCTGTTTGCCAACTCACTGTCTCTTCCTGTGCTGGCACAGCCTTGCCCGCACCCTTCTCTCCATAGGAAATGCCTTTCAAAATCGTATTGTAACCCACCCAAAGCCCACATTAACATCCTACACAGCATAGAGATGAGTGACCTCTGCTTCTGTGTTCCCTCCCACGACTTGAACTTCTCTTGATCACTCAGGTTTTGGTTTCTTTCTGCTTTCTTTACAGTGTAATCTAACATCTGGTTTCATGGAAAAACAATGAATTTGGGAACCCATCAACCCTGAATTCAAATCTAGTCCCTCTTGCATGTAGCACAGTGGGTTTGTCAGCCACAGGGAAACAGGCACCATGACTCTCTCATTACAGATCCATACCCAGCATTCAGCTGTGCTTCTCACTGTTCCAAGTGATTTACAGGAATTCTTCTGGGTTCACGCCATTCTCCTGCCTCAGCCTCCTGAGTAGCTGGGACTACAGGTGCCCACCACCACGCCTGGCTAATTTTTTTGTATTTTTTGGTAGAGACGGGGTTTCACCGTGTTAGCCAGGATGGTCTTGATCTCCTGACCTCGTGATCTGCTCGCCTCGGCCTCCCAAAGTCCATATTTTTAAAACAGAAATGTCCAAACACCTTGTTTTGTTTTACTTTATTTTTATATGTTTTCAGTTCATCATCTATGTCTGCTTTTAAGTCATTTCCCCACTCCAGAGAGCTACTTCCTGTGCATGGCATCTGTCTTTAAATATGCTTGTACGCATGAAGAATGTACAAAATGGTTTGCCTACTTACTTTTTTTTCTTTGAGATGGAGTTTCACTCGTTGCCCAGGCTGGAGTGTAATGGCGTGATCTCGGCTCACTGCAACCTCCACCTCCTGGGTTCCAGCGATTCTTCTGCCTCAGCCTCCCGAGTAGCTGGGATTACAGGCACCCACCACCATGCCCGGCTAATTTTGTGTTTTTAGTAGAGATAGGGTTTCTCCATGTTAGTCAGGCTGGTCTCGAACTCCCAACCTCAGGGGATCCGCCCACCTCAGCCTCCCAAAGTGCTGCGATTACAGGACTGAGCCACTGCCCCAGCCTACTTACGTTTTTAAATGACTAAAAGTGTTGGGCTAGGCCCTCACTGGCTTCTCATCAGTGCCTGTGTTTCTACCACAGGACAGGGGCTGGTCTCATTTGCTGATGATGCCTTGCCCTACAGTGAGCCTCCACCTGGTTCAGACACCATTCTTCTCAGCCACACACCCCTTGGGCCTGTGTCTCTGAGCTACACAAACTCTGCCCGATGCAGTGTTGAACATTGTCTTCTACGTCACTGCATCTTTGTATTAATCCACGTCCTAGGGTACGTCAGTCAGTCATTTTCACTAGGTATGGCCAGACCGCTGTCAAAGCAGAGACCCCAGTTTATGCCTACCCCACCTCTGTGCGTTTGATTTCTGTTTCCACTCATCCTTAGCCAACACTTGGATTTATTAGGCTTTTTGAACCTAGAGAATCCCAGGGGTATGAAATGAAAGAACAATGTGGTTAATCTGGCATTTCTCTGATTACACATACATTGAGTATCTCTTCACATTATTTTAAGCACCCAGACGTGTCCTTTTCTGAACTGCCTGTTCATTTTATTTACACATTTTTGGGTTTCTTCTTTTTTTTTTTTTCATTCTTAATTTGAAGACATATTATCCTGTATATTCTGCATAACAATCTCTTGTCAGTTTCAGGTCTTCTCTTAGGCAATCATTCATCTCTTCACTGCACGGTATCCTCTGCTGAACACAAAAACAACATTTTGAGTCATCAAATCTATTTCTTTCCACTATGGGTTGTACTTCTGAGGTACTGCTTAAGAATTCCTTCCTCACCCCCAAATTATGAAGACATCCTCCATTCTCTTCAATTATCTTTACGGCTTTGTCTTTCACAGTGAGATCTTCATGCCTTCCAGAGGTTGCCCTTGCTTGGTGCGAGGCAGCAATACAGCCACACTTTCTCCATAGACTGAGCGTGTTACCTCAATGCTGGTTACAAACCCATTCATCTCTCCTCACCGATGTGCAGTGCCCCCCACTATCATGTACTGGACTCCCAAAGATATAAACCTATCCTTGAAATCTGTTATCTCTTTCTGTCTACAGGTCAGTTCTTTGACCAAACACACAATCTTCCTTACTATCCCTTTCTAGCCTATCTTAATATCTGACAGACTAATTCCTCCCCTTTTCTCATTTTCAAAATTGTCTCTTCTTATTCTGGACACTTGTCATTTCATAAATTTAGAAATTCTTGTTGTTGTTTTGACACAAGGTCTTACTCTGACACTTAGGCTGGAGCACAGTGGCATGATCTCAGCTCACTGTAGCCTCAAACTCCTGGGCTCAAGTGATCCTCCCACCTCAGCTTCCTGGGTAGTTGGGACTACAGGAGAGAGTCACCACACCTGGCTAATTTATTGTACTTTTTGTAGAGAAGAGGTTTTGCCACGTTGCCCAGGCTGGTCTGGAACTTCTGAGTTCATGCAATCTGCCTGCCTTGGCCTCCTATGGTGATTATAGTTGTGAGCCACCACACCCAGTCAATGGTTTGATTTTAACCAGTAGTGAAATTGCTGGATAATATGGTAGTTTTATTTCTAATTGAGAAACTTACTGTTTTTCATAGTGACTGTTCTAATTACATTCTCATCAACAGTATACAAAAGCTATTTTCTGCACATCCTTACCAGCACTTGCTGTTGTTTGTCTTTTTTAGCAGCAAGTCTAACAGGTGTGAGGTGATGTTTCATTGTGGTTATAATTTCACTATACCACGTATGTTCAAAGGAGATAAAATCAGTATATCAAAGATGTATCTACACTTGCATGTTTATTGCAGCATTATTTACTAAGCAAAATATGGAAACAATCTAAATGTCCATCAACTAATAAATGGCTAAAGAAAATGTGGCATATATATATGTATATATGTGTATATAAATAAATACTTTATATATATATATATAATGGGATATTTTTTAAAAAGTTCTGTCATTTGTGACAAATGAATGAATCTGGGAAACATTATACTAAGTGAAATAAGCTAGGCACAGACAGACAAATACCACATAATCTCACTTGCGTGTGGAATCTAAGAAAGTCAACCTCATAGAAGTAGAGAGTAGAATATTGGTTACCAGGGGCTGGGGGATTGTGTAGGAGTTGGTGAGATGTTGGTCCAAGGATACAAAATTTCAATTAGATAGGAAGAATAAGTTCAAGAGATCTTTGTACAACATGGTGACTATAGTTAGTAAGAAGGCATTGTACTTTGAAAATTGCTAAGAGAGTAGATTTTAAATGTTCTCATCACAAAAACAGATAATTATGTGAGGGAATGCATATGTTAATTAGCTCAATTGAGCTATTCTACAATTCTTTTTAAAAAGTAGTAGTTTGATCTTAAAAATAATTGCACTTGAATTTTTATTAGAAGGGCATTACATTGGTAGATTTATTGAGGGGAAATAAATTTCTTCACAATGCCAAGTTGCCTTATCCATGAATTTGGTATATATCTAAGCTTTTTAACATATAATTTCATATCATTTAATAGATTTTTTAAAGTATTTTCATAAAACTCTTACGTATTTAATGTTAAGCTAGTTGTTTTATCATTTGTAGCTATTGTTGTAGTAAACAATGAGAAAATTGTGATGACTACATTCTACCATTTGATAACTACACAGCATGTCAGGCATGGTGGCTCATGTCTGTAACCGCAGCATATATTTTTGGCCAAGGCAGGTGAATCACTTGAAGCCAGGAGTTCCAGACCAGCCTGGCCAACATAGTAAAACCCCATCTTTACTAAAACTACAAAACTTAGCTGGCTGCAGTGGTATGTGCCTGTAATCCCAGCTACTTGAGGGGTTGAGACATGAGAATCACTTGAACCTGCAGAGGCTGCAGTGAGTCAAGACTGTGCCACTGCACTCCAGCCTGGGCAACAAAGCAAGACTCTGTCTCCAAATAACAATAACAATAATAATAATAATAATAACTATACAGCAGACAGTATCACATCACAGTTAAGAACCCAGAGCTTATACTTGGACTATCTGAGCTACCCCTGCCTATAGTTGTGTCTCCTTGGGAAAGCTGTTTCTGTTTCTGAGCTTCAGTTTCCCACTCTGTAAACTGGGAACACTAGTAAAATCTCGCATCACTTGACAGTAAGACTGCATCCTGAGAAATGCATCATTAGGTGCTTTTGTTGCTGTACAAACATCACAGAGTGCACTTCACAAACCTACAGGTTGTAGTCTACCTCACATCCAGGCCATGTGGTCTAGTCTATGGCTCTCAGGATGCAAATCTGTACAACATGTTGCTTTACTGAATATTATTGGCAACTATAGCACAACGGTAAGAATTTGTGTATTTAACATATCTAAGCATAGAAAAATGTACGGTACACATATAATATTTTAATCTTACGGAACAAACATTGTATGTGCAGTCCATCATGGACTGAAATGTCATTATGTGGCACTTGATGGTAGAATACGTCCCACAGGGCTAATTCGATGATTAAAGAAAATTGTACATATCAAGCATTTAATAGTGCCCGGCATGTGGTCAGTTACCAGCAAGTGTCAACTTTGCTATCACTAGATATGAGTCCACAGAGAAATTATTCAATCACTTTGGACTTCAAGTTTTTTTCATTAAAAAAATTGAATACCCTTTGCTTGTTTACTTCAAGGCATTTTTGCGAAGATGGAATGAGAGAATGGGGAAATTACTTTGTAATCTGTAACATGCTCCAAGCATCTAAGGCACTATTATGATAACCATCGATGCCTCTACTTCCCATTTTTCTTTTTCTCCATGACCATTTTCTTCATTATGCTTTTGTGTACACTTGTCCATTAACTCGGTAAATAATAATTCAAAGAAAACATAGCAGAGGGCCTACCACATGCCCTACACTATGTTAAGTGGTTCCAAATTCATAAATATCCGTTGTATCTGTCCTAACATCCTGTAAGAAATATTTCAGGGAATATTTCAACAGAATTTTGGATCATCAGTGGACCAAGGCCCACTCGAATTGATTCTCTGAACAGAATCACTAAGAAAATGAATCACCCAGGAAAATAGATTTTCTTCTGAACAAGAAAGAATACTTTGAAGAATTATGACACTGTGGCTAAAAGTTCCCAGGACTGATTTTATATGCCTACTGGAGATTAGACATGTTGAGAAAAAAACATGATTCAGTGGAAGAAAAAGGGATATTAAGGAAGAAACACTAAGGGGGAGAAACATCCTTGGTGTATTCCTTCCTGAGGGCTGCCATAACACAAGTCCACAAACTAGATGGTTTCAAATGACAGCAATTTACTGCCTCACGAGCCTGGAGGCTGCGAGTCTGAGATCAAGGCATCCGCAGTGCTGGCTCCTTCTGAGGGCTGTGCAGGAGAAACTGCTTCATGGTGACCTTCTGGCTTTGAGAGAGACCATAATTCTCCCTGTTCCTTAGCATGTGGCTGAATCGCTCATCTCTGCCTCCATCTTCCCATGGTGTTCTCACCATGTGTCTTTACCTCATCCTTCTCTGTGCATCTCTATCCAAATTTTCGCTTTGTATGAGGACACCAGTTACTTGGATTAGAGACTCACCCTACTCCAGTGTGACCGCAACAGAATTCCTTATATCTACAAGAACCCTGTTCTCAAACAAGCTCATATTTTGAGTTACCAGGCGTTAGAACTTCAACATAACTTTTTGGGAGACACGACTCATCCCACAGCACTCAGGAAGCACTATCCATGAATACCATCTCGAAGTACTTCCATTGGTACAAATTGTTGTAAATTCATTCAGGTTGTTTCTTAAAGGACACTTTCTGGGAATAGTTCTCAGGTTCCCAGCTATTCTTTGGATATCTAAAACAGGCAACTTTTGTGTAAACACGAAATTACATTAAAACTTTATTAACAGAAAACTGCATAAAATCCCTTCTCATTACCTAATGCTTGTTTTTCTCCAGCCATTGTGTGAGATGCTTTGCATGTATTATTTTGTTCTCATCCTCATGATCATCCTGTGATGTGGCTGCTGACATCTCTCTGTTATTGGCAGAACCTGAGGCCCACATAGGCTGGTAACTTGCTGAAAGTGACAGGGCTCACGAAGTTGAGGAACTACATTTCAGACACAGGTCTGCCTGCCGCTGTGGGCTGCATCCTTCCCACCTGGCTGCATCAGAATACAGACACCAAGGCTCCTGCGCCCCTACTGTCTCCTTGCGCCCCCACTGTCTCCATGCGCCCCCCAGGCCCTTTGCTTCAAGGCTGCCCCTCCCAGGGCCTTAAAGCCCCACACCTGTGTCTGGACCCAGGGAGTAGACAGGAGTCCTCACACCTGCCTTAGTCAAACCACAATACCAGCCACAAACCTGCTTTCTTGCCACAAGTCATTATGACCTTTTTGGATCTTGTTGCAATGAAGTAAACCTAACCTAATTTGCTATTGTCATCATTTTTTTTCTACATCAGAAATCCTCTTCTGTCCCTGCTAGGCCCTTAGAGAGCTTTTCTGCCACTATTTCTTCCAACCACGGCCTCTCAGCATCCCAAGCCTGCATCAGAGAGGTGTTGGAATTTGAAAGCAGCACGTGAATGAGCACAGGAAATATGAGATAAATGTCATCAGCTCCGCCCCTAAAGACCAATTAACTTTGAGATGGAGGGAATGTATTTTAGGACTGCACAGGGGCCAGGTGACACTGAGGCCTGTCAATTTCCTTCTCGCTTTACACAAAAACTCAAAGTATTGGTGAGTTTATGAATGGCATTAGAGGTGATACATAGCTTGAATCACAGCAGGCAGAGAATATCTACTAATTTTACCTTCTGTTTTTGTTTAAAAATTTGATAGAGACTCTAACCCTACTCAATGCACCTCAACCCCAGAGTCAAGAAAGGCACCCTCTTTTGTGCTACTCTCCTGATGAGCACAGGGATGTAACAGGTCTTTATGAAAAGGGGCATGTAAGAGAAGTGAAAAAAAAAATTTTGAAAGGTGCTTTTAGAAATACTTATGCTAATTTTATAGGTTATTTAGGACAGTAATTATAGAAATAATTTTCACAAATTAAAATTCAAATAAAGTAAAAATTACATAAAGTACATTTTCAGCATAGCAAAATGAGTGAGTCCAAAGCCTGTGGGCGGTGTGATGTGTCTCCTGTAATTGTGGGACAGGTTTTGATTTATGTACTTAAAATGTGATCATCGTGCCAAAGAGGGAAACTGGTAATTGCATTTTTCAGTCTTTGGAATCAAGTGTGCAAGGTGTAAAAGTGCCTTTCTTTCATTGCATTTCAATAACCTACTCTATTATTGACAACAGGCACCTCAACCATGGCTTTTTTTCTTTTTTCCACAGCACAGATCTGAGAGAAAGCTGAAGGTTTGCATGGCAAAGGTGCCTTACCAAACGGTCCCCACAGGAAACGAGAAAGCCAAGTGTTTCCATTTTTAGGTGTCATTACAAAGAATACTGGAGAGAGGGGATTAAAAACATAGCAACTCTCTGAGTATATTACTGAATCTTTAGACAGTGATTTACAGTGCGTAGAACTGATGAGGCATCCCGGTTTCATTCCGTCCTCACGACCACCTTGAGAATAGGACGACGGTGAAGTCAGGATTCAACCCCGAGTCTTCCAGTGTTTCCTTCCTCCGCAATGTAGTGCCCGATGTCTTCTTCATTTTACCACCCGTCAGCGCCCATCTCAGAGACGCTTTGTCCTCACTCACAGCAAACCCATTCTTTTGTTGTTGTTGTTTTTGTTTTTGTTTTTGTTTTTTGAGGCGGAGTCTCGCTCTGTCGCCCGGGCTGGAGTGAGTGGCGCGATCTCAGCTCACTGCAAGCTCCGCCTCCCGGGTTCCCGCCATTCTCCCGCCTCAGCCTCCGGAGTAGCTGGGACTACAGGCGCCGCCACCTCGCCCGGCTAGTTTTTTGTATTTTTTTAGTAGAAACGGGGTTTCACCGTGTTAGTCAGGATGGTCTCGATCTCCTGACCTCGTGATCCGCCCGTCTCGGCCTCCCAAAGTGCTGGGATTACAGGCCTGAGCCACCGCGCCCGGCCGACCCATTCTTTTACAAAGCAAAACAGAATGCAATCCAAACGACAGAATTCCATTTTAAAAATTGAATACGTATTGCCTGCGCTGCCAAATACGCAACCTCTTCTGCTTTCCCCCTGAAGCCATGATGTATGCACTGTGCAGAGAAGCAAGGGACTGGAGCTCAGAAAGGAGGCGCTTTGGACAAAACCCCAGAAAATGTGGCTCGGAGCAGGCAGGAGCCCCCGTGCAGCTGCCAGGACCCCGCGGAGCCGGCCACTGGAACAGTTCTCCCTCTGACGCCGATTGCCATCAAGGTTGGTGGATAATGCTTATCAGAAAGAATGTTCCCCGATCTGATCATAATGGATGCAGTGTGCTGTGTCAAATCACGTCCTGTTTCCTGATTGCGGATAAGAAGAATGTGACTCAATCAGAGCATTTGAGCAGCTCAGAGCTGAGCAGCCTAAGCAGGCGCAGCACCCCTGGCCCGTGGCCTCCTGCACAGTCCAGCAGAAAAGCCACTGCCAGTCCAGGGGCCGGTCCTGGCTCTCACCCACAGCAGAAAGAGCTGCAGATGGGTCTAGGAAGAAATGAACAACAACTCCATGGCAAACACCCAGCCTGTCAGAACAGGCTCATCAAATCGCGGTTTCTAAAGACACTGGACTAGACCCTTCCTGTATGGAGACTCGTTATGTCGACCTGTAGTTTCTAACAAGGCACCCTCTTCTTAAGCCCCTGCTTGCCTAACACATCCCATCCACCTTCCACCATTGCTCACAAACATGTGTCCTCTATCCATCCTCATTTACTTAAAATCACGTGTTAGCCAGGTTCTTACACACACTCAATGTCTCCCCACTTCCCACATACATAGAATGAGACTCGGAGAGGAGAGGTGACTTGAGAAGTTGCACAGCTTAGAACCTCAGACCAGCCCAGAAACCCACCTGCAATCCATATGCCAGCCTCTCACAGCGCCCAGCCCCACCGCTGGGGTCACAGAGTGGCTTCGAGATGAGGTGAACACTGGGAGCAGGTCCCTCGCCCGAGGTGAACACTGGGAGCAGGTCCCTCGCCCGAGGTGAACACTGGGAGCAGGTCCCTCGCCCGAGGTGAACACTGGGAGCAGGTCCCTCGCCCGAGGTGAACACTGGGAGCAGGTCCCTCACCCGAAAGCCCTTTCCTGAGAAACCGGAGTGCCCTCTGTGTTTTGTAAAGTACTCACCAAGCCCCCACATGTTCTGGGCGTCATGACAAGTGCTGTAGATAACAGCAGATTTTTAAAAGGAGGAACAAAATCTCTGCCTTTATACAACTTACATTCAAGAGAACAGAAAGAAGCATAAAAGATAAACAAATAGCTAAGGTGTGTGAGGCAGAAGAAAAGTGGCATGAATGAACTGGGGAGTGTGAAGAGAGAGACGGGGTGTGAACGACCCCCAGACAGGCCAGGCAGGTGAGCAGGGACCTGTGGAGACACCTGGAGGGGACCTGGGCAGGAGAGAAGAACCCGGAGAGGGTTCCACACGAGGGCAGGTGCAGCCAGCAAGGAAGCTCAGGGGCAGGGGTATCCCAGGGCCAGACCACGGGCACTGGAAACCACGGTCACTGGAGACCACGAGGGGACTTTGGGCAGAGGGAGGGGCAGCCCTGACTACCCTACAGTAGAACCTGTCTGGTGTTGGGTGGGGAAAAGGCGTGGAGTCTGCAAGGGCTGCAGAAGGAATTTGGGGAGGCTCTGGCTGTGGTCCAGATGAGAGGTGGCAGTGGCTGCACAGGGTGGTAGAAGCCATCCAAATGTGAGTACGTCTGGAGGTAGGTGCTGTAGGACATCTGGGGCTGGACGTGTGGTGTGAGGAGGTAAGTCAAGAAGGGCTCTAGGATTACTGACCCAAGCAACAGCAGAGACTCGGATGGGGCTGCCATTGATGAGAACAGGGAAGGCCATGGAGTGCCCCTTACTCTACAGGCCCCACACAGCCTTCATCTACCCCGCAGCAAGTCCATGCGTGGTTATAGCGCTTCTACCAAACGAAGTCACTCTGCCAATTCAATGTACAAAACAGTGACACCCTTTGAAAAGTCTTCATTGCTGGTCCATTACAAACACAGAAAAGTGCCTTTTGGCTGAAAAATAACCCACAGTTATTTAACATTCATGTGGTGAATTTTTCAAGTGGAATTCACCATGCAATATGAAAACAAAATTTGCATGTTGTGTTAGTCTGTTATTCTGTTGCTATAAAGAAATGCCTGGCCGGGCACGGTGACTCAAGCCTATAATCCCAGCACTTTGGGAGGCTGAGACAGGCGGATCACGAGGTCAAGAGATGGAGACCATCCTGGCTAATACGGTGAAACCCTGTCTCTACTAAAAAAAAAAAATACAAAAAACTAGCTGGGCGAGGTGGTGGGCACCTGTAGTCCCAGCTACTCAGGAGGCTGAGGCAGGAGAATGACGTAAACCCGGGAGGTGGAGCTTGCAGTGAGCTGAGATTGGGCCACTGCACTCCAGCCTGGGTGACAGAGCGAGACTCCGTCTCAAAAAAAAAAAAAAAACAAGAAATGCCTAGGGTTGGGTAATTTATAAGAAAAAGTTTAATTGGCTCATAATTCTACAGGCTGTACAGGAAATAATAGTGCCAGCATTTACTCCTGGTGAGGCCTCAGACAACTTCCAGTCATGGTGGAAGACAAAGGCGGACCAGGTGTGTCACCTGGCAAGAGTGGGAGCAAGAGAGAAGAGGGAGCTGCCTGACGCTTTTAAACAACCAGATCTCTTGTAAACTAACTGAGCGAGAACTCACTCATCACCAGGGAGATGGCACTAAACCATTCACGAGAAATCCGCTTCCATGAGCCAACTGCCTCCCACCAGGCCCCACTTTCAACCCTGGAGGTCACATTTCAACATGAGATTCAGAGGCGACAAACATCCAAACCCTACCACATCTGGGAAAAAAAAGTTTGTCAATCATACAGTCTCCTCCCAATATAATTAAGAAATAAAAATTACCAATTTCTACTAATTGTCATAAATTCTACTTCTAATACGTATAAACATGATAAGGGTTAAAGGCCAGCAACCAAGATAGAGATGAAATTTCCACAAAAGCAAAATGTAGAGTCTTTTGGTAGCCATGGGAGGGCAATTCAGAGCTCACCTTAAACATCCATGCACCACTCCCCACTGCACTACGGATCCCTGACCCTGCCTCCATCAGGTCTGCTCTTCTCACCTGGACCGCTGCACTATTCTAAAGGGCAGTCTGCCCAGGTTCGCTCTCTTTCCCACTTTAATCAAGACCATACGATCCCGCCCAATGTGACTTTCCAAAATGCAAATGCGGTCATGCCTCTTCCCGACTCGTTAGCACTCCAGTCAGTTCTCACTGCTAGCGAAATAAAGTCCAAACCCTTAGGTGGAATACCAGTCCCTTGCTGTCTGGCTTCTGCTTTTCTTTTGCTTCCCTTGACCTCATTTCCTCTTGCAAACTCTATAGCATGGCTTCAACAAACTGTATGACGCTTCCTAAATGCAGCTGATCCGCTCATGCGTGCCTCTGTGCCCTTCAACATAATTCAGCTGCGTTTGACATTTGCTTCCCCTGTTCTTGGTTGAGCCCTTCCTCCTCCTTCAAGACCCATCTCGTAAGATACGGCTCCCATGAAGCCTTTTAGGACTTAGCCCCCACGGAGTTAGGTGCTCCCTCACCAGCACTGTGGTGCCACTTTGCAGGCCTCGGTCACACGTACCATGCATGGTAATTATCTGTGTCTCTGTCTGACTCATCTTGGAAGCGCCTCTTGTCCCAGGCTCCAGGTGAACACACTTGGCTGCCATTCAAGTAACATTTGCTTAAAGATACATGGATGAAATGAAGTCGAACCCTGGGACACCATTCAGTGAAACGTCCCTGTTTCCTGAGCCCTAAGCTAGGACACTTATTCTGAAATTTGACAGTAAGACAATAGGTTGACATAAAACCTAAACTTGAAACAACTAAGAAACATGGGGGATGGGGTGGCTTCAGCACAGCCTTTACCTCTTAGCGCCTTCAACATAATTCAGCTACACCTGGGGAGGTGGGTTTGTCAATGAAGGAGTCTGCATTATTATCATTGATTAAGTTAACATGTATCTTTTGGTTATACATGCAGGTTTCAGTAGAAAAATATCTACAGACTCCTGAACCTCTTTTCCAAAATGCAAAAGTGCTTACAGTTGTAACGATTTTAAACATTTCAAAGAATAATTTATTAACTCGTTAATTCGGTCACATATTCATTCTGGCCTTCAAAAAGCTTGTCTTGTGTGCCACCTGTCAAGCTAAGCTTCACGTACACAAGAAAAATGAGAGCTGCCCCCATGCCAGTTACGCCTGGCATGTTAGGTGCCAGCACAGGAGACAGGTCACATCCACACCATTGGTGGGCAGGGACCCTTACCTTGCCACATGTGCCTACAAGAACATACTCTTACTGTGGATAAGATCCTGTCTAACCAACTGGGCTACTTTTAATCAAATGAATTTTCAGCACACTTTAAACACAGCTTAATTAAATTCAAATATCTGTTTGCAAAATTACAATGAATTTTGTTCAGCTTTTATCATGTGTTTAGTGCTTATCTCAGTCCATTCCTGCCCGTATAACAAAATATCTAAGACTGGGTAACTTATGAAGAACAGAAATGTATTTCTCACAGTTCTGCAGGCTGGAAGTCCAAGATGAAGACACCGGGAGGTTCTGTGTCCAGTGAGGTCCGAGTCTCTGCCTCCAAGACCACACCTTGTTGCTGCGTACTCCAGAGGGCAGAAACACTGTGTCCTCACATGACAGGTGGGACAGAAGAGCAAAAAGAAGCCAGGCCAAGGTGTGCCTGAGGTCGGGAGTTCGAGACCAGCCTGACCAACGTGGAAAAACCCTGTCTCTACTGAAAATACAAAATTAGCTGGGTATGGTAGCGCATGCCTGTAATCCCAGCTATTTGGGAGGCTGAGGCAGGAGAATCACTTGAACCTGGGAGGCGGAGGTTGCAGTGAGCCGAGATCGTGCCATTGTGCTCCAGCCTGGGCAAGAAGAGCGTGAAATTCTGTCTCAAAAAAAAAAAAAAAGAAGCCAAACTGGTTTTCTCCAGCCCTTTCATAAGAACACTGATCCCCTCCAAAAGGCCACACCTTTTTTTTTTTTTCATTTTCTTTTTTCTGAGTTGGAGTCTCACTCTGTCACCAGGCTGGAGTGCAGTGGCATGATCTCAGCTCACTGCAACCCCTGCCTTCCAGTTTTAAGTGATTCTCCTGCCTCAGCCTCCCAAGTAGCTGGGATTACAGGCATGTGTCACCACACTTGACTAATTTTGTGTTTTTAGTAGAGACAGGGTTTCATCACGTTGGCCAGGCTAGTCTGGAACTCCTGACCTCGCGATCCGCCCACCTCAGCCTCCGAACGTGCTGGGATCACAGGCGTGAGCCACTGCGCCCGGCCAGCCACATCTCTTACTACTGCTGCATCAGGGATTAAGTATCACAAAGAATTTTAAAGGAGACTTGAGCACTGAAACCATAGCAGCCCACATTTGAACACACTGTCGTATTTAATCCTATGTTCCTGCAGTGCAAAGGCTACAAATTGTCTACATTTTACCTTCTTTTACTTTTATTCACCATGATTTTCTTTGCTTCTTTCTTCTCCTTAGCAGGAATTTTTTTTAGTTATATTACAAATATAACTGGTATCCTATCAGAATCGTACGTAAGCTTATCTTTCTTACCCCATTTGCTTTAAACAACTCTCACTACATGTTGTATACACGCACATACTCTTTTTGGCTGAACCATTTGAAAAGGAGTTTTATGTATCATGACTCTTACTCCTAAATTCTTCAGCATGTATCTACTCAGAACAAGGACATGCTCCTATATAACCAAATGCCCTTATTATACTCAGCAAACGTAACATTGACCTGGAGACATTAATATTCAGTCCACGTCCCAATTTTCCAATGGCCTCTGTACTGCATTTATTATCATACCTCTTTAGCCTCCTTTAATCTAAGATAATTTCACTACCTTTCTTTGCCTTCCTTTATTCTAACACTTCGGAAGCCTGGGCCAGTTGTTTTGCAGGATCCCCCACTGTTTCTGACTTTGATTGCTTTCTCACAATTCAATTCAGGCTAACTATTGTTGGCAAGAACACTATACAAGCAATAGCATGTCTTTTTCCACACATCCCCTTTAGGAAGTACACAGAAGACTGTCCCATTACTGCTGGTGCAAGTTTTGTCACTTAGTTAAGGTGATAACCACCAGATATCTCTACGTTAAAGGTATTATTTTCTCCTTGTAAATAACAAGTGACCTGAGGGGAATACACTAAGATCACATCAATATCCTGTTGCCCAACTGTCTTTCACCCAAGGATGATTCTGATCTGAACAAATTGATATATTGTTCATTGCAAAACTAATGAGTATAGGTAACTAAAACAGCTTAGGCAACGAGAACAGTAGTAGTATACAGTGTTTCCGTGCTGGTTCCCATCTATTGAGAGTCCACCCCGTGCCACTGTAGGTTGGGTGGCATATATGTGTTATCTCTGAATCTTGCACAATCCTTGACTTACGCACACTTACGAGCCCCACATTACAGCTGCAGAGGCTGAAGCTAAATGAATCTTTATGGCTTGCTCTAGGCCACTGTTTAGTCCCTCTGTGTTGCTAAGAAGGAATACCTGAGCCTGGGTAATTTATAAAGAAAGGAGGTTTATTTAGTCCATGAATCTGCAGGCTGTACAAGATGCCTGACGCTGGCATCTGCTCGGCTTCCAGTGAGGGCTTTCGTGCTGTGTGCAAACACGGTGGAGAAGGTCAAATGGGCAGTGGGAAGGTGTCAAGAAGGACTTAATCTGAGGGATGTCTGGGGTTTATCACAACCCACTCTCGGGAACTAATCCATCCCCCCAAGAACCAGTCCAGTCTTGAGAAAGCAAGAACTCACTCTCTGCTAATAGAACAACGGCATGAAGCTCCTCACAAGGGATCTGCCCCCATGACCCAAACACCTCCCACCAGGGCCATCTCCCAACACCAACACGCTGGGGTCCCATGTCAGCATGAGATTTGGTGGGACAAGCACATCTTACCCAAACCATGGCAGTCACTTAGCTAAGGCCACGATTAAACCTGTACTTGAGTTCAGTTCCAGCGGCTCCACGTGGATGTTATTTACAAATCATTCAATTTCTCTGAGTTTCCGGGTTCCAGGTCCAGCTCCATAATGGGACTGAGTGTTCTCCATGGCTCTGCCATTCTGACTAAAATGACACTCTCACATAGACCTGGAGGGGAGGGACAGAAAGAATGATGGCCTGAGACTTCAACAGGAAAAATCCCTCCAGTATCTCTCAGGGCTATGCAGAGCTGCGGACAAGGTCCAGAACGTGCTCCAGACTGACATAGTACAGAAGATCAATTAACAGAGCAGGTGGAGCTGTGAAAAGATTCCAGGGAAAACAATTAAAGAATGAAAGCATCGCGTGGAAGTCACTCTCCCTGCTGTCACCACCTCTGCTCTGCGTCCACATCCCCCTCAGAGGCTATTCATCCCTGAAAATAAATAAAGCAAAATAACAGAAACTCTAAGCATTTCCAGGCCTTTTATATGGCTCTGAAACATTCATATAGGCGGCCATGTAATCACCATTGAAATCCACCCCAGCTTCCCTTCTCGGAAAAGCAGACTTCCCTCTCTAGGATATGGAACAAGGCGGAAAGATACTAGGCAAGGCAGAGAAATTAAAAACAAACAAACAAACAAAACAAGCAGAGGGCTCTGAACACACCCTGTCCCTGCAGTGAATGCGCCTGTTGCATGGACCTGGGGGACACTTCAAAGTCTCCAATCTGTGGTCTCAGTAAACTTGAAAAATGTGGCACCCACACACCTTGGAACCATGATCCGGAATCAAGACAGAATGCATCAAACATATAAAACAATAGTCTCTAATTAAAAACTGCAGAAAGAGGAAGACTGAAATCTTCAGAAAACTAAATCAATGAATTAGAACAAAGAAGAAAAAAACTAAGATCTGAATTATAAGGTGAAATCCAACAGAAAGCAAATCTCAGAGTTTGAATTTAGGAATTCCAGAAGTAAAAGGAACACACAAAATTCAAAGGCTTGGCCAGGCATGGCAGCTCATGCCTGTAATCCCAGCATTTTGGGGGGTCGAGGTGGTCAGATCACCCGAGGCCAGGAGTTCAAGACCAGACTGACCAACATAGTGAAACCCTGCCTCCACAAAAAATACAAAACTTAGCTGAGTGTGATGGTGTACACCCATAGTCCCAGCTACTCAGGAGGCTGAAGCATGAGAATCACTTGAACCTGGGAGGCAGAGGTTACAGTGAGCCAAGATTGCACCACTATACTCCAGCCTGGGCGACACAATGAGACTCTGACTCAAAAAAAAAAAATCAAAGGTTAAATGTCCTGGAACTAAAGAGAAATCCAAAGTTTAAGATCAAGAAAAGTAGTTAAATTTTATGAAAAACTATTACAAATCATATATACGATACATACACACAAATATATGTCATTCAGGATTTTAAAAAATTATACCACCATTAACAAGAAAATAACATACTACCTACAAATGAAAAAGAAAAAAAAACAGATTGGTATTAAAGACAGTGTAGTACTTGAAAAAAATTTTTTAACTTTCAAAGAATGTTACCTAAAAAGGGTTATAGTCAAACTCAAGGCTGACAAAAAGACCCTACTAGAAAAGAAAAAAAAAAATTGAAGGAGTTGGATACCTTTCTTGAAAAAATATTTGCAAACAATCAACACAGAATAGAATTTAACACTGCAAGAATGGGATGAAGAAGATATAAAATAAATGAGAGTAAACAATAAAACAAATCACAAAAATTTGGCCTAATTTTTAAAGGCTAATAAAACTAATACAATCATTAATTAATAATATAGTGATCAATAACAATATTAATACTCAGCACGTGAAATAATTGCATTTCTGACTGAGCATTTACTAGAAAGAAAAGTGTGGTAAATGTCTCATTTTACTTGAGGAATGGGCAGAAAGACATTCTTTTTTTTTTTTTTTTTTTTTTTGAGGCGGAGTCTCGCTCTGCTCCCGGACTGGAGTGCAGTGGCCGGATCTCAGCTCACTGCAAGCTCCGCCTCCCGGGTTTACACCATTCTCCTGCCTCAGCCTCCCGAGTAGCTGGGACTACAGGCGCCCGCCACCTCGCCCAGCTAGTTTTTGTATTTTTAGTAGAGACGGGGTTTCACCGTGTTAGCCAGGATGGTCTCGATCTCCTGACCTCGTGATCCGCCCGTCTCGGCCTCCCAAAGTGCTGGGATTACAGGCTTGAGCCACCGCGCCCGGCCAAGACATTCTTAATGTAGATGCACACTTAGAAAATGAAAGATAATCTCTCTAAAATAATAAATAGAATAAAGTTTATTATAATATGATAGAAGGTACAATTCACAAGGAAGATATATGTTATCATATAAGTTACAGTGTCTACCTCAATGCTACAAAACTGAAAAGAACTTTTGGATAAGCAAAAAGAAAAAAAAGAAAATTAGCAAAAAAAAAAAAAAAAAAAGAGAAAAATCTAAATAACTCTTAAGTTAAAGAAATAAAGCAAATCATGAAGCCCCAAAGAGCCAGTCCTTCAAGATGGCTCCTGAGTGGCTCACTGGGCCTAAACTCAAAGGATAGTCCAGGGCCATCTGCTACAAGGTCACACAGGAGGTCACACAGGTTCTCTGTGCACCTGCCTCTACTTAGGAGGTTCCATACCTGTCTCTTCCTGTTCAGGAGGACTGAACCAGCCAGTGTACTGTGACTTTATTGACCAATCAGAACTCAGCAAGTTTGCACCCTTCATTTGCATAAGGAGGTGGGGACCCGGGCAGAAACTTTCTGTATAAAAGACAAACCCTCCTTGTTCTCTGTGACACATCTGTGTTTTGTGCCAAAGGCTGTGTCTCCCCAGTTTGCAAACCGTGAACTGGAATAAAGCCTCTTTCGATTTTCTCAAAATCTTTTTCAGTGGCTTTACTGGCAGAACTACCACTACACACTACTTAGAAATTAACAATGAGGAAACTACACATAGAATTTATGGAATGCAACAAAATCTGCAGTCATAAGAAATGTATAGCACAAATACTTATAATTCAAAATTTTAAATGCAATTCAAAACAATTATAATGTAATATTTTCATCCTAACATGAGCCAAAATTATTTTGATAATAATTAAGTTGGGACGAGTGTAAGAAAAACAGTTTATCAGACTAGTGGAAACAGCTACCACAAAAGATGAGCTGTTCTGAAAGCTGAATTTCTCCATGAGCCTATAGGTATGTATGGCAGAAGGAAACTTCTTCCAATAAGTTTCTAATGTTTGCTTAAAAACTCTTTTTGGCATACAACTCTTAGATTAAGTGAAAGAAAAATCTTAATGATGAACTACTAAGATTAGAACCAACAAGTTCCCAATTACTTTTCAGAAGACAGTAAAAAACCTGTTGAGTAAGGCCTTCCAAAAGAGAAATATGTCAATAAGTACCCAAAGTCTTTAAGTTGTAAGTTTCTTTTTGAACCAGCAATTCCACATTTAAGAATTTACCCTAAAAACTTATCATGAAAGTATAAAAAGATTTATCTCCAACTTTTTTTAAATCACAACATTGTTTACAGTAGACAAATATTAGAAATAGACTAAATAAAAACCGTAGGAGGATACGTATTGAAAAATATGAAAATAAAATCCCAAGGCCCCCAACTCACTGAACAGATCCCTTCTTTTCCAAGAGGACTCCAGAGTAACCTTGGAAATTGAGTTTCTGGCCACGAGGGGATGGAAGGTTGGGCAGGCATGGTTCTACTCCCTCACTTGCTAATCATGATTAGGCTTACTCCCTAAGGATAAACAGAAACCAGCCCTTTCAAAAGAATCCACCACTGACATCAACCAACGATCAGATGCTGCCTCTTGGTTTTGCAATTTCAGTATAACAATTGAGCAGCTTTCCTTCCTGATAAGAGACCACTGGTCAGGGGGCCAGGGAGTGGTTCTGGCCAGCCTAGAAGGATGCAGAGTAAGGGTCTTCATGTCCTCTGCTGCACCTTTTGAAAGCAGAAAACTCCACCCTTGAATCATGCTAACAGCACCATTTTTTAAAATATGCACCCTCTGAGGAGGCATGAAGCTCAATTTCTCATGCCTGCATTTTTCATTTCATAAATATTCATGACTCCTCCTATAACTTATTGAATATTTATATTCAGCAACCCCACTCAGCAAAAATTCCTCTTCCCTTTGCCCCTGCTTCCTAGTGTCTGTTTCCAGCTTCTGACTGGAGGCTACACTTCCCAGCCAGTCAGAATGGCTGGTCTGCAGGCTGCAGCCCTTTAGGAGAAATGAAGCTCTCCTTTCCAAATTTATGAACCTCGTTGTTCTTCAGAGACAAGGTAATCAGTACCTCAATGTGAAGGTACACTATTTCATCACAGAAAAAAATACAGTAGAAAAATAGAAACTAGTCTTTATGTTGAATGTATGAAACTGCTTATATGTAGACAAGTAAGAAAGGCAGGTTACAAACAGTAGGTATGGGATGAACCACTTCAGTCATAAACAAACAAATGCATACAAACAAATATGCCCATAGAATAATCACCAGGAATTTATTTCCTCAAACACCTATCTCTATAGACAGAGTGTTTTAGTTTTATTGTGGGGTTCCTTGTTTCGTCTCATTTTCTTCTTTTTTTTTTTTTTAATTATACTTTAAGTTCTAGGGTACATGTGCATAACGTGCAGGTTTGTTACATATGTATACTTGTGCCATGTTGGTGTGCTGCACCCATCAACTCGTCAGCACCCCTCAATTCATCATTTATATCAGGTATAACTCCAATGCAATCCCTCCCCCCTCCCCCCTCCCCATGATAGGCCCCGGTGTGTGATGTTCCCCTTCCCGAGTCCAAGTGATCTCATTGTTCAGTTCCCACCTATGAGTGAGAACATGCGGTGTTTGGTTTCTCTTCTTGTGATAGTTTGCTAAGAATGATGGTTTCCAGCTGCATCCATGTCCCTACAAAGGACACAAACTCATCCTTTTTATGGCTGCATAATATTCCATGGTGTATATGTGCCACATTTTCTTAATCCAGTCTGTCACAGATGGACATTTGGGTTGATTCCAAGTCTTTGCTATTGTGAATAGTGCCGCAATAAACATACGTGTGCATGTGTCTTTATAGCAGCATGATTTATAATCCTTTGGGTATATACCCAGTAGTGGGATGGCTGGGTCATATGGTACATCTAGTTCTAGATCCTTGAGGAATCGCCATACTGTTTTCCATAATGGTTGAACTAGTTTACAATCCCACCAACAGTGTAAAAGTGTTCCTATTTCTCCACATCCTCTCCAGCACCTGTTGTTTCCTGACTTTTTAATGATTGCCATTCTAACTGGTGTGAGATGGTATCTCATTGTGGTTTTGCTTTGCATTTCTCTGATGGCCAGTGATGATGAGCATTTTTTCATGTGTCTGTTGGCTGTATGAATGTCTTCTTTTGAGAAATGTCTGTTCATATCCTTTGCCCACTTTTTGATGGGGTTGTTTGTTTTTTTCTTGTAAATTTGTTTGAGTTCTTTGTAGATTCTGGATATTAGCCCTTTGTCAGATGAGTAGATTGCAAAAATTTTCTCCCATTCTGTAGGTTGCCTGTTCACTCTGATGGTAGTTTCTTTTGCTGTGCAGAAGCTCTTTAGTTTAATTAGATCCCATTTGTCAATTTTGGCTTTTGCTGCCGTTGCTTTTGGTGTTTTAGACATGAAGTCCTTGCCCATGCCTATGTCCTGAATGGTACTACCTAGGTTTTCTTCTAGGGTTTTTATGGTATTAGGTCTAACATTTAAGTCTCTAATCCATCTTGAATTAATTTTCGTATAAGGAGTAAGGAAAGGATCCAGTTTCAGCTTTCTACTTATGGCTAGCCAATTTTCCCAGCACCATTTATTAAATAGGGAGTCCTTTCCCCATTTCTTGTTTCTCTCAGGTTTGTCAAAGATCAGATGGCTGTAGATGTGTGGTATTATTTCTGAGGACCCTGTTCTGTTCCATTGGTCTATATCTCTGTTTTGGTACCAGTACCATGCTGTTTTGGTTACTGTAGCCTTGTAGTATAGTTTGAAGTCAGGTAGCATGATGCCTCCAGCTTTGTTCTTTTGACTTAGGATTGTCTTGGCAATGTGGGCTCTTTTTTGGTTCCATATGAACTTTAAAGCCGTTTTTTCCAGTTCTGTGAAGAAACTCATTGGTAGCTTGATGGGGATGGCATTGAATCTATAAATACCTTGGGCAGTATGGCCATTTTCACGATATTGATTCTTCCTATCCATGAGCATGGTATGTTCTTCCATTTGTTTGTGTCCTCTTTGATTTCACTGAGCAGTGGTTTGTAGTTCTCCTTGAAGAGGTCCTTTACATCCCTTGTAAGTTGGATTCCTAGGTATTTTATTCTCTTTGAAGCAATTGTGAATGGAAGTTCATTCATGATTTGGCTCTCTGTTTGTCTGTTACTGGTGTATAAGAATGCTTGTGATTTTTGCACATTGATTTTGTATCCTGAGACTTTGCTGAAGTTGCTTATCAGCTTAAGGAGATTTTGGGCTGAGACAATGGGGTTTTCTAAATATACAATCATGTCATCTGCAAACAGGGACAATTTGACTTCTTCTTTTCCTAACTGGATACCCTTGATTTCTTTCTCTTGCCTGATTGCCCTAGCCAGAACTTCCAACACTATGTTGAATAGGAGTGGTGAGAGAGGGCATCCCTGTCTTGTGCCAGTTTTCAAAGGGAATTTTTCCAGTTTTTGCCCATTCAGTATGATATTGGCTGTGGGTTTGTCATAAATAGCTCTTATTATTTTGAGGTACGTTCCATCAATACCGAATTTATTGAGGGTTTTTAGCATGAAGGGCTGTTGAATTTTGTCAAAAGCCTTTTCTGCATCTATTGAGATAATCATGTGGTTCTTGTCTTTGGTTCTGTTTATATGCTGGATTACGTTTATTGATTTGCGAATGTTGAACCAGCCTTGCATCCCAGGGATGAAGCCCACTTGATCATGGTGGATAAGCTTTTTGATGTGCTGCTGAATCCGGTTTGCCAGTATTTTATTGAGGATTTTTGCATCGATGTTCATCAGGGATATTGGTCTAAAATTCTCTTTTTTTGTTGTGTCTCTGCCAGGCTTTGGTATCAGGATGATGTTGGCCTCATAAAATGAGTTAGGGAGGATTCCCTCTTTTTCTATTGATTGGAATAGTTTCAGAAGGAATGGTACCAGCTCCTCTTTGTACCTCTGGTAGAATTCAGCTGTGAATCCATCTGGTCCTGGACTTTTTTTGGTTGGTAGGCTATTAATTATTGCCTCAATTTCAGAGCCTGCTATTGGTCTATTCAGGGATTCAACTTCTTCCTGGTTTAGTCTTGGAGAGTGTAAGTGTCCAGGAAATTATCCATTTCTTCTAGATTTTCTAGTTGATTTGCGTAGAGGTGTTTATAGTATTCTCTGATGGTAGTTTGTATTTCTGTGGGGTCTGTGGTGATATCCCCTTTATCATTTTTTATTGCGTCTATTTGATTCTTCTCTCTTTTCTTTTTTATTAGTCTTGCTAGCGGTCTGTCAATTTTGTTGATCTTTTCAAAAAACCAACTCCTGGATTCATTGATTTTTTGGAGGGTTTTTTGTGTCTCTATCTCCTTCAGTTCTGCTCTGATCTTAGTTATTTCTTGCCTTCTGCTAGCTTTTGAATGTGTTTGCTCTTGCTTCTCTAGTTCTTTTAATTGTGATGTTAGAGTGTCAATTTTAGATCTTTCCTGCTTTCTCTTGTGGGCATTTAGTGCTATAAATTTCCCTCTACACACTGCTTTAAATGTGTCCCAGAGATTCTGGTATGTTGTATCTTTGTTCTCATTGGTTTCAAAGAACATCTTTATTTCTGCCTTCATTTCGTTATGTACCCAGTAGTCATTCAGGAGCAGGTTGTTCAGTTTCCATGTAGTTGAGCGGTTTTGATTGAGTTTCTTAGACCTGAGTTCTAGTTTGATTGCACTGTGGTCTGAGAGACAGTTTGTTATAATTTCTGTTCTTGTACATTTGCTGAGGAGTGCTTTACTTCCAATTATGTGGTCAATTTTGGAATAAGTGCGATGTGGTGCTGAGAAGAATGTATATTCTGTTGATTTGGGGTGGAGAGTTCTATAGATGTCTATTAGGTCCGCTTGGTGCAGAGATGAGTTCAATTCCTGGATATCCTTGTTAACTTTCTGTCTCGTTGATCTGTCTAATGTTGACAGTGGAGTGTTGAAGTCTCCCATTATTATTGTATGGGAGTCTAAGTCTCTTTGTAAGTCTCTAAGGACTTGCTTTATGAATCTGGGTGCTCCTGTATTGGGTGCATATATATTTAGGAGAGTTAGCTCTTCCTGTTGAATTGATCCCTTTACCATTATGTAATGGCCTTCTTTGTCTCTTTTGATCTTTGATGGTTTAAAGTCTGTTTTATCAGAGACTAGGATTGCAACCCCTGCTTTTTTTTGTTCTCCATTTGCTTGGTAGATCTTCCTCCATCCCTTATTTTGAGCCTATGTATGTCTCTGCATGTGAGATGGGTCTCCTGAATACAGCAGACTGATGGGTCTTGACTCTTTATCCAGTTTGCCAGTCTGTGTCTTTTAATTGGAGCATTTAGTCCATTAACATTTAAGGTTAATATTGTTATGTGTGAACTTGATCCTGCCATTATGATATTAACTGGTTTTTTTGCTCGTTAGTTGATGCAGTTTCTTCCTAGCCTCGATGGTCTTTACATTTTGGCATGTTTTTGCAATGGCTGGTACCGGTTGTTCCTTTCCATGTTTAGGGCTTCCTTCAGGGTCTCTTGTAAGGCAGGCCTGGTGGTGACAAAATCTCTAAGCATTTGCTTATCTGTAAAGGATTTTATTTCTCCTTCACTGATGAAACTTAGTTTGGCTGGATATGAAATTCTGGGTTTAAAATTCTTTTCTTTAAGAATGTTAAATATCGGCCCCCACTCTCTTCTGGCTTGTAGAGTTTCACCCTAGAGGTCTGCTGTTAGTCTGATGGGCTTCCCTTTGTGGGTAACCCGACCTTTCTCTCTGGCTGCCCTTAAGATTTTTTCCTTCATTTCAACTTTGGTGAATCTGGCAATTATGTGTCTTGGAGTTGCTCTTCTGGAGGAGTATCTTTGTGGCGTTCTCTGTATTTCCTGAATTTGAATGTTGGCCTGCCCCACTAGGTTGGGGAAGTTCTCCTGGATGATATCCTGAAGAGTGTTTTCCAACTTGGTTCCATTTTCCCCCTCACTTTCAGGCACCCCAATCAGACGTAGATTTGGTCTTTTTACATAATCCCATACTTCTTGCAGGCTTTGTTCATTTCTTTTTCTTCTTTTTTCTTTTGGTTTCTCTTCTCGCTTCATTTCATTCATTTGATCCTCAATCGCTGATACTCTTTCTTCCAGTTGATCGAGTCGGTTACTGAAGCTTGTGGATTTGTCACGTATTTCTCGTGTCATGGTTTTCATCTCTGTCATTTCGTTTATGACCTTCTCTGCATTAATTATTCTAGCTATCAATTCTTCCACTCTTTTTTCAAGATTTTTAGTTTCTTTGCGCTGGGTACGTAATTCCTCCTTTAGCTCTGAGAAGTTTGATGGACTGAAGCCTTCTTCTCTCATCTCGTCAAAGTCATTCTCTGACCAGCTTTGATCCGTTGCTGGCGATGAGCTGCGCTCCTTTGCAGGGGGAGATGCGCTCTTATTTTTGAATTTCCAGCTTTTCTGCCCTGCTTCTTCCCCATCTTTGTGGTTTTATCTGCCTCTGGTCTTTGATGATGGTGACGTACTGATGGGGTTTTGGTATAGGTGTTCTTCCTGTTTGATAGTTTTCCTTCTAATAGTCAGGACCCTCAGCTGTAGGTCTGTTGGAGATTGCTTGAGGTCCACTCCAGACCCTGTTTGCCTGGGTATCAGCAGCAGAGGTTGCAGAAGATAGAATATTGCTGAACAGCGAGTGTACCTGTCTGATTCTTACTTTGGAAGCTTCCTCTCAGGGGTGTACTCCACCCTGTGAGGTGTGGGGTGTCAGACTGCCCCTAGTGGGGGATGTCTCCCAGTTAGGCTACTCAGGGGTCAGGGACCCACTTGAGCAGGCAGTCTGTCCGTTCTCAGATCTCAACCTCCGTGTTGGGAGATCCACTGCTCTCTTCAAAGCTGTCAGACAGAGTCGTTTGGGTCTGCACAGGCCTCTGCTGCTTTCCCTGTTGTTTTTTTAGCTGCACCCTGTCCCCAGAGGTGGAGTCTACAGAGACAGGCAGGTTTCCTTGAGCTGCTGTGAGCTCCACCCAGTTCGAGCTTCCCAGCGGCTTTGTTTACCTACTTAAGCCTCAGCAATGGCGGGCGCCCCTCGCCCACTCTCGCTGCTGCCTTGTGGTTAGATTGCAGACTGCTGTGCTAGCAATGAGGGAGGCTCCGTGGCCTCGGGACCCTCCCAGGCAGGTGTGGGTATAATCTCCTGGTGTGCCCGTTTGCTTAAAGCGCAGTATTGGGGTGGGAATTACCCGATTTTCCAGGTGTTGTGTGTCTCAGTTCGCCTGGCTAGGAAAAGGGATTCCCTTCCCCCTTGCGCTTCCCAGGTGAGGCAATGCCTCGCCCTGCTTCAGCTCCCGCTGGTCGGGCTGCAGCAGCTGACCAGCACCGATTGTCCGGCACTCCCCAGTGAGATGACCCCAGTACCTCAGTTGAAAATGCAGAAATCACCGGTCTTCTGTGTCGCTCGTGCGGGGAGTTGGAGACTGGAGCTGTTCCTATTCGGCCATCTTGCTCCGCCTCCCGAGCTTTCGTCTCATTTTCTACAGTGCATATTAGTAACTTGCAATCCTACTGATAAATATTATTAAATGCAAATAGGACAACCCAGGCGAATTTGATAAGTAGTAACGAATCGAGTCAGGATTTATGGTTCATTCTTTTCTGCCTCACTTTACATGAGCCCCTTAGGAAATGCCAGTGAGAGAAAACACAAGAGGCATAGAATGCACATGGTGAAATGGTTCCTTTTGTGAATAAGTGAATCTCAGAGAAGGCAAGTGATTTGACCAGGCTCACTCAGTGTTAGAACAGAACTCAGGCAGAGTCTCCATTTCCTGATTTAACTCAATGCTTGGAGAAGGCCTGCCCACAGAGGACAGGTGTTTTCTTCTTCATAATTACAAAGTAGGAGAGAAGAACTTGCAAACACTAGTCTTACCAAACTGATAACCTTTCTGATGTCACTGATGGTCCACTCGCCCCTCAGGGATACATAAAATAATGGGAGGACTGTTCTTCAATTATCTTTAACATTGATATGAATTCTAAACACAGAGATACAGTAGAACCTCGAGGCAGCATCTTCCGTTGTTTCTGATAAGCATGAATGCTTTGAGTGTTGTCAAAATGTGGAGCCGCAACTCACAGAGGAGGAGGCTGCCAAAGCAATGGGTTCAGTTTTGCTTTGAAGTCTGACTTGGTTGAGGAGGTCAGTTTACCTTCCAGGATGGGATGCAGTGTTTAAAATACTTGTCACATGAAGGCAGTGTCTCAGACCTCCCAGAAGCCGCGATGCACTCCCAGCTACAGCAGGACTGCCTTTGCTGCTTCCTGCACATTTTCCATTTGCTGGGTTTTGAAAGTCATTATGAAAAGAGAAGCCTTGAAAGAGAAAAAGAAAGCAAATTTCATGATACAGTCTTTGTGGGCAGCTCTCAGCAGGATGCATCTCCATGGTGACCAAGGTCCGCTCCTGGACATGGAAAAGGCAGTCACCACCCTCTAGGTTGGAGGAGACACAAGTTGCCAAATATTAACAGGAAGGACAAAGACTTTACAAAACTTTTTGTGGGTGTTCTCATTCACTCTAATGTCTCAGCCAGGGTCTGCTCATGCCTCACAGAAAAGAATGTGAGTTAACCCAGACATACCAGTTCTTCAGGTAAGACATCACAAGCCATCCTCAAGTGGCCAGCGAGATTCTCAGAAGATCAAGACCATGGAAGTATCTCACCAAGAGCTGTCAGTGGTGGGGAGATCAAAGGCCTCCATTCATTCAATATTTATTCAGCAAATATACAGAATCAAGAATCAAGCTGAGAGCTGAGTTCAGCAAGCCAGGGAGTCATCCAAACAGGTGGCCAAAATCAAAGGGGAAGTGAGAAGCAGGTACCAGAACTCAGCGCTAACTGCCAAGGGAGGGAAGGAGGACCTGGGAGGTTCTGCTGCCCAGGCTGGAATCCCAGGCTCTCCCCGCCACTGTGGTGCAAGCCTGGAAGTGATGAGAGGAAGGCTGGACCAGAGGCACCTCCTGATGGTTTACTCCTCCCCAAGTGCTCTTTCAAGAGTAAGGTGGACAGAACTGCAGCCCTAGCCTAGGAGAAGCAGTGCCAAGGGTGATTTTGGGGGAATCAAAGCCTCACTCCCACTGCAGAAAAGACACAGACCCACCCAGAAAGCATCCAAATGCATGTCTGTACAGAGGGTATGCACAGAGGAGGCAGGGAAGCGTGAGAGGAGAAGACATGATGGCCTTCACCCAAGGAGCACAGCAGAAGGTACTTCTGGTCTGCTGGAAGTCATCCACCCCGGCTGGATGCAACTGTCCTTTCTTTTTCTTCAAGCTTCTAACAGGCACATTGCCTGGTCTTGCACTGACCCCTCTCTGTATGAGAGCTCTTAGCTTCAGCTCTATTAATGGCCTCCCTGGTTCACAGGAATCCCTTCCCGGTTTCCTGTCTCCCACTCACCTTGTCCTCCCACCTGTCCTTTTGTGCCGTATGCTTCGTTTATTCCAACTTACCAGTTCTGCAAAAACACTTCAGCTTTGAATATGCTGCTCGCTTTGCCTTAAATACAGGCCCTAATTGTCCTCCCTACTCCACCTCGAGGTGCACATGAGCCATCCCCTGCTCTCTGCTCAGTGCCCGGTCTGATTAGCTGCCTCTTCCTGACATGGAGTGGAACCCCGCACAGGCCATGTCCAGCATGCACCACTTCCCTCTGCGTATATGTCTGTCTTCCCCGCTGGCTGGGACTGCTTTGAGGACAGTGACTGTGCTGTTTCTCTCTGTGTTCTCAAGGCTTGTGTGGCACAGGCCTGGCATGCAGTGCCAACTCACCATCTGTGGTCTCCATCCCACTGCAGCCATCATGGAGCTATATCCCAAGCTAATCACTGTGGATCTGGCTTCTGTTGTCCCTGCCCAGGGGCATCTCATGCACACAGTCAGACTCTCTGAGGAAGGCCTTGTGCCCTTGGCATTCCCCTGTGCAGTCAGCATGCTGCAGACACTCCATGAGCAAGACCCGTTTCATTTCGGGGCAGGCCACAGTTGTCCCTTGCCAGCTGACTGCTGAGTGATTTAACCGTAAGATAAGCGCCTGTACCTTGTAGGTGCTCAAAGGTTGTCTGTTGTATGAACAACAGAGTGTGCATGTGAGCTCTCAGACTCTCCCAGCTAGCAGTCAGAATGAACCTTGCTTCAGGTTCTGCCTGGCTGCTGCTGGCTCTGTGCTGTGCGACCAAGTCCAATAACACGGGACAAACCACTTCACATTTCTGTGTCTCCATTTTCTAAAATTGGGATCACAATCTATCCACATTTGTGGGGGGTTTTGTTTGAATTTCAATGTAAGACCACATATATGAAAAGTCATTTTAAGCTCTAGAGCACACCATTCGATCATTCAACAAATGCTTAGCAGGTGCCTACCACATGCCAGGCACTGTTCTAGGAACTGAAAATCGAATTGTTTTTTAAAATCCCCGAAAACATGCCTTTTCTCTAAGCTTTTACATAACACAAATTTCCTGCTTAATGCCCCAGCTACTTTTTGGTAAACACATAAGATGTGTTTATTAAACATTTGCTGGGAAATGAACTTGCGCTTGCAACAAATTCCTTTACAGTGAATACATCTTTTAACAAAGCTTTTTTTCCTTATCTAAGGTCGCAAAGAAATCACTTACTTTGCTCCCTCGCCCCATATACACGAGTACCTGCTATTTGTCAAGTGCTCTGCTAGCCCTGGAGGTAAAATGAAAAGCCAGATATATTCCCTGCTTTCAAAGATTACACACTCTATCCAGGAGATGGACAAATAAGCAGAAAATAGTCCTAGAAATATAACAACTCCAAAACATCTCAATAAGTCCTGGGATCAGGGAGGTCTTCCAAGTGGAGGTGGCCCTTGAGGTATCTCTTAGAGGATGAATTTGAGTTTTCTCAGCATTGAGGGAGAGGTGGCTGGTCCAGAGAGCGCAGCATAGGCAAGGCCCGGTGGAACAAAGGGACGGCTGGTCAATGTGGCTAAGAGGCTGCATGGGTGTTGGGAGAGAGACCAGGGAAGAAGCAAGCCAAGGCTTATGCAGCACCAGAGGGTTCACACTCGATCCCAGGGCAGCAAGAAGCTATTGAAGGATCCCAGCAGAAAAGGACCCACATCCCATTCAGAGACCAAAAACGAATCTCTGCCAGCGTGACAGAGGATGCTCCTATGGGTAGGAGTGAAGAGGTATGTCCAGGGGCAAAAGATCAGACATGAAATCACTTGGGAAGAGTCACAGGCTTTTAGACTGACAAACTGAGAGCTAACCTCAGCTATTCACATTTATGTACCCTGTCTTCAAAAGAAACACCTGTTCCACTTCCCCTCACCATCTTAAAAAACCCAACCATTTCAACTCCAGATACCCCAAATTATCCTTGGGCCAGAATAAATGCACATAGAGAGAGTCTGGGACCTCCAGAGTAGGCAAGAGGGGGTGCAGAGTCCAGGCCTGACTTTGCTTCCGTTTATTGGTGTTTTTGCCACGATGCGGCTGGAGCTCTGCAGGGCTGCAGTTCTCTCTATTGGAGCTCCACTCCCCGGTGCAGTCCTCACGCAACCACGTGCCATTTGTTGTCAGAATAATTAACCAGAATGGAAAAGCAAGTTCATTAAGCTTTGACAAGAAGGTACCAATCCGAGCACCCAGACCTCATCAGCTTGCATGAAGAGCATGGCAGAGTGCAGGGAGCCGGCTGCCTCTGCCTGCAGGCGGGAAGGCATGCAGCCATCCCATGGGAAATCAGCCATGGTTCTCAAGCTCTGTCCCCAGTGGAACACGTGTGCTCTGAGCTTAGAATGGACTAATGCAGAGTGGAAAGGGCAGCAGGTCCGTAGTCAGAAAGACCCAGGGCTGCAGGTCCATAGTCAGAAAGACCCAGGGCTGCAGGTCCATAGTCAGAAAGACCCACGGGTCCAGCCTTGGTACCACTTCTTTCTTTAGGACCAATGATTTAACTTTGCTGAGCCTTGGATTCCTCATATAGAAAGTAAGGATAAAATTACTTCTCAGGACTATAAAAAGGATTCATTGTAAAAGAAGTGAAATACCAGCCAGGCGCGGTGGCTCATGCCTGTAACCCCAGCACTTTGGGAGGCTGAGGTGGGCAGATCACCTGAGGCCAGGAGTTTGAGAACAGCCTGGCCAACAACCCCATCTCTAGTAAAAATACAAAATTATCCGGGTGTGGTGGTGGGCACCTGTAATCCCAGCTACTCGATAGGCTGAGGCAGGAGAATGGTTTGAACTCAGGAGGTAACAAGAGCGAAACTCTGTCTCAAAAAAAAAAAAAAAAAGTAAAATACCTAGCACGGTTCCTGGAAGGTAGCAGATGATTAATAAAGTGGACTTAATATAACCTTACTTCTGAATTGAGGCCTCATCTTAAATCTTATAACGTTGCCTTTTATCTAGTTGATACTACGTCATATAATAAATGGAACGTGCTTAATTTTTGTTTTCTATCCTGTGAATTGTCTTAAATTTTAGAGCCCTCTACCAGTTTCCATGCTAAAAGGTGGTAGAAGGCAGTATCTGAGTGCAGAATTATGAATCGTATCATTTTAGATCTGCCACATCATCATTGCATAGTGAAACACAAGCAGACCACCCCGATTTCAGGCACTCCCCTTTCTAGGCAAGTGCAAAGCCTCGTTCTGAGTGAGAAAAGCACAAAACAAGATGCAGGATAACACAACTGAACTAACTCTCTGCAACAGGTTCGTTCCAGGAAAACTGGATGAGATGTATTTTGTGTGACTCTGAATTCTCTTCTGAAAGTCCAATGGGAGGTGAGTATTACATCAACTGCTGCTGGGACACCCCATTCCTGCTCCCCCTGACAGTGTACCGCTGTCCCCTTGGCCAGAATATGTGCCCATTCCCACACCCACTTGTCCTCATCTGACCTGTCCCTGAGACTCAGCCCACAGCCGCCCACCCCTACGCCTTCCTCCATCCCCTCTTCCCAGCCCACAGCCTCCCACCCCTACACCTTCCTCCATCCCCTCTTCCCAGCCCACCGTCTCCCACCCCTACACCTTCCTCCATCCCCTCTTCCCAGCCCACCGTCTCCCACCCCTACGCCTTCTCCATCCCCTCTTCCAGCCCACAGCCGCCCACCCCTATGCCTTCCTCCATCCCCTCTCCCAGCCCACAGCCGCCACCCCTACGCCTTCCTCCATCCCCTCTTCCCAGCCCACAGCGCCCACCCCTACGCCTTCCTCCATCCCCTCTTCCAGCCACAGCCGCCCACCCCTACGCCTTCCTCCATCCCCTCTTCCAGCCCACAGCCGCCCACCCCTACGCCTTCCTCCATCCCCTCTTCCCAGCCCACAGCCGCCCACCCCTACGCCTTCTCCATCCCCTCTTCCCAGCCCACAGTCACGCACCCCTACGCCTTCCTCCATCCCCTCTTCCCAGCCCACAGCCTCCCACCCCTACGCCTTCCTCCATCCCCTCTTCCCAGCCCACAGCCACCCACCCCTACACCTTCCTCCATCCCCTCTTCCCAGCCCACAGCCGCCCACCCCTACACCTTCCTCCATCCCCTCTTCCCAGCCCACAGCCGCCCACCCCTACATCTTCCTCTATCCCCTCTTCCAGCCACCACTGCCCTAGCTGGAAGTGATTTTCCCCATGAGTGAGCTCCTAAAGTGCCTATTGTGTGAGTTTTACTGAGTATGTAGGTTTGTTCAATGCAGAGTCACTTGTCGCACAATAATTTTTAATTACTGGTTTCCATAAAGAAATTATGTAGTTAAAAACCAAAACGCACACTCATGTGAAATGCAGACCAACTATGTAGGCCAATGCCCTGGGAACTCTCCGCATAGAACTAAGAAAACACAGCCTTCTGGAGGCTATCAAAGCAGCCAGCCTCTTGCCCCTCTGAACGACCCCACCCACCCACTAGCTTCTGGGGGCATCAAACCACAAAATCACAGGCAGAACTACTTGGAGACCACCCTGCTATTTATCAAATCTGGCCTGAATCTCAGGTCTTTTTGCTGAGCCCTCTATGCATTTGTAGAACCTTTCAGAGATGCACCTGCCAGGCCCGTCAGCTAGTCTTGGTGATTATTCCTGATATAGCACAGAAGCCAGCTTTGAGATTGGAGCAAACATTGAGTTACACACCTGAGATGCCCTGAGCAAGCTGGGAGGGACCCCATGTCTCATGTGCTCCTGCCACACTCATATTACAGATCAGGAAATATGGCCAGAGAAGCGAAACCCCTTCCCCAAAGCCAAATTTATATCCAACTGACTTTCATCACAGGAGGGCTCCGCAGAGCGGGAAGAATCCCACCATCACCCATGACCAGCTGTGGCCTCTGGAAAGCTACTCCACCTCCCTAGGGGTCCACTCCAAGGTCAGTGAAACGAGGTGGCTAACCTGCTCCTCCTTGGTGGTTGTAGGAACTGGGAGTACATCCTAGGCCCCAACGTGGGAACTGCAGAGCTCCTTCTCCTGTGAAACCAGGCCTCCCTGTGCTCACACACACCAGGCTGTCAGGACCAGCCTGTCTGTGCCCCTGGCTCCCTCCACCCAGCATTCTGCCTTCCTCATATGGAGGTTGGTTTGGGGTAGTGGCGGGGGCGCTCTTGGAGAGAACAGGTTTCAACATCTGTTTCAAATCACCCTGGTTGACCACTGCTATGAAGGAAGCGTGGAGAATTCCAGACCCCCAACCTTAAGGGCTATCTGCAAAACACCTGCAATGTGGCAGAAGATAGGAGCTGACTTCCAGGCGGCCATCACTGGCCCGTGTTCCTCAAGGTTCCACCCATTGCCTTATTCTTCCTCAACTTATTCTTCCCATCTGTGTCCAGGGCATCTTTTTCTTTTCTCTTTCATTTCTTCCCAAAACTTGAGTCAAGCCCATTATAACCAAGGCTTAATTTAAGCTTGGTTCCTGCATAATTTGCTCCACAGATTTGAGGGTGGGGACAGACTGAGAATTTAAAGTGAAGCAGGCAGGGCACAGTGGCTTATGCCCTGTAATCCCAGCACTTTGGGAGAGCAAGATGAGTGCATCACCTGAGGTCAGCAGTTTGAGACTAGCCTGGGCAACATAGTAAAACCCCATCTCTGCTAAAAATACAAAAATTAGCCAGGCATGGTGGTGAGTGGCTGTAATCCCAGCTACTCGAGATGCTGAGTCAGGAGCATCGCTTGAATCCGGGAGGCAGAGGTTGCAGTGAGCCAAGATCGTGCCATTGCACTCCAGCCTGGGCAACAGAGCGAGACTCCATCTCAAACAATAATAATAATAATAATAATAAAAGTGAAGTAAACACTTGTGAGGCTAAGGGATCATCTGTGTCCTTCTTTCCATCTAAGTCACCCCCACCCGGCATCGCTGAGGTTGCGGCGAGCGAAATGAACATACGCATGCACCAGAAACTTCCAAAGGACCACTCTTTTGCGCACATAAACCCATTGCAAAGATTGTTTGCCATATGCCCAAAAAGGGTCAAAGTTCTGCAAACAGAAACTCCGTCCTCCTCTCCCAGGAGCTGTGCAGGGCGAGTGCTGTTGGCTGTGACTCTAATTACAGCCCCTTGGATACAGCGGAGAATGACAGGTGTGGCGGCCCCTGGGCAGCAGAACATCATAAGGAAACCACAGCCTGTGGCATCCTCCTGCACTTCATGAAAGGGCTCACAGGGCTCCAGGTGGAGCTCCTTCCAAAGCCCAGTGCAGGCAATCACAGCAGGGTGGGGATAGAGCAGGCATTGGCGGAAACAGAGTCTACTGTAGCTGACCGCAGACACGAAGTGTGACTCGCACCCCTCTGTTTCTACACAATTCAACACACTTTCCTTGAACACTTCTGTTTGGGAGAAGCACAGTGCTCCAAAGACTTCAAGACAGGGGCAGGAGGAGGGGAAGGTGGGATGGTGAGGAGGTTCCCCCTCTTGAGACGCTCAGGCCCTAGGAAGGAGGTGCCTCTGTGGGGCTGGCCATGGTGTGGGGTGTGCAGAGTGCAGAGGAGGGGTTCAACGGCTCCTTATGGAGGACAGCCCCTAGGACGTGGTCTTGAAGGAAGGCCGATTTTGAAGCCATCATTTGGGGCAGAGCTCCAAGAGTGCTGGAAGAAGTGAGGCCACACTGAGCCAAGGCTGAGGAGACACAGACAAGGTGTACACGAGGCCCATCTGCGTGTGGTCAGAGGGAGCAGAGAGCATGGCGCCCCCGAGAGAGGAATGAGGCCAGTCCGGTGGGGGCAGCACCACCACCGTCCGCTGAAAGTTTGGGCAGGAGTGACCCATGACTGAGCCTGTGTTAAGATTCATCCCCATAGTACAATCTGGATGGCTTGGAGGAGGCTGCCATCAGGACTCTTACAGGATCTACGGGGTGACACGCTGAGTCTCAGAACCAGGACAGCAGCCTTGGGGTGGACAGAGGATCCATGCGGACATGTCGTGGGCAGATCGGCAGCCAACATGCTGGTCTCACCTCTGCGTTACCTTGGCCAGAGCCTCAACTCTGCGGGAGGTAGGAAAACAATCACAGAGCACCACACTTCAGACAAGGATTCTAGGGCAGCACAGACCAGGGCAAGAAGCCATGCGATCCCTGTGCAGGAATCAGAATATCATGAAAAACACCTGTCTGCTGAGGTTTCATTACCGCCTCCTGAGGGACTAAATGGAAGAAAAAGAACTCACTATGCATAAAAGACACCACCATCTTGTATAAGTTTAAAAGGGTGCAAAAGCTGAACATTCATGGCCCTGCATCTTCGTATCTACGAAGGTTTCAAGTTGACATGAGAAAGCACTTTGAGTTTAAAAATGCTGTCTCAGCTGCTTTTTGCCCTCAGCACCTAGTCTGTGCCTGCAACCATCTAAGGGCTGAATAAATGGTCATGAGCAGATGGAGACGTTGCAGGTTCTAATCAGACGGTGCTAACAGCTGCCATTCATTGACACCTTCCTATGTGCAGCCATGCGTCTTAGTCTGCTTGGTGTTGCTCTAACAGAACACCTGAGACCGGGCAATTTATAAAGAAAAGAAGTTTATTTGGCTCACAGTTTTGGAGGCCAGGAAGTCCAAGAAGTACCTGCTTAGCTCTGCTTCCATTTTATAGTAGAGGAAGGGGAAAAAGATGTGTGCAAAGAGGAACTAACCAGGACAGCCAGTCTTGCTTTATAACTACCTGATCTCATGGGAACTAATCCCCTCCCACAGGAGCTAACGCAGACTTGGGAGAAAGAGATGCATCCATCTTAACCATCCAGTCACCTCCTGAAGGCATCAGCTCCCAACGCCACTCCATTTCGGACCAAGCCTCAACATACAGTTTGGTAGGGACAAATCATATCCAAACCATAGCAGCTTGTCAGTCATTCATAATCTAACAGGATAAATATTATTCCAGTTTTACAGATGAGAAAAACAAGTCTCCAAGCATTAAATAAGTCATGTAAGACTGCACACCTATAAAGTGACTGAGCTGAGACTCTCACCACCTCGTCCGGGTGAAGTCAAAGTCCAGGATCGCTTTGCTAAGCCACGCTGCCTCCAGCATTTGATTGGAGATGTGGACCTGCAGTGGCAGTGCCGATGATGTAATTAGTATAAACCTCAGACAACAGCCAAACGCTTTAAGGCCTCTGTACTTAACATTATCAAGAGCAAATCATCTGTTTCTATGAAGCAGAATGGTAGGCCTTCGTCCAGACCACCCAGGCCGTGTAGCAGGGCTGCGTCTAAAAATCCTTACCCTGAATATCCTGAGAGGAACCGCACTCAGTTCAGTACCAAGACAAAGATCTCAGTACCCCTATCTGTACCAAGTAGCACTTTTAAATAAAACACCAAGTAATCCCAGAACTTTGGGAGACCGAGGTGGGCGGATCCCGAGGTCAAGAGATTGAGAGCATCCTGGCCAACATGGTGAAACCCCATCTCTACTAAAAATACAAAAATTAGCTGCACGTGGTGGCAAGTGCCTGTCGTCCCAGCTACTCGGGAGGCTGAGGCAGGAGAATGGCGTAAACCCGGGAGGCGGAGCTTGCAGTGAGCCGAGATCACACCACTGCACTCCAGCCTGGGTGATATAGCGAGACTCTGCCTAAAACAAAACAAAACAAAACAAAACTAACAAAACACCACGAAGGAAAAGCCTGGTGTTTCCAGGGCCTGTCTCCAACCAAACATCCTCATTAAATCCTCAAACTGCCCTTTTAGGAGTGATCCTGAAAAATTAAACCGTGGCATTTGCAGTTAAAGCGCAAATCCCCCGATGTCCCTAGCCTCGTGCTCAGCTTGAAGGTCATGAAACTCAAGGGATTCCCAAGGCAGAGAGTTCAAAAGCTGCCCTTCCTGGGGATGGCCTGGAGGCCTTTTGCCCCTCAGCTGCAGCTGCTCCTCTATGGGGCTACTGGCCTCCCCAGGAGGAAGGTGTACATTCCTCACCCTGCTGGTGCTAGGAGCCCTCAGTGTGCAATGAAGAAAACTGCACAGAGCAAATTCATCCTTACCCTTCACCTGGGAAGACGCAGTGCGGTGCAAGAGTGTCGGATGTATTGACTGTCTAGGAAGAAGTTTAATTCACATCTGTTCTCACGATCAGCTTGTGTAAACGGGTCACACAATGACCAGCAGACACGTTTCAGAGGAGCATGTCTAATATGAGGCAGGCAGCCTGGGAGTGGAAAATTATTTTTCTTCAGGTTAAAAATTCCAATTCTTCACAGAGGTCTCCATTTTTGTCTGTTCCTCTGGACAGTTCAGACATCAACTCTTCTGCTCTTTTCTTTCAAATTGGCCCCAGCGATGAGTTTTCTGGGTCCACAAGGCAGGTTGTTCTGCATTCCTAGAGTCAGAGGGTCAGGCCTCGTCTTGCTGGCATCATAGGGCATGCACCGTTCTGCTGCACTTACAAAAAATTTCAATGTTGTAAATATGATTAAAATGAGGTAAATATGATTAAAATGCATTTCATTTTAATGAAAATGAAAGGGAGGTGGGGGTTGCAGTGAACCAAGATTGCACCACTGCACTCCAGTCTGGGTGACAGAGCAAGACTCTGTCTTGAAAAAAAAAAAAAAAGTCACCATCCCATGATTGGGTGACTCTAGAATAGGAAAACTTCTAAAAATACATTGCATTTCTGTTATTACGGACCAGAACATGGCACTGTGCTGTGGTTAGATAATGTTGGATGCGAGGTGCCCCACATGGAGGTCTGCATAGTGCTTGTCCCCCAGGCGGCGGCCACAGCCCTTCATGCTATTGGAGTTCGTGTCCATACTCCTCTCACCAGTAAGGACCACTCCCTGATGCTGCCCTAGTGTCTAGAAGCCTCACGTTGTGCAGCGTGGGAAGAAAGCTCCGTGGCTGCTGTCATTCCTGCCTCCATTGTGCAGAAAGGGAGCCAAGGTGCAGCCAGTTGTGTGGCCCCCCTAAAGCCCTGACAGGTGGAGTCCACTCGCAGCAGGACTGCCGGCCACACGGCTCAGGCCTCAGCCCCATGACATCCTCCTGTTTTTTGTATCTGCCTGCACCTCTACGCGTCTGCTGTCACCCAACAAATATCTTTCTCTAGTGTTGACCGAGACAGAAGAAACATTTGCAAATAAGCAAATTCTGAAATACAATATCCTAACATTTTTACCTGTCATTATATTTCACATATCCACAAAAAGATTCAGGCTTAGTAATTTTATTATAGCCAAATTTAAGTTGATATTCTTAAGAAACATAAAATTATATTTTAATTATGTATTTATAAAATCAAGTGATTTTTCTTTGCTATTGTCCTCAGCAAATTAAAGTATACAAATCCTTTGTAATGCACTGGAATGCCATGTGTTCTACTCTTTTGTACTAGAAAGTAGTTAAGATGATGGAAATTATAAATGAGGCACAGGACTTAAAAATACATGGTTAAATTTATAAAGAGAGTGATAAACAGAAAGCCAATGCGTGTATTTGATCATTGAATTTTTCCCTCAATTAGGATATCGACATAGAGCTTGGTCATTGGCCATGATGACATAGCTGAGAATAAACAGCCACCTGCCCGCCATGCTATAAAGCAGACGTTCTGAGTGCTGTGGGGACCCGGAGGGAGGAGGACTGCCCCCGGCCCGGGAAAAGGGAGGCAGGAGCTGGCAGCGGTCAGGGAGGGGTTGTGGAGACACCAGGCAACAAAAGTGCAGGTGGGGTGCAGGGGGCCATCTGAAAAAGCAGCCCTGCACAGGCACGGACACAGGTGTGGGCGCTGGCGAACCCCACAGCTCTGCAGGAGCCTGCAATGAGGCTGAGCACTGCACTGGCATAAGGACAAGAAGCCAAGGGGAAATCGAGGCCTGGAGGCATGGGAGTGGGAGCACAGTCCCTAAGAGGTGGGTTTTGAAGAGTAATTGAAGAATTTTTAAGGCAAAATAAAAGGCAGGCATCAGGAGTAAATAAAATGCCAAGCATTGATTCCAGCTGCATGAGAGGCACAGTGTCATGAAAGAGAAGCATCGCAGACAAAATGATGGGAAGGATTTCTGGGCTCATTGCAAGGCCTAGGAGCAGTTTCTAGCTTCTGAATTCACTCCTCATGCAACACCACGAAACTCCAACATGCAATTATTGATGGTGGGCAAGATTCCCACCAACTAGGAAATAAACATGCATTACCCTTTAGGTTAATTTTCATTCTCTCAACTTTCACGCTATTAATTAATTGAGGAAATGTTTATTCTATCCTCTGCACTTTCTCTGCAATGCACGCCAGTCACCACTGCACATCTCAAACAAGAGCTTCCTAGCACCCCTGGCTCTCTGGTGGTTCGGATGTGGCACTGAGCTTTCTCAAGGAGGCTGAGGCTGCTGCGGTTCCCTGCATGGGGGCAGCTTCTTGTCCTCATTGTTTTACGCCCAGGTCCAGTCTGCGGTTGACCGACCAGTCTTCTTTCCATCTCATGAAGACAGATGGCACTCCATTCACTGCCAGTTAACTGCCATGGGCAGGCCACATACTTGTCCACAGTTTCACTGCCTTCAAGAGCCCAGCTCCAACACCCCCTCATTTTTTTTTTTTTTTTTTTCTGGTGCTCTTTCCCAAGCGCCCTGCCCTGAACTAATTACTTCCTTCATTCAATAAATGCTTCCTATTTCCCACCTCCCCAAGTGTCTGGAACTGGGAGTAGCTGCTGGAAGTCAGAATTTAAATACAGACATAGTTTCTGTCTCTCAGAGTACAGAAGATAGGGCAGGATACAAGCAAACGAGCTATTAAACAAAGTGTAATGAAAGAGGAGCCGTGTCATCAGAGCTGAGCCATTAACTTGGTATTAAATCATGTGTTGAGCAGCATCCCTACTTATGTTAGCTGTAGATATGTCTTATTTTATCTACCCTGTGAAATTTTAGCTTCTTGAGGACAGGGACTGTGTCTTCAACTGTACATTGTTGTTTTCTAGGACCCAGCTCAGTGCTATACACACAAAGGGTGCTCAATAAGTGTTTTTAAATACATTTTTATTGCATAGATTTAAGGTATACACGACTTGATATACACACATTTAATAAACTGATTACTACAGTCAAACAAATTTATGTATCCATCACCTTCCATAGTTACTTTCTGTGCATGTGTCTGGTGAGAGCACCTAAAATCTACTTTCTCAGCAAGTTTTTAGTGTGCTATTCAATCTTATTGGCCATACTTCTCATGCAACGCAACGAGTCTCTAGACTTACTTATGCTGCATAACTGTAAATTCACACCTTTCACCTACTCTCCCCACTTCCACCCTCCCTGCTCCTGGCAACCACCATTCTGCCCTTTGCTTCTATGCATTCCACTTATATGTTTTCAGTTTGGCATACAAATGAGATTATGCAGTATTAGCCTTTCTGTGTCAGGCTTATTTTACTTAGTATAGTGTCTTCCAGTTTCATCCATGTTGTAGCAAATGGCAGAAATACCACAATTGCTGTAATCGTTCATTCTTTGATGGACATTTGGTAGTCTTCATATAGTGGCTATTGCAAATAATGACTAAATGAACATGAGAGTGCAAATATCTCTAAGAGGTGCTTAATGCATTTCCTTTAGTTATACACCCAGCAGACAGATGACTGGATCACATAGTAATTCTATTTTTAATTTTTTAAAGAACTTCCATACTAGTTCCCATAAGAGCTCTACCAATTTACATGCCCAGCAACAGTGCACAAGTGTTCCCTTTTCTCTGCATCCTCATCCACACTGTTATCTTTGGACTTATAGGTATGAAGTGACATGTCATTGTGATTTTGATTTGCATTTCCCTGGTCATTAGTGATGTTAAACACATTTTCGTATACCTATTGGCCATTTATTTATATATCTACTTTGGAAAAATGTATATTCAGGTCCCTTTCTCATTTATTAAAATTGGGTTATGTTTGTTTGTTTGTTTCTATATTGAGTTGTGTGCGTTTCTTGTGATTTCAAGTTAAACTGCAAAGCTACAGTGATCAAAACTATATGGTACCAGCATTAAAAATAGACACACAGACCAATGGAATAGAATAGAGATCCCAGAAATACACCCAAAAAAATATGGTCAACCAACTTTAAGCAAGACCACCAAAAATATAGAATGGAGAAAGTCTCTTCAATAAATTATGTTAGGAAAACTAAATATCCACATGTAAAAGAATAAAACTGGATTATTACCCTATACCATACAGAATTAACTCAAAATGGATTAAAGTCCTGAATTTAAGAACTGAAACCATAAAATTCCTAAAAGAAAACATAGGGGGAAGTCCTCGATATAAATTTTTTGAATATTACACCAAAAGCTCAGGCAACCAAGGCAAAAATAAACAAATGAGACAGCATCTGATTAAAAGGCTTCTGCATAGCGAAAGAAACAGCCAGCATAATGAAAAGGTAGCCTGTGGACTGAGAGAAAACATTTGCAAATCATATATCTGATGAGGTGTTAATAACAACAAGTGTCTACAGATTTTATTTGATGACTTGCCAAGGCAACTAGACAAGGGAATTGGAGATTCAGAATAAAGGTGAGGAAGATATTAAATGACAGAGAAGCATTAGTGAGAGAAGCATCTGTATTTATTGCTCACCTGGCATGCATTGGCCCTGAATAATGACACAGTAGACACAGATCCTGGACTCAAGAGGTCTACCTTTCAATAGACCCTGTTCTGTTGGAAGGATGCATGCAAGGTCATGGAGCAAGGATGGATGCTGGCCCAGCCAGAGTGGACAAGTGAGGAGTGAGGAGTGCCATTGTCCCCTGGGGTAACACCTGGAAAACAGATCTTCCCACAGCTCCCAGGGGTTGAGCCTTCTTTAGCACACTTTTCAAACATCCAAAACTTCAGGTGCCCTGTCTTCTTTGTCCCAGAAACAAGTGAAGTCAAGGTCATTTTTATTTCAATGACTTGTTTTTCTGCTTATCCAATGGAGAAGTTGATGGGAGAAAACAAAAATAAAAAACACAGCAACATTATTCATTTACTTTTGTAAACAAGAACTCTATCTAGTTCACCGACATTCCTGTGTTCAACTAAGTGTAAATGTTTATGTCATGTTCTGACCTGGGTCACAAAGTTGGCCTTCCTGAGGACTTGTGATCACCCTTACCTAAGCCCCACCTTGGGCTTTGTCTCAAGTCTACATTCGGGAAGTTCTAGCTTCAAAGCCTCTTTCTTTTCTCTTTTCTTTTTCTTTCTTTTTTAAAATTTATTTATTTATTTATTTGAGACAGGGTCTCACTCTGTTGTCCAGGCTAGAGTACAGTGGTGTGAGCACAGCTCACTGCAGCCTCGACCTTCCAGGGCTCAACTGATCCCCCGACCTCAGCCTCCTGAGTAGCTGGGACTACAGGTGAACTCCACCACGCCCAGTTAATTTTTGTATTTTTTGTGAAGATGGGGTCTTGCCATGATTGTCCAGGCTGATCTTTAACTCCTGTGCTCAGGCCATCATTCTGCCTCAGGCTCCCAAAGTGCTGGGATTATAGGTGTGAGCCACCATGCCCAGTTTCAAAGCCTTTTCTACTGAGTTGATCTTGTGTTCTTGCCCCAAGTCGGGTCCACAGTAAGTGATTTTTTTTTTCTTTTCATCTAATGTTATATGCTGTCATCCTTCACCTGAAAGCTATAATGTCACATACACCAGTCCAGGGAACACCCGGAGCATCCCTGTGTGAGACGCCCGCAACACGTGGCTGATCCAGTAAACTAGGTGTTTGGTTGTGATCAGAGTGTATATAGTTAACCAGGTGTGCAGGGCAAGCACACATAATTTTTCATGCATTTTTTACCTTTGGAATATGCTTCCTGACATTTGCAGACATAGTCATAGATTTCTTCACCTTAACGACCTACCTGATTTATAAATAAAAGGCAATGCTTTATCCTGTTTCATTAAGAGAAGGCATACTTTACAATATTTTATTATTAGCTATACTATTAAGATTAAGATAAATCTGGCCGGGCGCGGTGGCTCAAGCCTGTAATCCCAGCACTTTGGGAGGCCGAGACGGGCGGATCACGAGGTCAGGAGATCGAGACCATCCTGGCTAACACGGTGAAACCCCGTCTCTACTAAAAAAATACAAAAAACTAGCTGGGCGAGGTGGCGGGTGTCTGTAGTCCCAGCTACTCGGGAGGCTGAGGTGGGAGAATGGCGTAAACCCAGGAGGCGGAGCTCGCAGTGAGTGAGTGAGTGGGCGGGAGATCTGGCCACTGCACTCCAGCCTGGGCGACAGAGCAAGACTCCGTCTCAAAAAAAAAAAAAAAATAAAGATTAAGATAAATCTTTCAAGATTTATTTAAGATAAATCTTGATAAATCTATCAAGATGACACTGTTATGCAACTGTTAGGTAGAATTGTTCCTTGATATTCTGAGACCTAGGTTTTATGTCTGTACAATTGAGTATTTATTTTACTCCATGTTACAGGAATAAGGATAATATTTTGAAAGACGTCATCTCTTACTGGTCAGTATCAGAAATGACCACCACTGCACACAAACTCACCTTTCTTCTAACAGTAAGCCCAAGGGTGGGAGTTCAGAGACCTGAGTTACGGAACTTTGGACAATTCACGTCCTCTGTCAGGACCCCAATTTTCTCACTGATAAATGAAGGTGAGCAGGTGGATGCTGTCTACCATTCAGTCTGGCTTTGTTTGGAAATGATGTCCACGGCCTCCAGGGCTGCTGCCTTCTTGTGATGCTAGGATGGCGCCAAGCTCGATGAAGGTGAGTAGGTGCCAATGAAGACCCCTAGAGAAAAGCCAAGGAAAGAAGCTCCCTGCTTTACTACCCACAGCATATACAGTTATAAAGAAGCATATGTAAAAGGCACCGTGAAGGAGGGCTGGGATTTCAGAGCTCAGATAGTCAGGAGGAGACTGAGAACAATGTGAGCAAAGCCACTGATGTGAAAGGAATGAATTCCAGTGGGAAAGCATGGGTGGATTCAGGGGGTAGGGCCACGTGTTTTCATTGAGCTCTTATTCTGTGTCAAGTCAGAAGCCACAAGCCAGCAATATCCAAATGAAAGAGAAATCAGAAGGATTTTAAGGGGAGCTGATAATGCAACATACCAAGGAAGACAATGCATGAACAAATAAAAATTGCTCCCCTGTCTATAATGCAGAGGACATGTTAATCATTACACAGCTTCAACATGCTCTCCTTCTCTTTCGATAAACATCAACTTGCTACCAGACGCAGGATAGGTGTTAGGGATACCAAGATGAGTCAACGTGGGGAGTTGTGGGAGATGCAGCCTTAGGTTTCCATGGGGCCCCACTTGGGAGGGTCTGTAATGCTCAAGGAGGAAGATTTTGCTTAACTCGTAGGGCAATATGGAGCCACTGAAGATCTCTGAGCAAAAAGGTCACATAAGCAGAGGTATTAAGGCAATTAATCTGACAGCTGTGCCAGTCGATGGGCAGTGGGGCAGAGACAATGGCAATAAATTCAAAGAAATTCAGTGGAGATGAGAGGAAGGTGGATTGGGTGCTAGTGTGGTCAGATTTGTCACCCTGAACCATCCCACCGTGAGAGACTCAGGCAGGCTGCTGGGCCGGCTGAGGCCCCTCCATGTGCACCTGTTTGGCGGGGGTCAGTGGGTGCAGGTGCAGGCCTCACAGATGCATCATCACGTGGAAGAGGTTTCAGAGGAACCCTGAAACCCCGACATCCATCCCTGCATCCCCCAACATACTGTCTTTTGACTGTGCTGGATTTTGCGTTTCATTGTTTTTTTCTTAAAGTACAATAAATCTTGTTTCCAAGTACTCCAGAAATACAACAAATGCGTGTAAGCCGGCCACCATAATCCAAGGGGAAAGGGGACCAAGCCGAGAGAAATGATGCTATCATTCTTCCTGCTGCCATCCCGCCGTTTCCAGGCTGGATCCCTGAGCATCTATTTTTCAAAAACCTCAGTCCCTGAATTAAACGCCCCCAGAGTGGCCTGGGCACCCCCGGCCGGCAAGCAGGCAGCACATGGCCAAGAGCAGCATCTGCCCGCTCTGCACCCACCCAGTCAGAGCCGGGCTTGTCGGCGGCAGGATCTGGAAGACTGAATGAGCATTGTGCCTCTAAACCCTGGAGCCTGTTAGGGTCTCTCATAATGGCTTCCGTCTCCATTAAGGAAAAAAGAGCCATCCATTTCAGAGGGAAAAAAATCTAAAAACCTCTCTTTCCCCCCTTTAAATTCACTGCACTTTTTTCTTTTGTAAATAGCAACCTTAATCAATTATCTTTCTTTTATCTACAAGTAGAGTGTTCCTTTTTCAGGGCAAAATGTCACATTTTTAGAGGTGTGCTTTTAAGTTGTTAGCTAGATAGATATCTTTCCTACAGTCCTCCAGTAGTAAATTTGACGCTAAAAACCCACATGCAAAATCCACCAGACTTGTAAGGTAAGACGGGGCTTGCCAATCGGTGATTGAATATGGGCTGGTGCAGCCAACCTGCTCTCAACGGGAGCCGGGGGCAGCCACCCCCTGCACGTTCATCTGGTACTGGGACTGCATCATGAGGCAAAAATCATTTTTTAATAGAACCCAGAAAGCAACCCAGAATCAGTAAATAAAGCAACAAAATGAGGAAGCTGGCTGGCACTTTGGTGAGGATTCTTGCAGCAAGTGTCCTTCGCCGGCATTTTAGAGATGGAATTCAGTATGCTGCTCAGGTCTAAGCCAGCCCATTCTACAACATGACGGAGAAGCATCCTATTTCCTTGACTCTCAGATGCCATAAATTATAAGATGCGCCATCTATTTATTAACAGCTTTTCAGAAAAAAAAAAAAAAGACTATGTTAAAAGCACCCATCAATTACAAGCTGCATTCAGCTTTCAGAAACACTCACAGGTGAAAAATATGCATCTTAGAATCAAGAAATATGGTATTTTAATACAAGGGTCATCATCAATTAATCATTTTAAAGGACTTAAGCAAAATGAGCTCACTGTAATGGAGGTGATCATGAACAAACAATGACAGGGTCATATTGGAAAAGGAAAGCATTAATATGTGTCAGGTGAGCCAAGGAGAAAAGGGATTCCAGAGAAGGAAGCTGCAATTATGTTTAACTCTGTTTCTTAAAAATATTAAGAATGTTCTCTAGCTTATAATGTACTATTACCAACCATGATTGTAACACAAGAAAGCACACATTGGCATTCAACAAATAAAAATAAACAAAATCTGTCTTATTTGCTCATTTATTTCCAATGTCTGACTCCTATGAGGTGATGCAAGGTGATCAATGAGTATTTGTTGAACGAAGATGCCATCAAGCAAATGACAAAATCAAGCACGGAAGCAACCACCAAGTCTGGAGATTTTACATCCTGCATATTTTAGGGTTCACGCCTTCCCACCCCAGGCCGGAGCCTCAGCATCCCCTCATGGATGCTGTTGCACCAGCCACACCACCTCACCCCACAGTGCTCCCAGCAGCGTCTCTCATGTCACCGCGACGCATTGCTCATGGTTCCTCTGAAACATATATCTGAATGGCAGAGGCCAGGTGTTTGTCATTGTGCCATTTTTGAAACTCCTATAAGTTCCCATTAAAACAGAGCAACTTGCATAGCAAAACTAGAAACCCTCAGACGGCATCTTCAACAAAAGTAGTAACAAGGTACCCCCACAGACCCCAACACGATGACCAAGCATGCTGAGCCACAGGCCGGCCCTTCCCCTGGTGTTGGGAACTGGTGGCCAGGAAAGCAGAGGCCGCACAGAGACTCACGAAGGACAGCAGCCCACACTGGCCCAGGCGGTGCACCAGGCATGTGAGGGCGTCCGGAGGTGATGGGTGCCTGGCCTCCTCAGCTCCAATGACTACCCAGCACCACCAAGAGAGCTGGGAGCTGAGTCTCCTACCGGACGGGGAGACCCTGGGACAGAGAAGGAAGGTCCAGGTCAAACTGGAGTAGAATCGAAGCAGATGTTTGCACCTCTTTGGTACCTGATCCAAACAAACTGACTGTGATACAGGTAAGTTTGCAACTTGAGCTAGATATCTGATAATGATGAGAAATTATTGTTACTCACGTCAGGTGTGACCATGGTGGTGCGGTTTTGTTTTTCTTTTTCACGCCAGTATCCTTACCCGATCGGGAGTTGTTCTAAAACCGGCAGGGATGGGTTTGCTGCAGAATGACCTGTGGGGAGGGAGGTAGGAAGGGGCTAAACATAGTGGGGTCAGCCGTGTGTTAGTGATTGTTGAAGCCGGCTGTGGGAGCTTGGGGGTTCCATTTACCATTCTTTTGTATGTGTTTGAAATTTTCTAAACAAAACGGTTTAAAAAAACTCACAGCTTTGGCCACGTCATTTATCTACTAAAACACTTTACGAAGCCCCGAAACCCTACCCCTTTCTTTTTTTTTTTTTTTTGAGACGGAGTCTTGCTCTGTCACCCAGGCTGGAGTGCAGTGGTCAGATCTCAGCTCACTGCATGCTCTGCCTCCCGGGTTTACGCCCTTCTCCTGCCTCAGCCTCCCAAGTAGCTGAGACTACAGGCGCCCGCCACCTTGCCCGGCTAGTTTTTTGTATTTTTTAGTAGAGACGGGGTTTCATCGTGTTAGCCAGGATGGTCTCGATCTCCTGACCTCGTGATCCGCCCGTCTTGGCCTCCCAAAGTGCTGGGATTACAGGCTTGAGCCACCGTGCCCGGCCCCTACCACTTTTTTATACACTGTACAAAGCCAATCCTTGTCCCCAGCCCCACAGGCCACAGGCCACTTCCAGCCTCGTGCTGAGCCTCCAGAGCCACACACAGTGCAGCATTTGACGCCGCGCCTTGGCCCACCCTGTTCCCGCAGCCTGGAACACCCTCCCAGCGTGAGCCCTTCCTCCAAAGCCCAGCTGAAGCCTCCTCTCTGCCAAGCCCCTCGCTGGCCCTCTCCGTGCCCCACGGGATGCAGGGCACGCCATTCTACATGAGTCTCCCACCGCGCTGGGCAAGGCAAGGACACAGACCTTCTCCTGCTCATTTTCAGGTCCTCTGCACTTAGCAGCGTTCTCAGCAAATAGCAGCTGCTCACCTACCGTTGGCTGGACTGAAATGAGTTTTTGTTGAAGAATTTTAATCAGCATGTCTACCCATTCTACTCTAAAATTTCACAACTTGGAGAGGATGTAAGTTGGTAAAAACGAAGGTGAGGCCAGGCGCAGTGGCTCAGGCCTGTAATCTCAGCACTTTGGGAGGCCAAGGTGGGTGGATGATGAGGTCAGGAGATTGAGACCATCCTGGCCAACACGGGGAAACCCCGTCCCTATTAAAAAATACGAAAAATTAGCTAAGCACGGTGGCAGGTGCCTGTAGTCCCAGCTACTCTGGAGGCTGAGGCAGGAGAATGGCGTGAACCCAGGAGGCAGAGCTTGCAGTGAGCCGAGATCACGCCACTGCACTCCAGCCTGGGAAACAGAGCAAGACTTCATCTCAAAAAAAAAAAAAAAAAAAGGTAAGAAAAAAAAGAAACTGCACCATGCGTCAAAAGCCTTAAATATGTTTACCCCTTTTGATCCAGCCATTCCACTTTAATAATAAAATAACAAAAACTTATTAAAGGAAATCATTTAAAACCTACCAGAAGGACTTATATAGAAAAATGTTAATGATAAAAGCATTCTAAACTTCAATCTATAAAAATCATTCATATAAGAGAATATTAGGTAGCTATTAATAACCATGTCTTAATAGAATATTTAGCGACATGGGAGAATACTTAACATTTATTACAAGATTTATTGGAAAGCAATACATTAGATTATGAGTCAACATATCCAATAGCAAGTCCAACTGAATCATTAAAAAAATTCATCTCACACATGTAATCCCAGCACTTTGGGAGGCCGAGGCAGGCAGATCACAAGGTCAGGAGTTTGAGACCAGCCTGGCCAATATGGTGAAACCCTGTCTCTACTAAAAATACAAAAATTAGCCAGGCATAGTGGTGGGTGCCTGTAGTCCCAACTGCTCGGGAGACGAAGACAGAAGAATTGCTTGAACCGGGAGGCGGAAGTTGCAGTGAGCCAAGATTGCACCACTGCACTTCAGCCTGGGCAACAAAGCAAGACTCTGTCTCAAAAAAAAAAAAAAAAAATCACCTAGCAAAATACTTGAAGAAAATATACCTAAATATCTAGAGTTTTATGCTGGGGTTGCAGAACCAGAGAGGTTTTTTTTTTTTTTTTAGGTAATAAACTGTATTTATTTAGAGCAGTTTTTGGTTAACGGAAGAATGGAGCTGAAAGTACTGATAGTTTCCTTACACACTCTCTCCCCACACCACCCCCCCATATTGTGGGTGTCTATCATTAGTGCGGTAAGTTCCTTACCACTGATGAGCCGGTATTGATACATGATACTAACTACAGCCAGAACTTGCATTAGGGCTCACTCCTTGTTGTGTGTAGTCTATGGATTTTGACAAATACACAATGTCATGTATCCACCACTACAGAATCATACAGAATAGTTCTGCTGCCCTAAGAATCGTCTTCCACACACCACCCCTACACACTGAACCCCTGAGCTTTCCAGCATCTCCACAGTCGTGCCTTTTCCGGAATGCTGTACCATTGGAATCCTACAGCATCTAGCCCTTTCACGCTGGCTGCCTTTACTTAGCGATGTTGTCAGACACCCCTCCCTGTCTTTTCATGGCTGCTGGCTCCCTTCTTTTCATCGCTCAATCATATTACATTGTATTGAGGGGCTACAGTTTGTTTATCAATTCACCTATCAAAGGACATGTCTTCTCTCAATTTTTGCTTTTAATTTTTCGTAAGTATAGGTAAAGCTGCTCTGAACGCTGTGTACAGGATTTTGCGAGGCTGTAAGTTTTCAAAGTATTTGGTAAATAGCAACCATCTAGTAAGAGAATGTTTGGTTGGTAAGAAACTGCCAAGCTGTCTTCCAAAGTGGCTGCACCATTTTCCACTCCCACCAGCAAAGAAGGAGAGTCACCGCTGCTCCATACCCTTGTCAGCACTTGGTATTGTCGGCGTTTTGGATTTTAGCCATTCTAATAGGTGTATAATGGTGTCATATTGTTTTAAAATCTACAATTCTCAATGACATATGATGTTCAGTATCTTTCATATGCATATCTGCCATCTGTAAATCTTTGATCAGATACGTGTTCAGATTTTTTGCCAAATTTTTAATTACGTTGTTTGTTTTCTTATTGCTGAGGGGTTTTTTTTTTTTTTTTATACTTTAAGTTCTAGGGTACATGTGCATGACGTTTATATCATGTATAACTCCCCAAAGCAATCCCTCCCTCCCCCCCTCCCCATGATAGGCCACAGTGTGTGATGTTCCCCTTCCCGAGTCCAAGTGATCTCATTGTTCAGTTCCCACCTATGAGTGAGAACATGCGGTGTTTGGTTTTCTCTTTGTGATACTTTGCTAAGAATGATGGTTTCCAGCTGCATCCATGTCCCTACAAAGGACGCAAACTCATCCTTTTTGATGGCTGCATAGTATATCCATGGTGTATATGTGCCACATTTCTTAATCCAGTCTGTCACAGATGGACATTTGGGTTGATTCCAAGTCTTTGCTATTGTGAATAGTGCCGCAATAAACATACGTGTGCATGTGTCTTTGTAGTAGAGTAATTTATAATCCTTTGGGTATATTACCCAGTAGTGGGATGGCTGGGTCATATGGTACATCTAGTTCTAGATCCTTGAGGAATCGCCATACTGTTTTCCATAATGGTTGAACTAGTTACAATCCCACCAACAGTGTAAAAGTGTTCCTATTTCTCCACATCCTCTCCAACACCTGTTGTTTCCTGACTTCTTAATGATTGCCATTCTAACTGGTGTGAGATGGTATCTCATTGTGGTTTTGATTTGCATTTCTCTGATGGCGAGTGATGATGAGCATTTTTTCATGTGTCTGTTGGCTGTAGGATGTCTTCTTTTGAGAAATGTCTGTTCATATCCTTTCCCCACTTTTTGATGGGGTTGTTTTTTTTTTCTTGTATATTTGTTTGAGTTCTTTGTAGATTCTGGATATTAGCCCTTTGTCAGATGAGTAGGTTGCAAAATTTTCTCCCATTCTGTAGGTTGTCTGTTCACTCTGATGGTAGTTTCTTAGCTGTGCAAAAGCTCTTTAGTTTAATTAGATCTCATGTGTCAATTTTGCTTTTGCTGCCGTTGCTTTGGTGTTTTAGACATGAAGTCCTTGCCCATGCCTATGTCCTGAATGGTACTACCTAGATTTTCTTCTAGGGTTTTTATGGTATAGGTCTAACATTTAAGTCTCTAATCCATCTTGAATTAATTTTCGTATAAGGGGTAGGAAAGGATCCAGTTTTAGCTTTTACTTATGGCTAGCCAATTTTCCAGCACCATTATAAATAGGGAATCCTTTCCCCATTTCTATTTTGTTTTTTTTTTTTTTTTTTTTGAGACGGAGTCTCGCTCTGTCGCCCAGGCTGGAGTTCAGTGGCCGGATCTCGGCTCACTGCAAGCTCCCTCTCCCGGGTTTACGTCATTCTCCTGCCTCAGCCTCCCGAGTAGCTGGGACTACAGGCGCCCGCCACCTCGCCCGGCTAGTTTTTTGTATTTGTAGTAGAGACGGGGTTTCACCGTGTTCGCCGGATGGCTCGATCTCTCTGAGCTGATCCGATCCCGTCTCGGCCTCCAAAGTGCTGGGATTACAGGCTTGAGCCACCTTTCCCCATTTCTTGTTTCTCTCAGGTTTGTCAAAGATCAGATGGCTGTAGAGTGTGTGGTATTATTTCTGAGGACTCTGTTCTGTTCCATTGGTCTATATCTCTGTTGTGGTGCCAGTACCATGCTGTTTTGGTTACTGTAGCCTTGTAGTATAGTTTGAAGTCAGGTAGCGTGATGCCGCCAGCTTTGTCCTTTTGACTTAGGATTGTCTGGCAATGCGGGCTCTTTTTTGGTTCATATGAACTTTAAAGCCGTTTTTTCCAGTTCTGTGAAGAAACTCATTGGTAGCTTGATGGGGATGGCATTGAATCTATAAATACCTTGAGCAGTATGGCCATTTTCACGATATTGATTCTTCCTATCCATGAGCATGGTATGTTCTTCCATTTGTTTGTGTCCTCTTTGATTTCACTGAGCAGTGGTTTGTAGTTCTCCTTGAAGAGGTCCTTTACATCCCTTGTAAGCTGGATTCCTAGGTATTTTATTCTCTTGAAGCAATTGTGAATGGAAGTTCATTCCTGATTTGGCTCTCTGCTTGTCTGTTACTGGTGTATAAGAATGCTGTGATTTTGCACATTAATTTTGTATCCTGAGACTTTGCTGAAGTTGCTTATCAGCTTAAGGAGATTTTGGGCTGAGACAATGGGGTTTTCTAAATATACAATCATGTCATCTGCAAACAGGGACAATTTGACTTCTTCTTTTCCTAACTGGATACCCTTGATTTCTTTCTCTTGCCTGATTGCCCTAGCCAGAACTTCCAACACTATGTTGAATAGGAGTGGTGAGAGAGGGCATCCCTGTCTTGTGCCAGTTTTCAAAGGGAATTTTTCCAGTTTTTGCCCATTCAGTATGATATTAGCTGTGGGTTTGTCATAAATAGCTCTTATTATTTTGAGGTACGTTCCATCAATACCGAATTTATTGAGCGTTTTTAGCATAAAGGGCTGTTGAATTTTGTCAAAGGCCTTTTCTGCATCTATTGAGATAATCATGTGATTCTTGTCTTTGGTTCTGTTTATATGCTGGATTACGTTTATTGATTGCGAATGTTGAACCAGCCTTGCATCCCAGGGATGAAGCCCACTTGATCATGGTGGATAAGCTTTTTGATGTGCTGCTGAATCGGTTTGCCAGTATTTTATTGAGGATTTTTGCATCGATGTTCATCAGGGATATGGTCTAAAATTCTCTTTTTTTGTTGTGTCTCTGCCAGGCTTGGTATCAGGATGATGTTGGCCTCATAAAATGAGTTAGGGAGGATTCCCTCTTTTTCTATTGATTGAATAGTTTCAGAAGGAATGGTACCAGCTCCTCCTTGTACCTCCGGTAGAATTCAGCTGTGAATCCATCTGGTCCTGGACTTTTTTTGGTGGGTAGGCTATTAATTGTTGCCTCAATTTCAGAGCCTGCTATTGGTCTATTCAGGGATTCAACTTCTCCTGGTTTAGTCTTGGGAGAGTGTAAGTGTCCAGGAAATTATCCATTTCTTCTAGATTATCTAGTTGATTTGCATAGAGGCATTTATAGTATTCTCTGATGGTTGTTTGTATTTCTGTGGGGTCAGTGGTGATATCCCCTTTATCATTTTTTATTGCGTCTATTTGATTCCTCTCTTTTTTTCTTTATTAGTCTAGCTAGCGGTCTGTCAATTTTGTTGATCTTTTCAAAAAACCAACTCTGGATTCATTGATTTTTTGGAGGGTTTTTGTGTCCCTATCTCCTTCAGTTCTGCTCTGATCTTAGTTATTTCTTGGCTTCTGCTAGCTTTTGAATGTGTTTGCTCTTGCCTCTCTAGTTCTTTTAATTGTGATGTTAGAGTGTCAATTTTAGATCTTTCCTGCTTTCTCTCATGGGCATTTAGTGCTATAAATTTCCCTCTACACACTGCTTTAAATGTGTCCCAGAGATTCTGGTATGTTGTATCTTTGTTCTCATTGGTTTCAAAGAACATCTTTATTTCTACTTTCATTTCGTTATGTACCCAGTAGTCATTCAGGAGCAGGTTGTTCAGTTTCCATGTAGTTGAGCGGTTTTGATTGAGTTTCTTAGTCCTGAGTTCTAGTTTGATTGCACTGTGGTCTGAGAGACAGTTGTTATAATTTCTGTTCTTGTACATTTGCTGAGGAGTGCTTTACTTCCAATTATGTGGTCAATTTGGAATAAGTGCGATGTGGTGCTGAGAAGAATGTATATTCTGTTGATTTGGGTGGAGAGTTCTATAGATGTCTATTAGGTCCGCTTGGTGCAGAGATGAGTTCAATTCCTGGATATCCTTGTTAACTTTCTGTCTCGTTGATCTGTCTAATGTTGACAGTGGAGTGTTGAAGTCTCCCATTATTATTGTAGGGGAGTCTAAGTCTCTTTGTAGGTCTCTAAGGACTTGCTTTATGAATCTGGTGCTCCTGTATTGGGTGCATATATATTTAGGAGAGTTAGCTCTTCCTGTTGAATGATCCCTTACCATTATGTAATGGCCTTCTTTGTCTCTTTTGATCTTTGATGGTTTAAAGTCTGTTTTATCAGAGACTAGGATTGCAACCCCTGCTTTTTTTTGTTCTCCATTTGCTTGGTAGATCTTCCTCCATCCTTTATTTTGAGCCTATGTATGTCTCTGCATGTGAGATGGGTCTCCTGAATACAGCAGACTGATGGGTCTTGACTCTTATCCAGTTTGCCAGTCTGTGTCTTTTAATTGGAGCATTTAGTCCATTTACATTTAAGGTTAATATTGTTATGTGTGAACTTGATCCTGTCATTATGATATTAATGGTTATTTTGCTCGTTAGTTGATGCAGTTTCTTCCTAGCCTCGATGGTCTTACATTTTGGCATTTTTTGCAATGGCTGGTACCGGTTGTTCCTTTCCATGTTTAGGGCTTCCTTCAGGGTCTCTTGTAAGGCAGGCCTGGTGGTGACAAAATCTCTAAGCATTGCTTATCTGTAAAGGATTTTATTCTCCTTCACTGATGAAACTTAGTTTGGCTGGATATGAAATTCTGGGTTTAAAATTCTTTTCTTTAAGAACGTTGACTATTGGCCCCCACTCTCTTCTGGCTTGTAGAGTTTCTGCCGAGAGGTCTGCTGTTAGTCTGATGGGCTTCCCTTGTGGGTAACCGACCTTCTCTCTGGCTGCCCTTAAGATTTTTTCCTTCATTTCAACTTTGGTGAATCTGGCAATTATGTGTCTTGGAGTTGCTCTTCTGGAGGAGTATCTTGTGGCGTTCTCTGTATTTTGAATTTGAATGTTGGCCTGCCCTACTAGGTTGGGGAAGTTCTCCTAGATGATATCCTGAAGAGTGTTTTCCAACTGGTTCCATTTTCCCCCTCACTTTCAGGCACCCCAATCAGACGTAGATTTGTCTTTTTACATAATCCCATACTTCTTGCAGGCTTTGTTCATTTCTTTTCTTCTTTTTTTTTGGTTACTCTTCTCGCTTCATTTCATTCATTTGATCTCAATCGCTGATACTCTTTCTTCCAGTTGATCGAGTCGGTTACTGAAGCTTGTGCATTTGTCACGTATTTCTCGTGTCATGGTTTTCATCTCTGTCATTTCGTTTATGATCTTCTCTGCATTAATTAGTCTAGCTGTCAATTCTTCCACTTTTTTTTCAAGATTTTAGTTTCTTTGCGCTGGGTACGTAATTCCTCCTTTAGCTCTGAGAGGTTTGATGGACTGAAGCCATCTTCTCATCTCGTCAAAGTCATTCTCTGACCAGCTTTGATCCGTTGCTGGCGATGGGCTGCGCTCCTTTGCAGGTGAGATGCGCTCTTATTTTTTGAATTTCAGCTTTTCTGCCCTGCTTCTTCCCCATCTTGTGGTTTTATCTGTCTTGGTCTTTGGTGATGGGGGTGACGTACTGATGGTTTTGGTATAGGTGTCCTTCCTGTTGATAGTTTTCCGTCTGACAGTCAGAAGGACTGTCTGTTGATCTGTTGGAGATTGCTTGAGGTCCACTCCAGACCCTGTTTGCCTGGGTATCAGCAGCAGAGGTTGCCGAAGATAGAATATTGCTGAACAGCGAGGTGTACCTGTCTGATTCTTTCTTTGGAAGTTTCCTCTCAGGGGTGACTCACCACCCTGTGAGGTGTGGGGTGTCAGACTGCCCCTAGTGGGGGATGTCTCCAGTTAGGCTACTCAGGGGTCAGGGACCCACTGAGCAGGCAGTCTGTCCGTTCTCAGATCTCAACCTCCGCGTTAGGAGATCCACGGCTCTCCCCAAAGCTGTCAGACAGAGTCGTTCGCGTCTGCACCGGCCCCGCTCTTTCCCCTATTGGACTGCAGCTGTGCGCTGTCGCAGAGGTAGAGTCTACAGAGATGGCAGGCTTCCTGAGCTGCTGTGAGCTCCACCCAATTCGAGCTCCCAGTGGCTTTGTTTACTACTTAAGCCTCAGCAATGGCGGGTGCCCCTCCCCCAGCCTCGCTGCTGCCTTGCGGATCGATAGCGGCAGACTGCTGAGTTAGCAGTGAGGGAGGCTCCGTGGGCGTGGGACCCTCCCGGCCAGGTGTGGGATATATTCTCCTGGTGTGCCTGTTTCCTTAAAGCGCAGTATTGGGGTGGGAGTTACCGATTTTCCAGGTGTTGTGTCTCAGTTCCCCTGGCTAGGAAAACGGATTTCCTTCCCCTTGCGCTTCCAGGTGAGGCGATGCCTCGCCCTGCTTCAGCTCTCACTGGTCAGGCTGCAGCAGCTGACCAGCACCGATTGTCCGGCACTCCCTAGAGAGATGACCCCAGTACCTCAGTTGAAAATGCAGAAATCACCGGTCTTCTGTGTCACTAGCGCTGGGAGTTGGAGACTGGAGCTGTTCCTATTCGGCCATCTTGCTCCGCCCCCCTCGGGTTTTTTTTTTTTTTGTATATTTTGAATACAAGTCCAAAAAGACATTAGAAATATGTCTTTTGCAAATATTGTCTCCTAGTCTGTGGTTTGTCTTTTCATTCTCCTAACACTGTCTTTCATGGAGCGGAAGTTTTAATTTTAACAAAGTCTAACGTTTTTCTTTAATGGATGATGGTTTAGGTGTTACATCTAAAACTCATCATCAAACCTAATTTTACCTAGATTTTCTTCTATTTTATTTTCTAGAAATTATTTTAGTTTTGCAATTTACCTGTAAGCCTGTGATCCCTCATGACTTAATTGTTGTGAGGGCTCCAAGGTCTCTGTCTAGATTCATGTATTTGTTTTTGTTTGTTTGTTTCTTTGCATGAAGATGTCCGTTTTTTCCAGCACCATTTGTTGATAAAACTATCATTTCACCATTGAATTGCATCTGCTGCTTTGTTGACTCTGTATGTGTGTAGGCCTATTTCTGGGCTATCTGTTCTGGTCCATTGATATATTTGTCCATTCATTTGCAACACTACATGTTCCGAATTGTAAGTCTTAAAGTCAGGTAGTGTAATAGTAAGTCTTAAAGTAAGTCTTAAAGTCAGGTAGTGTAATAGTAAGTCTTAAAGTAAGTCTTAAAGTCAGGTAGTGTAATAGTAAGTCTTAAAGTAAGTCTTAAAGTCAGGTAGTGTAATAGTAAGTCTTAAAGTAAGTCTTAAAGTCAGGTAGTGTAATAGTAAGTCTTAAAGTAAGTCTTAAAGTCAGGTAGTGTCAGTCTTCCACCTTTATTCTTCTTTAATTTTGTATTGGCTATTCTGGATCTTTTGCCTTTTCATACAGATTTTAAAACCAGAACAAGTTTTAAAAATCTGTATGGAAGGTTTTTATGGCGTTTTACATCTATAATTCCCAGCACTTTGGGCAGCAAAGCAGGGGGATTGCTTGAGGCCAGGAGTTCCAGACTAGCCTAGGCAGCATAGCAAGATCCTATCTCTACAAAAAATAATAATAATTATCTGAGTATGGCTGCATGTGCCTGTAGTCCTAGCTACTGGAGAGGCTGAGGCAGGAGGATTGCTTGAACACAGGAGTTCAAGGTTACAATGAGCTACAATCATGCCACTGCACTCCAGCCTGGGCAACAGAGCAATCTAGCTGTTATTGATTTTGTTTTGTTTAGCTTCACTGTAGTCTGAAAGCATACTTTATGTAATTTCTTTTTTTTTTTTTAATTTGTGAAGATATGTCTTATGGCCCAGAATGTGGTCTATCTTGGTGAAACTTCCATGAGAACCTGAAAATAATAAATAAATAAAATTTAAAACCAATTTGTTGATTTCAACAAAGTGATTAGGATTGCATTGAATCTATGGACCATGCTGGGGAAAACTGACATTTTAACGTTTAGTCGTTTTGCACATTAAAATCAATTTTATTTATTTAGCTCTTCTTTGATCTCTTTCATCAGAGCAGTTGTAGTTGATTTTGTCAGTTAGTTTTTATAGACATTCTTTTGTTCTTTGAGGTTGAGGAAGTTTCCTTCTGTTATAGACTGAATTATGTCATCTCTTTAGATTCATATGTTGAAGTCCTAACATCCAGTATTTTAGAATGTGACTATATTTGGTGATAGGCTCTTTTAAAAGGTAATTAAGTTAAAGTGAGGTCATTACGGTGGGCCCTAATCCAATATAAGGAGAGTAAATTTGGACACAGACAGGTACAGAGGGAAGCCCGTGTGAAGACACAGGAAGAAGATGGCCCAGTCATCTGCCATCAAGCCAGGGAGCGAGGCCTCAGAAAAAAAAAAATCAGCCCTATCATCTCAGACTTCTGAACTTCAGAATTGTAAGAAAATTAATTTCTGTGGTTCAAGGCACCCAGTCTGTGGTACTGTTAGAGCAGCCCTAGAAAATGAGTGCATCCTCTGTTCCTAGTTTGGTCAAATGATGTTTTTACATCTATTGATATGATCATACAATTTTTCCTCTTGAGCCTGTTGATGTGATGTATTACATTCATTAATTTTTGAATGTTGAATCAGCCTTGCATACCTGAAACAAATCCCACTTGGTCATGATATATAATTTTTTTTACGTTATTAGACTAAATACGCTAATATTTTGTTGGGGATTTTTTGCATCTATGTTCATGAGCGATACGAGTTGGTTTTCCTTTCTTGTAATGACTGTGTCTGGTTTAGATACTAGAGTAATGCTTGACTCATACAATGGGTTATAAAGTGCTCTCTCTGCTTCAATATTACAGAGAATTGGTATTTCTTCCTCAAATATTTGGTAGAACTCACAAGTGAACCCATCTGGGCCTAGTGCTTTCTGTTTTGAAAGGTTATTAATTATTGATTCAATTTATTTAGTAGATGTAGGCCTATTCAGATTGCCTATTTCTTTTGGTGTGAGTTTGGCAGATTGTGCCATTTAAGTAGTTGACCCATTTCATCTAGGTTATCCAATTTGTGGCATAAAGTTGCTTGTAATAGTCCTCTGTTACCCTTATAATGTCCATGGGATCAACAGTGATGGCTTTGCCTTCATTTCTGATATTAGCAGTTTGTATCCTTTCTTTCTTTCTCTCTCTCTCTCTCTCTCTCTCTCTCTCTCTCTCTAAGTTAGCCTGTCTATAGCTTCACCAATTGTATTAGCTTTTCAAAGAAGTAGCTTTTGGTTTTGTTGATTTTTGCCTATTATTCTCCTGTTTTCAGTTTCTTTTATAGGAAGTTCTCATTTTATGTCGTTGGTTAGTTCTCAGAAACTGCAGCTCTCAGCAAAGTCATGTACTGGACTGATACCATTTCATTCAACATCATTTTGTTACAAAGTTGATGAGAAAAAAAAATGTTTTCATCATATGTTGTTTCACTTGAAGTCGCAATGGTATTAGCGAGGACTTAAGTATTTCTGCACTGATTTTTATTATGCCTGTTTTGTCTGCTTACTTTAAATTGTTTGCTTTTTTTCTAATTTCATAAGGTGAAAGCTTAGATTATTGAGTTTAGATCTTTATTTTTTAATATGTACGTTCAATGGTATAAATTTTCCTCAACACACTGTTTTCACTGCATTCTACTCATTTTGATAAATTGTATTCTCATTTTCATCTAGTTCAAAGTATTTTTTAATTTCTTTTGTGACTTCTTCTTTGCCTCATATGCTGTTTAGAAGCGCATTTTTAAATTTCCAAATATTTGGGGATGTTCTAGCTATCTAGCTGTTATCGATTTTGTTTTGTTTAGTTTCACTGTAGTTTGAAAGCATACTTCATATAATTTCTATTTTTTTTAATTTGTGAAGATATGTCTTATGGCCCAGAATGTGGTCTATCTTAGTGAACCTTCCATGAGAACCTGAGAAGAACTTGTACTCTGCTGTTGTTGGATGAAATATTCTGCAAATATCAATTTTATTCTATCAATATCAATTGATGGAGCTGTTTCGGTTCAACTATCTCTTTTCTGATTTTCTGCCTCCTGGATCTGTCCATTTCTAATAGAAGGGTGTTGAAGTCACCAACTATGATAATGGATTTACTTATTTCCCCATGCAGTTCTATAAGTTTTTCCCTCATGTATTTTGATGCTCTGTCTTTAGGGGCATATATATTAAAGATGGTTATATCTTCTTGGAGAATTGCCTCTTTATCATTACACAATGCCTCTCTTCAGCTCTGATAGTGTTCCTTGCTCCGTGGTCTACTTTGGTTGGAATTAAAGTAGTTACTCCAGCTTTCTTTTGATTCGTGTTGGCATGATATATCTTTCTCTATGTCCTTACTTTTAATCTACCTGTGTTTTTTATACTTAAAGTAAGTTTCCTGTATTGAATGTATAGTTCAGTCAATGTCTGCTTTTAATTGGTATATTTAAACTATTCACATTTAAGGTGGTTATTGATAAAGTTTGATTAGTATCTACTATATTTGAAACAGTTTGCTATTTGTTATACTGTTCTTTGTTGTTTTTTCATCTTCTCTGTTTTAAGTATGATTTCACTTTTCTATTAATTACACTTCTTTCTAAATTTTTTTCACAGATTGCCCTAAAGTTTATGGTATACATTTACAACTAATATAACCCCGCTTTCAAATAACTCTACTGATGAGTAGTGTAGTGTCTTACAACAGAGCACTCTTGATTCTTCCTTTCTTCGTTTATTATTTTGCTGATACTCAATTCACTGTCTATAAGTTATAATCAATATATTATTGATATTATTATTTTGACAAAACTGTTATCAGTTAAATCAATTAAGAATTTTTTTAAAAAAAACTATTTATTTTTACCTGCACGTATTCCCTGTTTAAGACTCCTCCTTTCTTATTATATCTGAGTTTCTGGCCTATATCATTTTCCTCCTCTCTAAAGAACTTCTTTTAACATTTCTTACAAAGTAGGTCAACTGGAGACAAATTCCCTCATTTTCTGTTTGTCTGAGAAGCTATTTCTACTTCACTTTTGAAGGATAATTTCACTGCACACAGAATTGAGGTTGGTATGTTTTTCTTTCAGCTCTTCAAATATGTTACCCACACTCTTCTTGCTTGCATTTAGAAAGTATGTTTCTAAAGAGAAGTCTGACATAGTGTTTACCCTGGCTTCTCTGTAGGCTTCCTAGATTGTGGTTTGATGTCTACCGTTAATTTTGGAAAATTCTTAGCCAATATTACTTCAAGTATTTCTCCTGTTTCTCTTTTTCCCCTGCTGATATCCCCAGTTTACACATGTCATGCTGATATGGTTTGGCTGTGTCCCCACTCAAATCTCATCTTGAATTGTAGTTCCCATAATCTCCACATGTCATGGGAGAAACCCAATGGGAAGTAGGAGAATCACGGGAGCAGTTACCCCCATGCTGCTGTTCTCATGATAGCAACTGAGTTCTCATGAGATCTGATGGTTTTATAAGGGGCTTTCCCCCGATTCACTCTGCACTTCTCCTTGCTGCCATCATGTGAAGAAGGACATGTTTGCTTCTCCTTCCACCATGATTGTAAGTTTTCTGAGGCCTCCCCAGCCATGAAGAACTGTGAGTCAATTAAACTTGGTTTCCTTTGTAAATTGCCCAGTCCCAGGTATACCCTTATAGCAGCATGAGAATGGACTAAACCACACACCTTTTGTAATTGTCCCATAACTATTTGATATTTTTTTCTGTTTTTTTTTTTTTTTTTTCATGTTTTCTTTCTTCTTGCTTTTCATTTTAGGAAGGCTCTAGTAACCTATCTTCAAGGTCACTGATTCCTTCCTCAACTGAGTCTAGTCTACTGATGAGCCCATAAAGACATTCTTCATTTCTGTTACAAAGTATTTGATTTCTAGTAATCCCTTTTGATTCTTTCTTAGAGCTTCCATCTCTGCTTACATTACCCAACCGTCCTTGCATGCTGTCTACTTTATCCATTACAGTCATTCAAATATTCATTTTAGATGTCTTAAATTCCAAGTCTGATAATTCCCAAATCTCTGCCATATCTGAGTCTAGTTCTGGTGGTTGATTTTTCTCTTGAAACTGTGATTTTTGCCTTTTAGCATGCCTTGTATTTTTTTCTTAGAAGTGGACATGATGCATCAGGTAAATAAACTTGACATAAATTGTATCTTACCTTCAGTGTGAAGTTTTATGTTTGTCAAGGAGTTGGGCTGTGTTGACTCTAATACAGCTGTGGTTTCAGAGGCTAAATTTTTCTCTAATGTCCTTGTTTTTGCCTTTGCTGTTGTCTGTAGGTTTCCCTAGAGTCTCCTTCTTAGATAAGATCCGAGGCAACAGTTCTTTTCAATGTAATCTCCTGTTATTACACAGAAGCCTAGTTGATATCATCGTAAGGTCTCAGGAGAAGCCTTCTGTGACCCTAAGATGAGGTCTCAGTCTTTTAGTGAGTCCATGTTCCTGGATTGTGACCTTCACAAGTGCTTCTTAGCCTTTTTTTTTTCCTTTTTTCACCCCTGTGTCAGAAAGGCTCTTGCCAGAGTGGGCTGGAGTTTTCAATGGGCTCAGATGGTTCTTTGAGTTCTGAAAGCAACCTTCTAATCATTAAAATGCTTTCTTACACCGTTCAACACAATCCCTCAAAGAATTCTTCTCTCCTTCCATCCTCCCTCACACCCACAACTGCAAAAGGTGCCACAGGCATTAAAGTCTAAGTGTGCCCCATCAGGCAAGCTCTGACATTGCCCTAAGTGACAAATCTCCTTGGGTCTTCCCATCGTCCTGAGGGAGGTCATGGGTTTCTGATGTGAGCCAGGGCAGCTGGTCCAGCACAAACGCCAGACTGTCAGCAAACTGAAGTTCACTGAGCACCTTCCCTCTCTCGCCATGAGGTTGTTGTTTTTCTCAGTATAGGGGATGTAGATTTGCTTCTAATGCTCCCAACCTGAACTCAGGGTAGAGCCATGAAGCGCAGGCCCAGGAGGGAACACACTTTCCCTTTCCTTTACACTGTCAACTTGTCTACCATTTAGTTGTGTTCAGACCTATTCAAGTGGTCTTTCATTCCTATAGTTCTGTGAACCAGCCTGGTATTCAGAGGTTCAGACAAGTTACCTCCTAAGCGGCTACTAAATTATCATCTCATGATAACATCAGACACACTCTATTCTTTACAAAGCAGATGCTTGTGTGTTATCTCACATGGTCACTTGTACTTCTGCCAAGACCCACTGCAGTATCAGAGCCATGAACACCATACATTTTACGTATTCCTAAGACACCAGGGCCGGGGGCTGAAGGGCTTGCCAAAGGTCACTAGTCCATGACAAATGGCCTGGGCTGCCCGGCACTTGAATCCAGACCTCTGCTGCACATGCAGAGTGAGAAACCACACACAAGGCTTCTTCCAAAGAAACTTCTCACTGAAAACACCAGGTGAGCCTCCGATGAACACTTTTTGGAATTCAGTGGATAATCAAGGCAGTCTGTTTCTCTCACTGCGATACATGTTGAGGTCAGGAAGATAGAGACGCCATTTACTGTTAATGAATATCAAGATGGCACCATACAACTCACCACCAACCATTTCTATTTTAAACTTGGGAAAAACATCCTGGCAAAGCACTGTCAGTCCTATTGGCAGACAAGGTAATTTATTCCTTGATATATCAACATTACTCTTTTGTTATGAACATTGTTATTTTTATTATGGGAAATGTGTAAGTTATTAAAAGCCACTTGTCCATTTCTCATTTATTCAAACTGTTTCCCCAGGGTCCGGACCAGTCAGGGCTGACTCATCATCCAGCACAGGAAGTCCAGGGCTTAGGACCATGGTACTTATTAACTCAGAAGACTGAAAAAGATTATTAGGTTGAAGAAAGTATTTTAATGTATCATATGAATGTTTCTCTTTATGCCAATGAAGTCATAAATACAATTTTGACTATTTTTATTTTTATTGAAAGTCATACTGCATCCAGTGTCTCCCTGGTCTCTGGTGCTTTCCTAGGATAACCAGGGGGCTCCCCAAATGAAACATTTTTGTTTGCCCAGCAGTGACAGGAGTGGCACGCCCCTCCTCACCCCAGAGCTTAGGAGGCCCAGTTTTCCTGGTCAGTGGCGCTCCTGCCCATGGCATCGCTGTGGAACAGTAACCAGCAGCATTTCACTATCTGTCTCACCAACCACCCAGGAGGGCCTGTTCTGTGCCTGCCACTCAGCACAGGTGGGTGGGTTAGAGGTGGGAGGGGAGAAGGAATGAGAAAGAGGGGCGTGAATGGCTGTTTGGGCAGGAAAATCCTGCTGTAGGGGGACAACGACTTCCAACTTTCTATGCAGCTGTCTACAGAGACCTTTGAAGTCAGAACTGAGAGTGTCCATGGCGCAGCCTCACAAAATTATGCAGCAGGCGAAGGCCGGAACTCGAGTTTTACCTTCACTGCTATCATTCCGGGGCACAAAACTCAGGCAATTACACATGTGATCATCCGAAAGAAAAAGTGACAGAGTGTGGTCGGGGAACAGAAGCACCAATTCCTCAAGCCCCTGAAGTTCGACCCTGGCTGCCTGGAGAGAGGCCTCATTTCCCTGACATGATTTCCCGCCTGCACATGGGGGTGGAAATTCCCACCCGTGGAGCAGCTTCCCACAGCAAGGCCCAAGTCCCAAAGCTACGAATCGCACCACGTTTATCCAGAAATCCCCCACATTTTCCACAACACCCAGAAAACTGGTGGAACGAAGCAACACGCCAAAGGGAGGAAAGTGGTCAGCACCGTAGGTAACACTAGGGAGGAGATACGCAACTGCACACAAGGGCTTTATTTTTTATCTTGGCAAAGCCACAGACCATTCTTATGAATCAGGCAATCCTGTGAGGGCTCCGTGTGCTAGAGACAGATCCACCCCAGCATCACCCCCATTGGCAGAAACCAACCAGCTGGCATCCACAGGTCTCGAGGGGATGTCTCTTCTGAGACCCCCACCATCCACCATGCTCTCAAGCCACCCTCCCAAACCCATGATGGACGGTTCTGTGCAAACCCCCGTCAGAAGCAGCCTCATCCAAGTACTAAAGGCGAGGTGGAACCACAGCTTCACCCGGAGCGTCACACATCCACATATGCCAGGAGCTTTGTGTGTGTGTGTACGTGTGTGTGCACACATGTGCATGTGTGCATGTACATATGTGTGTGCCTGTGTGTATTCAACTAATTTCCACAAAAACAGCAAGAGGTCAGTGTGGTGGCTGTGCCAGACCACACGTGCACCATCATACCGTGGACAGCGTCCTGATGGGACCTGAGCCCAGACCCCTGCCCCTGACCCCCGCCCCTTGCCTCACAGCGTGGCCACCATGTCTCTCACCAGCAAACTCGAGGGCTGGCTCAACTACTGAGGCCTCTTCCTCCATAAAAGGATTAAAACTATATTTTATTATTTCATTGTTCTTAATATATATATTAAATATATTTCTATTATAGGTTTTAATATGTTCTTGAACCTAAAACTTTAGTTTTGAACTTTTGCCCTGGAAATAAGTATGTTAAAGAAAGCAAATCATCAATTTAAAAAAAAAAAAAAAAGAAAAGAAAAAACAACCTTATATAACAGAGCCTGAAACTAAACCACCATCCAGATTAGAGAAAACAAAACTTCCAGAAATGATGCTGCCCAGGCCCTTGGGTACATCCGGCCCAGCCAGCACTCCCGAGGCCTGAGCCGCGAGCACCTGCCTACCGGGGCCACTAACCCCGCCAAGCTGCTGGTATCTGCCTTCTCTGCAGCCTGTCTGCACTGCGATGGCCTCTCACCCAGATGCTGAGCTGCTCCCCTCAGGGACAGGGGCATCTCGCTTCACGCCTGTCTGACCAAGCTCCACGGGGTCGTGATTGATGAAGCCTGGGGCGAGTCCGCCCACCGTCGGCAACTCTGGGCTGCAGTGGGCTGTGCAGGCCTCTGTCCTGAAACCCACCTCCCCTGGCTGGGGCACCAGTGTCTGTCACATACGCCTCTAATTCAGCCACCCATGTTTCTCTCTTCGAGGCTAATGAGCTAAACAGGCCTGAGGCATTGTCTTGTACCATTGATCACATTGTGAACCACAAGTTCCTGGGCTGGCACAGGCTTCTGCAGCCTCCCGCGCGGCATTCGGCAGACACCAACGAGTGAATTTCTAATTATACCCTCTGCTTGCTGAGGGTCTCTCTCACAACATTCGCACCTTCCCACTTGCTCCTCGCTGAGATCCCACGGTGAGAAAGCCAGCGATCTCCACTCCTGGCCTCCTCCTTTTGGCCTGGATTCTGCCTTTGAAATATTTCCAGCAGTCAAACATCCACTTTGATGACTGGCTCCCTGGACGACCAGTTTCTAGAAACTTGAGGCCACCCCTCCCACAACACCCAAAAAGGCACAGTCCCACTTAGCTTTCTGACCTCTCTCCTTTTAGAAGCTGCTTTGTCTTTTCCCCTGGTCTCCATCAGACCCTTCCTCACCTCTTTCTACCCCTCCCCTTTCTCCTCTCTTGTGACTCTCTTGAGACCCCGTAAGCCCCTGCCATTCTCCCCACATCCGTCTGGGAATGGATGGAGAGCCGAGGACCCGCCACCTGCATGAGAGAAACTCCTGGGCCACTGGACCTGATGGAATCATCCATCGCTGGGGCTGGCTTACTCCTGCTCGGGCCTCTCAGTGGCACTCTGCGGGGAGGGAGGCAGGACGTCGGGCAGCCTGGTGCTGGCTCTCCTCCTATGCAGTGCCAGGCAATTGCTGCCCAAGTTCAGCCATGTGGGTATAATGGCAGTGCCCTTCTCTAAGCTTCATTCCTCAAGTCATGGGGAGATTTGGAGACCTCGCACTGCAAAATGACTCTTCATTCTCATGACACACACGTGAAATTACCTCAGTTTCGCCTGCAGCTCCCTGCACATAGTAGGTGCCCAGCACGCAGCTGCAGAATGAGGGGTGCACCACCCTTTGGGCTTCTCTAAGCCGTCCCACTGTGCGCGCACAAAGACGACACAATGCTCACAATTTATCACCAGTTTTGAAAAGGACCTCATGACCCCAGCACTGAAGCCACCTGACTCATAGTTCTGCTTTGAAATGTCCTTTCCAAGTACTTTCTGAAGTACTTCCATTCTTCAGAAGCCTTGAGACTATTTAATACTACAGTGACCCTTCACCAATGCAAGACACAGGGGCACTGACCCCTGCAGAGTGGAAAGAAAATCCATGTATAACTTTTGACTTCCCCAAAACTTAACTCATAGCCTACTGTTCACCAGAAGCCTTGCAGATAACAGAAACAGTCAATTAACATATATTTTGCATGCTATCCAAATTATATAGTACGTATTATAGACTGTATTCTTACAATAAAGCTAAAAAGAAGAAAATATTTTTAAGAAAATCATAAGAAAGAGAAAATGTATTTACTATTCATTAAGTGGAAGTGAATCATCATAAAGGTCTTCATCCCCGTTGAGTAGGCTGAGGAGGCAGAGGAGGGGTTGGTCTTGCTGTCTCTGGGGTAGCAGAAGCGGAAAAAAAATCCACGTACAAATGGACCCGCCCAGTTCCAATCTGTGTTGTCTAAGGGTCAATTGGACTTCTAGCATTTAACTCACACCCATTCACTGATAGGTTCCCTGCCCTGTCAAACTGAGAACTGTGAAGTGCTGGAGCCAAAGGTAACTGAAAAATTCTTACCCAAGCAGGTCGGTTTAGGAGTAAGAAAACCGAGGCCCTGAGACATGAGGTGGCCTCAAGGGTGCCCCGAAGAGGCAGTGGAGGCCTGGCCCTATTCAAAGCCATCCAAGTCTCTGCACACAGGGCTCCGCAGAAGGCGTGGCCAAGAGGGCCTGCTGATCCAGGGGACACCACCTGTCGCCGACAGTGACGAAGGTGTGCACCTCACAGTTGTCTCCCACACACCTGGCTTAGGTGGTCATTCAGAAAAGTTCACTCAACAAATTACATCTCCTCTTCCTCATGACCGTGTCATGCTTAAAGACCATGACGGTCAAAAATAAAACCGTTTCCTGGCCCCCTCCCATCCCACCTCACTCTGCCTAAACATCTGCACCGGTTTAGCTGCTCCCAAGCTCCGGGCAAGGGACAGGCAGGGCTTCTGGGAGGTCTGGGCTAGCGTGAGGAGGCGAAGGCTCTGCTCCTCCCTGACGGGCACCATCCGCAGGACTGGTCCTTCTCTGGCCGCACAAGAGGCTTTCTGAGCTGCTCCTGCCGCCACTCGACTTGCTCCCAGAGGAGTAGAATCAAATGTGCATCTCGTGAAGGAGAGACAGGAGTAAGTTCCTGAACAGGGAGCTGGTTCTCAAATCACAGCAGATGTAAACCCCTATTCACACCAGGGCAAGGCGCTAATGTCACAGAACTCCCACCTGGGGACTGGGAAAGGGAAAACGCTTCTTTCCCACTAACCTAGCACAGGCCCCGGGTTCCGGGCTGTGATGGGGCCATGCAGACAGACACTGGTCTTTCCTTCCTGGGCACTTCTGAACATGCCCGAGGAAAGGAGTCTGCACGGGGATCACTGTAGGACTTAGACTAGGGCAGGTCAGTTAGGCAGGGCTGGCTTCCTGAGACTCCAGGCTTCAAAGCCTCAAACCTGCTCCCGTGCCGAGCTAGTTCCCCAAAGGGTCCTGCCTCTCATGTTCCCTTCCTCCCTTGTCCCCAAAATTGTAAGGTGATGACGGGTTCAGGGGGCGCACACTCAAGGTGATGATGGGTTCACGGGGTACACGCTCAAGGCGATAACGGGTTCAGGGGGTGCACGCTCACCATTCCTCCTGGAGATGGACAGTGTTTCCCCACAGCCTGTGCAGTCACGGGCTTTGGGATTTACATACCAGAAGGAATGATCTCTGAGGCATCAGGACTGGGCCAAGGTCTCATGGAAGTACCAGGACCTTGGAAACATTTTTTTTGAAAAAATAAAACAAAACAAAAAGCTATGGCCAGGAGAGTATAGCAAGAACAGGCATCTGAACACCTGGACCCAACACAGCCACGCAGGACAATGGCACCCAGGCTGGCCCTCTCAGAGACTGTTCCCCTCACAGGCTCCAGAACAGGGGCTGCCACCTGGAGCCACCTCCCTTTTTTTGAAACAGAATCTCGTTCTGTCACCCAGGCTGGAGTGCAGTAGCGTTACCTCAGCTCGCTGCAACCTCCACCTCCCGATTCAAGTGCCTCAGTGTCCTGAGTAGCTGGGACTATAGGCGTGCACCCCCACACCCAGCTAATTTTTTGTATTTTTAGTAGAGACAGTTTCACCATGTTGGCAGGGCTGGTCTTGAACTCCTGACCTCAGGTGATCTGCCCACCTCGGCCTCCCAAAGTGCTGGGATTACAGGTGTGAGCCACCGGGCGCAGCTCCTTTTGTGTCTGATGCCCATGACTGAATTCATTTCTCTTTCTCATGCATGTTCACATCACAAATCATCTCGTCCCCAGTGAGTTAGCTCCTGGGATGCATCCTCACTCACTTTCCCATCTCCATGAGACCCTGTCAGTCCGATGGTCTCTAATTCCTTGCTATATTCTAAACGTCCAGACTCCATCTGATGTAGGTGGGAATTTAGCATCTGCCCTCCGCCCCAGGCCCCTCTCAGTAACCATGGACTTTTTGAAGGCCTCTCAGCTCCACATCTCACCTTTGCAGAAGGCCCCGCCTCCCCTCTGGGGTCTCCTCTGATTCGTCCACATGCAAACCACAGCCCCTCACTTGGCCCTCTCAGCATTCAGGATGGCTGGGGCTGTGGGAAGAGCCGGGGATTCGACCGACCGCTGCCTGCTGCAAGCAAGCCCAGGCGCCAGCAACGGGAAACCTGATGGCTCGCAGCCTAAACGAGGAAAGAGTGATTTTCCCCATCAGACAAGAAGTCCAAGGAAGGCCCTTCAGGCCTGGAAGACTGCCAGGGCACCCTGATAGACCAGGTGGCCCTCCCCTCTTGGCTGCTCCAGGGCAGGCTCCGCAGTGTGATCCCCAAGGGCCACGGCTCCTATAGGCATCAGGCTAGAGACCAGGCTGACGGCACCAACGCACTCTGCTTTCCAGGCTTTGCATTTTTATTCAGGAAAAATTGTCTCCTTGGTCACAGGGATTTTCTCCCTTCATCTTATTGTGCAGAATTGGCCTCCAGGGCCAAGGCCGCTTGAAAAGAGCAACAAGGCGTTCAGACCTTTGCAGTGGAGAAAGGAGGATAAGAAGCTTTTGGGGGCAGGCAGTCCACGCTGCTGGCCATAGGCCTGCCCCATCCCCTGTGTCCCACCCCTGGGAGCTGTGGGGGCTGCTTAGCTCCTTCTGCAGGAAACTCCATTACTCTCACCTCTTCCCTTCCCTCACCAGCTTCCTAGATCCGGGAAACTCAAATATAGACTCTTTACTACACTCTTTTCTTCTAGACCTTGCCTTTCTTCAAGCAAAACACCACAATCACGTCTTCCAGGTCTCTTCTTCCACATCGCCCACGTTTAGACACAGGCTTCTCCCGCTCCAGGTTCTACCGGCAGGAAGCTGCCATCTGCAGACCCCTCTCCTGCCCCGATTCCTAGGAGGACGCACCCCCTGCCCCCAAGACAGAGGCAGCCATATGGTGTTAGGGCAGTGACAGCATTGTTTTTTGTCACTGTCTTGAATCCACATTTTCTTGAGATCCCAAAAAAGGAAACTAAGGCACAAAGAAGTTAATGGCGTGTGTGTGTCATATGGATAGGCTGATGGAGGAATTCCAGGGGAGTCAGAGGTAGGTGTCCCGGTCCCATGCTTCCTCACGGCTCTGAGACAGCTCAGCGTTCAGCTCCACACCTTCTCCCACTCAGTCCTGGAGCCAGCAGACCGGTTCCTGGAACCACTTCCTTCTGTCTCTCCTCAAACACCCATACGTGGGGCTCTTCCTCCTCCTTCCTGGGGTGCATATTTTTTAAATAGTCTCTAAATGCTGATAATATTCTCTTCCCTCCTAATCCCCACAAAGAAAAAGAACAACAACAACAACAACAAAAAAAAAAACCACAGCACCTCCTTGAGCGCCCCTACTCCTAAGCTCTGAATGTTTTGCTGCCTTTCAATTGAGTGTTGGATTCTCTCAGCTGTTTCTCTCCAACTTGGTTGAGAACCCATCACAAATGGCAACTTGCTTTTGACTTTGGAAGTCGGCGCCACCTCCGCAGGGCTGGCTGCCTGGGGACAGCCTCCGCAGGCCCCACCACCTGCTCAGAAGGCCAACAGTTCTGCTGTCATCATCGCGAATGTTTATTGATGTTGTCTCTGCACTTGTGTCCCAAGAGAGAAATCAACAAGACAATGGAGGCTCGGCCACCCGAGGACCCACCACACGCCTCCCTGGGGTGAGGTCTGGACCACCAGCTCCAAAGCCCCAGCCATCCTTGCCTGGCTGCCCTGCCCCTGCTCTCCCACCTGCTGTCAGCCAAGCCTCGGGGGACCTCTGCATGGGGGCCTCAGCACGGAGGGCCCACATCCCAGTGTGGTGTTGGGTGGGGTGGTGCCTGCTGTCACTCCTGACCATGTCCTGAGTCTGTTTCCCCACCAAGGTGTAAAGATCCCGGGGCCATCTGTCTGCTCTGGTTGGGGCTGTGGGCTGTGGAGGGGAAATGTTTGGCTCAAATTCCCCTGAACCTGTCCCCTGCCAGGACACAGGAGTCGAGAGGTCCCCAGAGCCTGTCCCCTGCCAGGACACAGGGGTCGAGAAGGCCTTGGGTACTTGTCAGGGTTCACAAGGATGCCAGTGCCTGGGCAGCGCTCCTCACTGGCTCTGTGCCTGGGAGACCCTCCCTCCTTCACCCTCCCTGGCTCACTGCGGATGGGTCTCTCCATGGTACCCACCAGAGACAAGCCATGAAATACGAATTGTGTCACTATATGATTCTTTGTGCAAGTTAAATCCTCATATTTACATTTAAAACTAACATTGCACAGTATGAAGACGAAAGGTAAAATTTATGCTGATTATCCAAATTTTTAATTTTTTATTTAGAACTGCAATCATTATCAAATAAAAGCAACCTGCCTTGTGAAGAGCAAGACCGTGGAAGCAAGGAAAAACCTTACGTTTCACCACCAGCAAAGGTACTTTACTCTCACTTTTTGAACAAGGGGCCCCACAATTTCACTGTGCACGGGGCCCCGCAAATGCAGAGCCAGCCCTGCTCCTAAGTGCACTAAGAGGGTTACCAAATGAACCATTAAAGTCAAGTCTCCCTCACGCTCAACAACGGGTAACGGCCCCCTGCCATTGCCAAATACAAGGTTTTCTCCCGGCTAACACACGCTAGCAGGAGGCTCCCGTCCCTGAACTCCAGACTCTGTACTTTGCACCTGCCCGGTCCCGAGGCCCCAAAGCCGTCAGGTCAGGGAACATCGGCTCAGAGCAAGCTCAGCCTCGTCATGGCAGCAGCAGCTCACGCTCAGATGGGCTATGCCCGGCCTGATTAGATTGGCCCAAATGCTTTAAACATCAAACGAGCTGACCCCTGACATGAGACAGGTTGATTTATTATCCTGCCGGCGCCGCTGACAGCCGATACCGGGAGCCTAGCACTGTCTGGTCATTTCTCAAGCTCTGTGCACTCGAGCGGCCCCCCATCCTCTAGCAGGTCAGCACAGGCAGCCCCACTGGAATGCTAAGGGGCTCCTACCCAGGTTTGTTTTTTATTTTATTTTATTTTATTTTTATTTTTATTTTTTTTTGAGACGGAGTCTCGCTCTGTCCCCCGGGCTGGAGTGCAGTGGCTGGATCTCAGCTCATTGCAAGCTCCGCGTCCCAGGTTCATGCCATTCTCATGCCTCAGCCTCCCGAGTAGCTGGGACTACAGGCGCCCGCCACCTCGCCCGGCTAGTTTTTTTTTTGTATTTTGTAGTAGAGACGGGGTTTCACCATGTTAGCCAGGATGGTCTCGATCTCCTGACCTCGTGATCCACCCGTCTCGGCCTCCCAAAGTGCTGGGATTACAGGCGTGAGCCACCGCGCCCGGCGCTCCAGGTTTGTTTTTTAAAGGAACGCAAATGAAGAGGCCAGTCCCGGGCAATCGGGAAAGTCTGCTGTGTGCTGTGTGTGCCTGGAGATGCGTACGGGCCACACTAGGAAAAGCAGGCAAACCTCAGCTAGAGCCTGACTGCTGGCAGGAGGCTGGAGGTCACAGGGTGAACGAAGCCGAAGGGTGCTCCTGTCCAAGGTCGCCCTGCTTTCCCAACCACCTGCCTGGCCACTTCCCTCTCACGTATTTCACAATGAGAATGTATTTATTTCAGCATTACTAATTCAGAAGTTATGTTAACGCAGAGTGGAGAACTAGCTCATCTGTAACCTTCATGATGAAGACATCAGCTGCACAGACCGCAGAGGCGTAAGCCACCTGTTTATGGCCAAGGGTGGGAACTGCCCATGGTACCTGAGAGCCCTGTACTTCCAGGCCAGCCAGCCACACACCCATTACCTCAGCTCCTCCACGTCTTAAACCAGGCATCAAGGATTTCTCTTCGTTAACTGTCCAACAAAGCCCCAAAGCCCATTCCAAGTTTCCTCCCATACCCAGATGTTGGCGAAGCCCCACTTCATTAACTCAGGCTAGAGCTCACCAGTGGCTACAGCGTTAAGCCCCTGAGACGTCAGCTCTCTGCTGTGCACATGGAAGTACTCTCCCTTAGGAAAGTCCTTTCCTCTTGAGCCTCAATGTACCCAACTTTTAAGTGGGGGGTCATAAAATTCATTGTTCCTAGTTCACAGGCCATTGGGAGGATTCACAAAATGATGGGTGTGCAACAGCTTGGCAAGATGCCAAGCCCCAGGGGACTGCAGTTGGTGATTAGGTGGTGGCTCCTCCCTACAGCAGAGCCACCACCTAAGTCTTCCCAGCACTGACTGCCTTTTTCCTCTGACCATCTGCCATCACTCGTTGTGGGTGCAAATGAGCTCCCGGTCCCTGGAAGGCAGTCTAAAATCCTGAGCAGCATGGCACAAACATAGATGCAGAAACAAAGCAAGGTTCTGCCCAGCACTCACTGGGAGCCCAGGGCTGAGGCTTTGGCTAATCAGCCTCTTCATAACTTTTTTCTCTTCATAAATATGGAGGAACTGTGAGCCTGCACCCAGTATTGGGGCTGAAAGGGAGAAGCACATAAAAGGGCTTTGCTCTGGGCATGAGAGTCTAATGCTTACACTCCTAGGAAGTTGATAGGAAAGTAGGAACAAGGCCACCCTGCAGAGTTTAATTAAACTTTCAAGTCTATTTAGGTATTCTAAATACGCACAACTTTTCCTAGATTTGGGAAAAGAGTAATAAACAAAGAAAGAGGAATAGTATTCCAGAAAGACATTCATAAAGTCCCTTTAAAACAGAAATGAAATATTTTGGAACCAGACCCTCAGCTGCCAGGAGGCAGCCAAACGTATTTCTCCATATGAGAGACTGGAAGGACCTCCTCTTGGGACTCTGAGTCACCAAAGAGGAAAGAACTGAGAATCTGACGTCAGAGGCTCTGCAGGGAAGCCTACGGTTGACCACCTCTGCTCAAGCTTTCAGAACTGCCAAACTGATTGCTGGCCTAACACTCTTAATCATGAGCTGATAAGGAATTCTAGACATCAGAGAAGTGCTGCTAACAAGGAAACCCGTGACCAGAACAATCAAACAGGAGCAAAAGCAACCTGTAGGAAGTAGAGACTATAGTGGGAAAAAGAAACTTAAGAAGGAGATATTATCATTAACAGTCACCTGTGAGAGAAGATACTGCACCCGTATTGCAAGAACAGGATGCTCAGAAAGAAAATACTGAGAGAACTAAAAGAGCTACTAGTAATTTAAAATATAAAGGCAGACTGGATGCGGTGGCTCATGCCTGTAATCCCAGCACTTTGGGACGTCGAGGAGGGCGGATCAACAGAGGTCAGGAGTTTGAGGCTAGCCAGGCCAACATGGCAAAACCTCATCTCCACTAAAAATACAAAAATTAGCCAGGCATGGTGGCACATGCCTCTAATCCCAGCTACTTGGGAGGCTGAGAGAGGAGAATTGCTTGAATCCAGGAGGCGAAAGTTGCAGTGAGCTGAGATTGCGCCATTGCACTCCAGCCTGGGCAACAGAGCAAGACTCCATCTCAAAAAAAAAAAAAAAAATGCAGATTCTGGCTTCCACTTAAAATGTAGAAAGCTAGATAGCATCATGCCCACCTTTACCACAATACAAAATATATATATATATATAATCCATAAAATAATATCTTTACTTGAATCCAACAGAGAACTGAAGTCAGAGTGAAACCAGCGAACCCAGATCCTAAGGAAACAGCCGTAGAGGAGCGAGGGAACTCAAACACTTGCTTGTGGTGGGCAGCATAGAAGCTGGTAAGAAGAATTCAGCTGAAAGTCTGAACAAGTTACTAAAGAACAAATGTGCAAGAGTATGGAAACACGGAAGCCAAGAAAAGAAAAAAGGAATTCACACAAATTCATAGGTTCCTTTTTTTTAGGCTCACCAAGTAACAGAAGAGGAGGAATGGCAGCCATTGTGGCAAAGGGAGGAAGTGCCCATGGAAAAAAAGACCTAAAGCTTTCCACTCCAGAATGCAAGAGGAGACCCACTACACCTGAAAGAGGAACCAGAAAATACCTTAGGCCCAGAGTGTGAGACACCTGAACTGCTGGGGAAAGGCAGGATCAGGTTGAAGACCCCAGCCCTGAGATGCAGGGACACGGGGCCTACCAGAGACTGAAGCTAACCCAGCATGGAAAGGAATGCCGTCACCCTCACCCCAGCACCAGGCTGGCGGCACCCAGTAACAAGGAAATGCAGTTGACTGCTGGGGAAGAATGAGGACAAAGGAGTGCCTTTCTGAGGTGCAGATGCAAAGGGAAGATCTAAAGCTGAAGGTGGCACAGTCATCGACAAAAATCTCCCAGTAAATCCACCCTAAACAAAAGGGACCCCTAGAAGCCTGAGACACCCTGGGGGTGACCCTACCAACAACAAAATCCAAAGCAAGAGCCACTACTGACTCGATTAACTCCACTCCCCACACGACAGGCATCGGAAAGGAAATTGTATGTTCGTCTTCAGGTATAAATTCTATTTCCTCAGACTCTACTGTTCTGTGAAAAATGTTCAAAAACTGTGAGCTATGCGAAGAAGCAAGGCAAACATACACATGCCATCAAGAGACAAAGTTCACAACCGAACCAGATACAAACATGACCCTGGTGTTGAAACTGTCATATGGAAATTTAAAATACCTATGAAAAATATGTTAAAAATGCTAATGTAAAAAGTGGGCAATATGCAAAAAGAAATGGGGAAATTCAGCAGAGAGATGAAAACTCTAAGATAGAATCAGGCCAGGTATGGTGGCCCACACCTGTAATCTCAACACTTTGGGAGGCGAGTTGGGCTGATTGCTTGAGCCCAGGAGTCTGGGACCAGCCTGGCAATAGATTGAGAACCCATCTCTACAAATCATACAAAAATTAGTCCGGCATGGTGTTACACACCTGTAAGTCCAGCTACTTGGGAGACTGAAGTGGGAGGATCATTTGAGCCTTGGGAAGTCAAGGCTGCAGTGAGCCGTGATCGTGCCACTGCACTGCAGCCTGGGCAACAGAGTGAGATCTTGTCTCAAAAAAAATTTTTAAATGTAAGAGTCAACTATAAATGCTAGAAATAGTGGAAGGGAGGCTGCAATAAGCAGGAACAGAAATATCTCTATTTCTGATGGGTTCATCAGTAGTCTTGAGGCATCACAGTAAAGAACCAGTGACTTGAATGTCAATAGCAATCAGCCAGACTGAAAGACAGAGATAAAACAGTGACAAAACAGGAAACAGCATGCAAGAGTTGTGGGGTGATAGAAAATGATCTAGTATAGCTATAACTGGAATCCCAGATGGAAAAAGGGGGGCAGTGTGGAAGAAAAAATATTTCAATAAGTAATGGCCAAGGTTTTCCCCAAATTAGTGAAACATACCAAAAATACACAACTATTGAGCTAAAAGAAATCCCAGTGGGATAAATATCAACAAAACAAATAGACAAAAAAAAGCATACATATATTCAAACTGCTGAAAGCTAAAGGTAAAGAAAGCTTTTGAAGGAAGCCAGAGAAAAAAGACACATAGCACACAAAACAAATTAACAAACAAAAAATTACAATAGACTTCTGTTCAAAACTATGCAAAGCAAATGACAATAGATTACAATCTTTAAAGTACTAAGAGCACAGAGAAAAACTGTCAACCTGGAATTCTATACCATGTAAAAACATCTATCAAAAGGATAGAAAAATAAAGGACTTTTTTTGAGACAAAAACTGAGAGAATTAATTGCCACAAGATTTTTTTTTTTTTTTTTTTTTTTTTGAGATGGAGTCTGGCTCTGTCACCCAGGCTGGAGTGCAGTGGCCGGATCTCAGCTCACTGCAAGCTCCGCCTCCCGGGTTTACGCCATTCTCCTGCCTCAGCCCCCGGAGTAGCTGGGACTACAGGCGCCCGCCACCTCGTCCGGCTAGTTTTTTGTATTTTTTAGTAGAGACAGGGTTTCACCATGTTAGCCAGGATGGTCTCGATCTCCTGACCTCGTGATCCGCCCATCTCGGCCTCCCAAAGTGCTGGGATTACAGGCTTGAGCCACCGCGCCCGGCCAATTGCCACAAGATTTTATCTGTAAGAAATATTAAAGGGAGTTCTTCAAGCAAACTTAATCTGAAAATGGCAAACTTAGATCTGCAGACAACTGAAAATGGCATAAGTGAAAGTAAATTTAAAAAGGATTTTTTCATTTTAAACGCTCTAAAGGATAACTGACTGTCCAAAGCAAACCTAGTATCCATGCATTGTGAGTTTATAACATATGTAAAAATAAAATATAAGGCAATAGCATAAAAGACAGGAAGAAGAAATCAGGAGTATATTGTTGTAAAATCTTACACTACAAGTGGAGTGGCATTATATAATTGGAGGGTAGACTATGGTTAATTAAAGGTACAGAGATGGATGGATAATAGATAGATAGATAGATAGATAGATAGATAGATAGACTCTAAAGAAAACACCAAAATAAAAATTTTAAAGAGGCATGAAGAATAAACCAGTAAGAGAATTCCACTTTAGCCAAGGTGGGCAAATAGGAACTGGATTTACTCTCCTGCCTGAAATAACAAATGAATGCACGAAATATATAAAAGGGCAGTTTACAAAACACTGGACATCAGATGAGTACCATGTTTCACAGAGACTGTTGGCTGTCTAACAATTACCCATGCGCCTTTCCTAATGTAAAGTTGCTATTGAAAAACAGCAGTCCATCCAGCAACCATATTTTCAAGCCCCCTTGTCTTCAAGGGGAGCCACGTGTCAAAGTTCCGGCCAAGAATGGTGGGGGAGAATGACGCACTCCACCTCTAGGACTCATCGGGAATTCACACCCACAGAGCCCTCCACACTTTCTCCACCCTCTGCAGTTACACGAAGTTGCCTGGGGTGACCATGGGAGCCATGTGGCGATGCTGACAGAGCTTCTGTGAATGTGCACCAGAAGGATGGTGCAGAGCACTGCCCCTTCCCTTCACCATCTCCCACACCACAGACCCAGCACTCAAGGCACTGCAAAGTGGATGGAAGCTTAGTCTCCACAGCAGCCCATGACCCAGCATCCCAGAGTCTTACTGAAGGAGAAGCCAACAAGTGCATGGGAAACCACCCAGCCCCAGGGTCTTAAGGCACACGGGGCAAAGCTGCCACCCACAAAGGGTCAGTATTGGGCTTTGTTCTCAGGGACTGGGGTTGATGCAAGGGAAACCTGAAATCAGTTATGACACCATGTCCAGGGAAGAGGAAGGAGCCTAGGGAGCATGTGCCTGGGAAGGACTGGAAAGCGAAGTGGGACATCAAGAGTCCCTGGCTCAGAAGCAGCAAAGGCTGAGGTCAGATGAGGAAAGGGGAAGCAGAAGGTAGCATTTACCTCCGGAGCAGGTTTGGGACATTCAGCCTGCTGGTCATTGCAGGTCGGCAGCGTGGTTCCTAGAGGGGTCAGTCCTGCAAAGGCCAGGTCAGGGTTCACAGAAAATTATGGCCCATGGATGAATACGGGACACCTGTTTGCAAATTGCTTATCTTTGTGACACAGAATGAAAACCAAACAGACGGCTGCTACTGCTGCTGATAATGAAGAAGAATAATATGTGATTGGTAGACAGATGATAGATAGATGGTTGATAGATAATTGATAGATGATAGATGATGAATGGATGGTGATAGATGATCAATAATAAATGATAGGTAACTGATGATTAATTGGTTGATTAATGATTGACAGATTATAAATAGTAGGTAGATGGTTGATAATTCATTGGTAGATGATTGACAGATAGTGGATAATACATGATTGATAGATAATTGATTGGTAGATAATTGATGGATAATAGACAATTGATAGATATCGACAGATACATAGAGATATAGATAGATAGATAGATAGATAGATAGATAGATAGATAGATATTTACAAGGAGGAATCAGTGTGGAATACAGAATTGAAAAGATGAACTTTGGATTAAAGGTAGTCAGGTTCAAGTCCTAGTGCCTTCCCTGCCCCTAGCTATGTGGTTTTACACAAGTCATTTCCCCTCTTAGAGACTGTTGTTAGGCTAGGTCTGTATTTTTCCAAACCATTTTTAGGCAACTGGGATGAGAGATATGCAGTGTGTGAGAGTCCCAGACCCTTACCCAGTTTCAACCAGAACAGTCTAGAGTTTTAGCCCTTTTATTAAGTTTCATGTACGATAATATTTTAAGGACTGGTTCCACTGCTAAAACAATTATTAAAAATACAGACCAGATCATCTCAAGGCCCTTACAAGGCTAAGAGTTTAAGGAATAGCTCCTTGGCCAGCTCCAGGTATCCCACACCTGAAACCCACATAAGACAGAGACCCCAGGGCTGGGGGCTTCCCTACCTTCTGCCCAGAGCTGCCAGAGTCTCGTTCTTGTCACTGCTGCTTCCTGAGTTGGCTGCGTCAGGTAACCTGGCGCCTGACATGTGGTGGTTGCCCAATAGATGCAGGATAAAGAATGGCAACAACAACAACAACAAAAATCCATCAGTAGCGATTATTGATTCAACAAACAGTTCCTGCAAAGCTATTTTATGTACCCAGCAGCCTGGTAGGTGCTAGAGTTGATGAGAAGACAATTCTCGCCCCAGATGGAGTCCAGCAAAATGAGTGCTTACAATATGGTGGGAGGAATTCAAGGCAAAAACAAGATGCTGCAGAAGCCAACAGAACCGACCCCCAACCCTGCAGGCTGGGTCAGGGGAGCAGGGAGTATCTGGAGAAGCGGGGCCTTTCTTCTTGAGGAGGGTACCCCGGGGAGGGTGGGGGAGCCCCAGGGAGTGGAGACAGAGGGCTGCACCAAGGAAGCCAGGTGTGAGGCCTTGGGGAACGGGGAGACAGGACTCTGAAAACCCATAAATCACGCCATGTGGTTGGGGTACAATGTGGCTCCCAGAGAGGAGAGAAAGCTGGAGAGGTGGGCATAGCCCAGAGCACTGGAGATTAGGCCAAGAATGAGATTCGCTCTGCAGGGTTGGAACCCAGGGAAGGCTGCATGACGGGAGCACAGTAAAGTAGGTCTCTGCTAAAGTGAACCCTATCTCCACAGGACATCTGGACCCGAGAGGTTGGGTGAGAGGCTGGGCACTCCTCAACAGGGACAGCAACAGCTTGGACTGAGAGGACAGCCGTGGCGTGGAGAAAATGGGTGGATTCAAGAGTATTAGGACAAATGATTCATTAATGCATCATTTATTTCGAAATAAAAAAACTTCTGATTGTAAGACCAACCTGTGTGTTTGAGAAAATCTCTATCACCAACTATTCTCTTTGTAAGCCTAAATTTATATCTCTTTAAACTAAATCAGGAGAACAAGCCTTTATTTATCACCCCAGTGGTGAATAAAAGCAGTTCCCACTTGCCCTCTTTTTTCGCTGCTGCTTCTCTTTCTTTTAGGCAGAAGAACTATCCTCACTAAGTGAACTGGGCAGCTGAGGCCCCTCTGTGGCGTGTGAATAATCCGTGGGAAATGGAAGATGTGGTGCCGGCCTCTGTGAATACTTCAGCGAGGTGTTCGAATTGCACTCTGCAGTCTGCAATGAGTACTGTGTAATTGGCCAGAAACAACCTAATCTCAAAGAAAAACAAGAAACAAGGAATGATTGGAACTTCACACTGTTCAAAGACCAGCACTGACCTCAGCCCCACATTAAAGCAGGGTGAGGCTGAAGACTGAGAAACACGGAAGGAGCACACTTCAACCCCACCAAAGGCAAAACCCCAGTAGGAAGCGCGCAGGCTCCAAAGCTAGGAGACCTGGGTGAAAATCCCAGCTCCACGGCTTCCTCAATGCCTTCCTCTGTAAAGTGGATGCAACACCCAACTCCTGGTGTGGTTTGAAAAAAATTAATTCAATGAGATAATAAATCTAAAGTTTCTGCTAGATACAGAAGCTTAACAGATGGAACTGTGATTGCTTGTCCTCTGCACAGAATGGGGCTATTTTTCTCTGTGTTCTGAAGTATTTGAGATGCACGCTATGTGTGTTCTCTGAAACCATCTCCCTGTCTAGAGGAAAGAGTGGCATGAAAGCCAGACGTAAACCATTTCCACCCTCTATTTAACTGACAAAGACAGTTTTCCATTATGAAGCAAAGCATGAACATAATCCGGGCAAAATTGGATCCCTGGACCTTGTAAACTCACTTTCAATTGATACACCAGGCATGGAATCTCAGCTCAGCCATGAGGTTCACCGTGCACTGTGAAGGCCATGGTCTGAGTGTCCCTTCTGCCTGACACAGAATGCCAGTGATATTAACAGCTCTGGCAACAAACACCTTAAAAAACACACAAAAAAAATAAAGAAAGTGTCTATCCCACCCACCTTTCTAAGCCATGGCAAAGAGAACTGGGCTCCTCACAGCCACCCAGTGTGATGACTTTTCAGTGTGTATTTGCGTTCCAAGCCACTGCTGGTTGATTTTCCCCTAGAACCATGCACACCTTGAAGATCTCAAAGGTAAAAAACACAACTTAGTTGTGATTCTTGCAGCTCTTTACCTCCAAAGACAGTGTGACTACTGTGTCATCAGGATCCAGGTGCACTTTGGATGCTTTTACCAGTGAAGTTCAGTTCAGCAAACACTTACTGAGCACCTGCTCTGGTCATGTGCCAGGTACCACCTTCAGTCTAGGGCACTTGGAGATGTAAGGCAGTATTTTAACCTGCATTACATTCCTACCAAGTATGCATTATTTTCTTGGCACACCGAAGAGGAAATGGAAGCCCTGAATGGTTAAGAAAGCTGCCAAAGCCAATAAAGCAGCCGTACTTGAATCTGAGTCAGCCTGACTCCCACATTAGCAGAGTTTCCCACACGGCTGCCCCGCTCTTCCAGCAGGATAGACGAGGTTCACTGATCTCTGAGCTCATCGCCAAAGATGCCTGATCACCCCTGTACGTAGGAAGCCCTGTCAGCATCCAGAGGGGCCCAATAAAGATCTGGATCCCTGAGGGAATAGAGGACAGGAATCAATGCCCAGCATTGTGCAGGTTGACAGCAGGTGCCTACTGTGGTCTCAGCCATCTCATAGCTACAGGGACTTTGCAGCCATAGCTGCAGGTGCAAATGACAGCACCGCTCTCCATAAATTCATTGCTGATTAAAACAGAAATGTGACCTTGGGGCGATCCTCCTCTCATTCAGGTTCTCTGATTCTGTTACTATTGATGCAGAGAGAAAGGAGATTAATGACCGTGCTGGGGGAAGGGACACGGCAGAGAACAACGGGACCCTTCCCGCATCCTCCTGGGACACAGTGGCGATGGTGAAGACTGGTCCTCCAGGTGGGTCCACTCTGGCCTTCCGCGTTATCCTCGGGTCCGTGTGCACTGAGGACACTCAGGCCTGGTGCACAGAATGGAAGCTCCATGGCAGAAGAGAGCGCCGTCTTCAGCATGCACTGCCAGGAGTCACCCGCCCCAGAAAACTGTCCTTGTCCACTGCTTCATTTTGCTTGGAGTCTCTCTCCCAGTTTGAAATCCATATGGATGTGCTCACATCAATCTGAAGTAATTTTTTCAAGTAAAATGTCATGAGGCTTTGTCACGTGCTTTTGTGGAGTCTAAATACAACTCCTTCTGAACACTCTCTAGCCATGCATTCTGCGGGCTCCCAGGAAATAAAGGGGTGAGGGAGGAATTTGCGGGGGGGCAGCTTTCTCCAGCTTGACATTTGTCCCAAGCGACCCACCCATTGGTTATTCGGTGAATCCCAAACACAGTGGGCTTCCCCACCACGTCTCTGACCCCGTAAGACAAAGGCAGGAGGCGGGCGGTGAGCTGACGGGTCACACTCTGCCTTCCTGCAACAGCCAGGACCACAGCCCCTTATAACAATTTTTAAAAATTTAAAAACCATATTCCTGTTCAAGAACAACAGTCATCACTCAACTTGAGGAAAATCTGAAGATTTGGAGGTTTTACAGTTTGCTGTCTGGACTCACCCAGAACTGTTCACCCCAGTGTTAGCCATCTTTACTGTGATGCCCCCTCATGCTTCCTATCAGCCTGTTTCTCTCCCAGCTCCGGTCCCCGCTGCACTGGTCCCCCATCTTCCTCTGATTCCACAGACATCTGAGCTGAATGATTCTCCCTGGCGTGCTCTGGAATGTAACATCCTATTTCCTTTGTCTCTCCACATAGATGTCTGGCACGGCCCAGCCCCAGAACCTCTGCACACGTGCGCACTTCATAATCACCCATCACAAGGGGGCCTCCGAAGGCCTGGCCTGGGTGCCCCTGAAATCTCACCCTATGCTGGTCCTGTAATTGCATCATTTCAAGGTCTCCACAGACAGGTGATCCTTCTGCCACCACTTCTGCTCTGCTAGAAATTGCCACCTTCTCCTCCTTTGCTTCCAGGGCCATGTTGACCCTCTTGGCTGGCGGGGATAATGAATGCTGCCTGGATCACTCAGAGAATAGGCTGCTGGACTCATTAGAATTGTGATGGAGTAGCTTCCCACAGCATAAATTCCCACTATCCATCCCTTTCTAGCCCAACCCTTCCCCCAACACACACACACACACACACACACACACCACACACACACACGGACACAGACATACATCACAAATGGAAAAAGAAGTTACTGAAGCCAGATACATGTAAGAAGGAAGTAATAGAGTGGTGTCAATATACAACAAGCCCCTGAATATGAAAAGGCAATGCTTAAAGGGAGAGAGAGAGACACATACTTTACCATGGACCAGGCAGTTCATAGGGATTCCATGATAATTGTCACATCAACCTTCACTTCACAAATGGAAAAACTGAAACTAGAATGTGAGCGATTTGTTCAGTACAGAATGTGTTGGGTAAACTAACAGTCTAAGCCCATTCCATGTGACTCCCACAACCCATGTGTTTTTACTGCAGTTCCTTTATGAAATTCTCCTTGCTAAAGTAGGGCTTGGCCCCAAGGCATGAGTGACAGAACTGAGAGGTATCACTGAGAACTTTCCCAAAGGTACATCTGTGCCTCAGAGTTCTATAAAATGCAGGCAGGTTACACACGGTATTGATTACGTGAGGTCAGGTGATATTGCATTGTGTCCCAGCTTCTGAACTGAAGCTCCCCTTTCTTCATCATTTTAATGATGTTGGTTTTCATCTGCTTTTTTCGTTATTTCAAAGTATTTGTATTTTCTGTCTATTTAGAGGCCTGTTGAACGATGAACACGTTTTAGCCATGAATCATGAACACCCTTCAGGTTAATGGTGAGCACTTTTCCTTCAGTATGTTTCTCATTTGTTAATTCTCAAGCAGTATTTAAGGAGTATTACGTGTTGCTTCTTTGAGAAATGAAAATTCACTTAGAGTATGCCTACTACCCTGTTTTGACTGCTACTAGCTGAGATCTGGTGTGGTAGCTGATATTAGAAGAACCCTCCTATGGAGAACAACATTAAAAACTGAACAATTTTAGAGCATTGGAAGATCGGAAATCAATGAAGGTACTAGAAAAGTCAAAACTCCAGAGGGGAAGGAAAATGAGTTGATTTGTACTTTTCTGTACAGATTTTTCCTCCATAGTCGTTTCCCAATTTTTACTTTGAGGCATGAAGTCTAAAGAGAGAAATATGGCCTAGATTTACCAGAAGCTTCACTGAGCTGGGAAGATAAAACTGAAGTTCAGTACCATCAAACAGCCAGCTCTGAAAGAATAAAGACCCCAGAAATAAGGGAAACACAGGAAAGCAAATCAAATGTCTGCATGCAATTTCCTCCTGAAGCACTGGACCAGCTTTTAAATGGAGCATGCATGGAGCAATCAGCCAAGATTCAAAACAGAAAGGCCTGCTAAGATGCTCAAACGCTAGGTAGATGTTTCAAAATTTCATGGAGCTGAAGAGACAAAAATTCAAGAGTACGTCCCACTCAGGTGGTGGCAGAATCTCATGGATGCTTCGAGCTTTTGATTGAGACACAAAAATCTATGACTTTGGAACAAAATACATGAAATGTAAAATACATTAGGTACTCTGTAAATGTCTAACATGCAGGTTCTTGGAAACCAAGAAAGGTAAAAGAGAAAAAATCAGAGTGGAAGCAATATTTGAAGACATGCTGGCTAGACATTTTCCAAAAAAAATGAGACATGATCCACAAATTTTAAAAGGTATATTACCTCTCTGCAAGAATTAAAAGCTGCCAACAAAATTTTGAAAACGCAAGTTCTGGCTTTCTATTGCCACCAATTTAAAGCATAAAACTTCATACACGTACCATCTCACAGCTCTGTAGAACTGAAAGCCAGGCAGGGCTCAGTTGAGTCCTTTGCTCGGTTTTCACAAGGTTGCAATCCAAGTGTCTCCCAGGGCTGTGGTTCTCATCTGTAGCATGGGCACCTCTTTTTCAGTTCTTTCAGAATTGCAGACAGAATTGAATCCCATATGGTTGTGTGACTGAGGTCCCTTTTTTTTTTTCTAGCGACTGTTGGAAGACCACTCTAAGTTGCTACAGGCCACTTGAACCTATAAGTAGCTCACAGCATGGCTTCTGGGAAACCCCCAAAGACCCAGACGACATCTTTAAAAGACCCAAGTGGGATAATCTAATCCTTGATTAACTCAATGCTGACTAATCTGGGGCCCCAAGTACATCCACAGAATCTGTTTATACACAACATAGCATGATCTCAGGAGTGCTGTCATATCCTATACATAGGTCCCACCCATGCTGAAGAAGAGACGATTACAAAGGGTTGAGGGTCACTGGGGGATTATTTTAAAATTCCACCTGCAAAACATCAATTCATGTTATAGTAAAACTGCTGAGAAACAAGGAAAAAGAAAAAAATTATTAAAACTAGTTAAAACAAAAGAGAAACATTTCCCTCAAAAGAGCAACAATGAGACTGACAACTACATTTGCAGCTTAAACAGAAGCCAGGAGACAATTAAATGGTAGTTTTAAATGTTGAAAGAAAATATATCCAAATTAGAATTCAAGACATAGCAAAAATAGCTCTTAAACATTAAAGTGAAATGAATATGTTTTTAGACAGAAAGAACTGAGAATTCATCATGAGTAGAACAATACCAAAGATATATATAAAGAAACAAAAAGTAGTTTTTCAACAGAAAGTGAAATGAATTCATAAAGAAGCTCTGAAACGCAAGAAGAAATGAAAATCGTCAGAAAGGGTAAATATGTGGTTAACTCTAATTGATTACACAGTATCATTATGATTTTAAAATCTTATGAGATTTAAGATTGAAATATAACAACAATTACACAAAAAACAAGAGTCCAAGTATCACAATGTTTTTGAATTACCCAGGGAATAATAGAAGAAACATTTTTAACTGGCACTCAGATAAATCAAGGATGCATGTTACAATCTTACAATCTCTACTGTAACCACTAAAAGAACAACAAAAGCATGTATAACTAATTAGGTGCAAAGGTTAACTGTAAAACTAAAAACAGTTACAACTGATCAAAAACAAAGCTAGAAAGGAGAAAAACAGAACAAAGAACACATAGTACAAGTGGGAAGAACTGGTAAAATACTAGATTTAAATACCAAACTATAAGGGATGTCATTACATGAAAATGCAAATAATACAAATAAAAGACAAAAGTTTTGTAATCTGTATTTTAAAATTAAAATATATGCTGCTTACACTAAATATATTTAAACATAAGAATACAGAAAATTTGAAATAAATAATCAAAAATTATATACCTTGAAAACACTAACCAAAAAACATCTAGTATAACCCACCTTAGGTAAAGCGAACTTTAAAGCAGTAAGTATTTTAGAGATAAAAAGGGAAATTTTGAAAAATAACAGGAAAACTTAACAGAAAGTTTAAATCCTAAATTTTTATGCACCCAATAACACAATTTCAAAACACATAAAGCAAAAACTGAAAATTGACTTAAAAAATAGAGAAATTCACAATCATAGAAAGATTGTAAAACAATTCTCTCAATAAAAATTAAACAAATTACAAATGTGTGAAAAACACAGTTACCAAAATAGACTCAACTTTTCAAATTCACATAGAATATTTACAAAAATTGTTTATATTATAGATCAAAAATCAACTCTAAACACATTTTAAATGATTTAATGTGTTCTATAACCACAGTGAGATCAAGCAAGAAATCAATAATGATAACTAGAAAATAACTAGAAAATTTCCAAAGTTTTAGAAATTAAACAATACAATACTAAGTAAATCATGAGAAGAGAAGAAATTACAAAGACATTGAGAACATATGCTAACTGGATGGCAAGGAAAATACAATGTTTCAGAACTTGATGTATAGCTGACACAGTGCTTAGAGGAAAATTTACAAACGCATACATTACAATCCAAGTAATACTGAAAATCAATTAACTAGAAAGCCATTGTAAGAAGCTATCTTTAAAAAACTGCATATTATACCCAAAAAAGTAGAAAAAAATAAAATAATAAAGATAGAAAGCATAATGAATAGAATAGAAAAAGAGCCCAAAGTTAATTTTTAAAGGCAAATAAAATTACTAATTCCCTAGCAAGACCAATAGTGAAAAAAGAGCAGATATACAGTATCAATATGAGAAATAAAAAATTATATATCACATAGATGTAAATCTTCATGCCCTTCCACTAGGCAACAGTTTCTTAAATATAACATTAAAAGCAAATAGAACAAGAGAAAAAAAAATTGATACATTGTATGTCACCAAAATGTAAAATTTTGTGTGTCACAGGACACTATTGAGAAAGTAGAAAGATAACCCACAGACTGTGAGAACATATTTGCATATTTGAAAGTCATAAATCTGACAATTGTCTAGTGTTAAGAATAAAGGACTCATGTAAACCAACAAAATAATGACAAACAACCCAAATGAAAAATAGGCAAAGGATTTGAATAGGCATTTCTCTAAAGAGGATATACAAATGTCCAATAAGCACATGAAAAGATACTCAATATCCTTGGTCAATAGGAAAACATAAATTGAAACCACAATGACATACCACATCATGCTCATTCGGATGGCTATAATAAAAAAAAATAACCACTGTTGAAGAGAATGTGTAGATTCAATGTATGAAGTCTTTGGAGAGCTCATACTTTGCTAGTGGGAGTGTGCACTGGTGTAGCTACTGTGGAAGACAGTTTTACAGTCCTTGAAAAGTTAAACATAGAGTTAGCATATGACTCAGTAATTGCATTTCAGGTTACACACTCAAGAATAATGAAAACATATGTTCATACAAAAACTTGTACACCAGTATTTATAGCAGCATAGCACAATAGCCAACCTGTATTAACCTGTTCTCACACTGCTATAAAGAATTACCTGAGACTGGTAGTTCTTAATGAAGAAAAGAGGTTTAATTGACTCACAGTTCTGCAGGTGTAACAGGAAGCATGATTGGGAGGCGCCAGGAAACTTACAATCATGGCAGAAGGAGAAGGGGAAGCAAGCACCTTCTTCTAATGGTGGCAAGAAAGAGAGAGTGAGGGGGAAGTGCCACATACTGTTAAACCATCAGATCTTGTGAGAACTCACTCACTATCATGAGAAGAGCATGGAGAATTCCACCTTCACAATCCAGTCGCCTCCTACCAGGTCCTTCCTTCAACATTGGGAATTACAATTCAACATGAGATTTGGGTGGGGACACAGAGCCAAACTATATTCACAACCCACATGTCCACCCATTTGTGAATGGATAAACAAAAATTGTGGTGGATACACACAATGGAATAATATTCAGCCATAAAAAAATGAAATACTGATACAAGCTACAATAGGGATGAACATTGAAAACATTATGCAAAGTGAAAGAAGTCAGACACAAAAGACCACAAACTGTAGGATTCCATTAATATAAAATGTCCAGAAGAGGCAAATTGTTATAGACAAAAAGGAGATCAATGATTGCCAAGGACTCAGGGAAGAGGGAAAGAGGAATGATTGCTTAATGCATACAGGTGAGGAAAATGTTCTGGAATTAGATAGGAATGATGGTTGTGCAACATTGCAAATATACTTAAAAATGAATTTTATACTTTAAAGTGGTTAATGGTTAAAATTGTGAATTTTATCTTGTGTAAACATTATCTAAAATAATTAGACCAACTTAAATAGAAATATCTGTTAAGTTTATGAATTAAAGACTTCATGTTGTAAATGTATTACTCCCCCCCAAATCAATATATAGATTCAATGCAATCTTGATCAGAATTCCAACACAGTGATGTGTGTGTGTGTTTGTATATGCAAATTAACAAATTTATTCTTTGTAGGAGTGCAAATGTCAAAGAACAGCAAAGATAAAGTTGGAGACTTTACAATTCCTGATTTCAAGTCTATTACAGAGATACAATAATTAATCTAATGTAGTACTAGTGCAAGGATACACAAATTGACCAAAGGAACAAAATACGAATCTGTAAACAGACTCACACATACGTACTCACCTGATTTACCATAAAAGTGACACTATGGTATGAAGGAAAAATAATAATTTTCTTAAATTACGGTCAATCTATTATATATCCACATAGGAAAACAATGAATCTTGATCCCTATCTAATACCATGTGGAAACTGTCATTTCCATAATGACTGTGGACCTAAATGTGAAAAGTAAAACAATACAGCATCTAGAATATAGAATACCTTCTTATCTTTCATGCAGAAAGGACATTAAACTTAAGCCAGAGTATTGATTAATTATACCTCAAGAAAATTAACAAATCTGTCAATCCTAGGACAATGTTAGGAAGCAAGCTATAGTGAGAAAGATCTTCATAGTACAAATATCACGAAAAGGACCTGCATTCATAATACATAAAGAACTCATACAAATTAATACAAAAGGACAGAAAGTTCAATAAATCATGGGCAAAAGTCCTGAACACGCTCTTCACAAAACGTTCAATAAGATATGGAGAACTGCCCAGTATCATTAGCTACCATAGATATGCAAATTTGAATTACAATTCTATACCATTACACATCTAACAGAATGGCTAAAGTGAAAATGAAAGACAAATCAAGTATCGGTAAGAATGTGTAGTAACTAACACTTTCATACACTGCTGGTGGAAAAGTAAATTGGTGCATCCACTCTGGAAAACTCTTTGGAAAACGTTTTGGAAAACTGAAAGGCTATGCACACATACTCAACAAGCATGTCAGTTCCTCTCCTGGATATATATCTAACAAACAGGTACATCAGTGCATTAAAAGATATGGACCAGATTTTCACAGAAGCCTAATTTTTAACATCCAAACAACAAGAAAAAAGTTCATCAAATGTAGAATAGATAAATAAATTGCTGTGGTTTGAAATAATAATCCTTCATAGCAATAACAAGAGTGAGCCTCTGCTATACATAATGCCGAAGAATCACAGACGCAATCTTGAGTGAAAGAAGGCAGATGTACAAGAACACATCCTACACCAACTCATTCATACAATTTAAAAACAGACAAGCTAATCTACAGGGATGGAAATGAGGATCATGAGCAACATTAGTGGTCCGGGGTAGTGACGAGCAGAAGTGTGAGGAGGGCTTTTGGGTGCTGGTAATGTCTTACATCCCAATCTTGGCTCTGGCATACGGGTATGGTCACTTGCACTTCACTGAATGTATATTTTATTTTAAAAACTTCACCATGTAAATATTTTGGAGGAAGAAAACTTAACTTTCACTGGGGAAAAAAATAAATGCCTCTTTCAAAAATACCCCCTGTCTTCATCCATTCAGACTACAAAACAAACTCCCATAGACCGGGTGGCTTATAAACCACAGAAGTAGATTCTTCACAGTTCTGGAGGTTGGAAGTCCGAGTTCCAGGCATAATAAAATTGAGTATTTCTGAGGCCACTTCTTGGTATATAGTAGGTTGGTGCAAAAGTCATTGTGAAAACCACAATGACTTTTACACCAACCTAATAAATGGCACGTTCTCACTGTGTTGTCAAATGGTCAAAGAAGCAAGCCAGCAACCCAGTTCCCTTTCACATCTTGAGGTCTCATCCCTCATGACCTCACCACCTTCCAAAGTCCCCACCTCCTAATGCCATTACCTTGGGGTTAAGATTCCAATGTAGGAGTTTGGAGGAACACAAACATTCAGACCACAGCATTTCCCTTCCAACTGGCGGACAAAAAGTGACCACTGCAATGTGGATAATTGCTGAGGCTGAGTTTGGCATATGGGCTATTTATTGATTATTAATTGTTTAATATTTAATCCCTCTACTGTTGTGCACATTTAACTTTATTCATAATAAAAGTTTAAGTTATAACAATTATTTGGAAAGTAAAATTTAAAACTCCCTCCCTAATAATTAAAAGTTCAAAGTAATCTGGATCTGCAAACACCAATCTTTAATATCTTCATTTGAAACCTCAGAGAAGAAAATAAATGTGAAAAACCTGCCAACGCCAAATCCACTTATGAACCATCTGATCTCCCCAAGTCCAGAGCTAGCAAGTCTGGAGTGGTATTTCTGGAAACATATGGCCCTGTTCCCCAACCGAGCATCTCACAGCAGTCCCACTGATTGCTGAGTGTGGATGGCTAGACGCATAATGGCAAAGAGATTCAGAAATAGCGTGACACAGTCACGAGAAAGCACCACAAATCATTTGCACAGTGGGGCAGAGATTCCCAGGCTCCAAGGCCTGATTTCCAGTGTCTCCTGGAGTCTTCCAAGGGCTGTGAATAGAGGCTGGCCTCGGATGGAATCTGCTGAGGGCTTTGTGCAATGTTATTTATGCCCTCGTGAATTTCAGATGCCTTGACAGGGAAGGAAAGGGCAGAAAAGTGTGTTCGTTCATCAACGTCAGGTGGAGGCCATTACTGTTTTATTCAGTGGAGAGGAAAATCATCCAAAAGCCGGAATTCCAAAAATGTACAAATGTAACTAGAACACAGTGATGATTAGCCAGCTCTCTCACATCTGTGTGCTGGCAGCTTTCCCACGGGCGGCAGGGGGAGAATCAGTGCTTCTGTGGGACAAAGGAATGACGAAGTGGTGAGAAGGCCTCGCAGCCCCTCGCAGGACACCTCTCTTTCGTCACTGTTGTCCTCACGAAAGAAGATAAGTTTCCCATGTGTGTAAGTGTGGCCAAAAATCACTCTTGCAGAATGAGTGGCTGGTTTTGTGTGTCTTGTGTGAATTGGAGCTTTGCGACTCCGTCACTGATTGTGACTCCGTGGGATCGTGGGGGCCAGCGATTTGGTTCAAGCTGTCCTCTGGTTGCTGCGAGCTGTCAGAGAGGGTCACCCTCAATCGATGTTGTCCCTCCTGTAATTACTGGGTACATCACATCCCTGCCAGTGCCACTTCAGAGCCTTCTAAGCAAGGGTCTCATTTTCAAATAATTCACTTCCCTGTTTCACTCAATACTTTTTCTTTCTTTCATAATCCCAGACCAGAAAAGATTCAGATGCAATAAAATGAAGCCAAGCCCATGACCTCCTCTTGCCATTTGACATAAAGTTGGACCCAAATGCCTGAAGCTTAAATGTGATCTGTTATGAATGTTTGTCAAAAATACACACCTGCCCTTTTTTGGGGAGAACTTGTTGATTTTGTAGACTGCACCTCTAACTTAGATAATGCTATGGGCACCAGACTTCATTAACAAATTTTCCAGCCGATTGTTTAAAGTGATAAACTTTCACCAAGTCCTACTGTGTGGCAATGAAGAGACCTGATCAAGCCCATGCTCTGGTGATCCTGGGAGCTCGAAGTCGAGTGGGAGGAACAGGCCTTTAAATAGCGCGGTTCAGTGTGGTAAGCTGTTGCAAGGAGCAGCAAGAAAAGACCATGTGTGGAGTGCTGTTTCTAACTTCCTTGCAAATTAGCACAGCGTTTTACCAAGTACCACTGGGAGAGCTGTCGTCAAGGACAACTTATCACTTTGTTTTGACCAGGGAAAATTGCTGGTAAGGCATGAAATGTGATCCCACTCCTGCCCCACGGGCAGCCTTAATCTTTTGGGTTTTGCATGCTGCCCCCAAAATAAGTAACATTTGGACTCTCTATGTGATTTCAAGTATTTCTGACTGCTTAGCACTAAGTACCAAACAAAAAAGAGTGAACCTGAAGTACCTCAGTTAAGATCTTGACGGAGCAGCAGAGACGACTCCCACTGTACCACTGCACTACACACACTGCTCCCGGCTTTCAGATCTGTAACCCAAGTCCATTCCCATTAAGACCACTGGGGAGTCAAGGACAAGTTCAAACCAAGGAGTAGAGGTTTTAAAATTAAAATATAATTGTAGGCCAGGAGTGGTGGCTCATGCCTATAATCCCAGCACTTTGGGAGGCCGAGGTGGGCAAATCACCTGAGGTCAGGAGTTCGACACTAGTCTGGCCAACACGATGAAACCCCATCTCTACTAAAAATACAAAAATTAGCCAGGCATGATGGCACACACCTGTAATCCCAGCTACTCAGGAGGCTGAGGCAGGAGAATTGCTTGAACCCAGGAAGTGGAGGCTGCAGTGAGCCGAGATCACGCCATTACACTCCAGGCTAGGTGACAAGAGCGAGACTCCATCTCAACAACAACAACAAAAAATGTATATATATATTTGTAAAAACTTATCAGCTTACATTGGCAAAAACTTGACAATACTCATGGACTTGCATAGGGGGTCCGAGTGGAGAAGAAAAGCACACACTTTCATGTCAGACTGGATTTATTGTTCTGGGTACAAAAAGCAGACTCTTGATTCGGTGAACTATCCCAAGGAGCAGGGTGATTTTAATAATTTCATCAGCGGTTGATTGAAACATGAACTTAATTATGGTCCTTACTTTTTTTTTTTTTTTTTGAGTTGAAGTCTCAGAAATGTCTTGGAGTAAGTAGAATACATAGAATAAGGAACCCAAAGACTTTGAAGGCTACAGATTCATCCCAGATGACTGGGTCACTGTCTTATAGTCATTCCCTTTCTCATTTTATTTTGTATAAGATGCACTGGTTTTGGTTAACTTTACAATTTTGTCCTAAATTGAAGATATTATAAGGGGATTAAATCTTAACTAGAAAAATAGACATCCCTACATCTTGCACTTAGAGCTGATGCGGTAACCGATGAGGCCTGGGGCATCAGTGGTTCCATGAAAGATAGTTAATGTAAAACACATTAGACAAGAGGGAGAAGAGCTTCTGCACATCTAAAAAGGTTGACTTTGATGGGTATGGGGTGGTCTTCTTTTGTTTTTTGCTGTTCAACACCCAATCCTCTCTCTCTTTGGGTAATAGTCCCACATGTAATATACTAATGCCTAACTGACATATATATTAGTTAGGGAGGCCGAGACGGGCGGATCACGAGGTCAGGAGATCGAGACCATCCTGACTAACACGGTGAAACCCCTTCTCTACTAAAAAATACAAAAAACTAGCCGGGCGAGGTGGTGGGCGCCTGTAGTCCCAGCTACTCGGGAGGCTGAGGCAGGAGAATGGCGTAAACCCGGGAGGCGGAGCTTGCAGTGAGCTGAGATCCGGCCACTGCACTCCAGCCTGGGCGACAGAGCGAGACTCCGTCTCAAAAAAAAAAAAAAAAAAAATTGTATAAAATATACACAATTATAGAATTGTATAATAATTATATAAAATAGGATTAGGCATTAATATGCAAATCTATGCTCCCTACATCTAAAACTGATGAGAAGATCCACTTTTCCTGACCCTGGCAGCCAGGCTTCAAGCTGACTGAGGCTCCTGAATTGGATACCTCTTCCTGATACTTTGAACCTGAAGAGAAGGCATATTTGGGATTTGTTTAGGGTAGGTGTTAGCATCCGCATTGGACTGGTCCAGCCGTGAAGCCTCCAGCCCTTCTTGAGGTCAGTTTCCACAAGTTTCCTGTTAGTTTTGTGGGTCGTTTGTATCATTCTAATAACTTCCTCTTTGTTTAAGTTATACAGAATTGTTTTTTATTTCCTACAATCAGGAAACTTTGTCTCTGCTGTAAGAACTCAGAGACAACAACAAATAAATGGAAAAACATTCCATGCCCATGCCAATATCATAAAAATGGCCACACTGCCCAAAGCAATTTACAGATTCAATGCTATTTTTATCAAACTATCAACATCATTCTTGGAAGCAAAGCAGAGCTCAAATAGCCAAAGCAATCCTAAATAAAAAGAACAAAGCTGGAGGCGTTACACTTACCCAATTTCAAACTATATCATAAAGTCACACTAACTAAAACAGCTTGGTACTGGTACAAAACCAGACACATAGACCAATGGAAAAGAATAGAAAACTCAGAAATAAAGCCAACAAAAACAAACAATGGGGAAAGGACTCCCTATTCATTAAATGGTGCTGGGATAGCTAGCTAGCCATATGCAGAAGATTGAAGCTGGACACCTACCCTTCACCACACAGAAAAAGTAACTCAAAATGGATTAAAGATATAAATGCAAACCTGAAACAATAAAAATCCTGGAAGGCAATCTAAGAAATACTCTTCTTGACATTGGTCTTGCCAAACAATTTTTGGCTAAGTCCCAAAAAGCAACTGCAACAAAAACAAAAAGACAAGAGGGACCTAATTAAAGAATATCTGCACAGCAAAAGAAACTATCAACAGAGCAGACAGACAACCTACCGAATAGGAGAAGATATTCACAAATTATGCATCCGACATAGGCCTAATATCCAGAATCTACAGGGAACTTAAGTCAACAACCCAAAAACAAATAACCTCATTAAAACATGGGCAAAGGACACGAACAGACACTTTGCAAAAGAAGATATACAAGCAGCCAACAAACATATGAAGAAATGCTCAACATAACTATCAGAGAACTGCAAATCAATCAAAACCACAATGAGATACCATCTCACACCAATCTAAATGGCTGTTACTAAAAAGTCAAAAACCAATAGATGCTAGTAGGCTTCCAGGGAAAAGGGAATGCTCACAAACTCTTGGTGGGAATGTAAATGAGCCTAGCCACTGTGGAAAGCGGTTCGGGGATTCCTCAAAGAACTGAAAACAGAGCTACCATTTGGCCCAGCAATCCTATTACTGGGTATATACCCGAAAGAAAATAAATTATTCTGCCAAAAAGACACATGAACTCATTCATTCATCGCTGCACTATTCACAACAGCAAAGACATGGAATCGTCTCAGGTGCCCATCAGTGGCAGACTTGATAAAGAAAATCGCCATGGAATAATATGTAGCCATAAAAAGGAATGAAATTGTGTTCTTTGCGGGAACATGGATGGAGCTGGAGGTCATAATCCTAAGCAAATTAACACAGGAACAGAAAATCAAATACTGCATGTTCTCACATGGGAGCTAAGCATTGAGCACACATGGACATAAACAAGGGAACAATAGATACTGTGGACAACCAGGGTGGGGGGTCAAAAACTTCCTATCAGGTACAATGCTCGCTACCGGGATGGTGGGATCCATATTCCACACCTCAACATCACGCAGTATTTTCATGTAACAAATATGCACATGCAACCCTGTATCTAAAAGAAAAGTTGAAAAAGGAAGAAAAAAAAAGAAATTTTGTCTAACAGACTTTGGAAGAAACTTCAGAGGAATCAAGCTCTTACTTACTTGCTGTGTGTCCTTTGACAATTCACTCAGCCTCTCTGGGTCCCAAGTTCCCTGACTTTAGTCGAAGAAGCAGAATTGATCTCTCTAGTTCCCTAGCATCTCTAAAATTATGTGAGCCTAGATTCTAAGGTGACAGACCGTATAATAAAAGTTTCAAATATATAAAGAAAAGAAAATGCAGAACAATGATTTTTTATGGAGAATCATCTGTGCAGTCTTCATCCCTTCTGACATCAGGAGAAACTTTTCTACATGCCTAGATTCTATGAGACTCACCAGAAGTCACAAGATGCTCTTGTGGACTGAAAAGTGTATGCAGGGGTCATCACTGCCCCTCTGAAGGGTGAGCATGTGTTGACGTTACAGATGTGGAGTTGTTCTTAAAAATACAGTAATCAAAACAGTAATACTCCCTTACGTTTCGACAGTGCTTTCAGTTTCCAAAACCATTTCACATCCATTATATCATTTGATTCTCACAACAACCCGGTGAGTCATTATCCCCATTTCACAGCTGAGAAACCAAGACTCCAAAAGGTTAATTCACTTGTCCAGGGTCACCTAACTAGTAATTGGCAGACCCTCAACCAGGACCTAAATCTTCTGCTTCTAACTGTAGTGGTCTTTCTGCCCTTTGTAGATAGAATGCCTGCAGATCTATTCTCTTTCCTTCCTCATCACTGCAGAGTAGGTGTTGCATTCCTTCATAATTTGCTCTTTGTGACATTCTCATGATACCGACTATCATGATTTGTATTGTTTTCCTTTCCAAATATAGTCCAGCCCCTTTCCAACAATGCTTTGCATAATCTACCTGGATTACACAAGGAACTAAAACCAATATTTCCTTTCTGATTTAATATAATCTATTTTATCCATTTTTAAAAAGAGATTATTTTGTAGAAATGGCATGTAAATCCACAAAATAAACAAAGTCACTTTCCTCTGGACTCTAGACAAATAACCTGAAAATAATCCTGACAAGATTGTGTTTGCAGAGCCAAAAAGTTCTGAGAAAAATAAATAAATAACTCGCAGTCTCTATTGCAGTTCACCTTCTTCTCCTCCTGTTCATGGATGTGAATTTATGACTTTTCTTCCCAGGTCAAAGTTAAATGAATTCATCAGTAGAACCTATAATTAATATGAGTGGTTAATTCTAAGGCTTTCACTGCACAATCTCAGTGACATTTTGCAGCACTGAGGGTGGCCATTAGGAGAAAATGTGCTCACCAATGAATGCATACTGGAATTAGCAATAAAACATTTGTCTCTCCATTTCACATACAATTTGGCCTGAGAAGAATAAGACAAACAGACCCTCTATGGCAGAGCAGTCCCTGAAAATTCCTCCGCAACATAAGAGTATCCAGGCTTTGAGGAATATACATGTTTTGCCTCTCTTTTGAAAAACTCAATACATTAATTATCCCCAAATAGAGAAATTAAGAGAAATTAAGGATGCATGGTCCATATGACAATGAATTTCATTATACAAATATTCCAAATAGCACATTACTAATTTCCAAATTTTAAAAAGAAAAAAAGACACTGTGATGTTTATATATATGAATGTAGATTTTGTACAAAAAAGCATACACCTAGATTTTTGAGACCATGCACGTGATGAAAACATAGATTATGCTATGGATATATATTCCTTTACTTTTTAAATTAATTGTGCATACAGACAACATTTTTACATTTCAAGCATTGAGTTATATAACCATACAAAAGACCCCATGCATATTTTTTGTTTCTAAATAAGAAATTAAAAATATTTTCTGATCTCCCCCTCAATGCCATCAAAGTGTTGAGCCAATGACTGACTCGATGTTCAAATGTAGATAATATTTTTATGTATATAAAGTAAATTTAGAAAAATAGTTACCTCATTCATTTATTCATGTATCCATCCTACATTGTGAAGCCCCATTAAATGCCTACGTCGGTTGCTAAGTTTACAAGTTTGTCTGGAGAAGAATTCTGTGATTGGATGTCTAGAAAGTTTTGCTCAAATGCTTATGTGAGAAAGATCACTTTGGCGACAGGCTGATGGGTGGCCTGGGAAGTGGGGAGACTGGAAATGGGTGCTGGTGGGAAGGCGGTATCTAGAACCCTCAAAATACATAATTCAGTCTTTAATTCAAGTAACGTTGGTGAGTTTAAAGAGAAATGAATGGACTCAGGAGATACCAGGGCTCTGGAATGAATGAGGCCTGTGATTGAATTTTGGAAGTAAAGGAGAAAAAGATCCCAGATGAAAGATGACTTTGGAGTTCAGGATGGCCTAGACAGTCACATGGATGGTGGTGTCATTCTTTAGGAGGGAAACATAGAAAAATAAGTGGGTTTGAGTGAGTTCAATTCAGAACACATTGAGTTTCAGAAGCCTGGAAACAGGATGGGATATTAAAGATCCTCAGACTAATACAATAAGTAGCTCAGGAGTCCAAGACCATCATCAGCAACCCAGTGAGCCCCTGCCCCACCCCCGGCATCTGTAAAACTACTTGAGCAGGTGCAGTGGCACCTGCCTATAGCTCCAGCTACTAAGAAGGCTGAGGTGGGAGGACCCCTTGAGCCCAGGAGTTTGAGGCTGCAGTGAGCTATGATTGTGTCACTGCAGTCCAGCCTGGGTGAAAGAGCAAGACCTTATTTTTCTAAAAAGGTAACAAGTATAAATGAAGATGTGGAGAAAAGAGAACCTTGTACTTTGTTGATGAATATATAAATAAGTACAAACATCATGAAAACAATTGGGAACGTCCCTCAAAAAATTAAAAATAGGCTGGGCATGGTGGCTCAAGCCTGTAATCCCTGCACTTTGAGAGGCCAAGGCAGGTGGATCACTTGAGGTCAGGAATTTGAGACCAGCTTGGCCAACATGGTGAGATCCCATCTCTACTAAAAACACAAAAATTAGCCAAGCATGGTGGTACGCGCCTGTAATCCCAGCTACTTTGGAGGCTGAGGCAGGAAAATCACTTGAACAAGGGAGGCAGAGGTTGCAGTGAACCGAGATCGCACCACTGCACTCTAGCCTGGGAAACAGAGTGAGAGCAACAGAGTGAGACTCCGTATCCACAGCAACAACAAAAATAAATAAAAATAAAGCTACCATATGATTTGGCAATCTCACTACTTGTTTTATATCCAAAGGAATTGAAATCAGTACATCAAAGGGATACCTGCACTCCCTCATGTTCCCTACAGCATTATCCACAATATCCAAGATATGGAATCAACCCAGGTGTCCACCAATGAATACGTGAATAAAGAAAATGTGATATAGATGTACAATGTAATACTCTTCCATCTTAAAAAAAGAAGAAGAAGAAGAAGAAGAAAATCCTGACATTTGTGACAACATGGGTAAATTTGGAGGACATTACTGTAAGTTTAATACACCAGGCACAGAAAGACAAAGACTTCATGCTTTCACTTACATCTGGAATCTAAGAAAGCTTCACTCTTGAAAGCAGAGAGCAGATGGTTACCACAGGATGGGGTAGCGGGGAAGCAGGAAGATATGGAAGTGGGATGATATGGGTCAAAACAATGTTTTAGTTAGACAGGAGGAATAAGTTTTAGTGATCTATTGCACAGCATGGTGACTACAGTTAAAAATAATGTAGTGTAAATTTCAAAATTGCTAAAAGATTAGATTTTAAATGTTCTCACCGCCAAAAAAAAAATTGATGAGAATAAGTTAGTTAGCTTGATTTAATTATTCCACAATTTATACATTTTGCCCCATAAATATATACAATTATTTGTCAATTAAAAAAAATCAGAAGACTCTTGCATCTCACTATCAACTCCTTCAACTATAAAATAACCCAAATAGTACAACACGTGGGGAAATTGGAGAGATGGCAGAAGAAAACGCCTGCCCAGCCGCAGAGAAATCTGAAGTTCTTTTCTTTTTTGTTTCGTTTTTCTTGTATTTTCTTTTATTGTGGTAAGAACACTTAACATGAGGTTTTCCCTCTTATATTTTTGCGTACAATACGTTAATTTTGTTTTTGGGTTTTTTTTTAATGTATTGTTTTTATTTCCACAGGTTTTTGGAGAACAGATGGTGTTTGGTTACATGAATAAGTTCTTTAGTGGTGATTTGTGAGATTTTGGTGCACCCATCACCCGAGCAGTGTACACTGTACGCAATTGTGCAGTCTTTTATCCCTCAACCTGCTCCCACCCTTTCCTCCAAGTCCCCAAAGTCCACTGTGTTATTCTTATGCCTTTGCATCCTCATAGCTTAGCTCCCACACTGATGAGTGAGAATATATGATGTTTGGTTTTCCATTCCTGAGTTACTTCACTTAGAATAATGGTCTCCAATTCCATCCAGGTTGCTGCAAATGCCACTATTTCATTCTTTTTTTGGCTGAATAGTATTCAATGTTGTGTGTGTGTGTCTGTGTGTGTGTGTGTGTGAGTATGTGTGTGTGTGTGTAACATTTTCTTATCTACTCATTGATTGATGGGTATTTGGGCTGGTTCCATATTTCTGCAATTGTGAATTGTGCTTCTATAAACATGTGTGTGGAATTATCTTTTTCATATAATGACTTGTTTTCCCCTGGGTAGGTACCCAGTAGTGGGATTGCTGGATCAAATGGTAGTTCTGCTTTTAGTTCTGTAAGGAATCTCCACACTGTTTTCCAGAGTGGTTGTAGTAGTTTACATTCCCACCAGCAGTGTAGAAGTGTTCCCTGTTCACCATATCCCAGCCAACATTTATTATCTTTTCGTTTTTTTTATTATGACCATTCTTGCAGGAGTAAGGTGGTATCGCATTGTGGTTTTGACTGATAGACCACTACTGAGATTATGAAGTTTCTTTCTAAGCAGTACTAGAGGACTGTGACCACGCTGAACTCTTGCCTGCACCTCTTCACTCTGCTCTTCATGTGGAACTAAGGCCCCTGTTCACAAATGCTCCTCAGATTCAGAGAGGCTGGGCAGAGGGGATGGGTTCTGAAATAAGACACATCTGGTATCAATGAAAATATGTATCACTTTCTAGCTCTGTAATTTGGGGAATTATTTCATCTCTGTGAAACTCAAATTGCTTGTCTATAAGACAGATATAGTATCAGTATCATGATCGTGTGTTATTAAGATTAAATACAAAAATGAATATAAAATACCTCAAAACATGCAGTATTAGTTAACTATTGCCAAAAGAACATTGCCTAACAAGCCATCCCAAAACACAGTGCCTCAAAACAATAACCATCATTACTGTTTCTCAGTCTGTGGGTCAGTGGAGTGGTTCTGCTGGTCCTAGCCAGGGTCCCTCACACATTTGGGGTTAGATGGTGTTGATTGGCCAAGGATGGCCTGGGCTCTGCTCCACGTGGTGTCTCTTTCTCCATTGTGCCGGCCTGGACTTCTTCTTCTGGTCAAGGCAAAGGCATGAAAGGCTTCCTGAGACCAAACCCCAGAATGGGAATACTGTCACTTTCATCATTGCTATTGATTGAAGCAAGCCTTAAGTCCAGCCCAGAATTCCAGGGGTGGAGAAATAGGTTCCATCTTTTGATAGAAAAAGATGCGAATAACATTACCAAAAGCATGTGCACAGGCTGGAGTGGAGAATTGAGACCATCAGAGAAACCAGTGCAGCACACGTGCCAGGCTCATGGGCACGTGCACGGCTCTGCAGAGTTTCATCCCTCCCCTTGTCACCTCAGGCTGTTAATAGCCAATTACAAAAAACAAACTAATCCATGCATTCCTTTTCCCCACATGTCTTCTGACATAAGCAGCTTCACCAAAGTTACAGCGAGGGAAATGGCTTTGAGAGGTGAAGATATAGACAAAAAATGTCTCCTGGAGATAGCAGAACCGCAAGTTCTTTACATTAAAACTGCAGATAAAGATCACAGACTACTTCATTTTTGGAGATTATTATTCTTCCAGCTCTGTTTTATAATTCACTAAATTGCTATTCCTTTTTTAAATGAATCCTTCTCAGTTATTACCTCTTTGTCTAGAGAACACTTTATTTAGAAGCCCCCAAAATTAGGTCAACTATCTTATCCCAGCAAACACAATGGAGACTTTAGAAACACCATGGAAAAGAAAGAAGTTCGAAGCCACCTTTCCAGCTAGGAATAAGAAGCTGGGAAGAAGCCTTGAAGGCTTGGCTCTGGACAGAGCAACAAGATGAGAAGCTGACTGATTGGGGCTTTTGCTTTTCTAAGAGGAAAAAGCATCTGCTTGAAGGCCCCTTGGTCCCTTGGCCTTGCCCTCCAATTTCTTCCTGGCTGAGGTTGCAGCAGCCTCGTTCAGACCATGAGGTGACAAGCACGAGGATAAAGAACCATCAAGATGGGAAACCCAAGATCCAGGAAGGCATTGCACAGCAGCTGCATTGCCCCGTATTAGTCACCTTTGACCTGCTGCTCCATGAGAAAAGCCACCTCTCTTCATTACACCACTGTCACTGGTGGTCACTCACAGCCGGGCCCTTCCCTAACCAGTAAGATAACACCTATACTTCTAGGTTGTTATGAAATTTAGAAATAATATGCTTAAATCTTATGTCCTTAAAAACTATATTAGCCTAAATTAGGTATTTTTTAAAAAATTAACAAGTAAAATTTCATTCGTGACCTTTGATGATTTCCAGCAAAAAATAAGTTTCATTGCTAGTCTATTATGGCCAAAGTTAACATTCGTTTATTTCTCTCCAAATAATTTTAGAGCCTCCAAATATTTTTGTGCATGTACTTACTATGGGAAACCTACACTTGAAGCAATGATAAGATAGAATGGAAAAGTTAGCAATCTGACTCAATTATCTAAGAAATCATATGGAACTTAGGACAGGATTTCAGGGGAAATAACAAATATATATATATATTCATGAATCAAACATAAAATTAAGCTTATTAGTTCATAGGCATATCTTGCCCCTGAAATTTGATCATGAGAAGTAAACTCCTTTCGAATTAAAAGTAAAATAAAAAAAATTCAATTGCCCTGAAAGTTAAGATGAAATTGTTATCTGCACCATCCTTAAAAAGCTCATAAGTTACTATTAATTTGTAATGTTGGTCTTATCATGTCTATTAATATAATATTAAACAAATGTTGGAAATTCTGCAAATGTTAGAAACCTTAACAATGCTTATACGCTGGCATTACAAATACAAAAGTAGAGGGGAAGAGAGGGAATTTGGTAGTAAGAACATTAATCCTCTCATCTTTCATAGTCAGAAGTTGAAGACATCTAAAATTAAAATGTGGGATTAGAAATATAATCGTTCCAATCTCATTGAACGTCTCAGTTTCTGTAGCCTTAGAATACTATTTTAGGATATTGGGGATACTAAGCAAGGTTTGTGGATATCATTTCTGTTCTCTTCTAGGTTGCTTGATTGTTTTTCTAATATGTATGCTTTTTTGTTTGTTTGTTTACCTTTAAACTCTGCTGGACTTAATGCATGTATTATTTATATAAAAACAGTAAAGTATTAAATTTTTTAAATAGAAATGTAACTTCTGTGTTAGTCTGGGTTCTCCAGAAAACCCAACCAATAGGAGATAAATATACATATACATATATATACACATATACCCACACACACTAACATGTCCGTGTGTGTGTGCGTGAAGATGGGGGAAGCAAGATGTACTATGAGGAATTTATATGTGATTATGGAAGCCAAGAAGACCAAGATCTGCAGCCAGCAGGCTAGAGACCAAGAGAGCCAATGGTGTATGTTCCAGTTCAATCTGGGTCCTAAGACAGGAGACGGCCAGTATTCCGGCCTGAAGATGGTTAGGCAGAGAGAGGGAGTTCTTTCTTCCTTAGCCTTTTGTTCTGTTCAGGCCTTTAATGGATTGGATGAAGCCCACTCACTAGGGAGGCAGCCCACTGACCCAAATGCTGACCTCACGTAGAAACACCCAGGATAAGGTTTAACCAACTGTCTGGGCACCCTGCAGCCCAGTAACACTGACACATAAATTTAACCTTCACAACTTCAAAAACAGCACAACTCTCACCTATGTGTTTCAGCAGATTAGAAAAGAGGGTGCTTTGAGGCTGCCCCTCACCTGGGAACCCCAGTTCTGACCTTGGAGGAGCCACAGGAGGAGGATCCCAGTTCTTCGGGAAATGTGGAGCGTTTTACTGACTTTCCGAACTGGAACATGGGCTCAGTGTTGTCCTTGTCTGTGTCCCCTTTCTTTGGTTAACTGGAATTCTGCTTTCTAAGGACCAGGAATATAAGCATCCTTATCTTTAATAGAGTTTGGGAGCTGAAGGAGGGGCCAGTTTCCGCATTATGACTGGATTGTCTGAGTATACTGTTTGACTCCTCTATCTCAGCCTAGCCAATCAGTTCCACCAAAAGCAGCAACTGGGCCGACCTGAGGGGGAAAAAAAAGAATAGTCTAATCCAGACTGATAATTTCCCATCAGTTCAATCATGATAACGTCTTCACTGGTTCTCCTTCCTCCAGTTTCTCCTGGCTCTACAACAGGGATGAAGTTGCCTGCCTGAAACATAGATCGGTTCATGAACTTCTCTACCAAAATCCTGCAATAATTTCCTACAACCACCATCGGAAACCAAAGTGGCAAAGCCACGTGCGCCCAGCCCTGTGCAATCTGGTCATTCTATCTTTGCAGCCACCATCACCCCCACCTCCAACACTGAGTCCTTTCTCAACTCCCACCTTTGAGGACACTGGCCACACGGCTATGGTCCAAACTCACCACAAAGGTTCTTCACGGCCAAGCCTGTGTTCGGCCTGGAAGCCCCTTGCCCCGGTTCTTCCCTTATTGAAATTATTCTCAAGCATCAGAGACCAACTCAATGGTCCCTCCTCTTGGAATCTCCTGGTTTTCCCAACAGGATGAACACTCCTTCCCCTCCACTGGCCCATGTCTCACCTAGCTCTCCACTAGTGCCAGTGCCCATACACCTTGGGTTTCTTTACCCGTGCCTTTCCAGGCCTCCTTAGGTCAAAGGCAGTGTGTTGTTTTTCTTTGTAGCTCCCGACATTACCACAGTTCCTGGCACAGAGTAGGTAATCAAAGAATTTTGATCTGCTAAATTTGACTTTCAAAAATAGACTTTCTATTTGGTCTATGAGCATCTATACAAATGACCTAAAAATCTAACTTGTATCCCATTCCTGTCATTTTAGTCACACACATTTACACATGGTACTTACGAGTTTGTTTTAAGATAAATATAAATAAGGGCCTTCCTGTCAATATACTTCATAAATATGAGGGGGAAAAAATCTATTAGATTTAACATAATGACCTTCAAAGTTCCCAAACTCCCCTTAATAAAGCAATAGCTACACAAGCAAAGGGTAATGTACATTTCTTTTTTATTCTAACAAAAGTAATAAATTCCTCAATTTGGGAGTGTGGGGAAGGTTGGATGAGGCAATCAGGCATCTCCCTTCACACATTACCTCCCAGCTATGGATACAGAATGGAGCTCTGCTCTGCTCTGCAGACGGCCCCGTGACGCCTGTTCCTCACTCTCTCTCCACTTCAGTGTGCTGAGAGGGAGCAGAGCTCTAATTGCAGCTGTATCAATCAAAGGGATTTCAGATTGCAGCACAACCTTCTCTAGCTGGAGTTAATTAGAACGCTGACATTTCCCAGACTGTCAGCTAAATGAATGCTTAGGAAGATGTGCATATACATCCAATGGGTAAATACAGGCTGTCAGAAACTCCTCCACAAAACACACCCCAGCCCTTTCTGGTTCTGTCACCCTATACTACGAATAAGCGACTCACAACCTCCAGATATGCAAACCCAGGGACCTGGGATGTCCTGTGAATTGCCCAGAAATCCATTTGAAATATAGTCAAATGGTAGATTCACCTACAAATTATTGAGCCATATTTTACCAACCATATTCTTTGCAATCCAGTGAAAATGTGGGCTAATTTTCATTAATGTGTATGCTTTAAACATAATAACCATAATACGATCATTACCAGATAACTAAATTAATAATCATTCCTGTTTGTTAAAATCCCATCACTGAGAAATAGTGAAATGGCTGACATCCCCTGTTAGCTGCAGCATGAAAAGAGGAAAGAACTCATCTCGAGGTGCACAAACACAGACAGAGTTTAAATATCACAGCTAATCTTCCCAGATTGGAACTGAGGACCAGACTCCAGACTTCCAAATTTTCAACCTCTCACTTGAGGAAAACACTTGAGAGGAAAATTTTCATAACAAATGAGAATCAAGTCATGAAACAATGAAATGTCTTACACTGTAGAAGAAAGAAATGAAAGCCTGTTTAAGTTTGTATTAAAGGGCACAAATAACCAGACGTGTTTCGCTAGAAATAAGAACTCTCCCTTTAAGTTCAAAAGAGACCATAAGAACATATGAACGACCACCACCAAAACAATGGGCTGCTGTCATAGTGGATGGTCCTGCGCACCACAGCGTGATCCGGGCACTGGCCATGCACCACCGGGCCCTGCGTAGCGGACTGGGCAGAGTCGCAGGGCCCCTCCTCAAGACTGACTGGCTCCACTGGAGGACAAGAAAAGTGGTACAGCCTGTGGGGAAGTGTGAGGAAGGTGGTGATGGGAAGGCCAAAAGAAGCGCAGGTCTGAAGATGGGTAGGATTTACTCAAGATGGGGAAGGGGGTGGGAAAAGAAGATGGGGAAAGGGAGTATCTTAAGCAAACAAAAGTGCACATGGGAAAGTATCTGGGCACAAGAAGTGAACCACCATTAACGGAAATGTAGATGGGTGCAACCATTGTGGAAAACAGTATGAAAGTTACTAAAGAAATGTAAAATATAACTACCATACGACCCAGGAATCCCTCTTCTGGGTATACACTCAAAGGAGATGAAACCACCACCTTGTAAAGGTATCTGCACACACATGTTCATTGCAGCATTATTCACAATAGCCTAGATGCGGAAACAATCTAAGTATTCATCAATGGAAGAATGGATAAAGAAGTTGTGGTGTATACTGTAAAGACACAGATAGACTGAAAGTAGAGGGGTGGTAAAATATATTTCTTGCAAACAATTGTAAGAAATTGAAAGCAAACAATAGTAGCTCTACTTATATAATATAGAACAGACTTTAAATGAAAAACAGTAAAAAAAAAAAAAAAAAAGAAAGGAAAAGGTAATTATATTATGATAAAGGAATCAATTCAGCAGGAGGATATAACAATCCTAAATATATATACATCCAATATTAGAATACACAGATTCACAAGACTAATATTACTAGACCTAAAGAAAGAGATAGACCAGAATACAATAATAGCAGGGGACTTCAATACCCCACTGACAGCACTAGAAAGATCATCGAGAGAGAAAATTGACAAAGAAACTTCCATGGGACTTGAATTGGACTTTAGACAGACATTCACAGAACATTCTACCAAACAACTACAGAATACACATTCTTTTCAACAGTACATGAAACATTCTCCACCACAGGCCTCAAAACAAATCTTGACAATGTTTTAAATATCAAAATCATATCAAGCACCTTCTCAGACCACAGTGGAAGAAAGCTGGAAATCAATACCAAGAGAAACTTTGGAAACTATATAAACACACGGAGATTAATAGGCATCCTCCTGAATGATCACAGGGTCAATGAAGAAATTTGGATGGAAATTAAAAATTGCTGGAAACCAATGAAAATAAAAATACAACACATCAAACCTGCGGGATACAGCAAAAGAAGTGTTAAGCGGGAAGTTTATAGCATTAAAAGCCTGCATGAAGAAAAGTAGAAAAACCACAAATCAACAACCTAATGTTGTACTTCAAGGAACCAAAGAAACAAGAACAAACCAAGCCCAAAGTTAGCAGAAGAAAAGAAATAACAAAAATCAGAGCAAAACTAAGTGGGAAAGAGACAGAATAAACAATGGAAAGAATCCACAAGATGAAAAGTTGGTTCTTTGAAGACACTCACTTCTTTGAAAAGATAAACAAAATTGATAAAACAGTAGCTAGACTGACCGAGAAAAAAAAGAGAGAAGATGCAAATAAACACAATCATAAGTGAAAACAAAGATATTATAATTGATACTACAGAAATATAAAAGATATCAGAGAATATTATATGCAACTACACACTCACAAACTAGAAAATGTAAAGGATATTTATAAACTCCTGGAAACACACAACCTCCTGAGATTGAACCAGGAAGAAGCAGAACTCTTAAATAGATCAATAATGAGTAGTGACATTTAATTAGTAACAAAAAAATCTCCCAAGGAAAAAAAAAACCCAGGATCAGATAGATCCATAGCCAAATGCTACCAAACATACAAAGAAGAACCATCACTAGTACTCCTGAAATTACTCCATCAAATCAAGAAGGAGGAAATTCTTCCTAACTCATTCTACAAAGCCAGTACCACCCTGATATGGAAACAAGAGAAGGACACAACAAATAAAGAAAACTACAGACCAATATCTCTAATGAGCATAGATGCAAAACTTCTCAACAAAGCACTAGTGAATCAAATCCAACAGCACATCAGAAAGATAACGCACTATGATTAGGCAGGACTTACCCCAGGGATCCAAGGATGTTTCAACATACACAAATCAGTAAATGTGATACATCACATAAATAGAATTAAGGACAAAAACCATATGATCATCTCAATAGATGCAGAAAAAGCACTTTATAAAATTTAATGTGGCTTCATGATTAATAATCCTCAACAAACCAGGTATTGAAGGAACATAACTCAACAAAATAAAGGCCATATACAACAAACCCACAACCAACATCATACGTAATAGGTGAAAGTTAAAAGCATTTCCTCTAAGAAATGGACAAGACAAGGATGCTCACTTTCACCACTCTCATTCAACATAGTACTGAAAGTCCTTGCTAGAGCAATCAAGCAAGATAAAGAAACAAAAGGCATTCAAATTGGAAAGGAGGAAATCATATTATCCCTGTTTGCTAACAATATGATATCTAGAAAACCTTAAAGACTCCACCAAGAAACTCTTAGATTTCGTAAGTGAATTCAGTAAAGTTTCAGGATACAAAATTAACATACAGAAAGCAGAAGCATTTTATACACCAATAATGATGTAGCCAAGAACCAAATCAAGAAGGCAATCGCATTTACAATAGCTACAAAAATACAATAAAACACCTGGAACATATTTAACCAGGGAGATGAAAGATCTCTATAAGGAGAACTACAAAATCATAGATGACACACACAAAAAATGGTAAAACTTCCCATGCTCATGGATTGGAAGAATCAATACTGTTAAAATGACTGTACTGCCCAAAACAATTTACAAATTCAATGTACTCCCTATCAAATTACCAGTATCATTTTTCACAGAATTAGAAAATGACAATCCTAAAATTCATATGGAATCAAAATAAAGAGTGCACATAACCAAAGTAATCCTAGGCCAAAAAACAAAACTGAAAGCATCACATTATCTGACTTCAGATTACATTATTAGGGTTGTGCAAAAGTAGCTGCAGTTTTTGCCATTACTTTCAAGGCTATAGTAACCAAAACAGCATGGTACTGGTATAAAAACAGACACATAGATCAACGGAACACAACAGAGAATCTAGAAATAAAGCCACATACCTACAACCAACTCTGATAAAGTCGCAAAAATACACCCTGAGGAAATGACACTCTATTCAATAAATGGTACAGAGAAAATTGAATAGCCATATGCAGAAGAATGAAACCAGACCCATGCCTCTCATTATATACAAAAGTTAACTCAAGAGGGATTAAAAACATAAATATAAGTCCAAAACTATTTAAAAAAATACTAGAAGACACCTTAGGAAAATCTCTTCTGCACATTGGTCTAGCCAAAGAATTTATGACCAAGCCCTCAATAGCAAATGCAACAAAAACGAAGATAAACAAATGGGACTTAATTAAACTAAAAAGCTTCTGCACAGCAAAAGAAACAATCAACAGAGTAAACAGACAACCTACAGAATGGGAAAAAATATTTGTGAACTGTGCATCTGGCAAAGGGCTAGTATCCAAAATCTACAAGAAACTCAAACAACTTAGCAAGATAAAATCAACCCCATTATAAGTGGGCAAAGGACATGAACAGCCATTTTTTCAAAAAAAAAAAACATACAAGTGGCTAAGAAACATAAAAATTACTCAACATCACTAATCATGAGAAAAAAATCAAATTAAAATCACAATAAAATACCATCTTACACTAGTCGGAACCTTGAGTGTAAACCTAGGAGTAGAATTACTAAGTCATCTGGTAACTTTAACATTTTGAGGAAAAGCCAAACTATACTCAGAAGTGGCTGCACAATTTTACATTACCACCAGCACTTCATGAGGGCTCCATCTTCTCCACATCCTTGTCAACACTTGTTATTGCCTATCTTTTTGTCCTAGCCATCTTAGCAAGTGTGAAGTGGTAATTCATTGTGTTTTTTATTTGTATTTTCCTGATTACTAATGATGCTGAGCACCTTTCATGTGTTCATTGGCCATTGTATATTTTCTTTGGAAAACATCTGTTCAATTCTGCCGTGTTTTTTTTTAATTTATTGTCTTTTTATTATTGAGTTTTAAAAGTTCTTTATATAATCTGAATACAAGTCTCTTATCAGATATATGATTTGCAAATATATTATTCTATTCTCTGAGTGGTCTTTCTTGTGTCTTGATGAAATCATTTTTACACAAATTTTTGGTTTCATTTTAGTGCCATCAAATGTATTTATATTTTTCTTTTGTTGCTTGTTTCATGGTTTTTGGTGTGTAAGTCTTGCCCTACTTTTGTTAAATTTATGTTTAAGTATTTTATTATTTATGATGTTATGGAAGTATGCTTTAAATTTTAATTCCAAAATATTGATTGTTATTGCAAAAACATGGAACCAGCCCAAATGCCCATCAACCAGTGAGTGGATAAAGAAAATGTGGTATATATACATATGCACACACACACATATACATACCATGGAATACTACTCAGCCACAAAAAGGAATGAAATAATGGTATTTGCAGCAACCTGGATGAGACTGGAGACTATTATTCAAAGTGAAGTAACTCAAGAATGGAAAACCAAACATCATATGTTCTCACTCATATGTGGGAGCTAAGCTAGGAGGACACAAAGGCATAAGAATGAAACATTGGACTTTGGGGACTCAGAGGAAAGGGTGGGAGGTGGCAAGGGATAAAAGTCTACACGTTAGGTACAGGGTACACTGCTCGCGTGATGGGTGCACCAAAATCTCAGAAATCACCACTAAAGAACTTATTCATGTAACTAAACACCACCTGTTCCCTCAAAACCAATTTAAATTAAAAAATTAAAAAAAAAAATTAAACGGGCCGGGCACAGTGGCTCAAGCCTGTAATCCCAGCACTTTGGGACGCCTACACGGGCGGATCACGAGGTCAGGAGATCGAGACCCTCCTGGCTAACACAGTGAAACCCCGTCTCTACTAAAAAATACAAAAAACTAGCCGGGCGAGGTGGCGGGCGCCTGTAGTCCCAGCTACTCGGGAGGCTGAGGCAGGAGAATGGCGGGAACCCGGGGGGCGGAGCTTGCAGTGAGCTGAGATCCGGCCACTGCACTCCAGCCTGGGCGACAGACCAAGACTCCATCTCAAAAAAAAAAAAAAAATTAAACGTTAATTGCTAGAGTATAAAAATAGAATTGATTTCATTGACTTTCTTTTTTAATTTTTAAGTTCAGGGGAGTATATGCAGGATGTGCAGTTTTGTTACATAGGTAAACATGTGTCAAGGGGGTTTCTTGTACAGATGATTTCATCACCCAGGTATTAAGCCTAGTATCCATTAGTTATTTTTCCTGATCCTCTCCCTTCTCCCACCTTCCACCCTCTGATAGAGTGTTCAGAGATTTGAATAGACATTTCTCCAAAGAAGATATACAATGACTAATGAACATATGAAAAGTGCTCAACATCATGAATAATTAGGAAAATACAAATCGAAACCACAATGAAATACACTTCACACTTGCTAAAATAGCTATGACAAAAAAAGATAGGTAATAACAAGTGTTAGCAAGGATGTGGAGAAGGTGGAGCCCTCAGGCAGTGCTGGTGGTAACATAAAATTATGCAGCCATTTTGAAACACAGTTTGGCTTTTCCTCAAAATGTTAAAGTTACCAGATGAGTTAATAATTCCACTCCTAGGTGTACACCCAAGAAAAATACAAACATGTATCCACACAAAAGCTAGTAAGAGACTGTTCGCCCCAGTCTGTGTTGCTGCCTTCTATGTGTCCATGTGTTCTCATCATTTAGCTGCCACTTCTACATGAGGACATGCATTATTTGGCTTTCTGTTCCTCCATTAGTTTGCTAAAGTTAATGGTCTCCAGCTCCAAACATGTCCCTGCAAAAAAATATGGTCTCATTCTTTTTTATGGCTGCCTAGTATTCCATCGTGTGTATGTACCACACTTTCTTTATTCAGTCTATCATTGATGGACATTTAAGTTGATTTTATGTATTTGCTATTGTGAATAGTTCTAAAACGAACATAGGCATGCATGTGTCTTTATAACAGAATGATTTATATTCCTTTGGGTATATACCCAGTAATAGGATTGCTCAGTCGAATGGTATTTCTGTCTTTCGTTCTTTGAGGAATTGCCATGTTGTTTTCCATGATGATTGAACTAATTTACAGCCCCATCAAAAGTGTATAAGCATTCCTTTTCCTCCACAACCTAGCTAGCATCTGTTATTTTTTGATTTTTTAGTAATAGTCATTCTGACTGATGTCAGATGGTATCTCATTGTGGTTCTGATTGGCACTTCTCTAATAATTAGTGATGTTGAGCTTTTTTTCATATGATTTTTGCCCAATTGTGTGTCTTCTTCTGAGAAGTGTCTGTTCGTGTTCTTTGCCCACTTTTTAATGGTGTTGTTTGGTTTTTTCTTGTAAATTTAAGTTTCTTATAGACGTTAGATATTAGACCTTTGTCAGAAGCATAGTTTGCAAACATTTTCTCCCATTCTGTAGGTTGTCTGTTTATTCTGTTGAGTTTCTTTTGCTGTGCAGAAGCTCTTTAGTTTAATTAGATCCCATTTGTCAATTTTTGCTTTTGTTGCAATTGCTTTTGGCATCTTCATCATGAAATCTTTGCCCATACCTATGTCCTGAATGGTACTGCCTATGTTGTCTTCCAGGGTTTTTATAGTTTGGGGTTTTACATTTAAGTCTTTAATCCATCTTGAGAATTTTTGTAGATGGCATAAGGAAGGGGTCCAGTTTCAATTTTCTGCATAGCCAGTTATCTCAATAACATTTATTGAATAGAGAGGCCTTTCCTCATTGCTTGTGTTCGTCAGGTTTGTCAAAGATCAGATAGTTGTAGATGTGCGGTCTTATTTCTGGGTTCTCGATTCTGTTCTGTTCATCTATGTGTCAACTTTTGTCCTAGTACCATGCTGTTTTGGCTACTGTAGCCTTGTAGTATAGTTTGAAGTTGGGTAGTGTGATGTCTCTAGCTTTGTTATTTTGTTTAGGATTGCTTTGGCTATTTTGGCTCCTTTTCGGTTCTATATAAATTTTTAAATAGTTTTCTCTAGTTCTGTGAAGAATATCAATGGTAGTTTCATAGAAATAGCACTGAATCTATGGTTTAACTAACTTTATCTACTCTCCATTTTATTTATTAACTCTCTAATCTTTATTATTGCCTTCCTTTTTGCTTTTAGTTTGCTCTTCTATTTTTAGTGTCCTAATTTGAAAACTAGGTTGTTGATATGAGGTCTTTTTCATATCAATAACATAGGTATTTACAGGTATAAATTTTCCTCTAAGCACTGCTTTTGCCACGTCTCATTAAGTTTTGGTATGTTGCATTTTTATTTTTGCCTATCTCAAGATATGTTCTAATTTCTCTTTTGATGTATTCCCTGATCCACTGATTATCTACATGTATGTTGTGTAATTTCCACATATCTGTAAATTTTCATAATTTCCATCCATGTTGCCACAAGGAACATAATTTCATTCTTTTTTATGGCTGTGTAGTATTCCATGGTGTATATGTACCATATATTCTTTATCCAGTCTGTCATTGATGGGCATTTAGGTTGATTCCATGTTTTTGCTTTCGTGAATAGTGCTGCAATGAACACTCGTATGCATGTGTCTCTATGAATGAACTCTTTATATTTTGGGGGTATATATCCAGTAATGGGATTGCTAGGTTGAAAGGTATTTCCATTTTTAGGCCTTTGGGGAATCACCACACTGTCTTATACAATGGTTGGACTAATTTTTATTTGGTTCTTTTTATTGGAAGCTGAGAATCCAGAAAGTAGGGAAATCCCATGCTGATTTCCCCTTTTTTTCTGTCTTCTAAGATCAAATTTATTTAAGACATTGGATACACCTCCTGCCAGATCCATCTCCATTTTCATTTACTGATTAAATACAAAGGAAGGGAGGGAGAAGAGAATGAAAGTAAAAGAAAAGTGAGGCCAGGGAAGGCAGTAATGGAATGGGAAGGGGGAGGAGGAAACAGCAGAACCAAGCAGAGCAGGATGCACACAGGCATGACTCCACCCCTGAACCCAACCATGGAGCGTGGGAGAGGTCACAACCCATGCCAGCCCCAGAGCACAGGGGCTCACCTCAGCGTGTGTGGGAAATAGGGACCCAGTCTCCTACTGAACTTCCATTCCCCTAATCCTGCCTCGCCCCACCTTCCCTATGATGTTAAGAATGTTTTCCTGAAGAAGGACCAATTATCAAACCAGTGTCCAAAGTGCTGAGTTGAAGTGAAATAGGTTACTCTGCTGTGGAACTTCCCAAAGTCTTTCATCCTGATTTACAATGAGAATAGCAAAGAGGGAGATGCACATGAAAGTCCTCAATCACCCTGACCATGGAATCCTTGGTCGTGGGACATCTCTTGGTGCATGTGTTCTTTGGAATGTCTTGGACAACATTGGTCCCTGTTCCATCAATTATTTGGCAGCATGCTCCCATTGTAACATTCGCCATATTATCACAAATTCTAGAATGACTCACTATTACGAATGCAAAGCAACTGAGATCATTCCTCACACAGCTATACCCCTCACAGCACTGGGCCTGGCCTCACAGCCCAGGGGCTCAAGAGAGGCTGAGTAACTGAGTACCTGAGGAAATTGCACAGCAGGGCCAGGCTATGCTCTTCTCCCAAAAATGCATTCACTCCTCCCACCTTCAGTGAGGTCACTCTGGTCTTGATGGTGATACATTCCCTGATGGAGAAGTAGCCAACCAAGGCCCCGAGGTTGTAAGAAAATCTTCCCCTGATCACAACCTGGACAATGACGGCACATTGATACTGGAGGCCATGTTTAGGCCGTCAGGGAAATCTGAACACACATTCATCCCATTTAACCTTCACACGCCTTCCAGCATAGTAAAACACCCCCAAAGTCTGAAACAAAACAGCTGAACAAGAACTCACATCACAGCGACTTGGTAATTTCACTATGTCAAATTTGACCCTCTTTAGAGGAAAATGTAAAACAACCTCTTATTAGCCAAATCTGTCACTATTTCCTCAAAGGCAAATTGGTTTAATGTTCATTTGGGTAAGCATCATTCCAATTGCAGGCTTTCTCCCTACTCAGGCGCGTCCTAACATGCCCTGTCACTCACCATGCACTCACATTCCTTTGTGACTCCAAAAACACCCAACACAACAAAACTTTCCAACAGAGCAAGGAGCCCTTCTTCATCAGCACTCTCTACAGAAAATGAGAGCACCATGGTGGACATACTTGCCCTGCTTACCAGCCATTATACCTATCTTCCACCTCTTCATCTTACCAGCAGTTTCATCAGTATTGCAATTTGATCTACTGTGATTTATTCCTCTGGAATCCAACTTTTAAAATCTAATTGCCAGCCCAGCCTGGCTCACACCTATAATCCTAGCACTTTGGAAGACCGAGGTGGGCAGATCACCTGAGGTCAGGATTTCGAGACCAGCCTCACCAACATGGTGAAACCCCATCTCTACTGAAAATACAAAAATTAGCCAGGCGTGGTGGTGCATGCCTGTAATCCCAGCTACTCAGGAGGCTGAGGCAGGAGAATCGCTTGAACCCAACGGGGAGGGGGAAGGGGTTGCAGTGAGCCGAGATTCAGCCTCCGCACTCCAGCCTGGGTGACAGAGGAGACTCCATCTCAATAAATAAATAAACAAACAAACAAATAAAATCCAATTGCACACACAAAATATCCCTAGCTCTTTTCATGTACTACCTTTAGCAACAACCATGAGAAGAGGCACCTTCTTCACAGCACAGAATTAGAATTATAAAGAACCACTCCAGTTACATGGGCTAAATCACTCCAGTTCTCACCTCAGATCATACTTCTTTTGGAAGTGAGCTGGTTTCTCCTTGCTTAAATCTGTGGGCCAATGCTAATGCAATTGTATCCGATTAAGGACAGGATTTACTCTTCTAGCAGAGATAAAAGCTTAAGTCTCCAAACCTTATACCTAAAGGTGTTCTGTCCTCAATTTCCCATAAGCTCTATCAACTGAAACCCAATCATTCAACAACCTTTCTGCAAAACGAAATCTTTTGGACTTCTGTTAAATTTACTGGGCTGAGAACACAAATTTATATCTTCTCCTTCCTGTGACCTCCCCTCAAAAAAGTTAAAGGAATAAAGGGGCATAAATCCTCAGAGTCAAATGGAAAAGGGGAATCAACAGACAAGCAATTCCAACTGACGCTTGACAGGCAGGTTGCACGAAGAGCAGTTTAGCAGAAGGAAGAAAACCACAGAAGGAAATGCTGTGACATCAGCAGGAAGGGACTCGCTCCTCCCTAGACACACTGCGGGAGCCTCACGACCCTAACAGGACATCCACACCAAACAGGGTGGCAATCAGGGGCTCAGTTGGAAGTCTAAGCCCCACCGCCTTGTCTTAGGATAGCAATGTGATACCCCTAGCTAGGAGCCTAGGTCCTCATTTTCTGGAGAATTTGAATGGGAGATGCATGGTGCTTCGTGAATGTGGTGGGCAGGGCTGAACACTGTACCACTGACAGTCTGGAGATAGACACGCAGACCTCCCCACATTGGCCCCCAGACTGGTGATCACACAATTTCCCTTTGGAGAAAGCTAGCAATGATATAGGAGTTAAGAAGAAATCACTTAGGCAGATAGTAAGGGTATAGGAGTCTTTGGTAAGGCTTTTCTCTTTAATGAAAAGCAGCCTCAAATACTTTTCTAACAAAGAGCAGCCTGTAAACTCGAGCTGCTGACATAGACAAGCAAACTGGAAGCTTGCACAGGTGAATACCCACAGGAACTAGGGACCAGCCATGTTCAAGATGGCAGCTCTATCTTCCCTTCTCTTTGTCAGCCACATGTACAGTAAAGAGCAGACAAGATGGCGCCAATCAACTGAAAAGCCTATTTGCATAATAAGATTAGGGTGGGGAGATCAGCCTTCCCTGTGCGCTATGTAAACATCATACCTCATCGAACCAATCTGTGAGCCCTAAGTAAATCAGACACCACCTTCTGCAGCCTGACCATAAAATTTGCTGCAGTCCATCAACTTCCCCTTTTTTGGACAGTTCTCTCTTGAAAGAAGACGCTCTCCACTCTCCTTTCTTCTATTAAACTTTCCACTCCTTAACCCACCCACATGTGTGCATGTCCTGAATTCTTTCTCAGCATGAAACAATGAACTCCAGGGTATATACCCCACACAATGCAGCCGTTTCAATAGGCTCAGGGGAAGAACAGTCTCCAACTATTGATATTGAGAAGTCTCCTCATGAAATTGCCAACCCAGAGTGATGCTCTTAATGTGATGCAACCATCTAATGCACACATAGACGTCCCAGTAGTTAAGGTAGTTGGGTAGACAGATAGATGATAGATAGATGAACTGATGTTGTAGCAGTCAGCGTTCTTCAGAGAAACAGAACCAATAACCAAAAATCATACACACACACACACACACACACTATATATATATATATATATATATATATATATATATAAAACTACATATATTTTCCTGCAGGTAGATATACAGATGGATATATATATGTGTGTGTGTATATATATGTGTGTGTATATATATGTGTGTGTGTGTATATATATATATATGATGTGTGATGTCTGTTTGTGTGTGAGAGAGAGAGATTTAGGATATACATATATCCCAAATATTTCTGGATTGGGTATCCAAATCATTCTGAAATCCAAAAGGCTCCAAAATCCAAAACCTTTTGAGCACTGACATGACACACAAAGGAAATGCTCACTGGCACATTTTGGATTTCAGATTGTCAGATTTGGGATGTTCAATCAGTAAATATAGGTTAATATTCTAAATTTGTTTAAAAAAAATAAAAATCCAAAACACCTCAAGTACCAAGCATTTCAGATAATGGATATTCAATCTGTATTACGTACGTATATATTTATTGTATATACATACATAACTTTTAATATATGTTAATGATATAATTATATTACATATTATATATAATATAATAATATATAATTATATATTATATATCATATATTATATATTTATATAATATATGCATATTATATAAATATATGTATTATAATATTTAATTATATATATTATATATAATGTGGTCAATTATTTAAAAATTGGCTTATGTGATTATGGAGGCTGAGAAGTCCCATGATCTATCACCTGAACGCTGTCACCAGGAAAGTCAGTGGTGCAGTCTGAAGGCCTGAGAACTGGAGAACAAATGATGTTGATTGCAACCAGGTCTGAAAGGCTAAGAAGAAGGAGAACTGAGGGCAGAAGGAGATTGATCTTCTAGCTTAGGCAGGCAGGCAGAGAGCCAGGGAATTCTCCCTTTCTCCACTTTTTGTTCTGCTTAAGTTCCCAATGGATGAGAGGATGTCTGTCCACGTTAAGGAGGGCCATCTGCTTTACTTAGTCTACTAACTCAAATGTGAATCTCTTCTGGAAACACCCTCACAAACACCTCTAGAAATATGTTTAACCAGACATCTGGGCTGGGCTTTCCATGGTCCAGTCAAATTGACCCATAAAATTAACCATCACGGATGGATGGATGGATATGTAGATGGAGACGACAAATGATGGATAGATAGGTATAGGATTGGCACACCAGAGTTGAAGAAAAGTTGCTGACACAAAAGACAGAAAACTAGAAAGCATAAGAAAGGAAACACAATAGAGAGAACAGAAGAAAACATCAAAAATATCTTAATTAATGTATTCAATGTTATGACTAAATATTTCATCAATAAAACATCCAGCTCAGAAACACTGGAGAACAGAAAAAAAAAATCAGCAATTAAAAGCATGATAGCATAAATGTAAAAATTTAATAAATGATTGAAACATAAAATTTAAGAAATCTCTCATGAAGTAAGATAAAAATATGGATTTATGTGAGAATGTGTTAGAGACTCAAACAATTAATCCAGGAGGTCTAACATCCCACTTAAACTTTTCTGGAAAAAGAGATAGAGAAAACAAGTGGAAGTTATTATGGAAAAGGTAATTCAAGAACATTTCCCATATTTTAAAATAAAAACATAAATTATAAGCTAGAACGGGTGGGCTGGATGCCCAATACAAGGATTGGTAAGAGTCTACAAGGCTGAACATCTTAATAAAATTTCAGAACATTAGAGATAAAGAAAAGAAAGTTCAAGATTCCAAAGAATGGGGGAGGTGGAGGCAAACTCAAAGATCACACTTCCTAGGAGCAAATGCTGATTTTAACAATTCTGAAGGAATTCTCTTCCTAGCCAAGCTCATAATCAAGTGTGGAAGCTGATTAAAGATATTTTGAGGTGTAGAAGAATGCCAAAGGTTTTCCTCGGATGCACCCTTTCTTTGGAAGCTGCTGGAGGGTGTGATCCAGCAAAACAAGAAAATAAATCAAAAAGAGCCCCAGGAAACATTCAAGGAGGAAGAGCAGAGCAGAGAAGTCCTAGAAAGACAGAGAGCGGCAATGACGCCTGGGGGCTTCAGGAAAACAGCCGGCTGGAGAGGGTGGATGCCCTTGGGAGATTATACAACAGCTCATCCGGAAAGAAGTGAGGATATTTGTTTAGGAAATTAAACACGGGGGAGGAAAATGAGCAATTATTAAACCAAGGAAAAACAAAAAGGTAACAGAAAGGATATAATCCTGGTTCACTACTTGGTTCTACCAAGAACAATATTTATACATTCAAATAACATGGTAAGTGATACGATAAAACATCTGGGAAAAAAGGTAGCAAAAATGACTGCATTACAAGACGAAACAAAAGCAGGATGCAATCACAGTGCATGACATGCTTCTGAAAAGAACAATATTAATGCAGTTTTTTTTTTGTTTGTTTGTTTGTTTGTTTGTTTGTTTTGAGGCGGAGTCTCGCTCTGTCGCCCGGACTGGAGTGCAGTGGCCGGATCTCAGCTCACTGCAAGCTCCGCCTCCCGGGCTTACGCCATTCTCCTGCCTCAGCCTCCCAAGTAGCTGGGAGCACTGATTACAAATTTAACTACAACAATGACATAATAAAATGGGAAGGAAGGGAACTGAGAAGGGGTGGAAAATGAGAGCTAAATCCTTACACATACGCAAAAGAGGCCCTTACCTGATGTCTGAAATTGGTGAATTAATTATGGCAACACAGTCACACCATTTAGCCACATCTGAAATCTCCCGGCAAAGTTGGAAATGGTTTTTTCTTGGGAGCCTTACTGGGCAAAGAGCATGGTGGGGCCAATATCATTGAAGTTGTATTTTGTTAACTGATATTAAAGTGTTCTTTTATTCTTCAAACTATGTACATGTATCATTTTTAGTAAACATTAAATGTAAAAAGAGCAAAGCTGCCATGTTTGGGAATGCCTTTCCTAACCAGGCCAGTGATATGGTTTGGATATGGGCCCCCACCCAAATCTTATCTAGAATTGTAATCACCAATGTTGGAAGAGGGGTCTGGTGGGAGGTGATTGGCTCACAGGGGCAGATTTCCCCCTTGCTGCTCTCATGATATCGAGTGAGTTCTCACGAGGTCTGCGTGTTTAAAAGTGTGAAGCACCTCCCCCTTCACTTCTGCCTCCTCCTCTGGCCATGTAGGACGTACCTGTTTCCCCTTCACTTTCCACCATGATTGTAACTTTTCGGAGGCTTCCCCAGCCATACTTTCTGTACAGCATGTGGAACCATGAACCAGTTAAACCTCTTTTCTTTATAAATTACCCAGTTTCAGGTATTTCTTTATAGCAGTGCAAGAACAGACTAATACAGCCAGCCATGCCAGCGCCACAGTCAGGCTGAGTGTGTCACTGCTGTGCAATTGTTTACTCCATTCCGATTTACAAAATACTCTCCTATCTGTTTATGTTATTTAATTTTCACAACAGTCCTGCAAGGTCGGTAGTATTTTCTTATTTACAGATAAGGCAGTGGAGTTCAGAATGCAGGAATGGCACATCTGGGGCTATATCACAGAGCTGAGGTTTTATCTCGAGTCTGCAGCTTTAATCCTGCCTTCCTGGGATTGAAACACTGCAATTCATTCAGTGGGAGCCACTGTTCTGGAGAGGAAACATTTTGCTATTCCAAGAAACAGGTGCTAGGAAAATTTCCTAATTTTAATTGTCTAGCCCGGTCATATTTCATGTCACTGGACCTTAATCCATCCATTCTCCAGAGCTTGGTTCCCCCATGACTGACCCTCCAGAGCCTCTGTGTGACCCCACGCAAGTCACAGCTGAGGAAAGCCCCGGCTTTCCCACTGCCACCTCTAAGTGAGCTCTCATCATGGTTACCAACCAGTCCTTTCCCTTATTCTCAAGTGAATCTCACTTTCTTTCATAAGATTTGATCCTAGATTCAACTTTCTCGGGTGCCACTTGCCTTTCTAATATTCAGAATTAACAGAGTTAAATATACAACCTGTTCCCCAAACTGCCTCCCATTTTATCCAACATCCCACCATGGGTGGCTCGACTCTGATACTAAGTAACAGTGGATCCTTCCCAGGCTGTGGCTATTTCATCCCCTGAAACTTCTGTCTCAGACTCACAGTGCTCAGAAGGTATTGTTCACAATTTGGTAAAATAATAATAATAATAAAACAAACAACCTGGAGATGGTGACGAGCAGGGACTTGGAGTCCTTTGTGGGGACACACAGCCTGATGAAAGCCACAGCAAGCAATTAATGGCAGCCAAGGTCTTTGGAAATTTGTTATAGCTCTAGTACCCTTGAGTGACTGCATTGGAAAATTGGTCATTCTGTGGGCATTAATGAACAATTTTCTGTCAGAGTGCAAGGTGCATTCTTGAAGAAAAGAATGACAAAAAGAATTCCATTCCCAGTGGATTCTATTTCACAATCCATTTCATTCTGCACATTGAGAAGGAAATTTGGGAATACCATCATCTGCCAAGAAGAACACTCTCAGTTATTTTCTCCCCAAATAGGAAAAACCAACCAAGGATCCACGGACAGCTGGGTGTCCAGGCTCCGAATAACCAATCACAGCAACCCCAGCGATCCACGGACAGCTGGGTGTCCAGGCTCCGAATGACCAATCACAGCAACCCCAGCGATCCACGGACAGCTGGGTGTCCAGGCTCCGATGACCAATCACAGCAACCTCCGCAACACAGCGTAAGACATCCCGTGCGGGGCTGCGGGCCACTGGTCTCATTCAGGTTTGTTAGACAAATAAGCACCTGCGATAAGGCAATTAGGCTTCGTTTAAGTCAGTCACAACTGATTAATTCGGATTGTCTCTGAGCAGGTATTCCCTTAAAAAGCATAAAGATCCAGAAAGAAGTGTCAGTTTTGAGAAATCTAATTATGGGCATGCATGGTATGTCACACTAGAAAACCAAAACGAAGTTTTCACGATATAAAATTGTTCACTGCAAAGAAAATCTGTAATCGTATTTACAATTAAAATACTATTACCTAAAACAATTAGCTTAAAAGTATCCTCCACTCCTTCCAATGCTCATATATTTCCCAGAGATAAAATATAATACAGTAAAATTAAATATTGTAATTAATATTTTAGTTTAGCATTTTATAATAATATTTTATTAAATAGAAACTTGTTTTGAATCTCAAATGGATGAAATGTAGGCCTCCAGTACACAATGGAAGAAAATTCAAAATTTTTGCTAATAATTAATTTTCTTCTTGAATGGTAATTTTTTTCATTTATACATACATTTATTCTAAGACATACCTATAAAATAAGAAAAAACAAGTATTAAGGGTGGAATTCAGCCAGGTATGGGGGCTCACGCCTGTAATCCCAGTACTTTGGGAGGCCGAGGCAGGTGGATCAGGAGGTCAGATCAAGACCATCCTGGCTAACACAGTGAAACCCCATATCTACTAAAAAAATACAAAAAAATTAGCCAGGCATGGTGGTGGGCACCTGTAGTCCCAGCTACTAGGAAGGCTGAGGCAGGAGAATGGTGTGAAGCTGGGAGGCGGAGCTTGCAGTGAGCCGAGATCGCACCACTGCACTCCAGCCTGGGTGACAGAGCAAGACTCCGTCTCAAAAAAAAAAAAAAAAAAAAGAGTGGAATTTAACCCAAGAAAAATGGACAACATCTATGAATAGACAATTCAGGACAGAGGAAATGCAACTGATAGATATGATCCCATGAAAAGACACCTAACCCCTCGAGAAATCCAAAAAGAAAAGAAGAGGCATGCATATCATCAGATGAACCCATCTCTTTAAAATCTTCACTAATTCCAGGACTGACACAGGTGCAGGCAAACAAACACAACCAGATTTGCTGATCAGAGGATGCACGGCCTTGGAGACTGATCTGGCAACACCCATTCAACTCAACACTGCACACCTGCCCATTCGCCTAGTGAGATTTTTTTCTTTTTTCTTTTCTTTTCTTTTTTTTTTAACAGAGTCTCGCTCTTTCATCCAGGCTGGAGTAAAGTGGTGCGATCTCGGCTCACTGCAACCTCTGCTGCCCGGGGTTCAAGTGATTCTCCTGCCTCAGCCTCCTGAGTAGCTGGGATTACAGGCGCCTACCACCACATCCAGCTAGTGAGATCTTTTTCAAAGCCCCGACATGTGTATGCAGACAGGCACATACACATCTATGTATAGATATGTGTGGATGTGTGTGTATGCACACTATGTATATATAGTGCCTATATATATATATATGGAGAGATCAAATGTGAAATTGTCCATGAGAAAAAAATAAAAATAAAAAGCTAAAAACAATCTGAATGCTGAATAAATTATATGACATCTATACATATTAAGTTGCATATTTCAGGCTGTAAAAACTCAAACAGCACAAAACAGCTTAAGAACAGAAATGTTGGCCGGGCGCGGTGGCTCAAGCCTGTAATCCCAGCACTTTGGGAGGCCGAGGCGGGCGGATCACGAGGTCAGGAGATCGAGACCATCCTGGCTAACACGGTGAAACCCCGTCTCTACTAAAAATACAAAAAACTAGCCGGGCGAGGTGGCGGGCGCCTGTAGTCCCAGCTACTCGGAGGCTGAGGCGGGAGAATGGCGGGAACCCGGGAGGCAGAGCTTGCAGTGAGCTGAGATCCGGCCAATGCACTCCAGCCTGGGTGACACAGCGAGACTCCATCTCAAAAAAAAAAAAAGAACAGAAATGTTTTAAGAGCAACAAAAATCTCCCAGAAGTATGCCAACATCTCTGCCCTCAAACTTCAGTGGTCAGAGGTGACACTGCCAGTTCCTAAACCAGCCACCGTCAGAGAGGGAGTACCTGCATTAAAAAAAAAAAAATCTCTCAAACCGTAGTTTGGAGGATCAAGCCGTTATGTGTATGAGCCACGGCTCTGTCTGCACATAACATTGCTATTAGCACAAACATATTGTCATGTCTTTAAATGGGAATTTGATACCACTTTTTACCAGGAGAGTGTTTTCCTTCAAAGAACACAAGGTTCTTTATGCAAGCCCAACCTGGTTTGGGAACTGACGTCATGAGAGTCATCCCTGGTTTGAAAGAAGACAGCGACAGCAATGCTAGGGAATGGTGCAACTTTCAGTCAAACTGAATTTTTGTTACCATTGGTGTTCTTGAAACAAACACAAATCTCTGTGAAGTAACAAGAATAAATGGTCTAAATCAGAGAAGAATCAAAGACGCTGTACATTCACCTACCTGCTGATGTAAATGTATACATTTCCTCTGGAGTTTGGACTCAACAGAGTCTGGAGTATTAGAACAGCCCTTCTGCTCCAGCCGAGAGCTTTGGGAGATGCAGGAGGAAGAAAAAGCAGGGGGGCAAAAACCCACTTAAAAAAACAAAAGGCTAAGTATATTTGGAGAATAAACTGTCAGAAATTTGTGACCAACATTTTGCCCAAATATGGTTGCAGATTTTTTAATTCAGATTCTTCTACATATTAATAACGTAATTAATAACTCGAGTCATCATTTTAGACCAATAAAACAGTTTTTCCTCCCTCGAAACCTTGTCAGTGAACATGACTTCCCAAAGAACCAAAAGAATGCTGTGAGCTTCCTCCACTCTTCTCCCTGCCAGTAGGTGGTGAGGTTTTCTCAGCTACTGACCACGTTCTGCCCCACCTCCCTGCCCAGACATACTGGGTTCACTCTCAGTTCCTTATGTTTTTGTATCAAATTAAATTAACCGGTTGGATACTGACAGGCCACAAATCAATAGTAGACGGAAATCCTGAAAAGATTCACGGGCGAGTTCTCTCTCGGGAGGGCAGTCTTGAGGATGCACGAGCTTGCCTGCCAGGATATGTGGAGATGGGTTTGTTATGGTTTCTGATTCCCCCCTGCTCACTGCGTGACCTCTTCAGATGTTAGCCATGCTCACTAATTCAGGCTCAAAAGACAATGGAGGGAGGGCACGTGAACCATGTGATTTACCAACAGGGATGATGGAGAAAGGAAGAGACTGTGATCAACGCGAGCTTTACGCTGATCAAATATCCAAACGTGAACACACAAACTGGAGTGACAACTGGATGGGCAAACTCTCTCAGGTCACCTCGCAGTTCTCCCTACACCCTCCAAAATTTCACAACAGGACAGAGGAGCCCAAACATGAATTAAAATGTCCTTGACTCAGACAAGTAAGCAAATAAAAGCCACTGTCCACCATATCCTGCGAAGGTTCATAGGCATTTATTATGTGCCTGTGGGAACAGGTACTATTTAACCAACCACATTACCAAATTCCTGCCTATGGGAGCCACACAAAGTGAGGAATGCCTGTAGTCTCTCTTTCTTTCTTGTTTACTTCCATCTAATTTACAGTTCAATCCGGTGTGTGTTCATGTCTTTCTAATACCACTTAGCCTGCATTTTCTCTTTTTATTTAAATCAACATTTTTATTTTTGGAAAAACTAATTTTTAAGCCATCTCTAGTGATCTGTTATTTTCTATTGTATTCCTCTTGCTTTGATATTTGTTATGTTCTCCTTTGTGCTTTATTTGAAATTATTCAATTGTTTATTTTCTTTAATTGAAGTCTATAATTAATAATTTTTGAATATTTGTATTTAAAACTAAGAACTTTCCTTTGCTATTTAGATACATAGTGCATTTGTTATTGTCCAATACAAAGAATTTCACTTTTTTATTCAACTGCATTTTTAAAAATAAATTATTTTGAATTACTTTCACAATAAAAATTATATTTATTTATAATAGATGTAAATTTAAATTAATACAATATAAACACTAGATATATGTCAATATACATCAATATCTACAATAGATATAAACCATGCTCCATGGAAAAACAATCACTAAATAAAAGCATAATGAAGAATATTTTTTAAAATACTTGAATGTCACGACTCTGAAATGATCATCTTCTATGTTGCTAATTATCCGTCACATACCACCTTCCCATGTTCTTATGCACATGCACTCGTGTACACGTGTGCACACACAAGTAAACGTAATCATATGACCCTTATGATTTTTAATAATTATAAGCTTGATTTTCAAATGTGTAATTTGGGGGACAAAATAGTATTTCACCTTTTATCTCTAATTGCATTGTGCCATTGTTGGCAATGATGATCTTTATTATATAAATCTCTTGGATTTATTAAGAATTCCTTTGTGGCCCACTTATGAATAATTTTTTAAATCTTCTATTTATTAATGAATACATGCATTATTTGTTATTTGCACATGTGTGTATACCAACAAGATTGGTTGTATTATTTAAATAATCTACAGCTTTACTTTTTGTCACCCTCATCTGTCAATGAGCCTTAGGGATCACTCCCACTCTGATTACTGATTTTTCAACTTCTACTTGTAATTCTGTTGAGTTATGTCATGTAGTTTGCAAGACTACAAAGTTAGGTGCATACAAGGTTGTAACTGCAGTATGTTACTGACAGATTATTGCTTTTATCATCTATTAATGCATAACTTTTCCTAAAATTATACTTTATTCCATAACATAGCTATATTAATTTTGTTTCAGATGATACTTTTCTGTATGCATTTTCCTAAGATTTTATCCGTAACCTTTAAGTGTAACTGTGCTTTAAGCATGCCTTACAAATTGCATATAGCAGGATTTTTTCAGTATCAAGTCTCTGTCTCTTAAGAAGTGAATTTTATCTGTTTTCAGTTACTGTGATTACTGATAAATTTCTACCACCTTATTCTGTGTTCTCCATGTACTATTTTTAATTTTTATACTGTATTTCTTTTTTCTACCTTCTGTTTGGTAAGTCATCGTCTTTTTAATCCCTATTTTTCCTCCACTTCCCTAAAAGTATTATATCCCATTCTATTATTTTAGTGATTACTTTTATTTTTTTCCAACTTCCATATTTTTTGTATTTGCTAACAAAATATAAAGTTACTCTATTTTCATACACTCTCACCAAACAAAACTTACAAATCCATAATTTTCCTACAAAATCCCTCTCCCAAATTTCATATTACTATTGTCTAATATGTATTTTCAATCCATCTTGCTTTCAAATTATGAAAAAATACCTATAACATTTTCACAGCAACGTGATTTTACTCATGTCGATCCAATAGGAATTAGTGGAGGCAACATGAATGCTGTTGGGTTGATGTTACATGAAAGTAAAGGGTTGATATGGGGCAAGCTTGAGGACTGCACCCAAGAGCATGGACTCAAGTTGCCTGAATCTACGCTCAGATTAGCCACAGTTCCAAATGGACTTTTAAAGGCAAAAGGGGAACAGGGAGTGGGCTGATGCAAATACTATTCCTGTCAGGAATAACTGGCTTACAGGAATAGTACTAAGTAGTGATTGGCTACACACTGTTAGTCTACAAGACATGGGTTATAATGTCCAGCACGGCATTATTAGGTTAATTCATAGCAACCTGTAGCAAAAGCAGGCAGCTCTGAGAGACGGGCACACAGCTCAAGGGAAGAAGAAGTGGGGCCTGGTTGCTGCCTCCTTGTAACGTCTCTGTGGGGCTGATAATGAAAAGGACTTGCATTCCTCACATAAAACTTCTTTTTTCTCATTTATTTAATCACCATTGCTTCTTTCTACCACTTCTTCCCCTCTAGGTGTGCTTTTCTTCTTACTGGAGCATATCCTTTAGTTGTTCTTTTTTATTAGCAAGGACATTTAGTGTGTCTGAAAATGCTTTTCATATTGCCCTTACTTTGAATGAAAGTCAGCGTGGTACAGCATTGCAAGCCTGTTCTTAACCACTGAAGACACTCCATTGTCTTCCACCATCAGCTGTCCTGTGGTTGGTAATGGGAAAGTCGCTTTAATTGTTGTTACTCCTTTTCAGGTTATCTGGGATTCCCTCTCTCTCTCTCTCTCTCTCTCTCTCTCTCTATCTCTCAGCTTTCGTGATTCTGTTTGTCCTTAATATTGTTACTGTAGCATTCTTTTTTTTTTTTTTTAGATGGAATCTCGCTCTTTAGCCCAGGCTGGAGTGCAGTGGCATGATCTCGGCTCACTGTAAGCTCCACTTCCCGGGTTCACGCCATTCTCCTGCCTCAGCCTCCCAAGTAGCTGGGACTACAGGCACCCACTACTACGCCCGGCTAATTTTTTTCAATTTTAATAGAGATGGGGTTTCACCGTGTTAGCCAGGATGGTCTCAATCTCCTGACCTCGTGATCTGCCCGCCTTGGCTTCCTAAAGTGCTGGGATTACAGGCATGAGCCACTGTGCCCAGCCTACTGTAGCATTCTTAGGTACATTTGTCTTTATTCATTCTGCTTAGGATTCAAAATTCTTTCTCAGTGTGAGGATTTGCGAAATTTATCCACTGTTACCCCTTTAATTTTTCTGTGGTTCTGCACCAATATTCACATTAGTCCTGGAACAAACTGCCGACTCACCCGCACAGTTGGCGTCCCTCCAAATTAAGGATGTGGTGAAATTCTAATATCTTATTTAGTCATCTTTCCATCCTTTACTTTGGGGTGAGAGGGGGCAGGCACAGTGGGAGCCATGAAGAGCTGAGCCAGGCTCTGCTCCTTTGCTGAACCTCCCAGTTTCAAATGTATGAGGAATATATGAATGTCTGGTAGCTGCCCGTGAATGTGTTTGCTGTTTTCTACTTGTATTTCCCGTGGTATTGTGACAATCATTCTAAGATTTAGCTTCTCTCTATCACCTTCAACTTGAATTCTCCTGTGTTACTTTTATAGTTCAAAGAAAAAGTATGTCCTGTCTCCAGCTCCCGCTAAGCTCCTCGACGGAGAGATGTCATCACCATTATCTTTGAATGTTCCCCTACTGACCCTAGTACAGGACCCTAAGCAGGTCGGAAACTTGGACAATGTGATGACCCAACTGGTGGCATCCCTAGAACTGGACACACCTGGATTCCTACCTGGGTCTGCGATGGCCGAGGTGGAGGACAAAGGTGGGCGCCTGGCTCCTGTGCATGTGAATGTGTGGAGTGAAAACCAGCCAAGAAAGAAGAGGACAGGCTCCCTGCACCACTCACTTCAAGGCCGTTCTCTTGAGAACCTGAAATGGCAGGTCAGTTCTGGTCATATGAGTCTCTTCCCCATAGGAAGCGAAAAGAGGTCAGAGTGATTTATGTCACTTGATCTATAACTCAACAGTGACTTCTGGCTCCTGTCGTGCTGTGCTGGATCCGGTGAAGTGATTTCAAATGCGTCTGTGCAGCATAAGGAGAGGCCAGCCAAAGGCGTGACTGTCTTGATCAGAAACGGAAGGTGAATCACTTTACATGGGAAAGATACATGAGCATTCATAGAATGTTTGATTTGCTGTGAAGGCCATGTATAAACACCTACATACACACGTGTGCACATACATACATACTCCACATTCTCTAGGAAATTTGAGTACAGTCAAGAGTTTCATGGCTCAGAAATTAGCTGGAATAATTTCCTCTGCTAAGTCGTATGAATTATATTTCAAGTAGTGTTCCCTGGCTCTCAGCCTTCTCTACATGCTAAGTGCAAAAAGAAAAATTATAATCAATGTTCCTTCAAGTTATTTTCCCAAACTGAAGGGCACTGAGTGATTGGCATTAACATCCCATAAACATAATCCATTATATGATGCTACAACTACCTTTATCTTTTTATTGGACAGTTTACCAGGAAATGTACCTTTTCGGAAGTCAGGAGGTCTGAGCTCCTCATCCTATCTCTAGGCTATAGTTTCCTTATCAGAAAATAGGGTCTTTGGGCTGAGAGATTCCTCTGGCTCCCCCGTTGCTATGCTCTGAGAGTCTGCTGATGTGCCCTCATGGACATCAAGAGATCAGTCAGTTCTCATTTCCACTGTACAGGATGTTGAAATGAAAATCCCCTTTTTATGGAAAATGCCATCTCCCTGTTGATTGCGGGTATCTCGTGTTTCTGTAACAGCTGAAAACAACAATAACTGCAACAATAGCAACCTTCCCTTTTGGGCGCTGACAATGCCTCATGCACAGTAAGAGCACGAGTTAAATAAAAATGTATTCTCCACGTAACGGCAGCGTGTTCCTTCTTCCCTTTTTCAACATTTGTGTTATCATTACAATATTCCCAGCTGTGTTCTAAGTGCCACGGGAAGTACAGAGGTGCCCTCACATGCCCCATGTCCTCCCCTTAATTTGGGCGTCTGGACAGCGTGGCTTGCCTGGGACAGTCCCAGACTCCACCTGCTGCCCGGGAGTACTTATCAGTAGCAGTCTCACTCCCTCCCAAAGGGTCTCACTTCGGACAATCACTTAGACTGGCACCTTACCTTGAAGAAACTGGCAATCTAGAACGGGAGCCAACAGATCTATGACAGTGATTCCGATACAAAGCCTAAAGCACCAACTGCCCCAGGAGAATGGAGAGATGGTGCTGGGCATGCAGGGAAGGCAAGAAGTTTCCAGCCCAGGATGTAGGAAGGTTTTGTGGCCTGCAGATGGTGGACCCGGAGGATATCCACCTCAGAAAGAAGGACATTCAGCAGAGGCAGGGATGGAATCAAGTGTGAGTTCCACGGTCCGGTCAGCTGAAGCTACACAAGGAAACGTGAGCTGTAGCTGTAGGGAGGTGTGGACCATTCTCCATGCTGAGTCAGAGACGGGGATGGAAGCTGGGATCCATGAAACTCCTCTCTGCCTCACTCTCGTCTCCTAGCAAGTGGGAGCAATAGCTGTCTCCATGCCTCCGGGGGTCCTTATGAGGAAATGAAGCAAACAGCGTGCTTACAGGGGAACCGAAGGCAGCTGTGAGTTTAGAGAGATGTTTCTCGGGCACCTGGGGCCTGGGGGTGGGTAGGCAAGAAGATGAGAAAAGTGGTTCTGCCAACAAAAAAAAGAAAAAAAACAAAAAAAGAGAAATGAGCAAAGATCTGCCAAAAACAAAAAAAAAAGAGAGAGAAATGAGCAAAGAAGCAGGCAGTTCCCTCTACATTTTTAGGCGTCACATAAACTACCCGTTTCATCAGTGCTTCCAGAAACCTGGCGTGCTGTAGGTACCAAGTAAATGCAAATGTGACTGAATATCACCATCATAATATGCAAATCTAAACAAATAGTGCGGCATGGGATTTCGGAGAGAGAAGAACCTGAGAGTAGAGGAAACCCACGCTCAGGAAGGTTGCCCGAGGCTCTCAACACTGGAGGGTGTCACAGGCAGCCACATTCCCTGGGGTCTTCGCCACAGCACACAGGCTTATTTGACTTTCAAATGTGTAAAGTCATATTATTTCCGGAGCCTTTTTTTTTTTCTTTTTTAGAGAAAAATAATTCAGTTGCCCTGTATCCCAATCTTCCTAGAGTTCTGACACTTCAATTTTCATAACATTTATCTTAGCCTCAAAGTGTTGTGTAGCATTAAATATGTGTGTGATTACCACGAATTGCAATTAACCTTGTTTTGAAAACTTCCAACCTCCTTTGGGATAATTGAAGGCATGGTAGGGGTTAGAAATCGTTTCTCTAGTCCTCCACTAATTCTCCCAGAAGGTGTGACATGCATGAAAATGCAACTCTCGTCATTTTAGCGTCCAGATCTGGGAACACTGCTCTGAGGCATCACATAAAACCCTGCCCAGGGTGTGTGGAAGATCCTGTGTGTGTGCACTCAGAGCTGAAGGAGGCAGGAATGGTGCAGAAGCCCATGTCAGAGCCACAGAATGGGGGTGGGGGGTGCTGAGGGATGCCTGCTCAAGGCAGGGAGACAGAAAGACGGGTGATGAAAGGGATGTGGGATGATTTTAGCCTCGGGCATAAGGCAGAAAGCACCCATTTCTCATGAAGATTGTATCATTTATCCCTGAATTGAAAATTTTCACTACACATACCAAAAAGGAGAGGCAAGAATTAGTGAATTTTAATAAATAATTATTGAGCACCTTCTTTGTGCCAGACACTATCTTAAGTGCCGGGATGGAGAGAGTTATTGGGGGAAATATAAAGATAAATAAGTCATAATCCGTATCCTACAGGAGCCTCTGCTGCTCGCATGTATAATTCAAGGCAGATGTGCTAAGTCTTAAAAGAGGAGGAAATGTTTATCCCCGACTGAGCTATGTCAGGGAGAACAAGGCATTTCATCTGGATCCTAAGAAAAGAAGAAGACTGAGCTCATAACTGGGGGAGGAGAGTAGAGACTTTGCAGACACAAAGAGCAGCAGAAGCAGAGGCGAGAAACCAGGCAAGGGAGGGCAGGTTCCCAGGACAATTGGTGACCTGGTTAGTGGAGCAGAAGCTTGTGAGAGGGTGCAGCGAAGGACGAACTCACCAAGCAGGGCTCGCCTCTGACTCCCCTGCCACAGCCACAGACACACTCACACAACCTCACAAATGCACATTCACCCATATGCACAATCGCAATTGCACACTCACACATACACACAAATGAACTCACACACGCTCGCCTATCACACGTGCACACATTCACAAATGCACACTTATACACATACTTGCAAATGCACACTCACACATACACACAAATGCACACACACAAAAATGAATTCACACAAGCTCACATACCACACATGCAGTTACAAATGCACATACACACGAATGCATATTCACCCATACACACACTAACAAATGCACACTCACATGCACTCAAATGAACTCACACACTATCACACGTGCGTACACTCACAAATGCACACAGCTGCACATGTGCACACATATCCTCTCACATGCACGCGAGAATGCCCACACACTTACACATCTACACACATATGCGTATGCATACACACACATATAGATGTGCACACATGCACATATACTTGCACACTCACATACTGATTCTTACACATGCACACACTCCCATACAGGCACATACTCCCACTCTCTCACATGCTCACATGCACACACATGCTTACACACACACACACGCTTATGCACACACACACACGCGCACACACCTACAGTAGGGAGAGCTGCAGCCTCCCAAGGAGTCAGGCTCACTGCCCTCCCTTGTCAGTGCCAGCAAGCTCGCAATACAGGCTGGGGCAGAAAAAAGCAAGATTTCTGTGGGCATAATAAGGAAATGCTGGTTGACAAGAGTTGAAATGAAAATCTTAGGCACCCCTGAAGACAGTCTTGGGCAGGAGATTAATCCTCACAGTGCTAGATGTGCCCACTCTGTAGAGACCTAAAGGGAAGCAAATGCAGCCAGCATGACAAAGCCCTTCTGTACATCTTTTCCACTCCAATTAGAGTCTCAGAACTCACCGCTCCCTCCTTGGTACTAAATACCTGCTCACAGCATGTGCAGAGACTGTGAGTGACAGGGAACATGAGAAGAAATGATGACACTGAGGAGGAACACATGACTGAGACAGAGAGCCCTCTGGGCTCCAGGCTGCATGGCTCCCTGCCTCTGAGTGTACCTGGACTGTGTGACCCAACCCCCAGACTCAGTTTTCCATATTCTTCCTCCTTTGTTGTGTGACCCTGAATGGCTGGGACCTACACTGGAGGACGCTTGTAGATGTTATGGCTACTGATGCTACTCAAAGGCCTAGATGCTTGAATGGAGGTACATTCACTAAAGAAATTTAGTGTGTGTTTTAAACTCCTCCTACTTGCCCCACCTCCCACACAAAACAGATCCAGGTAAGTATAAACACCGTTTTCCATACAGTCAAGAACAGAATACACAAACCATGAAAATACAAATGATTTCGGGCAAGTAGATATTGGAAAAAGAGAAATGTAAGAAAGGAAAACTATAAGCCAATCTCACATGTAAATGCAAAAGGCTAAATAAAATATTGCCAAACTAAATATGAAAATATATTAAAAGATATCAAATAAGGTTTATATCAATAAGGCAGGGATGGTTTACACATTATGAAGATATTATTATAATTTACCACATTATGATATTAAAGGAGAAAACACTTATAATCATCTTAACATATGCACAACAAATTGATAAAATTCAAAACCCATTAGTGATTTTTTAACTTATTCATTGAGAGAGAGAGAGACAGAGAAAGAGAGAGACCTTCCATACTAGGAGAAAGGATAGCAACTAATAAGCCAGAACAAACATATTTAATGTTGAAACTTCAAAGTCAGGAAGAAGCTAGTGCCTGCACATCTTTCTATTACATAGAATTAGCCTTATATAAAAGGTTCTCGCCATCTCAATAACAACAGAAAAAGAGAACTGAAAAAGAATAAAATTGAATTGTCATTATGCATAAACATATGATTATCAAGAGAGAAAATGTCTTAAATTTCCAGTCACCATATTAGAACTAATAGAAAAGTTCAGCAAGGTCACTGGCTGCAAAGTCAATATAGCAAAATCAGTTATACAGGCAAGAAACATAGAAAAGTGTAATTTTTTAAAGACACCATTTAGTTCTCAAAAAAAATGATTTGGATTTCTAAAAAGGACCCAGAAGGTAGATTGAAGAGAGTCCATGGACTGAATTTGGAGTAATTTAAACATCAAAATAAATAATAAAAGAGTGAATTGTAATTATTTAAATCTATTTTTTAAAAAAGAATCTATTAATCTCTTCTGATACTAAAAATTACCTGAAGAGAAGGTCTTCAGGATAAAGAAATGGTACCTTACTGATGAGAAAAAACAATAATAAAAATAGATATCATCAAGATGGCTGGTTAGAGGCACCCAACACTTACCTCCTTCACAAAGAAGGACCAAAACAACAAACAGGTAACCACGTGTCAAACAGAGGATCTAAAGGAGAACACTGGAATTCATCAAGGGAATGACAAAGACCTTCTAAGGCACAGAAACTCAAGAAGACAGCACAGAGATGGAAGCAACACAGCTGGCTAGGATCTGGGATCAACTCATGGTCAAGTGGAAATCCCTGTTGTGGGGAAAATATAAGGAGGAGGTCCAAAGAGCTCTCATCTTCAAGACAGACACCTGCAGTGCTGGCTACAGGAGAGCCCCTCAGCCTTCACAAAGCCCTGAACCCTGTATAAGAAGGTGTCTGGAGTCCATGCTACTGCATTGCCCCAGAAAGGGAATCCACACTGGGACACACCCCCTTCCCAGGCCCACAGGACCCATACCGCTGCAGTAGGGTACCATTTTGAGAGCAGAGTCCAGAGTCCATCTTGCCCTGGGGGTTAATAGCCCCTGCATCTCCACATCCCTGGGGCCTAGCTGACATTCCCTCACCTCCACCCAGAGGGCTACAACATCGCAACACCTGCTGAACTCAGTGATACAACCCTGGCGTTTGGTCTCTGGCACTCAAGTCCGCACAGCACCCTACACTGCAGGGAATAAGTGGTCCAGCACATCAGGGAGGCTGCTCCCGACAAATATAAAGCCGAAATACATGCTTCCCAGAGCCTGAGATTCACCTTCCTGGGTCTGCAGCTGCCAATAGCAACCTTGCCTCTCTAGCAGTGAGGTCACCACACAACTGTGCATTCCACCCAGGAACATGAGTACCAGCCTGCTTTGACCCCACTGCTGCCACCACCAGCCTACATGTGCCATTCAGGGACCTAAGGACTGGACCACCTGATGTCCCTGTCCCCAGCAAAAATGCTCCACAGAAAGAAATGCACAAACAAATGCAGCCTAAGACACTGATGAACTCACAGACACTGCTAATATTAATTAGAGCTGAAGAAATCTTACGGAGATAACACCACTGCATCCACCCAGGACCAAAGCCATAGCACTCCACCCAACCAACAGTGTAGACAGATCTACAAGAGAAAGTCTTTCCCCACAAAAGCTACTCCACAAAACTTGATGAGTCAACTGTTAACACTAGATCCATGTAGAGGCACTAGATTAATGTAAGAACAAAAGAACAAAAAAGGAAGGAAACATGACAGCTCCAAGGAACACAATAATTCTCCAGTAACATACCCCAAAGAAAAGAAAATATATGAAATGCCTGAAAAGGAATTCAGAATAATGATCTTAAGGAAACTCAGTGAGAAGGAAGAGAACACAGGTAGGCAGTACAAAGAAATCAAGAAAACAATTCATGAAATGAAAAAAGTTCAAAAACAAAGATATCATAAAATAATAAAACATAAATCTTGGAACTGAAGAATTGAATGAAGGAAATTCAAAATACAGTTGAGAGCTCCAATAATAGACTACATCAAGCAAAAGTAAAAAGTTCTGAACTTGAAGATAGATAGTTTATCTTTTGAATAATCCAGTCAGACAACAAAAAATAATGATGAATTGTTAAAGGATGAAGAAAGCCCACATGATACACATGATATATGAGACACCACAAAGTAAATTTATATTCACATATGGGAGTTCCAAAATTATAAGAGATTGGAAAAGGCAAAGAATAACTATTTCATGAAATAATAGCTCCTAAGTATTGGGAGAGATAGAGACATCTAAACAAAGGAAACTCAAAGAATCCCAAAATCATTTATCCCCCCGATAAAAGTCCTCTTCAACACCAGCAAGAGAAAAGCTTCTAGACACATATAAGAGAATCCTTATCAAACCAATATATATATATATATATATATACACTTCTTTTTTTTTTTTTTTTTTGAGATGGAGCCTCACTCTGTTTCCCAGGCTGGAGTGCAATGGTGCAACCTGGGCTCACTGCAACTTCCACCTCCTGGGTTTAAGTGATTCTTGTGCCTCAGCCTCCCAAGTAGTTGAGATTACAGGCACATGCCACTATGCCTGGCTAATTTTTGTATTTTTTTTTTTTTTAGTAGAGACAAGAGTTTCATCATGTTGGCCAGGCTGGCTTCAAACTCCTGACCTCAAGTGATCTGCCTTCCTCAGCCACCCAAAGGGCTGGGATTACAGGTATGAGCCACCACACCTGGTCACATTAGACTTTTTTAGCAGAAATTTTATATGCCAGGAGAAAATGGGATGATATATTCAAAGTGCTGAAAGAAAGCAACTGCTAATCAAGAATACTATGCCAAGCAATTCTAACCTTCAGAAATGAAGGAGAAACAAAGTCTTTTCCAGGCAAGCAAAAACCAAGGAAAGTCATCACCACTAGACCATCCCTGAAAGAAATGTTTAAGAACACCCCAGACCTGGAAGCAAAAGGATATAGATCATGATAAAAACACATGAAAGTAAAAAACTCACTGGTAAATCAGACACACAAATGAGAAAGAGAAAGGAATCAAACAATATCACTATAAAGAAAAAACCCCATCAAACCAAAAAGATAAAAAATAAGAGAGGAAGAAAGGAGCAAAGGGTATACAAAACGCATAGAAAATAATTACCAAAATGACAGAAGTAAGTCCTCATAACAATAACAGCCCTCAGTGTAAAGAGTTTAAATTTTCCAATTAAAAGATATATACTGGATAAATTGATAAAAACAAGACCCTACTATATATGCTGCCCACAAGAAACTCACATTACCTGTAAAGACACACATTGACTGAAAGTGAAAAGATAGAAAAAGGTATTCCATGCAAATGGAAAACAAATGTATGCAGTAGCAGCTACACTTATTTCTTACAAAATATACATTAAGTTAAAAAAACATTAAAAGAGACAAAGAAGGTCATTAGATAATGGCAAAGGTATCAATTCACTAAGAAAATACAAAATTGTAAATATATATTCACCAGTACTAGAGCACACAGAGATTTAAAACCTATTTTATTAGAGCTAAAAAGAGAGGTAGACACTAACACAGTAAGAGCTGGGGGACATCAACACCCAATTTCAGCACTGGACAGATGATCTAGGCAGAAAATGAACAAAGATACTTTGCACTTAAACAGTATTGTGGACATAATGGATCTAGGAGATATTTACAGAATATTTTATCCAACAGCTGCAAAAATACACATTCTTCTCATTGGTCCATGGAAACTTCTTGAGGATAGACCATATGTTAGATCACAAAACAAGTTTCAAAATAATTTGTTAATAAAAATCATATCAATTATCTTCTCAGACCACAATGGAATAAAACTAGAAATCACTGACAAGAGGAACTTTGGAAACTATACAATTACATGGAAATTGACATGTATTTGTCAATTGACGTGCTCCTCACTAACCAAATGGTCTATGAAGAAACTAAGAAGGAAATCAAAAAAAGTCTTGAAACTAGTGAAAATAAAAATGCAACATATCAAAACCTTTGGGAGACAAACAAAAGCAGTACTAATTGGGAATTTTATAACAATAGCACCTACATCATAAAAGTAGGAAGATTTCAAGTAAATAACCTAACAATGCATCTCAAGAAACTAGAAAAGCAAAAACAAACAAAACCCTAAAAGAGTAGAAGGAAAAAAACAATAAAGATCAGAGAAGAACTAAACAAAACAGATATAAAAATACCCATAAAGATTAATGAAACAGAAAAAAAAGGCTTTTTGAAACTAGATAAATCATTAGCTAGACTAACAAAAAACAGAGAAAACTCAGATAAATAAAATTATAAACAAAAAAAGAAGACATTACAACTAATACCACAGAAATACAAAGGATAATTAAAAATTATTAGGAACAACTACACACCAACAAATTGCAAAACCTGGAGGAAATGGATAAATTCCTGAACAGATACAACCTACTGAGATTGAACCAAGAAGAAAGAGAAAATCCAAATAGACCAATAATAGCAGAGATGGAATCAGTAATAAAAAATCTTTCCCAATAAAGAAAAGCCAAGAACTAGATGGCTTTACTGTTGAATTTTACCAAACGTATAAAGGAGAATTAACATCAATTCTTCTCAAACTATTCCAAAAAAATTGAAGAGGAGGAAATTTTTTTCTAACTCGTTATATGAAGCCAGCATACCAAAACTAAACAAGAACACAACAAAAAGGAAAACTATATGGCAATATCCCCGATAAACATAGATTCAAAAACCCTCAAAAAAATACTAATAAACCAACTCTAACAGCACATCAAAAACATACTACACCATGACCAAGTGGGATTTATTTCAGTGATGCTAGGATGATTCAACATACACAGATCAATACATGTGATACATCATTCAACAGAATGAAAAACAAAAACCATATGATCATCTCAATAGATTCAGTAAAAAGAATTTAATAAAATTCAACATCCCTTCATGATAAAATCTCTCAACAAATTAGGTATAGAAGGAACATACCTCAACACAATAAAAGCCATATATGACAAACCCACAGTTTACATCATACTGAACAAAGAAAAGCTGGAAGCTTTTTCTCTGAGAATTGAAACAAGACAAGGATACCCACTTTACCACCCTTAGTCAGCATAGTACTGGAAACCCTTGCCAGACCAATTAGATGAAAGAAAGAAAATAAGATCATCCAAATTGGAAAAGAGCAAGTTGAATTGTTTGTCTTTGCAGAATACATGATCTTATATGTAGAAAGACCTAATGACCCCACCAAAAAATTCCTAGACCTGAAAAATGAATTCAGTAAAGTTGCAGGGTACAAAATCAACGTACAAAAACAGTAGCATTTGTATAAATCACTAATGAACTATCTGAAAAACAAATAGACATCAATTCAATTTACAATAGTTACAAAATAAAATAAAATACTCAGGAATAAATTTAACCAAAGAAATGAAAGATCGATACTGATGAAAAAAACTAAAGACACACCAAAATTGGAAAGGCATCTCCTTCCCATGCATTGAAAGAATCAAAAGAATTAATTGAAATAATCAATTAAAATTAGCCTACTACCCAAAACAATCTACATATTCAATACAATTCGTATTAAAATACAAATAACATTCTTCACAGAAATAGAGAAAACTTTAAAATTTGTATGGAACCACAAAAGATCATACATAGGCAAAGCAATACTGAGAAAAAAGAACTGGAGAAATTATACTCCCTAACCTCAAAATATACTACAAAGCTATCCTAATCAAAACAGTATGGTACTGACATAAAACCAGACACATAGATGAATGGAACACAGTAGAGAATCCAGAAATAAATTTATATATTTACAGCCAACTGATCTTCAACAAAGGTGCTAAGAACATACACTGGGGAAAGAATTTCCTTTTCAATAAATGGTTCTGGGAAAACTGGATAGCCATTTGAAGATGAGGAAAACCAGACCCCTATCTCTCACTACATAGAAAAATCAACTCAGAATGGATTAAAGCCTCAAATATAAGTTCCAAACTATTAAATACTAGAAGTAAATGTAGAAGAAATGCTTCAGGACATTGGTCTAGGCAAAGGTTTTATGGGTAAGACTTCAACAGCACAGGCAACAAAAACCAAAAATATTAAGTTGATGCAAAAGTCACTGTGGTTTTTGCCATTTAAAAGTAAATTGCAAAAGTAAACTAAATGGCAAGAATTGCAATTACTTTTGCACCAGCCTAATAGATAAATAGTACTGTGTTAAGATGAAAAGCTTCTGCACAGCAAAGGAAACAATCAACAGAGTGAAGAGACAACTAACAGAATGGAGGAAAATGTTTGCAAACTATTCATCTGAGAAGGGACTAATTTCCAGAATATGCAAATAACTTAAGTAACTCAACAGCAAAAAAAAAAAAATCTAATAATTTGATTTTAAAATGGGCAAAGAATCTGAATAAACATTTCTCAAAAAAAGACATATAAATGGCCAACAACTATATGAAAAAATGCTCAACATCACTAATTATCAGGAAAATGTAAATCACAATGACAATGAGATACCATCTCACTCCACTAAGGTTATTATCAAAAAGACAAAAAATAACAAATGTTGGTAAGGATGCACAGAAAAAGGGAACTCTTATACAGTCTTCATAGGAATGGAAATTAGCACAGACATTATGGAAAAGAGTATTAAAAAAACTAAAAGTAGTACTACCATATGACCCCGTTATCCCACTACTGGCTACTTTTCCAAAGGAAAGGAAATCCATGTATCAAAGAGATATCTGCATTCCCATGTTTATTACAGCACTATTCACAATAGCCAAGATGTGGAATCAACTTAAATGTCCATCAACAGATATTAAGGAAGAAAACATTGTACATATACACCATGGAATACAAGCCAGCCATAAAAATGAATGAAATCCTATCATTCACAGCAACAAGGATGAGTCTGGAGGATATTTTGTTAAGTAAAATAAGCCAGGCATAGAAAGATAAATACCACATGTTCTCACTCATACGTGTAAGCTAAAAAAAAAAAAGTTGCACTCATAGAAGTAAACTATTATAAACTATTATGAAACTACTATGAGAGAGTAGAGCTCTGCTTATTAGAGGCTAGGAAGGATGAAGAGAAGGGAAGATGGGAAAAGGTTGGTTAACCAACACAAAGTTACATCTAGATAGGAGGAATGAGTTATTAGGTTAGTGCAAAAGTAATTGTAGTTTTTACCATTATTAGCACCAACCCAATATAATCTTTTATAGCACTGTAGGATGAGTATAGTTAATAATGATTTATTGCATATTTTCAAAAAGCTAGAAGTGAGAATTTTTCTTTCTTTTTAATTATATTTTAAGTTTTATGGTACATGTGCAGAATGTGCAGTTTTGTTACATAGGTATACATGTTCCATGGTGGTTTGCTGCACCCATCACCCCATCACCTACATTAGGTGTTTCTCCTAATGTTATCCCTCCCCTAGCCCCCCAGCCCCCAGCAGGTCCAGTCTGTGATGGTCCCCTCCCTATGTCCATGTGTTCTCATTGTTCAACTCTCACTTATGAGTGAGAATATGAGGTGTTTGGTTTTCTGTTCTTGAGGTAGTTTGTTGAGAATGATGGTTTCCAGCTTCATCCATGTCCCTGCAAAGGACATGAACTCATCCTTTTTTATGGCTGCATAGTATTCATGGTGTATATGTGCCACATTTTCTTTATCCAGTCTATTATTGATGGATATTTGGGTTGGTTCCAAGTCTTTGCTATTGTGAATAGTGCTGCAATAAATATACATGTGCTTGTGTCTTTATAGTAGAATTATTTATAATCCTTTGGGTATATACCCAGTAATGGGATTGCTGGGTCAAATGGTATTTCTAGTTCTAGATCCTTGAGGAATCGCCACACTGTCTTCCACAATGGTTGAACTAATTTACGCTCCCTAAAAGTGAGAATTTTGAATGTTCCCAATGCAAAGAAATGATAAATGTTTGAGGTAATGTCTGTGTGAATTACGTTGATTTGATCATGACATACTGTATGCATGTATAAAAACACCACTCTATATTCCATAAGTATATACAATTATCATGTGTTAACTAAAGATAAAACAAAAGAAATGAGGGAAATAAAAAATCACTACTTTGCCTCCAGCATAGCAATAACTCAAAATACATTTAGTGATGAACGCTGAAACCACTGGGGAAAAGAGCATGGAAGAACAGGATATTCACAAAGTCTCAAAGAATTACAACACATGTTACTTATTTAGCACAAAGGGAGAAAGATACCTTTATAATGGAGAAATTCAGCAAATGCCAACTGAAGCAAGTGACCAAGCTGAACATCCCAGTGATGGGATGAACTAACAGTGTGTCCCTCCTGCTGGGCTGCAGTGGGAAAGGTGAGCATTGGCTGTCGAAGTCCCTGCAAAAATGAATCTAATCATGAGCAAACAATTAGACAAATGCAAATTGAAAAGCATCCTGCAAAACAATCAGCCTGGGCCTTAAAAAACATAAACAGCATGGAAACTTTTTTTATATACTTTAAGTTCTAGGGTACATGTGCATTTGTTAAAGTCCCAGGTACAGCTAGAATAGAGAAGACTAAGGTTACATGGCAGCCAACAAAATGTACAATCCTTGATCAGATCCTAAATCAGAAAAAGGATAGAACATAATAAACATTGTTCACAGACAATTGGGAAGCTTCTTGGTAGGAAGAGTCCACTTTGACAGGTGCTTCAGCAGCATTGGATGTGGAGGGCTATGATGGGGAGGCACTGCCCCATAAGAGAAGCTGCAGCTTCTACCAACAAAAATGGTCAATCCTCCCCAAGCAGGTGCTGTGATGCAGGCAGCACATTAAATATTTTCCATGTACCGGAATCCTCGTAGCAACCTGTGAGATGCGTTATTATCTCTGTCTTAAAAATAAACAAGTGGTGGGCACAGCCATCACCTGACTCACCCACGAGCCAGCCCTTGGAAACCCTGTGCTGTCTGGCCTCACCTGTGAGATGTTCCCAGGAAGCAAGAGCCAAAGAAAGCAGGGAAATATTCAAAAATCATAAAAATAAGAAGGTCAATATTGGGAACTACCAACACCCAAAGGCACCAAGGCAGAATTACCTCCCTGCAGTCCAGGAGGACTCTACCTATTCCTTCTGATCCCTACCCCACACCCCACAGCCCAACCTAGGGCAGCAGAGGCAGACCTGCAAGAGGGTGTGTAGGTCATATAATGGTCCTGAGATGTCAGGTCCTAATTCCTGGGACTTCAGAATGTGACCTGATATGGAAAAAGGATCTTTGGGGATATGATTGAGTGAAGGATCCTGAGATGGAGAAGTCTCCCTGGGTCATCCAGGTAGGTGGGTTCTAAATGGAATCACAAGTTTAGATATTCGCCTTCATAAACAGGAATTCTAATTATGCAAATGAGACTCTCCTTATGCCTACAAGAGCCTGGAGGAGCTTTCATCATTTAAAACTGACCAAAGAGTTCAAGCAATGGCCCACAGGGTCTTTGAAAGGAAGAAGGCTGGCCAGTGGAGAGGCAGGACAGGGCAGCCATACCACAGACTGGGTTACAGGAAGAGCTAGGGGAAGGGCAGTGCTCTCAGAGTGACAGGTAGGGCCACACACAGCTCTAAGGTGGCAGGTGCTTCCAGGAAAGCAGGGAGGAGGATGGAGGGAGGAGGATGGAGACAGAATATGGCTGTAGCTATTTATATAATATGTAAGTATATTCAATAATCTAATATATATTTACTAGGTTTGATTTTTAGATCTACTTCAGGTTTATAGAAAACTTGAGAAGAAAGTACAGAGTATTCCATACACCCCTTCACACACACACACACACACAGAGAGAGAGAGAGAGAGCACTCAGCCCCCATTAACATCTTCTATTAGCGAGGCACATATTTTACAGTTAATGATCCAATATTGATATGATTATTAACTGAAGTCTATAGTTTGCTTCAGGGTTCACTCTTTGTGCATAATAGCATGTATCCATCACTATAGTATCTCTGTGGCCATAATTTTTTTTTTTGAGATGGAATTTTGCTCATTGCCCAGGCTGGAATGCAATGGCACGATCTTGGCTCACTGAAACCTCTGCCTCCCTGGTTCAAGTGATTATCCTGCCTCAGCCTCCCAAGTAGCTGGGATTACAGGCACATGCCATCACACTCAGCTCATTCTGTATTTTTAGTGGAGGTGGGCTTTCACCATATTGGTCAGGCTGGTCTTGAACTCCTGACTTCAGGTGATCCACTTGCCTCAGCCTCCCGAGGTGCTGGAATTACAGGTGTGAGCCACCACACCCGACACTATGATTTTTTTATTTGTTTAATTTTTTTAAACTAGAGAGATAAAGAATGTATATCAAAATAGTAACACCTGCTTAATCTCAGTGGTGGATACCTAAACATCGATGATTTTTGTACTTCCAAAAAATATTTCATTTTTAAAAACACACATTGCTTGTGCATGGACGAGTGCCTCAAGGAAGAGCTGCTGAAGCAGCAGCCACATGGAGAAGTCATAAGCCAGGTCCTCGGTCCTCACCTAGAATCAAGTCAGTGTTGATTGGGTCCTTGGCAGCATAGAGTGGCAAATCTGGGGGAAAAACAAAAAAAGATTTCTGGCCTTATAACAGGAATGTAAACATTGGTGCTCAAGACAGTGGGAAACACTGTTACAACCCAGGGATCACTCAGTTGCTGCTAAACAAGTCAGACTCTAGCAAAGCAGAAGCAGTTGAAGTTGTGCCAAGAGCACCAGCTACTCCTGGTCCCATCCCAGGCTGCCGTGCGGTGATGAACTGGGGAGGGAAAATGCTGGAATTAATAGACACGATTGTTGAGATCCAGGATGATCGGGAAGGTTGGACCTAGACAGTGTGTCTTCTGATGGGCCACTTTCCTCACAGGTCCAAGCACATCTCCTAAGAAGAGAACGACTCTTCGTTGAGTGCTGGGTTCTCAAGGTCAAGTACAAAATACATGCCGCAGTTCTTATTCTCAACTTGACTGCATGAAGTCCTGTTTCAAAGCTTTCACTTCCCACCCCAAGCAGACAACCAACTTAGAGTGAACGCTTCCTGGGTCATGCCACAATTCCAAGGCATTGGGGTGGCAGCGGGTTATTGGCATCCGGGCCGCCAGTCCTCCTAGTCCTCTCTAAGCCATTTCCTCCTCAGCCTTGATAACTGCACGTGGCTGTCTCTGCAGTGCCAGGACCGAAGTGAGGACAGGAAGCTGTTGGAGTGGCCATCTCCCATCTGGATCCCTGCCCCAGTGGCCGTTCTCTCTGGAAGCAATGTCCCTCCCTCTCCAGAGGCGTTGTTTTGGAAGCAGACAGAGCATTTCCTCTTTCTCTCTTGGGATACCCAATTCTCATCCATCCTTTTTTCTATTTAATCTCCCAAGCCTGGGTAAATCTTCTCTCCTCACTGACTGTGCCCCCAAATATTCTATTTCCGAGGATCTTCATCCAACTCTAGATTTAGACAGTGGGAGGGAAGGGCCAGGAGGACCCGGGCCATGTCTGTACACCCCTTCCTGATGCAATGAGCTCAGGGCTAGGCAATGGCTTGAGTGGGAGGACAGGAAAGAAAAGTTGCAGAGAAAGAAAGCACGTGCTAATGCCTCAAAATATCTCTCATGGTGGTTATGTGGCTCCTCCTGAATCCACTTGATCTGGATGCCTGGGCACAAGCCTCAATACGTAGGTATAAAAAACCCAGAACCACTTCCTACCCTGTACAAGGAAGCACACGGCAGAGAGATCTGCCCGAGCTGGACTCTACGTGCTGTGGGTGCTGCACCCTGAGCCAAGGGCAGAACCTCCCCAGGTGCAACTGTACTGACTCAGGCACAGGACCCCAGGGCCGCAACCGTGTTTCCAGGGAGCTCAGGAGAGAAGGACAACCACAAATGGACAGGGACAGAGCCAAGCTGCAAAAGGCGGAGGAGGCGGCGGGGATGAGAATGGAAAGGAGGTTGCTGGAGTCAGATACTCTTTCAAGAAATACTGAGTTGAAAAGAGTAAGAGGGAAAGAATGTCCCCTTCAAGCCTTGAAGATGGAGACAGGGCCCAGAGAAGTTGGTCGCCACTTCCTGGTTTTGTTGTTGTTATTGTTGCATTTCCCGGTAAGGAATGCTTGATGAATATTATGGCCACAGGAGAGGATGCGGGAGGTGAGCAAAGATGCAAAATGCAAAGAGATGATTGATGGAGAAAGGAAGCCGTTGCTGGGCAGCGCAGGAGATTATGAACCTGGAGACATTTTGGAAGGGCGATTCTGAGCCTTGTTAAAGTACTGATATGTCGTGTTTCTTCCCACTGAACACCTTGGACCTTCCTGTTCTCATTGTTGCCATGGCCTGCCCTCCCCAGCGGCCTCTCCACACCATCCCCTCAACTCCAAGAGCCAGGCTGAACCTCAGGGCTTGGGGTGGACTGGGCAATCTTCCACGGGTGTTGCTGTGCGATGGTCCACAATGTTTATTGCTCAGGTTGGTGTAAAATCGCTTTATGTCAGGTGGAGAGAATGGGATCAAGAGCACTTGAGGGAAAGTGTCTTCCTAGGAGATGGGCGCCAAGAACACAGGAAGGGTGCAGAGGAGGGGAGGGGAGGCAACTGCCCCCGAGAGGCCTCACGCAGTGTCAGCGCCATGCACCCCATCCTCCTGCTGGACCAAGGAGCTCAGTCAGTGCTTGAAGATGTTGAGAAGCTTCCGGGAATCACGTGGAAAAGAGGGACCCTGAAGTCAGGTAGTCAGCAGGGTCAGGCATCAGTGTTATAGCAGGCATCTGCAGACAAATCACGGAACACTTCACCATGTGAGGTCTCGGGGCCAGACCAAGACCTGCTCCCTTCCCCATCTCTGTAGCCATTTCCTGGCCATTGTCAGTGTCAATAAATATTTGCTCAAGGAAGGACTGCTTTTACCAGTGTTTTCTCAATCATCTTAAATGCCCTTTTAAATTACAACACATATGTAGACTTAAATATTTATTTTACTTACTTAAACAATATTTATTTATATCCTTTTCGTGTCCATCTATTTAATACATGAAATTTGGAAAGATGCTTGTATTTAGAATACAAGAATTTGTAAGAATGTAATTGTCTATGGGTTCTTTATTGTGGTTGAGTGTTTTTCCTTTGTTGTAGGCTATGCTCAGAATAATTTCCATGGCTTTATTATAAAAGATTAATTATAATTTCCATGGCTTTATCATAAAAGATATTATACCAGAATAACATAATATATTTGAAAGGAATGTTTCTAAAGCTAAATAAAGCTGTGGAAATTAAAAAGGAAAAATTATGCTTGACTCACAATAAGACCGCAGCCTTTCCCAAGGCAGCAACAGTCTTGCTTCTCCATGAAGCACTGGATGAGAAGAGCTGCCCAGGAAGGGCTCACATATTACATGGTAGAGTTTGCTTCTCAAGTTATTCCAAATGCCTACATCTAAACAATAAAGGCCTTCCTCCTAGCCCTTGGCTGGGAATTAGGCCCCATGGCAGTTGTTGGAAAGACTAAAATAAAACAAAATTTACATAAACAAACTCAGCTCTCAGCAGCCCCGATGCACAGCTGCTCAGTCCCCACTATGGGCAGTTTGATGAGCTTGGCCTCCAACAACATACAGAAGAGCTGCAAGAAAATCCATGTTTGCGAAGCTCAGACACCTGGCACTGAAGGGGAGGAGGGAAGTACATTTTTCAAAAAGCCTTTGAATTTCTGGATACAAAATTTTAAATAGAGACAAAATAATCTCCCCCAAACCTCATTCTGGTTCAGAATGTAATCTCTTTCTGTGACCATTTTAACAGCATCCTAATTCACACACCTGTTCCCAGGACACGTTTTCCCTCCAAAATTCTCTGCATACTACCCCTAGGGTGACATTTCTAACTCAGAAGAGGTCCAACTTTGAGATGTTGCTGTTATGCTTTACTGTAAGTTTAACTGTGTCCTCTAAAAAGATATGTTAAAGTCCTAACCCCTGGTACCTGTAAAGGTGATTGTATTTGGAAATAAAGTCTTTGTAGGTGTAATTAGTCAAATTAAGATGAGGTCAGACTGGAAAAGAGTGGATGCTTAATCCAATATGACTGATGTCATTATAAGAAAAAGGAAATTTGGATACAGACATACACAGGCAGCACCATGTGAATGTGAGGACAGAGAACTGGATGATCCATCTAAAAGCCATGGGATGCTGAAGATTGCCAGGAAACCACCAGAAGCTCAGCAGAGGCCTGGGACAGATTCTCCTCACAGCTCTCAGAGGGAACCAGCCCTGCCAACATCTTGATTTTGTACTTCCAGCCTCCAGAACTGTGAGATGATAAATGACTGTGGTTTTAAGCCACCAGGATTGTGATCACTTGTTTTAGCAGCTCCAGGAAACTCACACAGCCTGGATTGATGTGGCCTGAACACCCCCTGGAGTCCTGGAGGAGTGAGCAATCTTCCTTGAAGACTCAGGATTCAGGAAGAATGTGGAGGAGGGAGGAGGAAGCAGCCACCTCTGGGATGCCCCACGTGTGTATGAGAAGCAGAAGCCTCAGCCTCCTTCTGGAAGGAGGAGCTGAGTCAGGGTTTGAAGATTTTGGAGGATTTCTAGAAATATAAACTTTCTAGAAATAGAAATAGAAGAGAGTGATTTAGTGTGTGATGGAGGGCGCCCCACAAAGATAGGCAGAGGTGTGCAGGTTTGTCCAGGACAAAGAAGCAGTATGGGTAGGGAGGATTCACCCAGGAGTGCAAAGTGACTTCCATCTGGGCTCAGCAGCCGTGGCAGCCATAGAAGCACAGCCAGCTCTCCTTGACCCAGGTCCTGATCTCAGCATGAGGAGCTCGACACATGGCAGCATTTGCAGCAGACAGTGACCAAGAGAAGCAAGATGACCAAGGAGCCCTGGAGAGAAGGAGTCAGATGACAGACGTCACACCTTCCCTAACTGATTATATTGACAGCAATAAAAACAGCTCATACGTATTATATTCTGTGTGTCGGGTACTATTTTTTTTTATTATACTTTAAGTTCTAGGGTACATGTGCACAACGTGCAGGATTGATTAAAGGCTTAAATGTTAGACCTAAAACCATAAAAACCCTAGAAGAAAACCTAGGCAATACCATTTAGGACATAGGCATGGGCAAGGACTTCATGACTAAAACGCCAAAAGCAATGGCAACAAAAGCCAAAATTGACAAATGGGATCTAATTAAACTAAAGAGCTTCTGTACAGCAAAGGAAACTACCATCAGAGTGAACAGGCAACCTACAGAATGGGAGAAAGTTTTTACAATCTACCCATCTGACAAAGGGCTAATATCCAGAATCTACAAAGAACTTAAACAAATTTACAAGAAAAAATAAAACAACCCCATCAAAAAGTGGGCAAAGGATATGAATAGACACTTTTCAAAAGAAGACATTTATGCAACCAACAGCCACATGAAAAAATGCTCATCGTCACTGGTCTTCAGAGAAATGCAAATCAAAACCACAACGAAATACCATCTCACACCAATTAGAATGGCAATCATTAAAAAGTCAGGAAACAACAGGTGCTGGAGAGGATGTGGAGAAATGGGAACGCTTTTACACTGTTAGTGGGAGTGTAAACTAGTTCAACGATTGTGGAAGACAGTGTGGCAGGTACTATTTTAAGCAGTTGATGCATATTAACTCATTTAACTCTTACTATATAGCATTATATTATCCCCACTTTACAGTATAGGAAGTAGGGGTCATGGAGGTTTAAGAATCTACACAGCGTCCCACTGTGGACAATGGCAGAGCTGAGCTTTGAACCCTGACAGCCCGCTCCAGAAGAATTCATGCTCTCCTGCAATGCACAGACTCAACACTCTTGCTGAGAGGACTACCTCACCAGGCAGTCCTTACTCACCAGATATATATGGCACACTTCTCCTGGTCCTCACAGAGCTATCAAAAAGAGAAATCTTATGGTCTCTAGGATGAGTGTAGGCAGAGCAAGACACATCTTTTTTTTTTTTTTTTTTTTTCCTTCAGAATCTTGCTCTGTCACCCAGGTTGGAGTGCAGTGCTACGATCTTGGCTCACTGCAACCAACCTCCGTCTCCTGGATTCAAGCAATTTTCCTGCCTCAGCCTCCTGAGTAGCTGGGACTAGAAGTGCACACCACCACACCTGGCTAACTTTTTGTATTTTTAGTAGAAATGGAATTTCACCATGTTGGCCAGGTTGGTATCGAACTACTGACCTCCAGTGATTCATCCGCCTCGGCATCCCAAATTGCTGGGATTACAGGCATGAGACACTGCACCCCGGATAGGAAAAATCCTATTTTGTGATTGTAATGCAACTCTAGCTTTGCCCCCAGAGCAGTAGAAATCTTCCAGGAAGCTTCTCTTTTCTAGGAATTTGCAATTATACCAGATTGATGATGAATGGAAGATGGTGATGTTCAGTTGGGCAGAGCCCTTTTGAAATAAACAGAGAAATTAGAAAAGCGAAAGCTACTCAGTTTGGAAGTGACAGGCGGCTGAACAAAAACTAACTACCAATCCCCCTGGAAAAGAGGTGCTCTTCTAATAAGCATTAACTTAGCTCCCATGTGAAGCTCATTCCACCAGTACTTACTGGGCACCTTCTATATGCTTATCTATGTGCTGGGGATCATAACAGATAAAATGATAAGCAAGGGACTTCCCTTTATTATACAGGGAAAACAGCAGAGATTTCATAGCCAGACTAACCTGTGTTTGTAGCCTAGCTTTAACCATTTACCTTGAACAAGTTGTTCAACTCCACCAAGCCTCAGTCTCCCCATCTTTAGAATTAATGTGAGAATATCTGGCTCAGAGAAGTGAGATAATTAAATAAGAAAAGTTTCTAAAGAGCCTAGTATAGGGGGTAGCCAAAAATTATCAACTTAAGTTGTTTTTCTAGGAGGATGGAGTAGACATACTTTTTCATATTCTGCCCACTAAGTATAATGAAACTCTGGAAATTATTTATAAAACAAAACAAAAGGAATGTATGACAAGGTGAAGAGAAGAAGGAAGATCCACTAGGGACCTCAGAACCTGAAGATTGACACAGTGGTTAGTTCCTTGGGTTTTCATTTTGCCTGATAAATCCAAGACTTGGAGCTGAAGAAGTCTGCAACCTTGCAAACACCAAATGGGCACATATATTTAAATTCCTAATGAAAGCCTGTTCTCTGTAGTCAAAGGACAAGAAAATGGGCAGCCAAGCAAGACATAAAACTCTTGAACGATAACCACTCTATTCCAGACAAACACCGCAGAAAAACTAACGTGTCTCTCCTCTTCTCCACAAGCCAGCAAAGCCCAAGCATGAAGGATGGACTTCCACCTGCACCAGGCTGTTTAATAAGGTGTACCCAGCCCCCAGCGGGGTGGTATCAGAGGAAGTCTAGTGGAGAGTCAGGAAATTCACTAACACCCATAGTAACAAACTTATCCTACCACCATGGTGCCAGTGGAGGCCAGGTGGAGAACAATAACCAGGAAGTCCTACCACTTCCAGACAAGGAGGTATCAATGAGGACCTATTGGGAAATCAACCCTCCCACCTCTGCCCAGCAGTGCTGGGGAGTTCCCTCACCTTGGTGTCAATGGAAGCCAAGTGGGAAACCTGCACTTATACCCCTACTTGACAGTATGAAGCGATACCCTCTTTACACACCAAAGAATCTGAAAAAAATATTTAAATAATATTCAGCATTATACGGTAATACTGAGGTTGTTCAGGTTCCCATAAAAATCACTTGTCATGCTAAATACCAGTAACATCTCAAACCGAATGAGAAAAGACAATGAACAGACAAAAAACACAATGGCATACATATTGGAATTACCTAGCAAAAATTGTAAGCCCCCATGATAAAAATATATTAATAAGCAATTGCAAAAACACTAGAAACAAATGAAAAAATAGTCTCAACACAGGGATAGAAGATATAAAGAACTAGATAGAAATTTAAAACCAAAAAGTACAAACACCGAAATTTTAAAAACTCAATGGATGATCTCCAAAGTAGAATAAAGGGGACAATAGAAAGAATTGTTGAACTTAAAAACATAATAATAGAAATTAAACAACTGAACCACAATGAAAAAAATGCAAAAAAAAAAAAAACCAAAAAACAAAAAACAGTGCCTCAAAGACCTGTGAGACTATAACTAAAGATCTAGCAATTATGTCATTGGAATCCCAGAGGGAGAAGAAAGAGGCAGAGTTGAAACGGTACTCAAAGAAATAACGAGTGAAACTACTCATATTTGACAAAACACATAAACCTACAGATTGAAGAAGATGAGCAAGTCTCAAGCCAGATAAACTCAACCAAATCCATGCCAAGACACATCAGAGGAAAAGTTTTGAAAACTAAACACACGGAAGATAATTCTTGAAAGCAGTGAGAGATAAATGACACTTACACTGTAAAAACAAGTTGAATGATAGCAGATTTCTCATGAGAAACCACAGAGGCTGGAAAAAAGTGGCACATTTTTAAGTGCTGAAAGAAAAGAACTGTCAACCTGGAATCTTATGTACAACAAAAATATCCTTCAGGAATGAAGGAAAATCAAGACAGTCTCAAATTTAAAAAAAAAAAAAAAAAAAAAGGAATTTGTCACCAGTAGAACTATCCTAAAAGAATGGCTAAAGTAATTACATAAACAAAAATAAAATAACAAAAGAAGAAATCTTGAAACATCAAAAGGAAAGGAAGAACAATGAAAAAGGTTAAAATATGAATAAGTATAACACATTTTTCTTGAGTTTTATCAAGAGGATTAAAATAAAAATTAGATTATTGCCTGATATGGTTTTAAATTTGTGAAAAGGAAATATTTAAGACAATTATAAACAGGGAAAGTAAAAGATGATACACTTCACTTGAGTGACATTGGTAAAATGTCAACAGTAGTAGCCTGTAATGTAATGCATATATAATGTAATACTTAATCAGTTTTTAAAAAGCTATGCCGGGCGCGGTGGCTCAAGCCTGTAATCCCAGCACTTTGGGAGGCCGAGACGGGCGGATCACGAGGTCAGGAGATCGAGACCATCCTGGCCAACACGGTGAAACCCCGTCTCTACTAAAAAATACAAAAATAACTAGCCGGGCAAGGTGGCGGGCGCCTGTAGTCCCAGCTACACGGGAGGCTGAGGCAGGAGAATGGCGTAAACCCGGGAGGCAGAGCTTGCAGTGAGCTGAGATCCGGCCACTGCACTCCAGCCTGGGCGACAGAGCGAGACTCCGTCTCAAAAAAAATAAAAAATAAAATAAAAAAATAAAAAGCTATGCAAGGAGATACACCCAAAAACATTATAGATTAACTGAAATAGAATTTTTGAAAAAGTTCAAGTAATTAACAATAAGGCATGAAAAAGTAAGCAGACAAAAACAGAGAGGAAAAACAGAAAACAAAAAACAAAATGGAAAACTTAAGGCCTAACATATTAATAACTACCTAAAATGTAAATGGTTAAAATACACCAGTTAAAGGGCAAAGACTATGGGGAGAAAAGGAAACTGATCCAACCTCATACTGTCTACAAGAAGCTAAATTTAAATACAACTATATAGGTTGAAAGTAAAAGAATGAAAAATACATAACACACAAACATTAGTCAAAAGAAAACAGGAGCTTCTGTATTAGTATCAGATAATGTAGACTTCAGTACAAAGAAAATTACCAGAGACAGCGAGCAAGATTACATAATGATGAAAGAGTCAGTCCACCAAGAAGACACAACAATCCTCAATATATATGCACCAGAAACAGCTGCAAAATATCTGAAACTTAAACTGATAGAAATGAAAAAATAAATCCATAATTATATTTGCCAACTTTAACACCCCTTTCTCTTAATAACATATAGAACAACTGACAGGAAAATCAGCAAGGATATAGAAGAACCCAGTAACACAATCAACCAACAGGATAGAATTCACTTCTGTAGAACATGCCACCCAATTACAGCAAAATACACATTTACTTGAAGTGTCCCTGAAATATATACCAAGTTAGACGATACCTTGTGCCATAAAACAAATTTCAACAGATATTTAAAAAATTGAAATCATAGTAGTATCTGTTATCTTACAACAATGGAATGAAATCAAACCAGAAATCAATAACGGAAAATATTCAAAACTTGGAAGCTAAATAACACATTTATAAATAATACATGTATTGAAGAGAAAGTATCAGGAAATTTTAAAAATACATTGAATGAAAATACAATGTACTGAATTTGTGAGACACAGTCAAAACAATGCTGAAAGGGAAATTTACAGTATTAAATGCTTATATTAGCAAATAGAAAGTCTCAAATCTATAATCTAAGCTCTCACTTTAAGAATCTGAAGAGAGGTGGGCGCCAAGATGGCTGACTAGGAACAGCTCCAGTCTGCAGCTCCCAGCGTGAACAATGCAGAAGACCAGTGATTTCTGCATTTCCAACTGAGGTACAGAATTCATTTCACTGGGGCTTGCCAGACAAGTGGGTGCAGCGCACGGAGCAGGGTGGGGCATCGCCTCACCGGGAAGCACAAGGGGTCTGGGAATTCCCTTTCCTAGCAAAGGGAAGCTGTCAGGCACAGCACCTGGAAAATCGGGACACTCCCACTGTAATACAGCGCTTTTGCAACCGCCTTAGCAAAAGGCACACCAGGAGATTATATCCTGAGCCTGACTCGGAGGGTCCCACGCCCAGGGAGCCTCGCTCACCGCTAGCACAGCAGTCTGAGATGAACTGCAAGGTGGCAGCAAGGCTGGGGGAGGGGCGCCCACCATTGCTGAGGCTCCAGTGGATAAACAAAGCAGCTGGGAAGCTCCAACTGGGTGGAGCCCACTGCAGCTCAAGGAGGCCTGCCTGCCTCTGTACACTCCACCTCTAGGGGCAGGGCATAGCTGAACAAAAGGCAGCAGAAACTTCTGCAGACTTAAACGTCCCTGTCTGACAGCTTTGAAGAGAGTAGTGGTTCTCCCAGCATGGAGTTTGAGATCTGAGAACAGATAGACTGCCTCTTCAAGTGGGTCCTTGACCCCCGACTAGCCTAACTGGGAGGCACCTCCCAGTAGGGGAGTGACTGACACCTCATAAGGCCGGGTGCCCCTCTGAGACACAGCTTCCAGAGGAAGGATTAGGCAGCAACATTTGCTGTTCTGCAGCCTCCACTGGTGATAGCCAGGCAAACAGGGTCTGGAGTGGACCTCCAGCAAACTCCAACAGACCTGCAGCTGAGGTCCTGACTGTTAGAAGCAAAACTAACAAACAGAAAGGACATCCACACCAAAACCCCATCTGTATGTCACCATCATCAAAGACCAAAGGTAAATAAAACCACAAAGATGGGAAGAAACCAGAGCAGAAAAGCTGAAAATTCTAAAAATCAGAGCACCTCTTTTCCTCCAAAGGAACGCAGCTCCTCGCCAGCAACGGAACAAAAGTGGACAGAGAATGACTTTGACGAGTCAAGAGAAGACGGCTTCAGATGACTGGTAATAACAAACTTCTCTGAGCTAAAGGAGGATGTTCGAACCCATCACAAAGAAGCTAAAAACTGTTAAAAAGAGTAGGTGAATGGCTAACTAGAATAAACAGTGTAGAGAAGTCCTTAAATGACCTGATGGAGCTGAAAGTCATGGCATGAGAACTATGTGATGCATGCACAAGCTTCAGTGGCTGGTTTAATCAAATGGAAGAAAGGGTATCAGTGACTGAAGATCAAATGAATGAAATGAAGCGAGAAGAGAAGTTTAGAGGAAAAAAAAGAGTAAAAAGAAATGAACAAAGCCTCCAAGAAATATGGGACTATGTGAAAAGACCAAATCTACGTCTGATTGGTGTACCTGAAAGTGACGGGGAGAATGGAACCAAGTTGGAAAACACTCTGCAGGATATTATCCAGGAGAACTTTCCCAACCTAGTGAGGCAGGCCAACATTCAAATTCAGGAAATACAGAGAATGCCACAAAGATACTCCTCGAGAAGAGCAACTCCAAGACACATAACTGTCAGATTCACCAAAGTTGAAATGAAGGCAAAAATGTTAAGGGCAACTGGAGAGAAAGGTTGGGTTACCCACAAAGGCAAGCCCATCAGACTAACAGTGGATCTCTTGGCAGAAACTCTATAAGCCAGAAGAGAGTGGGGGCCAATATTCAACATTCTTAAAGAAAAGAATTTTCAACCCAGAATTTCATATCCAGCCAAACTAAGTTTCATAAGTGAAGGAGAAATAAAATCCTTTACAGACGAGCAAATGCTGAGAGATTTTGTCACTACCAGGCCTGCCCTACAAGAGCTCCTGAAGGAATCGCTAAACATGGATGGAAAGGAACAACCGGTACCAGCCACTGCAAAAACATGCCAAATTGTAAAGACCATCGAGGCTAGGAAGAAACTGCATCAACTAACGAGCAAAATAACCAGCTAACCTCATAATGACAGGATCAGATTCACACATAAAAATATTAACCTTAAATGTAAATGGGCTAAATGCTCCAATTAAAAGACACAGACTGGCAAATTGGATAGAGTCAAGACCCATCAGTGTGCTGTATTCAGGAGACCCATCCCATAGGCAGAGACACACATAGGCTCAAAATAAAGGGATGGAGGAAGATCTAACTAGCAAATGGAAAACAAAAAAAGGCAGGGGTTGCAATCCCAGTCTCTGATAAAACAGACTTTAAACCAACAAATATCAAAAGAGACAAAGAAGGCCATTACATAATGGTAAAGGGATCAATTCAACAAGAAGAGCTGACTATCCTAAATATATATGCACCCAATACAGGAGCAACCAGATTCATAAAGCAAGTCCTTAGAGACCTACAAACAGACTTAGACTCCCACATATTAATAATGGGAGATTTTAACACCCCACCGTCAACATTAGACAGATCAACGAGACAGAAAGTTAACAAGGATATCCAGGAATTGAACTCAGCTCTGCACCAAGCAGACCTAATAGACATCTACAGAACTCTCCGCCCCAAATCAACAGAACATACATTCTTCTCAGCACCACATCATACTTACTCCAAAATTGACGACATAGTTGGAAGTAAAGCACTCCTCAGCAAATGTACAAGAACAGAAATTATAACAAACTGTCTCTCAGACCACAGTGCAATCAAACTAGAACTCAGGAACAAGAAACTCAATCAAAACTGCTCAACTACATGGAAACTGAACAACCTGCTCCTGAATGACTACTGGGTACATAATGAAATGAAGGCAGAAATAAAGATGTGCTTTGAAACCAACGAGAACAAAGACACAGCATACCAGAATCTCTGGTACACATTTAAAGCAGTGTGTAGAGGGAAATTTATAGCACTACATGCCCACAAGAGAAAGCAGGAAAGATCTAAAATTGACACCCTAACATCACAATTCAAAGAACTAGAGAAGCAAGAGCAAACACATTCAAAAGCTAGCAGAAGGCAAGAAATAACTAAGATCAGAGCAGAACTGAAGGAGTAGAGACACAAAAAATCCTTCAAAAAATCAATGAATCCAGGAGCTGGTTTTTTGAAAAGATCAACAAAATTGATGGACCACTAGCAAAACTAATATAGAACAAAAGAGAGAAGAATCAAATAGACACAGTAAAAATGATAAAGGGGATATCACCATCAATCCCACAGAAATACAAACTACCATCAGAGAATACTGTAAACACCTCTACTCAAATAAACTAGAAAATCTAGAAGAAATGGATAAATTCCTCGACACATACACCCTCCCAAGACTAAATCAGGAAGAAGTTGAATCCCTGAATAGACCAATAACAGGCTCTGAAATTGAGGCAACCAAAAAAGTGCAGGACCAGATGGATTCACAGCCAAATTCTACCAGAGGTACAAAGAGGAGCTGCTTCCATTCCTTCTGAAACTATTCCAATCAATAGAAAAAGAGGGAATCCTCCCTAACTCATGTTATGAGGCCAGCATCATCCTGATACCAAAGCCTGGCAGAGACTCAACAAAAAAAAGAGAATTTTAGACCAATATCCCTGATGAACATTGATGCAAAAATCCTCAATAAAATACTGTCAAACTGAATCCAGCAGCACATCAAAAAGCTTATCCACCACGATCAAGTTAGCTTCATCTCTGGGATGCAAGGCTGGTTCAACATACACAAATCAATAAATGTAACCCTTCATATAAACAGAACCAAAGACAAAAACCACATGATTATCTCAATAGATGCAGAAAAGGACTTTGACAAAATTCTCAATCAACTAGGTATTGATGGGATATATCTCAAAATAATATGAGCTATATATGACAAACCCACAGCCAATATCATACTGAATGGCAAAAACTGGAAGCATTTCCTCTGAAAACTGGCACAAGACAGGGTTGCCCTCTCTCACCACTCCTATTCAACATAGTGTTGGAAGTTCTGGCCAGGGCAATCAGACAAGAGAAAGAAATAAAGGGTATTCAGTTAGGAAAAGAGGAAGTCAAATTGTCCCTGTTTGCAGATGACACATAGTTGAAAGTAAAGCACTCCTCAGCATCGGGTTTAGAAATGGGGTTTAGAAAACCCCATGATCTCAGCCCAATATCTCCTTATGCTGATAAGCAATTTCAGCAAAGTCTCGGGATACAAAATCAATGTGCAAAAATCACGAGCATTCCTATCACCAATAACAGACAAACAGACAGCCAAATCATGAGTGAACTCCCATTCACAATTGCTTCAAAGAGAATAAAATACCTAGGAATCCAACTTACAAGGGATGTGAACGACCTCTTCAAGGAGAACTACAAACCACTGCTCAGTGAAATAAAAGAAGACACAAACAAATGAAGAACATTCCATGCTTATGGATAGGAAGAATCAATATTGTGAAAATGGCCACACTGCCCAAGGTAATTTATAGATTCAATGCCATTGCCATCAAGCTACCAATGACTTTCTTCACAGAATTGGAAAAAACTACTTTAAAGTTCATATGGAACCAAAAAAGAGCCTGCATTGCTAAGACAATCCTAAGCCAAAACAACAAAGCTGGAGGCATCATGCTACCTGACTTCAAACTATACTATAAGGCTACAGTAATCAAAACAGCATGGTACTGGTACTACCAAAACAGAGATATAGACCAATGGAACAGAATAGAGCTCTTCAAAATAATACCACACATCTAAAACCATCTGATCTTTGACAAACCTGACAAAAACAAGAAATAGGGAAAGGATTCCCTATTTAATAAACAGCGCTGGGAGAACTGGCTAGCTTTGTGTAGAAAGCTGAAACTGGATCCCTTCCTTACACCTCATACAAAAATCAATTCAAGATGGATTAAAGACTTAAATGTTAGACCTAAAACCATAAAAACCCTAGAAGAAAACCTAGGCAATACCATTCAGGACATAGGCATGGGCAAGGACTTCATGACTAAAACACTAGAAGCAATGGCAACAAAAGCCAAAATTGACAAATGGGATCTAATTAAACTAAAGAGCTTCTGTACAGCAAAAGATACTACCATCAGAGTGAACAGGCAACCTACAGAATGGGAGAAAATTTTTACAATCTACCCATCTGACAAAGGGCTAATACCCAGAATCTACAAAGAACTTAAGCAAACTTACAAGAAAAAATCAAACAACCCCATCAAAAAGTGGGCAAAAGATATGAACAGACACTTCTCAAAAGAAGACATTTTCTCACACCAGTTAGAATGGCGATCATTAAAAAGTCAGGAAACAACAGTTGCTGGAGAGGATGTGGAGAAATTGGAACACTTTTACACTGTTAGTGGGACTGTAAACTAGTTCAACCATTGTGGAAGACAGAGGCGATTCCTCAAGGATCTAGAACTAGAAATACCATTTGACCCAGCAATCCCATTACGGGGCATATACCCAAAGGATTATAAATCATGTTGCTATAAAGATACATGCACACATATGTTTATTGCAGCACTATTCACAATAGCAAAGACTTGGAATCAACCCAAATGTCCATCAATGATAGACTGGATTAAGAAAATGGGGCACATATACACCATGTAATGCTATGTAGCCATAGAAAAGTATGAGTTCATGTCCTTTGCAGGGACATGGATGAAGCTGGAAACCATCATTCTGAGCAAACTATCACAAGGACAGAAAACCAAACACTGCATGTTCTTACTCATAAGTGGGAATTGAACAATGAGAACACATGGACACGGGGTGGGGAACATCACACGCTGGGGCCATCACACACTGGGGCCTTTTGCGGGGTGGGGGATGGGGGAGGGATAGCATTAGGAGATATACCTAATGTAAATGATGAGTTAATGGGTGCAGCACACCAACATGGCACATATATACATATGTAACAAACCTGTACATTGTGCACATGTACCCTAGAACTTAAAGTAAAATAAATAAATAAATAAATAAATAAATAAATAAGAACCTGAAGAAGAACAGAAACCCAAAGCAAGCAGGAGAATAATAAACATAAGAGCAAAAACCAATAAAAATTAAAACAGAAAAATAATAGAAAAAATCAATGAAACAAAAAGCTGGTTCTTGGAAAAAGTCAATACAATTACCAAACCTCCATCAATCCTAAAAAAGAAAGAGAGAGACAAGACATAAATTACTAATGCCAGCAGTTGAACAGAGGATATCTCTACAGACTGTGCTGACATCAAAAAGATAACAAAGAAATACTATAAGCAACTCTACACACATAAATTAGACAACTTCAATGAAATGAGCTGATTTCTAGAAAAACATGGACTCCACAACTCACCTGACATAAAATAGATTATTTGAATACCTCTATAACTATTAAGAATATTTAATTCATATTTAAAAGTTCTGATAAAAAGATATCTCCAAGCCCTAGATGGTTTCACTAGAAAATTCTATCAAATGTTTAAAGAATTAACAGCAATTCTAAACAGTGTCTTTCAAAAGATAGAAGAGAAAGAAATAATTTGCGATGATTTTATGAAGTTAATATTACCCTGATTTTAAAAAAACACAAAGATGATATTTTTTAAAGTTACAGACCAAGATCCATCATAAATATAGACATTAAAATCTTTAACAAAATATTAGCAAATATAATTTAACACTATACAAAAAGGGTTACACCATAACCAAGATTTATTTCAGGGAAGTAAGGCTGGTATGATCAATCAAGGCCAGGTGCAGTGGCTCATGCCTATAAACCCAGCTCTTTGGTAAGCTAAGGCAGGAGGATTAGTTGAGCACAGGAATTCAAGACAAGTCTGGGCAACAAGGCAAGACCCTGTCTCTAGAAAAGAAAAAAAAGTCAATAAATGTAAATGATCATATTATCATGCTAAAAAGTTAAAATCACACGATTATATCAATGCAGACAAAGCATTTTAAAAAATCACACCCATGTATAATTAAACTCCCAGAAAAGTTAAAATGAAGGGAATTTTGTCAGCTTGATAACAAACACTTACAAAAAGCCCAAGCTAACCTTATACTTACTGGTGAAACACTGTATTATTCATAACATCAGGAACAAGTCAAAGATCTCTGCTCTCACCACTGTTATTCATAGTGTTGGAAAATCTAGCCAATGCAATGAGGCAAAAGAAGGAAGTAAAAAGCATACAAATCAGAAAGCAAGGAATAAAGTGACTCCTATTTGTAGATGGTATAATTTTCCATGCAGATAATCCCAAGGAATCTACAACAAAACCTCCCAGAGTTAGTAAGAGTTTATAAATGTCATAGAATACAAGATCAACACTCAATCAATTGTATTTCTGTATGATAGTGATGAAAACATAACACTGAAATTTAAAATATAATACTACTTAGAATCACTTTAAAAATGAAATACTTACAAGTAAATATAATAAAACATGTATAAGACCTGTACATTGACAACTACAAAATGCTAATGAAAGGAATCAAAGAAGATAAAAATAAATGGGGAGATATACCATGTTCATGGACTGCAAGACAGTATAGCAAAGATGTCAATTCTTGCCAAATTGACATACAGGTTTAATGCAACTGCTATCAAAATACCAGCAAATTTTTTTTGTAAATATAGATGAGATTATTCAAAAAATCATATGAAAAGCAAAGGACTTAGAATAAATTTTTAAAAACAGTTTTGAAAAAGACAAGCAAAATGGGAGAAATCACTCTACCCAATGGGAAGGCTTACAATATAACTACAATAATCAAAACAGTGTATCTCTTGGCAAAGAGATAGACATTTAGATTTACAGAACAGAATAGAGATCCCAGAAATAGACCCACACAAATGTGCCTAACTGATTTTTGGCAAGAGGAAAAAGCAATTCAATGGAGGAATGATAGCCTTTTCAATAAAGAGTGTGGGAGCAATTAGACATGCATAGGCAAGAAAATGAACGCTGGTCTAAATCTCACACATCATACAGAAAGTACCTCAAAATGGATCATATATTTAAATATGAAATGTAAAACTATAAAACCTTTAGAAAAACATAGGAGGAAATCTTCAGGATCGAAGACTAGGCAAAAAGTTTTCAGATGTGACCACCAATAATATGACCCCCAAAAGGAAATACTGATACATTGGACATCATAGAATTAAAAACTTTTGTTCTGTAAAATACCCTGTTAAGAGGATGAAAACACAAGGAACAGATGGGGATAAATTATTTGCAAACCAAATATCTGATAAAGGAGTAGTATCTAGGATATAAAAGAACTCTCAAAATTCAACAGTACAAGAAACAATTGAATTAGAAAGTGAGCAAAAGACACATTTTACCGAAGTGAATATACAGATGGCACAAATAAGCACATGAAAAAGATATGCAACATCATTATTTATTAGGGAAATGCAAACAAAGAACACAATGAGATCACTACACACCTACCAGAGTGCCTAAACGCGAAACAAAACAACAAATATCGATGACACCAAGTGTTGATGAGGATGCAGAAAAAATGGATCACTCATACGTCACTAATAGGAATATAAAATGATACAGCCTCTCTGAATCTGGAAAGCAGTTTGGTTTCTTATGAAATTAAGCATGCAACTGCCATATGATGCAGCAATGTCTCTCCAGAGCTTTTATCCTAGAGAAATGGAAACCTATTCTTGTAGGTTGAATTATTTACCTCAACAAGATATGTGGAAATCCCAACACCCAGTACCTTTGGATATGACCACACTTAGAAATAAAGTCTGTGATGATGTAGTTCACATAAGGTCATACTGGATTAGGGTGAGCACTAATTCCAATACGACCGGCGGCCTTATAAAGAGAGAAGAGACACAGAGTCTCACTGGGGAGAAGGCCACGTGGAGATGGAGACAGAGACTGCAGCAATGCAACTACAAGCCAAGAACATCAGGAATTGCAGGCCACACCAATATCTTGGAGACAAGCATGGGACAGATTCTGTCTTGGAACTTTCAGAAGAAAGCAACCCTGTGCTTTGGTTTGGCTGCATCCCCATCCAAATTTCACCTTGAATTGTCATAATTACCACAGATCAAGGGCAGGGCCAGGTGGAGATAGTTGAACCATGGGGGTGGTTTCCTCCATACTCTCTTCATGGTAGTGAATAAATCTTATGAGATCTGATGGTTTTATAAATGGGACTTCCCCTGCACAAGCTCTTGCCTGCCGCCATGTAAGACATAACTTTGCTCCTCATTCACCTTCCACCATGATTGTGAGGTTGCCCCAGCCATGTGGAACTACGAGTTCATTAAACCTCTTTCCTTTTAAATTACCCAGTCTAGGGTATGTCTTTCTTAGCAGCGTGAGAGTGAACTAATACACCCTGCCAACACTTTAAGACTGCTGGTCTCTAAACTGTGAGAGAATAAATTTCTGTTGTTTTAAGCTACCCAGTCTGTGGTACTTTGTTATGGCAGCCCTGGAAAACAATTATGTTCTCATAAAAATCTGTACATGAACACTCATAGAAGCTTTATGCACGAGGGCCCTAAACTGGAAACAACCCAAATGTCTTTCAGTGGGTGAATGGTTAAACAAACTAGTGCCTCCATGTCATGGAATACTACCCAGCAATTTAAAACACACACACTCTATAGACATAGATAACAATCAGAATGAATTATGCTGAGTAGAAAAAGTCAATCCCAAAAGGTTACATACCGTATGACTCTATTTGTATGACATTCCTGAAATGACAAATGATAGAAATGGAAAGCAGGTGAGCATTTGGCAGGGATTAAGGAGAAGGTGGGGGGACAGAAGGGAAGTGGAGGTTGCTATAAAAGGACAGTGTTCCAGATCCTTGCTGTAATGAAATGTGCTGTGTCATGACTGCCAGTGTCAACAACCTGGCTGCAAGATTGTACTATGGGATACAATATTTTCTGCAGGATATTATCATGGGGAGAAGCGAGTAAAGCGTGCATAGCATCTCTATATATTATTTCTTACAACTGTATGTCAACATACATTTATCTTGAAATAAAATAGTTAAAAATAAAAATAAAAAAACTATGTGTTCTAGTTCAATTTAAGAGTTTTTCAAAATACTGATTCTCTTGCATCTCCATCACCAAGCAACCTACAGTCTTATGGGTAGTTGTGTAAACAACTAGCAATCATATAAGATGATCAAAATCATCCCATTGATGTGCCTGTAGCACTTTACCAATATTTCCAGAATTACAACTATGTTTCCACCCGTCTCTAGTGCTAGGGGGCAGGGACACACTCATGCACGCATGCTCACGCACAGACACATCTTTACCGATGCTTGGGTCTCCTGATCACACCACAGTGCTGGAATTCTTACAAATGAAGTTATATTTAAACTAAGCCCAAAAGATCATAAGTGTGTGGTCATGAGTATGAAGCCGAACCTCAGGGTGAAGGAATGTGGGGCCCACTATTTACTGAGGACCAAGCTGCTCTGTGGATCATATAGGTCATCTCTTTATCCTCAACAAGGTCAGAACCACTGACAATTAAAAGACAAAGAACCTTAACTGTAGGGAAATGATGTAGATCTCAAAGTTCCGCAGCTCCTTGCCCTCGACCTCCTGGGGCGTTCTTTCACTATCTGTGCGTATTGCTGTAAGCAAAGACACTGGGTCTGAAAAGGCATGTGCCAATGGCTGGCCGTTCATGCTCTTCTTTCATTTAGCACATGTCAAATGAGTGCACACCGCATGCTGAGCTCTTTTCTGGGTGATGGGATGTAGCAGCGATCTCGATCGGCGTCACTCCTGCTCTCCCAAAGCTCACATTCTAGTGCAGAGACTTGCACAATAAACAATAATCCACAAATCGTGCAACTCAGGTGGTGACAACATGCAGACATAAGGATGATAGATGACTGATGTGCGGGGAGGGAGAGGGCACAGAGCAGGCCACCCAGGATAGGGATCCAGGAAGGGCCTAATAATGTGACATCTGGAATGAGGACAAGGAGACACTCAGGTGATGAACAGGGGCAGAGTGAGGAGAACTCGTAAAGCCCTGGAACAGGAATGAGCCTGGTGTGTTCAAGGAACAGGGAGGCCAGGCGTGACTGCCCAGAGAGGAGGGCAGGAGTGAGGCACGCGGAGAACAATGCTTTTCCAGTAAAACTACCTCAACCGGAAAACGCATGATACATTTCTAAAATGCAGAGGAGGACTTCACACAGCCCATGTTCCTTGTCACAATTCTCAAGAAAACATTGTCTTTAATTAAATATCAAGAGGAACTGCTACATTAATCTAAAGATGTAAAAGCCATATCACTAACATCATTTATTGATAAAATATGTGTTATGTCATCTCAATATAGCAACCAATACCAAACTACACCAAAGAAAGTAACGACAGGAGGATTTTTAGCGGACATGGAATAACTCTAGTCATCCAGTGAATGTCAAGGAAAGATCCACACCACAGCAAGTGAGGCCTTACAGGTGGTGATGAAGATTTTGGATTTTATTCCACGTGTGAGAGAAGACTATTAAGAAGGTTTTAAGAGGGGCAGTAAAAGGAAGTGATTTACATTTTAAGAAGATAATTCCAGTTCCCACATAGAGAATGGGCTGGAGATAGAAGGTGAAACCTGTTCGAGAGCCAACTGATGGGCAGGCCAGGGCTGACAGAGGTGAGGGGCCAGGGTGGCAGCACCCGGAGGGGAGGACTCAGGTTTGGGAAGTGTCAGAGGTGGAGCACCAGGATTAACTTCACATGGAGATGAAAGAGAGCAGGGACTCAAGGATGATTCCTGCCTCTGACCTCGTTCTGTGGTGGATAATCATGCCAACAGCCAAGACGTGGAGGGCTGGAGAGGAGCAGTTCAGGCACGAGGTTTTCAGACACTGACCAGACATCAGGCAGAGAGCCGCAAGGTCAGTGCTCCATAGAGGACGTCCTCACCTAGGGGAGAGGTCGGAGGTAGGGAAGCACACGCGGGAGTTATCCGCACACATCCACACACAGTCACAGGACCACAGGACGCCGTCTAGGAGAAGGTGCCATAGAAAAGAGGGTGAAGGACTGTGTCCCAGACACACCGACATTTAGAGTCTGGACTCAGGCAGAACAGCTCGCAGCAGAGACAAGCGAAGGTGGAGGAGCTGGAAGAGTGTGGTGAGACTCACACGGCAAAAGCTGTTGAACAATGTAACTCATCCCAAGAACTGCAGGATTAGAGTCCCAGAAAGTTCCCATACACACAAAAAAAGGTTAGATCATATTTTCTTCTAATAGAAAAATAGTTAATGCCTCATATAATGTAAAGTAGTCACATCAAATAATTATGCTGCCATTAAGAAGGATGTATATCTTACTTTTTTTTTTTTTTTTTTTACTTTAAAGCTCAAATGATGTAGTATAATTTATGGGGCAATTTCTGTTAGAGTATTGTGAACTAGCCAAGGAATTCCAAAATATTCATCAAGAGTTTTCTTTGTTTTAAATTGAGAAAGTCCAGCTGTAATTGCCCTTGTAAAACTTCTTGCACAGAATAAGAAGTTAAAAATTGATGAGAGTTTGGTCACAGGGAGATACAGTAGTTGGCAATCAAAGATACTTTTTAACATGATATTAAATTTTGAACAGTATCAAATAATTTATAAATAAGAAAAGCTGAGAACATACACAAATGAGAAAGAAAAAAGGGACAAAGCAGAAGAAGTACAAGTTTAAAGGCTGAGAAAAAATCAAACTGAAGTTTACACCTATCGCTCTTTCAAGTATCATGGAAAGAAGCAAACTAAAGTACTGAGTGAAATTTCCACGTTTTCCATTTTCCTCCCGGGGTCCTCATTTACAAGAGGGATGTATATGACTAAGAGATGAACAGAGGACACCTGCTGTCAGGAATGCATTTCAGAAGCATCTCTCAGGCCTCTGTGCCCCGCCTAGCCCAGGCTCCTGTGACATCTCAGTCTACATTGGCAAGCCGGGACATGAAACGCAGCGTCCACCCCTGCCCGTGGTGACAAGCACAGGTGCCTCCCACCCAGCCTGCTGACTCAAACCCCGTTCCTGAAGTCTTTGAGCTGTGTGAAATCTAACACGCATGGCGTTCAAAGCCCTCTCAAATCGGGCCCTGAAATCTATCATCAGGCCTTAAAACTGTGTTCTCCCCAACACAAGCCATGTGCTTTACCACATTACTAACAATATGTGAAAAAGTAACAGAGAGGGCAAGTCCGTTTATTACTACGCCAAAAACAGCCCATGAAGATTTAAGTTCTGCAACGACCACAGGCCCCTAATGAGGAAGCACCAGGGCCGCTTACGTCCGAGCACTAAGGGAAACCCTCACTGCACCAGAAGCCCCGAGGCAGCCCCTGCCTTGCGCTGTGTGGGGCCGAACCTGGCTCCTCGCCTCGCCTCCCAGCACCTCTGCTCAGTTCCTGTTCCTGTCTTCAGTGTCTCCTCCCAGCCCCTGCCCTGCACTGTGTGGGGCCGAGCATGGCTCCTCGCCCCGTCTCCCAGCACCTCTGCTCAGCTCCTGTCCTCAGCGTCTCCCCCCAACCCCTGCCTCTGGCCTCTGTCTTCGACTGTCTCTACTGCCTTTGCTGGGGTCACTGCATGTAGCCCTACAATGCCCACGTGGCCAGGCCACCCCTTCTTCCTACACATGCTAACACAGAGGCCTTCTCAAGATACACCTGACCGTGCCGCTTCCCTCCCTAAAGTCTTTCACTGGGCCCCTGTTGCCCAGCGCAGGGGTCCGAGAGCCGTCGCTGTAAGGGCCAGAGAGGACGTATTTCTGCTTTGCCACCCTGCAGGCTCCGTCAGTGACTCAGCTCTCATGGCAGCGTGAGAGCAGCTCGCAGCTGCCCCGCTGTGCTCCCCAAGAACGCTGTGAAAGCTGGGCTGGGCTGCGTTGGCCAGCGGGTCACTATCCACCCGCCGCTGACCTAGAGGATAAAGCCTCATCTCTCCGTCCCAGGGTGTGAGGTGTTTGGTGCACCATGTTTGAGGTGTCCCAGCAGAACGTGAAAGGTGGTTAGGAGGCCGCAGCTGGGGGCAAAGGCCAGAAGTCACCTCTGTACCTTCCTGCATGCTGCTGCAGACCCAGCGCTGCCTACAGACAGGAAGCCTGTCACAAAAGGCCCCATGTCACATCCCTGATGCCCTTTGCACGTGACATCCCAGCCCCAGTAGCCCTCGCCTGGTCCCCTCCCTCACCAGTTTCATGCCTGCTCCCTGCACCCTGCACTTCTACTCCCGATCCACCTGAAAAGCATCACAGCCCCTGTCAGGCCACACCTGCACCTCGCATGGGCTTAGCAGAGTTTGCCAAGCAAAGCTGAGTGGCCGCTTAGCTGAGTCTTAAAACCCGTTCCGTCATCTAAGCAGGCTCTCTGGCTCCAGGTGGTTCCAGGTGGTGGGCTGTATGGTAAGCCCACATGCCGGGACATACCCACGGCTGCACCTCCTTCACCACAAAATTGGCACCTAGGTCCGACCCACATCCAACAAGATCACCTTTCGGTTAAACAGGCGTTCTGTTACCCTTCAGCTTCGTGAGCTGGCAGAGGCACCGTGAGATAAGAGGCAATACCGTATCCAGATAAAGAGCGATATCGTGTCCAGAACACGTGAACACTCGAGTGAAAACCTGTCATGGATCTCCTCCTCCCCAAATCTGGAAAAGGTTCTTCCCACGCGGTGCTGTTGAGATGACGCCCTGTCCTCCTCCTCCATTGCTCCGTGTGGATCCCTGCAGGGAGCAGGCCAGGCAGGCAGCAGTCAGGGGTAGATCAGCCCTGGTGAGAAGGACCCCACGGTGTTGGGCCAGGTACAGCCTCAACCCCTGCCATTGTGGTTCCTCTGCCTTGGAACAGCCCACGGAGCAGCCCCAGACAGAGGCTGGACCATCGCCCTAGTCCTGAAGCCTCTTTAGCGAATGTGCTTTCTGGTGGGCGGTGGGTGTCCCATGAGACTCACGGACCTGCACCCTGTGTACCCCTGTGGTCTTTCCCAGACCACATCCATTTCCTGACCTTCCTGCCAGGCTCTGACCAAACAGCTGGGCCATGTGTCACTGCCCAGGATCCTCCATACCTTTCCCAAAGGCCCCTTCTCGATTCACACAGCAAAGGCCCAGTGTGCTGCTTCAAGCCCCATCCCTGGGGTGACTGGCTGCAAACAGGGCCTGTTCCTGTCACTGGCTGTGAGGAACCAGGATGGAACCACTATTGTGAGTTGGTAGAGAAGGTGTCGGGTGCCAGCTCAGGGAGTGAACCCCCAATCCATCAACTCACCTCTGCACCATGGCCCTGCGCAGGCCCGACCCCAACGGTACATTATTCACTATGTGGTGAATCGTGGCTGCCCCTAGCCCCTTAGACTTGGTGTGTCTGACAAAATCCAGCTCACAAAGGCAAGAGCCAGCCATGGTCACCCCTATTCCACAGGGAGCCCTCGGTATCTGCCAGGGCCCAGTAGCCTGCTAGGAGCGTCTTTTCCATGGCAAATGGTTCTCTGGCACAGAAGGTGTAGCTCTGCTTTGAAAACCGGGGGGTCTAGGCCATGACTCCCTCCTGGGCTTGCTAGAGGATCCACTCCAGAGCAAAGCTCTCTGCCAGGCTACACCCATCCCCCGTGCCTCTGCGGGGTCCAGCCCGAGTGGCAGTGCAGCTCCCACAGTGGCCTCGCCCTGCATCAGAGGCTCCTCAGCCTTCAGCCCTCCGCACAGAGGAGTCAAATCAGTATTTCCAGGGACAGTTCTGTGCTTCTGAGTGGTTAGAGGTACAAGGTACAATAATTTGTCTTTTACCTTGAAAGGACTGTGCCAGCATGCCCCAGATCCTTGCATGTGAAACCTTGCTCTGACATGGCGGGAGCCTGAGTCTTTGCAGGGTTGGCCTGGGCTCCTCTGGCATGTGTGGTCTCACCAGGACCCCTAGAACACCTACCTGTTGTTCTCTGGGTCCAGTTAGCCTGGCGTTGTCAACTTAGGGGGACCCAAGAGACGTTCAGCAGCAGGTCCAGGCCACTGCACCCTGTTGATGGCGTTATGACAGACAGCAAGAGTTAACACAGCCTGGGGGTAAGACAGTCAGGACCACTGGTGCTCCTGACACACGGGTCTTCAGAGGAAGTGAGTCAGTGCCCGAGAAAGGCTGAAATCAGAAGTGATGTCAAGAGCCTGTGAGCTGGGCACAGCGGTATCTTCACGCCACACCTCCTGGAAAGCTCCACCTTGAAACATGCTGACGGGCTACTCCCTCTTCCGCATTCCACAGCCCTGCTTCCATGTGCGTTTCCATGACCTCATCCAGCGTGCTATGGTTTTGTGTTTGCACATCAGTCTTTTCCCCAGGATGGATGTTCCCTGGGGTCAGGATCCATGAATGTGTCCGCTCATCCCACCCACCTTCAGCAGTGCCCGCACAAATTAAAGATTCAACCAAAGGTGGTTGCATTAAATAGAAACGTATAAACTATCAGGATCAATACTCACAAAAGCAGTTGACTAAGGATACTGACTTATTGAAGGAAGAATATTATGTTTAAATGTGATAGAAAATGTTATGAAGCATGAGATGACCAAATCAAGGCTTTTCACTCCGCCTGGTTAACCTCGTGGAGTCTAGTTGGTGCCAGTTACATGCTAGCTGTTAGCAAAACAACAACAAAATACCACCTCCTTTAAATTGACTTGATTCTAGAATGTGTGTGTTAATATCATCCACTGTTCAACCACTGGGCAGATGTGTGTTGAGTCCCTACTGTGTGCCTGGCTTTGTGGTAGGCATAGAGGGTAGAACAAGTAGCGAAACCCAGTCTCTGCCCTCTTGAATGTTCTAGGTGCCAAGCAAGTGAATGAAATAGCACATTTAAGAAGTGGTCAGTTCTGTAAGTCCTGTGTATTATTGAGGAGGAGGTTTGAGGGTTGGAATTTGCAAGGAGCATTGCAGACAGGCCCGTGGAGGTGGCCATGGGGTTGTGGTATGAACCACGACTTGGAAGAGGCTGGGGCATAGCATGCGGTGAGGAGGACGCACTTCCCAAGGTAAAGGCAGGGCCAGGACCAGCCTCAGATGTGAGGGAAGGCCGAGTTCGGGCAACAGCCGGGAGTCCATTGTATTTGGTGGGGTGTCAGTCAGGAGAGGACCCTCTGAGGTGACCAGGCACAGAGGGTTTAGGATCTCCCAGCCTGTGTGAGAACTTGAGCTTTCACTCCCAGCGTCATTCCAGTGGGCTCCTCTGGCTGCTGAGAGGCACAAGTGCTCGTGACCAACAGAGGATGATGAGCCCGTGCAGGTGAGACCCACAGGGACAGAAACGTTAACAGTGGTTGTATTTGCATTCTAGGTATATTTTGAAGTCACAGCCAACAGTCTTTGTGGAAATTATTCTGTCAAAAAATAAAAGTCTGGACTACAAAACTTAAGGATTCTACTCCTAAATCAAACTGTGTCCCCCAAAACCCCCTTAGCAGAAAACAGCTCACAGAGCTGCACAGCCCCCAGGAGACCGCGTGGCCTCATGCCCACTTCACATGAGGCTGTGAAGGACAGTGGGTGAAGACAGATCTCCTGGGGCAGAGACAGTGGACCAGGGCATCACACCAGGACCAGAGGGGCCTGTGTTTCTTTTACAATGTGACACGTTGCTTCGCTGATGGACACTTCATTTCCTGACCCCCTCATAGCTCGGGGTGCTCATGTCAAATTCTAGCCAATGGGCCCTGGGGAAATGTTGGTGCCTATTCCAGGCCAGGCCCTTTCAGGGAGAAGGGTGCACCCCTGCTTTCTCTCTCTTTCCCACGGGCTGGGCTTCGCCCTGAAGGTGGGAGCTGGAGTGGCCAGGTGGACCACAGGTGTCAGCCTGCGTCATTTGGAGTCATGGTAGAGAGACCTGGGTGCCAAACGATGCCGGAGTTACCATGTCAACCCAAACCACATAGTCGGACTGAAATGTATTCATTTCTATTTTGTTCAGGCACTATCATTTCGGGTCTCTGATAGTTAATCCTATTCTAAATAATGCAGGTGGTCAGCAAATGAGGCCAGAAGGAAGGGCTGGACACTGCAGTCACCAGGAACAACTGTGTCCAGATATTAGGATGGGCAAGGGCAGAGCTGAAGGCAGAGATGAGGTTGGAGCCTCCAAGGAGCAGTACGGTACCAGTGTGGATGAGACCGAAGGAGCTGCAGGAGAGAGGGGACACCATGGAAGAACATAGCAGGTCGACGGGGTGAATACAAGCAGAGGGCTGTGCCCTCCATGAGGCAGGAAGTCACTGGAGGAATGTGAGCAGGACAATGACACCATCCTATTAGAGTTCTCACAGGACCTATCTGGCTGTTCAGTGGAGAACAGACTGTTGGGGACATAGATAGAATCAGGGTTCAGGTAGGAGGGAGAATAGGAAATTCAGGTAGGAAGGGAGGACCAGGGAGGCCAGGGAGGAGGAACCAGGAAGACTGCGTAGGAGGAACCAAGGAAACCAGGTAAACAAGAGAACCAGAGAGACCAGGTAGGAGCGAGGGCCAGGGAGACCAGGTAGGAGGCGAGGCCAGGTAGGAGGGAGAAGAGGGAGTCCAGGTAGGAGGGAGAAGAGGGAGTCCAGGTAGGAGACTAAGACAAAATTCCAAATGAGACATGACAGTGGCTCAGAGCGGGGTGGGAATTGTGGAGGTGACAACGAGCTAAATTCTGAACACATTTCAAAGGTAGTTTTCTTGGTCTGTTCAGGCTGCGATCATAAAATGCAATTGTACAAATAGGGAAACTGAGGCCCAAAACAGTTGAGTAATTCACTAAAGGCCACATAGTTGTAAGTGGCAGAAACACGATTCAAACCTAGATTCCTGACTCCAAAGTGCGTCCTCCCTCCGTGACCCTGTGCTGCTGGAGAATGACAGCCCAGCAGCCCAGAAGAAAGGCTGATGCTCAGACGGATTCTGTGGATGGCTCTTGATTAGCTCCGAAGCACAAGGTCATTCAAACACCTTCTCCAACAATTTATTCTTCCCCAAGGACAAACACTACAAAGAGCCAATTCTGAATTGTCAGAATGAGAACGTATTCCTTGTGGCAGAGGCCAAAATGCCACAAAATTCTCAGAAAATGAAGCACATTATGAAAATGAATGTGAATCTAAAAAGTCCTGGTAATCCCCTGTGCTCCTATCTGAGATTGTGTTGAATGCTTTGACATCTTCCCGCTGGAATTGTGCTGGTGACCACGTGTGCTCTCATCCTTGCAGAAGCAGTGGAGCCAACACGACTCCCCGGCAGCCTCGGGAGAGTCCCCTGGGGACGTGAAGCATTTCCAAGTCGCGAACAAAGGACCATTTGGTTCTGCAGAGAAGGGGCACATCTTTATTTGACTAAGAAAGATTTGTGAAAGAGAAAATTGTATTTAAGTCATAACAATGTGAGGATGTTTTTAAATCTAAGGATTTAACTTTCTTCTTAGCTCCCCCAGACATTTTGTTTGTTTGTTTGTTTTTTAATATTTGAGACTACTAAGACACCCAGTGGTCAGGGCCAAGACAGGCCCAGCTGTGGGATTTGCTCCTAACCAGTGATGCCTGCCTGGAGCATTCTCCAGATGGAGCCCTGCCTGAATCCAGGTCTGAAATGTCTATTGCATCCTCTCTCAACCAGGGTTCCATGAGGACATGAGGCCCTCAGAGTCGATTTGAGTGGCTTTACCTCAGTTCGCCCAAGGGTGGTTGCAGCCAGCGCAATTTGCACAGGAGGGAGGCTCACTGGAGGAACACGGCAGCCCCAGGCATGACACGTGATGCCTCCTTCTCTCACCCCGCCAGGAAGCTCGGTGTGTTTGCAGCATCTGCAGCCACAGGAGTAATTGTTCAGGGCTCATTTAAGTTAATCAGTAGGAAAACATAAGAGGCTCTTGCTTTGACTGCTTCAAGATAACAGGCCTGGAAACCCCAGTCAAAGTTCTCCTAGCGCTGGGTTAAAATGGGTCATGACATTTGGGGAGTGGGAAAGACAGTTTTTCTTGGAGATCTTGTTTGAAGGCCTGGATCTTTTGTTATTAATGATTTAGAAGAAAAGATACAACTTCTTCCTTGTTCATCTTTCTTAATGCTGTCAGATCACGAAACAGAACTTACCAATGTGCAGGGAATATTCTGAAGCAGGACTTTATTTTTCACTTAGCATGTGGGATCAGATGACCATTCCTTTGGTCTTTTCATTCATTGTTTGGAACGTGAGCTGCTGGGGAGCAGCAGGGGCTCGCAGGGGCCATCTCCTGGTTTGTCCCAAGCGGTCTTTGGTTTGGAGTTGGATTCCCATACAACAGCCACTCGTTCACTCACCAGCACATCACCACCCTGGGGTAAATGTCAGCTCCATTTTTCATTTTCTTTATCGGTTACTCAGCATCTCTCACGTGCCTTCTCCGCAGGAAGTCTGGGGTGCTCCCTTGCAGGGCTTTGAGGTCTGCCGGAGAGAACAGAGCCCAGGAGCTCTCAACCCAGGCAGGGATGGGCCTGGTGCCCAGCTGTCCCTGGCCTGGCCACGGCCTCTGCTGCTCTGCTCTGCTGCGGGGCCTGTTCAGCCTGACCTCATTTGAACTGCCTGGATTTCAGTTTCTGTAACTGAAAAGTCCCTAGCAAGTGGCTGGTCTAGAAGAACTTCCAGAATTCTGAGCAATCTTGCCCTGGAAGTGAATGCAGCTGCTGTCTGGCCTCCCCACCCTGAGGCCGCTTCCGCAGGGCCTGCCCCTTTCCAGCCGTGCAACTCGTATACCATCATCCATTGATCCTCAGAGAGAAGCGGCCAGCTGAAGCCAAACCACAGTCCCCTCCTTCAAGGTTTCAGTTTAACCCCTTCATCCCAAGTAGAGACAGGCCCCACGGGCCCTTGTGCCCCAAATCCACAGAGCCGGTGCCTGCCACTTTACATTTGCACAGCCCTAGACCAGCCAGACATCCAAAGCAGGTTCGTTGGCATAATTTAAAATGCTCTTGTGCCCACAAAGATTTGAGAATAACCAGATGACAGTGGGGCCTCATCTGTGGCTTGGTGCCAGAAATAATAAAGTACATGTCCCTAGTTTTCCATCAAGGCAAAGAAAATGACTTTGGAGGAGCAACTCACCGATGGTTCTGGAAACTCCCCTTGGGTGCTCCCTGACAATCCTGCTCGTGGGAAGTGTGCTGAGGCCAGGCACAGGGCAGGGGCATGCAGGGGCCAGGCATGGCAGCCAATGCCAGGTACAGGACAGGGGTGTGCCAAGGCTGAACACAGGACAGGGGCATGCCAAGGCTGAGCATGGGACAGGGGTGTGCCAAGGCTGAGCATGGGACAGGGGTGTGCCAAGGCTGAACACGGGACAGGGGCGTGCCAAAGCTGAGTATGGGACAGGGGCACGCCAAGGACAGGCACACAGGTGTTTATCACACACACACAGGTGCCTTTGGGAGAACAACCTGGAAGCATGTCCCTGTAGGCACCGCAGGGTCGCCTCAGCTCATCAACTTAGCAAACAGTCGCTGAGCACCTACGATGCCTTGGACTGTCTGGCTTCAGAGGATACAGAGTGGATGAGAAAAGTCCCTGACCACAAGGGTCTCATGTCCAGAAATAGGCCCACTTCAGGGCAGCTGGGCATGCTGTGGCAGGGTGGGGATAAACGCCAGGAGCTCACATGGAAGAGCAAGTAGAAGGAGAGAGGAAGAGAGAAGGGAAGAGAGACAGACAGGGACAGACAGGGAGGGAGGAAGAGAGACAGAGATGGAGGAAAAGAGAGAGACAGAGATAGAGACAAGGAGGAAGAGAGACATTGACAGAGACAGAGAGACAGAGAGATGGAGGGAGGAAGAGAGACGAGAGAGGGACAGAGATGAAGAGACAGAGAGGAGGAAAGACAAGGGTAGAGGGAGAGAGAGAAAAACAGAGGGAGGAAGAGAGAGAAGCCGTTCAGCCCGGGAGAAGGTTTAAGGTGGGCCTGGAGAATGAGTCTGTGTTTTGCACACAGGGCAAAGGGATGTCTGGGCCCCATTCTTGAGGCCAGATCTTCCTGCACGTAGCCTGCTGAGCACTGATCACAAGCGGTGCCCGGACAGAGCATTCCTCTGAAGCCCACAGGCAGAGTCCTGGAAGCTGGGAGGAAAACAGAAAAGGCAGCGAGGGTAGGGAGCCCAGCCTGGGAACGGGGAGCAAAGAGCAGCGAGAACTGGGCACAGGAATGCCCGGGGGAGGGGCCGCACTGGCCACTTTGGCACCAGAGTCCTCCTCTAGCTCCACAACCAGTGACCCTAAAGGCAGGTCATGTGAGGCAAACATGGTCACAGGGAGCCTCTGTTTGGAGGGGATTTCGGGGCCTCTGTTTGGAGGGGGATTTACAGGAGCCTCTGTTTGGAGGGGGATTTACAGGAGCCTCTGTTTGGAGGGGGATTTAGGGGCCATTTGTGAACGGGAAGCTTCACCACAGCCATGCCTGCTCCTGTGTCTGAGGTCTCAGCCGGTCCCTCATCTGGGACAAATCGCAAGCTCATGTTGTTGAAATCTTACACAGAGAGTAGGACCATGATCTGTTCAAAGAGCCATACCGAATTTCTCACTGGATACAACCCTGACCAGAAGAGCAGAAACTATAAGATGCTTACAAGGAAACACAGGCGTAAACTGTCATGACCTTGCCTCAGGCCGTGGTTCCTTAGATACGCCACCAAAAGCACAAAAGTAACAACAACAAAAAACAATGGAGAAGTTGGGCCTCGTGAACATTAAAAAACTTTTCTGCTCCAAAGCACACTCTTCAGAGAACGAAAAGACAACCCAAAGAATGGGAGAAAATATCTGAAATCATATGTCTGATAAGGATCTGGTATCCAGATATAGAGAACTCTTCAACTCAATAATAAAAAGACCAACGGCCCCATTAAAAGAAAGGGGTGAAGGATTTGAACAGGCATTACTCCAAGAAGTACACAAGTAGCCACAGCCACAGGGAACATGCTCCACCTCTGGGTCTCTGTGTGGCACTGCTGGGCACGGCGTGTGTCCCAGGACTCGCAGACTGCCAGGGTGCAGGGAGGCAGGCGCTGCCTGGTGCCTGGCCACAGTGTTTCTCTCCTTCTTCCTCCCTGGGTGGCCATGCACCCTGGCTGGGTGTGTCAGGGTGGATCTGAGCCAGCTGTGGGGGCAGGTGGCTCTGCAGGGGTCCACGAAGGTTTGCGGGGCTTCCTGCACCTGATCGGTCTCTCATGGGCACGGCATGGCCGCCTTTAGTCCAGGAGGGTTTGTGGGGCTTCCTGCACCTGACGCATCTCTCATGGGCATTGCACAGCCACCTTTAGTCCTGCCTGGTTGTCCACAGTTGGATGATCACTTTCTGTGACCTCTACCCTGGCAGGAAGGGGAAGGAACAGTGAAGGGAAGAATAAACACACTCCACAATGAGGAAAGTTTACAATCCTTACTTGCAGTGGTACGCACACTTTTTTGCTCTCTAAGCACAGTAACCTGCCTGGGCTCCACGTCCTCACTGGCCAATGACCACCCTGCTGCACCTCCAGGACCAGCTCTCACCACACACCCTCCTGAGCAACAGAGGAGGTCTGCAGGTCACTGCCTCCTCCACAGTGAGACAGCAGGCTCAGTCACGCTGGGTGCTTCTCTTCCTAGAGTCTCACCTCAGAAACTCACTACAAAAATGAGCTTATCCTGAAGAGAGCACTGTGTGGGTAGTGGCGAGGGGGCGTCTGTGTGTGCACCCCTGTGAATGTTCCGTGTGGTATATGTATCTGTATGCATGTGAGTGTGTGTGATGTGTGTGGCACATGTGCGATATGTGTGTATGAATGTGTGGTGCATCTCTGGTGTGTGTCTCTACATGTGTGTGATGTGTATGTATGTGTGTGCCGTGTGTCTGGTGTGTGTGTGATTTGGTATGTGGTTTGTGTACTTGTGCTTGTGTCTGGTGTGTGTGTGATATGGTATGTGACTTGTGTACACATAGGTGACACGTATGTGTCTGAGTACATGCGTAGGGCGTGTACATATCTATGATATGTACTGTGTGATGTGTACATTTTGGGGGGTGTGGTTTGTGTGTGTATATATGTTTGTGTAATGTGGTGGATGTGTGCACATGGGTGACACGTATATGTCAGAGTGTGTGATGTGTGTGCATGTGTGTGTGGTGTGTGTGTGCATGTGTGGGGATGTATGTGTGGTGTGTATGTGCATGGTGTGTGTGCATGTGTAAATATGTGGTATAAATGTGTGTATGCATGTAATGTGTGCATATGTGTGATGTATATGTGTGCATACAGTGTGTGCATATGTGTGAATGTGTGGTGTGTATGCATATGATATGTCAATGTGGGTGAATATCTTATGTGTATGTGCGTGTGTGTTGTGCAAGTGTGTATGTATGTGTGGTGTGTATTGTGTGGTGTGTATGTGCATGCTGTGTGTGTACAGATATGTGGTGTGTGTGCATCTGTGCATGTGTGTATGCATATGGTGTGTGTACACGTGGTGTGTATGTGCATGGTGTGTGGCATGTGTGGATATGTGCTGTATGTTTGCATGTGGAGTGTGTATGTGTGTCATGTGCTTTTATGTATGTGTGGTGTGCATGTGTGTGGTGTGTGCATGCATGCGTATATGTGGTGTCTGCATGTGTGTGGTTTTTGTGCATGTGTGAATGTATGTGTGGTGTATGTGGTGCCTATGTGCATGGTGTGTGCATGTGTGGATATGTGATGTGTGGGTGTGTGGTGTGTATGCATGTGGCATAGGTGTGTGAGTGGATATGTGATGTTTGTGCATGTGTGGTGTGTATGTGTGTATGCGTGGTGTGTGTAGTGTGTATGCCTGTGTAGTGTGTATGTGTGTATGCATGTGTGTGGCTATGTTCTGTGTGTATGTGTGGTGTGTGCATGTGTATATGTATGTGTAGCGCACATGTATGTGGTATGTATGTGGTGTGTATGTATGTGGATGTGGTGTGTGTGTGCATGTGTGTGTATGTATGTGTGTGCCGTGTGTCTGGTGTGTGTGTGATTTGGTATGTGGTTTGTGTACTTGTGCTTGTGTCTGGTGTGTGTGTGTGCATGTGTGTGGTGTGTGTGTGCATGTGTGTGGCATGTATGTGTGTGATGTGTATGTATGTGTGGTGTGCATGTGTGTGGTGTGTGTGGTGTGTGTCCATGTGTGTATGTGTGTGTGTGTGGTGTGTGTGCATATGTGTGGAAATGTGTGTGTACACGTGTCTGGTGTGTATATGTGTAGTGTTTGTGCATGTGTGGATATGTGGTGTGTGTGCATGTGTGTGTACGTGTGTGGTATGTGTAGGTGTGTGCGCATGTATGTGTGTGATGTGTACATGTGTATGGTGTGTGCATGTAGGTGTGGTGTGCATGTGTGTGGCATGTATGTGTGTGGCGTGTGTGCATGTGTATGTATGTGTGGTATTTGTATGGTGTGTAGTGTGTGCATGTGTGTGTATGTATGTGTGGTGTGTGTGGTAGATGTGTATGTGTGGATATGTGGTGTGTGTGCATGTGCATGTGTGTGTGTAGGTGTAGTTTGCATGTGTGTGGTATGTATGTGTGTGCATGTGTGGTGTGCATGTGTGTGGTATATGTGTATGTGTGTGGATATGTGGTGTGTGTGTACATGTGTGGTGTGTGTATGCGGGTGTGGTGTGCATGTGTGTGGTGTGCATGTGTGGTATGTATGTGTGCTGATGTGTGCATGTGTGTATGTATGTGATGTGTATGTGTAAGGTGTGTGTGTGTAGTGTGGGTGATGTGTGTGGTGTGTGTGTGATGTGTATGTGCATGGGGTGTGTGCATGTGTGTAGATATATGGTGTGTGGTGTGTGTATGTGTGTGGTGTGTGTGTGATGTGTATGTGCATGGGGTGTGTGCATGTGTGTAGATATATGGTGTGTGTGTGTGTAGTGTGTGTGTGTGGGGGGTGTGTGTGTGATGCATATGTGCATGAGGTGTGTGCATGTGTGTAGATATACGGTGTGTATGTGTGTGGTGTGTGTGTGTGGTGTGTGTGTATGTGTGTGGTGTGTATCTGGGTAGTGTGTGTGCATGTGTGTATGTTGAGTGTGTCTGTGCATGTGTGTTTCCAAGTCTCTCGCCAGCTGTTCCGATGTAGCATCTGTGGCCATACTTGGGCCTGCATTGCCTGCTGTGAATTGCGTCTAGCTGATGCTGAGCCTCCCCAGGTGCTGGTTCAAACAGAACCCAAGAGGGAGCCTTTGGTCACTGCTGTTTGGTTTTTAAATGGAAGATAGAGACCGAAATTTCATGCAGGCCTTGAGGCAGTCAGTGCATGGAAACTACTCACAAAAAAAGCTTGGAACTTGGAGTTAGCTTGGGCCCGTATCATTCACTTCGCAGCAGTGACTTTGAATGAGTTGCATTTAAGCTTCTTGGAGGTCTTCTGTTTGTAGAGTGGGGATAATGAGATCTGCACCACTGGGTTACAAGGGTCCCTCAGACAACAACACATCCAACGCTTCTGTGTGACAGACAGTAACCGTTTCCAGGAAGGTGTGAAAGGGCAGGTCCTCTGCACCACCCCACATGCCAGCTCAGAAGCCCCAAGGAATCATAATCACGATCAACAGCATCCCAGGCTGCCTGGCACACATGCCCTTTCCAGTGTGAGGGTCATAGCCTTTTCTGAAAACCAGAAATCTCCAGAAAGTAAGGGTTTGCCAAGCAGGATGACTGGATTATAAACTGGGACGTAAATTCCAAAAGGGCAGGGATTTTTGATGTGTTTTCCACCACTGTGTCCTAGTACTTACTTAGAACACCACCACATAGTAGGTACTCAACAAATAGCACTCATGGTAGGCACTCAACACATAATACCCACAGCAGGTACTCAACAAACAGCACCACATAATTGGCACTCAACAAGAAGAACCACATAGTAACTCAACAAGCAGGATCACATAGAAGGAACTCAAGAAATAGTACTACATAGTAGGTCCTCAATAAATATTGTTGAATAAATAAATGTTAATTAAAAGGAGAAGAGTGCCCCCTAAAGAAAGCAAAACTTTCCATCTCCTTCAGCCTTGCGGCACTTATTTCTACAGAAATAATTGCAATGCTAACTACAGTCTTTCTTAACAATGCACTAAATTAGGCCCTGATGGACCATGACTGAATTACATGTGATTAGAGTTCTTCCAGGTTCGCACTGACCTCCCAAAAGGATTCAGTTGCACTTATTTTTGAAGTATTTTTAATAATTCAGATTTTTAGTAGCAAAATCAGACCAACCAATCCTGTGTGTGTGGTGTGTGGCTTGTATATGTGGTGTGTGTGGTGTGTGGTATGTGTATAGTGTTTGTGTTGTGTGGTGTGCACATTGTATGTGGGGTATGTATTGTGTGGTGTGTAATGTGTGTGGTGTGTGGGTGTGTGTGGTGTATGGTGTGTGTGGTGTGTGGTATGTATGTGTGTGTATGGTGTATGGTGTGTGTGGTGTGTGTATTGTATTTGTTTTGCATGGTATGTGCATTGTATGTGTGATGTGTGTATGTAGGTGTGTGGTGTGTGATGTGTGGTGTGGTATGTGCATGTATGTGGTGTGTAGTGTATATGTATGTATGTGTGTGGTGTGTGTATAGTGTTTGCGTTGTGACGCGTGTGTTGTGTGATGTGTGTATGTGTGTAGTGTGTGATGTTTGTATGTGAGGTGTGCTCTGTACATAGTGTGTGTTGTGTGGCGTATGTATTGTATTTGTAGTGTGTATGTATGTATGTGGTGTGTGATGTGTATGGTGTGTGGTGTGTGTGTACAAAGCTCCCGCTTCTCCCAGGCCTACCCAGGAAGCCGCTCCTCATCTCTGCAGTGGGGTGACCGCTCTGTGGCAGGTGGTGGGGTGGTCTCTCTGTCAGGCAGGTGTGGTGGCCATTCTGTCCAGGGTGCAGTGGGGTGACCATTCTGTCTGGGGTGCAGTGGGGTAGCCTCTCTGTTGGGGTGCTGTGCAGTGACCTCTTGGGGTGCAGTGTGGTGGCCACTCTGTCAGGGTGTGGTGGGGTGGCCGCTCTGCTGGGGTGATGTGGGATGGCCTGTCTGTTGGGGTGTGGTGCAGTGCAGGGTGGCCTCTTTGTCAGGGTGCAGTGGGATAGCCATTCTGAAGGGGCATAGTACAGTGGCTGCTCTGTCTGGGGGCTGGTGGGGTGGCCACTCTGTCCGGGCACGGTGGGGTGGCCGCTCTGTTGGGATGCAGTGCGGTGGCCACTCTGTCTGGGAGCTAGTGGGGTGGATGCTATGCCCAGGCGCGGGGAGGTGGCCACTCTGTTAGGGTGTGGTGGGATGGCCTCTCTACTGAGGTGCTGTGTGGTGACCTCCCTGTCCGGGCGTGGTGGGGTGGTCCCTCTTTCTGGGGGCTTATGGGGGGCACGCTCTGTGGGGGTGCAGTGGGGTGGCCACTCTGTCGGGGGTGCGGTGCAGTGACCATTCTTCGGGCTGGTGGGGTAGCCACTCTGTTGGGGCTGGTGGAGTGGCCTCTGTTGGGGCTGGTGGAGTGGCCTCTGTTGGGGTGCGGTGGAGTGGCCTCTGTTGGGGTGCTATGTGGTGGCCTCTCTATCGAGACGGATGCAGTGGCCTCTCTGTCAGGGCACGGTAGGGTGGTCGCTCTGTTGGGACGCGGTGTGGCGGCTGCTCTGTCGGTGCGCGGTGCGGCGGCTGCTCTGTTGGGGGTGCAGTGGAGTGGCTGTGTGGTGAGGTGAGGTGACGCGGATGCCCGGATCTCACAGCAGCACCACGCCCCCCACATTGTGAAGCGGCGCCTGCGTCATCGTCACTCTGACTGCTGCGGCTGCTGCTGCCTGAAGCTGCCGGAGGAGGGTGAGCGGGGCCCACAAACACACTTTCTGCTCTTGCGCGCTCCGGCCACTCGCCCCTGTGCGGGAGCCGGTGCTGGCTGGCCTGGTGCACAGCAGGTGTGCAAACCATTTACCCACCCACATCCCCTCTCACCCCATCCCGTGCTCCATGGCGAGCTCAGGGCAGGGGTCCCTCTCCCTCCAAACCCTGGTTGCAAGCCCATAGCCCCCTGCTTGGAGGAGCACGGGGTTCATCGCCTCACCAGGGGCCAGGCAGGGTGCTGGCCACTCATCCTGGGAGCTGATGGGCATCGTCCTAAACGGAACCACAGGATGAGGAGCTGGGTCTGACCCAAAGCAGGCTCCTGGCGTGGCCCTTACACACCGCAGCTGGCCCTGGGACTCGGCCTCGGGATGGGCCCTCACAGCCGGGCGGCCCTGAGCTTTCCTCCTTACCTGCTGATCCTCCGAACTATCCTCTATGGGCTCTATTTCATAGCTTTTTGTACCAAAACCACGTTTTTTAAGAAGGGAAATACATGAACATCCCCTACATGATAGACGCAGCGCCATGTGGGAAAGGAAAGCCACCCTGATGGCGGCTCCGGTGCCTCCATGGCTTTGTGAGCCTCACTGTTCCCCGCACTCCCCCCGCGGTAGCAATGCTTTACTGGGGCTGGCAGATCCTGGGATGCATTCCAAGGCAAGGCCATGGGCCTTCTTGGAGATCCCCAAGATCTCCAAGACAGACACTATCCCTGCGGGATGGCCGAGGGCTCTTATTCAAATCCTGTTCTATCTGCAGACATCGGGAAGCTCAGGAAGGCCTGCCCTGCCCTCAGCAAGTGCACCTGGACGTCTGGGAAGCTGACGCCCCCCGCAAATCCACCTTTGGGCCTTGGCTCTAGGGGGTGACCATCAACCTAATTGCCATGAGCTTATTTCACATTGCACACCTGTACCAAAACATCTCATGTACCTCATAAACATATACGCCTACTATGTACACAAAAATAATAATAATAGTAATGACATGCTTCTTTCCTCAATTTTCAAGCAAGCACAATGCTATTCTCTGTGATGGTTAATACTGAGTGTCAATTTGATTGGACTGAAGGATGACAAGTATTGTTCCTGCGTGTGTCTGTGAGGGTGCTGCCAAAGCAACTAAACATTTGAGTCCGTGGACTGGGAGCGGCAGACCCACCTCAATCTGGGTGGACACCATCCAATCTGCTGCCAGCGTGGCTAGGATCAAGCATGCAGAAGAACGTGGAAGGACTAGACTGGTCTCATCTTTCTCCCATGCTGGATGCTTCCTGCCCTCAAATATCAGACTCCACGTTCTTCACCTTTGGGACTCTTGAACTTACACCAGTGATTTGCCAGGGGGCCTCGGGCCTTCAGGCACATACTGAAGGCTGCACTGTCAGCTTCCCTACTGTTGAGGCTTTGGGATTGGGACTGGCTTCCTTGCTCCTCAGCCTGCAGACGGTCTATTGTGGGACTTCGACTTGTGATCATGTGAGTCAATTCCCCTAATAAACTCCTCTTAATTTATTCATCTGTCCTATTAGTTCCGTACCTTTAGAGAACCCTAACTAATACATTCTCTTACAATAACGAATCAAGCACCTGGGGTCTGGAATCCAATAGTTTCAGCAAAGGCACCCAGTGCCCAAGCAAGTCAAGTGAGGCCCGTGTTCCAAAGCTCCTCACCTGTGTACCCTCCCTCCCTTAGGCAGATGTGGCTTCCCAAGTACAAAATTATATCCAATTGTCTCCAAGAGACAGTCAGGGAGAGCTGAACCATACATCGATGATACTAATGCACTGCTCATTTTGTTAGGTACCATGACGCTATGTTTACAAAATTAACTTCTGAAGATAAATTGGAGTATTACAGGTAAAATGGTATATCTGGGATTGGCTGGAAAATATTCCTACAAAATAAAAAGAAGTGATAGGTAGATAGAATAAGATCGATGAAATATTGAGAATCATTGAAGGTGGGCAATGGATACCTGAATTTATTATGCTGTTCCTCTTTTTCTGAGTATATTTAAAATTTTAAAACAGAGTTAAAAAGCGGTAGGTCACGCATCTAAGACAATAGAAACTGCCCTCCAGGGCTGTCTCCGATAGTGGTCGACATGCATCCTGAAATGAACAAAATAAAATTCCACACCCCCAATTTTTTTCTAAGTAAAATATAGTCATTATAGAAAAGGTAGAAAATACAACAAAACCAAACAAAAGTAAAGTAAATTAAGCAACCCCAAATCTTACTGCCACTGGGAAAGTTCTGGTGTCTATCCTTCCAGACTTTTCCCCTGAAAATATGTTCAGAGAAGTTTGTTCTTCTTACAAAAATGGCATCAGGGGCCAGGCGCAGTGGCTCACACCTGTAATCCCAGCACTTTAGGAGGCTGAGGCGGGTGGATCGCCTGAGGTCAGGGGTTCGAGACCAGCCTAGCCAACATAGTGAATCCCTGTCTCTACTAAAAATAGAAATAATTAGCTGGGCGTGGTGGTGCACGCCTGTAATCCCAGGTACTACGGAGGCTAAGGCAGGAGAATCACGTGAACCCAGGAGGCAGAGGTTGCAGTGAGCTGAAATCGCACCATTGCATTCCAGCCTTGGCAACAAGAGCAAAACTCTGTCTCAAAAAAAAAAAAAAAAAAAATGGCATCAGGTACACAAAGTCTTACCTGCTTTTTTCACCTCAAAATACATCTAAACATATTTCTCTATCAGTATCTGTACATCCAAATAAAATCAAATGTTAATTCACTTTTATTTTAAAAAGAAATTTGGATGCATTTTGCACCTCCTTCGGGCAATGAGAAGCTATCCCAAAATATAATAGTGAAGAAGGATTGCAGCTTCTGAGCTTGGTTCTTGAGGACAGAGGAAAGCAAGTAAGCACAGACTGCTGAATTCAGAGGCCACCTTCAAGGTCACGTGGCCCAGCCCTCACCATCCTGTGGAAGACACTGGGCCCCAAAAGGCAAAGGGTGTGCTCAGGGCGCATGGCTGGGTAACGGCAGAGCCAACACCGAAGCTTAGCCTCGGATCTCCAACTCCATGGGGAAGGAGGCTCTTCCTTTCTGAATGAGAAGAATCCTAGTGACGTGTGGCCTCAGTGCTAAGAGACCTTTTGATGCCTTCAGAGGCTCATCTCCTCCACCTTCCAGCAGAGACCCACACCTGGCCCCTGGAGAAAACAGGCCACCTCCACATTCAGGTATTAAGTGGCAGAGAATTGAACTACTTCAATGGGGCTCAATCACAAAACCATATGAATTTAGGTAAAAAAGGATCCAGTAAAATATTTTGAGATGAGGAATTTTGAGGCCAGATAGTTCTATAAACTTGCCCAAGTCACAGTTGGCATCAGAATTGAATCTAGGACCCAGGCGTCCTGACGCCAGACTGCCTTCTGTTACCAGGAAACAGAAGACTGACATTTTCCTCTGCCCCTGCACCAACACTTCCCTCCTCCAGGAAGACCATCAAGAGGTGATCCTCGCTGAGTTTCCTCAAAACTCTGACAGAATGCTTTCCAGAAACCTTTTAACATTTTTAGCCATCGGTCAACTTGTCAAAATCCTACTGTAGCCATTAATAACCAATGTCTGTCACAATATACACTTTGCTAATACTAGTTGTCTTTCTTTACATAAACACAGGTCTAAGCTATATAATCAATGTTTCAATGCTAAAAGGAATTAGCCAAAAACGTTGCCTAGATGACATTAGAAAACAAAGATTAAAAACTTACGCTCTTTCATCTCAAGGTGTTGAAACAAAAAAGACTCATTTTCCCCAAGCATAACAACTGACACTATGGTCCATGCTGGAGCGTGAATATTACCCCTTCAAAACTCAAATTGAAATGTGATCCCCAGCAGGGCAGTATCAAGGGGCGGGGAATTTAAGAGGTGACTGGGTCGTGAGGGCCCTACCCTCCTGAATGGATTCACCACTCATGGGGATAAATGGATTAACGGGTTGTCATGGGGGGAGGACAGTTGGCTTTATAAAAAGAAGAGGGGCCTGGGCACGTGAGCACGTCCAACCTCCCTGCCAGGGACAGCCTGGGCTGCCTCGGGATTCCTCGGACAGTCCCCACAGCAAGAAGGCTCTCAGCTGGCGTGGCCCCTCAACCTGGGAATTCTCAGCCTCTGTAACCTTAAGAAAAAAATTCATTTTCTTCATAAACTACTCAGTTTCAAGTGGTTTGCTTGAAAGTTTGCTACAAGCAACAGAAGAGGGACTAAGATGGCCCAGTCCATTAGACAAGAAGCCCATTTCTTGATAGCTCTCTCTTGCAAACAGTGCTCAGAGAGCAGCTTTGATGGCCAGGATGTGGTCACTACATCACCCAACTCAGCAAAGCAAGAGGGAACTTCAAACGCAGTTCTGCAGAAGCACAACAAATGACAAAACCAAAAATATTACAAGTTCTCCATTAAGTGGAACCCACAAACTCCTATACAATGGATGGCTCAGAGCCACAGGCAGGGAAAGCATTGAAGGGCGGGCCCTGAGGAGGCTTGTGGCTGATCAGGACGGATCAGCTCTTCTCCTCACCCTGCCCTTCCTCCGGCACTGGGTTCACGTCTTCCAGGACCCTCCCTGCTGTCCCAGCCTTCGTGTCTCTCTCTAGCCTCTCAACTCCCCCAGCAACCAACGGTCATTAGCACAAATTCTGGCAAACCATTATTTTCCTGGATTCTATTTTGCACATTTTGCTGGCATTATTGGTATTTGCACAACTCCTAATAATGCAACATCTCATGACTCTGATTGACCATGCCTCTCATACGCAGTGCCGATGACTTAATGACCATCCCTGACTGGTTGGTACACATCACTAAACCTTCTGAGGATTCAATACTGTGAAAATCTCCTCCAAATCGACCAGGAAACCGTTCCTTCCGCTTACAAAGTACTTCAACGCCTTATGGCACCCAAAACTTGAGACTCTGGGGCCCACTCCTTGGAATCCTTCTGTCTTTCTAAACTTTTTGTTTTAAAAAGATGATCCCTTTTGGAATAACTAGTGTGGTTGACATTAGTGCTGTCTGCTCAGTATTCTCTCCTCCGGAGACAGCCCTCTCCTCCAGCCTAGAACAATTCCACACATCCGTGTTGTCTGGGTTTGGCCACGCTTGACCCTCACCCCCACTCCCACCACCTCCCACCTAGGCCACGTGTTTCCATGGCAAGCATGGGACTCAAAGCAGGCCAATTAGTGAACATCTTTTTAGGAATTTGGGCAGATCTGAAAGCGAAAGGCTGTCTCTTTTCTCTGAGATCTCTCTAGGCACGAGTGACACATGGCAGCCAGTAGCCATCTTACTGCCACTTGGAGAAGCTTGTTCAAGAATAAAGCCAAGCAGAGGTAAGCAGACCCACCAGATGGGAAGGGGGAGAGATTCGAGGAGAGCGTTTGGCACTAGCTGTCCCCAGAGCCCATGTCCCCCCTCGGGCTTCCTGGATTTTTCTTAAGCTTAGGTGAAAGGGATCACATAAACTGTCAAAAGAGTTTTGACAAATGCAGGTGCTCAGTGCTTCAAATAAACTGCACACCTGAGATTATCAGAAAGATTCATGTCTTCCAAGATGCAACTCCTGAAAAATTAGCAGCCCATGCCAACAGCGTTCTCTAATAGGCCCCGTATCCAGCAAGTATCAACAGAGTGACCACGTTCAGGAAAATAAAATCGTGAGGATAGTCTCAGGTTGGTGTTTGATACTGTGGGAGGATTTCAGAAGAGCTCTATTTTTTTAGTAAAACTTTAAGTATTCACATAAAGGTCATTTTGATGAGAATTATTCTGCTGTTTCTTCTCCATTACCCAGTGAAATTGATTCTGTAATTGATAGAGTCTCAGGTGCAATGAATTTACGCCAAGAAAATAGAATGAGCAGAACCAGGGTACAAGTGGGTAACGAAGGCAGAGAGTTCCTGGGGAGCATTGCCGGGACCACAGGGTCCATAGGGCACAACCTTCCAGGCTGGGAGCAAGTGGGGGTCATTGTTCCGCCTGCATGTCTGTCCTTGTCCTGACCATCAGAGTCCCTTGCAAAGTCAAGACTGCACTATGATCCGGGCACCGTGTCAATATGGGCACTGCCCCCCGAGCCTGCCATGCAACCTTCCGCAGATGGAACTGAAAAGAAACCCCAAACGACCGCCTGGCAAACCTGCCACACTCAACAGGTCTTAGTTTCTTTGCTATTTTCTTACCAACAAAAATGACCTCGATGAGCTGGGCATGCATTATGAAGCAAACAACTGACAAAGCACGTCACCTGCTTTATATAATTTAGTCCTCATAACACCCGGGAGGAGGAGTCCAGGTGAGGGAAGAATCCAGGCAGGGTGAACATCTGGAGGAGGAGCCCAGTTTGTGGGGGGAGCGAGCAGCACGAACATCTGGGGAGCAGGGTGCAGGTGATGAGCCCTGTCTCCCCTTTCTCTTGGACTGATTGCTCTCTTCTCAGCTCTCACTCCACAAGGAGGAAGAAAGTAGGAAGGAGGGAGGGAGGAAGAAAGACAGGTAGGGAGGAAGAACATAAGTCTGTAATAGTTCCACATGCTAATGGCATTGATATTTATGTAAATAAAAATATATTTCCAATGAAATTAATGATTTTACTAATGCCAATGTTACTAGTACCAATACCAGTATGCATGGTAAATACTTACATCATCTGATTGTAGAAAGAGAAAAAAATCACCTTCAGAAAATGAATTAGGAAAATTTTCCTTAAGCAATTCCTATTTTCCTATATAGTATTTGGCACCCTGATTTGTCATGCGCTTTGGAAACATTATCTATCCAGTATTACGTAGAACATCCACTTGATAAATTATGCCTCTTTAGAAAAACCAAGAAAAACAGGAACAGAACAGGCCCAGAACAGGGCCTCTGTGTTCAGAAGCCTCCATACTTGGTTTAAGAATCTGCTGTCGCATTTTGAAATTCTTAATTTTTTTTTCCAAAAAGTCCTGTATTTCCATTTGCACTGGGCCGACAGATTGGGGTATTTAGGAAATGGAAAGGAACACCTAAAATTCATTTTCATGAAGAAACAGTACACGTGAGCTGAAGGAAATGGGAGTGAGTCTCATTCAGCCTGGCCCCAGGTCCCTCAGCAACGAAGGCAGCAGCAACACCACAGCCTCCAGCCCAGAGCAAGAGTGCACACCTTCCCCGGCTCTGCCGGAGCTCGTGGAACCACCTGCTCTTCTCAAGTGGGGAAACTGTCACTGTGGGAAGGTAACACCAGGAACCCTGCTGCTCATGGGCTCTGATGAGGAGTGTAAATTTGGCTGATGAAAAGAGAACAAATTATTTCCTAATAAACATTATCATCTAGTTAATAAATTTCTTCTGCCCCTGAAATTAGAGGAAGAGAGAGAGAGAAGGGTTAAAAACAGTAATAATAAAACATGTTTCTTGGGTTGAGAAGAGTAGGCACCACTGATGGAGCTCTGCTCCTCCACAGAAGAGAACTGGAAAGCAGCACGGTCGCTGCTGAGGCCACTTAGCCAGCCAACGGCGGGCGGTGGTGGGGTGCGGGGGTTCTCCCCACTGGAACCTCAGGAACAGTGACCCCAATCTCTGCTGTTCCTAGGTGGGGCACTGTGCTCACTCCACAGTGAGCACTCCAGGCACCATCCCAGCCTGGGGGTAGCAGGGATCTGCTGTCCAGGCCTCTGTCCCCACAAGTGGATGCCCAGCTGCCTGAGGCGGAGGAGCAGCAGGATGCCAGCAACATCAGATGCATGTCGGCAAACACTGGGAAAAATGCAGCAGGGGACAGGGAGAGAGAATGGCAGCAACACAGGTGGTCAGGCGTCTGTGCCAAGAGGACGGGTCACTTGTCCCAGGTGCCACCATAAAACAGAATCAAGGCTGAAAACAGAACCCAGCTCCCCCAGCTCCAAGGGCTGCACAAACACCTGAATCCCAGGGCTCTTTGGCCTTCATTTCTGCACCCTGAGTGGAGGGTTACCGGGCGGCCTCATTCTCGGTACGTGTTCAGCTAGACACAAGCAACTACCTCGTCTCAAGGAGTTGCTAATTCCAGCTCACGTCAGTCCCTGTTCAAGGAATAATGGAGACAGAGCCAGTCTGTGGGCAGCCACTTTACCCCACACACTATCTGTTTTCACAACCTCTGTGCACAGGCATTTGTGTCCTTCTCTAAAGTTTAACAATTGTTCGGACAGAAAATAAAAGTAGGGCATCAGATTGAAGAGTCAGTGCAATGTGGAGAAAGACAACAACAGCCTTTTCCAGGGTGGGGAGGGCAGCCCAGGGCCCAGGGACAGCTGGACCTCAGGAGGCGGCCAGAGGCTCAGGAGGACCTCATGTGTGCACATCCTCAGTCCCTACCAAAGCCCCGTTCCTGACAGCTCATCTGTGTCCTGCTCTGTTCCTTTCTGTAAGGCTTTGATTCCAATTATACAGAGGCTCCTCAACTTAAGATGGGAGTTGTGTCCCAATAAATCAATTGTAAATCAAACATATCATAAGTCAAAATTGAACTTAGTACCCCAACAAATTCATTGTAAGTCAAAAAATCATTAAGTTGAACCATCGTAACTTGGAAATTATCTAGATGCTCTATCAGCTACCAAGTGCCGTGATAGTGCTGCATAATAAGCCACCCCAAACTTAGTGGTTTCAAATAACAACTATTGTGGGGAAAAGAGAACACGTATACACTGCCAGTGGGACTGTAAATTAGTTCAGCCCTTGTGGAAGACAGTGTGACAATTTCTCAAAGATCTAAAGACAGAAATGCCATTCAACCCAGCAATCCAATTAATGGGTGTATATGCAAAGGAATATAAATCATTCTGTCATAAAGACACATGCATGTGTACGTTCATCGCAGCACTATTCACAACAGCAGAGACATAGAATCACCCTAGGTGCCCATGAATGGTGGATTAGATGAAGAAAATGTGGTACATAGGGCCGGGCACGGTGGCTCACACCTGTAATCCCAGCACTTTGGGAGGCTGAGGCAGGTGGATCATGAGGTCAGGAGATTAAGACCATCCTGGCTAACACAGTGAAACCCTGTGTCTACTAAAAATACAAAAAATTAGCCAGGCGTGGTGGCAGGCACCTGTAGTCCCAGCTACTCGGGGGGCTGAGGCAGGAGAATAGTGTGAACCCAGAAGGTGGAGCTTTCAGTGAGCCGAGATCACACCACTGAACCCCAGCCTGGGTGACAGAGTGAGACTCCATCTCAAAAAAAAAATAAGATCATGTCCTTTGCAGGGACATGGATGGAACTGAAGACCATTATCCTTAGCAAACTAACTCAGGAACAGAAAACTAAGTGCTGCATCTTCTCACTTACAAGTGGGAGCTAAATGATGAGAATACATGGACACGTGGTGGGGAACAATACATACTACAGCCTGTCAGAGGGTGGGAGGAGGGAGAGGATTGGGAAAAATAACTAATGGTTACTAGGCTTAGAACCTGGGTGACAGAATGGTCTGTACAACAAACCCCCATGACACAAGTTTACCTGTGGAACAAACCTGCACTTCTATCCCCGAACTTAAAAGTTTTTTAAAAGGCAACAGAAGCAGAAAAAAAAAAAGAAAAGAAAAGAAAAGAAATTCCAAAGCCATAGAAAAAATAAAAATAAAAATAAACAACAATCATTTATTCTTGTTCACAGGTCTAGTGCCTGCAGGGCAGGTGCACTGCTCTTGGCTGGATTTGCCCATGCACCTGAGATTACCATCCTGGGCCTAGATGGAGGACTCAGCTCTCCTTCCCTTGCCCCTCAATTCCCTCAGCAAGCAGGGGTCCAGAGGAAGAGGCAGAAATGCGTGAGCACCTTTTCCATCCTCGGTGGACATCAAGATTATCTCTGTCCCATCAGCAAAGCAAGTCCTGTGGCTACACCCAGTGTCAGAGTAGGACAAAGTTTCCTGAGCGCAGAGTTGCAGGATGGCTTGGGAAATGGGGAGCATCCTTCTGCATCATGGAGTCAGAAGTCATGAAGACGTGTCCTGTGTGCCTTTCCCACTGAGCTGTCAAGCCTCAGAACTCCGAGAGGGAAAGATCTGAGGGGAATGGACACCTCTGAAAGGCAGGAAGCACAGGGATCATGCAAAGGAGGGAAGTTGCACAGAGAAGACACAACTGTTTCCTCCATGTCTGGGACTTTGTTCCACTAGCTGTAGCAAAGAGGTTATGTACGCCTGACCTGCCTTTTAATGATAAGGTGTTATTATACAAATGAAATGCCAATGTGTTCACAGCTATACCAATTGATTAGCTTAATTGTTAAGAAAACACACTCTAGGGTCAGAGTGCTGGGTTTAAATTTCAGCTCCACCAGCTGCTGGCTTAGACACTTTGGCCAATTTATTTAAACTTCCCTGTACTTCATATTCCTCATCTGTAAAATGGCAGTAAGACTCTACCTACCTCAAAGGTTATAGCAAAGGTGAAAGATTACATGAAACATGCTTATCACAGCGCCTGCCACAGAGTAAGGGGTCAATAAGTGTCAGTATTATTACTAGTGTCCTGATGAAGAAGATGGTGATGATGATGATGATGGTGGTGATAATGATGATGATGGTGGTGGTGATGGTGATGAAGATAAGGATTATGATGATGGTGGTGATGGTGACAGCAAAGATAATGGTGGTGGTGGTGGTGGTGGTGATAATGATGATGAAGACAATGATTATGATGATGGCAGTGATGGTGACGGCAAAGATGATGGTGGTGGTGGTGGTGGTGGTGGTGATAATGATGATGAAGACAATGATTATGATGATGGCAGTGATGGTGACGGCAAAGATGATGGTGGTGGTGGTGGTGATGGTGATGGTGGTGGTGATGGTGATAATGATGATGAAGACAAGGATTATGATAATGGTGGTGATGGTGATGGCGATGATGATGATGGTGGTGGTGGTGGTGATGGTATTGACGTTATCATGTCATTCTTCCCATCCTAATTTCCTTACCCCTCACTTCTACTTTTGAAAATTCTGTTTATAGTAACTCCAATTTTTAGAATGTTGCAATGAGTTTTCTACAAAGAATGTATATGCACACCTTTCTATTCTCAGCAGGAGTGCAACGCCACTAATTAATGGGCAAAGCATTCAAAAATACTCATTATTTCATCCAATGAAAAAGATATTAAAAGTTAAAGTATATCATCTCAGCAGAGAGGCTCACCCAGCAATCTCAAATTAAAGAGACGGGGCTTGAAAGATATAAAATGACAGGCTTTCTGATTTTGAACATGGTGAATTATTGTTAGTGATAATCATATATAGATTTGAAGCCTCTAAAATGGAAAATATAAATCATATTACCATGATCACAAACAACAGGAGAACTTTTATGAGCATTTTACACAGTTGCCTTCCTTTTAATATAAGATAACAGGCAGGGTTCTCCTATCTCAACTCAGGGCTTGACAAATATGACACATACTTGGAAGAAATTCACTTTTCTGACAACTTTCTATTGTTAATGGTTTAGTTTCTATGGAATATTTAAAGCCAGTAACTAGTATTTTACTATGTTACTTCTTTTTATTTTTTTTAATTTTTTTAAACGGAGTTTCCCTCTTGTTGCCCAGGCTGGAGTGCAATGACATGATCTTGGCTCACTGCAATCTCCACCTCCCAGGTTCAAGCGATTCTCCTGCCTCAGTCTCCCAAGTAGTTGGGATGTCCGCCACCACACCCGGCTAATTGTTGTATTTTTAGTAGAGACAGGGTTTCATCATATTGGTCTCAAACGCCTGACCTCAGGTGATCCACCGGCCTTGGCCTCCCGAAGTGCTGGGATTACAGGTGTGAACCACTGCACCCGGCTTACTTTGTTACTTCTATACAGTAACAAAGTTTATACCAGAAAACCTGTTTCAGAGAAGAAAATTGCATAGTATCCTATCTGCATCAGCCAGACCGCTCATCGCCTATTAAAACCTGCAATTCTAGCAGTGTTGATCACACTGGGTGCAGAAGCATCTGAATGCTTCATCGTGGGACCTATCCTGGCTCTGAAAAGAAGCCAAATTTGGTATTGGCATCTCCTGAACCCTGAGCATTCATCCAACACACCTTTCCTGGGTGCGGATTCAGGAACCAGACTTCAGTCTTTCCTGGAAGGGCCCAGATGAGAAATGCCCAGCTTCGCCTTCAGGAAAGTCCCACTCTAGAGAGGAAAGCAGGCCGCCCAGGCGACAGGAGCACACGGGGGCCACGTGGGTGTGGAACCTTCCGTGGGAGCGTGTGTGCAGGCTCCCGCACCTTGCAAGAAGCTCTTTCGAGCCAGGAATCCTGCCTGACTCCATACCCCCTGCAGTACCCAGTGCTCTCTCAACACAGAACAGAGTGTGGCTCGAAGACCCGGAGGGAAATGGAAAAATTATCTGGCAAATCTGGTCCCAGACAAAGAACACTGTTTCCTCACTAACCTCCTACATCTGTCTTCTCAAAGGAGTAAAAATAAGCCTGTCCCAAAAACAAACAGACGAGACCACCACCGCCTAGAACACGGTTAATCGTGCCAGTCAGGATCTCAGCGGAAAATGCATGGCACCTTCTCCCGTGCTGGTCAAGGGGCTGCGTCAGAGACACTGTTCACAATGGCGTGGACAGAGTGCAAGGAACAAAGCAGGACAACGAGGTGCCAGGGACCGGCAGCAGCGGTCCAGGCTTACAGGGCAAGGGGAGAGGCCGTGAGCAGGGAGAAGGCCATGGCCCTCCCGCTCTGTAGGGCAGGTCGGCTGCAAGGAGCTGGGAGCACACACGCCCACCCCATCTCCTCCTGCTCTGCACCCTCTGCAGAGGCCAAGGGGCCAGACTGATGCGATGCATTGGTCAGTCTCCCCGGCACCAAGTGGAGTGAGGAGCTACACAGCAGACCCGAGGGGGAAAGGGAGAAGGCTCTGCCCATTCATAAATTAGGAATTCTCAAAATTTAGAGTTTCTACTATGTGCCAAACACTAAGCATGGCGGTGAAAGCATGAAAAGTGACCGGAGACTTTGCAGCCTGGAGGAGTCCACAGCCCGGGCATGAGGATTTGGCTGTGGGTCAGGCGATGCTCAAGTTCTCCCCATCGGCTCCTGGGCTGTCATCGGTAGGAGGGTGGGTGAGGATGGAGCGCAGGTTACTCAAACCAGCGCCATCAATCACGTCTCTCCCTCCGTGAACCAGCCAGGCCTGTGTTCAGCTGCTATTTATCTTCCTCACCTTGAGATGGTGGGGTGTTGCCGGACGTTTTCTTGCTGTGTGGGTGTGTTTCGTGGGGGAGATAACAGTGAATATCAAGAGAGTTGAATTATTTTCTACGAATAATTTACAGGCATCCTCTGATCCGGTAGCTTTATCGACTTGACATTTATTTGCTAAAATATTTAAATGGACCAAAGAGATGGATGAGCAGCGGAAAGGCATCTTTGGATCTGTGGCTTTGATCTCCTGCGTGCTTTCTTAACACCAGTTGGGGAAAGGATTCTTTTTTTTTTTTTTTCATGTTTTTTTTTCAGGAAAGAAAAGAAAGTATTAACAATGCAGTAAGGAGAGAGAGGGAGGTGAGGGGGTGACTGAGGGAAAGGCGAAAGCTAGTACTCTGGGCTCAGAAGGCGGCACAGCCCATTTCCAGGCCCCTGTGGGAGAAGGAGGGCGAACTGGATTCAGGGTTAAATCAATCTAAAGAAACATGAGAATCAATTGAGAATCGGCTTTCATCTTTTCCCAAAGAACTGCTCCAGAGAGAGAATCTTCACTTAAAATGGCCTCAGTGCTCCTGGGCACTCCCCAGCCTGCCTCGCCTGGCTCCTGTCTACTCTCCGTAGGCAATGGGGCCTGCAATGTGGAGTCCCCGAAAAGAGGAGGATAAAGAAATAAAATGTGGTTCATGAAAAAGGAATACACGAGGTCCCATGATGGTGACTCCTGGTAATGTAATATGGGAAAGGAAAGAATAATTGGTTTAGAGAAAGGCACCTTTTTTTCAACCTTTTTTATATTAGCCCAAACTCTTACATTAGTTAACTATAAGCACAATTGGATCCCATGACAAACAAGCCATTTGTCACTGTAGGGATTTTTCTTGGGGACAGGGAAAGCAATTTTAAAAAGTAATAAAGTATTTAAAGGGGAATTGTCAGGTCAGAAATTAGACTTTTAAAAAAAGTCTCTATTTCCTCTCTACCTTAAAGTACCAAGTCCACAAAAAAATACCAGTTTGTCTACATTTCTGGTTTAGAAATGTTTCCACTTCTGTTGTGGTCGGGAAACCTCTGCCCTTGAGAAGAGACTAGAAATGGATGCATTGACCAGGCCCTGTCCTGTTGACACCGGCCAGCATAAGGGCCACAGACCTGCCTGAGGACAGCAGAGGAAGCCTCCTTCAGGACGGCCACCCGACCGATGCCAGCGGGACTTCCCAGGCCTTCCCCACCCACAAGTCCAGCATACGTCACAGGCGTTCATCAGGACCCTCCGTTGTAAGTGACAGAAACGCAACTTGAACTGCTGTAAGCAAATGAAGAAGAATTGTATTGGTTCCTATAACCAAACTGCTGAAAAGGCAGAAAGGTTGAACCAAGCTCCACCACTGACAAAGGTCAAGGTCAAGGTCAGGCATGTGACCTTGGGCAAGTTAGCTGAATTTCTCTAGGTCTAGATCCCAAATCTACAAAAACTATGGACAGCCTTGCTGGGAGAGTCAAGTGAAAAACTACAGAGCTGTCCTCTAAACCACACAGTGTTTCACAGCACAGAACATTAGTTTATATCATTTACGCATGATAACCAATTACTTTCATAAACATAAATCACTGGCAAGGGGGACAAAATACATCAAATACATTTGTGAGGGCCTACTCAGTGCAGAGAGAACAGACTGAGGAGTCGAGCGGACCTTGCCCCATGCCTGACTAAGGCGTGTTGTTGCCGCAAACTTGGGCAAGTGTCTTAATCCCTCTGAGCCTCCGTTTCCTTCTCAGTGAAGCAGGAATAATAATGTCTATCCTGTAGGGTCACTGGGAGGGTAAGCTGAGATGGTGTGTAAGGTGGTAGCTGATGTTACTACTGAGAAATATTTTGGGCTCAGTCTTGAATTCAATTATGTGGCTTTGAGCAAATGTCTTCAGTCCTCTGCCTTCCTGCAAAATACTCTGTAGGATCCCACGCGATACTACAGGTAAAATTCCCAATGCACAGCAGGCATTTGACAAGCGAGGTCTCCACCTTTCTCTGGAGAGCCACATTTTCAAGTCTCTCTGTGGTGTTGAGAAATGCCCCGGGTTTCACAGAGAGAAGCTGGGTTTGCCCGGGCTCTGTTTCCACCAGCTGAAAGCACCCCCAGGATGGCGTTTAAGATCCTGAGCCCGAGGCTCGGCATCTCCCAGGTAAATGGGGTTAGAGGACATGCGGAATCTTCTGGCTTGGAAGAGCCTCTGGTTCTGTGCACTCAGGCCAGAGACGTGTAGGAGCAATCACTACTTGTACTTCCATCACCTGTACCCCTTTGAAAGTTGAGATCACAGGCCGCCTGTGAAATCCAGAAATCACCTCCCTGCAGCACACTCAGTGGAGCATTCTCCCAGAACCACCACAGGGGGAGGCATCCTCATTGTCAGGCCCACACTGCACCTGAACCTCCGAGAATGGGGAGATTAAAGGCAGATGCAACCAATCATGTAGGCATCGAAGTCAACTTACAGGGAATGTGAGGTGATCTGAGTCCCATGACAACCCCTTTGTGCTTCAGAAAGACAGCTGGAGATGGCACTGCAAATCCCAAGCCTCTCTACCAGCCTCCGGCCCTAAGTCCTAGACGGCTCCTCTCACAGCTGACCCATTCATGGGGCCCATTAACAAGGGTTAACATGCACACTTGGGCCTTGGGTCCCCAAAATCAAGGGTACTGAGAAGGCCATGCAGACCTCAAGGAGTGGGCCAGGTGGGGCCAGAGACTGGCTCAGCCAGGACACCACCCCTGAGGCCGACAGGCAGCTACTGAGAGCTGAGGAGGGGACAGTGAGAGATTGGACAGACACCAAAATCTGAAAAATCGAGCAATATAGACTATTAGCCAACAGAGATAGGGCAATCAAGCAGGGAACAGGCTCTGGTGAGCCTCTGAGAGGGGTGAGACCCTGGACAGCACTTGCCACATGCGAGACGTTGGAATCCTGCATCTTCTCCAGGCATAAGCGTCACTGGCCCTCCTTTTTTTTTTTTTTTTTTTAAGGCAGGATCTCACTCTGTTGCCCGGGCTGGAGTGCAGTGGTGCCATCTCAGCTCACTGCAACCTCCACCTTCTGGGTTCAAGCAATTCTCCCACCTCAGCCTCCCAAGTAGCTAGGACTACAGGCATGTACCACCATGCCTGGCTAATTTTTGTATTTTTTTGGTAGAGACAGGGTTTCATGATGTTGGCCAGGCTGGACTTGAACTCTTGACCTCAAGTGATCTGCCTGCCTCAGTCTCCCAAAGTGCTAGCATTATAGGCATGAACCACCATGCCTGGCCACTGCTCCCATTTTAAAGACAAGGAGGCTAAGACTCAGTTAGGTGACTTGCCTGGGGTCACAGCCAGTGGGTAAAGCGAGCCAAGGCTTGAACTCATGCCAAAGTCTGCCTCCCATTCAAGTTAGTCCCCGCTAAACCACTCACCAATAGGGTCGAGTGCTTGAATTTAACCTACTTCCTGGGACACCACTTTTTAATTAGAGATTCCTAAAAGTTTCCAAAGAACTGTAGGCGGCTACAGCAAATTGTAAGCATCTCCCTATAAAAACATCCTGACGGCCAGGTGCAGTGGCTCACGCCTGTCATCCCAGCACTTTGGGAGGCTGAGGCGGGCAGATCACGAGGTCAGGAGATCGAGACCATCCTGGCTAACACGGTGAAACCCCGTGTCTACTAAAAATACAAAAAATTAGCCGGGCATGGTGGCGGGCGCCTGTAGTCCCAGCTACTCAGGAGGCTGAGGCAGGAGAATAGCATTAACCTGGGAGGCGGAGCTTGCAGTGAGCCAAGACTGCACCACTGCACTCCAGCCTGGGCAACAGAGTGAGACTCCATCTCAAGAAAATAAAAAAAAATCCTGATGAGGCACCAGCCCCATCAATCAGGAACAGAAACTGGGCTTCGTAGGTGAGGGGGTTTTTCTGACCACAGGATTCCCCAGATGTCATAAAGCTGAACGGACGCAGCGTGACAGCGAGATGAGGAGTGTGCAGGTGTGGACTCCATTCCCACAGTCACAGGTGGTGGTTTCAGGTAAGACGCTGACCTGCCCTGAGCTCTGTCCCAGCACCGCTCACCATGCCGGGCATCCCCGGGAGCTGTGCAGTGGTGTAACCCACCATGCAGAAAACCAGAGGGGAGTTGTTTATTAGGCACGTTATGATGGTAAAGTGTTATTATAAATCCAATTATCCTGGCTGATGAATACGTGTAGTTCCGAATAAATTATTCCCATTGTATGGAATGGGATGGCAAGAGACCGAGAGTTTGGTTCAGTTGCTCAAGATCACAGTGCTGCTTCATGTGAGAACCAGAAATTTCCAAGACTTTGGTCCAGACTGCAAGGTGTTTCCTACTTTGGGCCTGGCCTGGCTCTTAGGCTGAACTCACTGGGTAACTCCTTTCATCCCTCCAACTAGCCAGCCTGGTCCAGCCATTACCCCTACCACACCCCTGGCTCCCTGCCCCAGGTCCCCCCGTCATCTAGAAAGACACGCCTCCACTCATCACCGCTCCCCCAGAATAGATCACCCATCCATGAAGACCCTGACCAATGCCCCTACCTTCACGAAGTGAGGCTGGTGAACTCCTAGTGACCTGTCTCGAGGTGTCTTCACTAGCTTCAAACTCCCGGGTGCTCACACGCATGTCACCTCCTTGGGTGCGAGTCTTTGGGTGCGAGTCCTCTAAAACACCCTGTAGGCTGCACACACTTTGCCCTTGACAGTTGCCCCATCAATACCAAGGAGGTAATGAACAGATCAGAGAAAGCACAAGCATGTGTGTTCAGTTCAGCTGAGACTGTCTGACAGCCTATACGCCAACCAGCCTGCTTAGTACAACAGTGAGATGAGCCTGAAACAGTAAATTAAAAAGAAGGCTGATTATTTTATACTAAGAAAATAGTTTTTAAAATACTGTGAGACAATAACGAAGACATGGAATCAACCCAATGCCTATCAATGGTAGACTGGATAATGAAAACGTAGTACATATGCACCATGGAATACTATGCAGCCATAAAGAGGGATAAGATCATGTTCTTTGCAGGGACATGGATGGCACTGGAAGCCATTATCCTCAGCAAACTAACACAGGAACAGAAAGTCAAACACCAAATATTCTCACTTATAAGTGGGAGCAAGCAGAACAATGAGAACACATGGACACATGGGGGAGAGCACCACACACCAGGGCCTGTTGGTGAGGCCTGGGGGGAGAGACAGCGTCAGTGATGAAGAAGAGCTAATGGGTGCTGGGCTTAATACCTAGGAGATGGGATGACCTGTGCAGCAAACCACCATGGCACACATTTACCTATGGAACAAACCTGCACATCCTGCACATGCACCCAGAACTTAAAAGCTGAAGAAAGAAAAAATACTGTGAGAACACAATACATTTTTTTTTCTATTGTGCTTATTCCAAGTGTTTTTATCTGTGCGTCTGGAGTTGGGGAGATGTGCACATACATGAATGCATAACAAAAAGGCTGGAAAGGCCAACCCCAAAATCTTCCCAGTGGGGACTGCTAATTGCTAGGCAGTTGAACTATGGTTTATTTCTGTTTTCTTCTGTTTTCTTGCCTATCTTTTCTATATATTCTATAAAGGTGTGTATTACTTTTGCAACTGAATCAATTTTAAAAGAGCTCATTCTACTAAGTTTTTAGCTTTAAGAAAGGTGGAAAGAATGAGGGAAAGGAACAGTGCATGACCAAAGCATCTTCCCCAGGCTCTCAAGATTCCTCTGCATTTGGCCAAGCCGAGCTTCAGAATGGCAGGCTGGCTGATCAGAAAATAGCCATTCATTCTCACTCGGAACCCTCCCTGTAAACACCATCCAGGGACAGCATCACCAGGGAAGCTGCGTCCTCAGATGTTCCGCTGCCTCTCTACGGTGTCCTCACCTCTAGCTGCAAAGGAAAATATGCATGACACAGCCTTGCTGATTTACCCACAGCACCGCCGCTGTGGGACTTGAAAGCTTCAGTCAATACGCCTAATTTTTAATATTTGAAAGTCTGGCATTCATCCTTGAAATGAATAGACATTTTCTTCCCATTTCCTCCAAAAAGACCTCTCTAAGCTTAGTGCTACTTACACTAAACAAGAACATAAATAATAAAAGTTGAACATTCCCCTCGTGTAGGGTCATTTGCTGCAACATAACAGAGTGGTTAAAAGCATACGTTTTGGAATCAGGAAGACCTGGGCTCCCCGCTGACCAGATATACTGGACTGCAGACAATTGACTGAATCCCTCTACACCTCAGTTTCCACCTGTGTCAAGTGACTCAGCCCTCACAAGGTTGTCGGATGCAATGAGATAATACAGGAGAGCTCATAGCTCAGTGCCCGCATGAAAAACCATTCAATCCTCACCAACTACACGTCAGCCATGGCTGCCTTACAAAACACCTGGCTTTGTTCTCCCATCGTGTGTAAGACCAATGCTTCATCGGCTCTGTATTTTGGGAGTGCTTCGAAAGGCAATTCCAAATTGTAAAGGAAACTGCAGAAAAACTCCCACAGCCTCAGGTCTCAGGTCCCTCAGTCAAGGACAGCCTGCCGTCGGTGAGAAATTTTCCCCATGGTAAATATTTAAATGAATAACCACTTTCCAGCCACTCTTGGGAAAGAAATAATTTAAGAAAAGTCTTCAAGGAATTTGCTCTAAATGAAAAGGCGCATTTTCCCGGCCACATATCTCTGAGTGTTGACGGCCCCTGATGGGGCCACTAATAAGCAAGTGCAGAGGGTTGGCACCAGGATATGATTCAATTTAGGCCAAACTTGCTCCCCGCGCTAAGGGACGCTTCCTTCCCTTAGAGCAATCACTGCCCCACTGAACAGAGAGAAAACAACCTCATCTTTTCAGTGTCTGTGATGATGGCACATCCATGGTTTAGGATTTCTAGGCTGAATGCTGTGAGAAAGAATTTGCAACTTTTAGGGGCTGTTTTCCATACACAGGTATAGATTAGAATGAGGAAGATGACAGAATTTCTGCAGATCATGATCACTATTACTGAGATTCCCAGGAACTGTAGAATAACTGGATTTTTTATGCCCAAGAAGACTCTCGGAGGAGGCTTTCCACTCAGTCATCAGTGAGCACTCATGAGCACACACCGTGTGCTAGGCAGCGCTGCTGGGGTGATGCTCTTCAGGCTTCCTTGTTTACCCTCCATCAGCCTCTGAGCCAGCTATTACTGTCTCCATCTCATAGCTGGGGGCACCGAGGCACCGAGGCTCAGATGGGGTCGAGATTGTTTGAGTCCCTCAAGGGAGCGGTGCTAGACTTACGGACATCCCTGTTCCCACAAATCTGAATGAATGTGAGCTGAAAAACGCACGATGAGTAAATAGCACGCTTGTCCTCAAGTCGCTAGCAAGGGTTTGAATCCAGGTCTGTACCTGCAAGCTCCAGCCTTCCCACCACAACATTTGCAGCCTTTCAGCTGTGCAGGGGAGGAGTGGTCAGGGCACTGCTCCCTCTTGTTCCTGGCCGGCTTTGCCAAAGTAGACCAGAAGCTCAACAAACTGAGAACTGATGTGGATTGAGCAAAAATTGAGACTTTGTAAACACTCATTGTAGACTCAAGAGGACCAGTAACGATGCTTTTTAATTGGTAGAAAGGGAGTGAGCACACAGGAGATTAAAACAGGATGGTGCCTCCATGACCACATAGTCCAACCTCCACCATGCAGGTGAGGACTCTCATCCCCAGGAGGGTTGTGGTTTGCTCTACACAGGTTGCTCAGCCTTGGCACGTTTGGCTTCTGGCCCAGGTCACTCTTTGTTTTGGGGGGAATTTCCTGTACATTGTGGGAGGCTTAGCAGCATCCCTGACCTCTGCACAGGTGATGGCAAAATCTCCCCCTCCGTTGAGAACCACTGGATTAACATAACACAGCTACTTAAGGATAGAGCTAAGACCAGAAAGCAGCTTCTCCAGGCACCAGTCTGGAATGTTCTTAATCAAAATAGGGTTGGTCCAGAATATATAAAGAACTCCTGCAACTCAACAACAACAATCCATTTTTTTTAATGGGCAAAGGACTTGAATAGACATTTCTCCAAAGAAGATATACAAATGTCCATAAGAACATGCAAAGATGCTCAACCTCCCTAATCATCAGGGAAGTGCAAATCAAAACCACAATGAGATACCACCCCATACCCACTAGGATGGCTATTTCCAAAAAAACAATAAAAGGAAAGAAAGAGAGAGGGGAAGGAAGGAAAAAAAAGAAAAGAAAAGAAAGAAAAAAAAGAAAAGAAAAGAAAGAAGGAAAGAAAGAGGGAGGGAGAGGGAGAAGGGGAGGGAGGGAGGGAGAGAGAGAGGAAGGGAGAAGAGAGGGAGCAAGAGGAGAGGAAGGGAGAGGGACTGAGAGGGAGAGGAGCAAGAGGGAGAGGAGGGAGAGGGACTGAGAGGGAGAGGGAGCGAGAGGAGAGGGAGAGGGGGAGGGGGAGGGGTAGGGAGAGGGAGAGGGAGAGGGAGAGGGAGAGTTGCAGGGAATGTGGAGAAATGAGAACCCTCTGCTCTATTGACACGAATGAACGTACAATGGTGTGGCTGCCATGAAAACAGTATGGCAGTATCTTAACAAAATAAAAATAGAATTACCATATGATCCAGCAATTGCATTGTGAGGTATATGCTCAAAAGAATTGAAAGCAGGGGCTCACAGAGATATTTGTGCACCCATGTTCATAGGAGCATTATTCACAAGTAGCCCAAAGGTGGAAGCAACTCAAATGTCTAATGACAGATGAACAAACAAAATGTGCTATATACACACACTGAAATATTATTCAGCCTTAAAAGAAAAAGAGTGAAATTCTGACACATGCTGCAATATGGATCATCCTTGAGGACATTATGTTAAGTGAAATAATCCAGTCACAAAAAGACAAATGCTATATGATTTCACCTATCTGAGGTCCCTAGAGTAGTCAAATCCATAGACCCAGTGAGTAGAATGGGGGCTGCCAGGAGGCTGGGGGAAGCAGAGGGTGGAGAGTTATAGTTCAATTTTGTTTTGCAAGAGAAAAAGAGTTCTGGAGATGGACAATGATGGTGGTTGCATAACAAAGTGAACATTCTCTACCCCACCGAACTCTATGTGTAAAAACGATTACGATGATACGGTTTATGTTGTATCTTACCAAAATTAAATAGAAAGCAGGATGGGAAGTGGCATCTCAAGGGTAGAAAGCTGCTTTGCTGCCCTTCCCTGTCCTTGGGTGCCCCACGGGATCTGAAGCTGCATTCTCCCCACGGAACTTCCCTGTGTCTCCCGCATGCCCATATCCCTCCCTTAAAATTCCTTTACTATTTCCTGTAAAGCTTTGAGCAGAAACACCAGTGGGGTGCTTAGGTAACTATGGATCTCCAAAGCTCGGGGGTTAATTTAGGGGCAATTTTGTAAAGTTTGAGTATCAAAGGGCAAGACAAAACCCTTGGATAAGCAAAATTTAAAACAAAATGCAAGAAAGAGAAAAGAAAACCTCTGCTCTGGAGCCTACGATCTCTGGGTTTTCAAGACGATAGAAAGAAGAAGAAATGGCAGAGGAATCCATTTTCTATTTTAATATTTTTGTTTATATCTTTTTGAAAATGTCTCTGCTCGAGTTAGTTTTATTTTGGTCCAGAACTTCAGCCAATTCCCATGAAATGAACTGAGTTGCTGGTTCCGAAAGTGTGAGCCGTGGCCAGACATGGGCATCACGCGGGGACCCTCAGAAATGCAAATTCCCACTTCGGTGGAAGCCTTAAAAAGTCAAACTCGTGGATATAGGGAGGCGAATGATAGTTACCAGAGGCTGGTGACTATGATCAATAATAATGTATTGTGTACTTCAAAATAACTAAGCAAGTAAATGTCAAATGTCTCACCACAAAAAAATGAGTGAGGTGATGATAGATAGCTTGATTCAATCATTCACATGGTTTACATAGCTCAAAACACCACATTTTACCCCATAAATGTAAAAAAAAAAAAAAAAAAAAAGAGAGAGAGAGGAATTTAAAAAGAAAAAGAAATGTCAAATCTCAAGCATGATGGTTGACCTATTAAATCAGAATCTTTAGGAGTGGAACCCAGAAATCTCCATTTCAACAAGATTTCCCACAGATTCTGAAGCACCCTAGATTTTGAGAACCACTAAACGGCATCTGCTTCATGAGCTACAAAATCGTCTCAGATTCTTCCAACCAAACAGGTCCTTATTTTGCTCTCAGTTGACACAAAGAGCCATAAATGCTTTAAGAAAAAGGGGGAGACCATGAAATGCCTGGCAGTTATAACAAATCCCATGATGAATTGTTATTCCAGGTATTGGCTGGCGTCCTGTAACTCACAGAGGTGGACTTTCCGAGATTCCTAACACAATCAGGACGTGACACTGTCTGATGGATGAAATAAGATGTCCTCTCCTGCTCTGCAGGAAAACTGCATTTACTTATTCCTCCTCTGAATGTTAGAAGAACACAAGTTCAAGTAGCCACAGCCTAAGCCGCTTCACAGGAGCCCAGATTCATTTCACTTCCAAGCTCTTGCTGCTTCCCAGCCGCCACAGGTTGTGCGTGCCTGGAACACGCATCAACAAACAGTAACCACGGCCTCCAGGCAGGAAGGCCTTGAGTCCCATGGCTCCTGGGCCCACATCATCCCGGTCAGGGTCCATCTCTTCCGGGGACCTCTTCGTGGATTCGAAGTCACCATGGCACTGGGGATAGAAATCCAGACTGAGACCAAAGCACCTATTCCTGGAGCGCTCTGTTCCAGCAATGCTGTCAGGGGAAAGGGCAGCCTTGGTCTTCAGTAAATTAGAGGAATTCCATGCCTCGATTCAAGGAGTGGGTACTTTCAGCCGCCTTTTCAGAAGCACAATTTCCCCTTCTAATGATGTCTGTGTGTCCACCTGCACCATGCCATGGGCTCAGCAGACACTGACTCCACTCTGGACTCCCAAGAGGTCAAAGCCGATGAAAGTAGCCCCACTCCCCTTGCCTGGCGTTAGTCCAGGAGGGGGCCAGTAGCACGGGAGGTGGTCCAGCACAGCCTGGGGCAGCAGGCTCTCATTGCTGGAGACAGGTAAGAGGTGCTGTTGCTTGCTGTGGGCTGTGTCCTGCCACTCTAGGGAGATCTCACTGAAGACTGTGCCATGCTGGTGGCATCACAGTGGAGACAGAGAAAGAATCAGGGCTCTCTAGGAGCCCGAAGCTCACCCCGCCTCTGGACTTCCCCTTCCACACCCAACACATGTCTTCAGTGTTGAACAAGCTCAAGCTGGTTTAGCTTCAGCTTCCTGTTACCTGGAGCACAAGGCACCCACCTCCATGTTCTGACCTGGCCTCCTCTTTTGTCTGCTGGGCCCACCTGTCCTCCAAATGATAATGAAGCACTGTTTTTCTCTAGAGCTCACAGATTTGATCTTTTGCAGCCATACTTTGGAAAAATCTGCCATTTTTCTATTCCAGCCAGTCCTGGGGGGGTAGAACCCAGGGAATGTGGCTCTGGAATCTGTACCCGGAACCATGACATCATGCTGCCAGGACTAAGAGGCAGTTTGAACCACTGCGGCCACCTCCTCCCTTTCCAAACCCTGATCCACACTGCTTGGGAGGGATCTTCAAAGCATAAGCCCAGCCGCCCCCACTTCCCCCATCCTCTGTCACCCGCAGTTGCCTTCTAGTTCCTCTCCTCCCTGGGCTGCTTGCGGCCCCTTGGAGGGTGCAGGCAGCATCTTATTTGTTGCTGTGTCTCCCAGGTTGTGGTTTGCCATGGAAGAAATATTTATTCAAACTGAATGACTGGATGACAAGGCAGAAAGGGGCTCAGAGACTGCAGCACACAGATGATGAATTACACGCATAAAAAGAGGGAGGCCGCAGAACACCGTGTGGGCTGTGGAGCCACCTGCCTGGGTCTGGATGCCGCCACTTACCGGCCATGTAACCTTGAGAAAGCCCCAGAACTGTGATTCCACTTGTTCATCTGCAAAATGGGAGCATCAGAACCCACCTCTCAGAGCTGAGAGAAGAACTAATTAGCTGATCCACAAGAGAACACTTAGAACAACGCCAGGCCCAGAGGACACACTGAGCACATGTGAGCTTCAGGTCAGAGGAAGGCGGGTGGGAGAGGGGTAGAGAGAGAGAGAGAAAGACAGGAAGAAAGAGGGAGAGAGAGGCAGGAAAACAGGGTATGGATTCCTCATGGTTTTTGTTCTTTCTCTAAAGTTATGGCTTTTAAAATATCATTGGTAAACACTTCAATATGTCCTGAGGTCTTTCTCTACTAAGAAATTCTATGACCTCTTGAAACTGAAGGTTTTGAAACACTAAAACACAAAAGTTGATGGAAGGTGTTATTCTTTGACAAAGGTAACCACAGTTCGCGTGTAATACAATTTCAGTCCTTCAGGGAAGGGTCCGGGCTGGAGGAACCCGTGGCCTGCCTGCTTTTTCCTTGCTGGCTTAGGCATTGCTCCATGGGGTGCAAGCTGAAAAGGAGGGTTTCGACTGAAGACCTTTTGATGAACTCGCAGACATTCTGCAATCCATAGCAAAGCCAGATCGCCGCAAAATCGATCTCCAACCCCGGGAGCCGAAGAGACGCCGGAGGGAGCTTGTTTTATTATGTGTTTTTAATTATTGTTTAACTCAGAGAGGGAACCACATTACTATAAACATTTTCTCAAAGAAAAGACAAAATCTAATCAATGCAAATAACCGACAATTCTATAGAGAGCAGCCTGGGAAAGGCCCCTCTGCCTGACCCTCGACACCCGCATTAGAGCATTGGGCAGAGGCGGGCAGAACACTTCAGGTTTGGATATTGTCAAGCCGCAGCCATTTACACCACACAGGATTAATTCCTTTCTGGACCACACAGACATCATTGATTTTGCAAAGGCAGAAAAGCAAAACCTCAGCAAAACAAAGAACTCCATCCCTTTAATGTCTTCTCGTTAAACTTCACGGATTTTACCCACACCACAAACAGAGGAAAAAGCAATCTTTCATCCAAAGTACTGAGGAAGGCCAGCTACTAGGGAGAAGAAACCCTCCTCACGTGACACACGGTTAGCCTTCCAGAACGCAGTGGCCCGGTGTCAGCAGCTCCTGCTGCACCTGTCAACCTCGACGGTCCCCAGGCAGCAGCGACCCACCGCAGGTAGAGAAACGTCAGGGAGCCACCCACACGGCCGTCTGTGCAGATACTCAGAACACAGCCTGCACAGCCTCAGGGGGTGGTCAACGCCACCAGCCAGTAAAACAAATCCATACTTCAACTATGTTATCAACCCTTTCGCTTAACAAAATTTAATATAACCCGTCCTGTACAAGACACTGTGCTAGTGTCCTGGGAAAAAGAACTCCCCCACTTCAAAGAGTTTATGACCACAAATTCAAAGCAATAAGGCGAGTATAAATAATACATGTGAGAAGTTGAGTAGGACAACAAATTCAGAAATGCCAAGAAATTTAGAAATTCAAAAGGACACGAGGAGGAGCAGATAAAACGCTGTGGGATCAGTCTACGCTGGAAGGCACATCCCACGGTTCAGCACACGGATGCGGCGGATCAGGAACGTGGTTCTGCCTCCTGTAAAGCACGACATCCCCAAGCTTCAGGTCCTTCACCCACATGGAGAGAAAAACAAGAGTCTCAACTATACAGAGAGCCCTGAGGCGGAATGCAGCCACATCCATAAAGTGTGTTAGCACATCCCCGGGCACAGCAAATGCTAATAAGTACCCACTGCTGTCATGTTACTACTATCCTACCTGCTGAGATCCAGGTATCCTCCTGAAGGAAGCGGTGTTGGATCTAGGCCGCATTGCTGTCGTGTTACTACTGTCCTACCTGGTGACATCCAGGTGTCCTCCTGAAGGAGGTGGCGTTGGATCTAGGCCTTGAAGGTCAAGTAGGCTTCATGACATGAACAGTGGGAAGGGATGCCCAGGACACAGGAGCTTGGAGGCGAGACACATCCCACATTGAGGGCAGGTGCTCTGTGTTCAAGTAACAGGAGCCGGGTTGCAAAGGTGAGGCGATCCCCATGCAGCTGAAATCAGAGTTCCCCTCACAGGATGTGCAACAGGGTCGTCACCTGCTTGGTCACCCCACAGCTCAAACCCTCAGGGGAGCAGGCAGACGGGCAGGTGCCGAGGCCGGGACAAGCGCTTTTGGGCTCTGGCTCCACAGCAGCATTTAGAGGTGGATGTCTGCAACCCCCAAAGCCCAAATGGGTGTGTGTTACCAGACTCTTTTAGATTTGCCATCTGCAGATGGCTTGTGTGTTAATGAGCGCAATGGACCCTCTGCCTTACTGCAAGGGCAGGGGGCTAGTATGACAGCATTCTGTATCCCGAGTTCTTGCCCAGTGTACCAGAAGATTCAGATCACATGTGGGCATAAAGAATGAGTGCAAGGTTGGATTGAGTGGAGGAGGTGGCTCTCAGCAAGATGGATGGGGAGCCCAAAGGAGGGGATGGAGGGGAAGGTGGTCTTCACCTGGAGTCGGGTCATCTATTGCTGGCCTTTTCTCCAGCCGCCCCTGGCTGAACTCCCCTCGGCCTCCAGATGTCCCTCCGCTTCTCTCTTTCTCTGCCTCGTCGTTCTGCCGTCACTGGTCTGCTGGTTCTGCTGGTCCTGACGTTCAGCCACTTGCATGTGTGCCCTTGGGTTTCTATGGGGACAGGATAGGGGGCATAGTGGGCCAAAAGGCAACTTTTCAGTGAAACACAGAAATGCCTGTCCTCATTTAGGTCCTCAGGTCTTCAGGCTTGAGGGTGGGGCCTTTGCCAGGGAACCTCGGTCTTCTACCCAGCACCCCCCAGTTTCCTGTCCATATCACAGTGAGGGGCCAACGTTTCACACAACCCAAATGAAGAATTGTGTGTCTTCTCCGTTCTGGAGGGCATGGAGGGCGCTCAGGGACAGGGCCATCTCCTAAGTGAGCAGACTTCCCCTGTAAGAACTGTGGATTTGGAGGACCCTGTTTGTTAAGACCTGGAGTGGGAGCAGAGAGATGGGGTGGTCTGGGAACACATTCAGGAGCTCACCTGGGGAACCCTAAAGGTGACTCAGGTCAGCCTCTGCCTGCAGGTCTCACAGTGTGGTCAGGAAGGAACGACCTGAATGAAACCCTGCTGCTGACCACACCAGGCCATGGGCACCGGAACTATCCCAGACCAGCGCACGGAACATCAGCACAATGGTGCTCTGTGCTGCAGCAGAATCAGCCAGAGGGCTCCGAGGCCCACCCCAGCAGTAACGGCCCCACGGCACGCCCCAGAGAGATGACAAGGGGCTTTTTGTGGTTGTTCTTGTTATTCTTTTCTTCTCTTTTTTTTTTTTTAACATCAGACAGGTAATGTGATGTCGTAACAAGGCTTGAGAGAGGCACATCTCACACATGAGCATGAAAACCCAATCATCACGCTTATGAACCACAAAAGGATCTTAACCTACTTACCTAAGGGAGACCCCCACTCACTACAGATTTGGAGCCAAACTGAACTCAAGTGCCAGAGCCACCCCTCCCCAGCTGCGAGACTTGGCTCCAATCGTGTATACCCTGGGTCTCAGATTTGGGGAACAGTGCATCCCCTCTCTCATCTTATAAATGAGGACAGTGAGGCAGAACTTGAACTAGAAACCTGATGTTCTGACCTGGGATCTTCAAGACTAAAATAACTCATCTCCTCTTTCACTCCAGAGAAGGTGCAAACCTAGATACATGGGCTCAGGTCAGGGCAAAGCTTGTCACTGCCCTTGGACAGAGAGAATGGGGAGGCCAAGATGGGTGGAATGGGAGGGACCCAGTGGAAGCCAGGCAGCTTCCCCACCTCTGACCCAGTGTTCATGGTTGCCGTTTCTTCCGGAAAAATGAATTTCAAGAACAAGCAGCACGTTCCTCCTGAACCAGAAAGACACATGCCTGGCAGCATTAAACCACGGTGGGTTTTGGATTTTCCCATCATGGGATCCCCCACTGTCCTGCCCCTTTCCATTATGGAGCATAATCAGGAGGGTCCCCCATTTTAGCACAGATAATCACAAAGTCACAGATAATTGACAAATCAAGTACTATGCAAATCAAGTGCTAATTCCAAGCAATTAAAAACTGAGTCACAGCTAAACTGCAGTTAATTTGAAAATTTATTTTTTTATATAATGCAAAACACATTGAGCAGAGACAAGACACAACGACCAAAGAAATTATACACGTTACTCTGAACAGGCAGAAAAGTGGGTGTGGCTACACACACCTTTCAATCAATACTTGGCAACCAGGAAATGAAGTTGTTGCATGTCCTGTCCCCTGCCAGATATAGATGCCAAATGGTGGAGGGACAGTGGAGGAGAGGCAGGCAATGTGCTCCCACGCCCCTCTGGAGGGCTCTGCAAGACTTAAAGCATCAGGTTAAAGTCAGACAGCACGGTCCCCTGCAGGCAAAAAGGCAACACCAGAATGGAGGAAGGGGGTTTCCCCAAATCCTGGTATCAAGGCAATCGGCCAGTCCGCTATGCCAGGAACTGAGACCCTCAAGGGAAGAAGGAATCCTCCTTCTTGCAGCTTCAATGACCCAGCAACAAAGAACATAAGCTCTATTAGATGTGCTTCTCAGCCTGCCCAGAAAGACAATAGATGGCAGGGACAGCAAGGAAGGAGGCTGGCCCGCACACCCTTGCCCAGACAATACCCAGGCGCGCCTCCAGCTGCCCGCACCAGGATCCGAGTGCTGCCAACGGCCAAAGAAGACAGACGCAAGGACCCCGCGAGCATCCAGGCGGGAGCTCCTTCCTTCTGCCTGGGCTACTTTTCAAACCCCGGTGCTTTTTATGGCTCCTTTTCACTGCGGGTGGAATGAGCCACGGAGGTCAATGCCACACGCGCACACACAAAAGCTTCAGAGAGGACAAAGAGATTTCAATGTCATTCTCTACACAGGAACGGAAAGACATATGGCCCTTCTGTGACAGGCCGCGGGCAATGGGAGCTCAAGATTCAGGCGCCAGAGGAGAGGCTATCACTGAAGAATAAATCTGAGGGAGCTGCAAAGTAATCACTTTGGATTAAGGCCACTTTTCCAGGGCCAGGAGGAACAAAGGCTAGTTCCCAAAGCCTGTAGAAGGAATATTCATTGTTTTTCATGATGAGAGAGGCCTCTCGGTGGGAGGAAGCAGGCTGTGTGCACATGGTCACCAGGGAGCAGGGCTGGCTGTCCCCACCATCCCTGCAACCCCCCTGCTGTCTACTCAGGTATGGGCCCCCCAGGTCCCTGCACACAGGCGCCTGCCCTCCCTGGCAATGGTAGGCCAGGCTCCTCAAGCGCCTCGCAGAGACGCACTCGCCCAGAGCCATGAGGCAAGAGGAAGAGGAAAACCAGCCAGAAAGTGTCCCCTCCACCTGCTTTTACTGCTCACTGGGGCAAGCAATCCCCAGCCTGGAGTGTTTTCTTCATGTTTTGTTTTCTGTAAAATCACCATGGACTTATTTTCAAATAAGAGATTGTTTCAGCTTGGGGCACAAGCCGCTGTCTCCAATGGGGACTGAAGGAAGACTCACCCAGGCAGGACTGAACCCCCTCCTGTATCTGGGAATCCCATGTCTGGAGAGGGAGAGTATGGCCACAGCCTCAGGCCTGCCCACGAATCCCTTATTACCTGGTCACCATCAGAACAAATCCCCACCTTCTGCGGGCTGTAGTCACACCCCAAAACCTCCTTCATTGGATCCCCCAAATTAGAATAAGCCCCTCCCTCCAAAGTCATTGTAAGGGAGCCCTGAGTTTGATGGTTTGGGGAGAACCAGACCTTTCCGAGGGCAGTGGAAGGGCGCCCAGGGCTCAGTGTTTGCAACTCATTGCACTGAACACCAAGAAAATAGCGACTTTTCACTTTTCACAGCAGGCAGTTTTGAGATAATAGAAACATAGTCCTTTCAGGACCAAAACCTTTCTATGGAACCATATTTCTGGAAACGTTTTTGCATTAGATACGTGTCCTCTGCCTTCTTAAACGGAGCAGAAATGCAGCCTCGTCCTCTCCAGCTGTCTCCAGTGATCACTATGAGCGGAGTCTGGCCCGATTCCTTCTCTTTGGGGGCCTGGTTTTTCTCACTTGTGAATGGAGAAAGTGATCCCACCTTTTACAATCAGAAACTAAACGGCAAGACGGTGCACGTTAAGTCACCACGTGTGTCTGCCTGGGCTAAACAAACTCTGGGTCCCCATCTCCTCCCCCAGGCCTTTCTGCCCCCCAAACACCACCTCCCACACCTGGGGAGGGAGAAGCTGCAAATAAGGCTGGGCTCTTCTCCTCCAGGTTAAATGTGATCAGACTGATGTGGTTTTGGTAGTTCTTCCAAATGGTGCCTCTATGTCGGGGTGTCTGAAATTCCTTCTTCCTTCCATAAACATCCCTGCTTTGGAACCAGTGCGTTCTTTTTGTAGCTTTCTGTATTGCACTTGGACCTCCGACCACGGCAATCCCACTAACAAGGCCTTAGTGTGTGCTCAAGTCTCCTTTACAGGCCGCTAGATGGCCAGAATTCTTTAACCAGAGCCATACCATCAGATGGCTCTCAGCACTCCGGACTGTGGAATTCAAGAGGAACGACTCAATCTATATCTCATTTGGCTTGTAGGTCTCCAAGGACTCACTGGAACTACAATTATACCTGGGAGGCAGGGCAGCTCAGGGAAGCAAAAAGCAAAGTCTGAATATTTCATCTCACCTCCATCGGATGTCCCTGGACATTTCTGCTTAGTCCGGATTTGGGACGAACACTCTCCTTGTAGGTATTTATCTTGCTCTCATCCTTTCCATTCATAAAATCTATATATCTAATCAATGAGAATTATTCATCAAATACAGTGTGTTCCACAACGGACCAAGTTTTAACCCTTGGCATAGGGAATTACAGGTAAGATGTAGAAAGAGAAATAAAAATGATGACCCCCCTGAGAATAGGGGATGGGGGCTTGAATAGAAAGGAGCTATACTTTTTACTCTTCAAATATCAGATTGATTTTTTTAACTTTGAGCATATTTTACTTTTTATTAAAAATAAATACATTCCTATGCCCCGTAATCCAAACATACATTGCTAGTTATTGTCCTGTGTAGATACTCAAATGTGTTCCCCCAAAATATACACAAAAAAGAAAGATGTGTATTGCAACATTTTTTGAAATAGCAAAAAACTGAAACAAGCAAAGTGTTCATACAAAGAGGACAGGGGAAATAAATCAGGTCCCCAAAGATGATGAAATTCTACTTCACTAGGAGTAAAAAGGGTGGGGGGCTCAGTGTGGAAACCAATGACGGTGAAGCTCTTCAGTCATTAGAAGTAAAAGGTGGGGTCAGTGTGGAAACCAATGATGGTGAAATGCTACAGTCATTAGAAGTGAAAGGGGTCGGGGGTCAGTGTAGAAACTGATGATGGTGAAACACTACAGTCATTAGAAGTAAAAGGGGAGGGTCAGTGTGGAAACCAATGATGGTGAAATGCTACAGTCATTAGAAGTAGATGGGGTGGGGGGTCAGTGTGGAAACCGATGACAATGAAATGCTACAGTCATCAGAAGTAAAAGGGGAGAGTCAGTGTGGAAACCGATGATGGTGCTACAGTCATTAGAAGTAGATGGGCTGGGGGGGTCAGTGTGGAAACCAATGTTAGTGAAACTCTACAGTCATTAGAAGTAAAAGGGGAGGGTCAGTGTGGAAACCAATGATGGTGAAATGCTACAGTCATTAGAAGTAGATGGGGTGGGGGGTCAGTGTGGAAACCAATGTTAATGAAACACCACAGTCATTAGAAGTAAAAGTGGGGGGTCAATGTAGAAACAAATGATGGTGAAATGCTACAATCATTAGAAGTAAAAGGGGTGGAGTCAGTGTGAAAACCAGTGATAGTGAAACTCTACAGTCATTAGAAGTAAAAGGGGTGGGGTCAGTGTGGAAACCAATGATGGTGAAATGCTATGGTCATTAGAAGTAAAAGGAGGGGGTCAGTGTGGAAACTGATGATGGTGAAACACTACAGTCATTAGAAGTAAAAGGGGTGGAGTCAGTGTGGAAACTGATGATGGTGAAACACTACAGTCATTAGAAGTAAAAGGGGTGGAGTCAGTGTGGAAACTGATGATGGTGAAACACTACAGTCATTAGAAGTAAAAGGGGTGGAGTCAGTGTGGAAACTGATGATGGTGAAACAAGACAGTCATTAGAAGTAAATGAGGTGGGGTCAGTGTGGAAACCAATGTTGGTGAAACGCTACAGTCATTAGAAGTAAAAGCAGTGGGGTCAATGTGGAAACCAATGATGGTGAAAATGCTACAGTCATTAGGAGTAAAAGGGGAGGGTCAGTGTGGAAACCGATGATGGAGAAACGCTACAGTCATTAGGAGTAGAAGGGGCGGGGTCACTGTGGAAAGATTCTCAGGACAATTTAAGTAGAAAAAGAGGCAAGAGAGGCACTGAGAGTGCTGTAGATTATCTTTTTGGTTTAAATATTTTTTAAAAGTTAAATATTTGGGGAAGAATTGCAGAAACTGCTAACAGTAAGTACCTTTGGCGAGAGGACTTGGGGAAAGGGGGCTTTTACTTTTTATTTTGGGTCATCCCCAAGACTCGAATATTCTACCTTTATATCAATATATCGGGAAGAAAAATGGCACATTATGTGACTCAGATGCAACACCCCCAAAAATTAGCCTGCTCCTTACAGTTCCGTCCTGATGAGTTTGGAGGTGGAGAGAGGGAGGACGTGTGACTCTGAGGCCTCACCTTCTCTTCCAGGAGACTAACTCAGTCTCTTTGAGGAAAATCCTCACTGTTTCGTGTTTCTCCCCAGTGTGGCATCTCAGTCCCTGGGGAGCTCCACGGTATTGAGGGTGGAGATGGGTTTGGGCCCATGTGGCCCTCAGGACCCTCTTGGTCTCACCGGGTTGGCGGTTGTTCAGCCCCAGCCTGGAACGGCATCAGTCAGGCACATGGTGTTGAACCACCGTCCAGGCCACCTGTCCCCTTTTCTAACCCCGGGCCTTGGCAATTCCGTAGGCCTGCTCAAGTGCCCCCAGTTGGCCTCACCGGGGTGTATGGGACACGTCAGATCGACGCAGGACACCCTCCACTCCTGCCAAACAGCCAGAAACCCTGTGTCTTACGGCATGTCTGGGCACCCCCTCCTCAGGGCAGCTCTCTGTCTCACCACCCCACTGGAGTCAATGCTGGGCTCCTCACACAGACCCTGAGTTTATCCTGGTGGATGCTGAAGGAGGCCGACCTCTAACTCTAATATCCTGGGATGCCCAGTGCCTCTCTGGACATTGCACAACCACCTCCTGTGGCTCAGAGGCAGAGGAGCTGCAGAAGCAGCGTGGATACAGAACCACACAGCCTCTACCTCCACCTCTTCTGCTCTCTCAGGTTCCCATGGAAGCTGCTCTATTTCCACTTCTGCCTGAGGGAAGGGCAGCGAGGGGAAATACATGTGGCAGGTTCAGGGAACAACCATGTGACATATGACTCTGGCCAAAATCTTACCCATGCAAAAGACCCAGACCAGAGGATGCATTTTTTTTTTTTTTTTACATACACTCGTGCATGTGTATGTGTGTGTGTGTGTGTCACATGGACCTCTGTGTATCCACAACCACAATACGGAACAGTTCCACTGTCACAGGCTCCCTCCTCCCCATACCCCAGTCCCTGGCAAGAACTTACCTGTTTTCCATGTCTACAATTTGTCATGTCAAGAATGTTATATAAATCAAACCATAGAGTATGTAAACTTTTGAGGTTCTCTTTTTCCACTCAGCGTAGCTCCTTGAGATCCACCCAACTTGTTGTATGTATCAATAATTCATTCCTTATTGCTGAGTAGTATTCCGTGGTCTGCATGTACCACTTAGTTTAACCATGCACCCACGAAGGACATTAGGATCTTTCCCAGTCTATTACAAATAAAGCTGCTATGAACATTCATGCACAGATTTTGGCATGAACATACATTTTCATCTCTCTGGGATAAATCCTCGTGAATGCCATTGCTATGTCACACAGTAGTTAGTTGCATTAAGAAACCATCAAACTCTTTTCCAGGGTGGCTGCACCATTTTACATTCTTACCAGCAATGTATGAGTGATCCAGTGTCTCTGCATCCCTATCAGCCGTTGGTACAGTCAGCTTTTTATTTTACACATTCTGATAGGAGTGCAGTGGTATCTCATTGTGGTTTAATTTGCATTCCTCTCATGGCTAATATGTTGAACATCTTTTTATGAACTTGTTTGCCATCTGTTTAACCTCTTTAGTGAGGTGTCTGTTCATGTCTTTTGCTTATTCTCTAATTGGAATGGTTGTTTTTAATGTTGCTTTGTTTTCTACTGATCTTTACATATTTTAGATACATCCTTTCTCAGATATGTGGTTGCAAATATTTCCTTCTAGTCTTTTGCTTGTTTTCTATGCTCTTAACAGAGAAAAGTTTTAAATTTTCATGAAGTCCAACTTATCCTTTTTTTCCCTTTATGGTTTGTGCTTTTGGTGTCTAAAAAATCTTCACTTAGCCTTAGGTTCTGAAATTTTCTGATTTTGTTTAAAAAAATTATAGTTCTACATTTTACATTTAAGACTTTGATCCATTTTGAGTTAATTTTTATGTAACATATGAGTCTTTGGTCAGATTCTTTTTTAACATATGTCCAGTTTCTCCAGTACCATTTATGGAAAAGCCTATCCTTCTTGCATCGAAATGCTTTTGCACCTTTGTCAAAAATCATCTCCCACCAAAATCGGCAGACTAGGTAAATCTAAGACTCCATCCCTCCAACACAGCAGTGATTGAACTGGCAAAAACAGTCAGAATTGACTTTTTTATAACTCTGGAATCTAATAAAAAACAACCTGAAGGAACTTCTTTATTAATGAGGCCAGGGGCTCCTGGATTTCAGTGAGAGTCCTGTGATTTTAGTTACCTGCTCACTATCCCCTCCCCCTAGGCTCAGTGGCAGCTCTGAAGGTGGTGGCCCACATGCCAGCTGCATCATTCTGGCACCTGATGGTCCAACATGGACTTCTCCCAAGGAATTGCGGTTATATGTCACCTTTCTGGTGGCTCTCTAAAGGATCAACTCAAGGGTTTGCCTCAATTGCCTTAAAGCTTTTCCAGGGCTGAACTGGTTTCCGGGGTGATATTTGTCTAAAGTATTTAAAGGTAAATGTACTAGCCACACCCACATGAGGAAATGGATAGGCGTCAGAGAAAGTAATAGACACACCAAAAAGTAAAAAAGAAAAGATGCTGGGAAAGGAAATACACGATGGAATGGGAACCAAGACAGCCACATGCACAAAGGTGAACACATGCTCATAAGAACTTGAGGAGATCCTAGGCTTACACCTCTGCCTGATGCTTAGGTTCTGTGTAAACAGGAGATGAAGGCAAAACAGAGTTGTAAACAGAGTACTCCAACACAGAGCCAACCTGCAAAGACCAGGAGTGGTCTTATGTGTTTGTTGTTTGTTTGTGTGTTCATTTGTTTGCTTGTTTGTGGCTCCAGGCATTTAAGGGGATCTCTGCCAAATCACTCACAGATCACTAAAATAGTGGAACAGAGATTTCAGTGGTAAAACACAACAAAGAATACAGTCTTTACAAAAAAAAGCCTTAGAAAAGTCACTAAATCAAACAAATAATCCATAGCAAGCAGCACAACAAACCCTGAGTGGGGGGAGAAATGTGATTTATAGAGTTACCACATTAAAATGTACAAAATGTCCAGTCCAGTTTTCAACAAAAATAAAAATGTTTGCATTCAAAAAAGTAAGAAAGTCTATCCCATTCATAAGAAAATAAGAAATTAATTGAAAAACCTCTGCAAAAGTTACTAGATTAAAAACTGTAAATCAAAGACCATCTCAAATTAGTTGAAAGAGCAAAAGGAAACCATGAACAAAAAATTAAAGAAAACCAGGAAAATTACGTGAAATGAGGAATATCAATGTCAATAAAGAATATCAATAAAGAAATTGAAACTGTAAAAAGGAATCTAGTAGAAATTATCAATGTTAAACATATAATAACTGAAACATACATATGAACAGGCAGAAGAAATAATTAGCAAACTTGAAGATAGGTTATTTAATATGATCCAGTCTTTGGAACAGAAAGTAAAAAAAAAAAATGAAGAAAAACAGAGTCCAGGAGACATTTATGACACCAACAAGCATACCAACATATATATAATGGCAATCTCAGAAGGAGAGATACAGAGAAAGAGGAGGAAAGTATTTTTGAATAAATAATGGTCAAAAATCTTCCTAAATTTAATAAAATATGAATCTACATCAACTAAAGTAAAATCAGAAATCTACACTGAGACAAATTATAATCAAACTGTACCAAAAAAAAGACAAAGAATATCTTGAAAGCAGCAAGAGAGAAGAAACAATCCATACAAGGTATCTCAATAAAATGAGAAGACAATTTCTCAATGAAAATTATGAAATCTAGAAGGCAGTGGGATGACAGATTTAAAGTGAAAATTTAAAGTGAAAAATTTTAAGAAAAAAATTGCCAACCAAGAATTCTTTATCCAGCAAAACTACTTAAAAATGAAAAAGAAATTAAAACATTTCTAGATAACGCAAAGCTGAAAGAGTTCATAATTAGTAGACCTGTCATACAGGAAATGCTAAAGAGAGTCTCTACGGCTGAAATAAACGAACACTAGGTAGTAACTGCAAGCCATACAAGGAAATAAAGAACACTAGTAAAGGTAACTGTATAAGTTAATATAAAATATAATATTTTGGGTTAGTAACTCTCTTATTTTCCCTATACATTTCAAAACAAATGAATAAACAAAATAAATTCATGTTAATGGGCACACAAGATAAAATGATCTAATTTGTGACAATGACAACATAAGGGATGGGGACAGAGCTATAAAAGATCCACCTAGATTGGAAGCTAGATTGGAATTAATTAAAAGTAGATTACTGTAAATTTAATATTTGAATTATAATCCCTAGAAAAGGACATAAAAAGGAAATCAAATGAGTATACTAAAAAAAAATCAGTTAAATACCAAAGAAAGCACCAATAGAGGAGGAGCTGAGAAACTGAAAAGACATTAGAGTATAGAAACATAGCAAAATGGCCATAATCCCTTGTTTATCAATAATTATGTTAATTGAAATGGATTAAGCTCTCTAATTAAAAGGCAGAGATTGGCAGATTACATAAAAATACATGATCCAGGCTGAGTGTGGTGGCTCATGCCTGTAATCCCAGCACTTTGGGAGGCCAAGGTAGGCAGATCACAAGATCAGGAGATCAAAACCATCCTGGCGAACATGGTGAAACAAAAATTAGCTGGCTGTGGTGGCGCATGCCTGTAGTCCCAGCTACTTGGGAGGCTGAGGCAGGAGCATTGCTTGAACCCAGGAGCAGGAGGTTAAAGTGAGCCAAGATCATGCCACTGCACTCCTGCCTGGGCAACAGAGTGAGACTCCATCTCAAAAAACAAAAAAATGACATAATCTGAATGCTTCCTACAAGAGACTGACCCATTTTAGATCCAAAGACCCAAAGAGATTGGAAGTAAAAGGATGGAACATGATATTTCATGCAGATAGTAATCAAAAGAAAGCTACAGTATCTATAATAGTATCAGACAAAATTAACTTTAAGGATAAATTGTTTCAAGAAGCAAAAAGGACATTAAATATTGATAAACACGTTAATCCATCAAGAAAGAATAATGATTATAAACATATACATACCTAACAATAGCACTCCAAAACATGAATCAAAATCTGAAAGAATTGAAGTGAGAAAAAGTTCAACAAGCATAGTTTGAGACTTCAACACCTCACTCTCAATAATGGCTGGAACTAAACAGATGATCAGTAAGGAAATTTAGGGATTGATCAACATGATAAAAGAATTAGATCTAACAAACATTTTTAGAACATTTTAGCATGAGCAGAACACATTCTTCTCTAGTGTGCATGGAACATTCTCCAAGGTAGATCATATATTAGACCACACAATAAACCTCAATAAATTTAAGAAAATTTAAATTATTCAAAGTATCTTCTAAGACTACAATAGGATGAAACAATAATAGTAACAGAAGGAAAACTGGAAAATATATAAATGTGGAAATTAAACAGCATGCTCTTAAACATCAATAGGTCATGGAAGAAATCACATTGGAAATTAGAAAATACATTGTGATAAAACAAAAACACAGCATACAAGAACTTATGAGATGCCATGAAGGCAGTGCTCAGAGGAAGAGTTTTAGCTATAAATGCTTACATTTGAAAGAAAAAAATGATCTCGTATCAATCGCCTAACTTTATATCTTAAAGAACAAGAAAATGAAGAGCCAACTAAACGAAAGAGTAGCAGAAAGAGAAAAATAATTAGGCTCAGAACAGAGATAAATGAAATAGAGAATGGAAAAACAACAGAAAGAATTCATGAAACCAAGAGTGGATTGTTTGAAAAGATTAACAAAATTAACAATTCTTTACCTAGAATGACCAACAGAAAAGAAAGAAGACTCGAAACACTAAAATCAGAAATGAAAGTAGTGTCCCCTTACCTTTGGAGGATCCATTCCAAGAACCCCCATGGATGCCTGAAACACATGCACTACCAAACTCTATGTATACTGTGTTTTTTTTCTTATACATACATATCTGTGATGATGTTTTATTTATAACTCATACCCAGTAAGAGATTAATGACAATAACTAGAGATGAACAACAATGACTAATAAAAAATAGAACAATTATAACGATATACTGTAACAAAAGTTATGCAAATGTGTACTCTCTCTCTCTTGCTCTCTCTCTCAAACTATCTTATTATACTGTACCACAGGTAACTAAAATTGCAGAAAGTAAAACCATGGATAAGGGAGGACTACTGTACTACCAACATTACAGAAATAAAAAGTATTCTAAGATAATACTCTGAACAATTGTACACCAACAAATTATATAATTTAGACAAAATTGGAAAATTACTAGAAAAATCCAAACTACAAAAACGTACTGAAGAAAAAATAGAAAATCTAAACTAATCTAGAAGTAAAGTGATTTAATCAGTATTCAAAAATCTCTACCCTCACTCTGAGCCCCAAGCCCTCCAAAAACCAAAAGTCAGTATTACCCTAATAGCAAAGCCAAAACATGATGAGAAAATAATACTACAGGCCAGTATCCCTTATGAATATACAGATGGTCCCCAACTTATAATATTCAATACATTCCATGAGATATTCAACACTTCACTATACAATAAGCTTTGTGTTCAATGATTTTGCCCAACTGAAGGCTAATATGTTTTGAGAATATGTATGGCAGGCTAGGCTAAGCTATGATGTTCTATAGGTTAGGTATATTAAATGCATTTTACAACAATATTTTCATCTTTTAAGGAGTTTATCAGGATGTAAACCCTCATAAGTCAAGGAAAACCTGTAGATACAAAAATACTCAACAAAATACTAACAAGCTGAATCCAACAGCATACTAAAAGGAGTATACCCCATAACCAAGTGGGATTTATCCTATGACTACAGGGGTTGTTCAACATATAAAAAGCAGTCAGTTTAATCCATTGGGTTAACAGAACAAAGGAAAAAACATAAGACCATCTCAATTTATAGAGGAAAAAAAGGCATTTTACAAAATCCAATACTCTTTCATGATAAAAGCACTCAAAAAGTTGAGAATAGAAGCAGACTGCCTCAACAGTTTTTTATGATAAAAACCACATGTGAAAAATGCACAGACAATCTCATACTGGTGAAAGACTGGAAACTTCCCCCTGGTATCAGGAACAAAACAAGGATACTCATTTTAGCCACTTCTATTCAACATCTAGCAGAAGTTCTAGCCAGAGCAATTAGGCAAAAGGAAAATAAAAGGTGTACAAACTGGAGAGGAAGAAGTAAAACTATATTCACAGTTAACATAATCATAAATGTAAACAATCTTAAAGATTTTCCATAAAAATATTTTCCACAAACAATTAAAGTTAATTTTAAACACAGCAAATTTGCAGGATACAAGATAAATACAAAAATCAGTTGTATTTCTATACACTAACAGTAAGTGTCCAAAAATGAACAAAAGAAAACAATTTCATTTATAATGGTATAAAAAAATATTTAAGGATAAATTTAACCAAGAAGGTGTAAGGCTTGTACACTGGAAACTATAAAACAATTCTGAAAGAAATTAAAGAAGACCTAAGTAAGCAGAAAGACATCTCATATTCATGGATTGCAAGATTCAATGTTGTAAAGATGGCAATACTTCCCAAAGTGATCTGCAGATTCAAGTAATCTTTTTTATTCCAGTAATCTTTTTTAGCAGAAATGGAAAATCTGCCTCTAAAATTGATGTAGAATTGCAAGGGTTCTTGAGTAGCCACAGCAAACTCAAAAAGAAGTACAAAGTGGGAACATAAACACTCTTTATTTCAATTTTACTACAAAACTATAGGAAACAAAGCAGTTGGTATGTGATAAACATAGACCGATAGACTAATGGAATGGAATCAAACTAAGAGTACAGAAATAAGTCCATCTGTCTATGACCAAATGATTTTTTGACAAGGGTGTCAAGACCACCCATGGGGAAGTATAGTCTCTTCAACAGATAGTGTCAGAACTAGATATCCACACGCAAACAGTGAAGTTGGACTCCTACTTCACACCATGTATAAAGTAATTAACTCATAATGGAAAATAATAATCCTTGGCAAGGATGTGGATAAATTGAAACCCTTACACATTGATGGTGTGGATGTAAATGTTTCAGCCACTGTAGAAAACAATTTGGTGGCTCCTCAAAAAGTGAGACATAGAATGACCATGTGACCAAGTGATTTCATTCTTACATATATTTACAAAAAGAATTTTTAAAGGTATCCAAACAAACACTTGTAAAAGAATTTCATAGCAGCACTATTTATGACAGTCAATGGGTGAAAACAACCCAAATGTCCATCAGTAGACGAGTGGATAAACAAGTTGTGGGTCTATACATATGATGGAACATTAATCAGCCATAAAAAGGAATGAAGTACTGATACATGCTACCATGTGGAAGAACCTCATAAACATTGTGCTAAGTGTGAGAAGCCAGACATAAAAGGTCACATTGCGTGTGATTCCACTTAAATGAAATATTTAGAATAGGTAAATTTATAGAGACAAGAAGAAGATTGGTGGCAGCCAGAGGCTGGGGACAGGTGCAGATTTTATTTTGGAGTGATAAAAATATTTTAGAAGTAGATAAAGGTGGGTAATGCACAATTTGAATGAAAAGCTACTGAATTTCTCTCTTCAAATGGATAAGGTTTTTGCTATGTGAATTTCACCTTGACAACAAAAAATTACTTGGGCATATTTGTGTCTATTTCTTTATTATGACCCATTGATTGCTGTGTCTATCCCTCTGCCAAAACCATACTGTCTTGATTCCTGTGGCTGTATGGCCAGCCTTAGCATGATCAAGAGTCATTCCTCTTCCTTGTTCTTCTTTTTCACACTGTTTCAGCTGTTATAGATCCTTTGTCTAGATGTGTTAAACTTGCCCAAGTCCACAAAAAAAGCCTTCCTGGGATTTTAATGAGAATTGTGTTAAACCTACAGATCAATTTGGGTAGAACTGACACCTTTATTAGATCGAGACTTTCAACCTATTCACATAGCATGTCTCCTCATTTTGATTTTCTTTTATTTCTTTTGTTAACATTTTGAAAATTTCAGCATATAGATCCTTATATGTTTTGTCTGATGCAGCTAAATATTTTATTTGAAGAGATTATTCATAATGTGATTCTAGTTTTGGTTTTCAAATATTTGTTATTGATATGTAGAAAGGTGATATAATTTTCATATAGTGATCTTGAACCCCAAAATTTGGATAATCTCACTTATTGTCTCTAGGAGTTGTGCTGATAGATTTCTTGAGATTTTCTGTATAGACAATCATGCCAACTTAATTAGTTTTGCCTTTCTAATCTGTATGCCTTTTGTACCTTTTTCTTGTCTTATTGCAGTGGCTAGAACCTCCAATATGGACAAGAGTGGTGAAAGTGGACATTCTTGCATTATCTTCAATCCTGGGAAAGAACATTTGGCCCAGGGAAAACTTGTAACAGCAAAGAAGTTAAGAATTGAAAATGATCATATAGCAAGGCAGAATGGATCTAGGATGCAAGGCACCAGCATTTGCAAGTAATTATACTGTGGGACGGGAACCTGAGGAGAGGGCCAACAGCAAGTAGGAAAAACACAAAATCAAAATAAGGGAATTACCAACTCTAGTGATAGTGATAGAACTGGGTGTCTCTCTATGTAGAGAAACAAGCATTTGTCCAAAGAGTTCTGTGTTGGCCATGTGGATGACTACCACCATGTAGATCATTCAGGCTTTAAGACTGTGTCCTCCAGTTAGGGTTATTTTCACCATATTTACCTAAAAATGGGGAAATGTTAACACACAGTCTGTTCACCTGAGCACTTTAAAAATCTAAATATGTTTATTAAAAAATATCACATATAGCTAGAAAAATTAAACATTCTATATCAAAACATCAAATATCCTGTGTCCAAATCTTAAAAGTACAATGATCTTCTCAGGACTGATTTGGCCTTCTAATCACTCATCTGCATTTGTATGAGCAAATACTGAATTCACCTTTGCTGAAACCCAAGGCCCTCCCCAGGTTATTTTCATCATCAGAGATGCCTGCCCTCACATTCTCAGCCACTTCGCATAGTTAGGCAGTAATCCACTCTATTTTTATGCATTATCACTGGATTTTCAATGGAAATTTACGTGTCTTGAATTCTGGACTTACTGAAGAGGAGCAAAACAGTCTCAGCCACTCTCACTGCCACTATCCCAACCAGACCACACAAAGAGAAAACAGAAATTCAAAAGGAGCACCTAGGACCAGGCATGTTAGTGGCCACCAGAGGAAGTCCATCTGAATGGGGGGTCCTTAGGGAGGAACACTGGGGCTTAAGCCCCATCCTTTCTGGGAGGACAGATTGGGGAGCACTCCCCATTTCCTCCAAGTCAAGCGAGGAGGACTCCCAGAAACATGGGGAGCACCAGCTTCACACTTCCTGCTAAACGTCTGCTGAACAATTGCAGCCTTTAGGGCCACCACAGCCTGGCTACCAGAGAAAAGAATAGTGGGAGAGACCCTAGGCAAGACGGGCTTGTGTCCCTGCAGTGTGGGGACATGCAGACTTGTGTTTGCTCCTCTCCTGAAAATTCTGAGGCGGGAGTCTGGCTGGAGTGTCCAAGAATGCTGCGCAAGGAAGCATGGCAACCCGCCTGGCAAGGCAGGAGAAAGTCGCCGTTGGGCACGGCAGCCGCCGAGACACCTTTAGCACACCTGGAGCAAGAGGGCCGTCTGCCAGGTGAGGGAAGGCAATGAGGGGGCTGTGGGCCTGATCTAAGGGTAGGCGAGTCACAGGAGATCAGTGAAAAAGCTCATCACTCAGTCAGCAGGCTGAGCAGTCCAGAAGCCCCACCCGGAGATCCAGGGAGGAGCCGCTGGCCCTTCCCCCAGCCTCCCTGACCCCAGCAGAGATGGCTGCTATCAGCCAACAGAGCACAACAGCAGCGCTGGCTAAACAGGAACAACTTCCTGCCTTTTTGCTCTCTGATCCTCTCTCACCCAGAATAGGGATGAAGGAGGGAGGAAACGTGAGGACGCCAAACCACAGAACAGCCTGGGAGGAGAGGAAACTGAGACTGCGATGTGAGATTGAAGTTTTTATTTAGATTAGATGACTTTTAACTACTTGGAAGGGAGTGGCAATTGTCAAGACAGGACTTATTTGTGAACTCAAAAGCAATCCAGAGGCTGTGAGATCAGCCTGGGAGTCATTAAGGGGAAGAGAGAATGACCAGGTCACTGCTAAAATAGTCAGCGGAGAAAATGATCCTGTTCCCCATTTGTACCCCACATATTTCAGTCTATTGAAAAATCAGGGCCGGGCGCGGTGACTCACGCCTGTAATCCCAACACTTTGGGAGGCCGAGGTGGGTGGATCACAAGGTCAGGAGTTCGAGACCAGCCTGGCCAACATGGTGAAACCCCATCTCTACTAAAAATACAAAAATTAGCCGGGCGTGGTGGCAGGCACCTATAGTCCCAGCTGCCCAGGAGGCTGAGGCAGGAGAATCACTTGAACCTGAGAGGTGAAGCTTGCAGTGAGCCAAGATGGCACCATTGCACTCCAGCCTAGGTGACAGAATGAGACTCTGTCTCAAAAAGAAAAAGAAAAAGAAAAATCAGTCACACGATTAGGAAAAATTAGAACAAGCAGGAAGGTACACAGATTGAAATAAGGACAGCCAGCACCCACACAGCTCTGCCACATATCAGCATTTTGGTATACACTTTTTATGTTTTAAAAAATCTTTAAACATCACTGATGAAATTGAAGGCCCATATTTACCTCTAAACGTCCTTAACCCTCCCTGCCTCAGACCAGAGTCAGTCACTATCCTGAACAGGGCATCTATCATTCCACACATGTTTTTATCTTGTTCTTGCATATATATTGGACCATAAATAATTTGAAGCACTGCTTTTCATATTTTCAAACTTTATGTTAATAATATCATGCTCTAGGAATCATTGTGTGCAAATAGATTTCTTGGATTCACCATTAGATTATTGAGGTGTATCCACTTTAATTTTATTGATACAGAAAGAGAAATCGAGTGTTTGGATTCATTCATTTAAAATTCATTTAAGAGTTATAAAACTATTCTCTCAATATGTCACAACTACTCATTTGCCTATCAATGGCCATTTAGCTTGTTTCAGATTTTTGTGATTATAAGCAATTCTGCAGGACACTATTTTATGCATGTTGCCTTGTACACATGCGTAAGAGTTTTCCTGGGGGTATAAACCTAGATGGTGAGTCACGGGGTTACCTTTGTCAGATGCTACCGTATTCACTCTCAAGCGATTATTCTCATTTGTACCCTATCAGCAGTGACCGAAGGCTCCCAACATAAATTCTCACTCTCGCAGCTGCCTCTTACTCTCTGAGCACCAACTAATTGCTCCCAGGCCACCTCATTTCTATGCTTCCTGCTTCACATAAAATGGGGGATCCAGACCACACAGGTGGGTCTTCCTGCCCTCTCCTTCTGTTCCACCTCTCTGGGATTGCTCTAACCTCTTAAAACCAAATAATCCTGCAGATCCCCGCCCACCTACGCATCTCAACAATTATTTTATGTTCCCAAACGTACTGATAAAATCTTATCATTTTGGTCTATTAAGCTTATTAATTAAATTGTATTGTTTAAGTTGATTTATTTAGGCATCTCTGTTCCTGGTCCCTCTATGATATTCAGTGATTCACATAGGAAATGCTTATTTACTGCTACTTATTTACTGCCAAGCACAGCCCTAGTCACCAGGACTATGAGGAAAAAAAGAATTCCTGCCAACCCAGGGCTTTTGATTTAGTGGGGAACTTAGGTAACAAAAATTAATCAATCACACAAACAATGCAATTGCAGGTAGTGATAAGTCCTGGGAATGAAAAAACGGGGAGCGACCTGGAGTCCAGCTGGAACAGCCAGCACTGAGTCAGTTCAAGCGGCAGAAGAAACAAGCTGAAGCAGAGAGAAGACCTTTGAGACAGAGGCCACAGCAAGAGAAGGACCCTACGGCACGGACAGGCTGGGTGTCATCCAGGAGCATGAAGAAGCACCCCACGACCAGGACGGACAGACGGAGAGCAGGCAGGTGCCCTGCCACGGCCGGCAAGCTGGGGCCCAGTTTCCACTCCTGTGGGAGAACCAGGCAGCATGGTGACGTGTTCTGAAACAGGACCTGAGAGCTTGCCCTGCTCTGTACACGATAATGTGCCCTGAAACAGGACCTGAAAGGTTGCCCTGCTCTGTAGAGGTCACACTGGGAGAGGCAGTGCAAGGGCAGCCGTCACAGACCATCTGGGGACACAGCTCTGTCCAGATAAGGGACAGTGACGGCTTGGACTAGGGAGCCAGTAGAGGGTCTCGTGCAGAGTGGTGGGATTTGGGGCAGCTTTGCAAGGCAGCTCGGACAGAACCTATCGGCAGAGTCCCTGAATCCTTGACTTCTTTCTAGAATTCTCTATTTTCTAGAATGACTGCCTTCCAGGGGAAAATGGACCCAGAGAAGCTTCTGGTCTGGATCTGCTAAGGCTTGCTGCTCCCCCCGCATCATCGGTGGGCGGGCTGTGATGGCAGCTCCAGCCTCAGCAAGCCCCTGACAACAGGAAATCCTGCTCCAACACCGGGAGCCTTACACTGTAGGCCTGCTTCTGCCCTTGGGCCCCCAGACAAGTCTGATCTTGAGGGGATGTGGCTGAGCTTGTCCTGGGGGCTGCTGTCAGTCCCACCCGCCCTGAGTCCTGGGGGCCACACCTCCCCAGCCCTCCAGGCTCTCCCTGCTCACCTCTCTGCCAAGGCCCACACTCAACATGAGTTTTCTCTTCTTCTATAGAACCTTCCAGTGACTGATTGGTATGGAAACCTTCTCTGGCTTAAGCCAATGATCAGTAGGGCCTGGAATCAATAGCTTTATTCACAGTGTGGGATAAAAGGTTAATTTTACCCTTTCCAGGGGTGTTTTTATATTTATAGCCTTTAAAACAAGAATGAGGGCCAGGCACAGTGGCTCACACCTGTGATCCCAGCACTGTGGGAGGCTGAGGAGAGCTAATCGCTTGAGGTCATCAGGAGTTGGAGACCAGCCTAGTCAACATGGTGAAACCCTGTCTCTACTAAAAATACAAAACTTAGCCTGGCATGGTGGCATGAACCTATAGTCCCAGATACTTAGGAGACTAAGGCAGAAGAATCGCTTGAACCTTGGAGGCGGAGGCTCCAGTGAGCCAAGATTGTACCACTGCACTCCAGCCTGGGTGACAGAGCAAAACTCCATCTTAAAAAAAAAAAAAAAAAAGGAGGTACAGAAGGGAAGATAGAGGCACTGATGAACTGATGACTGCCTGATGCAGAGATGTGGGGGGCGAGGTCATCATTGTGGTGATCACACACAAATCCACATCATGTGCACTAGGAGTGGGAAGTACCTGTCCCTTGCCAAGTCTGTGTGGGCTGTATGTAGTAATGTAGTGAGGATCTGGTGCCCATGACAACAAAGCATGCCATGATTGATTGGTGATGTCTGCCCTGGGCTGGGGCGGGGCAGTTTGCCTCTCAGGACCGGGATACTGTTTGGCTTTGAGAGAATCTGCTTCTCTCTTTGCACGTGATTCTGCCATGGTTTACTGCACCAGCAGTACACCTGGAAGCACACAAGGCACACTCACAGTTTTCCAGGTGAGTCATAGACAATGTATATGTGCCTTCAGAATCAAGCAGAAACTTCTAGCAAGGACACTGTGCTGGAAATCAGGAGTTCTGCGTTTTAGACCAGAATCCCTCAACAACTGCATGGTGACATTTTAGACACAATAATTATTTGTCGTGGGGGTCATGCTGTGAAACGTCCCTCGGTGCACAGGACCTGTACACTGCACTCCAGCCTGGGTGACAGAGTAAAACTCCATCTCAAAAAAAAAAAATGTGCACTGAGGGACATTTCACAGCATCCCTGACCTCCAGTCATCAGATACCAGCAGCACCTCTGAAGCCATGATCATCACAGACGCCTACAGACATCACCAATGTCCCCTGTGGGGTAAAATCACCCCCAGTTGAGAACCACTGATGCAAGGAACCATTGCATATGTTGGGGTCTTTTCTCCAGTTGGGTCTAGTTAGTCTAAGTGGTCTTACATCCGCCTGCTCCCCACTGCACAAGGCTACAGTCCCATCATGCTTTGACAATCATCCCTCTCCCCTCAAGCTGCCAAAGTCTCATCATCTTCATCCCTGAGAGCGACTGAGGGCCACCTGCCTCCAATCACAGGGTCCACCCCAGGGACCTGTTCCCACGCCAGCTCCCGCATGCCCCGGAGCACAGCGACACTGGGGCTTTCTCCTGGCCTTGACCATGTTGCCTGCTTCCTTCCCTCGCAGCCGCACGCCCCAAGGCTGCCGTGAAACAAGTCTTTTCCACAGAAACCGCAGTCTAGACGCATGTTCTAGGCCCTGCAAGGAAATGCGGGCAAAGCTACAAGTGGGGGTGTTATTTCCTATTTTGCTTTTGCAAATGCTTTCTAATTAAAGAACTTCATTTCACTTTGAAAAGTCCTCATTCCTTTTTTAAAATGTGTACGCAAAATGCGCAATTTTATAAGCATAATCCTGTTCATTAAGAAAATCTGGCAAAATCTCATTCCCTTTTGAGGACTGTTTTCTTAACCTTCGTGGTTAATAAGCATCACTTTTTACCGTAAGTAATTTCATTCCTATGGTAGATTCTATAACAAATGGTGAACTTTCTCAAGAGATAACTTGGCTGGGCAATCCAGAAGTCCCTAAGAAGGGGGACGTGGCCTTTCCACTTTAGAACGCAGCTTCTCCAGCCTTGTTTTGTGGATTTTCCCCACCCTCCCCCAGGAGACCACAGGGCCCAACCCTCACCTCTGCCTTCTCCCTGTGGGCCAACTTCCCGGATGACCCCCAGCCCCATGGAGGGAAGTGCAGACCCAGGCAAGGGTCTCCGCCCTCCCCCAACCCCCAGGGGAGAGAGCCCTCCTGACTTGGCTCAATTCCACACACATTCACCAGCCTCCCAGACTGAGGCAGAAGCTGATGTGTAAAGAGAAACGCTGACCTGCTCCCAGGGGCTCACAACCTGGAAGAAATTTTGTCTGTATTTGTTTTAGAGCAACTTCCTCCCTGAGAATTCTTCCCCTTCATGGCCCTCCTGGGCTTGCAAGGGGAATTGGCTTATCCACCTTTGGCAGGGTCCAGAGAGGCGAAGGCAGACCGAGACTCGGCTGAAAGGACCTGGAGAAGGAAGAAGCATTTCTGAGATCCCTGGAGGAGCTCTTCGCAGACAGAGGATGGAGAAAGAGACAGTGGGGCCGGCCCCAGCAAACGACGGGAGGAGAGGTGACCCGGAAGACTCCAACCCAGACATCTACCTTTCCTTTTTAGGTTGCTGTGGGGGGCCTTCATTCACCGGCCAGTTCTCGGCCCGGTGGACCCTGCTCCCCGCCTGGAGCGTGGGGGAGTGATGGACGCGTGAGTGTCCAGCAGGGGCAGCGCAGAGCAGGGGCAGCGCCGAGCAGGGGCAGCGCCTTCAGCGCAGGGTAAAAAGCCACTGGCAGCCAGGGGCAACTGGCCTCCAAAACCCCCAAGGACGCGGTGGGGTTACCTTCAGTTAAATGTGACTACAACTGGGGCTGCTGTGCTGTGAGATCTCAGAAGCCCCAGGCAGCTTTGTTCGGACACAGTTGCAGCAGGTAAGTGTCAGGGGAGGATCTGCGGCATGTTCCGAAGAGGGTGGAGGAGAGAAGGCCGTGGGTCCAGGCTGAAGATGGGCACTCCCTGGAGGTCAGCTCCTATGGGACCTATGAGTGGGACCTATGAATCCTGTGGGGTTCAGAGGAGCCTGGAGCTCTCTGTGATTGTGATTGCCTCAGACTGTGAGCCATGCGTGGCGTGTTTCTGGAGAGAGGGCATCTGGTTTCCATCAGATTCCCAAAGGACATTACTACAGGTTGAATTATGTCCCCCAAAATGCACACGTTGAAGTCTAATCCCCAGCACATCCGAATGTAGCCCTTTTTGGAGACTGAGGCTTTCCAGAGCTAATCAAGCTAAGATGAGGTCATCAGGGTGGGTCCTGATCCAACACGACTGGGGTCCGTGTAGAGGGAAACATTTGGAGACAGACACACATGCAAAGAGCATGTCCTCGTGAAGATGAGGATGGCCACCTGCCCACCAGGAGAGGAGCAGAAGCAGACCCCGCCCTCACAGCCTCCGAGGAGCCAGTGCTGGTGCTGTGGGCAATGTCAGGTTCCCTGAAATTCACTGGGTGAAGCTCTCATGCCCAGCACCTCAGAAAGGGACTGTATTTGGAAAAGGATCTTTAGAGAAGTAACTAAGATAAATGAGGCCTTCGTGGCAGGCCCTGATCCAATAGGACTGGTATCCTTACACAAAGAGGAGACGAGGACACAGACACACAAGCAAAGAGACAGGGGACCGAGGAGTCAGCACAAGCACCAAGGTGCCTGCCCAGACCACTGGAGGGGACATCTGGGCACATGTCCTCACACCCCCTTTGACCCTCCCTAGTCCCCAGGTTGGGGAGAGCAGCACCAGGAGTAGAGACAGGTGCCCCTCCCACCCCACGCTGCCCTGGGGTCCGGAGCGCCCTGGGGTCCTGAGACAGGTAGGCGGGAGGCCAAGCCCCTGGGACCATTCTCCCTGCATGCTGCTCACAGGGAACAAGCTAAAGCCGGAATCAGCCACGGGTCACTGTGTGGTGCACCACGACCAGCATGTTCACCCTTCCTCCTCACTGGGGTCCACACAAGGGTCCTGCGAGGACCAACGTTGGGGCCTCTGGGTCACGGTGCTGGGTGCACAGCGGAAGTCAGGGCTTGCCCCTCTTTGTGGGCCTTCTTGCCAGCTGAAGCACTCCCCTGGGTTTGACCCTGATGGGTTAGGCACTTAAACCTGCAGCTGGGGCAGATGAGGTGAGGCCAAGACCAGAACAGCCGCCTCCACCCCTCACAGGCAGCTCCAGACCTGCTGATGACCACAGACCGTTGGCTGGCCCTGGGGGCACCGTTCACACTTCTGCCTCCTCCAAGCAGGACCCGAAGACTCTCACCAAGCACACATGAAACGCATCACTGCGGCACAGATGGAAGTAGGGCGACGGGCCACATGAGTCCCCACCCTTCAGGCTCCACTAAACAGCCATGAAGGAATTAGAACGCTGTAAACATATGAGACCAGAGAGAATGAGAGAACAGGGTTGTAGGCTGTAGGTGACACGAGGGGACTGGGGAGGAGCCACTGGGCTCCCCCCAGGGAGGAGAGCCAGACCTGGAGGACACCAGTGCAGAGAAAGGAGCTGGGGTTGGGGAGGGCATGGATGAGGAGCAAGGTTGGGAATGGGGGATTGGGTAAAAATTCACAGAGAGGGTGGATAACCCAGGCAGCCTCCAAATGCCCACAACAGATCATTCTCTACCCCTCCCCAGACTACCCGCACCAAGAGCAGGAAAGCAAAGATACTTCCTGGAGAAACTCTAACAACAGGGGCCTGGGCCAGGGGCACCAGGTGAAGGGGAAAGTGGACGACACGGGGTTAACTAAACTCCACACACTGGAAGCCTGTCCCCTCAGCTTGCTTCCCAAATCCATCACCCCCCTCCACCCTCTGCCACAGTGCTGCTGCTAGGCTGCTAACACCAGGCTTAAAGCCCAAGCAGGAGATCAGAGTGTTTTGCTAGGAATCACTGAACAGTTTCAGAAAAAGGACCTCTAGATACTAAGACTCGCCTGTCACACGACCCCATAACCCGACTCTGAGGTCAACCAGTTGGCAAACTCTGCCATGCACAGGGAGCTTCCAATAAATGTTTAGTTCCTCGCTATTAAATATGAACAGACAGCCAAGCATGAAATAGGGACCAAAGGGGAAACAGAATCAGGAGGAAAGAGATGATGAAACAAACAGAGAAAAATTGAAGAAAAATTTATATACAAGAAATGCTCTCAGACTAGGAAACTAGTGAATTTGCTTTTTTTTTTTTAAAGGAATACAAGAGAATAAGAAAAAGAAAGAGTTTTTAAAAATTAAAATGATGATAGACAAAATTCAAAGGACCAATTGGAAAATAAAGTAAAAGAAATCTGCTAAGGATGAAGAATAACAGAGAAAATGTTAAAGATTTACAGGATTGGCACAGGCTGTCCAACATCTAACTAACAGAAACATCAAAAAAGAGGATGGATAGAAGGAGATGATCAAAGAAACAACACAAGAAACTTTTTCTCACCTGAAAAGGCCCACTGAGTACCCGTCAGAGTAAATGAGGGAGGATGCACACCACCGTGTATAAAATTTTAAACGACCGAAATAAACAAATAAAAGATCTTAAAGACTTCCAGAAAGGAAAAGCAGGTCACACGCGGGGAAAAGAAAGAGAGCGGCATCTGGATGTCAGCAGCACCAGCTTCTCGAAAACCGTGCAGCCACGCTTCAGCTTTTGATTTCTTCAGCCAGCAAAATGATCCCGTTGCATAGAATAAAGCCATTTCCAGGCGTGCAAGGACTAAAAACACAGTGTTTTAGAGCGGACTCTAAAAACAGCATAAACAAAAAACAAATGAATTAACAAATGATAGAGAGTACAGAACACAGAAAACTCAGGGTCCTAGAGCAGGGAGAGGATTCCCAGGACCACGGCAGACTCATCCGCAGGGTGACGGCCATGGAGCGGGCTGAGAGAAAGCAGTCCAGGGTAGACAGAGGGCAGAAGGCCTGAGGGAGAAGGATCCAATGTGAACAAGCAGCAGAAACTAATAAATCAGTTCTGAGTAGGTAGCGGCAGTGGTCACATAGTTTTTTACAATCTCTTCAAATCGCCAATAAAAACAGTAACTTGATAGCAGAACCAAATCCAAGCGGATAATATCAAAAACTACGCCTGGCGATGAAATGCATTCGTGTCCCAGGGCTATTGTAACAAATTGACACAAACTTGGCAGCTAAAACTATGGATAGTTTTCTCTCACTGTCCTGGAGGCCGGAAGTCCAAAGCCAAGGTGTTGGCCTGGCTGGTTCTCCCCGGAGGCTCTGAGAGAGACCATCCACACATGCCTCTCCCTTAACTTGGCAACCCTTGGTTCTCCTTGGCTTGTACATGTGCCACTCCAGTCTCTGCCTCCATCCCCATGTCTCTGTGCCAAACCCCCCTCTCCCTTCTCTTCTAAGGACACCAGTCATTGAATTAGGGCCGCCCTAAATTCAGGTGACCTCAATTTAAATACATCTGCAAAGACCTTATTCCACTTAAGGTCACATTCCCAGGCTCTGGGAGTTAGCACTTTGACGTTCCCCAAATTCCGATCTTTGTATCCTTGGCTTGGTGGGACCATCTTTGGGCTGGTGGGACCCCGCCAGCTCCCTTGGACTTCGGTTCGTGGTGCCGTGGTGGGAAGCTGTAACCGGGCTGAGAGCCAGGGAACTATGGGGCGCACGCCTCCTCCTCTTCCTTGGAGTCTTGCCCTATCTGCTGTCCACACCTGAAATCAGTTGCCTCATAAATGTCCAATTTTATGGTTGTTTAATGTGGGAGGGTGAGTCCAGGACTGAGGACTCTGTCAGAGCTGGAGGCCAAAGCCCGCCCAATAACCCTTCCAGAAGCTCCTTTTCACCTTAGCTCAGCCAGAACAGGCTTCTATTGCTGGCTGCCAGGAGCCCCGCCTGAGCCATGTGATAAATAACATCCTCTAGAACTTCCCCGGAGGCAGGTTCCAGGGCACCTCCTGTGACCCCTGGGGACCCATGGATCTCAGAGTGCAATTCAGCAGGGGAAGTTTTCAGGATGGAAGGAAAGATAGAAAATGTATGTATTAGGTTGGTGCAAAAGTAATTGCAGTTTTTGCCACTGAAAGTAATGGCCTGTCCACCTACAAGGCCAAGTTTAGGGAGAGATTTCAAAGATCCAGAGCAACAGATTCCACCCCATAGAATTCGCGGATAGTCACACCCTGAGAAGGCATGGAGCCACTGCAAGGGTCCCATGTGATTCCAAGAATTCGCTGTAGACTAAATAATGGGCTGTTTCCAGGTGTGCACAGAGGCTGCTGCATTTTATAAAACAAAAATCCATTTTAAAACCATAAATACATGCATGATGGTTTTCGTTTCATTCATGCTTTTATTCTCAATCAACAAATGTTAAAAGGTGGCCAGCAATAAGTGGGCCTTTGGGGTCAGGGTACTGACAGTTTTTGAGATCAGGAAGGATGTTTCACCTTCTGCATCAGGAAGTGCTGACCTAGACGTGCGGGTCACGGGCAGCTTGGCACTCCCTCTTCGAGATGGTTTCCATCCGCCTTTAGGGTGCCCTGAATACCCCCTGCTCCCTGAGAAGAACCTGGGGTGCAGGTCGTGGGTAGCTCGGCACTCCCCCCGCCGCCCCCGAGATGGTTTCCATCAGCCTTTAGGGTGCCCTGAGCACCCCCTGCTCACTAAGAAGGTGGGGTGCAGGTTTCTGCGCTGTTCATGAAAACAGGAGTCTATGCCTTTATTAGCAGTGGCACCGAGGGAGGCGGCCGATATCCCCTCATGAAAACTAAAGAACTCATCCGAAACGTCTTGCTGCGGAGAAGCGATCCCACCTCTCCTTAGAGGCACCCACTGCAGAGAAGCTATCCCACCTCTCCTTAGAGGCACCCACTGCGGAGAAGCTATCCACCTCTCCTTGAGGCACCCACTGCGGAGAAGCGATCCCACCTCTCCTTAGAGGCACCCACTGCGGAGAAGCGATCCCACCTCTCCTTAGAGGCACCCACTGCGGAGAAGCGATCCCACCTCTCCTTAGAGGCACCCACTGCGGAGAAGCGATCCCACCTCTCCTTAGAGGCACCCACTGCGGAGAAGCTATCCCACCTCTCCTTAGAGGCACCCACTGCGGAGAAGCGATCCCACCTCTCCTTAGAGGCACCCACTGCAGAGAAGCTATCCCACCTCTCCTTAGAGGCACCCACTGCGGAGAAGCGATCCCACCTCTCCTTAGAGGCACCCACTGCGGAGAAGCGATCCCACCTCTCCTTAGAGGCACCCACCAGTAATAAGTCCCCTCTGGAAAGTCCTGGCTGTGAATTCCACTTGATGTGTCATGCCTGTGTCTAGCGCAGGTACCATCAAAAAACGTCGGCACATCCAACTCTCGGCAGCTGAACGCTTACGCGATGCAAGAAAAGGAAAAGGAAGGGCTTTCCTGTGAACTCGCCTGAGGATTCGCCTACCTGTCGTGGCTGTGTTGGAATCCTGCACACCTAGAGAGCTACGCTGGGGCAGGGCTGAGGCGCTGACAGATCCACTTTGCAAAAACACCCCCCACCAAGTGGCTGGATGCCGCAAGGACAGGTGGAAGGAGGGTCTTGTCTCTAGAGACAGGGCACTGGAATCTCAGACAGTCTCTTCACTTATTTACGTCTCATTTTAAAAAAGACAGACGGGTAAGGAAAAGACCAGACCTCAAACAGAGAAAGGAAAGAGCAGAGGGAGATGGAGGGGAAAGGCAGAGACCACAGAGGCGAGGCGAGGCGAGGGGAAGCCTAGGGGTGGGTGAATGCTGGACAGGGAGGCTGGGAGGGTAGGAGAGAGCAGCACAGCCTCAGGGAGAGCAGGGCCGCCACCCCTCTCCGCTCCACTTCCACCTGCAAAGAAGCCCCAGGAGGCCCCAGGGCAGCAGCCGCCAGACCCGGGTATGCCAAGCCCTGTCCACCTCACAGGGTCTCAGGAATTTGATGATTGTCCAGATAAGGCCTGTCCCAGCAGAGACCCTGGCCAGACGGAGGAGGGGCCTGGAGGGCAGGAACCCGGTGAAGGCCCCACAGCTCCACTCACCAGCATCCCACATCCGCCCCTGGGGTCGGCCCTGCAGCGGCCTCGGGGCTCAGCCGTGAAGCAGGGGTCGCTGGATTTCTGCAGTGGAGCTCTCAGGATTCGTTATTTGCAAGTTATTTACACATGTTTGTCTTCTTCAGGTGACCTCACAGTGTATGACTTACGCCTTTTCCTACTCCTGTAAAAGTGAGTTTAAAATGGGTTTGCATGTATTATTCAAGATGTATCAACTCCCAGAAAGATCTGGTCTGCTCGGTGGGAAGGAAAGGCGAGGGCAGCTTCGCCAGGCTCCTGGTAAGACCCTCAATCATCTGCTCCCAACTCAACTGTTCCGTTACACGCATGGGTTCTTCTCCCAGTCGCTAGTATGGCTCCAACAGGAACGTGGCTGCCTGCTGCTGAAGTCTCGTTCCTCCCCAGCCCTGCTCAGGGCCATGGCCATCCGGCTCCACGCTGCTCCTCCGTCCTCTCAGAGACCCTGTCGCAGTCCCACCACCCTCGCCTTCTCCAGGCAGACAACAGCGCAGGACTGTCCACCACCCAACAATGGCTTCACCTGCCCACGACGGCCTCACCTGCCTGCAATGGCCTCACCTGCCTTCGATAGCCTCACCTGCCCACGACGGCCTCACCTGCCTGCAATGGCCTCACCCGCCTTCGATAGCCTCACCTGCCCACGACGGCCTCACCTGCCTGCAATGGCCTCACCCGCCTTCGATAGCCTCACCTGCCCACGACGGCCTGGCATCCTGACAGGGCCCGGCGCATCACCCTTGTGTGGAGAGGCGCTGCCGGGATGCATCCCCTCCACTTGCCAGATAATTTGGCCCCTCAGCTGCAGAGCCTGTCCCCATCTGCCCAGCCAGGCCCTGCCCATGATCCAGGCTATCTCAAGGCCCTGGACACACTGGTTGTCCCCTCCCATCTCGTGGCATTCCTGGGTCCCAGGTGGACAGAAGAGTGCAGCTTTGCTACACAGATGCTTAGAGACATAGTCACCTTGTCCCCCAGGAACCCCCTGGTCCCGCACTCTCCATCCCACAGCCAGATGTCATATCAAAGCCTCCAGAGCCTGGGGCCATGCACTGCCCTTTCCCCTGCCTGAACACTCACCCTTACACACCCGCAGTCAAACTCACTTTCCTCTCAAGGCAGCCCGAGCCCCCAGGTACTGAGCCCTGCCCTCCCAGGCCAGGCAGCACCGGGCTCCTCCAGGCACTCACCCCCATAGCAAGACTCCAGTGGGCCCCAGGGCTCACCTGCACATCTCTCATCAGACTGTGACCAGACCCTGCTTCATGGAGCTCTGCCTCCTGTGCCCAACACCTTCCATGAACCCTGAGTAAATCCGAGAGCTGACGGGAGGGTGCCGTGGGCCCCGGGCTCACCGCACAGCACAGGAGCAGTCCTGGCACCACACTTTCAGAACAGGCACCCTGCACCAAAACCAGGAGGAGCAACAAGGCCAGAAACGCACACAGTAGGGAGAGGGAGAATCCAAAATACAGGCTGGGCTTTAACATGTCCAGCATGAACCATCCAGGCCCTTGCGTTCGAGGGAAGATGGGAAGAAGAGCCACTAGGAAGGGAACCAGCAGTACCTGAGTGAGAGAGCAAAAGCTCCTGCAGGTCCCTGCTCAGTTCAGAGGTCTACCCTCTCCACCTACCTGGGGCCATGGGTTCAAGGTCAGAAAAATCACACCAACGAAGTTCTTCCATTTGGAAGCTTTTTCTGACCAGCCTCATCTCACTCCGACCACAGCTTACTCCATATCCAATCAGGTGTATGTGATTGGATGTCATGTTGTGTGCATGTGTACATATTCCCTGTGTGCATGTGTGTATGAATGTGTGCACGTGTGTACATATTGTGTGTGCATGTGTATGCATGTCATGTGTGCATGTGTACATACTGTGTGTCTTCACATTTGTGTGTATGCACGTCATGTGTGCATGTCTGTATTGTGTCATGTGTGTACATGTCATGTGTGCATGCGTGTATATAGTGTGTTTGTGTATGCATGTTATGTGTGCATGTGTGTACATATTGTGTGTGCATGTCATGTGTTCATGCAGGTACATATTGTGTGCATGTGTGTGCGTGTGTGATGTCATGGTGTGCATGTGTGTACATATTGTGTGCATTTTTGTGCATGTGTATATGCATGTCATATGTGCATGTATGTGCATGTGTGTGCATGTCATGTGTACATGTGTGTACATATTGTGTGCATGTGTGTGCACGTCATGGTGTGCATGTGTGTACATATTGTGTGCATGTGTGTGCAGGTGCATATGTGTCCTTGCATTTGTTTAAGTGTTCTCTTATTCACTCACTCAACAGTGGACTTTGCATTGACACTTCTTGGTGCTTAAAGCCACATGGACCGTTTCTTAACAGAAACTCAAAGAATCAGGTGTGAGCCATCCTGGAAGCAGCTCTTCCTAGCTAACCCACATGGTCTCAAATACCAGTTGGTTTTAATCATATATAAATGCAAGTTCCACACAGCTGAGACTCTGACTCACTTGTTTGGACACAAGGCCAAAAAAACTGGAATGTTAACAAACACTTGCCCCTCGGTGGTCCTGGGCCACCTCAGCAGAAGCTGAGCTCACATGTTCTCAGGGATTCGTTCACGTCACAAGTCCTTTTCCACAACTCTTGCCAGCAGGGAAAGCCACATCTGGCCCCTGCGTTCAAGGACCCAGAGCCCAGTGCAGAGCCAGGCAGAAAAGGAACAAGGCTCTGTGATGGAGCAAAACCCAGGAGCAGACGAGACCCTGCCTCAGCTGCCATAACGCAAGGTGATGCTCCAGGTCACCCAGGACAGATGTCTGTGCAAAGACGGCCTCGAAGATAAGCGAGTCTAGAGGTTGCCAAACAGCCTCCACAGCCTGGTGGGTGGAGTAGAAGAGGACATGGCTCAGAAGTTTCAACTGGCTGATCGTGGTGACTCACACCTGTAATCCCAACACTTTGGAAGGTCGAGGCAGGTAGATCACCTGAGGTCAGGAGTTCAAGATCAGCCTGGCCAACGTGGTGAAACCCCATCTGTACTAATAATACAAAAAATTAGCTGGGTGTGGTGGCGGGCACCTGTAATCCCAGCCACTCGGGACGTTGAGGCAGGAGAATCACTTAAACCTGGGAGGCAGAGGTTGCAGTGAGCCAAGATCGTGCCACCGCACTCTAACCTGGGCAACAGAGTGAGATTCCACCTCAAACAAACAAACAAACAAAAACCCAGCTTGAATTCCTTGAACTTCTAAGGTGGTCAGCAGCACCAAGATGCTGAGGCTGAAGACACATGTGCAGTTATTTACAAAGAACATAGACAGGGCGTGAGACCAACTGACACTCACTCACCCGCTCTCCTCATGTCGCCATGTATCCTAGGAGCCAGTGGGGACATTCAGTGCACGCCATGTGGCCCACTCATTTTGCAGATAAAGATACTGACTCTCAGTGAGGATTCTAACCTTCAGGGTGCCCAGCCAGTCAATAGAGAAGACAGTTAATAATCCTTGAATGTTTAGGGAATCCACAGGGCTGCTGCTATTCACAGTCTGCTTCCTGCTGTGCAAAGGTCAGCCATTTACAGCAGGCAATTCTGCTTGGACTGGAACACCCCTGAAGCCTCCCTCCATGGGCACCCTCCTCACCCTCCTGAGCTCCTGGACTCCCCCCAGCCCCACTCTGCACAGACACCCACCTTGCTCAACCCTATTCAACGTCTTTAGGACTAAATTTTGCAGGAAGTGTCCAGGAGAGGGAAAAGATGGCAGGTGCTGACTGGACAACCCCACGTGCAGAATGCTAACGCCAAGGTTTACAACCCAGGCAGAAGTCTGGAGAATTTTTTTCTGAGGAAATTGACTAGTGCAAGGGAAAAGATCTGCAGATTCTGTCAGTTGGGAATTCCACACTGCAACCATTGGCTCCCCTTCCCGGTATCCTAGAACAAAGCCCACAATCCAGCAAGCCCCACCCATGCATACAAAGCTTGTAGTAGGTGCTAACACTCACAAATGTGGGCGAACTTGCCCATTATCACTAGGCACATGGGGGGAATCTCCAACACAGAGACCAAACCCAGCACATGCAAACAAGACAGCAACTCAGAAAGAAACAACAGGAGCATAAGAACATTTTTAAAAGAAACTATAGTTAATTTGTTCAGAAATTAAAGAACAGAACATGGAGCAGTATGCTATGAATAAAAGAACATTCCAAAAAAGAAAAAAAAAACTTGAGAATTCAAAGTAGAATAATAAACTCTAAAAATAAAATAATAAGTTTAGGCTATAAAAGCAGAACAAAACAAAAAGCAAGAAATGAGACTGAAAGCATAAGAAAATCAGTCTCCATCCAAGGAGATTCAACACCCACAAAGCAGAAGCCCCAGGAAGAGAGAAAAGTGAAAACAGAAAGAAGGAAATTACCAAAGAAATGGCGGACGCCACGTTCGCCACCGGAAGGATGTCGATTCCAGATGGACAGCAGCCACCCAGTGCCCACAGAATAAGACGGCCCCTCCAAGCCCATCGTGTGAAGCTTCAGCTGGAAAGGGACCAGGACGGGGTGATAGGTGCCTCGGCATGGCTCTGCCTGGTGTAAACCCCCAGCTCCTCCACCCAGCCCGCGGGAAGCTTGACTAGTTACACGTCTGCTCTGTGTCCCAGGTGCATGCGCGTTTTCTTAATCAGAAAAATGGAAATGATAATATTATTACTTTGTAGAGTTACTCTGAATGTTAAATTAATACATTTAAAGACTTACAGCAGTATCTGACACATAGTATGCATTTAATACATTTTGTATTATTACCATACAAAGCATACGGAGAAAAAATAAAGATTCTGCACAAAAGAACAGATACGATGAATGTCTCAAAAGTGATGTTAGAAATTGGAAGATAATGAAACAATCCCTCAAAATTCCAGAAGGAAAATGAAGCCCTATCTAGAGTTGTGTATCTACAGACTAAGTTTTATTCAAGTTTTAAGCAACAAAAACTCAAAACCTTTACCTCCCACGCACTCTAACTCACGAAGCCCCTGGAAATGTGGCCGCCAGAAGTAGGGACTGAGCAAGAGAACAGTGGTTGTGGGACGCAAGACAAGGGCAGCAGAGGAAAGAGGCAGGCGGGACCCCCAGTGGGAGGCAAGACCAGCCCAGGACAGCTGCATGGTGACCACAGGAGGAGGGCACAGCCCCGGGACATCCTCACTGTAAAGAAAGAGAAGCTGGAGGACCAGCTGCAGTGCTTGTATCACAGGAGACTTTGGGGCATTTACACACAACTAATGAATAAATAAAAATGAGTGATTCTAGGAAAGGAAAGTACTGTCTGAGAAAGGAAGTGTAAATATGGCACACTACAGGGCTCACCCATGGAAAAAAATGACTTACAAGGCTCACATTGAACCCCAATATCCTGCTGCTCTGTGACTAGGGGCACAGACTCTGAAGCCAGGCTCCCTCCGTCCATGTCCGTCTACCACTCACTAGCCAGGCTTCTGTTACCTTCCCTGTGCCTCAGTTTCTTCCATTTGTAACCCAGGATAATAAGGGTACCTTCCTCGTGGGTTTGACGAAAGGATCCATTAATTAATACATGCAGAGTGTTTACAACAGGATGATTTAGGATGCTGTGTAAATGGTCACTGCTTCTATTTTTACTTTGATTTTTTAAAAGATAGTAGCTCTCCGAGAGGAACCTCAGGCTAACACAAACAACAGCGAAGAGCCACGGAAAGATGCAGCAGCTGCTCTCCAACCACAGGGACGGGATGCGGAAAATGGCACAAAGGCACGTCTGTCACTGAGGCAGCAACTGGAATGTGGGACGGGCACCACCAGGCAGAGCGGGGGAGCTCAGGGGTCAGGAATTCAGGGCCAGGTCATTGAGAGGAAGACTCCGGGCCAGCAGGAAGACCGCTGTGGGCTTTGCATGCAGAGGAATCATAGAGGCCAGGCTGGACACTGCTGAAGAGGAGGGAAGGGCCCCCAGGCCCCCTAGTTTTCTTCAGCCAGAGAAGCACAGGGTCCTTGACCCCTCTGTGGCCCTGGCAGCTGCAAGTTTACCCACAGGCTTGAACCCAAGCTGGGCCTATTTGATTCCCAGGCACTGCGAAAGCTGGGTAGGTGGCTGCTCCGAACACTAAGAAATCAACCATGTTGTGAAACATCCAGGAACTAGCCCCAGCCCTGAACCAGAGTCCTCAGACCCCCTATAAACTCCACAGTCCCACGCCCTCAAAGCAGACATACCTGGGCAGAGCATCAGGTCTCACTGTGCCTCGTAAGGACGCTGGGACCCTCTGAGCACGAGTTCCAAGAAGCCTTGCGGAAGTTTCCTGCTGCCGCTTCTGGGGTGACTCCAGCTGTGGGAGAGCCAGCAAAGGAGACTGGGCAGGGCAGGTGTAGTCTGTTCACATGCTGCTAAAAGGATACACCTGAGACTGGGTAATTTCTAAAGGAAAGAGGTTTAATGGACTCACAGTCCCACATGGCTGGGGAGGCCTCACAATCATGGCAGAAGGCGAAGGAGAAGCAAAGGCACCTCTTACATGGTGGCAGCGAGAGAGTGTGTGCAGGGGAACTGCCCTTTATAAAACCATCAGATCCTATGAGACGTATTCACTATTACAAGAACAGCACGGGAAAGACCCGCCCCCATGACTCAATTACCTCCCACCAGGTTCCTCCCACAACGCAGGAGGATTATGGGAGCTACAATTCAAGATGAGATTGAGACGGGGACACAGCCACACCGTATCAGCAGGGAGTGTGGGACGAGAGAAGTGAAACAGAGCAATGGGAGATGGTGTCACAGAGCCAAGAGGGGAGGACCTGGAAGAAGAGAGGAAAGAATTAGTGGCCCCTCAGGGGAAAGGAAACAGGGACCCAGGAAAATAAGGGCTGAAGTCCGCCTGCTGTGTTCAGCTTGAAGACCTGGCCGCGTATACAGTCTCACTGGGTACATTCCTCCTTCCTGACACCCTCTCCCCGGAGCAGCCCGCAGAGGCCTTCACTACACCAGTTTGCTTCACTCCTTGGCACACAGGAGCTCTAGGCCTTAGCCCTTCAGGCCAGATCTCCCTGTAACTGTGCCCTCTTCCATCCTGCCTGCAGGACCAGACTCGAGTCCTTCTTTGTGCCTCTGCTGTGTGCATCCAGCGCTACCCACCCAGGAGCACTTGTCACCTCCGATTGCACTGATGGTTCTGGTACCTGCCTCTCTTACCTACCATCAGCTCCACCAGGACAAGGACCCTCTAACCATGTTAAATAACAAGTCCTAAATCTCTGGAACAGATCTTGGCACATAAAAATATCATTGAATGTTTCAGTAAGTGTTCAATAAATATTGAATGAGTGAGTGAATGGGTGAGTGTGTGGGTAAGTCAACAATTGTTCAACAGAGAACAACAGTAGCCACCCAGGAGCAGCATTCTAAGGAGCTGCTGAATCACAGCCACTTTTATTTATTCACTTAACGTTTGCTAAGGGCAACTACGTGGCAGGCGCCAAGAGTACAAATACGAACGAGACACAGCCCCAGGCCCTGCAAGAAGCTTGCAGAGCAGTGACTTCAGCAGGACCTCACACAGTGGCACTCATTTCTATAACATTTAGACAACCCGTGGTGCACTGGGCAGTCAGGGGTCTCACATCAACTTGGGCAGAAGAGCAAGACTAGTGCCACGTGGACTGCAAAAGAGTCCAAGAAGTCACAGGATCCCAGCAACACAGTTTTCCCCAAAAGCCACATTGGCAAGGCCCAGCCACGCACACACCTCTAGTGCCAATGTGTTTGGCCCTTGCAGGTCCCTGATCCCACACAGCACGGGCGGAACCTGCTCTGTGGTGGGGCCGTGAAGGCTCCCAGCTGGGGCAGCCGGCCCTCATCAGCCTTCGTTGATAAGCCCTGAAGAATGTGTTCCTCATTTTTACCTCATTACTGCGCAGTCCTACGACTGCAAAGCTGTTGACATAAACATGAGCTATTTCTCCTTCACTTATAATAACCTTATTCTAGTTTCTTCTTCCTGAAGCAGTTATAGTGTAATGATGTCATGTATTTAAGCCTGATAAACATAATTACTATCAACATTTAATTGATTCTTGATTACAATCAATTATATTTCTGAAACAATCAAGCATCCTACAATTAAAAATAATTGATTCATTAGCACACCCCCTTCCTTGACAATTACACAAATGCATTATTTATGTAATTAGACACATTTACAGTTCATTATTCCACATTTTATGCTATTGTTACAAAGCTACTAAACTCTCCAGCTTACTTCTTAATCTTCCTGAGATAGGACATACTGAGATAGAACACTAAGCTTATTCAAAAGGATCCAGTTAAAAAGTGTACCTAAAGCAGTACAATTAAGTTACAAATCAAAAGCCTGAATTGTATGTCAATTCGAAAACAATAATTAACTAATTTACCTGCCATCTATCCAGGGGAAGCTGTGAGGGCCCACGATAGTGTGGATCCGGTTACACATGTTACCAGGTAAGCAGAACAACCACTTCTTCTCTAGGCAAAATCTTCATAGCGTGGAGCTGGATAAAGGATATTAAAGAGACAACGTTAGCCGTCATGTGGGGTCGGGTAAAGGCTATTAAAGAGACTACGTGAGCCCTTAGAGGCGACAGGCTATGATCTAGGCCAGGGTAGAACCTGCATGTGGGTCCTCCCCACCCCAGCCTGCAGGGCCCTCTAACGACTTCCCTCCCCCAAGAGGAAGGTGTCATTCTGATGAGTGAGCAGCCACCAGCCCCGAAGTCCAAGCAAGCTCCCTGTTGCCATCAAAGTCCAGGCAATTCCCTGTTTTCCAAATGCCTATTTCCCTCTGTCTCTGCCAATAACCCTTCCCCACCGAGTTCTCCTTTCAAAATAGTAGAATTAGCAGATGAATTTTCCTTGTTTCCTTTCTAAATTTTATGGCATGACAATGAGAATTCACCAAAGTACATAAATCCACACAGGATTTATGTGTGGATTTATAACGCAGCGAGCACAGGAGCCTTAAGCAGACCAGATAGTCAGGTGGCTTTCCAGAAGACGGAACATAGGCGGGATCACAGCACAGGCAGGCTGTGGCAGGTGAGCACTGGCTGCAAGGACCACAGCTGAGCGGTGAGGGTGGAAGCCCCTCTTCCTGCCAGGGCACAGGGCTCCAGCAGGCAGATTGAGCTGCGGGACCACGAGGCTGAAATCTGGACGGTTAATTGAAGGAACGTCTCTGCAGTCCCAAAACCACTCCTTCCCACCTGCAGTCACTCACAGCAGTAGGGCCGCCTCCAGGATCAAGCCAAAGAGCTACAGAAATAAAACCAAGCACACAGGAAGACAGGAATATCCCACCAGGGGGTTAGCTCCCAGAGAGAGACAGAAGATCTGAAAAACTTAAAAACAAAATATGATGTTGCTGAAGATTTAATTGATTTTCAAGAAGACAGAGCTCAGGACAAATTCAAAACATAAGAAAAAGATCGATGAAATATGAGGAATAATTCAAGACAATGAATCAATCCAGAGTATTTTGCAATACGAGTTGCATAAAAGAGAAAACGAAGACAAGAGCTCATGAAATATTTTTTAAGTAATAAGATAAAATTTTCAAGAGTTGGAGAAAAAAGCATGAAATATGAGATTGAGAGAGTCTCCAAAGTGCCTGAGTGCCTGAAAGGATGAAAAGAAGAGCATCTACTCTTAACATGTTCTTGTGGAGAAATTTCAGAATTTCAAGAATTAACACTTCCTTTGCTTTTTTTTTTTTTTTTTTTTTTGAGACGGTGTCTTGCTCTGTTTCCCAGGCTGGAGTGGAGTGGCATGATCTCTGCTCACTGCAACCTCTGCCTCATGGGTTCAAGAAATTGTCCTGCCTCATGGGTTCAAGCAATTTTCCTACCTCAGCCCCCAAAGTAGCTGGGATTACAGGCACGCACCACCATGCCCAGCTAATTTTAATTTTTGTGTTTTTAGTAGAGACAAGGTTTCACCATGTTGGCCAGGTTGGTCCTGAACTCCAGGCCTCAGGTGATCCGCCCGCCTCAGCCTCCCAAAATGCTGGGATTACAGGCGTCAGCCACTGCGCCTGGCCAACACTTCCATGAAAAAATGATGACACAGCCATAAATGAAATGCTATGTAACTGTAAAATAAATTAAAAAATTAATATACATAGATCTTCAAGGTATATTAAATTTAAGAAGCCATATGCAGCACAGTGGGATGGCGCATCTGTCAAGTAACAATAGGTGAAGATCTGTGTGTCAGCATGTATGTGGCATGTTTGCCATAGACACGTAAACACACTCTGGAAATATACATTAAAAAATTAATGATTGCGGTTCCTAGGCATGGGATGAGATGGCGCTGAGAAGATGAAGATAAAGACTAAAGGTGACTGCACACTTTTTAGCATATTTTTAGTCTTAATTTTTGACCCATTTGGAAATTATTTTCTATTAAAAATTATGTTTAAAAAAAGTTGCAACAATGAAGGTCCATTTCTCCTCCACATGCAGGTTACCTGGGAGCTCCACTCAGTGTCACTTTCATCCTCACTCTGGGACCCAAGTCACTATCTACAGCATGGGCAGATGAATGCCAGGGCACAAATGCAGCATGGTGAAGCTCAGGTTGGCTTTTACAGTGTCCACCCAGAAATGACACCTATTAGTTCTGTTCAAACTTTCTTGACCAATTCACAGGGAGAAGACTGACTTTAGGGGCAGGGAGATATAATTCTCTCCAGAAAGGACACTGGAAATGGATGTGTAGTAATACACCTTACCGCAATGAGTTAACTAACCCAAATACCTGCAGACATTATGGCCATATAAGATAAAAAGAAGAAATTAGCACACAGGATTTCTGTAGAAAATACAAGTAATTTTCAGGCAGCATCTGTTTCAAACTCAACAAAACTCAAGAAAATGTGGATGTTATTTCTTTAAGATTTAGTAATAAAATTCTTTTTGGATATGTTTAAAATTCCAAAATAAAATGTTTACCCAGAAAACATTTTTTAATGTGGAAAAATGAAGGAGAAATAAAGATATTCCCAGGTAAAGAAAAATGGAGGTAATTCATTGCTATCCAACATTTCTTACATGAATGAAGTAGAGGAAGTCCTTCAGGCTGATGTAAAAGGACACTAGACAGTAAATGAAATCTGCATGAAGAAATAAAAAACAATAGTAAAGATAACCACTTTGGTAAAAATTTAAAAGAATGAGTATTTTTCTGTTTGTAACTTTAGTATAAAGGACTACTGAATAAAGCAATAATTATAAAACCATGTTTATGGGCTTACCTTTATAAGCAAGTAATTTGTATGAAATAATAGCACAATGAATGGAAGATGGAATAGGGATATGTAGGAACAAAGGTTTTATTTAGTATTGCGATTAGCTGGTATTAATATTAATTAGATAATTATAAGATAAGATGTTAACTTTAATTACCATACCAACCAATAAGATGGCAACTTGAAAAACTTTAGTAAAAGAAACAAGGATATTTAAATGGTAACTACAAAACATCTACTTAACACAAAAGAAGGCAATAATGGATGAATATGTAAATAAAAGAGACATAAGATACAGAAAATAGCAAAGTGGCAGATGTAAATCCTAGCTTATGAATAATTACATTAAATGTAAATGGATTAAACAAATGAATCAAAGGCAAAGATTGACAGAATGAATTAAAAAACATGATCAAACTATATGCTGTCTATAAGAGACACTTCAGATTTAAAGACACAAATAGGTTGAAAGTAAAAAGATAAAAAAAAAAATACAGTTGACCCTTGGTATATGTAGGGAATTGGTTCCAGGACCCCATATGTACCAAAATCTGTGCATACTCAAGTCCAGCAGTTGACCTGGCAGAACCTGCTTATTCAAAAAGTCAGCCCTCCATATACATCAGTTTTGCATTCTGTAAATATTGTGGTTTTTTTTTTTTTTTTTTTTTTGAGACAGAGTCTCACTCTGTTACCCAGGCTGGAGCACAGTGGCGCGACCTTGGCTCATTGCAAGCTCACCTCCTGGCCATTCTCCTGCCTCAACCTCCCAAGCAGCTGGGACCACAGGCATCTGCCACCATGCCCCACTAATTTTTTGTATTTTTATCAGAGACAGGGTTTCACTATGTTAGCCAGGATGGTCTCGATCTCCTGACCTCGTGATCCGAAATATTATATTTTTTATCTGAAATATTGAAAATGAACAAAGTTTGAGGACTCACTCTTCCCAATTTCAAAACTTAATTCAAAGCTATAGTAATCAATACAGTGAGGTACTAGCATAAGTGTAAACATACAGTTCAATGGAATAGAATTAAGAATCCAGAAATTAATCTATATACCTATGGTCAGTGGATATTCAACAATGGCACCAAGTCAATCCAATGAGGAAAGAATAGTATTTTCAAGCCTGTATATCCACATGCAAACAATAAATGCAGATCCCTACCTCACACCAGGTATAAAAATTAACTCCACATGGATCATAGATATAAAAGTAAGACCTAAAACTATAAAATTTCTAGTAGAAAACACAGGAGTAAATCTTCATAACCTTATATTTGGTAATTGTTTCTTAGACATGATACCAAAAGTATAAGTGACAAAAGAAAAAAAGATAGATAAACTGAACTTTATTAAAAACTCTTGTTCTTCAAAGACACTATCAAGAAACTGGTGGTGGCTCATGCCTATAATCCCAGTACTTTGGGAGGCCACGGCAGGAGGCTTGTTTGTGGGCAAAGTTTGAGACCATCCTGGGCAACATAGTAAAACCCTGTCTCTCAAGAAGAAAAAAATTAACCAGGTGTGTTGATGCACACCTGTAGTCCTAGCTACTCAGGAGGCAGAAGCAGGAGGATTGCTTCAGCCTAGGAGTTTGAGACCAGCCTGGGCAATGTAGTGAGAACTTGTCTCTACTAAAAATTAAAAAGAATTAGCCAGATGTGGTGGTGTGTACCTGTGGTCCTAGTTACTCAGGAGGCTGAGGCAGGAGGATTGCTTGAGCCCAGGAGTTCAAAGTTGCAGTAAACTATAATCATACCACTTGCGCTCCAATCTGGATGACAGAGTGATGCCCTGATTCTAAAAAGCAAAGTTGAAAAGATTTGCAAATTATATATCTAACAAAGATCTAGTATCCAGAATACATAAGAAATTCTTAACTGAAGAGTGAAAAGACAACCAAAAAACTGGGCAAAGGAATTTAATGCACATCCGTCCAAAGAAGATATACACAGGGCCAATAAGTATATGAAAAGATGATCAACATATTAGTCACCAAGGAACGCAAATCAAAACCACAATGAAACACCACTTCACATCCAAATAAGATGGCTAAAGTAAAAACTACAGACAACAACAAGCATTGACGCGGATGTGGAGAAATTCAACCCTCATGCATTCCTGGTGGGAATGTAAAATTGTGTATGCATTTTAGAAAACATTTTAGCAGGTTCTCAACATGTTAAACATAGAGTTAACAATAAAATAGCAAAAGTCGTTTTCCTTTAAGAAAGAAGTAAAGCCTGGCCTCAATTTTTCTTACACAACTTTAAATACTGGAAAATAGTGAAGCAACTACTTCAAAGTTAAAAGAACGTTTGTGACTCCAAAATTCCACACCCAGCTAAGGTTGCAGAACTGATATCCACATCTTTCCTCAGAAATGTGCTCTAGGCCATCAACAAAAAGATTTTTTGTAATCCCTCAAAGATGGAAAAGTCATGGCATAAAAATTTGACAAAGGGAATCAAAATTGTTTGCTCAAACAACTCTAAATAATTGTTATAACTTATATTCACCTGTCACATTTAATACTCAAAAATGAAAGCATTTCATATAAAAGACAGCCCAGTGACAGTGTAACAGAAAAAAGATACACAAGAGCTAGAAAGAAAAGGAAAAGGAAGTAAGTGTGCCAATCAACTCAATTTATATAAGAAAAATCAATGTTTCATTCTTGATGTTGATATTTAAACAATGTATGTTCTTTTCTTGTCTAAGAAAAAAGAGTCACCATAACTGAATCAATAAGCAATAAACGAAAAGTCGTGTATGAAATTGAAAATGTTCTTGAAGAAGTATTTCTCATGAGTTTCCAGCCACAGACATTTTCACAGGCTGGGTTTTCAGACTGTCATGGAACAGATAATTTCCATGCTAGATAAGTGTTTCCAGAGAACACAAAAAGATGGCATGTTTCCCAATAATTCATTTCCCAAAGCCAGCATGTCCTAGAGACACAAGCAAAGACAGACTAAAAAGGGAACTAGACACAGATGCCTTTTATGAATACAGATGCAAAAACGATATGTGAAATAAAGAGAAAAAGGACTATGCTTATGTCAATAGATACTGAAAAGACATTTACCAAACTTTATAATAAACTAGGAAAGAAAAATACTTATTTAACATGATTAAAAATACCTACTCAAAGTCAATAGCTAATACCTACCTAACAGTAAATCTGGTAGTATTTTCACTTAAACAACAGAAAAGACAAAGCAGCTTACTGTGGCCAGCATTCTCTCAGATCCACAACAAAATAAAAGGAGGGAAAACTATATATATATACATATTACACACACTCACATATCATTTTTGAAAAGAAAGGTGAAATTTTGACATTATTCAAATTTGATATCATTGCCTACCTGAGAAAAAGAAAAAATATAAAATTATACTAATTTTTAAAAAATTTTAATAATAGGAACATAAAAAGCAGTCGTTTTCCTACATATCAGCATTAACAGAGAAACAATGGGAAAATACTTCTATTCACAATTTTCAAACTGAGTACCTGGAAATTAACCTTGCAAGAAGTCTGTTAGGCTCAAATAATTAAATCCATAAGCCCAAGAGAGCACCACAGAAAATATTTGAACAAGTGGAGAAATAGAGTACACTCCATATCTAAAAAGAAATGCTAAGAAGATGTACATTTTTGCCAAACTAATTTATGAATTTGATGCAACTCAAACTTCCAATAGAATTTTGTAAGCAAAATTGGTTATAAATGTTGTCTAGAAGAATGAAAAGCAAAACAAAAACAACAAGGCAAGGAAATTTTTAAGAAAATAATAACATGGATGCATATAGGATACTTCAGGCTGAAATAAAGTGGCAGTAAGTAAGTGGGTGAAGTACTAGGCAAAAACACACACGGTGATCACTAGAATAGAACACAGACCCAGAAATATGTCCAGTATGTACAAGCAGTCAGCCTAGACAGTCATCCCTGGACACCCACAAGGGATTGGGTTCAGGACTCCCTGTAGGCACCACAATCTGAGAATGCTCAAGTCCTGATATAAAATGGTGTTGTATTTGCATAAAGCCTACACACATCCTCTCATATACTTCAAGTCATCTCCAGATTACCTGGAATACCTAAAACAATGCAAATCCCATGTCAATAGCTGTCATTAGAGTGTGCCGGTTTTATTGATATTGGTTTTTATTGTTGTGCTGTTATTTTTTATCCTGAATATTTTCCATCTGTGGTGATTAAATTGCAGAAGTGGAAGCTGCAGATAGGAAGATCGACCTTAACACTGGCACTCAAATCTGCGGGAGGCAGAGCAGAGACCCAGAGCCCAGGTCTCACAGCCAGGCTGTCCAGAGAGAGCCCTGTTTCCATCCTCTAGCAGCTGTGTGACCCTGAGCACGTTCCTTAACTTCGCTTTGCTTTACATTTCTTCGCCAGTCAAATAAAGATAATAATATCTCTCTTATGGGGTTGTTGTGAGGATTATATAAGTTAATAGATGAAAAGCCCTAAAAAGAAGGCCTGCATATATTAAGTTCTATAGAAGAATTTATTAAAGAAAACAAATAAGTTATGTTAGAAAAATTAGTTAATTGGGAGGACAATAAATAGGCTCTATCCGTGCTCACACTACACACCCTGAAGGAATGCCAGGTTCAGTTACAAAATAGAATTATTGAACAATAAGTAGAGAGCAGATACAATACATGATCTTGCAGTAGTGAAGTGTTTTGAATATGACGGGGTGTGGGGAGATTTGGGGATGGTGAAATACAAAGCTCTGGAAAATCAAGAAAAGCAGCAATTCCTATACTGAGTTGCCCTTCTAAAACAGCCGAGAGAGCTCAGTTTATGTTTAAGCCAAATATCATAGGGTGTAACATCTATACAAATTTAAGGGGAAAATCAACAGGTCTGGGTAAAAATAATTTCTGGAATAAGATAAGTTATTCCTGCATTCTCAGTCTTTAGTCTATGAAAATCCTCAGAAAATAAAAACAGGAAAACTAAAATGCCTCCCAAGAACGTCATCCTTTTTTTAACATTAAAAACATTTTCTAAGGAATCAAGTTTCCTCATTACTGCTATGAAATCCACATGAATACTAAAGAATGTATGTTTTCTCCAAAAAGAGTGTGTGCCTGAACATACGATTACCGGGCACGCTGTGATGAGCTGGGAACACCATCTCATCTCTGCACAGAGCCGCCGCTTCAAAGGCGCAAGAGCTGGGAATATCAGCAAATCAAACTGCACAACATGAAGCGCTGTCTCTGTCGCACCATTAGCTTACTGCTATCATTTGTAGGAAATACGAGGCACTAAAATTCTGACACCACACTCCTTGCAGATACTTGCAACAGGAAGAAGAAATGGTAGGGCATGAACCCAGTCTCTCAAACGAGTCCGCCAAACCCTGACAACTGATCTAATGCCACTGCAGTTCATCCCACAAAAGCCCAACCCTAAGTCAAGCGACTCCCCACACAATCTGAGACTGCCAGACAGGCCCCGTTATTCCAGGACCACAAAGGGAGCCGGTGCCCTTGCGAAGACTCCAGGGTTCTAGAGATGACTGGATAGCAGCAGCTGTCACAAAGCCTGTTCCCAGGCAAAACAGAAATTGGAAAAGCTTGTTTCCGGTGCCACTGCACACTCCCCACCCCCACCCTTCAACACCTCCTTCCATCATTCCCCTCCACCCGCTTGCACGCAGCAGCTTTTGCTGTACCTAAAGGGACTTGTTTTGCAAGTGAAGACTTGTCGCCAGGAGAAGGATGCTGCCATGACAGGCGCTTTACACACATGTTCTAATCACAGCTATCCTGAAAGACAAACCATGTTCGCATCCTCATTTTAAAGAGAAAGGCAGGAAACCTCTATGTGTGAAGAATTTGCCAAACGGGGCCCTGCCTCTGCCCCCTGGGCCCTGCCATACTGCAGGAGACACGGTCAGCACCCTGGGTCCTGGGCAGCCATGGAGGGAGGCCCCGCACCTTCCGAGGCATCCGGTGCCACCCACAGACACAGCGCCTTCTCCTCTGCCCCCACCTGCCCCCTGCTTGGGGCTTTTGGACCCTCTGCCCCCATCCAATGTGCCTATTGTGTTCTCTCCTCGGGAGGACCCTGTTGTCTGGTAAAATCACAGTGACAGCCGGTGTGGAGGCAGCGTGGGTGGCCGGTGACTGTCTCCTCATACCACATGCTCAGCACGCTTCCAGGGAGCCCTTGATGGGTGGGCCCAGCGCTGTTCCCACGGCACCAAGAGAGACAAGGTCTCCACCAACACAGCGTGAGCGGGGAGGGGCCAGTGAGGAAGGACAGTTCTGTGTCCTGGTGTCAGTGAGTGGGTTTCAGATAAGAATGTCTAGGTCTCGGCCGGGCGCGGTGGCTCACGCCTGTCATCCCAGCACTTTGGGAGGCCGAGACGGGCGGATCACGAGGTCAGGAGATCAAGACCATCCTGGCTAACACGGTGAAACCCCGTCTCTACTAAAAAATACAAAAAACTAGCCGGGCGAGGTGGCGGCGCCTGTAGTCCCAGCTACTCGGGAGGCTGAGGCAGGAGAATGGCATGAACCCGGGAGGAGGAGCTTGCAGTGAGCTGAGATCCGGCCACTGCACTCCAGCCTGGGCGACAGAGCGAGACTCCGTCTCAAAAAAATAAAAATAAAAAAAAGAATGTCTAGGTCTCCTCCGGCTTCTTCCACCTTCTTATCTATAGATGCAGGCCAAATTGTTTAAATGTCCTGACCCTTCCTCTGTAAAATACAGCTATGACCGCCCACACTGCTCCTGCTGCCTCTTCTCAAGAGGGGGTTGTACAGATCCGAGAGGGAAGCTGCACACAGGAAGGTTGTTGAGATGGGAGAGGGAGAATGTGCAGGCTACAGGTAAATGCTGCTTCTGAAGCTGCTGGCGGATTGGGACACGCATCACAAGGTGGCGTTTGCTTTTAGAACCCAAATGACTAAGATCTCTGAGTTATAAGCACCTCTCACCTCAACCGGCAGCAGCAGAAGAGGCTGAGTGGTCACCGCGGGGTCTCCTAGGAACGCAGAGCTGGCCCGGCCTGGCCCTGTCCACTTACTGCCGGTGAGACCCTGGCCACGTTACTTCATGTCTCGCAAACTCACTTTTCTCACCGGTAAAATGGGTTCCTAGCCGTGCCTCGCCTGCTTGCCGGGCGGTGAGGATCACAGCCTGGATTGGGAGACGGGCGGGGCGTGCACGAACAGGCAGACAGGAAAGGAAAGGCTGCTCCAGCTTGCGCAAGGGCCAGAGACAGTCCGTGCTCGGTGTGTGCTGGAGATAGGGCTGAGAGAGACACAATGTTCTTTTCCTGGAGGTAGGACTTCTCCTTTTGCTGGCGTACCCAGCTTTGGACAGGAAATCACTTGTTTGTTATTAGCCTGGGAGAGGAAATAAGGACCCACATCTCTGCGCTGCTTGCCCTGGAATGTGATTTATTGGAACACTGGATAACTCGTAGATGATAAAAACAACTGAAATGAGACCCTGGAAGCTGCTCTGGCCTCAGCTCAGTGCAGCTCTGAGGCAGCAGCCGGGCAGCCAGACCTGAGAGCTGCTGGGGCTGCAGGACCTCGGCCACATCCAGCCACACAAAACAAACCAAACATTTTGGGCGATGCTGGGGCAGCATCCTTTCCTCATCCTGCCTAGGCCAAGAGGCTGGGGCTATGAAGTCGTAAAGCCTTATCCAGTGCGTTCTGTCCAGAATCAGGGGCTCCTCCCAAGAGGAAATACAGTGTCACAGAAGTCCACACGGAGGCACGCTGGCGGCTGTCGCACTTCGTTGATCCCCGTAACAGATGCTGAAACACCAGCTAGTAAAACGGACCCTTTGGGGCTGACATCTGCTGCTGTGCCAGTAATGAGCACTTCCTGTATGCACGCACCTGGCTGCCAGGCGCAGGAAATCCACACAGGCCACAGAATAATTTGATTTGGACAGTGCGCACACTGTTTCTGAGCTTTCGTGATTTCATCTTCCGGAAGGCGAAAATCATCCCTCTGCAGAATTGGATTTTGATTTGCTGGTGTTCACCTGACAGGAGGCATCTCCCGGGAAGAAGCAGTGCTTGACTCTGCGGTGCAGGGTTATTTTGCCTCCGAAATGCCAAACCAGCTGCTTTTTTAATCCCATGGAGGCTGTCCAGACACCAGACATTACTATATCCCTGGAATTCTTCCCTGGGCAGCTGCAAATGGAGCCGGGAAGAACCTGCCGTGAGTGGAGCTGCAGTGGAGGGTGGAGGGTGGGAGGGTGGAGGGTGGAGGGTAGGAGGGTGGAGGGTGGGAAGGTGGAGGGTGCAGGGTGGGAGGGTGGAGGGTGGGAGGGTGGAGGATGGAGGGTGGGAAGGTGGAGGGTGGAGAGTGGAGGATGGAGGGTGGGAAGGTGGAGGATGGAGGGTGGGAAGGTGGAGGGTGGGAGGGTGGAGGATGAAGGGTGGGAAGGTGGAGAGTGGAGGGTGCAAGATGGAGGGTGGGAGGTGGAGGGTGGAGGGTGAGAAGGTGGAGGGTGGGAAGGTGGAGGGTGGAGGGTGGAGGGTAGGAGGGTGGAAGGTGGAGGGTGGGAGGGTGGAGGATGGAGGGTGGGTAGGTGGAGGGTGGAGGGTGAGAAGGTGGAGGGTGGGAAGGTGGAGGGTGGAGAGTGGAGGGTAGGAGGGTGGAGGATAGAGGGTGGGTACGTGGAGGGTGGAGGGTGAGAAGGTGGAGGGTGGGTAGGTGGAGGGTGGAGGGTGGGAAGGTGGAGGGTGGAGGGTAGGAGGGTGGAGGATAGAGGGTGGGTAGGTGGAGGGTGGAGGGTGGGAAGGTGGAGGGTGGAGGGTAGGAGGGTGGAGGGTAGGAGGGTGGGTAGGTGGAGGGTGGAGGGTGAGAAGGTGGAGGGTGGGAAGGTGGAGGGTGGAGGGTGGAGGGTAGGAGGGTGGAGGATAGAGGGTGGGTACGTGGAGGGTGGAGGGTGAGAAGGTGGAGGGTGGGTAGGTGGAGGGTGGAGAGTAGGAGGGTGGAGGGTGGAGAGTGGGAAGGTGGAGGGTGGAGGGTGGGAAGGTGGAAGGTGGAGGGTGGAGGGTGGGAGGGTGGAGGGTGGAGGGTGGGGGTGGAGGGTGGAGGGTGGAGGGTGGGAAGGTGGAAGGTGGAGGGTGGAGGATGGAGGGGGGAAGGTGGAGAGTGGAGGGTGGAGGGTGGAAGGTGGAGGGTGGGAGGTGGAGGGTGAGAAGGTGGAGGGTGAGAAGGTGGAGGGTGGAGGGTGGAGGGTAGGAGGGTGGAGAGTGGAGGGTGGAGGGTGGAGGGTGGAGGGTGGAGGGTAGGAGGGTGGAGGGTGGAGGGTGGAGGGTAGGAGGGTGGAGGGTGGAGGGTGGAGGGTAGGAGGGTGGAGGGTGGAGGGTGGGAGGGTGGAGGATGGAGGGTGGGAAGGTGGAGAGTGGAGGGTGGAGGGTAGGAGGGTGGAGGGTGAAGGGTGGGAGGGTAGGAGGGTGGAGGGTGGAGGGTGGGAGGGTGGAGGATGGAGGGTGGGAGGTGGAGGGTGGAGGGTGGAGGGTAGGAGGGTGGAGGATAGGAGGGTGGAGGGTGGGAAGGTGGAGAGTGGAGGGTGGAGGGTAGGAGGGTGGAGGATAGAGGGTGGGTAGGTGGAGGGTGGAGGGTGAGAAGGTGGAGGGTGGAGGGTGGAGAGTGAGAAGGTGGAGGGTGGAGGGTGGAGGGTGGAGAGTGGGAAGGTGGAGGGTGGAGGGTGGGAAGGTGGAAGATGGAGGGTGGAGGGTGGAAGGTGGAGGGTGGAGAGTGGAGGGTAGAGGATGGGAAGGTGGAGGGTGGGAAGGTGGAGGCTGGAAGGTGGAAGATGGAGGGTGGGGTGGGTGGCTGGGAGCACTTGGTGTGGTGGAGGAGCTCATCACACTTACAGGAAGGGAATGCCTGCAGCCCCGGCTGGCAACCCCATCCAGACTGCGCTCAGCATCCACAGCAGCACGCACAGGGCGGCAGGAGTCCTTCCTCAGAGCAGAGAGCCCTGGAGCTGCCCCACCCTCTCCTAGCCATCCGCAACTACTGGCCCCCAAGGAGAACAGTAAGAAGAATTCAGAGGAGCTAAAATCACCAAGATTAAGCCAAAGCCCCTGGGACACACCAGAGGAGCCTCCATTAGCTCTGTCCAAAATCCATCCTAAGGAAACAGATCAGAGGCAAGAGGCAAAGGGCCAAGATGAGGCCCCGACACCTTCTTCTTGAATGTATGGGGGCCAGGAGACAACAGTCACACCCTCACCCCAGCCTGGTCTGCAGGGTCTGTCCTCCCTGCTCGGTTCTTCCCTAAAGCCACTCACAAAGCTGCTGCAGACAGCAGGACTGCAGTTTTTGAGTCAAAAGTTGAGACACAGGTTTTGACAATTCAAAAAGATTTTTCTCATAAGTAAACGTATTTGAGATGTTAGAAAGAGGTTTCACAAATCATATTAACTTATATGTGAATTAATATATTTTGTTAAATAACAAATTGATATTTTAATAAACAATAAATAATATGTATGTGTGCACCTACTCTGTTCCACACACTGTGACTCTGTTCCACACACTGGGGCCTGGCTTGATGTATTAGTCCATTTCATGCTGCTGATAAAGACACACCTGCGACTGGGAAGAAAAAGAGGTTTCATTGGACTCACAGTTCCACATGGCTGGGGAGGCCTCAGAATCATGGCGGGAAGCGAAAGGCACTTCTTACATGGCAGCAGCTAGAGAAAAATGAGGAAGAAGCAAAGGCAGAAACCAGATAAACCCATCAGATTTCGTGAGACTTATACACCATCACGAGAATGGCACAGGAAAGGCCAGTCTCCATGACTCACTGACCTCCTCCGGGTCCCTCCCACAACACGTGGGAATTCTGGGAGATACAATTCAGGTTGAGATTTGGGTGGGGACACAGCAAAACCATATCACATGACCAAGGCAGATGAGACCCTGCTTGAACGTTGATGTTTCAGTTGGGGGTACCAGGAGGACACTGGGAGACACACGAGAATGCAAGAGAAGACTCCCTTTTCCCTGGTTGAAAAATATATCTATATAACATCAGCTTAGGATCTTAAGTGTGGAGTGCAGCCGGGCTGGTGCTACACACACTACTGGAGCTTTTCACCTGGCAAATCTGAAACTAGGGATCCATGAAACAAGATACCCCCTTCCCCCACTGCCCTGGCACCCACCATTCTCCTTTCTGTTTCTAAGAGTTTATGCCAGGGACCTCACAGGAAGTGGAATTCCACAGTATTTGTGCTTCTGTGATGATGTCCGCAAGGTTTATCCAGGCCACAGCATGTCAGGGGAAACATCACTCTCAGGTCAGAAAATGACAGAAGCTATGAAGATGACAGAATCAGCTGATCTGATTAAGGAGTCATGGGGGCCGGGCACAGAGGCTCACATCTATAATCCCAGCACTTCGGGAGGTCAAGGGAGGCAGATTGCTTGAGTCCAGGAGTTCATGGCCAGCCCGGGCAATAGGGTGAAACCCCATCTCTACAAACAATTTAAAAATTCACTGGTTTCAGGCCAGGCGAGGTGGCTCACATCTGTAATCCCAGCACTTTGGGAGGTCAAGGCAGGCGGATCATGAGGTCAGGAGATCGAGACAATCCTGGCTAACATGGTGAAACCCCATCTCTACTAAAAATACAAAAAATTAGCCGGGTGTGGTGGTGCATGCCTGTAGTCCCAGCTACTCGGGAGGCTGAGGCAGGAGAGTCACTTGAACCCGGGAGGCGGAGGTTGCAGTGAGCCGAGATCGCGCCACTGCACTCCAGCCTGGGCAACAGAGAGAGACTCCATCTTAAAAAAAAATAGCTGGTTTCCAGCTTCATCCATGTCCCTGCACAGGAACAGAAAACCAAACACCTCATGTTCTCACTCATAAGTGGGAGTTGAACAATGAGAACACATGGACACAGGGAGGGGAACATCACACACTGGGGCCTGTCGGGGTGGGAGGCAAGGGGAGGGAGAGCATCAGGACAAATACCTAATGCATGCTGGGCTGAAAACCTAGATGACGGGTTGATGGGTGCAGCAAACCACCATGGCACATGTATACCAAGTAACAAACCTGCACATGTATCCCAGAACTTAAAGTAAAATTTTTTTTAAAACAGAAGAATATCTGGACATATTATGACTGAATCCAGTGCCTTTCAGGTTTTGTTTTTCAATAAACAATGAGTAACATTAAAAAAAAATTAGCTAGGCATGGTAGCACGCACCTGTAGTCCCAGCTTCTTGGGAGGCTGAAGCAGGGGGATCACTTAAGCCCAGAAGGCTTAGGCTGCACTGAGCCGTGATCGTGCCACTGCACCTCAGCCTGGGTGACAGACTGAAATCGTGTCTCAAAAAAAAAAAAAAAGAGCAATGTGGGCTGTATTCATTTTCTGTGGCTGCCATAACCACATGTTCAGTGGCTGAAACCACACGCGTGTGTTATCCTACCATTCCCAGGATCCCTAGTCTGCCGGCTGCCTTCCTTCTAGAGTCCCTGGGATGTCTGTTTCCAGCTTGTGCGGGTTGTTGGCAGAATTCAGCTCCGGTGGCTGCAGGGCAGAGGTTCCCTAGCTAAGGGCTGCTTCCTGCTCCTGTGAAAACCCCATGCCTCAGCACTCAGCCCCTTCCTCCACCATCAAAGCCAGCATCGGCCGTCCACCCATCTCACGTGGACCCACGCTGCTTCTTCCTCCCACCGCTCCCTTCCACATCTAAGAACATTTATAATCATGCTGGGCCCCCACAGAGAAGCCAGGAAACCTTAAACTTTGTATCCTCCATTCCCTCTGCAAAGCCCCTGTTGTCACGAAGCATAACGTACTCGCAGGTACCAGCAATGGGCGCCGACGTCTTTAGGGCTGTGACTCGCAGGTACCGGCAATGGGGGCGCGGACGTCTTTAGGGCTGTGACTCGCAGGTACCGGCAATGGGGGCGCGGACGTCTTTAGGGCTGTGACTCTTTTCCTGAAGGGGCTGCCTCAGATCCGGGACACAGAAGCTCTCCTGCAGATTCTGTGATATTTGAACAGACATGGACGTTAAGACAGAGTTCGCCACATGCAGAACCAGGGAAAGCCATTCCTGCAAAACTATGGCACGTGACATGTCCCTAGGGCAGGGATGAGCTCGGGGGTGAAGGGGACAGGGGGACGAGGACTGAGGTGAGCAGGGACCTGGACCGCAGAGAAGGGCCTTGCGTCACTGTGCAACCAGAAACCATTAAGGGCGTTAAGCACAAATGACATGATCGGATTTATATTTTTAAAAGATCACTCTGTTATTTGACATTTGAAATGATATTTGAGATGTGCTTTGAAAGCACAGGTAGGCTTTAGACAGATGAAGAGGGGAGACGTTTGTGTCAGGTGCATAGAGCTGGGACACAGCCTGGAGGCAGGAAGCGGACAGAGAGGGGTAGAGCACCAGGCCCCAGGGTGCAAGAGAGAGCCCAGCTAGAGGGACCCTGGGGGCGGGAGCCAGAGCTGGAGGGACCCTGGGGGAGGGAGCCAGAGCTGGAGGGACCCTGGGGGAGGAGAGCTGGAGGGAGCCTAAAACAGGGAGAGCTGGAGGGAGCCTGGAGGGAGAGAGCTTGAAGGACCCTGGGGAAGGAGAGCTGGAAGCACCCTGGGTGGTGGTGAGCTGGGGAGAGCCTGGGGGTGTGGGCAGAACTGTAGGTGGGGGCCTTTGGTGGGGCACTGCTGCAGGCTGAGGGTCTGCAGGAATGTTTCGGGCAAGGGGCGGGAGCTGGTGTCCATCCCACTGGCTCCTTATGGGGGCAATCAATGGTGACGAAACTCCCAGCTGACAGCTTCCTTGCCTCATCATTAGACGCCATGAAAGAATCAGTCATAGGAAGGAACAGAGGGATGGGCCCTTGGTGAGAGGCCAGCTCCAGCACTGTGGGGCACAGTCTTACCAGGAGAACCGGCTTGGGGCTCACAGCTCATGCTCTGCACCGCTGTTCTCTGCTTAACCAGAGAATTCAGAGGGAACTCGTTAACATGGAATTTTGAGGAAGTAAACAATGCCCATTCTCTTCCCTAAGTCCTTCCCTTTTTATTTTTCATATTTCCAACACGGAGGAGAGTTCACCTCAGAATGTCTGTGGTCCCCTCTGCCCTGAGGGCCGTGTCTGGGGAGGCAGGGGCCCAGTGCTGGAGGACAGGGGCTGGACACACTCCCCAGTGAGGGAGCCCCACGGGGACCAGAGCCCGAAGATCTTCAGCTCCAACCAAGGAGCCCCCGAGATGGGACAGCCCAGGCGTGTGTGAGCCTAACCTGGGGCCAGGTCCTGAGCTTTTGACTTCGGTGTCAGCAACACAACACGGCACACACAACTTTCCACCCATTAGCAATCCACAAGTGTGTGTTCCATGCTGGAACTGAGTATGGTGGGACTTGTCAAAAAGGTAAAAGGGAAACCAGAGAGGAAACAGCAGAGAGAGATGAAGAACTCAGCCTCTTTAAATACCGTCCTCTCCATGGGCGGTCAGTGCCAAGGTCACAGGGCCCCACAGCTGTGTGGCAGCCCTGGGAATGAGTCCAGTGTGCTCAGAGGTATCCGCCAGCCGACTTCTGGTGCCTACCTGATCTGGAGAGAAGAGTAAAATATAAAACTCTTTTATATTTTACTCTTTCCTGTATTCTGCAGAGCTGTTTAAACCTGAAATTAAACGAGTGAGCTGGTATACAGCAGCGTCTTAGGGGGGCTTAGCACCTGCCTGGCACAGGAGCACCCACTGTGTAGTGTTTATCTTTCTTATTAAATCAAAGAAGAATGGAGAGACCACAGACCCTCTCAGCAGACAAAGGGATATTTTCACCTGTCTTTCCTTCTAAATATGCAGATGACTACCACAGCCCAGACACAGCACCCTTGGCAGAGGACTCAAGGACTTCACTCTGCCAGCCCCGGGCGGCCCTACCCGGGCCTCCTTTCCAGGAAATTAGGGTTTGCCTGCCCTGCCCAGGCTGTGAAGAGTATGCCCCAGGCAGATCCTGGATTCCACTTCAACCCTGCAAACCCACACCCCACCCTCACACTTCACATGGTCCCCCAGCCCAGAAGGGAGTGGAAGAGTGGAAGCACCTGTCCCTGTGCAGGGAGGAAGCAGGGTCAGGGAACCCTCAGGGCCTGGCCGATCATCCCATGAATGGGCACACCCGGTCCTACCATCCCGTCCACCTGAGCAGCACTGCTGTCTGTTTGGAAGGGAAAGTGGGGAGGTAACAGTTGGGCAGTCAATCAATGGCATCCATTGCCCATGAGGGAATGAACTTCCCATCACAAAGCGATGGCTCAGACCCGACCTGGCGTTGGTTATGGCATGGTAGTGCCACTGCCTCTCACACACCCAACCTTCGTTATCCGAGGGCACCCATGACACTCACCAGCCACACTGGTGTCCCCTTGCCCTCAGAGTCCCACTGTTCTCTGCGGAGTCCCTGAGCTCACAGAGCTGAGCTCAAAAGGCAAATCCTGAAATCCGGAGGTCCTGAGCTGTGGCCCGTTTCTATCTTTTCTTTCCACATCTAAGAAGGAAGCTGTGTCTGGATCCTTCCTGCATTGCTGGTGGGAATGTGAAACTGTGTCACCATGGAAAACAGTATAGCAGCTCCTCAAAAAACAAACATGAGTGTTGTTCTGATCACCAGTTCCACTTCTGGGAATATATGAAAGAGAACTGAAATCAGGGTCTCAGACATCTGCACTCCATGTTCACAGCAGCATATTAACAATAGCCAAAAGGTGTTAATGGCCCAGTGTCATCAGTGGGTGAACAGATAAGCAACACGCGGCATAGACACACGGCGGAATATTATTTAGTTTCAGAAAGGGAAGGGACATCTGACATGTGCTACACCAGGGATGAAACTTGAGGACATTATGCTAAGTGAAATAAACCAGAACCAAAAGGACAAACACTGTGTGATTCCACTTACATGCAGTACTCAGATACGCAGATTCATAGAGACAGAAAGTGGAAGGGTGGGTGCCAGGGGTTAGGGGAGGGGGAAGCATGAGGACTCAGTGTTGAGCGGGGATAGAGTTTCAATTGTGCAAGATGCAAAAGCCCTGGAAATGGGTAGTTCTGATGGTTGCACAGCACCATGAACATGCTTAATGCCACTGAACTGTACGCTTAAAAATGTCAAAATGGAAAATCGTATGTTGTGTATATTATGTCACAATAAAAATATATACCGGAAAAAGAAAGCCAGGTCTTAAAAGCAGAACTTTGGAGAAATGTGTTTGTGTGGTCTTAACCTCATGCACTTTGAAAGCCTTCTGGACTTGCCATGAAGAGAAGAATGTGGGACCAGAGGTCAGGTTGTTCAGCGACTTTGGACAACCTTCAGGTTCCTTCTGCACAAAATGGGTGAGAGTCACTACTAGCTTACAGCCTACCAAGTAAAGCACGTGGCATCCCATGTGGATAGTCACTTTTTGAGCAGGAGCTGTAGGTTGTTAGTTGCTGTCCAGTACCATTAAGTGGCCTAGGTGGGAGGGAAGGTAACAGCCAAGCCAGTGGTGCCCAATCTGCAGCCAGCTCCAGTGGCCAGCTGGAGACCCTGCTGGGATGACTCCACTGCCAGCTTCCTTCATGCTGGCAGCTGCCACAGGGCAGTTGGTGACAAAGGAGCCCACTGAGGCATAGTGGCAGCTTCCGCACTTCACAGCCAGATGGAAAAATGCAACTGCAGCAGGGCATGAAGGGCGCAATGTTCACGGAACTTTAAAAAAGAAAACCTGATCAGGGAGGGCATAGCGATAGCCAAAAAGCACACGAGAAGATGCTCGACATCATCACTGACAGCCAATGAGCACACGAGAAGACACTCAACATCATCACCAAGGCCAAGAAGCACACAAGAAAGTGCTCGACATCATCACTGACAGCCAACAAGCACACAGGAAGGCACTCAACATCATCACCAACGGCCAAAAAGCACACAAGAGGTGCTCAACATTGTCACTGATGGCCAACAAGCACACGAGAAGGTGCTTGACATCTTCGCCGATGGCCAACAAGCACACAAGAAGATGCTTGACATCGTCACCAATGGCCAACAAGCGCACGAGAAGATGCTTGACATCTTCACCGATGGCCAACAAGTGCACGAGAAGATGTTCGACATCATCACCGATGGCCAACAAGCACATGAGAAGACACTCAACATCATCACTGACAGCCAACAAGCACACGAGAAGATGCTCAACACCATCACTGATGGCCAACAAGTGCACAAGAAGGGGCTCAACATCGTCACCAATGGCCAACAAGCACAAGAGAAGGGGCTCGACATCATCACCAATGGCCAATGCTCGACATCATCACCGATAACCAACAAGCACACGAGAAGGGGCTCGACATTGTCACCGATGGCCAACAAGCACACAAGAAGGGGCTCAACATCATCACCAATGGCCAACAAGCACACGAGAAGGGGTTCGACATCGTCACCAATGGCTAACAAGCACACAAGAAGGGATTTGACATCGTCACCAACGGCCGATGCTCAACATCATCACCAATGGCCAACAAGTGCACGAGAAGGTGCTCAACATCATCACCGATGGCCAACAAGCACACGAGAAGGGGCTCGACAACGTCACTGACAGCCAATAAGCACATGAGAAGATGCTTGACATTGCCACCTATGGCGAACAAGTGCACGAGAAGGTGCTCGACATCATCACCGATGGCCAACAAGCACACGAGAAGGGGCTCGACATCGTCACTGATGGCCAACAAGTGCATGAGAAGACACTCGACATCACCACCGAGAGCCAACAAGCGCACGAGAAGATGTTTGACATCGTCACCGATGGTCAACAAGTGCATGAGAAGACGCTTGACATCGTCACTGATGGCCAACAAGTGCACAAGAAGGGGCTCGACAGCGTCACTGATGGCTAACAAGCGCATGAGAAGACGCTCGACATCGTTACTGAAGCCAACAAGCACACGAGAAGGTGCTTGACACCGTCACCAATGGCAAACAAGCACATGAGAAGGTGCTCGACATCATCACCGGTGGCCAACAAGCGCACGAGGAGGGGCTTGACATCATCACCGAGAGCCAACAAGTGCACAAGAAAACGCTTGACATTGTCACCAATGGCCAACAAGCTCACGAGAAGACGCTCGACATCATCATCAATGGCCAACAAGCACACGAGAAGATGCTCGACGTCATCACTGAGGCCAAGAAGCACACGAGAAGACGCTCGACATCGTCATCAATGGCCAACAAATGCACAAGAAGATGCTCGACATCATCACCGAGACCAACAAGCACATGAGAAGATGCTTGACATCGTCACCAATGGCCAACAAGCACACGAGAAGTCGCTTGACATCATCATCAACGGCCAACAAGCGCACAAGAAGATGCTCAACATCGTCACCAAGACTAACAAGCACATGAGAAGAAGCTCGACTCATCACCGACAGCCAACAAGCACATGAGAAGATGCTCAACATCATCACCGATGGCCAACAAGCACACAAGAAGGGGCTCGACATCATCAGCAATGGCTGACACTCGACATCATCACTGATGGCTGATAAGCACGTGAGAAGGTGCTCAATGTCATCACTGATGGCCAACATGCACACGAGAAGGGGCTCGACATCGTCACCGATGGCCAACGCTCGACACCATCACCAGTGGCCTACAAGCACACGAGAAGGGGCTCGACATCATCACCAATGGCCAAGAAGCACACGAGAAGATGCTCAACATCATCACCGATGGCCAACAAGCACACGGGAAGGGGCCTGACATCATCTCCGATGGCCAACAAGTACACGAGAAGGAGCTTGACATCATCTCCGATGGCCAACAAGCACACAAGAAGACGCTCAACATCATCACCAACAGCCAACAAGCACACGAGAAGGGGCTTGACATCATCTCCGATGGCCAAGAAGCACACAAGAAGGGGCTTGACATCATCTCTGATGGCCGACAAGCGCATGAGAAGATGCTCGACATCATCACCGATGGCCAACAAGCGCATGAGAAGGCACTTGACATCATCACTGATGGTGAACAAGCGCACGAGAAGGTGCTCAACATCATCACCGATGGCCAACAGGCACACGAGAAGGGGCTTGACATCATCACTGATGGCCAACAAGCGCACGAGAAGACACTCGACATCATCACTGATGGCCAACAAGCACAAGAGAAGGTGCTTGACATCATCACCAATGGTCAACAAGCACATGAGAAGGGCTCCACATCATCACGGATGGCCAGCAAGCACACGAGAAGGGGCTCGACATTGTCACCTACGGCCAACAAGTGCACAAGAAGATGCTCGACATCGTCACCAATGGTCAACAAGCACATGAGAAGACACTCGACATCGTCACCAAGGCCAACAAGCACACTAGTGCTTGTGGAGTTCAGTAGCATGATCTCGGCTCACCGTAACCTCTACCTCCCAGGTTCATGTGATTCTCCTGTCTCAGCCTCCTGGGTACCTGGGATTACAGGCACCTGCCACCATGCCCAGCTATTTTTGTAGTTTTAGTAGAGATGGGGTTTCACCATGTTTGCCAAGCTGGTCTTGAACTCCTGATATCAGGTGATCTGCCCGCCTCTGCCTCCCAAAGTGCTAGGATTACAGGCTTGAGCCACCGTGCCCAGTTGAGTAAGTTCTTTGGTGGTGATTTGTGAGATTTTGGTGCATCCATCACCGGAGCAGTATATATTGAACCTAGTTTGCAGTCTTTTATCCCTCATCCCCATCCCACCATCTCCCCTGCAAGTACCCTAAGTCCATCGTATCCTTGTTATGCCTTTGCATCCTCATAGCTTAACTCCCACTTATGAGTGAGAACATACAATGTTTGGTTTTCCATTCCTGAGTTACTTCACTTAGAATAATAGTCTCCAGTCTCATCCAGGTCACTGCAAATGCCATTAATTCATTCCTTTTTATGGCTGAGTAGTATTCCATCACACACACACACACACACGTATGTGTATATATATGTATGTATGTATATATATAAAGAAACTATGTATGTATGTATATATATGTATATATACATACATACACAGTTTCTTTATCCATTCATTGATTGATGGGCATTTGGGCTGGTTCCACTATTTTGCAATTGCGAATTGTGCTGCTGTAAACATGTGTGTTCAAGTACCTTTTTCGTATAATGACTTCTTTTCCTCTGGGTAGATACCCAGTAGTGGAATTGCTGGATCAAAAAGATTTTCAGCCTAGAGTTACTGGGTGACTCAGAAGTTCCGCTCCTAGGTATGTGCTCAAGAGAAATGAAAGTGTATGTCCAGGCAGACACTCACACACAAATGTCCATAGCAGCATTATTCACAACAGCCAAAAAGTGAAAACAATCCAAATGGCCATCAAATGGTGATGTGGTGAACAGGATGTGGTATATCCATCAAACGGAACATTAATTGACAATAAGAAAGAAGAAAACGCTGGTATCCACTACCACATGGATAAACCTTGAAAACATTGCATTATCTGAAAGAAGCAGACACAAAAGAAGACATAGTGGGTCATTTAATTTATATCAAGTGTCAAAAAAAAAAAAAAAAAACAAATAGCAAGAGACTAAAAGTAATTACCTAAGAGCTAGGTGCTGTGGTTCACACCTGTAATCCAAGCACTTTGGGGAGGCCAAGGCAGAAGGATCACTTGAGTACAGGAGTTTGAAACCAGCCTGGGCAACCTCACATCTACAAAAATATACAAAAATTAGCTGGGCGTGGTGGCGTACGCCTGCCTATGGTCCCAGTTACTGGGGGGCTGAGGCAGGAGGATCACCTGAGCCCAGTGAGGTTGAGGCTGCAGTGAACCATGATTAATCCACTGCACTCCAGCCTGGGTGACAGAGGGAGATTCTGTCACAAATATAATAATAATTAGCTAGGACTGGGTGTCAGAATGAGGTGTCATCACAGGGTGACTGCAGGTCCTAAAATTAGACGGTGGTGATGGTTGTACCCTCTTTAAACAGCCTAAAGTTCATTGAACTATACACTTAAAACAGGTGACTTTTATGGCATGTAAATTATATCCCCATAAGGCTGGGTTTGTTGTTGTTGTTGCTGTTGTTATTGTTTTGAGACAGAGTCTCACCCTGCTGCCAGGCTGGAGTGCAGTGGCGCAATCTTGGCTCACTGCTACCTCCGACTCCCAGGTTCAAGCAATTCTTCTGCCTCAGCCTCCCAAGTAGGTGGGACTACAGGCACACACCACCACACCAGGCTAATTTTTGTATTCTTAGTAGAGACGGGGCTTCACCATGTTGGCTGGGATGGTCTCGATCTCCTGACCTCGTGATCCACTCGCCTTGGCCTCCCAAAGTGCTGAGATTAGAGGCATGAGTCACTGTGCCCGGCCAAGGCTATTTTTTAACAGCAGTAATCTGAATGTAGCAGCCAGTATTGAAGCTGCAAATTGATTGAATTTTGTCCAGATAATGCAATCAGCTTTATTCCTCATCTTTTGTCTTCCTGTCCTCTCCCCGTGGCTCCCACCCATTTTGAGATAGATCTGAGGATAAAGGTTTAGTTGCTATGCATGCAAATATCCATTAATATTCACTGGGGGCTTTTTCCTTTGCTTTTACCATGAATATTTCTTATGAACTAAATCAGGATATTTTACCGAACAAACACAAGCTACAAGTTATGCTTCTTTTTTTTCTGTTTTTGTGTCTTTATTAAGACTTGAAAAATAAAAATGCATCATTCCCTGAGAACTAGCATTTTAAATATGACACCAAATTATAATGTTAAAATAAAATGTGGGTTCCAGGTCCTTGGTACCCCTCCTGCAGCTTGATCTCATATTATTCAATTCTCCTTGATGACTGACCCAGAGCGGCTCAGACTGACATACACGTGTGTGACCTTTTGAAAACTCGGTTCTTTCCTAGGAGAGGGTGAATGACTTTCATGGGGAACCTAAAATCAATAGAAAGAGTGGGTGTTGTGCAAATGCCAAGGGCAGGAGCCACACCCGCAGGACAGAGGGAAGAGAGGACCAGCGTGCAGGAGAGAGACCTTCATTTGAAGATGAGACCCAAAGTCCAAATCTAATACCCTGAGGCTGAGCAGAAAGAATCCCCTGTCCATGACACCCCCTACACATGCACACACATACACATTCACACATGCACGCTCACAGTCACATACATTCACACATTCACACACAATCACAGCCACACACACATTCACACACCTGCACATTCACACACACATTCACACATGCACGCTCACAGTCACACACATTCACACACATGCACACACTCTCACAGTCACACACATGCACACATTCACACACAATCACAGCCACACACACATTCACACACCTGCACATTCACACACACATTCACACATGCACTCTCACAGTCACACACATTCACACACATGCACACACTCTCAGTCACACACATGCACACATTCACACACAATCACAGCCACACACACATTCACACACCTGCACATTCACACACACATTCACAGTCACACACATGCACACATTCACAATCACAGTCATACACAGCCACACACACATTCACACACCTGCACATTCACACACACATTCACACATGCACTCTCACAGTCACACACATTCACACACATGCACACACTCAGTCACACACATGCGCACATTCACAATCACAGTCACACACAGCCACACACATTCACACATGCACTTTCACAGTCACACACAGCCACACAATTCACACACATGCACATAGAGTCACACACAGGCACACACTCTCACAGCCACACACATTCACACAGATGCACATTCACACACTCACAGTCACACACAGACACATATTCACACACACAGTCACACACAGTCACACACGCACACACACATTCACACACAGCCACACACAGTCACACACATGCACACAGACACATACACATGCACACAGCCACATTAACACACACGTACATTCACACAGTCACACACAGCCACACACACATCTACACACATGCACACAACACATTCACAGGGTCATACACAGTAACACAGTAACACATAAGCACATTCACACACATGCATATTCACACTCATACATACACAGACACAGTCACACATTCATACATGCCCCCTCACAGTCACACAGTCACACACATGCACACACAGGAACGTTCACACGCACACTCTCACAGTCACACACACATTCACACACATGCATGTAGACACAGTCATACCCGTGCACACACAGCCACATTAACACACACGTACATTCACAGTCACACACAGTTACACACACATCTACACATGTGCACACATTCACACACACAGACACTCTCACAGTTACACATGAATTCACTCATACCACATACTGTGCCACACACACACAGGCACACACATTCACACATATATATTCACAATACACATGCTCGTTCACACACATGAATTCACACATGCACATAATCACATGCACGAATTCGCTCACACATGGCACACATCATGCCACACACATGCACATTCACACACATGCAAACACACATTGGCACACATTCGCAAACGTACGCCATCAACTGTGAACAGCCGAGAGACACCAGCCTCCTGCACTCCCTCACGCTTCCCCCAGTGTGGCCACGCCTGGAGTCGGCTCCACGCATTCATCCTACGTGCACCCAGATCTGGGAGAACTGCAGGATCCCAACTTGTGAGATGGACTCCACACTTTCCTTGGGCGTCCTGAAGATGCCTGCTTGGCACCACCTCTCCAGTGTGAGCGGAGCAACCTCGCATCCCCTCAGAGGACAGGCAGCCGCTCAGCACACAGGGGCTGAGGTCATGGACCCCAAACATCCCATAGGGTCAGAAAGAGCCCCACAGGAGAGCCAAGTTCACACCATCAGCTGAAATGAGGAAGATGGTGAGAAACTGGTCCCTGCTCACTGAGAAGCCCATGAAAATGTCAAAATTACACACACATGAATTCACTCATACACACCACATACGGTGCCACACACATGCACATTTGCACACGCACAGGCACATTCACATCTCATGTGGTAGCAGCAGATGTCTTCGCTTCCCTCTTCGTCTCTCTTTTATAAACTTCCTTTGACAAGGTCAGGCCATCAAGATTCAGGTGTAGGACTGTCTTTCAGATAGCACGCCCTGTGCACAAGCAGGCTGATAGACCGGAGGTGGAGGTGGGGGAACAAGAAAGACAGTGCGTTTCTCGGAGTGTCTGTTATATACCAGGCATAGTATAAAGAACTTTACATGCATCGATTAAATTAATTTCATTTCATCATTATTACCCCCATGTTACAGATGAGGAAATTGAGACTTCACTTTCTGGCTCAAAGAGGCAAAGCTACATTCAAGGTCAAACGCAAAGGTCTTTCAAGCCTGCGCTCCTGACTGCCACACTCGGGAGATAGCAGTGCCTCATCAAGAGTGTCCAGGAAGCGCCTGGGCTAAGTTCCTTGAGACAATGTTGAAGGAATTTCTGCCTCAACACAGAAGTTGGACGAGTTGAATTCCTAAGAAAGTGAGAAAATGAAGGGACCAGTAACAGCACCAAAAACAAACCTGGAGCTCCCTGTCAGGCGATGCCCACAGCGCTTTCAAGATGACAGTGAGCTACACTTCACAACAGAAAAAACCTCACATATGAAGAAACTCTGGGAAATCCTAATCTGGGACTTCTTAACAAATGTAAGTTATGAGTTCAAGAACTGTGAGCTTTTTGTCTAGTTTTACCTTCAAAACTGTACCTCATTGATAGTGATTACTCCAAACTCACTCCCCAAGTGATGACTCCGTAATCACTCCTTCTCCGTGAGATTGTGTCCATCGTGAGAACAAAGGGGCCTGAATCCTGCCAGCCTCACAGTTGTCTTCTCTTCGCCAACCCACAGCTGGCAGTGCCTTGATCAATTTCCAGATTCGCTTTGATGACAGAGCTTTCCAGTCTTCCTCTCAACACAGTTCCTGTTATTCAAATATCTCTGAAGTCCCCTCTCAAAGAATCGGCCTCCTGCTGTGAAATCCGCCTCCTTCGTGGAGGATCATTTACACAGACAAACTTTCCCCTCCCCAAGCATCACTGTAGTTAGTGAACAACAACAATAAAAAGAACAATCAAATAAAGAGTGTTTTCTCTTTTTCTAGTCTACAATGCAAACTTCATGCAAAGAAAGTCTCTTTCTCCATAAATGATGGGGGCTACCAGGCACATTTCCCATGGAACAAAGTCGTAGGGACGGGCTTTGAACTTGAGAAGAATTCTTACTCTCACTATCCTGAAAAGGCCCTGAAATACAGACTGTGGGTGACAGAGAGAAGCTGCAGTCTCCAGGCCATGGCTCACATCCTCCCTCTAGACACTCAGATGCCATTTCCACCCACAGACTGCCACTCCCACAGCCCCTCAATCAATGCCCACAGCCATGGAATCATTATGACCAATGTCCACTCCCACAGCCCCTCAATCAATGCCCACAGCCATGGAATCATTATCACCAATGTCCACTCCCACAGCCCCTCAATCAATCCCACAGACATGGAATCATTATCACCAATGTCCACTCCCACAGCCCCTCAATCAATCCCACAGACATGGAATCATTACGACCAATGTCCACTCCCACAACCCTTCAGTCAATGCTGATAGACACGGAATCATCCACACCAACATCCACTCCCGCAGCTCCTCAATCAATGCCAATAGACATGGAATCATTATCACCAATGTCCACTCCCACAGCCCCTCAATCAAGGCTGATAGATATGGAATCGTCCACACCAGCGTCCACTCCCACAGTGGTCCACTCCCACAGTCCACTCCCACATCGTCCACTCCCACAGTCCACTCCCACAGAGTCCACACAGTCCACTCCCACAGTCCCTCAATCAGTGCTGATAGACATGGAATCATCCACACCAACATCCACTCTCACAGCCCCTCAGTCAATGCTGATAGACACGGAATCGTCCACACCAACATCCACTCCCACAGCCCCTCAATCAAGGCCAATAGACATGGAAACGTCCACACCAGCGTCCACTCCCACAGTGGTCCACTCCCACAGTCCACTCCCACAGCATCCACTCCCACAGTCCACACAGTCCACTCCCACAGTCCCTCAATCAGTGCTGATAGACATGGAATCATCCACACCAACATCCACTCCCACAGCCCCTCAGTCAATGCTGATAAGACACGGAATCGTCCACACCAACACCCACTCCCACAGCCCCTCAATCAATGCCGATAGACATGGAAACGTCCACACCAGCATCCACTCCCACGGTGGTCCACTCCCACAGTCCACTCCCACAGCGTCCACTCCCACAGTCCCTCAACCAATGCTGATAGACATGGAATCATTATCACCAACGTCCACTCCCACAGCCCCTCAGTCAATGCTGATAGACACGGAATCATCCTCACCAGTGTTCATCTCCTTTTGAGTTTCCTACGTCGTTTAGTCTTCCAAGCTAGAAACCTCCTTCAGAAGCCATATCGCACCCTCCCTTCCCACTCCAAACACCAGATCAGTTCTCAGAGATGCCCTGCTAACCCAGGCCATCCTGCACCCACCCTGCTGTCTCCGCCTTGCTGAGCGACCTCAGCTGCCCTGCGCGGTGGCAGGGTCTCCTCTTTCACTGGATCCCCACATTGGCTGTTGAAGTAACGTGTCTGAGAGCAGCCCGATGGTGCCTGCAGCACATTGTCTAAAGAACTCTGTTATAGTCATGTGTGCACACTGTCTTCCCCTCTAGACTGCAAGCTCCCTGTGGGCAGGGATGCACCTCAGTCATCTCTGCATCCTGGTTCCTGGTGCATGGCCACAGCCATTTTGTGGTTTGTGATTGTTGTCGCTGTCATCATTGTCTCTAATTCTTGTAAGACATGGCAAAATCATCATTACCTAAGTAATTATAAACACCATGACACACTAGGTCTGGTCAACAATAAGTCACAGATTTATTTAAACATCCAAGGACACTGCCTTCCTCTACTACCCCACACTCCTGCGGTTTCTGGGGTTCTCAACTTTGTGTGAACTCCTGTAAGAGGCTCCTCCTTCAGAGGGACTCATCCAGAGGATCTTGTTTAGATTAGAAACTCGAAAACCACGACAGCCTCACTCCGAACTGCTCATGCAACAGCCTCTTAAGAAGGTGAAAGTTACAGGTGAAAAAAGAAGCAAAGAAGGTTGCAGGAAGCTGGCACGAAGGCTGCCCCGAATAGGCCTGTGTGCAGAGCTGTCACGGAGGGCGTCTGGGCCTGGAGGTGGGTCCTACTCTCAGGTCTCGGGAGGGAGGGAGAGACATGACTAAGACAGGACTCATTCCTGCCCCTGCTGCAGAAGGACAGCATGTGGCCTCTGCAGGGAGCCTCTGTGCCCAGCCCTGCACAGGGATGCTTTCCTGGGCCAGGGTCTTGGGGATCCCAGGGGAGTGGTCGGGCCACTCAGCCTCAGGCAAGTTCATTCTTCCTTTCCTGGAGCCATCAAACAGAAGCAGATTTTCAAAGACAAGGAGACATGTGGGTCCCTGAGCAATTCTGTGGCCACCTGGGGATGGTGGCACTGGCTGAAGAGACATCCTAAAAAACACCCCCCTCCTCCATCCAAACACACCACCACATTCTCTCTGCTCCCAGGCAGGGTGGCAGGCTCTCTGCCTCTGCCAGATGACTCGATGATGGCAGAGCAGAGTCTAGATCCCCCACCATCCCACAGACAGCGCTGCCTCTCACACGCACACACACGCACATGTGTGCACACGCCTCACCCTGGGCACACGCCCCAAGGACAGCACTTGCTCAGGAGAAGCGTGGAGGCTGTCGGGGGCAGCCCCACCTCTCCCAGACTCCACGGCCTTGCTGGTTTATGCCTCTGCTTTCTTCTTGGTAAACAATGACAGCAACAACCACATCTCTACCTGGCAGATGGCCTTGAGAATGGGTCCCAGTCAGCGTCCCCATGGGAGCAGCATCCAACAGCTCAGTGCCCTGAGTAGTGTCTGGGGACCACGGTGAAAGGCCGCAGCCAGCTAACAAGGGCATTGCATGCGGCTCCTCCAGGAAAGACGGGTATCTGAGGCTGTATTGCCAAGGTCAACAAGGAGAAAAGCTCAGCTCTGGCTTCCACCAAACTTGCTCCTCACCAGAAGTCGGGCACCAGCCCCAGCAGGCCACGCAGCTCCATTCACTTGGCTGTCGCTGTAAGAGAGAGCAAAAGAAAAGGCGGCAGATTGGCCCTTTCGGGGAAGGCAGTGCAGCTCACGTGTACAGCCTTGGCATTTTAATGATAATTATCTCTGTAGGAGTTTTCCTTTTCTTTCTGTAAGCCGGAGTCTGTCTTCTTCCCCTAATTCACAAGGCTCACCTGTGTGTGGCAGCTTGTGTGCACAAACACACACACATGCACACTGTACAAACACATGCACCCACTGGCACACATACACATGTATACACAGAGACACATGCATGTGTGCACCCAGCACACACATGCACACACACATAGGAACACACACACCAGTGCACATGCACACACCAGCTCACAGTGCATGCACACACATGCGTGCAATTTACACACACACACCAGCAGCACACAGGCACGCATACACTCCAGGTTTCCTTGTGGCTGGAGAAAGGCTCACTAAGGGTTTACCCCAGGTCTGCCCTGCTCATGGCCTAGTGCCTGGCCCAGACTCCCTCACAGCCCGTCAAAGGAAAATATGGAACAATCATTGCACCACCACCACCTTGGAGTTGAGGGGCCAAGGGCATTCCCTCTTTCTTGATGAGACAGAACCACAATAGCCTACTTCAATCAAACTGATTCACGTGTCGTGACTATAAATCAGCCTCACTGAACAACACACAAAAAACATAGCCCATCTGCTGACATCTAATGAAAACTGGAAGCTGTTCTGAGTTTATAAAAAAATTGGGTCTTCACAGTTTCCCAAACAAAGAATATAGTCTATGGTCGAAGTTTCATATAAGTCGATGTTTTATGTAAAGTTCCCCGAATAATATCTGCAATCATAAAGAAAGTTCATTGTCGTGAAAGGGTGTGGACTTGAAGCCAGGCAGAGCTGGATTAAAAGCCTAACCTCATCCTTGGTGGTATGTGATCTGGGGTCTTGGGCAAGTCTCACAAAGTCTCTAAGCTTCTGTTTCCTCAACTGGAGAAATGCCAATAAAAATGCCTACTTTGTGGAGTTGCTGCGATAATTAAATAAATTAGGTAACACATTTAAAGTTCCCAGCACAGCTTCTGTCACATTGGAGGGCTCAATGTCACCTCCCTCCTGTGGCTTTGCAGAAAAGAATTCTCTGAGTGGAGATGACATGGAAAAGTCTTTAAGGGAAAAATAGTCTCTCAGCCTCCCTTCTTTCAGGGGTCCAGTATCCCCATCCACACCCACCCCAGGGTCCTGAGTCTCCCCCGAGGCCTGACGTCCCACAGAGCCCGTCCACTGCAATCAAATCCAAAATGGCCAGGCAGGTGGCAGATGGTAGACACAGAGTTGAGAGGGCCCCAGAGGGGCACAGTCCAGGAGCCATCACTCAGGGGAAGACTTGCCTTGACTTGTAAAAACATGGAACCAGGACTGAACCCAGTGCCCTGACTTGTGGGAACATGGAATCAGGACTGAACCCAACTCCCTGATTCATAAGAACATGGAGCCAGACCTGGACCCAGCTCCCTAACTTGTAAGAACATGGAATCAGGCCTGGGCCCAGCTCCCTAACTTGTAAGAACATGGAATCAGGACTGGACCCAGCTCCCTGACCGAAAGGAACATGGATGGTGATGCTGGAATGTCAGTGGGTTTCTTCCACTTTGCTCCCCTCAGGCCCCTGAAGACCTGTAATCCAGTGCCCAGGAGCTAGTGGACCCCCTTTCCGTGGTTCTCAGCCCACATGGTCTGTGGCTGGAGCCTGTGGTTGCGACCATTTTAAGCATTTGGCCGAGCTCATTTGCTGCTGTTTCTTCTCCTGTCAGAGCCTGGTTTTATGCTTTCCTATATTAAGCAAACAGTTCTGTGAAGGCAAACTGTCCTTTCCCTTGATCTTATAGGAGAACAGCCCTAGCAGGTGCTTTTCTGATTCCTCTGGCGTTTCTGCCACTTCTGTAGGATCTTTCAACCTGCACTCACCTCTGAGCCCACAACAGGCCAACCACACACTTAATAGGTTCTGAACTGCTCCACTCAGCCATCCCGTCCCAATCCTGTCTGGCTCCAGCCCTAGCAGTCCTGCAGCTGCCTGCATGTTCTCCACTAGGTCACTTACCAGGCGGTGAACGGTCTCCATTAGGAAGCCCTGCAAAGTCAGAGACTTAATACAACTGGTCTACTGCTCACGACCCTGAGGCCAAGAGCCCGGACAGCGCTTACCTTTGCGCCAGTGGCATGTGCTGTGATGGCCAATGAGGGACTGGAGGGCCTGGGATGGCTTTGTCCTGTCTGGGGGGTCTGGATGGGGCACCGGCTAGAGCCCAGCTGTCCTCCCTCTCTCTATGCTCCCTGGCTCTCCAGGGCCCCTCTCCAGCAGGGTAGGTGGGCGTCTTCATACGGCAGCAAGGACCCAGATCAGAGGCTGGCACCGTGCCCTTCACAGCATGTAGTGATCAGAGCAGTCACCGCCAGCCTGGGCTAGAGGAGCGGATGCAGGTGGGAAGGCGTCACCGGCCACTGGGACCAGGCCCTCGGGCTGCCACCTGCAGGCAGCCACCACCCGCCTGCCCTTCACATGGAGCTGGGTCTATTCCCCCAGATCCTTCCTTCCTGGTGGCACAAGGTCCGAAGCCCACCGAGGAAAGACCCCTTTGACACGGGCCCAGCCCTGGGAAGCAGCAGGAGAATAGACGCAGTTGCCAGCTACGATCCCAGCTCTGCCACATGCAGTTCCATGACCTGGAACGCGTCATTAACCTCACGGAGACTCAGTCTCCTTTGCGGTCAAAGGATTGCAATTGTACACACCTCCCAGGGCTGTTGAGGAAATTAATTGAATCCACTTCTATAAAATTCTGTACTCAGCAGGCCCTCAACGGCTGGAAGCTATCACTGCCAGCAGAATGGCCGCACCACCATCTCATCAAAAGCCACTCAGTACATCCTGATTCTCGCTGGTGAAGACTCCAGCTTTCTCAATTCCCACCAAAGACCTTCCTGAGGGCCAGGCTGTCAGCCCGGCGTCCCCGGCCCCAGCACCAGACCCAGCACGAGGCCCCACCAGCCCCTGCTGAACGGAAGGACGGACAGGCAGTGGCTGTGTGGATGAAGGACGGGTGTTCGCAGGTGGCAAAAAGGGATGCACACATATTTTTTGTTCTCCTTAAATAATCATGACGTCCTCATTCTCCATGGAGCCGACCTAACCCTCCTCCTCTCTTCCTTTGCGGTCACTGCCGCTGTCCTGTGGGCGGTGCCGCCTCCACAGTAGTCTTTGAGTCAGCACAGAGCAGGCCTGGATGCGGCGGTGCCTCAGAGGCCGGAGGACACCGCAGAGCCACAGGTGCCCACAGGGCCAACCAGCAGCTCCCCCGGCTGCCCCACCTCGGGCAGGCAACGGAGTCCCCAACCCCTGCAGAGAGACAGGGGTGTCCCTGATCTCACGCGGGCACAGTGGGGAGTAAAGGGCAGTGCATAAGAAGCCTGGGGCTCCGAGCCCAGCACAGGATGCACGTTTCCATGTAGATGGCTGCTTCCTTGCTTCTGCCACTGCAGCCTTGGCACACAGGACTCTGGCCATGTGACCACCCAGGCTGCTACTCTCACTTGCCAAACACACCCCGCACTGACCCATCTCAGAGCCATGATGGCTTCCTGGAGGTCCTGCCAGGCTGACTTGGCAGGCCCCCTGTCCCTCGCTACCCTCATCCTTCCCCACAGTCAGACCCACCCTCAGACACCCCGACTCTAGAAAGCCCACTGTTCCTCGTTCCATCCTCCTGGGACCCCGGTCAGCTCACTCAAGGCAGGCCTGGAAACAATGCTACCTCACTGTCCCTCTGCAAGGACTCCAGGCAACCTCTGTATTTACTGCCATTGTTTACACCCTGCCTCATGCCAAGAGCAGTGTAGCTGGCAAAGGACATGCACAGCAAGGCCGATGCCACGAAGACAGATAAGGATGAGCACAGCCACGGAAAGGCCTGAGGCTGCTCAGAATGAGTAGGAACTGTCGCTTACCTTGAGCATCCAGGGCACAGGTGCTACTGGACCCTCGCAGGGTGCACAGGCACTGAGAAGGGCTCGAAAGGAGAACTGCCTCTGCTCACAGCACAGCTGAGGAGACTGACATAGCCACGTGTGAAACTCTGGGCGTCACGTGTTCCGCATTTCAGGGAAACACCACCCCTGTAGGCAGGACAGAGACCCCTGGAGCCAGCCCTGGAGGAGGCGTGCGCTCAGGGAGCAGCCGGAGATGGGTGGGGAGGGGCTGGCATGAGGAGGCCGCGTGGCTAGCATGGCAAGCATGGGAAACTGGGCACCAGGCTCACCCACACGTGGAGAATCGGCATGTCCTTTGCCCACCTGGAACCTGTTTGCTGAGTTGATACATAAGATCGACTCTGTAGCAGCACTTGGTGAATTTAAAAAATTAATTGTAAAGGAATGTATACCTTATTGCAAAGACAATGTAACTTTTTATCTACTAGAAATGAGGCACTGAGATTCATATCTTGATGGATGATAAAAGCCCCTCCTGTCCCTGCCCATATTTCCAGTGTTGTCCACCAAGACTCTCCCACCAGAGGGAAGCTTCAGTTCTTTAAGCCAATGTGGACCAGTCACGAAACAGTAGGGGGACCAAGCATGAAGACCACGCAGTCACCAAGAGGCATTGTCCTGAGCCAGGCAGGGCAGGACCTTCCCCAGCTCCTGTCCCTGCTAGGAAAAGTGCTGTGACTCCATGGAAACCTTCTCCCGGGGTGGGGGCCAGAGGGAGACGCACCCAGTCTGCAATGAGTCAGGTCCCCTGGGGCAAGACCAGTCCCTCAGGGTGCCGACCCATAGCCAGCATGTGGTCTTCCCAGAGATGCCTGACCTGGGCACACCTGGGCTTGGGGGAACCCTGACCCCTGACAGCCTGGAGACGCCCCAGCAGCTGAGATGAGAGCACACAGAGCCTTTTCTGCAACAGAACTTGGGGCTTGAGTGTAGTCAAAGCGCTGACTCCTGGACGTTCCTGCCAAGGGGGTCCTGGAGATGGCTCAAGTGGCCAAGAGCTCAGGGCCAGCTGCCCACCCATGGCACAGGCCCCAGAAGGTTGCCTCGGACAGTTTCACATGGGCCTGGCCATTGCCATCTTAATGACTGGGCGAGGACTTCAGAGATGCTTTTATTCAAATATTAGATTGTCCAAGTAAAACAAATCTGCATTTCTTTTCTCTGAGGGATCCAGTGAGGTGGTTTCACTTTGACTTTTGTTAAGCAATCTGTAAACATGAGTTTGGCTGATTTGGCTGACTGGCAGGAAAACGTTGCTTACCACCTCCAACCCTCCCATTCCATCCCAGCAATATGCCACGAAACACTTAACAACAGGTCCACTTAAACCTCACAAAATCAGATTAGCGTTGGGGCCTGGAGGGGAGTAGGGACAACGTGTGTGAAAGTGAAGAGCCGCAATTGGAAACTCTTCTCAAAGGACTGTAATTTTAGTATTTTCAAGGGCAGACTATGATCCATAAGGACTAATGTGTGAATGTCCTGACTGGGTGCAGTGGCTCATGCTTGTAATCCCAGTGATTTGGGAGGCCAAGGTGGGAAAATGGCTTGAGCCAGGAGTTCAAAACCAGCCTGAGCAACATAGCGAGACTCCATCTCTACAAGAAAAAATTAAATAAAAATTTTAAAAATTAGCTGGGTGTGGTGGTGCGTACCTGTAGTCCCAGCTACTCAGGAGGCTGAGGCAAGAGGATCACTTGAGTCCAGGAATTTGAGGCTGCATGATGATGACCACACAACTGTACTTTAGCCTGGGTGGCAGAATAAGACCCTTACTCTAAAAAGAATTTTCTTTCTTTTTTTTTTTTTTTTTAAAGAGCATCGTGGATCATCGTGGTAGACGGGCGATAGGACTAGATTGTAGCTCTGACTCAGATGGACTGAGGAGTATGTGGAGGCTCGCATCATTAATTTTAGATCCAGAACAAACCAGGAACCCCTAGAGGACCCACAGACCCTCTGAAGGAAGAGACAGCTGCAGGACCTGGGAGACACCCCAAATATTGTGAGTTCCCCAACTGTGGAAGTGGAAAAGGGAGATCCTCCACCCCCGAGCACACAGCCCACTGGGGAAACTGAAGATCTAGTTTTTGAGACAAGTTTCCAATCTTACCTGGAGCTGAGTCCATTTAGAGAGCAGAGCAAAATACAGGGGAAGAGGAAGCAGCGGGAAAGGCCCTGGGAGCTCACTGGGTCCCCAAGCAGCCCATTCCTGCCTGGCAGCACCGGAATCCTCTGGCAGGGTGACCGGAGGTGCAGGGTGGGGGAAATGCAACAGGGAGAAGGAATTCTCCACCCAAACTTTGTAACAATTTGAACCAGGCGAGAAGCCTCCTGGCCAGAACTCAGGGGAGGGCGAGAATCCGGGTGTGCAGACTCCACAGGCGGGGGAAGAATGACAGCCCGAATTGCTTTTGCAGCTAGCGGGTGGTGGGTAGTCTGGGGCGAGTTCTCAGCCCTGCTTGCCCACTGCCTGGAAACAGACTCGGTGCTGTTAGTGGGGCCACAGTGGGAGTGAGACCAGCCCTTCAGATTGCATGGGAGTTGGATGAGGTCTGTAACTGCTGGCTCTCCCCCACTTCCCTGACAACCTCCATGACTCAGCAGAGGCAGCCATAATCCTCCTAGATTTACAGCTCCATTGACCTGGGAACCTCATCCCCATCCCCCACAGCAGCCACAGCAAGACCCACCCAAGGAGAGTCTGAGCTCAGACATGGCGACCTGATGGGTCTTCCCTATCCACTCTGGTACCTGAACACAAAGAGCATATACTCTTGGGAGTTCTGGGGCTCTGCCCACCACCTGTTCCTCCCCATACTACCCCAGCTGATGCTCTCTGGAAAGCACCACCTCCCATCAGGAGGCCAACCAGCACAAAAATAGAACATTAAACCATCAAACTAAGAACCTTCACAGAGTCCATTTCACCCCCCTGCCACCTCCACCAGAACAGGCGCTGGTATCCACAGCTGAGAGACCCACAGACGGTTCACATCACAGGACTCTGTGCAGACAATCCCCACTGCCAGCTTGAAGCCGGGTAGATGTGCTGGGTGGTTAGACCCAGAAGAGAGTTAATAATCATGGCATCTCGGCTCACAGTCTGGTTTGTATTTCTTTGTAGTTGAATTATTTTTTTCTTTAAGTAATAGTTTAGTCTCTCTTTAAACTAGGTGTTCTGAATTTTTACAATAACATGTGAAGATATCTTTTAAAATTCATCTTAGCAGTTCACAACTTTTTCAATATGAACATTTGAGTCTCCCTGACAATTTGGGGACCTTTCCTGGTGCTATTTACTCGAAAATTGCCTCTATTCCATTTTCTCTGTTTCCTTTTCCTAAAATTTCTATTGGCTGAATGTGGTCTATCCTAGAAGAATCCTTCATGCCTCATTACCCCTTCACTTCCTTTGTTTTACTTTTTAGAAAATTTCCCCTTTTCTTTTGATTAAAAAAAAAAAATCAGAAGTTACCACATTCCAGGTTTCTAAGAGCTTTTATGAGGCACAACTGCTCTTTTCTTAAAGTACATGTTCATGTTTTATGGCTGCATTATATCCTTAAATCTCTCTGAGAATTCTAATTATTGGGAGGATTTTTTTTCTAAATTGCTTCTTCATAGGCTATTTTTATTCTCTTTGATTATTTTGGATTATCTTAAATATTTCCAGTCACATTTAAGAATGAGGCTTACTTGAGTTTTGTAGATTGTCATTGGACAAATTTTGCTTTGGGGGAGTGAGCAGAGACCCAAAATGTCATAATTTGAAGATCTTTATTCTAAGTCACCAACACTACAAAAGCCCTAGATCTACCCTAGATGTACAGCCCTTTCAGAATCTTTGAAGAAGAGTGACTTGGCCCGTCAGTGGGCAATGGCGCCGTCCGATTGCAGGGTGAGTGTGACCAGAGCTGACCATCCCCAGTACGTTCCATTAACCCACAGAACCAAGGCGGCCACCCATGCCAGGAGCAGCTCCCTCCATCCCCACAGCCCTCCCCCAACACCTGCACCCCCATCCACCCTAGATCACAACTCTATATAAGCAAGGAGGCTTCCTCCATCCATCCGCAGACCATCAAGAGATTCACTTAGAGTTCCTTCTCTGATGGCTCCTCTCCAACCAGTTTTCGCCTGTTTCATCATTTCACTGCCATGTGTTAAAGGGACCTGAGGAGGGAGAGGAAATAAACACCATGCTCTGTCCATCATCTTGAATCAGAATCTAGCCAAGTCTGTCAAACAGAGGATTGGTGACAGGCACTTCGGCCTTGGACTGAGGGGCTGTTCAGGAAGAGGTGGGCGAGGTCAGTGCACCCCCAGCAGCTCCTCCAAGGCTACAGTGGCTGTTAGGGCTTTGGGGACTCAAGAGACATGGAGCTGATGCCGGAGGGGAGGGTCTGGTTAGTGGGGTCCTTTAGTTTAGGGAAAGGAAAGAGCAGAACTGAGCACAGTGCTTTGCTTCTGAACTGTTTTCTCTGCATGGCATTAGGTTTTTGTTGTATATTTGTATTTAGAAAATTGTGTCACACAGTAATCCCCATCTGTGAAAGTGTCTCAGCTCTTCAGACCCCTTCCCCATCACGATGCTCTGCACCTCCACATGGGACTCACGTGTTGTCTGTCGCCTGTCTGCAGGAAGATCCGTGGCTCACCTGGTCACAGTCATGTTGAGATGAATCCAGCCTGGTGCTGCCTACAGCTGTGAAAGCCCACGGTCTGACCCTATAACGTGCTGCCTCCCTGGGACGGCCGCACTTCTGCAAACCCCTCGTGCCCTCATGTCCTAGCCAAGAAACCATGCAGACTTTCGATCACTGGCCTTAGCAGTGAGAAACAGAAAAGTCTTTTGGTTTCTGTCAATTGCAGAGCAAAAAACTTGTTGAACTCTGCTAACAATACACAAAGCATGGTGAAGGCACCTCCAGAAAGTCTCATTTACTCCTACTTAATAAAGAAAGGGGAACTAGGCTGGGCGCAGTGGCTCATGCCTGTAATCCCAGCACTTTGGGAAGCCAAGGCGGGCGGATCATGAGGTCAGGAGATCGAGACCATCCTGGCTAACACGGTGAAATCCTGTCTCTACAAAAAATACAAAAAAATAGCCAGGCATGGTGGCAGGCACCTGTAGTCCCAGCTACTTGGGAGGCTGAGGCAGGAGAATGGTGTGAACCCAGTAGGTGGAGCTTACAGTGAGCCAAGATTGTGCCACTGCACTCCAGCCTGGGTGACAGAGCAAGACTCTGTCTCGAAAAAAAAAAGAAAGAAAGGGGAGCTATTGTTAAATGGGGAAAGAAACTGAGGCACAGAGAAATTTCGGTATCGGGAAAGGTGATGTGACTGAGATTTGAACCTGTGTCTTACTCGGTCAGGGCTATTCCAAGTACATCACAGCTGAATCCAAATACCATAAAGACATCACACTAACAACACATTACACCATGTGAACACCATGCTAACACCATACTAACACCAAACTATACCATGCTAACACCATGCAAACATCATGGAGACACCATGCAGACACCACACTAAATCACACTACACCATGCTAACATCACACTAACACCATGTTAACACCACACAAACATCATGGAGACACCATGCAGACACCACACTAATACCATGTCACACCATGCTAACACTATGCAAACACCATGGAGACACCATGCAGACACCACACTAAATCACACTACACCATGCTAACATCACACTAACACCATGCTGACACCAAGCTAACGCCACACTAACACCATGCTGACACCACACAGACACCACACTAATACCATGCTACACCATGCTAACATCATGAACTAATACCACACTACACCATGCTAACTCCATGCTATCACCACGCTATTGCCATGTTAACATCATGGAGACACCACGTGGACACCACACTAGCAGCATGCTAATACCACGCTAACACTATGCCAACACCAGCTGGCACCAACTGCAGGCACCCAGCCAGGTGCAGAAGTTAGGGAGTCTAGTGCAGATGAAAAGTCCTCTGAAAGCCTTTCTGATGTGGATATGCTGACACTCTGCGCCTATTCTGGTGTGAACGGATCTGAGGTTTATTGATCTAAATCAATGTGGGCTGAAGAACAGCACAGCCACTGGTGTGATCAAACGAGCTTCTCATACATGGCCCAGAAACTCTCACGGCGTGAGGCAACCAGACGCTAAGTCCTAGAGAGACTAAAATGTCTCCCTAGTAACATGAAAATACTTCAGCCAGCTCTTCGGCCAACCATCAGTATAACTCAACAAACGTAGCCCAGTTACAGATATAAGAACTAGGCACCTCAACATACTTTGAATATTTTAAAATGTACTCACAGACACACCTTCATCTGTTTCACATTCTAATACAGAAATGCGCCAGTGGCACAGAAATGTGCCAGCCACCATTGTCACCTCGCCTGCTCCAGACTCTTCCAGCGCTGTTGGCCTGATTGAATGTCCCCAGCGTGTCCTCTACCTGATAACTCCTTCCTTAGCACTTCTTTGATTTGGCACAGAACTCCCACATTCCATGTCAAAGAGGAGCTGAAGAGTCATTCAGCGAAGATTTATGGAGGCCTCACCACGCACCAGCAACCTACATCCATGGGACCGTTCTGTGTCCTGACGAGAGGGGAGCCGACCATGAGACAAAATTGCACAGAACCAAATGCATCCAAACACACGACTCAGCAGAACCAGGGAAGTCTGAAAGATTGCTGGTCCGTACCAACGTCAACATCCCAGGTGTGAGATTAGAGTGTAGTTTTACAAGATGCTATTGTCGAGGGAAGCTGGGTAGAGAGTGCACGGGCCCTCTCTATATTATTTCTTACAACCACATGTGAATCTGCAATTACATCAAAGTAAAAACGTTTAAAAAGGAGGAGAAGGGGACAGATGTCTTTGCCGCGGTAGGACTGGCCGGGCCTGGGGCCGGGAATGAAGAATGAACACTGGTGGCCAGCCAGGACTGAGAACCATCATCCACAGCACCGACCCCCGGGCCCCCACAGCCATGTCTGTCTCCTCTTCTCCTCCCACGCTGGGGGCTGAGAGGCCACAGCTTCCTGGGAATGCCTTGAATAAAGCAAGCATGGTGCCTCTCAGCTGTTTCTAACTAACTCTGGCGAACAACCCCCTTCATCTACACCACCTGGCTTCTTAAAGGAGCTTCCAAACATTTTAACCATCACACAAATCAAAACGCAGGCAGAGCAGTCTCCTCCACAGTGACCCTCCTTGCTTAATTAAACCACATCTGACAAGTGATCCGGACAGGTGGTGGTGTGCTGCTTCCCCGAACGTGTGCCACGAAATCCCGTCCACAGAGCAAGCTCGCGCAAAGCTGACTCACTCCTCAGGCTCCTGGGGCTGGATCCTTCAGCTGCCAAGGCACATAGTGCCTACAAGTCATGTCACCCAAGGGAATGGTAACAGTCAGCGGGAAGGCGGCACCCTGAAGGCGGGCACAGGGCACTTTAAATTATCCACAGATTTCAACTGCAAAAGCGATCCTTCTGTTCTGTCAACGCTAAGAGATGATTAATAATTTGTATCTGTGTACTCGGCAGAGTGGTGGCCAAAATAATGATAATGATACCTTGGCTTTATAGCCTTTCTTTCCTCCGAAGGGTTTGAAATCGTCCAGATTGCTTCAATTTATCTTCTGACATTGCTGTGGAAAGCAAAAAGTAATACTGGCGGGTCAGACTCATACACCCCCATTTGACAGGCGGTTTAACCAAAATAAGAGCCGGAAAATGACTCATCAGAAGACTGACATTTCACTCAGCAGTCCAACCAGGGAGAGATTCAAATCGCCCATCAAAGATCGTATTTGTTAGGGTAACCAACTCTAGCTACCATAACAAACATGTCAGTGACTCAACCCAGTGAGAATCCACTAGCTGCTCGTGTTACAGTCTGATGTGGGCCAGGCAGCCATCATGGGGCTATCTCCTTCATGCAATGACTCAGGGGTCCAGGGCTTCTCTGGCCTGTGGGTCTCTAAAGCATCCACTGAGCTTCATTGGTTGCGTCCCGCAGATGCGTAGACCACAGCGGGAAGGGAGCACAGACCACAGCGGGAAGGGAGCACAGGCCACAGCGGGAAGGGAGCACAGACCACAGCGGGAAGGCAGCACAGACCACAGCGGGAAGGGAGCACAGACCACAGCGGGAAGGGAGCACAGACCACAGCGGGAAGGGAGCACAGACCACAGCGGGAAGGTTGCACAGGGTCCTCAGGCAGGGCCTGAAAGGGTTGCAACTCATTGCTATGCTCACTTCTGGCCAGAACTCAATCACGTGGCCATGACTGACTACAAAACAGGCTTGGAAACGATGTGGAATGTGCAAGAATACATACTGGGAGTCTGTTGAGCGAGACAGCACATCTACTTTCGTGCCTCCATATTTGGAGTACCAACTCCATCAACCTTCCTCGGGAGGAATGCCAAAGGAGAGGAATACATTTAAAATACATCATGCTGGCTGGGCATGGTGGCTCATGCCTCTAATCCCAGCACTTTGGGCAGCCAATGATCCCTTAAGCCCAGGAGTTTGAGATCAGCCTAGGAAACATGGTGAAACCCCATCTCAACAACAACAACAACAACAAACACAAAAATCAGCCAGTCATAGTGGCTCACACCTCTAATTTTTGCACCTTGAGAGGCTGAGGAGGGAGGATCAATTAAGCACAGGGGTTCAAGAGCAGCCTGGGCAACATGGCAAAACCTCGTCGCTACCAAAAACTACAAAACATAGCCTGGTGTGGTGATGTACACCTGTAATCCCAGCTATCTGGAGGCTGAGGTGAGAGGACTGAGCCTGGGAGTTCGAGGCTGCAGTGAGCTGTAATCACTCCACTGCCCTCCAGCCTGAGTGACAGAGAGAGATCCTGTCTCAAAAAGAAAAAAAAAAACAAACAAAATAAAAACGTATAAATACAATACCTCATGCCAGCTAACACACTACCTCAAAGTAGTGCAAAAAAAGAAACCAATATCCACTATGTCTAAAGAAAATCTACTTACCATCTCAAGTCAGTTGCTCTCTCCCTTCCCTGTCTCTTTCCTAAAAAGGAAAATAAATCGCTCTGGTCCTGGTCAAGACGCAGTAAGTCCACTACAGGCTCTCTCCCACCAACTACAACAAAAAACTCTGACAGCGTACAAAAAGCTAGCACCTGAGGACTCCAAAAAGTGGGCAACAGCAGGCAGATTGGAACGGGAAGTTGGAACCTGACAGGTGACCAGTAGGCATGAAGTTATTGAATTCTTTCTCCTTATCTCTCAGCTTTGTCCTGAAGGCAGCCAGAGCCTCAGCACTTCTCAGCAATGCGGAAATACCTTCAAGAGAACCCCTTTCTTTTTGACCAGAGGACTGAAAAGCAGGACCAGAGCGAGCTAGCGAGCTGGCCGGGGCGCCAAGGTCCTTTCCTTGTCTCCTCGCCTGCCCTGCTCCGAGGCCACCCCGTCCTGAAACTACGTCAGTGACGGGGGTGTTGTCACTAAAATCCCAGAAAAACATCATCCCTCTGGCTGGGGGAACTGAGAAAATGGGCCTCTGTGTTCCAAAAGTATTGGGGGAACCCACTAATTTCTTTCTTTTTTCTCTTGCCACTTTGCCCTGACAACCACCCTAGTCAGGTGAAACTGCAATACAGTTTCTCACATGGCTGAGAAACCAGAGCTTTCTAGCCAAGGACTGTGGAAGGTGCCCCTGTGATCCCGAGTGTACTGGGGAATTCCCGGGGGCAGACAGTTTGAGAAGAAGTCCCCCTAATAATGTGTGTGAGCTGCCATGAACTCTAGGCTGTGCATGCACAGAACACAGAGCCAGAGTGGGTTAGTCAGCTCAGCCGCCATGAACCCTAGGCTTACCTCTAGGCTGTGCATGCACAGAACACAGAGGCAGAGTGGGTTAGTCAGCTCAGGCGACCATGACAAAATACCATAGACTGAGTGATTTAAACCACAGGAGCTTATTTTCTCACAGTCCTGGAGGCTGGAAGAATGAGATCAAGGTGCCAGCAGGGTCTAGTTCTGGGAAGGACCCTCTTTCAGGCTTACAGATGACCACATTCTCAGTGTCCTCAATCAGAGAGAACTCCCTGGTCTTTCTTATAAGGGCACTAATCCCATCATGAAGACCCCGCCCTTGTGACCTCATCTCAACCTGATTACCTCCTTAAATAGCCCCACCTCTCAATACCATCACACTGGGGGTGGGGCTTCAATGTATAAATTTGAAGGACACAATTCAATCATGGCACATAGAACAAAGGCTTTTAAAACTGAACTGATGCTAAAATCACTTCCCACAGAAGGCGAGAAAGCATTTTTGCCTGAACTTAACATTGTCTAGAAGATTCAAACACAGGTTTCTCAACTTACGCACTACTGACATTTTGGACAAGATAATTCCTTGTTGAAAGAGACTGTCCTGTGCATTATCAGATGTTTAGCAGCACGTGGTCTCTATCCACTAAAAACCAGTAAGTAGTACCCCACAGTTGGAACAGTCAAAATTGTCTCCAGACATTCCCAAATGTTCTCTGTAGGGCAAAATGGTTGAAAACCATTGATTTAAACAAACTCAGCATCTCACAACATCATAGCCACTATGCCCAAGATATAATCCAAAATTACTCAGCATATTAAGAACTAGGAAAATCTGCCCAATTGTCAAGGGCTGATAACTCAAACACCCAGGACACATGCAACTTTGAGATGGCTCAGGTGTGTGAATTACCAAAGACTTTCGAGCAGCTAGTATAACCATGCTCCATGAGTAAAGGTAAACACTCTTGAAACAAAGAGAAAGACAGGTATTGCAGCAAAGAAATAGAAACCATAGAAGAAAAATGAAAATTTTAGAACTGAAAAAATAAAACAGAAGCAAAAAAAAAAAAAAAAAAAAAAAAAAAAATCACGAAGAGGCTTCAATTGTAGAATTAAGATAACAGGGTGGGGGGAGCCCAAAAACTTGAAAGTAGAAAGTATAAATTATCCTATCTGAAGAACAGAGAAGGGGGAAAAGAGCTGCAGGGAGGTGGGGGTAGGGATGGAGAACATAGTCTCATAAACCTCTGGGACAATTTCAGCCTCCCAAAAAGAAAACTCAGAATGTAGAAGGTTTTACTGGCAAATTCTACAAACATTTAAGGGAGGAATAAAACTAGAAAATAGGAGAGGGACGCCTGTACAACTCACTTGATGAGGCCAGCATTGCTCTGACGTCAAGAGCAGACAAAGATACCACGATAAAAGAAAAGAGACCACTATTCCTCATAAACAAAGACACAAAAATCCTCCACAAAATAATAGCAACTAAAATCCTCAATATTTAAGACAAATAGCAAATCAACACTATGGGACTTCAACTTCATGTAAGGCTGGTCAGCATTTGAAAATCAATCAATGTAATCCACCATGTTACCAGACTAAAGGAGAAAGCCTGATTATATCAATAAACACAGAAATGGCATTCAACAAAATTCAATACTGGTTCATGCTCATATAAATAGGGATAGAAGGGAATTCCTCAACCTGATATTGAGCATCTACAAAATACTAAAATTTGCCATCACACTCAGTGGTCAAAGATTAAAAAATTTATCCCCTCTGATCAGGAACAAAACAAGGATGTCATCTCCCACCACTTCTTTTCAACATGATACCGAGGTTCTGGCCACTGCAATACAGCAGCATACAGAAATGAAAGGCATATGGAATAGACTGGAAGAAACAAAACTGTTTCTGGTTTGCATAAAACATAAATGTCCACCTGAAAAATTCCAAGTATCCTAGGAAAAAAGAAAGCTCCTAAAGTAAATAAATGAGTTTATCACAAGTGGTATTCGTGAAAGGACAAATACATAGATCAATGGAAGAAAACAGAGTCCAATAATCCCACACTAATATATAGTCAATTGATTTCTGACAAAGCTGCAAAGGCAGTTCGAGAAATCATCTTTCCAACAAAAGGTGCTGGACAACTGAAATGCATACGCAACAAAATGAGCCTCCCTAGAGCCTTCCATAGCTTGTAAAATTAAGGCAAATGGATCACAGGTCTAAATGGAAAATGCAAAACTTTAAAGAGCTTAAGTGAAAAATAGGAGAAAACTATTTAGACTTTGTGTGAGGCAATTAGGTGTTAGATACGACACCAAGAGCATGATTGGTTCAAAAAATTAATAAAGTAGACCTCAGCAAAATTCAAAACTTTGTTAAGAAAAATTTTAAAACAAACTATAGACTAAAAGCAATTATTTACAAGTTACATACCTGATGGAGAACTTATATCTAGAATATATGAAGCACTCTCAAACTCGACAGTCAGAAAACATGCAACCCAGTTTTCTTATTTCCATTTTTATTTTAGATTCAGGGGGTGCGTGTGCAAGTTTTTCCAACTGAGGCTTGGGCTTCTATTGATCCCACCCCCCAGAGAGTAGACACGGTTTCCACTAGGAAGTTGTCCGGGCCCCCTCCCTCCCTCCTTTTAGAGTCCCCAGTATCTACTGTTCCCCTCCTTATGCCCACATGTACCCAAGATTTAGCTCCCACTTATAAGTAAGAACACACGGTATCTGGCTTTCCGATTCTGTGTCAGTTCGCCGGGATAATGGCCTCCAGCTGTATCCATGTTGCTCAGAGGCCATGATTTCATTCTTCTTTACGGCTGTGTAGTATTCCATGGTGATTATGGACCACAGTTTCTTTATCCAATCAACCGCCACCCAATTTTTTTTAAAGGACAAAAATTTGGATAATTCACCAGAGATGTATGGATAGAAAATATATACATGAAAAGAGACTCAACATGGAGTCATTAGAGAAATGCAAACGAAAACCACAATTAAATGCCTCTACATACCTACCAGCAAGGCAGACATTAAAATGACAGATCATATCACCGCTGGCAAGGGTGTGGGCATCTGTAATGCACCTCCACTGTTGGTAGGAATGCAGAATGCCATAACCTCCTCAGGAAACTGGCAGTTTCTTATCAAGTTCAGCAAACACTTCCCACATGACTAGGGCTCTCCTGAGCAGGTGAGAGTAAAGCAAACTATGACCACACACAAATCTGCATGAAATGTTTATAGCAGCCTTATTCATCCTCGTCCTCATACTCACCCAAATACCCAGCCCCGGAGAACAGATCACCTGTGGTATGTCTGTGCAAAGGAGCACTCATCAGCGATAAAGAAGGAACTACGGACGCCTGCATCAGCGTGGAGGGATCTCAGATGCACTGTGTTTAGTAAAACATGTTTACTTTTGACCCCATTTACATGTTTGATCGTATATTTACATGTATGATTCCATTTATATGGCCTTCTGGAAAAGGCAAATGCAGAGATGAAGACCAGCTCACAGGCTGTCGGTGGCTAAGGGGGAGGGAGGGGAGACTCAGCCGCATGGAACAGCTCAGGGGAGCCAGCCAGCGTGGATTCTACGTCTCGATTGCGGTGGTGGCTGCTCCAGCATGCATTTGTCAAAAACTCATAGATTGGATACTAAAAAGAGTGGATGCACATTTTAAAACTCAATATCTTTGCCTGGGTACAGCGGTTCATGTCTATAACCCAAGCACTTTGGGAGGCAGGCAGATTACTTGAGGCCTAGAGTTCAAAACCTGCCTGGCCAACATGACCAAAACCATCTCTATTAAAAATACAAAAAACAGCCAAACGCAGTGGCACACACCTGTAATCCCAGCTACCAGGGGGGCTTGAGGCAGGAGAATTGTTGGAACCTGGGAGGCAGAGGTTGTAGTGAGCCAAGATCGAGTCACTGCACTCTAGCCTGAGCAACAGAGCGAGACTCTATCTCAAAACAAACAAAAACCTGGATATTCTTAAAAAAAAAAAATGTGAAGATGTCTGCATGGAGGCAGCAGTATGGTGGCTAAAAAAGTCTAGGGAGTGGAAATCCGTGTGCTCAAGTGCCTGCAGCACAGCTCAGTGATGGCCCAAAGTTCTAGACGAGGCAAGACAGGGAACAGGGAGGGTCTATGAATGGGTGGAGCAGTCGGAGAAAGGCCCTGAGGCAGAAAGCCCAGGTTGTCAGCATGGCCAGAAGGACTGTGAGGAAATGAGTTTGGTGGTTTGGGGAGTGGCCAACTAGATGTGTGGGTGAGCCTGACTCCAGGCTGGAACATGGAGCTGCCAGTGTGGGGCTGAGCCAGGCTAGAACACAGAGCTGCCGGCGTGGGGCTGAGCCAGGCTGGAACACGGAGCTGCCGGCGAGGGGCTGCGGGGTGCAGGGTCACATGTCTTCTTTGACAGGGTCTCTGCACCTGCTCGATGGACACATTCTTTCTCCACCCCGACTTGGGTTTGTGGCTAGGGATGGGCTGCACAGGACCTCCACGGTCTGATTTTTGAAAAGTTTTTGTGGTGGCTGCAACCTAACAACGGAACAAGTCTTTAAAATATATTATCCACTGTACGTGTAGCTAACATCACTGGCGTTTTCTATCTGTGCTGTCAAAGATGGAACTGGACCAAGTGCCTGTTCCTGGATCTGATTTCCGTACTCACCCCTTCGGTAATCCCACCACCGTGTTGTGACTTAGCGTGCCAGCCTCAGTCCTCTGGGAAGGATCATTATATGAACCAGCCATTTAGGCCAGGCGCAGTGGCTCACGCCTGTAATCCCAGCACTTTGGGAGGCCGAAGTGGGTGGATCACCTGAGGTCAGGAGATAGAGAACAGCCTGACCAACATGGTGAAACTCCGTCTCTACTAAAAATACAAAATTAGCCAGGTGTGGTGGCGGGCACCTGTAATCCCGGCTACTCAGGAGGCTGAGGCAGGAGAATAGCTTGAACCCTGGAGTCAGAGGTTGCAGTGAGCCAAGATCTCACCATTGCACTCCAGCCTGGGCAACAAGAGGGAAATTCCATCAAAAAACCCCAACAACAACAACAACAACAAAAACAGTCATTTAAACAGCATGTTCATCTCTTTTAGAAAAACCAGGGTTGAATGTATGATCTACCGTGAGCTCTAAGTCATCACAGAACCTCATTCTGAGAACTGCATTTTAGTTCCAAGAATAAGTTCATTTTTGCAAATGAATCTGTTTTGCTTTTGTGTTTTTATGTTTCCCTATGTTTTAATCTAAAGACTAAATTTCTTGTCTGAAAGGTAAAAAGTATGTATCATTATTCCTCTAAACAAGTGAAGTGGGTCCCTACACAAAAATACACAGACTCACCAGATAAGAGTGAAAGAAGAGAAAGCTTTAATGCAACTCCCAGCCATCCTTGGACCCAGATGGGGTCCCTCGCAGGGACTTGTGCCTTTCCAGGTGGATATGCAGGGCTCAGCTGCAGGAGGTGGGCTCTCAGCCCTCCACCATGGCGGCTCAGGAGAGGCCTGCCAGTTCTACCAGGGGAATTTAGCCAGGGAAAAGGCAACCCTGCCCAAACCAGAGCATCCACCAGGGCCTCAGGATGCCCCCTGGAGAGCCCCACCAGCCAGTCTTCTGCAGCTAACAGGCTGTGGTCAGGCAGGCAGGGGTCAGCCCGGACAGCACAAGCTGCCCACTGAACCTGCTAAATCAATGGCTAGAGGCCCAGACAGGGCCCTGGTGACCAAATCCAAGCTTCTGTGAAGCCACAAGTTGCATCATCCTGCCTCAGGTTGGATGGGCGTCGACTAATTTAGGGAACATTAGAACATTCCAGAGAGCAAGGAGAGCTGTGTTAGAGTCACGCCAGGGGAGGGGAGGGCATGGTGACAGGTGTGAGGGAAAGTGTCTCAGTGCACAGCATCTGCAGTCTACGACTTAGCACCAGAAGACACTCGTGCTGGGAACCCTGAACTCCTCATGCCCATTTGTGGATTCTCTTTTCTGCCCTTATTCCCGACAGCAGCATTGTCTGCTACGACTGATTTATGAGCCACCTCAAATGCCTGTATGTGGGGCAGGAATACAAGAAAGATAAGGGGAAGAGACAAAGAAAGAGAGAAAAGGAGTGACCTTAGCCCTCTCTACAAGCTCAGAATAACTAACGATTTACTTGGAGGAAAGACCAGCAAGACCAGAGAAGCAAGTAAATTGGGTGCAATTGGATGATTGGGGTAACCTAGTGTGCACCTGCCTTCCAGCTTAGAGGACTTAGGAGCTCCTGCAAGCAGGCGAGGTGACCCTCTACAACCCAATCAGCCAAGCCCTTCCCCAGACATCACCGACCCCAAATGGCTGACTATACTCTTTTCTGTAAGATTTCCATAGATTTGAAGGCAGTTGTGGGAGCGTGGAATATGTAACCCCCTTATTAGAACCTCCAACTCATTTGAGGCTCATCACCTCTGAGTCATCCCACAACAAGGTTTCTAGAGGCTGCGTTGTGTCATTTTGTAAACAAAACCATGACTGGCCTCTGGGGGTAGGAAGAGCCAGACAGAATGACCTCAGATAAAAAGGAAAAGAGTACGGGCCTCATCAGTGCGTCTTGTGGTTCAGCCCACCTCTACTACTCACAGGTCTCCCTTTAGAGAATGTTCATGTTATTTCGTAAAAGGCGAATCTCCTGACTTTATCACCCTTACCCTGTTAAATGACCAAGAACAACGTGAACTCTCAGCACCCTGGGGCATCGTGCTGATGATATGCGCGCTGAAATGGAAGTTCAGACACATCACGCATTTCAAGGAAAAGTAGGCGCCAAGCCCCCTCAGCTAGGCTGGCGGCAGGAGCGAGGGAGTAAGTGCCTCCACTTAATACAGCCTTGATCGTATGCAGTGCCAGTCCCAACGTCCTCCAAGCACAATAGCTTAATTTATTGTTGTTGGCAGCTTAAGTGGACTGCAGCTTAATTTGTGGCACCTGAAGTTCAGGTCAGCTGAACTTCACTCTGTAATCTCCAGAGTTCCATCCATATACTTAGGCTCCATTCCCGGGCTTGTTCCAAAGCAGCAAATTACAATTCTCTTTCTTTTATAACAAGAAAAAATTAGTTTATACACAGAAGGAAAGAGAAATAAATTACAATCCTCTGTCTTCCTTACAGAAAGAGAAAGGGAAACATATTGATTTATATATGAAAATAGTTTCTATTATGAGAGGTATTGGTTTGTGATTCTAATTTTAAATGGGAGTGTAGTCAGCCCTTTGGGGTCGGTGATGTCTGGGGAAGGGCTTGGCTGATTGGGTTGCAGAGGGTCACCTCGTCTGCCTGCAGGAGCTCCCAAGTCCTCTAGGCTGGAAAGCAGGTGCACACTAGGTTACCCCAACATCCAACTGACCCCTGCCTGCCTGACCACAGCCTGTTAGCTGCAGAAGACTGGCGGCTGGTGGAGCTCTCCAGGGGGCATCCTGAGGCCCTGGTGGATGCTCTGGTTCGGGCAGGGTTGCCTTTTCCCTGGCTAAATTCCCCTGGTAGAACTGCACCTAATTGACTTGCTTCTCTGGTGTCTTGGCCACCACTCCCAACACCAGGTATCAGTGTTCTGCAGATGGGAGGGGGTGCTAGGATGAAATTCTGACTAGTGAAGATTTAATTCTGTCACATTTTAATGATCACAAGAGCAGCTGAGGCGTGTTTCTTGGGAGATCAGGTCCAGGGGCCTTTTAGGGTTCTTCCCTGACACCTATTTCTCCTTTTCACAAACCCACCCTTCGTGTCATCTCTCACCCCTTCCCCAGGATGAAAGCTGCATCTCCTCTCCGGTTCCACAGCCAGTCCATCTAGCCTAAACCGCTTTACCTGAAATTATTCTAACAGCTTCCAAGCTAGTCTGTCCTTTCCAGGTAAACTCCTATTTGTGTGCATGAAGTGCAGTGTGCACGCAGGGGGACCCCTGCCCTGCAGTGCACACACACGGGGACCCCCTGCCCTGCAGTGCACACACACGGGGACCCCCTGCCACGGTGCACACACACGGGGACCCCCTGCCACGGTGCACACACACGGGGACCCCCTGCCCTGTAGTGCACACACACGCGGACCCCCTGCCACAGAGCACACACACGGAGACCTCTCTCCGTCCTTCTTGCCACCTAGCTCCACCTCAGCTTGTCCGCCTGGTGTGGGGGACCATCACTCGTCACTGTCTGACTCACATCCCATTCCTGTGTGAGTGTACCGTGGCAGGGGGTTCTCCTGTGTATGTTCCGTGGCAGGGGGTTCCCATGTGTGTGCACCCTGGCACCATTCCTCTGGCTGCATCTCATGAGTCCCCTCGGCTGAACTCCTATTTCTCATCCCAGCACAGGCCTCACTCACCTCAAGCTCCACCTTTTCCGAATCTATAAAGCCATCATGTGCCTCTTTGCCAAACGTGGTCTTTCTCCCCTTCTAAAACCTGATATTTACCTGTTTGGATTCTATTGAAGATTAAATTGTGTGTTCACCAGAGCATCCCTCATCTAGGTGTGAGCTCACTAAGACAGGCACGATGCCACATTCTAACCCAGTGCTGGGCACAGGCCAGGCCCCACACGGGGTCCACCCTTGCGGGACGTCTGCGCGTGTGCGAGCACAGTGTGGTGCCTAGGTGACTTGTGCCTTTGTCCCTGTATTTGGTTTCCTCAGCCAAGCAGAAAGCACACAAGCTCCTCCTGCTCTCTCGGGCCCCGATGCGTGTGCCCCACAGAGTGGGCAGCCCACACGCTGGATTCCTAGCTGGTGTCACCGGTGCTGCTAAACCGCAGGCCCGCTATACATGCTTGTTGATGTGAATGACTGACTGCACTAACTCATCAACACCTCAACTAGGAAGAAAAAGGCTGAGATGAGAGTGAAGAAGGCTGAGACAGGAAGAGGCTTGGGCCTCACCGGGTGGATGTGAGAGGTATTTCACTAGCACAGCTTGAAGGGAAGGGCAGTGCCATCTGCACATGCACACACTGGCCTGAGGCAGTCATTATGTGCACAAGGATGTGCCAGTGTGTGCAGCTACAAAGTGCAAGTCACAGCTCACCCGCACAGGAGCAACTGAGTCCTGGTCGTTTTCAATCTGGAAGTGCATTCCGCTTCTGTGACAGGTGGGGCCATTACATACCCTACTTCATAAGAACTCAATCAGAGTTGTTTTTATGACACACGATATAAAAGGCTCCCGGTGGCTGTTCTGCAAGGGTTACCGGCAGGAAAGACCAGTAGCAAGTTCTGGGTAATTACAGCCCTCATCCGGTGAGCCTGGACACTACCCGGAATCAGCCCTGGCACGTGCAAGGGGCTCCGCGCTTTCTGAAGGGCTTCTGCACCGTGCATTGTAGTTATGGTAATGGAAGTAGGAGTAAGAGTGATAATAACACTATCGTTGTGGTAATAACTTTAAAAGCGGCTGCCATTCCTTGAGGTTCCGCACGGAGCCAAGCACTAGTTCCATAAATTATAGCATTAAGCCTGAAAACATCCTCATCGAAATGAATTAAATGCTATTATCCCCACTTAACAAACGCAGGCACCGAAGCACAAGGAAGGTAAGTCATTGCCACTCTGGCCCCACAACGAGTGGCAGGTGTGAAATATAAGCCCAGGCCTGTCTGACTCCAGATTCCAGTTCTTCAGGCCTCACTCAACAAGCAGCACTCGGTTCTCATGTTGACATTGGTTGGTTCCCAGAGCAAACATCATCCTCCCAGTGCCCACGAGGAAACACTCAGAGAAGCCACAAAATGCAGAGATGGACAATTTGACACTCTCCCAATGCTCCTGTCCCCTAATCCAGTCCTTCTTCTCCTTTGTGTGCTCCCCTCTTGCTGTGAGCCCTGAATGGATTTGCCCCAAGAGAGGACCCCACCAAAGGACGTATCTTAAGCATAAGGAGAAATGTCTAAGATAAGGATTTTGCAAAAAGTCAAGTGGATGTTGAAGGGAAGCGAGGGGCATCCTATCTTTAAAGGCTGGTCTGCAGGTGACTTTAGCTACTGGCTAGGGAGACAGCCACAGGGAAATGGCTAGGATGACCTTGACAGGACAGAAGGGGGCTCGGAAGTGCCTGGAGGAGCCCAGCTGTCCAAGCTGCCAGCCAAGCCATCCCAGGAGCCTGCAGGAGCGTGCAGATTGTGTCCCTGTGACTTCAGGAGGTGTTATAATTGGCTGGTTCCAACTACAGCGAGCTCACTTGACTGCTTTACGGCCCTTGGAACAGATCGCATCCTGTATGGCAATACATCAGTCTTGAACCACAACATGCCCTTTGTCCTATTGAATTTTTAAGCACTTTAAATCCCTTCCCTTAATAAGACTACCCAAGAAGCCAAAGTTTAAACAAAGGAGTAACTCACCTTAACCTTCCCTCAGTTTAATCACGCCCAGCATCTTGTATATTTCAAAAGGAACACACATTAGCAGTTTCCAATCCATGAAGGCGTGAAGGTCACACGGGATCTGTTCCCTCAGCAGGAGGAAGAACTTTGCTTGGCTGTTGTGAAGACAAAGTGTTTTATTTGCTACAGATGCCCCAAGAGGGTCTCTGCAGCTCCCTCTTGCGAGGGTCTGGACTGACTGTAGAGGCATGAAGGTCAGGAGACCCTTCGCTCTTCTCAGGCTTGTGCGTGGCACTTAGGGTTATGATCCTGATTGTGCAGGAGACGGGGCCCGCAAGCACCAGCCCTCTGAACCTTCCCGACGCTGCTGGGCCATTGCCTCTGCCTCAGGTGGGGCCCAAGACAGCTGGAAAGAGGAGCACAACCCCCGCCCCAAGTCCAGCTGCCTCTCAAGGGGGAACTTGGGTCCCTGGGCTCGGATTCTGCACCCGCAATGCGGACGGGCCTTTCCTGACATCCCGCCCCCACTGTTTCACGTGAACGGACTAAACTGTAGGCCCTTCCGAGCAGGAGAGTGCGTTTTACTTGCTTTCTATCCTGAGTACTTCACAGAGCATCCGAAGCCCAGGACATGTTTGCTGAATGAATGGCCTCAAATACTACTTTACCACGACTGCATTGGACAGATCATACACCACTCTGCTCTAAACACCTGGACAGGTCAAGCTTTAAGAGTAAGTCTAATGGTTGCCATTTTATTGTGTCATAGTCTCCTCTTAACATTTTAAAATTATTTTGCATAAGATACAGACCATTTATGGAATTTGACTTTTTTATTCACTTATTAGCAGCATCTAAGTGAAGGCTATGGCCCAGGCCCTGCGCTTCATGCAGATAATTCACAGATAAGCATGAATCGCGTTGCCCTCTCTCCATTTTTGGTCTCTGACCTCTGAATATCAGCCCAGAAATCAGATAGTTGCTTTAAATTAAATATATTAAAAATGAAGTAGAAATCCCAATCCAGAATGAATCCAGGCACAATGACACACACAGTCCTGCAAACCTCGTGCTAAACGTCAACACACAAGAGGCAGCCGAGCCCTGCCTTTCAGCCCCGGCCTTGAATCCTGGCTCTGAGCTCAATTGCTCTGCAACCCCAGCACTGCAGGTGCTTCCCGGGGCCTCTGATCTCTGGTGGGATGTGACAGGGCCGAGCACATAGCCGTAACCACGATGGCCCACGAGTCCTGGTTACAGAGGGCCGTTCCCAGGAGGAATTTTGTGGGGGCAGTGGGCAGCACAGGTGGGCTCCGCACAGGGAAGGTGCGCAGGGCGTGCACCAGGACGTCGGGAATGAACCAGGCCCTGCCGTGTGGCTGCAGACTCCAAGAGCTGTCAGTTCTCGGGCACTCGGGCACCCCCGCGTCATGTGGCCAGCTTGGGTCTGCAGCGCTGTCCGCACACTGCCCGGCTGTTCATCGCAGTGCACTGATCTGCACGGTCCCTGCCCTGCAGCTGCATGCTGGAGGCAAGTGGGGAAGCAGGGGCTCACCCACCGGGGCTCTATCCACAGGGGAGTCCAGGCTGGTCTGTTCCCTCTGCAGTATCTGGGCTCCCTCCTTCCCCACATCACCACATTCTCCTCGTGGGTGTCTGGAGGGCACCATGCAGGTCCACAGAGGATGGCTAGATTGCCTGCTCTCACAGGCAGCTGACTAGCACCACAATCGCGCCCAGCCAGGAGGTTACTCTGTCACCCTGCCTGGCGAGGCCGAGACAAGCTGCAGAGGCCATAGAACACCAGCTTTCCAGGGAGGCTGCAGGGTGCTGCTCAGAGTGACGCCCAGACAGCTGATGGCTGTGGCAGGGCTCATCCTCATTCCAAGGGCATCTGCCACATGCCTTTGACGAGGACACTGAGGTAGACACTTTCGTACAATTCATCTGCCTGCCCGGCAGGCTGAGTCCACTTTCTGTCATGCTTAGAAGGGTTCAGAGCAGAACACCGCCCAGGGAAGACCTGAAGTGTGATGCTCCAGTCAGCTGGGGAGGCACGAACACACAAAGGCTTCTGGAAATGGAGGGAAGGGACCGGTGCCTGAACACCAGTCACATGCCAGGCACCTTATGTGCATCTCGCCATGGAAACTGCACCTTCAGGAGGAGGGCATTAATGTCATTTCTTTACAGATGAGGACACTGCTGCCCAGAAGAAGGGTCATTGCCCCAAGTAGTGAAGTGGCCCAACCATGATTCCAACTCAGGACCTCTGGCAGCGAAACTCACGTGACCCCATTCCACTAAATGATGCCACTTTGTTTAAGTCAAACAAAATTAAAGCGGGTACCAGGCACAGTGGCTCATGCCTGTAATCCCAGCACTTTAGGAGGCCGAGGCTGGTGAATCACTTGAGGTCAGGAGTTTGAGACCAGCCATCTCTACTAAAAATACGAAAATTAGCTGGGCGTGGTGGTGCATGCAGGTAATCCCAGCTACTCGCGAGGCTGAGGCATGAGAATTGCTTGAACCTGGTAGGTGGAGGTTGTGGTGAGCCGAGATTGCACCACTGCACTCCAGCTTGGGCGACAGAGGGAGACTCCGTCTCAAAAACAGACAAACAAAAAATGGGGAGGATTAAAGATGCAGAATCACCAAGGACACTCGCATGAGGTGCTCCCAGGGTGGGGAAGCAGGACACCAGCTGTGTGGAGCATTCCAGAAGTGTCGCTGGAGTCTGGCCTGACTCCAGCTGGGAGGGTCAGGCAGCGGCCTGGGGCTCTGTCCGCGAGCTTAGGAGCCCCATGCAACGAGCCCTCCCCTGCACTCGAATTTGTCGAGTGCCACTCTGCAGTGGTCTCTGATCAAAAATTAAACAAAATGAACTTCTCCCATGGCCAGCTGCACTTTCTCCTGTGTATAAATACACGAGCACAAGCAGCCAGCTAAAGATAAAACAAAGTTGCTTTTAGCCATGCCAGTGAGCCAGTCTTCCGTGCGGGCTGAGGGCTCCCCAGGCCTTGAGAGAGTCCCTCAGGGCAGCGGCGGCAGCAGAATCGCCCTCGATAGCAGTCGCCTGATCACTCTGCAGCTCTGCTGGCTGCTGGAGCCAGTTTCTGTGGCCTGCTCACCAGAACAAAGGAAACCTGTGGATGGGCCCTGGGTCACAGTCACGGTGTGGACAGGACTCTGTGGCCTCCAGCGGCCCTCGGGGTACAGCTCGTGCCCTGTCCTCACTAACCCTGACTCCCAGCATTCTTCCCAGGGAGCCCCCAGACAGAACTGGCTCTGCCCTGGGAAGAGGACGGGGCCTGATGGGCCTAAACACCTGGTCCTGGGGCACAGGAACCGCCCAGACCTGAAAGAGCCTGGCCGTCACAGGTCAGCTTCCCTGTGTTGTACACGAAGGCCCAGAGGGGAGAAGGGACTTGATCCGTGTCTCCTGGCTGGAAAGTGGTGGACAGAGAGAGGGGCAGGAGCATCCATCTATTGCTGTGTGTAACACACATGGCCCAGGCTGCTCCTGGCCATGGGGCTTCTTCCCTCCCCAAGTGCCATTTTCCTGCAGCGCAGATCAGGGCTCGCTGTGCGACGGGTCAGTGGTCGGGTGCACGGGTTCGCGAAGCGTTCACACAATGCCCGAGTGCGTGTCAGAGTCGTCTCTGGTGAGAGAAACCCCTGGGCCACAGTCCTTGTCCTGAGCTGCTTAGAAAACACGTCTTGGATTAACTCCTTAGAATAAAGATTCCCAACTAGTGAAACTGCGCAGACTGCGCTACTAACGCAGACGCTCCTTTCACACCTGCTTTGATCCCACTCTGGCTCACAGTGACTGGCTCGGCCGCAGGCCTTTGCTGGTGGGTTCTGAGGTGAGAGCAGAAGGGGTCTGAGCCCCACGAGCTCACGGTCTAGTGAGAAGGTGAGTTGTGGCCCGAAGCCATGATAAAGGCAGGGACCAGGGTCCGCCACGTGGGACCAGCGGCCCTAAGGATTCTCTGCCCTTTTCGAGCTGGATGTCAGGAGCCATGCCCTGTGATGGAGGCCTTGGGTGCAAGCAAATCCACACCTACGCAAATGCAAATGGCTGTTTCCACCTAAGACACTGTCAACTTCAGACGTCTGTCCAGGACTGAGTCAGTGTCTCTGTGGCTGAGATACCTGGAGAGCGAGAAGCTGGTGGCCATATTAGTAGGAAATCCTGTGGTTTCTTGGAGGAGAAGTTGATGCCAACAGATCTTTTCATTTTTTCCTGGCCTCTGGTATGCAGCCCGTGAACGGCTTCTCCTGGGGGTGCCCTTGATGGCTTCCTCAGTGAGGGCCCTCAGCTCTCCCCTCAACTACCACACAAGCACAATTTCAACAGCACCAAAATGACAACAGAAAGGCAGTTCCGACATCGCCATTTTCCATAGGCTTATTAAGCAGTAAGACACAACAGGGCATGAATTATTATGCAATAACTCATGCCTAGAAGCCATTTCAGACACAAAAGTCGAAGGATTCATCATTATCACATATTCAGTTCTATTTTTCTTTTTCATGCTATAAAAAAAATCATGTCTAAATCTCCTAAAACCATCATAGTTACATCAAAAAGTGGATTGGGCTATCAACTCTGACAGTTTAAAATAAACCAGCAGCTGAGCAGGAAAACCTCTTGAATGCTTTCCTCTGGGTTTAGAGTCTGTTACTGGCGATGATGATAAAGACCTTGCTACTTATTCCAAAAAAAAAAAAAAAAAAAGCAGGAAAAGAAGGTGCCCAGTGGAAAGGCCTGTGGGGCCGGGTGAGCCCCCTCGGGCACGGGCTGCCTGAAGACCCTGCTGGTCTGTGGGTGCCACATCAGGAGGGTGGGAGGGCACACAGCAGTCTGAGGTCTGTCATGTGATGGCGCCGCTGGAGGGCCCCAGCTGTGGGCCCTGAACCATGCAGCTCCAGGGGGTTGGCCAGGCTGGTTCATCAGCAAGTGTGACCACACTCCGACTTTGTGCGGAGCGCTGTGCCAGACCCTGAGGACCCAGCAATGGACAGAGGCCCCCAGGCCTCCCTTTGTGGGGCCGACATGCTAGATAAGGAGTGCTGAGGAGAAGCCTGCAGAGGAGAAGCCTGCAGAGGTGCATCTCGAAGACCCCTGGGAGGCAGGTGGACCCTACCAGAAGCACCCTCAAGGGCTGCTTCCTGACCATTCCTTCTGCACACCACAGGCCCTCATTCCCCGCCCTTTCTTTGCTGCCAGGTGGGAGCAGGAGAGGGCAGGGCTTCCCCCAGGAGAGACCTCTGGGAGCAGCTCAGGGTTCTGCGGCCGCCCATTCCTGGGAAGCTAAGGGTGGCCCTGGGGCCACAGGTAGGCCACCCTGAGAGCCTCCTTTACCCTCGCCGGGGGCAGAGGCGGCCTCAGAACCAGCAGGGCTGGCTCTTCCTCCAAGTGCAGGCCCAGCGCACAGCCTATAAAATCCAGACCAGAGTCTTGCTGCTGCAGGCCCACCACTCAGACACCCGTGACCTCCCGTGCCCACCTAGCTCCGTGCCTGGCTGGCGCCTCCACCCCTCCAGGATTCAGGGGAGCTGTCCTCTCTTCACTGCCCACCCGTGCTGGCAGATGCCCCATGCTGGCTGCATGGTTCTGCCCTGGGCTGGCCTCTGTGAGCTTAGAGGTTATTGGCAATGCATTTCCTCCCTGTTCCAGGCCTCAAGGCACGGTGCGTGTTTGCTGGAGGGGCTCCCCAGACCTCCCATCTGGCATGGAGGGACTGAGTGGGTGGGTGGGTGCTGTGCCCACAGAGAGAAGGTGAGAGCTGCTCACTGCACAGTCAGCCACTGCCCGACGCAGCTGGCTGGGTAGGCAGACGCTGGGCCATGATCTCACGGCCCCTGTTGAAAATAGCTGGAGCTGGAACACGTTCCCTGCTGAAGGTGGAACAGGAGCCCTGGCAGCCAGGTGGCCACTCCAAGGATGTCTATGCAGTGGAAGAGCCCAGAACCTGACTCAGGAACGAGAGAGGGAAGCCTGAACCCACAGGGAGCCGCGAGGCCTCAGGAGGGTGCCACCTGCCGAACCTGCGCTTCCTGTATTTGCAGGAATTGTATTTGACGCTGCTGTCAAAAGCAAAGCATTCTCAAAAACCCTTTGTAATCTGCAAAGTGTCCATCGTTCAGAAAGACATCGTTATGCTTTTCTCTTAATGAATTTGTAGAAATAGGTGAAGACGACCAACTTACACCAAGAGTGAAGCTCTGGGGCTGATGCCTGATATCCCGGGGGCTGCCTAACTGGGCCCTGGGGCCATGCCTGCTCTGCCCCTTCCTGCTCTCCCTTTCCACCTCCACACTTCTCAGAGCAACCTCCAGAGTCTGACTTACACTGAGGGATTGGGCTCCTGCCCTTCCTGACATAGGGGGCACTGAGCTCACTGTTCCAGCACCGACGCGGGGACGCTCACTATTCCAGCAGCAACGCGGGGACGCTCACTATTTCAGCAGCGACGCGGGGACGCTCACTATTCCAGCACCGACACGGGGACGCTCACTATTCCAGCAGCGACGCGGGACGCTCACTATTCCAGCAGCGACACGGGGACGCTCACTATTCCAGCACCGACGCGGGGACGCTCACTATTCCAGCACCGGCGCGGGGACGCTCACTATTCCAGTGTTCCCGACATGGAACGCTCATCACTACTGCAGCACCGACGCGGGGACGCTCACTATTCCAGCAGCGACGTGGGGACGCTCACTATTCCAGCAGCGACGCGGGGACGCTCACTATTCCAGCACCGACGCGGGGACGCTCACTATTCCAGTGTTCCCGACATGGAACGCTCATCACTACTGCAGCAGCGACGCGGGGACGCTCACTACTATTCCAGCGTTCCTCTGTCGGTAATGCTCACCGCTACTCCAGCGTTCCCGACACAGGGACGCTCACCTATTCCAGCACTAACATGGCAGCCCGTGTAAACCAGGAAATGGGGCTTCTTCCTCCATCAGGCAGCTCAGGGACTGGATTCCAGGACACAGGGAAAGGCCCCAAGGCTGACACTGGAGCTGGCTTTCAAGAATCAGCAGAATTTCACCAGGTGGAGGAGGACTTCCAAAGGATTTGCAAAGAAGAGCGAATATAGACAAAGGTGATCTGGCGCTCGTTGGAAAGGGCCGCCCATCTGTTTGATCAGAATGTCAGCTATGACAGAGATGTGGGGATGTCAATAAAAAGGCAGGCTGGGTCAAAGGACTGTGATTGATGATTAGTTGATTGATTGACTTAATAAACCCACATTAAGTGCTATTACACATAAGGCAGCATTTCAAACCAGAAACTCTCAGGCTGTTCCCTACGTGATTTTTAGTGCCTCTTCAATAAGCCATGCAGAAATCCAATCAGCAAGGCTCAGTAAACACTAATCAATCACAATCCTCATTGTCACTTCCTAAGACCATAAAGCGCACGACGGCGTAACTGCTGGGGCATCTGTGATGGGCTCCGAGTCCCTGCATTGTTCTGGAAGCTTGGCCACTCTACTGGTGCATGGGACATGTTCTTAAGGTTCTGTTAGATGAGAAAAGAGGGTATCAGGAGAAGTCAAAAGGACAAAATCCATCAACAGAGGGGTGCGGTCAGTTACGGAGCCATCTTTCTTGATTCTTAGGAAATGGCCTTCTATGTGCTGCTTTCTATTTGCAAAATCATCACATTGAATTCACTCGCAGCACAGAATACCTTGGGAAGTTCCATTTTAATCCATCTCTATTTAGGGGATCTTGTTTTTAAATGACCCACCTTATGGCTTTCAATGTCTCAAAGGAATTAAGAACTTTCATCTTCACATATTTCATACAAATATACAAGGCAGTATTTCAGTTACCCTCTCCTCTACCCATCAACACTTTATCTTGAGACAGACTAAGAGCCTTGGGTTATTTACTGAAAGTGAGGATCCAACTCTAGAACTGTTCCAAACTCAGCATCTCCTCATTCAGCATTTAGGGGTAAGATTAGTACAGCCAATGATGCCTACTAGTGTTTTAAGATATGACCCACTGTCCCATCTACTCTCCCATCCACCCATCCATCCCCTTCCAACCACCCACCCACTTACCCCATCCAACCACCCACTCACCTATATACCTATCCATCCACCCACCCATCCACCTACCCACCATCCATCCACCTACTCAGCCACCCGTCATCCATCCACTCATCCAGCCACCCACTCACCTATCCACCCCCATCCAACCACCCCCCACCCACCCCCCACCCTCATCCACTCACCATCCACCCACCCAGGTATCCGTGCACCCACCCATGCATCCATCCACCCACTCACCTACCTATCTATCCACCCACCAACCCACTGACCCACTATTCATTCACCCACCCATCCACCATCCACATAACTGTCTATCCACCCATCCACTATTCATCATCTACCCCCACCCACCCACCTATCCACCAATTCATCCACACATCCATTCATCCATCAACCCATCCACCCACCTGTACCCACCCATCCACTATCCACTCATCCACCCATCTGTCCTTCCACCCACCCACCTATCCACCCCAGCCTGACCGTCTCCTGCCTGGCACCCACTTTCTCCAGCCCTGAGGTCCTCAGGGACCCACAAGTCTTTGACCTGATCTCTGCCTTCTGTCCCCCACCCCTTCCTTCCCTCCTCTGATCCCCTGTCCCCCATTTCTGGTGTCTTCAGTTTCTGCCTCTCTGGCTACAGGAGAAGCCTTTGCAGGGCCTAGCACGGTGTCTCAGGGAGAACAGCAGCAGGCTCGCCCGCCCTGCTGAAGGCCTGCTTCTCCCAACTCCATCCCCCCAGAACTTTGTCTGGGGTCCTGTTGTTGAACTAAAGCTGGCTCTGCTGGAGTTCCCACTACCAAGGGCTGTCCTAATGTCACTGGTGACACCCCTAAGAGCCCATCCAGTGCTCTCACACCCTGCCCCCAACACCACAGCTTTTCACATCCTAGAGGAGCAGCCACAGCTCTTCTGAATGAGCCACACAGATAATGGGGCAGCCGCAGCCCACACAGTGAGGTCCTGCAGTCTGCAGCGTGTGCCCTGGGTGTGGGGGGGGACTTCCGGCTCCAGCTCCAGGTCACCCTGAGGACGCTGCACGATGCTTGCTGTGGGTTGACAGCGCTTCCTCTGCTGCTGTCAGAAGATGATTCTCAATTCACGCCAATCCTCCTATCACCTGGCCAGGCAGAGAGCAGGTATGGAGAGCCACAGCCCAGCCATTTAAGAGCAGTGCTAACTCGCTGGGCCACACACGCCGGAAGAGGCTCATGAAAAATGTTAAATCCAAAATCGCCCATTGCTCCTGGATTCTAAATTTAGCCCTGCCAGGCCCGTGCTGCCGAGGCGCCTGCGGGGAAAGTGGGTTACTAACGACCCTGCTTTGTACAGGTGGACACGTGCCGAGGTAAGTCAGGCCCCGGCCAGGGTACACCATGGGTGACATTTATCTTTTCTGGCACTGACCCTGCCATCCACAGCTGCGGGCGATGCCACACAGCACCTGACAGTGCACAGAGGGGCCGGAAGGATGGGTCGAGGCTGACTGGTTTCCCCATATTCCCGCCCCCCCAGGTCCTGCTAAAGAAGGTCCACATGTAATCCCACCACTGGCAACACGGCTTCCGTGTAATGGAGGGAAGAACCCATCCATACAGGAGGCTGTCCAGTGCAGCCTCCACCACCCCACCCACAGGGAGGCAGGCTTAGCTCTGAAAACGGCACGGGCAACGAGGATGCTTGTGATGAACCCCAAAGCCTCTGCGTGGCTGCATCCTAACTGTTCTAACTGGTCACGGGGCTGCCTCTGGGTAGGAATTGCTCGAGACAGAGCCTGAGAGACTTGCATGAAGGGGACACGGTCTGTGCCCCGGACCGCGGACAGAGCTGGGCAAGGTGCCGCCAGGGCTCTTTCAAAATCCTCAGAAGGGGGATGCTTGCTCTGTTTCCAAGGGGTCCTTAAGATAAAACCATGTCCTGTGTTTGAAAGTGTGTGCGTTTTACAAGTAGAAGTACTGTCGATGACTCCGACCATGGCCGCGCTGACGATAGCGCTGGGTGCTGTCCTGGGGACACACTCGCTTTCTCTAACAGAACATCTCAGCCTGTTCATCTGGAGTTGCTCGCCAGATCGCACCCTCGCCTTCCTGTTCCAGGATATCCCTTCTCCCCCTTCTGTGCTTCTCCATTGGACTAGTCTATCCGCATTCAGAAATACAGATATTTCTCTTTCTTAAAGAGAGAGATCCTCAGCCGGGCACGGTGGCTCACGCCTACAATCCCAGCACTTTTGGGAGGCTGAGGCGGGCAGATCACCTGAGGTCAGGAGTTCGAGACCAGCCTGGCCAACAAGGTGAAACCCCATCTCTACTAAAAACACAAAAATAGGCCGGATGTGGTGGCGCATGCTTGTAATCCCAGCTACTAGGGAGGCTGAAGCAGGAGAATGGCTTGAACCTGTAAGGCAGAGGTTGCAGTGAGCCAAGATTGTGCCATTGCACTGCAGCGTGGGCAACAGAGCAAGACTCCGTCTCCACAAAAAAAAAAAGAAAGAAAGAAATCTCCTTGTGGTCCCAGGCCCTGGGGGCTACTCCTCCTGTTCTGTTTCCTTTACACAGTCCCTCCTGCTCCCATCTTCCTACCTCTCTCATCCCGTGCTGCTCCTGCCGTCCACGCTTCTCCTGCTGTCCACCAGCTGCCCACGGGCCTCCCCAGGGCCGTCCACACCTCCATGCCCGTGTCCATCTCCAGCTCGTTCTCCCCCACATCTGACGCCCCATCTGCAGCATTGAGGGTGCCTCAGTCCTCCATGAAACCCCCACTTTGCTTGGCTCCTGGATACCCCATGTCCTGTGCCCTCCCACCCCCAGACTCCTCTGAAGGAGGATTCCGAGGAATCTTCGCCTTCTCTGAAGATTCCCCGCCCCAGGGCTCACCTAACGCCTTCTCTCCGTGACTTTCCTGTGGTCTCCTGGGGGCCCTGCCATCCACTCACCATCGAAGGACGCTTGTGTCGCCTCCAGCACTTGGTGATTGCGCCTGGGTAGAAACACCTGTGTATAGATATTTACACAAACTAAGTTTTATTTTCTGGGGCTGGTGTTGGCAAATAGTCCCCAGGCCACATTCATCCACCGCCTGCCTTTGTAACCTCATGGTGTGTGTCTGGCAGGACAACCACAGAGAGGAACAGGGACAGGAACAGAGACTGTGGCCCTCAAAGTCTAAAATGTTTACTTTTCAGATCCTTTCTAGAAAAGGATCCAGGGTAAAGACGGGAGTGCTGACGGGTGTGGTGAGCGTGTGTTTAACTTTCTAGAAAAGGATCCAGGGTAAAGACGGGAGTGCTGACTGGTGTGGTGAGCGTGTGTTTAACCCATGAGAAGCCAGCTACCAGGGTGCACAGTGGCCTCACCATTGCACACACACAACGCACACACACCGGCGGCTGTGTGCCAATCAGAGGCAGTAAACCATCCTCCTCTGACTCCAAACTTCAGTCCTCATCTGTTCAGTGGCTTCCATCTCAAACTGGCAGGATCTGCAGTTCCCCACAGCTGGGCCTCCTGCCTCATTCCCACGCCAGCCCGCTGCCTCCCTACCTGATCCAGTCACCCAGGCACCACCCCACTCCAACCCTGGGCCTCGGCTCACGCATCACCTTCTCAGAGAGCCTGGATCCCACAGCACTCCCTGGTCCCTCCTCTGCACTCCTCTGTGGCATCTGTCCCCATGTCACCTGATGGCCCACAGGAGCACTCATTCCAGGGAACTGAGACTTGCCCTAACCACAGCTGTGGCGGCAGCAACTGCAGGATCTAGAAGTGTGGGTACACAGTAGGCACTCAACTTATGTTTGTTAAACAAACACATACAATTTCTTTCAAGTGACAGCAACTGAAGGGAGGACTGACATTAGATCCCACGCATTCCGCACACATGCAGGTTTTACCTGGAAGCAGAAATGTTGGAGGGTCTGCAACACACCTGTCTCTGCCCACACCCACTCCCCACCGCCCCTACAACCAGCGCGCCCCTCCCGACACCCCCACCAGCGCACCCCTCCCGACGCCCCCGACCAGCGTGCTCCTCCCCACGGTCCCGCCCACCAGCGCACCCCTCCACACGGCCCCACCCACCTGTGCTCCCCTCCCCACTACCCACCCACCTGCACACCCCTCCCCACAGCCCCCCACTAGCATGCCCCTCCCCATGGCCCCCCACCAGAACACCCCTCCCCACAGCCCCTTCAACAGCGTGCCCCTCCCCACGGCCTCCCCACCAGCACACCCCTCCCCACTCACCACCCACCCGCGTGCCCCTCCCTATGACCCCCCCACCTGCGTGCCCCTCCCCACAGCCCCCTCAACAGTGTGCCCCTCCCCATGGCCCCCCACCAGAATACCCCTCCCCACAGCCCCTTCAACAGCATGCCCCTCCCTACGGCCCCCCCACCAGCACACCCCTCCCCACTCCCCACCCACCCGCGTGTCCCTCCCTACCACCCCCCCACCTGCATGCCCCTCCTCACAGCCCCCTCAACAGTGTGCCCCTCCCCATGGCCCCCCACCAGAATACCCCTCCCCACAGCCCCTTCAACAGCATGCCCCTCCCTACGGCCCCCCCACCAGCACACCCCTCCCCACTCCCCACCCACCCGCGTGTCCCTCCCTACCACCCCCCCACCTGCATGCCCCTCCTCACCTGTGTGCCCCTTCCAACAGCCCCACGCAGCTGTGTACCTCTCCTGACTCCCCACCAGCAGCGCCCCTCCCCACAGCCCCATCCACCTACGCACCCCTCCCTATGGCCCCCATCTGTGGACCCCCCCTCAGCACTTGTCCTCTCCCCCAGGACCCCAACTTTTCACCCTTCCCCTATGGCCTCCACTTCGCTGTGAACTCCCATCTATGAAAAGAAAATCCAGGATGTGGCTGTCTGGGTGCACAGTGTCCTCAGCAGCACAGCACACGTGCCGGCGGGGGTCACTGCATCAGCAGCACAGCACACGTGCCGGCGGGGGTCACTGCATCAGCAGCACAGCACACGTGCCGGCGGGGGTCACTGCATCAGCAGCACAGCACACGTGCCGGAGGCGGGGGCACTGCATCAGCAGCACAGCACACTTGCCGGCGGCGGGGGTACTGCATCAGCAGCACAGCACACGTGCCGGCGGGGGTCACTGCATCAGCAGCACAGCACACGTGCCAGAGGCGGGGGCACTGCATCAGCAGCACAGCACACGTGCCAGAGGCGGGGGCACTGCATCAGCAGCACAGCACACGTGCTGGCGGGGGGCACTGTAGCAGGAACGTGTCCTCATTGCAGGCTGGGTGAAGCTTGTCCTAGAATTGTCAAACGCCGGAGCTGACGGGCCTGGGAGCTCAGCCCGTCCTTCCCCATCATTACGGATGAGGTGACTAGGGCAGGAGAGCACAGAAGTGGCCCCTGCAGGGACACCTGGCCAGGTGGAGGCTTAAGGGAGTCAGAGCCCCGAGTCCAGGGCCCGGGTGGTTTCTCCAGTGGGAACAGGCACCAGATGCACAGAACAGGCCCCGGACAGCCAAGGGAACCACGAACCGAGGCTGCGCGGTCACTGTTTGAGGATTCCTAAGGAGAGGCACTGATGAGTGTAGGAGCCTGTGAGCGCGGGGTCCCCGACAACCGAGACGTGGCAGCCCAACGCCAAGCTCCCCGGTGAGGGAGGACGGCCCCTCCAAGGCCACCAGCCAAGGTGGGCAGGACAGAGCATAGGACAGGCTGCAGAGACCAGGAGAGGCCCAGGACGGGCAGAGCCTGTGTCTACAGCAGTGAAAATGCATCACGCCAGTTCAGCCCAGGGCGCGAGCCAGGTGCCCACCACTGCCGCAGCCAGCGGGAGTTCCATGGCCCCCGGGAGTTCCATGCTAGGGCGGCGTGGAGAGCACACGTCTGTCCATCTGCATTTTTCCTGGGCCAGGAAAGAGAAAATGGACAAAGACCCAGGAGATGCAGCCGCAGGGCAGAGCTCCTGAAAGAATGAGCCGAGCATCTGTGCAGCATGGACATATTTTATTTCATTGCTTACTCTGAAGAGAAAGAAGAGTTACTATTGCAGGGACATTTTTTAAAAAAGTGAAACTCCTAACACCCTTAAAACAGAAAACGTTATTCCCATAACCACGTGGGGCTCCGTCTCTGCTGACAGGGGCTGGGTTCAGGCGTTAGCTGTGCCGTCGACAACAGCCCCCTTCACCCCATTCATAAACGCTGCTGCTAGAGGAAGGGAACAGCGGCTCTCCCAGAGACGGATCACCCTCCCAGAGAGGGATCCCCTGGAAAATGAGTCACCTCCAAAGAGCTGTGGCTGTCTGAGAACGTGCCAGGAGCATAAGCACCCAGGGGAACCCGGATAACTCAGGCCCGGGGCTCACAGCAGGATGTGGTACTTCAGGGCCCTGGGCACCCTGTTGATCACGAGCCTCCCATCATAGCTCAGGGAGGCAAACAGCCACGGGTCGGCCGAGGACCAGTCCACAGCGTAGACGCTGTCCTCGTGCTCCTCATAGGTGGCGATGACATTGTCCTGCAGGGGCTCCTTGCTCCTGCAAGGCAACAGAGACGGACGTGAGCTCGGCAGCTCCGGTGGGCCGGCCAGGAGAGGCGCAGGGAGGACGTGAGCGCTGCCATCAGGAGACACGAGAGGTTCCGGGGCCTAAGCTTTCTCCACTGTGGGATGGGAAGAATGAGAGGAGCCCACGCTAAGGACAGTGGGGTGGTCCCTGCGGAAGCCCAGAAACCCTCACTGTCGCCGTGAGGAGCAGGCATTTCTCAAAGGGTTTATGGAAATCGGCGACATTGGCACGTGGTATCTTGGTTGCTTCTGTCCTTGGCCCACGGGTGCCTGGGGTGATACTCTGTCCGAGGTCTTCCAAGGGCCTCCTTTGCTCAGGGGAAAGACTGGGGGAAGCGGTCACCGTGTCTGGACAACACAGCGTGTAAAAACCCCTGTTGCTTGAGCAGAAAGGACCCTGGGAAGCAGCTGGTCCAGCTCCTGGCTATGCAGGAGTCAGAGGCTGGGGCACAAGGGGCCTTGCTAGGATGGGAGTGGGGCTGGGCTGAGGATTTCCCCCCCATGACACCAAGAGGCAGACAACCTTAGCCCAGTGGGAACAGCAGGGGCGTGACCTGCCTGGCCTCACCCGGGATGTTTTCCCACCTCGCCTCCCTTGACTGAGTTACCCACACCGGGAGCCCTGACCAGGGGATCCTCACACAAGAGCCGCCACTTCCTCAGCATACGGCATGCGTGTGGGGAGGGGCCCTGCCTGGCTCACAGTGGCCACTTTCCAGCGGACACAGGCTTCTCTGGCACTTTCTTCCCATTTCACAAAAAAATTCCCACTTAATTTGTGTACCGCATTCGAACTGCTTTTGCATTTCTTTGTAGGAAAATGCTTCACCCCTCCACCAAGACGGACCCTCCAGAACTCGCACGATCACTGGGAAGTTGGCTTCCCACAAAGTGGACCTGCCAGTGGTCAACTGCTGTCGTGTGACAAATGCCAGGTGCAAATCCTCAGGGGGAATAATGGTGTCCTGAATGCAGCAGGACATCAGGACTGAGGGGTGTCCTAAGATGTCTGTGTAGCCCTGATCACCTCCTGCCATCTTGCCTTGCTCCCATGACACTGCCGCCCAGAGGACAACTCCAGCAGTCTTCCGACCAACGGGCCCATCGGGCTCCCTCCCTAACAGGGACAGACATGGTGAGCAAGTGCAGACTCCCTGGGCCACTGGCAGAGAGGATGGTAAGGGAAGCCAGGCCCAAAGGCACCAGGAGACTACTGGGCACACTCCACCATGCGTGTGCTTAAATACTATTCTACGGCGGACTTGAGTTTCTAAGGAATCGACCAGAAAAACGACAGAGTCCGGCTCACGCCTGTAATCCTAGCACTTTGGGAGGTTGAAGTGGGCAGATCGCTTGAGCTCAGGAGTTTGAGACCAGCTTGGGCAACATGGCAAAACTCTGTCGCTATAAAAAATTAGCCAGACATGGTGCCGTGCACCTGTTGTCCCAGTTAATTGGGAGGCTGAGGTAAGAGGATCACCTGAGCCCAGGAGTTCAAGGCTGCAGTGAGCCATGATCGTGTCACTGCACACCAGCTTGGGTGACGGAGTGAGACCCTGTCTCAAAAACAAAACAAAGCCAGTAGAATCAAGAGACAAACAAATGGGCCCATCGCCACTGCAGAAGAGAGTCTGAAGACAGAGGTCTTCTCACTGAGGAATTTTAGACCAAGTTCAGGTGGGTAGGGGAAGAATTCAGACAAAAAACAGTGCAAAGGATCCCAAAACAGAGTGACAGACCCCACCATATTTCAGGAGGTTGGACCCCACTGTCCAGCTTCACAGGGTTTTATTCCAGAACCTCCTTCCTCTGGAACCTGGGGCATGAATGTCTGCGGTTGCATCTGAGTCGTGCCCAGTCACCCCCCAGGAAGCAGCTGCCACTTGTGAAGGTGGGCCACTGAAGGACACAGGGGCCCTGGCACTGCACCGCTGACCAGATGTGGGCATGAAGAGCGTGCCCTTAGCAATCTCCCATCTCACCTAGGATCGGAAATCAAAGTGCACCAGAAAAAGCTTTGGGAAAATCCAGAACAATGATGGTATGACTAGAAAACACACATCACGGTTGACCACATTTTGTAGAGTATCTAGAAGTGAAGTAGGACCTGCGTTTGAACTGGGAAGGTTGGCCTGGAGTCTCAGCCCTGCGACCAGTCAGTGGAAGGCCCGTGAGCTGATGGCCAACAACCTGACCCCAACACGCTCAAATCCACGCCAGTGAAGACACTGATTGTGATGCGTCTCTTACAGGGAGTGCTGTGAGGATTGGGATATATTTGTTCTCATTATTGTTCATGCTCAAGTTTGTTTGTTTTTTTTTCTTTTCTTTTCTTTTTTTTTTTTTTGAGACGGAGTCCTGCTCCGTCGCCCAGGCTGGAATGCAGTGGCCGGATCTCAGCTCACTGCAAGCTCCGCCTCCCGGGTTTACGCCACTCTCCTGCCTTAGCCTCCTGGGTAGCTGGGACTACAGGCGCCCGCCACCTCACCCGGCTAGTTTTTTGCATTTTTTTAGTAGAGACGGGGTTTCACCGTGTTAGCCAGGATGGTCTCGATCTCCTGACCTTGTGATCCGCCCGTCTCGGCCTCCCAAAGTGCTGGGATTACAGGCTTGAGCCACCGCGCCCGGCCCATGCTCAAGTTTGAACACCAGTGACAGTCTTTTAAATCTTACAGATTTAAAATATTATTATTCTTATTGCATTCAGGGAATACAAACACAAATACAGAGAGATCTATTTTAAAACCGCACCTAACCCCAACCCACCTGCAGTGCCTCCCACCTGGGCTGCTAATGACGGCACCCCTGGAACTGTGGGTCTCCACAGCTGCAGTGGGGAAAGAGAGTGTCCCCCAGACGCGCACCTGGAAGCTTTCTATCTATACAGCCTGGCTCGGGAGATGGCTGTGGGGAAAGGAGGCTCTGGTATGGTGTGAGCCGCTTTGCAGTGCATGCCCTTACTTCTCTTCGGAACGGTGGTCCTCCTGGTCACTGATGTCATCGTCGTCTACCAAGTGGCCGAAGGGCTCCGACGAGATGGACACCATGTTGGAAAGGATGACTCTGCTGTCACTGCTGCCAGTGAGGACCAGCTGGTCGTGAGAGTGGTTGTAGCGGACGTTCCACACCCTGCAGAGGGCAAGGCAGCTACTGAAATGACCCGCCACCCACAAGCAACACCAACAACACGCCACACCGGCTCTGAGGGCCCCACTAGACTGGGGCTCACGTTAGACACTGCCAGGCAATCAGCCTCAATCACAGGGCCTGACATAAGGCAGTCTTCCACTGAGGTTGGGTTTACTGTAGCTTTCTCTTGAGTCCTGACAGACAGATAGGGAAGACTAAATGTTGGCTGAAACCTGCAGGAGGAGAAGGCTTATCACTCAATATTTCAGACAAGCTTTCTAAAATCCAAAAAAACCCAAAAAAACAAAAACAAAAAAAACTGCCCCAGAAGCAACATGTGGATTAGCGATATCCTATAATACCAAACAAGCCTCTCGGTGATATCCTGTAATATCAAACAAGCCCCACGGCATGTTCCTAGTTGGCAGTGACTGTGGGTCCTGAGACCAGGGCATGGCGGCCTCCTGGGGCACAAGGGCTGTCCTTGGTTTTGGCTACTGGGATCAGCTTTCTTTCTGGCACGGGTCCTAGAGCCTGGGAGCTTCTGCCTCCCAGTCATGCTGAGGCCAAAACAAGCTCCAGGGCCCGGGTGGCAGACAGTGCTGGGCCCTTGACACTAGGAGGTGCACCCAGCATGGCCAGGGGCACAGGGAGGCCCAGCCACTCAGACCACAGGAAATTCCAGCAAGTCACTGAATTTATCACAACTGTGCACTAGTCATCCAGGCTTTTGACTTTCTGATTGCAAAAACAATATAGCTTCAGATAAGTAATTCAAACGATTCAGAGATGCAGGGAATGCCCCTCTTTGACTGGGGGGAGGATTCCTGATGAGCTTTTGGCTCTTACTCTTTCAGACATTTCCTCCGCATACCTCTGTCACTCACACTTGTGTACACCCCTGTGTGTGTGCACACACGTTTTATTTGCATAAAAATGGATTCATGCTGTACATGCCATGGTACAACTTGATCTTTTTACTTAGCAAAAAGTACCCAGCACATTAAAAACATTCAAATAATATGTTAGGGAGAATGAGTGACCTCGGACATCTTCCCATGGCCACACAGAGACGCTCCACATTCTCCTGACAGCTGCCTCATCTCCGCTGCACGGATGTCACCTAATTTACTTAACCAGTTCCCTAGTGATGGACATTTGGGTGGTTTCCAGGTTTCCAGCATTACAAACAATGCCGCGTGAACATCTGTGCACATTTATTTTTGCATACTTGAACCAGCACTGTTTCAAGAGAAAACAGAATTTAATGTTTTTCTTCTTTTCCTATGTTTATAAATCACAAACATTCAGATTTGGAATTAGTGTTTCTTTAGGAAAACTAAAACTGGGTTGATTGAATGATGCACAGCAGCACAAACGAAGCTGGTTTGTGTCTTTCCCAATGGTAAAGTAATTAGCAAAATCAATTGCATGATCCCCTCTTCCCTGAAGCAGCCAGGAGCGGCCCTACCAGTGGGAGTGCTCCTCCAGGGTCTTCACGGGTTCAGTGACGTTTCGGGTGTCCCAGAACTTCACCTTACAGTCGTCTCCGCAGCTGGCCAAGTAGTACTGCTTGTTGGGATTGAAGTCAAGATCGCGCACCAGCTGTCCGTGGGCATTCTCTATGCAATAGATCTGGCTGAGGGAGAAGGAAGAACAGTATAGGAAAATAGCAAACGGATTATGCAAAGCCACTGAGTGCTGCAGGCACGACTGGTTTCCCGGGACCCTGTCGAATCCCCCGGCCCAGGGTGCTCTCGTCTCCTCAGCGTTCCTGCCCTGCAGGAGGAGGTTGGCACCAGCGCCTCCATCCCAGCAACCCTGTGCAGTCAGGCCACGTTCATCTCTCCAGGAGCTTATCTGTAACCCTCCGGGCGAGCCATGGAAGGGATTTTGCTTTGCAGCCATTAAAAATGTGACTTAGTATCTTGAGAATGAGAGTATGCCAGAGGGGCTGCAGCCGCCACGGGGACGTGAGGCAGACGTCTGGACAGGATGCCTGACACATTTCTGGAAGGATGTAGTAAAGAAGGAAAAGAAAAAGACAGGGAATGAAGGTAGAATATAGTGTTGGGAAATTTTATATATATATATATACATATATATATGTATGTATACACACACAAAAATATCTATATATAGATCTATATATATATAGAGAGAGAGAGAGAGAGAGAGAGAGAAAGTGGGAGCATTGGGGAAGGCCATGGAAGCAGGAAGGGGCCGGCTATCTATCTATCTATAGATATATACAGAGAGAGAGAGAGAGAGAGAAAGGGAGGAGCAGTGGGGAAGGCCATGGAAGCCAGAAAGGCCGTGTCAGCTGGGCTTACCCTTCCACTGTCCACACCAGCTCCGGGTCCAACACTGCTGGTGGCCAGTGCAACCCACTCGCTCCAGGGCAGAAGGGGACTCTTTGAAATGAGTCACACGGCTGTTCACAGCACATGCGTTTTCACACTCACGTGTGCATCTGTGTGCACACCCACATATGTATGTACACACACACGCACACATCCACACATGAGAGGGCAGATGTGCACACACGCACTCACACACCTCACTTTGCCCTGGATCCTATGGTCCTTGGCTGCTCCTCGCAGGGTCTGAAGTCATAATATCCTGCCTATGGCCTCTGATGTCATGAATCCCAGAGGGCAGGTCATCGGCGGGGGGTGGTGAGGGGGAGCTGGACAGTGGCTTGAAACAAAAGGTTGCAACCGGGAAAGCAAAGACCCCATGGCCTGGCACTGCCCAGCGGCTCCTGCCTGCACGGCCTCCCCAGCACTGCGGTGGGCGGGACTGAAATCACTCCTGCATTGTTTATCTTCCTCACCCGCAGGCTTCAGTGGGGCTGATGAGCAATGGGGAACTTCTGTGCCTTGTAATTTGCTTCACTTATCTGAAGACCGTCATTGTTCTCCACTCTCCAAGGTAGATGAACTCAATTCCTTTCCTCTTTTTTCTCCCACATTAGAACTCCCAGCCCTAAACCACTTTTAAATCTTCTGGTTTTTATATCCTGCACCTTTTCAATATCTTAATATTTCTTCCCTAAAATATAATACCTAAAGCTTTAAATCTTTCAAGGGAAACAGGCAAAGGTAGAAAATTAAAAACTTGGCAGATTCCCAGGGAACTGGATGGATAGTCGCACAGGCACGATGTATTAACTAAAGGTTACTGCATGCTCCATTGCCAGTAACTGTCACACAAAAGCATCAAACCACCTGCAAAAGCACCAAAGGCATCCTGGCTCCATGCAAACCAAAGCTGTTTGCAAAAGGAGAAATGACAGTCAGTGAGAAGGCGCCAGGACCCTCTGGGCTGCGCTGGCACGTCCTCACCACAGACACAACACGGGCAAAATGAGGCCACTGCCAGATGTCGCCCATCAAAGCCACGGGCATCTTTTTGTTTGCTTGTTTGGTCTGTAACATCAGTCTTTGAGTTTCTTGTCTTCAGCTACTGAAATTCTTCATATCCTTCAAAGAACCATGCAGAAGAAGGACATGATGACCACAGGACATGGAGAAATGGATTTCAGCAGGACGTTCATCACGAGCTGAGTCTGTGGTTTCCAGCTTCTGAACAGGAAACCAAACAAGCCCTCTGCACAGACGTGCACAAGGGAGGAAGTGGCGACTGAGGCTTCATTAGCCCCTGAGTTTTCAGAGGGGCCTTGGAACTAAATCTAAAGTTGTGCCCCCACCCTGGAATCAACACGAGTTACTGCATGACATCCGTCTTTTCAGCTCAGTGATAAACCATGGTGTGCTGAGGGGATAAACCGTATCTTAAAAAAGCTTGTGTGGGCTTCCGTTGCCACGGCAACAGACGTGCTACCATCACTCCTTTGCCTATCCAAATCACAACTGGAACGGAAAACTCGCTCGTGTTTGTTCCATTAGAGCTGCTGGCTGTTGGGTATAATTACTTAAATGACAAACTATGATTGCTCTATGTAGGTGTGTCTCCAGAAGGCACAGCTACGGTCAAGGACGACCCCAGGAGAGACCTAACCTGGGGACTGCAGCTGTCAGCCTGCAGCGGCTCATCAGAGAAGGGCACCCTGGGGTCCCCATCTCGCTCAGTGTTACCAAAGCCCCAATTCCTAGTTTTCATCGTCCACCGCTGTTAATGCGGGAATATCAACATGGAACACTCAACAGCCACTGAGGTGCGCCGGTTCCACAGCAGTGGAGGTGCTCGCTTCGTCTGGGGTGAAGAAACAAGATGAAGATTTATGATTTCCTACAAGACCGAGATGCAGACAAACCAACCATGCGCCCCCAAATGCATCTGGCTCACGATCAGCTCCACCGTCATCCCGGTTCTGCTGGCTACGGGAGGAGAGGAAGCGGGGCCCGCGCGTGGTGGGCCCACTGACCTCATGCTCCGGGTGTCCCAGCCGCGGAGGGTGGTGTCGTTCGCCGTGGCCACCTGGGTGCAGTTGTGATGCGGACTCCACCGTCCCGAGGTGAACTTCAGTTGTCCCTTCCCTTCCAGGGAGGCTGAGCTGGCCAGCTGCAAGCGCCATGATGTTTTCCAAAGGAAGAAGAAAAGCAGAAGAATGTGAAGTCTGTTCAGAAAATGCGAGAGGATATCCTATATTCAAGGACGTGACGGAAAATAATTACTGAGAATAATTAGGAAGCTCTGTCTTTGTTTGCTTTCCTTAAATGGCAAAAATGAACCTTGGGAAAATCTATAAAACTGAGCACAGCAAAAAATAGAAAGCATATTAATAGGCCTCCATTAAAGAGCACTTGCTTGCAAGTATGTGATTAGAGATAATCAACTCCAACTTCAAGGAAAACAATATAAAATAACTCAAACATCTGGCTCTCCCCAAAGAAAGAGACAAAACAAGTCAGGTCCACCTGACCGGTTCTGGAATAACAAGGGGACAAACACATTTCGGTCCCTCCGATGCTGTCTTCAGGACACACCCTCTTCCCTCCCTTCGTCTCGAGGCCCACATGGCCTTCACCTGGCGTTTAATCAGAGCGCCCCAAGCCAGTGAGCTGACCACGAAGACCTCAGCAAGGCCTTCTGGGGCTGGTGTTAGGGCTAAAACCTCCTCCTGCCTAAAAGAGGGTGGGCCCAGCTATGAGCCTGGGAGAAGATCCCCAGCTCTTTTCCCTGCCTACCAGGGATTTCATGCACAAAGGCTGCGCATGTTGGCTACATTGTTATTTCAATTTGGGGTTTGAATTTCAATGCAAAGGACAACTGCTAAAGGCAAGAAGGGTCCAGGTCTGCCCCAGGGTCCTCTGTCACACCTGCCCCCAAGTCCTCCCGAGGGACGCAGTTCCCACCACTAATTCTGTTAACTTTCAAACCAGCTGTGCTCTTTAGAGCCCTCTGAGAGGAGCCTGGGGCAGGTGGCTGGTGAGGTGGGCCTGGCCGGGCCGAGGGCAGGTCCAAATGGAGTTGCTAGACAGGCCGTGAGAGGCCCAATGACCGAGCTGGTGCTGGAGTTTATTCACCATCTCACGAGATTTACCAAGGGGCTTTGCTGGGCAGGGGCAGGGTGGGCACCCAGGCTTGGGGTGAACAAGGCCTGGAGGTCCCTACAGAGTGAGTGCCCGCTGCGTAGACAGGAAGGGGCTCTGTCTGGAAACCACCACTCAGAACGGAAAGACAGGCAGTTCCCAGTGAGAAACAGGGCACGTCTAAGCCACGGGTAAAGGGCTTTCCGGAAAGAGCGCACCGGCTGGCTGCAGACACTCCTTGTGTCTCCCAGCAAGAGGCCTCCCAACTTCAGAGGTGGCCACTGGAGGCGTGAGCTCCAAGACCTGGTCCCCCTAGTCCTATGCAAACAGGCTGTGGGAGAGACTGAGAACTCAAAACAGTCCTGGTCAGAAGCCGAGAAGGACCGTCATCAGTAAGAGATGAGACGCTGAGCTCAGTCAGGGAGAAGAGGCCTCAGGCCCAGGAAGAGCCACACCTTCATCTCCCACTCCTAAAGCCTGCTCTGATGCTTAGGAAAAGTTTCTGGCAACTGAAAGCCACCATCCTTGCAGAGCCTTGTGGTGAAAAGAGGTCAAGAGAAGGTGGGGACACAAGAGACCCATTGGGGGGACAGGGTACCCATGATTCCATATCTGGGCAGAAGTGAGGAGGTTGTGTCTGCATCTGGGCAGCCACAGGGGGTGTGTCCACATCTGGGCAGAGGTGACAGGGCTGTGTCTGCATCTGGGCAGGCTTCGGGGGTTGAGTCTGCATCTGAGCAGAGGTGACAGGGGCGTGTCTGCATCTGGGCAGAGATGACATGGGTGTGTCTGCATCTGGACAGGCACGGGGTGGGTATGCTTGCATCTGGGCAGAGGTGACAGGGGCGTGTCTGCATCTGGGCTTGCATGGGGGGGTGTGTCCACATCTGGGAACAGGCAAGGGGGTTAGGGCTGGGGTGGCACCTGGGGCCTCACTGAGAGCCGGGAGAAGAACAGCCACAGTGATGGTCAGAGGAACTCTCTAGGAACCGCTTGGACAGGGCCACCGGCAGGCCGAGGAGTGGACCTGTCCACTCCCTCCCAGCCCCAAGCGGATGGCTGCCGACAGGCTCCTTCTCTTGTTGATGGAGAGTCTCCTGCATGCCCCCAGCCCAGCTCCCCTGTGCCCAGGTCCCTGCCCACCCTGGCCCACCACTTTCATCCTCACAACCAAGTGACTTTCAGGAAGTCAAAGGACGTCTCCTTAGGAAAAGCTCAGGGCTTCTGTTTTACAATATCCCTGGTAAACTATCTGCTCTACTGTCGTATGTACCAACGGTGACTTACTGATCCTCTCTCCACAGTAAGCTGAAGGGCTATTTCTGTTCCATGCAGGAAATGTTAATTGCATTCCTGCTGTGTGGGGACACTTGGCAGGCGTGTGTCCCACACAGGGACCAAGCAGGAAGATGCCAGGAGCACACAGAGGAGGAGGCTGGAGCAGCCGCCACGTGTGGGGCCTCGGGAAGCCTGTGCAGAACTGAAAGGTGGACACGGGGGCAGGGCAGGGAGGGTGGCAGGGGCAGACACCAGCACGCGCAAGCACGTGTGATCACGGCGGGGTTAAGCTTGAGTCATGAACACCAGGCCAAGGCATGCGCGGTGAGTCTGGTCGGCTCACCAAGGCAGCCAGCGCAGCGCCAGGCAAAACGGCGGGGACAGGGCTGGAACCAAGCACTGAACTTGGTAAGGACAGCCAGGGTCCAGGCCAGCTGTCAGCAGGACAGAGTGACCGAACCAGAAAGGCTGAGCAGGTCTCGGGTTATGGGCAGGGAGGCGGACCAGGGCCTGTGCACTCGGCACGGTGACGGCAGCATGTGCAGCAGCTCGGACGCCGGACTCGAACTAGCGCCAGCAAAGGAAAATTGAACCTGAGGAGCCTGGGGTGTCTCAGGACCAAGAGGTGGGAACTACGTTGGGCTCTGGGGCTGCCGAGCCCCAGGCACGTGCTCCCACCCTGAGCTGGGCCCCTCTCTCCACACCTGCTCCGTTTCTCTCTTTCTCACTCCGGCCTGGCTCCCGTTATGTCCACAGGGCAGGAGGCAAAGGCACTGGGAACATCAGGGCCTGACATCCCCCTGACCAGGCACCCAAAGATGAGCCAACCCTTAGACCTCACCCCAAATTCCTGGAGAAGGAGGTAGACGGGCACAGCCGGGCCAGGCATTCGCCAGGAACAATCAACCATGGCGGAGTGGGGGATGTTAACAAAACAGGGGAGTGCTCTGCTCATAAAATCAGAGGCATCTCCCACCTTTCTATTTCACTCCATCAGATTTTACAGCATCTCTTCCTTCTCATTACCTTTTGCTACAAGGGCGCAGCTTTTCCAGCTGGCACAGGAGGCGGGCTCCCAGGAATGCTCAGCATGGACCCAGGCACAGAGCGGGGGCACAGGCACGGCAGGGAGGGAGGGCGTGGCTCCCACAGCAAGCTCCAAGGGACCATGTCACGTGCAGGGTGGCACACAGGAGCCAAGGAGAGGGTCCCCCTCGCAAAGCTACCGAGGGAGAAAGAAAACGGAGCTGGGAAATTCACAACCCTAAACGCTAAGCCACAAGAAAACCTTTAGTAAAAGCCAATTTGGGAGTAAGTCAAAATAAATGTTGCCAACAGCAATGATGGAATACAGTTTCCTAAAGAGAAGAATCGGTAGCAATGTTACCTCAAAGACTAGCAATGATTTGAGTGTACACATTATTTCAGAAACACAGGGTGAGCTAATTTTTGGCTTTGACTTTGGCAACTTACAGTTAGTTAGGTTCAATGTTTTTTATTTATTTTATTTTATGTTATTTTATTGTTTTGTTTTATTTTGAGACGGAGTCTCACTCTGCTGCCGAGGCTGGAGTGCAGTGGCGCAATCTCGGCTCACTGCAAGCTCCGCCTCCCGGGTTCACGCCATGCTCCTGCCTCAACCTCCCGAGTAGCTGGGAGTACAGGCACCCGCCACCACGCCTGGCTAATTTTTTGTATTTTTAGTAGAGATGGGGTTTCACCGTGTTAGCCAGGATGGTCTCAATCTCCTGACCTTGTGATCTGCCCACCTTGGCCTCCCAAAGTGCTGAGTTTACAGGCGTGAGCCACCGCGCCCAACCTAGTTCAATGTCTTAACCTCCATGTGGACAATATGAATGAAGAAATACTTTTGTAGTATTCCCTTTAGGTAAACAAAAACCAAGTCAAGTGAAATTTTTTACAGGTACTATTTCAGTTTTCTGAAGACCTGCTTATCAGGTTAATGATTATTCATTGAAGACAATGAATATAATAAAAAAGACCAATAAGCAGATATGATGAGAAGGTTGGATATTGTTTCTAACCAATCAATACTGTGTTCCAGCTATCCTTCTACTAACTGTATTGGTTCATTATGAAACGCTTTAGGAAGACAGAATGCAAGGTCACATTATTAGAAGGTAATGCAAATTAGGCAGAGTGACCTGGACAAGTTCTTGATGACTCGTGTGTGGGAAACACCACAGAGCCATTCCAGAAGGGGAAGGCCCAAAACCTGGAGCCAAGCAATGCAAGTTGAGTCCCCAGCAGAGCTATTCTGCCATCCCAAGCTCTTGCATTTCATCAGCTTCTAACCCCATAAGTGCTCCTTGCAGAAGTTCAGTCAGCAAAACGGAGCACTGCTTGCGTCCAAAACCCACGGGATAAAACACGTCCTAACCTTCAGCTTATGGACTTGTCTAGATTTTTGAAAGAGTAAGTTGATTAAGCCATCAACCAACCACCAATTAGCCTTGCAAGTGATCAACAAGTATTTATTGAGCAAGCTCCTCGGCCGTGCCAAGTGCCATGATGGCAGACGTGGGTTTTGTTCTCACACTCACTGTCTAGCTGCAGAGGTAAATGTGTGCAACAAAAAGAAATTACTCAACAAATACAACTCGTTATCAGTTATTCAATGTCAGGCCCTGTGCTGAGCTTTTATGTTCATTTCCTAGTGAAATTATCACAAGTCACATGATGTAGATGTTAATATCCCCATTTGACAGATAAGAAAACTGAGGTTTGGAACAATTCAATAATTGTACAATGTTTTAAAAGCTTGCTAACAAGTAACAAAGCCAGGGTAAATGACAATAACGTACGTTGAGACGAATTTCAAAGAAAGTAGAACTCATCCAGGTTAGAGTAACTAGGGAAAGTTTTCATGAGGCTTAGGAACTGAGATGGGCTTTACCGACTGAACAGAACCTAAATCAGTGAAACACAGGAGTGAGCCATTCCTGGCAAAAGCAAAAGCCTCACCAAGCAGAGAGGTAGGTAACGTAAATAAACCTGACTGAAGGGGAACCACATGCCAGTAGTCAGAGACAAAACAGACCAGGCCAGGAGGCCGGAACAGCACAGCACTGAGTCGGGCAGGAGAGCCCATGGTCGGGGCGCCTCCTCCAGCTGGAGGGTAGATAAAAAAAGCAGAGCTGGCAGAGGTGAAGCTGTGACATGAGGTGGCTGAAAACCACGGAAGCTGGAGGCAGAAGAGGCCCATGGTCAGCAGCGTCTGGGATGGCCCCCGGACTTGGTGGCCTGTGGAGTCGCTGCCCCAAAGCGGCTGGCCTCTAACCAGCACAGCAGGGTGGGGTCCCTCGGCGGATTAGATGAGAAGAGCTCTGGGCTTCATCTTGCTGGCTGGGATGAGGCAAGTTCCACACTGCGGAGCCACATGGCCAGGAGCTGAGGGCAGTCTCTGGCCAACAGCTAGAGGAATCCAGGCCCTCAGTCCAGCGGCCCAGAAGGAGCCACATTTGACCAGCAGCAAGCCCAGCCCACTGACCCTGAGACACAGCCTTGTGCGAGGAAGGCTTCAAGCAGAGGACCCAGCTGAGGTGTGCTTGGATTCCAGGTTATCTACACAAAAGCTGAGGTCACACACGTGGGCCGTGCTGAGCACTTCGAGGTCATCTGTTCCAGCAACAGACAACTAACATGAGGCACTGACCAGAGGTGAGGGGGAGACGCCCCCAGATAAGGGGAGACCCTGATGGATCTCAGCAGCTCAGAGGCGGGCTCTGGCCCCCGTTACTCCACAGCTGGGAAAACTAGAACCCAGGGAGAACGGGTGAGCTGCCTGTGGCCACAGCCAGCCGGAGGCAGAAACAGGAAATGTCTCCTGACTCCACTCCATTGATCATGCTAACGCCTGTACTCCCAGGCCCTGAAAACTTCACGCTCACAGGTGCAGAGAAGTCTGGAAGGTAAATTTTAATAAAAGCCTGAAAGATATTTCACCATCAATTTCTGAGGGTCTACTCAGGGCAGACGGTACAGTGTAAGTTGTAAGGTTAATCAATCACATTTTTTGGTTTCCTGGGGACACGGAGACAGAGCTCAGCAAGAACTCCACAGGGCGCGATGCATGCGGTAATCTTTTTCAGCATTAAAGAAGAATATTCAGTGCTTCCCGGTCCAAAAGGAATGATTAAAGGCGCCCACAAAACTTTCAAGGGAGATGTTACTAATGCTGGGACACGAACAAAAGAATACACCTCCTAACGAGCAGAATGATGTGCCTGGCATCGTCTTTAGCAGTTCATGTGGAGCATATCTAAGAAGAGCCTCAGCACAAGATTTTGAAAGACAAAAAGCTGTACTTCCTGCCATCAACAGCCACAGAGCTGACAAGGGTGGCTTGATTTGGAGGACAGGAAAACCACAGAGAACACAGCACTGCGTTCACAGCAGACCCTACTACGTGTAGGCTGCACTTAGAGCAGACCCTATTACATGCAGGCCATGCTCATAGCAGACCCTACTACGTGTAGAACTGTGCTCACAGCAGACCCTACTACTTGCAGGCCGCGCTCACAGCAGACCCTAACACCTGCACGCTGACCAATACCAAGGAAACTGGAGGGCCAGCAGAGGGAAGCATGCACCACCCTCTCACCGCGGACAGAGAACAGCAGGGTGAAGAAACAGCAAGGCGTTTCTAGGGTACAGGACACATGAAGCACCTGGTGCAGGAGTCTCCCAGGTTGTGCACCCTGGGCTGCATGGCAGGCGGGAGGGGCTGGCTCACAAAATGGCCATGCCCACCCCACCCTGAGCCCCTCCCATCCCATCCTCAGGGACTGACACTGCTCTGAGCCAAGCAGGAGGAAACTGTTCTCACCAATGACTAGTTTACACATGACTTGCCATTGTGTCTGACAATTGGACAGAGGCACCTCCAAGAAAGGCTTTCCTTACAAACAGAAATGCAGAGAAATCTGCTTTCTCAGCACAGGAATTGTGGGAGTCTGCATGTGATGGCTGGAACTGCTGCAGCTGCCTTGCAGTCACGAAGGCAGAAAGCAGTCACACGTGGATACGGCAGAGTGGAAAGATGCACAGCAACTGAGGCCTTGATGCTGCGGAGACACTGAATCACTTTATTTCCATACTTCTTGTTACAGCAGATAATAAAGATTCCTCATTGTTTAAGTCATTCCCTGTCTCCTGCAGCCAAATACATCCTAACTGCTGCACCTGCAATGCCCATTTGAGAATGCCAATGACACCTCTGGAAACTTCTCTTCCCTATCTCTGGTTGGGAATTCCAGTCCCAGCTTTGAATGTGAATACCCCGAGCTTGAATCCCAGCTCTGCTTCCCAGTAAGCCACCATCGGCAGGTTACTTAGTCTCTTTGGGGCTTGGCTCCAGCTCCCATAACTCACGTACAGCATGATATTAAAGAATCTACCCTGCAGGGTTATAAGGATTAAAGGAGATAATACATGTCAAATGTCCAGACAGTGCCTAGCATGTGGCAGGCATCTTAAACATGTTTTTCTTCGTCTTTACTATGACTCAGAAAACAGCACCTTGGCACATTCAGAAGAGTTCTGAGCGGTCTTTCTGCAGGGCGAACACGGACACTGCCTTCTGGAGTGCTAGGGTCTGATGCAGGCAACAGAAATGAAATCTGCTGGAGTCCCTGAGGCCCAGCGCCACCTTCAGGATGCAGAAGAAAAAGAAAAGGAAGAGGACCTGGGGAGGGCTGGGCTCTCCTGGCAGGACACCCAGGCTCTTGTGGTGGGATACCTGGCTGCCGGGGCTCCTGTTTCCAGATGGCGGGAGCTGGTAGCACCAGGGGCCAGAGAAAGGGTGGAGGTGGGTCCTGCCAGGGTCACACAGCAGGTAGGGCCTTGGCCCTGAGGGATGCTGCACAACCAGCTTGAATGGGACACAGAGCCCCGGCAGGCTGCAGGCTCCCATACACCATCAAGGGCACCATCTCCCGGGGAGACGATGTCTGAGGTGCACAGAGCTGACCCCATGAGAGTCTGCAATGTGGCCTCCTGGAAGAGTAGAGCCTTCCTGTATTAGAAAATGCACACAGGCCATCAGCTGTCCCCATGAGGTGACAGGACGTGATGTTTCAAACTTATTTTTAGTTTATTTCTAAAAGGATTCTATTTGTAGGAAGAATAGAACTCAAAGGGTTTTTTCACTCCTCCTTTGCTACACCAAAATCTAAGCTCTGTTTCTGGAGAAAAACTGTGTGTCTTCAACCCCAAAATGCAGATTTGACCTCAGTTTTACACACTCAAAATTGGAAAGGCCATGAGCACAGATCTGAATTTTTTTTTACCAAGATAAACTATAAAAAATATCTCTGCAACCCCAATTAGACATTAGTGATCTGTCGGAGAGGTGGGTCTAATTAGAGGCAATTCTTGGGAGAGGGAAAAAGATCTTTTCAAAAGAATAGTGAGGGCAGAAGACACTGGGAGCAGCGCGTCATGAAAGCACGCCGGGTCCCTCGTGTCTGAAATGGAATGATCACTTGCTGACTTTGGGGAAAGTCATTTAATTATGAAGGAGACACAGACTGCTTTCTGGGACCTCAAGTTCTGTCTTGCCTCTGCACGAGGGTCTTCTTGGTGACCCTCCTATTGGTTGACCTTCGCCCATGGCCCAGTGTTGGAGATCATGTATTACAGCTGCTCCATCCGCATCCATGTACCCATGCACCCATCCATGCGTCCACCCATCTGCCCATCCATCTACCCGACAGGCACGCACTAAGTGCTTGCTGTGAGAAACGCTGTTCTCCTGTAACCTGTAATTCCACTGTTAAATTGACGCTTGGTCAGGCCAAGGAACATGTCCCAGGTCACACTGTTAAGGAGTGGCAGGAAGGGGACCTGGTTTTGCAGGCTGCACTGCTGCCCCAGCTACAGGAGGACTTACTGCCTCCGGGCCTTCCTTGCCGCCCCCAGCTCAGGTCGTCCTGGATTCTGTGCACCTTCCACTGACCCGTGCCTGTCCCAGCTATTCCAGCAAAACCTGAAATCTTACATTCAATGCATCATCTAGATACTGCAGGCCCTATAACCGCATGACACATTAGAAAAGGCAGAGGCTCTGTGTCGGCCATCAAAGCTCCAGCAGCATGTCACAGCTCAGGTGGCCCTCGGACATGGCAGGCACTCAGAACAGGGTGCTGATAGAGAGCTTGTGCCGAAGCTTCCCAGGGTGAGCGGCTCCTCTTTCTTTCTAGAACCAGGTGAGCAGCCTGGTTCTAAAAACACATAATTTGTTTTGTATTACCAGAAAAAAGTCTTTGAAGAGCTTGGGAAGCAGACGCTCAGTTGCTCTCTAGCAACTAGAGCTACCAGCACCTATAGCCACTTTTGTGTTTTAATGAATTTTATTCAAGATCTGAGTGGAAGACTAAAAAGAAAATGCTAGTGAGCTCCAATATTTACAAAATCAAACTATATATGTAGTTTTATGATATTAAAACTATGCAACTTGGTAAATTATACTATGATATCAAAATATGCAACTTAGTAAATCACTGACTACATATTTTCTTAAAGATAATATCCAAATATATATATATATATAATATATAATGTATATAAAAAACAAATATCCAAAACATAAATTTCACTGGCCATTCTCTGAAACCCCTGGCTATAAAGGTGACATTTATTTTAATGACAAAGTCTCTGCTCAAAATATTTTGGAATGTCTTTTTATGAGTCTCACAAGGAGATCGGTTTTCATGTGGTTTTAACCCATTTTCCACCAATCGGCTTTTGCAAAGCTTGCCTACCTATTTTATTTACCAGATTTTGTTCCAATCAACTTTTTCCAAAAATCAAATTCATGCCCATGGGACAAAATGTCACTGATCATTCAAGGTACTCAAATAAGAGCAAGTTATCTGAGAACCTCACAGACCTGAAGGAGGACAGGAGAGGTCTGGGCAGGCAGGAGCCTGGTGGGACTCCTGGCTCCTGCCTGGGTGGGACTCACTCCCAGGGCATCAGATCTGACCTGCAGCCCCAAATCTGGCACTCAGACCACGTCACCTTCAGAACTTCCTCTGCGTCCATTAGCTTTCCTCATCTGTCAGTTGGGAGGGGCCCAACGATATGACGACGAGGTCTGTGTCTCTGTTTAAAAGGACTCCTTAAAAATAGTGAGAAATGAGCATGTGTTGGGAGAAGTCCTTACTACCCTCTCCAAAGTGAGCTCACTGAGTATCTGTTGAATGAATTTGGCCATGGCATTCTGGTATGCTTGGGGCGTGGCTGACTTCTTGCAGTCATAACTGAACACCAAATCCTCCAGGAAACACTCAGCAGGTCCTTCTTCTGTGTGCGAGGCCCGTGGCGGGTCCTTCTTCTGTGTGTGAGGCCCGTGGTGGGTCCTTCTTCCGTGCGTGAGGCCTGTGGCGGGTCCTTCTTCCGTGCATGAGGCCAGTGGCGGGTTCTTGCATGAGTGAGGCTTGTGGCAGGTGCAGGCGTCTGGGGCCATCCCTGCTCCCCCACTCCGGTGTTCCTCCTCCCCACACGGGCTCCAGCCTGGGAATGACGGCACACACAGGGTCCATGCACGCTCATTTGGAATGTTTAGATTCTTCCCTCTAATTGCACAAGGGAAGAGCTCTCATATTATCAAGGTCTCCAGAAGCGGGAACAACTAGTAGAAGTGGGTGACCGGCACCACCTTTTCCGGGACGCCTGCTGCCGGGAAGGCAGAGCGTACACCGTTCAGTGTTTCTCTCACTAAGTACAATGAAAGCCTGGACACTGCACATACAACAGAGGTGATTGGAAAGTTGGAGAGAGAGGGCAGGCCCACGAGGGGCATGAGGAGACACGCGGTGGGGCTCCCTGGGGTCTCCTTCTGCCTCATTCACCCCAGACCTGGAGCTGAAGCAGCGGGCAGCCAGGAAACAACATAAGGCCCCAGAAGAGCCCACTGGAAGCCACGTCTTCAAAAAGGGGCAGCTGAGGAGGACACAAAACCTCCAGACAGTAACCACGTACTCCAGACAAGCAGCCCAGAAAAACCACGTCCGCACTACCCCCACAACAGGGAAGCCCGGACTCCGTGCCCCCCGCACGGCGAGGGTGGTGGAAGGAGGCCCAGACACCCTGTGCCTCTTAACCAAAGTGGACCATGACGTCACTGTCAAATGCACAGAGATCGGCCCCTCCGGAGAAAGCAGGCGACGATCTTCAGCATCCAAGTCATCTCAGCTCTCAGCCCTGGGACAAGGGAAAATGCATAAAAGGAAAAACTGACAAACTGACCTTCACCGACATGGAGAACCTTCCGGACAATGGAGCATTACTCAGTGATAAAAAGAAATGCGCTTTCAAGCCATGAAAAGACCTGGAGAAACCTTCGCTGCTTATTACTAAGGGACAGAAACCAATCTAAAAACCATCCACACTGTATGGTCCCAACTCTGTGACATCTTGGAAAAGGCAAACCATGGAGATGGTGAAAACATCGGGTGTGCAAAGGGCTTGGAGGGAGAGCATGAGGAAAGAATCATCGTTGGGGCACAGAGGATTTTCAGGGCCGTGAAACAACTCTGTGTGACACCACAGTGGAGGACAGGCGTCTGGACACATTTTTCCAAACCCACAGAACGTCCAGCACCAAGAGGGAGCCCTAATGTCAACGAGGGGCTCTGGGTGATGGTGATGTGCCCGTGTGGGTTCATCAGTGATAACAAAGGTCCCACACCAGCGGGGGGTATGCTGAGAGTGGGGGAGGCTGTGGGAAATCTCTGTATCATCCACTCAATGTTGCTTTGAACTTAAAACTCTTCTGGAAAAAAAAAAAAAAGAGAAACTTTTGCTCTGAAAAAGACCCTACTAAAAAGAGGAAAAGAAAAGTGACAGAATAGGAAAGAACATTGCCAGCCGCCTCCACCTCTCAGGAGCAGACACTTAAAACGCAAAGGGAACGTCTCCTCCTTCAGGATGAACCACCCGTCCCACCCACATGTTTGTCCAGAACGCAGTCCCACGGCCACACCAGGCTGCAGAGAGGCTGGGGAGTGAGGCTTGTCCTGGTTTGTGTTGCCACAGAGGACAGGAGACAGACACTAGGACAAGGAGCTGCCAATGAACACCCCCACGACAATGACAGCCACACGCAGGGGTGAGCATGCTTGATTTCTAGACAAGAAAACCATGTCTGCAGGCGAGCTGAGGAGGTCCCGGTGCTGCTGTCCCATTCTCCGTGTTCAGGTCTTCTCACGGTTTACCTCCCCCTTCTTTTTTTTTTTTTGAGATGGAGTCTGGCTCTGTCACCAGGCTGGAGTGCAGTGGTGTGATTTTGGCTCACTGCAACCTCTGTCTCCCAGGTGCAAGCAATTCTCCCTGTCCCAGACTCCTGACTGGCTGAGATTGCAGGCACGTGTCATGCCTGGCTCATTTATTTTTATTTTTATTTTTAGTAGAGACGGGGTTTCACAACATTGGCCAGGCTGGCCTTGAACTCCTGATGTAAGGTAATCCACCCGCCTCAGCCTCCCAAAGTGCTGGGATTACAGGCGTGAGCCACCACGCCTGGCCTAGCTCCCACTTCTAAGTGAGAGCATAGTTTGGGTGGAGGATGGGAAGAGCAAGGACTGTAAACTCCCCATCGGTGCTGTGCTTATTACCTGGGTCATGAAGTCATCTGTACACCACACCCCTGTGACATGCAATTTACCTACGTCACAACCTGCACATGTACCCCTAAACCTAAAACGACAGTTTAAAGATAAATAAATAAAATTTTAATAAAATATCAGAAATAAAAAGACAATTGAATCCACCTATGGGCACGTTGCTGTGAACAGGAGGGTGGCCGCTGGAACCAGTGGTCAGGTTCTACACACGAAGTTCTCCACTTTAACAAAACAAGCTTCTTTCTTTCCTCTGCACCGCGTCTCTTCCAGTTTGGAGAACAAGAAAGATGAAAACAGAACAGGCTTTCCAAGGTGCACTGGCAAGGGGCCACAGAACCCACCAACCGCCCACCAAGTTCTGAGCCCCTCCCCACGAGCCCTGACATTAAACTCGGCTTCTGCCCACTGCTCTCTTGGTCCCCAAAGCACAAACGCTGTTTGCATTTACAGACACCCTGAACGTGGCGTTGCTGCTGTCGCTAGGAGCACCCCCCAGCTTATGTTGGTTTATCTGATCCTCCTGCGGTACATTTTAAACCTCTGATTAGAAACTTTCCAACAGAAACACTGTTCCTGAAGCACGCTCCCTTCCTTCAAAGAGGTGCTGTGTGTCACACCAAGCAGATGGCACTCTCTAGATGGCCACCTTCAAGGAGCTCCTGCTCTCCTGCGTGAACAGAAGGCAGAGGTGGCAGCGAATCCTCACGCAAGCTTCTTCTTCTGGCTTACTGTCGGCTCCTTGACAGAAGCTATTTATTTCATGGCGAGTGAAAGCTGGGAGAGGCGAAGATGAATGAGCAAGCACAGACACAGGGCGGCCATCCCTCTGCCCTCACTGGGGTCTGTGGCCCCCACGGAACCTTCCGCTCCAGGCCTCCCCTGAGTTCTGCTAATGATTATAAATGGCAAGGAATCTCCGATTTAATTGCAAAAGGTAATGATGCAGTGAGCATGAGATTAGATTCACCACAGAAGGCAATATCCTCAAACAATAAAAAAACATAGAGAAGCTGGGTGTGAAGATGGCTGAAATCGATAGGAAGGTTTCTGTATTAAATACTGTAGTGGAGGGTCACAAAGTGATATTGACAGAACTGCTGACAGTGGATAAAAAAGGGGGAGAGAAAACTAAATTGATCTCTGCAGAAAATAAGTTACAGATTAATCACCCTACCATGAAATCCATTTGAGATGACCGAGGCTCTGAAGATGTGTTCACAGTTTGATTACAGAATAGGTCTCCAAAGTTGGGGCGGATGAGAACCTGCCACATCCTAACGTGTGGGACTTGGGGTTTCCTTTCTCCCTGGCAACCTCCCTGAGATGGCGAGCACAGTAGGTGTGCAGAAGGCTCCAGCCAGCTCTTCCCACACCAGGAGCTGAGCCCTCTCCCCAAATGTCTACACCAGGAGCGGGACCCTCTGCCCAATTGTCTGCACCAGGAGCGGAGCCCTCTTCCCAAGTGTCTGCACCAGGAGCTGAGCCCTCTGCCCAAGTGTCTACACCAGGAGCAGAGTCATCTCCCCAAGTGTCTGCACCAGGAGCAGAGCCCTCTGCCCAAGTGTCTGCACCAGGAGCTGAGTCCTCTGCCCAAGTGTCTACACCAGGAGCAGAGCCGTCTCCCCAAGTGTCTGCACCAGGGGCTGAGCCCTCTCCCCAAGTGTCTACACCAGGAGTGGAGCCCTCTGCCTAAGTCTCCATACCAGGAGTGGAGCCCTCTGCCTAAGTGTCTGCACCAGGAGCAGAGCCCTCTCCCCAGGTGTCTACACAAGGAGCTGGGCCCTCTGCCCAAGTGTCTTGCCTAAAGCCTACCATGAGGCTGGCGTTTTAATAGGAAAGTATCTTCCCCCTTCTTCCTGGCAGTTGACAGTTAAGTAGGAATGCCCTGCGAAAACGCAGAGAGGGAAGGGACAAGGAAGGCATCGCCTTCGACCATGACCAGGACTCTGCCACATCTCCCGGAAGGTGAGAGGCTGTGAACATATCTCCCCGGCCTGCAGGTGTGGTCCACAGGGGTCCATCTCAGGCATGAAATACGATTCAAGTTTCCTGTTTTATCTTAAAAGTCTGTGTGAAATTTGCATTCTACTCCAAGATATGAAGCTATGCCTTATATTTAAAGTTTCTCATAAAAATAATAAATCTCTTCCTTAAATACCATTGAGGCTCTGGGTGAATGCCCACCACTTAATTCCACAGTGAAGGCTGGGAGACTCCCTTTGTCCATTCCGAGGTTTAAAGCTTTAACAGGACATTTAATATTTTTAAGTCTTACTTCTGTGCCACGTATTAATAATGATGGATCATTATTCATGCCACCTCATCAGCTTAGAGGGGTGAGGAAAGGACTTATTAATATTCTAAGGCCCTATGAGGGAGAAAGCTAAAAAAACATGTTAGGAACAAATAAATATAAGATGAGGCCATCACTGGAGAAATCTATCCAATGGATGCTTGTGCGATCCCTTTGACTGTGTGTAGGCAATGCGGCCCCCGAGGCATAAATGACATTGTGAGCGCTGTCAGTTCAAAGTTCTTCCCTTTTCTCTTTTCTAAAGTGGTTACTTTGACATAAACAAATGCAATGAAATTATGAATGCATGTAAAAACCACATTTTAAAGCAGAAAATTTTAAGAAATCAAATATGAAAAATATATATTAATATTTACTGTGTGAGAGACAAAGTATCCAAACGATGCATATTTAAAAGCAAAACTCAACCCAAAGAACGTGCTAAACGTTATTTTCATAACTCATGCAAATACATGAAAAGAGCGAGGCACCACTATGAAATTAAAATGTTATAATTGCTCCTACTTAAAGTATGATTTTACCCAAATATACTTTAAGAATCCATTCATCAAAAGGACAGCACGCTTGAAACAGTAGAAACTACTCCTGGGCATCCCACTCCCTCCTGTGCTCAAAGTGCAGCAAAAGGCAGATGTTTTGCAAACACCCGGGTTGTGTGGGTCGTATCTCACGAGCCCTGAGTGACATCGAAACGGCTTTCACCTGCAAGACCCCATCACTCAGTTCTCTGATTGATGATTCAGTCTGTTCATTAACTAAGGTCAAAATTCTAAACTGTTCTGAATCAAGAATTATATTCTGAATTTAGCCCAAAGGCCCTATTTATTTATTTATTATTATTTTATTATTTTTATTATTTTCATTATTTATTATTATTATTCTCGGGTACCTGTGCACAACGTGCAGGTTTGTTACATATGTATACATGTGCCATGTTGGTGTGCTGCACCCATCAACTCGTCATTTACATTAGGTGTATCTCCTAATGCTATCCCTCCCTGCTCCCGCCACCCCAGGCCCTGGTGTGTGGTATTCCCCACCCTGCGTCAAGTGTTCTCATTGTTCAGTTCCCACCTATGAGTGAGAACGTGCGGTTTCGTTTAAAAATACAAAAACAAACGCTGTGTTTTCCTTTTACTTACCACAGCCTGGCTTGAGCTTTCCTGTAAATCCCACAGCAGGATATGGTTATCGGCCAATGAAATGATTTTCTTCCCATCTCCCATTGGCTCCCACATGACACTAAGAGAAAGAGAAGTACCCACTGTTAACATAAACATTTGAGATACCCAGGCTGGTAGCTAAGAGCCGTGATACGCATTCTTCGTGATGCAGGGACGCTGTTCCTGGCCTGTAGTCGCTAGAGTATTTATTACATTGTCATCTGGCAATGCCCGACAACACTTTTATTGTCTCACTGTTATGGACTGAATTGTGCCCCCCTCCCCAGATTCATGTGTGGAAGTCCTAGCCCCCCACCCGGTGTGACGCTGCAGATGATCCTCAATGCACATGGGGGCTATGTCCCCACATCCATCGTAATTTTAAAACCCCGTGAGCTGGAGGTCAGGAGATCGAGACCATCCTGGCTAACATGGTGAAACCCTGTCTCTACTAAAAAAAAAATACAAAAAACTAGCCGGGCGAGGTGGTGGCGCCTGTAGTCTAAGCTACTCGGGAGGCTGAGGCAGGAGAATGGCGGGAACCCGGGAGGCGGAGCTTGCAGTGAGCTGAGATCTGGTCACTGCACTCCAGCCCAGGCGACAGAGCAAGACTCCGTCTCAAAAAATTAAAAATTAAAAATAAAAAAAATAAAACCCCATGAGCTGAAAATGCAGTGAATGTCAGAGCCCACCCATCGTCAGAACCAGCCTAGCCTACCTTAAACATGCTCACAACACTCACATCAGCCTACAGCTGGGAAAATCATCTAACACAAGACCTCCTTTATAAGAAAGTGCTGAATATCTCATGTAATGGATTGGATATCACACTGAAAGTGAAAGGTAGAATGGTTGTATGGGACCCGAAATGCAATTTCTACAAATGCATAGTGCTTCCATGCCATTGTAAAGTCAAGAAGCCATAACTCAGGGACTGCCTGTACTTGAAATGGAACCTTTGGGAGGTGATTAGGGTTAGAGGAGGTCATGAGGGTGGGGCCCTCGCAATGGGATTCATGCCCTCATAAGAAGAGACGAAGAGGCCTGGAGGGCAGGCTTCCTCTGTCGCTCTCCATCACGTGAGGACACAGCGAGAAGGCAGCTGTCTGCACATGAGGAAGGGAGTCCTCACCAGGAAATGAATCAGCCAGCACTTTGATCCTGGACTTCCCGTCCCAGGAACACATTTTCATGGTGACGCCACCCAGTATGTGGCACTTTTTCTGGCAGCCCAAGCTAAGACACTCACCAACGTGGGCTTCATCAGGAACTAAGGAATGGACAGTGACCAGCAGTGGCCAATGAGACGTGAGGGAGGCCTGTGGGGGCTGGAGGGTGGAGAGTCTTAGGGAGGCAGAGGGGAGAAGGTAATTTGCACAGGATGCCCACATCCTTTGCAGCAATCTCCTTAGGCACGCAAGGATAATGACAAAATACTGGAGGAGATAGGAGGACAGAGTTTAGAGCAGGGCAGAGGAGCTGCCACCGGCCACACCAGGCTCAGGGTCTGCCCTGCCTGTGACGTGAGGCCATTTCCTAATGTTCGAGCCAGTTGGAGCCACAGTTTCCCATCATCTGCAGCCAAAGCCATCCTAAATGATACAATGTGTATTCAGTTACTGGACAAAGACCAAAATCCTCTCACCTCTGCAATAAAGTCATAAAGAGACCAAGAATTTTTCAGTGTGGTCGCAAATATGGATCTCTGTTTTCTCTGGTGAAATTCTTAAACGCTTATTTACAAAGGGAATTTCATTCCATGTGCTTTAATGTGTGAGTAATTAAAGACATCATTAAGGTACTACACTATTTCTTTTTTTTTTTTTTGAGACGGAGTCTCGCTCTGTCGCCCAGGCTGGAGTGCAGTGGCCGGATCTCAGCTCACTGCAAGCTGCGCCTCCCAGGTTTACGCCATTCTCCTGCCTCAGCCTCCCGAGTAGCTGGGACTACAGGCGCTGCCACCTCGCCCGGCTAGCTTTTTGTATTTTTTAGTAGAGACAGGGTTTCACCGTGTTAGCCAGGATGGTCTCGATCTCCTGACCTCATGATCCGCCCGCCTCGGCCTCCCAAAGTGCTGGGATTACAGGTCTGAGCCACCGCACCCGGCCACACTATTTCTTTTTAAACAGAACACAATACGGATTGATTGGGGGCACCCTCAAGCATACCTCCCTTACATCATCATCTCGAGACTGTCCATGGAGCTATTATTACTTGTAATCACATTCACATCATTCAGAACCACAATCTCTTTCTCATTTGTAGCTTAAGGAACACACAGAAAGCTCACAGTATTGTGATCAAGGGCACATCACGCCTACATTAGACCAAGAGTTTATTGTCTCTTATCTAATCATAATCATAATAAACACATAATATGGAGTAAACAAGACCAAAACTCTATCGCTAGGATGCTGAAAAACCTGCTCCAAAACCCACTGCTCACATCCAGTTAAGACAATGGCTGATCCTAATGGTGAAGATACCTGTTTGGAGCAAAATGATGACACTTCTCTCCATAGCCCAGTTATTGCAGGTAAACATAGGTAGAGTTCAAACAGCTTGACAATGAATTCCAAGGAACAAAAGGAATGCAGGGAGAGAAGGACGTCACGGGCAGCCCACAGATCTTGTGCTGGTGGGGTAACAAACTGACCCCATGTGGAACATTTTCTATATGACGGGCAGTAAATTTAGATGGATTCATAAGCTTCCCAGTAGGTCTCACTTAGAACTCACATGGGCTTCCCACCAAACACAAGCAAGCAAAAGGCTGGAGCAAGGAGTATCTGTGTGGGCTATGCCAGCGAGTGCAGTGACAGTGACTTCTCAGAGTGGGACCGGCAAGATGCAGTCTATGTCAGCATCAAGACAGTTGGGGTCTTTAGTAGAAGTTCCAGAAAGGCAGAGATTCCCTTCCCAACTAACTCACACATCGCAGGATGAGAACTAGCCAGTCTGATGTCAAAGACTACCTAATTATGAATCAAAGTTAAGAGCTCATAAGTTATCCACATGTTTCCCATAGACCAATTTTAATAATGCACAAACACCAATCTTGGCTCCCTCCTTCGGTGCCATGAATATTTGACTACAGTGTCTCTAAATAGAGCAAAGGTTTCTGAATCATACACCCCATGTATTAAAACTCTTCTGTGTTCCCCACAATGACCTCTGGGGCACACAACACTTAATGCCTGTCAATGAATTCTAAGTAAGAGTGAAGAATTCCAGGTAAGAGTGAAGATGTCATATTAACAAATGAGACTATTTTAAAATAAATTTAGTTATAACTGTTAGTACATTTGGATTTGGAAAAGAGCCAACAACTCTAGAATGAGGCAATGTTTTAAAGGCCTCTGGACAACTCTGAAGCTTCGAACACTGTGTTTTAAAGAGCAGCATCCTCAAGCCCTTCCTCAGAAGATAAGGGTGCCCCTTCCAACTGCCCACAGTCCCAACCTGTGTCATCATCTGGTTTCTAAATCCACAAGAGAACAAAATTGTGGACGAGGAGGGAAAAGGGGTGGCTCTAAACAGAAATGTAGGTGATTCAGCAAGCTATAAAAGATGATTAATTCAGAGCAAAATAGACTGAGGGAAAGGAACCAAAATACAGGAATTGATAAGACTCCATAACCCAGGGCAGTTGCTTTCAGATGGAATTTGAAACACTAGCGTGTACTCACAAAGCGGTAAGAGCAGCACTGTCTTAGTTTGTGGAAGGAACTGTTCTTAGTCATGGCCAAGAATCACTGGGGTTTACCTGCAGGAAGTTCTAGCTAAAAAGTAGTAAACATCAAAATATGTTTTGAAAAGTTTTCATCTAAATGTTTTAATGTTATTGAGGTTAAACACAGGTGCTTAATAAAACTCAAGAAAAGTAACCTCATACAATTGCAATTTGTCAATTAACAAATAAAAAAATTAAAAAGAATAACCCTAAATATTTCAGATCGCTAAGATTTTAATCCAAATTTTTTAAAAAATTGAGTTAAACTCATGTAAAAGCACTGTACAAAGAGGTGTATGTTATATACCACTGGAGATTAGTGGAGAATCTGAAGCCGCCCTCTGTGAAGCAACATGCTCCATAGAGGGAGGCAGACACCAGCATCACGGGTCAAATCTGATGAGAGATATTCAGAAACCACGTGTCACAAAAAGGCTACAACCAGCAAGACCCTGCATGGTACCCATCTGAGATCCCACTTCCAGGCCCCCCATGAGAATCTTCAGAGGCCCCACTGGCTACCCTGATACACCCCACTGAGTGCGACTGTCACCTTAGCTGAGAAACCCCCATGGCCACTCCCAGGCAGTAAGGGAGGTTTCACTCCCCAACCCCTCAAAAGCAATGCTAAATACACATGAGTCAGGGGCACACCCAACACGGCCCTGGTACACTCTAGAGCACTCACAGTGAGTCAGGTGCACACCCAACACGATCCTGGTATACTCTAGAGCATTCAGTGAGTCAGGTGCACACCCAACACGATCCTGGTACACTCTAGAGTATTCAGTGAGTCAGATGCACACCCAACATGATCCTGGTACACTCTAGAGTATTCAGTGAGTCAGATGCACACCCAACACGATCCTGGTACACTCTAGAGCACTCACAGTGAGTCAGGTGCACACCCAGCATGGCTCTGGTACACTCTAGACATTCACAGTGAGTCAGGTGCACACCCAACACGACCCTGGAACACTCTAGAGCGTTCACAGTGAGTCAGGTGCACAATCTGCATGGCTCTGGTACACTCTAGAGCATTCACAGTGAGTCAGGTGCACACCCAACACGACCCTGGTATACTCTAGAGCATTCACAGTGAGTCAGGTGCACACCCAACACGATCCTGGTATACTCTAGAGCATTCAGTGAGTCAGGTGCACACCCAACACGATCCTGGTACACTCTAGAGTATTCAGTGAGTCAGATGCACACCCAACATGATCCTGGTACACTCTAGAGTATTCAGTGAGTCAGATGCACACCCAACACGATCCTGGTACACTCTAGAGCACTCACAGTGAGTCAGGTGCACACCCAGCATGGCTCCGGTACACTCTAGACATTCACAGTGAGTCAGGTGCACACCCAACACGACCCTGGAACACTCTAGAGCGTTCACAGTGAGTCAGGTGCACAATCTGCATGGCTCTGGTACACTCTAGAGCATTCACAGTGAGTCAGGTGCACACCCAACACGACCCTGGTATACTCTAGAGCATTCAGTGAGTAAGGTGCACATCCAACACGGCCTTGGTACACTCTAGACATTCACAGTGAGTCAGGTGCACACCCAACACGACCTTGGTACACACTAGAGCATTCACAATGAGTCAGGTGCACACCCAACACAATCCTGGTACACTCTAGAGCACTCAGAGTGAGTCAGGTGCACACCCAGCATGGCTCTGGTACACTCTAGACATTCACAGTGAGTCAGGTGCACACCCTGCATGGCTCTGGTACACTCTAGACATTCACAGTGAGTCAGGTGCACACTCTGCATGGCTCTGGTACACTCTAGAGCATTCAATGCAGCATTCACAGCATTCACTCAGGCACATGATGGCCCAAGTACATTCTCAGGGCAAGAGTCCCCAACCCTAGGATTATGGACTGGCATCAATCCATGTCCTGTAAGGAAGTGGCCACACAGCAGGAGGTGAGGAGTGGGCAAGTAACATTACAGCCTGAGTTCTGTCTCCTGTCAAATCAGGAGGCATTAGATTCTCACAGGAGCAGGAACCCTGTTGCGAACTGTGCACGTGAGGGATCTAGGCTGTGCACTCCTTATGAGAATCTAATGCCTGATATTTGAGGTGGAAGTTTCATCCTGAAACCATCCACCCTGGTCCATGGAAAAATTGTCTTCCACGAAACTGGTCCCTGGTGCTGAAAATATTGGGGACTACTGCCATAGAGCATTTAAAATGAGTCAGGTGTGCACACACACAATGGCCATAGGACATTCTACAGCATTTATAGAGTCAGGAACACACGCACACAATGGCTGAGGTACACGCTAGAGTATGCACAGTGAGTGGGGACACACGCACACAATGGCCATGGTACATTTTAGAGCATTGAGAGTCAGGTACACGCACACAATGGCTGTAGTACATTCTAGAGCATTTATAGAGTCAGGTACATACAGTGGCAGTGGCCGAAGTACACTCTAGAGCATTCACAGTGAGTCAGGTGCACATGTATATGATGGCCGTGGTACATTCTAGAGCATTTACAGAGTCAGGTGCACACACGCACCATGACCATGGTACACTCTAGAGCATTCACAGTGAGTTGAGGACACATGAACACAATGGCTGTGGTACATTTTAGAGCATTTATTGTCAGGTGCACATGCACACGATGACTGTGGTACACTCTAGAACATTCACAATGAGTCTGGAACACACGCATACAATGGCCGAGGTATGCTCTAGAGCATTCACAGTCAGTTGAGGACACAAGCACACAATGGCCGAGGTACACTCTTGAGCATTCACAGTGAGTCAGGAACACAAGCATACAATGGCCGAGGCACACTCTAGAACATTCACAGTGAGTCAGGAACACAAGCACGCAATGGCTGAGGTACACTCTAGAACATTCAGAGTGAGTCAGGAACACATGCACGCAATGGCCGAGGTACATTCTAGAACATTCACAGTGAGTCAAGAACACACACAATGGCTGAGGTACACTCTAGAACATTCACAGTGAGTCAAGAACACACGCACACAATGGCTGAGGTACACTCTAGAACATTCACAGTAAGTATGGAACACATGCACACAATGGCCGAGGCACACTCTAGAACATTCACAGTCAGTCAAGAACACACGCACACAATGGCTGAGGCACACTCTAGAACATTCACAGTCAGTCAAGAACACACGCACACAATGGCTGAGGTACACTCTAGAGCATTCAGTCAGTTGAGGACATATGCACACAATGGCCATGATACACTCTAGAGCATTTACAGAGTCAGGTGCACATGCATACAATGGCCACGGACAGCTCGGGGACATTCTGAAGCATCCATTTCATGTCCTAGGGAGCTGATGGTCATAATCAGTGCTCCTGAAAACTTGTTTCCCAAATCCCCTCGCGGTTTTTTTGGTTTTTTGTTTTCTGTTTTTTGCTTAGCAAGACACATATGCATTTGAATGCATACCAGTTCCAAAGTGGTAGAGATTCAAAGCCGAATCAAACATTGGCTTCTACATGCACATCCAGCAGCACAGCATCCTGCACTTAAGAGGAGCATGTGCTGTAAAAGACGCTCTCCCTGCAGACATATCACCGCAACGCCTTCTTCCCCTGGCTAGAAGAAAATGGGTCACCTTAGTCTAGTTTTGCTCCAGGCGTGGAATAAAAGAAGTGGGGGAGAGGAGGGTATCTCCTGCAGGAAATCATGGTGTGCTACTCCACTCATTTTCTCTGCATGCTACTGATTTTATATCTGCCTTGGTGTGGGCCAAGGGATATACTTCTCCATGAAAAAGCTCATATTTCTCAGTCATATTATCAGAGGAAACAATAAAATGAGTTTCAAATGGCTCTATAAGTAACTTTTTAGATCTATGAAGAAAAACTATAACTCAAAAAGAAGCAAAAAAAAAAAAGGCTTAAAGAGTACAGGAGGTAATACTGATTTGCTTTATAAAATAACCTGGCTTCGAGTTCTCACAGGTGAAGTTTTCAAGAAATGCTTCTCGGGTTCTGAAGATCACAGAGAACATTGTAAGGTTGTGATTAAGTCTGCGAAGAGCACAGGGAAATGGAGGAAGGTCACATGGCACCTGAGCCTCGGTACTGACTGAGTCTGTGGGAGGGAGGCCTGGCACGGAGGGCCCTGAAGAGTGACTGCCAGACAGACTGAAAACCTGTCCCCTGGGGAGATGGGTGCGCGACGACATCGGGGCTTCGCTTTCAGAGAGACCAGATTGAGACATCATCTTGCTAGAAGTCTAGGAAACCAACTACACAAACAGAAGCTTTGTGGGTTTCTGGAAACACAGCTTTGGGTGGTGGCTACATGTTTGCAGAGTAGTGACGGGTGGTTCCCTAACCAATCACAGTTCTGTGTGTCTGTTTCTTGTTAAGAGATAAAGGCAAAGAGGGAAAGGGTCAAGAAAGACAAATCAGAAGAATGTGAGCCCAGGAGCCTCAGGCGCCTATCAACTGCAGAAGCCTGAGACTGGTGAGATGGATTCTTCTTCACAGGACCAGGACTGAAGCTGGAAGGGCACATCGCTTACAATCAAATGCGTAGTTTGCAGATGACGACGAAGAGAGATGCGGCCTATTTCCTATCACTCGGCCTGCACATTCTCAGGCCTTCGCAAAACACCACTTCCTCCCACGGAGTTGACGGATCCGCAAAGGTCGCTGGGACTTTCCCTGGTCCTTCCCAGGTGGCAGCCTGCACAGCCCCACACATGCAGAACCTGGGTCACCACCGGCACCCACGTTCCTGGCCAGACTCTCGACTGTGCGAGCAACGAGCTCACACCTCCCACTCATGGGAACATGCAAACAGCCAGCGCAGGCTGTGACGGGCACCTAAGAGGCCCTTAGTAAACTGCGTGCTGACGAAGGAGGAGGGAAGAATTCATCCCACCCCCCCGAGTATGTGAGGATGTTCTGTGCATTCTTAAATGCATAAAAAATAAACTTAGAAAAAGTCTGTGTATCAAGCACAACTCAGTGAAGACTGGTTCACCTTAGAACCCCACGGAAAGGGTTTGCTACTCAGTATCCAAAGTGCCTCACAAAAAAAGAGGTTTTGCTTGTGAGTCAATTCGCAAGGGGCAGCTGGGGCCAGGTCAAGGTGCAGCCCCGCAGGTGGCCCCCAGGGTGGGCACCTGCCCTCTGTTCTCTCTATGCTCCTCCTCCCAAACCTGCCCACACCTGTTCCGAGGGCTGGAACGGCATGGCGGCATGCCTGTGGACAAAGCCAGAACCGGTTTGTCCAGTGGACTCCCCAGCTCCAACCACATGTCCCATGTGACTCCTAAACTCCCCATGTATCAAGCAGAAAGTGCTCCTCCGTGGCACCCGCCTCTTCCATCCATGAGAACCATCCCGGGAACAAACCTGTGGAGTAGTTACACCTCTCTATCATTCTCAAACTCTAAATGCAAAACAAAGTTCACTGAATTGTACTTTTTAATGTCTGTTGTGTTGCCTTTTCTTCAATCTAACCTGAGATCTGGCCATGGGTTTGTTATTTCATTCCAGGTTGTCTGGAGACACCACTTGCCTGATTCCCATCTTATTGGCTAAATTTGTCTCCTGTAGTCTCTGCCTGGTCCCCTCTTGGCCAGTATTTGCTGTCTGCCATTATTAAAACAAGAAAACATACAGTGTCTTACTTTAAGGACTCACCATCCAGACAGAGTCTTAAGCTCAAGTGCTACTTCCAACAGGAAGTCAGCTTCAACCACGCCGTAACGGCAACTGGAACTTACGGAGCTCCCACCGTGCGCCCGGCTTTACCTGGAATACTGTCACATCCGCCTTACTTTACATATTGGGTTGCTCAACCGGAAAGATTCAGAATTGGGTGCTGCACGCCTGTCTGTCCAACTAGCCCTGACTGCCAAACAGGCTTCACCTCAAAGGACCAGAGGCGGCTGGCTGGACGCTCTATCACGAGGCTCCAGGCTCTGCTGCAGGGCCCCATGATCAAGGCACACTGCCTGCCCCATACGTGGCCAGGAAGAGGCAGCCCTGTGTGAAAGTTTTCTGCCACTCTGGCAGAGGCTGAGCTGCCCAGGGATCACTGCTCCAACAAGACTTCTCCCCACCACACGCAGTCCTTCAACATCCCGGCATGGACATCTCCCTAATTCAAATGCAAGCTCCCTCAGTAACGGCACTGGACCTACTGAGTCTGAACGTTGGGCTCATCTGAGTCCCTGCTGGCAATGCCACCGGCAATGCCACAACCTGCCGGAAGCCCTGCTACATCTGAAGAGGAACTTGCCTACTCCAAGGGCTGCCTAAGGGTTCCGGAGATATCGTGAATCCCAGCACCGGAGCTCCTCCGCTGGGGGCTGCAGCCTGCGACGAGCCATGAAGCCACATCAGGACGCCAGGGCCAGCACGAGGCTGGCGTGGAATGGAGTGGAGCACAGTGTGCCACAGGTTTTCAACGTGAGTACTCCCTTGGGAACAGTATAGTTCAGTTACGTGCATACAGATGTGTGGGGCAGTCATTATGCAAAACTATCTGTAGGTCCGGTCAAAACATATTTGGAAAATAGTGCTTCAGATCATATTGTTGGGGTTTTTTTCCCCCTAGATTTACTGAAGTGTCCTTGACAAATGGAATTTGTGTGTATTTAGGTAGGACACTGTGGTGTGTGGGTGTCAGGGTATTGCTTTGTCACCCAGGCTGGAGTGCAGTGGTGCAATCACAGCTCACGGCAGCCTTGACCTCCTGGGTCCAAGCAGTCCTCCCACCTCAGACCCTCAAGTAGCTGGGACCACAGGCACATGCCACCATGCTTGGTTAATTTTTAAATTTTTTGTAAAGACAAGATCTCCCTGCATTACCTAGGCTAGTCTCGAACTCCTGGGCTCAGGCAATCCTTCTGTCTCAGTCTCCCAAAGTGCTGGAATTACAGAAATCAGCCACTACGCCTGGCCACGATGTGATGTGATGATAGGCACATACGTTGTGAAATGACTGCCACAATTATACTAAGTAACATATCCATCACCTCATATAGTTAACTGCCTTTTTTGTCATGTGAACACTTAAGATGCATTCTCCTAGCCAATTTCAAGTACACAATACATTATTATTAACTATCGTCCTCATGCTGTACATGAGGTGTCCAGAACGTATTCATCTTATAAGGTGAATGTTCCCAGTCTTTAACCAACACCTCCCACTTTCCAACCTCTCCCACCAGCCTCTCGTAACCATCATTGTACTCTTCCTTTCTAGGGGTTTGACTTTTTCAGATTCCACAGGTAGGTGAGATCGTGCAGTATTTGTCTTTTTCTGTCTCATATTACTTAGCACAATGTCCTCCAGGTTCATCCATATTGTTTCAAATGGCAGAACTGTCTTCTTTGTAAAGACTGAATAACATTCCACTCTATATGTATCTACCACAATTCTTTAACCCTTCATCTGTCAAATGGACAATTATGTATTTTCTACATCTTGGCTACTGTGAATAAAGCTGCCACTGACATGGAGGTGCAGGGATCTCTTTGAGCTACTGATTTCATTTCCTTTGGATATATAGCCAGAAGTGGGACTGCTGGGCTGTAGTTCTATTTTTAATTTTTGAGGAACCTCCAGACTGTGTTCCATTTTGTTCATTCCCACCTTGAATATACAAAAGTGTTTCCTTTTTTCCACATTCTCCCCAAGACTTATCTTTCGTCTTTTTCATACTGGTCATCCTAAAAGGTGCGAGGTGATGTCTCATTGTGGTTTTGATTTCCATTTTTCCGATGGTTAGTGACGTTGAGCACCTCTTCATATGTCCATTGGATATCTATATGTCTTCTTTAGAAAAATGTCTATTCAGGTCCTTTGCTCATTTTTAAACTGGGTTATTCTGTTTGCTTGCTATTGAGTTGTATGAGTTCTCTATATATTTTGGATATTAACCCCTTATTGGATGTATGGTTTCTTCCACTCCATACACTGCCTTTTCATTTTGCCAATGTTTCTTTTGCTGTGCAGAAACTTTTAAATCTGATGCACTCTCATTTGTTTATGTTTGCTTTTGCTGTCTGTGCTTTTGTGTCTTATCCAAAAGATCATTGCCAAGGCCAATACTGATAAGGTCTGGCTTGGTGTTCTCACCCAAATCTCATGTTAAATTGTAATTTGGTTGGAGGACGGGCGTGGTGGGAGGTGATGGAATCATGGGGACAGGTTTTTCCCATGCTGTTCTCATGACAGTGAATAAGTCTCATGAGATCTGATGGTTTCACAAAGGGCAGTTCCCCTGCACACACTCTCTTGCCTGATGCTGTGTAAGATGTGCCTTTGCTCCTCCTTCACCTTCCACCATGATTGTAAGGCCTCCCCTGCCATGTGGAACTGTAAGTCCACCAAACCCCTTTTTCTTTATAAATTACTCAGTCTCAGCTATGTCTTTATTAGCAACACGAGAACAGACTAATACAGTAAATTGGTATTGCAGAGAGTGGGGCACTGTCATAAACATACCCGAAAATGTGAAAGTGACATTAAAACTAGGTAACAGGCAGAGGTTGGAACGGTTTGGAGGGCTCAGAAGAAGATCGGAAAATGTGGAAAAGTGTGGAACTTCCTAGAGACTTGGAGGGCTCACAAGACAAAAAGATGCAGCAGAGTTTGAAACTTCCTACAGACTTGTTGAATGGCTTTGACCAAAATGCTTACAGTGATACGGACAATAAAGTCCAGACTGAGGTGGTCTGAGATGGAGATGAGGAACTTGTTGGGAACTGGAGTAATGGTCACTTGCTATGCTTTAGCAAATAAACTGGTGGCATTTTGCCCTCACCTGAGAGATCTGTGGAACTTTGAACTTGAGAGAGATGATTTAGGGTATCTGGCAGAAGAAATTTCTAACTGGAAGTGCATTCAAGAGGAAGCAGAGCATAAAAGTTTGGAAAATTTGCAGTCTGACTGTGTGACAGAAAAGAAAAAAACATTTTCTGGGGAGAAATTCAGGCCTGCTGCAGAAATTTGTATAAGTAACAAGAAGTCAAATGTTAATCACCAACACAATGGAGAAAATTTCTCTGAGGCATGTCAGAGACCTTCATGGAAGCTGCTCGCATCACAGGCCCAGAGGTCTAGGAGAAAAAAATGGTTTCACAGGTCAGGTCTAGGGCCCCCCTGCTCTGCGCAGCCTTGGAACATGCTGCCCTGCATCCCAGCTGCTTCTGCTCCAGTTGTGACTAAAAGGGGCCAAGGTATAGCTCAGGCCATTGCTTCAGAGGGTGTAAGCCCCAAGCTTTGGTGCTTCCACATAGTACTGAGCCTGTGGGTGAAAAGAAGTCAAGAATTAAGGTTTGGAAACCTCTGCCTAGATTTCAGAGGATGTATGAAAATGTCTGGATGTCCAGGCAGAAGTTTGCTGCAGGGGCAGAGCTCTTATGAAGAACCTCTGTTAGGGCAGTGCATAAAGGAAGTGTGGGGTCGGAGCCCCCACACACAGTGCCCCACTGGAGGACAGCCTAGTGAAACTGTGAGAAGAGGGCCACCGTCCTCCAGACCCAAGAATGGTAGATCTACCAACAGCTTGCACTGTGCGCCTGGAAAAGGTGCAGACACTCAATGCCAGCCCATGAAAGCAGCCAGAGGGGTGTACCCTGTAAAGCCACAGTGGCAGAGCTGGCCAAGGAATCTGGGAGCCCACCTCTTGCATCAGCATGACCTGGATGTGAGACATGGAGTCAAATGAGATCATTTTGGAACTTTAAGGTTTAATGATTGTCCTGTTGGACTTTCAACTTGCCTGGGGCCTGTAGCCCCTTTGTTTTGGCCAGTATCTCCCATTTGCAATGGGTGTATTTACCCAATGCCTGTACCACCATTATATCTAGCAAGTAACAAAATTTCTTTTGATTTTACAGATGCATAGGCAGAAGGGACTTGCCTTGTCTCAGATGAGACTCTGGACTTGGACTTTTGGGTTAATGCTGGAATAAGACTTTGGGGGACTGTTGGAAGGTCATGATTGTGTTTTGAAATGTGAGGACGTGAGATCTGGGATGGGGAAGGGGCAGAATGATATGGTTTGGCTGTGTCCCCACTCAAATCTCACCCTGGATTATAATCCCCACAGCCCCCACATGTGAAGGGCAGGACCAGGTGGAGATAATTGAATCATGGGGACAATTTCTCCCATGCTGCTCTTGTGAGAATGAGTGAGTCTCATGAGAGCTAATGGTTTTATCAGCATCTCGCATTTCCCCTGCTTGCACTCACTCTGTCCTGCCACTCTGTGAAGAAGGCGCTTGCTGCTTCTTTGTGTTCTACCATGATTGTAAGTTTCCTGAGGCCTCCCTAGCAATGTGGAATTGTGAGTTAAACCCTTTTCCTTTGTAAATTACCCAGTCTCAGGTATGTCTTTATTAGCAGCATGAGAATGGACTAATATACCCTGGTCAAATGCTGAATTAATAAAGTCACATTTAGGAGAAAGTACACGACACAAAAATCCTTTTTGATGAGAATTTCAGCTGGAGGATGAACAGAGCAGTTGTCAAGGAGTCACAAAATCTCACAGTTGTTGTCCAGTCCAGCTTCCTAGAAGTGAGTATGAGCTATTGGTATAAAATATTTGTAAAATCAACTAGAAAAGATTTTCCTGGTGATCCATGCATTTTGTTAGAATAATGGAATAGTAAGAAAGTCACTCCTTGAAAACAATAAGAGCACAAGATTTTGCCTATCACAGCCAGGTTTGCACTTCATGTGCCTGCTGCTTTAGCACATCCTAACACAGCTGTTCTCTTCTTTACATCCTTAATTCCTGTAGGGGCTCTATTATCAGCTTAAGTCGGTGTCTTTCCAGGGCAATAACACCAAAACAGTGATGTTTCATCAGCAATATAGACTCGTTCTGGCATAAGATTTTCAACAGTTTTGAGCTTGGCAAGCATGCCAATAAATTTCTTCACTGCTTCGTGATTAGCAGATGTTTTATCACCACACATCTTTTAAAATTTAATGCTGTGTCTTTTCTTACATTTCTGCAACCAGGCTGTTGAATGTTCATAGTTCCCTTCAATTTTCAGTTCATCGTGATCTTTGATTGTTTCATGAGCAGTATTCCATTAAGTGGCAGGTGTTCACTGCAATGCTGATGAATCCACTCTTTCAATACACAATTAAGATCTTCATTTTTTGCTTTATACAGTATTTTCCTATTTTTCATTAACGTCTGTTCATTACTTTCAGCATAGAACTTCAACGTTTTATCCTTCTGTTTCTTCAACTCACATATGGTGATCATTCCACTTACATCACTGTCCAGTTTCTCCGACAGCATGACTTTCTGTGCTATAGATAAACACAAATGCTTCCTTTTTTTCGTATCACTATTACTTACAGGGGTATCTGCTGACCTTTTTGACATTTTCAACACTATCTCTACACCACATAAGAACACAATTCTTCCCCATCCACGAACACCGAACATTTTTCCATTTGTTTGCATCTTCTTCAATTTCTTTTATCAATGGTTTACAGTTCTCAGTGTACAGATGTTTCACTGGCTTGGTAAAAAGTTATTCCAAAAATTTTATTCTTTTTGATTCGTAAATAGAACTGTTTTCCTAATTTCTTTCTTGGATAGTTCACTGTCAGTATACAGAAATGCAAAGAATAAGCAAAAAACATGGTGAGTAACACACATAGGTCTTGGCCACGTGGAACACTGTGGGGAACCTGCCATTGGAACATCCAGCCTGCACACATGACATTTTCTTACTCTTCATGGGGGTGTGCGGGGAAATCTGGGTGTGTGCAGAAAAGATACCCTACAGCTGAAGGGGGTGGGAGGATTATTTTCCCATTGGGGATGCTTAATAAACTGTGTATCATGGGCCTGCATTTTGACTATAACCCACCACATGAGATTAGGTGTAAAATTTTCCACTTGTGGCATCATATTCATGCTCAAAATGTTTCAGATTTTGGAGCATTCAGGATTTCAAATTTTGAGATCATGGATACACAACCTATACCATTTATTGAAGAGACTATCTTTTTCCCATTGTATATTCTTGGCATCTTTCTCAAAGGTTAGTTGACCATACACGTGTGGGTTTATTTCTGAGCTTTCTATTCTGTTCCTTTGGTCTATATGTCAATTTGTAATGTCATACTATCCTGTTTCTATTACAACAGTCTTATGATAAGAAATTAGGAAGTGTAATATCTTGGGCTTTGTTCTTCTTTCTCAAAGTTGCTTTACTTATTCAAGGTATTTTAGGGTTCCATAAAAATTTCAGGACTTTTTTTCTGTTTCTATGGATAAATGCCATTAGAATTTTGATGGGGATTGCACTGAATCTGTAGATCATTTTGGGTGGTATGGACATTTTAACAATATTAATTCTTCCCATCCCTGAACACTGAACATCTTTCCATTGGTTTGCATCTTCTTCAATTTGTTTCATCAATGTTTTATAGTTTTCAGTGTACAGATCTTTCACTACCTTGGTAAAACTTACTCCTAAGAAATTTACCTTTTTGATGCTGTTGTAAATGGAACTGTTTTCTTAATTTCTTTCTTGGATATTTCATTGTCAGTATACAGAAATGCAACTGATTCTTGTATGCAGATTTTTGATTCTGCAACTTTACTGAATTTGTTTACTGATTCTAACAATCTGTTAGTGGAGTATTTAGGGTGTTCTATATTAGGATGATGTTGTCTACAACACCTCCTCCTTTCTGATCTGGATGCCTTTTGCCTTTTATTTCTTTTTCTTGCCTAATTCCTCTAGTTAGAACTTCCAGTTATTATGGTAGATAAAAGTGGCAAGAGTGGGCATCCTTGTCTTATTCCTGATATTATAAGAAAAGTTTACAACTTTTCAGATGTTAGTTTTTGGCTAACACACATGCCATATGTCTTTTATTTTGTTGAGGTAAATTACTTCTATATCTAATTTATTTAGAGTTTTTATCATGAAAAGATGTTGAATTTTGTCAAATCCATTTTCTGCCTCTACTGAGATGCTTGTATGGTTTTTGTCCATTTTGTTAATGTGGTGTATCACATTTACTGACTTGGGTATATTGAACCATCCTTGCATCTGAGGGACAAAACTCTCTTAATAATGGTATATAATCCTTTTACTGTGCTGCTGTATTTGGTTTGCTAATATTTTATTGAGGACTTGTACCTACTTTCATCAGATAGTCAAGCCTGTAATTTTCTCTTCTAGTAGTGTCTTTGTCAGGCTTTAACATCAGACTAATGCTGGTCTCATAAAATAAGTTTGGAAGTGTTCCCTCTTCTTAATTTTGTTGAAAGAATTTGAAAAGAAATTCTTTTCAACATCTTTTCAAAATAAATTCAAACATTCTTTTCAAAAGAAATTCAAAATTCAACATCTTTTCATGATAAAAACTCTAAATAAATTAGATATAGAAGTAATTTACCTCAACAAAATAAAAAGATATATATGGCATGTGTGTTAGCCAACAACTAACATCTGAAAAGTTGTAAGCTTTTCTTATAATAAATATAAAAAATATAAAAAGCTTTTCTTATAATAAATAATATCAGGAACAAGACAAGGATGCCCATTCTTGCCACTTTCATCTACCATAATAACTGGAAGTTCTAACTAGAGGAATTAGACAAGAAAAAGAAAGAAAAGGCAAAAGGCATCCAGATCAGAAAGGAAAAAGTGTTTGCAGACAACATGATCCTAATATAGAAAACCCTAAATACTCCACTAAATATTAATTCTTCTTAAAATGTTTCACAGAATTCAGCAGTGAAGCCATCAGGTCCTGGGCTTTTCTTTCTTGGGAAATTTTTGATTACTGATTTAATCTCTTTACTCATTATTGATTTATTCAGATTTTCTATTCTTTATTCAGTCTTGGTAGGTTGTATGTTTTCTCTATTTCTTCTAGGTTATCCAATTTGTTTATGCATAATTGTTCACAGTAGTCTCTTATGATCCTCTGTATTTCTGTGGAACAATTTATAATGTCTCTTATTTCTGATATTGTTTGTGTTTTCTCACTTTTCTTAGCCTCACTAAAGGCTTGTCAACTTGTTTACCTTTTCGAAAAGCAGCTCTTAGTTTTGAAAGTTCAATTGCTTTTCTCATCTCAATTTCATATATTTCTGCTCTGGGCTTTGTTATTTCCTTCCTTCTGCTAACTTTGGGCTTAGTTTGTTCTTGCCTCTAGTCCCTGACGTATAAAGTTGAGTTGATTAATTTAGATCTTTCTTTTTTTCTTAATATAGGCATTTATTCCTATTAAATTCCCTCTTAGAACTGCTTTTGCTGCATCCCATAGATCTGGTATGTTGTGGCTCCATTTTCATTTGCCTTAAGATATTTTTTGATTTCCTGTTTCAACGTTGGTCTCTTTTTAGTTATTTTAGGCCTTTTGGCTAGAATTTACTTTGAGGTGCATCATCCCCCTTTTGCCTGCTTCACTGAGCACAGGCCAGTTATGACCCATTTCAACACCGTTAGGACAGCATCACACTCACACTCCTCCTGGGGAGAGAGCCGGTTCCTGCATGTTGAATAGGCCTGAATAGGGTTTGCTTTTATGAACATTCAGTCAGCAGCCCTGTGGGTGGCTGTCCACTCCTTCTCTGTTTCTGTGTGTGTCCCTGTCTGCACTGGCTTCTCTCCTCTCTCAGCCACCCTGAAAAGCACACACACTTAGATCTAACACGCTTTGTTAACAAAATAATAAACAGCCCTAAGTGGGCATTAAAGGAGTTCTCCTCTGAGTAAAACACAAGAAGCCTCTTGCCTTTGTGAAGTCTCACATTAAGCTGCATTACTTTACACGGTAAACGCAGTCATACATGCCCATTAAAAAGTTTAGAACTTTAGAAAAGTAGAAGTCGCTCATACTCCCACCCACAGATGATAACTATTGTTAATAAGTACTTGATATGCAGCTTTCCAGGTCTTTTCTATGCATACACTGGTATGTATAATACAATCATAATTATGACTTACAAAAATGTGATCAGGCTATTAACATTATTCTGCAACTTGCTTTTTTCTTTTTAACTTAAAATATATCCTGTTAACTTTCCATAACAAATAGATATAATTCTTTCCAAAGGCTACACAGAATTCTATCGTGTGAATATCCATAATTTTTTAATCCAATTCCTGTGTATGACACTTCAGTTGTTTCTAATTTTTCACACAATTGATTCATACAATGAAGCAATAAGTACCCTGGAGACAGACTTCTTGGCACACTTTAGGATAAGTGCTTTGAGCTATAATTGCTGCCAAAAGACAGACACGTTTCCCAAACTGTCTTCCTAGAAGGTACGTTCCCCCCGCATTCTGAGGGACACGGGATCCCAGCCGTAACTGTGATAGTGACCATGCTGATCCCTTCCCCAAGCCGACCTCACAGGGTATGTCTTCGCTTTTAATCTGCGTTTCCTAACAACTAGGAAGTTTGTCCACCCATCAAATGTGTACCGGCTGCTTCTCACGCTTGTGTGACAATTGCTTCTTCATTCATCACATCTATTTTGGAAGTCAAGCTAAGGAGCCTTCAAAGGAAAGTTTGTTGACTTGTTCTTCATCAAAGTTCCACCTGGGTAAAATGTCCAGTGAGTTGAGGCCTAAGTGGGTGAAGAATTACAGCAATAGAGAAGTCACTAACTTCTCCCTCAGAACTTTAAAAATCTCAAAGATAGAAGTCAAAGTTCTCACCACCCTGAGCAGGCATCAGGCTTTTTCTATAAGGGGTTCAACAACAAGCATTTTCAGTTTTGTGGGCCAGGTCAGGCTTCTGAGCTACTCAGCTCTGTCACTGTAGCCCTAAAGTGGCTACAGGCAACATATAAGCAAAGGGTAGCAGCCAGGATCCTACAGAACTTAATTTACACAAGCAGGCGGCAGGCTGGATTAGGCCCAGGGCCACAGAGTGAGTGGGTAGTGTGGATCCATGTTACTGCTAGAATTAAAAAGGAAACAAAACAAAAAACAAGCAGGAATGAGGACACATGTGTTTGGCATGTCTTGTATTTTGCTGTTTTGTGTAAAATAAATTGTGGTTTGTGCTGCTCAGTGTCACTGGCTGAAAATATCGAATACGTCGCATGCTTAAATTCTGAAACTGAAAAGCCAACTTTTTGCTTTAAACGTGTCTGACGGAACCGCTCAGAATTCCTTCTTGTTTCTCTACCTTTTCCACCTTTAACAACAGGCAAGAGTCCCCGAGAGTGGGCAGGAGTGCTCCGTGTCGGCTGGGGACATCCACGTGGGAGGACGTCACTTCGAGGCTCCGGCAGCCAGGGCCCTGTGTCACGACGCTCCACACTGGGGAGGCCCAACACAGTGAATGCACAATAAATAAGACCAGACCCAGGCTGCCAGAGCCTAGGGCTGTGGCGGTCAACGCCCTGATAGAAGGGGAAGAAGAAAGTCCCATCCCTCACTCATGCTGGGGTCCCCTGCGGCCTCTGTGTCGCTGCGGCACATGCTGTAAAAGTGTGGGAAGCTGCTGAATTATAAGCGGCAGTATTCACAAAACTGAGCACTGCTCCCTGGATGCCTCTGCAGTCTCTTTCCAAGCCCTGCCCTTGGGCTGGAAGACGCTCCTACTTTGCACAAGAGACCTGCTCTCTTGAGTGTCAAGATCCTGTGCTTTGAAATAAGTGTTCATCTCTGCGGTCACAAGGCCATGGCCTCCAAAAGACACTCCAGAGAGTTTAGCTAGCCAGCTGGTCCCAGGCCTGTGGCCACATCCCTAATGTGTCACCAGTTTTTCCTTGCTGGGATAGGAACTTGACTCCTCAAGAAAATAGTTTTCTCTTTCATAAAAGGTGAGAAAAGAATTTCAGCAAGGTAATTATCCTGCCTTTTAAGTCCGTATATGTTTTCCACCAGCAAGTTAGAACAGTTTCAGACTAACATGCAAACTTGCACATCAAAAACTCTGGAAGATGCCGGGCACGGTGGCTCACGCCTGTAATCCCAGCACTTTGGGAGGCTGAGGCGGACGGATCACAAGGTCAGGAGATCGAGACTATCCTGGCGAACACGGTGAAACCCTGTCTCTACTAAAAATACAAAAAAAAATTAGACAGGCGTAGTGGCGGCGCCTGTAGTCCCAGCTGAGGCTGAGGCAGGAGAATGGCGTGAACCCGGGAGGCGGAGCTTGCAGTGAGCGGAGATCGTCCCACTGCACTCCAGCCTGGGCAACAGAGCAAGACTCCATCTCAAAAAAGAAAAAAAAAAATTCTGGAAGATGCAAATCAAAAAGAAAATGACCACCTCTGATGGCTGCTTACCTGTTATTCACTCACTACCCTCTTCAAAGATGTATGAGTCAACGGAGCAGTACAAATGACTTAAAAAGGTGATGCCGACGTGGAGCCACAGGAACAAGTCACATCCCCTCAGCTCCTCCCTCTTCTTGGCCTCAACCGGCCTTCATCTGAAGAGTAAGAGCTATGACCATTTGCACAGCAGTGGGTGGCTTCTGTTTCACCAAAGGTTTCCTTTAGAAACACAAACATGCACCACACACGCATGCACACGTGCACACACTCACACACACATCCCACTAGCCAAAGCTCTCAGTGACTTCCCAAGGTGACTGGCAAGTGCTCAAGTGGGCCAGGGCCTTCAGGTCCACGCCAAGGCACTGCCTAATGTTTTAAAGCACCCGAAAAGCATGGAAACCTTTTGGTGCTCCTGCAATTACAGCTCTTTGAAGAAGTCTCAAAATGAATTTACTTCAACTCTAAGTTTTTGCAAAACTTATTTTAAGATTCCACACATTTATTATAGAATGCAGGATTTTAAAGGCTTATCACATAATACAAAGGAACAAAATTACCAGAAAGTTCATCAAAATCCTTTTCTTTGAGCAATAAATTCCTTGTTATTAATCAGCTTGTTATTAATCAGAGTTCCTGGTAGATATTGACCCACATCAGCACTTGGTCCAGAGGTAAAGAAGGCCCCAAATTACCACCCGTCACCTGACCACTGCATCCTAAGCTCTGCAGGAAAGCTGGAGCTTTAAGACGGCCCTCCCTTCCAGTGAGACCCTCGGGTCAGGACTTAAGTGGAGAAAAGTGGGTTTTGCCAAATGAGCACTAGTAATTACGGCAAGAGCAACATGGACACCCGGGCACTCCTGTGGACATGCTAAGAGCGTCTCCACATGCATGATGGTGCTGGCACCACACCATCCTCCTGCCACCTAGAAATGAGCAGTCACAGCCCGCAGCACGGCGCTGAACAACCTTGGGAGGCAGGGAGGCTCTCATGACGTTGCCGTATGTATGTTGTGTGTTAACGTCTACAGAATACTATTTTTTTTTTTTTTTTGAGACGGAGTCTCGCTCTGTCGCCCGGACTGGAGTGCAGTGGCCAGATCTCAGCTCACTGCAAGCTCCGCCTCCCGGGTTCCCGCCATTCTCCTGCCTCAGCCTCCCGAGTAGCTGGGACTACAGGCGCCCGCCACCTCGCCCGGCTAGTTTTTGTATTTTTAGTAGAGACGGGGTTTCACCGTGTTAGCCAGGATGGTCTCGATCTCCTGACCTCATGATCCGCCCGTCTCGGCCTCCCAAAGTGCTGGGATTACAGGCTTGAGCCACCGCGCCCGGCCCAGAATACTATTATATCCACCAAGAATATGTGGGGGAAAGCATGAATTGGGCAGGAAAACAATGATGAAAGATGGGAAACTGGGCCCAGAGAGGTCTGTTAGGAACCTGGCCAAAGTGGCACCTCTGGTAAGTCAGGAACAAATCCCAATCCTCATCCCTGTCCTTCGTGGCCTGGGCCAGGGACATGAGCAGAGGCTGGGACTGATGAGAGCCTTAAGAGCTCAGCCCAGGTGATGATCTCACACAGGAGGACACGGGGATCTGTGAGCAATGCCCGAGGACCTGGCTGAGAACCACACCTAAGAAAGGTGACTACAGAGCCAGGGCAGGACACACTCGGGCCAGGGAATAGAAGGGATGCAATCGTGGGCAAGACCAGGCAGGCCAGGTACCATTTCAGGACAGGATCCCGGAGGACCGGGTTCATTGTAGGTGGCACCCAAGGTGTCTGCTCGGTGCAGGCCCTGGGCTACCTGGATGGCATTCTCCTTCTCACACTGACTGTGAGCCTAGGAGGTGACTCCTACACTCTTCCTTATTGTACAGATGAGGTAACAAACACAGAAAGTTGGGTGACCAGCTCCAAATTAAAAAGGTATAAATGGCAGAGCTGAGGGTCAACCAAGGGCTCTTGAGGTCTGCACGTGGCCTGAAAGCTCATAACTTTCAGGAAGCTTGTTGGCTTCAATATCACCATTAGGCAAAAGGACTAAGGGAACACTACCTGGTGCCTTCAAAGCTTCTGACTATACTGATTTGTACCATGTTAACACACGAGAAAAAGAAAGACGGGTGGCTGTGATTTCTTACAGTGGCTGCAGCAGCTGCCACAGCTCCTCAAAAGGTGCACACAGATGCACCTGGGGAGGGATTCGACTGAGTGATCCCCACACAGGTCCACCTGGGAGACGGGGAGGGTGAGGAGGAACTGTCCAAAAAAACGGCAAATCAATAACCTGAGGAAACAAGGTCTGACTTTTCAGGATTAAGGTGTATTTTGAAAACTACATACACACACACACACACACACACACGCAACATACATATGGCAGTCCTGCCTTATCTAGTTTCGCTTTCCACAGTTTCAGTTACCTGAGGTCAGCCACAATCTAAAAATAGGTGAGTACAACAAAATATTGGGAGACAGGGAGAGACAGACCACATTCACAGAACCTTTATGCCAGTCTTTTGTTACAGGTGTTCTATTTTATTAGTCATTACTGCGTTAAGCTCGTACTGCATCTAATGTATACGTTATACTTTATCATATGTATTGCACACAGGAAAAAGCACTGAACACCTAGGGTTCCCCACTATCAGCCATTTCAGGGGTCTGCTAAGGTCTTGGAACAGGGACGGCCGTATGACTAAGAGCACAGATCACATGGAACGAACTGAGACGAGAGCACGGAATGGCATGGCAATCACATGGAATGTGCTGAGAGGGGGGCATGGAACGGTGCGGCACATGAGTCTGCAGCAGCCTGGTTGGATTCAGCCCTGGGTACCTGCATCTCTCTGAGCCTTGGTTTCCGCATCCGTCCAGCAGGGAGAATAGCAGTAAACTGACGTACAGGTTTGGGATGATCAATAGTCAATACTGAGAATAGGCCTGCACACGGTTGCTCTTCAATAAGCCTTCACCATTATCAGACACAATTAGATCTGTGCTCTTCAAGTTGGACATGGTGCTGCCCTCCACGGGTATTTGAGAAATCCAAGGGGTGAAGGACATTTTTGGTTTCACAAACCTGCCTAACGTGCAAACAACTTCAATGACAAAAGCTTATCTCACCCAAATACCAACAGCCTCCCTCACGAAAACAGTAAAAGCTTCTTTACAATTTGGCTGGAACACTGAAATGATCACCTTTGCATGCACCAAAAAAAGTCATGGAGATACATTTTAAGAGAAAAAACCTCCAAGAGATGTCTAAAACTAAATGTTTCATCTGTTCTGAAAGGCATTCAAACTCAATCATGTGCAGCCATCCTACCCGCGTCTTACCCAGCAGCTCAGGACCGGAGTCACCAACACGGCTTTCAGGAGCGCCCGTTTCCCCCGGTGCTCTTCCACCCACATTGGCCAGCTGGGCCTCACTTGTCTCCCTCCACGGGCTGCTGACACTCCAGAGCCGCGGGAGGTCCTGTGTCCTGCACAGGCGGTTCCCGTCCCAGAGCCCTGGGCTCTGGGTCCCTGCAGGGGTGCTGCTTGTTCTCTTCTGCTTTTAAGGCTAATGCACAAAGTGGGGGACCTTCCTCACAGTCCCTCTCTCTTAGACACCATACACCATGCACACCCCACACTGCCACTGTGGTCCAGAGTGCAGCCTTCCTCCAGGTTTCTCCACTGTCAGGAGAATTTGAAGACTTTTCTTTTCTACAGAGAAAGCATCCAATGTGGAAAATTAACTCTGAATAACTTCAGGGTACGAATCAAGGGATGCCTTTGAACGTTCGCCATTCATTTCTGAAAGGGTTCATCTTGCAGTCTGAATTATATGAGTGTGAAGAGAAAGGAGCTTGCTTCCCATGCTGCAAGAGGCCATCTGGCCACACCATCCGCATGCCCTGAGATTCCCAGACAACACGGGCCCTCCAGCTCCTTGCACTCACCATGCCACTCACCGTCGGCTACCTAGCCTTGGAAAAGATTGTGTTAAGGAGAAGGGAGCCAGCCAGCCCAGGATGGAGAAACTCCCAGAGGTTTCCTTCCAGGACTGTCTAAGCTCGGAAGTCTCTAGCAGAGCCTCGAAGGGGAGGGTGTGCTGAAGGAAAAAGACAAGACACAAAAACCCACAGTCAACAGGTGAGGCACCACGTCCAAGGACGGGACGCAACCTGGCTCCGCGCGGCCACCAGCACAGCCAACCCCACCCAGCCACCGGAGAGTCTGAGAGCGGATCGACAGGAAGGAGGAGGCACCGAGGGTCTGGGGACAGGCCCCATCGGGCTGTGTCCTCCCTTTCTCAGTATTACAGGTGGGTATGGGCCAGTTCACAAATTAAAATATGTTAAGAAAAGCAAACAAAACCCCACAGGTACACACAGAAGGGAGGGCAGATAAAAGCTGCCTTCATACAGGAAATATGGCTGGGGTATCTTCAAGTCCAGACAACCTGGGCTCACTTTCTTAGAAAAATGACCATCTCTGTGGTTGATGCACAGCTGCTTAGACACAGGACGGAGGCTCACTGTGCCGGCAGTTTTGTGTTCTGATTTGGCCATGAGGTGGGGCATCGTGCGTCCGCTCTGCATGGGACATCCTGGGTGCCTGTTTGCTTTCCACACGTGGCCCTGCGCTCAGCACGGTGCAGACCCTCAGGGCATCCCTTTCTGGCTGCTCAGTAACCCCACCCTAGACTTCTCTTCTCCTAACTCTTATTTTCTTTCCACCTCCTTCCTTACATATGTGGGTCTTTGGTCCTATAACATGTATTCACATACGAAGCTTCAAACACATAAACAGGCCTCTTTGTTCTTTTCCAGGGTGACATGAAACTAGAACACTGGGCAAAGCCAGCAGACCCCTCCTAAAGCAAAGCCAGCAGATCCCTCCTAAAGCAAAGTCAGCAGATCCTTCCTCAAGAAAAGCCAGCAGATCCCTCCTCAAGAAAAGCTAGCAGACTCTTTGTAAAGAAAGAAAAGCCAGCAGATCCTTCCTAAGGAAAAGCCAGTAGATCCCTCCTAAAGCAAAGCCAACAGATCCCTCCTAAAGCAAAGCCAGCAGATCCTTCCTAAAGCAAAGCCAGCAGATCCTTCCTAAAGCAAAGCCAGGAGACTCTTCCTCAAGAACAGCCAGCACATCCTTCCTCAGGAATAGCCAGCAGTTCCCTCCTAAAGAAAAGTGTTCTGAAGGAGCCTCAGCAGAGCTGAGATGCAGATGCCACGAGGTAATCCATGGGGGCCTGACTGCCAGGCAGAATGATGGTAGGGAGAGATCCTTTATCGTATCTTTCACTATTTATCCATGGGTGATCCATCTGGAAATAACTGCTGTTATTTTATACGTAGCAATCCCTATAGTCATTACTGTTTGCAGTATACCTTGGAATAACTGGAGTATGCAAAGTGCAATAAAAAGAGAATTTCTATTTTATCATGGACCATCACCATGAAACTAGTGCCATAAACATGAGAAAATAACCTAGAATTTCTGCCGTACTTGCTACTCCAAACTAAGACGTTTATTTCTTTGTTCGTAAAAATCACCCACTTTTCTGCTTTATCACTCTCTCCCACTGAACTGGAGAGGACATAAAACGGTACGAGCAAGTCGGGAACGAAGTGGTGCGCGCCTGATGTCAGTACGCAGTGTCCCTTCACCGCCATGGAGAGGAAGGTGCTGGAAAGGGCCATCCCTGTCAATAAGCCCAGATCAACTGAAACAAGCAAACAACAAGCTGAACTTCTGTGAGGCGTTAACAAGGGTCATCATCGTGGGATATGGTCCTAATTCGGCAGGTTTCATGCTGATCAAACAAAATGTATACTTTTCTTCTTCAAATAAGTTATTCCAAAATGAGTGATTCCCCATTCTGGAGTCTGGCACGTGGGGTGGAGATAACTCAAGGGACACCAAGAAATTCTCAGAACAACCTCAACATAAAACCAACTACATCCGATGGTGTGCAGATGCCCCCTAGCCCTGCCACCATGTAGGATGCGGAGGGGAGGTGCCGGGACAAATGGCAAGAGGCACAGCTCCTAACAGAACAGAAGCCCCTGACTCCACACCAGACACCAGGCAGCAGCCACCAATGGCTGCAAGACAGGTTTCAGACGGCGTGGAAGCTTGTGCTCAGACGAAGATTCCAAATGCTTTCTAAAACTCAAGTTTATTATTGTACTGAAAAAGGAAAAACTTTAAGAAAGATATGTATCTATCCAATGATGATGATTATATCATTGTTTACCAGTCAAACTTTGAAAAACTCTTTTAAAAAATAATGTAATGAATTATTTCCCAAGCTTACAAATCGCCTACAACATACGGATTGGCAATGTGGTTAATTTCTTCCTGTTTGAAAAGCCACAATAAAGCATGTGACAGCTTTCCACAGGTGTAAGAAGTATTAAAAAGGAAACTCCGAGAATCACACCATTCAGTCCCCAAGCTCGCTTTGATCAAATCAGCAGATGTACAAGTTCTTTATGTTGGGACCTATGGAATACTTCCAGGAACAGAATCATGTTTCTATGCTTCCTGGTAACCTTTTCTGACAGGTAGGCATGGAAGTTTGACACGGGGTGACTCAGTTATTGAAAGTCTGTGTTTACTCAGACATCTCTCACTGGGACAAAAGTATAGCTCCATCAACCAAATAACCCCAGTTAAAGTCTGACAGAAAACAAATGGAAGATTCAGGTTGCGCGTGAGGGGGATGGCTTTTTTCTCCAATTTTTTTTTCTTTTTTGTGGAGATTGACATCAATAATTAATAGCCTAAGTAAATGCTTCCTAGAACTTAGGCATGGCTCAACAGAAACAAGCACTCTAACACTAAGAATTCATGACCAAGGCTGGGCACAGGGGCTCACGCCTGTAATCCCAGCACTTTGGGAGGCCAAGGCGGGTGGATCACCTGAGGTCAGGAGTTCGAGACTAGCCCAGCCAACATGGTGAAACCCCGTCTCTACTAAAAATACAAAAATTAGCTGAGTGTGGTGGCCCATGCCTGTAATCCCAGCTACATGGGAGGCTAAGGCAGGAGAATTGCTTGAACCCAGGAGGTGGAGGTTGCAGTGAGCCGAGATCGTGCCACTGCACTCCCACCTGGGTGACACGAATGAGATTCCATCTCAAAAAAAAAAAAAAAAGAAAGAAAGAAAGAAAGAAATTAAAGTAAAAATCAAACAATTTTAAAAAGAATTCACAAGCAGAAACAGGACCATTTATCAAGTGTGTAGGCAGAAAAACAATGGCCCTCATCACCTAGCCCTCCACTCCTCAAAACTCTACCCTCTGGTGGAAAATGGGCCACAGCCCGGGCAAGCCTGTCCTTGGGGCAGCCATGGGCTGTGACGTACAGGGCATGGCTCTGCTGTGACATCCAGGACATGGCTCCATGCTGGAGGCCTCACGGTCCTGATCCTCTATCCCAGAGAGGGCTGGAGGAGCACAGCCAGGGCTCAGAATGTCCTTTTGGTGGACAGAACTCCCACCAGCCCCAAGGCTCACCTGTGTCCTCTCTTGGGTTCACACAGTGTCTCCTCCCTAAGGCTGTGACAACCCAGGCCCACAGGGGCTCCCTCACTGCAGAGCTCCCCCCAGGATGCGGGTGGGACGGCTGCATCAGCAAAGGGCTTCGAGGCAAATGTTAACAAATCAGTCTTCGCCCTGGGTCTTCTCAGCAAGTCCAAACACAGCTTTTGAACCATAACATATTTCTAGGTAAAACGTGCTGTCTAAAACCCGAACAGCAGTTTGGTCTCCTTTTTCTTCTACTTCTTCTCCTTCTCCTTCCCTTGATTCCTGTTTATTAAACAGTAGAAGAAAAGTCAACTCTAGTTAAAATTCCCTACATGCGGGGTTAGTATACCTTCAGGCATAACATTTTAAAATTATTTAGGCCGGGCGCGGTGCCTCAAGCCTGTAATCCTAGCACTTTGGGAGGCCAAGACGGGCGGATCACGAGGTCAGGAGATCGAGACCATCCTGGCTAACACGGTGAAACCCCGTCTCTACTAAAAAATACAAAAAACTAGCCGGGCGAGGTGGCGGGCTCCAGTAGTCCCAGCTACTCGGAGGCTGAGGAAGGAGAATGGAGTAAACCCGGGAGGCGGAGCTTGCAGTGAGCTGAGAACTAGCCACTGCACTCCAGCCTGGGCGACAGAGCGAGACTCCGTCTCAAAAAAAATAAAATAAAATAAAATTATTTACACTTCAAGTTTAAATATCACAACTAGAACTTCAAAAAACATATTCTGCTGTGTCCTTGTTGGAAGCCGCCCCCTTCAAGAATTCACACGTGTACATTCTAATCCCCAACGTGAAAGTATTAGGAGTCAGAGCCTCAGAAGGTCATCAGGTCACGAGGGCAAAGCCTTGGCAAACAAAATCAGTGTCCCTTATCAAACAGGCCTGAGGGAGCTCCTTCTTCCCTTCCACCAAGTGAGGACACAGCAAAAAGGCGCCATCTGTGAACCACGAAGAGGGGCCTCACCAGACCCCAACTCAGCCAGCGCCTTGATCTTGGACTTCCCAATCTCCAGAACTCATATAAAAATCCATTTCTGCTGTTTGGAAGCTACCCGGTTTGATGGGATTGTGCTAAAGCAGCCCAAATGGACTAAGGCATCTCCTAAGCCATTCCCCCTGGACACACCGATCTGCCTCTCTTTACCTAAAACACCCATTTGCTTCATAAAAGGATCAACAAAAACATACTTTTGAACCACATTATTTAATGGAAATTGAACTAAAATCCTAGGGGAGATAGGAATTTCTCTTGTAATATAAGTAATTATCTATATTTTCTGCACTATTTAGATTTTTGTATTTTGATTCTTCCTAGAATAAGCTGCACCTGCACATTGCATTTTACTAAAGTATTTTCTCATCATCTCCTTCCTAATAATTTAATAACATTTATATGGGGCAAGGGAGACTCTGATAACCATTGCCTATTTTATTTTATTTTATTTTATTTATTTTTGAGATGGGGTCTTGCTCTGTCGCCTAGTCTGGAGTGCAGCGGAGTGATCTGGGTTCGCCTCCACCTCCCAAGTTCAAGCGATTCTCCTGCCTCAGCCTCCTGAGTAGCTGGGATTACAGGTGCCCACCACCGTGCCCAGCTAATTTTTGTATTTTTAGTAGAGACGAGGTTTCACCATGTTGGCCAGGGTGGTTTCAAACTCCTGACCTCAGGTGATCTGCCTGCCTTGGCCTCCCAAAGTGTTGGGATTACAGCGTGAGCCACTGCACCCAGCCGCATTCCCCATTTTAAATGGAGACTTTAAACAAACTTGAAAGAAAATATTTTTCTATTCTCCTACAATATCATAAGTTGTTCTTTTCCTACACAAACTAAGGGATGTTAGACATCATCCTGAGCTCCTTTGGAAAGCTAATGGACAACTCTGCTCACGAGCCAGTAACCCGGAAAGCATGCCAGCGTGAGGCACTTTACACCTAAGTGCATCCAGGCTGGCTAAAACCAACCAGCACTAATGTAAATCTTTCTCACAAGAATCTGGGCCAGGCTCAGTCGCTCACACCTGTAATCCCAATGTTTGCGAGGACAAGGTGGGAGGATTGCTTGAGCCCAGCAGTTTGAGACTAGCCTGAGCAATGTAGGGAGACCTCATCTCTACCTACAATTTAAAAATTAGCCAGGCATGGTGGTGCACGCCTGTGGTCCCAGCTTTGTGGGAGGTTGAGGTGGGTGGATCACATGAGCCTAGAAGGCTAAGGCTGTAGTGAGCCGTGATCAGACCACTGCATTCCAGCCTGCGTGACAGAGCGAGACCCTGTCTCAAAAAAAGAACCTAATAAACCTTCAGTGGCCATACAGCCATAACCATGGACAATTCCCTACTCTCATTAACAGCAGAATCATATCACAGGGTCTCTGAGACTTTCGAGCACATTTTCTTACTACTTATCCTCAAACACAACATTTACAAAATGAGAAGGAGAGCTACCAGTTCACTCCTCTTCGTAACATTTAACCTGAGCCAATTCCCACTGCTCTGTCTTACTAAACTAAAATGAGGGACAACGAAGAGAGCTGAAGCCAAATCCTGCTTTTTGAACAAAACGCCTCCAATGCCTGGGGGAGCCACACGCTGCTTTCCTTCCTCCCGCCTCAGTACCACCTTCTGTGCCCTTTTCTTTTCTTCTGATAATAATCTTAACACGTACACCCCGCTTTCCCAGGTAATGCTTAACGCTCTCAGCCTGTCTGGCATTTCACTGTGATATTTACCTCCATCTACACTGAGGGGGTTGTCTTCCCCCAGAAACTGGCTCAGGTGGCAGACAGAGATCAGCTGGCCACCATGCAGGTGATGGGCACTTGGGCATGTCAGAGAAACACACAGTGTGTGGAGTGCAGCCTTGCTCAGCTCCAGCCCACAGGACTCCTCCCTGTGGCCTCCTCCCTGCCGGGGTGGTGGCCATATGGGATGGAGAGAGGAAGAGAGGGAGGGAGGGAGGGAAGGAGAGAGGGAGGGACGGAGGGAGAGAGGGAGGGAGCTACAGCTGTCGTTCACTTCACTCTCATCCCTCAAAAGCTCCTTATTATGGATTCTAGTAACTTCACCATTAAAGGAGATTTTCATCATCCAAGAAGCAAGGCGATTTCTAGAACGACTCTTGATATACCACTTGGGAAACGGAGCACAACAAGAATACACCGAGGTTTGCATTATTTTGACATTGCTTCCACTAGCCGGCAGGGAGCATTAATCTACAGTGAAGGTGCATAACTCTTGAACAGCTGGAGAGACTCTTTATCATCAAAGGGAGATGGAAAACCATAAAATTACCCTGTTGTGGCTAATCAGCCATCGAACCAATGGTGATGATGATGCATTGTGGAGACACCACATCCCAACTTCACAGCAAGCCGACACAAGAGAACAGTACTTGCAGAAGATATAATTACCTCCTTCCTGCTCTTACCTGCAGAGTTCCAGGAAACCTCCCCTTTATCAGGGCTCCGAAAGGCACTGGTATAAATATGAGCTGGGTAGGTGTAAAGCGCCGGGAAGCATTAGAGGACGTGGTGGGTCCACAGTCAATTGCTCATTATTCACTATCAATATGTACGCTCTATATATTGATAGGATGCATTTAGCTATCAGTTTAATCATTGACTCAGGGAGAAACCTAATCCTTTATAGAAGAATAACCATATACAATATCTTTAAAAGGCATCCTAAAGAAACCTTTCTTACCTACCCTTGGAAGGTAAAAATGTATTATCAATTATAAGGGTGATACTTGTATTCATCTCATTTAGCCTCAATTTCTGTAACAAAGTATAGAATTTTATTAATTCTTCTTATTAATCTATAGCCCATCTTGTCCAGAAAGAACTTAAGGCAGTGACATAGTTGAGATGTTTGTCCCCTCCACATGTCATATTGCAAGGTGATCCCTAACGTTGGAGGTGGGGCCTGTGGGAGGTATTGGGTCATGGGGATGGATCCCTCCTGAACAGCCTAGCAGCATCCCCTTGGTGGTGACTGAGTTCTCGCTCAGTTAGTTCATACACGATCTGGATGTTTAAAAGAGTCTGGGGGCTGGGCATGGTGTCTCACACCTGTAATCCTAGAACTTTGGAAGGCCAAGGTGGATGGATCACCTGAGGTCAGGAGTTCTGGACCAGCCTGACCAACATGGTGAAACCTTGTCTCTACTAAAAATACAAAAACTAGCCAGGCATAGTGGCAGGCACCTGTAATCCCAGCTACTCAGGGGGCTGAGGCAGGAGAATCGCTTCTACTGGGAGGCAGAGGCAGAGGTTGCAGTGAGCCAAGATGGCACCATTGCACTCCAGCCTGGGCGACAAAGTGAGCCTGTCTTAAAAAATTTTTTTAATAAATTAAATTAAAAATAAAGAGTCTGGGACTTCCCCATTCTCTCTCTTGCTCCTATTCTCACCATGTGATATGTGGGACCCCCTTTACCTTCCATCATGATTGTAAGTTTCCTGAAGAATCACCAGGAGCAGATGCTGTGGCCATGCTTCCTGTACAGCCTGTGGAACTGTGAGCCAAATAAACCTCTTTTTTTTTTAATAAATTACCCAGTCTCATGTATTTCTTTATAGCAATACAAAAATGGACTAACACATTAAATAGGTACTGAGGAGGGGAGCATTGCTACGAAGATGCTTGCAAATGTGGAAGCAGCTTTTGAGACTGGGTAATGAGAAGAGGTTGAAGGAATTTGGAGGGCTCAGAAAAAGAAAGGAAGATGAGGAAAAGTTTGGAATTTCTTAGAGACTTATTAAGTGATTGTAGCCAAAATGCTTACAGAAATATGGACAGCGAAGGCCTGACGGGGCCTCAGATGGAAATGAGGAAGCCGTTTGAAACTGGAGCCAAGGTCACCCTTGTTACGCCTTAGCAAAGAGCTTGGCTGCGGCTGTGTCCACTCCCTGGGAATTTGTGGAAGTTTGAACTTAAAAGAAATGACCTAGAGTATCTGGCAGAAGACATTTCTCAGGAGCAAAGTGTTCAAGAGGTAGCCTGGCTGTTTCTAACAGCCTACAATCAGATACAGGACCAAATAAATGACTTAAAGTTGGTACTTATGGTTAGAAGGGAATCAAAGCATAAATGTTTGGAAAAGTCACAACCTGGCCATGTAGAAAAGAAGCAAAGAGCATTTTCAGGGGAAGAATCCAAGAGGGCTGTGGAGCAACCTCTTACAAGAGAGATTTGCATGACTAAAAGGGAACCAAGCGCTAATAGTCAAGACAATGGGAAAAAGGCCTTGAAGGCATCTCGGGCATCTTGGGAGGGGGAGAGCCCTTCCCAACCAAGGTCCAAAGGTCCAGGAGGAAAGAATAGTTTCCAAGGCCAGGCCCAGGGCCCAGGGCCCCGCTTCCTTGTGCAGCCTCAGGACACTGCTCCCTGCATCTAGCTCCAGTTCCACCCAGGCGGCCAGCGGTCTGCTGAACTGACTTTATCCCCCCCCCAGGCGGCCAGCGGTCTGCTGAACTGACTTCATTCACAGAGGGAACTCATCTGATGATTTCCAAAGTCCTTTTCAGCCAGAAGACTGCGGCCGTGCCCTCTGTAAGTTCCTACTCCTGAGGCAGGCTGCCTTGGCTGGAATAGCAGGGGCATCAGCCACTGTGAGGCTAAAGGGAGGGTGGGAAGAGGGTCTGTAACTTATTTTGATTCATTAAAAACAAAGTTATGTGGCACTGAGCAAGAGTCAATAAATGTAGACTCTATGTCTAATAAACAAACAAATAAGTGTCCTCCCTATCTAATAAATGTAGAACTGGAAAGAATCAGAGGCCCCACAACCACCCCCACTCCACACACAAGGGAACAAGGCCTCAACAGAAATGACTTGCCCAAAGTTAGAACACTACAAAGAACTACCTGCAAATCTGAAATGAGAACCTCCACCCTAGGTCTACTACCTTGACATCCACCATCTCTCCCACAGTCACTACAGCTGAAGAAGCAGCAAACCAGAGGTAGAGAGGGGAAAGCAGGTTAGAAAAGAAAGGCATTTTGTTATTTTCAAAATGTGGAATTCCCATAAACAGCATACTTTATTGATGTTTATCAACCAAAAGGACCAGCTAGAAAAAACTGAAACATCCTCAAAGCTTACTCTCATGAAGATACATTTACATTCCTAGGAACAGAAACAATGTCTTAATCACACTGTGATGAGCACAAATGGCTCCTTCTGTTCATTCGGCAGGGAGGTGACCCCAGTGTTTCTAGAGTTCTGGGGCGAGACCTGGCTATGAATCCTGAATATTCCCTCTGTAGGAGGCAGTCCCCACTTTACAGGATCGCTATGGGAAATGCATGAGGTAACGCACGCAAAGTCCTGGCAAAGGGGCCTCGTTCATAGAATGGTTCGATACGATATGGTTGTTACAAAGCATTCACTTTCTCACTCAAATACGCGGAGTGTCTGCCCTGTGCTGTCCTTGGTGCTGAGGACACAGCCTTGGACCTGACAAACTCAGCAGCTTCTGCAGAGGCTCAGCATCCACAGAGAAAACCACACGTGAGTGAGAACAGAGACGGGAATACCGAGCAGTGACAACTCCTATGAAGAAAGATAAAACTGGGCAAAATGGGCCGGGTGCGGTGGCTCACCCCTGTACTCCCAGCACTTTGGGAGGTAGAGGTGGGCAGATCACTTGAGGTCAGGAGTTCGAGACCAGCCTGGCCAATATGCAAAACCCCGTCTCTACTACAAATACAAAAATTAGCCAGGCGTGGTGGCTGGCACCTGTAATCCCAGCTACTCAGGAGGCTGAGGCAGGAGAATTGCCTGAACCCGGGAGACAGAGGTTGCAGTGAGCTGAAATCACGCCACTGCCCTCCAGCCTGGGCAACAGAGGGAGACTCTGTCACAAAAAAAAATAAAAAAAAAAAAAGGGCAAAATAGCAAGAAATCACGAGGTAGGGGTGGAGCGTGGTGACTTGAGAGGGAGGTAAACAGGCGAGGCTGAGACAGGAGCGTCTAAGTGGTGCTGGTGGTGGGGCAGCTCCTCTCAGCCCAGCTCAGGGCCTCCATTCCTGCCAGGCAGAGCTGCAGAGCACCAGGGCTGGCGGGGACCTCGGGGAGGCCCTTAAAGGAATCCTGACACTGCCTTGTTTTTAGGATCTTCCTTAGCAAATATGGTAAGGGACACAACCAAAAATAAAAAATTCTAAGAACCCCATCCATCTGAATGGACTTCCTCCCGAGTCAGGGCTCTTTTAAAATTTAACCTGAAAGACTGTTTCAGGACAGGATGGGAAGTCGGTATCAGACGTGCCTCATTCTGCCTCTCTGGCATCAACATCGACACAGGCTTTAAGTCTGACAGGAAACATTTTACAGCCTGTTCCCTCTGAAGCTGCTACCCGAGAGTTTCCTCTGCAAATAAGAACTTGGGTCTCCAGTCCTTTACCTTAACCCAGACATTCCTTTCAGTTGATCTCAGGTCTTTAGACAAATTCAACCAATTGTTAACCAGAAAATGTGTACATTTACCTACAGTCTGGAAGCCTCCCGCTTTGCGTTGTCCCCCCTTTCTGGACCAAACCAATGTATTTCTTAAATCTATTTGATTCATGTCTCATGCCTCCCTAAAATGTAGAAAGCCAAACTTCACCCCAACCACCTTGGGCACATGTTCTCAGGGCCCCCTGAGGGCTGGGTCACGGGCCACACTCATAGTCGGCTCAGAATTAATCTCTTCAAATATTTTACAGAGTTGGACTCTTGGTGGACCCCATGTAGAGGCCCTGCCACATAACCATCAGCTGAGCAACGCCATGTCCGCTTCAGGGATGAAGGTTTGAGCTAGAGAAATGAGCGACTTCCTCATGACCCTACTGCCCGCAAGGAGCAGGTAAGGATGAGAAACCGGGCTCAGTATTTCCCGGCCAGTCTCTGTCTGTTTCCATGGGCTGCCTGGCTCTGGAGCACGTCTGATTAGAGTTCAGGGCGGCACGCCGGGTCACCAGACTCTATAAGTTCCTTATTTAGCCTTCACTGTTCCCACTAGCAGGAGCTAAGGGCAACTGGAGGGGTGCTCTGTTCAGCCTCTGCTTGTTGGAGGACTGAAAACAGACACAGGAGAGGTGACCGAAATTAGGACGTCGGGTTGCTCCAGACAGGCAAAAGTTGAAATGGCCAGGAGGACAGGAGCCCCTAACACCATTCCCTGGGGTGTGGGGCACGCCTCTAGTTTGTAGGGCATACCCATGGTGGCCGTGACAGTGGCTGGAGCGGTAGCAACATGAGTGTGGGGAACCGTGTGGTATTCTCGGGCACTCCCTGGTGGCCAGAAGCTTTGTGCAGTAAACATTTCCTGGAGCTGTTCTTGCTGTCAATTATGTGCCAAAAGAGGCAAACAAATCTACCACCAAGCACCTGGAGTCTGACCCCAAAGGGCGGCCTTCACCTGTGCTGTATTCACCAGGCCGACATTCCCCAAAATCAAACTCCCTGTCTAATCACAACACTTTCGCACCATGGAAGACACTTAAAAGAACACGCGTGATGACACCAAATGCTGGGGAGGATGCAGAAAAGAGGGCCCTCATGCTCTGTCATGGCTCACACGTGCAGCAGCTCCGTACAAAACTAACTGAGCCGAGAGAAATAAAACCTCCTGTCCATGCAAAAACCTGTTCTTTAATATTTACTACAACTGTAGTCATAATCGCCAAAAACAAGGAAAAATCCAGATGAGCTTCAATAGGTCAGTGCTTAACACACCGTGGCGCATCATGCCATGGAATATCCCACAGCAGCAAAGAGGAACCGGCCACTGACAGGCACAGGTGGCGGCTGGAACCCAAACTTGAAAATGAAGCAGCAACTCAGCCTCCAGGGAATCAAGCTAAGTGAAGAACATCAGTTATCAAAGGTTACACTGCGTGATTCCATTGATAGAACCTTCTCCAAATAACAATACAGAGATAGAGTACAGATTCGGGGTGGCCAGGGGCTAAGGCCTCGGAGGGGAAAGGGAGGTGGCTGTGGCTATAAATATAAGGTAGCACAAAGGACCTAGGGTTGGAGTTGTTCTGTGCCTTGACTCTGGTGGTGGCTACACAAACTCACACACACAATAAATGGCATAGAAGCCAATGTTCACACACAAACGCATATAAACAGGTGGAATCTGTGTAAGTGCAGTGGGCTGTATCAATGCCAGTTTCCTGTCTGTGATACTGTACCATAGTTATGCAATGTTACTCTTGGGGAAAACCGGCTGAAGGATACATGGGATCTCTCTGTTATTCCTACAACTGCATGTGAATTTACAACCTCAAAATAAAAAGCTTAAGAGAAAAAAGAATATGCAATAATATATTGGATAACAAAACAGAATTCAAGAAATACTTTGAACAATAGAGGCAAAATCAGAGTAAATGGCATTCCAAGGTAGATCCGAAGACAGTTGGATTTGCCTGTTTAATATCAACAATTTCTTTTTTTTTTTTTTTTTTTTTTGAGATGGAGTCTCACTCTCTCACCCAGGCTGGAGTGCAGTAGCATGATCTCAGCTCACTGCAACCTCCGCCTCCCAGATTCAAGTGATTCTCCTGCCTCAGCCGCCCAAGTAGCTGGGACTACAGGCACATGCCACCACATCCGGCTAATTTTTGTATGTTTAGCAGAGATGAGGTTTCGCCATGTTGGCCAGGCTGGTCTCGAACTCCTAACCTCAGATGATCCACCCATCTCGGCCTCCCAAAGTGCTGGGATTACAGGTGTGAGCCACTGCACCCGGCCTTCAACAACTATGTTCATAAGTGTATGTACATACAATGCAATTTAACATTACAATCTAATAATTGGTTCCCCACGACACCCACCCGTGTGGCCTGTCTTTGCATACAGTGTATGTGATAGTGTCTACACAAGGTGGGAAGTTGAGAAGTAGTCTGACAGCTCCTTGTCCCCAGGGAGGGCCAAGGCCAACGTCCCTTTTCTGAGCTCACCTGTCTCTGCACATCCCAGTAGGACTGTCATCCTCTACACATGCGAACCTCCCTAACATGACCACTGACCTGCACAGAGTCTCACTCATCTGCTCCCTGGTGCCAGTGTCCCCTGCAACGTGTACACACATTAACACATACACACATGTGTTCATGTGTGCACCACACAGATGTGCACAAATGTCTATTTGCTGGGGATGTGGCCATGATTTGAAATGTGGAACTCGTAACAGTGCTGTGTTGTTTGCACAGAGATCCTGCATTCGGGCAGCGACAGCACAGAGGCAATCGGTCCTGGGGACTTTGGGACTCTTCCTCTGCCTCCCCTTACTGTGCAAGACTGGCTGTGATTTTCATACTCAGAGCATCTCCGCAAGAAGAAATATCCACTGGTAGAAGCACAGCAAGTATAAAAATAACTCCACCAGCCGGGCACGGTGGCTCACGCCTGTCATCCCAGCACTTCGGGAGGTGGAGGCGGGCGGATCACGAGGTCAGAAGATCAAGACCATCCTGGCTAACATGGTAAAACCCCATCTCTACTAAAAATACAAAAAATTATCTGGGCGTGGTGGTGGGCGCCTGTAGTCCCAGCTACTCAGGAGGCTGAGGCAGGAGAATGGTGTGAACCCGGGAGGCGGAGCTTGCAGTGAGCTGAGATCGCACCACTGCACTCCAGCCTGGGAGACAGAGTGAAACTCCGTCTCAAAAAAAATAAAAATAATAATAATAATAATAATAATAATTCCACTACAAACTGATACACAGAGAGCATCCAGAGCCACAGACGGCCTGACCGCAGCACTGCTCTCCTCCACACCTGACGAAGGAAACCTGAGCCGGTCCTCGGTCCCCGTTCCAAACACCATCTCATAAGCAAATCCCTCTTCAGTTCCTCTAATAACGATTAATGCCTGCTCCCTCTGGGGCCACAGCGTACAGTGCGTAATGATTTCAAGTACATCATGGCCAGTCCCACCCACGGTTAGCTGTGTACACGCTGGGTCTCCCCATGGAGATCATGACTCTTGGAGGCTGGGTCCTCTAACTTGTCACCTTGGTGTCCCTGGAGCCTGGCAGGGTTTGTGTAACAGGTGTTTAATAAGTATTTGTTGTATTAAATTGATTTAATTAGTAGAACTGACTAGACAGAAGTCACTGTACAAACGATGGGTCTCTTGCAGACACATGCACATGTGCACGTGTTACTGCATTAAGTGAGATGATCACTATCGTTATTGTCAACACTCATAACAACATTATGCCCCCGCAATCTCCTTTAGAAAATGCGGCTTCCTAATTGTTACCAAGGCCTCAAGGCCTGCAGAGAGCAGCTCTGACTGCCGTGGAGAGGTCCCCGGGAACGACCGGTGGGTGGACACAGTCAGGCCTCCAACCAGGCAGCAGCGACTGGCCAGGGAGCCATGTGAATGACAGGCCACACGCCGTAACGCAGCCCCACATGCACACTGCGCACTCATGCTTTGTCCACAGGAGGAAGGGATTATAGGCTGCAACCTGAAGCGGTAAATAATTTACGTGCGAGTGTGATTCGACGCACACTGACCAAGCTGAAAAGCCACACGGCACTCGAGAGCAGTGCGGCGCCTGACCCTTTACCCTCTGGCAGGTCCCCGTGGACAACACCCCTCTGAGACGAAGCGGAGAAAGAGGGGATGCAGGCGCTCTTGCTGCATTTCTGTCAATGTGGCTAATCTAGAAAACACGGGACTAAAATTAAAAATCAAATTCTAGCAGTTTTTTAAAAGAAGGGAGTGTTTTTGACGCGTGGATGGTGGCTCCTGCAAAGGAATCTGCACAAGCTCCTGCACCTGGCCAACCTGCAGGCTCGTTCTGGGCACATGAAATATGCAAAATCCTACCAGGCCATGTTGCCGTGGGCTGTGTTGTCAAGGTGACAGAGCAGCTCCAGGGTCTGCGCGGTGCTGGATGAATCATCAGGGGACTCGTGGCTGCCTGATTCCAATTCCTTCGGCATCCTCCACACGGCTGCACATGTCAGGACTTTGCTGTCTGAAGCTGAGCAACAGAGCATAATGGATAATGTCAACAGAGCACGGTGTGCCCCGCATTCTGCAGACAGCACACCCACATTTACACAAATCCATAAGCAGGGCGCATCTGCTCTTTAAAATATTTATGACTGCAGGCAGCAAAGACAGAGCAGGGAGAAGCATGGCCTGAGTCGGCAGGCAGAACCCGGCACGGTTCATCATCGGCATCCTGTTCGCTCACTTTCTCTTTGTTTTAAACACCATCATGCTGTTTCAAAAGAAAATTTAATTTCCTCAAAATCGATTTCCTTCCGTTCCTCTTCAATAGTTCTTCAAAAAAGGGAGTGAAATGGGGGACTAAAGATATAATCACCACACATGCAGCTGGTGTCTAAGGTTGGCATTAAATGGGCTTTCTCCTCATAGCTGTATGAGATCACCTTAAATGACTATTAAGCACATTGAGCAATATTCCATTTGGAAATCCTGTCACTCATGTTATTCTGCCTCAGTTTACCTAAAGTGATGAGTGTCTGGGACCGGAAGGTAACGCCATTCAGAGGCATTGCAGGCTGAGGCCTGGAGCCCCAGCGTGCAACAGGCAGCAGCCCAGCCTCACCATGTCATCAATAACAGCCCCTTCTCCTAGAAATGGGAGTCTCATCCTTAAGTGGGCCTGCTGGCGGCTGTTCGGTCTCCCTGAGTCTTGACACTCTTTATTTTTAAGATGCTCCAGGAATCTAGAGTACTTAGCAAAGCTACTTTGTGGATAAAGAGACTCAACTTGCATTAGAAAGACTGGGGTCACTTGTTTTCAGGGAAGGTGCCAGGCTCTAGGTCTCTGACTCTCTAGAAAATTTCTCAATATAAGTTTTTTAAAAATTAGATTGAACATTGAATTCTTGAAGATAAATCCTTTCAGAATTTGCTTTCCATTTAGTTTTAAATTGAATATGTGCTAAACACCTCTCCCTTTTAAAGATGGCCTTTAATGAATAATAGTAAAATAGCAAACAGGATTCAACATTAAATCATCAACTCATATCAAGTGAAGAATATAAAAATATTACATATTGTGTTAGAACAAAAAAAATCCCATGAGTAGTACAAGAAGAAAAACAGTACAGCATTACAAAATAACAACGACCTTATGTTACAATCGAAAATGTATCACTCACTGATGATGATGCTCCTGCAATGTGAATATCAACTAACCAACCAAGAAATGCAGCAACGAACTTAATGACAAAATATCTAGCTTTGTGAATATTATTATTACCATTGTTAACCATGATCGAATGATAAGAAGTTAAAAGATTAAGATTTCAACCAGGATTTTCTGATTCCAAATTCAGTGCCCATTTTATATACCATGTTGGGTCTAAAAGAACATGCAATTGTGGCTTAAAGAAAAAAAAAAATTCATCATATAGTCATACAATGTTACATTTCCAACTTTACAAAAATGGAGTGTACAGGCAGTTCTGTCTACATGAGAATTTTATTTATTTATTTATTTATTTATTTTGCTGAAATTTTCAGTTACACGGTCTTCTGTAGAGCTCATGAGATTGGCAATGGCACTCCTGGAAACATGCAAATAACCGAAGAGAAGGTTAGCAATTTGGAGTAGGAAAGAAAAAATGGAATGCCTAACTCACTAGCATACACTAACTCAACGAGGTGGAGATTATCTTAATCTTTCTAAATGGCAGAAAAATACATGTCTAATCTTACAAATGATAGAACTAGTAACAGGAGCACTAAATTGTGGCTGCACTTCAAAATGAATGAAATATCTAAGATGACAAAGGGAGGGGACAGTAAAAACAGCCATTCTGTGGAAGAAATGACTAATGGCAGACACTCCCCACCACATCCCCAACAAATTCCTTCTGTGGCAAATTCTTTTCAGGTGTAAACAAAGTGACTTTCCTGTAACTGCCAGCTCGCCAAACTCCATGTTGCCCTCAATAAAGCAAAAGTGATGCATGTGAAATAAGATTTTCCACTCTCAGGTAAGCTACCTCCCTTCAAAGTCTACACCAGAGATGACGTTTAAGTGACTAGCTGGACAGCGAAGTTTCCACGTAACCAGTCTAGCGCTAGTCACCTCTCTCCCCAGAGTCCATCAGCTTCATAGAGTAGAGAAGGCAATGGAGGAACCTCCCAGAAAATATCGTTAAGAGAATCTATACTCACTTCAACTTTCACTCTGAATCTTTCATTCTGAGAACTTTCATTCTGAAACCTTTCTAATGTTGTAACAAAGAGGGGTTTTTGTTTCTATTTTCTTTTAAAAACATAAACCCACAAGGATAAGAAGAGCAATGAAGTTTTGGAAGCTAGAAAGAAACAGACCCTTAGAAAGATGGTCACTTGATTTACTACAAAAATAACACTCAGAGTGGAGAAAGGATGGTCTTTTCAATATATGATGCTGGATCAATTGTATATCCATAGGAAAGAAAACAAACTTGTATCCTACCTCATCACATACTCAAAAACCAATTCCAGATAGACTGATGATAAAGATGTAAAGATAAAATAATACAAATCTTTTCTAGAATACATAGAATATCTTCTCAACCTTGGAACAAGCAAAGATTTCTTAAATGGCAGGGGGAAAAAAGCTGGATCATACAGAAAAAGACAATAACATAGAATCTATTAAAATTAAGGACTTCTATTCACCAAAAGACCCTATTAATTGGACTTCATCAACATTTATAACTTCTTTAAAATCAAAATTAAAAACTCTGCTGTTAGAAAGACACTATTAAAGAAATGAAGCACTGGCCAGGCGTGGTGGCTCACGCCTGTAATCCCAGCACTTTGGGAGGCCAAGGTAGGCAGATCATGAGGTCAGGAGATTGAGAGCAGCCTGGCCAACATAGTGAAACCCAGTCTCTACCAAAAACACAAAAATTAGCTGGACATGGTGGTAGGCACCTATAATCCCAGCTACTCGGGAGGCTGAGGCAAGAGAATTGCTTGAATCTGGGAGATGGAGGTTGCAGTGAGCCGAGATCGTGCCACTGCACTACAGCCTGGACAACAGAGCGAGACTCCATCAAAAACAAAAACCAAAACCAAAAAAAAAAAAAAAAAAAAAAAAGAAGGAAGGAAGGAAGACAGACCGGGGGGAAGATATTCATAATATATACATCTGACAAAGGGCCTGTATCCAGAATATATATAAAGAGCTCCTATAGCTTAATAATGAAACAATCCTTAGTTTTTTTTAATGTACCTAACACCAAATCAGACACTTCACAAAAGAAAACATATGAATGTTCAACAAGCACTAGAAAAGATGCTCAGCAAGATTAATAATTGGAAGAAGGCAAAGCAAAACCAAATAAGATTCACCACACATCTTACTAGAATGGTGAATTTTCATTTAAAAAAGACCAACAGTAGCAAGTATTGGCAAAGATGTACAGTAACTGGATCTCTCACAGATTGTGAAAAAGAGTGTAAAACAGTACACACATTTTGGAAAACACTTCTGTAGTTGAACATTCACTTACCAGATGACCCAATAATTCCACTCTTAGAAGAAGCTGTCACAAAGCTTGGCTTGTTAATAATAAGCCTTGTGGCTGCTTTCTGACTTGGGCAGTGAAACCCAGCCCCAAGTAATTGTGCTCGGGTGACAGGATATAACTGCCAGAAGTCAGGGGGTAGCGATTATCATAATGACCAACGAGACCAGAGTGCCGGCCAAGGAAGCTCAACTGGCAGAGGGCTGTGGAGATAGTTAATAGAGATGGTATTCCTAGGGGCGAAACAGACAGGCATGCAAGGAGAGTACTGCCTGCCTGACACATGCACACATGCATGCACACATACATAGCACACATACATATTGAAAAGAAAACAAGAATGAGCGGAAGGCTGACGGAAGTCATCCCACTCACAGTCAAGATCCCTTACCCAGCTCCAGATCTCAGCCAGCTTCAGAGCTGGAACTCACTGACTATGAAGATGGTCTGATTCCCCACGAGTTAGGAACCTGCAACCCTAGGGCAGGTGTACACTGCAACGATTACCCCAGTCTGTACCCAAAGGGACCCACTGCCATTTCCTGAATGCCATTCCCTGGGCAAAGGGTAATCCCCACACATTTCCAGGTCTGCTGAACACAAAGACACGCACAGAGGCCCAGCAACCCTAAGTGTCCCACTGTCCTCCGGCCCGAGTGGGGCATGGGGACCCCGGGTAATAAGTAAAGTCCTAGGCAAAGCCTGGCTTACCGCAGATCCTTTGGGTCTGTGGATACACCCAGTGGGCAATTCCAGGGTCTGTTAAGGTCAAATAGGATTGACATACTGGGCAGTTTGTGAAATGTCCATATTGGGTCTGTAGCCTGTGGAGTTAATGGGAAGGTCACATACAAGCCTCTGAAACTGCGCTCCCCATCCCATCAAAGAGTGGTAGAGATCTGTGCCTACTTTAAGGATCAAGGATACGAAGTGGGTGTGGCTTTGCAGAATTCACCATTGGCTTCTGCAGAAAGCCACTGGGCCCTGGAGAATGACTGTGGATGACTCTAAGCTCAGCAAAGCAGGAGCCTGCTCAGATCCACAGTGCCAGCCGTGGAGTCTTGTTAGAGCAGATTCCCAGGCCCTCAGGCACACGATGTGTGCACACGGACCACCAAATGCATCCTGTCCTATCCCAATGAAGAAAGAAGATGAGAAAACCATCTACAATCACAAGCAAAGGAAAACAGTATACACTCTTGCCACAGAGCTGTGCTGGTCTCCCATTTTCTACCATAATATAGTTCAAAGAGGTCTGGGCAGCCCACAGAACATCACATGGACCCACTGCATTCATGACATCACAGTGACGAGGTAGGAGGAGCATGCAGAAGACCTTGGCAAGACGGCAGGAGACACAAGCTATGGTGATTCCAGGACCTGTTACTTCTGCTGAGGACACCAGGACTTCCCCTCCAGAGCAAAAGCAGAAATGACGCTGCAATGCCTGGCAGGCCTCTTCATTCTAGAGGTGACACATTACACACCTAGGAAGGCTGGGCCAGCCCAGATGTTGGGATAGCATGTAAAGCTGCCAGCTTAGGTCAAGAGGGCACTGCAGCAAGATAAGGCTGGCGAGAGGCAGCCCCGCCTCTGGGGACGCCTAGTAGACCTGCTGGTGTGGAAGCTGTCGGTGGTAGAAAACATGTTGTCAGTGGTAGAAAGCATGCAGTGTGGAGAGCCCGGGTGGAGTCACCATGTGATCCTGGGGTTCTGGAGCAAGCCATGCCATCTGCAGCACAGAACCACATCTTTGATAAACAGCTCTGACCATGCTTCTGGGTCCTGATAACGGAGCTCCTGACCATGGGGCACCAAGTGCCACGTGTCACTCCTGAGAAGAGCTCAGTCACACCCACGAGGTCATAGGGTTGGGCAGGGCCTGCAGTGATTTACTACAAAGTAGAGACGGTGCACACAGGACAGAGTCAGGCAGGACCAAAGGGCACCAGAAAACTGCATGGTAGGTGCCCAAACCATACATGACCTCCCAGCCCTGGACCCTCCCTGCACTCATGCCTGTGGCCATGTGGGAGTCCTGTACTTTTACTGAAGAAGAAGAAGAGACCTGAGCTGCTCTACAGATCAATGAGTTCAGGAGAGGGCATAAGCCAAACATGGGCAGGTGCTGTCAGACGGCTACACTCAGGAGAGGGCTGGAAGAGCATAGAGGGAAAGGAGATTGTGAAGAAAGGCGATCATGAGGCAGGGATCCCAGCACTGCTCTGGCCATCCCCGCAGTGGGCAAAAAGTGGCCCGTGCTCAAGGGGATGGCCAACTGCCTGGTGACTGGTTAGAAGCCTGGAAGGAAAAAGACTGAGAAACTGCAGACTCATGGTGTTGCATGCGGCAAGGTGATGCCTAGAGCCCCTTCCATCCTGAGAATGGGAAGGGGTTCATCCAATACTTATTCCAAGTATGAGTTTGCCTTTCTTGGCTGCAAAAACAAAGCTAGCACCCGATGCCCTGACCAGACACCACCCCGCAACGGCCCCACCACCACAAACAGCACATAATCAGAGAAGCCACAGAACCACACTATGCAACAAGCAGGAGTGGGCCCAGGATCTCCTATCCACGTCACACCACACCACCCAGGTGTGCCGGGTTCATGCAGCAAGAGCATGTAGCACAGCACGGCCAGCGCCTTCCCCAGGAAGCAGCACGGTGCCGCCAGCGCCTTCCCCAGGAAGCAGCACGGTGCTGCCAGCGCCTTCCCCAGGAAGCAGCACAGTGCTGGACCCAGTTCCCCTGTCAGTTTCCTTGCTCCGATAATAGCACACAGAGGCGTGGAACCCAGTATTTCCAGATGGCTCTGTGTCCCAACAAATGATGCTGCAGCACCATGAACTTTCTTATTATTTGACAAATTTAAAAATGCATATATTTATAGTATACAACATAATGTTCTGATACGTGTATACACTGTAGGATGGCTAAGTCAAGCCAATTCATATTTGCATTACCTTACATACTTATTTTTTGTTGTGAAGACACTTGAAATCTACTCCCTTAACAATTTTCAAGTATATGATACATTGCTAATAACTTCAGTTACCATGATACATTGTTACTAACTATAGTCACCAAGACATCCAATATCTAGAACTAATTTCTCCACCTAACTGAAACTTTGTATCCTTTCACCAACATCTCCCTTTTCCCCATCTGCCCTCCCGCCAGCCTCTGGTCTCACTTTCTACTCTGCTTCTGTGACTTCAGTATTTTTAGATTCTGCTTATCAGTGAGATTGCATGGTGTCTGACTCTGTGCTGGGCTTATTTCACTGAAGACCTCTAGGTTCATCCGTGTTGCTGCAAATGGCAGGATTTCCTTCCTTCTTAGGGCTGAGCAGTGCTCCATTTGTACCACGTGTCTTTATCCATTCATCCGGCTCATTAGCCTTGATGCATACCCAGGCTGCTTCCATATTGTAACGAATGTCCTAATCATCTTCAGCTTGCCATGCCCCAGAAGAACTGGATAAACAAAGGCTTTCCTGTGGCCGGCAAATAAGGAAGCTCCCAGAACTGCTAGGGAAGTGTCAAAGGCAGGGGCCAGAGGAGGCTTCCTTGGGACAGGACAGATCAAAAAAGGGAATTGCAGTGGGTGGAAGCATCAGCTGTGTTAGCCACGTGCGAGTTCATGTGACACACGAAGACAACCTCACCCCGTTCCTTTGCAAAACACTACGGAACCAATGCACTTTTCTTCTCTTTTTTTTTTTTGAGATGGAGTCTCACTCTGTCACCCAGGCTGGAGCGCAGTGCCGCCATCTCGGCTCACTGCAACCTCCGTCTCCTGGGTTCAAGCGATCCTCCTGCCTCAGCCTCCTGAGTAGCTGGGATTACAGGTGTCACCACCACGCCTGGCTAATTTTTGTATTTTTAGTAGAGACGGGGTTTCTCCATGTTGGCCAGGCTGGTCTCGAACTCCTGACCTCGTAATCCACCGCCTCGGCCTCCCAAAGTGCTGGGATTACAGGTTTGAGCCACCGTACCCGGCCTCAATGCATTTTTCTAAACATTGGTAAATAAAAGGAAAATAAAATTAACAAAATTTCTAGTGTATGGAAAATTTACTTAGATTTCCAAAAGATTATAAAATTGCCCTTCTAGAATTTAATATGAAAATCTGGTGGATACAAGATGAGTTCAAAATCCCTTAGTAAAGTATGTGAAGACCAGAAACCACCCTGAGGAAGATTAGAGAGCATTAGAGGTGTGTGCAGGCAGGAGGTGTCTCTGGGATGGCCACCCAAAGAAATGAACAGAGCTGCACACGTTGCTGAATAAGGAGTGTGCTTGGGGTTCAGGAAATATGGTAGGCATTCGTACCTCCAGAAACTCTCCATATCCTCAGAGGCAGATGAAATGGAAGGTAAACAGCACTAAGGAAGAAGCACCCACGGACACACTCGTCGGCTCTGAAACTCTGAGGATTTCTGTAGCTGTTTGGATCCCAAAAGAGTGTTCAACACACACCCAGCAGCTATCAAAGAAACTAAGGAGCTTTTAAGAAGGAAAACCTGATCCTTAGAAGGAAAATGCTGTGATAAGCAGGGAGGCATTTAATCTTTTATCTATGTTTTTCACACACTCCCGAACTGGGGTCCTGAAAATGTAACTTCCTGTGCTGAATTAATATCACAATGACTAGGAGCCAGCAGAGGGCAGGGCTTAAGGCTGCCACATAAAACCAGGCCTATGGCACAAACCACAGCAGCACTGCCCACAGACGCCACGTCTGTGCCGAGAGAAGTCAGAGAACCACAGGATACCTGGGCTGGAAGGGAACTCCGATATCATGCTGAATGAACACAGCCCCCTCATTTCACAAATGAGGAAACTGAGGCCCAGTGAAGCCACTGACTTTTCCAAGTTCAAACAGCCCATTAGCACTGATGTCCAGAATGAATGGAGCCTCCTGACTCCCATAACAGCGCCCTGCTTTGAAAGAGAAAATTCCAAGTTGTGTCTTTAAAGCCAATTTGATGCCACTACCTACTTTTTACATGTTAACACAAAAGCTAAAGACCCTTAAAGAGATAAAGAGATAATCAGGGCAAAATGAAGGGAGGGAGGCATATTCGTGACCGCCTGTGCTGCCTGCTGGAAGGGATTACCAGGCAAAAGGCTTACAGGAATTCAAAGGAGATTAGAGCCTTTGTGAGCATGAATAGTAGCTCCAGTCAGCCTGGCTAAAGGGTGAACAATGCCCTGCCTGGGGGACATAATCTGATCCCCAGCTGGAGGAGGAGGAGGCTTCCAGGCTGCATAAGCAGTACATTAAGATGGGGCTATTTTTAGAGCCTGCAGCCATCTCTGAGTCTGGCAGGAGCTGAGCAGGATGGATGAGGACAAACAACAGCCTCACTGGGTGCTCACCTGATGCAGGTATGCCTCGGGGTGCACGACAGGATGCCTGAAGATCTGGGCCTAAAAAATACCTTTCTCGATGGCCTTTTAAATGCCTTAGGGATGGCACCATGTACAGATTGCAGCGCCTAAGTGTGCAGGGGCAGAGACTGACTGCAGAAGGCGGCAAGGCTGATGAGCAAGACAAGGATGACACCAGGTCTCTTATCCTCCAGGCATTCGTGAGGGGCACCCGCGCCTCTGACAAGCTCTGCTGGCCAGGAGGCAGCAGGAGGTGGTGCCAGCATCACAACAGGCTGCTGCCCCAACAGGAAGAGGGTGCTGAGAAGTGGGGGTGTCAGGGGCTCGCTGGCCATGAGCTCCAGAGATCCAGTGGGCGCAGGCATGAGATGCCAATCAGAGCAGTCTAGACCAGATGGAGCTGCGGCAGAGGCCAAGAGAGAAAAAGACAGGCAGGCTGCTCAGCCCCAACTCCACATGCCAGAAAGGCTCAGGGCAGAGACAGAAAGCTGGCCTGATGACCACAGCGCAGAGGCGCGGCCTCTCTCAGCTCTTCACCTAAGCCAGCTCACAGGCCTATGGCCCCTCGGTTTAGGGGAACCCAGGTCCCCTTGGGGAAGGACCCAGGGCTATTTTATAGGAGAGTGACCATGGAGAGAGGGAACTACCCCCAGACCCTGAATCAATGCCAGTTCTGCTGGACCCAACACATCACAGGGTCTACGGCCAAGCAGAGACCCGGAGGCTGTGGCCCAAGTCCACCTCAGAGAACCCAGTGGGGTCAGTGTATCCAACCTGCGGTTATTTCTCCAATCCCTGCATGTGCATTGGAATAGATGGACCTGGCATTGGCAGGACGACGACACAGCACCCACTCCATGACTACAGAGCCAGTGATGACAGGAAGGACCAGAGGGACGCCCCGGGACATTCCCTCACCTGTGAAAATAGTCAACGGAAAGCAACACTGCAGCATTGGTGGGATGGAGAGTTAGAACCACCATGGAGGTTGGGAAAGATGCTGGGTGCTGCCGTTGACCAAACCCCACTAAACCCAGCTGTTTGGCCTGCATAGCGGCAGAGGGTTCTTGGAGAATGATAGTGCATGATCATAAACTTAATCAGGTGGGCAACCCCAACGCAGCCATTTCAGATATGCTGCTGTCACAGAGCATGTCTACACAAGAATGCAGGCCCTGGCTTCTGATGTAAAGATTGATCTAGCAATTCGGTCTACACCACCAACCTGAAGGGCCACCAGAAGCCATTCGCTGTCACCTGGCAAGGCCAGCAGTACCTGTTCACGTCCTGCTGCAGACCTACATCAAGACTCAGGCCTGGGGCCAACATGCTGTACCCATCAGGCACATCTGGCCTGCACCCCATGAGCTAAGAGTGGTTCCGCATTTTTAAAGAGACATCAAAGGACACAGAGAAGACTATAAGACACAGACCGAATGGCCTACAAAGCCTAAAATATTTACTCTCTGGCCCTTTAAGGAAGAAATCGGCTGGCTCCATCCACCCGTGCCAATGACCCACTTGCCGCCTCAGGTGCTGAAGGCACCCTGCAGACCGTGCCCTGTGTAGCACACAGACTGTTCGGCTGCTCTCCTTGGAGATGAGCCCCTGTTCTCAGCCAAAGGCCCTGGAGGGAGACTACAGGAGGCAGGGCCTTCTGCACCATAGTCCTGGAGTGGTTGTGAGTGTGTGCAGGGAAGCGTGGCCCCAACACTGGGCCCTTGGTCCTTCTGTGACCCTGTCACCTCAGCCTGGTGATAACCTTTCCACGAGCCTCTCAATCCAGAGACTGGCACAAGACTTCCCGCCCACACCAGCTCCGGAAGGCCTGGAGCCCGTGCCAGCGTCCTGGTTCCCTCTGAAGGCACCTGTGGGGCCTATGTGTACCCTGCCTATAGCCCAGAGGGTTCCTGCACCCTCTGTACTCGCGGGGCACAACATGCTGTCAGCTGTGACTGCCTACTCCCCACCTGCAACCCAGAGGGCAGCCTCCTGCCAGTCCAGCGACTGTGGACCAGCTCCAGCCTGGCCAAAGCAGCCACCTCTGCTGCACAGTGGGCTGAGGTCTGCGCCCCGCCAAGATCTTCCTTCCTGAGCTGTTCTTGCTCAGTCCGGGGTGACCTGAGGGAATTTCTTAATATCTGACGCCTGTGACTCTTCTACCACACTTAGCACTTCTTTACACTAAACTTCCCTGCTTAACCTGCTGTTTCCACTTCCTGCCCAGACCAATACAGCCTGACCTCATCCACAAAGACCTCAATCACAGGGACAGAAAGCACAGTGAGAACAGCATGCGCTTGGGGCCTGTCGGCCAGGAAGCATCGGGCACCTCAGATGCCTGAACAACACAGGGGCACAGAGGTGGGAAGTAAGCCGGCTCCCCTTGGCTTAGGGAGGTCTCAAGGTCTGGTGATGTGGAGCAGGTGGGGGCATCTTCACCACCATGAGGCCGACTTTGGTGGGGCTTTTTGAATCTGGGAGGTAACATATGACATAAAGCCTACCTAAGTCATACGGCGGGCTGTGAAGACCCGCATGGCCACTGGCACCCAGTGTCGGGGGGAACAAGCATGCTGTGTGGGGCCTCTGGGGGGCCCATGGGAGAATCACAGGCCAGCTAGTGAGGTGTGGGAGGCAAACAGTGTCCCTTCCGCATGTAACTTCTCTCCTGTCCGGACACAGCTCCTGGCTTCCCTACCCACTTCATCCTGTGGGCATGCACTGAGCACTGCACACCACAAAACGCATGTGGTCTGATCATCAAGCTCTAAGCGCAGGCAGAAGCAGCAGTCATACTCAATCATCGCACTCAATCATCGCACTCAGTCATTGCGTGGAAATCTCACTTCTTCCAAACAAAATTGTGTTCCAGCAGGTCCTGAGGCACAGGCAGGTGGCATAACTAGGGGCAGCAGCTCCCCCTGCCTTGGCGCCACTGCATTGCCTCTGTTCTCCTGGGAAGCTCCCAAGCACCGCGAATGAAGAGGAGCACCAGCCCTCAGCTCGGGAGCACCGACCCTTGGCTTGCACACAGCGCTGCCTCATGAGCTGCAGCAATGGGAAGTGCTCCATGAAGAAGTGTCTCTGACGACAACTGGTAAAGAGAAATCATACCAGGAGGCAAAATTCTGAGCAGGACACTTGGCCGTCCACATTGTCCAGATGGGCAGAGATATGGGTCTGTATTGATTTAGAGGCAGTAGTCTCCATTTTGCCCTTATAACAAGGACTTGGAAAGCACAGAGCAGGGGCGAAATAAGAGGGGATGTCGGGGCTCAGGCTGAGCAGAGTGCAAGCCCATCTGTGCCCACATGGATGCTCGCCACAGGGTCTCAGTTCCAAAGAGGCTCTCAGAAGACCTGCCCTGCGGATGCCAGGGCTCCCGCAGAGGGCCTGGTGTATGTCGGCATGTGCCAGTGTGTGCTTTGCAGGGTACCTCCTCCACGCTCCAGGTTTATTACCTTTTCCTTTTGCGTCTCCACGCGGGGGTGGCAGCTGCTTCCCATGGTAACTAAGATCTGTGTTTCCTCCCTGGATGAAATCCCCGCTTTCTGGAGCACAGGCACACTTAGTACAGGTTTGGTTCTAGATCACCACGATAACATTAATATTGCAAAAAGAGAGTCACATGAATTTTTTGGTCTCCCAGTGCATGTAAAAGTTACACTGACACTATAATGCAGTCGAGTAAGTGTCCAAAAACATTATGTCTAAAAAACTATTGGGAATATCTTGATTTTAAAATACTTTATTACTAAAGAATACTAACAATCACCTGACCCTTCAGAGAGTTGTCATCTTTTTGCTGGCGGAGGGTTTTGCCTCAATGTTGATGGCAGCTGACTGATCAGGTGGCAGCTACTGAAGGATGGAGTGGCAATGGCAGTTTCTCAGACAAAAATGAAGTTTTCTGCATCTACTGACTCTTCCTTTCATGAAAGATTTCTCCAGCACGTGATGCTATTGGACAGCACTTTATGCACAGCAGAACTTCTTTCAAAATTGGAGTCAGTCCTTTCAAACCCTAACACTGCTTTATCAACCAGGCTTACATAATATTCTAAATCCTATGTTATCATTTCAACAGTGCTCACGGCATCTTCACCAGGAGTACATTCCATCTCAAGAAACCACTTGCTTTGCTCATCCTTGCTTTGCTCATCCTTGAGAAGCAACTCCTCATCCATTCGAGATTGATGGTGAGATTGTAGCAATTCAGTCCCATCTTCAGGCTCCACTTCTAATTCTAGTTCTCTTGCTATTTCTACCACAACTGCAGTGACTTTCTCCATGGAAGTCTTGAACCCCTCAAAGTCGCCCACAAGGGCCAGAGTCAACTTCCCCCATTAACTTCCTATTAATGTCAGTATTTTGACCACCTCCTGGGAATCACAAATGTTCTTAATGGCATCTAGAATGGTGAATCCATTCTAGGTTTTCAATTTACTATGCCAAGACCCATCAGAGGAATCACTGTCAGTGGCAACAGTCTTAAGACATGTATTTCTTAAATAGTAAGACTTGAAAGTTGAAATTACTCCTTGATCCATGGGTTGCAAAATGAATCCTGTGCTAGCAGGCATGAAAACAACATTCGGCTCCTTGGTACCACCCCTTCAGAGCTCTTGGGTGACAAGGTGCATTGCCAATGGACAGTAATTTTCAAAAGAATCTGTCTCTGAACAGTAGGTGTCAACAGGGGGCTTAAAATATTCACTAAACCATGCTAGGAACAGATGTGCTGTCATCCAGGCTTTGTTGTTCCATTTATAGAGAATAGGCAGAGTAGATGTAGCATCATTCTTGAGAGGCCTAGGTTTTTTCAGAATGGTAAATGAGCATTGGCTTCAACTTAAAAGTCAACAACTCCATTAGCCCCTAATGAGAGTCAGCCTGTCCATTAAAGCTTTGAAGCCAAGCTTTGACTTCTCTTTTGCTATGAAAGTCCTGGATGGCTTATACTCTTCGAATATAAGGCATTTCATTGACATTGAATATCTGTCGTTTAGTGTTCTGAAGTGTTCCCCCTTCATCAATGATCTTAGGCAGATCTTCTGGAGAACTTGCTGCTCCACTTTGCGCTCTTATGCTATGGAGATGGCTTCTTTCCTCCAACCTCAGGAATCAACCTCTGCTAGCTCCCAACTTTTCTTCTGCAGCTTTCTCACTCCTCTCAGCCTTCATGCAATAAAGAGAGTTGGGGTCTTGCTCTGGATTAGGCTTTGGCTTAAAAGAATGTTGTGCATGTTTGGATCGTCTATCCAGACCACTGAAACTTTCTCCATTATCAGCAATAAGGCTGTTTGGCTTTCTTATCATTTGTGTGTTCATTGGAGCAGCACTTTTAATTTCCTTCAAGAACTTTCCCTTTGCATTCACAACTTGGCCAACTGGTGTGCAAGGCCCAGATTTTGGTCTACTTCAGCTTTTGGCTGAGGCTTGGCTTCCTCACTAAGCTTAATCATTTCTAGCTTTTGATTTAAAGTGAGAGATGTTCCTTTCATTGAACACTTAGAGGCCATTACAGGGTTATTAATTGGCCTGACTTCAATATCATTGTTCTCAGGGAATAGAGAGGCCTGAGGAAAAGGAGAGACATGGGGAAACTGCCAGTTGATGGAGCACTCAAAACACACACAGATTCACTTTGCCATCTTACATGGGCATGGCTCGTGGAGCCCCCAAACAATAACAATAGGAACATCAAAGACCACTGACCACAGAGCATCACAACAGATACAATAATGATGAAAAAATGTGAAATATTATGAGATTACCAAAATGTGCCACAGAGTGGGACGTGCTGTTGAAAGTTGGCACATGTAATTGAAAAAATGGGGCCAATAGACTTGATGGACACAGGGTTGCCACAAACCGTCCATTTGCAAAAGATACAACGTCTGCGCAGCACAATAAAGCCCAGTGCAATAAGATGAGGTGCCCCTGTATCTAGAGTGGTTTCTTGACCTTGACTGACTAAGTCTCCTAGAATCTACACTACTGGCGACATCATCCACTGACATGAGCAATTCAGAGAACACAGTTTAGACTGTGCTGCTTTTGAGATGTCAGAGCTATCTAGGCGAAAACAGCTACCAGGCAGTGTGATATTGTTATGGGAAGCCCAGGGATGGAAGTAAAGGTTTAGGATTTTTTTTTTTTTTTTTTTTGAGACGGAGTCTCGCTCTGTCTCCCAGGCTGGAGTGCAGTGGCCGGATCTCAGCTCACTGCAAGCTCCGCCCCCTGGGTTTACGCCATTCTTCTGCCTCAGCCTCCCAAGTAGCTGGGACTACAGGCGCCCGCCACCTCGCCCGGCTAGTTTTTTGTATTTTTTAGTAGAGACGGGGTTTCACCATATTAGCCAGGATGGTCTCGATCTCCTGACCTCGTGATCCGCCCGTCTCGGCCTCCCAAGTGCTGGGATTACAGGCTTGAGCCACCGCGCCCGGCCGGTTTAGGATTATTTTACCTTACAGTATCTTTATTCACATTCTCTTTCATGTATCAATAGATTCTAGGACTTTGGATTCTAGCAATACAGCTAATTCTGAAAAAAAAAAAAAAGGCTCTCTAAAATACTTAGATATATTTTTAAAGGCATAGCTATGCTTTCAGGGAAGTGAAGAATATGACTGAGAGCAAACAGTAAAGCTGTTGTTGAAAACAAAATGATAAACCATGGTTACCCTTCAACTTTGGCCTCTGTTAGGAACCTAAAGGCCACACACAGCACAGGAAAGTAAGCTTTTGGTCCACAAAAGGTAAAGAGGGGATACTAGGACCTCTGCAAAAACCCAGGCTCCTTAAAACCCACATCCTCATTACAGGCATGAGCTAGAAAACATTATTCTCCAGCTGGCATGCATAGAAAAATGTCAAAAACAAAAACAAAAAACACTTGTTTATCTCAGCTATGGCTCTTATAAAAAATAGAGTCTACGTTGAGAACCTGAAAACTGCATTGATCCTTACAAAAGTTTGAGTTTGAATTTACTGGTGTGGTCCACGAAATCTTAAGCCAAGAATCTAACTTAAAGAAGTCCTGGGTTTTGGGCCACCCTGGACATTTTCCGAAACAAATGAGAATCGTCTCTGGCACCCACAGGCCAGCCCCTTGGAGGCCCCATGGACTTAGAGCAGCCTGATAGGAGCCTGTGACCCAGGACAAACCCATGAAGACAGTGGCCTGAATGAGGGCAGGCCCAGAGGACAGAGCAAATTAACATTCCAATGACTTCAGATACTAGAATCGCAATGTTCAAAGAAATAAAAGCCGGATTATGAGCAGGCAACAAAAGACTATCACAATTTACCAAGAATCTTCCTAAAAAAATTAAATAAGCACCTTAGGAGGTAGTTTTTATAAATCAGCATTATATACCTGGCAACGATCATGTCAGAAATTAATTAACACCCCTCACTCCAAAAAATCTTCATCCCTTCATTCTTTGGAAATCTGATGATTTTCTGACTGATGTATTTAGGTTTCCAATATTTTTTCCCAGACTGAAATATCAAAAATGCGCTCTTATAAAAATAGTCAATCAATTTATCTGTAAAAACATATTTGTCAGTAAATACTGGCAAGAGGTGGGAATAGTCTGTCACCTTGAGCCCAACGAGGAAGCGTGGGATGCAGGGATGCAGGGCCAAATGCACATCCCAGCAGGCAAGGTCGGAGTCTCCGCTTGTGGTCTGCCGGCTGGGATCCTGGGCAAGGTGTTGCTTACAGTCCCTAAGCCTCAGTCTCCCTAACTGCAAAATGTAGACAGATATCAATGCTTCTCTTCTGGGGATTTTTAAAATATTAAATGAGGTGGAAATGAATGCACATATCACACAGCCCAGGAGATAAGGTAGACACTCAACAGAAGCGAGTTTAAAGAAGGTGTGGAATGGTGAACGCCCAGGCACGAGGGTCGGGACAGCGGCCTGCTCATCTGTGCGACTTCAGGAGGCTGCTCTGCTGACCCGATGCGCAGAGCTGTGAGGTGAACCAGCACTAGGATGCGATGTTATACACAATCTGGGAGTTTAGGTGCGTTCCATCACACACCATACGACTCACTGCAATCAAACACCTCTCACTTATATCCATGTCTTGGACTAAAAAGAAGCCACAGGACCTCATCCTCTTACTAGTCACCATAGCGCAGCCTGGAGTCTACCAGCTGCAGTTTTGCAAGTAGCTTTTTGTAAGGACAGTGAAAAGAAAAATAAATGTTACTATTTATCTTTCTACTTTTATGTATTTGTATGATTTCTATGGAGCCCATTCTGGTTCACCATTTTCTTGTAATCACCTTAGAAGAGGAAAGGGATGCATTGTGGTTTATGCCTTTCTGATTCTTTAACTGAGGGAAAAGGGGAGATGCAGCAGTAATTCCAAAACTTTCTTCCTTCCACACTGACCGCTCTGCGTAACCCCTTTAAACCTGAGTCCAGAGCCTCACAGGTTGCAAAGCACCTTGGTGGTTACCCACAGTTACAGACAAGTCAACAAAACCTCAAGGAGGCTCCACGCTCCTCACAAACACAGAGGAACTCGGACCCGGCCTCCCAACTCCTCGCCCAGCCTCGTTCTCATCCTCCAGGTGCCTCGAGGCGGCATCTCAGACTTCACACATGAGCCACACCCTGGCATGAGGAACAGGGTGGGCCGCAGGTGAGTGGCCCTGGGCAGACTGGCCCTGCCTCCCTGCTTGTCTCCCCCAACTTGAATCTAACCTGCTCCAGGGGAAGAGGGGCTCTGGCCAACTTGCTCACAACCCTGACCACACCTGCAGACGGGAAGGGCTCAAGGCTGCGAGCAAATGAGGTTGCCTTGTCTAAGTCAGCTGCAAGTATCCGCTCTGATTTTAACATCAGCAGACTGTTTTGTTCAGGGGAAACTCTTTCCTTCACTTCCATGAGAGGTCACTGGTATGGCTTCCACGATGTGGCTCCTAGAGGTGGTGGTACCCAGGGGTACATGGCCAGTGCCACACTGAAAGCCTTGCAGGGCACTCAAGGAGAGGCAGCTCCTCTCAGCTCCCGGACATGAGAAGCTGCACGCCCAGGCTGGAGGTCTGAGCACGAGGAGCCAGTGCCACCCGCGCCTCCTCCTGTGGTCACTTCCAGGTGCCGCCTGTGCGGCTGCCGCTGCTGGACGCTCTTCCTCCCCTTGATCTCCCTCCTTCTGGTGTCTCATCCTCTGTCCCGGCCTCCAGCTTGGGGTGCTGTCTCTACGTGGTCCTCCGGGAGAACCCAAGCACCATACCCACCCCCATCCCACATAAAGCCATGTTCCCTGGGCACAGCACCCTGTCCTTGCCTTCATGGTTGGAATGTACGCCACACTGCCTTGTCTTTCTGTACTCAAGGTCTGGCTCCCACTGTTGAGTGAATACAAACATCCACTCAACAACTTGAAAATCAGGGAAGTCCGATTTATCTTCTGGGCCCAACAGTGCCCTCTGGTTGTGGTGGCCGGGACCTGCCCTGCTTCTCGGTGTCCCTCCAGGAAGGCTGGAGATTTGTTTATAGAAATCCAGCGAGAGTGCACGTTTCCCGAGAACGTAGGGCGAGTTAGCGAGCGCTTCTCAAAAGACGGAAGTCTTCATTATGAAAGGTAAACAGATCCAGGGATTAGGCGCCTGGGAATACTGACATCTGTTTCATGAAAAGGTAAAGCAAAGCAAAACGATGGAAAAAGGCGCAGAGAAGAGAGCGATTGGAGTGGTGAGAGGAAAAAATTGAGGGAAAATTTGGAAATGTAGTCAGCAGCTCCAGAAAGTCACTATTATCACACGACACTCATGAGCAACACCCATGTATACAGGAACGCGGGCCTGGAAGGGCTCAGTAGGTCCTAACCAGCTCCCTTCAGATGGTCAAGGCGAAAACAGCTTGACATTCATTACATTACAACAGGCAATGCTGAATATTCTTATTTTTACCTGTCCAACCATCCCAAATTAAAATTTTATGTTGAAACTTGATTCTGAAACACATTATTTGAATTTTCCATATCTTTTCAAATGTAACTGTGTGTATTTCAAATTCCTATAGATAGATCAGAGAGGAAAAACAGAAACAAAAAATAGTTTTCAAAAAATGAGAGATTAAAACCAAAGTTTCTGCAGGATTGTAGAGACCCTTTTTTTTTTCTTTTTTTCTTTTTTGAGACAGAGTCTCTCTCTGTTGCCTGGGCTGGAGTGCAGTGGCGCGATCTCAGCTCACTGCAAGCTCCGCCTCCCGGGTCCAGGCCATTCTCCTGCCTCAGCCTCCTGAGTAGCTGGGACCACAGGCGCCGCCACCTCGCCCGGCTAGTTTTTTTGTATTTTTTTAGTAGAGACAGGGTTTCACTGCGTTAGCCAGGATGGTCTCGATCTCCTGACCTTGTGATCTGCCCGCCTCGGCCTCCCAAAGTGCTGGGATTACAGGCTTGAGCCACCGCACCCGGCTGGTAGTAACCCTTTGTAAGCACTGGAGGGGCTCACATGAATGGAACTGAGTGTTAGGTGGAAATACCAAGTTCAAATGCCAGGATGCTTTAAAAGGGACACCGCGTATGTGGAAATGGGAATTTTATATTCAATGCTACAAAAATGTTCACTGATGAGAGCCAGTTGGTGCAGCCATCAGGTGAAGGGGGAATCCCTGCAAAGATCAAATAAATAAGTTTATGAAAATTCTAGGACGAACCAGCCAACAGGAGCCAAGTCAGCTCCCCGCTGGGTTGGTGTCGGCAGCCATCAGCAGCCCCGGGCCTCCATCTGGTGGGGGCACTGCCCCTCCGTGCAGCTTGCACAGAGGCCTGAAGACGGACAGCTCTGTGGACATGGCTAGCAGCTGCCCTGGACTGAACATGCTTTTACCCTCAGACCACGTGAGGAAATCTGTCTTTCCAGCCTTCTGTGTGGAGCAAACAAAAAACACAGCCCCACAGGCTTCAGTGAACCCGGCGCTTCCTTTCTTGTGCTCCCTCTTCACTCCCTCCCACCTGGTGCATACTAAACATACCCAGATTGCGGTCTCTGTCTAGTTAGTCATCCCGTTCATTCCCTCGTGTTTAACCTTGAAACCCGACTGCCAACGTGCCGACATCGGTGCCTACAGACGGCCGTACGGGCTGCTGCGCCGGCTCCTGGCAGGGTGTGTGCTTTGATGGGCTCTGGGGGCAGAGCCAGCTGGCGGCGGCGACTCCGTTGCCCAGGGAACAGCCACTGAAGTGTGCGCTCCCGAGTCTGCACCAGGCCGGCGCCTGTCGCCATGCTGGCTGAACCTCTGCGCTGCAGGGGCTGTGCCCGGTGGGTGCCCATTAGTGCTCTCCGTGCTCCAGGAACAAGGAGCAGGTCCAGAGGCCCCGCTCTTCCCACTGACAAACGGGCTTGCCTTGCTGCCTTATTAATGACTATGCCACTCTCACCACCCAAACAAAATGCACAGAGTAGGAGGAAAGAATTAGCTTCGAGGAGGTGCTCTTACTATTTTTAGACAATGCCTGTCAGCTACAGAGCAGTGGAGTAGCCCTGCATACCTAGCGGTGATCTGTCCTTTTACGGAACGCAAACTCGGCTTTGTTTCACTTATTGATTCCGCTTCCAATGCCCCCCAACCCAATTTAGTCTTCCCCATTTTTGCAGTCCTCATTTGGAGAAGAAATGTGCCAGTCCGTGCCACTTTGAGGAATCAGGGGAAGGCCAGATGCCCCACCCCTCGGCTCCCACTGCCATCACAGTGATGAGGCTCTCCTCGGGCAGGGGCATCCTAAGAGGGTCCATGCAGCAGATGCGCCTCTCAGCACCACCATGCCAGGCTGGCCTCCTTCCCTACACCAGCAGCACAGCACACCAGTCCAAGCAGCCAAGTGACACCGTGCCAACAAACATGGAGGCACCCAAGGGGCTCTGAACAACCAGGCCCAGCTCCCTCCCCAGCCACCCCTCCTGGCAGGTGGCCAGGCCACTCCTATCTCTTCACTCTGCAACCCATGCGGAGAGAGAAGCTGCTACCTCAGCATTGCCTGCAATGGCACAAGAGGACTCAGGAGCTCACACCCAAGTGATGTGCCACATTCCCGGCACACTGGCCAAAACTCGCCATGCCTTCCCCCAGCTGCAAAGGACGCCCAGAAGGACAGGACAGCCAGATACCAGAGAGCGCCACTAATTAAAGAAGGAGAGAAAAGACAAGGGAAACCTGCTGGGCACAGAGGCTCACATCTGTAATCCCAGCACTTTGGGAGGCCAAAGGAAGGAGGATCATTTGAGGTCAGGAGTTCGAGACCAGCCTGGCCAACGTGGTGAAATCCCGTCTCTACTAAAATACAAAAATTAGCCAGGTGTGGTGGTGACTGTCTGTAAATCCCAACTACTCAGAGGAGGCTGAGGCAGGAGAATCACTCAAACTCAGGAAGCAGAGGTTGCAGTGAGCCAAGATTGCGCCATTGCACTCTAGCCTGGGCGACACAGCGAGACTACATCTCAAAAAAAAAGAAAGAAAGAAAGACAAAGGAAAAGGGAAAACCACCTGAGGAAATACAAGGGAGCACTACAAGGCCCGGGTTGTCTCCCCAAGACACAGGCCAGGAAGCAGACAGTGCACAAATGGGAGAGCCCACAGGCACAGAAGGCTGAGTGAGCCATGGCTGCACGTAAGCTAGGCAGCATGGAGACAGGGCCGGAGTCCGGGTCCTGTGTGCGGAAAGCGAAACAGAACCAAAATGTACTCCATTTCTATTACGTGCCAGCACTTTGCATTCTTCAGCCAATCGAACCTCACTCCACGAAGCAGCTGTCATTTCCATTCTGTTGATGAGAAATGTCGGGGGCAGAGAGCAGTTCACTTCTCAGGACACAGCAACTCAAATGGAGCCAGGATTCCAACTCAGGTCTGCCCAACTCCAAATCCATTTCCCCGTGTCATGATCCTGCCTTTCCGCTTGTGGCAGGAAGGAGCGCATAGTCGGGAAAGGGGGCCCGCCAGCAGCAGTCAGAGGAAGAGAAGGTGGCTCTGGGAGGAGAGAGTGCAGACGACCTGGGGTAGATCCCGCTGAGGTCGCCCTGAGAAGGTAAAGCGGGCGTCAGAACCACATGACCCAGCAATTCTCCCCCAGAAAGAACAGACGCGTAGGTATGGATTTTCAAGTGTTGTACAAGGGCAAGATATTGAAAGCCAATGGTCCCCAACGGAGAATCGGTTAAATACACAGGGACACGTCAAATCACCACGGAAAATGTCCTCGTGAAAAACAGCTTCACGCTCCGTCTCGAGGCAGGCCAGACAGTCCCCCGAGGTCAGCGAACCTGCGGCCCTCACTGCCCCTGTCTCCACACAAACCAGAGACCCCCAGCCCAGGAGGAGAACATGGGACAGGGCAGGGGAGAAGCAGGCTCCAAGCACACCCTGGAGCAAACCTCAAAGTCAGGGCTGGGGTCAGAATGGGGGCCAGGAAACAGAGTCAACGCCCTCCCACCCCACCACCCCCACCCCCCAGGCCCTGGCTGTGGTGAACAGGAGCAGCAACACCCGCTGCCTGCCCAGCTGCAGCGAGCGAGCACCGGCCACGGCCCCACAGCCTCTGCTTCTATTAAGGCTCAGGGTCAATTAAATACCAAGTGTTGGGGACTGAGCACTTCTAGCTTCAAAACAAGAGTTTGCTTGTTTTCTTTCTTGCTTGCTCCATTAAGAATTAAAGGGTTGGGGCCGGGCGCGGTGGCTCAAGCCTGTAATCCCAGCACTTTGGGAGGCCGAGACGGGCGGATCACGAGGTCAGGAGATCGAGACCATCCTGGCTAACACGGTGAAACCCCGTCTCTACTAAAAAATACAAAAAACTAGCCGGGCGAGGTGGCGGGCGCCTGTAGTCCCAGCTACTCGGGAGGCTGAGGCAGGAGAATGGCGTGAACCCGGGAGGCGGAGCTTGCAGTGAGCTGAGATCCGGCCACTGCACTCCAGCCTGGGCGACAGAGCGAGACTCCGTCTCAAAAAAAAAAAAAAAAAAAAAAAAAAGAATTAAAGGGTTGGAGTCCAAAGAAAGCTCTGCCGACCACACGGAGGCAAAGCTTGAGAGGCGTTGGCGAAGCCTCAGCTTCTGACGTTGCACAAGAGTTACTAACACACGGAGCAGAAGTCACCGACTATCTCCGGGACCCTCGCACAGAGCAGAAGTCACCGACTGTCTCCGGGACCCTCGCACAGAGCAGAAGTCACTGACTGTCTCCAGGACCCTCGCATAGAGCAGAAGTCACCAACTGTCTCTGGGACCCTCACCTTGGAAGCAGTGCCCTGCCCTGAGGACACAGGGCAGCCGCCTGTAGGTGTTCCAGCTGTGGCTCCATCTTCCTAGCCGAGAGCCAACGCCAGTTGCAGCAACTGGGAGCGAACAAACCTTCCCAGGACTCCAGCTTTTTCCAGCTAAGCCCCCAGGCACATGGAGCAGACACAAGCCACACCTGCTATCCCTGCCTGATTCCCGACCCTCAGAACTCACGAGCAGCACAAAAGGTTGTTTTTATGCTAATAAAAACAAATAGGTTGGCCTCATTTACAAACGCAGGGTGATTCGACAACTGCTGTCACTGTGTCTGCCTGTGTATGATGCGTGCACACGCCGTTCCTGTGTAAAATGTGTTGCCATGACATGGCCTCCATTCATCTCCAGGTATCAAGCGCCAGATTCCGGGAAGCCCCAGGAGTGGGCCCAGAAGGAGCAGGGCCGAGGATCCCCGGGGTGGGGACCATTCTACCAGGCATGTCCTGGGGACATGGTAAGACCGAGGGGTGAGGGACACTTGGTGTCCGTGACAGGGAAAGGCTGAGGCATCAGGCTCGGCTGTGTCTACCTTGGTGACTCTGGAAGCATTTTCAGAAGCACATGTCGTATGTCATAGGCAGTGTGCTCCAGGGGAGCAGCGGATCTCACAGTCCAGAGTGCCCCACAGAGCACCTGAGACTGGCTGGCAGAACACAGGCACCAATGCCCCGGAGGAACAAGCCAGCCCCTGCATCCCCACGTGCCGAGTCCATCCTCCAGCAGCTCCGAGAGGCGGAGCTATCAATTTCACATACAGACAAGGAAACCAAGGCTCGGAGAGTTGAAGCCACCATCCAAGAATACACCAGAGTGCTGGCTGGCAGAGGGGGCGGTGGAGAGCAGATCATACCTAGACCCAGCTGCAGCACCAAGCTCGTTCACCACGCTCTAGAAAAGTCATTCACCACGCTCCAGAAAGCTCGTTCACCACACTCTAGAAAGGTCATTCACCACGCTCTAGAAAGCTCATTCACCACGCTCCAGAAATCTCATTCACCATGCTCCAGAAAGCTCATTCACCACACTCTAGAAAGCTCATTCACCATGCTCCAGAAAGTTTGTTCACCATGCTCCAGAAAGGTTGTTCACAATGCTCCAGAAAGTTCACTCACCATGCTCCAGAAAGCTCCTTCAGCATGCTCTAGCCCCTACGGACCTAGGCAGTGGAGGGGCTGAGGTCGTGTGCAGAGGGTACTGAGTAAGGAGTAGGCTGCTTGCACCAAGGGGTAAGTGCCATGAGAGCTCTTCGTGGCCCCTCACACGGTTCCCTCTCCTCCCTGCAGCCCAAGTCTGCTGTAGGTAAGGTTGTCACGGGGTACGTCCTGACGGGGTGGCTTTTCGGCGGGTGGGAGCAGCGGGTGAGGCAGGGTCACAGTCTCCCACCGCCACCTGGGACCTCGGCACGTGCTTGTCCTGCCGCCCTTCAGATGCTGTTCTGGAAGCAGGTGTGCTTTTTCCAACCCCTGCCCCTCTGCTAGCGTGGAGGTCTTCCAAAACGCAGGCCACCCTCGTACCTCAAGACGAGAAAGAAATCCAAACACTGAACCCAAAGCAAGTTTTGGGACTCTAGCAGTTTAGGACATTGTCATTGATACTATCCAAGTTCTTCGAAAGTGACCACAGGGCGAACAAGGAGGTGACGTGAAATACCACATTACAGCTGAACATGAGTGTCGTGTGGCTGGGGCTGCTGGGGTATCCAGAAAGTTCTTTTGCTTCTCTGACTGGTGGCAGAGTGAATGACAGTTATTAATGATGTAAGAACCCAAGCCAGGAAGAAAAGCACTTCCGGGGACAAAACCAGGGGGTCACCGTGGCCCTTACAGAGTAGATGCGGCTGGAATCTGTTGCTAAGCAACAGCCCTCCCCGTTCCTCGGGTATCCACTGCTGGACTTCGCCAAACGTGAGGATCCCGAGACAAGCCTGACCTTCCACCAAGCCCAGGAAACACTGCTCAGCAGGCCCCGTCAGACGTGGCAGCATCAGACGGCGCACAGCCTGGGACAGAGGACAGATGCGCGCACGCAGTGGCCATGACACGGGGGAATGGGGATGAAACCAGATTCTGGTGCACCAGCCATTCCTGCATGGGATGGGCAGGAGGGCCGGGTGGTGGCCTTGGCAACGCCCACAGGCCCCAGCAGCCCTGGCCCCACAGGCCCCCAGGGGAGCCCCACCCTGCATACAGCCTCCAAGTGCCTGCAGGGCCGCATCTCCCGCAATTAAAATGCAGGCTTTCAAATCCACGGCGCTCACGCACTGCTCAGCTTTCTGGAGTTTTAATTGCCCATTTGCTTTCTTCCTGGCAACAGAACTGCTCTATTAATATCTCCCCACCGGTTTCAGGGGAGAGGGGAGACAAGGGAGGATTCGTTTCCATATTAATTGGCAAACCTCTTTGCAGCCTGCTTCCTGCACCTCTCAGGGCTCGCTCTTCCTGTCTCTTTCTTCTCAATCATTTCGCTGTCACTCTCTTCTCTCTGGGTGATCCTCTCAATTGTGGTTTTAAAACAAAGAATGCCGAGCTCAGGGTTTTCTTTCTCTCTGTCCAGAGGATGCTGCGTGTGACCCAGGGACCCAGAGTATGTTGTCGGATCTCGAATGCCTCCAAAAATGACAGAAGGAACAGTCTCGTCCTCTGTGGGAGAAGGGCAATGGCAGACCCAAAACCGAACGGAGGGACCCTGGGACCCTGGGAGCCCTGCCCTGCTCCCCACTCTACACCAGCCTCCCGGGCCCTGCTCCCCACTCTACACCAGCCTCCCGGGCCCTGCTCCCCACTCTACACCAGCCTCCCGGGCCCTGCTCCCCACTCTACACCAGCCTCCCGGGCCCTGCTCCCCACTCTACACCAGCCTCCGGGCCCTGCTCCCCACTCTACACCAGCCTCCCGGCCCTGCTCCCCACTCTACACCAGCCTCCCGGGCCCTGCTCCCCACTCTACACCAGCCTCCCGGGCCTGCTCCCCACTCTACACCAGCCTCCCGGGCCCTGCTCCCCACTCTACAACCAGCCTCCCGGGCCCTGCTCCCCACTCTACACCAGCCTCCCGGGCCCTGCTCCCCACTCTACACCAGCCTCCCGGGCTTCCGCTTGTGTGCTGGCTCCCTCAGTCTCCCTCAGTCTCCCTCCCGGCTTGTAAACGAGGCATGCCCAGACCCATCCATGACCCTGTCTCCCTATGTGCATTAGTCTAAAATGAGCCCCAGGGCTTTGAATCCCATGGAGTGTGCCAACAGCACCCAATTCACATGTCCCACGCTCACCTCCCCGACACAGGCTCCCAGAGCCACCAGCTTCAGCAGACGAGTAGACGCATGATATGCAATTAACACGTCGTGTCCAAACCTGAATGCCAGCGGCCCCCAGCCTCATCCTTCCCGGGGCTTCCCATCTCAACAGGCAGCATCAGCACTACACGCTTGCTCAGGACACAAGATACTGGCCCCACCTTGATCCATGCCTCTCATCATGACCACTGTGTCCTTTGTCATGGCCTCCAGGGTGAATGCCCCAGTTCCAGCTGCCACGGTCGCTCACAGGACCACACAATGCCTTCTGATGGGTCCTGCATGGCTCCTGGCTAAGACCCGGCTGGTATCTCCTTCCCAGCCACTTGTTTCTCCTTTATCCCATTGCACAAGTTACACATTTTCTTTTGTACTTAGCATTGTCTGTCCCCCGCCAAGCCTGCAGGTTACAAGGGCAAGGTGTGTAGATGGTGGATGCTACAGGCCCAGCATACAGGGCAGTGCCTGGCACAAGACAGTGGCTCGTCTCGCTCACCCGGATGCAGCCCCCAGGCCTAGAATTGCTGCTTGGAGCAGAAGAAGATGCACAATGAAGGGTGGTGGATGCGTGATTACCCCGTGTTATATGAAGTACACAAAAGATTATGAGACACATAACACCTTTTAAATGCAAAAGAACACAAAAATAAGAGTCCTTTTTCAAGATGGTATTTTACCACTAAAATGTGACAGTGGTTGGGTGAGGAAGGGTTGGAATTGGGAGAGTCAAAAGTTCCCAGGAACCTAAGCCACAATCAAGAGAAAAATCTCCCTGAAGAAGTGGCGGCGGCAACCAGCTGTAGCTTATACCTATTTAGGGATTTTTCCTTAAAAAACACAGGCTCAGTCTTTGTAATGAGTCTTGCCACTTGGCCATCCGTAGAATTCATCCGGCCATGAATTTAGGGGACGCCATGGTTCTCCAAGGAGGAGGGTGCTGGGTGCAGGTGGCGGGGGTGTGGCAGCGAGGGACTACGTTCTCCTCACTGAGCAGGCAGCTGCGCCTGACCACTTCAGTGGGGCTGGGCACACTCGCTGTGACAGGAGAGGTCCCACGACATGGACCGTCTGTCATCTGGGTCTTTCGCGAATCAACCAGCACTAACTGCCATCAGATTGCACGTGTCAGCACACACAGACGGTGCTTCTGTCGCAGCCCAAGCAACGCGAGAGGAACACAGAAAATCTGCTTTATCTCCTGGTGCTCCAGGCCAGGACTGAGAGAAAGAGGCCAGAGTGGGACGGACTCGTCACATTCCACGGGCCAGCCCTCAGTTTTCTGATGAGGAAGTAATATGGGTCTAATCTGGCTTCTGCCCAAGTCCCTAAGAGATTCCCCTACCGCTGGCATCGATGAGGATACCCCGAGGAACATACCTCAGACGCGAGGCTGGATGTCAGCCCCATGGCAGCAGGGATGCCCGGGGGTCAGTCAGAACACCCAGAATGAAGCTACAGATACACCCAGTATCACAACACACACAACTGGAGGTCAAGAATTCAATTCTGTTGTAATTAGGACATACATCAGTGCAAAGTGGGCTATCATCCTATATGAAGAGTACACGATTCTACCGTGTATCCAAATCCATGTATCAGGCTGCACACAGTTCTGCCGTGTACCCGAATCCACATAGTGGGCTGCACACACAGTTCTGCTGTGTACCGGAAACCACGTAACGGGCCACACACACAGTTCTGCCATGTACCTGAATCCACGTAGCGGGCTGCACACACGGTCCTGCCATGTACCCAAATCCATGTTTTAGACTATGCTGGGTGCTGAACACTTGGAACTCAAAACTATCTGCTTTCAAAAGGAGTCTAAGAGAGATGGCTAGTTGTTAAATGCATTATGATATAGATCAAAATTATAGCAAAAAAGTCATATTTAAAATTTCATCTAAACGGAAAGCATACCTCCTAAAAAAAAGTGGTTTTAAATTCAATCTGCATCCATTTGTCTTGAGTAGGGAACACATTCAAGTCGTCTATGGGGTGATGCCCTGAGGAAGTGTGGCTAAGAAACTCACCCAGGCACATTCCATACTTTCTCTCATTTAATCTGTATAATGGACGTGGAAGTTATTACCTTTTTATATCATTGTATCGTTACCACTTTATAAAGAGCAAACCAAAGTTCTCAAATATCAACCTTACTGCCGTTTTCCTGATTTTCTTGGAGAAACACAATGCTACATAAAGGTAAGTTGGTCACCTTTGCGTGACCACGGCAATGTCACAGCAAGTGGCACAGCTGGATGCTGTCGGCCAAAAGCCTGTCTGTGTCCTGGTCCTGTGGCCATCAGGGGCCCCGCTGGGCCATCCACTCCAGGGGCACCATGCACATGTGCTCGCCACAGGGCCACATGCAGCCTATGTCTGCTGACCCTCCTGCCACACACGCTGTGCTCTGTGAGGAAGGCTGAAGAGTTTCCCATTCTGGCTGCATGCTAACATCACTCGGGAATGAACCTGCTAACATCTGGGGCCCTGTTGGGAAATATTCTGGGTCAAGGTGAGGCCTGCAGCACTGGAACTTTCCCTAAGTCCTCAGGTGACTCTGATGCGCAGCCAGACTGGGACCCAGTCCGTTAAGTGGCTGACCGGTCATTTATGTTAACGGTTTGTCATCTTCAAGTGCCTTTCATAGAATACTCGTCCAATAAAGACCATGAGCCTCACAGGCCCCAGATACTTCCCCCATGCTCACCACGCTGTGGGGGGCACAGCCCCCCGTAGCTCACAGACGGCCGGCTCTGTGCACCTCACGAGTACCTCTCCTTAATCCCCAGAGCGATCTCCAGATAGGTGCTGCTGTCCCTCTTTTACAAGGAATGAGTCGAAGTCTAAGACACCTCCCCAAAGCCATACAGCCTCCATGCCAGAGCTGGGACTCAAATCCAGGTATGTCTGACGCTGACGTCTGTGCTGCCTGAGGCACGCAGCCTGGTGTGATGAACAGGTAACCACCACCAAAAAGCTCTCATCTACATTACGGCAATTTCTGCCAAAATGATGCCAGTAGTATGTGGAAGATTAAAATAATGTCGATTTCTTTATAATGAATTCAACTGTTACTGAAAATAATGAGACGTGAGGCAGAGAGCAAAAATGTTTTGCAAAAAAAAAAAAAAAAAACTAAAACTAAATATAAACTTTAGTGGCTAGGTCTAAAAAAAACTGTCATTTGCAGAAAACGAGGAAGGGAGAGAGAATGTTCCTTTTCCACATTAAACAAAATAAGCCTTGCTACCCCGGCCCCATGAAGCCTTTCCATGCAGACCCTGGCCCAGGCCTGAGCTCTTCTGCACCCACGTGGGTCCTCCCAAGTCTTCTGCCAGCCTACAAGTCTTCCTCTGTTTCCTTTCATTTCATCACAGAACAATCTCGACTATCACCCCACAATCGATAGCCTGGTGGTACGGCTTGCGCGGTGACTTGAGCTTAACTCAGCAACATTCTAGCACAGATCAGAGCCTCCCCTCGAGCCAGCCTGCAGCACACTAACCAGGTTCCCAGGACCTGCTAGCAGGCTGGGGAAAGGGCGTCTTCACTGGGTCTGTGGCTCCTCCAGGAGGCTCCTGGAAGGCTTCAGGACGGGCGTGGCGGAAGACAGAGGGAAATGCTGGTATAGCCTGTGAGTCCATGTGTGGGGAGGGCCTGGACCAATCAGATGTGGCCTGCTTTTCCTCTCATGGCAAAGCCGCATGCCCCAGGAAGAACCCGCACTGCGCAGGGGGGTCCTGGCACCCAGACAGCCATTCAGGCTGCGAGAACAACACACAGAAGACAGGCCCATCAGCAATGACTGGACCAGTCCCCTCCGGCACCTCAACCCCATAAGCTCTGCTCCACTCCTCTCCATCACCCTGGACACACGTGCTGACGTCCTCCCGGGTTTGCAGGAAAGGAGTGGTCCCCACAGCTGCTGGATGCAGGTGGCCGCAGCAGCAGGTAAACGCTCTTCATATGCTGCAGGTGAGACCCACCCCCAGGAAGCAAAGGCAGGATGTTATGATTTTAAGGGAATGATCATCTTCAACTTGATTACAGACAACTTTGAATTTGTCCGTCACCAAACATGTTAATGTCTAAACACGTCCTTTAACGTTCTGTGAAGCTACAGAAACCACACGCTATTCAAAAAGAAAGATTTTTCTTTCTTAAATTTAATTAAATGGAATAGTGGCTATTTGAACACAACAGACCAAACACTTCAACAAACATCAGCCTTAACAATTCTTTGATGATATCCAAAGTGCAAATACTGTTTTCAATCTTGAACTTTTTAAAATCAATAAACAAAACATTATATATAACCATTTAACAAATACATTTAAAGTCATAAATGATAATCTTATTGTACAGAAGTAATACTGTTCATCAGGAGAATCCCACAGGAGGAATAATTATAACCATGTGATGGCTTTCAACCAGCTTAGCTGACTCGTGACCTGGCTTTGACCTGTGCCCTTGAACCGATATTCAAACACATACCTTCCATCCAGCCCATCCTCTCTACACACACACACACCCTCCATCCAGCCCATGCTCTCTCTACACACACACCCTCCAGCCAGCCCATCCTCTCTACACACACACACCCTCCAGCCAGCCCATCCTCTCTACACACACATACCCTCCAGCCAGCCCACGCTCTCTCTACACACACACCCTCCATCTAGCCCATGCTCTCTCTACACACACACCCTCCACCCAACCCATCCTCTCTCCACACACACATTGTTCCCTCTCTGCACACACACTGTCCATCCAGCCTGTCCACTCTGCACCCACACACATGTGAACCCGGGGCTCTGACCTGTTTTCCACCTCACCTGTCCAGGATCAAGCCTCTCCGAATCTCTGACTTGTTTCTTTAAGGGTTTCCAATTTGAGGGTTAATCTTGTTCTCCTGCCTATCCTGGAAGCCATCTACTTCTCCCGGCACCCATCTGGCAGGCAAGTGGTGGCAATTAAAATGCTTCTCTCTGTACCAGAATCACTTCCTTTTGTCCATGAGCTCCTGGGTGGTAGCGATTAGGTGGGGCTTCACTGTGTTTGCGGTTCCAGCATTTGGGACAGTGTGGTACATGCTAGGAGCTCAGCATATATCTGGTGACCACAAAAGAAAAAGGTGTGTGGGACATTCTGAAAACAGCATCGATGGAATCTGACTCCTGAACAAAGAGGGTGAAGGCGAGGAAAGGCTGATGTTTCAGTGGGGAATAAAAGAAAGCCAACTGCTGAGGGGCATGAAGTGAGTGTTCCAGCCACACCTGCCTCACCTGCAGCGTGCAGAGACAGTCATTCACATCTTACATCGCTGGTGAGGCAAGCAGTAAGCACAAGGCTCAGCAGATGGTTGGCATTTGCCCTAACAGTGAAATAAGGGCTGTAGGTGAGCTGATTTTCAAAGTCTCTTCTACAGTGGAGTTCAACCAGTTTCAGATGAGTTGAGCTATGAGGTTCCACCTCCCAGTTCAGCCTCATGCCCAGAGGAAACAGCCAGGTTCTCCCTTGCATTCTAGTCCAAGGGACGGCAAACTTTTTCTGTAAAGGGTCAGGTCATAAATATTTTTGGCCTTGCAGGCCACATAGCTACTCTGTAGAGCAAAATCAGCCACAGACATTATGGAAATAAGCGAGTGTGTCTGCGTGCCAATAAAACTTTATTCATAAAACCAGGTAGTGGGCCAGAATTAGCTGTGGCTGTGGTTTCCTGACCCCTCTGCTAGACCATGAAAAGCTTTGTCTTTTGTTTTTGTGTGTGTGTTATTTTGGTTTATTTTTTGAGACGGAGTCTTGCTCTGCCACCCAGGCTACAGTGCAGTGGCTCGATCTCGGCTCACTGCAAGCTCCACCTCCTGGGTTCAGCTTTGTCTTGCTTTTTAAGTAGATTTAGGAGAAACCCTTCATTCATTTGCTCATTCACTACATTCAACAAATACTTTTTCAGTGTCTACTATGTGCCAGGCACTTTTGAGCCTGTGGGGCAGAGCAGGGATCATCACCGAAAGATCTGTCATCTCAGACAATTGGGACTCACGGATAATGCTTTACATTTCCTGTTCTATTTATTGTCTTTTCCCTTCATTCCCTTAAGAGATGCTTGTTAGCAGAGAAAGGCTTGAGATTCATGCAGCCCGCCCCTTCAACCACTGCAGCCTTGCTCTTACCCGTTTCACATACTGGGGTTTTATTTATATGTCTATTACAGGCTTATATATTGGGGTTTCTTGTCACTTGTGAAAAGGGATTCTGTAGCTTTAAAACAAGATTTGAAAGCCACTGGTCTAGCCTAGATATTGCCGTTTTATTGATGGCTGGGTTGTGTGGGAGAGAATCCAAGTCTTGCTAGTGTCAGATTACATCTATTGCTTCCCCTGGGCCCATCTCATCCGTCGTCGTGCCCTCGAAAGAGATAAAACTAACCAGAAGGGAGTTATGGCCTCCAAAGTCATCCTAATAGTATCTAGGATCTTACTATTTTGATGGTGTTGGTAAACTGATTCCGTAATAATGATCCTCCCCCTGGCTGAGTGTCCTGCGATCACAACAAGCAAATTCCAGTGTACTCCCCCAACAAGATGTCGTGGGGTTCTTGATCTGCTACACCGAGAGCTCACTCAGGTATTCAGCAACGCTCCACACCAGGACTGACAGCAGCCAAAGAGGGGCTGCGTTCTCTAAGGTGTTTGGGCTCTCCATGAGAGGGAAGGAACCGCCAACCATACTCCAACCACCGTCAGAAGACTCGCCCTCCACAAGAAGGCATTCCAGTGTTGGCACAAATGCTTCCTGGGATAAGACGCGTACAGCTCTGGGACAGCTGCAGGCGTCAAGCCCAGCCTTCCAGGGCACATCGTCTGACCTGGCGTTAACTGCTCCCTTAACTACCCCGCTCCCGCTCACTGTGCCCACATCTTTGCCTGGGATCAGGAAGAGAAAGTCCAGTCCTCTTCTGCTTAACAACCCCACAGATACAGTAAAGCCCCAACATAGCACTATTAATGAGGCCCAAAGCCTCAAACATTTAAAATGGGGGTTCTCATTTTTCAAAAGTAATGAGATGGCCAGGGCGGGTTCTGGACGTCAGGAAGACAGGATGCATCACAAGTCCTAGCTGTTGCTGAGAATGTCGCTGTGTCTGTCTCCCCACAGGGCTCCCCGCGTGAGCCTCCATGGACTGCCCCCTTGTCCTGCAGTGCTCGGCCCTGGGTCAGCTCACCGTCCTGGTGGCTCTGCTTGAGGCTCTGCTGATGGTGTTCTGAGAGCTGGATGCCACATGAATGTGATCTGACCAGGCATGGTTTTGTTATGAATATCTCCTTCTCTCAGGAAAAGAGAGTCCTTGGATTATATATATATTTTTTTGTTTCAATAGGCAAATCATACTGTTGACTTTGACACTATAGCCTGCTGAAATTTCCATTTCTGTGTATGTTTTAAACTTCAGAAAGGAAAATATTCTCTCTCTCTCTCTCTCTCACATACACACACCACACACACACACACACACTCTTTGTGTTATGGTCATATGTGTAAGCTGTGTTATGCTCTTCTTAGGTTTTGCCAAATCATGGAAGACAGACATCCTGGGCAGTTTACATGCAATCTTATATGTCCCTAAGATGTCATTCACCAAGCCGCATCCCTCTTTTGACAGTCTGTAGAAAGCTTGGTTCTCCAGGCACTGAGTGAAAAGGATCTCGTTCCCAGTCTCGGCTCTACCACTCACGGTCGAGTGATCCTGGGCCAGTCACTCAAGTGCTCAGAGCCCAGAGTCAGCAAATTTATGATGCAAAAGTCAGACTATTTGGTCTCCAAGGCGCCTCTCGACGGGGACCCTAAGATTCCCCAATGAAGTATGCAGCCTGGCAAAGCGCAAACTCCAGTGCAGACAGCTGTGGCTGGATCACTAAATCAATAGTTTGAACTATATGAAATTGCCATTCTTATAGGTCAAAAAGGGTCAAATTTCAGGAATTTCATATAATTCAACCTTGTGAAATCCCAAACAAGACTTTTAACCTCTCAGTTTTCATGCCTGCAAAATGAACGTCCTGTATTATGAAAAAGTAGTTTTAAGATGTCAAAAGGCTCCAAAATTCTATTTGGCACATTAAGACAACAGTTTCCCCTGTAGCGCATTCTCCTTTGTACCTAGACAGTGATGACATACGAATGGCTGGCTCCCAGTCTTTCCAGCACAGGTCTATCTAGTGCCTTCACACAGGCCCACCCCCTCGCCTTCTCATCAGTGCCTTGGCTTCAGGATGCAAGAACCTCCTCCTCTGCTCTTCAGTGCTTTTGTCATTTTCCCCTAAAGAGCCTACACCGCACTCCCAGCAGTCTCACCTCAACGCCACCTGCATGTCCACGGCCACATCCTTGCCTCACGGCCTCTCCAGTGTGTCCATTTCTTAAGGCTGTACTTCAGGGTCAAATGGGCTTTCGCGCTAATACCCTATCAAACAGCCTTCTTGCCAAAATGATTTCCATGAAAAAAAAAAAGAATCAACCAAAAACAAAAACAAGAAGCTGCACACCATGCATTTCTTTCTGGATGATGCTGGAAAGTCCCAATCATACAAATACCTAATGATCCAAAAGCGTTTGTAAACCCACTGTCACCCAGGCATGTTTTCTACAAGAGGGTATGTATGTCATGGGTTCTAATCAGCGAGGGAGCGAGTGAGCCTGGGAACTCCTAACAGCGCCAATTCTGACAGCACAGGCTCCTGTGTGTTCTTCGTTAGGAGAAATCTTGTTTTTCCGGGCACAGTTGAGTTCTCAAAATAGTCAAAAATCTCAGAGGCCAGCCCGATGAATGAAAAAGGTGATTCATAGGGCTAAATTATCAGGAGCCAAAAAGTATCCTACAAAAACACAGCAGAAAGATTTTCTCAGATGGCACTGAAGCTGACTTTTAGAGCATTTCTTGAAAGAAGAGTTCCAAAAATGTTTTGGGAAATGACAGTTTCTTTGCACAAGCAGAGGTCAGCACTCATGGGCATGCAAGTTCCTCTGTATTTGCATGAGATTCCGCAATGAGCCTTGCTTTTCAGATGCCGCTTCCGGGATGAGTGACTCAGTTCCAAGTGAGATGCAGTAGACGGCAACAGACACACATCTTCTTTCTGACCCCTTCACAACAACAAGCACGGAGGCAGATCCCGGGGACTCCACGGAGAACTGGCCTTCACTCCATGTGCCTGCCAGGGGACATCCACCTGAACACTGAGGACTCTCCCAGGCCAGGTCACTAAGTCAGAGAATGCCCTTTCTTCTTCCAAGCAGACCAGGCTCATTATTGAGTAATTAGTTCTTACTCAGGACCCACAATGGAGGCCAAACACACCTGAACTGTGTTAAAAACAAAACCAAATGAGAAAAGTGTTTCTGGTCTTATAATATTTGTTTGACAACTCAGACCTCTTACTTTTATTTCAAAGACTGATTAAATACAGTCTCAAGGTGATAAAATAACACAGTAGGATAAAAACAAAGTGAAAAGTGGCAAGGGATGGTTAGTCGTCTTTGATACTTGTGGATACTCAAACCCACCATTTAAAATGTCTTAGGTGTTAGATGTGGCAGGTGTTTCTATCAGGAACACAAGGGAATAAAAACAAATTCAGAACTCACATCTGGGCTTCTCACTTCTAAAACAAGGGTCAGGAGGCCAGAAGGTGGAGCAGCCCACCAGTTAGGATTTGACAGGACCACCATGAGGTCTCCGAAGGCAGAGAGACTGCCAGAGGTGATAAAGCAGAAGCTCACAGGACATTTTTTACAGGGCTCCTGAGGCCATGCCAGCAGTGGCCAAACCTCCAGAGTGGAACTGCACTCACGAAACCTGTGTATAGAATACTCCCTCAGAGCCTTGGGGTCTCCAGATCCAGCCATCTGAAACTTTCTTACATGCAGCAAAAAGAAAAACCCAATTTCCTAAACTCAGTCAGCTTTGAGTGCAATGAGAGTGCCTCTGGGCCAATGTCTAATGAATCACAGGATCAGAGTCTCTCTGCCTGATACTCTGTGGTTCTGGTGAAGCCTGGGCAGCATAGCAAGATCCTGTCTCTATAAAAAATTAAAATATTAACAATGAATTAAAATTTAAATGGAAATAAAATTTGTGTAGTGAGTGGCAAACTGTGGTTTCAAGCAATTAAAAGATGATCCCCCTTCTGAAGTCCAGGTCCTTCATTTTCTCATGCTGCCTCGTCCTCCCAGCACTGCAGTCTCCCTTCTTTGTCCCCCAATTCTTTTCTGTTGGCTGCTTCTCCTTCTGCTGCTGGGCTTCAGCAAGCTGATCCTGAGTGCAGTTGATGGACGGTGACACGCTGGATGAGGGACAGCGATGGCAGTGATGTGATGTCACGAAAATGGAGGCTGTGCCCCATTGCGGTGGCCGTGGCCAGGAGTCCAGGCCCAGTGCGGATCCACAGACCTCCCTGCATCCTGGAGCCCCGGCTGCCCTGTCGCTGTCACTCTGGGTGAATTGCTTGCTTTGTGTCTGTCTTCCCATCAGAGGACAGGCTCTCAAAGGCCGGACCAGCCGTGTCTGCACAGCTGAGCTCGAGGCGCTCCAGCAGGGTGTCTGGCACACAGGAGAGAGGGATCAATACTGAGAACAGAAGAGAGGAAAAGGGCAGAAGCTCCAAGGCCCAGGTCAACGGGAGGGAGGGCCTGGGCAGCCACGGCAGGGACGCGAATTCTGACTCCATATTTTTCATCTGTAAAACTGAAATTGTGACTCAAGAGTTGTGGAGATTAAATAGTAAGACCGCTGAAAGTGACAGCTCACAGCTGCACTCAGTCGTGGTGACAGCCAGTGCCCTCGTGCCCACCTATGTAACCATCCCCAGCCTGGGGCCTTACATAGCCCAATGTCACATGTATTTGCTGCACTTTTAGTTGCAATTCACAAAAGCTGCCTCTGGCTGATAAGCAGAAAAGGAGATCAACATGAGGGTCTCAGTGGAAGAAGAGGGGTACCAGGAAGCTCACTCTCACCAGCCATGCTGAGGGCCAGGCTATGTGCAGCATCTGGGGGCCAAGCTCGGAGCCTCACCAGGCAATGGCCCAGCAGTGGAGTCTCTGTGGCCCCCACTCAGTACAAAGGAAGCCACCCCACAGCTCTGCTGCTGCCTTAGGCTGCTGTGTGCCAGGGACCGGCCACCACCTGGAAGTCACCGGCACTGCTGCCACCTCAACTGCCTCTCACAAGAGCAGTGGCAGCCCCCACTGTCCCCTCACGCTGCCACCTCTGAATCAAAGTCTCACCCAAATGCTCAGGCCAGCAGAGCCGGGTCACAGTGAAACTGGAAAGTCGATTTCTTATTTCATATTGGGAAATGGGACTAATAACCCAGGAATTTTCCCGAAGCACAGGAAGACTACTCCAAAGACAAGGGGCAGCCACAAACCCGCCAGATGCCCCCAACCTGACTTGTGAGTGCTTCCCGGCGCAGTAACACAATAGAGGACACGTGACACGGCGCGGCCTCCGGGCCCGGGAAGCCGCGCCCTCTGCTGGCGGACGGCGGGATCCATCGGGTGCTCGGAGAACTCACAGCAGGCTGACTTCAGCCAGGACAGACAGCAGAGGAGGGCAACCCCGAGGAGCCAATCGCTTTCAGAGGAAGACTGTTAAAAAGCGTATCTAATTATATAATTTGGGTTGAATAATGAAGAGTCTCATAAAACCCTATCACTCAAAACTCCGATTTACAGTCACTGTTTCATGGTTTGAAACGAAGATTTCCTGTTACAAAATCCCCATTTTGTGATTTGCTGACTCTGATGTAGGAAGACAGACACCATCACCAAGTCCACACAGAAAGGATCCATGTAAAGGGCTGGAGACGCCCAGGCACGAGGACAGGCAGCGGTGAAGCCACAGAGATGATCTTTCCAAAACCCCACGGCGCGACACGCAAGGCTGGAGAGGTCCAGGGAACAGCATGCTGTGCGCGGTGAGGTGGTCTGGAGAGATCACAGTTGAGATGGCCAGGGCTGAGGAACAAAGTGTCCAGGGTTCCCAGCATTTCTCAGAATCACCCAGGCAACCTCATCAGAAGACATCATTCTGCTCCACATCCAGCAACCAAGACTATGTGATCCTGACACGTGCAGCTCCCCCCCGCCACTCCCGTCCAGCTCCACCCTCCATCCAGTTCCACCTTCCGCTCCCCATCCAGCTCCATCCCTCTACTCCCGCCCAGCTCCACCCTCCACTCCCGCCCAGCTCCACCCTCCACCCTCCGCCCAGCTCCACCCTCCACTCCCGTCCAGCTCCACCCTCCACTCCTGTCCTGTGCCTCCATCGAGTAAGGGACTGGGGCCACCTTCAGAGGCCTGACAACCCTCGGGAGGAGCAGGTGCAGGGGACGGAGAAAGACAGACAAAGGGGGACCTGCCCGCCCTCCAGAAAGGCCCTCATCATTGACGGCACCGCCACAATCTCTCCCACAGCTGGGCTGAAAGCGATCTGACGGTTTCGACTCACCCCTCTCATTTATGTGTATATCCAGTCTTCTAAATGTCTGTCATATCCATTTCTGATCAATTCTCACCTCCTCCCAGGTGGTTCACAGGCTTTGTTCTCCTTTATTTCGTATTTATTCTGTATTTTCCTACAAGATGAATCCTTCTTACGTATTACCATCATCACGCCAATTCTATGATCTGAAAATTTCCAGTCACTGCCTCCCCCTTCCTGCTGAGTTCCGAGGCAGTCACTTGGGTGTGAGCCCACTACGATGCAAAGTCACACCTTTTACCAGCAACACTGTGCCAAACTCACTGACACACAAAAACAGAACTGCGGTGACCTGCACGGGCACCCAGGGCAGACGCATTCAGCTTGAGGGACAGAGGCCCGAAGTCATCATTTCATCATGCTGGCGGTGGCCTGGGTCCCGCCCCGTCCCTTCCCTTGGCTCCTCTGGACAGCGCTGTACACACCTTTCCTACATTCTGGGTTTCTATGGGTATTTGGTTGGATTTGTTCTCTTCCCCCTGCCGCTTCTGTTTCCCAGGTGAGTGTTTTACACAGAATTTGTTATCTAAGATTCTTTAACTTATTCTCTGGTCACTCTTTTTGGTGTTATATATTCCCTTTTGTCATAAGAAGTTTGGCTTTCTTTATGAAATTACGGTTGGGCCATGAACAACACAACTGAAAAATCTGTATATAACTTTTGGCTCCCCAAAAACTTAACTACTAATAGCCCACTGTTGACCAGAAGCCTCACTGATAACATAGTCAATTAACATATTTTGTATGATATATGTATTACAGACTATATTCTTATAATGAAGTAAGCTAGAGAAAAGAAAACATTTTTAGGAAGATCGTAAGCAAGAGAAAATATATTGACTATTCATTAAGTGGAAGAGGGATCATCATAAAGGTCTTCATCCTGTTGTCTTCACACTGCAAAAAGACTGAGGAGGAGGAAGAGGAGGGGTTGGTCTTGCTGCCTCAGGGTTCACAGAGGCGGGAGAAAATCCATGCGTAAGTGGAACCCCCGCCCCGTCCAAATCCATGTTGTTCAAAATCAACTGTACTGTTTAGTTATAGAGTCAAAAAAGAGAACTCTTTTTCCTATATTTGCTATTTAGGATTTACATAAATATGTGGTTTCAAACTCCAATCTTTTTATTTTTTATTTATTTATATTTTTTGGGGGGGAGTCTTGCTCTATTGCCCAGGCTGGAGTAGAGTGGCACAATCCTGGCTCACTGCAACCTCCACCTCCTGGGTTCAAGTGATTCTTTTGCCTCAGCCTCCCAAGTAGCTGGGATTACAGGCGCCCGCCACCATGCCCAGCTAATTTTTGTATTTTAGTAGAGATGAGGTTTTACCATGTTGGTCAGGCTGGTCTCAAACTCCTGACTTCAAATGACCCGCCTGCCTTAGCCTCCCAAAGTGCTGGGACTACAGCAAGCCACTGTGCGCAGCCCAAATTCCAATATCTGTCAAAACCTCCAGACAGCCCTTCCCAGCCCTCACCCAGCAGCTCCTGCCAGTGTCTCCCTGGACCCAGCGGCTCCTGCCCTAATATCTCCCAGCCCCAAGCCAGAGGTAGAGGGCATGGGGGTGGGTGCCTCCCTTCCTCAGTAGTCCAGACAGTGTTCATGCAGGAGCCCTACCATGCTGAGGTCCCAGAAAGCAGGCCTGTGGAGACTGTCTCTGTGCAATAGAACCAGCAGTCCCACTTCTGCAGGAGCAGCACCAGGCAGCCAGGACACAAGAGCCCCACCCTGCCCACTGCCCGCGAACAGCCTCAGGAGCAGGCCGGGCATGGAAAGACAGAATCCCCACTCTTGCTCATGTGCCAGCTAAAACGTGCCACTCCTCAAGAGAGAGAGTAGACGGCCCATTACCAGAGGCTGGGAAAAGAAGCGAGGCAGGGATGAAGAGAAGCTGGTGAATGGTACAAACATAGTTATATGGAAGGAATAAGTTCTAACAGTCGATAGCATAGTAGGAAATTAGAGTTAACAAAAATATACTGTATATTTCAGAATAGTAGAAGAGAAGAATTATAATGTTGGCAACACAAAGGAAAGATACATTAGCCATTTAGTTATCCCAATTATCCTATTTGATCATGACCCGTTGTATACACGTATGAAAATATCACATGTACCTCCAAAATATGTACACTATGCTGTATCAGTTTTAAAAACAGCAGGCCTAGGAATGCTCTCGGTGTCTCCTACACGCAACAGAGTTGCACCAGCCCCAGGAAGAACATTCCAGTGCTGGCCAACGCTGTCGGCCACATGTGGCCACGGAGGCCTCAGAGAATGAGGCCCACCTGCACAGACTGTGGGCCTCTGACAGCTGCCACTGGAACCACAGCCCATGGAAGGAGGCCAGGACCCAAACCAAACCTAAACAGGGTGACTGCTGGCTGAAATATGACCCAGAGTTTCCCATGAACCAGGAAATCACAATTTGAATGAGAAAAGACAGTCAGTGAACAGGGTGATCTTAAAGCAGCCACCATACAGATGCTTCCATGAGGGACTCTACTCTTAAAACAAATAAAGGGGAAAACTCAGAAAAGTTCAACAAAGAGATGAAAGATATAAAAAAGAACCAAATGGATGGGTTCAATAGCAGCACAATAAATACGACAGACAAAAGAATACATCTGAAGACATAACAATGGGAAATGCCCAACTTGAACACCAGACCAGAGAGAAAACAGATGGAAAAAAAAATGAACAGCCTCAGGAACTCCAGACAGTGGCAGATGGCATCAGTCTCCAGAGAGGAGAAAGTGAGGTTGAAAAGCATTTGTAGAAATAATGGATGGAGACTCCTCGAATTTGGGGAAGACATCACCTACAGATTCAAGAGCCTGAGAAAATCCCAAGTAGGATAAACCCCAAGAAAGCTATTCCAAGACATGGCAGGATTAGACTTCTGAAAACTAAAGACAAAGAACAAAAATTGAAAGCAGCCTGTGCTCTTCATTCAAACTGGATCACCAAGTTCTCACCTGAAACCAGAGACCAGAACAAAGTAGAACAATCTTGTTCAAATAGTTCAATTTTTCAGAGAATTGTCAACCTTGAATTTTATATTCAGTGCAAGTATCCGTAGGAATGAAAGGGAAATAAAGATATTCTCAAAAGGAGGAAAACTAAGCCACAAGCAGACCTAACCTCAAAGGATGGATAAAGAAAATGTTCCAAACAGGCCGGGCGCGGTGGCTCAAGCTGTAATCCCAGCACTTGGGAGGCCGAGACGGTGGATCACGAGGTCAGGAGATCGAGACCATCCTGGCTAACACGGTGAAACCCCGTCTCTACTAAAAATACAAAAAAATTAGCCGGGCGAGGTGGCGGGCGCCTGTAGTCCCAGCTACTCGGGAGGCTGAGGCAGGAGAATGGCGTGAACCGGGAGGCGGAGCTTGCAGTGAGCTGAGATCTGGCCACAGCACTCCAGCCTGGGCGGCAGAGCGAGACTCCGTCTCAAAAAAAAAAAAAAAAAAAAAAGAAAATGTTCCAAACAGAAAGAAGATAATGAGAAAAGGCTTAGAACTTCTGAAAGAAAAGAACAACGGAATGGGCAAAAACCAATAAATACAATAGACACCTTTCTCCTCATGAGCTTCTTAAACCACATTTGATGGTTGGTGAAAAAATTACACCACCACATCTGATGGTCAATGTACAGAGATTAAACACTTCAGACAATTATATTCTTAAAGTGGGAGGGCGGAGATGGCCTCAGTGGAAGCGGGGCTGCTCTATTCCTCTCGAGGTAGTAAAATGCCAATAACTGTGGGTTTGGTAAGTAGCATATGTATATTGTAATATCTAGAGCAAGCACTAAAACACCTATACAGAGTTGTGTATTCAAAGACACTATACCTAAATCAAAATGGAGTATTAAAAAATGTTTGCGTAACTCAGGAAGGCGAAAGAGAAACAGAACAACGAGACGCAGAACAGAAGACAAGTAACAACATGGCGGAGTTAAGCCCTAAGAGATCAATACTTCAGAGGTCAATAGTCTAAGTATACCAATTACAAGACAGAGATTGGCAGAGGGGACAGACACACAACCCAGCTCCATATGGCCTATGCAGTCTACAGAAAATCCCACCTCCCAAAACCCAGAGCATCCCGGGAAAGGAAAAAGGGCGGGGGAGGGTGGTGGGAGGAGAGTGCATTAAAATAGCTGGCGCTCGACCAGGACCAGGGTCACTGACTTGAGACCCCAAAACGACAGACGCTTCCCAATGGGAGTGAAGGCTGAAGAGACCGGTCCACACCTCCCTTCTGTTTACCCCTTACTACCTGTATGAAGGAGGTAACCATGTGGGAGAGAGACAGCAGAGCCAGGGGTTAGGAAAGAGATGGGTGTGGGCAGGATTCTCCCTGCAGGCTCTGGCCGTGCCCCTGTGTACGCGTGGGGCAGAGACACTCCCTGCGCTGCTCCAAACTGGAATATTCGTGTCTCCCCACTGCAGACACCAGAACACAGCCACTACCCCACACAAGCAAGAACAGCCCCTGAGGGTGTGTGCCCACCGCAAGATCACCACACTCTGTTAGAGAAAAAGGAGCTGGAAAGTTGTTTATATATCACGAGTGCACGCGTGGTTCAGCGCCAAGGTCAGAAAACAATGTTTCCACAGTCACCCAAGATTGACTACAGCAAATAGCTATCTGTTCCGTTTTCTTCTCTATAACCTGAAGACTACAAATGGTTTCCAAACAACAGGAAATAGATACTAACGGTACTATGAAAATCTTCCCTTTCTAATATCTTTCTTAGGGAGAGAAGAAATACCAATAAGTTCTCAAGTGCTTTTAGAAGTCTTGATAATTTAAAACTAAAAATTTATCTAAACTTTATAGTAAGACTGCTTTATATTTACATTTAACACAAGAATCTTCAGGGTACAGTTATACTTGTGTATACTATGTCTCAATGATATACAAATATTTAAAATTATTGTATATACCCAACTTTGTTGCACTGATATTTTATGCTTCTTTCCCCCAGATCAATCAATTTTTTTTTTTCAAATAAACAAATCAGCCCAGTTTTCCATATATTAGGGGAAATAATTGCTGGGTAAAAAATAAATTTTTCTTGAAACTTGATTCTGAAATGTTACGTACAAGACCCTGAGCAAATCAATGTCTCCGAACCTCCTACTTTTTTGTTTACAAAAATGGAGCATATGAAGACGCCCGCTCTCAGACGACTACCAGAAATATCACATTGCAATAGCCTGAAGAGTGCTTTGAAAACTGACAGGCACTATGCAAAGATAAGGTTACTATTTACTCAGGCCTAGTACGCGCACAGGTGGAAGGGTCTCTAGCAACACAAGTGCCTCCACCTTCTACGCTTTACTATTTGACAGACCAGAAAAATCCCACAGAATTTTCTTCTCCTTGGTCCTGTTACACACTCTCAATCTGATCTCCTCCTAGAAATATGTGATTTTCAAAAATACGATAATTAGTACTTTTGGATCTTTTGAGATTCTGGAAATGATTTCTTTTCACATGAAAACAAAAAAAGATTTTTTTTTTTGCTGTGGAGACGAGGCTCAAACTGCGTCTGAGGTGCGCAGTTCATTTTTCAGGCCCCAAAAAAATTTTCTTTTTTTTGAAAGTAATGATGCATGATTTTTATGGGGGTGAGGGGCTACTACAACCAAGTCCCGTAAGGTCAAGGACTTTGCTTTTTTCACACTTAGAACACATAGAAGGCAGTGCCATATTTTAAATCTGAGAACGTGCGGCCTTCTCTTACAACAGTTTCTTTTTCTTCTATTCATTTAGTTCAAAAAGTGTTGAGGCTTAAGACAGGCCAGACATTCTCCCCACTAACTCTTGTCTCACCCACCAACCCTCATTCAGAAACAGGAGGATATGAGGTGGTGTCTGCAGAGTACAGGGCTAGGGGTCCAGTCACAGGACGCAGGGGGCCTCCAGTCGCAAGGCGTGGGGGGCAGCTCCAGTCCCAGGGTGCAGGGGGCTCCACTCGCAGGATGCCGTGGTGGGGGCTCCATTCGCGGGGTGCTAGGCGGGGGGCTCCACTCTAGGGCACCAGGGGTGGGAGGGGGCTCCAGTCTTGGGACACTGGGGTCCCTGTGCAGTGTCAGGGTTGTCAGCAGCCTCTGCTGAACCCTGTGGGAACCTGGACCTGGCCTTCTTTGGAGCAGCACACAGAACCACATGAGGACCTGGCGGTCACTCTCGTGCTGACATACAAATGACACCCTCCACCCTGAAGTTTTCATTGACCCAAGATTGCCCAGCTTGGAGCCACCAAACACAGTTATCCCTCTGTCAAATGCCTGAAAATGAGTCTCGGGACTCTCCCAAATTTCCTCAAGTTGCCCCCCGAGTCTGTCCATCACTCTGCACATGGAGTGACCTGCAGCCATGTCAGTCCCCATCTGTCTGCTCTGCCTGTGGCCACTGAGACCGCATTCCAAGTGCGCTCTAACCTTTTACCCGCCATCCCACTGACCACAGCTTGGTCAGTGGAGGCTAAGGTTGCACTACTTTTTAGGTGGCTGTGGCATAAAATTGAGTTTTCTGGCAGAGAGAGTCCCTGCAAGGTTCTGTGTGCTTGCTGTGGAGACGAGGCTCACGTCTGAGGTGCGCAGTTCATTTTTCAGGCCCCATGATGGGACTTTCTGTCACTGCCTCCAAAATACACCCTGTCCAATATTCCATCTCCGGGTTCCCAAGGTCCTCCCAAGGCTTCACCACTCAGGCCTGCTCATCATTGTCAGCATGTTTCTGGTCTCTTAAACGTGAAGTTTTATTCCTAGCTTTGCAGGTAAAGCTTTGCAGGGAGAAGGACCCACGATGCCCACCACTTCCGCGCTCAGGGGATAGAGGCTGGGACAGGGAGGAGGAGCCATGACGCCACCGCCTCTGCGCTCAGGGGATAGAGGCTGGGACAGGGAGGAGGAGCCACGACGCCACCGCCTCTGCGCTCAGGGGATAGAGGCTGGGACAGGGAGGAGGAGCCACGACGCCACTGCCTCTGCGCTCAGGGGATAACAGCGGGGAGGGGGAGGAGCCACCACTGGACCCTTCAATGAGATCTTTGGTGCCCCAGGCCTGAGAAGGTTCTTGATGGTTAAGTTGCTTTGTCTGCCTCTGCTGGTCTGTGACATGAGCACGTGATGGCCTGACCCCGCTGTGGGCCTCATTCCAGAATGGATGCTACCTAGCGAAACCTCATATGGAGGTGCACCCACAGATGAGGGTCACCAGATTGAGAAATAAAAACTTAGCACAGGACTGACTTACCCTGGAAACTATTCCTTGTTTACCTAAAATTAGAGTTTAACAGGGTATCCTGTGTTTTATCAGGCAACGCTACTTCCGATCATACTTCGCACTTCAGCTTCCACACAAACCTACAAGAAAGGTACAGGACGTGTATTACCTATCAGCCCTGAGGAGACCCAGTGACCCAGTGAGGCTGGGTGACCGCCTCTGACTCAGAGTCCACAGTGACAGGGCTGTGATGAGGGCTCCACTTCTTCCCACTGGGGGCCAGACAACCGCCCACCCCTTTCACACACAGTCTCCTGCGAGGTGAAGGGGTGCTGAGCGTGTTCAAGGCAGTGAGGACCCAATTGGACATCACCCGATCCCTGAGAGGACATGGACTCTGAGAGGCAGAGACCTGGAGGCAGAAGATGAAAGGCTGAGGGAGCAGCACAAAACGCCGCCTGAGAGTTAGAAAAGTGGGTGGGGGATTCAAGGCGCACACAGCCCTGAGCACCGTGGACAGGCCTGGCAGGAGACGAGGGTCGAAAGGTGGCTTGGAGCCAGCTCACAGTAGGACGCAGAGCCCAGTCCTCCGGGTGAACGGGCCCTGAACACTTGCCAGACTCCCACTAGTATTATTCCCATTTATGTGGATATAAACCGGCTTAGAGAAGGTCCACAAATTGCTGAAGGTCTCAGGGGTAATAAACGTTGGGGCCAGGGTGAAAATCCCCATCTGCCTAAATTTATAGCCATTTACAGCTCTCCTCACTGTCAGGAGCATAGTAAGGGCCTGGGCTTTATCGCCCTAGCTTCTGAGAAGCACAGTGTTTGCATCCGCGTTTCAGAAAAGTCATCGTAGGAGTCAAACTGTCTTTGTTCCCACCAGAAACTCAAGGCCCAAGCTGGGGCCTGGGCAGCAACGAAGAAAAAAACAGGATTCGGATCAGGGAGGGCGAGGAAGGCAGAGGTGGGAGGGCTCATTATGCGTATCTGACCCTCACCCCAGGGTCTTCATTAGCAGGGGGTCACAGCAGCAGCTGGGGCTGTCCCCGAGCTGCAGGCCTGGGTCAATGGCCCTGAGCCGCTGGGACGCGGGGAGGGCGGCACCGGCTGACCCAGCCCTCCTCTCACGCTGGCTTCCCCGAGAGCACCGCCCACCACCCAGGGAGCAGCATCGGGGGATGCAGAGCACACACGCCGGCCGTATGTCATCAGGGCGCCGCGCTGGCAGCTTTTCATGGCTCTAATTTCCCGAGGACTCTGCGCCAGCGTGATCTACAGTCTTCCTGACATTTCACCTTCCTCTGCTGAAAAATTCATCCGAGTTCTAACGCGGGACGCTCGTTCCCAAGTACCGAGGCAGGAGATTGATTCTGGCTGCCGCTAATGCCAGCTGCCACTCAGCCCCCTTTCCTGGGGCCAGGGCTTGCTTGAGCTAAGCCCGTCCCCGATTATACAGCAGACTTTACAGTCCTGATTTATCAATCTTTGTCACATCGTTTTACGTTTATTCTCCATCATGGGTGGACATTTATTATTTTTAAGGCTATCCTCTCTTTCTTGGTCTTCCTGAAATTTTACCCGTATGTTGAGGATTTTTGTATTTTCATAGTACTTGGCTTTTATTTCTAAAGACTACTTTGCTGTCCCAAGACCACAGGGTAACAAGCATTTCTGTGACAGGCAGAAGAGGAGCAGGAGCCGGGCTCGGGGTCCTCAGTGGTCTCGCTGACCGGCCAGCCTGTTGCCGTCCCTCTCTCCTGTCCCCTCCCAACCGCCCGGGAGCCTTCTGAAGGACCTGCCTGATGCTGGGACTCCTCTGGTTCCGGGCTCCAATGCCCCTCTGACTGCCTGAAGAAAGCTCTCCCCCGGCCTCCAGCTAACCTCTCCCCAGGACTCGCCTCAGCCGCACTGGACCAACAAGCCACACACACCTGCAGATGCTCTCACCTAGGCCTGAGGTGTGCCCCACAGGCTCTGCCTGGTGACCTGCTACTCACTCTCAGGACCAGCAGCAAGCGGGCTGGGCACTCTGAGCCCTCCCTGGAAGGCCCTGCCCTGGCCATGTCCACACAGCATCTTCTGCTGCTGCTCTCCAGCAAATTGCATCCCCTCGTGCTGCACTTACCACATGCCTCCACCGTTACCCGCCACCCGCCCCCAACACCTGTACCCCACCACAGTCATCACCATTGCCATCCATACCACTGTCTTCACCCACCTCCGTCCACACCACCATCATCACCACTAGCATCCCCCATGCCCACCATCATCACCACCACCATCCTCACCACCATCCTCACCACCACCATCCACACCACCATCCCCATTCACACCCTCACCACCATCCTCACCACCACCATCCACACCACCATCCTCACCACCATCCATGCCCACCACCATCCACACCACCATCCACACCATCACCACCACCATCCACACCATCACCACCACCCACACCCCCCAGCATCCTCACCACCACCACCACCCATCTCCACCCCACCATCATTGCCACAAACATCCACATCCCCCACTGCCACCACCATCACCACTGCCATCTACAACACCATCATCACAACTACCACCCACATCCTCACCACCACCATCCCTATTCCCTACCAGCATCCACACCACCATCATCACCACCACCACACCCACTCCCACCATCACCATCCCCATCCCTACCCCCATTCCACCATTGTTATCGCCACCACCATTATTGTCATCACCACCATCCCCAGTCCCACCCCCTCCACCACACCCAGGACCCCTCTACCCTGGTGCTTTTATCTTGGAGTCCCCAGCACCTGCCCAGAGGAACAATCTCCTCACCATCTGTTTACCATGTTTTTGCAAAGCCACTGTGGCACACCAGCTTGGCTAAAGTACTTATTTATTTATTTATTTATTTAATGCCTGAAATAGACCTTGATTAGGTACATTTAAGTCCCATACTTCACACAAACTTCCTATGAGGCAATCCACAGACAGCCATTATACCTGATGTTGCAAATTCATTACTATTTGGACAGAATCCTGCCTCTCTCCCACCACACAGGCCACACTCACACGTTCTATGAGGCCCATTCCTCAAGTTCACTGCTTTTCAACTTCCACCCAGTTTTTCTATCTTCACGTTGACTTTTCACAAGGAAGCTGTTTAATGACTACTTTTTCCCCCAAAGGGTTGCCATACAGGTAACTTCAAGTAACAAACCACAAAGCCGGCTGCAGAACAGATGCTAGGCAGACCACCAGGCTCCTCGGCCTCCCAGCCCCCTGACCTGGTCCACACCTTCCCCAGCCACGCCAATCTCCTGCAATAGTCTAGACGCAGTCTCAAGAGTGAGAGACTCAAAGCGCCTGAGGAAAACAGACCACGTGCTGTCAGGTACCACCAAGAGTCAGACGCACAGAGATAGTGCACGTGTGAGCTGAGGACTCTGTGCTTTGCATGTGGGGTGGAGCACGAAGCACATGAGGCACTGACCGAGCTGAGGGCCTACTGTGTGCCTCACATGCGGGGTGGAGTACGGAGCCCCAGGAGCACACGAGGCGCTGACGGAGCCGAGGGCCTACTGTGTGCCTCACATGCGGGGTGGAGCACGGAGCCCCAGGAGCGCACAAGGTGCTGACCGAGCTGAGGGCCTACTGTGTGCCTCACATGCGGGGTGGAGCACGGAGCCCCAGGAGCGCACAAGGTGCTGACCGAGCTGAGGGCCTACTGTGTGCCTCAATGCGGGGTGGAGCACGGAGCCCCAGGAGCGCACAAGGTGCTGACCGAGCCGAGGGCCTACTGTGTGCCTCACACACGGGGTGGAGCACAGAGTGTCGGGAGCACATGAGGCGCTGACAGGAAGGTGACCTTGCAGCAGCTGTGAGGGTCGAATCTAGACAGAGACCCCTCCCACCTTACTTAAATAAACACACTGAAGATTCCATGCTGTATGGACTGAATCCGCCCCCCATTCCCCCGCCAAATTCACACACTGAAGCCCTAGTCCCAGTGTGACTGTGCTGGAGACAGAGCCTTTAAGGAGGTAACTAAGGTTAGAGGAGGTCATCAGGTGGGTCCTGCGTCCCTATAAGAAGAGGAAGAGACGTGGGGGTTGCTCGTGCACAGAGAGGCCACGTGACCCCACAGTGAGAAGGATCGACTGCAGGCCCAGAGTGTAGCCTCAGGAGGACCACCCCTGCCACACCTGACCCTGAGCCTCCAGCCTCCAGACCTGGGAGGAAATTAACTTCCGTTGCCTGGGCCACCCAGTTCACAGAGTTCTGCTTCAGTCGCCCAGGAAGCCTGAGACACGGGTTCAGCACCTGCCCAACAGGATGCGCAGCACTTCGGACGGGGCATCATCTCAAGGTCACATCTGCTTCCTGCTGGGTCCCAGGCGCACATCCGTGGCTCCTAATGGCTCCTCTCCGCACCTCCAAGTGGAATTGCTGCCGCGTCAAAGCGGCTGTGGGCCAAGGGCAGGGCGCAGACCAGCAGGCCGCAGAAGAGCACAGCACACCACACCTCTGGGGTTGAGGGAGGAGCTGGCCCCGTGTTCTTTACAGTCTTACTGGGAAAATTAATTCAAATCGGGCTTTGTCTAAGCACCCCCTCGTGGGCTGAAACCTGGAGAAAGGGCCATAAACAAAGTACACTGGCAAATGACAGAGCGCAACACCGTGAGGGGCCGTCGTGGGCTGCTCCAGGGACCAAGTCTTAGTTCACATCTTCATTAGCGACCCGGAAGGAGCAGTAAACAGCACATTAATTCCATTTCCAGATGACACTGAATTTGGAGGTGCCACAGAAAGTCAAGGAGGACGGAGAGATGATACAAACGGGATCTCAAGAGTCAGTAAGGAACGCAAGAAACAACACAGGAGTTGGCCTCGAAAAAAGGAAGATCAAAAAATAGCCCACTATTCTAGAGCCATGCCTCATTTCCATAACACAACTAAATAAAAAATTCAGGTGCTCCCTACTGTCTGAAGCCCCTTGCTATTCAAGTCCTTCGTATCCAGAACCAGGACTCTCATTCTGCAACGCTCAGCTGTGTCCTGGCAATCAGAGTTCTCCTCACACGCCATTCCAAACTCCACAGCCAAAATACATCTGCTGACGTGCCATTGCTTGATCCCCATGCATGCACCCCAAACTCAGAAGGGGTGCTTGTTTACATAAACATCTTTGTGCTCACCTACGACCTGTCCCCTGAAGAAGATCTGGTGCAATGTGTTTACAAAGACAATCGTGGGACTCTGAGCTAGAGGAAGAATGCCAAAGGATTCTATGATGTCTCCTAAAAGGACAAGAAGGAATTCAGATACTTGGAACTTAGCCCAGCAACAAAATAGTTGGGTCCATAAAATCTAATTTTACTTCTAAAGACAGAAAAAAAGTGTTTAAGATCTTTAATCTCATCGGCCTCTAAACTCCAGTGCTTGAGCCTCATTACCAGTGTCACTTAGAGGTGACAGTTACATCTCCATCCTGCGTGACAAAAACCAGCAAGAAGAAAACGTGTTTACATAACAAGGCATATTTATAAAAATTTGTACCCCAGAAGCAGCATCCTTGAAGCCTTGTAGCTACAGGTCAGGTGCCCTGGAAGTGCGCTGTGCGCTCCTAATGAGCACTGCTGGCCCGGCGGGTCACTGCAACAACTCCCTCATGGGGAAAGGCCAGTGGAACAGAGGATTCAACTTGATAATTCCCAGAAAGCGCTGATCCCCGTGCCTGGCACACGAGCACTCGATGGGAGTTGTCATTGTCATCACCTTCATTGTCGTTATCATTATCCCATTCCCTCATGTATAAAATAAGGATGATGAAAATGATGGAAGCCAAAAACCGTAAATGACCTGCCCAAGGACCCACCACAAGCAGTGGAGCTGGGGCGTAAGCTCCAGTCTTCTGAGGTTTCCTCATCACTCTCCATGCCCAAGTACTGGCTGCAATCCAGGCCGTTCTGTCCTCCATGTCCGACGTGCTCTTCCTCCCTCCAGCAAACAACACTGCACCTGTGGCACCACACCTGCCGGCAATACCGCACCTGCGGGCAGAGCAACACTGCATCTGTGGGCAGGGCAACACCACACCTGCAGACAACACCACACCTGCGGGCAGAGCAACACTGCATCTGTGGGCAGGGTAACACCACACCTGCAGTCAACACCGCACCTGCGGGCAGGGCAACACTGCATCTGTGGGCAGGGTAACACCAACCCTGCACCTGTGGGCAACACCACACCTGCAGGCAGGACAACACCGCACCTGCGGACAACACTGCACCTGCAAGCAGCACCACACCTGGGAACGACACTGCCCCTGCGTGCTCCAGGTGCTGCACACAAAGTCCCGGAGGCAGCCCCCAGCGACTCTGCTTCCTCTTCTTGCACTAAGGTGGGAGGGCACAGACGCTCTCTTTGCTAGGCTATGCTACATTTATCACTAACAAATGAACTATTTATTAGACTAGGCAGCAATGAGACTCACAGTTTACGGCAAATAAGACTCAGCAACCCACACTCTAAAGGAAGTATTTATTATTGAACTGAAATAATAACTTGTTCCCTAAAATCACAACAAACAGAACTCAGGTGAATTGATATTTCATGCCGTTTTCCTATCTCTCGCCAAAGTGACCCCACTGAACTATTTCCATAGGAATCCCAAAAGAAGAAGGACCAAAAGAAACCCTTTCTGATGTTAATTCAGCAGACACACTCAACTTCAGACCTGTCTGGCTTACACCTGCAAAGCAAAACCCTCTTCAGCTGACAATTTGGTTAGTGCACAGCTATTCCAGAGAAGATAGGTCAACCAACTCTATTTTTGTTAGTCTTAAAAAAATGAGAGCCCCAAAAACAAGCTTAAAATAAAATGCAAAATGTTTTCATTTCAAAACATATTTTACTTGAGACGGTGTGAAAATTAAAGACGGGCTGGCATTGTCAAGGTGTTTCTATATGACATGTCTGAACAGGGCAGGAGGCTCCACCCAAAGCGTGCTGCTGAGGAGAACGACAGCATGCAGCCTCTCGGGCCAGGGAGGGCTCTCAGGGATGTGCGCTGAATGACAGCTCCCTGGAGATCATGTCTTGATTTCTTCCTCTTTTCAAGGTGCTATTTCTTGGCACCAGCATCACGAGAAAATTTAACTCTCACCTTTCCCAGCTGAGCACCTATACCCTGAAAAAAGGAAAGTAGCCAATCTTTTAACACAGAAAATGGGAAGTAAACTGTAACCGGAGACACACAAGCCAGCATGCTTGAGGAGTATCCGCATGTTGTGTGCAGCAGAGCGTCCTCTGCCCCCGCCACCCCGTCTTGAAGCATGCACTTGACAATGAGGCTGATGGGTTCTAACTTTTCTCCCCTGCCTCTCGCGTACTCGATTCTTTCAGAGGACTCTCCGTCATTTTCTCAGAATTCTGGTTTCACAAAGAGGAGCCTAAGAATACTATTTTCCAGGAAAAACCCACTTCTTCTTTCAGCTTATTTTCACCATGCAAAGTAACAATTCAGAAATGCAACTTTCTTCTCATTGGGTGCAGAGATCAAGGGGAAAATGCATCTTTAAACAAGAACAATTGTATTTTGACTTTCTTGTTATATCTGTGGAGGAAGATACAGTTCTCACTACAAGCAGACAGACTCCGGACCTCGAAACTATAAGAAATCTGAGGAACCCTCTAGTTCAGCACCTTCCTTCGACAGCTTAAGAAGCACATCCTGGACCAGGCTGGTGCTCAGACATCATTCCCAGTGAACAGAAGGCACAGACACTGCCTCATCCACGGACTCCTCAGCGGTGGAAATCTCCACAAAGGCCATGCCGCCCACGGCCATACACGAGCTCAAATGATACAGGCCGCTCTTCACAATGAAGGACTCTGAAAGCCCATTCTCGACAGCATCTTATCCGAGGGATCAGTGGTGAATTCCACCCTCACTTCCCGGGAAGATGACCCGTGGCATAGTCCACTGTCGGATCAGGAGCCAGGGTGGGATTCTGAAATCTGCTCTTCCCGGTGAGGTCAGCAGGGTCCTCCCCTGGCAGGGCCTCTGTGGTGCGTTGGCTTTAGGGCTGACGGTCACGGTGCGGACCCTAAAGCAGCATTGAAACTGCACTAACTGACCAGGGCACACTGGCTGTGTCTCTCTTGTCTGTCCCGTTAGACAGTGGGTGCCTGGAGTTTGGGACCGAGTCTTCTCATCTCTCTGTCCTGAGTACTTACTGTTTTGTCTCAATCACAACAGAAGCTCAAACATTTTTTCAGAAAGGCAAATAAGCAGGAAACAGAAAAGGGTCTTAGCCATAACCACGGTTAAGTTTCCTTTCTTGCAGATGACAAAATTGGAACCTAGAAAGTTCAAGTGTCAGAGATTATAGTACTGATTTTTGGCAAAATCACGGCAAAACTTCAGTCTCCTAAGTTGCAATCCCGTGGTCTTCCTCATCCAGAACTGACTGTGGACGCCCTAACTCGGTGAACAGCCTTGGGATGAATTCCATTGACAAGAGTCCCTCGCACGCGCATCTGCCTTTGGCTGAACAGAGCGGCCACAGGGCACAGTGAAGACAGCACAGCCTGGAGGCGGAGCCCAAAGCCAGAATCCCAAATCCGCCCTCACACTGCCCATGTGGCCTTGAGAAAGTCACTGACAATGCCCCAGTTCCTTCATCAGCAAAATGGAGAGTCCCCGGGCCCCATTAGGGAGCTTGAGGCGGGGCCCTGGCCCCATCAGCACCGACCCTCCCGCAGCTGCTGAAGCGAGTGGGTGATCTGGCTGGGATGCCTCAGCGTACATGCAAGGCGTCCCTGTCGCCACTGCTGACATATTAACTAAGAGCAACAAACGTGATGAAAACGCAAGAACAGTCAAGTCTTCATAACCTCTGGCTCTTTCTGGAGATTCAGAAATTGGCAGATAAGCTAATCTTATATTACAGTTCCTCTCTCCAATTTTTTCTTTTAAAAATAACCTAATCACTGAAGAGGATAATCTCTCAGAATGATGAAAACTATAAAATTTCATTCCATATTGGCAATGATTCCACATAGGCATGTCAGAAGACCAGAAAGTAAAAGTTTTAGGCTCAAGATGTGGAATCCCTGGTTAGACCAGTGGTCCCCCCAGCCAGGAAACGAGGCTTCTGGCGGGGACACCAAAGGCGATGTGGGTGTGGGATCTGCCTGGAAGGTTTGGGGAACTGTCCCCAGTATCCCTGGCTTCCCACGACAAATCTGACACCATGAGGACATCCCTGCTCTTCATCTGTTCCTATTTTTAGTCCCCTTCATTGATGAGAGTAATGAGTTCCTTAAGTTTCCTCCGAGCCCTGCATGTGACAAGGTCTTCATTCTGCATTTTCTCCTTGTAGTGTCGGGACACGGGTCCATGATGGACGTGGTCCCTCAGCCAGCATTTGCCTGCATGAGCCTCCGAGCCCTGCATGTGACAAGGTCTTCATTCTGCATTTCTCCTTGTAGTGTCGGGACACGGGTCCATGATGGACGTGGTCCCTCAGCCAGCATTTGCCTGCATGAAACCTGCCACGTGAGCAGCCTTCTCCTGAGGAGGAGTTTTAAAGTCCCTTACAGAGAATTACCGTGTGAGGGAAGGTCCGGGAGCTAAGGTGGCAAGACGTGAAGACTCCCAGAGCAGAGTCTGGGTGGGCCCAGGTTTGAATCCGGCCTCCAGGCAACCTCTGTGAACCCTGTTTTCTCATCTGGAAAGCTGGGATTTCCAACAGTGTCTGCTGCTGAGTATCACAGGGCTAAAAGAGCCAACCTGCGCACGGAGGCGGCACAGTGCGTGGCCCGGGCAAGCTGAGCCAACCTGCGCACAGAGGCGGCACAGTGCGTGGCCCGGGCAAGCTGGGCCAACCTGCGCACGGAGGCGGCACAGTGCGTGGCCCGGGCAAGCTGGGCCAACCTGCGCACGGAGGCGGCACAGTGCGTGGCCCGGGCAAGCTGGGCCAACCTGCGCACGGAGGCGGCACAGTGCGTGGCCCGGGCAAGCAGTGGAGGCGGGGGCGCTCCACTGCTACTGTGTTGGGGCAGGCAGCAAGGGTGAGGCTGAACGGTCTTGGAAGGTTCAGAGTCAAGGCCCAGACGTGGGAGAAAACCGAATTCACAGCGCCAGTGTGAAAACAACAACGGGACAGAACGATGACGTCAGAAATCACATAACAAAAGCATGTCACGCACACGGCCTTCTCTGAATCCCGACAAAGTCTAAAGTAGTCAAGGCAGACGGAATTCCTCCCATCTCATACATGAGAAAACTGAGGCTCAGAGACAGGAGCACCTCCTCCCCAGGCACTGCATGAGAGACATGTGGCACTGTGAAAGCCAGAGCAGGTCCCCAGCCCCTGGAGCGCAGGACCCACCCATGACAGCTCGCTGCCCCAGGGACATGATTAACGGCCCCTGCAGGGACACCCACAGAGCCCACGGTGAGCAGCACACACGGCTACGCTGTTCCCGGCACCCACCGGGCTTTCCCGGCTCCTCCCGGGCAGTGGCCCAGTGCTTAGGCGGCGTCCCTCCACGTGCCCACTGCTGCTCCTCAGGATGCTGCTCTCCAGGCTGGACTCCCCAGCCATGGCCACATACGGGTCCTGCAGCTTCAGGAAGCTGTCTGTCCTGGGGGCATTCTCCCACGGTGCTAACTCAGGCTCAGGGCAGGTGCCTCAGGGCAGCCCCTGGCCACCCACCCACTCAGGGCAGCACCTTCTGAAAGCCAACCCTGCCCAGGGCACCACTTGTCTGTGAAGCATTTCGTGACCACTCCTCGCTCTAATAATCAGTCTCTCAGGACATCCTCAACTCTGGTCAGTGGAATGACACAGTAGGCGGGAGGCCCGCTGGAAGATCCCCGGGGTTCAGCCTCGTGGGCCCCGGTCACACCACGGGGAGTGCAGGCAGCCCACGTGCTCAGACTTTCGAAGCGGCCACGGCCGCACCTCCAGCACCTCGGGGGAAGGGCCCGACCCGCATCAGGCTGGGGTCAGCGGTGCCTTGGTTTTAGGGCCTCAGGCCTCACAGGAGCTGTAACAACTTGAAACGCAGCACTTCCAGGTTCCCATGATCTGGCAGGACCGCTGTCCTCAGCAAGGCCAAAGTACAGCCTCCAGGGGGTTAGGGTCAGACTCCTAAGTCCAGACACAACTGCCTGATCAGGTCTCTTTATCCTGTATCACAAGCAACCCTACCTAGTGACCTGCTAGAGCACTGCCCCCATCCCGTTCCCAGGGAAACAAAGCTACAACTGAGCCCAAAAACGAAAGCTGATGAGAACGCCAACCCCTGGGCTCCCTGCAAGGGCCGGGGGTCAGGACCACCCCAAATATCACCCTGCATCACCGAGCAGCCCCAAGAGGTGTCCCAGAGTGGGGCCTCCTGTGCAGAGCACGCCTGATTCTCACGGGTCACAGTGGGAGGTGCGTCTCCAGGTAGTAGGAATTCTCCCACTGCGGAGGAGCCAAGGGGAAAAGGAGGCGAAAAGCCAAGGTGAAAAGTCTTCAGAGAGAACCAGCATCCTGTCCTCTGTGGCCCTTTGGATTTGGCAAAGGAAAGTCAAGGCAGGGAAGTGGTGACAGCAGCTGGGGCGGGCCCTCTCCCACTCAAGGGCCTCCCAGTGAAAGGGGCCTATTTCAGCACAAAACCTTCCCTGTGCCACCCTCCCTACTCTCAACCCCCAAAACAGAGCTTCTGTCTTTGTCTTCAAGGAGCCGCACCAACGGCAGAGGAACGAGAAGGCACATCCTACTGTGACAGCATCCTTTATACAGTGCCAAGGGTTTGCACAGCAAGGTCTGGGGACCTTCTCTGAAGGGGCCCTCCGCAAGCCGCATGTTTCATTCGAGAGATCACCACACAGTTTGCATTCTACTTCCTAACATATCCACATTCATTTGAGGCTACAAATCACATTTTCATTACTTAAAATCAAACAGAAGTGACACTACAGAAAGACACACCACCCTTATCCTGTGGCTTCAGGCACCCCGGCACCCTGCCACCCAGCCCCAGAGGTGTTGTGCCCTGCTTAAGAAGCTCCCATCATGGAAGGGAAGGCTCGGTCAGCGAGCCGTGAGAGCGGATGGGCTCCTGGGCTGGCCCAATACTCCCAGTGGGCTCTGCTGCCTGTGCCGGGGGTTCCTGCGGTGGCTGCTCCCCAGTGCAGAGGAGGCTATGGCTGCAGCACTGCCCACCTCTCCTGAGGGTAAGGTACACTGGAATGGGCATACGGTGTGCTCCAGATGCTCAGAGCCCACTGCTCAGGACTGTTTGCACACACCCCTGGAGTCCCGTCCTTGCAGGGTACATAGACCCAAGTCTGAGACAAACCTGTTCACAACAGCCTCATGTTTTCTCATTATTTAACAGCAGTGTTAGTTAACTGTGTCCGTTTTACAGATGAAAGCTCCAGAGGTTTACTTGACTTGTCCAAGATTAGAAAGCCAGTAAACATCAGAGGGAAAAGCAGAAAGTCTAGGTTTTCCAGCCACCAAACCTGGTGCCCTCTCTACTGCCCGGTACCCCTGTAAGACTGCTGCCTCCCCAGCCTCCACTGCCCTGCTCCCACCATGTCCACCTAAGGAGGTAAAAGAAAGGCTGGGTAAATAACTGAACCACTTGACATTTAGCTTCCCTTTTTAATTTTTCAGTGCAGTCTGACGATGGGTCTCACTCATTCCCAAACGCCTCCCTGGGGTGTGCTAAGTTTTCATGTCTAGAGTGTGACAGAGGACGCGAGACAGAGAAAGGGTAAGGAACCCATTCTAGGTCACACACTTCACTTCCAGGACAGTGCAGTCCCTGAGGACGTAGACCCAGATGAATTTAGCTGCTCAGTTGTCATTTTCTTACGTTTCCTCCTACTCATTTATTCAGTACACCTCAGCAGCCTTGTTCCCAAGAAAAATCCACTATATCGTCCTAAATCTCACTGAGATGATAATTTCAACATAGTTCAAATTAGTCGATTCAGTCTGTCACTACGTTCTGAGTAGCTATGATGTAGCAAAATGGCTGATCACTCACATGGGGTCATGTTTCAGAGGAAGACGGTGCCAGGATAAGCAGCTGAAGCTGCGCGGCCTCTGCAGGCCAGGGCACTCGGCACAGAGGCAAGCAGCCGTGTCCAGCCCTGCCAGGGGCTTCCAGTCAGCAGGCGAGACAAGAAACGGGGAGACAAGTGTTCTGGCAGAAAGAGCCACACAGGCGCACGGAGACGGACTGGGATCCCGGGCGCTAGGGTAGAGCAGGGCTTTTAGGAGGCCATAGTTCTATTACTTTATTTTATTTTACTTTAATTTACTTTATCTACTTTACTTTATTTTGCTTTATCTTATTTTATTTTCTTTTATTTTTATTTTTTGAGACAGAGTCTCATTCTGTCACCCAGGCTGGAGTGCAGTGGCGCAATCTCAGCTCACGGCAACCACTGCCTCCTGGGGTCAAGCGATTGATTCTCCTGCCTCAGCCTCTCAAATAGCTGGGACTACAGGCACACACCATCACACCTGGCTAATTCTTGTATGTTTAGTAGAGATGGGGTTTCACCATGTTGGCCAGGCTGGTCTCGAGCTCCTGAGCTCAAGTGATCTGCCCGCCTCGGCCTCCCACAGTGCTGGGATCACAGGTGTGAGTCATGTGCTGGCCCTTTTTCATTTTTAAAAAATGGTATTGTCTATACTTAAGGTCCGCAACATGAGGCTGGGGTACAGAGAGAAAAGGTCACTATCGTGAAACGAATTAACATATCCATCAGCTCACACAGCTACTCGCTCTCTTTTTCTGTGGCAAGAGCAGCTACAATCCACTCACTTAGCGAAAATCCCAAATATGATACAAGACAATCAACAATAGCCCCGCTGTAAATGAGGTCTCTGGCCTTCTCCATCCTACATACCTGCTACTTTGCGTCCTCAGACCTGCAATTCCCAGTGCCCCTTCCTTAACCATGTAACCATGGCTTTATTCTCAATCTCTGTATACTCAACTTGTTTTGTCGTTAAACTCCATGGATGAGCTATCCTGTATTTTTTTTTTTTCTTTTTGAGATAGGGTCTAACTCTGTCACCAGGCTGGAGTGCAGTGGCACTATCACGGGTCACTGCAGCCTCAGACTCCTGGACTCAAGTGCTCCTCCCGCCTCAGCCTCCTGAGTAGCTGGACCCACAGGCACCTGCCACCACACCCAGTTAATTTTTAAATTTTTCTTTTTTTTGGTAGAGACACAGTCTTGTCATGTTGCCCAGACTGGTCTGGAACTCCTGGGCTCAAGCAATCCACCCACCTTGGCCTCCATTTCTAAGGGTAAAAAAGAGCTCCCAATGTGTAGACAAGAGAGAGGGTGGGGAGTGGGCCAGAGCTACAGAGAGGCACAAAGGCAGAGGGATGCCACCTGGGAAGCCGTGGGAACCTGGTGTGTTGGCACCAGTTCCGGAAACTCAGACCTCCAGGTCCAAACATCTGTGTTCACACCTGCCATAGCAGACTACCTCAGCGGGAAGCACATGAATCTGCGCCACACTGAGACTACCTCGGCGGGAAGCACATGAGTCTGCGCCACACTGAGACTACCTCGGCGGGAAGCACATGAGTCTGCGCCACACTGAGACTACCTCGGCGGGAAGCACATGAGTCTGCGCCACACTGAGACTACCTCGGCGGGAAGCACATGAGTCTGCGCCACACTGAGACTACCTCGGCAAGAAGCACGAGTCTGCCTCACACTGAGACATCCCTCTCTAAGGACCATTTCCACCTGGGGTGCCACCCCTACCGCCTGCTCATCACGTGGGGTCCACCACATTTAATGCTCTAGGGGGTCAGCCTGGGTTCCCTGGATCAGAGACCACCCACCATGCTCTAATGATCTCGGGGCACCAGCCTGGGCTCCCCTGGATCAGAGTCTGACCACACTCTTATGATCTCCCCTGCATCAGAGTCTGACCACACTCTTATGATCTCCCCTGCATCAGAGTCTGACCACACTCTTATGATCTGGGGGCACCAGCCTGGGTTCCCCTGGATCAGAGCCCATCCACCACGATCTAACGATCTCAGGTGCCAGCCTGGGATCCCTTGCATCAGAGCCCACCCACCAAGCTCCAGTGATCTTGGGGCGCCAGCCTGGGTTCCCTTGGATCAGAGACCACCCACTGTGCTCTAATAATCTCAGGGCACCAGGCTGCACTCCCCTGGATCACAGGTCCACCCAGCATGCTCTAATGATCTCAGGGCACCAGCCCGGGTTTCTTTGGATCAGAGTCCAGCCACCACGCTCTAATGATCTCGGGGCACCAGACTGGGTTCCCTGGATCAGAGCCCATCCACCACGATCTAACGATCTCAGGTGCCAGCCTGGGATCCCTTGCATCAGAGCCCACCCACCAAGCTCCAGTGATCTTGGGGCGCCAGCCTGGGTTCCCTGGATCAGAGACCACCCACCATGCTCTAATGATCTCGGGGCACCAGCCTGGGCTCCGCTGGGTCACAGTTCCATGACTACTCTCTAATGATCTCGAGGCACCAGCCTGGGCTCCCCTGTGTCAGAGGTCCTTAGGTATTGACAAGGTTCCCCTCGGTGAATTCCTGAAGTTTAGGAGTGAGGAATTAAATTCCATTCTTGTTTTTCTACAGAAACCCACAAAGTGCTCTGGAGTGACCACCACTCAACGCGTATAACCTCAGCTAAATGCAGGAGTTAGTTTCACTCTGCAAACGTGTTTTTCAAACAAGGTGTAAAAGTCTGTGAAAAGATTTAGAGAGCAGCAAGAGAAGTGGATGAAGGTTTTAAAAATGGCTTGCACCAGTATAAGCGATCAAGTTAGGACATGGTCACGAAGACACGAAAGGGGAGACAATGGAAGGTCCAGAGCAAAGGGGACACAAAGCCAGACCACTAGTGCCCTCTGCTGATTGTGAGGCCACCACACAGAGCGTCACCAAGGATGGTGTGAGCAGAGGCAGGCACACACTCATGAAACAGTGTGAGAAAAGGCAGACACACCCACCCAGGAGACACGGAGAGCAGAGGTAGGTATGTGCACACTCACAAGACAGTGTGAGCAGAGCCAGGTATGCATTCATGAGATAGTGTGGGCGGAGGCAGGAGCACACACTCATGAGACAGTGTGAGCAAAGGCAGACACAGATACACTCATGAGATGGTGTGAGCAGAGGCAGGGGCCCATACTCATAAGACAGTGTGAGCAGAGGCAGGGACACACACTCATGAGATGGTGTGAGCAGAGAAAGGTGCATGTATACTCATGAGACAGTGTGAGCAGAGGCAGGGGCACACACTTGTGAGATGATGTGAGCAGAGGGAGGCACATGTACAGTCATGAGATGGTGTGAGCACAGGCAGGGGCACACACTGACGAGATGGTGTGAGCAGAGGCAGGGGCACACTCATGAGGTGGTGTGAGCAGAAGCAGGCGTGTGCACACTCATGAGAAGGTGTGAGCAGAGGCAGGCACACACTCATGAGGTGGTGTGAGCAGAAGCAGGCGTGTGCAAACTCATGAGATAGTGTCAGCAGAGGCAGGCCCACACACATGATACAGTGTGAGCAGAGCCAGGCACATGTACACTCATGACACGGTGTGAGCAGAGGCAGGCACACAATCACAAGACTGTGAGCAGAGGCAGGCACACAATTACAAGACTGTGTGAGCAGAGGCAGGCATATATGGTGTACCCTAATTCAGAAACATACATTAGAAATTAAAGCAGCAAAGTTGGGGTTTCTTTATGTTTATCTGAAACATATGCTTTTTTCTCAATGAACCTTAAGAAAACCTTGGGTGAAACAAGTTCTAAATATAGGAATGAGATGCATAGAAAGGTCAAGGCCTGCTGGTAGCATATTCTGAAATGCACATAAATTGGGGAGGGAAGTGACTGGAAGTACCTGGCAGCTCCAAAGGGAGAAATCCCAAGAGAAATATATCACTCATGTTAATTCCCTGCGTGACCAGGATTCTTTCAGGCAGCAACACCATAGCCTCTTGTGGCTCCAGGTCCAACTGAGACCTGCAGGTTGTGCTGTTATTTGCTGTGTGTGGAGGCCTGCGTGCTCCTCGGAGGCCAGCCTGCCACCTGCCACGTCCCCACCTCCGTATCCGACCCACAATCTACTCCCACAGACTAGTCACTGTGGAGATCTCTCCTGTTCCAAGTATGTACAGTCCCGTCGAGACAGCTTCTACCCTGGCCACAGTCACTCCTTTTGCTTTCATAGACATGCATTCTTCTTATAAAATTATCAGAAAGGAGAGTTAAGTTGTTTTTTAAATCTTCATCATCTATGCAGAAAACATTCCATGAGTTTATTGTGCTACAACTCCCCTTTCACCAACTCCAAGAATGTCCTTTTCACAATCATCACAGGTGATAACTGAAAATAGATCAACAGCAGGTACAAATCTCTATCAGTAATCGATGGCAATCTGTCACTTGTTCCTTGCATGAATAGAGATTTAAGCTAGGAGATATGGATGTATTGTTTAATCTGAAAATGTTTGACTTTTTAGGATACTTTAACCTCATGCAAATTTTCTATCATTTTCTAAGACAATGTGAAGAGAACATCACTCTTCAAGGAGACTTTGCCTGTGAGCGCCAGATCCTTCAGCTGTGCACGGGGAACTCAACACTGCCATTCCTGACCACCCTTCTTATGAATAGTAAGGGTACAGAGAAAGGGTTTCTTGCTTGCATTTAAAAAAATAAGTCACGAGCTCATCTACTTCTGCATATTTGTGATGTTCATTCTAGCACGTGTGCTTGTGTGCACAAGAGTTCTACCACACTGCAGACTTCACTGATTAGAAGACATTCAGTGTGAAGCAATAAAGATAGAATGTAAACACTGTTGCTTCTGACAAATAACCAATAGCAACATCCTAAAGAAGAGTGAGGCCCTCCAAATGAATTGTTTCTAGACACTCTCCCCAGAGGCCCCGTCTCCTTTCCTCCCCATAAGATCCACGGAAGGCCAGGTGCAGTGGCTCACACCTGTAATCCCAGTGCTTTGGGAGGAAGCGGGCGGATCACTTGAACTCAGGAGTTCAAGACCAGCCTGGGCAACACAGTGAGACCTCATCTCTACTACAAATGTTTTTAAAAATCAGCCAGATATGGCAGTGCATACCTGTGGTCCCAGCTATTTCGAGAGGCTGAGATGGGAGGATTGCTTGAGCCTGGGAGGCGGAGGTCGCAGTGAGCCAAGATTGTGCCACTGCACTCCAGACTGGGTGACAAGAGCCAAGAGCGAGGCTCTATCTCAAAAAAAAAAAAAAAAGCCTGAAAAAGGATTTCAGGACACCTGTGAAGAAAGACACAGAAAGCAACTTTAGAAGAGGGCAACCGCCTGCCGGAAGGAGGGTGCTCCTAACAATGCACGCCAGCTGGCCTGTGATCCGCCCGCCCTCTCCACCTACGGTTCTACTTCCCACACTGCCCGCCCCCGCCCCACACAGGGTGTGCGCCGAAAGGCGTGTCTCAGAAGCCCTCGGTCTCTTCATTAAAAGAAGCCAACTGTTCACCAAAATACCACACAAACTAATGGAAACAAAAAGAAGGAAGGGCTACAAAAGAGGAGAAACAAAGAAAACATGTGTGGGGCTCCAAGGACAGCAGGCAACAGGAGCTTTTCTATAAGCGCATCCCAATAAACAGCACACCAGGAACAGACACACAGTAAACGCCGCAAGAGGCCTCCCAACAGCCCAGGCAACGGCAGGGGAAAAGCACAATGGGAGAAAACACTATTGGAAGACAAGGAGGATACAGTGCAACTCTGATCTTTGCAAAGAGATTTGTTACAATGAAGTGACGATTTAAGCAATGTCGTCTAATCTAAGTTTGTGGTGCTTTTGGATTTAATTCATATTTGATTCATTGAAATGTGGAAGCCTAGTGATTCAGAGGCGAGCTAAATGCAAAAACTACAGAGCACAAGTATGTTTGCAAAACACAGGAAGTCTCTAGAACGTTTTCCCTGCACTGGGTTATGCAGAGCAAGCTTAGGTGTGTGACTCCAGGCTTGTCCGGAGGCACCTGAAGCCGGAGGGCCTGGCACCTTGCCCCATGGGCGCGACCGCTGCTGCAGATGACCCGATTCAGGTGAGACCCGGAGCCACACGTGCTTCGAAGGGCGAAGAGCCAGGTTAAGCACGAGTCAAGTAGCTGTGCTGCTCTTTCCTGATCAGAGCAGGAACTCGCAGCATTTCACACTGGAAAACAGCCTTCCCTGCAGGATGTAAATCTCAGTTCTGCCTATGGCAGGAATAAAACAGAATTCTTGGAACTTAGACATGAATGTTGTGGAACAGTTTTGTCTTTCTTCCTCAAGAGGCTGACAGATTAGGGAAATACTTAACAGAAGATCCATGCTGCCTTCGAAGTCTGGCAGAAAGAGTCAGTCTCTGGAAGCCACGACTGAAAATCATGAGATCCAGGGTAACTTGAAGGACGCAATCAACTTATGCCTGTGGACGACCAACAAGACCAAGATTGCTCGGCAACTGTGTTAGTTTTCTGTTGCTCCTACAAATTGCCACAAACTTGGCAGTTTAACTCAAAGCCCACTTACAGCTGGGAGCAGCTGAGGGTGGTCCCAGCAGACAGCCAGGAAACAAGCCTGCATCCTACAACCCCAGGAGCCACGTGAGGTGAGAGCCCTGACACAGCCTGGCAGGGGCCTGGATGGCAGCCTGGAGACCCCAGGCCAGGGCCCTACGAAGCCACAGCCAGTACATACCGTTGAAGAGGCATGTGCTGTTGGAAGCCACTGTGTTTGTGGGAATTCCTCTGCAGTGTATAATGACTATGGAAGCACTGGCCGTGGTAATAAATGCCTGAAATGCAGGAGGAGCTCTGGATTCCAGCAGTGGGTAGAGGCTGGGAGGCTTTTGAGGAGCCACAGAAAAAGCAGAGCATGCCTGGACTATCCAGGGGGCAGAAAGGCCGTGCCCTGCAGGGTCGTGGAGGCAGCTCCTGTTGTGCTGAGGCTGGTCCTGCACTCGGGGGGTTTCCTGGTGGGGGGACAGGGCAAGGGTGGAGGAGGGGGCAAATGCAGGAAGAGCTATACGATGGTGGAGTAACTAAAAGCCCAGCGTCTCCAGCCAGAAAAGGCGCTGAAATGAAAAGCCTAACTGATATGGTCTGGGTCTGTGTCCCCACCCAAATCTCATCTTGAATTGTAATCCCCACGTGTCAGGAGAGGAACCTGGTGGGAGGCGACTGGATCACGGGGTGGATTTCCCCCTTGCTGTACTCGTGACAGTAAGTTCTCAGAAGATCTAGTTGTCTGAAGGTGTGTGGCTCTTCCCACTTTGCTCTCTCTCTCCTGCTGCCTTGTGAAGAAGGCCCTGGCTTCCCCGTCACCCCCACGGTGACTGTGCATTTCCTGAGGCCACCCAGTCATGCTTCCTGTTAAGCCTGCAGAACTGTGAGTCCATTAAACTTCTTCATAAATTACTCAGTCCCAGGTAGTTCTTCATAGCAGTGCGAGAATGGACTAATAACCCGACTGTCAGGAGGGTGTGCCCCTAAGAAAAGGCTGAGGATGGGCCACACTGCATGTGGTTAAAGCCTCGGGAAGATCAGGAGGTCAGAGTGCAGGCCTAGGAAGGGCCTCTCAAGAAGCGGAGGAAGCATCTCACAGATCCTCAGGCAGAAGAGAGAGTGAAGGGTGAAGGGTGAAGGTGAAGGGTCAAGGGTGAAGGGAGCAGTCCCTTGGCCGTCTTAGCAGGAGACCAAGGCAGAGAAGAGATCGTTTCTAAAAGATCTGCAGGTAGGCTCTTATCTGAGGAAGTGAAGCCTCAGGAAACCTACTGAAGACCCATAGATTCTTGAGAAATGTGTTTCTGCTGAGACACTGTCAGCTTGGACCAATCGACACAGACAGCAGACAAAACACAAGGAGGCTCTCGGATCCCCACCCTCCCGCTGGCAGGAGGGAGGCACACAGCCACACTCAGCCACAAGCCACACTGCCCTCCAAGTGGAAGGCAGGGCCCTCAGAGAGCGGACATGGGGCGGCTGTGAAGTTAAAGCGGAAGGAGGGCCGGGCACGGTGGCTCACGTCTGTAATCCTAGCACTTTGGGAGGCCGAGGCGGGTGCATCACCTGAGGTCAAAAGTTCAAGACCAGCCTGGACAACATGGTGAAACCCTGTCTCTATTAAAAATATAAAAATTAGCCGGGCATGATGACGTGCACCTGTAATCACAGCTACTCGAGAGGCTGAGGCAGGAGAACTGCTTGAACCCAGGAGGCAGAGGTTGCAGTGAGCCCAGATTGTATCACTGCACTCCAGCCTGGGTGACAGAGCGAGACTCTGTCAAGAAAAGAAAAGAAAGGGAAAAGCAAAGGGAAAGGGAAAGGAAACATACACAGAACTCGGTGAAAGCAGAATTTTAGATCAGGACGTCCTGATACACAAGCCATGCAATCCCTACACATCAATGTTCCGAAGCCAGGGTATGAGAGGGAAGATAGACAGAATGCATTAAAAGTATCTAAAAAGTCATTCAGCCTGTGGGACAAATGAAGGCAACATTTTAGAAACTACATATCAAAAACTACAAAGAATTTGTTCTGGTTTACACGGTAAAGAAAGAGATCCTAGGAGATATTTCTCCATATTGCCAGAATTTAGAAAGGAGTCATTGACGATGACCGAACAAGGAGAACTGGGGAAGAGGGAGGCTCAGTTCAGTGACTCAGGCGTCTGCATTGACACAAACTAAGGTCGCAGAGCCCCAGAGCCCCAGAGCCCCAAGAGCCTAGAGAGTCCAAAAGCAGGCAGGAAGAAGCCTATCAGGCGTATCACCAGTCAACGCGTGTGTGTACATGGAACTGCCCTTACCAAAGAGGACTGGAAGACGGTCACCAAGACACTATAGGAAAGAGGTGAATCCCTGCTGCTGCCTGCAACGTACAGTTTCTGCATCAGGATGCCTGTGTCTGCCTCACCAGAACCTCCAGCACTGTACTTCCCTGACCAAGGGGTCAACGTTCCTGGAACAGCTGATTCCAGCTTCAATTCTTAGAATCTTAAGATTCTAACACCTTCATTAATGGTTAAATCTTTTAAGTCATGTGTCAACCCATTAGCAATACCAAACCAGTCTTAGGAAATACCTCCAGTTACCTCCAGTGACCAGGTACCTTAGAAAAGCCGCACTTACTTCTGTTGTAGCAGGTCGCCAGCACACCTCTGTCTGCAGGACTAGCACTAATGTGCCAGATTTCACCCGCTTGATGGAGGAGGACATTTTTATTTATAATGTTGTTTTCATCGTCGAAATCTATGATGTGGATCTAGAAATACAAGAAAAGAGCACATCAGGATCTCAAACACTTTCCTCAGTACCTTCATCAGACGTCATGATTACAAAGAATAATCACATGCACATTTCATGACAGATGCATCTTTAATTAATTGTTATTATGCCAACAGTATGTACTTCTATAATTTCTTACTGGACTCCTCTCCAAAGACAAGTTAGAAAATCCCTGTGGAACATTTTTAAGATTGCAAGCTACGTAAGATTGCCCTCTGGTCATACCCAGTCTTAAAGAAATAAGGCACCAAATGCTGTGTCTTCAAGTGGTTTTAAGACTGAGCCACTGTTGGTGTCAAGGCCAGAGCTGCTCAGGGCTGTCCCTATCAGCAAGGTCCTCCCAGCCTGCTGCATGGCTGCTGGGGAGGGCAGGGGCAGCAGGCCACGACTGCCTAATTAGGTCTGGGACTGACCGTGCCTGGCCCACTCTGTCTACAGTGGGCAGAGCTCGACTCATACGTCAGACATGATTAAGGTGGGAGAGAGTAAGAAAGGGCTGTATATTCACACGCTTTTATTCTCTTTTCAAAAACAAGTCCAACAGTCACTGGTGCCTATTATCTTATGACATTAAATGGTATAACATTTTAGCCACTACATAAGAAAATTAAATATACTATCTCCATGCTTTCCAGGATAACTTTTAGAGGAATTGAAATGATTTCACATTTAATTTCTTACCAATACCCAAGTCAATAATTCCTCTTTTAAAAGTAAATCTGTACTAAGAAAAATATTCATGGATCTGCACAAAAGATTTATATCCAAGTACATTTACTATGGCATTGATTATTGTAATAAAAAAATTAGAAGTTACCTAAGTGTTTAGTAATAGGAAACTGTTCAAATAAATTGCAGTATTTGAGGGTAATATAATATTATGACGCCATTCGGTATACTGTAGACTACTCAGTGGCATGGAACAATGTAATAAATATTTTAGAAGATAATATAAAAAAGAAACTGTACGAATGCTACATCCTTTTCTTGTTTGTTTGTTTTCAAAAAGTATGCGTGTCCAAACAAGACAACCAGCAGGTACCTGAATGGTGTCGGACGGTGGAATTGTAGGTGGTTTTCCTTTACTTCTTTGTGCTTTATTTGTACTTTTACCATTTTTGCCTAATTAGGTCTGAGCCTGACCGTGCCTGGCCCACTCCGCAATACGTTTGCAATCAAAACAAACATTAAATGCTATGTTTAAACTGTCTCCACAATACCCAGTAGCACCTACACGTCACCCAAGCCTCAGACGGCCCTTTCATCATTTCCAGCTGCTCCTCTCAGGGTCTGATATGGTGTGGATCTGTGTCCCATCCAAATCTCACGTCAAATTGCAATCCTAATGTCAGACGTGGGGCCTGGTGGGAGGTGACTGGATCATGGGGGATGGGCCTTCACGAATGGGTTAGCACCATCCCCACTTGGTACAGTCCTCACGAGAGTGAATTCTCCTGAGACCTGGTCATTTAAAAGTGAGTGGCGTGGGCTGGGCGCGGTGGCTCACGCCTGTAATTGTAGCACTTTGGGAGGATGAGGCGGGCGGATCACCTGAGGTCAGGAGTTTGAGACCAGCCTGGCCAACATGGTGAAACCCCATTTCTACTAAAGATACAAAAAATTAGCCAGGCTTGGTGGCGGGCACCCGTAGTCTCAGCTACTCGGGAGGCTGAGGCAGGAGAATGGCATGAACCCAGGAGGTGGAGGTTGCAATGAGCCGAGATCGCGCCACTGCACTCCAGCCTGGGTGGCAGAGAGAGACTCCGTCTCAACAACAACCACCACCAAAAAGTGAGTGGCATCTTCCCCCCTCCTTGCTCCTGCTTCCACCATGTGAGGCGGCTGCTCCCTCTTCGCCTTCTGCCATGATTGGTAAGTTTCCTGAGGGCTCCCCAGAAGCAGATGCTGCTATGTTTCCTGCACAGCTCCAAAATGTGAGCCAAAAAATCCTCTGTTCTTTATCAATGACCCAGTCTCAGTTATTTCTTCATAGCAGTATAAGGTCACCCCGAGGAGTCATTCTGGACTTGCTCAGAATGTAATTCATACCCGGCCAGTGCCAGAGCCATGTGAACTGAACCAGAATCTCCCACGAGTAGAGCGGGGCCGCCAGTACCGGGTGCTGGGGCCAGGGAGAAGCCAGACATGGCCGGCTTGCCCGCTGCAGAGCAGGAGCCTGGTGAGCATGTGCACCCGCCCTTTCCATTCGGGGCCACTGCAGTTCCCACAGCAGGTTCAGAAATATTCCCAGTGAACAGTTTCCAATTACAATATCACACATCTAAGAACCAGGGAAATGAACATAGCACTTGTTTTTATAAGTGAAACTTTATTGTACTCTTTTTCCTTTCCACACCCAAGGAAAGTTTACCTATGAACAGTTTTTTTCCTCTGTGGACCTGTTACACATTTATAATATACTATTAATTATTAAATAATACTAAGTGATATTGAGAAAAACATTTGGCAGAAATACATATGTCCTATGATGCCACATCTCTACAATTGGGGATAGACCCTACAAACACCAAAGAAAAGGCACGTGCAAGAATTTTCACAGCAGATATATTTTTCATAGCCAAAGCAGTAAACATCTCAGATGTCCATCAACAATAGAATGGGTAGGCCAGGTGCGGTGGCTCACATCTGCAATCCCAGAACTTTGGGAAGCCAAGGCCGGTAGGTCACCGGAGGTCAGGAGTTTAAGACCAGCCTGGCCAATATGGTGAAACCCCGTCTCTACTAAAAATTTAAAAATTAGCCAGGCGTAGTGGCAGGCGTATATAATCCCAGCTACTTGGGGGACTGAGGCAGGAGAATCACTTGAACCCAGGAAGGAGAGGTTGCAGTGAGCTGAGATCATGCCACTGCACTCCAGCCTGGGTGACAGAGTGAGACTCTGTCTCCAAAAAAAAAAAACCCACAATAGAATGGGTAAATCAGTTGTGGTATATTCACAAATGCAGTTCTCACAGTAATGACAAGTAACAACAACACACGCACAGACAACGCTGAGTGAGAAAAATCAGACACGAGAAGGAGCACTTTGTGCGATTACCTCAGGCAAATTACAGAGACCATTCACCGCGGGCCTGGAGTTGGTCCAGACTCCAGGGATCTTAGGGGACTGCTGGGGTGCCCTCCATGGCAGTGACACGGGTGCATATGGGTGTGGGCGCATGTGCATGCAGGTGTGCACCTGTGTGGGAGCATGGGTACATGGTCTACACGTGTATATGCGTGGGTGTGCGTGTGTGGGAGCACAGGTACGTGGCCTCAGTATGTATGTGGGTGTGGGGGAGGTGCAGGTGTGTGTGGAGGGGGTGTGGGTGTGAGGCAGGTGCAGGTGTGTATGTAAGCGTGTGTGAGGGTCTGTGGGTACATGGGTATGGTGGGTGTACACGGGTGTGAATGCACGTGTGTGTGGGAGGCAGGTGCAGGCGTGTGGGAGGTGTGTGGGAGGGTGTGGGTGCACCACGGATGTGGGTGTGGCGGGGGTACGTGGGTGTGGGGAACTGGTGCATGCATGTGTAAAGACGCCCCCAGTAGCATATTCTGGATGCGTGCACTTGGATGCATGTTAAATTATAGTTATACCTTACAGGCAGAAATGCATTAGAATAAAAACTAGTAACAAATACATGAAGAAAATTCATTCTTTATTATAACCAACAACTTAAAAATTTTAAAATGAGAATTTCATGATACCAATTAATATTTACTATATTAGCCAACTTCTTCTAAGTGATGGCAACCAATACAGGGAATTCTATGATAGTATTGGTCCACATTATAACTTGTCCAATTCTTTTATAAGGTTCGTTATAATATGTAAATAAGAACTACATAAATGTTGAAACTGAAATAATAATTTGATTTTGTGAAATCTGCCCCAAAGAATAAATGAACAAAAAAAGGTGTATTATGAAATGTTGTATAGCTTTAAAAGTTATGATTAAGAGCAATTATTAATACCAAAAATGTTACAAGAGTATTAAATTTTAAAAGCAGGCTATAAAATGGCATGTGATTATATAATACCATCACACAGGAACACAGACCACAAGGGGATACAGAAAATTAGAAGTAATTTTTGTGTTGCTAGGGAATTTTTTTCCTCAGCATTTTTCACATTTCCTACTTATCAGGAAATCCATTAGCACTGAAAAAAGGGATGCACTTAAATGTACTACTTTGCAAATCTGCTCCTCTGAAATGCACCAGGGCAGCAGGCGCAGCCGAGGGTTTTCTGGGTGTGTCTTCAGGACACTGCGGCGAGGCCCCCACGCTGGCCCCTCGGCCTGGCTGCAAGTCTCAGCAGACCCTCTCTCCTAGTCTCCTGCCTCCCCACAGGCTCTGCCTCTGGCTGGGCCCACTTTCTTCCCATGAAGCTGTTTTCCTTCTCGTGAAGACACAAGGCACAGCTTTCCAACGGGACTTAGTTCCTGGATGCACACATCCCCTCCAGGTTCACCTCTTCCAGCCAGCAAGCACGCACAGTGCAGAAGGGGGATCCATGTTTCTCCCAAGCCCATGTCTCCTAATCTGGTACACTGCAATAGAAATGGTCTTTAACCTTCATTGCGAAGCCTGATGAGTCTTGGGATTTTCCCACATCCCTTATTTTATGGTTGATTCATAGAGTAGCGCAAAGTACACATCTTCACGAACTGTTTTAACACTGGGCTGTTCAAACAGGATGCCAGCAACCAACACGAGCAAAAATAACGAAGTAATGGCTGAAATTTATATTGCACCAGGCACTATGCGAAGTATTTTATACACTTTAGTGCCTTAATCCTTAAAACAGCCCTAGAATATATTACTATTAATCACAATCTACAGGTGAAAAGACCGAGGCTTGAAGAGTGGAGGACCTGGGCTACTACAGTTAGGCACGGCACAGCCAGGCCTACGGGAGCCCCTGGTCCTGGCATGCAAGCTCTGCGGCCCCATCGCCTGCCCCGTAGAAGCACTCTGCAGGGCGGCAGCAAGCCAGAGTCAGAGGCAGCTCCCAGCTGGAAGGAAGAACCAGTACCTCAACTCTCTGTTCTCAGAGCACCACCCTACACCCAGCTCACCTGAAAGCATAAACAACTGTTTTGTTGAATACACATATGCAGGTACAGGCCGGCTCTGAAAATGAGTAACGTGACAAAGAAACACTGTAACTAAGGTGAGCGCAAAAGATTACCAGGGCTCAAAAGAAAGCCATTAACACCAGCTAGGCAGGTCCGGAAAGACGGTCGCCCTGTGAGCGGTACTTAAATGTTACTTTAAACTTTTCACGCCACATTGGATTTTTTTTAATGTGTTAATCGTTTATAATGAAGATCAAACTCATCTATTTGGAATCATCATTAAAATTTTTAAAGTTGATTTTACCAGTGCTGGGCTAAGGCCATAGACAACATTGTAAAGATTTAGAATAAAGAGTTATAAAAATTTATTAGAAAGTCAGTAAAGATGAACTTAATCACCTCTCCCTCCTTTTCTGGAAGAATTGGGGCTTGGAGAGAAATGCCACGGTGTGGTCACAGCCCAGGGCCAGGCTGCTGAGTACAGAGCTGAGGCCGCCGCGCTGTCCATTTCATCTGCGCTTCTCAAGTGAAAGTTTAAAAACTCTTGAGAATTGAAAAAAAAAAAAAAGAAAGAAAGAAAAAGGTCAGGCACGGTGGCTCACACTTGTGATCTCAGCACTTCGCAGGGTGGAGGCGGGAGGATGGCTTGAGCCCAGGAGGTCAAGACCAGCCTGGGCAACACAGCAAGATCTCATCTCCACAGAAAAAAATAAAAATAAAAAATACCACACATAAATAAGAGTGGATATTAAAGAATCAAGAGCCACCCTCCTAGGGAAAGTGAATGATCCAGTGGCTTCCCCAGAGGCAGGAGATGCCCTCGGCCAACGATGGCAAACCTCCCCCGTTCTCACCCGGGACAGCCACTGGACAGACGACAGGAGACGCCTTTCCTGCCACGTCATCCATTAATAAAACCCACCTGCTCAGTGGCAATTCCTTAAGAGTTATGCGGAATACTGAATACTGCCTAGGACCAGATCTTGGACAGGACAAGCCATGGTCCATATCGCTGGTTTCCTTTACCGTGGGTTACAGCAAGTGACGCTGAAAACACAGTTTCTACTGTAGACGGCTTCACGCTTCAGCTCAGTGCTGACATGAACGTGACCTGCCAGTCAGGAGACCTGGTCTCTCATTTGGATTCCGTCATTCCTGGCTGTGTGACCTTGGGCAAGCCACTAACCCTTTCTGGGCTCTTTGTATATCTGGGCCCTTCTCAGTATTTGTACATTTACGTAACTACATCTCTAAGATCTCTTTGTTCTAAGAGAAACACACACTCCTTTTTTTGTTTTTTTGAGACAGAGTCTCACTCTGCCGCCCAGGCTGGAGTCCAGCGGCGTGATCTCGGCTCACTGCAACCTCCGCTTCCCTGGTTCAAATAACTCTCCTGCCTCGGCCTCCTGAGTAGCTGTAACTACAGGCAGGCACCACTAAGCCCGGCTAATTTTTGTATTTTTGGTAGAGACGGGTTTTCAGCATATTGGCCAGGCTAGGCTGGTCTCGAACTTCTGACCTTGTGATCTGCCTGCCTTTGCCCTCCAAAGTGCTGGGATTACAGGTGTGAGCCACCACACTCGGCCAAAACACATATTGGTCCTTTAGCTAAGAACTTAAATGATAAGTAATACAGTTATTAAGTATGTTACTGATTTTCCAGTGCTTATGAGTCCCATACAATAACCGCCATTTCCCTAAACATAGTAATACTTCTCTCTGAGGCAATTAAAGCATAGGGTATTAACAGCTCTTGCCCATGAAGCCCAAACAGTACACTTGGCAGTGGGGGAGAAAAAAGACTCCACGTTCCAGAAGCTCCCTGTGCCCCAGGAGCACGTTGCTCAGAACTGTGCCGAAGGTGACACAGCCTGTGCAGTGGGTGGGCAAGGGCTGCAGCAGAGGCTGGAAACTAACTAAGTCACTGGAATGCCACCAGCTGCCTCTGGTAGCAGAGAACCGGGCTGAAGTACCGGCTCTTCCTTTCAGTGGGGAGCTGCCTCTCACTCTAAAAATCAGAAAGACATGAGTAGAACTCTGTAAAAAAAAAAGGGGGGGGTATAATCAATATAGTGAAATTATTGGGGCATAATCAATATAGTGAGACGAGGCTGGGTGCAGTGGCTCACACCTGTAATCCCCGCACTTTGGGACTGCTGATCCCCTGAGATGGTGAGGTGGGTGGGTCATCTGAGGTCAGGAGTTCAAGACTAGCCTGGCCAACATGATGGAACCCCATCTCTACTAAAAATAGAAAAATTAGCCAGGTGTGGTGATGCATGCCTGTGATCCCCACTATTTGGGAGGCTGAGGCAGGAGAACCACTTGAACCTGGGAGGTGAAGGTTGCAGTGAGCTGAGGTCATACCACTTCACTCCAGCCTGGGCAATAGAGCAAGACTCTGTCTCAAAAAAAAAAAAAAAGAAAAGAAAAGAAAAGAAAAGAAAAAAAGAAAAATATGCATATATATATAGTGAGACCAAAATTCTCAGAAAGCAAAGTAGGGTACAATTCACAGAGGAAAATAGAAAAGCAAGTGCACAGTGGGAGGCAGCACCGTGGCACTACACTTCTGTTTCTCTTTACATGGAGGCACATGTGGGAGGGGAACGCGGCCCCGGGGCACCATGCTTATCTTTCCCTAGATCTAGCTTGGTGCAGGCAGAAGAGGGAAACAGGGCACCATGTTAGTCTTTCCCTTGATTTGCACTGGTGCACACATAGGACTTGTTCCTGGTACAGAAATCCAGTGAAAACCACCACCACCAACGTGCCACAGAAATGCTTTAAGGAAACCCTTATGAAACAGATGACTGGGGACACCCTACAATCTAGAGTCCACAACACTTCTCACAGCATGTTTTGTTCATCCAAAGCAGTGACAGACACCCTACCCACCCCCTACACCTCACAAACCGAGCAGATGGAATTTGCAGCAAAATCCGGGAATTGTCCAGGCACGGGGTTTCTGGATATCGTGACTTCTTCAGACAGAAACAAATCTGATGTTTGTCTGAAAATGTAATAGATGCCCAACAGGACATCACAAGATTTACTTGTGAAAAGTGAGTACGTTTGCTACAGTAGAACTAATTATTACAGAAGTTTGTGACTTTCCTTAAAATACACCCATCCAACAACCCGCTCAGCACCAGGCATCAAAAGGACACAGCCGTGAACGGTCCTTGGCCTCACAATACTTGTCAGGGATGGCAAGGTGTCAAGGAATTTGGAGAGAAATAAATACAGAATAGAAGTAACAGGAATCCTATAACATGAAGCCTTATATTAGAGGCATGCATACGCAAAGACAGACAAGAGTAGAGAAAAGGCATCAATTAGTTCCAGCTCAGGAATTGAAAAGGGGGTGGAAAAGGGAAGATTTCACGGAAAAGACGTTAGAAGCTGTCTGTAGGAGAGATCAGGACTCAAAAACCTTGGACAAAAATCATAAATTTCTCCTTAAACCCAAAGAACCCGTCCAGCTGAACACTTGCAGGAATGCCACCTGATATAGTTTGGATATTTGTCCCTGTCGAAATCTCATGTTGAACTGTAATCCCCAGTGCTGGAGGCAGGGCCTGGTGGGAGGTGTTCGGATCCTGGGGGCGGCTCCCTCATGGCTGGGTGCTGTTTTGGATAGTGAGTTCTCCTGACATCTGGCCACTGAAGCGTGGCACTCCCCCTCACTCTTTGCTCCCGCCCTCACCATGTGATGTGCCTGCTCCCACTTCGCCTTCCGCCATGACTGGAAGCTTCCCCAGGCTGACCCAGAAGCAGATGCCAGAGCCATGTTTCCTGTACAGCCTGCAGAACCATTAAACCTCTTTTCTTCATGAATTACCCAGTCTCGGGTATTTCTACATAGCAATGCAAGAATGGCCTAATACACCAACAGATCTGAGGGTGTGATATGCTTTGCCTATGTCCCCACTCAAATCTCCTCTTGAATTCCCAAGCGTTGTGGGACGAACCTGGTGGGAGATAATCGAATCATGGGGCAGTTCTTTCTCGTGCTGTTCTCCTAATAGTGAATAAGTCTCACGAGATCTGATGGTTTTGTAAGGGGGAGTGGCCCTGCACAAGCTCTCTCTTTGCCTGCCACCATCCAGGTAAAATCTGACTTGCTCCTCCTTGCCTTCCACCATGATTGTGAGGCCTCCCCAGTCATGTGGAAGCATAAGGCCATTAAACCTCTTTTTCTTTCCAGTCTCGGGTATGTCTTTATCAGCAGCATGAAAATAGACTGATACAGGGTCAAACCGATTCTTCAAGAGTGAGGGAAAAGGGCAATATCAGAGAGCACTTTATATGTTAGATCTTAAGACTCACTGAACCTGAAAGCTGGAAAGAACCAATTAAAGAATTTCCAAGTATGGCAGACCATCTAGGGATATACCCTAAAAACACAGGACCCCTGAAGATGAAGCTCACACTGAAGACAGTAAGAAACAGAAATGCGAGTCAGGGACGCTTAGTGACAGGCTGGAGCCTCTGGATCAGGCCTCATCAAAAGGAAGCCAGGCTACCCTATGATGCTTCAGTGACCCTGAGTAGCCAGGTCCTTTTACCATTAGAGGAAGAGAGAAGGGTGAGGGAGGAGAGAGCGGCAGCAGCAGGGAAGAAATCAAGGCTTAGTTAGTCTAGAGTGGGGCTGGGAATCTGAATGCTGACCAAGCGCCCTGGTGATTCTGAGCACAGGTGAGAACAGGACTTGCAGGCAGCGGGGCTGCAGGCACAAAGCTGTCACAAATCAAAACAGATGCAGAACCATGCAGCTGAGCTGAGAAACTAAGAAGTTACCCAGGGGAAGAAACGAGCTGCTCTGTCATGGCCCTTCTGTGACATCAGTCTTTTCACTGACGAGGATCCCAGCCACTGGGTCAATGCTTCCACGTTAGAAGAGACAAAGCTGGTCCTCTTTGTCACCATGGCACTCCCAGAGGTCTCCAGAGGAAGATTCAGACTCATCCCTTATCCACATGAGAAGGCGGCGGGTACCAATATATGGGGAAAGTCTGTGGGAAACGCAGACCACAGAAGCACTTAAAGTGCCTCAGGTCGGAAATCCCCTTGTTCCTCATCCCTGCCCATGCTAAGCCATAAGCACACCCCCCAGGAAGAACTCCAGCTCCTCCTCAAAGGAGAACCCCAGAAAGCGAGCAAAGACCCCAGAAATCCTTGTCCCCCCGCCCCCAAGCATGAGGAGCTACAACAGAGTCCTGTCCCATAGGAGGAAACAGACACAAATCAGTTCGTCCCTCAGAGGAACGCCGGCAACTGTGACAGTCCCCACATTTTCAGAAAGATAGCGCAGCTGCATCATGGAGTAATGATGCAGGTACCGGGCATTTTCCAGGGAATTAATGACTGCCTGAAAGGAGTGAGGGCCTGAGGCAACGCCAGGAGCCATTAACCCTTCCCAGTTACCACTCCCCGGAGAGCTCCAGAGCTAGGGGCGGGGGCTTCCGATTGTGCAGGAGGAGGCCAGACTCTATTGTCACAGAAGGCACGTGGGCCGGGCTGCAGCCCGCAGCCAGTGGAGCCTTCCCGGCCACACACTTTCAAACAATCAGACCTGTGATAACTCACTCACTGTCAGGAGAACAGCAAGGGGGGAATCCACACCCATAATCCAATCACTTCCAACCAGGTCCCTCCCTCAAAACTGGGGATTACAATTTAACATGAGATTTAGGTGCAGACAGGCCCAAACTATACCAGATGGTAATACTAACAGTACTGTGAGCATCTGCTTGTCCATTTCGCCATTTCACTAAACACTGAACTCAGGACACAAATATCTGTTCAGTTTTTGTGTACCCAGTACATAAAAAAGAGGAATTAAAGAGTTCTGTCAATCTACAAAGTAAGCATTTGTTGAGTGGATGAATGGACGAATAGCTCAACAATGTCACATGCCTTTACCAGAAACAGAAAGACAAAACCAGCAAGTCAAAAACACAGCTTCGTACCTATCATACGGATTCACACACAGACAACTGCAGGCAAGTGTGGAAATACATGAGGTGTGTAATAAAACCTACTGTTGACTCAAAAAATAAGATACTGGGAACTAACTTGAGAAATTATCAGAACTGTTCTAATTAGAAGGAAGGAAACAGAAAAACTGGAAAGCTTCTTTAAAATAATTAATTGGATGTTACTTCGTTCCAAAAAACAAACAAACAAACAAAAAACAAATTAAGGCAGATTAAAACCCTTTCTGTCGTTTTGGGCTGACTCTTTCTTTCTTTCTTTTTTTTATGTTTTTGTTTTTGAGACAGAGTCTTGCTCTGTCACCCAGGCTCCCAGGCTGGAGTGCAGTGGTGTGATCTCAGCTCACTGCAACCTCCGCCTTCCCAGTTGTCAAGCGATTCTCAGGCCTCAGCCTCCCAAGTAGCTGGGATTATGCGTGCTTGCCATCACACTGAGCTAATTTTTGTATTTTTAGTAGAGGCAGGGTTTCACCATGTTGGCCAAGCTGGTCTCGAACTCCTGATCTCAAGTGATCCACCCGCCTTGGCCTCCCAAAGTGCTGGGACTACAGGCGTAAGCCACCACACCTGGCCTCTTTTATTTCTCTATTTTGATAACTTTGGTACCAATGATTCTTCATTAATGTCATTACCAAATGGAAATGCCATTACCACATTCTGGCTAAGAGCAGGTACACAGTAATTCGCTCATAACTCTCATGCTTTCCATGGCCCCATTTTGTGTTGAATTCCTGGGTTTCTGCTGGCTTCTGCTTTGTGGAGCTGCATTTGGAAGGCAGAGTGGCATGCCTCCCATCCTATCTCTGTGCCACTTTTGCCCATGTGGGTTTTACTCCCCAATTCCCCTGGAGACGCCATCCCTGAAACCACAGGCCATCTTCACGGCGGGTCCTCCTTCCCTCTCAGGTGGCCATTGGTAACTATTTTTATATATAAATAATTCCCTTCTTATATTTTTTCCAGTAGAAAAGTAACACACATACATATATACACATTCTGAAAACAAAATGTTAGAAAGAAAATAATTTTACATCCTGATTAGATGTTGCCCCCACCTCGCCCCAATCTGAGGTTCTGCTTTCTGAGGTTTCAGTTACCTGTGGTCAAGTGTAGCACAAGAACATTAAATGAAAAAATTCCAGAAATAAGCAATTCGTAAATTTAAATCACACACGATCCTGAGTAGTGCAGTGAAGTCTGGAGTCGTCCCACTCCATCCCACCAGAAACATGAACCATCCCTTTGATCAGGATATCCATACCCTGAGCTGTCGACACTATCTGTTCCTGACACCTTTGATCAGCATATCCATGCTACAAAAGAGACCTGCCCCTGAGCCATCCACACTGTCTGTTCCTGACATCTAACCATCAACACTGTATGGCTTGATGATCCGGATCACCCAAAACAGATGCTCCTGCTTCTGACACATCCTCAGAAGGTCAATAATAGCCTAACGCTACATCACGATGCCTAAGTCATTCCCCTCACTTCATCTCATCACATAGGCCTTGTATTATTGCACATCTTCGCAAGAAAAAGGGTGAGTGGCCAGGCGCAGTGGCTCACGCCTGTCATCCCAACAGTTTGGGAGGCTGAGGCCGGCGGATAACCTGATGTCAGGAGTTTGAGACCAGCCTGGCCAACATGGTGAAACCCCGTCTCTACAAAAAAAAAAAATACAAAACTTAGCTGAGTGTGGTGGTGCATGCCTGTAATCCCGGCCACTCAGGAGACTGAGGCAGGAGAATCACTTGAACCTGGGAGGCAGAGGTTGCAGTGAGCTGAGATCATGCCATTGCACTCTAGCCTGGGCAACAGAGTGAAACTCTGTCTCAAAAATAAAAAACTAGAAGAAGGGTGAGTATAGCACAGTACGGGGTTCTGAGAGACAGAGACCACATTCATACAACTTTCATAACTAATAATCATTGTTCTTTTTTTTATTAGTTATGTTGTTAACCTTTTGTTGTGCCTAATTTATACCTTAAACTTTACCTCTATGTAAGTATAGGAAAAAGCATATTATGCTTAGGGTTCAGTACTCGCCAAGGTTTCCGGCATCCACTGGGTGGTCTTGGAACACATCCCCTGTGAATAGCATCTGAAGATAACCCGTGGCTCAATTTTTCGTCCTTTTTGGCCTATTTCCTTCCAGTCTTTATTCCAAGAAGGGATTCAATCGTGCACTTTGCTTTTTCACACCACGGTGATCATACTATAAACACAATGTTAACACCCCACCAAATCACCTAACAATTCTTAATTCTTATCATGTTTCTTAGGAGTCTGTAACTTTTAACGAGTGTAATAAGGGAATACTATTCACTCTGAGTAACCAGATTCAACCTGGAGGAAGTCTATGAATCTGTCATTACAGGTGGCTTCATATCGTTCAACTTAACATTCACGCATTTTGACATAGATTGCTTGTAAGTTTTTATGACTGTAAGTATCATTATAATTAATATTCTTCATGTATAATGATTTTTGTCTAGGTTTGGGATACAGGAATTACAGATTAAGTACATAAACATTTATTTATGAAGCTCTAAGGATATATCACTGAATTAGTAGCTATAACTATGCTGATTTTAAACCTTTATCGACATACGAGAGTGACAGTTTCACTATATCCTATCCAGGCCTGCATATTCTTCAACAGCTATTTGAATGCCATTTCCCCTGTGTGATCTGGTAAGCTGGACAGAGGCCCCAGACCATGTCTGACATGGCCTCACCCACATTTTCCCGGTGTCAGACAATGCACATCTTCGCAATCACCATAGCAGCTCATTTTAATCTCCACTTTAGCAATGAGGAAAATGGAATCCAGAAGGGGAATCCATGTGCTCAAAGTCACATGGTTACTGCCAGGCCATGAACCGAATCTAGATCTCCTGAGTGTCCGCCACAGTGGCCAGAACAGCAAAAGGGTTCCATCTGTATCCCCGCCTGGAGCAAGTGGCAGTGACAGATCAAGTGGCCCTGGTGAAGGGGTGGCCTGCCCCTCCACACCTGTGGGTGTTTCTCATTAGTTGGAACGAGAGACTTGAGAAAAGAAATGAGACACAGAGACAAAGTATAGAGAAGGAAAAAGCAGGCCCAGGGGACCGGCGCTCAGCTTACAGACGACCCGCACTGGCACCGGTCTCTGAGTTCCCTCAGTATTTATTGATCATTATCTTTACCGCCTTAGAAAAAGGGAAGTGGCAGGTAAATAGGATCATCATAGGGAGAAGGTCTATGAATAAAGATCTCTGTGACATGAGTAAGTTTAAGGAAAAGTGCTGTGCCTTGATATGCATATGTAAACATCTTCATAAACCTTTTTAGTGCATAGAGCAGCATTGCCGCTAGTACGGCCCACCTTCAGCCCTAAGGCGGTTTTCTCCTTTCTCAGTAAATAGAACATACAATCGGGTTTTACACCGAGATGTTCCACTGCCCAGGGACGGGCAGGAGACAGATGCTTTTCTCTATCTCAACTGCCAAGAGGCCTTCTTTCCTCTACACTAGTCCTCCTCAGCACAGACCCTTCACGGGTGTCAGGCTGGGGGACGATCAGGTCTTTCCCTTCCCAGGAGGCCATATTTCAGACTATCGCATGGGGACAAACCTTGGACAATACCTAGCTTTCCTAGGCAGAGGTCCCTGCGACCTTCCGCAGTGTATGTGTCCCTGGGTACTTGAGATTAAGAGAACGGTGATGACTTTTAACCAGCAAGCTGCCTTCAGGCACTTGTTTAACAAAGCACATCCTGCACAGCCCAAAATCCGTTAAACCTTGAGTCATCACAGCACATGTCTCTTGCAAGGACAGGGTTGGGGGTAGGGTCACAGATTCACAGCATCTCAAATACAGAACAAAATGGACTCTTTTATGTCTACTTCTTTCTATATAGACACAGTAACAGTCTGATCTCTCTTTTCCCCACAGCCTGGATCAAGTGGGGATGAGGTTGTGACCCAGCCCACACTCACCTAGAAAGAGTTCTATGAGCAATTAAAGAAGTAATCCACAGGCCCAAGACGAAGGGGTAGTGGTGACCACATAGCCTCGCTTCTCAATTGCTTATAGAACCAAATCTATATAACCACAAGAGCCAAACAAGACTACAAAGGTCATGCCAAACAGAGGAAGTTTAAATTACTAAACACAGTCAATGCATAGAGATGGATAATATTCTTTGATTTGAAGATAGACTTAAATCTAGTGAAAGTTTTATTTTGTTTATGTGGCATTAATTTCTCAAATGTTGCTGGAAAATCAGAGCAAAATGGTTACGAAACTAAGAATAGGCTTAGTAATTATCATGTATACACTTGTCGAAAATAGTTACCTGATTATCATATTTAAGAGACTGTGTCCCAACCAAAAACCGAATGGCATCTGTTTCTGCAGTTTGAGGTGTTAAAGCACGTGCCTGCAGGACGGAAGAAAAACACATGCACATTTATGAAGTTAGATTTAATAGAGAGTAAAAAGGCAGTTGATCTCATCTACTGTTGATAAAGTATAAATTAGTACAGTGTCTGGAAAGCAAGTTAGAAATATGTATTAAAAGCCTTTGACTTTTGCACACTTTCAACACAATTCCACTTCAAGTTTGCATATGGAAATAATTGTACGTGGGTAAAAAATTAAGCAACAAAGATGTAAATTATGTACACATCCATGTTTATTTTTTAGTAAAACTATTATTTCAACAGTAAAAGACTGGTTAAACAAATTATACTTCAACAATACAACAGAAAATAGCTTCCAGCAATAGCAGAGTAGGGGGTTTAAACCAACTCTTCTGCAGATAACAACTAAAAAAAACTAAAGGAACAACCTGAATCTGTTTCACAGCCTCAGAGAACTACCAAAGCAACGAAGAAGTGCCAAGATCCAGGACAGGAGGAAGCCTAGCGGGGAAGCCCAACACCCGGTCACTCTTCACCTAAAGGCATCTGCCAATCTGGAAAGCGTGGCTGATAGGCTGATGCTGAAGAGACAGACTCTTGGAGCTCAGGGCACAAAAACCCAAGCACAGGGTCCACCTGGGAGAAGAGCCTGTAAAGCACTAACCCCACAGGTATACAGCCCAGGAGTAAAGGCAAACTAGAATTAGACCAACCTGCCCAGGCTAAAGCTCCAAGTCATCTCAATCCTGATTGGAGCAGGTCAGTGCTCTTAGGCTAGCCAGACTCCTGCCAGAAGTCAATCCTCTGGAGGAAGATAACATCCAAAGTTTCTAAAATCTGACACAGAAAAATGTTCAACATTTAATCAAAAATAGCCAGTCATAGGGCCAAGCATGGTGGCTCACACCTCTTATCTCAGCAGTTTGGGAGACTGAGGCAGTAAGATCACTTGAGGCCAGGAGTTCTGGCCAACCAATCTGGGCAATATAGCAAGACTCCATCTCTGCAAAAAAAAAAAATTGTAAAAATTAGCTGGGCACGGTGTCTCATGCCTGTTGACTTAGCTACTCAAGAGGCTGGGGCAGGAGGATCACTTGAGCCCAGGAGATTGAGGTTACCATAAGCCATGATCACACCACTGCACTCTAGCCTAGGTGACCGAACAAGACCCTGTCTAAATAAAATAAAATAAAATAATTAATTAATTAAAATAGCCAGTCATACAATAAGACAAAACCACATGATCAAAAACCAAAAGAAACAACAACCAACAGAAAAAGGGCTACAGAGGAGTCAAACAGATTCCCTGGGAAGCAAGCTCTAAAGCTCTAAAGGTATGTAAAGGAGACTTGCTCTTGGGAACTGTTCCATATTGGGGTGAAGGAGGAAGGGCTGGGCTGAGGGAGAAGATGAAATGCATCGCATCTGCAATGGAGGCCTCAGCCAATCCAGTGGGGAGCTCTAGAGCTGGACGGCCCTTCAGAGTTAAGGCCAAATGGCCAGGGTTTTATACCACCCAATCCCTACCCCCGTGGGTCAGTCACTAGATGCAGGCTGTCCCTGAGGAGGGGTGTGACTTTGAGCAAAGTGCCTTTGTTCAGCTGAGGGCAATTCCTGGAGCAGGGCCCAGCTGAGAGCTATCAGCCTCCAGCAGTCTCAGAAGTGGCTGGATTTCCTGAAAGAGAAATGCAGGCTGTATACAACAGCCTCAGTTGCAATAGCTATCGTTAATATGTTTAATAATTAGAAGATAAAACTAAGATCTCAGGTGATGAATCTGAGGCTTAGAGGAAACAGTTATACAACTGGTTACTAGAGCTGTGACTAGCACTGCAGGCTTATCAATTCAAATCCATCTCTGTTTTAGGACAAGCATTAACTGCACCTGGATCACGTCCCTGTGGCCAGCATAATAATGGCCCTCCACCCATATCCACATTCTAATCCCCAGAACCTGTGAATGTTAACTTACACGGTAAAGGGACTCTGCCGATGTGCTTAAATTAAGGACCTTGAGATGAGGGGGCGATCCTGGATTATTTAATCATGTGGGTCACTGAAATCAGAAAACCTTCCCTCGCTGTAGTCCCAGAGGAATGCGACCACAGAAAAGAGAACCAGAGAGGTGGTGAGGCAGGAGAACAGAATCTGGAGGCAGGGAACCTAAGGCCAATTCACGCTGACTTCCTAGAACCAGACTGAAAGGAAAACCCTAATTTTCTACACCCAAGTAACAACAGGACCAGAGGCTACACCCTTTGCAGACCCTCACCCTTTCTGCATGGCAGTAGAGAAGCTGGAAGTACCTCTGATTGGTTGCTTTTTGCAAACCAATCAGACGTTTGGACAAGGCTGTAACTTTGTAACTTCACTGTAGCCTCTGATTGGTTGCTCTGATTGGCTGCTTTCCACAACCAATCACACTGATTGTGGGCCATCATTCATTTACATGGGGTAAACACCAAGGGGCCAATGGGAAACCTCTAGCGGGTATTTGGACCCGAGAAGATTCTGTATTCGCGGCCCTTGAGCGGCTGTTCAGCCCAATCCCACCCTATGGAGTGTACTTTCATTTTCGGTAACTCTCTGCTTTTGTTGCTTCATTCTTTCCTCACTTTGTGTGTTTTGTCCAATTCTTTGCTCAAGATGCCAAGAACCTGGACACCTTCCACCAGTAACAATGGCAGCTGTGAGGAGGACCCAGTGGCTGTTGCTGGATTTGAAGATGAATGAGGGAATTGTTAAAGCAAACGAAATATGGCCTGAGAAGGACTCCATGCTTCTATATTTGAGTCCTTGTGGATGAATCATAACCTAACTTAATATGTAGACAAGACTGAGAACCTAACTTAGGAGTCTGCACCTGTAAGACCGGAGTCTTGGCCAATCCCAGCAGCCCTACTTCAACCACTCATACACGGCTGAGTGTTCAACCTGTGTTCAAATAAGGCAAACTCCGGCCTGTAAACCATCCAGCTATTTCTGTACCGCACTTCCCATTTCTGTATGTCACTTCCCTTTTTTTGTTTATAAATTTGTTCTGACCACAAGGCATCCCTGGAGTCTCTCTGAATCAGCTGTGATTCTAGGGGCTGCCCAGTTCACGAATTGATCATTGTTCAGTTAAACTCCTTTACATTTAATTCAGCTAAGTTTTTCTTTTAACAGAGTCCATGAGCCAAGGGATGTGGGTGCCCCTGAAAGTTAAAAAAGGTGAAGACACAGATTCTCCCCTAGTGCCTCCAAGAAGTAACAGAGACCCACTGATGTCTTGACTTTAGCCCAGGGAGATTCATTTTGGGTTTGTGACCTACAAGAACTGTAAAATCATCAAATAATGTTATTTTGAGCCACTATGTTTGTGGGACTTTGTTATGGCAGCAACAGGAAACTAACCCTGCACCATACAGTTCACTAAACGCCCCCATGCGGTCACGCCCCCTTCCCATACGAGCTCTGAACACACTTGACACCCAATTCCCACCTCGACTGCGGTCACATCCAACTCGTACATGTTCTTTCTGGTGTTTTGATTCATTTCTTTCAAAACCAGGTAAGAGAAACAAGTGAATGGTTGCCCTGACCATTTACTCTGCCTAGTTTTGACTTGGTTTCCACAACTAGAGCAAAACAATGACATCTCTTGGGTGTCCATTGCAAAAAAAGTTGAGAGAGAACAATTTCATGAACTATTCTTAGAAAACATAACCAATATTATCTATGTTTCCAACCTTCCCAAAATAGCAGCACAAAACTTCGGCAGCTAAAATACATTTTAATAAAACCAAGAATACGCTTGTCTAGAGCAACATGTCCATGATTAGACACTTGGAGAAAATATCTGTGCGGGTCAATTCAGCTCTTCAAGGAGCATTTAAGAGTCCCACTGTCGGCCGGGCGCGGCGGCTCAAGCCTGTAATCCCAGCACTTTGGGAGGCCGAGACGGGCAGATCACGACGTCAGGAGATCGAGAACATCCTGGCTAATCTGGTGAAACCCCGTCTCTACTAAAAAACACACACACACACACAAAAAAACAGTCCCACTGTCGGTATCCCTCTACCCTCTGCTGCAACTTCCCTGGACAATTTTTGGAGCCAGTTATAGGCCTTCTGCCAAAAATGTGCATACATGCACAGAAAATTTTGCATATAATTATTAGCAAGTTCACAAAGTCTCTGACTCTGGCTTGGAGAAAGATGACTCTGATGAGGAGGAGTGCAAGCCATTCCTGAAAGACAAAGCCCTGATGGCTCCAAGGCTGAACCCCAGGTCAGGAGAGAGAACACTGGGACAGGTCCACCTTCAGACAAGAACACCAAGATTTTCAAATGCAGGACTGTGTTGTCACCCTAGACGTTAAAAAGCCCAAAAGGCCCCAAAAACAGCCCCCAGGAGAGGACCCAACTGAAAGGGAATGATTACTTTCTACAGAAAAGCTTGTCTATGCCTCAAGTCAGTGATGAAGGGTTGCCTAGTAGCAGGTACAGTGGCGGCATTAAAGAGGTACGAGGCACCACCTCTGCCCTCAGGAAACTTGGACTCTCATTAGGAGAGAGGAGACAAAGACTCAAAAAGACTAAAAGACATGATGATAGACGATTAAGTATCAAAAACTCTGGCACAGACCATAATAACAACATATTAACATTTATCAAAATGAACCCAGGAGCTCCAAGTTAGACAGAAGGCAGGATTAAATGCCATCACTTGAAAATAGAAGAAAACCAAAAATAAGCAAATTGTATCAGTGGCTATCATACTGAAAAACGAAGGGCAATTCAGAAAATGCAGAAGCTACTTGAGTGACAATAATGAACCAGCATTCAATTTACTCCACTCTAAAGCAATTTGCAGAGCTGAGAGCCGCATACCTGGAGAGGAATCATGGTAAGCAGGCAGAAAAACAAGTCTAAATAGATCATCTGTTTCAGACGGAGTGAAGAGGATGTAGTTTTAGAAAAGCATTGCAAATTTGGAACTATCTTATTCAAGCTCATACAAGAAAAGACACTTCTTAAAAAGAAATGGAAACGGAAAATCATTTGTATAGACATATCTAAAATGTATCTTTAAAAATCACAGTGAAATAAAAAGTTTAAGAGCTTTCCAAAAATTATTTAATTGGGGCCATTCTGGTGACAGATCTCTATGTGTATAACTCTACCTCTTCGATTAAAGTAATGATAAAATGACCACTAAGTCTAGTCAGAATGATCGTTTTACAGGTGTTCCAATGACCTTATGATAAAAGATCAAATTTTTATGGTATAATATGTCAAAAAACATTTCCACATATTCTGTCTTGGTTCATCCTCATAATTCAATGAAGTACACAGGAAGACAGGATGAGGATTATTCCCATTTAGTACATAAAGAAACTAAGGACCAGCAAGGTCATGTGATTTTGCCTCTGCCTCAAAGCTACTAAAGGGGAAAAAGAACCCACACTCCCACTGTTCAGCCTGGCTATGGCTCTCTCATGGTAAAGTAGGGTTGATGGCAACACAAATGGCACTTTGGTAGAAGTTGGAATACAGGTCACTTTATAATAGAAATTCCATGCATTTTCCCCAGTTCTCATAAAGAAAGGCCAAGGTGAGGCCAGGCGCAGTGGTTCATGCCTGTAATCCCAGGACTCTGGGAGGCCGAGGCAAGCAGATCACCTGAGGTCAGGAGTTCGAGACTACCCCGGCCAACATGGTGAAACCCGTCTCTACTAAAAATACAAAACTTAGCTGGATGTGGTGGTGGGCACCTGTAATCTCAGCTATTCAAGAGGCTAAGGCAGGACAATCACTTGAACCCGGGAGGCAGAGGTTACAGTGAGCCAAGATCGTGCCATTGCACTCCAGCCTGGGCGACAAGAGTAAGACTCCATCTCAAAAAAAGAAAAGGAAAAAGAAAGGCCAAGGTGTTTTTCTCACAAAGCCAAATTTCTAGTCTACCAGCACCCTGTAGGGAATCAAACCAGGCAAAGGAATTGGAAATGCTGAGAGTTCAGGACCATAGCAGGAAAGAATCATCAGGAACCTTATGATTACTTGGAGAAGGTAGAAATATCAGTACCTAGACATATTAACTGAGCGCACACCATTCCCTTGGGAAACTCACAACTGTATTCATTTGCTTACTAGGTTAAGCAAGTAAGTGGTTACCAGAAACAGCTAGCAAACCATGTCCACTAAAGCTTGCTATCAGAATTCTCCCGCTTAGAAGGTTTAAGGACGGCAGGTGGAAAGGGGCCTCTGCTTGAAGCAGGGGAGACACAGGCCAGGGGCAGATGAAACTGCTCTCCTACACTGAGTCTCCCTCCAGAAAGGACCACTACAGAGCGCTGCTCACCAAACACCAGGACACTGTCAGGAAGGGGAAAGTGCGGGAAAAGGGGAGGCAGAAGGAAGGAGATGAGAAGGGAGGAGGGAAGAAGAGAAGAAACAAAGGAAAAGAAGGAAAGGGGGCAAAGTCCTAACTTCCCCATTCCGTGTTACCTAAAAACCCATTTCTCATCTCCTACACCCAAAAGAAAAAATGCAGTCAAAGAATTGAAGTGCATTAAAAGGAAAATAAACCCTCCAGGAAAACTGAGGTGGTGAAGCTGTATTTCTGAGAGCCCAGAAGCCCTAACACACATTCATTCATTCGCTCCTGCACTTACCCGTTGAAGTCCAAGCCTTTCCACATAGCTAAGGTGCCTTCATTCCACCCTCACTGCCTCCATTTCGTATTGCCTGGGGCAGATATTACCTGCAATCTCTTCGCAAGCCCCTGGTGCAAGCCTAGCCCCCTAAGCTGCAACGAAAGAACTCACTTCACAGGTCCCCAAGGAAACAGAGCCATCTCTGGCTTCCAGGAAACCCCCATAACAGCCATTGTGCTCTCCACCTCTCCCTCTTCTCTGGCTTCTTCGTTAATAGCTCACATGTCTCCTTCTCCTCGGGAAAAAAAAAACAAAAAACTGTCTTTGACTCCATGTCCCTCCTAAGCTACTCCCCTATCTCCGTCCTTCCACTCACAGCAGACGTAACGATGGGTAAGCAGGGGAGGAGTGCCCTTCCAGCCCTTCCAGTCAGCTGCGCCCAGTTCCTCACCCTGTGCTGATCTGACCCCCACTCAGTCATCAGAGTCACCCAACTGTCAGACCCAACAGCCACCTCCAGCGCCAACCCTGCCCAAGCAAGCCCTCGGACTCCCTCGCACGGGCGCCTCCACCCTCTGACCCTGCCCAAGCCCTCGGACTCCCTAGCACGGGCGCCTCCACCCTCTGACCCTGCCCAAGCCCTTGGACTCCCTCGCACGGGCACCTCCACACTCTGCACACCCTGCAAGGCCTTCCCAGTGGCCTCACGCTCTTCTTTCTCCCTTCACCTACATTTTTGTTTCTGGAGTTCGATTCTGACTTTTCTCATCCACACCTTCGTCTTAGGCATGCTCCCTCTTCTGTAAGTTAGGCCCATGCTTTCCAAATGCGAATCCAGTGCCCAGGCACCTCCTACACTGCCCAAGCCAGACCTGCACTAAGTGCCCCTGGGCACGTCCACTTAACTAAGCTTGGACTTCTACTACCCTTCTGGTCCCTGTCCCTCCCCAGTCCCGCCAGCCCCTTTCATCACAAGGGGATGAGCCCCTCCCTCCAGCTTGCCCCATTCATACACACAGGGGGTGAGCCCCTCCCCCACAGCTTGCCCCATTCATACACAAGGGGATGAGCCCCTCCCTCCAGCTTGCCCCATTCATACACACGGGGTAAGCCCCTCCCCCACAGTTTGCCCCATTCATACACACGGGGGTGAGCCCCTCCTCCACAGCTTGCCCCATTCATACACAAGGGGATGAGCCCCTCCCTCCAGCTTGCCCCATTCATACACACGGGGGTGAGCCTCTCCCCCACAGCTTGCCCCATTCATACACAAGGGGATGAGCCCCTCCCTCCAGCCTGCCCCATTCATACACATGGGGGTGAGCCCCTCCCTCCCAGCCCCACATCCAATACCTGGGCTCTGGCTCTTCCAGCACTCTCCATCCCTACCCTCCTCTCCCCATTCTGTACTTAAATTACATTTTAACAACCTCTTAACCAATTTTCCTGACTGAGTCCATGTTCCAGTTTACCCTAAACCTCACCACAAAAGCTACTTTATCAAGTCAAATCTGGACTTCAGGTTTTAAGCGGTGGGCTGAAGACTTCATTTCTTTCCCCTCAGACTCTGGGAAATCACACAAAAGCAGGAAGGAGAAGGAGATCACGCCATTGCACTCCAGCCTGGGCGACAGAGCAAGATTCTGTCTCAAAAAAAAAAGGAGAAGAAAAAATGGAAATATAAACTCCATCTACAGTGAAACTCAGAAACATCTATAATCCAAAGGCATAGTATCTGAAGACAGATGGCATTGGCTGCTGAGGTGCTAGAGGCAGGCTGGGGGAGCCACAGCCCCGCACACCCAGGCAGCAGTCCCTAGATCACGTGCATGCCCTGAAAGCAATGCTGAAATGGGCAATGTCCCCCTGGAGGGGACAACGGCAACAGGTGCCCGGGCTGGGGCCAGGTGCTTCCCACACACCACATGGTAGGAAGGAGAGCAGGGCAGGCAGGGCCGCCTGGTGTCTTCTCAAGAAGCTGTTTCTGGCTCTTCAAGCTGAGGAGAGAGGCATTGCATCCTGGGCAGCCTGCATCTGCCCTTCTCCTTTGGCTTGGGGTAAATGACAGCTCAAAGAATTTCCTCACAAACACAACGGCATGTTGTCAGCATTCCTGCCAGCCCGCGATGGGGGCCAGGCCCAGCTCCACATATAGATCCTGCTGGACCAGGAAAGATTCACCATGAAAAGACCAGCGATCAAAAGAAGGCCGGGCGCAGTGGCTCAAGCCTGTAATCCCAGCACTTTGGGAGGCCGAGACGGGCGGATCACGAGGTCAGGAGATCGAGACCATCCTGGCTAACATGGTGAAACCCCGTTTCTACTAAAAAATACAAAAAAATAGCCGGGCGAGGTGGCGGGCGCCTGTAGTCCCAGCTACTCGGGAGGCTGAGGCAGGAGAATGGCGTAAACCCGGCAGGCGGAGCTTGCAGTGAGCTGAGATCCGGCCACTGTACTCCAGCCTGGGCGACAGAGCAAGACTCCGTCTCAAAAAAAAATAAAAATAAAAATAAAAATAAAAAAACAAAAGAAGCGAGCACAGGCGCCAAGCAAAGGCTCGGGCAGGGAAGAAAAACAGAAAAAGACATCAAAGAATGGAAAACACAAAGTTTTTGTGTTGACACAGTATTGACACAGGGTAGCTGAAAATTGTAATCAAACGCATCAACAAAACTCATAAAACTTAATGGAGGAATCATCTTTCTAAAAACAGGGAAGAGAAGAAAAGACGAGCAGCCAGGCATGGTGGCTCATGCCTATAATCCCAATACTTTGGGAGGCCAAGGTGGGCCTCAAGGTGGACTTGAGCTCAAGAGTTTGGGACCAGCCTGGGCACATGCTGAAATCCCGTCTCTACATAAAATATAAAAGTCAGCCGAGTGTGGAGGTGTGCACCTGTAGTCCCAGCTACTCAAGAGGCTGAGATGGGAGGCTTGAGCGCCAAGGCTGCCATGACCAGAGACTGTACCCCCGCACTCCAGCCTGCTGGACAGAGTGAGACCATGTCTCAAAAAAATAGATAAGAAAACAAAAGGACACAGAACGGGGTAAAGATTTGCAAATATCCATCTGTCAAGGGATTAATAACCACAACATATAAGAAGCTCAGACAACTCAACAGCAAAAAATAAAATAACATAACTCAATTAAAAAATGGGCAAAAGATCTGAACAGATATTTCTCAAAAGAAGATACACAAATGGCCAATAGGTACATGAAAAAATGTTCAACATCACTAATTGTCAGAGAAATGTAAATCAAAACCACAATGAGATATCATTTCACCCAGTTAGAATAATTTTTATTAAAAAGACAGACAATAGCAGATGCTGGCAAGGATGTAGAGAAAGGGAGCCCTCATATGCTACTGATGGGAATATAAATTAGTACAGTCATTATGGAAAAGAGTATGGCATTGCCTCAAAAAACTAAAACTAGAGCTACCATATCATCCAGCAATCCCACTACTGGGTAGATAATCAGAGGAAAGAAAATCAGTATGTGGAAGAGATACCTGCACCCTCGGGTGCACTGCAGCATTGTTCACAACAGCCAAGACATGGAATCAGTCTAAGTGCCCATCAATAGATGAATAAAGAAAATGTGGTATACGCACACAGTGGAATACTACTCAGTCACAAAAAAGAATAAAATTGCCACGGACAGTGGCTCATGCCTGTAATCCCCGCACTTTGGGAATCCAAGGCAGGAGGATTGCTGGAGCTCAGGAGTTCGAGACCAGCCTGAGCAACATGACGAAATCCCATCTTTACAAAAAATACAAAAAAAAAAAAATTAACCTGTAGTCTCAGCTACTCCGGGGCCTGACGCGGGAGGATCAGTTGAGCCGAGATCACACCACTGCACTCCAGCCTGGATGACAGAGTGAGACCCTGTCTCACAAAAAAAGAAAGAAAAAAGAATGAAATCCTGTCATTAGCAGCAACATGGATCGAACTGGAGGTCATTCTGTGAAGTGAACTAAGCCAAGCACAGAAAGACAACACATGTTCTCAGTCATTTGTGGGAGCTAAAAAAAAAAAAGTGGACCTTCTGAAGATGGAGTAGACTGATGGTTACCAGAGACTGAGAAAAGTAGCAGGTGGCTTAGATGAAGAAAAGTTGGTTAATAGGTACAAATATACAGTTGGATAGACGAAATAAGGTATAGCGTTTGGTATATCAGCAGGTTCACTACAGTTTACAATAGTCTATCGTACATTTCAGAATAGCTAAAAAAGAATAATCTGAATAGTTCTGACACAAAGAAAAAACAAATATTTAAGGTGATGGATATCTCAGATACACTGATTTGATTTTTACAATCATATGAATGTATTAACTTATCACATATACCCTGAAACTATATACATTTAATATGCATCAATTTAAAAATCATTTTAATTAAAAAAAAAGAAGAAGCTGGGTGTGGTGGCTCAAGACTGTAATTCCACAACTGTAAGAGGCCAAAGTGGAAAGATTGCTTGAGCCCAGGAGTACAAGACCAGCCTGGACAATATGATGAGATCCCCATCTCATTGATTAATTAAGTGATTGACTAGATAGAGTAGATAGATAGAGATAAATAAATAAATAAATAATAAATGAGCTGGGCCTGTAGTCTCAGCTACTTGGGAGGCTGAAGCCAGGTGATGGCTTGGGCCCAAGAGTTCCAGGCTACCATGAGCCATGATTGCACTACTGCACTACAGCCTGGGCAACAGAGCAAGACCTTGTCTCAAGAAAACTTTTTTAAAAAGAGGCCCGGCATGGTGGCTCACACTTGTAATTCCAGCACTTTGGGAAGCCAAGGTGGGAGGATCACTTGAGGTCAGGAGTTCAAGACCAGCCTGGCCAACCTTTGCCATGCCCAACATGGCAAAACCCTGTCTCTACGAACAATACAAAAATTGGCTGGGTATGGTGGCATGCATCTGTAATCACAACTACTTGGGAGGCTGAGACAGGAGAATCTCTTGAACCCAGGAGGCAGAGGTTGCAGTGAGCTGAGATTGTGCCACTGCACTCCAGCCTAGGTGACAGCAAAACCTAGTTTCAAAAGAAAAAAGAAAAGAAAAGTAAAAGAGAAAAATGCAAAGCAGAGCTCAAAGAAGATATGGCAAGACAACGCAAGACAAATAGATGGAAATGAAAACTTCCAGCTCATAGAAATGAAAACTTCCAGCACAAGAAGGAAGTCTGCAGTGGAAAGGACACAAAGACAAACCCCAAACACAGCAGGCAACAGGGGCAGAATTGAGAAGGGTCCCTTCAACGAATTTCAGATCAAAAAAGAAATTTGACCTGAAATTCAAAATTAAATTCAAAGCTGCAAAACATCCACAAAACAATAAAATCAAGAAGTGAGTGTTCGAAAGAAAATCCATGTGCTTAAAATGCTTGTATTAATAAAAAGAATGGAAACAAATAATTTAAGCAACTGCAAATAAAAGACAGAAGACCAACAGAGAGGGTAATTAAGATAGCAAAATGCTTAGCAATGGGCCAGGCACAGTGGCTCAAGTCTGTAATCCCAGCACTTTGGGAGGTCGAGGCGGGCGGATCACCTGAGGTCAGGAGTTCAATACCAGCCTGACCAACATGGAGAAACCCCGTCTCTATTAAAAATACAAAAAAATGAGCCAGGCATGGTGGCGCATGCCTGTAATCTCAGCTACTACTTGGGTGGCTGAGGCAGAAGAATTGCTTGAACCCGGGAGGCGGAGGTTGTGATGAGCCAATATTGCACCACTGCACTCCAGCCTGGGCAAGAAGAGCGAAACTTTGTCTCAAAAAAAAAAGGAAAGAAAGAAAAATGCTGAGCAGGCCCGGCACGGTGGCTCAGGCCTGTAATCCCAGCACTTTGGGAGGCCGAGGCGGGTGGATCACGAGGTCAGCAGATCGAGACCATCCTGGCTAACACGGTGAAACCCCATCTCTACTAAAAATGCAAAAAATTAGCCTGGGTGTGGCCGCGGGTGCCTATAGTCCCAGCTACTTGGGAGGCTGAGGCAGGAGAATGGCGTGAACCCGGGAGGTGGAGATTGCAGTGAGCCGAGATTGCACCACTGCACACCAGGCTGGGCCACAGAGCCAGACTCCTTCTCAAAAAAAAAAAAAAAAAAAAAAAATGCTGAGCAAATGAATGGAAATTGTTTTTGAATTTTTTGTATTAAAAATTTCAACTAGCTGGGCGCCGTGGCTCACGCCTGTAATCCCAGAACTTTGGGAGGCCGAGGCAGACAGATGACGAGGTCAGGAGTTCGAGACCAGCCTGACCAACATGGTGAAACCCCATCTCTACTAAAAATACAAAAATTAGCTGGGTGTGGTGGTGCATGCCGATAATCCCAGCTACTCAGGAGGCTGAGGCGGGAGAACTGCTTGAACCTGGGAAGTGGAGGTTTCAGTGAGCCAAGACTGCGCCCCAGCACTCCAGTTTGGGTGACACAGCCAGACTGTCCCAAAATATAAGTAAAAATAAAAATAAATAAAAAATAAACAAAAAAAATTCAACTGATGAAATTAAAAAAAAAAAAAAAATGGGAACAACCTAAAAGACAAATCCTCAATTCTCAGAGACTTCGCTCCTCTACAGAAATACCACTGCAAGGTGCCTCTTGGGTGCGTAAATCCACGAGGGTTGGGATTTTGTCTGTTTCCTCCTATGCTGTGTTCCAGGCACATACAATAGTGCCTTATTGCAGGGAATAAATAAATATTTGTCCACTGAATAAATGATGAATTTTCCAGGAAAATGTAAGTTACCAAAACTGATCAGAAAAGAAAGACAAGAAATCTGAACAACTAGTCACCACAGATTAAAAAGTCAACGTCGTAAGAGCACCACGCCTTAGGAGCAGGCAACACCATCACTACCTTCAGTTATTTCCAACACAGAAACAGAAGGAAAATTCCCAAGTGCTTTTTACGCAGCCAGCATAGCAATGAAACAAAATTCAACCAAGAAAATACACAGATATTAATGTGAAAATTTTAAGTAAATGACTTGTAAACCGAATCCAGCAGAGGACTATTCCATAATCAAGTGGAATTATTTCTAAGGATGCAAAGGCTGGGCCAATATTTAAAAAGCCATTAACGTAACTGACCAAAGAGATCAAAAGAGAAAAATCCTAAGACCAAATTATCAGTTCCATGGATATAAAAAAGCATTTGAAAATTTAATCTCTAGGCCGGGTGTGGTGGCTCACGCCTGTAATCCCAGCACTTTGGGAGGCCGAGGCAGGTGGATCACAAGCTCAGGAGATCGAGACCATCCTGGCTAACACACTGAAACCCCATCTCTACTAAAAATACAAAAAATTAGCCAGGCATGGTGGCAGGCGCCTGTAGTCCCAGCTACTCAGGAGGCTGAGGCAGGAGAATGGCGTGAACCTGGGAGGCGGAGCTTGCAGTGAACCAAGATCGCGCCACTGCACTCCAGCCTGGGTGATAGAGGGAGACTCCGTCTCAAAAAAAGAAAAAAGAAAAGAAAATTTAACCTCTATCTTCCATTTCAAAACTCTTTCCTCACTTGGCAAGAGGCAGACCCTTGAGCGCTGGCCTGGTCCATCTGTCCCTCAGCCTGATGGCACAAAAAGCCAAAAGCCCTTGGTCTCTTTGCCCCTGTGACCTGAGTGCACTGATCTCAGGACTCCAGGAGAATCTCCCAGAACAGAAAGGAGGCACTCATACCCTTGTGTGGCTTACAACCTGCCCTGCTTGCTTACTGGTTTTGGTGGTAAACCTAAGGGAAAGCGACTTGAAACAAGCCCAAGTCATCATTGTCACCCACCTTCCCACCCTGGCCATCCTTTCTGGTCTGGCCCAGCTCACTTGGCAGCAGTGGGGTCAAATGGGAATTGACAGACGCAGCCCTCACTCTGCCTACACCTGCAGGCCCTGCTGGCCGCTGGTCCATCTTAGTCACACGCCTGCCCCCAGACCTACACACGGGCAAAGCCACCACTGCCTAGAGGTTCGCTCTTCCCATCACTAGGCATGTTTGCCACATGGAGATTTGACCCACACGACTAAAGAAGGTCGATTAATGTCAAAAGTTCAAAGAAACATGATTGCAGGAGAGAAGTCATACTGTTTGTATACACTTTGAGATAGTCACCAAGAACTACTGTTTTGTTAACTGACAAGTATTCATTAAACTCATTTTGAGAAAATGGATTTCTACTGACCAGTAAACTAAAAGTGTGCAAAAGCATTTCAAATATCATTTGAAATTTCATGCATTTCAAATATAATTATGAAGAAATCCAGAATCATTACCATGAATTTGCTCGGCATTTTGCGATCTTAACGACCGTCTATGTTGGTCGTCTTTTATTTGCAGTTGTAGTACTGCCCTTTACCTTTCAAGTCTCATTACCTTCACTCAGTGGTCAATAACCAGATCTCTAGCTTTTCATGTAAAGTGTTTTCCATGGGATTTGAATGTCACTGACAAGCCAAAAAAAAAAAAACTATCGTTTTCAGTTCTTTTCTTGTTTACTGCAATGATGGTTCTTCAAACTCAAGAAAGTCTTGGTCCATGGTACTATCCAATAAAATCCAAGCAGCAAAAGTCAGCTACTTCTTTTAAGATAAAGAAGAAAAATCCAATAATATATTTGACTCCCTTAGGAGAATCGATTTCAATTCATTTTTCAAATCTCAGAAAATGACATTTCAGTTAACCTCAAAGATACAAAGATACTGAAGATAAAATCCTCTGGGTTTTTTGAGAGATTTCTTAAGATCAAGAAGTTATATTAAGTAGCACTGGCAGAGTGTGCACCTTCAGGCAGTACAAGATTATGGAACCTTCTGTCTACCCATGTGGTCTCTCCCCATGTATCCCTATGTATATCTAGTTAAGGAGAAAGCAACAGAACTTAGCAAGTAAGGGGCTTTGAGGTCAGTTTGGGTTAAAAGCCTAACTAGGTCAGAATCCAAGGTCTATCATTTACTAGTTAAGTGGCCTTGGACAGGTAACTATTCTCTCTGAGCCTGTTTCTTCATCTGTAAAACAGGAACAATAACACCTACCAATAATGATTGCTGTGAGAAGTAAATGAAATATTTGTACAGTGCTAAGCAGTGACACACAGTCCAGAGCTAAATCACTGGTAGTTAAGCCATCAGCCTTGTGAATGTGATACAGCCACTGGTCAAATCCTATAGCCTAGTTTATTACACAGGACACTTAGCTGCTGCCCTATACAAAATTTATTTGTAAGAATTTTGTCTTAGGCAGGGTGCACTGGCTCATGACTGTAATCCCAGCACTTTGGGAGGCCAAGGCGGGCAGATCGCTCGAGCTCAGGAGTGTGAGACCAGCCTGGGCAACATAGCGAAACCCTGTTTCTACAAAGAAAAAAAAAAGGAATTTTCTCTCATTATAACAATTAGAACAACACTTATTGAACAAACTATATGCCAGGTACTGTTTTAAGTGCTTCAATTAAGTGTATTAACCCATTTAATTTCATAACAGCCACCAGGTGGCGGGGGGGGAGATGCTTATTTTATTGGCAAAGGAAACTGAGGCCCAAGGTCACATAGTTAATAAGTGCTAGAGTCAAGATTTAAAACTTAGGTGTCTGGGTAGCATATATTATTTTACTAACGCTGCTGCCTCTCTGACTGTAACCTACTTAAAAGCAGACATGGGCTGGGTGCGGTGGCTCATGCCTGTGATCCCAACACTTTGGGAGGTGGAGGTGGGCAGATCACAAGGTCAGGAGTTCAAGACCAGCCATGCCAAGAGGTGAAACCCCGTTATCTACTAAAAATACAAAAATTAGTTGGGTGTGGTGGCGGATGCCTGTAGTCCCAGCTACTCGGGAGGCTGAGACAGGAGAATCGCTTGAACCCAGGAGGTGGAGCTTGCAGCGAGCCGAGATCACACCACTGCACTCTAGCTTGGGCAACAGAGCAAGACTCCATCTCAAAAAAAAAAAAAAAGCAGACATCATTTATATCTTTAACACATATTGCTGCACAAAATTATGTATTAAGTATTTCATGTGGCAGTGAACTGTGTTTCTATCTCTTTATCTGTCCCTCAGTGCTTTAGGCATAATACATTCTCAAAAGTTACTCAAATAGATGAAAACCAGTACAGGGCTCTAACAATGGTCATCTTCCCCCCGGCTCATCTCATCCCCTACCTCACTCCCCCTGACGCATTTGCTCTATCCACGTCAGCTCTCTTGCTGTCCTGAATTGCCATGTGCATTGCTTATGCTCTGGGGGCTCATTCAGTTGATAGTCATTTGTTGAACACCTACTATGTGACAGTCATGAATAGGCACTGGAAACTACAAGATAAAAAATAGGCCCCCAGTAGTGTGAAAACAGTTAAATCCGAAGATAGTTACTTAATACTTAATTATTAATTATTAAGTAATACTTAATATTAGTGGTACACTTAATATTAGTGTACCAATGTTAATTTCTAAGCTTTGATAAATATATCATGGTTATGTAAAGTGGTAACATTAAGGGAAGCTGGGTGTAGGGTAAAGAACTTTCTATGTATCTTTGCAACTCTTCTAAATACTTTAAATTGTTTCAAAATCAAACGATTTTTTTTTAAAACAACATACAGTCCCTACCTTCAGGAACTCAAATTCTAGAGGAAAAGGTAGGCGTGTAAGCAAATGAGTCCACCAAAGTGAGAACTTCCAGGTCAGAAGTCATGTTCGGGACAGGATGTGAAGGGGAAGGAGGCAGGACGGCTGTGCCAACCCTGTTATCCAGTAAAACCGTTTAACCTCCTGAAGCCTCCAGTTTACTCCTCTGCAAAATGGGAACTAGACACGGGTCCTTGCAGGGCTGGTGGGAGATCTGCAAACCGAAGTCACCATGGGACCGCTCATACTGTCAGCAGCCAGGCCGAGCAGCACCTGCCGCCCTCCGAGTGACCCACCTGGAACTCCAGCCCGTAGATCACTGGTGCATCGTCCTCCATGCTGCGGGGAAGCGACCAGACCCAGGCCACTCACACGCTAAGGCCCTCGCTACGGCCAGCGCGTCCCCACCTCGCGGGCGTGTTCCCAGCGCCCATTCATTCCCTCCGCGCAGCAAACGACTCCCAACTGGCAGCCTTTCTGGACCAGAACAGCTTCCGTAGTGGCCACTTCCTATTTTTCGGATGTGTCATCAATCTGTTCCTCACCAGCGACCAATGGCAGCTGCGCTGGCTTTTGCGCATGCCCACTTGGGCTCACATCCGGGCTCTCAGCTCGCTGGCCACTGGAGGTGAGAACCCGGCCAAGAGGAAATAAGGTGGTGGGCGGAGCGGACTGCGGAGGCTGACTCTGGGCGCAGACCGTCGGCAGCGAGCGGCGATTAGCCTTAGCTAGCCATCGCATCAAAGAATCGCTCGCGCCGTAGTTGGGCGCCACCATGTATTGTCATTTGTACTGTACTTGGCGTTCCTAAGCGCTGGGTCAGCGCTTCACATGCAGTGCCGTAAGGAGCTTCATCCAACCCTATGAATAAGCTGTTACACTCCCATTTTACAGATGAGACGCTGCAAAGTTGAGTAACACAGTCGCAGCGCGCATTAGTCCATTGGGTAGCCAGGATGGGCATCTGAGCTGACTCCCTTAGGTTCGGCCCCAGGTGCCCTAAGTCAGGGCCATGCCAAATGTATTTCTGCAGGTGCCCAGCACTGTGTGGCAAAGGAAGCCCTACCAAGGATAGGGTTATCATGAAAGCCGGCACCGCACCACTGGTGTTCCTGGACCAGCATATGCCTCCGAATAGGAGTCGGAAGGGGAGGTCCTGGGGTTCCTAGAGGTCTCCAAAGAATGAAGACTTGCGGTGGAGAGACCGCCCCTATTACGCATCCCGCCCAAAGTCCCTGCCCTGGCCTTGGGCCAGCAGAAATGGCATTGCAAGGACTCCAAAATACATCATAGCTGAACCACGCCGCTAGCCTGTTTCCACCAGGGCTTCCAGGACCCCGCACCTTTCCTCAATTTCTGTGATTAGCTTTCCCCTCTACCCTTTATTGATCTCCGTGATGGAAATGGTTGGGTCTGGTTTTGCTCAGTTGAGCATGGCACGTGGTATGGAGTTAAGGCTGGATGAGTATCTGTTGAGTGGATGAGATTTTAGAGATAACATTAGAAATCAAGCAGGCCGGGCGCGGTGGCTCACGCTTGTAATCCCAGCACTTTGGGAGGCCGAGGCGGGTGGATCACAAGGTCAGGAGTTCGAGACCTGCCTGGCCAACACAGTGAAACCCCCGTCTCTACAAAAAATACAAAAATTAGCCGGGCGTGGTGGCACGCGCCTGTAATCCCAGCCACTAGGGAGGCTGAGGCAGGAGAATCGCTTGAACCCGGGAGGGGGAGGTTGCAGTGAACCGAGATTGCGGCACTGCACTCCAGCCTGGGCGACAGAGCCAGACTCGCTCTAAAAAAAAAAAGGAAAGAAAGAAAAAGTAAGAAAATGGCCCAGAAAAAAGCAAGTAAGCAATGGCCCAGACATGAGAATCATCCTATTCAACCGCTCCGTTTGCCAATACTGCGGAGCTAACAGGGCCTTCATACTTCGGGATTAAATCCACCCACCTATCACTGATATCTTTATCATCAATTTTATTATACAAGTACTGCAGCTGCATGGTAAGAAACTTAGAAAATACAGATAAACACAAAGACAAATCCCTAGAAACATTGATTTCTAGGCTATGCTGGCCAATAAAAATAGCCTAAGGGACTCCCTTTCACCCGCCGCATCTGCCACAGGCTTGCCTATTGCCTCTGAGTGACAGAATCAGGCTAGATGGAGTGTAGTCTCCGTTCCTATTTCCAAGTACAGGGTCCGTTTCCCTCAACTACCGGCTCCTGGTTGCCTGGACGCGCTCACACCTTGGGCTCCAGGCCCCCCTCGCAGCCGACGAACCGGAAACGAACGCCATTTCCGGCCTGGGACCATGGCCACGGGTTCCTGCACCAGGCATGCGCGGAAGTAGGCGTGCCGCGGCCCGGCACGCGCAGGCGCACAGGGCTGCCCGGGCTGCTGGTTCCTCTCGGATTCCCGGCTTCTGTCACCTTCTTCCCGGACCCTGGTCACGGCCGCAGGTGACCCCCTTCCCCCAGCCCCAGTGGGCGGGTGGCAGGTGAGGATCAGGGCCTCGGCAGTCAAGAGGGGATGGGACCGTGTAGAGCCTCCTCGGGGAGGGAGCACGCCGGCCTCGGCCTCAGCCCGGGGGATCTTCTCTGGGGCCGATGCTACAGTGGGCGTGCGGTCCGGGCGCGGGGTCGCCTGCCACCCGAGGGCGTCTGTGCTCCGCGGGCCTTGTGCCAGGCTCCACGCCGCCGCGGCCCTCGCTCTCCACGTGTGCAGAGGGCTGGGAGCGTCTCTGCAGCCCGCAGAGGTTGCAGGGAGGGGAAGCTGGTGCGAAGCGGGTGGGAAGCTACCCGCTGGCGCGCGTCCAGGCGTCCCCGAGACCCCCAGCTCCAGGCTCGGTGCCAGCCTGGCCCCCAGCAAGCCCCTTAACTTCTCTTAGGCTTAATTCACCCTCCTGCGGAAAGAGGTTACTAATGACCTGCCTGCCAAACTCAGCATTGTGAGGCTGCAATGCAGTGTAAAAGCATTTGAGTCACTGCGTAAATGTCCGCTGTTGCTACGCATACTGATTGTAGAGTGTATTTACTATGAAGACCGAAAAAGCATTTATTCAACAGAAAGCGTTAGGGTCAAAGATGTGTTTTAATGTGTCATTTTTTTCACTCTTGACGACGAAAGAGTTTAGCCCCAAGGAAAATTTTTCTTGGACCTAGGGTTCGTACCTTTTTTATGGCTACTTGAAGATATGGTGTCTTGGGATTCAAACACTTTTCGCAAATTCAGGAGATAGTGGCTGATAACGAGCCAGGCCCCTGTCGTGGGATTGGGGTGGGAGAGGGACAGGGAAAACGCAAATGAAATATTACACAGTGTTACTCATTCAGTTCTTACAGTTTGTGAGTTCTGACTGGGGCTTCACGGTTACTAAACTGGGTGTTGCCAGTCTGCTTTATCCTTAAAATGAATTACTATGCTTCGATCTGTGCAGCTCTTCACACTTTAAAAGATGTCTGTGCATGGGTGTCACTGTTTAATCCTCTTTATTCTGATTTACCAACCTCATCTAAAAGATCAAGATTTTCAGAGGTTACTTCACTTGGTCCTGAAGCTAAAAGTCAACACAGTTGTTGAGACCCTGCATTCAGAGCTCTTTCTGCCCACCCCTGCCTAGCAACCTTGCAAGAGGAGCTGAGAGGTGACCAGCACAGAGAAAAGAGTACTGGCAGAAGACCCTGTGTGGGTAGCCTGTCACCATCAGGTACTGTCAGTGTGATGTTAGGCAAATCACTTGGCCTTCTCTGCTGTATGATGGAGGTGATAATAATGCTTCATAAGTTTATGATGAGTACTAAATAATACAGGTAAAATGCTTGATCTGTAGCGAGTGTTCATTACATGGAGACTTCTATTAATACATGCTACCTAGATTTCCACTACACACCCTAGTGCCCTTATGGGAAGAAATTTTACGTGACTGCAATTTGGTAAAAGATTTATATTTACAGAGTGTCTGTGTCCAGAAAATGGACCTGAGAAACCAAGTTTTAAATGTTCTTAGGAACTTTTTATTTCTCAAATACAGAATTACTTTAATTTAATATTAAAAAAAATTTAAACAATTAATTAAGCACATTCTTGTGCAAAGCCCTCAGCTGGACAAGGAGAAAGTCAGATTTCTTTGCTGCACTGTGATGCAAAGCTTCTGTAAGCTTATGTAAGCTTAAAATCCTATTTATGGTTTAATAAAAATAAAGCCAATGATAGGAGGGAGAAAAGATGATTTCTATCACGTACAAATCAAGAACAGATACTTGTGTTTTTCCATTTTTAATTATGAAATATAAAGACTATAACACACATGTGAGATTTAAAGATCCAGTCAACCCAGTCTTCCATTACCAGCATAAGATGGGCACCATTTCCCTATGCATTGAAACTCTTGTGTATCCCTCCCCAGTCAAGCTCTCCTGCCGTCACCTTCCACCCCTCCCTCACTAAAGTGGCTGTTACTATATCCTGACTTTTTTTTGAATATACAGAGTCATGCTGTTTATTTTTCTACTCATTCTTTGTGCAAAATTATATTTGCGAAATCCAAACATAATTTATATGTTAGATACAGAACAGTTCACCACTGATTTTTACTGCTATTTTAATATTTTATGTTTTAGTATACCACAGTCTACTTATTACTGTGTCTACAGGCTGTGTTTATTTCCATTTTTTTTTTTTTTTTGAGATGGAGTCTTGTTCTGTCGCCAGGCTAGAGTGCAGTGGCACGATCTCAGCTCACTGCAACCTCTTCTCCTGAGTTCAAGCGATTCTCCTGCCTCAGCCTCCCAAGTAGCTGGGTCTACAGGTGCCCGCCACCATGCCTGGCTAATTTTTTGTATTTTAGTAGAGACGGCGTTTCACCATGTTAGCCAGGATGGTCTCGATCTCCTGACCTTGTGATCTGCCTGCTTTGGCCTCCCAAAGTGCTGGGATTACAGGCATGAGCCACTGCGTCCAGCCTGCTTTTTCTTTTAGGACTTAGAAGAAAGGTATTTTGATTTGTTATTTATAAAAGTCAGCATCATAGCTTACACTGCTCATGTACAGGTATTCCTCCATGGTATGCATCTAGCAATGGAATTGCTAGGTCCTAGGTACTATGACTGCATATTTATTGTCTCAACCAAGACTCCTTTAAGAGTGAAAGGAGACACTTAATGATTTTAAGTGTCTTAAAATGTTAAGACACTTAAAATCTTGATCTTTTAGATGAGGTTGGTAAATCAGAATAAAGAGGATTAAACAGTGGCACCCATGCACAGGCAGGAGGATGGGCTTGAGCCCAGAAGGCCGAGGCTGTAGTAAGCCACCATCGTCCCATTGCACTCTCACCAGGGTGACAGAGCAAGACTGTGTCTCAGAAAATAACAATACTAGTAAAATAATAGTAATAACTTAAACCCATGGGTGAAAAATTGTTCTGGGAAAAATCAAAATGTATAGTTATTGAAGTGATAAGATATGTGCTTTTTAAACTTTGCTAGATAATACCAAGTGGTTTCTCAACATGGATGTTCAAAGGTACACCCCTTTCAGCCCTGTTGCTTATTTTCCTTATGGATCATTTAGTGTCCTATTATTCATTTGTAGGAATTCTGTATGTATTCTTCGTGTTAATCCTTTCTCAGGTACATTTGTTTGTTTCCCATTTTTTAGATTCTTAATGATACATTTGTTTCACTTTTTTTAGATTTTTCATGATAGAACTTTCCATTTTCATATAGCAAATGTATCCATTTTCCCTCTATGGTTTGTACTTATTTATTATGCCTGGTTTAAGAGGCTTTCCCTACTCTAAAAATATATTATCTTATATTTTCTTTTGAAAGTTTTGAAGTTTTGCCTTTCACAGTTAATTTTTTTCTCCCCCGAGATGGAGTCTTGCTCTGTCACCCAGGCCAAAGTGTCGTGCCACGATCTCGGCTCACTGCAACCTCCGCCTCCTGGGTTCAAGTGATTCTCCTGCCTCAGCCTCCTGAGTAGCAGAGTAGCTGGGATTACAGGTGCCCGCCACCACGCCTGGCTAATTTTTGTATTGTTAGTAGAGATGGGGTTTTACCATGTTGGCCAGGCTTGTCTTGAACTCCTGACCTGGTGATCTGCCCGCCTCGGCCTCCGAAAGTGCTGGGATTACAGGCGTGAGCCACCGCACCCGGCCTTCACAGTTAAGTTTTTAATGTCCCTGAGATTGATACTGTGTCTGAGGTAAGGCAAGATTCCAAGTTATTTTTTCCCAGATGCATGATTTGTTGACGCATCACTTGAGGGAAATCATCTCTTCCCTTAATGTGTGCTACATATTCCCTTGTGATGGTTCAGTCTTGTTTTTTGTTTTGGTTTGTTTTTTGAGATGAAGTTTTGCTGTTGTTGCCCAGGCTGGAGCACAATGGCGCAATCTCAACTCACTGCAACCTCCGCCTTGTGGGTTCAAGCAATTTTCCTGCCTCAGTCTCCTGAGTAGCTGGGATTACAGGCACCCGCCACCACGGCCGTCTAATTTTTGTATATTTAGTAGAGATAGTGTTTCACCATGTTGACCAGGCTGGTCTTGAACTTCTGACCTCAGGTTATCCACCCTCCTCGGCCTCCCAAATTGCTAGGATTACAGGCATGAACCACCGTGGCCGGCCCAATAGTTCAGTCTTTATACCATAGATTTTTGATGTATTCTACATAAATAATCATACACGAAGAATGAAGGTTTATATTTTTTTCTTTTCAGTTTTTATTGTAGCTTTTAGTTATTTTTCTTGTCTTAATCCTGCCTGAGGCCTCCAGTATTAGGCAGCATAAAAATCTTGAAGAGGACATCTTTATCTTTTTTCTACTTTTAAAGAGAATGCTTTAAACGTTTCACCATTCATTTGAGGTTTCCTTTAGGTTTTTGGTAAATACCCTTGATTGCATTAAGGAGGTTGCGTTCTGTTGCTAGTTTGCTGACAGGTTTTATCTTGAGCAGATGCTGAATTTTATTAGATACTTTCTTGTGCATCTATTGAGATAGTCATGTACTTTTTATTATTTAATCTGTCAGTGTGTTGAATTACATAAAAAGATTTCCTAGCATTAAACCAACAGTACATTTCTGGGATAACCTGAGTTTGGTATGAAGATAAATACATTTCTGATTCAGTTAGCTAATTCAAGATTTTTGCATGTGTGTTCATGAGTGAGATGATAGTTTCCTTTTTAGTATGGCCTTGTCAAATTTTGGTCTCAGGTTATATTAGCCTTATAAAGTGAATTGGGTCATGTGTCTTTTTTCTTCTCTGCAAGAATTTTTGTACTGTAGGAATTATCTGTACGGAATCTTTGGTAGAATTCACTGGTAAACCGTCTGGACCCTAGATTTTCTTTGTGGGAAGACTTAACTACTAGTTGTACTTTTTTTATGGTTATAGAACTATCTGGTCATATACACATGGTTATTACTACTGTCTGCTTTGCATTTGAACCTTACACTGGCATAAGATTAGAGTACGGAAACCCTTGAAGTGAAGAAGCTATTTGCTAAAAATTATATGTCCCTTGTCACAAAATCTAATGTATATTATTTATATAGATGTAACTTTATAATGTCTTCCCATTCATAAAGGCGTCATCTAAATCATGTTTTGAATCATTTTTATTTGAGCATTCCTCTTGATTTTCTAGAGAAGAAACCCTCAGATCCTTACAAGCATTTTCCTGCATCTGATTTTATTTGTGTGAAAGCAAAAGTGATCATCCCTGCCCTAAATTATTAGGGCTTTTTATTACTTTGGTATTTACTTAAGAATAAAATTTATTTTTTTATTCTCTTCTCAAAAGTGGTCTGCAGGTATTAATGAAAATTTTGGACATTCCCGTTTTATCAGTTCTCTTTAATTTACATTTTATAAAGTTTTTAAGCTTTATAATTTAGAAGCATTTTACTTTAATTTTTATAATTTGGTAATTTTTTTCTAGGTGATGTTCTTTATTATTATATCTCTGATAAACAGATTTCCCTAAATCTTAGAGATTTAAAGCAGCTTCATCTTCATAATAGTAACAATTGTTTCTTAAAAAAAGTTTCTTCACAAAGGCAATACAACTTTTTAAATCTGTGAGATTGAATCAGAATTAGCTTTAGAACCTAGAATCTTGTTAGGGCTGAGGGGAGATGAGAGGGAGGGAAAATCCCTTTCTTTCATCATTAGCTTATATGGAAATAAATTATTATTTCTAAAAAAAAATACGCAGACCACGGTAGTGTCTTCAGGTCCTGCTGGGAGACTACAGAGGGCACTGCCTCAGGCTGCTTGTTTGCTCCTTGTGCCCAGCCTCTATCCCTGTGCAGGTGGGACCTGAAGGAGCAGCCTTACCATGCCCGGGGCTTCCCGCTTTGGGGTTCTAGGGCATTTTGTTCTTCAGGCTCGCGGTGAAACGTGGCAGGAAACAAAGGTTTTACTCCTTTTCATTTGATTTTTTTATTCATTTACACTTAACAATTATTGGATGAATGCATAAGGGAATTAGTAACTGACCAGGCTGAACCGGAAACTTCTTCACATGTATAACTTGGATTAACTACTTTAAAATAATGTTTTGGGAAGGCTGACTCATTGGGAATACAGTGATGGAAGTGTTGACAGTGAGAAAAGGGTAGTCTTATCTAGAGATCAGCTAAGTGTCATTTTTTAAGTAAAAGTACGTATTGTTTTATTCTGAAAAAAAATCCCTTATCTTTTATCATAGTCTCTTAGATTTCCTTAACTTGAATTTGTTCACTATGACAGTAAAACTACATAAAGTAAAAGTTTTTCAAGGAAAGGAACAAATACTTTTTTACAGTTCGAGCTCTTTGTTTCATTCTGTGGCCTCTACCAGCCAGTGGCCCCTCAACATGCCAGCTTCGGCTGGTCCTGGTTTCCCCACTCACTGGCTCTGTGATTTTGGCTAACATAGCCTCCCAAGGCCTCAGTGTCCTCATCTGTGAAACGAAGACAGTGCTAGCAGCTATCTCGGAGGGGCGTTCTGCGAATCGCATAGGCATATGTGTATATAGCCAGGGGCATAGCATGTGCCGATAAACGTTAGCTAGTTGTGTTGTTAGCTTCAGCCATCAGTGCTCAGTGAGCACGCTGTTGTTTTCTTACTGTGTAAGTTTTTCATCTCATTCTCACTGTCTCAGATTTCCAGAGTTAGGCAGATAATATGAGCTGGGGCAGGGGGGCGGAGAGCATGGGGAAGAGTGAAGAGACTATTATAAATTGAAGAGTCTTGGGAGGGCTTCATGGAAGAGGAGGGACTTAGCTGAGTCTCAGAATAAAATAGTGTTTATATGGCTGGAACCTCACACCTATTGGAATGACTACTATGAAATACAATTAAAACAAAATAACAAGTGTTGGCAAGAATGTGAATTGGAACGCTTGTCCACTGTTGGTGGGAATGACAAATGGTTCAGCCACTATGAAAAACAGATTTTTGGTGCCTCAAAAAAAATTAAAAATAGAATTACCATATGATCCAGCAGTTATTTCTAGGTGTATACCCAAAGTGATTGAAAGCAGGGTCTCAAAGAGATATTTGTACACCCACGTTCATTGCAGGAGTATCCACAATAGCTAAAAGATGGGAGCAACCCACGTGTTCATCAACAGCTAGCTGGATAAACCAAATGTAGTGTACGCACACCCTAGGTAGTTTTCATCCATAAAAAGGAAGGAAACAGACCAAACTGTCGTGTAAATAGCCCTTGAGGACTTCATGCTAAGTGAAATCAGCCAGTGAGAAGAAGATGATTATCGGGTGATTCCACTTATGTTATAGTGGAATGGTGGATGTTCCGGGCAGGGGAGATGGGTATACGGGGGGGATGTTTAATGGGGATAGGATTTTAGTTTTGCAACATGAAAAGTGTTCTGGAGATTGGTTGCACAGAAATGTAGATGCACTTAACACTACTGAACTTAAAGCGGTAAATGTTATGTGTATTTTACCATAATCAAAAGCACATGGATAAGAAGCTGGAGAAATGGAAGTCTGAGTCAAATATTTGAGTCGAAGCAATAGGCATTTTTCGGTTGAGGTAAACGAAGATCACACTGAGGGGCCTTCTTTCTGTCTTCGCTTTCAGGAGCATGGAGGACGCTGGCGGCGGCGAGGAGACCCCGGCCCCGGAGGCCCCGCACCCCCCTCAGCTCGCGCCCCCGGAGGAGCAGGGGTCGCTCTTCCACGAGGAAACCATCGATCTTGGCGGAGATGAGTTTGGATCCGAAGAGAACGAGACCGCGTCGGAAGGCTCGAGTCCTCTCGCGGACAAACTGAACGAGCACATGATGGAGAGCGTCCTCATCTCCGACTCCCCCAACAACAGCGAGGGCAACGCGGGCGACCTGGGCCGAGCGCGGGAAGAAGCTGAGCCCGGAGGGGAAGGCGACCCGGGCCCGGAGCCCGCGGGCACCCCGAGTCCCACTGGCGAGGTCGGCGGCGACTGTGCGCCCGAGGACGCGGCCCCCAGTAGCGGAGGGGCCCCGAGGCAGGATGCGGCCCGCGAGGCCCCCGGCAGCGCCGCCGCGCGCCCGGAGCAGGAGCCTCCCGTGGCGGAGCCGGTCCCGGTGTGCACCATCTTCAGCCAGCGCGCGCCCGCGGCCCCCGGGGACGGCTTCGAGCCGCAGATGGTGAAGTCACCCAGCTTCGGCGGCGCCAGCGAGGCCCCGGCCAGGACGCCGCCCCAGGCGGTGCAGCCCAGCCCCAGCCTCAGCACGTTCTTCGGAGACGCGGCCGCCAGCCACTCCTTGGCCTCGGACTTCTTCGACTCCTTCACGACCTCCGCCTTCGTGTCCGTCAGCAACCCCGGCGCGGGCTCCCCGGCTCCCGCCAGCCCGCCTCCCCTGTCTGTGCCCGGGACCGAGGGGCGCCCCGAACCCGCGGCCGTGCGAGGGCCCCAGGCAGCTGCGCCCCCGGCGTCGCCAGAGCCGTTCGCGCACATCCAGGCAGTGTTTGCGGGGAGTGACGACCCCTTCGCCACCGCCCTGAGCATGAGCGAGATGGACCGGAGGAACGACGCCTGGCTCCCCGGCGAGGCCACGCGTGGAGTCCTGCAGGCCGTGGCCGCCCAGCAGCGCGGCGCCGTGTTCGTGGACAAGGAGAACCTTACCATGCCGGGCCTCAGGTTCGACAACATCCAGGTGAGCTCGGGTCTCCTGCCTCCCAGGTCGTGCCTCCCCTCTGCCTCTGAGATTCGGGTAGTGCCCCGCAAGGGACGGAGAAAGCCTTGTTTTCAGCAATTCCTAACATCCGATTGTGAGCGGCTGTGTTCCTCTGTGCCTGGGTAATTAGGATCTGCTGGTTTCCCCAACAGAATGTATTTGATGGACTGCTATTCAGAGATGTAGAAATAAATACCAGCAAGGCAGACAGTTCTACTGTAATTCTCTCAGTTAGTTCTCCATGTCCTGTAATCCATCTGACATTTGAACTCCGGTAACTGATAAATCCATTTCTTTCTTTAAAATAGGGAAAAATACATTCCTGTAACATTTAACGTGCCTGATGTAGAATTTTTATAGGTTGAATAAGAAAAATATATATTAAAAAAAGAAAAATATACGTGACCCAAAAAGTAACAAGTCACAGAAATGTGTAAACGTTAAGCTAAATAGTAATATACAAATATTCAATCTCACTGCTAATGAAAGACAACGCAGGATTTTTTTCGGTGCTGCTTTGCCAGCCGGAGACCTCCGCGGTCGGCGATGCCCCGACCCAGGCCTCTTGGCCCAGGTTCGCCCTCTAGGCCTGCCAGGCCGCCCTGGCTTGCGCTTTGGCATATCCCGTGGCCTCGGTGACTGCTCTCAGCCCTCAGCAGGAGGGTTGTGCGAGCAACCGAGTGCGGGGGTCCTGGGGCTTCTCCAACCGCCAGCACAGGAGTAGGCTCCACACGGGGCTTGTAGCTGGACCAGGCATGTGACAAGTGACTCCCACAGTGGACTCCCGCCTCCAGGCGCGGGGAACACCGTGGCGTCCAAACAGCGACGCCCGCGACCCCGAAGCCCTAGAAGGGATGTTAGAGCGTCCACACGGCTCTTTTCGACCCGCGTCTGCAGCCGGACTAACGGGCATCTTAACAGCTCTAAACGGGCACATTAACAGACCATTGCTTCCTGTTGAGTGGGGCAGCCGAAGGGAGTGGGGGACGGAGGGTTACAGTGGTATTGCTGCCTTGGTACCTGCATTCCGCAGTGTCCTGAGTTCTTGTCCTGCCTCCAAGAGAACGAGATTATGCTGACAACCAGAGTGTGAGGAGGGCGGACAAGAGATTTATTGAGCACAAAACAGCTCTCAGCCGAGAGGGGAGGCGAGGGTGGTCCCCCACCGGAAGTCAGGTGGTCTCTCTCCTGATGTGGCTGACTCGGGCTATTTTGGGCTCAGAAGAGGGGTGCATGCTGATTGTGAGTATGCAAAAAAGAAGGCTAAAACGAAGTCACCACTCAAAGATGGGAACGATAGTGGAAAAAACCAACTGGGGAAGGGTAGGTATATGTAAAATAGGTGAAGAGGGGTAAGCAATCAGATAAAAGTGCGCCACATGGGACGAGAGGTTCTCAGTCCCTTCCATGGGTCTATCCGGGACTTGCAGCTACGCTTTAAACTCTTGAGCTTGACAGTCAGGTTTCAGCGGGGACCGCCCAGTCTGCCTAGAATTTGTCTGCCTGAGATTTGTCTGCCTCCTGCTGCCATCACACTCCAGTCATTTCCATTTCCATCTATCAATCATGATTTACTGTTTGTTGAAGTGTGGGAAAATAGTCTCTCTAAGGCAGCCCAGGTGAAACCAAAATCAGTACAAACGTATTTAAGTAAATTTTAAAATGCACATCAACAGGTGCATTTCCTTTGACCCAGAAATTCCACTCTTAGGAATGTATTGTGAGGAAATCATCATACTTGTATACATATACCAGCTGCTGAGATGTCTGTCAGGGTGGTTTATAATTGCAAAGAATCTGAAATAATCTAAAAGCCCGTTATTAGGAGACTTGAATACATATGACTCACCTCATCTTTACAATGGAATATTTACGTAAGTTTTAAAATGATGCCGGGGTTAGGGGGAAGAAGGGATGAACAGGCAGAACATAGAGGATTTTAAGGCAATGAAACTATTCTGTGTGACACTTTAATGCTGCTTTCATGTTGTTATTTTTTTACCAAACCCATGGAATGTACCACACCAAAAGTCTACCCCCACATAAGCTGTGGGCTTCGGGTGACAATGATGTGTCCGCGTCCATGTCGATCCATCCATTGCAGTAGGTGGGCCACTCTGGCCAGGTGTGTTGCTAATGGGCAAGACTGTGTGTTGAGGGGGACAGGCAGTATATGGAAGATCTCTATCCCCTGCTTAATGTTGCAGCAAACCTAAAAGTGCTCTAAATAATAAAATCTTCCTCTGGTCATTGGTGAATAATAATATAAATTGTAAAATCTATTTTTAAAAAAGATATAAAACAGAATATTTAATGAGGTTCATCTCCTACTGTTAAATGTGAAAATCAGGACAGAAGATAGCATGTAGCATGCATAGTATGATAAAATTTTTATAAATGTATGTATACATATGTATCAGATTAAATCATATGCATGTCAGTTTTAGTTTATTGCAACCAAATTGTGGGACAGGATTAGTAGTTTCCATATGGCACTGTACATGGCAGGGCTCCCCACCTCCCAGTTTACTGGCCTCAGGTCCTGTGTGTGTCTGTTTTCCTGAACTGAAAGAAGGACCTACAGCCCCCTTTAGTGCAGCCACGTACCCAGTCCTGAACACGGGTGGGTAAGTCAATAAGCCAATTGTATGACTGTGACTATTTTTATTGAATTGATAGATGGCTGAGACCTAGGAGTGGTGAATTCTCTAGGAAAAGAGAAGTGACATGCTAGAGAAATGAAGCTAATTAATTTTTTCAGATAACTGAAGTGTAAGCCTATAGACATCCATATTTTGGGTATTTTACACGGCAGTCTTTCCAGAGTATTCATTGGCTAATTTACTAATATTCATATACTGTATTTATTGTGTGCTTACTCTTGACCAGGCATTGGTCTAGGCATCCTTCTCTACCCCCTTAGGCAGAATATACTGAGCATAATTTAACCTTTGCAGGATCTTTTTAATGAATACCAATTCCGGACTTTGATGTCAGGGGTATTTGGATTGTGGGATTGGATTTATTTGTCGCTGAATCCTTACCTGTTCTCCCACTCCCTGGTCTTGTCTCTGTACCCTGTACCCCCAAGATGGCTTTCATGTTCTTCTCCATGTTTCTTCCCTTCTCTCTCTTGTTTGTCCTCTCTGCTGTGAAATTCCTTTAACATCTGTGGGTCTGGCCTTTAGCACTTTCTTTCAAACCCTCTGATGCTTGCCGTTTCCTTCTCCCTCTGACTGTAACTCAGAGGAAATCTGAAGGCTGCCACAGGAAAGACTTAACCATTGCTTCCGAACTGGGTGCTGGAGTCCAAGGGTCTTAGGTACATTTGGAAATGGGCAGAGCTGTTTCACTTTGGTTGACAAAAGAGCTGGGGTGAGCATATGACATTTAGTGAGCAGGGCTAAGAGTACTCAATACCTTGCAGCAAGCTCAAAGCTTTCAAGGAATGGAAAGCACCTGTTCCTTAAGAAAGCTGAAAGGTCTCTGATCCAGTCAGTTTCTCCTTTTATGATGAGGAAACAGATCCGAATGACTTGTGTGTTCACCAGCAAGCCTGCCATGTCCCAGACATCCTCTCTCCTCGTGACACAAAGGAGGGCGTGGTGCCCACCCACCAGCACAGACCTGGACAGATGGCCTAGACAGATGCGTCATCTGGAAGACAATGTGTCCACTCACATCCCACTGCCGAGGGTTTAGTCACTCGGCCACACCAAGCTGCAAGAAAGGCTGGAAATAATCTTTGGGTAAGCGGTCATGTGCCCAGGCAAAACCGAAGTCCTGTTACTAGAAGGGGAGGGCCAGGCTTGGTGGCTCACACCTGTAATCCCAGCACTTTGGGAGGCCGAAGCGGGTGGATCACGAGGTCAGGAGATCGAGACCATCCTGGTTAACATGGTGAAACCCAATCTCTACTAAAAATACAAAAAATAGCTGGGCGTGGTGGTGCACGCTTGCAGTCCCAGCTACTTGGGAGGCTGAGGCAGGAGAATCACTTGAACCCAGGAAGCAGAGGTGGCAGTGAGCTGAGATCACACCATTGCATTCCAGCCTGGGCAACTTTGCATTCCAGCCGCTCTGACACTTTGTCTAAAGTAAAAAAAAAAAAAAGAAGAAGAAGAAGAAGAAGAAGGGGAGATCAGAGATTGGTGGATGGCTGAGAGTCTCCTCCAGTGAGTCCTTCCAGCACCAAAAATCTTGAATCTAGAATCCATAATTACCACCAGCCTTGAGCCTTTGCTATTAACTAAATTCCCACTGCTGAGTATATAAGAATTATCCAGCTTGTAAGTATGTTCAAAACCCATTTTCTAGTAAATTATGTTATAAATCGTAGGTGAGTTTTTAGAATAAACCACAAAGGGCTCTCTAGGTAGAGCTTATTACGGAGAGAGAAAGTTGTATATTCTGTCTCTCACACACACACTCACACATACTCTCTCCTGTTATTAGTAATTTAGCAAAATGAGAATGTTGGGAAAGCATATTTGAGCACAGCCTTTTGTGTGGACATATTTTCGTTTCTCTTGGGTAAAAACTTCCTAGCATACTTTCTGGGGTTTATGATAAGTGTGCATTTCGTTCTATAAGAAACAGAACAGTTTCCAAAGTGGGCACACTATTTCACATTTCCATCAGCAGCGCATGAGAGTTCCAATTATTTTATATCCACGGTATAATCAACTTTTTTCGATTTTTGCATTTCTCTGATGACTGAGGTTATGCAGGCTACTTGATACATAGGATCTGATATATTAATCCTTTGATATATAGGCTATTTGTATATCTTTATAAAGTATCTCTTCAGATGTTTTCTCCATCCTTCAGACTTTGGATATTTGTCTTATTGTTACTGTGTTTTAAGAGTTCTGTAAATATCCTAGTTGGAAATGAGCTGTCATATACTATAGAAGTGTTTCAAATTTTTTTTTACTATTCTGTGCCTTGTTTTTGCATTTTCTTTTCTTTTTTTTTTTTTTGAGACGGAGTCTTACTCTGTCGCCTGGACTGGAGTGCAGTGGCCGGATCTCAGCTCGTTGCAAGCTCCGCCTCCCGGGTTCACGCCATTCTCCTGCCTCAGCCTCCCGAGTAGCTGGGACTACAGGCGCCCGCCACCTTGCCCAGCTAGTTTTTTGTATTTTTTAGTAGAGACGGGGTTTCACCGTGTTAGCCAGGATGGTCTCGATCTCCTGACCTCGTGATCCGCCCGTCTCGGCCTCCCAAAGTGCTGGGATTACAGGCTTGAGCCACCGCGCCCGGCCTGTTTTTGCATTTTCTTAGGTATCTTTTGAAGGGCAGAAATTTTAATTTTGGGGTGCAGGTGTACTAGCTACAGATTCTTACAGCTTTTATTAATTTCAAAATTATTACATCTTTTTTTTTTTTTTTGAGACAGAATCTTGCTCTGTCGCCTAGGCTGGAGTACAGTTTTGCAATCACAGCTCACTACAACCTCCTCCTCCCAGGTTTAAGTGATTCTCATGCCTCAGCCTCCAAAGTAGCTGGGACTACAGGCACGCACCACCACACCCAGCTAATTTTTTTTTTTTTTTTTTTTTTTTATGAGACATAGTCTCACTCTGTCATTTAGGCTGGAGTGCAGTGACACAATCTCGGCTCACTCCAACCTCCACCTCCCAGGCTCAAGCAATTCCCCTGCCTCAGCCTCCTGAGTAGCTGGGATTATAGACATCCGCCACCATACCCAGCTAATTTTTGTAATTTTAGGAGACAGGGATTTCACCATGTTGGTCAGGCTGGTCTCAAACTCCTGATGTCAAGTGATCCACTCACCTCAGCTTCCCAAAGTGCTGGAATGACAGGAGTGAGCCACTGCGCCTGGCCAGTTCTTGTATTTGTAGTAGAGACAGGGCCTCACCATGTTGGCCAGGCTGGTCTTGAACTCATGGCCTCAAGCGATCTGCCTGCCTTGGCCTCCCAAAGTGCTGGGATTACAGGCATGAGCCACCATGCTCAGCCTCATCTTCATTATTAAAGCTTATTTTGGCTGAATATACAACATGTTTACAGTATGTAGAATTCTAGGTTAGCAGGTTTTTTTTTTTCTTTTTAGACCTTGTAAGATGCCATCCCACTGTCTTTTGACTTGCATAGTTTCTGATGAGAAGTCTGTAGTAATTCTTATCCTTGCTCTTCTGTGCCTAATTGCATATTTTTCCTCTAGGTGCTTTTACGATTTTATCCCTGGTTTTTCAGCAGTTTAGTTCTGACGTACCTTCACATGGGATTTATGTTTATCTTGCTCGGCATTCGTTGACCATCTTGGATCTGAGAGTTTATCATTTTTGTCAATTTGGGGAAATTTTTGGTCATTATTTTTTCAGGTATTTTTTGTTTTTTTTCTCTTTCCTACTTCTGGAACCTCCAAGTATACATACTGCTTATTATTGCCACAGAAGTTACTGAGGATCTGTTTTTGTTATTGTTTTTATTTTCCAGTCTTTTTCTCTTTGTGGTTAAGTTTAGAATTTCTATTGCTGTCCTTAAGTTCACTCATCTTTTCTTCTTACTTTTTAGTTTGCAACTAATGCTATTCAGTGACTTTTCCGTGTTTTTATCTCTGGAATTTTTATGTGGTTCTTCTTTGTATCATTTTTCTTTTCTTATCATTTTCAAGCTTTACTTTAAGCTCTCGAGAACATTTATAAGAGACCCCTTAAAGTTCTCTTCTGAGCCGGGTGTGGTGGCGTGTGCCTGTAGTCACAGCCACTCAGGAGGCTGAGGCAGGAGAATCACTGGAGCCCAGAAGTTTGAGGCCAGCCTGGGCAACATAGGCCTCTTTAAAAAAAAAAAAAAAGAAAAGAAAAGAAAAAAATAGTTAAAGTTCCATTATCTGTGTAATATCTGGATCTACTTTTAGGTACTTTTTCTCTTAGTTATGGGACACATGTTTTACATGTCTAGTAATTTTTTTTTTTTTTTTTCTTGAGACGGAGTCTCGCTCTGTCGCCCAGGCTGGAGTGCAGTGGCTAGTTCTCAGCTTACTGCAAGCTCCGCCTCCCGGGTTTACGCCATTCTCCTGCCTCAGCCTCCGAGTAGCTGGGACTACAGACGCCCGCCACCTCGCCCAGCTAGTTTTTTTTTTGTATTTTTTTAGTAGAGATGGGGTTTCACCGTGTTAGCCAGGATGGTCTCGATCTCCTGACCTCGTGATCCACCCGTCTCGGCCTCCCAAAGTGCTGGGATTACAGGCTTGAGCCACCGTGCCCGGCCCTAGTAATTTTTTATTAGAAGGTGTGGATTTCAGGCTGTGTGTCTAGCTTTTTCATCTTCCTTTGAAAAGACTTGTCCTTTATTCTGACAAGCAAGTAACTTATTTACAGATTTAGTTTCATGTCTGTTTTTAGGCTTTTTAGAATGACTTTAGAGTAGTAGCTTCTACTTTTGGGTGGCCTTTCTGGAGTCTGTACTGAATGCCCCTTCCGTTCAGTGACAGCACTTCACCATGGCAGACCCACACTCAACACCCCGAAGCCCTGTGTGAGCTCCGGGCTTGCCAGCTCACAGCGCCCCATCCGTGGCAGACCCACACTCAGCACCCTTCAGCCCTGTGTGAGCTCTGGGCTTGCCAGCTCACAGCGCCCCGTCCATGGCAGACCCACACTCAGCACCCTTCAGCCCTGTGTGAGCTCCGGGCTTGCCAGCTGACAGCACCCTGTCCATGGCAGACCCACACTCAACACCCCGAAGCCCTGTATGAGCTCTGGGCTTGCCAGCTGACAGCGCCTCGTTCATGGCAGACCCACACTCAACACCCCGCAGCCCTGTGTGAGCTCCGGGCTTGCCAGCTCACAGCGCCCCGTCCTTTCCAGTCTGCAGAGCTGCACCCTCTGCACATATAGCTGAGTGATCAGCAGTAAACTCAAGGGCTCCCACAGAAACCCTATCTCTGCTTAGCTCCCTCCTGTCTAGGTCTCTGGATATAAGAATTATCCAGTTTGTAAGTAGATTCCAAAACCATTTTCTAGTAAATTATGTTATAAATTATAGCTGGGTTTTTAGAGTAAACCACAAAGGGTTATGCAGGTAGAACTTATATAGAGATAATGTTGTATATTCTTTCTCACACATATACACTCTCACACTTTCCCTCCATTGTTGCTAGTAATTTAGCAAAATAAGAATGTTGGGAAAGCATATTTGAGTACAGTCTCAATCTCCTCAGCCCGTCCGCCTTAACCTCCTTGACATCCCAAACCCTGCTTGGGATTCTCCTGTAGTGTGGTCCAAAAAGTGCCATTGGGTTCAAGAGTTCAAGTCATGTTTTCCTTCTCTCGGGTCACAGTCCTTTGCTGTGTGTGACGACAGTTGTTAGATTTCCTCTGAGCAATATTGCAGTTGTTCACATCAAGACAGTCCAGTCCCAGTTACCCTGAAATGGATAGAAGAAAATTACTGCTGCTTTTTATTCGTTCATCAGTTGGTGGACATTTGGGCTGTTTCTACCTTTTGGCTATTGTCAGTAATGCTACTGTGAACATTCACACACAAGTGTTTGTGTCTGTGTGTTCTCAGCTATCTGGGATGTATAGCTTGGGATGGACTTGCTGGTTCTATGGTAACTCTGTTCAACATTTTGAGGCCTCGCCAGACTGTTTCTAAAATGGCTATTCCATGTTGAATCCCCACCGATGATGTGGCGTGTAAGGGTTCCAGTTTCTCCACATCCTTGAGTTTGGGTTTGGGTTTTGTTTTAATTGTTGGATTTTTGGTTCAGGTGGTCTCATTTTTCCCCGGAGTAAGCAAACACTGGAGCCAGAGGATAGACCCTCCGAGGATAACAGGCACCTTTCTGCACTGGCGATGTGGGGAAAGCTCAGCGAGTTCTGTGCCAGGTGCAGACCTGCTGCCTTTCAGCAACACTACCCCACAAGCATTTGTGGCTTTAGGCTTCCCAGACAGTAAGGCCCGTAAGCTTTCAGTCCGGTGCTCTGGCTTCTGTTTTGTCTTTCACATGAAAATCAAGAAGGGACAACTGAGACTATTCCCCCATTGCAGGAAAGGCAGCCAGGCCCCTAACCGCCTGTCAGCTGTGAGAACAGCCACTTGCTCCTCCATAAATGCACCTGACCAGGAGAATGGGGTGGTGAGATCACAATGAGTCCCAGATTGTGATATGTTCATATATCTCCTTCGTGTTCCCTGAACCTTGCCCTGGATAAAGTAGACCCTCACTGAATGATTTGCCATTGGTTCTAGCTGGATTCCATCCAGGTGCAGCAGCACAGCTCTCTAGAAAGCCCTGCGGGAAGCTCCCTCCCCTCCGCACAGTAACCACTGGAGGAGATGCAGTACCAGCGTCTCCACCTCCCTGTGCCATTAGCGACACAGCAAGGGCGAGGTTTGTCTTAAGACGCTTGTCACATCCTTGGCCCTCCGTTGATGGGATATTTGATAGTCATGCATATGCTAATATCTCAGGAACTTGCTGTGGTAAGTAAAACATTAACTAACAGAGAATTTTAAGGGTGAGAGCTTTTTGCAGCATGGTCTCACTGAGAGTGTTGCAGGGATGGAGGAGTTGCATTGGCCCTCCGTCCCTGGCATTGCGATTTGATTTTGCTCTTCACCCAGCTCGCTGCCCTCTGGCTGAGATGCTCTTTGTCTGAGAAGAGTTGCGTTTTTGCAGAGCTTTATGGAGCGCTGGGTCTGAACTCTTTTATTTTGCCCTGTAATTATTGCTGCTAGATCAGTTAGCTGATTTTGTGGATCTGGTATTTGAAGTACTTCACCTTACACTCTGAAAGCAGAAATTATACAACGGCTACCCCAGGTCTTTGTCTCAATGTGAGAAAACGTGAGGTCGGCCTCTGCGAGCACCAGGTTTAGCACCCAGGGAAGAGACAGACCTGTGACCCGGAGCACCCGGCCCCTCCTGCCACAGGCCGTTGATATCTCCTTGTAGAGAGGGAGGCAGCAGCGTGGAGAAGCAACGTCAGCAGCTTTTCTGATTCTCTTGCTCTCGTGGTCTAGGTATTGTTCTTCTTTTAAGTGTCACCATTTTGAGAGAGAGCGAAAGATTGAAATAACCTTGCTTCTTAGGAGAAACAACTTCTATGCTTTTCTTTTCCCCTCTCAAAAAGAGGGTCGGAGAACAATAGGAAGAGATCTGAGCCAGTGGTGAAGTCCAGGCAGGGGGCACGCAGGCATCTCTGCGCCCGCAGTCACTGTGTGTTCCCGGTGGCCCGCCTGCCGCGTGAGCATCAGCTTCCCTGCGCTGGGAGGCAGCTTTGTGCTGGGAGGGAGAGATCTTGGCTTTCTCCGCGCCCCATCTTGGGGTTGTCCTAGTTTGAGTCTTTCTTCTGTTCACCCGAGAGACTGCAGAGCCTTTGTGCCGTGTCCCTGTCAGCAGCTGTTGCAGGCCAGATGCCCAGAGCACATGTCAGGGAAAGTCCAGCCAGTTCCCGGCTGCTTGCTGTCTCCAGGCATTTCAGGAACCTCAGAGCCACTTCTTCCTCCTCCCAGGCTGCTCACCGTCTCTGGCATTTCAGGGACCTCAGTGCTTGCTGCCCTTTGCCCTGGGGCTGCTCTATCCCCCCAGCTGCCCCTGCCTCAGGTGTCTCAGGGACCTCAATGCTGCTGCCCCTTCCCAGGTGCCTTTCCTCAGTCAGCAGCACCCCCAGAAGGGAGAGAGATAGATGGTCCAGGGCTGTGTCCTGGTCCCCGCTGTGAGAGGCTTCTCTTGCTGCCCATGGAGAGCATTGCATCCTGGGAGCAGCCTTTACTTACCCTGCACTCTCCCTCGGCCTGCGGTGCAGCCACCGAAACAGCACTGAGGCCCGCGGCCTGTAACAGTTTTCTCTGCACTGTTGGGATGACTAGTTTGTCCCCATGCAACAGACTTGGTAACTTCAAGCCCTTCCCTGGGGCCCCCGAACCGTGCTGACTCCTGAGGCTCATGAAGGCCAGCTCGCCCAGCATCTGGGCTTGACACCAGCTATGAGATCGCTCCCTGCTCAGTATAGGTCATTGGCACATCTCTTCTATCCCCAGGCCATACAAAAGCACCGGTTCCCTCCCCTTGCCCTTCTGTGTCTTCCCTTTAAAGTAAGTGGCATGCTTCAGCTTCCACTTTCAGTGTTCTTCAGCACCGTCAAAAGATCAGTATAATCAGAGGAGTTGGGTCAGGAGGCAGAAACAGTCCCGTGCGGAGGCAACTGGATTCTTCCCTGGCTTGCAGCATGAAGTGAGCCCACCAGCTCCTGGAGCAGGGCTTGGCTCAGCGAGGCTATTGAGGACCTGCTGTGAAAGGGGGTCTCAGTTTTCCTTTGGCTCAGCACTGAAGAGAGGGCCATTGGTAATTTGACTTCTTTACCCGTAGCCCTCACGGCTTTCCTGGAGGTCCAGGCAAGCATGGGGGCCTTGATGGGATTTGGGAAGACTATTCAGGCCTGCCTGCACCAGCGCGAGTCTGGCCACTGTGTGGTGCAGCCCCTGGTCCCCAGCAGTGTCACCGTCATTCTCCTGGGCTTCCCTAGGCCCCTCACCTGAGGCCCCCTGCTGGCTCGGCTTTGCCTCTCACTGCAAGCCTGGTGGTAGGTGGCAGGATTTACCGTTTCCTCTTCAGAATAAAGAACATGCTTTCTGATCAGTGGTGAATAAAGATATAATTTTAAAAATAAAAAGAATAAGGAGCAATTCTAAAAGTATGCATTTTATTAACAATTGTGGTAATTTAGCTTCTGGTTAATTGAAGTTTTACAATACTATAACCATTACTTTTACCTCCATAAGCCACTGGAGAAACAAGAAATTTGGTTTAGTTCTGCGTTCTGGTTAGCTGAGTTTAACTGACATTTTATTGTCTTGACGTATTTCTCTTCTCTTCTTCCCAGGGAGATGCAGTTAAAGACTTGACGCTTCGCTTTCTGGGTGAAAAAGCTGCAGCAAAGAGACAAGTCCTCAGTGCCGACTCAGTGGAACAATCTTTTGTTGGATTGAAACAGCTAATCGTAAGTGACACTGTGTTTGATTTCAGTGTGGTGGTAAGTCTTGCCTGCCTTCATAATATTTTCTCTAGAAATTAATGATTTTGAATATTATTCATAGCTCTTGCACATAAGTAGAATTTTGTTGGAGTAGATGCCAGTCCTGTGCACCAAAAAGCATCATATTAATACATGGATACTTTTAAGCCTAATTAGTTAAAAAGCCATTATTGGAAATGATGAGATTACTCAGAGCAGCATATACTTTGATCGAGTATGCTTCATCATGTATAATAGAGAGAAATGATCTGTGTTCATTTTTAAAATATATTGCATTTTCTGCATTTTGTATAGAAAATTTATTGAATGGGTGAATTTCTGAACATTTTTAAGCTTTGTCATGAATTCTATAAGGTTTTTAAAATTCATGGTTGGGCGCGGTGGCTCACGCCTGTAATCCCAGCACTCTGGGAGGCCGAAGTGGGCAGATCATGAGGTCAGGAGTTCAAGACCAGCCTGGCCAACATGGTGAAAGCCCGTCTGTACTAAAAATACAAAAATTAGCTGGGCATGGTGGTGCGTTCCTGTAATCCCAGCTACTCAGGAGGCGGAGGCAGGAGAATTGCTTGAACTGGGACCCGGGAGGCAGAGGTTGCAGTGACCCGAAATCACACCACTGCAACTCCAGCCTGGGCTACAGAGCGAGACTCCATCTTAAAAAAATAAAAAATAAATCATTAATCCTGGATCACCATTGCTGTACAGGTTGATTTGATTCCAGTGAATGTATAGTCTTAAAGACAGCTGGAATCGTGTTGGATAGCTTTTTAAATGAAGGAGAAGATAGTGGAAGTTTGTCCTGTGTGTTTCCTTCAGGAATCCTAAGGCAGCCATTGGGTAAGTACTCTGAAATGAGAGCCCCGTCTCACACCGAATCTCAGCTCCCCAGTGCCGTCTCCTTAGGGGGCTGTGGAATTGCTCTTCTTGCTCGTCCAGACGGTTGCCTAGAGTGGACTTAGCAAAGCCATGCTCCCATGCCTGCATGCAAATTTTAGGAACTAAAATTTGCTTAAAATAGGTGAAATCTGGTTGGGTGCGGTGGCTCACGCCTGTAATCTCAACACTCTGGGAGGGCGAGGCGGGCGGATTACCTGAGGTCAGGAGTTCAAGACCAGCCTGGCCATGGTGAAACCCCATCTCTACTAAAAATACAAAATGCACTGTCTTGAAGGGGTTTGGAGAGTGAGGTCCTTGATTTTGGGAATAAGTCCCACCGGCTGTCTGAAACTCGTGTTGAAATGCAGCCCTCACCCTGACTGTTGAATTTCAGCAGCACATGGTCCGGACTCACTCTCAATTTGGGTGAACAATCTGGAGGACATATATTCACCTATCATCCTTCAAAAAAGAGAATGGAATTTCCTAATTTACTTATTTTCTTAATAGTTCCCCATCTTGTTTTTCTCAATTGTTACTAGTTCTTCTGCACCGGGCTTCAGATTTCACCTTTCTTTTTTTTTTTTTTTTTTTTTGAGACAGAGTTTTGCTCTTGTTACCCAGGCTGGAGTGCAATGGTGCAATCTCGGCTCACTGCAACCTCTGCCTCCCGGGTTCAAGCGATTCTCCTGCCTCAGCCTCCCACGTAGCGGGGATTACAGGCGCGCACCACCACACCCAGCTAATTTTTTGTATTTTTAGTAGAGATGAGGTTTCACCATGGCCAGGCTGGTCTTGAACTCCTGACCTCAGGCGACCCACCCACCTCGCCCTCCCAGAGTGCTGGGATTACAGACGTGAACCACTGCACCCGACCAGATTTCACCTATTTTAAGCAAATTTTAGTTCCTAAAGACATAATAGTTGAGAAGTTTAGAAATTTCTTGAGGATTAAAGTTTACAGCCCATTGAAATGACAGGTGAAGGTTAGCCTATGAACTAAAACAGAAAACTTCACAATGAAAATGTTTTGAGGTTTATTTTGGAGTAGCAGGTGACTCAGTCCCCGCTCAGAAGCGATTGTCTTTTGTGTGAAAACGGTGATATGTAAATCACTTCGCTGCACAAAGACTACAGTGAAATTCAGAAGAAAATAATTCCAGTTCCTTTTGTGTTCCATCACCTCTGGCTCTGTATTTGAAAGTGAGGTAGCTGGCCGGGCGCGGTGGCTCACGCCTGTAATCCCAGCACATTGGGAGGCCGAAGTGGGTGGATCACGAGGTCAGGAGATTGAGACCATCCTGGCTAACACGGTGAAACCCCGTCTCTACTAAAAATACAAAAAACTAGCCTGGCGAGGTGGCGGGCGCCTGTAGTCCCAGCTACTCGGGAGGCTGAGGCAGGAGAATGGTGTGAACCCGGGAGGCGGAGCTTGCAGTGAGCGGAGATCCGGCCACTGCACTCCAGCCTGGGCGACAGACTGAGACTCCATCTCAAAAAAAAAAGAAAGGGAGGTAGAGCCTGTCCGCATTCTGCCAGAAATGACTGATGTTTGTGAGGCTGAAATCCTGAGGCAGAACCACAGGAGAGGAGTGATTTCTTGATCTTCAGCAATAGCATTTAGCAAAATAACAAAATTTTTTCCTTAATTGATTAGTTCTCTTGAATTCAGACACATCCTTATTATGTGTGGTTTTGTGACTTCTGTGCCACTTGAGAAGCTTTCCTGGGTTCAGTACGGGTTGGGGGCTGCCTGCTGCACTGACCAGGCCACCTGGAACCCCTTTGCGTGGGGCCCGGCTCCCGGCTGTGACCCCCTTCGCGTGGGGCCCGGCTCCCAGCTCTGATCCCCTTCGCGTGGGGCCCGACTCCCGACAGAGATGACCCAGATTGCGGTTGTGGGAGGGCCTTTGGGAAGCACAGGCGGGGACTGCACTCCGCTGTGATGTCATGCAGGGACATCGTGCCCTGGGTGCCTGGATTTTCTAGTCTCTCTCTTTTGATTTTAAACTTCTCTTTGACTTTCTACTTTTCAGTGTTCTGTTGTCAGCAGATCTCTTGCTTCCTAAGAGAGCCTAAAGGAAAAAAAATAGAGTCCTCCCCATTTTACTCAAAAGTTAGTTTCTTATATTCTTCTCAGTCTTGATTGTTAACTTCCTTTGATCCCTGATCTTTTTCCAAAAAAAAAACCTTCTTTGGAGTCTTGCCCAAAAAGCCTGTTTTTGAAAAAGCCCCGAACCTTGGCAGAGCAGCCTCAGTTACTTGGATTTTATCCTGACTTCATTATGTGCATGAACTGGGAGGTGACATGTCATCAGTGTCAATAACAAATGCTGTAACTTGTAGGGGGAGACAGAGCCAACCTACAAAAATGAAAAATCTGTAATAAACACCATGACAGTCAGGAAGCGTCTGTCTTGTTCACCAGTGCATCTGAGGACCCAGCATGGTCAGGCACCGAATGGTACACAGCGTCTTCTTGAATAAATAAAGGGATGAGGGAATGATAGTAAGAGGACCCCCGTCGGTAAGCTACTTGTTTGATAAAGAAGTAGCACCAGAATGTTGGGTTTAAAGAAATAGAGAAGGAGCTCATACAAAAGGATAGAGCAGGGGGCAGTTCCAGGGGAGGGGGCGCAAAGAGTGAGGAGGCGAAACCACAAGATGAGTCTGGGAAAGATGGAACTTTCTTCCTCTGCAATGACAGAAAAGGAAAGGAAGGATTTGATAGGAATGCAAATCGAATCTAGCACATTTTCAAACTGTGATTCTGAGAACCCTCGAGTTCCAGGGAGGAGCCTCGGGGTGACTGGGCATGGCCTGCAGAGGCGACTTGCTAGGGCCAGTGTCATGCAGAGCATTTCAGCGGGATCTATTTTATACATAAGTCTCTCTTGAGATGTCTTTTTTTGGGGGTTGGGGGAAAAGGTGGATGAATTTTACTATTTAAAAATTTGAAAAACTTAACATAGTCCGAAATGCTCACTTTGTAGATTAAAACACTAAGATCTGCAAAGGTGTAGAGGCTGGCCCCAAACAAATGTCCTCGCTTCTGTTGCCAGTACCGTCCCTGCTGCCCGGTGTCCCTTACGTGCCAGTACCGTCCCTGCTGCCCGGTGTCCCTTACGTACCAGTACCGTCCCTGCTGCCCGGTGTCCCTTACGTACCAGTACCGTCCCAGCTGCCCGGTGTCCCTAACGTACCAGTACCGTCCCTGCTACCCGGTGTCCCTTACATACCAGTACTGCCCCTGCTGCCCGGTGTCCCTTACGTAGTCCGCACAGCCCAGCGGAAAGAACAGTTGCTGGTGGTGGTTTTGCTCGTTGACTGCTCCCCACCAAATGACTCAGTATTTCTGAACCGTCGGATCTATGCGCTGTGGGAACTGTGCTTTGCAATACAGCTTCTAGGACTGGGTTGTATCCAGGGGTAGGATTTGCCCATGAGAAGATCTTATATCTGATGGTATTGAAACAAACAAGTTCTCCATTGTGTTTCTTCGTGTATTCATTGAGCAAGCACTTATTAAGCCTCTTCTCTTTCAAGCAGTAACAGTAAAGTTTGCTAAGTTAGGGCTCTTGCTCCGTGAAGTTCTGCCTTAACCATTTATGGCATTTACTCAGATTTAGAAGTCCTTCTCTATTATTATTTTTAATTTACTTGTTGCTGACTAGAAGCTCATACACTATTTTTAAAAGAAGTATGTATTCCAGATTCACAAATTTATTGTAACTCTTATGATTCTCCATCAGTGTCTTCAGACACAGACCCAAATTCAGCTGCACTCCTAGCCCACAGCAGTGAAGTTTCCCTTTTCTCTCCCCATCACCTGCATCCACTTCCCGCAGAGAAGCTGCTTGTACCACATCTTGAATAGCAGTTCCCACAGCCCTGCTTCTCTAACTGGTGGCAATCCTGAGAGCTCCAGCATGAATCCCTCAGGCCTCTTTTGCCCCAGAGTAAAGTTCCCAGGGGTTCCCCCACTTGTAGAGACTGAAGGACCCTTCCAGACTCAGAAACCAAACCTTCCCCAGAGACGCTTCACTCTCCTCCTTCCTCTGCACCACGCTCCCCACACTGTGGAACTGTCACTCACATGGTCGCCCAACATACTCACAGAAGTCTGTACTCATGAACTTGGAGTAAGTGCAAAAACCCAGGCAGAGACCCTCTCCTAAAATAGCAGCGGGAAATGATCTCAGGTATAGGTGTTTGGTTTCCAAATGCTTCTGGTAGCCTGTCAACCACTGGAAACTGCGCTCCCCAAATTGCCTTTCTTCCCAATATCTTTTACCACATTTACAGAAGCGTGTCCTCAAAAAGGTAAACAAGCATCCCTTGCTTAGGGGGTTAGCAGACTTTTCACACATCACACTAAGTTTAAATGTGAGTAAACATCAGTCAAATGCTTCGTTGAGTTTCTTTTACCAAAGTGATTCTGTAATTATTTCTATGATTGGAACGCTTTGGAAAGGAGGGAGATGGAGATACTCTTTTTTAAAGGGGGAAAAACAGCTAATTTCTAAGTATCTGTATCCTCTATAATTTGCTAATGCAGTTACGGATCTCCAGGGTGGCCGTTTCCCTGGCCCATGCTCTGTTCCCCAGGGTGTGGGCGTGGCCCCTCGGTTTGGCCATGGAGAAGCTGCTGTGATGTATCCTCTTGAGGCAGGGACTGAACTGGCAGCATGACGGGGCTTTATAATAGTGGGTTTAAAAATCACACACAAAGCCATGCATGTTCATTGTGATGGATTTTTTCTACAGGCTATTTTTTACCCTCTTTGATTGTTCCTGTTATTAATAAATATATACAATGGTTTGATGTGTGTTATACATTGGAAATACTTGAGACCATCAGAAATTTTATTAACAGGCCTAACAAGGGAGCTTACGTAAGGTGAAAAATGTACTAACGAAAGGATCTTTACCTTGCCCTGGTATTTGCATTCTAGTGTGTCCTAAAATAATTCCTGTTGTCTTAAAGGCAGCCAGGAAAGGGTTTCTGAATTATTTTCCTAAGTTATGGCAGAGTGTCCTAAGATTGTAATTTACAGGGAAATGGATGTCACAGCCTGGGAGGAGGACGTGTTACTCACTTTAATGGTATCGTATATACAGGTAATATTCCCTTTGAGTCTTAGATGGAGAAAAGTTATGTACATGCTTTTAGTTACTTGAGTGATTTTTATTAGACTATTTTTTTCATCATTTGGAAGTTGTGTGATGCCTGTTTTCAGTTTTTCAAATAGACCCTGTATCGTACTCCTAGAAAAAAAAAGTAAAAGTAATTTTTATCTAAAATCTTTATCTCATATCAAACTAACTTCATTATTAGAATGTTACATGTCATGTACAGTAATTATGAGATTTTCATAATATTTCTTTCACAAAGTTAAAAGTTTTATGTGGTATACTTTAGATTCTGATTTTTAAAATAATTTCTTCACTGCATATCTCTGGCATCTATCATTGAAAATGGAGGAGGGCCACCAGGAAGGGGAATAAGGTAGAAAATAATAAGATAAAAATAGCATAAAGCACACTAAGAAAATAAGCAATTATAATTTCAAATAGCTGGCAGCATGCAATCATAAGAACTGGCTCTGGCTCTCACAGTAGCCAAAGTCACATCCCACCTTGGAAGGAAGAGTACACGGCATTAGAGCACGATGCTATCCTGGTTCCTCCAGGCCAGTCGTCCCCTCTCCAGCATTTGTCCATTAACCAAGAGCCCTGGCTCTGCTGGTTCCACATCACCTCTTGGACAAGTCTGAAGATCAGCAGGCTGAGGCTGTGCTCTGCCGAGGCTGTAAAAGTAAACCTCCGAACACGTGTGCTTGACATGTGTGGCCAAGGAAATGTCTACCATGCCTCCAGTTGGAGGCTTTTACCAGGAGAAACACTAAAGAAGAGGGAAACCGACAAGCCCGTCACACTGGCAGCACCAGTGGGTAAGGGTAGGCAGCACACATTGCTGATGGGGACATGAATTGCCTTGCAGAGCAATTTAACAATAGCTAATAAGGCTGGGCGCGGTGGCTCACACCTGTAATCCCAGCACTTTGGGAGGCCGAGGCAGGTGGATCGTTTGAGCCCAGGAGTTCAAGACCAGCCTGGGCAACATGGCAAAACCCCGCCTCTACTAAAAGTACAAAAATTAGCCAGGCGTGGTAGCACATGCCTGTAGTCTCAGCCACTTGTGGGGCTGAGGCAGGAGGATCCCCTGAGCCTTGAAGGTCGAGGGTGCCGTAAGCCATGATTGAGCCACTGCATTCCTGCCTGGGTGACAGAGTAAAACCCTATCTCAAAAAAAAATTTAAAAAACAAAAAAAGTTGATAAAGTACATGCTTTGTATAACCTTTGACTCAACAATCCCACTTTCAATTATATACTTTAGAAAAACTTGTACATGTGTGTAAAAAGACATTCAAGAATGTTTGCTGCAGTATTACTTAGCCAAACATTTTATTAAAAACCTTAATATTCAATATTCAAAAGAAGAGAAGTATGTTCTATGTAATCGATTAAATGCTTTGGAGCGATTGAAATAAATCATCATGTGGAACTAGAGTCATATTCATCAGTATGAATAAATTTCAGAAGCAATGTTGAGCAATAAAAGTATATTACAAAAGGCCACCTACTATGTACAAGCTTCTGTTCATTTTTAAAAACAGGTCAGTAATTCCTTAGCCACGTCTGCGAAACCCAGAAACCTCTGAAAACCACAAATGATGGTGGGCCGCACAACGTGACCTGACCAGACTCAGTCAGTGCCGCCCTAGATCCCGCACGTGCACCTGTTCCCACACCAGACTCACTCGGTGCCGCCCTGGATCCCGCACGTGCACCTGTTCCCACACCAGACTCAGTCGGTGCCGCCCTGGATCCCGCACGTGCACCGGTTCCCACACCAGACTCACTCGGTGCCGCCCTGGATCCCGCACGTGCACCTGTTCCCACACCAGACTCACTCGGTGCCGCCCTGGATCCCGCACGTGCACTTGTTCCCGTACACACCTCCTTTCCTGCCCTGCGTGGCCAAGTATTTTATATTCTCTTATCAGAAAAAATCGCCATTTGGGAAAGTATAAATTATAAATGGTAAATAGCATGTGTTTTCTTCTCTTTTTTTCCTTTAATGTTTTTCTAAATGATTATACAAAGAAAATCATCTGGCTGCGCACAGTGGCTCATGCCTGTAATCCCAACACTTTTGGGAGGCTAAGGCAGGGGAATCAGTTGAGTCTAGGAGTTCAGGATCAGCCTGAGCAACATAGGAAGACCTTAACTACGGATAATTTAAAAATTAGCCTGACGTGGTGGCACATACCTGTAGTCCCAGCTACTCCGGAAGCTGAGGTGGGAGGATTGCCTGAACCCAGGTGGTCCAGGCTGCAGTGAGCCGTGGTCGCACTACTGCGCTCCAGCCTGGGCAACAAAGCAAGACCTTGTCTTTAAAAAAAAAAAAAAAAAGGAAAAATCATCTTTCTGTTTCCTCTACTGATGTGTCTGACTCTGATGCCACATCTAAATTAGAGAGGAAGGGGCTCTCTCAGTCACCTCTGTCCTGAATTGCAGTGGAGGCCCTCCCCAGCTGAGGTCTGAGGCTGGGTCTGGGCCTTGCCCCTTTGCTCCCACTCCGTGTCCCCCAGCAGGTCTGCCAGCAGTGAGTCCTCTGTGCCTCCACGTGAAGATGCAGCTGGAAAGGGCTGCCCAGACTCTGTGTGCCGCATAGTCTTTTGTGTTATTGTCTCAGGGAATTGGGTTGTTCTGACTCCTAGAAGATTGACTCTCGGGTTGGTGTAAGTTTGTAGATAGGACTACATGTCGTTTATAGAGCAATCGATATTAACCAGTAAATTGCTCACTCTAATAGCACACACTTAATCAATAGCAGCAATTATCCAAGTAAATCTTTCATATTCAGTCATCTGTAGGAAAATTGTATTGGGAGAAACTGTAACAAGAGCATAAACATTTCTCCTTTCTATTTTCAGTCAGGAAAGAAGCCACTTTTTAAAAGATTTACATTTCCCCAAGAAATGAATAATTAAGATGGTAGGCGTTTGCTTTATTTTTAATAGTTGTGATCTAGTGTGAGACATAGAAAACAAGTCTTAGAATATGAAATCATGGCAAAAGCTGAAGGCTTTTTATATTATATGTTTTACTATTTTTAATCATTTATGGAGTACTTTATATTTGCAAAGTCCTTGCAAATAATTTTATTAAACATGTAAATGATTGGTGGTGAGTATCTATACCTAGTGGGTATAAAATGAGACAGAAGCCCTTACTGTAAAATATTTCTTACTTGTTTAAAACATACATAAGTATCCATAATCAGATTTTCCCGTTTATACTTTTTTGTACCCACACAAATTCTAGTTGCCTCTGAGGTCCATCAAATAGATAACAAATTGAGGGCCGGGTGCAGTGGCTCAAGCCTGTAATCCTAGCACTTCAGGAGGACGAGGCAGGCGGATCATGAGGTGAAGAGATTAAGACCATCCTGGCCAACAAGGCGAAACCCCGTCTCTACTAAAAACACAAAAATTAGCCAGGCGTGGTGGTGCACGCCTGTAGTCCCAGCTACTCGGGAGGCTGAGGCAGGAGAATCGCTTGAACCCAGGAGGCAGAGGTTGCAGTGAGCTGAGATCACGCCACTGCACTTCAGCCTGGGCAACAGAGCAAGACTCCATCTCAGAAACAAATAAAATAAAAAACAAATTGAGTTCACTGGGCATTGTATGGCATCACAGAATTGAACATCAGGAGATTCCGTATCTACTGTATCAAAATCCTTTTATTTTTCAGAAAAACCCAAAAACTTTGCTTATGCTTTAGCTGCTGTATTAGTAGTAACTTACACTTTCCATACTTGTTGTGAAAATGTTGTATTATTTTAACCAGCATCAATTTGGTTCCTGCATATCAGGCACTGTTCTAGGTACAGAGATGGGGTAGAGACGATCCTCTCTGAGGGCATCACTGCATGGACAGAAGTAGACACGCACACGGTTGATTTCTGACAGGCCAGGACATCAAAGCCCTGTCTGCATGAGTGCTGATCCATCATTATTTTTTAATTCACAAAACTCTTTTTTTCCTGCCTTCACAAATAGCAAGTTCCTGTATCTGAAAGACAAAGGAAAAATTGAAAAAAGATTGCTTATGTAACCACTGTCCTTTTACATTTCAGTGTATGTATTATACGTATGTGTGTGTGTATATATACTATACATAGTGTACATGTATGAAGATGGATATACATATTTGTGTATATATGCTATGCATGAAATTCATATGCTTCTATCAGTTTGTGTCTTTTAATTATTTTTTATATATATATTTAGCATTTCCCCATATTAAAGGGTCTTTAAAAACATTTTAATAGCCACATAATCTGAAGTTATTATAAATAATCTTAAGATGAACTGTCTTGTACAGAATTCTACAGATGTGATTATTTCTTTAAAAGGAGAATCCTGAGGTCAAAGTCTGTTCATAAATACTCCCATTGTTGTTCCAGATTGTTTTCTGCAGCACCTGAGTGCACCGGCTGTAGCATCTCCTTGCCTACCCTGACTTGTATCTTTTTTTTAAAAAATCTAATTTTTTAGGCTAACAATGACATTTGCTTTTTATTTTTTTTGCTAGTGAAGATCAACTCACTAGTAAATCATAATTTACATTTATTTGATTACTAGCATGGTTAAGCATTGGTCTTGTAGTGCTATGAATTTACTGTCTGTTCCACAATTTTTTGTGCATGCCAAGTGCCACACTAAAGAAATGCTTTTAGAAATTAAAAAGCAATGCATTAGATGAGGCCACTGCCCCAAGGAGCTAAAGGAGAGATAGGAATTAAGAATAGGAGGGGTTCACCATGAGCAGGAAAGGCACCTTTAAGATCAGGTTTCAGGTTGGGCATGGTGGTTCACACCTGTAATCCCAGCACTTGGGGAGGCCGAGGCGGGTGGATCACCTGAGGTCAGGAGTTTAAGACTAGCCTGGCCAACATGGTGAAACCCTGTCTCTACTAAAAATACAAAAATTTGCTGGGCATGGCGGTGGACACCTGTAATCCCAGCTACTCAGGAAACTGAGGCGGGAGAATTGCTTGAACCCAGGTGGCGGAGGTTGCAGTGAGCCAAGATCGTGCCATTGCACTCCAGCCTAGGCAACAAGAGCAAGACTCCGTCTCAGAAAAGAAAAAAGAGAGATCAGGTTTGAGGTTGGTTTCAGGGTACTCATCTTGCAGTGAGCAAGTGCAGGTGAGCTCTGACTGGAGCGGGGGTGTGTGAGGGCTCGGCGACACCGAGCAGCCAGCCGCACCTTCGTCTAGAACGGACTCACTGTCATCTCCCACTCCAGGGTGGCCAGCTGAAGACTGGGCCGTCATCTGTTCTGAATCGTTGATATAATTGTGTTTCCCATGGCCTGTTCTGTTGCTTTCGACCTGGTCAGCACGCTCACAACTTTGATGAAATTGGAATGCCTTTCACACAGAGCCAGGCAAATCAGTTGATAAGTACAACCTGAAAAGGCCCAACTTAGCCGTGAGTATTGGACACAAATGGGAGTTGTATGACCACAAAAGGAAGGAAAATATACCGCGTACAGAGATCCTGTTCATTCGTTACTCAAAGTAAATGGTGGTCTTCACTCCCAAAGACGCTTCCAGAAGAAAACAGTTGAACACTTTTAGTGCAAAAGGACAACTCCGGGTTACTGGTAGAACTTAACTGTTATTTACAGTTTCTCTTCTTAACTGTTTATAACTTTTGTTCATAAAAACTGGCAGTTTCCTTTGTGTAACCACTGCATTTCCTCTTTATCTAGGACTCTTTGGTTTTTCTGTTGCTGTTGGTACTGCTTTTATTTGTGACGGGCAAAAAGTTGACTCCTTGGACTCAAGGGAATATGTTCTTGGTTTCTTTTATCCTGAGACAGCTAGTCATCGTAGCTGCAGAGGATTATCTCATTATCTTCATTACTCATTGTCATCCCAGAGACCCTTGATGAAGAGCTTTTAGATAAAACGAGTAGAGTGTCATTCAGCCAGTTCCATAGCACCATCAGCTCTTGTTGAATGGTGTTCGGTTAGTGAACAGTTTTATAGTTTCTGAAAAGGTGACACATGTTCAAATATCAAATTAACAAATAATGTGTACGTGTGTGTGATTGAATTTCATGCAGCCATTATAAATCATGTCCCAAGAAAATATTTGAGGATATAAGAAAGTTTGAGTAAAGGATACAAAACAGTGTATGTTTTTTGAAAAGAGAGGACAAGGATGCGTCTGAGAATACTGTGTCACTGTCCACAGTTGACTTCATACTTTACTGGTTGTATTATTCCAGTGTGCACAGGGATGAGGTGGTAGATAGGGGGTGTTAGCTAACTCTGTTTAAGCAGCTAACCTGCCTGACAGTACTGTGAATGTTTCAAAGGTGTCAGTTTGCGTCATCATCTCACCAGCATGTAGCCATCTCACCAGCACCCACCACCTTAGCCTGCTGTTTCTACTGTGTCCTCCCAATTAGCTTACGGTAGTACCCATTTGCCCTGGCCAGAATCCAAGACTTTTACCTCCTAAATAATTCCTGTGAGTGTTTGTCTCCTCCACGCTGCCCCTCTGCTCCTGTGCTAGTTCAGGCCTTGTTTCTTTGTGCCTTGTTCACGAAGCCAGCTCAGTATCCTTTTTATCCACATGATACCCCGCAAAGAATTAGAAAACTAGGTACCCCTCAGACATTTTTAAGCTATCTAAAATGTTTTATCATAAATTTAAATGGTTTCAAAGGATATAATTAATTTTTAGCACATAGTATGTTGCATATGTGATTTAATTATATTTCCATCAGCACGTAGGACTGCAGATTCAGCTCATTCAGTTTTGGGAAATGTGACCCACTTGGCAGCCAGTACCCATCGTAACCAGTCACTCAAACCAGACACGTGTGATCTCAAAAGAAATCTCACTTCGTCGTGTGATCCAGATAAGCATGGCAGTGGGGTCCTGGCAGCAGTCACTTCACTCTGGATTTAGTCCTTAGAATTCATTCTCTTCCCTCCAAGCCGCCCGGGTTCTTGTCCTCCCCTCCTGCCCGCCACCCTGGGGTCTGCCACTCTGGGGTCCAGCCTGTAGCTCCAGCTCCAGCTCAGCCTCACCCCCACCATCCCCCGACCTCATCCTCCAGCTGTCCCCGCTCTGCAGTGCCTTGAACGTGCTCTGCCATGTGTTGGCCCGTTTCCTCCTGAATCCTCAGGCATCAGTGCCAGCAGTGTCCTCACAGAGCTGTCAAGTGTGTCCAAGCTGTGCCGCTTGTGCCTCTGCCCTGTGAGGGACGCCATCCCCTCGTTCACGTGCATTGCTCTTGTTCATCATGTGAGACTCCCTGCCCCGTGCCACCGGTCTCGGTGTCTCCCACGCTGGAGTGTCCGTATTTCATAAACACACATATGTGTGCATGTATGTGTTTCATATGGACATCACGTACACTGGGCCTTCATATCTACAGGTTCTGCATCCACAGATTCCACCGCCCGCAGATGGGAAACACGGTGAGGTGTGCACAGCAACCTTTCAGCTGTGGTTGGTTGAATCCACATGTGTGGAACCTGCAGATACGGAGGACCGACCAAGGACTTGAGCAGTCATGGATCTGGTATCCTGGGGCTCCTGGACCCGTTCCCCGGCAGATGGAGGGTCTGCTGCTTGTGTTTACACATGTGTGTGTATGTACAGTCCCCAACTTCTGTGGTTTGACTTAAGATTTTTCAACTTTATGATGGTGCAAAAGCGCTCCCCATTTGGTGGGAACTGTGCTGTGAGCACCCACACGCCATTCTGTTTCTCACTCACAGTGAATTCAAGAAACGACATGAAATGTCCAACACTATGAAGCAGGCTTTGTGTTGGCTGATTTTCCCAACTGTAGGCTAATGTAAGTGTTGTGAGCATGTTTAAGGTAGGCTGGCTGTGTTGGAACATTCAGTAGGCTAGGTGGTGCATTCACTCCTTTTCTTTTTATTTTTTCCGAGATGGAGTTTGGCTCTGTGGCCCAGGCTGGAGTGCAGTGGTGCGATCTCCACTCACTACAACCTCTCTCCTGGGTTTAAGTGATTCTCCTGCCTCAGCCTGCCAAGTAGCTGGGAATACAGGTGCTCACGCCACACCTGGCTAAGTTTTGTATTTTTGGTGGAGCTGGGGTTTCACCATGTTGGCCACGCTGCTCTCCAACTGCTGACCTCAGGTGATCCACCCAGCTTGGCCTCTCAAAGTGCTGAGCCACCGTGCCCGGCCTGCATTCACTTTTTACTTTTTTTTTTTTTTTTTAGACAGAGTCTCACTGTCGCCCAGGTTGGAGTGCAATGGTGCAATCTCGGCTCACTGCAAGCTCCGCCTCCTGAGTTCATGCCATTCTCCTGCCTCAGCCTTCCCAGTAGCTGGGACTACAGGTGCCCGCCACCGCACCCGGCTAATTTTTTTGTATTTTTAGTAGAGACGGGGTTTCACCATGTTAACCAGGATGGTCTCGATCTCCTGACCTTGTGATCCGCCTGCCTCAGCCTCCCAAAGTGCTGGGATTACAGGCATGAGCCACCGTGCCTGGCCCACTTATTTTCAACTCATGGTATTTCTAACTTACGATGGGTATGGGCGGAGCATCTGTGTCTGTCTTCATGCACTGTTTGGTAGCCTTATGTTCTGTGTGACTGTCATACCGAGTTCATCTTTGTACTCCTGTTGTCTGATGTAGGACGTACTTCCTCTTAGGGGCTCAGTCGATGCTTCTTAAGTGAGGGAGTGACTGGGTGCTTCTGTTGACAATATGAACAGCAAGCTAAGCCCGCTCCGCCAGCCCAGCCTGCCTTAAGAGCTGTCTTGTAACGGCTTCGCCTTGCAGGCATTCACACCGTGAATTCACACTGTGCCTCCCCAGGTAGGTTTCTTTATTCCCTTATCCGAAACATCAAGGGCATTCTGTGAGCTTTCCTGTGTGTCTGCGGGGGCAGGAAGCACCGCAGGGCCCCCACCCCTTCACTGTGCCCTCCCCCTGCCCCTTCACTGTGCCCTCCTGGGCAGCCTTCCTCAGCTGCAGGGCAGATGCTCTGTGGTAGCTGCTCCCGCTCCTCTCGGGAGGGCCTGCCTTTCTCCCTCGCTGGGTCACCTCTCCCCGGCACATGCTTCTCCCAAGCCGGTGTCTTCTCTCCTCAGCTGCAACCTGCCATCTGCACGTTTACCAGGCACTTTCCCGTTTCTGTTCCACCGTCTTGTCATTTTTTGTATCTTCTGTCATTTTGTAAAACCCAGGCCGGGCGCGGTGGCTCAAGCCTGTAATCCCAGCACTTTGGGAGGCCGAGACGGGCGGATCACGAGGTCAGGAGATCGAGACCATCCTGGCTAACACGGTGAAACCCCGTCTCTACTAAAAATACAAAAACTAGCCGGGCGAGGTGGCGGGCGCCTGTAGTCCCAGCTACTCGGGAGGCTGAGGCAGGAGAATGGCGTGAACCCGGGAGGCGGAGCTTGCAGTGAGCTGAGATCCGGCCACTGCACTCCAGTCCGGGCGACAGAGCGAGACTCCGCCTCAAAAAAAAAAAAAAAAAAACCCAGCTCGTCTGCCTGCTGCATCTCCACGTCCGGCCTGCGCTGAGTGGGTAGAGACAGGTTCGCGCTATCCCTTGGATTTCCACGTTAGTCTGTTATTGGTTAGTTTGTTTCCAGGTCTCTCTCACCCTCTAGGGAGCCGCCACGGCACCGCCTACCCCCGCCCGGCGCCGGCTGCTCGCTGCTCTCTTGCTGCCTTGCTGGGTGATGCAGCGCCTGACCATGTACGGTCTTTAGACTGCCCCAGTCAGTCTGTACACTGCAGCTAGATTTATTTTCCAAACATTTTATTTCAAAATGCATTTCTCTGTTTAGAAGCACCTAGTTGCCTCTCTTTCCTGGAACTGAAATCTCACCTTTGTGACCTGATGTTGGAAACTTGCCCTGGCTTCTCGGACCTGGCCCTCTTCATCGGCCTTGTGTGCCCCCAGCCTAGCACAGTGCCTGGCCCACAGCAGGCAGTCAGTAAATGGCCGCTAAGTAATGGATGAGGAAATGCAGATTTTGCCAATATTTATTCATTACCTTCTTTGTTCTCCTTTCCACGAAAATTAAAACCTTAAGTTTCTCATTTTTAAAATGATCATTGGCCAGGCGTGATGGCTTACGCCTATAATCTTAGCACTTTGGGAGGCTGAGGCAGGCAGATCACCAGAGGTCAGGAGCTCAAGACCAGCCTGGCCAACATGGCGAAACCCCATCTCTACTAAAAATAACAAAAATTTGTCATAGTGGCAGGCACAGTGGCTCGTGTCTGTAATCCCAGCACTCTGGGAGACCAAGGTAAGTAGCTCACTTCAGCCCAGAAGTGCAGGACAAGCCAGGGCAACATGGGAAAACCCCGTCTCTACAAAAAATACAAAAATTAGCTGGGTGTGGTTACACATGCCTGTAGTCCCAGCTACTCGGAGGCTGAGGTGGGAGGATCACTTGAGCCCAGGAGGTACAAGCTGTGGTCGCACCCCTGCACTCCAGCCTGGATGACAGAGCGAGGCCCTGTCTCAAAAAAAAAAAGTCATAATAATGCCTACTTTATAATGTTGTTATGACCGAAAATAATAACAGCCCACGCATTTACAGGGCTAACAGTCCAACAGTTCAGCAGGGAAGACGTACTCGGAGAGGTTATGAAGGTACCGCGCTGCAGAGCCTTGGGGAGAAAAGCTGGCGTTGCCTATGCACTCACCAGGCTCCCAGCATGGTTCTGAGTACTTCACCTGTATTAACTGTTAATCCTCACTAGAATCATGAAGAACTATTAATACATCCATTTTACTTACCAGGTACCAAGGCACAGTTCAGCAGCCTGGCTGGGGTCAGGTAGCTGAGAATGGCTGAGGAGCGGTGACCTGGTAGTCCTCCTCCCAGACCCTTCCCTTCACCCCGCAACTCCAGGGTCAGCAGGGGCGGCCCAGCCAGTCCAGGGGCCTCTCTGTTCCTCAGCTCTTCCCCCAGGCCATCTTCTGGCTCTTGTGGGGGCCACTTCTCCCGTGGTCACGCTTGGAGCCTTAATGATCACCCACACCCTACACAGCTCCAGCGGCACATCTGCCATTTCCTGAGTGCCCTCTCCCGCCAGCCAGCTGGTCAGTGTGGCATCCACATCCACCTGTGGTTCTTCTGCCTTCCTGCACGCTGTGGCTTACCGATCTGCTCGCTGACTGTGCCTCCGCACCTCGTTACTTCACTTCCTTCTCTACCCAGCGTGGTTTCCATGATCCACATCTCACACATGCCTTTCCCAAATCCCAGAATGCCTGCTCCTTCATTCTTCCACTGCACACATCTCAGATACCTGCGCTCTTGACAGGTTCAGCCTCCAGCTTCTTCTGCATGGACACCCAGCAGCTGAGGCTGCGGGAGGATTTCTCACATTCAAGCATCTGCAGTGACGCTTGGCAGCATCAAGTGGATCATCAGCACTGCAGGGCCTTCCTGCCAGGTTGCTCTGGTCTCTCCCACTGCCCTTTTAGACTGTCTCTACCCCTCTCAAGCCTCCCACCCCTCCCCTTCCTCCTCACTTTTAAAGATGAGTGATGTTCCCCCAGCTTTGGAGCCAAAACAGAGTTCTGGTAGCACTTCACGTCCCTAGTCCTGGACACACACCTGCTGAGGTCGGCGGGCAGACTGTCCTCCCCGCCGACGGCCCTCGGCCCGCATGCCCTGACGCCTGGAACCTTGAGCCATGAGTCATCCTTTCTTCTTAATGTGTAATCAGCTGTTCTCCAGCTACAGCCTCCTCCTCTGTGTTTTTACACACTCAAGCACTTGCTTAAACACAGACACGGAGTGTCTCACCTTCTGCGGCCGCTGTCGGCCTTTCCTCCCCTGGCACCCTGGTCATGCCAACTTTCCTAGAGGTTCCTACAGCTGCCCACCTCTCTGCTTCCCTCTTCTTAGTTTCCACAGATATTTTTATTATTGTTTTTTTTAAGACAGGGTCTCAGTCTTGTCGCCGGACTGGAGTATAGTGTCATGATTTCAGGTCACTGCAATCTCAGCCTCCTGGGCTCAGATGATCCTTCCACCGCCGCCTCCCAGGTAGCTGGGACTACAGATGCATCCCCCACACGCAGCTCATGTTTGTTTTCTAGAGACAGGGTTTCATCATATTGCTCTTCTTGAGCTCCTAAGCTCAAGCAGTCTGCCTGACTCAGCCTGCCAGTGTGCTAGGATTACAGGCGTGAGCCACCACACCCGGCCTTTCCACAAATCTTATTCTCGTCTGATTCCAGTCCAACCAGCTCTCAACAAAGCTGCTAATGGCTTTATCTGGAACCTGCCGGATGTTGAGTTCCTCTGTGGGCTGCCTCCTGGCGACGTCTGCTCACTGACCCTCTGGACAAATACTCACCTGCTTCTGCCACTCTGCACCATCAATATAAATAATAACTGAAATTCACAGTAATCAGTCATGAAAGACTGAAATGGAAAAACATGCCAAATGCAGGCCCCTGCTTTGTTACCACGGCATGCCGTGCCCGTCAAGTTCTCTGTCACGTGACTGCAGGAGCCTCTCCATTCCTGTGCCTCATCCTCGGGTATCAGTCACAAGCCACTTGCGGGCTAAAGTCAGCCCACAGTCATCGTTGAAGTCGACAGAAATGAACGACTGAGCCACGAGGGGCCTATACTTGGGATCCGCCAGCATTTTCTGTAAAAGGCCATAGAGTGAACGTTGTAGACTTCCTGGCCATACGGTATCTGTCCAGCTACTGAGCTCTGAGCTCTGCTGTGCATGCCTAGCTCTTCCATGGTAGCACAGAACCTTCTCACCATGCAGGTGCACAGGAGGCAGGCCTCTGGGCTCCTGTGAGCTCTGCCCACCAACTCAGGCAGTAGGGGGTGGGGGGCGTCCCCAGGATGTGCACAGATGGCCAGCACCAGGCCCGGCTACTGGAACATCCTCTTCATAGCTTTACTCACATCTACACAGATACCTTAAGTTCACCCCATCGGTGCAGGGAGACTGGGGCCTTCAGATGCTGTGGCCTGTGCTCTTGGAAGCCTGCAAAGGCCAGCATACCCGACCCTCCTCTGCCTCCCCTCCTGTGCCACCCATGCTCACCTGCTTCCCCAGCCTCCCCTCATCCTCACCTGCTCGGCCCCTCCTCCACCTCCTGCCTCCGGCCACCTGGTCCTTACTGCATCCCCTCGGGCCCTGCACCCTGCCCTCTGCTCCCTGTGCCCCCCAGTGCCTGCTCTCGCCAGGCTTTGCACACATTCTGTCCTTTTCGAGGGTCTCTGCCCCTCTCCTCCTCCCTGATTAACTCCTGCCCGTCCTCACCGTAGGGCATGTCCTGAGGGAAGAGGGCCTCAGCCTCTCTAGCAGGACAGGCCAGAGCCTTAGGCATAGGGAACCGGGAAGGGAGCAGTTATTAGTTGCCCCTGGATACAGAGTCTGCCTAGATGCATATATAGAACTGGTTCAGACTTGGCACAATCTCTTTCCCTCTCACTCGTTCACATTTGCAATTCAAAGAGAATATACAGAGCCATTTGTATTATATAAAGTGATTATTGCATTGAATTTAGACTAGAGAAGGCATTTGGAGATCGTTTTAGTAAATTATCTTAACCAATCTAAAAATATTTCTGAACTGTCAACCAGAACACAGAAATCCTGTATTACTTGCTGTAGTGTGGACGGTTTGGGGGAACATGGCACCGATTTCATCTTCACCATCGATCAGTGGTTCTCTGACTGGGTCTAGTGGCTACGCACCAGCTGGTGAAGAAAACCACAGACTCCAACTGCACGATGTATGCTCTGGTCTCCTCCTTTCCAAAAAAAAAAGAAGGCTACAAGATATATTTTAAGAAATCTGAGTTGTCTTGCTAATATTTGCAGCTCGCTGGTTGGTGCCATGGAGGCCAGTACTCACCGTCAGGCTGTGGCAGGTACAGTGAAAGGAGAAACTGTGAGAGAACGGTGGAAAGTTCACCAGACAGTGAAACGCATGCCAGTTGGAGTGGCTGAAAAACAGAGCACGGACACCACCAAGTGCCGTGGGATGTGCAACCGCAGGACCCCGCGCTGCTGGGGAAGGCAAGGTGGCGCGGCCACTTAGGAGGACAGCTTGGTGACTCCTGCAACACTAAACGCACTCTTACATACAACCCAGCACTCCAGTGACTGCACTCCGCTCCTGGATATCTCACCCCGTTGTGCCGAATGCTTGTATCCACACAAGAATCTGCCCAAAGATGTGGATGCCAGCTTTATCCATAGCTGCCAAAAACTAGAGGCAACCAAGAGGTCCTTCCGTAGGCCAGTGGGTAAACAAACTGGTAATCTGGACAGTAGAATGTTCAGCATTTTTTAAAAACGAACGATCAAGCCCTGAGAAGACCTGGAGGAAACTGAGATGTCTGCAGCGCCAGGTCCCCCGGCTGCTCACTCATAGAGCCTGGCCCGTCCCCTGGCTGCTCACTCAGAGCCTGGCCTGTCTGAAGCTCCGGGCCCAGCACCGGTTCCTTCCCTCACACATAGAGTTTCACTGGGCACGCACACGCCAACTCTGGATTGATGTAGAAACGGTTTGGGAATTTTTAACAGCATCGTTCACATTTTTAATGCCTCCCTCCTGCCTGGCACTGTGTTCAGCACTTCCATATATCTTATTTAATTGTCACATCTGTAAGGTGGGACAGATGACATCAGCTCTGTAAACTCAGCCATTGCTGGGCCTGCAGTGTGAGTGTGAGGCCACATGTCAGAGCCCCGGAAGACACAAGCCCCACTCTCCTGCCTACAACACAGTCCCCCCGCCCCCACTGCAGCTGGAATTAGAGCAGGTCGTTAGCTCCCACCTGAGGAAGCCCAAATAAAGGACTGCAGAACAACTGTAGTGCAAAGCTGAGACTCATTTCCCTCCTAGGCGCTTCGTGAGCAGGCTCTGAGTCCTCTGTGTCCGGGCGTGGAGTGCAGGATGTGTGGAGAGGGAGCAGCGCGTGTGTGAGCTAGTACACAGAAGTGTGTGGCAGGCTCTACCACACATTTTTAAAATATGTAAACTCCTAAACTTCTTGTCAGAGAAGTGCTTGGCACGCACACAAAATCATTTAGCTAATTCTTGAGAAACATATTGTTTAATTGTCTGTCTCCCTTGCTGGATCATCCACTAATGAGTGCTCGTTCACTAACCTCCCCGCCAGCCTGGCAGTCTCTGTCAGGCAGGAGGTACTTAAAGCATGTTTATTGACTGGCTGCAGAAATGAGGACATCTACAGTATTCAAAGATAGTGCCCATTACCTTGAGAAAAGACAGAGTGGGCGTCCACTTTTAGCTTCTTAAAAGGTTTAAACATTCCGACCTTCTTTTCCCATTCATTTGCCTAACGGCCATCCTTTCTGTATTGCACAAGGGCAAAGATGAACACAGAAGTCTATACAAATCAGCCAGTGTGTCGGTACCAGCCAGCCTTTCCGTGTTGAAGCCGTAACGTTACGCGATGTGAAAGTAGGCCGTGCATTGCCACATGGGCCTGGAACATGTTGTGTTCACATAGTTCATTGATTTTTTCATATTGATAAATTAGAATTATGAACATATAAAGCCACTTATTTTATAGTCACATGCAGATCTTACAGATACAAATACATATGTCCAACACATAGCATAAAATTTCCTTATTGATTTTAAATTGACAAATCTCAAGACAATCCTGCTAAAAAGGAAGCCAGTCGTATAGATTGAGAGATATGCGGAGCTTTCCAATTAAAAGCCTCTTCCCGATGTTCTATCAGTTGCTAAATGTTACTGTTTTTATGATTTGATCAGCTCGAACTGTATCTCACGCTTGGCTCTCTTATTGCCTAATTACACGTGCAGCATTGACAAATGGCATTCCCCTCTGTGCTGCCAGCACACTGACCTTGTCATGATTACTAATGGCTGGTTGACGCTGCTTCCAGCAAGGTGAGCAGCTGTAGCCAGAGGCTATGCGTTTGGGTCATGGATTCCACCATGCCTTGCATGTGTGTTTGGTCACATGTTCTGCCATGTCTTGCAGAGCTGCAGAAACTGGAGGGCAGCAGTGGACCTGTGCGGACGTCTCCTCACAGCCCACGGCCAGGGCTACGGCAAGAGCGGGCTGCCCACCAGCCACACGACAGATTCACTGCAGGTGAGAACACCTTTCAGGGGCTGAAGTTTAACCTGGCTTATCACAGTTTGGGGACATGGACAGGACCATGGCCTTTCATGCCAGTAACAAAAAGTATATTTTCATATCCTGCTTCTTTATCTCCTAATTATGTTGTATATACTATACTGGGGCACTGGAATCCTCACTTTGGCCCATCAGGACGCCTGTGCGCCCCAGAAGCATGCTCACAGGTGCCCACACTCGGTCTCATGGTGGGACCGGCATGGCTTTGGGTCAGCAGGCAGGTTCGCCTCACGACTGGCAGCAGCAGTTGGCCTGTGCGGGGATCTGGGGTGTGTCTGGGCCCGGTAGGAAACAGTGACAGGAGCAGTTGGTTCTGTCCACCCCAAGGACGGAGAGTCCATGTGCCATGGGTTTGCTCCTCCTGGCATATCACTTGCTCTGAAATTTAAAAAAAAAAAGAAAAGGAAATGCACAAAATAGACTTGTGAACAAAAGGAAACTCATCTGAGAAGAAGGAACAGCTGCAAACGTTGATAAATTCTTACCTTTCCCTGGGGAGTTTTTCAACTGTTCTTCTAGCTTACATGGGAATCCCCGGGACTAAACAGATCACCAGATCCTTCAGAACTGTGATGAGCTTTGGAAAGGAGCAGCTCTGGGGAGCCCTGACAGCTTAGCTATTTACAGCAGGCTCCTTCCCCTTCTTCCTCTTCCCGCAAGAGCTGACAAGAAGAGCCGCTTTCCCCCATCACCTGTCCGTCCACTGGTTTGCCAAATCCTAGGCTGTTTTTCTATCATTTCTCTCCAACCCATCACCACCTGCAGTTCAAATTCTCATTGCAGTGTTGCTTTAGCCTCCTATGTGAACTTAGTTCAAGTTTCTTTATTCACATTCATTCCATAAACTACCTCCAAAAAAACTCTTAAAGCACACTTCTGATCATCTCCCTTTCCTGCTTAAAAACTGCCCGGCACAGTGGCACATGACTGTAGTCCCAGCTACTGGGGAGACTGAGGCAGGAGGGTCACTTGGGCCCAGGAGTTCTGGGCTGTAGTTCACTTTGCCGATCACGTGTTGGCACTAGCTCAAGCCCAATATGGTGACCTCCTGGGAGCCAGGGACCACCAGGCTGCCTAAAGAGGGTGAACCACCCTCCTTTCCAACTAGGTCTGAAACGGAGCTAGTCAAGAGCTGGATAGTTTCCCATTGCCTACCATGCGAAATTTCATCTTCTCCTATGTGTGTGTGTGTGTGTAATGAGAACACTGAAAATCTGTCTTAGCAATTTTTAGTATACGTTGTTTGTAACTGTGGTCACTGTGTCTACAACAGATCTCTTGAGCTTATTCCTCCTGTCTGACTGAATTTTGTGTCCTTTGACTAACATCTCTCAAACCTGCACTGCCCAGCCCCGGCACCCACCATCTACTCTGCTTCTGTGAGCCCAGTGTGCTCAGATTCCGTGTGTAGCGAGGTCACGCGCTGTTTGTCTTTCTGTGCTTGGCTTGTTTCATCTAACGTCATGTCCTCCAGGCTCATCCACATCACGAACAATGGGATTCCCTCCATGAAAGCTGAGTGGTATTCCACTGTGTGTAGTGCCACGTTCCTTTATCCATCCATCCCTCAGCGGACACTTAGTGAAATTCACACTTCTCATCAGTAAAGTCAGATCACATTAGGTTCCCCCTTTAATCCCCAGTCTCTGGCTGTGCAGCTCTCTGATGCAAATTCCCACCGTTTTCCTGAATGTACCCCAGATGCTGCCAGAGCACACTGTGCTTTCGTACGTCGTGTTTTGTCCACGTTCCCTGAACAAGCCTGTGGCCCCTTGACATTCCGCAGCCTTGAGAGCTGCCCTCAAACACAACCCATCCCCGCGCGTCCGCTCCTTCCTGCTCCCGTTCCCGCCGTCATTCCCCCGCCCTCCACTAGGCGGCGCATTCCTTTGGTGCCCTTCCATCTTCATGACACCTAGCACAGTGCTTTGCACACACACCTGCTCGGTAAGCAGTGTTTACTTATTGAGAGTAAACAGTTACGTCAAATCATTCACATTGTTATTAAGCTCAATAGTAATTTTTCTTTTTAGAGACAGGGTCTTGCCATGTTGTCCAGGCTGTACTCAAACTCCTGGCTCAAGCAATCCTCCCACCTCAGCCTCCCAAGTAGCTGGAACTGCAGGCATGAGTGATATCTCAGAATTAAATATTCAGCATGTTTCAAATGTCGGATTTTATTTTTCATGACCTCACCTCGCAGAGTGACCATGTTCTGCTTTTTTAAACACGATTGTGTAAATATGCAAAGATAGGAAGTTAGGTTAGCCCTTATTATAATATAGGAGAAATTAATCTCTAACACCAACTTCATAAGGAATAGCAATTTCTGAACTGGATATATATAGATAACCTATTGTTTCCATTGTATTTTGTTTTTAGCTCTGGTTTGTGAGGCTGGCACTACTAGTGAAGTTGGGCCTTTTCCAGAATGCTGAGATGGAATTTGAACCCTTTGGAAATCTTGATCAGCCAGATCTTTATTACGAGTACTACCCACACGTGTACCCTGGGCGCAGGGGTAAGGCCATGGTATTTAATATTTGTACATTTGTATGTGTTTTGCTCTGGTTTGCTTTGATTCATACATAGTTTGGTAGCCTCAGTTTTCCTTATTTATCCAGTCTTGAAAAAAATCAGATAAGTACCTAGCAACAAGCCTTGACTTACAGAATGCTCCCACTCAGATTTACCGAAACACTGACCTGGAGGTGCTCCCTGGTGTGTCTGTTTGTACATTTAGCAGCCGTGTATCTAGCACCTGCTGTGTCAGGGCAGCATGATTTGGTGCAGGGCCCGAGTGGTAGGCGTCTGAGCTGTGCTCCACAGAGAAGAACCGTCCCATCTCGGGACCTGATGCACAGAGAAGCAGAGCAGTGAAACCAAACGTGTCCGTGCCATGTGGCACACGCCGCGGCATTTTCCATTCGTCTCTATTCTTATTTAATTTATTTTAAAAATCTGGTTGTGACTCACCCATTGGGTCACAGTCACGACCATGGTTTGGAAAACACTAGGCCATAGCATAGGGTAGTTCTAGGAGAGTGACAGGAAATCAACAGTTGGGAAGGGAGAAGACGGGTTACGGAGAGCCTTCGGCAGCACTGGGAGCCTTGTGCAATGTGCGTCTCTTGGTGGAGAACCTTATAAATATGTTTGAAGCCCCTCATATGTTCTTAAATAGAAAACAGTCCCGGCAGGGTGTCTCATGAGGGCAGTGTAAGCAGCTGTTGAAAGCCCAGGCCCTGTTGCCAGGCATCCCCAGTTACATCCTGGTACCCCGTTGACTCGTGTAGCCTTGGGGGAGTTATCTGGCATCTCTGTGCCGCAGTGTGTCCTTATCGGTGAAACCGATATGCCAATCCTGCTTGCTTCCTGGATTGTCCTGAAGATTAAATGATGTCATGTGTAAGTTGCTTGGAATAGTGGCTGCTATCTAGTACCAACTGTATTTGCTGGTTTTCTTTCTCTCTTCTGAATGTATCAGTGACACGGGAAAGTCTCACACGGCCGTGTTTTGCAGGCTCGATTGTCAGCATTTGTTGGCTGTGGCAGTGGAGCTACAGAGAATGGTCCTAGGTGTCAGGAGATGCAGAGCCTGATCAGAGGTAGAAAATATTTAAAACCGGCAGTACAAGAGATGCAAAGGCCTGATTAATAATAAAATAATAATTCCTATAGAAGGCTCAGAAAATTTAAATAAACATTCTATCTAACTTGGTTGATACTAGTAAGTAAATAGATGAACTAAAAAGGCTAGAAGTAAAAACAGATCTTTCATCTTCTTTGTGTGTTGTTTTTTGCTTAAAACTCAGCTCTGTTTCTTTGGAGGGGCATAGGAACGAATGCAGACGCCGGCTTTCTTTATTCCCCATGCTCTCTCCTTTATCATCTTTACCTTCCTCCAGGTAGGACAGGCGGGAATTGGTCCATATTACTCTGAGTTATCCTGGAATTGATGGAGATTTTTATCATTTTTAGTATAAAGTATTTTTTGGCCTTTCGTCTCACTGGTATTAAAATTGTTTATTCCTTCTGACTAAGGGAATTTGCCCCTTGTAGAAAAGAAAAAAATGGAAAGGGTAACTTCTAATAACTAAGATAGGGCATAAATCAGAGAGATTGTCTTGCTGGGGCTGGCTTGATTTCATGGAAGTGAACCAGCCAATCTAGTTAGCCACAGAGTGAGGAAGGACCAGCAACACCACTGTCGCTCTCGGACGTAGGACTCTGTGTCATCCAGGGATGCAGATGCCAGTCCTTAAAGTGTGACACTTCCTGCCCACCCACTGGCCTGTCCAGTCCTGCTAGCCTTCCACGTGACCAGGAGGAACAGACCAAACCCAGGACCGCTTGATGGTGCGTGTTCAGGAGCTCTGTCTGCCATGGCGTGGCCAACAGGTGGAGGAAGTGGGGCCAGAGGGTCTCGGGAACTTGCTGAAGGACCCTCACTGGTGTTGCTGGCCAAGCAGGCCTCTGTCCCCAGGAGTCTGGCTTTTGCGGCCATGAGTTGGATAAAGATGTCTTGACTTCTTCCCTGGGGTCTTCTCCCAAACTCCAGCCAGGAGGCTGCCCGGTGGTCATGAGCACTGTCCTGGAGGAGCAGGGCTCTATCCGTCCCCTCTTCCCAGGAGTACGTCTCATCTACGTCCCTCCCAAAGTTACATCCAGTCTGCTTGTAGGTGGTTCCCTCATCCACTCATGAGTTTGGAGAGATACAACCATTGCTGGTTGTTCAAGGGATACTGTTCTACCTTGTAAATTAACTGGGCTCCCTGATTCTGTCATGTCCCTTTCTTGTCTCCACTTCGTCACCAATTTGAGGGTCATCCTTTCCATGTAAGACCAAATTTCCAGCCCAGAAAGAAGGGGGAGGCTGTCACTTGGTAGGTTGTGAAGAAAAGGTGGAAAGGTTAAAGGCATTGTTAATTGGGGAAGTTTGAGGGTGTTTATATTTAATCAGTTATGCCTGGTAGCTATCATAGTCAAGAAACGGCTGCTTTCCTATTTCTTATAAGGATTAGCTTTGTTTTCCCCCAGCAGAAATAAAACCATTCCTTCCCCCTCTGCCTGACTGCAGCCTGAGCCTCTCCTCCAACCCGCTCTTCCCACCTCGTTCATAGTCCCGGGAGGGGGCTGGACCCAGGTCTGTGGGACTCTGCCAGGGCTGGGGACTGGGACTGGGACTTGACAGCTGATTTTAGGCATTTTGTCTGCTGCTAACAGAAAACTCAGGGCCTTGAGCACACAGGCCTTAATTGAAACCACCAGATACCCTGAAGGACAGAGCTGCACCAAGTGCTCTGGTTTCCTTTCCTACTGAGGTCCGTGTGAATTATAGATTCAAATGACTCCTCTTACATCACCTGCTTCTGAATGTATGACAGGTGTCTAAGAATGAGTGTGACTGAGAGGCAGATAGTTCCTATGATGACCAAATAAACATCGCCAGCTCGGCTGGGCACAGTGGCTAATGCCTATAATCCCAGCACTTTGGAAGGCCGTGAAGATCTCAAGATCTCTTGAGGCCAGAAGTTCGAGACCAGCCTGGCCAAAATGGTGAAACCCCGTCTCTACTAAAAATACAAAGAATTAGCCGGACATGGTGGTGCACACCTGTCATACCAGCTACTCAGGAGGCTGATACACGAGAATCTCTTCAACCCAGGAGGCGGAGGTTGTCGTGAGCCAAGATCAGACCACTGCACTCCAGCCTGAGTGACAGAGTAAGACTCTGTCTCACAAAAAAAAAAAAAAAGCTCTAGCTCCCACTGGTCTCTAACCTTTACCTCTGGCCATTCAGGAAGGCCCAGCCTCACCTTGCACATCCTATTTTACAGCGTCCTGAAGACTCCGTGGCACGGTTTACCCATCTCTAAGGAGAGGATGTTGACGGAAATGACACTGAGTGCCATTTAAGATAAAGAATCAAAATCTGTGGATTTAGTTAGAGAACTACCTGTCATCTTTCCTCCTCATTTTGAGGACATTTTTTCCTAAGGATGTTCAGTCAAGCCTAGAAAACATGCTTTCATTCTTCCTGAAATTAAATTGCATTGGTAAATGGATAAAGAGAAGATAGCAGCTACGCATCATTAAGCAGCTAATTTAAATTATGAAATAGACATAAATCATACATATATTTTAGCAAAAGTGTATTAACATTCATCCTCAATAATATGCTGGATGTTTACTAATTTTTCTTCCCATTTTGTGGTGTAACAAAGCATAAATGTGAGATTTTGATTCATTCACTTCATTTTAGCTTGCAATATATAAGCAAAGCAAGTTGTTAAAATGTGCTTTAAAAGGAGGCTATAATTATAAAAACAACTTTTATGAATGAGCTTTAATATATTTCATGTAAATATTGGGTGTAATTTTTGCCCATTCAGAATATTCATAACAAGACATGTAATGAATCATGTGTAAAAATCATGAAGGTTTTTTTAAAAAAATTCATCCAAGAAGGGAACAGTATTATGGTTGATGTATTTATATGTCATATCTCGCAATTTCAGTCAGTTGCTTTCAGCCACCCCCAAAGCCCAGCCCCGATTCTGACCCTAGTGTTGTCTTTCACTTGGTTGTTTGGACGCTCCCTCCTGCACACGGGAAGAATCCTGAGGACTACGGTCATGAGGCCAACCCAGCCCCGCCCCCCGGAGCTGAGGGCTGTGCGGTTCTGGGTGGGACCCCCAAAACCACAAGAAGCCCAGATAGCACTGACTCTGACCTGGGTGTCCTCTCTTTATCTTCCTTTCTTGCTCCTCAATCTCCACCCCCTTTTCCTCTGTTCCTCTTCTACTGCATTCATTGCTTCTTCCCCTCTCAGACCCTACGCCCATCCCCAGAACCCAGGGCCCAGCCTCATCCATCCCCAGAACCCAGGCTGCAGGCGGTGGAGTGGAAGCTGCTTGCATCAAGCCTTTTGTCGGAGTTCATTTCGTGGGTTGTGGGGCAGTCATTGAAAGCTCAGATTTGTGTTCAGAAGCCAACTGGCTGGGGGTTGTGAGCAGATTGTCCACATCTTTTCATTCACTGGAAGTCCTCTGTGTCCCTGCAGGACACACTTAAAGACTGTGTGGCTCTCGTCCCCTGAGACTTCACACATAACTTGGCAACTGAGCTCTTCTGTCTAGAATTGTCATGCGGCTTCAGGAAATTCAGAGGGTCGGTGTTGGTCATACTGGTAGAAGATGTCAAAACAAGAAGAATAAAAATAGTGTGCAGAAAACTTGCTCATAGCCACTGTCTTATCGCTGAAAACTGAACTTCACTTGCGTAGTGATACCCTGTATCATGCATCTCCAGGGACAGAGAAAAAGATAAATATATCTTAAACTTGCCTTTCCTGTTCATATTTCTCTGATTTTGAAATAGAAGTTCCCTATCCGTGAATTCTTCAGAGTTGAGGTAGGGTACTCTTTCATTGCACAGGATGTCACTGCTGTTTCCGGATGGATTTGTGCAAATTCACGTATTTGATTTTTCTGTGTTGCCCACGTCTATTTACTGTTTACTTTTACTTTACTTTTTTTCTGTTCTAATAGCTTTTTAATAAAAGGTATTTACTTTTATTCTAACCCACGACTTCTGTACCTTATGAGACACTGTTTTGGGATCTGGTTGAATCCACTCTTGGCTTAACAAAAATTGATATTTATTTAACTGCAAATATTAAATACTCAGACAATTAACAAATTTTTTTCATATTTTCCTTAGACCTTTTTTGTAACAAATGAAATCACCCATTGCTGATACAGCCTGTGAACCTCCTTCCCAGTTCAGTCCCTCCCAGAAGCAGTCACAGTCGTGGTGTATTGTATAGCCTTCCAGATCATGTTTTTACATATTTGCTTCATACACACACATATACATACACACAGAGAAATACATGTATACAGAGAGAGAGTATTGTCTTATAAGCTTTGTAAATATACATCATGAGCACATCATTCTTCATTTGCTTTTTTTTTTTTTCCCCACTCTCCATTGTTCATATCCATCTGTACCCGTATCCATAAAGATGAACAGTTAGGATCTTTCCAGCTCTTGGCTGTGATGAGCAGTGGGGTTACGGACATCTTTGTACATTTCCCGTTGTACATGTGGAGTTCGAGGTGTACATTTAAAGTGGCATATGTGAAAGTGGCCATGCTAATTTCCACTCCCAGCCACAGCCTGTCAGTTTCTGTCCCTCCACTCTTGTATAAGTAAAGATTGTCAGACTTTCACCAGTGAGTGTAAAATTCTACCTCCTGTCGCAACTGACGTCTTTCTGCTGAATTATGCGTCCTTTGTTGGGGTTTCCTCCTTGGTAACTCACTCTTTCGTAATCTTGGCCTGTATTTCTATTGGGTTATCTTTGTTATTAATTGCTTGAGGTTCGTTCTATATAGTAGGTATTTAATCCTTCATCTGTTTTGTATTTGGGAAATATTAATATCTTCTCCCATTCTGGGAAATACTATTTGCAACCCTGAAAAAAAATTCTAATTTAAAAATACAAACATAACCTTTTTTGTTTGCAACATAACACATTTTAGGAGTATCTTCTTGATTCCACCTACTGTTATATCAGGAATAATAAATGCAAAGAAATCATGCCTTTGTCATTCCCAAGTAGGCTGAGACAAGTAAAGACATTTACCAGACAGCTTTCCAGAACGTTTCCTAAGGGAGCTCTGCACGCTGTTGCTGGGACAGTCCGCTGGGTGTGGAGGAGCTCTGCACACTGTTGCTGGGACCGTCCGCTGGGTGTCGAGGAGTTCTGCACACTGTTGCTGGGACAGTCTGCTGGGTGTGGAGGGGCTCTACACACTGTTGCTGGGACCGTCCGCTGGGTATGGGAGGAGCTGTGCACACTGTTGCTGGGACCGTCGGCTGGGTGTGGAGGAGCTCTGCACACTGTTGCTGGGACAGTCTGCTGGGTGTGGAGGAGCTCTGCACACTGTTGCTGGGACAGTCTGCTGGGTGTGGAGGAGCTCTGCACACTGTTGCTGGGACAGTCTGCTGGGTGTGGAGGAGCTCTGCACACTGTTGCTGGGACAGTCCGCTGGGTGTCGAGGAGCTCTACACACTGTTGCTAGGACTGTCCGCTGGGTATGGGAGGAGCTGTGCACACTGTTGCTGGGACCGTCCACTGGGTATGGGAGGAGCTGTGCACACTGTTGCTGGGACCGTCGGCTGGGTGTCGAGGAGCTCTGCACGCTGTTGCTGGGACCGTCGGCTGGGTGTCGAGGAGCTCTGCACGCTGTTGCTGGGACCGTCCCCTGGGTGTGGGAGGAGCTCTGCACACTGTTGCTGGGCCTGTCTGCTGGGTATGGGAGGAGCTGTGCACACTGCTGCTGGGACCGTCGGCTGGGTATGGGATGAGCTGTGCACGCTGTTGCTGGGACCGTTCCCGGGTGTGGAGGAGCTCTGGGAGATGCGGTATTGGGAAGAGAGTCTCCACAGCCGCTGATTTGCCGCTCTTCACCTGGAGCTTCCAAGAGCTCCGAGGCAGCGCCGCGGAGTCCCTTGTGCACACCTGTCAAAGATGCTCTCTCTCCTGGCATAGCCTTGAGGCCCTAGGCCACCTGCTGCCCTCGCCATCTTCCATCGCGTGCAGTGGGATGCACTTAACCTGAGTGCTCCGGGGATCACCTCCCACAGAGTCTTTGGCCCTGTAGACAGACATCCTCTGTAATCTCCCCACAGCACGGCCATCTGCCTTCACTGGCACCTCAGCATCTGCAGGGAACATCCCTGTCCCAGGAAATCTCCTCATCCACCCCAGAGGGTGGTCGCCATGGACACCAGCCTTTTCCCAGCACCAAAAGTATTTTTATTTTTGTTCGTCTTAAATGTTGTTAACTTCATAATTACTATTCACGTTAGGGCTTTAAAATACTTTTCCAAAATCCTACAGAGTTTCTCTTTTGGGAGCCATTCTTCTTATCCCCGTACTAGCCTTCTTTAATTTTCTTTTAGATTTTTTTTATTTTTTAAATTGTTACACTAGTACAGATTGTTTCTCCTGTTACAGGGTTTGCAGTCATGAAAAGTGTTGGTAGGGATTGTGTTTGTGAATAATATTTCTAGATCATTCATTGCATTTTATATTAACAGCTTGCATTGGTGTGGTACATTTGTTACGATTGATGAACCGGTATTGGTACAGCATTATTAGCAAATGTTCATAGTTTACACTTGGGTTCACTCTTGTGTTGTACATATTCACTATGTTAAAGAAATTAAATGTCCATTCCTGACAAGTTTAATTTCATCCTCTCTCAGAGAGTTAAATTTTTCCAGACCCCCACCACCATCTTTTTAATCTGTTGTTTGGAATTACGCTTCTCATTCCAAAGAAACATTCACGATGGCAGTGAGCATGTAAACTTTCCTAGTGCTTTGAATTTTTAAAGTACCACGTTCTGCATTAAATTGCTCACTTCAAGTTTCCATGCAACTAGAGGGAAAATAGGCGCCTAAAAGATCTTCCCATTGGAAATAAAGCAACTTGATTATCTTCACTATGCTGTTTAAGAAGTACAGTGCTGCTTCTAATACTAAATTCAGATCTGTATGTTTAGTCTAAGTTACAAGAGCTGTAATGACTTCACACGAAATTGTACTTCAGAAGTGAATCCTTAAAGATTACCTTCAAGTCAAATTAAAGTGGATGGGGCAAACACTTCAATTAACCGGAATCACCCTACGCGCCCCTCAGCCGTCTGCTCCTCTGTGCGCTTAAGAATCTCTCTACTCGTCCCTCAGATGTCTGCTCCTCTGCGTGCGTAAAGGCACACTGTCACTGTCACTGTCACTGTCACTGGGCCTTTCGTCCTTTTTCATCCTCCCTCCAAAATCATGAAATTCACATTTTGAGTTCTCAAATTAAATTCTGAAACTTTTTTTTTTATCAACACATAACCATACATGATATCTCAGAATTAAATATTCAGCATGTTTCAAATGTCGGATTTTATTTTTCATGACAAAATTACCTCACCTTGCAGAGTGACCATGCTCGGCTGGAGTCAGATCTCCAGGCCACAGTACTTTGCGTCGGAACTCCCGCGTGTTCATCGTTGGACACGTGGTTGCTGCTTTATTTGTTTGGAGAAGGCTCATTAGTTCCTCTTACGGCTTTTCACTTTGCTCACTGTTTTTATGAAATCTAACATTCTCAGTCTTTGCTTAGAACAAACCACTACAGATATGGGAATTTTCAGTTTGGGCTCCATATCTACCATGAGAACACCCAAATGGAGACCTCTCCTTACCCTGTCTGCACTAGATACGGGCCTTGGCCAGTCACTGGGCTGTAGCTGAAGCCACACGGGGTTGCATATGGCTGTGGCAGACTCATACAGAGGCAGTGACCCAAACCTCAGTTTGTCTTCATGCTTCAGGGCTTTGGAGACTTAAGTGAATCATTTATATTTAAGGTATTTTTTTCTCTTAGGACTTTCTCACTGTTTTTTTTGTTGTTTTTAGTTTTTTTTTATTTACAATGCCACATTTAACTCAAAAATGACTTGTTGAGAGCTGTGACACTGTGTGCTTGGCCGGGCACAGACACCAAGCAGTATCCCCACCATTGAGCAGAGGGAAACCAAGCGCATGGCTTATCCTGCCTGCTGAGGTCAGGACAGGAAAGGACACACCAGCCATGCAGAGACAGAGGGAAATAAATACAAAGCAGCCTTCCCAGCAACACATTCACGTAACTTGAAAATGAGACGGAAATGCCAGGGCAAACTTGTAAGTTTGTGCCTTTTTTAAGAAAGGGTAAAGCTGTTAAAATTGGGCAAAGGCTTTGGAAGGCTCCCACAGCCACGTTCTCTGAGGCAGGTGGCACAGGCATCCAGGCATCCTCATGTCACACCCGCGCTGGCCTCATGGCAACCTAACTGCATCTGGGCCCTCATGCCCTAGTTTGCAGGTGACACAAAAGGCTGCAGAGAGGATGTGATCCACCCAGCACAAACAGCTAGTGAGTGGCAGAAGGTAGCATACCCCACTGAAGGGAAACTGAAATGTCATCTTTTTCCCCTTTCATTTTTCACTGCCCAGCACCAAGGCCCGGGCAATTCCTAGCACATTTCTCTTGTCTATAGTAGTAGTACGGATTTTCAGCACAACAAGGTACAGTCTGAGATAAATTTTGTAGGAGTATTTTCATTTAATGTTTTCTGAATGATTAATGAGAACACTTCTACAGTATTTATACCAACCTAGATTTTGGCAGGTCACAACTATACATTTTTCTGGAATCTTCCAGAAAAATAGATCCACTAGGAATTGTTTTTCCTCACAGATTTTGACTAGCTTCTCCTTTTTTTTTCCCTTTCCAATGTTCTTTCTCCCTGCAGGAGAAAGATAGGCCTCAGGGCTGGTGTGGAAACCTTGCATATTTTATCTCACTTGACAACCACCCTCAGCATGGAGGATTTCACTGAGATTCCCAGGGTGGCTCTTCAGAGACAGGGGCTAGGTTTGGTGACTGAGAGAATCAGCTTAAAGGTATTTTTATGTGCATTTACTTACGACAAAAGTCTGAATTACACCAAAGCAGCTTCTGTATGTATCTTGTTGAAGAGGGGAGTGGTTTCCTTGAGGATGCAGACCCCATAGCTCTCATTGTGTGCACAGGGTGCAGGCCCTCCTGCCCAGCGCCAGGAGCTGCTGAGTAAATGTCAACTCAGTGAAATTCACATGCCCCACCTGGAGCACACAGGTGGTTTCTCCAGCTGCTTCCATTTATTGTTTTAATTCTATGATCCATATATTTTTTCTAGGAAGGGGTGTTTTTCTTTCTGATTTAATTCCCTACATTTTTCTCTTTCATATGAAGTTGTAGATATGTTTTTCCTTCGGATTTTTATTCTTTTAAGATTTTTAACCTGTGCGAGACTTTTTCAATGATACAAGTCAATGAGGAGGAAGATCTTTTTCCACTTCAGTCTTCGCTTTGCTCCAGGTATTGCTAGGAAAGGCACAAACAATGACAGCATGTTTAAGGAAGAACCTGGCCGGCTTGGATCCCCGCTACCGTCATTCTTGGTTTTGCATCTACCTGGGGAGGGCCCAGCTTTTAGGTTCCCACTGAGGGAAGCATGAGAGAGGATTGCTTGGGGGATGCTGCCAGAGCTTCCAGCTGACAGTCTTTGCAGAGCGGCTGCCAAGTGGCCTGGTGGCCGTATGTTGGCAGCTTTTGATGAATTGGGATTAGGGAATGTTTGTTTACTTGATAACCGAGTATCTACAAGGAGAGGTGGCAGCGTGAGGGAATAGTGCCACCATAATGAGGACACAGCCAGCCATCTCTTCCCTGCCACAGAACCCCAGGCAGTCAGTCCCCTTCAGGCTGCAGTTTTCCGTCTGGACTGAGGGACTGGCCGGTGGAGCAGGAGGAGCTGATCACCCTCCGTGGGAACGAGGATGTGCAGAAGTTTGAGTTACTGTGGTTTTTATGTTCTTCTTTTTGAGATGGAGTCTCACTCTGTCGCCCAGGCTGGAGCGCAGTGGTGCGATCTCGGCTCGCTGCAACCTCCACCTCCCAGATTCAAGCAGTTCTCCTGCCTCAGCCTCGGAGTAGAAGGGATTATAGGCGTGTGCCACCACGCCTAGCTAGTATTTGTATTTTTGGTAGAGACAGGGTTTTCGCCATGTTGGCCAGGCTGGTCTCGAACTTCCAGCCTCAAGTGGTCTGCGTGCCTCAGCCTCCCAAAGTGCTGGGATTACAGGCATGAGCCACCGCGCCCAGCTGAGTTATTGTTAACTGTTACGTGGGGGGCAGGGGAAGGGCTCATTATCATTTTTTTAAATAATATTAACATATTTTCTTTTTAAAATGTTAAAATTTAATTCTGAAAGAATTTTGCTACATTAGTGCTAGTTTTAATTGTGATTTTATTCAATATGTCCCCCAAATGTAAGGAAGAAATGGGTAAATTTTGTTCACAAAAATATCCTGCCCACCTCCCAAAAGCAGTAGCAGTGGGAGCACCTTAGCACGTGGGAGATTTGAAAAGAACCTGGAAGTCAGGTTTCTTGGAGAAGGAGGATCTGACCACAGCTCAACTCCACCTGCTCCAGCAGCGCGGAGTCCACAGGTACAAGCAGGCGTTTGGTCCCCAAGGCCTCACAGAAGTTCAGGCAGAATTTCATCACCTTCTTTTCCCTTAACCCCCATTTAGGCTTTAAACTTAAGCCTGTGTGGTTTTCAAAAGGGTGGAGGCAGCAAGGAAACAATATATATCTAATGAGGGCCATTGTCCTGTGTGATATGTAATGAACGTGCTCTATGTGGTACTGATTACCTGTTGCAATTAAGGCAGTGTATGCTACTGATGACCTGTTTTAATTTGATCCTAAGGAAGGTCAGTGTGCATTTTGAGACATTAGAAAAATATAATTGATATTACCTGATAACCTTTGAGTTAGCGAATTTTAATTTCACATCAGTAAGGTACTGTTTTAGAGCAGTGCTTCTCCATCTCAGCGTGCACAGGAATCACCCAGCCTCTTGTGGTGGGCAGGCCCTGATGCAGCAGGTCTGGGCAGGGCCTGAGATTCTGAAGTTCTGACAAGGACACAGGTGACAAGACTGCAGCTGGTCAGAATGTGCCTTTAATCAAGTATTAATATTACTCTTTCAGCTACAGCTGGCCACTATATTTAATAGTATTTCTGACAATAAAAATACATATTTTAAGTTTCAATCCGAGATCCCAAGAACACAGTCCTTCAACCCAAAGAAATGGATGTGATTTTATCTTTTTTTCATGTGGCAGTCCCCATATTTGAACCACGCTCATTAAAAGCTCCATTTTCCATCCAATACCTCGGAGAGACCATCTTTACTGTATATTAAATTATATATGTAGTTAGGTTTATCTTCCCTTTTTGTAATTTACAGAAGAATCGAGTAGAGTTCCATATACCCTCTTTCTTCTGCAGTTTTTAATAACATCTTGCATTTTTATTAATAAGTATAAAAATTTTGCATTAGCATAGTACTTTTATTATAATTGATAAACCAATATCGGTACATTGTTACTAAAGTATATAGTTTACCTTAGGGTTCACTCTGTGGGTTGTCCATTCTGTGGGTTTCAACAAATTAATGACATTCCGTGTTCATCATAGTGTCATGCAGAATAGTTTCACTGCCCTGTGTATTAATCCCCCCACCACCCCTGGATTAATCCCCCCACCACCCCTGGATCAATCCCCATCACCCCTGGATTAATCCCCCGTCACCCCTGGATTAATCCCCCCACCACCCCTGGATTAATCCCCCCACCACCCCTGGATCAATCCCCATCACCCCTGGATTAATCCCCCGTCACCCCTGGATTGATCCCCCGTCACCCCTGGATTAATAATCCCCCATCACCCCCGGATTAATCCCCCGTCACCCCCGGATTGATCCCTCCATCACCCCTGGATTGATCCCCCGTCACCCCTGGATTGATCCCCCGTCACCCCTGGATTAATCCCCCGTCACCCCTGGATTGATCCCCCCATCACCCCTGGATCGATCCCCCACCACCCCTGGATCAATCCCCATCACCCCTGGATCCCCCACCACCCCTGGATTAATCCCCCATCACCCCTGGATTAATCCCCCCACCAACCCTGGATTAATCCCCCACCACCCCTGGATTGATCCCCCACCACCCCTGGATTAATCCCCCCCCACCCCTGGATTGATCCCCCACCACCCCTGGATTAATCCCCCACCACCCCTGGATTAATCCCCCCACTACCGCTGGATTCCTCCCCCCACTACCGCTGGATTCATCCACCCACCACCCCTGGATTCATCCCCCACCACCCCTGGATTAATCCCCCCACCACCCCTGGATCGATCCCCCATCACCCCTGGATTAATAATCCCACATCGCCCCTGGATTAATCCCCCATCACCCCTGAATTAATACCCCATCGCCCCTGGATCAACCCCCATCACCCCTGGATCAACCCCCATCACCCCTGGATTAATAATCCCGCATCACCCCTGGATTAATCCCCCACCACCCCTGGATTAATCCCCCCAACACCCCTGGATTAATCCCCCACCACCCCTGGATTAATCCCCCCACCGCCCCTGGATTAATCCCCCATCACCCCTGGATTAATAATCCCACATTGCCCCTGGATCAACCCCCATCACCCCTGGATTAATAATCCCGCATCACCCCTGGATTAATCCCCTGTCACCCCGGATTGATCCCCTGCCACCCCTGGATTGATCCCCCCATCACCCCTGGATTAACCCCCCACCACCACCCCTGGATTAATCCCCCACCACCTCTGGGAACTTGGAGTCTTTCCATTGTCTACATAGTTTCACCTTTTCCAAAGGTCTTATAGTGAGAATCATACAGTGTGTGATCCTCAGGTTGGCTTCGTTCACTTAGGAATGTGCATTTATGGTTCCACTGTCTTTTTCTGGTTGATGGTATGTTTCCTCCCCCCCCCCCCGAGATGGAGTCTCGCTCTGTCGCCCAGGCTGGGGTGCAGTGGCCAGATCTCAGCTCACTGCAAGCTCCGTCTCCCAGGTTTACGCCATTCTCCTGCCTCAGCCTCTTGAGTAGCTGGGACTACAGCCGCCCGCCACCTCGCCCGGCTAGTTTTTTGTATTTTTTAGTAGAGACAGGGTTTCACCGTGTTAGCCAGGATGGTCTCGATCTCCTGACCTTGCGATCCGCCCGTCTCGGCCTCCCAAAGTGCTGGGATTACAGGCTTGAGCCACCGCACCCGGCCTGTACGTTTCTTATCTCTGAATAATATTCCGCTGTGTGTATATACCACAGCTTATTTATCCATTCCTCTGTTGAAGAATAGAACTTGGTTGCTTCTGGTTTTTGACAATTACGAATAAAGCTGCTATAAACATTCTTTTGCAGGGTTTTGTGTAGACACAAGTTTTCCAATCCTTGGGTAACTCCCTAGGACTGTGATTGCTGGATCTCATGATAAAAGTATTCTTAGCTTTGTAAGTATCTGCCAAGCATCTTCCAAGGCTTTCACACTATTTTGCTTTCCTAAGATCAGTGAGTGAGAGTTCCTGTTGATTCACATCCTCAACCAGCCTTTGGTATTGTCATTTTTTGGACTTTTCACTATTCTGATAGGTGTATAGTGTCATCTCATGGTTTTAATTTGCAGTTCCCTAATGATATATGATGATGAGCATCTTATATGCATGTCATTGATAAATCTTTATTGGTGAGGTGTCTGTTCAGATCTGTTGCCCATTTATTAGTTGGGTTATTTGTTTTCTTATCATCTGTTTTTTGGAGACAGAGTCTCACTCTGTCGCCCAGGCTGGAGTCCAGCTGTGCAGTTATGGCTCACTGCAGTCTCGAGTCCCTGGGCTTAAGCAGTCTTCCCACCTCAACCAGCGGGGTAGCTGGGACTATAGGCACACACCACACCTGGCTAGCTTTTGTGTTTTTTGTAGAAACCAAAAAAAGCAACTAGTTTGCTTCAGCCTCCCCCACCTGCTGGGATCACAGGCATCAGCCACCATACCTGGCCTGTTGTTGATTTTTAAGAATTCTTGGTATACGTTGGATACAAGTTCTTTATTAGATAGGTGCTTTACAAATATTTTCTTCCTATCTGTGACTTGTCTCTTCATTACTTTAATACTACGTTTTACAGAGCATACGTTTTTAATTTTAATGAAGTCCAGCTGACTGATTTTTTTCTTTTCATGGATTATGTTTTTGGTGTTGTATCTAAAAGATTATCAACAAACCCAGGTCACCTAGATTTTCATCTGTGTTCTGTTCTAAAAGTTTTATAGTTTTTGCACTTTCCATGTAGGTCTGTTATTGGAGTTAATTTTTGTGTAAGATGTAAGATCTGTGTCTAGATTCATTTTTTTATGTGGACGTCCAGTTGTCCCAGCACCATTTTTGGAAAAACCTGTTCTTTCTCCATTGCATTTCCTTTATTCCTTTGTCAGAGATCAAACTGACTATATTTGTGAAGACCAATTTGTTGTCTTTCTGCTCTGGGCCACTGATCTATTTGTCTGTTCTTTTTCTAGGACCACACAGTCACCCAGTCTTTTCTACAGTAGCTTTAGAGTAGCTCTTAAGGTGGGTAGTGTCAGCCCTCCAGATTTGCTCTCTTTAATACTGTGTTGGATATTCTGAGTGTTTTCCTTCTCCATATTCACTTCAGAATCATTTCATGGATAACCATGAAATAATTTGCTGGGATTTTTATTGGGGCTGCATCGAATCTGTAGGTCAAGTTGTAAAGAACTGTTGTTTTAGCAGTATTGTCTTCCTGTCCATGAATGTGGAATATCTCTTGATTTTTTTCAGCTCTGTGAATTTTTTCATCAGAGTTTTGTAGTTTTCTTCCTACAGCTCTTGTGCTTATTTTGTCCATTTTATACCTAGGGTATTTCACTTATTTATATGGGAAATGATAGTGTGTTTTTAATTTCAAATTCCCATCATTTATTGGTAGTATCTAGGAAGCCAGTTGACTTTTGCATATTGATCTTGTATCCTTTGACTTTTAAACACTTACCAGTTTAGAAGTTTTTTGTTCTTTGAGATTTTTCTTCATAATTATGTCATTGCAAGCAAATAGTTTTATTTCCTTCTTCCCAGTCTGTGTACCTTGGTTTTCTTTTCTTGTCATTGCATTAGCTCGAACTTCCAGTACAATGTTCAGTAGAAGAGATGAGAGGGAACATTGTTGCTTTATTCATGATCTTAGGGGGAAATCACTGAGTTTCTCACTCTCAAGTATGTTGTTAGCTGCAGTTGTTTTATAATGTCCTTTATTAAGTTGAGGAAGTTTCCCTCTATTCCTAGTTTGCTGAGAGTTTTTATCATGAGCTGGTGCTATATTTTGTTAAATGCTTTTTTACATCTATGGATAAGATTTTTATTCTTTAGCCTGTTTGATATAGTAGATTATGTTAACTGTTTGGAATGTTAGATCACCCTTGCATACCTGGAATAAATTCTGTCTGGTCATGGTTTATAATTCTTTTTATATACATTGTTGGATTTGGTTGCTAATTTTTTGTTGACTTCAGTTCTCTTCGATTCAGTTTGCTAATTTTGTTGAAGATTTTTGCATTTATGTTCATGAGACATATTGGTCTATATATTTTTTTCTTGTAACGTCTTTGTCTGGTTTTGGTATCAGGGTAATTCCAGCCTCATATGATAAGTTAGAAAGTGTTCCTCTGCTTCTGTTTTCCGGAAGAGATTGTAGAGAACTGATATCATTTCTTCCGTAAATGTTTGGTGGGATTCACAGTGAAACCATCTGGGTCTGGGGCTTGCTTTTTTGGAAAGGTTTTTCTTTTTCTATCTAAGTTACCAAATGTGTGGACATAGAGCTGTTCGTAATATTCCTTTGTTATTCTTTTACTGTCCGTAGGATCCACAGTAATAATCCTTCACTTCTAGTACTAGTTGTTTATGTCTTCTCTTTTTTTGACTAGCCTGGGGAGAGGCTTATTGGTCTTGTCAGAGTTTTATTGGTCTTGTCAAAGAATATGTTTTTGGTTTGGTTGATTTTGTCTATTGATTTCCTGTTTTCAGTTTCACTGATTTCTGCTCTAATTTTTATTATTATATTTTTATTTTTATTATTTTCTTCTCTACTGCTTACTTTAGGCTTATATTGCTCCTTCTTTCCTTCTAGTTTTCAAAGGTGGAAGCTGGTTTCAGATCTTTCTTTTCCAGTATATGCATTTAATGCTAAAAAGCTTCCTCTCAGCACTGCTTTTGCTGCATCCCACAAATTTTGATGTTGTATTTTTATTTTCACTTCGTTCAAAATATTTTCACATGTGCTTTTATATCCAGAAGCACCCCCATGTCCATGGGCAGTTGTCAGGGCAAGGGGCAGCTAACTTTCTGCCACCTTCTCAGGTGAAGTGGCAGGAGTCACCCAGCCTGTGTTCTCACCATCTACCAAACTGTATTCCAGATCGGAGTATTAACAGCTAGTCTGTAAATTGAGATCGGAGTATTAACAGCTAGTGTGTAAATTGAGATCGGAGTATTAACAGCTAGTCCCAAGTTGGGTTTGAGAACTTCCAGTAGGGGTTTGATTCTGTGCTTACCTTCTAGAGCTTGAAGGGTTCTTGAGATATTCTCTCCCTTGAGGTAAGTGATCAACCACATAGGAGTGATTCTGGCCCCTTCTCTACTTGAGACAGAAGGATGGAAGTGACACGGCTTACATATAACTTCCCAGGTTGGGCCGGTTCCACAGTGACATGACTTACATATGACTTGCATTGCAGGCCAGTCCCTTGTGTCATTATGCTGATGGTCTAGAAATGTTTATTTCTGGGAAACCGAAGTGACTCAGGTTGTAACTTAAGCTCAGCCAGACATTCTCTTGAGATACAGAAATTATTTAGTGGCATCAAAAAAGAAAGTTTAAACATTTTAATTTCAATAATTGTTATCTTTCTTTTCTCCAGCTTATCATCACAGTAAAACTATTTTCCATAGTGTTCCTTAATTTTCACTGTCTTCTTTTTGGACCTTTCTTATTAAAGACCATAACCATAAAGCTCATTTCAGTGTGGTCATGGCCCATTCTCAGTAATGGTTGATGAATAGACAGATGGCTGCATTGAGGCACAGAGATGTTAAGTGGCTTGCAGAAGTCACACGCGTGTTTCCTCACCATCTTTCAGACTATATTCCAGATCCGAACATTCATCACTTAGGCCTATTTTGAAAAGCACTTTGCTGAATACATGTGATTGCCCTCTGCTGGCACTTCTCTGTTCTTTATCTCATTTATAATCAATGCATGCTATTTGATTTTTTGATAATTGTTATCTACTTAGTATACATACTACAGATCAAATTCCAAATCCTATTAGAAGAGAACACAATATTAACAATAAGTTTACCTTACCCTGAGAGATGATGCAGCCACATGTGATATGATATAAAGGTGGTTTCTCTTGGGCTTCTTCCTCTTAGCACACTTGTAACCAGGCAGCTCTGGGTGATAGATTTTTCAAGTCCAGCTCCCTCGCCTCCTGTTGGGACAGCTCAGAGGCAGAGCGCAGGCTCCAGGGCCACGTGGAATCCAGTGGGAGGCCTATTCCCAGGGCCCAGGCCTGAGATGCACCTGTGCTCAGTTTCCCCTCCTCCCCACTGGCCAGAACCACTGGCTGGCTTACAGCTTCTCCCTTCAGGGTCTCCTTCTGGGGAACCCAACCTAAGCAACCTTCATTTGAGTTTGCTAAACTAAGGAAATATTAAAGAATATCTGAACATTCAGGTTTTTCTTTTATTGGAGGAGGGGTTGGTGGTCTCTACTGTTTCATTCATTTTGGGATCGTTTCTAAATGATTGCCATGTAGCTATGGAAATCGTGGTGTCATCCACCTGTCTCCTCTGATAATTGTCTAGACATACATACATAGAGCTCCACAGAGAAAACCAGCATATATTTTATAGCTGACACCGTTAAATACTTCACAAGAAATAAAGGGATCTGTCATCACTTCTGCTGGGACATCTGCGATGCCTCCTTCAAGTGTGCCAAGTATGATTGCGTGCTCAGTTATGGCAAACAAACTCACTCAGCACTGATTGGATTCCAGGCTCCATGGTTCCCTTCTCGATGCGCATCTTGCACGCGGAGCTTCAGCAGTACCTGGGGAACCCACAGGAGTCGCTGGATAGACTGCACAGGGTGAAGACCGTCTGCAGCAAGGTAGGTGGCGCTGTCATTTTTCCCCGCCACGGGGAGAACACGCCCTCCACGCCCTCCCCACAAGACGTGCCTGTGGTGTTCCCTGCCCATCCTACCCTGTGCACCATCGCTGCTTCTGCCTTCAGAAGGCTAGGTGACTCAGTTTGTGTGGACTGGTAGTCATGGCTCTTGCTGAAATATTTTTTAGGGATGGTAAGAGTTTCTAGCAGAGTTTAAGTCCTGCAATTCTTATTGCCTGGTACTATGAGAAGCCAAAAGGCAGAGACATCTTTCTTGCCAAGGCTGCCAGCTACAACTTCAAGGTCAGTGTGCCAGAGCACTCCTGTGTCCCACAAGTGCTCACACGCACCTGCCTTGTGCAGGCAGAGGTGGTGCTGGAGCAGTACTGAAAGCAATCATGGTTTAAGCTTTCAAATCAAAGTAAGTGGTACTGCATTATGGCAACTGTCACTCATGATCCTGACTGCAAAGGCGGAGTCAGTGTTTTTGGACTCATTCTTGGTTGTGAAGTCACAGATAATGTGGGAGCCACCAAAGCCAAAGCGGCACATTATTACACTAACTGACATTGGGAAGAAATGTGGGACTCAGAGACTTTGCTGTCTACAGGCTGTTATAGATTATTCATCTCCGATTAGGAATGATCCTGCCTTTCTACCCACGTCACAGTGGTCCTGTGTAGGTTCAATGACATAAGGTATGTGGAAGTACTTTGAAAACTACAACAACAAGCAGTTATTAGGAGCAGCGGTATAGTATAATTTTTGGAAAAACTAAGATTCTTCTTGTCGAATTCCCCCTTTCACTTCCCAGCTGTTGTGATGGAAGTTTTGTGGAGTTCCAAAACCGTGGTGGTGTCAGTGTTCCTAGCGAGGAAGGAAGGGCCCTCCTTGTCTGTGGAGAAAATCAGGCCTTTCTAGACAGCTCATTGCCCTGGGCTTTGCACCCACTTCCGCTTTTTTAATACCATAACTTAAAAGATAAAAAGAAAGACTGTTTGCTTTCTATACTATATATATAGTTTAGAAATTGTTGATGGAGAATCATGTTACCAACTGTTGTACATTTCAACACTTTTCTTGAATCTTAAAACGGGGTTTAATTTTATTTACAGAAATCGGAAGCACATAACTTGAAATTGGGAAATTCTAAATCAGTGACTTTCTAAACTGTACACGAATTTTTCATTATCCTCCATGTCACGTTGTAGGAAATCTTTCTAGTATTGAGAAAGAAAATCCTGGGCCGTAGGGTGATTGTGGATGGAAAAGCCAAGTTAATTGAAGCAGTTTTGCAAGTCAGCTTTCCTGGTCCTAAATTATTTCCTGTTTCAGTGTTATGCTTCTTAAGTGCATACTACAGGCTGGGTGCAGGGGCTCACGCCTGTAATCCCAGCTACTCAGGAGGCTGAGGCATGAGAATCGCTTAAACCCAGGAGGCTGAGGTTGCATCAGTGTTATGCTTCTTAAGTGCGTACTACAGGCTGGGTGCAGGGGCTCATGCCTGTAATCCCAGCTACTTGGAGGCTGCGGCATGAGAATCGCTTAAACCCAGGAGGCTGAGGTTGCATCAGTGTTATGCTTCTTAAATGCATACTACAGGCTGGGTGCAGGGGCTCACGCCTGTAATCCCAGCTACTCGGGAGGCTGAGGCATGAGAATCGCTTAAACCAGGAGGCTGGGGTTGCAGTAAGCCGAGATCAAGCCACTGCACTCCAGTCTAGGCAACAGAGCAAGACTCTGTCTCAAAAAAGAAAAAAAAAAAAAAACTGCATACTACAGTGTAGCGATCAGGGGAGCCACTTAGCACTAGCTGTGAAGCAGCAGGGACAGTGGAGCAGAGAGCAGGAGCTTCCCACACCGCTGCTCCAGGCACCTGCACCCACTCCACCTGACAGACTCCTTTGTCGCATTCATTATGAGCCAGCCACTGCTCTGAGTTCCAACATTAACTCCTTTAATCCTTATCACAACCCTATGAAGGAGATGTTATTATCCCAATTTACAGATGGGGAGACTGAGGCATGGAGAGGTTAGCCAACTTAGGATCACATGAGTTGAACCCAAGTCGTCTGGCTCTAGAGTCCATGCTCTTCTTCATCACTCGCCTGCCTCCGTCACTGTAATGTGTCCCGTTTGAAGGGAGAAGGACTGAGAGTCCTCTCTTCACCCTGCACCAGCATTTCTGCTCCAAGGAAGGACAGTGCTGTCCGAGGTCAACTGACATCTGCTCAGAAGACCCCTGTGCTTCCCCCTGACTGATGCCTGGAGATGGGCTCGAGCCTGTGCTCTGCTGGCTGGACCCTCCTGAGACTCTTGCGGGGGCTTCCAGGCAACAGCAGTTGACAGCTGCGCATTGAGGGGTTGGGGAGAAACCAGAAGGATCAGTGCAGTCACATCCTGGGAACATTTCTGTCAGGCCGACTGGGCTTGGGGCCACCGTCAGTGAGAGAGCCACTCATGCTTCTCGTTCCCTCCGCTAGTCTACAGTTCCACCTGCCTCTCAGCGTGTGAATACATCACCACACTTCAGGCATCTCTCAGGTTTAAAGATACGTATTTTTTCTATGGCATGATCCAAATATAAGCCAGCATTCCTTGTGGTACTTAATTGAGGAAATCGCAATTTGTTCTAATCCTGGAAGAAAAACAAGCAGTTGGATTTATGAAAAGATGTGTGTTGGTCTTCACCTTAAAGGATTTTCATGGCTAATTTCAATATGTAATTACTATGTGTTCCTTTATGTGCTGACTTAAAATTTGACACCCTCTTGAGAGAGAGAGCTGCGCTGTGGCACAGCTGGTGGATGCCTGGACCATGAGAGAAAGACCCAGGGCGGGACCATGCAGTCAGCCTTGCCTCTCCGCCACCTTTGGCAGGAGAAGCAGCACCGTCGCCAACTTCCTCGCTCACTTCCTTGCACGTTAGGGGCTCGTGGCAGCATGTGGGCATTCTTAACCTTTCTGTGACTGGTTCAGTGTTGAACTGAAGCTTGTTCATTTGTTCATGCAGCAAATGTCCATTCAGCACCTACTGAGTACTGCACGCTGGCAGTTGGGGACTGAACAGAACACAGCCTTGCCCTCAGTGAGTTTGCAGTTTGGTAGATGATGCTTGTTTCACCTGTTCCTTTTAGGTTTGCAGCCATCACCAATACATCATGATCATCCAGAATTTAAACAGAGACAGTTTGTGTTCATGCTAGAATTTCTTTACTCAAGAAGTGTGTATTAGTCCATTTGGCATTGCCATAAAGGAATACCCGAGGGTGAGTCATTTATAAAGAAAAGATTTATTTTGGCTCACAGTTCTGCAGGCTGTACAAGAAGCACAGTGTCAGCAGCATCTCAGCATCTGCTTCTGGTGAGGCCTCAGGAAGCTTTTTTTTTTTTTGCAACAGAGTCTCGTTCTGTTACCCAGGCTGGAGTGCAGTGACGCTATTGGCTTACTGCAACCTCCACCTCCCAGGTTCAAGCAGTTCTCTTGCCTCACCTCCTAAGTAGCTAGGATTACAGGCACCCACCACCACACCTGGCTAATTTTTGTATTTTTAGTAGAGACAGGGCTTAACCATGTTGGCCAGGCTGGCCTCGAATTCCTGACCTCAAGTGATCCACCTGCCTCGGCCTCCCAAAGTGCTGTGATTACAGGCATGAGCCACTGCACCCGGCCAGGAAGCTTTTAATCCTAGTAGAAAGCAAAGGGGAAGCAAGTATGTCACACAGTGAGAAAGAGAGTGACAAGTGAAGAGGGGGAGGAGGAGGGAGGCACCAGAGTTTTTTTTAACAATCAGATCCCAAGGTAACTAATGGAGCCAGAACTCATTCATTGCCATAGGGAGGGTACCAAGCCACCCATGAGGGTTCCACCCCCAGGACACAGACACCTCCCACCAGGCCCCACCTCCAACGCTGAGGCTCACATTTCAACATGAGAGTTGGAGGGGATGAATGTCCAAACTCTACCATAGTGCAAAAATCTGAAAATACTAAAAGCCAGCCCACCACTGTTCTGCCAGTGTTGATTTGGTGGATTAAAGTGAACAGCTTGGTGTGGCCTTTGATCCTCTCTGCTCTCCACTGGTGAATAAAGAGAGAGGTCAGCCCAGAGACTCTCCAGGGTTCTCCAGCATGACTGTTCTGATTTTCCCAGACTTTCGCAACTCCAGGAAATCCTCAGGAAGTCTTAAACTTAGGATATGTTAGCGAGACCTCTCCCGGTGTGGACTGCTCTTTGCAGCATTGCTTAAAGCATTCACCACACCTGCCCCAAACCACACGCACACACACACAGCTCTGCTTGGGACACGCACTGTGTGTCCCAGCACTAAGGTGCTGTCCCGTGTTAACGCTGCATGGATGTGTGCTGAATGTATTATGTTGATTACCTACTAATGCCCACAGCAGCTGCAGGTGATTTCACTGTCCTCGGTTCCCAGATGAGGAAAGTGGCCTTAGGGAGGTGAAGTATCCACCAGACAACTGCAGTGAGGCAGTGAGAGAGCCTGGCTGAGCCCCACCACACAGCTCCAGAAGCCTCACCCTTGACCATCTGCGGTTCTCTGTGAATGAGACCATCAGGATTGGGGTTTTTTCCTCCAAATACAGACTTTTCTCTGATGTCTTGTAAAGCAGGGGCTCTAAAGTTTGGTGTTAAGCATCACTTGAACAGTTCCAGAAATTTTAGCAATCCCGACCGCACTTGCTTCTGCCAAAAATTGTTGTCAGTAGGTTCAGGGAACTGTGAACTCTTCCAGTGGGTGAGGAGAGTCAAGCAGAGTGAAAAGAAATGAGTCTAGAATGTTAAACATTATTTCCTTTGGTGCCATTTTCCATTAGCTCCTCCTCCCGCAGCTTACCCTCCTTGGTCTGCGCCTCTTGCCCTGGTCTTCAGCTCCACCTCAGGCTGCTAAGGGAAGCTGCGTGGGGAAGCCACCACCGCCATTCTGCATGAGAATTTCCAGTTACCACGTCCTGAGCTGGCCGTACCCAGGCCGAGCCCTGGAGTCCTGGATGACCCCTCCTCTCAGGTCTTCTGGGGGAGCTTGAGCAGGCGGAGGCCAGTGCTGGGGCTGCAGTCGGTGGCTGTTGACTGGCCCAGAGCCTTGACGCTGATCTGAGATGCTTAATTCAAGGACGTTCTACAAAATGAGATAGTTGTTTCCAGAAAGAAAGCGGGTATTTGGTTCACATTCCCCAAAGAACTCTGTCCCGTTTGTTTTCACTGCTTGCATGGCATCTGTTGTTGATCTTCAAAGTAGGTTTTCGAGGCTGGAGGTCAGGAATGACTGTAGAATCAAATGCTTCAGAAGGGGGTAAACAGTAGCGCAAGAACCAAGCAAGGATGGCGGAAGGTTTTCATCCCATAGTGATCAAGTCAGCGCAGAGCATTCAGGTTGCTCAGAAAATGAACGTGCTGCCATTTGTACAGATGTGTGCTGAGCCCTGCTGTCTGATAATTGCCACTCCAGCAGAAGTCAAGTCTTCTCAGGTTCAGTTCCCAGCATGATCTCCCACAGGAAAAGAAGCCGCCCTTGGTGACAGCAGAGTGAGGTGCGGGAGGGCTCCAGAGCCGCTTGAGTGACAGGCAGCGCAGTGCCTGCCTCCAGTCACTCAGACCAGGCCTCATGCAGATTGGAGCTTGACATTCAGCTCTCAGAGGAGAGGCCAGAACAGACCCACCCCAGTCACCTGCGGGCTGCCGCCCACGAGAGTCGCGTGGTTTGAGACGCAGTAGCTGCCGAAGTAGCAAAGGAAGAGGCTGGTCGGGGTGCCGGCTGTCGAGTGTGCGTGGCCTCATGTGGGGAAGTGCTCGTGACAGCACGTTCATTTCAAAGCCAGAACTATAATTACAATGTGACCGTGATGAGATCAGTGATACTTATTGGAGGAAGAATGCCCCAGTGTGTTCGTGGCATAAACGATGTGATGAAAGGCCGTTTAATTCCTCTCTTCTTATCCACGTCTCACTCAACGCGTGTATTCATTTTATCATGTCATAAGACCTTTTGCTGTTGAAAGAATGAAGACCATGGGGCAGGAGCGAAAATAAAGGAAGGCCAGAAAACGGCCGGTTCCGCTAGGGCGGAGGGGTGCCGGGAGCGCGCTCTGGGCCGAGGCTCCTGGTAAGGGAGGGAGCCAGCGGGAAGCTAAACCCCCACGGATTCTCAGGGGCCGACTTCTCCTGTGTTGAAGATTCACCAAAGACTGATTCGAGTCTGTGTTCAGCATGTGTGTTTCAGATTAGCACAGTGTTGAGAATTTTTATATGGTGCCCAGTTTTAGTAGGACATCGTTTAGGATCTTTATAAATGAGTTCAGGGTACTTCGTTTTATCTGTTGTCTTTGAGCCACTGAGTGAATTAATAAATGTTTGGTGCAAATGTGATTGCATCAGTGAAGAAGAAAATATACCACGATTTAAAATAATTTTCCCATGCTACCGTGGCTTGGAAAAGTCAATGCCGCTGTCCTCTGACCCTGCTCCTCCCATGCGCCCCCTGCAGGCTGTCTCCCTCTTGGTCTTGACACAGTCATTTGGGAAAGAGCCAAGGAAACACATTTCTACAAGCCATTTGCATAAGTAGACATAATCCATACGGAATGATGTACAGTTCGATTGTAGTTGCATTCGTCACTGACCTGCATCCGCCCGCACAGTCTTGAGTTCAGCTCCATCCTTCCCTGCAGTTCCTCAGCCTCCAGATTCTCCAGCTCAGCTTGGCTGAGAGTTCCAGGTTCATAGAAGTGCTTCTTTACAGACTGACTCCCAGCTGGAGGAGGCAGAGGCTAAGGTACATTTTCGTGCACTCTGGAAAAGAAACGTATTCAACAATGTCGATGTAGCTTTTGCTTCTCTATTGATAGTTGCTAATATGGTAGTGAGAGCTTTGTTTGTAGGAAGAGTTAGTATCTTTTCTAAAAGGGGTTTTTGACAGATGGACATCTTCGGTTTTGCTGTCTTCTTTGTAAGCAAAGTTAGAAACATAAACGAGAACAGGCGTGGCTGGCGTCTAACACTGTCAGGGCCAGCTCTCAGGGTCTGGCCACCCGCACACTGACAGTGGCCAGTTGCTGCCATCACCGTGCCTGACCAGAAGGCTTGGTTGCCCTGCTTTTCTGCTGCTACCACAGAGAACAAATTGATTATGGCTAAATCAGATGAGATGGGAATGATTGGCAGGTAGGGAGAAGAAAGGAAAGGCCGAGTGAGGATGGCCGTCCAGCGAGGCCACGTCCCTGCTCTTTTCCATGGAAGGCCATGCTCCTGGAACCCCGTGTGTGCTCAGAATGTGCAAGCAGGGGAAACGGGGAGCGGAGCAGCGCTGGGCATCAGGGCTTTCCAGAGGAATGTCTTGACCCAGCTGGCAGTGGAAATTCACACCTTCAGAAACCTCTAGAGTTCATCGTGGCCAGTCCCGGGACATGGACTTAGGAATGCCCAGCCCTGCCCCCCAGCCATGGCAATGCGATTCAAAACCAGATGCACCAAATGTGAACTCGAAGGCCATAGCACTCGCCAGTGACCCAGTCCTGAAGCGAGCATGATAGCCCAGAGAAGAGGCCTTTGATGTAAGACTATTCTTAAATTGTGCATTCTTTGCCTTGCTTTTCTTGGCACTATATATGCTGTCAATCTGTGATCTGAATAGCAAGAAGAAAGTGCATTTTCAAGGTGTGAGGGGCCCAGAGGACACTGTCCCAAAAGCAGTGGTTGTGAGAGTGGCTTTGGAGTCAGGCTGACAGTCTGGAAGCTTCCAGGTCCACTCTGAAGTGCCAGCCGCATGACCAGTTGTCCAGCCTGTGTCTGCCTTGGCCTCCTTTGTGCAAGTGAGGAACATTGCTGATCCCCCCGGGGTGGCAAGGGGGCACACGTAAGTGACCCCGCATGGTGCCTGGCTGATCCCCCGGGGTGGCAAGGGGGCACACGTAAGTGACCCCGCATGGTGCCTGGCTGATCCCCCCGGGGTGGCAAGGGGCACACGCCCCGCATGGTGCCTGGCTGATCGCCCCGGGGTGGCAAGGGGGCACACGTAAGTGACCCCGCATGGTGCCTGGCTGATCCCCCGGGGTGGCAAGGGGCACACGTAAGTGACCCCGCATGGTGCCTGGCTGATCCCCCGGGGTGGCAAGGGGCACACGTAAGTGACCCCGCATGGTGCCTGGCTGATCCCCCGGGGTGGCAAGGGGGCACACGTAAGTGACCCCGCATGGTGCCTGGCTGATCCCCCGGGTGGCAAGGGGCACACGTAAGTGACCCCGCATGGTGCCTGGCTGATCCCCCGGGTGGCAAGGGGCACACGTAAGTGACCCCGCATGGTGCCTGGCACGTGGTTGGTGTTTCATGATTCTTTGAGAGCTTTGGAGCAGCTCCAGGAAACCTCTTTCACTCTGAAGAGGTCCCCTAGGAAGCTGTGGTGGGACTGGAAGGTCGCAGGACTTCCCAAAGTCGAAGTCTCTCCAGAACAGACCTGCTCCAACCTTGAGTCTCCACTCAGAAGGGTCCACTTAGTACGTTCTCGGGTCCTTGGCTTCGTGTCGGCCTCCCAGGAGTTGGTACACTAGATGCCTTGGGAATAAAGCCAGTTCCCTAAACCTATCCTGCGCTCACCCACGACCCGTGACAGCCGCCAAAGGGACAGGCACAAAGGCTCCTTCCTCAAGGCCCCTGCAGACAGCACTTTCCACACTGAAGGTGTCCGTGACCCAGCCAGAAAACCTGCTTCACCACCTCCTGGATAACTGCATAGGATGAGAACACAGATTTGGGTCTCTTTAAATATGAATAGGTTACAGATTGCCTTTTTAAATATTGCTCTAGATCAAGTGGTGGTGGTTATATATGGAGTCAAGCAGCTGGGATATTCATTCGAGGCATATAATTTTCTTCATTCTTGGGACAAAACACAAGCAGGTTTTTCATTTTGAATAATTGGTCTTCCCTCCCGTACCGTGGGCAGCTGTTGATGGCTCCCCACCTTGTTAGCCTGAAGCCTGTTCATCCCTGGACCGGCCACGACATGCCCAGTGCAGTACCCCCCATGGTGGGGCTGGCAGCAGCCCCTCCACACTGCACAGAACAGTCCGAGTCTGGAATCGTCTCTTCAGCCGCACAGCTGTTCGATGTGTTATTTTCTCCAAACTCCTCTTCCATGCATTTCCAAGCAGCATCTTCTCATGATTACAGTTGCTTTCAGAGATGAGCTCATGCTAAGATACCCAATGAAGAACCCAGTTCAGAATTTTCTTTTTTTTTTTTTGAGACAGGGGTCTTGTTCTGTCACCCAGACTGGAGTACAGTGGCATGAACATGGCTCACTGCAGCCTTGACCTCCCTGGCTCAAGCACTTCTGCCTTCCCTCCTGAGCAGCTGGGACTACAGGCATGCACCACCATGCCTGGCTAATTTTTAAACATTTTGTAGAGATAGGGTCTCACTATGTTGCTCAGGCTGGTCTTGAACTCCTGGACTCAAGCAGTTCTCCCACCTCAGCTTCCCAAAGTGCTACGACTGACTATAAGCGTGAGCCACCATGTCCAGCCTAGAATTTTCAAATTAAAGCTAAACCTCCAGCGTGTTTCAGTAGAATGGCCTCAATGCACTATTCCCCAGCAAAGGCTTCAGTTAAAGGTGCGGGGTGACGTCGACTGACCTGTGTGTTAGCCATCAGTTGCTGCCTAACAGATTATCTGCAACTCTACGGGCTAAAATTTACCACAGGGATGTATGACCTCACTATTTCTGTGGGTCTTGAGTCCAGCATAGCTTCTGGGTTGCACTGGCTCAGGTCTGTCCTGAGGTTGCAGTTAGGATACTGACTGCGCTGTCTCACCTGAGGGCTCAGCTGGGACTGGAGAACTGGGCTCCTGGAGGCTCCGTCATACACCTGCTGAGTTCTGCTGCTGTGGGTGAGAGGCTGGTTCCTGGCCTCATGGTTCTTTCTGTGGGGCTTCTCGTGCATCTCACAGCATAGCAGCTGGCTCCCTGCAGAGAGGGAGGGAGGAGGAGGAAGCCGCAGCGCCTTGCAGGCCGGGTCTCAGAGGTCTCCCTGTCCCCTCCACCTGGTTCTGTTTGTTGGACAAGTCACTAAGTCCAACCCACATGCCAGGGATGGGAGTGAGGCGGCCTTTTGAGGAGTGCTCAGGAATGCGTGGCCGCATCTAAACTGCCACACTGTGGCCAGTCAACTGGGTCTGTTCCACTTCAGGATGCACAGGCCTCTCCTGGCCCTGCAGGACAGGCTCACCTGCCTCTACCCCAGGCCGTCCTGGTGTTTGTGAACTGCACTTCACCCTGCCAGCATGCGGCTTGTACTGGGAGGCCCATGGGCTCCGGGAGGACTTCCCTTCAACTGCCAGGCACCTTGAAACTGCCCAGCAGCCAAACCTCGGAGCTGTGGAAGCTCCTGGATGTTCAAAGACCCACTTAATATTTAATAGTCAGTGCAGCATTAATTTCATTCCTCCCCAATCCCACATATCGAAACCTTTCACAGTTTAGTACAGGGATGATGGTGAAAGAGAAACCACAGGGAAAATCCAAGGCAGTGGGATTGTTTAGTTTCTGGTTGCTTCTCCTTTTATTTGTAATTAATATCCATTCAGCATTTTTAAAGCTTACAAAATGCTTCAAGCACATTCTCATGGGAGTTCTGTGATTTGTAAAAGAGGCATGTGAAAAAATTGGAAGCTAAGGAAATAGGAATTCAGAGAAGGTACACTGAAAGTCAGCCTGAACTTGAACCCACGCCTTCTGGCACCGAACATCCCTGTTCTCGTCACTGCAGCACTTTGCTCTGTGTGTGGAAAGCGTGAAGGGCCCCTGCAAATGGGCATGATGCTGCCTCCTCCACAGGCTTATTTTTGTGAAATCAAACAGAATACTGTTTGTGCTTAAAAACCATCCTGCGCCCCCATCTGTAAACTACATCGTCCCTGGTACTTCCCAGCAGGCGCTAAGCACCGCCCACACTGCCGGCGCCTGACCAGACAGCTCCACTGAGCTCCTGACCCAGCTTCAACCGCCGGAAGCAGCTCCCAGGGAATGTGCAGAAAGGTGCCTCCAACACCCGGCCCTTTCTGCCCCTTGGCCCCTGTGGTCACTCTCCCCTCCACAGTCCTGCCCCCGCAGTTGGCCTTACTGCCCTGCGCATCTTCCTGAAGCACCTGCACTGTTGCCTCATCTCCGTCCTCTACCTCCTACGCCCTCGCCTGGGCCCTCAGTGGCTTCCAGCAGGGAGGGTGTGGGTGCAGTGATTCGGCACAAGTGCTTCAAATCATGCCCCTACTCCTCACAGCCTCTTCTCAAACGAACCGGGTGTGGCGTGCTGGGCCTTTATTCTTCTGGGACGCAAACACAGGACTGCCGATTGGTGTCTCACATAGACCCTGGAGTCTGGTCCTTTCGTCTGGGGCAAAAGGAACCAAGGAGGAAATTCCAGCCGCACCACATTTGCAGACGACACACTGTCGGGCTTTTTTTGCAATAACTGCATTTCCTAAGTAATTCAGGCTTTGGATTGGGAACGTGTCTGTCACTTTCCTTTATAGAAATAACCTTTTGTAAATCAATGTACTGTTACTTTATAAAGCCAGACAACTGTCTCTAGATAGACAGCAATAAAAGCTACCGACTGTGAACTGCTGTTTCTGTTCTGTTCACTCATGGATGCTCTTCTGCATCACACTGGGACCTATTAATTGACATTAAATGACACACCCTACAAATGAAACAATAGTCACCAAGGGTCAGAGGGTCGTGTCTGATGTGCCTATGCTCGTGTCAACAATAGGTGCCGTCTCCAGCTGTCCCTTTCTCGGGCTGAAGCACCTCGGTGACCCAGATCCCTGCAGGCACTTGGCATCGTTCTGTGCGTCCCTCTGCCCCAGCCAGGAGAGTGCTTTTTGCAGAGGGAGGGGTGTAGCCTGCCTGGTGTCTCCGTGTCCTACCCGTGTGCGCCTTCCCAGCTGGGTGGGTGGGTCTGGAGGGGTGTAGCCTGTCTGATGTCTCCATCTCCTACCCCTGCGCCTTCCCAACTGGGTAGGTGGGTCTGGGCTGAAGCAGCTGCTGCAGGTGGAGCGCCCGTCACTCACGTACTCTGCTTTTGATGCCTCTACTACAATGGAGCTTCTGTTTCTGCCTGCATTTATGCATCACTGGGGTGGGAAACTCTTTTTCCTTCTTTCTAGACCTTTCTCTTCCTGCTGCCCTTCTGAAAGACCTCATTCCCCCTTCTCCCCTCATTAGCCATGACAGTCCACAGGGAGCGTCGGCCCCAGCGCAGCTTGTGCTGAGACCACCATGGCCCTGTGGTGCAGGTCTTCTCTCAGGCCTTGCACGCTCACTACAGAGTCCTGGGGCGTTTCTGCAGAGTTTTCTTCTCCACTCAGCATGTAGAGAGATCACCCATGGCATGGAGAGATTGCCCAGGCCCACAGAGACCTCGCCGCGTGGAGGGTTTGCCCAGGCCCGTAAAGCCCCCACCACGTGGAGAGGTCACCCAGGCCCGTAGAGCCCCCACAGTGTGGGGAGGCACAGAACAAGCGCAGGAGTCCACTGGCCTGGTGCATCACACCCCGGGGACCACCAGTGGGCCTGTTCAAGGCTCCACTGACCAGGGTGCTGCCAGATCTGGCTCGAGCAGTGGCTTTGCCTCTGTGATGGGTATGCCGCTCCTGTGTTCCCTCTACGCTAGCCTGAGGAAGTCAATGTCCTTTTTTTTAGAAATTTTAATTTTTGTGGATACATAGTAGGTGTTTATGGGTTATAGGAGATATTTTGATACAGGCAGGCAATGCGTAATAATCACATCGGGTAAATGGAGTATCCATCCCCTCAAGCATTGATCCTTTGTGTTGCAACAAACCAATTATACTCCCTCAGTTATTTTTTTAATGTACACTATAGTCACCCTTGTACTAGCAAATACTAGGTTTTATTCATTCTAATTTTTTTTTGTACCCGTTACCATCCCCACTCCATCCCCCACTACTGTTCCCAGCCTCTGGTAACCATCCTCCTGCTCTCCATCTCCATGAGTTCAGCTGTTTAATGTTTAGCTCCCACAGATAAGTGAGAACATACAATGTTTGTCTTTCTGTGCCTGGCATATGTCACTTACACAGTGACCTCCAGTTCCATCCATGCTGTTGCAAGTGACAGGATCCCATTCTTTTTTATGGCCGAATTGTACTCCATTGTGTATACGTAGCAAGTCCTTTCTCCCCTCGTCTGCTGATGGACACTTAGGCTGCTTCCACGTCTTGGCTGTTGTGGACAGTGCTGCAGCGCGCACAGCTGTGCAGAGATCTCTGATAGACTGATTTCCTTTCTTTTCTTTGGGTGTGTATCTAGGCGTGCATTGCTGGGTTGTATGGTAGCTTTATTTTTTGGTTTTTTGTAGAAACCTCGAACTGTTCTCCGTAGTGGTTGCAGTGATTTGCATTCCCACCAACCGTGGACAAGGGGTGAGGGAAGTTAATTTCATAGGAACACCAAGCCTTTCCTTTTTGTCAGTTTCTGTTCTTATGATCATTCCTTAGAAGACAGATTCCCTGAAGAATGTCGTTTTACCTAGTTTAAACTGGCTAGAGTCTTTTCAAGATTACCATTTTGAACCCCACGTTGTCCTCTGAGTCATCGAGGTAGCCCAAGATAACGGTTAAGAGGAAAAATTCTTTGTGTTGACAGCAAGCTGTTCTCCAGTTTGTGTTAAGTAATGGCCCCTGCAGGTGAGGAGAGGCCGCTTTCGTCCTCAGCATGTGTAGACCAGGGAGTCCGACAAACAGAAATCCTCACCTCCTGGGGTGGGTCATGTGGGGAGTGTTAACTGGCAAGATGATCTAAATTCTCTACCCAGATCACAGCAGCAACAGCAGCTTTGCTTTCAGAGAAAACAAAACACAAAAGAAGTGCCCAAAAGTTACAAACCAAGCAATAAAAACTGTGGAAAGTGACCTGTTGCACAAAACGTATTTGGTACATTAAAAAGGCCACTAGCACAGTGCCCTGTGGGAATGAGACTGACATTTTCACAGAAGGTCATCACCACTCTCATGTGACATACTTGATGCTTTTTTTTAAAGACAGGGTCTCACTCTGTCACCCAGGCTGGAGTGCAGTGGTGCAATCACTGGTCACTGTGGCCTTGAAGCCTTGACCTCCCAGGCTCAAGTGATCCTCCCACCTCAGCCTCCCAGGTAGCTGGAACCACAGGTGCACACCACCATGCCCAGCTAATTTTTTGTATTTTTGTAGAGGTGGGGTTTTGCCATGTTGCCCAAGCTGGTCTCAAGTGATCCGCCTGCCTCGGCCTCCCAAAGTGTTGGGATTACAGGTTTGAGCCATCACTCAATCCCAAAAGTGTTGGGATTACAGGTTTGAGCCATCACTCAGTCCCAAAAGTGTTGGGATTACAGGGTTGATGCTTTTCTTAAAAAACATATTCCCTATGTATGATGTCTGCAGATACTTCAAGAACATCATAAACACCACTTTCACCATCAGCTGGGAGCAGAGTCCCTGCCTGTTCATTGTCACGCCAGCCATAGGGACTGGTGATGTTTACAGTGTGTCCCTGTGGGTGAACTGGGTAAGGAAAAGACGGTGCCCATACACCGTGGAATACTACGCAGTCATAAAAAAAGAACCAAATCATGTCCTTTGTAGCAATGTGGATGCAGCTGGAGGCCATTATCCTAAGTGAATTAACACAGAAACAGAAAACCAAATAGTGAATGTTTTCACTTATAAGTAGGAGCTAAACATTGAATTCACATGGACTTACAGAAGCAAAAAATAGGCACCAGGGACCACCAGTTGGGGGAGGGTGGGATGGGAGGAAGGGCTGAAAAACAATCTGTTGGGTCCCACACTGACTACCTGGGTGATGGCTTCCATCATACCCCAACCTCAGCATCACCCAGTATGCCCAGGTAACCTGCACACGCACCGTGCGCCTGAATCTAAAATGAAGTTGCAATTTAAAATAAAATATCAAATGTTTTAATATTTTTTAAAAATATGTGTGAACATCCCTTGACAAATTGTTTTCATCCAGAGAAATTTGCTGTACTGAGAATATATTATAACAAAGTCTCAGACAAACATTGGTTCCCATGATTTTGTCCTTCTCATTTGGAATGATTGCAGATCCTGGCCAATCTGGAGCAAGGCTTCGCAGAAGACGGGGCCATGAGCGGCGTGACTCAGGAGGGCAGACAAGGTGGGTCGGCCGGCCTTTGCTGACTAGATGCTTCTCGGACGTCACTGAGAGACTGAGTCCAAAGCCTCTTGCTTCCTCTTGTTCTCCTTTCCTTTTCGTGGTCAGCACGGCACACATCCATTCATGCATTTGCCACTCACTCCTTTCTTGGGGAAGCCAGGCACATCACTGGGTGATGCTGTGGGTGCACCGTGCAGCCTCAGACCCGAACCCTGCACAAGGGGAGAACACGCCTTCACCACAAAAGCACACGGCCCGGAACCTGGCACGCCGAGTGGTGGTCTGAGTGGGTGTGAGGAAGGAGCCCAGCCCAGCTGCGGGGGCCCAGAGAGGCCTCCGCGTCAGGGACAGAGGCTCGGGAGGGTGCTTCAGAAGGAGCAGGAGAGGAAGATGGGCGCTGCCCAGAGCCTGGGGGCAGGATGAGGGGGCTGGGCGGTTTCCCTGAAGCAGTGGAAAACCCCTGGGGTACTGGGTGGGTTGACAGCCGATCCGCACAGTGAGGCCATGACAGGAGCCGATCCGCACAGTGAGGCCATGACATGAGCCGATCCGCACAGTGAGGCCATGCCGGCTGCGTCTTGGGGAGTGCGTTAGCCAGGAGCCAGCTTCCGATAATGCTTGGAAACCCAGCGTGAGTGCTCCCTCCCGGGCAGCCCCACCGAGCCTCACTCCCTCACTGATTATGGCAGCGTCTCCCCACAGGCCTGGTTGCCTGGTCATCTCCTCCTTCCCATAGCTTCTGTCCTACTTGGTGTGCAGCCCAAGTCGAGACCGAGTGGTCTCTGTTTCTGCAGGTGTGCTGGGGTTTCTGGGGAGCTGCTGGCTGGTGTGAGCTGAACATGTGTGAGGTGTGTGTGTGGTGGGTGGACGTTGAATGTGCATGTTGTGGCATGTGGTGTGGGTGTGGTGTGTGCTTGTGTGTGCACTTGTGCGCTCTCTTTTCAGTAATTTAATTGAAAGTAGAGTAACAAGGTCTGAAGGAGAGACGTTGCCATCTGCTCCTGGATGTCCCATCCAGCATTCTTGGCACCCAGTCATGTTACCCCTTGTGGGGCTCCCGCTTTGGTGGGAATGAGCATGTAGTTATCAGAGAGCAGAAGGCTGTTCCTGGAAATCTAACAAAAGGTTACACCATGAGCATTTGTAAGGAGGGTAGGGGAGGATTTAGAGCAGGAAAGGAAACTGCAAAGATCATCAGAATAAATATGCAATTCATTGAGATAATCCATATTTTACCTCCATTAAGAGAAGATATTCAGAATTTCTTTTCACAAAAATAATGGTACAAGGGGAATATAAGCAGCTAATGTGTTTTTAATTGCTGAAAGGCAAAGAGAGTTAAGTTTTTAATTCTAGCAATTAAGTTTCTGTGTGTTCTCCTGAAGCACACCGTGAATACACATCATTTCTAGGTGATTGTTATCTCACTGTGGACAGTTGGTGCCAGCTGTGGGAGGAAGGTCAGCTTCCGCCTCCTAAATCACAGCCTCAGAGGCGGCCGGGGACATGCGACTCCCAGTGCCCAGCAATGAGGGAGGCTGGGAGTGCTCCCAGGATGGCATCTTGGCACTTCACACTTGGGGTGTGGACTTTTGTTAGAGGAAGTGGGCACAGTACAGGCGCAAGGAGCACTGGACAGGGGGTCAGATGGAAACGTCCCTGTCCTCTCTGGACCTCAGCTTGCCTGTCGATAACATACTCATTTCAGATGAGCTCAGTCCTCAACCTGCGCCTTCCCCCAGCCAACCCAGTAATAAACAGGTGCCATTGGTCAGCCTGCTCTCCCCCAGGGCAGCTCCCAGGGGCCTTTCCAGACCCCAGCAAGTCCACAAAGCCAGTTTGGAAACTTCTAGAAGAGATGGGCCCTGAAGGTTTGAAATCAGTGGAGGGATGGCTGCTAACTAATGAATGTGCAAGGGAGACCAGGGAAGGACGGGCCAGGCTCAGGGTCGCGGTCAGCCACCGTGTGGCAGCAGGTGCTAGGGAAGGAAGCTGGCTGCAGGGGAGTGCCAAGTCCCCAGCGAAATGTGCCAGCCACTTGAGTTCTGGACCAGGGTGTGGCACTCCTTGGGGGAACTGTCATCTGCAGCAGCCCATGGCCGGGAGACAGGGGAGGCCTTGTGGCTGGGCACGGGTAGGGCCCTCTGGGCGGCCTCCCATAGGTCAACTGTGAGAGGCTGGCAGCCACCCTGGCCAGTGGCCCTCCTGGCCTTGTCGAGCTACAGACAATGTCGTCGTTTCTGTCAGCTTTGCTCCTTTTCTCAGGGTTCTGGCTTTGGAAACGGGGCTTCCGGTCAGACCGTTCGGCTTCGTGTCTGGGCTGATGCTGAGCAGCCGCCCTCCTGGTTCTCTTGATGCCGAGGGTCTCTTCCCAAAGACACCTCTGGTCCCAAAGCGAGTGCTGTATTTTCTGCCTCAGCGCAGCCTGCAGCATATTGAGCATTCCAGGCCGAAATCCAGTGGTGTTAGCAAGAGGGATCTTTTAAAGTTAAATTAGAATTCACAGGACCCAATAATTGATGGCTAGAAAGAGCCTCAAATGTATTTGTGCACTCACAGGCTGCTCTTACCTTGCAGCCTCTGTCCGGCTGTGGAGGTCACGTCTGGGCCGGGTGATGTACTCCATGGCAAACTGTCTGCTCCTGATGAAGGTACGTGGGTGGCCGAGCAGGGCCACCATGGGATCTGGAAGAGGGTATGTCAGTGGGAGCTGTGAGGGAGCCAGTGGTATAATAGATGCTGGCAGGGACAGGCCGGTGTAGCCGTGCAGAGAAGCCAGCTAAGTACTGGCTTCACAGGAAGCCCAGTGACACATTACGGGGCTATATTTACTTTCATTTCTACTGCAAGAAATTTCAACAGAATGTAGAATTTACATGATCAGATTTCACTATTGAGACGTGGGTCTAAATGATTTAATTTAAAGCATTGTTCATTTTCCCCCATTTTTCTCTGAATTCCATCCCCAGAAGGTGTCCTTTGTTCTCCCTGTCTTCATGGAGGGTGTTTTTTTCGCCTCTTGGTTTTGATTTTGTGATTGATGCTCGCAACACCTGAAGACAAGCTTCCCCACAAGACCTTCTTAGGACGTCACCCCAGAGCTCTCAGCCCCCAGGAAACAGCTTAGAAATCAGGGAGCTGAACTGAGGCTGTCATTTGTTTTTCTGTGTCTCCTGGCTCTCGCTAGCCTGCGCAGCGGTGTTTTTTGGCTCCTCTCTTTGTTTGGAATGCACCCCACGCCTGGCTCACCTCCCACACTGGGCGTCAGGGTGCCCTGTGTGGGGCTAGTGGCCCTGCAGCCAGCTGTGCATACTGAGAGCTGCTGCAGGAATCAGCTAGCAGCAGAAGCCCCTGAGCAGTGCTCATAACACCTCCTGGGCTGTTCTAAGACAGCGATCGTAACTCCTCCCACACCCATGCGGCTTTCATGTGGCCAAGGTCATTCCTGAGTTTGATTTTCAGCAAGGCAGAGCAGACAGTTTACCAGGTGGAGAACTGTGCTCACAGGCTCTGTCATGAACCCTGAAGTGGCAGCCCTGCTTGATGCACGGACCCTGCAGCATCCCTAGAGGTGACTGTGGCCCGGGGCACTGCTCCGAGCAGGCTGGGTGTGGGTGTAGATTCACAACCGTCAGCAGCTCAGGCATTCCGTCAGGAAGGTGTGCAGCACACACCCCGGCTTTAGTGCAGCCCTAGTGCCCAGCGCAGGGCCTCTGCCTTTGGGTTTCTGCAGCTGTGTCGGGCTGGACGCACAAGGAGACTCGGGGCATCCTGTTCATCCTCTGTAGCAAGCAACCGTGACGCAGCCTCACACTGCTGCAAAAGCCTCCGCGTCCTCCTTAAAAATAAGGGCATAGATCTGAGATCTCTGAAATTCCTCCCAGCTCTGACATTCACACAGCTCTCTCCTCTCCTTCAGCACACTGGATAAAGGAAATTATGGTTTTTAAGTTCTGTGGTTTTGCTTGGAGCACGTTTTTCTTCCGTAGCCACCCGAGATATTCCCACTGAGGTCAGGTGCCCGCACGGTCACTTTGTTCTGGTCCTCACCCTCCTCCCACCCACCCCCTTCCCTTCTCCAGCCCCCTCTGGCTTCTGCAGCAGGGCTTGCCCACCTCCAAGTGGGAGTGAAAAGTAGGCCCTCCCGCTCCCCTGCCCTGGGCCTCCGTGCTGGAAGGCGGGAGGTGGCCTCTTCACCACCCAAGGCTGGGCCAGCAACCAGGTGACCCCGAAGCACCCGGCCTGACCCCTCTACCCCCCAAAATAGGCCATTCTCCCAGTGCTGCCTGTGGCCAGCCCTGACACCCCACCTGGCAGTCTGGGCGGTCCACAGTAGGCCTCCACCCGCTGAGAGTACTATCGGCTTCACCTGAAAGTCACCAGCTTGCTGGAACATTCTTATGCAAAGACATGAAGAACCAATTATAAATTCACAGGACTGGTGTTTCACTAATCATGGGGCTAAAACTCCCCAGGGAGGAAAGTTCCCTGTTCCCCTGGCAGGCTTTTATTTGCATTTTAAGACACATTAATATAAAAAGATGGAGTGGGCTTTTCTTTGTTGCCCTGTAGTAGTAACACCACCACCAGGCTCCAAATGGGAGTCTTCCTCCTGTATTGCTGGGACTCAGTACAGAACATATTATTGCATTTCAAAAATACTTTTACAATGGACGTGATTTAATTTGAAAGTTCAGCTTAAGCTTTCATTTTCCTGAGTTAAAAAAAGGAGTAAAAAAATGTTGCAATTAAAGCCAATCCAAGCATATGCACTCTCTTGCCATCTAGTGAGCATACAGGGTATTGCAACAGTGTGTGGTCTTAATAATAAGGGGGTATCCTGTTAATTAAATTCTGTGTATGGGCTAACAATGAGTTATTTAATCAGCCATTTAATTATCTTGAATAACATTTTTATTACAGTGAAATAAATATCAATTTAACTTCTTAACAATGAAATGTATTCATATGTTTTAGCCCTGGATACATCTGCATGGTATGCTATAATGCACAGTGGCACGTATTATAAAGCATTGAAAACGTCACTATCTTCACTTTTTAAATACTGCTTCCTCTCCTTAGGCCTCACCGTAGCCTGAGGGCACCTGCACTGGCAGACCATATGGATGCAGGTGCCTGCCACCTTAGGTGGCCTGGGCCCCCCCTCCCCCGGTGCCCCTGGGAGTCTACTTCCCTCCTGGTGTCCCCACAGCTCGCCAGTCTGCACATCACCACCTGCCATGGCTCCGCGCATGATAGAAAGGAGCAGGCAGCTGCATCAGCTACCTTCCGTCTTGCTGGAATTAGACTGCACAAGTCCTTTCTGGTTGCAGAACAGTTGTAAATCTAGTTTCACAGCCAGTAAACCAAGTGTGGCTGCTGAGAAGAAATGGTGAAGATTGAGCTAAAATAGGCTTGTCCCTGGAAGCAAGTCGTTCATGTCCTTCACAAAGCCAAATCTACGTGATCTGGGGAGTAGGTTAAGCTCTCTCTAAAGAGCTGCTTTTGGCCATTTTCCCTGATGGGAAAAGCCGGTGGGTGCAGCCCCTGTTGGAAGGCAGGGCTGCTCCCCTAAACTTGTCCGATCAGGACCAGCACAGGATGTGCAGGCCCCGCATCTGCATCAAGGGTGCCATGTCCATCCCAGCTGCAACCTCAGCCACCCCGAGTGCCCCCATGCCAGGTCACAAAGCCCTCCTCTGTGTGAGGGAACTCACACATGCTCTCACGCTCACACACTCACACACACGCACGCACACACGCTCACACACACGCACGTTCACACACGCTCACACGCTCTCATGCTCATACATGCACGTTCACACACGCTCACACTCGCACAACTAGACGGCAGAGACAGCAGGAAGGCGTGGGAAAGGAGACTGAGGCATGTGCTGTCTGGCTCCTCATGGGCGTCAGGCCTGGAATAAAATGAGTTTTAATGAGCTGTACTCGAAGGTACTAGACTGGAGAGAGTCTTTTTGTTTTTTGGGGTTTTTTTTCCTTCCTACCAAACTGGAATTGTACTTGTCTTTCTTTGTAACATTCCAATTAGCAAGTTAGTAACTCTAGTCCCAGTTTGGAGGAAATGGAACATGTAGAAGAATAAATAAAAGTACCTTCTGGGATTTTACGATGAATAAGAAAGAAGGAAAACACCATTGGTGGCCATCGTTCCTGCTGACCGTGTGCTTATAGCTAAGTGCTCGAATGCAGGGGAGTATTTAGTGCAGGGCCTGCTGCACAGAGCTTGCTCAGTAAATGTGGCGATCACTGTCATACTAGAGAGAGCCCGGGTTTGTTGGGGACTTGAGACAAGCTACCACTGTGTCCCACATGACTTTGGCAAGACCTTCCTGCACTGAGGCTGCTTTGCTCACACCTGGAAAGGGGGACTCGGTCCACTCAGCATCCATCAAGTGCCTGCGATGGGCCAGCATGAGCGGGCAGATGGACAGTGAGACAGTGCTGCCAGGCCTTGTCCTTGAGGAGGGGCCATGGGCCAGACCACCACAGACAGAGCAGAGCGATGAGGGATCCAGCAAAGGCTCTTGGCAGAAAGCAGATGCCCTGAGCACGGCAGCTGGCACAGCGCTCCTAAATGTCCCCCCGTAGCTGTCTCCGAAACGGGAGGGTCTCACGCGTGCCACAGAGAGCAGACGACATTCACGCATTCTGCTCTGCAAGGGTGGCCCCCGTTGCCATCCTCAGCCTCGGCAAAGTTGTTTTGTGGGTTTTCTCTACATTTAAAGATTTGACCTTAGTTTCTAGCATAGAAAAGTTTAACAGACACTTTAAAAATTTGGCTTATGTATTTGGAGGATGGAGATGAGACAGCGTTCGCCTATTCACATAGTAACTGTCAGGAAAGAGAGGTGCGGTCCAAGTGAAATATGAATTGCTGTTGAGAAGATGGAAGCAGGAAACAGACCCTCAGGCTCAACTAAACCCCAACAGCCCCTGATGACAGGCAGGACCCCGCCTGCGCGATGCACACAGCTCAGAATCCCAGCCTGACTGCAGTTGGGAGAGCAGCCGCCCCCTCACAGCCGAGCACCACGTGCTGGTTTCCAGTTCCCCGCCAGCGCGTGTGTCAGGGTGTCCTCTCTCCACACCGCGTCTGTATACGCTTGTGCTCTTCTACACGTGTGAAACCCGCAGTGCTTTTCTCAGCTCTGAGGTACGCTGGGTTTTTCTTCCCACAGGATTATGTGCTTGCTGTGGAGGCATACCATTCGGTTATCAAGTATTACCCAGAGCAAGAGCCCCAGCTGCTGGGCGGTATCGGCCGGATTTCCCTGCAGGTACGTGGCACGCTCAGATGTGAGCCCGAAGGAACAGGCAAAGGGCCTTATGATAGGAGTTCTTTGCTTGGATGTGCGACTGTTGGCTTTTAATCATTTTAATATAAGAAAGACTGCAGAAAATATTCCAATGCCAATGTGTGTGACCATGAAAAGGGGGGGGTGCTTTCCAGGGGTTCTGGTTGGACTATGGGAGGCCCTACTGGCTTTTGTGCCTGTTGCTAAAGGTGGACCCACAGAAAGTGTCATCGCAGCCGCACTGAAACAAGCTACTCTAGATACTGTCCTGCTGCAGTTACAAAAGCGCTGACTGAACCGTGAGGAATCTTAGTTCAGCTTAGCCCATAATAGTCACTTGCTGATATTTTGCCTGAAGAACCTTTGAATCATTTTTGCTGGACAAAGTCCAGACTGAACAGTGGTCTCAATAATGCACAAAGCTGGGACAGGACCCCCTTTGCTAAGAATGTCCTTGAAGCTGGAATGCATTTTCCTGGGATATCTGGTGACAGGGAGGTCACGGGAAGAGATGAGTCCCACCCACATCCCTGTCAATCCTTCACCCTTGCAGGCTGAGCACAGGGCAGCTTCCGCCCCTTCCACCCTCAGTCTTCTGAGGTCACGTCCCAAACCTGGGCCCAGGAAAGGAGTCACAAGCAAGGGACCGCAGAGGAAGGAGAAGCAGCACAGACCTTCCACAGGCACCCACTCACCGTGAGCCAGGCCCTGTGCTGAGCATTTCACCTCACGGTGTGACTAGCTTGTTTTACAGATCAGCAAACTGAGGTCTCCTGATAAAGTGAGATCCAGCGACAGGAGGCCACATAGATAACGGGGGAGCTAGAATTTGAACAGGGCCTCTGTGAACTGAGGGCCTGCACTCTCTCAGCTAACAGCTGGTCCTCTCCTCCCCCACACAGTTGCTCACAGACGCACTCACACACGTAGGAACATGTGCACACATCTCCTACACGCTGCCTGCTTGTGGAAATCCACACGGGACACCAGATAGTGTTGGAGGACAGCCCCGTCCATGGGCCCCTGTGGTGGGCCACAGCAGATGACTGTCACTGAATAATCCAGAGCAGGCACAGATGCGTGACGCGTGAGCTGCCACCATGGGCATCGGCTCCTGCCTGCCTGGGATGCTTGCAGCAACCCTCGTCGCCTGTGTGAGAAAGCTCCACGTGGCTGGGATCTCCAGGGTACCTGACCTGTATCATTGTCCCCTGGTTATCATAGTAAAATAGTACCCTGGGCCTGCTCAGATTCCTCACTACCCTGGAGACAATCTCGGAAATTTTATTTCAGAGGCATAGTATGCACGACTGGAGAAGTAGATGCTGAGTTGCTTTTGCATCTGGAAGTGCTTCTCCTTCCAGTGGGAGCCACTGGCCTGACCACAGTGAGGGCTCTGGCAGTGAGACTGGAGTCTCAGGAGGAAGGCTCAGCTTCCACAGCGTGATGTAAGCCCCGTCTGGCGCACGGAATGTGCTCAACGGGCTGTGAGGAGAGCCCTCGGCGTTCGCTGTCCTGAGGACCCAGGGAGGTGGCAGTGGCTCTGTGACTGGGCAAGAGATTTTGCCAAAGGAGAATGGAGAAAACAACGGAAGCACCTGGGCCGACTGGACTCACCGACGCCCCCCACAAGCCCTGTTCCATCTGCACCTCTTGCAAATTATTGATCAGACCTCACTCACGGGTATTTGTATTGTTGCTGAAGAGCAAAGTCTCTGAACTCTGTTTCTGTAAAGGAAATGGAGATTGCAGTACTTAGCATTTGGGATATCTCTGAAGACGTTGTGCCATGGGTGCTACAGAACTTCTCAGACAGCCTCGCGCGACGGACCGCTGCATTGCCATCTGCGCACACAGAAAACCCAGCCCCTGGAAGTTCCTGCTTCGGCAGGTCAGTGCGTTGTCTGAAGATGCTGGATCTCGGAAGAAGGGTGAAGCAGGCAGGTTTTGCCCTAGAAGAACATAGCCATTTGTGGGAGTCGAGGCCCAAGAGCGCCGTTGCGATCAGCAAGAACGACCACATGTCAGCCCAGTGGGTGCCCGAGCACACAGCAGACCCCCACCCATTCTGAAACCCTCCTGGGTGCACCGCCTGTGTCGCCAGCCCTCTCCTGTGCTGGGGCTTGTGCCTCCTCATCTCTGCTGGGTTCAGCAGAGGGCTGCAGGGGCGGGACCCTGTGTGTACATGTGGTGCTGAGCTGCCAGAGATCTCAGCACGTCCCTCGTGCCCCATCCTGTGTGCAGCTGCCATTAGCCTTCCTGGAGTACACTCCACCCTGCCGTCTCTGGTCAGAGCTCCTGCTGGGGCCCTGTGGCCTGTCCGCTGAGCCCACACTTAAAGTTCCCATTCAGAGCCCTAGCTAACGTTTTCTAGCCCAGTGTTCTTCGCCTCGTGTCCTTAGTCCCACCAGACGGTTGATTTGCTGCTGCCCAGACGGGGCCACCCTTGCTGCTTTTACCTCTCGTGGGCTGTTCCTGCTGCTCAGAACTCCCTTTGCTTTCTGCCTGTGCAAACCCTGTTCATTCTTGAGAGTTCACTGGAAGGACTTCTCTAAAGTCACCCCAGCTCTCTCAGCAAACTCTCCCTTCCCTCTTCCCCAAGGCATCTACGGGGATAAAAGCACAGGGCTCAGGAGCTGGGGTTTGGAACAAGACAGACCCGACCCCGGCTCAGCGGCTCAGGCTGGCGTAGACAGACCCGACCCCGGCTCAACGGCTCAGGCTGGCGTAGCTCTGACGTGGCTGTGACATGGCTCTGAGCAGGCTGTTTCACCTTCATGGTGTCGGTCCCCCCCAACAACCGCCTGCGGTACACAGTTGTCATCGTCGCGTGTAGATGAGGAAGTTTATCCATGTGAAATCCTCTGTGTCCTGCCTGGGACGTGCCAGGAGCACTGTAAGTGTGACTTGCTGTCTTTCGTATGTCTTGAGGATGGGGTGTGTTTGTTCCGTTTCCTCACAGATCCAAGTGTAAGCGCGGCATTCCCAGATCACGGCAAAAGTGCATGTGCTCAGCATTGCCCTTGGAAACCCCACTCCCACAGCGGGGCATCCACCCTGTAGAGTGACTCCAGGGCACACATGGGCACGAGGCCCTCCAGGCTGGGCAGTAGGAAGGGGCAAAAGCAGTGTCCCCACGCATGCATCCGGACACTCATACCCCACGCGCCAGCCTCAGAGCTCCTGCCAGTGCACCCTACTCACCCCCAACGCTGCATCTCAGCACAGGATGGAAGATGCCACGTGGGGCAGATCATGGCGATGTGAGGTCAGCAGTGCAGGACAGGATGGGGTTGAACTGGGACTCGAGTCCAGCAGAAACTCCTGAACTAACTGTAGACAGAGTTGACTCCACTCTGTTTTAAGGAGTAAGAACTCAAATTGAGTGACCACGTAAAAGCCAGCGCAGGCTCTGTTCCGAAGGGACGCGCACTGAGTGAGCACTTGACACTCAAACGTGTTCAGCCGTGGTTCGATTCTTGGAGGAACAGCCCTCAGAGAATCACTTTCAAGAAAGCACGTGTGTTTTCCAACTCCCGCAGTGCTGTTCTCCCTGAAGCACCTCATCAGTACCTGTATCTTAATTAGACGGTCTCGAAACTGGCTGTGTGCGAGCCATTCTGAAATGAGTTGGTGCCACTGTACAGAAGCAAGTAGCACATATACTCTCAGCGCCTGTGTGCTGTGCTGTCAGGATATCAGGGGGACAGTTCATAAGAAACGTGTATATTAGTAACCGTCCCTGAAATGATAAAATAATACTGAAGGTGCTTAGAAAGTACAGGACGAGGTTTTGGTCGCAGTCCGTGGAATCCATAGTGGCTGATAGAAGCAGAAAGTTGATTCAGACAGTAGTACAGGGAATCTTCACAAGGGCCCAGAGACAGGCCCTTCTAGGGCCAGGAAGCCAGGATGCCCCAGCACGTCGCACAGGCCCCCCAGGAAGAACAGCACTGCCAGCTCTTCCTGGCCTCTCAGAGTCTTGTCCCCACCCTGAAGACCCAGGTCCCCAGGTCCCCTACACGGCCTCCTTCCACTTCCTCAGGCACCGTCGTCTTACGTGCATGCATCTCTCTGGGGGCCCAGGCCGCGGGGGCGCCCCTCCTGCAAGAGTAGGAATGTAGGCCTCCTGGTTCCTCCTTGAAAGGACCCCTAACAGGTGGGAAATGGGCAGAATCGGGGAAGGCAGCCAGCAGCAACCATGAGCGTCCCTTACAAATCATGTAGCATCTGAAGTCATATAACACAAAGCTAATCACGCATGGAATAAGACTGATTTGGTTTCCCTGAGATTAAAGTTTCTACTCTATGTGCATGGAAATACAAGGCTCGGTATTTTCTGCAATCCTGAATGCTATCTCCAGACCAAGGAGGATTTGTGTTTCATCAGCACTGAAGGTTGGAGATGAGGTGTGCATCGCGTTGATGCTGGGTCTCGGGGAGAAAGCTAGGAAAGGTCCCCAGCAGGTAGGGAAACGCTTGGCAAAGCACGAAGGCAGAGGGACCCACGTAGCTGGGCCCACTCTGCTCATTCCCTGGCACTGCTCGGAGAACTGTGGTTTTCCAGATCAGCCCTAGCAAGGAGGGAGCACAGGCAGAGCCGCTCCGTGGGGAAGGCAGATGTCAAGCTCCTAAGAACGACCTATTCCACAAGGAAGCTGACGTGCCCTCCCCAGGACGCGAGCCAAAAGGCCATTCTTCCAGGGCAGCGTCCCAGGGCGCTGCTTTGTGTGGTTGGCAACCCCGGCAGATGATGGCCTGCTCTGCGTGCCGTCCCCGCTGTTCCTGCTGGGCTGTCTGCAGTGTGTCCTGATCACCCTCTCAGCTGGCAGTGCACACTGCAGTGTGAATCTTCCCATGGAAAGCAGACCAATCCCGCCTCCACCAGTGCCGTCGCCAAATCAGTAACAGCAACCTCAAACGTTTCTGAATGTTTAGGTCATGTAATACTTGGCAAAAGAGTGGGCTGAACACCTCCGCCCTCAGCTTTCTGTTCTGTGTGTGCGTGAGTGTGTATAGCAGAGTCTAAGAAAGACATGTACAGCCACTTTTCTTTTCTGAGTTTGGGAAAATTTAAACAAGAGCACTGAAAAGCAACCACCAATCGAAAGGGAAGTATTTTCCATTTTCGTTCTAAAGAGTGGAAATAGAAAAAAATGATTTTACTAAAACAAAATATGCAGACACCTTTGGGAAAACGTGCTGTAAAGGAAGCATGCTAACTCCAGAGATGACCCAGCCGGACAGAGGTGAAAGGGGTGGACGGACAGCAAGGTTCTAGATGATTCCACACAGTTGGGCTGAGACCACTGACACTGCACCTCCTCTTTGTGTTTAAAATTTTGTGTTGAATGTAGGTGCCTCTAAAATATGCAAGCTAAAAATAGGAAACTCACTCACCACACCAGCAGCTGCCATTTCACACGAGAAGATACACTGGCGAATACAAGGATGGCACAGATGCCCTCACTTTGTGTTAGGGCCCCGAGGAGCAGACTTTCTATTTTAATATTTCAAAACATATTCTACTTTTGAATAGCAATCCTTGCTCTTTCCAAGAAGTTCAGAGCATAATTCCGGGCACTGAGCAAAGGGTCACCTATTCAGTTTGTGTGCTGTTCACATTACAGCTGGAAACCCTGGCTCCAATGACAGAATCGTACTTGGGATTTAATGCCTGCATATAGGGGAGGATCCATCTCTCACCTCGGCCTCATCCTGCAGGCGGGACTGTCATAGCCACGTTCCCTGCCAGCTGTCAGCGCGCCCTCCAGCCAGGTGACAGCCGTGTTTAAAACTCACATGCCTGCTCTGAGCATTTCCACCGTCCCTTCATCTTCATCACACAGAGCCTCCTGTAGAGCACTGGGACCTCCACACGAAAAGAAGGCTGGGGTTAGGAGAAGAGAGAGTGGGGCCCATGGGAATTTCCACTTCTGAAAGAAATCTGTGTTGTAAGCGAGATTGGAGACACTTGTATTCCAGAGGAGTTTCTCACATAATCGAAATTAAGGAAGGGCAGAAGCAATCGATCTTCAAACAGAAGAAGCGTTATATTCATACTTCTTAAAATTACTTCACTGCAACTTAGATTCCACCTCCTCAGACTCTCTTGACTTGGGTCTTAGAGGCTCCTCACTGGGACTTGGGACTCAGAGGGCCCTCACTGGGACTGGGAAGGTTAGCTGTGGTGCACAGGTGCAAGTCCAGCAGCGGAGCACAGATGAGGGGCCTGTGCTTGGCATTGGGGCAGCTGAGCGCAGGGTGGTTCTGCAGTGTCTGTGGCGAGTCCCAGGCCTCGGTGTCCTGGACCAAAGGTCAGAGCCCAAAGTGATCAGGCAGGAGAAAGCCTAAGCCGCTGCAGGAGTGGTGGGAAGTCTGGGATAAACCAGCTGCCCCAGGCAGGATGAAGGGGGATGGGATGCAGGACCACTCAATGCTATGGCTGAGAGGACCTCAGCAAGAACCAAGGTCACCTCTGACTGAGTTCCCAGAGGACAGGGACCTAGGGCAGGGTGGGGAGACGCTGAGGTGGAAGAAGGAAAGGAAGGGAGGCACTGTTAAGCTGAGAAAGACTTGAGCATGTTTTACAGAGGGGCATGACCCCAGGCTCCAGGAGGGACGCGGGCACCTTGACCGTCTCAACCAGGAGGGTAGTTTGACACACACAGCCACGTACCAGAATCCCTCAGGTTGTACAGTCTGAAGACATGCAGGTTCCTGTACATCAGCCATAGCTCAACAGAGACATTCAAACAGAAAAAGAAGAGACTCACTTCTGGCTGCCACCCTGAGCCGTGGAGTGTGCTGGCTACGGTCAGGGAAAGAGTGGGGAGAGCGTCCCCCAGCCCCTGCCACCCTGTCAGGCCTCATCATCCTGATGTGACACTAAAGTGCAAGGAAAAAGGAAATGCAGGTAAAGGAGATTTCACCAAAACTAAAAACTGTTGTGCTTTAAAGGATACCATAAAGAAAAAGTAAAAAGACTACCTACAGAACGGGAGAAATTATTTGCAAATCCTGTATCTGACAAGAGACTTACATCCAGAATCTATAAAGAGCTCTTACAGCTGCTAAAGAAAAAAACAGTGCATGGCCCTAGCATGCAGAGGGGGAAGAGACTGGACTCAACTCCGACTTCACGGAGGACAGGCGGGAACTGACAACCAGGGTCAGGGTTAGGGTCAGTGGATGGAAAATTACCCAGAGGAAGCATCAAGAAGGGGTTTCTGGCCAAGCAGACTTGATAGGATCGTTGCTGACAGCTGGCCAGAGTGGTGGGATCTCCAGGTGTTAAGGGCATCAAGGGCAGGGATTTTTCTTAAACGGACTTAGCAAGATTCTTCTCACACTGGATTCTACAAGGACAGAGAAGGAAGCCAAGGTCGAGCTTGGCTAGTAGAGGAGGCTTCTGCACGGATGCAGCCTAATTTATGCATTGACAGCCTGCCTGGTTCCCAGCAGGCCCTCGGCTTCTGCAGAGAGAGCAGCTGAGGGGGGGTCAGAGGAAAGGAGAGGACCCCTGGGGCTGGCTCTGCTGTGCTCACGACGGCGGGTGGGGAAGAGGAGCTGGTGAAGGAGAACTCAAGAAAAACATGGGAGAGAAGCTAGGGTATTCTGAAACAGATCACATCTTTTATTGGTGTATGTACATTAGCCTGAGGGGATTTGCCCAGTTGGAATGCAACAGTTTTTCTGATAAGCTTTAAAATATAAGAATGTTTTATAACATAAAAATTTAGACTAAACAAGTTTTCTGTGTTGGTTTTGGGTAGGGGTTTTTTGGTGGTTTTTTTTTTGTTTGTGTGTTTTTGAGACAGGGTCTCGCTGTGTCACCCACACGAGTGCAGAGGCGCACATGCAGCTCACTGCAGCCTTGACCTCCTGGGCTCAAGCAGTCCTCCCACCTCAGCCTCCCGAGTAGCTGGGACTACAGGAATGCACCACCACACCCAGCTAAGTTTTTTGTAGAGATGGGGTCTTGCCATGTTGCCCAGGCTGGTCTCAAACTCCTGGCCTCAAGCAGTCCTCCTGCCTCTGCCTCCCAAATTGCTGGGATTATAGGCATGAGCCACTGGGCCCAGCTGAAATGAGTTTTCTGCATCAATTTCAGACCTATGTTTCCGTGACTGAAGTTGATCAGTAGTAAATATGAAAAGAACAGGGGTTTCTAGCTGACTACGGATTTGATGTCATCTAGCAACCTATGTGGCTGTTAACATAGCTGTGCTGTTTTTGGATGGTTTAAAATCATCTGATGCCCACACCACAGAGAAAAATCGTTCTCGCCTTCCTCTCCACTCAACAGCTCACAGCTATGGACTGCGGGCCAGTCCGCCTTGAGAAAGCTTTAAAATGGCCATTGTCCGTCTGTAACGGCTTCCGTGCCACCAAGGTGGTGAGGAACCCAAACCTGTGACAGAGAAGCAGGTGAAAGAGCTGAGAATGGGCGCTCTCTTCACCATCCTGAGGGCTGCCAGGTGGAGAACAGAGTGGTCAAGATGGGATCCACTGGGTTGGGACACTGTGGCCTCTCCTGCCCTGGCAGAGTCCCAGGGGTGCAGCAGCTCTGCAGGGCACTCCCTCCATGCAGTGTTCTGGGACCCAGGTTGCCCTCTCCTGTGGCCCCATCGTCTGGAACCTGTGCCCTCCAGGTTGCTGCTGGAGGGGAGGACCCCACCCAAGGCCAGAGTGGTAGGATCTCCAGGTGTTAAGGCACCAAGGGCAGGGATTTTTCTTAAACTGACTTAAGAAAAATAAGTCAGTGGGGTCCCACGGCACCCCTACCCCTCAGTGCCTGTATGAGTCGGGGCTCTCTAGAAGGACAGGACTCATAGGATAGATGAATCTATGAAGGGGAGTTTATTAGGAGAATTGTCTCCCGATCACAAGGTGAGGTCCCACAATAGCTTGTCTGCAAGCTGAGGGGCAAGGAAGCCAGCCCGAGTCTGAAAACCTCAAAAGTAGGGAAGCCAACAGTGTAGCCTTCAGTCTGTGCCCAAAGGCCTGAGATCCCCTGGCAAATCACGGGTGTAAGTCCAAGAGTCCAAAAGCTGAAGAACTTCGAGACTGATGTTCGAGAGCAGGAAGCCTCCAGCACAAGAGGAAGATGAGGCTGGAAGACTCGGCAAGTCTGCTCTTTCCAACTTCTGGCTGCGCTGCGCTGGCAGCCGATTATAGACGGTGCCCACCCAAACTGAGGGTGAGTCTGCCTCTCCCAGTCCACTGACTCAAATGTTCAACTCCTTTGGCAACACCCTCACAGACACACCTAGGAACAACACTTTGCATCCTGCAATCCATTCAAGTTGACACTCAGTATTAACCATCACAGCGCCCAGGGACGGGGGAGCCGGACCCAGTGCACGGTTCTAGTTTCTGCCACAGGAACACTAACGATGTGTTGCTCCTAAACTCAGAACCAATAGGTTGGAGCTCCAGGGGTGGCATTCCCCGGGTTTTTGTGTTTGTGAGTGATGTTGGTGTCTGGTTTGTGTGTGCACAGGTGACATCTCAAAAGGATATGGCGGCATATAGATTAGAAGCCGTCTTTCTCCCTCTCTGGAAAACGTTTGAGTAATATGGGATGATTTATTCCTTGAAGGTTTGCGTATTCACCTAAGAATTGCCTTTGCTGAGCACATGAGGTGTGCTGTGTGCTTTTCATAACTTATTAGTCTGCCTTAGTGTTGTGTGCCTGAGGATTTTTCTGTGTTTCTGGGAACAGGTTTTTTAATTTAGAGTTTTCTAGAAAGCCACCTGCTTTGTCCCTGTTTTCTCATGGATTTGCATGGAGTAAAAGACAGTGCTCTTATCATTTCAGTTTCCTTTTTCTGCCTGTAGCTGTTTCTACTTTTACATTTCTGTTGATGCTTTTCTTTTTCTGGATTAGTTTATACACTTACTATTTTTTGTTTTTTGTTGTTGTTGTTGTTGTTTGTGAGACAGGGTCTTGCTCTGTCTGCCAGGCTGGAGTGCAGTGGCACAGTTAGGATTCACTGTGGAACTCCTGGGCTCGAGAGATCCACCTGCCTTAGCCTCTCATGTAGTTGGGGACCACAGGTGCTTACGGCCACACCTGGCTCTTTTTTTTTTTTTTTTTTTTTTTTTAATAGAGATAAGGTCTCACTTTGTTGCCCAGTCTGGTCTTGAAGTCCTGAAATTAAGCGATCCTCCCACCTTGGCCTCCCAAAAGACTGGGATTACAGGTGTAAGCCATCATGCCCAGCCATGGTATTTTCTTTTTTATAGTGTCCTTTACTGATTTGTTTTCTACATATTCTGGAATACTTTTAATTGCCTTTTTATGTTTAATTTTTTCAGTTGCTCCTAACTTTTAGAAATCGGTAGAATTTTATATCCTAATATGTTAATAATTCTGAAGATGTCAACTTACTTTCTAATCATCAGGAAGATCAGTGGGTAGCAAAGAATATCCCAAGATTTCTCTGTTATCTTCTTGTAAGACATTGTTTCAGTAAAGTCCCACGCCAGCCTCAGGAGGCCTTGCGGTGCGTAGGATCAGCACGTGGTCTGGGCTTTGGGCAGGCCTGGGTGTTGACCCCACACTGTTCTGTGGTAGCTGTGTGACCTCAGAATATTGTCTCGTCTTTCCAAGCCTTACTTCTTCATCTAGAAGCGAAGCTAGTGACAGCGTCTGCATCACAGGCTGTTGCGAGGTTCAGGCAAGCTGTGTTTGAAACACTTGCCGCAGCCGCCAGCACATGTTAATCTCGGTCAGTCTTTTTTTTTTTTTTTTTTTTTGAGACGGAGTCTTGCTCTGCCACCCAGGCTGGAGTGCAGTGGCCGGATCTCAGCTCACTGCAAGCTCCGCCTCCTGGGTTTATGCCATTCTCCTGCCTCAGCCTCCCGAGTAGCTGGGACTACAGGCGCCAGCCACCTCGCCCGGCTAGCTTTTTTGTATTTTTTAGTAGAGACGGGGTTTCACCGTGTTAGCCAGGATGGTCTCGAACTCCTGACCTCGTGATCCGCCCGTCTCGGCCTCCCAAAGTGCTGGGATTACAGGCTTGAGCCACCGCGCCCGGCCAATCTTGGTCAGTCTTGATGATGAGCTGAACCATCTTCAGATCAGTATCACAGCGGTCCTGTTAGACAGGACGTTAGTTAATGCCGGAGACGCAGGCATTCAGCCGAGGGCCATATCAGGGAGCCCATGCTGCCTTTGGTTTCTTTTTGGTCAGCAAGTGGGAAGTCCATAGTAGTGGACTTCAAACCGCGTCGGACTGTGCAGACGAAGGGCAGCGAGGGACAAGCGCCGTTCCGTGTGTGGTGTGTGTGCACGCCTGTTTTCTTTGTGTTTCGTTCTGTTTTTCTTCCTCCTCATGTGGTATTTCTTTTGTGGGGTAACAGCACAGTTGTGAAGGGCCTGAGATGCTATCCTATGTGCAAGCTGTAGACTTAGCTGCCATTTTCATGGATGCTGGCGAAAAAGTGTCAGATTCTTAGGTTAGAGACAAAGGACATTACACAGCCACAGCAGCACAGCCAGAGTGGCATTCTTTCCGCCAGACACGGGGCCCTGACTCCTCAGGTCTTCACCGAGGGCCTCATGATGCCTGCAGTGGGCTGTGTGGCTGCAGAGGAATCCTGAACTTAGAACACCCAAATCCTTGCTACTGGGAGCTGAGCCTGCCTGCCCTTCGCCGCAGGGGGACGCGGTTTAGCTCACAAGGCCGTCCTGTAAACAGCATCCTTGTATAAATGCTTTGAACAAAGCTCTGTCAGTGTCTGTGCTTGGAAGACATGCAGATACATAACAGCCATGGAGAACCACCTCCCCACCCGTCATGTGAGAAGTTAGCAGGCTTGTTTTCGTGCCGGACAGATGCTTGGCGTGGGAAGTCTAAGAGTTACCTAGGCTGCTCAGCGATGATAGCGCTGGGTCCTCCAGCCCTCCTCACGGAGGTGAGCCACGCACATTCAGCTTGTTTCTCATCGGGACAGGACAGCATTCTGTGGTTTCTGCTGCTGCCAGGAGCAGAGCTCGCTGTCGCAGAGCCCGACTCCTGCAGGCTGTGCCCCGGACACAAGGCAACTCTGTCTTTTCCCTCCTGAGCGTGGCTTGGGCCATAATAGGACTTTTCTTTCATTTTTATCTATTTCTTATTGTAAGCCTCAGATCATTTATTCCCTTCCTTATGCTCCTGGAGGTGAAAGAAAACCCGCGTCTGCCTTTGTAAAACCAGGCTGTGGCCTCAGGAGTCAGGGCTGGGGCTCAGCCTTCCACTCCCCGGGCCTCCTCGACCGCCAGCCTGCTGCGTCCCACTGCATTTGATCCAGGTTTCCTGACATGTGCGATAAGAGTAGGTTTGAGTTTGGGTTTGGTTTGGCTTGTTTTTTACAGTAGAATTCTATATTATTGGTCAAAATATTACTTTGAAATTTGCAAATGTGGTGGCACCTACCATTTTACTAGCCACAAGTAACTCATACGTTGACTTGGGATCTGCTCATATTATACCCATATTTTAAGTATTTTATGTTTCATCTTACTAGTTACTCATTTTATTTTACGTAATGCTCTGCCAGCATTCCAAAAGGTACAAATTACTAAACTAATAAGACTTTTAAATAAGGCATGTATATTAGCAACTTAGTTTCTGACATAGAGAACATTAACATTCCACTGTATCTTAAATGTCTTTTGCCTTTTTATAGAAAAATGATGACTAAATGTTTACTGAAGTTTTCCTCTGCCTGACATGTAAATGTCTTCATATTGTAACATGGTATTAGGGAACTAAATGTACGAGCAGCGACTTAATATTTCTTTTGTCAACTAAACCGACTAAATTTTGTCAAAGCAGATTGGAGACATAAAAACAGCTGAAAAGTATTTTCAAGATGTTGAGAAAGTAACACAGAAATCAGATGGACTACAGGGTAAAATCATGGTCTTAATGAACAGGTAAATATTTTAAAACTAAATACGTTTCTCAAATTTCCCAGAGGCGTTTACGCGCCACTTACTGAGTGGGAAAGCGCTTCTTTCTGTGCCTCCTCTTGCCCTGTGTCTCTCAGAACTGAGACCCAAGAAGTACACGGGTGTTTTCTGGAATTGCAGTGATGTTCTTTTAGTCACAGAAGCTGATTTTTAAGGAGACGTTTCCCCGTTGTTCTTCAGAGTAGCGCGTGTATTGCCCCCGTTTTCAGCATATGTGTGCGTAAAGGTCACCGTTCCGGGCAGAGCAGCCGTTCTGGATCCTGTGCTCTGGCGTTCTCTGGTAGAATGCACGGCATCGTGCGAGTGCGTGTTTGAGAGGAGGAAACGCGCCTCAGACAAAGCCCGCACCCAGGATCAGAAAGCGTAAATGAAGCAGGTGTCCGTTTTTAGCGGGAAGTCATTTAGGTGAAGTGACTCGATTCTCAACTAATAAAACCCAGAGTGGCTTGGCCGGGCGCAGTGGCTCACGCCTGTAATCCCAGCACTTTGGGAGGCTGAGGCGGGTGGATCATCTGAGGTCAGGAGTTCGAGACCAGCCTGGCCAACATGGTGAAACCCTATCTCTACTAAAAATACAAAAAAATTAGCTAGGCATAGTGGTGGGCACCTGTAATCCCAGCTACTTGGGAGACTGAGAGGCAGGAGACTCGCTTGAACCTGGGAAGCAGAGGTTGTAGTGAGCCAAGATCGTGCCACTGCACTCCAGCCTAGGCAACAAGAGCGAAACTCCATCTAAAAAATAAAAAAAGTAAAACTAGAGTGGCTTTAATTTGCAAGCCTGAATGCAAAATGCAGCTCACTGCCTCTACCTGGAGATCAGGAACCCCAGGCCACGCAGGGTCACACATTGGGTCTGTGTGGTGTCCAAAGCCCCTGTGGGTTTTGTTGGGGGACAGCAGCTCCTGGGGTTTCCCTACTGACTGCCACCATTGCTTGTGTTGCAGAGCGTTCCTTCACCTCGGGCAGAATAACTTTGCAGAAGCCCACAGGTTCTTCACAGAGATCTTAAGGATGGATCCAACAAACGCAGTGGTAAGATCCCCAGGGCGCAGGATCCTCCGCCCTCTGCCTTCCACAGACGCTAGAAACATGCACCCACACACATCTCTGCAGGGGCCTGCACGCTCTCTCCAGCCCACTGGCACCAGGCTGCGGCCGTGGCCTTTGGGGGAAGTGACCCAACAAGGTCATCTAGGCTTTGCCTGGCAGTTCTGCATCACCCCCAGACCCCCAACACAGGTCCCAGCACACAGCCTGGAGTGGGCGGGCGTCTGTCCTGGTTGCATGGGCCGACCCTGTGCGTGTGCTCCTCCCTAGGCCAACAACAACGCTGCCGTGTGTCTGCTCTACCTGGGCAAGCTCAAGGACTCCCTGCGGCAGCTGGAGGCCATGGTCCAGCAGGACCCCAGGCACTACCTGCATGAGAGCGTGCTCTTCAACCTGACCACCATGTACGAGCTGGAGTCCTCACGGAGCATGCAGAAGAAACAGGCCCTGCTGGAGGCTGTCGCCGGCAAGGAGGGGGACAGCTTCAACACGCAGTGCCTCAAGCTGGCCTAGCTGCCTCCAGCATACTGTGTCAGAATGACCCGGGTCTTTGAAACTGTGTCCATGAAGCTAATGTATTAATGTGACACGGACTCAATAAAACTGCTGCTTCACTGGTGTCTGGCTGTGTGTCTTCCTGGTTCCAAGCCACGGCCCAGCCCAAGACTGCCACACAGTCCCTGCAGCTCGGCCCGTTTATGAACGCAAGGGGCAGGCATGCTGGGAGAACACAGCTCGTAGACACAGGAAATCTGGAGTCAGCCTCAGGGCCTTTGTTCTGGAGACCATCCTGCTTTGCTCATTCTTTCTGGACATCCTCAGAGAAAAGCTGGGAGGTATAGAGACCCTCTCGCCATGCACCTGCACGTGCAGGGGGATTTGCAACAAGGAAGACACCCCCACAGATGGCCGCTCATGCTCCTCTCACCCTCCCCACACACCCAGAACTAAGTGCATTGGTCTTACTCATCCGAGTCTCCTCCAGCCTGATGCCAGCCAGACACCCCTGCCAGCCTGGTGGTGGAGGAGAGGCCATCGTCGTTTCTCCCACAGTTTATACGTCCAAGTGGAGCGTGAGCTGAGTGGAACAGGAGCCACAACGCATAATCAAGCAAAGGAAGAGCACGTAAAATGCAGGCGGGCAGGGGCTGGGGGCAGTTTTGAAGCCAGACACGTGATTTTCACATGTTCTTACAGGCCTGAAAGGCCTTTTGCCTTCACGTTCACAGTTATTCCCGCTCTTGAAGAACTGAAAGTACCTGAAAATTTCTTCACATTACGAAAGAACTCTGACAAGCGTTCTCGAAACATCTAGCTTTGTGGATCGTTTTAATTATAATTCATTTTAAAGACTGTGATATAAACATCTATACAAAGCGAAGCCATATTTCTGTTAATTTTTGTAAAGGAGTAGAAACATAGAAACACAGCGTCTACCAGACAGTCTCAGCCCATTTGCTGATATCTAGGTTCATTAAGCATTCAAAGAAAAAAGAGATGAGCCAGCCAAAAGGACCGCTGGACACCAAGGCAGTTTCAAAATCTTTCTCTTCAACAAGAAAAATGACACTATTGTTAAGCCCAGAAAGCTGAAGCTGTAATTAGAAGCCCTTCACCTTGCGGGTCTTCCTTCCAATCTGACTTCAGGGATGAGACGCAAGGCTCCTCCCCCCACTCAAACCTGGCACCTCACTGCAGGCACCTTGCAGGATTTGCCAGTGGATTATGGAGCCTGTCCTTTCTAGGCCCGTGGCTCCGAGCTGTCCCCAGCCAGTTGTGCATAAAAGCAGACAGCAGTGCCCAGGCTCCAACTAGACGTGAGCCCAGCAAATTAGAAACAGAGATCAAGGTTCCCTCGTAAGCTATAAGCCTAAATCCACCCTCCCTTCTGAACCCCACTCCCAACCGTGGCTGCTGGCATGAGGCCAGGCCAGGTGACAGGATCATTGACTCAGTTCTTGCCTGAATTTTTGTTTTTGTTTTTGTTTTTTGTTTTTTTTGGAGACAGGGTCTTACTCTGTCATTCAGGCTGAAGTGCAGTGGTGCAAACATGGTTCACTGCAGCCTCGACCTCCTGCGATCAAACGACCCCCCCCGCCCCCCAGCCTCCTGAATAACTAGGACCACAAGTGTGCTCCGCCATGCCCAGGTTTTTTTAATTTTATAAAGATGGGGATCTCATTATGTTGCCAGGCCAGTCTCTAACTCCTGGCCTGAAGTGATCCTCCCACCTCGGCCTCCCAAAATGCTGGGGTTATAGGTGTGAACCATGATGTCCTGCTAATTTTTTTTTTTCCTACTGCCTATATGATTGCAGAATTTTTTGTTTTGTTTTGCTAGAGGAGGAAAACGATGCTGTGAGTGTCTATAATGTCTGGGACAATTGTAACTTATCTAGTTTACACTCAGCTTTTCTTTATGTTAAACATAAATTACACATCCCTGAAATCTTTTCTAGAGCCAAGTAGAGTGGATGGTTAACCATCAGAAAGCTTACTTTCTAACTGGAAAATGGGAACGTCGCGGAGTTGATGATGGGCTCACTGCTGTGGAAATGCCCACTCTGGAATGCAGTGGAGAATGAAAAACCCAGTAACCCTGATGGCCGTGGTTACTGAACGGCCAGGGTGTGCCCGGCGGCAAAGGTGAATTTCCTCCCTGAATGACCCATCCAGCCGAATCTTGGAGTCATTCCGCGTTTGCCACGAGGGCAGTGTTAGATCAGTGGTCCTCAAAGTGGGGTCTCCGAAGCAGCAGCTCCAGGGTCTCCTGGGAACTTGTCAGAAATGCACATCCCTGGCCGGGCGCGGTGGCTCAAGCCTGTAATCCCAGGACTTTGGGAGGCCGAGGCGGGCGGATCACGAGGTCAGGAGATCGAGACCATCCTGGCTAACATGGTGAAACCCCGTCTCTACTAAAAATACAAAAAACTAGCCGGGCGAGGTGGCAGGTGCCTGTAGTCCCAGCCACTCGGGAGGCTGAGGCGGGAGAATGGCGTAAACCTGGGAGGTGGAGCTTGCAGTGAGCTGAGATCTGGCCACTGCACTCCAGCCTGGGCGACAGAGCGAGACTCCGTCTCAAAAAAAAAAAAAAAAAAAAAAAAAACAGAAATGCACATCCTTAACCCCACCCTCTGATCACAGAGGAGTGAGACCTGCTGGGGCCTGGGCTGGCCCAACAGTGTCATCTGCATGGCCCTCCAGGGGCTCCTGGTGCTCATGCAGGTGTGAGAATGCATGTCAGACGCCTGAAGCCACAGACAGAATTCCGATTGCGCAGCAGACATTGGAGCCTGTGGGCATCGCCATCCTGCCTTACAATGCCAGCCTCTTCTGCCTCCCCTCGAGGATCGTGCCCCCACCTCTTGTCTCTGCCTGGACCCCTCCTGGCATGCACCTTCCCAGTCCCTATTCAGTGTCACCCCCTGAAGCCTGCCTTCAACCCCAGGAATGCACAGCCCCGTCCATACTCCCCTTACCTCTCCTCCTGGACCCACACAGGCTCCGTGGCACCTGCTCCTGGCACAGCCCAGTAGTTGCAGCGCTCGGGCTGGAGCTGCCGCCATGAGGTCTTCAAACGCCCAGTTCCAGTGTTCTTGGGAAGGTTCCCGTGCCATCCTGTCATGCGTTGCACCCGGCACCGAGGGCAAGGCCCAACAGAGCAGAGCTGCAGGGGCTCAGTTGTGTCACAACAGTTCTTGAGACGCCCACCCGTGTGTCCTCCCCAATCCTGCTCCACAGGCGCAGGCCCGGAGGTAGCCCGTGCGTTCCCGTGGCTTCAGACACACACGTGCAGACGTGACGCCAAGAACTCAGGCTTTGCCCCCAAGGACAGAAGGCAGTCTGCCCCACGCGGGGTCGTCTGCAGGTCCTGCTCTGACCAGGGTCCAGGCCCTGATTCCGGGGATGCGACAGGACGCAGAATGTCCTGCCTTGTGAGGCATGTGGGACCGGGGAGTTGGGCCCCAGTCCTGAGCCCCCCATGTGCATTGCACTCACACAGGGAACACCCCCGGGATCTGCTGCGAGACCCCCACGGACCAGCTTCTGCAGTCCTGGAAGGGCTCTCCTGACCCCCAAGTCCGCCATCTTCTGATGGTGTCAGGTGGGCACACTCACGGGCTGAGCGACCGAGGGCCACTGAGATTACTAGGCGGGCGCTGCGCCCAACTGAAATGAACTCACGTGGTCCTCCTGGCAGCAGATGCTCGCCGCGCACCTTACAGGAAAGGAACCATTGTCAAAACACGCTGAGCAACATCCCGAGGGTCCCAGGGACAGTGCAGAGCCAGGACCAGCCCGGCCCATGGTACCCCAGCGTGCACGTCCCGGCACTGTGTGCTCAGCCACGAGGACCAGGAAGAGTCCTGCCCACAGCTCAGGGTCTACACCGCAATGCCATCCAGGCTGTGAGCCGCTGCAGAGCATGGGGAACGTCGCAGGTCCTACCTGAGACGTGCTGCTGCAGAGACTTCATGAAACACTTCTAAAAGAATAAAAAATCTCATTAATCGTTTTATATTGAGTACCTGTTAAAATGATAGTAATTTTGGATATAGTCGATTAAATAAAACATTATTAAAATTAAGATGACCTTTGAACGTTTTTAACGTGGCTACTAGAAAACTAAGTTATACGTATGTGGCTCCCATTTGGTTTCTATTGGAAGGTGCCAAAGGAACCAACACACAAAAGCCCCTGCAGAGGAACTGCTGCTTTGCCAGTGGTCACTGGATGGGTTTCTGCCCGATGGGTTCCTGGCGACCAGGGCTGCTCTCTAAGGGCTGAGGCTGCCACAGGCTAGGCAGATGCTGGCCCTGCAGCCCTCACCCTCCAGAGGGCGTGGGGCATGGGACAGAATGTTCCAGAAGGCATGGGGCATGATGGGACGGGATGTTCCGGAGGGCGCAGGCCATGACGGGACGGGATGTTCCAGAGGGCCTGGGGCCTGATGGGATGGGATGTTCCAGAGGGCGTGGGTGTGGGGCATGATGGGACGGGATGTTCCGGAAGGCGCAGGGCATGATGGGACGGGATGTTCTGGAGGGCGTGGGGCATGATGGGATAGGATGTTTACTCTGCTCCATGGATGGCCTTGCAGTGTTGAGTATAAGTCAGCATTGAAAGCAGTTTTCCCGGGAACACAGAATTCTAGTTGATGTGGATCCGGAACCACAGAGGCTCCCACAACTGCTGTACTGAGGGCTGACTTACCGAAGACCACGGAGCCTCTCTCCCCAGCAGGCCGAACCCCACTGACTTCCCGAAGACCACAGAGTGTCTCTCCCCAACAGGCTGAACCCCGCTGACTTACTGAAGACCATAGAGCGTCTCTCCCCTGCAGGCTGAACCCCACAGCTTCCTGTGGCACTTGCATGTGTGTCTTTTTCTTTTTCCCCCAAATAATTTTCGGGTTTTATTCTTTTCCTTTGACATAGAAGAACACAATTACCAAGAAAAAGAAAAGGAAGGCGAGGGTGACTGCGCGCCTCCCCCATCCCCACCCCCATCCCCACCCCCATCCCCACATGGTGTTTCACTTACAGCTCATTTCAATTCTGGGAGGGTTTACAGGTAAGAATGTGACAATGAGAAACGTCAGGTAACTTTTCCAAGGACTCACAGTTTAAAGTGGGAGAGAGGGAGAGATTCCATTCCAAATCTAACACTGAGGCTCCTGGTGGTGCCACGGATCTGTGTTGCCTTTTCACACACGGCATATTGCTTTGCAGTGGAGAGCTGAATCTGCAGGCAGGGCCGGACCCACCAATGGGCTGCCGTGGACGGGCTCTGGGCCACACGCTTACACATACAACACACACATGCACTCACACATGGAGGACTGTGCTCACCTGCTGCTAGGTCCTTTCCACCTCGAGGTTTACCTTTATTGGACCTGGAACCTGATTACAGTCTGTTCCCCCGTTACCCACCCTTGTCCGTGGGAGAAGCGCCATTTCCGGGACCGTGTTAGGCGTTATGCTGCCAGCGCAGCCAGCCAGGCTCTCCAGCCTCACTCCCTCCACCCCAGGGCCCCGAGGCTCTGCCCACCAAGATGATCCCCCACGACCTCCACCCTGGCTGCTTCTGGCCGCCCTGACACCCACTCCTCAAATGCCCACAGTGAGCCTGGGGTCTTGCTGCCTGTGGAGTGGGCCTGGTGCATCTCCCTAGAGCCCCCGGCTGGCTCAGCCTTTGTCTGAGCCTCCACCTGCTGCCCTGTGTCAGGGAACTCCTCCAGCTCCCTGGGCGTGCTGAGCTGGAGAGTCAGTGAACTGCACCCCTGACCCCTCAGCCACGGCTCCAGGAAACTCACCCAATCCAGGGCTGCTGAAATTCGCATCTGATGGGTGGAGTTTATTCTCTACACCCAGGGCCCCTCACACCTGTCAGGAGGAAGAGCTGCCTTGGCACCATGGGTACACTGCAGGGAGACCCCAGGATGTGGGGAGACCCAACATATGGGAACCCCAGGATATGAGAAGGTCCCAGGCTGCAGGGAGACCCCAGGACATGGGGAGACCCCAGGATCCGGGGAGACCCCAGACTGTGAGAAGACCCCAGGCTGTGGGGAGACCCCAGGATGCGGGGAGAACCTGGGCTGTGAGAAGGCCTCAGGCTATGGGAAGATGCCAGACTGTAGGAAGACCCCAGGCTGTGGGGAGAAGCCAGACTGCAGGAACACCCCAAGATAAGGAGAGAGACCTGGCTGTGGGGAGACCCTGGGCTATGGGGAGAGGCCAGGCTGCAGGGAAACCCCCAGATGGAGATAGAGGCCAGGCTGCGAATGGGAAACAGTGCATCTGTTTCCTGAGGCTGCCATAAGACACTCACAAGTATGAGACCACAGAACTCATTCCCTCCCTGTTTTGGTGGCTGTTGACGGTGGCCACTCCTAGAGAAGCTCCTTCCTCTCTTCCAGCCTCTGGGGGCTCCCGGTGCCCTTGGCTTGTGGCCACATCACTGCAGTCTCTCCTCTGGTCACACAGCCTCCTCTGTGTGCCAAATCTCTTGTGGAGCCACTGAAGATGGTATTTGGGGCCCACGGGAATCCAAAATAATCTTCTCATCTCAAGATCCTTAAGCTAATTACATCTGCAAAAGCCCTTTTTCCACAACAGGTCACGTGAACAGGTCTCAGGGCTTAGGATAGGGACGTGACCTTGGGAATGATCAGTGGCCGACCACAAACGCCCACTGAGTAGCTTCCTAGGGCTGCTGTAACAAGGTGTCCAAACAGAGCAGCTTAAAACAGAACTGCATCTTCTCACAGCTCAGGGGCCAGAAGGCTGTGAGTGAGCTGCGGGTGGGCTATGTTCTCTAGAGGCGCTGCAGTGGTGTCTGTCCCAGGCCTCTCTCCATGGTGACCATGGCAGTCCTCGGTGCTCCTGGCTTCGGCCGCATGGCCCCAGTCTCTGCCTCTGTGTTCATGTGGCCGCCTCCTGTGTCTCTGTCTTCTATTCCTGCAGAGACACCAGTCTTTGGATCTAGTGCCCACCCTGGTCCAGGATGATCCTATCTCCAACCCCTATTTAATCACATCTGCAAAGACCATTTCCAAAAAGGTCACATTCCCAGGTTCCGAGCAGACATGAGCTTTTAGTGGACGTTATTCAAGCCCCTCCACCTCACAGACAGGCTCTGGTGGACTCCTCACCTCAACCGTGTTCTAAGGGTACATGATGTCCCCCTTTATAGACAAGGAAACTGAGGCACAGCTTGAAGAACCTGCCCACAGCCACACAGCTACTGGAGCAGCAGAACTGGGGTGATTCCATCTGAGCCTTCATCCATGCCGACCCCTCCAAGCCCAAGGCATCTACGGAGGGCTCCTCCCTCGTCTCCTCCACACCCCAAGCTCACAGGACATCTCTCTGCGGAGGTGGAGCACGCGGTGCTGCCCTGGGGCCTCGGTCCTGGTATCTCTGGGGCTGGCTTCGATGTCATGGTGGGTGGCCGCTGGCCCAAAGTCCTGCTCAGCAGCAGCCTCTGGAGAGCGAGCCTCTGTCTCTGGCCCTGCCAGTGACGTCCTTGTGTCCTTGGGGACCCCCCCCACACATTCTTCTGCAGAGGCAATCAATAAGCCGGGGCACCAAGGCAGCTTCAGGAGTGATTAGCAACGGAGCAGGCTGGAAAACACACGGACGTTAGGGCAGATCGTATTGATGTCATTGACTTGCCCTTTGCCAGGCTGTTGTATAACTCAGATGAAATCCTATTTGGATTTTAGAATGGGTGGGTTTTTTGAACAGTTGGTGCAAAATAAACACAAGCATTTTTAACATGGACAGTGAAAGACATTAAACTATAATAAAGGCAGGCAGGCTGAGACATTAAACTATGATAATAAAGGCAGGCAAGCAGGCAAGTCCCGGGGAGAGTGGCTTCCGTTGAAAAGTAAGCTCCACCCCAGAACTGTCATGACCAGCGCTGCTCACGCCAGGGACAGACCGTGATGAGAGCACAACCTCCTGCCCTGCAGCCCCCGCCCAGCCCAGCTCCCCCAGCCCCGCTGACCTGGGGGCTGTCTTCATGCTCCGATGCTTCTAGTGCCCTGCCCCCGCCACATTTAAGAGAACGTGTTGAAAAATAGTCACTTCCCAAGGCAGAAAACAGAGAGCAGAACACGGAACGATTCAGAAGAGCCGCCTGCGCAGGGGTGTCCTGGATGTTCTCTGCAAACTGGCATGGCCTGACTGCAGGCCTCAGCCCTGTGCCCTGGCCCCACCTGAGCAATTCCTCTGCCCTCTTCAGGGCCAGCCAGGTGGTCACAGCAAGTCTGGTCAGGACTAGGGACAATGAGCCTGCAGTCACATCCTGCCTCAGCCATCCATCCGATGGTCATGACTGTCCTGACCCCTTTCTCTAAGCAGCTGTCCCTGCCCGGAGTCCCCATACTCCTCATCCAGCCATAAGGGCTGCTGCACCCTCTGCTCTCCTTACCGGACTGTGGCATCCTGAGGAACCGACCAGCCACTTATGCATCTCGGCACTCGGGACAAAACCAGCTCTCCCGGGGGCGCTTGTGGGACCGAGTTTCACTGAGAGACATGGTGAATAGAAGACCTTCCCGCATCATAGCAGGCAGAGCACTCCAGGAGCCCGTGACCCAACCCGCAGGTCATCTTACCAGTACTACGGACTCACTGCGGCAGTGAGGCGGGTGAGGCCCAGAAGTCCTTCCTGGTCACTTGCAATGGGGTGAAGATACTTGTAAAACCCAGAGAGACAGGGTTATCTAACAGTAATAAAGCCAGGGCTGGCTTCTTTCCCCTCAGAATGAAGTTCAAGCCTTCTCTGTCCCATAAGTGCACAAATGTCCACCGTGCTAAATTTACAAGCTCTGTTTTTACTTTGGGCAAGCAGGATTTGTGGCGTGGGAGAAATGACCTGGACATGAGCTGGCAGCAGCCTGGGCACAAGAAGCACTTTGTCCGACGGCCATGCCTGCGCTGCACGATCCTGTCCCCGTCAGAGCCACTGACCCGCGTCTAGTCCCACAGAACCTCTCCTGGAACCTTGGGAACCAGGGCTGGCAGCTGAAGTCACGCCTCTGCATAGCGGAATGAGAAGCAAGGCTTTAAGACGTCAACACTGTGTCTACACGGCGTCCCACCGTAAGCAGACGTCCTGTTGGCAGTAGAGAGTAAAGCCATCTGCAGAAAGCAGCACAGGCAGGGACCAAGGGTGGTTGCCTGCACCTCAGGAGTCCCCAGGGCAGGAGCCCCCGGGCACAGGCTCCTTCACATTGGGCTTCTGTCACTTGCAACAGAAAGAGCCCCAACTAAGACAACAGAAGAGATCCTGTCACAACATTTCGAAGCACAGAGTCGGAATCCTGGGAAGACGGGAATGGCAATCCGGGGCAAAGCTCCAGATGGATGTGGAGCCAGAGCCCTCCCTCACAGCTCCTCCCAGGGCCTCCCCCCGGGGCTCCCTGCCTCTGCAGGTTGCCTGGGACAAGAGGTCTTCCTTCCTAGTCCCTCTAACCTGCCCATTAACAGAGTGCACCCCATGAGTGTGGTGCCCCGGGCACCATGCAAGAGGGGACAGCAGGCCAGCAGCACCCCCCGCTATGATCCCACCTGCCTGCCTCCATCCTTTCCCATCCATTCCAAGGCCAGGCATTGCCTGACTAGGACAGCTCTACTCCTATTTCTCAGATGTCTGTTCCATTAGTTTCTTTCTCAAGATGTCTGATCCACCATCAGCACTTTCTTGAGTAGAGGTGAGCACTACGGTTAGGGAGTCACACTTAGACACCAGTTACTATGCTGTGTAACACACTGCTCTGAAACTTGTGCCTTACAACAGGAACATACATTCTCACCTGCGGTCTCTGGGTTAGCTGGACAGTGCTGGGGCTCTCCTGAGGTTGCCCTCAAGGTGACGGCTAGGGCTGCATCATCTGAAGGCTCAACTGGGGCTGGAGGACCTGCTTCCACACACCTTCAGCCAGCAGCATTGCTGGCAGAGGCCTCACACCTCCCCAGAGAGCTGCGCAAGTGTCATGCAGATGTGGCAGCCAGCTTCTCCAGAGTGCAGCATCCAAGAGCAAGCAGGAAACCACCTGCCAACAGAGGCCACCCATGGCCACCCGTCGCTTCCTACTCATTAAAAACAAGTGACCACGAGAGACCATGCTGAAGGGGAGGATAAACTGAGGGAGATCATCAGAAACTTGTGGATATATTTTTAAAAACAATACACTTAATTTTTTAAAAAATTGTTGTCATTTCACTGAATTTGTGGCACTGGGGAGATTGACCCAAATCTTCTCCGCCATCCAGATTCCTATCATGTGCTGATCTGAACGTTTAGTTTTCAGAAAGGAGAGAGAAACTCTCTTCCAAGTTCTTCAGGAAATTAATCCCAATATTCATCAGATGCTTTTAAGGAACACCAGAAAAAACTCCAGGTCTGCCCTGAGGATAGCTCTGAATCCTTCGTGTGGTTTAACACACACAGAACTTCCCGTTGCACTGCTGACAGGTACCACGTGGGGAAGAGCTTATTGGGATCAGCAAAGCTGGGGAAGCAAAGCTAAGCACGGCCCTGAGTCCTTCAGCTGCTCCCGGCACCATGGCTCTCCACAAGAGGGACTCAGACTCCCAACCCATAACAGAACCCTTTAACGCATCATTTCACAGACGAGCTTTCCTCAGAGCGTGTATTGTAGATACCAGCCTGGAGCGTCAGTTGGGAGTTGATCATCCAAAGTCCCTTAGAGGGGCAAAAATCCCCACCTGTCACTCAGCTCCAAGAGTCAGAGACCCCCCAGGTTGCAAGGAACAGCAAGGGAGCCCGCACCACAGGCCACTCGGCCACCTCCCTTCCATCTCCAGGGGGACTGAAGACCTCAGGATGGTGCGAGCCCCAGGGAAGCCCTGGAGTGCCTTTGTTCCCCCTTTTGGTAACTGAGCCAGCCCCTGCTGTCAGCATTCCTGACGGGTCAGGCCATCCCAGGGCCCTCGCGGGTCAGGTGGCCTTGCACACGCATGCTCCCAGGTGGCACCTGGGGCCAGAGATCCCCTAATGCATTTCTTGCTGCGCACAGGCTGAGTCCGGGGACTGTACATGCTCTCCCGCATTACTACTGGGAGCGCCATCACTGCTGGGAGCGCCACGCTATATCTGCTGCGTGTCTGTGACCCCCATCTGTGACACCCTGGTTCCATACTTTACTTTTGGTCTCGACACACACGTAATAAGAGATGTGTGCAAAGGACTTTCAGGATAAACTGGCTCTGCCGCCCTGTCCGTCCACCAGCTCCGCCGCCCTGTCCACCAGCTCCACCGCCCTGTCCGTCCACCAGCTCCGCCGCCCTGTCCACCAGCTCCGCCGCCCTGTCCGTCCACCAGCTCCGCCGCCCTGTCCGTCCACCAGCACCGCCGCCCTGTCCGTCCACCAGCACCGCCGCCCTGTCCGTCCACCAGCACATGGCCCAGTGTCCAGCACATAGGAGGCAAGCGTTTCTCAGACATGGGATGCGTGGCGCATCCTCGCGTCATCTTTATCAGAGAATGAGGGAGAAAAGAAACCACCAAAGAGTCTCCTGAAGGTGTTGCTGGATCCAGCTCACTGGCCGTGCACCTGCAGGCCGCTCCTCAGCACAGCCACATCCCTAGACTTCTCCCATGCGGATGACAACAGGCGCTCCGTCCGGGGCCCATGAAGTGCTCGCAGGCTGCACGTCTTCCCTTGAGATTCAGAAAGTACCTACTGCTCAGCCCCTGTACACACCTGTCATGTCTCTCGGGCTCAAGTTATCCTCCCACCTCAGCACCGCAGTAGCTGGGACCACAGGTGCCTACCACGACATTCAGCTGATTTTTGTATTTTTAGTAGAGATGGGGTTTCACCATGTTGGCCAGGCTGGTCTCAAACTCCTGATCTCAAGTGATCCTCCCACCTCTGCCTCCTGAAGTGCTGGGATTACAGGCGTGAGCCACCACGCCCATCCTTTTTGTAATAAACTTTTCACTGCGTAAGTCATAAAACGATTACAGGTCTCCAGAAACTGCTGCTTGATACACTTTCCAACAGTAAACAGCTTTCGGAAAAATGGCTGTTTTCAGATCACATCTAAATGTCGCATTCTCCATCTGTGTGACTAGAACCAGACTCCAGTCATCTACCCGCCCACCTGGGGTACCGCACACCAGGCTCTGGGAAGGCGCAAGAAGCCGGCACGCTGGGAAGTTACTCCCAGCTCCTGGGGTCGCCCTCCCACCCCATCCCCATCTGGATGAGATGTTTCCGTGAGTTGCATAACTCATAGCCACCCAGTAACACGATCAACCAACAGAGGCCTCACTCTCGGGAAACTGAGGAGCCCGGCTGAGGCAGGGGAGCCCATCTTAGTTGTCAGAGCTACATCATGAGAACGAAATGTCTGAAGCTGCCAACTTCACCACATAACTAGGGAAAACACCTCCGTCAACAGAACCAGACGATCTCCTCGTGAACACGCAGCAAAACGTCTGCAGTGGTTACCTCACACGCCCCCTCCTTGGGGGACAGACAGGGAAAGAAAGGTCATGGAACCCACAGCGGCTCGTTTACATCCCACAGTTCATAACCACCAACCTCTACAGGCTCTCTGGCGAGCTCGCAGAAGCACACGTCCACACGCAGGCACGCAGGTCCACACGCAGGCACGCAGGTCCACACGCAGGCACACAAGCCCAACCACATGCAGGACGATGTGAGCCCAGAAACGAGACCCCCGCCGTCTCGGATTGGGTTCAATCTGCACGTCGGCAAATCAGCAGCGGCTTTGTGCAGTCAGGTGCCCACTGCAGCCCAGCTTGCCTTTCTACTGTTCATCTTAATTTAAAGAGGTAAAGAATGAAGTCCACTTTCCACAGGATAACTACTTCTAAGGAAGCTGGAAAGCTGTCTGGCTTATTGACGCAAATTTAAGAACGAATATTTCCTCTAAAGTCTTGGTTGAAGCACAGCAGGTTGGGCGGTGTGGACATCTGGCGTCCTGAGCTCGCGCTGGGCTGGAAGGAGAGTGGGGGATTCTGTAAGCCAGGTCGCAGTGGGGTGGGCGGGAGACGGGTGGCGCTCATGGTGAGAGACAGCCAGGGGAGGCCCCTAGGAAGAATCTGTCCATCACAGTGGATGCAAGCCACGATTGGACGTGAGGCTTAATGTGAGCTCTGTGTACAAACAAAGCAACCAGCTCATTCTGTAGGACCAATATTAAACATGCTTATATTTTAAAATACAATTTTGATGCAAGAATTGAATTTAGTAGCTATATTTTTCTAATCAAAAATTAGAATACGTGGTCTACATATACGGCCCGAGGATAGAATGTCAGAAATGGGGACTGCAGGACATAAACCGAGCTACGCAGTCACTGTGAGCCTAGCTCCTGCCTGCTTCCACCTAGTTCCAGTCTGATGAGAAGCCTGTCTTTGTCCTTCCCTTCTGTAACAGGTCAATTTCAGCTTTTTTAAAATGGAGAGTTCAGCGTCATGAGCTGACAGTGGAGGCCTCTTGGTCGTCATTTGTAATCAGCTCACACACAGAGCCCATCACTGGCGCCCTGGCTAAGGAGGGGCATCCGCTGACAGCCGCTGCTCAGAGGCCAGCAGAGCCTCTCATCGGGCTCCCCAATCTTCCTTCTACACTTGAATGGTAAGGATTGCACATTTAAGGTAAAATCTTAAGCCCCCCAACTAACTGAATGGACCCCGTTGGCCAAGGAGACGCCAGAGAAACCTTAAAAAATGAGTTCCCAGGCACGATGGGATGGGAGGTCAGACACGCCTCACACCCCTCCCTTTTGGGGTTTAGACACAACTGGCCAGCATTCATGTTAAAAGAGAGACGGCGAGACCACAGAACAGACCGTGGCAATAGCACAAATCACACACAGGACCTAAGGCTCAGCCAGGCTAGAGTGGAGTCTCACACCCTACGCTTGAATAAGAAACTGTCCTCACCACCACGAGGCTTTTCTTCAGCAGCTAAACCAGCGATGGCCTTGAGATGAGCAAGATGAAAACAATTTGTAGTTTATCCACCACCCGATGCTGGCTAACTGGCCCCATTCCACCAGCCATAACTACAGCTTTGATGGAAAAAGAGACTGATTTCAGTAACTTCCTCGGGACAAGAATAAGCCCATGGATGGGCTCTGGCCGGCTGACAGAGGCTGAGTGCTGGGAGCCTTCATGTCCCTGTTTCAACTTTAGAAGCACAGAGCCTGCCTGTGACGCATTTAGATGGTAAGTCTCCTCTCTAAGGTGAACATGAGTTGTATGTTACGTGGATGTTTGTTCAATACACATGCGTCAGGACCACCTTTATGAATATTCACAGTTCCTCTTGTAACCTGTTGAATATATATGATCCTCCAACCCGTTCAGCATAAAGCTCCTGCCCCAACCCCTTCCCCTACAAGGTGCCTGTCTCTGGTCTCTCTCTGCGCGAGACTGTGCTTCCCAGCCTGTAGGATGCCACCTTGCAGACTGTAACTCTTTTTTTTTTTTTTTTTTGAGACGGAGTCTCGCTCTGTCACCCAGGCTGGAGTGCAGTGGCAGGATCTCAGCTCACTGCAAGCTCCGCCTCCCGGGTTCCCGCCATTCTCCTGCCTCAGCCTCCCGAGGAGCTGGGACTACAGGCGCCCGCCACCTGGCCTGGCTAGCTTTTTGTATTTTTTAGTAGAGACGGGGTTTCACTGTGTTAGCCAGGATGGTCTCGATCTCCTGACCTCGTGATCTGCCCGTCTTGGCCTCCCAAAGTGCTGGGATTACAGGCTTGAGCCACCGCGCCCGGTGCAGACTGTAACTCTTTACAAGAAATAATGTCGTTAGGCCGGGCATGGTGGCTCACGCCTGAAATCCCAGCACTTTGGGAGGCCAAGGCTGACGGATCACCTGAGGTCAGGAGTCCAAGACCAGCCTGGCAACATGGTGAAACCCCATCTCTACTAAAAATACAAAAAAAATTAGCTGGGCATGGTGGTACGTGCCTATAGTCCCAGCTACTCGGGAGGCTGAGACAGGAGAATTGCTTGAACCCAGGAGGCAGAGGTTGCAGTGAGCCAAGATCACGCCCCTGCACTCCAGCCTGGGTGACAACAGCAAAACTCCATCTCCAAAAAAAAAAAAAAAGAAAAGAAAAGAAATAATGTCTCCTTTTCTAAATGTATAGATCGTGTCATCTTTTAGTTAACAAGATGAATAAATGGATGGCAAGAAGAGAAATAAAACATCAGAAACAAGATGATCCTATTCACTTTTTGGAAGTGAGGACAAAAATGAACAACCACAGGAATGAAGAAGCCTTTAACAGCTACTCCAAACCGGGGAGGTATCCTGTGGCTAGGTCTTCATCGGGATAAGATGTTGAATCTGGAGCAAGATAGAACAAGGCTGGACATTTCCTGGATGATCCACCTACTTCTTAGAAACAAGGGCGAAGTCCCCCCAGCCTGGGCGGGCCTCTCATCGGTTGCCTGCGTTGTCTGCAGTGCAGTATCTACCTTAAGTAGGAGGACAGCAAAGAAAAATCGAAGTGTCTTGAAAATGCCAACACATTAACCAGCTTAAAGCCATACCCAAGTGCACTAATTCATACTGATTTATAATATCCCAGTCATAAACCCCATGGCAATACATACATCTCTGCCTGTAAAAAGAGGGCACATTTGAAAAATAACGCATGTCCAGGAATCTCTTACTCAGCAAGCAGGCAGAGCCCGCTCTACGCTGACGAACTTGGACACAGTGAAAACCAACAGCTGTACCGCTTGGGAAGCTAACAGTTGGGCTCCTTGGAAAAAACACCTGATTTAGAATCTAATGAATGTGTTTATAAAGGATCTATCTTCTTTTTTTTTTTTTATGAGACAGAGTCTCACTCTGTCACCCAGGCTGGAGTGCAGTGGCAGGATCTTGGCTCACTGCAACCTCCGCCTTCTGAGTTCAAGCAATTCTCCCGCCTCAGCCTCCCTAGTAGCTGGGATTCCAGGCACCCGCCACATGCCCAGCTAATTTTTGTATGTTTGTAGAGATGGGGTTCCGCCATGTTGGCCAGGCTGATCTTGAACTCCTGACCTCAGGTGATCCACCCACCTCGGCCTCCCAAAGTGCTGGGATTACAGGTGTGAACCACCGTGCCCAGCCAAGGATCCGTCTTCTCTAACATTCGGCTTACAGAGACCCCCCCAACTACTTTAAAGCGATGCCTTCAGGAAGAACAGCCTTTTACCTCCCTAGGTTTTCCCCCCGCCTAGAGTGCTGTTTCTTACTATAGTCCATTTCCGTTTGCTTCGTGTTCTTCAACCCTCGAGCTCTCCTCAAACCATTCCAGTGTTTAAGATACTAACAAGCGGCTGCCCTGACCCAGGAGACAGTGTAAGTGTAGGGATCAGGGAACAGAAGCAGGAACGCAAGACGCCAGACACAAACGTGAACATGCTGCAGGATTCTATACGCATCAAATTCTAGAAAAGCCAAAACCCACCTACACGGGTTGCTTAGGATGGGGTGGGCGGGACTAAGAAGGGGCAAGAGAACCTTTTTTGGGTGATGAAAATGTCCTGTGTTGTTTTCTGCCTGTGGTCAACATGTTGCATTTGTCAAAATTCAAAAACACTTAAAATGAGTGCATTTTATTGTATGTAAATTATACCTCAATAAAAACGAAAGATTTCCCTTAAGTGCTTTAGCAGAATTCTATTATAATTCTATTATACCCCTCAGATCAGCTCTTACTCTTTTTTTTTTTTTTTTTTTTTTTTTGAGACAGAGCCTCGCTCTGTGGCCCAGGTTGGAGCGCAGCGAGCACGATCACAGCTCGTTGCAGCCTCGACCTCCCAGGCTCTAAGAATCCTCCCACCTTAGCCTCATGAGTAGCTGAGATTACAGGCATGAGCCACTGCACCCAGTAACTTACTCTTGCCTGTAAAAATACAGCTCTGAAGTGAAGAAATCCGAGGCGCCACATCAAGGAGGCGAAACTGGAGTCTGCAAGAAGCCAGCGCCGCACAAGGAGTTTCAAACGCTGAGGATCCTGACAGGGAAAAGTTATATGAAGCAAGAAAGGCAATTTAAAGTGATATTTTATCATATGAATGTTTCATTCTTAAAAATGAGCAAGCTCTATTTATAATGCCCATTTAGAAATGAATCCTTAAAAAAAAATCAGTCGATCAGCACTTATTTTAATTACTGAAATAGAGTCATGCTTGGCAGAAGCAAGCCGTGGGGTATTGATGTTGTCATCACACCACCTGTGGATATTTTAATCCTAAAATTGAGACAGAGTTTACTTAAACATTTAAGGCTTGAGTTTCCTCTGTACAATGTGGAGGTGATTAAAAAATTAATTCTCACATGAAGATTTTTCATCCAGTTAAAAAAAGAAATACTTTAAAAATGACCTGCCCTTCCAAAACATGAAGTTAACTTGGGCTTTTTCTATGATGTAACAAACTAGGCATAATCCTGTCTCAGAATTGTTGAGTAGATTTATGTACTAATACTCTTGTTAAAATTCAACAGCTTGATTGTGAAAGAATCCAGAGCTCTCACACTGAAAAAATACTAACACAGCTCATATATAAATTATTGATATATAAGAACAATTATATAAAGAATCTAAATGGGGCGATTTTAACAAACGAGGCAAAATATCATACATACCTGAATATAAGGTAACTCCAAGCCATGAGTATAAGATTAAGGCATTCACTTTATTTTGAACAAGGAAGCGGCATAAGCAACTCAGTGTGTGCCCCTTAAGGTGCGAGCTCTGCCCCCATACCACTCCCCACCCCAAGGCATCATTTTGGGAGAAAAAAGTGTTTCTATCTGGCTGGCTGTGTTATCTATGATTGCACCTTCTTTTTTTTTTTTTTTTTTGAGACGGAGTCTCGCTCTGTCGCCCAGGCTGGAGCGCAGTGGCCGGATCTCAGCTCACTGCAAGCTCCGCCTCCCAGGTTTACGCCATTCTCCTGCCTCAGCCTCCCGAGTAGCTGGGACTACAGGCGCCCACCACCTCGCCCGGCTAGTTTTTGTATTTTTTAGTAGAGACGGGGTTTCACCGTGTTAGCCAGGATGGTCTCGATCTCCTGACCTCGTGATCTGCCCGTCTTGGCCTCCCAAAGTGCTGGGATTACAGGCTTGAGCCACCGCGCCCGGCCGATTGCACCTTCTTACACGGCAGGCACCGTATCACATCCAGACGAGCATCTACGGAGCTGCATTTCAGGAGATGAAACTTTCAGTTGGCTCTGAACTGAATGCATGAACTAACACAGGGCCACGGACCCACTAGTCTTGATTGAGTGACAGAAAATGAAGGTGACTCTTTACACTTCCAAGTTGCTTTCTAGATCCTTTCATTACAAAAGATTCTGATCAAATAATCTTACAAAGGAAAGATAACCTGGCCTCAAGTCTATCCTCTAAAAGCAAAGAGAAAATGGTGGATTTTCTCCTCAGTCATCACACTGGGGACCTTCACGAGGCACGTGTTAGTTCCCAGGCAGCACTGCTAGGCTGTCTGTGCCAGAAATTTCATATACTGCCCGCGGGCTTCGAAATGGTCAGCGGGCCGGTTGTACGCTGTCCACACCGGTTCTCCCACAAACAGCCGCATGGCCTTCGCGTAGTTCTGGAAAACAGACAAACACGCCCAGCATCTCATTAAACCAGCCTGCCTTCTACTTACTTTTATTTATTAACATATCAACTTATTAACATTAATTGCTATAAACACTTCCCTTGCTATTTTTATTCTGTGTCTTTAACAATTTAGGCCACATTTTATTCTTGGAAGGAAAATTTGTATCATGTGGTGCAGCGGGCACCGCCTGTCCTCACGCGCCAGGTAAGAGCATCTGGAGCCGAGGCTCGGTGTTGAACTCCGCACCTCCGCACTCTCTGTAGAGACACACAGTTAGGAAAAGCACCGGCTCCAGCCCCATGGACCCTTCACCTCCTCTCCACCTCGTCTGGCTACAGTTTTCTTAAGAACTAGCATCAGGGCCCATGTGTTGCTGGTGGGCAGGAAAGGACAATTCAGAGACATCTGTCCAAACTAAAAACGTACGTGCCTTTTATTTCAGTTTTCACTTTTAGGAATTTACCCTACAGAAAAACACATACGTGCAAAACGACAAGCATGTCAGGATATTTATTACAGCACGGTTCACAAGAGCAAAAAATTGGGAACAATGTATATACTCATTATTGGGGGTCAAGGACTCGCTGAAATAGCTTAGTGGTTAAATGCAGTAGCGCATGTCCAGCGCCAGAGTACTGTGCAGCTGTGATCAGGGCTAGAGGCTGGGAGCACGTCCGGCGCCAGAGTACTGTGCAGCTGTGATCAGGGCTAGAGGCTGGGAGCACGTCCGGCGCCAGAGTACTGTGCAGCTGTGATCAGGGCTAGAGGCTGGGAGCACGTCCGGCGCCAGAGTACTGTGCAGCTGTGATCAGGGCTAGAGGCTGGGAGATACTGATATGAAACAGCCCCCAGTGAACATCATGTAGAAAAAAGTAAAATGTAGAACCACAGGCAGAGTCTGCTGCCTCCTCTTTGAAAAGGGGGATAGTAAGAATCCTGACCAGGCCGGGCGCAGTGGCTCACGCCTGTAATCCCAGCCTTTGGGAGGCCAAGGCGGGTGGATCACTTGAGGTCAGGAGTTCGAGACCAGCCTGACCAACATGGTGAAACCCCATCTCTACTAAAAACACAAAAATTAGCTGGGTGCGGTGGTGGGCCCCCGTAATCCCAGCTACTCAGGAGGCTGAGGCGGGAGAATCACTTGAGCTTGGGAGGCAGAGGCTGCAGTGAGCCGAGATCGAGGCACTGCACTCCAGCCTGGGCAACAAAGTGAGACTCTGTCTCAAAAAAAAAAAAACAAAAAGAATCCTGACTGACATGCACTTGGATATACATAAAGTCACTCTAAAAATAATTTTTTAAATGGAATACTGGTTACTTTCAGGGAGAGAAAGTAGGGGGCTGGGAACAGGGGTCAGAGGGACACCTTTCATCGGGTCCCCTCTCTTATTTCTAAATTTTAAACCATGTGCATTTACTATTTATTCAAAAATTATACTTAAATCTCAGCGTTAGCCCCAGTCACCTCCAGTGAACCCCAAAACTACCTTATTTACGTTTATTGCCAATCCTGACTGGACTGCGTTGCTGTTCAATTCCAAAACTGAAATGGTTTTTAAAGTGACAGTGTGGCAACATGACAACCCTGCAGATGCCTCAGCACCAAGCACAGGCGGGCTGGGGCAGGGCCAGGCTCGTGGGTGTACCCCGCCTGTACCTGCCCCCACCTGGGCATGAAACGCACACCTGTCCACCAGGATCGCAGGCAGGGGCCCCAGAGGCTGCCACAGGACAGCGGCCACCTCGGACACCGCCTGCGGCTCCACAGAGACGGTCCTTGAAGCACAGGTCGAGGAGTCCTGAGCCCGGAGACCACACTCAGAGTCTGCGGAGGCCGTGCAGTTCAGCGGCAGGGATGCCACAGCCAGGGCCACCACACAGGCCAGGCTTGGGGAGAAAGCACAGCGCTCCCACCTTTTCGTCCACGGTGAAGCGGTGATAGATCCCTGCGGGGAGCGTTATCATGTCTCCCTTCTCCATGAAGATCCGGATCCACTTGTCCTCCTTGTCCCTCACGTCGAAGTACCCGCTGCCGTCCAGGATGTAGCGGATCTCATCGTCCAAGTGCAAATGCTCCTCGTAAAACATCTTAATCTAGTGCAGGAGGAACATTCCTGTGAGTCTACCGGAGACCTGTCACGCAAGCTCGCACCTGCCCACTCAGCAGCCTGAGCTTTTGGTGGGTAAGAACTCAGGTGAATGGGATTTCTCTCCATAAAAATGAAAACTACACTTGCTACGAATTATTTTCCTAACAGTATAAGGGCCAGAGCTAGAATATTTGATGAAACCTGTCAACAAATGGGCAGTAACTGAAAGTGAACAGACCTGCAGCAAAGGTTCTGAACACTTCACACGGGCCAACTCGCCCAACACGCACGGCCCCACGAGGCTTCACACGGGCCAACTCGCCCAACACGCACGGCCCCACGAGGTGGCTGCTCTGTCGGCCCCATTTTACAGATGCGGGAATGGTAACACAGAGAGGCTAAGTCACTGGCCCAACCTCACACAGCAAGACTGCCCCAAAGACACCCCGGCCCCAGGCTCACACCCACCCAGTGTGCTGCACACAGCAGTCATGAAATCACAACACACAGGGTGAGTGAGAAGCCAGTGGACATTGCAGGGAAGCAGGCACAGACTCCACAAGCATTTTCTATTTCTTCACATTGACTTTTGTCTCTCTTTTTTTTTTTTTTTTAGATGGAGTCTTGCTCTGTCACCCAGGCTGGAGTGCAGTGGTGCAATCTCAGCTCACTGCAACCTCCACCTCCTCAGTTTAAGTGATTCTCCTGCCTCCCAAGTAGATGCGATTACAGGCACCTGCCACCACGCCCAGCTAATTTTTGTATTTTTAGTAGAGATGGGGTTTCACCATGTTGGCCAGGCTGGTCTCGAACTCCTGACCTCAGGTCATTCACCCACCTCGGCCTCCCACAGTGCTGGGATTCCAGGCAGAAGCCACCACACCTGGTCTGACTTTTGTGTCTTTCTGAAGGTGTTTTCTTTCTAACATTTTATAATAAAAATATTCAAGTATGCAAAAACATGGAGAGTATCTGACAGTAAATATCCATACCCCCTTCACCAAGACTGTGCCCTTATAATCTGACTGACTCTGCTTTGCTTGCATTGTTCATATCTCCACATCTCCCACTCGGGGGGTTTTAAAGCTCCATATATATATATATATGTTTTAAAGCTTCTATGTCTATTATATATAAAATACATACACACATATACATTTTATATATATATACACACACACACACATATAAAAGACAGGGTCTCACTCTGTCACTCAGGCTGGAGTGCAGACTGACTACAGCCTCAAACTCTGGGGCTCAAGAGATCCTCCTGCCTCAGCCTTCCAAGTAGCCAGGACTACAGGTGTGCACTACCACACCTGGCTAATTAAAAAAAAAAAAAAAGATTTCTAGAGACAGGGTCTTACTGTGTTGCCCAGGCTAGTCTCAAAAACTCCTGGCCTCAAGTGATCCTCCTGCCTTGGCCTCCCAAAGCACTGGGATTATAGGCATGAGCCACTGCACCCAGCCTACCTTGTTATGCTTTACAAAATCATAAATAAAATGAACACAAGATTAGGAGGAAAACCTTAAATTTGAAATCAATCTATTCATAGCCACACAGAAAGAAAAGACAAACGGAAATAACTTTTTTTTTTTGAAATGGAATTTCACTCTTGTTGCCCGGGCTGGAGTGCAATGGCGCAATCTTGGCTCACTGCAACCTCCGCCTCCCAGGTTCAAGCAATTCTCTGCCTCAGCCTCCCGAGTAGCTGGGATCACAGGCATGTGTCACCACACCCGCCTAATTTTATATTTTTAGTAGAGATCGGGTTTCTCCATGTTGGTCAGGCTCGCCTCGAACTCCCGACCTTGGGTGATCTGCCCGCCTCAGCCTCCCGAAGTGCTAGGATTACAGGCGTGAGCCACCACACACAGCGACAAACGGAAATAACTCTTGAACATATTATTTTGACTACATCCTCAGGCTAAGACAGAAAAACCGCAACCCAAGGTTAGGTTGCACTCAGTAGGCCTGCTGTTTGTCACGGTCTGGGTGCAGCCATGCTGACGCTGGTGTGTGTGTTGTGGGATTGAGAGGATGGGAAAAAATACTGGTATGACTGGGAGCCGGGCTTCTCACAGTGAGAGGAAAGATACAAATACTGATGAGGAAGGCAAAGGAAAGCCCTGTGGATTTAACTGGAATTAGGGTTGTCCGTTTGAACTACTTGATATACACACACACACGGACACATGCACACTCACACATGCGCACTGTCACACATGCACACACACACATGCTAGTATTCACACACACCTACACACACGCACACACGTACACATATGTGTGCATTCACATTCATATGCACATACATGTACACAGCCGTGCATTCACACGCACACACATGTACACACGTGCATTCACATGCACACATGTACACAGTGCATTCACACACAGCTACACACCCGCACACACGTACACTCGTGTGCACGCACACACTCACATGCACACACGTACACAAACATGCATTCATACACATGCACACACCTGCACTCTTACATGTGTGCATTCACACACACGTGTGCATGCACACTCACATGCATTCACACTCATGCACACACATGCACTCACATGTGTGCGTTTACACACACGTGTGCATTCACACATGCACACACGTACACACATGCACTCTCACATGCGTGCATTCACACACGTGTGCATTCACACATGCACACATGTGCATGTACATATACACACTCGCGTGCATTCACACACACATATGCACACATACATACACACACTCTCACATGCGTGCATTCACACACACACACTAATCCTGCCCACTGAAAGCACGTGAGCAGTGACCCCATCCAAGTTTCTAAACACCAGGGCTAGGTGCCAGGAAGAGCTGCTGACCCCGCACGAGGTCGGGAAAAGCAGGAGGTGGGCCTGGACATGCTGTGGGTCCAGAAAGTAATGAGCTGGGGATGCGTCAGGGGACAGAAGCCAGCTAACGAGGCTCCTGCTTGCCAAGCCTGAGGTCTGGAACAACATGAAGATCAAAATAAATTCCAGCAAGAACAGACCCTACACCAACAAGTGAAACAAGAAGGCCTGGAGCCCCAGTGGATGCCGAGTGAACAAGGAAGAAGGGGACACACTTCCTGACAGTGAAAACCAACCCCCGGGTAAGTGCCATTGCACGGCCATGACACTCACAGCCCACAAAGGCAGGAATCAAGACTTACTAAAAACGTTGGGTGAAAGTTTGAGGGGAAATGGGATATTCATGGTCTAAAAGTAACTCTCCACACGTGTCTTACTGGTTAGGGAGGAAAAGAAAAGGAACTTCCCCATGGAGAAACCTGATGGACACCGGCTTCACCCAGGTCACGCTGACATCAGCAGTGAGGGGCCCTCAGACACGCTTACTCACAACACCACTGCCCACTGTGTAGGATTCCCGCTACATACAAACACACAACCTGTCTAATACTGAGGAAACCAGTGGCAATCACAAGATCGTCAGAAAATAAGGTTATTTTAGAAAAACAAAGGATAAGCCTACATCAGCAAGAGGGTTTTACACCAGGAGAGAAGTAATTCCAGAAGACAGTGATGGTGAAGCTAATGTAATTTACAACATCAGCAGCAGGCCAGCCTCTGCTATGTGAGATCAAACGTGGCTGAGAAGAGGCCAGCTCATCTCAACTTCCGCGTCAGAGTCACACCATTTACACCCATCAGAATCTAGTGAATCGCAGCGCACTCAGTGAGCAATAAAGACCATATCTGGCCGGGCGCGGTGGCTCAAGCCTGTAATCCCAGCACTTTGGGAGGCCGAGACGGGCGGATCACAAGGTCAGGAGATCGAGACCATCCTGGCTAACACGGTGAAACCCCGTCTCTACTAAAAAATACAAAAAACTAGCCGGGCGAGGTGGCGGGCGCCTGTGGTCCCAGCTACTCGGAGGATGAGGCAGGAGAATGGCGTGAACCCGGGAGGCGGAGCTTGCAGTGAGCTGAGATCCGGCCACTGCACTCCAGCCTGGGCGACAGAGCGAGACTCCATCTCAAAAAAAAAAAAAAAGGCCATATCTGGACTCTGACCAGCAAGAATCATCTGACATAGAGCAAAGAGACTCGAATCACACGACAGATGTATTTTTGAACAATTTCCACATTCTTTTTTTTTTTTTGAGGCGGAGTCTAGCTCTGCCGCCCGGGCTGGAGTGCAGTGGCCGGATCTCAGCTCACTGCAAGCTCCGCCTCCCGGGTTCCCGCCATTCTCCTGCCTCAGCCTCCCGAGTAGCTGGGACTACAGGCGCCGCCACGTCGCCCAGCTAGTTTTTGTATTTTTAGTAGAGACGGGGTTTCACCGTGTTAGCCAGGATGGTCTCGATCTCCTGACCTCGTGATTCGCCCGTCTCGGCCTCCCAAAGTGCTGGGATGACAGGCTTGAGCCACCGCGCCCGGCCAATTTCCACATTCTTAAGCTCTTCTGCTCTTAGCTCTATCTGGTATTGTCAGTTCACCTGCGTATGTTTCCTAAGGAGCTTGGAAGTTACCACTCCATCCTACCAAGTGAAAGCAGAACAAACTGAAAAACCAACTCTTTTTAAATTTGTAAGAGAAGTGAAGTCACAGAGCAAACCACCACCCCTCACACTGGAGAGACAGGCAGACAGAAAGATCCACAGCTAACCACAGCAGAAACCCCTATGGGAACCAGGGCTGGGGTCGAAAAACCCAAACTGTACTTGACCAGCTGGGGGCTCAGTGTAGACAAGTCGGACAGCTTTAAAAAACTCCAGACCCAGTCATCAGGGGCCTCAAACTTCTGTAAATTTTACTTGCAAAAGCTCTACCAGGTCCCAACAGTGAGTATCACAGAAAAGTTCCCTGTATTTCTGGCAGAAGGAGGGAAAGGGGGCCGTTCTGAAGTCTGTCAGGATACATCTGAAATCTGTTCTTTCATGCACACACGTACACAAACATGCATTCATACACATGCACACACCTGCACTCTTACATGTGTGCATTTACACACACACTGAAGTCAGGAGAGCTCAGCCAGCGAGATCCCAGCCTGCTGCGCTTTCATGAGAGCCTGACCCGGGTGAAGGGAAACACGCAACTCCAGTCCCTCCAGAATTCCGTGTTATGGACTGAATACAATGACCCCCTCCCCGGGGTCTGTGGGCTGAAACCCTACCTTCTAATGTGGTGGTGTTGGCAGGTGGTGTCTGTGGGAGGTAAATAGGATTAGATAAGGTGATGGGGGGGAGCCCTCATGAATGGGATTAGTGTCCTTATAAAACTCCCAAAAGAGCTTGCTTCTTCTACCCACCGTGTGAGAACACAGCAAAAACACAGTCATCCATAAACCAGGAAGCAGCTCTCACAAGACACCAAAGCTGCCGGTGTCCTGACCTTGGGCGTCCCTGCCTGCAGACTGTGAGAAATCATGTTTGTTTTAAGCCACCCAGTGTATGGTATCCGGTTACGGAAGCCTACGCTGACTAAGACAGGAGAGGAAGGGAAGCCCCAAGTCCAGCCGCTATCAGCCGTCATGTCCCACTTAAAGGAGGGAGTCTGAGAAACGCTGGTGAAGTTCATAGCCCAGAGGCACAGGCTGACTACAAGACTGAGACTCCTAGCTAACGCAGTATGGAGAAGTACAAGGCATACTGATTCGAAAGGAAGAAATAAAACTCCCTTTGCTCTCGGATGATATCACTGTCCAGGTAGGAAATCCAAAAGAACCAACAACAAAAAGCTCCTGGAACTAACAAGCAATTATGGCAAATTTACAGGATACAGGGTTAATACACAAAAGTTCATCACTTTCCTATACACCAGAAACACAGCAGGTGATACCTGAAATTAAAAACACAAAACCATATACATTTGCACCCCCAAAAAAGAAATGCTTAGGTATGAATCTAACAAAACATGCCTAAGATCTACAAGAAAACTACAGAACTCTGATGAAACAAATCAAAAACTAAATAAATGGAGAGAGATTCCATGTTCATGAATAGGGAGACTCAGTAGTGCTAAGAGGTCCATTTTTCCCAACTTAATCTGTAGGTTCAGTACAATCCAATTCAAGGTTCCAGCTAGTTATTTTGCACATATCAGCAAACTGATTGTGAAGTTTATCTGCAGAGGCACAAGACTCAGAATACCCAGCACAATATTGAAGAGGAACACAGTTGAAGAACCAACGCTACCTGACTTCAACACTTACTATCATGCTATAGAAATCAAGACTGTGACACTGGTGAAATAATAGAAAAATAGATCAACTGTCTTTGACAAAGGACCAAAGGCAATACAATGAAAAAAATAATAATCTTTTCAACAAATGGTACTGAAACAATGGTAAATCCACATGCAAAAAAATTACTCTAGACATAGACCTTACACCCTTAACAAAAATTAAGATAATATGGATCACGGGCCAGGTGCAGTGGCTCACACTTATAATCCCAGTGCTTTGGGCCACTGAGGAGAGAGGATCGCTTGAGGCCAGGAGTTTGAGACCAGCCTGGGCAACACAGAGAGATCTCATCTTTGCAAATTAAAAAGAGAGCGAGAAAGAGAGAGAGAAAAGCCAGGCACGGTGGTGCATGCCTGTAGTCCCAGCTACATAGGAAACTGAGTTGTGAAGATCACTTAAGCTCAGGAGTTTAAAGCAGCAATGAACAATGATCATTGACTCATTATAAAAAGTCTCTTAAAAAAGTTTTTTAATAATTACAGACCTAAATATAAAATGCAAGACTCAGCCAGGCATGGTGGCTCGTGCCTGTAATCCCAGCTCTCTGGGAGGCTGAGGCAGGCCGATCACTTGAAGTCAGGAATTCAAGACCAGCCTGACCAACATGGTGAAACCCTGTCTCTACTAAAAATACAAAAATTAGCCGGGCATGGTGGCATGCACCTGTAGTCCCAGCTACTCAGAAGGCTGAGGCAGGAGAATCGCTTGAACCCGAGAGGCAGAGGCTGCAATGAGCAGATTGCACCACTGTACTTCAGCCTGGGCAACAGAGTGAACCACTGCCTCAAAAATAAATAAAGAAATAAAATACAAGACTATAAAACTTCTAAGACAACTTCTAAGATAACCTTAGGTTTGGCAATGACTTTTTAGATATGGCACCAAAGGCACAACCCATAAAAGAAAGAACTGAGCCGGGCGCGGTGGCTCACACCTGTAATCCCAGCACTTTGGGAGGCCGAGACGGGCGGATCACAAGGTGAGGAGATCAAGACCATCCTGGCTAACATGGTGAAACCCCGTCTCTACTAAAATACAAAAAAAATTAGCCAGGCGTGGTGGCAGGTGCCTGTAGTCCCAGCTACTTGGGAGACTGAGGGAGAATGGCGTGAACCCGGGAGGCGGAGCTTGCAGTGAGCCAAGATCGCCCCACTGCACTCCAGCCTGGGCGACAGAGCGAGACTCTGTCTCAAAAAAAAAAACAAAAAGAAAGAACTGATAAGTTGGACTTCATTGAAACTAGATTTTCTGTTCTGCTATCAGGAGAATGAAGAGAAGCCACAGACTAGGAGAATATATTTGCAAAAGACGTATCTGGTAAAGGACTGTTATCCAAAATATACAAAGAACTCTTAAAGTTTAACCATAAGAAAACAAACAACCTGATTAAAAAATGGGCCAAAGACCTTAACAGACACCTCACCATAGAAGATGTACAGATGGCAAATAAGCACATGAAAATATGTTCCTTGTCATATGTCATTGGGGAACGCAGATTACAACAAGGAGATACCACTGTACATCTAGAAGCATGCCCAGAATCCAGAACACTGACCACACCAGAGGCTGGGAGGGTATGGAGTAGCAGGAATCCTCACTCCCTGCTGATAGGAACAACGGGGACAGTCAACTTGGAAGACGGTTTGGCAATTTCACATAAAACTAAACATCCTCTTACCATACTATCTGTGATGGTTAATACTGAATGTCAACTTGATTGCATTGAAGGATGCAAAGTACTGATCCTGGGTGTGTCTGTGAGGGTGCTGCCAAAGGAGATGAACATTTGAGTCAGTGGGTTGGGAAAGGCAGACCCACCCTTAATCTGGGTGGGCACCATCTCATCAGCTGCCGACACAGCTAGAACATAAAGCAGGCGGAAAAATGTGAAAAGGCTAGACTGGCCTAGCCTCCCAGCCTACATCTTCCTCCTGTGCTGGACCCTTCCTGCCCTTGAACATCAGACTCCAAGTTCTTCAGTTTGGGGGCTCGGACTGGCTGTCTCTGCTCCTCGGCTTACAGACGGCCTATTGTGGGACCCTGTTATTGTGTGAGTTAATACTTAATAAACTCCCTTATATATATATATATATATATCTGTCCTGTTAGTTCTGTCCCTCTAGAGAACCCTGACTAACACACTATCCAGCAATTGTGTTCCTTAGTATTTACCAAAAGGAGCTGAAAACTTACGTCAACACAAAAACCTGCAAGAGGATGTTTACAGCAGCTGTATCCATTAATTGCCAAAACTTGGAAGCAGGCAAGATGTCCTTCAGTAGGTAAATGGATAAATAAACTGTGGTGCATCCAGACAGTGGAATATTACTCAGCAATAAAAAGAAATAAGCTACCAAGCCACAAAAAGACAAGGGAGAACCTTCGATGCATTTTATTATGTGAAAGGAGCTAGTGTGAAAAGGTTACCAACTGTATGATTCCAACTATGAGATATTCTGGAAAAGGTAAAGCTATGGAGGCAGTGAAAAGATCAGTGGTTCCCGGGGGCTGGGCGGGGAGGAATGGAGATCAGTGGTTCCCTGGGGCTGGGCGCGGAGGAATGGAGATCAGTGGTTCCCTGGGGCTGGGCAGGAAGGAATGGAGAAGTGGACCACAGAGGGTTTTTACGGCAGAGAAACGACTCCGTATGACTTGAGAATGGTGGACATGTGTCATTATACATTTGTTCAAATCCACAGAATGTACAACAGCAAGAGTGGACCCTAATGTGAACTGTAGACTTGGGGTGGTCCTGATGTGCCAGTGCAGTTCATCAGTTGAAACAATGTACTGCTCTGAGGAGAGAGGTTGATAAGGGGAAGACTGTGCAAGTCAGGGGATGGGTGTGTATGGGGAGTTTCTATATCTGCTTCTCAATTTTGCTGTGAAGTTAACACTGCCCTAAAAAACAAAGTCCAATAAAACTTACTTTTATTTTTATTTTTATTTTTTTGAGACAGAGTCTCTCTCTGTCACCAGGCTGGAGTGCAGTGGCGCAATCTCGGCTCACTGCAACCTCCACCTCCCGGGTTCAAACAATTCTCCTGCCTCAGCCTCCCAAGTAGCTGGGACTACAGGCCCATACCACCACACCCGGCTAATTTTTGTATTTTTAGTAGAGACAGGGTTTCACCACGTTGGCCAGGATGGCCTCCATCTCTTGACCTCATGATCCACCTGCTTCAGCCTCCCAAAGTGCTGGGATTACAGGCGTGAACCACCGCACCCGGACTTACTATTTTTTTTTTTTTTTTTTTTTTGAGACAAAATCTGGCTCTGTCGCCCAGGCTGGAGTGCAGTGGCGCAATCTCAGCTCACTACAAGCTCTGCCTCCCAGGTTCACGCCATTCTCCTGCCTCAGCCTCCTGAGTAGCTGGGACTACAGGTGCCCGCCACCACGCCCGGCTAATTTTTTTTTGTATTTTTAGTAGAAATGGGGTTTCACCATGTTCACCAGGATGATCTCGATCTCCTGACCTTGTGATCCACCCACCTCGGCCTCCCAAAGTGCTGGGATTACAGGTGTGAGCCACCGCACCCGGCCAAAAAAATGTTTTAAACTGAAAGCATTCAGACGCACAGAAGCTGAAGGAATCCTTAACAACAGATGTGCACTACAAGAAATGTTACACGAAGTCCTTCAGGCAGTAGGGAAAGAATGTCAGACAGAAACATGGACCCCACACCACAGAATGAGGAGCACTTGGAATGAGAGCTACACGGGTAATCCGAGATTTTCTTCTTCTTATTCAAATCTCTTTACAAGGTAACTTACTATTTACACAAAAATAAAAACAGTGTACTGTGGGGTTTATAAAAGTAAACTGGGCTGGGCACAGTGGCTCATGCCTGTAATCCCAGCACTATGGGAGGCTGGGGCATGCAGATCAGGAGTTCAAGACCAGCCTGGCAACACAGTGAGATTCTGTCTCAAAAAAAAAAAAAGAAAAAAAAAGTCAATTGTCTGAAACAATGGCACCAAGATGAGGTGGAGAAACAGGAGCTCAAGCTGTGCCGACATGCAGAGGGGCACTAATACTTGAAGGCTGGCAGGTCGGTCAAGGATGAAACTTCTGGTTTCTGGTTGGACATGTAAAGCACTTGGAAGTCTTACTCCCCTACTTAGATCCAACAAAGAACTGAAGTCCCTGGATAAATTACTACCTTGAATCTGGAGAGAGACGCGGATACACAGAACCACAGCTGAGATCAGTTTTCCCGGAGCCATGAGCTGGTAGGAACACTTCCAAGGCAATTTGGACAAAAGGCTGCAGGCTGAGTGTGGACTAGCTTGAGAGAGATCTTGGGCGCCTGGTATGACAGGGACACTGTACTTTTATGGGTTTGCACATCCAGAAACCCCCACCTTGTGCTCACAACAAAGATCCGAGAAAAATCCCTTTACGTATCAGGCAATAAAAGGGAAAAAGGAACCATTTTTAAAAACCCCCAGAACTCTGTCCATAACAAAAACCAAGGGAAACAACTTTGCCGGAGCCTTCTCTGTCGTGGGGGAAGGGCAGCTGGCCAACTCCAGCCCCCTCTAGCCCAAAGGAACAAAAAAGAGGCTAAGAAACACTTATTTCTTTTTTTTTTTTTTGAGACAGAGTCTCGCTCTGTGGCCCAGGCTGGAGTGCAGTGGCCAGATCTCAGCTCTCTGCAAGCTCCGCCTCCCGGGTCCTGCCATTCTCCTGCCTCAGCCTCCCGAGTAGCTGGGACTACAGGCGCCTGCCACCTCGCCTGGCTAGATTTTTGTATTTTTAGTAGAGACGGGGTTTCACCATGTTAGCCAGGATGGTCTCGATCTCCTGACCTCATGATCCGCCCGTCTCGGCCTCCCAAAGTGCTGGGATTACAGGCTTGAGCCACCGCGCCCGGCCGAGGCTAAGAAACACTTCTGAAGGTCGGCCCAAAAACTCAGGACCGGTAAAAGACTAAGACCCCTAATCATAAGCCTAAGATTATAGAACAGTTCTCCTCCCCAATGCCTCATCCTCACATCAACAGGGCTCCAGAACAGTAAGTGAATCAAAGCTGCAAGGAATAAATCTCTTAACAAAGGAGTTTTTAGGAAAGCAAAGACATCCAGGGGAGACAAAACAAAACAAGGAAACCAAAGCCTCTGGCATCTACAGCTACAGCAAACATTCAACACAGCAAAACTTCTACCCAGATAACATAACACCCCACATGAATGGCCTCTTCACCTCAGCTCCTTTTAACAAAACAGCTTATCAGGCTGTCAACAAAAATAACAAGGCATGATATAAGGCGAGAAAAAATATAGTGTGAAGAGACTAGCAAGCAGCAGAGACTGACTGGGACGGGTCACATATTTTGGAATTATCAGATAGAGAATTTTAAAAATTGTGGCTATATAGTAAGGGTGATATGGTGTGGCTGTGTCCCCACCAGAATCTCATCTTGAATTGTAGTTCCCATAATCCCCACATGTGGTTGGAAGGAACCAGTGGGAGGTAATTGAATCATGGGGGGCGGCTTTCCCCATGCTGTTCTGGTAAGTTCTCATGAGATCTGATGGTTTTAGAAGGGGCTTCCCCCTTCATTCAGCTCACATTCTTCTCCTTCCTGACATCACGGTGAAGAAGGATATGTTTGCTTCCCCTTCCGCCATGATTGTAAGTTTCCTCCCCAGCCCTGCAGAATTGTGAGTCAATTAAACTTCTTTCCTTTATAAATTACCCAGTCTTGGGCAGTTGTTTATAGCAGCATGAGAATGGACTAATACAAAGGGCTCTATGGAAAAAGTAGACAACATGCAAGAGCAGATGGGTAATATAAGCAGAGAGAGGGAAGCTCAGAGAGAATCAAAAAAAAAAAATGCTGGAGATCAAAATCACTCTAACACAAACAAAGAATACCTTTGATGGGTTCATTAGTAGAATGGACTAAGTTGAAGGAAGAATCAGCAAGCTTGAAGACATGTCCATTGAAACTTCCCAAACTGAAGTGCAAAGACAAAAAAGAATGGGGAGCGGGGATTGGGGGAGAATAAAATAGCCCTGAACTGTGGAACAATTATAAAAGATGTAACATATGTATAAATGGTATAACAGAAGTAGAAGAGAAAAAAGTGAATGAATGTTTGAAATAATGTCCACAAATTTTCCAAAATTAATGACAGACACCACAGAGATCCAGAAAACTGAGAGAACACCAAGCAGGATAAATGTGAACATATCTGTACCTAGGCATATCATATTAAACTTGCAGAAAGCAAAAGACAGAAAACCTTGAAAAAGGCCAAAGGAAAAAATGCACCTAACCTACAGAAGAAAAAAGATAAAGAATTACATCAGACCATTCCTCAGAAACTATACAAGCAAGCAAGAAAAAAAAAACTACCAACCTAGCAATCTGTATCCAGGAGAATTATCCCTTAAAAGTGAAGAAGAAATAAAGACTTTCTCAGACAAACAAAAAAGAAAAGAATTTGTCGCCAGTAGACTGACCTATCTTCCCAATAAATGTTCACAGAAGTTCTTCAAATGAAAAAGAAAATTATATAAGTCTGAATCTCAGATCTAAGTGGAAAGAGAGAGTAGAAATAAGAAGAAAACTAAAACACAATCTTTTATTTATTTGTTCTTCATTGATCTAATAGATAACTGTTTATTCAAAGTAATGTCAGTAATAATATATTAGGTGATTATGAGATATGGAGAATAAAATAAATAACAGCAATGTTGTAAGAGATGGGAGGGAGGAATTGGGAATATTCAGTTATTGGGTAAATGTATACTATAAACTCTGAGGCAACCACTAAATTTTTTTTTTAATGATAAGCAAAGAGGAGAGAAAGCAGAATCATATAAAATGTTCAATTAAAACCAGACAAGGCAGAAAAAAAGGGGAATATTTAAAAACAACAATAGGCCAGGCACGGTGGCTCACACCTGTAATCCCAGCACTTTGGGAGGCCGAGGCAGGTGGATCACGAGGTCAGGAGATCAAGACCATCCTGGCTAACATAGTGAAACCCCGTCTGTACTAAAAATACAAACAAATTAGTCAGGCATGGTGGTGGGTGCCTGTAGTCCCAGCTACTTGGGAGGCTGACGCAGGAGAATGGCATGAACTCAGGAGGCAGAGCTTGCAGTGAGCCAAGATTGCGCCACTGCTCTCCAGCCTGGGCAACAGAGCAAGACTCTATCTCAAAACATAAATAAATAAATAAATAAAAATAAAATAATAAAGAACAAGCACGACAAATAGAACAGTCCCAAATATGGTAGACATTAATTCAACTGTATTAATAACCAATTTAAACATGAATGATCTAAATATACCATTAACAGAAAGAAACTATCAAAATGGATTTTAAAAACTAACTATAATACATGTCATCTACAAGAAGCCCTCTCTAAATATAAGACACAAATAGGTTAAAAGTAAAGGAATGGAGAAAGATATATCATATTAACACTAATCAAAAGAATGCTGTCCAGGGACAGTGCTTCATGCCGGTAACTCCAGCACTTTGGGAGGCCAAGACAAGAAGATCACTTGAGCCCAGGAGTTCAAAGCAGCCTGGGCAACACAGGGAGACCCCACCTCTATGAAAAATAAAAATGAATTAGCCAGCTGTGGTGGTGTGCACCTGTAGCCCCAGCTGCTTAGGAGGCTGAGATGGGAGGATCACTTGAGCTTGAGAGGTTGAGGCTGCGTGAGCCATGATGGCACCACTGCATTTCAGCCTAGGTGACAGAGAAATACTTTGTCAAAAAAGGAAGAAGGGAAGGGAAGAAGGAAGGGAAAGAGAAGGGAAGAAGGAAAGGAGAGGAAAGGAAAAGGAAAGGAAGGGAAGGGAAGGGAGGGGAGGAGAGAGGGAGGGGAAAGGGAAGGGAGGGAAAGAAGGAAGGAAGGAAGGAAGGAAGGAAGGAAGGAAGGAAGGAAGGAAGGAGAGGGAGGGAGGGGAAGAAGCTGAGGGAGCTATCTGAATTTTAAAAACAGCAAAATCATCAGAGATAAAGGGGGACATTATGTAATAATAAAAGGGTCAGTCTTCCAAGGGAACATAACAATCTTTATCACATATGTCTTTATCACATATGTCTCTATCACATATGTCTCTATCACATATGTATCTAACAGCTGAGCATCAAAATATGTGAGGCTAACACTGACAGAATTGCAAAGAAAGATAGACAAATCCACTATTATAGTTGGAAATTTCAATGCTAACGGTAATTGACATCCAACAAGCAGAAAATCAGTAAAGATATAGTTGATGTGAATAATGCCGTCAATTAACTGTTCTTATTGGCATTCATAGATTACTTCATTCAACAACAACAGAATATATCCATTCTTCTCAAGCTCACAAGAAACATTCACCAAGACAGATAACATTCTGGACCATAAAACAAGTCTCAATATATTTATAAAGACTCAAATTACACAAAGTTTATTCTCTGACTACACCGGAAATAAATTAGAAACAAATTTAAAAATCTAGAAAAATCCCCAATTAATTGGAAACTAACAAATATCTAAAAACAAAACAAAACATCCCCACAAGTCAAAGATAAAATTAAAAAGTGAATTAATTAGAACGTATTTAAAATTAAATGAAAATGAAAAATATATCAAAATTATCAAAATGTGTGTGATGCCACTAAAACAGTACTCTGGGGGAAATTTACAACACTAAACCCCCGCAGTAAGGAAAGAAAAACCACACTCTGCAAGGCCAGCATGGGAGGACCACTTGAGACCTGGAGTTCAAGACCAACCTGAACAACCTGGTGAGATTCCATCTCTACAAAAACTTTTTAAAAAAAAATTATCCAGGCCAGGCGCAGTGGCTCATGCCTGTCATCCCAGCACTTTGGGAGGCCAAGATGGGCAGATCACCTGAGGTCGGGAGTTTGAGATCAGCCTGACCAAGATGGAGAAACCCCGTATCTACTAAAAATACAAAATTAGCTGGACGTGGTGGTGCATGCCTGTAATCCCAGCTACTCGGGAGGCTGAGGCAGGAGAATCACTTGAACCCAGGAGGCGGAGGTTGCAGAGAGCTGAGATCGCGCCATTGCATTCCAGCCTGGTCAACAAGAACGAAACTCCGTCTCAAGAAAAAAAAAAAAATTAGCCAGGCATGGTGGCACATACCTGTAGTCCTAGCTACTCAGGAGGCTGAAGTGGGAGGACGGCTGGAGCCCAGGCGTTCAAGACTGCAGTGAGCTATGATTGCACCACTGCACTTTAGCCTGGGTGGCAGAGCAAAATAATAATGTTAATAATGTCTGTTTCTAAAATAATAATAAAAATAATGACGAAGAAAGAACTCAAATCAGTGACTTCAGCTTCCACCTAGGGAACTTAGAAAAAAGAGCAAATTAAAACATGTAAAAGACGACAAATTATAAAGGTCAGAGCAGAATCCAATGAAATAAAAAATAGAAAAAGAGAAAAATCAATGAAACCTAAAGTTCTTTGAGAGGATCAATATAATTGATAAGCCTCTATCCAGACTCACGAAAGAGAGAGAAGATACAAATTATCAGTATCAGGAATGAGAGAAGGCAGCACTACATACTCTACAGATATTAAAAGGATAATAGAAAATATTCCAAATAATTTTATGGCAATAAATTTGACAACTGAAATGAAATGGACAAATGCTTTGAAAGAAACAAACAAATAATGCTCATTCAAGAAAAAATGGGTTACCTGAATAGCCCTACTGTCTAGTAAAGAAATTGAACTCACAGTTAAAAACCTTCCCACAAAGAAAACTACAAGCCAAGATAGCTTCACTGGTGAATCTCCAAACATAAGGAAAGAATAATACTATCTACACATACTCTTCCAAAAAACTGAACAGGAGGGACTACTTCCCAGCTCATTTTATGAGATCTGCATTACTCTGATATGAAATTCAAACTAAGACATTGATATAGTTTGGCAATGTGTCCCCACCCAAATCTCATGTCAAATAGTAATCCTCAATGTTGGAGGTGGGACCTGGTGGGAGGTGACTGGATTACAGGGATGGATTTCTCATGAATGGTTTACACCACTCCCTTGGTGCTAGCTTCACCACAGTGAGTGACTTCTTGCAAGATCTGGCTATTTAAAACTGGGTGGCACCTCATTCTCTCTCTTGTTCCCACTCCTGTTATGTGAGATACCTGCTCCCACTTTGCCTTCTGCCATGACTATAAGCTTCCTGAGGCCTCTCTAGAAGCAGAAGGAGTAGGGCATTGCTATAAAGATACCTGAAAATATGGAAGCAGCTTTGGAATTGAGTAACAGGCAGAGATTAGAAGTGTGTAGAAGGTTCAGAAGGAGAGAGAAAAGATGAGGGAAAGTTTGGAACTTTTTAGAGACTGGTTGATTGTGACCAAAATGCTGATAGTCATACGGACAATAAAGTCCAGGCTAATGAGGTCTCAGATGGAAATGAGGAATTTATCGGGAATTACAGCAAACATCATACATGTTTGCCTCAGCAAAGAACTTGTCTGCATTCTGTTCATGCCCTAGGGATCTGTGGAAGTTTGAATTTGAGAGTGATGACTTAGGGTATATGGTAGAAGAAATTTCTAAGCACCAAAGTGTTCAAGATGTTTCCTGCCTGTTTCTAACAGCCTATGTGCAGATGCAAGAGCAAAGGAATGACCTGGAGCTGGAACTTGTATTTAAAAGGGAAGCAGAGCATAAAAGTTTGGAAAATTTGCAACTTGGCCACATGGCAAAGAAATAAAAAGTTTTTGAGAGAGGATTTCAAGCAGGTTTGTAGAGCAACCACTTCCTTGAGAAATTTACATAACTACAAAGAAGCCAAGGGCTGATAGCCAAGACAATGGGGAAAAAACCTCAAAGGCATTTCAGAGACCTCTTCCTAGAGAAATTTGCATAACTTCAAAGATAGCCAAGGCAATGGAGAAAAAAACTCAAATGCATTTCAGTGACCTTCAGGCAGCCCCTCCCATCACAGGGCAAGAGGTCTAAAAGGAGAGAATGGTTTCATGGACCAGGCCCAGAGCCCCTCTGCCCTGCAGAGTCTCAGGACACTGCTCCCTGCATCCCAACTGCTTGGGTTCTGCTAGGGTTCTAGCCTCAGAGCAAAAGGGCCCAGGTACAGCTCGGGCCACAGGTCCAGAGGGCACAAGCCATGAGCCTTTGTGGCTTCCATGTGTTATTAAGCCTGTGAGTGCACAGAGTGCAAGGGTTGAGGCTTGGGATTCTCCAACTAGATTTCAGAGAATGTACGGAAAAGCCTGGGTGTCTAGACAGAAGTCTGTTGCAGGGTAGAAGCCCTCATGCAGAACCTCTACTAGGACAGTGCAGAGGGGAAATGTGGGGTTGAAGTCCCCACACAAAGTCTCCACTGGGGCACTGAGTAGGTGCTGTGGGAAAAGAACCACCATCCTGCAGACCCAAGAATGACAGATTCACTGGCAGCTTGCACCCTGCACCTGCAAAAGCTATAGACACTCAAAGCCAGCCCATGAGAGCAGCCTCAGAAGCCCCTGCAAAGCCACAGGGGGCTGCCTAAGGCCTTGGGAGCCCACTCTTTGCACCAGTGTGCCCTAGATGTGGGACATGGAGTCAAAGGGTATTATTTTGGAGCTTGAAGATTTAATGGCTGCCCTGCTGAATTTTGAACTTTCATGGGTCCTGTAGCTCCTTTCTTTTGACCAATTTCACCCTTTTAGAATGAGAATATTTACCTAATGCCTTTACCCCCTTTGTATCTTGGGAGTAACTAACTTGTTTTGATTTTACAAGCTCACAGGTAAAAAGAGATGAGTATCAGATGAGACTTTGGACTTGAACTTAGGACTTTTGAGTTATTGCTAGAACAAGTTAAGACTTTGGGGGACTATTGGGAAGAGATGATTGTATTTTGAAATTCAAGAAGGGCATGAGATTTGGGAGGGGCTAGGGGCAGAATAATACAGTTTAGATTTGTGTCTCCACCTAAATTTCATATTGAAATGTAATTCCCAGTATTGAAAGTGGGACCTGGTGGGAGGTGACTGGATCATGAGGGTGGATTTCTCATGAATGGCTTAGCACTATCTTCTTGGTGCTATCCTCGCTATAGTGAGTAATTTCCTGTGAGATCTGGTCATTTAAAATGGTGTGACACCTTGCACTCTCTTTCATTTCCACTCCTGTTATGTGAGATGCCTGCTCCTACTTTGCCTTCTGCCATGACTGTAAGCTTCCTGAGGCCTCCCCAGAAGCAGATGGTGGTGTCAGAAAACAGATGCTTCCTGTAGAGCCTGCAGAACTGTGGGCCAATTAAACCTCTTTTCTTATAAATTACACAGTTTCAGGTATTTCTTTATAGCAATGCAAGAATGGCCTCATACAGACATTAAAAGAAAAAAGAAAGAAAATATTGCATTTATTAGTAGTGAATATAATGATACTGCTTTTCCAGGTAATCCAGGGCTCCCTTACCTTTTCTTCATAATTTGGTAGTTTATCTTTGCATATGGTTATGATGTCCATCCAGGAGTAGTTCCTCTCTCTTCGGATCTTTTCTAATTCTGGATCATTCTCATATTTATCAGCATCCAGCTAAAAGAGTTAACCCACCACAAACAAGAGCTCAGATTAACAAGGAGATGTAGGAACATTCTCTTTCTGGATCTCCAATATGATTTTATACTCCAAATTTATCATTTGTTATTCTTTCAACCATCAACTAACTCTCTTCATCTCTTCTATCCATTTAATGGATTTTCCATTCTCCAATACACCAGCTATACATACAACGGATTTCTGTTTGATTTCTGCCTCCCTTCTCTGCAAGAGCCCATCCCGGGGAATTCTTTTTCCCATTTTGAGATGATGGTCTCACCAACTCAAGCCTGTCTGACCTATCCACAGGTCCCTCACTGTGTCCTGTTTCTCTGCCACCATCCCACTCATGAGTCTCATTGATCCTCAATGCCATCTCTTTGGTCAGTTTGTTTCCATGAGCCAAACCATTGTATGCCCTCACAGCTTGCAAATAGAACTCAAGTTAATTAGGCTGAGTTAATTAACCTTCTATCATCTGGCCCCAGCTGACTTTTCTACTTCTATCTGTTCCTTGTCTCCTACTTTTTAAAGAACTCTACATTCTAAACCAAATAGGATGATTGGCTATCTTAAAAATATTTGATATTTAACATCCCCACAATCTTGCTTATGACAGTTTTCTATGCCTAAAATTCCCATTCAACATTTTCATTTATTACAATTCTATCTCTATTAAGGTTCAATTTTACTATTCCTTCCTTACGAAGCACTTCCCTGATGAAGCTCCAGACAGAATTAATCTGAACTCTTAAAACTACTGGCAGTGAATTTAGCACACTTTATGTTTTGCAATAAACTGCACATTATATCATCACTGCTTAACTGAACAACAAACTCCAGTGTTGCAGGAAGTCCCAAATGGAGGGACCAGCTGGAGCCGCGGCAGAGAAACATAAATTGTGAAGATTTCATGGACATTTATCAGTTCTCAAGTAATACTTTTATAATTTCTTATGCCTGTCTTTAATCTCTTAATCTAATTCTGGATCTTCATAAGCTGAGGATGTACGTCACCTCAGGACCACTATGATAATTGTGTTAACTGTACAAACTGATTGTAAAACATGTGTGTTTGAACAATATGAAATCAGTGTATCCTGAAAAAGAACAGAATAACAGCAATTTTTAGGGAACAAGAGAAGACAATCATAAGGTCTGACTGTCTGTGGGGTCGGGCAAAAAGAGTCGTATTTTTCTCCTTGCAGATAGCCTATAAACGGATGTGCAAGTAAGGAGGACATCACTAAATTCTCTTCCTAGCAAGAAATATTAATATTAACACCCTGGGGAAGGAATGCATTCCTGGGAGGAGGTCTATAAATGGCCGCTCTGGGAATGTCTGTCTGATGCAGTTGAGGTAAGGACTGAGCTATGCCCTGGTCTCCTGCAGTACTCTCAGGCTTATTAGGGTGCGGAAAAACTCTGCCCTGGTAAATCTATGGTCAGACTGGTTCTCTGCTCTCGAACCGTTTTCTGTTAAGATGTTTATCAAGACAATACGTGCACCGCTGAACATAGACTCTCATCAGTGGATCTGTTTTTGCCCTTTGCCTTGTGATCTTTGTTGGACCCTTATCAGTAGTTCTGCCTTTAGGTCGGGCGTGGTGGCTCATGCTTGTAGTCTCAGCACTTTGGGAGGCCGAGGTGGGTGGATCACCTGAGGTCAGGAGTTCAAGACCAGCCTGGCCAACATGGTGAAACCCCGTCTCTACTAAAAATGCAAAAATTAGCCAGGCGTGGTAGCGGGTGCCTGTAATCCCAGCTACTCGGGAGGCTGAGACAGGAGAATCACTTGAACCCAGGAGGCAGAGGTTGCAGTGAGCCGAGATCGCACCACTGTACTCCAGCCTGGGCAACAAAGAGTGAAACTCCATCTCCAAAAAAAAAGTATTTCTGCTTTTGCCCTTTGCCTTGTGATCTTTGTTGGACCCTTATCAGTAGTTCTGCTTTTGCCCTTTGTCCTGTTCCCTCAGAAGCATGTGATCTTCATTAAACTCTTATTAGCAGTTCTGCTTTTTGCCCTTTGAAGCACGTGATATTTGTACCTACTCCCTGTTCTTACACCCCCTCCACTTTTGAAACCCATAATAAAAACTTGCTGGTCTGAGACTCAGGTGGGCATCACGGTCCTACCGATATGTGATGTCATCCTCGGTGGCCCAGCTGTAAAATTCCTCTCTTTATTTCTCAACTGGCTGACACTTATGGAAAATAGAACCTATCTTGAAATATTGCAGGTGGGTTCCCCCAATACTCTAGAATGTATTAAAGTACTAGTCATCGATATGTTATTTTCTACTAAGATGACTCTAAAACTTAGCACATCCACTGCATGATATGCACGGTACTATTTGCTATGGTCTGAATGTGTCCACCCCAAATTCTTATGTGGAAACTTAACACAAATGTGATAGTATTAAGGGGTGGGACCTTTAGGATGTGATTAAGTCAAGCCCTCATTTATAGGATTAGTGGCCTTATAAGAGAGATGGAGCTGGGCTCTGTGGCTCACACCTATAATCCCAGCACTTTGGGAAGCCAAGGCGGGCAGATCACCTGAGGTCAGGGGTTCAAGACCACCCTAACATGGTGAAACCCCATCTCTACTAAAAATACAAAAATTAGCCAGGCATGGTGGTACACGCCTGTGATCCCAGCTACTCAAGAGGCTGAGGCAGGAGAATCACTTGAACCCAGGAGGAGGAGGTTACAGTGAGCCAAGATTGTGCCACTAGCCTGGGTGACAAAGTGAGGCTCGATCTCAAAAAAAAAAAAGAAAAAGAAAAAGAAAAAAAAAAGAGAGGGAGGGAGAAAGGTAAGGGAGCAGTTTGCTCCCTCCACCACATGAGGACAGAGCAAGGAAATGACTCTCTATGAGGACAGGATCATCATCAGACACTGAATCTGCTGGCACCTTAATCATGGACTTCTCAGCCTCTAAAACTATAAGACATAAATTGCTGTTGTTTATAAATTGCCCAGTTTAAGCTACTTTTGTCATTTTGTTATAGCAGCAGGTATTTAGTTTATTCTAAAGGGATTTAGTTTATTCAAGCTAAAATAATCTTCCAATTGTTTGTATGTATGCAAAAAGGCTTTTTAGAACTCTGTGTCACGAATAACAGATTAATAACAGATACACAAACATGTCCATATGTGTTACCTCTGTTAAACAAAAATTATGGGAGATGTTATATAGATATAATGTTTATATGGGGTGTGTATGGTTTTTTGTTTTTTGGGTGTTTTTAGAGATGAGGTCTCAAACTTCTGGCTTCAGGCAATCTGCCCGCCTCAGCCTCCCAAAGTACTGGGATGACAGAAGCCACCATGCCTGACCCAGCAGAGGTCATTGTTTTGGACTAAGCCACTGCACTAGGCCCCATGAGGAGACCAAACCAACATGGAGCCACTCATGCCATATGCCACATGATCAAACTAAAACTTTGAAGAAGCAGGTGGATCTCAGACCAGCTTTTCCTGAGATCAGAAGATTCCCATCTTGCTGAGTCAGAATAAGGAAGTCGCTTCTGCTTTAACGCTTAGAAAAAAGGAACCTCATGTAACTTGATGTTAACCAATCAGCTGTTTTCCCTATTGTTCTGTTTCTTTGTTGCCACCATACAAAACCCACTGTTGTGCTATTACCCTGTGGAGCTCTTATTCTATTTTGCAGAATGGGGGCTGCCCTATTCACGAATCAAGAATAAAAGTCAATTAGATCTTTAACTAAATTTGTTGTAATTTTGTCTTCGGACATCACTGATCCAGAATGGATATTAAGAAAGCACACAGGCCAGGTGCGGTGGCTCACGTCTGTAATCCCAGCACTTCGGAAGGCCAAGGACGTCAGATCACCTGAGGCCAGGAGTTCAAGACCAGCCTGACCAACATGGAGAAACCCTGTCTCTACTAAAGACACAAAATTAGCCGGGCATGGTGGCATGCGCCTTGTAATCCCAGCCACTCGGGAGGCTGAGACATGAGAATGGCTTGAAACCAGGAAGAGGAGGTTGCAGTGAGCCAAGATCACGCCATTGTACTCCAGCGTGGGCAAAAAGAGCGAAACTCTGTCTCAAAAGAAAAAAAAAAAAGAAAGAATATAAAAATACACAGGACATTAAAACCACAGAGTAAACATGATTTAATTTTGATAGCCCTTTGACTCAGAGCAGAACTAGACAGTAGGAAAAACTGTTTGAGCCCATGTAATAATCTAAAAGATGACGATGAAATCTTTTTTTATTCTTTGAATACATTTAGAAGTTAACCTGTGATCTCATTCTTGTTCTTAAAACCCTCAAACGCACAATGAAACTCCCCAGGTGTATTAATGTGAACCCTCTGGTTGTCTGGATTGTGGAAAAATTAGATATTATACGCCAAAATGTATTCTCCTCTTATTAATGGAAAACTATAAACCACTAGATTGCTTTGAAGATAGTACCCTCCAGCAAGGTAGACTGTACATCTTTTCCTAGGAAAGGGCAAATACTATGTAAACATTAACACGCATGCCCTGTTTGGCACTGGTATGCCAACTGTCACTTCCCTCTTCTGTTATTTGGGATACAACAATATGATCTCCAAATATATTACGCTGGAATATTCTATTCTATAATCCTTCCCCAAGGGAAAAAGTGTGATAATTGTGTTAACTGTACAAACTGATTGTAAAATCAATCAATGGTCCCGGGTAATCTTGTGTATTTTATTTAAATCACAAGAATGTACATTAGATCCAGCGACCCCTCAGCCTATCCCTGAGGCCTCCCCTGGCCCTCGCCTCTGCAGTAAACCTTTGTTACCGCAAAACCACTTGCAAATAAACAAGGTGAGCGTATCAGGACTGGTGCTGTGCAAGCAATGGGACATCTGTGCAAAGCCTTGCAGCGCCTTGCAAAGCTAGCGTTACAGAGGCAGGGCTGACACCGGGTCCGGCCGGTACCCAAGCCAGCTCCACCGCCTGCTGGAGACGCCCCCACCCCACCACCGAGAGCGGCTCCCCAGGACCCGCGACAGACCGCAGCAGGACCCCGCCTGGATCCGGAGGTGCCTGGTCCCTCCCCCAGGACACTTCCATGCGGAATCCCCCTTCCTCCGATATAAGAGAAACCCCTGGGCCTTTGACCGGGGGCAGCCAGGCGGGCGCTGGGCGTCGGACAAGGCCAAGCATCCCACGAGCTCGCAGCCTGCCACCGGCAAATCTCGCAGCCCAGTCGGCCGACCCTCTAGGCCGCTGCCAATCCCGGGGCTACGCGTGCGCAGCGAGTCCCGGGCGCGAGCGCCCTCACTCGCCAACTCTGCTGCTGAGCATGCGCAGCACACCCCAGGCCACAGAAACTTACCGCCGACCCCCACTAGCCCCGCTGCTGAGCATGCGCAGCACACCCCAGGCGCCGGAAGCCGACCGTCGACCCCTTAAACTCCGCTGTTGAGCATGCGCCGCACACCCTAGGCGCTGGGAGCTGACCGCCGATCTCGCAATGCCGCTGCTGAGCATGCGCAGCACACGCAGGCGCGGCGCAGGAGGCCCTGACCACCCAGCCGCACTGCAGAGCGAGAGCAGCCCGCCCCAGGCCCCCGGAGCGGCCACGGACCCCCCTTCCCCGCTGCTGAGCATGCGCAGCATACCGCGGCTCCCGGGCCGCTACCTGGCACCCGGAGGAGGTTGGGCTGTGCGCATCGCTCGGGGGTCGGCGTCGCCCGCACGCTCTGCGAGCTTTCGGGCCGCGTACCTTCCAGTAGAGCACCCCCAGCCGCCGGAGCTGTTCCAGGCCCACCGGGCGGTCGGGGTCGGGGCGGTGGGGTTGCTGCGGGTCGCCCGGGGCGTCGTCCATGTACCAGGCCAGCACCATGACGCACAGAGCGAGGGCTGTGTTCGAACCGTAGGGCCGCGCTCGGCGGCCGCGCTTTCTTTTATAGGGAGACGTAGACGCGCCGAGAAGCCGGGATTGGGCGGCGGGGCGGAGGCAGGACTGGCGCGGGGCAGGCCCCACGGCTCCGCTTTTCGGAGGCAAAGGCATTCAAGCTCCGGTCCTGCCCTGGGCACCCTCGGACCTGCCTGAGGCCCGCGGCCCGGGGTCAGCAGTTCTGCAGACGCGCCGGGGGCTGGGTGAAGCTCACCGTAGGCACCGCACGTGCCTTGTGTATGCCGATGCCGTCTTCCTGCACCTTCAGAACAATCTTGTGAGGCAAACGATGTTAAACGTGTTTAGAGCAAGGAAAGCAAACGCAAATAATAATAAGGATTTTGTTAAGCTCATGCAACCCATATGGGTACAGTTGAGACTTGACAGCTGGGATCTCAGGTATGGGGTGAGACATTGTCCTCCACCTCCCCGTTCTCCAGACTTTTGCAGTATCGGCATTCTGCAATGCTATCCTGTACTTTTTAAACCTCATCTTGTTTCCTCTTTTCATCGTTTCTCCCTTACCCATACACTGTAATGTGCTACTCTTTGAATAAAAACAAGCTTCCCCTATCCCATTCTGAATTTTTCAGTGTAGCTAATAAAGTCCAGCCGCTTGACCATCCTAGATGTCTTTTCAAGCCAACCAACTCAAAAAGATCACATTATCTCAGCCATTCCCTCAGTGTCTTTAACAAATAACAATAAAGCATACAGGATTTAAATGAGACTGCTTAAGAGCACAACCCCAAAGCATGCAATTGACTCTTGAACTTCCAGAAATATTGCACGGAAAATACACACTTCTTTCATTTCTATTCCCTTGCTCTAATGACTTTGCAAATACATCCTCATTAGAGAGCCTACCTCTCCACCTCTTCATGTGACCAGCTTCTACTCATCCTTCAAGACCGCATCTTAGACGTCATTGCCCATTTTTCTGCGGCACTCATGACAAAGCTTCATGCAAGAGTCGAATGGCAATCTCGCACCTCGCATTTTCTCCTTAACCCACCGCAATAAGGCTTCTCTTCTCACCACTGGAGAACTGCTAATGACTGCCATATTGCCAGATCCAATCATGGCACTTCTGTTCCTACCAGCAACTTTCATCACAGTTGCCCATGCCCTTCTTGAAACATGTTCTCATTTTTCTTCATGAGGGCATCCTGGCTGCTCCCTCTCAGGCCCCTCGTAGCTCCTGCTCCTCTAACCACTGGTTGGTGGAGCATTCCCGACTCTCCACTTCCTGTTCCTATCCACTCGCTCCAGGCGACTTTCCATGTTGTGCTGCCGGCTCCTACAGCCACATCTCCATCCTGGACCTCATTCCAGAACCTCAGGCTTGAGTATCCAGTTGGTAGTGTCACATACATGGCTGATAAGTATGTCAAACCTAACATGGCCAATACAACTGATTCCCCACACACACCCCCAAACATGCTTCTCCCTAGCCTTTCCCGTCTCAGTGAACGGCAGCACTGACTGCCCGGTGGCTTAATAAAAGAACTAGGTGTACTCTCAGTTTCGCTTTCCCTCACCCTCAAGATCCAATCCAATCTATCAGCAAGTGATGTTGCTTTGAGATTCGAAATACACTGCAAATCTGTTCACTTCTCTCCAGCCCAACTCTTTCCGCCATCTTTTCTTGCCTGATGGAATTGACTACTGAAATTGCCCCCCGCCCCCGCCTCCACCGCTTCCATTTTTGCCCCAGTGCAATCCATTCTATGCACAGCACCGAGAGTGACCTTTTAAAAATAGGAGCCAGATGCCAGGCACAGTGGCTCACGCCTGTAATTCCAGCGCTTTGGGAGCCCAAAGAGGGTAGATCGCGTGACCAACCGAGGCAACATGGTGAAACCCCGTCTCTACTAAAAATGCAAAAATTAGCTGGCCGTGGTGGTTTGCACCTCTAGTTCCAGCTACTCTGCAGGCTGAGAAAGGAGGATTGCTTGAGCCTGGGAGTCTGAAGTTGCAGTGAGTTGAGATTGTACCACTGCACTCCAGCCTGGGTGAGAGAGCAAGACTCTGTCTCAAAAAAACCAAAAACAAACAAACAAAAACATGGAATCCAGTCAAGCCCCTTTCTGCTTCAACCCTTCTTTCTGTAGCCTTGGCCTGACCAGTCACCTCCCAGCCCATGGCCCTCCTGTCTTGTTCTCTGCCCTCCAGCTACTTTGGCCTTTCAGAGTATTCGAGTCCTATGCTCCTCCTTCCTTTGGGCCCTTCACCCATGCACTTTTTCCACCGAAAACGCTCTTCCTTCCTCCAAGTACTTTTCTCCTGTACAAAATTCTAATTTCAGCTTAAATATCCCTTTCTTAGAGAAGCCTTCTCTCACCACTCCCTAGACAACCAGATGAGCTCTCCTTTTTAAACACTTTCATAGTGCTAGGTTAGAGTTTGTCAGGACATGTTGACTTAATGTGTTTTCACCATAGGACTGACCACCCCATGTGTTGTTTGGTACTTGCTGAATGAATGGATTTGTCTGCATTGTTGAGTGCCATATATACCTTGAGGTCAGAGAATGTGTCTTATTAGTCCTTCAGTGCTTGGTACATAGTAGACAATTTTTTAAAAAGTTTACTGAATGAAAATGAAGGGATAGGATGAGGAACACTCCAAATAGTCTTTACTACCTTACTGTAATTGCACTCCTATCTCATGCTTCTCATTCCCTAGAAAATAGTAATAGTAAGCTGGGTGCAGTGGCTCATGCCACTTGAGGCCAGGAGTTCCAGACCAGCCTGGGCAACACAGCAAGACCCTATCTCTAAAAATAAATTTGTATTAAAACAAAAAGAAAATAGTAATTGTGACAATAATAATAGCAGTGTGTGCTGGGTAACATTGTAAAGATTTTATGCATATTATTCTTTTTACTTCTCATGATTACACTATGAAGTTGGTATGACTTACTATTCACATTTTAAAATGAGACATGGGCTGAGGCAGGAGGACTGCTTGAGCCCAGGAGTCCGAGACCAGTCTGGGCAATGTAGCAAGACCCCATATCATTTAAAAACAAATGAGACAACTAGGACACAAACAGGTTAAGTAACTTATGGTCACACAACCAGAAGTAGCAAAGCTGGTATTTGAGCTCAGAGAGCCCAGTCCAACAGTCTGTACACATAACTGCTAAAGTCGAGTACAAGAAGTAATGATACAGGTTTCATCCCATTGTAGAATAAACTTCATCTTGAAATTGGAAGAGTCCTTCCAGTTCCCCTGCCACCCCCAGGCTGCAGCAGCCCCACACCATTGTGTATCTACCGTTTGTCAGCCTCTGTCTTCAGTTGATGTTCCTTTTTTCCTATTAGGTATGGGGGAAACAGTTTTATGCCATAAAAAACATACTTTAGAAAAGCAAGATGATCGACAGGCTCTGAGGAATCTCCAAGGCAGCCCAGCACTTGCTGCTGGCAGGGGTTCAAGTGGCAGAATCAGATGGGAACAGCACTCATTACTACATACAGACATTGCTGGCCCAGGGGATTCCTCCTTTGAAGGGGAATCTTTGGAACTTGAACTATCTCTTCCAGAAGAATAGCCAGCAGTAGCCCCAAAATATGTTTCATGACCAGAATTTATCACCCCAATGTAAGACACTTGGGAAGAATCTGTTTAGATGTTTTGAAAGACAGATGGTCGCCATCGCCACAGACCTGCACAGACTGTTATCCGTCTGGGCTTTGTGATGTGCTCCCAACCCAGGGGCATGTTAACAAACCATACAGGGATACAGCAGAGCCATAGAAGACCAGGAAAATTCAAACTGCTGGAATGTGGAACACAGATAAGGCTCTACAGACAGGGGCAGCAAGTTTTCTCTGGAAAAGGCCAGATAGTAAATCCTTTAGGTTTTGTAGACCAAGAGTCAACATTGAAGATGTTATATAGGTACTTGTACAACAACCATATTACAGCGTCAAAACCATTCTTAGTTCATGGAACATAGAAAAACAGGCAGCAGACTGAATCTGGCTCATAGCCTGGAGTTTGCCAATGCCTGCTGTGCACTATTAATAATAGCTAATTTTTATCTGATGATCAAGTGTACTTTACTTCTGGCCTTTGAAAGGAACTGCCAAGAGTCTGAGATGTGTACCCTCCTTGCAAGCTAAGAAATTAGCCTGTCCCAGATTCATGGGTGTTAACAGAAGACATGAGATTACCGACTCAGAGACAAAACACAGCCTATTACTCAGGAGCAACAGCGGTAACAGGGGCCACAGTGTCTGCATTTTTGCACAGGCTCCTGAACACCAGTCCCTACCAGGGGACTTAAAGAGGGATGATACCTGCATTCTCAGTGGGTTGCATTGTAGGGGAGGAACTTTGATCTTGGGAGAACCAAAATATTTTCCTCCAGATAACTGGTCATACTCAGCTATTCAGCAGAAATGCTTCCTGTGTACTTCCCAATTTGTCACAGAGAATGTTAAAAAAATGTCTACTCAAAGGTTGAAATTTAATAAAACCAGTCATTTTTACAGCTTCATTAAAGACATTCTTAAGAGAAGCGGGGGTTTATTTTTGTTTCTGTTGCTTCAGTGTGGGTGTGTGAAAAACACAATGCTGGTACAGTGTGTACCATGGTGTGGCTCTCTTGGGCACGGATTGCTGAACTCGTCACTGACTTTGCACCCATGAGAGCAATGCTCAACACAGAGAAGAAGGTACATGTCATCCTGGCATTGTGAGAAAAATAGTTTTGACTTCAAACATCCCCATACTGTAAGAACCACAGCTCTCATCTTTTTTGTTGAGGGTACTTTAGGTTGCAGGTGACAGAAATCCAACAAGTTGGCCGGGCGCAGTGGCTCATGCCTGTAATCCCAGCACTTTGGGAGAGCGAGGTGGGCGGATCACAAGGTCAGGAGTTCAAGACCAGCCTGACCAACATGGTGAAACCCTGGGTATGGTGGTGCACGCCTGTAATTCCAGGTATTCAGGAGGGTGAGGCAGGAGAATCACTTGAACCCAGGAGGTGAAGGTTGCAGTGAGCCGAGATTGCGCAACTGCACTCCAGCCTGGGCGGCAGAGTGAGACTCCACCTCAAAAAATGAAAAAAAAAAAGAAAAGAAAAGAAAAGAAAGAAGTCCAACAAGTTACCTAAGCAAACAAATGGAAACAAAGATATGTTGGATCACATAAATGAGAAGGGTTAGAGCAGAACGCACCTCGGGCAAGGCTGGAGTCAGGGCTGAAAGCATGTTCACAGCTCCGTCTCTGCCTCTTGGCCTATCTTCTCTGTATGTGTGTGTCTCTCTCTTCACTTAGCTTTTCTTCTCTCCCTCTCTCTCTCTCTCTCATTCTCTTTCTCCCCCTTCTCCCTCCTTCTATCTCTCTCTCTTCCTCCCTCTGTCTCTCCTTCTCTCTTTCTCTCTCTCCTCCCTTTTCTCCCTCCTACTGTCTCTCTCTTCCTCCCTCTGTCTCTCCTTTCTCTTTCTCTCTCTCCTCCATATCTCAACCCTCTTTTCTCTGTGCATTGTCTGAATACTCAGCTACTAGAAAGGAGCTCTCTGCATAGGTCAGGAAACAGCTGCCAGCAGCCCTAAGACTACACTTGCTTGCAATTCAAGGCAAAAGAGCTCTGTTATGTCATGATTGGATATCCAGTCTCATGGGAGATTCCAGATTGCCCAGCCCTTTAGATCTCTGTGGGAGCCTGAGGTGCAGACTCCACTACCCTGAGCCTGGCCGGGTGCCCAGCCTGGGAGGTGCTCTGCCTGGCAGCCCCTCAGCCCATGATCGGTTAGGGAGAGGGGTGTTGGAGAGGCAGACCAACAGGCCAGATGTCCATGACAAATCCTCAGCTGCCGAGGTGCCCTACTGGTGAGTTTCCAACAGCTTGCGAGAGAAAGAGACGAGCAAAGCTGCTCTCAACACCATGCCTTCCGGTCTCATAGCCTCCCGGCCGTTCCCTGCTGAACCCAGTCTGAGTGCCGCCAGGGCAGACACGATTCTGTGGAGGAGGCTGGGTCTACACCACGCTTGCTGGGAGGGCCAAAACTGACTTAATGTCTTCTACATGGAACAGCCTGAAGGGCTTGCTGGGAAATAGAGGAAACAGTAAGGGACCAGGGGCATCATAAATAACGGAAGACGGTGGTTGGCTGGAAGCTGCGGAGGAGCATCTGGGTAAAAAGATAGTTTCAGGAGCAGTTGAAAGCTAACAGCTAAAAACAGACTATGTTTGCAGTGAAAGCAAGGGTCTCTCTATAAATAAGCCTGGGGTTAACAATAAGACCTGTGTAATGACAACCAGTGAGACTGTCCCAGACCCTACAAGTCAAGGAAGCCTGGCAGGTTCACAGAAGGTACCTAAAATGACAGGAGACTGTAACAGATTCCTGTATCAGAGTCATGCCTAGTACTGCACATGAAAAAACAAACACTTGCAGAATACCATTCCAAATTAGGTTAGCAAGTGTTGATCGTTATTGAAGGTAGGTGACAGAGGTATTCGGATGGTCATCAAACCATTCTCTTGTGTAGTTGAAATTTTTTGAAAATTCTCAATTTTTAAACAAGTTATGTTATCTATAGGCCGGGTGCCGTGGCTCACGCCTGTAATCCCAACACGTTAGGAGGCTGAGGCAGATGGATCACCTGAGGTCAGGAGTTTGAGACCAGCCTGGCCAACAAGGTGAAACCCTGTCTCTACAAAAAATACAAAAATTAGCTGGGCGTGGTGGTACACGCCTATAATCCCAGCTACTCGGGAGGCTGAGGCAAGAGAATTGCTTGAACCCGGTAGGCAGAGGTTGCAGTGAGCTGAGATCATTTCATTGCACTCCAGCCTGGGTGACAGACCAAGACTCCATCTCAAAAAATAATAATAAAAAAATTAAAAAGTTATGTTCTCTGTAAATCAAGAAGCAGCCCATCTGTGCATGTGAATTTTCTTAATTGAAAAAGGGAGTGTGGGTATAGATTTCTTCACAAAGCAGCAGCATATTAAGACACAGCCGCCTGGAGGCCACAGTCAGCAAAATGCAGTTGAAACGAATTAAAAGGAAAACATTTCTCTTGGTCTTCATACATCTTTGAAGTAAAATGGAGGTTTTTTCCTGCGAGGAAGTGCAGGCTGGTTTACAGCATTTCAGTGAACTACGCCAGACCTCGGTGCCCCCAGGATGAAATCTAACCACACGTCTATTCCAGGCTATCTCATTCTGCATCTGTCATCATCTTCAAGGTCATAGTGTCTCCAAAACGTTTCCAAAAATGTGTCCCATGTCACCTAAGTTGTGAGATGATTAGTAAAAAGGGTTTTGAAGTTTAAAAAAAAAATGTGAGAACACCCCGTCCTAGCTCTGTTCTGGGCAGCAGGAAGGCTTGCGATGAAGACACTGTTTCAGGTAACACAACTGTTGGCTCTTTGGGGAGAGGCATGTACTGACTCCGAAAATGCTCCACAGAACATTCTTCGGTGAACACCAGTGTTGGGGGCTGGGGAGGCCAAGGCAGGGAAGCAGAAACCCAAGAAGGGCAAACAACTGCAGTCGCTTCAGGAATCAGAGAGGTGGCTCCACACGAAGGCAGAATAACTCGAGTCGCTTCAGGAATCAAAGAGGTGGCCCCACGCTCCTTGGCCTAGTCATCACCAGCAGGCCAGCAGCGTGGGCTCCACACACCCTGACTTGGGAGCTGGGCGTCCTGGGACACAGGCAGGGCGCAGGGCTCAGAGGCACCCCTCCCCCAGCCAGCCTGCACTCTCCCCCAGTCTGCAGGGCACCACCCCTACCACCCCCCAAAAGAGAAAAATCACACAGGGTGGGGCAGAGAGCGAGGCATCGGGTGGGAGCACAGTGCTGTGTGTGCGGAAGGGGGTCATTGGTGTATGGTGTGTGTATGGTGTGGTGTACGAGGGGAGTGTGTGTGGAAGGGGAAGGGTCGTTGGTGTGTGGTGTGTGTATGGTGTGGTGTACGAGGGGAGTGTGTGTGGAAGGGGAAGGGTCGTTGGTGTGTGGTGTGTGTATGGTGTGGTGTACGAGGGGAGTGTGTGTGGAAGGGGAAGGGTCGTTGGTGTGTGGTGTGTGTATGGTGTGGTGTATGAGGGGAGTGGTGTGTGCATATGGTGTGGTGTATGTTGTGTGGTGTGTCTGTTGTATGTATACTGTGGTGTGTGTGGTGTGTGTAATGCCTGGTGTACGTGGTATGTGTATAGTATGTTGTGTGTTGAATGTGTGTGGTGTGTGTATGGTGGGGTGTGTATGGTATGGTGCGTTGTATGTGTTGTGTGGTATGTGTGGTGTATGGCGTGTGCGGTGTGTGTGATGTGGGTGTGGTGTACTGTGTCTGTGGTGTGTGTATAGTGCGTTGTGTGTTTGGTGTGTGTGGTATAGTGTGTTGTATATGTGTGGTGTGCTGTGCGTATGTGGTATCTGTAGTGCATGGTGTGATGTGTGGTGTATGTGTGGTATGTTGTGTGTTTATGGTATGGTGTGTTGTATGTGTGGTGTGTGATGTGTGTGTATGGTGTGTAGTGTGTGTTGTATGTGGTGTGTGTGGTATGTGTTGTGTGTGTTGTCTATGGTGTGTGTGCTGTGCTTTGTGTGCTCTGTGTGGTGTGTTGTGTGTGGTGTGTGTTGTGTATGGTGTGTTGTGTATGGTGTTGTGTTTGTGTGTGTTGTCTATGGTGTGTGGTGTGTTATTTGTGTTGTGTGTGTTGCATATGGTATGGTGTTTGCGTGTGTTGTCTATGGTGTGTGGTATGTTGTGTGTAGTATGTGTTGTGTGTGGTGTGGTGTGTATTGAGTGTTGTGTTGTGTGTGCTGTGTGATATGTGTTGTGTGTGGTGTGTTGTGTATGGTGTGTTGTGTGTTGTCTGGTGTGTGTTGTGTGTGTTGTGTGTGGTGTCTGGTGTGGTGTGGTGTGTGGTGTTGCGTGTAGTGTGTGTGCTGTGTGGTATGTGCTGTGTGTGTTGTGTGTGGTGTATGGTGTATGTTATCTGGTGTGTGGTGTGTTGTGTGTGTTGTGTGGTGTGTGGTGTGCTGTGTGGTATGTGCTGTGTGTGTTGTGTGTTGTGTATGGTGTATGTTATCTGGTGTGGTGTGTGTGGTGTGCTGTGTGGTATGTGTTGTGTGTGGTGTGTTGTGTATGGTGTGTTGTGTTGTGTGTGCTGTGTGGTATGTGTTGTGTGTGGTGTGTTGTGTATGGTGTGTTGTGTGTTGTCTGGTGTGTGGTGTGGTGTGTGTGTTGTGTGGTGTATGGTGTGTTGTGTGTAGTGTGTGTGCTGTGTGGTATCTGCTGTGTGTGGTGTGTTGTGTGTTGTGTATGGTGTATGTTATCTGGTGTGTGGTGTGTTGTGTGGTGTGCTGTGTGGTGTTTGTGGTGTGTTGTGTGTTGTGTATGGTGTGTGTTGTCTGGTGTGTTGTGTGTGTAGTGTGTTGTGTGTTGTATATGGTGTGTTGTGTGTGTGTGTGCGCGAGCGCTTGCGTCTGCACAGGTGCTGGAGGAGCCGTGTGCGTCCGGGGAGCTGGCGGGCCGAGGCCGCGGGAGGCTGGTGGGCTGCGGTGGAGTCTGGAACCTGGGCTGAGCTCCTGGCTGAGCGCTCCTCAGCCCGCGGGGATCCCGCCCTCATCCTGAGCCTCTGGGGAGGACCCGGAATGCGCGCGTCTCCAGACACGCTGTCTGCGCTGGGCACAGCAGCCCGAAGCCAGAGTAGAAGCCCGGCCTGGCTGCTCCACCTCACGGGCCACCTCCAGGGTGTGTCACACTGAGAAACGCGCCCGCCCGCAGAGTGACGCCTAGACCCTGGCCTCGCATCACACTAAGATCCCCGCTGAGGCCTGTGTCCTGCTCCCTGACCATCACGCGTGTGCTAGCGTGTCCCTTCCCGCGTCTGCATGCCTTGCACTCTACCCGCACGTGCAGGGACATTCACGACACTGGGGAACTCTGCGCGTCGCCCTCCTCGAGACTGCAGTGCACGCCCCTGGGGGGCTGGTGAGCCCCTCTCCCCGTGCCACCTCCCTCGTGCCCACCTTCCCGGGTGCAGCTCTAAACAGCCCTGTCTGGGAAACTCGCCCGCCGCACGTTGATTTCTAACACGTTGAGAGCCAAGAGCCGCATGGCCACACACGGACATCACTTCTTAATGACCCGCAGGACTCCACTGCAACACGGAGCTGTCGTTTATGTAAATACTTCTATTGTTGCTTTTTAGATTGTTGCCATTTGTGACTTTACATTACATTCTTGTTCATGTTTTATCCACTGTTATTATTTAAGATAAAATGTAAAACATGCGTTATTTATAGTTGTGCAAGACATTGCCCCGGGGGAAAGTGTGTGAAGGAGACACAGTGTGTGAAGGAGACACAGTGTGTGAAGGAGACACAGGACGTCCTTGTACTTTTTCTGCACCTGCCTGTGAATCAATACTTATTCAAAACTACATAGTTTTAAGATCACGTTAGCTTCAACAACGAATGGTGCTGGAACAAGTGACTATCCCACAAAACACATATGCACACGGAACTTGGGTTATCTTCTTCAATTTAGCCTGAAGGAACTAATTTTCTGAATTTAAAATGCAGAAGCTGGGTATGTAGCTTGAACCCTGGTCGCAGCCACTCAGGAGGCAGAGGTGGCAGGATTGCTCCCACCCAGGAGGTCAAGGCTGCAGTGCACCGTGCTCGTACCACTGCACTCCAGCCTGGGCCAACAAAAACCCACCTCATGTAATTAGTTGTTTGCCACGACTGTTACTGTGCAAACTGTGGAAGAAAGAAATATGTACTAACATCTCCAGTGGGACCCGCATGTCCCTATCTGACAGACATTTCAAGACATTTGAAACTCCGAAGCAGTCTCTCGTGATGTGCTCAAAACACCCCCATTCCGTGTGCCTCACACGGTGCAAAGCTCTGGGCCTGGCAGCACTGGCTGCCCTGCCAGCCTCAGGATCACCCAGGGCAAAGCATCGCCCTTCGCTGCCCCCGCCTTCTGTCTCCTGTCTCACCTGCCCGCGCTCCTCTGTGTATGGTGCCCTGCGACATAACCCCAGAGATCTCAAGAGCGGACACACGCTCTCTCCCTCCAGCCCTGTCAGTCCACCGCTATGCCCTGGCCCGGCCCTGCTGCCACCACTGGGCTGGGTGGTCCACACTGCAAATGCCCCCAGACCACTGCGGGGCTTAGGCAGGCACCATTTTCTGCTGAAATGTAAGGAATCCCTCTTCCTAAAGACCAGAAAGAGAGCTAACTGATGGTGCTTAGCTTGGAGGCACTCACCACCCATTGATCACCTGAACGGAAAATGTTGAGGGAGTGCTAGACGAGGCCGTGAGACGTGAGACTGTGTAAGCGACACAGTACGGGGAAGAAGGAATGAGAGTATTAGTAGTAGTAGTACAGGGAAGAAGGAAAGAGAGTATTATTATTATTTATTATTATTCTTTTTTTTTTTCTTTTTTGTGAGACGAAGTCTGGCTCTGTCGCCCAGGCTGGAGTGCAGGGACGCGATCTCAGCTCACTGCAAGCTCCACCTCCCAGGTTCATGCCATTCTCCTGCCTCAGCCTCCCAAGTAGCTGGGACTACAGGCGCCCGCCACCATGCCCGGCTAATTTTTTGTATTTTTAGTAGAGACAGCGTTTCATCGTGTTGGTGTTAGCCAGGATGGTCTCGATCTCCTGACCTCGTGATTCGCCCACCTCAGCCTCCCAAAGTGCTGGGATTACAGGCGTGAGCCACCGCACCCGGCTGGAATGAGAGTATTAGTATTAGTAGTACGGGGAAGAAGAAATGAGAGTATTAGTAGTAGTAGTATGGGGAAGAAGGAATGAGAGTATTATTACTAGCAGGACGGGGAACAAGGAATGAGATCATTATTATTAGCAGGACGGGGAAGAAGGAATGAGAGTATTAATATTAGTAGGACGGGGAAGAAGGAATGAGAGTTATTATTAGCAGGACAGGGAAGAAGGAATGAGTGTATTAGTAGTAGTAGCATGGGGAAGAAGGAATGCAAGTATTGTTAGTAATGCAGGGAAGAAGGAATGAGAGTATTATTATTAGTAGGACAGGGAAGAAGGAATGAGAGTATTATTAGTAGGATGGGGAAGAAGGAATGAGAGTATTATTATTAGCAGATAATGGGATTGCATACCTGGCAAACCCAAGGAAATTAACTGTAGAAGTGTTAAGACATAGTAGGAGAGTGAGCAGGTATTGTTACAAAAGACAGTGACTTTTCCGCATAAACAAGAACAGTTTCTAATAGCCTTAATTGCATTAAAAAGCAAATTAACTTGGAACAAACTTAATGTGCCCCAAAACTGTGCTGCCACCCTGTGCTTCCAGCATTTGCAGAAATTTGGATACAGCAGCTCTGTTCATTTTACTTTGAGTCCCTGCAAAACTCCAGGACACTCTTCTGAGGGCAGGATTTTCTAGCTCCCCATGCCTAAGACATTGTCTTTGCATGGAGTAGCGTATTTCAGCAGATCTAGGATTCCATCGGCCCCAGCGTACACAATCACTCTGGTGCCCTTAGGAAGGGCGAAAAGAGCTCCACAATGGTGCAGTAACCGTAACGGGGGGATACAACCCAGCAATTCCTCTCTATCCCTCTGCTGGGGTCTCAAGGACATCTAGATACGGATCCTTCCCTCCATCTTGGTCAAATCTCAGGGCAGGTTCCATGATCACTGGTTGTGTTTTACCATCTCCTTGTAGAAGAAATGTTTTCTCACCCCCACCCCCAAGAAGAGAGCATCGCAGGTCCTCCTCCTGCAGGTCTTCAGCTAGGTTTGGAGGACAAGTGCACAGGGGAGGTGGCAGGAAGAGGACGCAGGGACTCCCACTGCAAGCTACTGCATGGCATCACAGAGAGGTGCCGGGTGAATCCCACCAAGGTCACTGCTACTAATGAGCCCCTCGCAGAGGCCCTTCTGAGCGGGTCAGCAACACTGCCATGTCTTCACACGTGTCGCATTGAATCATGACAATGTGGCAGCCGACGAGCTATGGTTGAATGGTCCAAGAATCTTTCCCAGAGCCTTTAGAAAAAGCTTAGGGTGCTGCGTTGTAGGATATGTTGTGGAGGGAACCAGGTCACCTTTCACATTCTTTCCTGTTTTGATTCATTCTCTTGTTACCAATAATCTCAATACAATACCTGCCCAGTAGACTCTAAAAAGAACAAAAGGCAAACTTCTCACAATGGAAAGTGACAAACTCACCCCTGCAGGCAGGCCCTCAGGCACATGGGAGGGTGGCAGGGTCTGCTGAAGGGGGGTGTGAGGCTGGTAAGTGAGAAATTAGAACTGAAATTCATATTGCAATTTTCTGTCCTTTTAGAAAGTCATATAATCTTCTGTGACTCTCTAGAAATGAGTGAGCTTGTTTTGCAAAGAAAAATGTATTTGACAGTAACGATGAATTAGCACATGAAGAAATAGAAGAAAGCCCCGAGAGTGTTTCAGAAAATTATAAATTGAATAAAGTTATTTACAATTCTAGAATAAACCAATGTGCAGAAAGGTCATTGAATCCCTTTGTAAACACGTGTGTTGTTTTCTCAGGGTGGAAGCACCGGGCCATCACCAGTGCCACCCAAATGCACATTAGACAGTGTCCAGTCTTTTGCAGATACGCCTTGGAATGCTGATCCCTTGGTCCTCCGGGCAGCTGCACAGGGCCCGAGGTGGCCTGAGCCTCCGAACCAGGAGTAATTCTGCTCAAGGCTCCCAGGAGGGAGCTAAGCAGGACAGCCAGCCATTGAAGATGCACACATTGGGGAACAGCCAGCCAACGGCATGCTGACGCACGTGCGTCCTCGTGTGGCCAAGGGTGCTGGTCACACCCAATTTCAGCAGCTGGCCCCAGACCATGAAGCATCTTCAGGATGAGGGCCTGGGGCTGCTGGGAGCTGGAGGTCAAGGCAGAAGAAGGAGGAGAACAGCTCAGATGGGGGCTTTGGGAGATGGTTTGGTGGGTCTCTGGGGCTCAGCTCCAGGCAGAGCCCAAAAGCTGTGTTTTGGAGACTGTTCGAGGCTAATGTGCCCTTGTAGAGACTCGTAAAGGAGTTGCAGGGTGACTGACTAATAATGTATGTGTGTTTTGCAATGGAGAGCTTTGATGCTATGAAAAAATTCTTGATCTGGAAATGTTTGAGTGGATATAAAATCTAATTGCAACTTTACATTTCTCCATAAAAAGAAAGGAAGGGCTGTTTAACATTTTCATCTGTTTTTGCATACAGAGTTTCTTATCAATGGTGACTATCAAGAATTTGGGCCGGGCACGGTGGCTCATGCCTGTAATCCCAGCATTTTGGGAAGCCAAAGTGGATCACCTGGGGTCAGGAGTTCGAGACCAGCCTGACCAATACGGAGAAACCCCGTCTCTACTAAAAATACAAAAATACAAATACAAAATTAGCTGGGCATGTTGGCACATGCCTGTAATCCCAGCGATTCAGGAGGCTGAGGCAGAAGAATCGCTTGAACCCGGAAAGTGGAGGTTGCAGTGAGACGAGACAGTGCCATTGCACTCCAGCCTGGGCAACAATAGCGAAACTCCATCTCAAAAAGAAGAAAAGAATTTGAAGAGGCTGGGCGGGTTGCTCACACCTGTAATGCCAGTGCTTTGGGAGGCCAAGGCAGGAGGATTGCGTGAGCCCAGGTGTTAGGACCAGCCTGGGCAACATACAGAGACCCTGCCTTTACAAAAAAATTCAAAATTAGCAAGGTGTGGTGGTGCATACCTGTAGTTCCAGCTCCTCAAGAGGTTGAGGTGGGAGGATTGCTTGAGCCCAGGAGTTCAAGGCTGCAGTGAGCTATGATTGCTCCACTGCACTCCAGCCTGGACGACAAAGTGAGGCAAAAAAGAATTTCAAGAGATCATCATTAAAAAGCCATGGATGGGAAGTCTACAGCTATTTTAATTATAAACCTGATAGGAAAATGTTTCCAGAAGTTGCTCATGAAATGTTTGAAGAGTGTTTCTTTGGAAGTTGTATGCAAGTTTGCTACTTATGGTCTTTGGTCTTCCCTAATACTTTGTACTTTATTGGTGTTATAAGTACAGTTGTTGCAGAAGCCCAAATACCAGGTTCATGTACCTGCTGTGTAGCTGATGCCAAACACTGAGACACAGCTGTCTGGAGACAGAGAAAGGTTTATTCCATTTGGCCGAAGCAAGAAGACAAGCGAGCAAGATTTCTCACATCCGCCTTGACAAAGAGATGAAGAGAGAGTTTTTATGCAGCTGACGAGCCAGGGAGAGGCAGTTCCGGGGAATAGAGGGAAAGTCCCTGCTTATTCCGTGTCGGCTAACACCTCAAGCGACCGGGCCTCCGGGTGTCAGCACCTGGTCTCAGCACTTTCAAGGCACTCGCTCCGTCTGCAAGATGTTATCTCCTCCCGTTTGACAAAGAAACAGCAGCTCAGCAGTTTATAATGATGTTGTGGCAACAAGAAATAATGGGCACAAAGCGAGTGGTTCACAGGTGCCAGCCAGAGAGGGCCTGATCAGAACATTCATTATTTCAGTCACTCACTGAAACATGCTGAGTCCTGAACTCCCATGCGGCCCGGTTACTCCGCCTCACATCCCTTGACGGGGATGGGTTCTAAGAAAGGTGTCCTTGGTGATTTCACATCCCTAGATGGTACAGCCCACTACACACCCAGGCCTTTGGTACAGCCTATGGCTTCTGGGCTGTAAACCCGTACAGTGGGCCACTGCTCTCAATCCTGCAGGCAACTGTCACACAATGCTAAGGATTTGTGTATCTAAGCATAGGAAAGTCACAGCAAAAACACGGTGTTATCTGATGAGGCCACTGTTGAATATGCATCATTGACAGAAATGTTGCTATGCAGTGCATGACTGCATCTAAAGAATTTAATGAAAATTTTCACTGAGGCCCTCAAAGGTTTACCCAACCCCCTCCACTTGGCCCCAATGTGCTGTAGAAATCACATTTTCTAGCCATGCCCCGACATTATAAAGGCCGGGAAGCACTGCACTAACAGGCATGGAGGTGCTCTCCCGCGCAGACAGGACTGAAGGAGCTGCTGGCCCTTCAGGCAGAGCGAGGCGAGCAGCAGGCCTCCCAGGCCTCCGTGCTCACAGAGAAGCCGATCACGCTGCCTCAGGGGAAGGGAAAGGACGCATAAAATGTCACCCAGGCCTCTTCTCCAAAGCCAGCCACGAGGCTTGCTCCTTCCTCACACTGCCCTCTGAGAACTCACCTCTCCTGGCACATCCTGGTGCCAACAAACACCCTGCAAGCATTGACTGAGCCCTGGCTAGAAGTCTGGTTCTGTTCCAGGAGCTGGGAACCAAGAAGGGAGCAGAGAGAGAAAACTTCTGCCACAGGGAGTTCATTTTCTAGGTGGAGAAACAGACCAAAATACACACAAATAAAAGATGTTGAAAGCAAGCCACCGGTGTGCTGGTAAATGTTTCACAGCAGCTCTGGGGGATGGCGGCCCCTGACCTGCAGCACTGGCTGATTTCTGCAGAGTAAGTCCTCCCACTATAGCCACCTCCAAACTCCCCGTATGAAGGCACTGACCACAGAGAGGGGAAGGGGGCTCACTGCTGGCTCTCCTGGGCTCGGGCTCATCTGATAGTTCCACAGTGACAAGTTACAGGAAGAAGGAACGTGAGCCAGGAGTTGCAATATTTTCGGGGAGAGATCCGGGAGGCCTAAGAAAGTGCCATTTGATGGCAGAGCTGCTGTGGAAAACAGGATGCCTGCTCCTCCGAGAGCCAAACACAGAATGACCACAGGACCCCGCAATCTCCCCTCCACGTACCGCCCAAAGAAATGGAAAGCAGGAACACAAACAGGCAGGGGCACTCCCCTGTCCACAGCAGCATTCTTCACGAAGCCCGAGAGGCAGAGACAACGCAGGCTCCTGTGAATGGCGACTGGATAAGCAAAGCGTGCTTCCTCTGAGAGTGGCAGAAGACAGATTCTAGGCAGACTGGGGCAGGTCCCCCGTGAAACCGACCTTCAAGCCAAAGACAGCCTGAAGCTGGAAAACCGGGCTGCCAGTTCCAGGTGAAGTCCATGACCTTTTAGCCAATCAAATAGGGATTTTTCTAGGCCCACCCGTGGACCAATCAGCACACACTCCCCCATTCTGAGCCCATAAAAACCCTGGACGCAGCCACATGGCGGGGACTACCACCTTTAGGTGGAGACTACTCACCTTCAGGTAGCGGATGCCCATTCTCAGGTCCCCTCAACACTGGGAGCTGCTCCCTCATGCAATACAAGTTGTTTCTGCCCTGCTCACTCTCCAGTTGTCTGCCTAAGTTCATTCTTCTGGATGTGGGACAAGAACTTGGGACCTGCAGAACAGTGGGTGCAAAGAAGGGCTGTAACACAATAACCCTCCCTCCTGCTTGCTGAGCAGTGGGGGAGAAGAAGCCGCTGGGTACCACACCCCTGTTTGCTGAAGTTGCGGGCCGCGGGAAAGCTGCAGTGTTTCCCAAGAGCCCAGACCTCAGACTCCTTGAACCAGAGCTGTAACATGCCCTGATCGCCGAGCCACGGGTGGCGGGAACGGTTGAGCTGTGAGACTGTTGGGGCTCTGCGGTTCCTGGTGTCTCTGGGTTTTTGGGCACCGCCACATTCCCCTCACCCAGACACTGGTGCCCAGGGCAGAAGCATGTCGTGGCACGCCTGGCCCAATCACCAGCTGAGCGTACCTGTGGCAAGTGTGGGATCTGGGCCGAGGTGCAAGCCAAGCACAGCCCACTGGGCTAAGTGTGCGGAGTACCTCCAGCAGCGAGCCTTGGGCCCAGTGAGGCCAGGCAGGGGCGCCAGCAACCACGGAGGTCTCCGGCTGGTGAAGTGGCACCGAGAAAATCCTGTGCCACATCCACACAATGGAGTATTCTCCAGCCTTAGCAGGAAGGGAATTGTCACACCTGCTACCATATGGAGAAACCTTGAGGACATTAGGGTCAGTGAAATAAGCCAGGCCCAAAAGAACAAATCCTGCATGATTCCATTTACAGGGGGTCCCTAGAGGAGTCCCACTCATAGAGATGGAAAGCAGAACAGTGCTGCCAGGGGCTGGGGAACGGGGCTGGGGAGTCTGTGGCCAACAGGAGCTGAGCTTCCGTCTGGGAAGATGAGAAGTTCTGGAGATGGAGGGTGCTGAAGGCTGTACAGCAGTGTGAGTGTACTTAATGCCACTGAACTGCACACTTTAAAATGGCTAAGATGGGCTGGCCACAGTGGCTCACACCTGTAATCCCGGCACTTGGGGATGGTGAGGCAGGCAGATCACTTGAGGTCAGGAGTTTGAGACCAGCCTGGCCAACATGGCAAAACCCTGTTTCTACTAAAAATACAAAAAAAAAAAAAAAGCCAGGCGTTGTGGTGCGTGCCTCTAGTCCCGGCTACTTGGGAGGCTGAGGCAGGAGAATCACTTGAACCCTGGAGACAGAGGCTGCAGTGAGCTGTGACTGCACTACTGCACTCCAGCCTGTGTGACAGGGTGAGACCCTCCTGTCTCAAAAAAAAAAAAAAAAAAGATGTTAACTTTGTTATGTATATTTTACCATAATTTTAGAAATCAGTAATTTTTACGAAGAAAGTTCCGTCTGAGTAAAGCCCAGGCAGTGGAACAGCAAAGCCCCTGAGGCAGCAGTGTTCCCAGCACGTTGAGGAGCAGCAGTAAGAGCTGCAGTTTCCTGCCTGTAAAATAAAACAAATGGGCCTTGACAAAGACCCTCCCAGACCAAGCTTGCGTCCACCCCTCCAAGTCCCCTCCCCTCCCGGACCAAGCTTGCATCCACCCCTCCGAGTCCCTCTTGTGGACCAGGCTCTGACCTTGGGCTCTGTCCTGGGCTGGCTCCATTTGAGCAAATCCTGCTGAGCCTGCTTGGGGAAACCCATGCTGGGCACCTGAGCGTCCCCCGACTCCGGACGTTTCCACAAAGGAATTTCTGTCCACAGGTCCCCACCCTGCTCCAGGGCTGTCAGCTCCCACCCACCCCTGTACTCGGATTTGACCCCCATCTCTCTCCTTTACTGCAAGACCTCACTGGAGTGGGCCCTTGAATAATGCTTCTTCACACCCCTAACAAGGATAATTCATGTTTTTCTTTACCAAGCATCCTAACCTACCGTTTCAGCCTGCTTAGGCTGCTGGGACAGAAAACCACAGGCTCCAGGGCTTGAAACAATGGAAATCTATTTTCTCACAGTTCTGGAGGCTGCAAGTCTGAGGTCAAGGTTCCTGCTGGTTCCGTTTCTGGTGAGGCTCCTTCCTGGCTTGCAGAGGCTGGCATGTGGCCTGTCCCAGGTGAGTGCCCCTGGGGGCAGGAGGGCACACGAGCACTCTGGGGTCTCCCCTCACAGGGACACCAATCCCATTGGGTCAGGGCCCCACCCTTTTTGTTTTAGACGGAGTCTCGCCCTGTTGCCCAGGCTGAGTGCAGTGGTGTGATATGGGCTCACCGCAAGCTCCGCCTCCCGGGTTCACGCCATTCTCCTGCCTCGGCCTCCCAGTGGCTGGGATTACAGGCGCCGCCACCACGCCCGGCTAATTTTTTTGTATTTTTAGTAGAGACGGGGTTTCACCATGTTAGCCAGGATGGTCTCGATCTCCTGACCTCGTGATCCACCCACCTCGGCCTCCCAAAGTGCTGGGATTACAGGTGTGAGCCACCACGCCCGGGCAGCCCCACCCTTATAACCTTAACCCCAGTACCTCCTAAGAGGCCCCTCTCCAAACACAGCCACACCAGGGTTAGGGGTTTAACATGAATTTTGGGGGATCCATTCAGTTCGTAACAGCTGTGATCCCCGTAAGTTTTCCTCTGGGTTTCAAAATGTTAGGTTAAAGCATGTTGTCTACCTAAAAGGAGCACACTACGTATTATATGAATCTCAGATACACACACATGGTGCCGTGTCACAGTGTTTCACAGAGCGGATGGGAGCTGCAAAGACTGGGGTGGGATCCGAACGTCTCAGCTAGGCACGTGTCCACTGGGTTTTCTGCTAGTGAGAGTTCTGCAGGTAAGGTACCCATGCCCTTTACCTGCCCTCTTTGAAGGCAGACTTTTCAAATATTTTTTATCAAATATTTATTAGCAGGTATTACAACATGATTCAAAGATCAAGATAACATATAAAAGGCCAGGCACAATGGCTCATGGCTCTAATCCCAGCATGTTGGGAGGCCAAGCCTAGAGAATTGCTTGAGCCCAGAAGTTGAAGACCAGCCTGGACAATACAGTGAGACCCCAGCTCTAAGAAAAATAAAAATTAGCTGGGCATGGTGGCACACACTTGTAGTCTCAGCTACTTAGGAGGCTGAGGCTGGAGTGAGCTCAGGAGGTAGAGGCTGCAGTAAGCTATGACAGTGCCACTGTACTCCAGCCTAGGTCAGAGCAAGACCCTGTCTCAAAAGAAGAAAAAAAAAAGAGTAAAGAAAATCTTTTTGGCCCGGCACAGTGGCTCATGCCTGTAATCCCAGCACTTTGAGAGGCCAAGTTGGGCAGATCACCTGAGGTCAGGAGTTTTGAGACCAGCCTGATCAACATGGAGAAATCCCGTCTCTACTAAAAATACAAAATCAGCCAGGTGTGGTGGTGCACGCCTGTAATCCCAGCTACTTGGGAGGCTGAGGCAGGAGAATCGCTTGAACCCGGGAGGCGGAGGTTGCGGTGAGCTGAGATCGTGCCATTTGCACTCCAGCCTGGCCAACAAGAGCGAAACTCTGCCTTGAAACAATTTTTTTTTTTTTTTTTTAAAGATAGCACACAGGCTGGGCACAGTGGCTCACACCTGTAATCCCAGCACTTTGGGAGGCTGAGGCGGGTGGATCACATGAGGTCGGGAGTTGGAGACCAGCCTGGCCAACATGGTGAAACCCTGTCTCTACTAAAAATACAAAAAAATTATCCGGGCATGGTGTTGGACCCCTTGTAGTCCCAGTTACTCGGGAGGCTGAGGCAGGAGAATCATTTGAACCCAGGATGCAGAGGTTGCAGTGAGCCGAGATCGCACCACTGTACTCCAGTCTGAGCAATAAGAGCAAAACTCTCTCTCAAAAAAAAATTATATACAAATATAAAATAAAAAATAAAAAGATAGCACACAAAGATGCACAGACCAGGAAGTCTCATCATTGCCCTGTTCCCACCCACAGCATCCTCTCCCCATTCCCAGTGTAATAGAGGAATAGCTCAGTGTTTGTGAATTTTTATTTATCCTCTCTGACGCAAAAGGCAGCCTGCTGTAACATGAATCCGTACTTTCCTTTTTCCACTTAACAGCGCCCAGAGAGCCTTCTGGTCTGTGGGTACTTACGAGGTCTGTCACTCTAACGCTGTTTATTCCATGGCCGCTTCAGGTCCCAGTATTGTTTCCAGTTCTCTGATATTGAAAACCTGGTCATCTTTTACTTTTATGTGTGCAAGGTGTATTTACAGCAGACAATCTGCAGAGTAGGGGCTGGTGGATTCACGTTCAAAGCATTTGTAATTCTGACAGTGGGCAATGCCTCTGTCCGGTGTTGAGTGGTGCCGATCTGCACTCAGCACCAACACAGGTGAGCACACGTTTCCAGGCAGCCTCATCAACATATGCACTGTTGCTAATATCATACAGAGAAATGGTGTCTAGGTGTTTTAATCTGCATTCTCTTGTGAGTGAAGTTGAGCATCTTTTCATTCCTAAAGGACTATGAGTGTTTCTTTTTCTGTAAACAATTTGGCCAATCCATTCTTCTGAGTTATTAGTTTTTTCCATTTCTAGTTCTTATATATTAGGGAAATTAGTCCTCTGTGATATGAATTGCAAATTCTTTTCCTAGTTTGTTTTTGCTTATGGCTCTTCAAAACCCTTTTTTATATTAAGCTTTTTATGTATATGTAGTCTTCTTTTGTGGTTGCTGGATTTTAAATACTAGGTTAAAGACCCTTGTTTACTGTTGAGGTATTGCCTTTAATATACACGAATCTGTGCATATGTAGGTTTAGAGAACAGCTCTGTCAGCTGGGGTAGAGAAAGCAGCCCATTCTCCGTTTCCCACTTCATTCATATTTGTCTTTATCCAAAACCCTACCACCATATACTGGCGGCTTCCCGTATCACCAAAGAATGTTAATTTGGGGGCATATTTTGATGAAAGTTGTTCTTTGACAAATACTTATGTCAACACAATATTAGAGTCGCCTTGTGCCAATTCCTGTCTCTCAATGGGCAATTAAGAACGAAAGCTGCTGTAACGAGCTGGCCAGGTATTCACCCAGCATAGTCAGTGTCTTCTGTGTGCCAGGAGACACAATGCGGGCAGCTGTAGCTGGCCCTCCCTGTGTTACTCCTGAGTGTTTACGAACTGAGGGACCACGACCACCATGATCGTTGCTACATGTTTTGTTCTGATGACATCCTTTTCCTGAGTCCTGAATGTCAGCTCATCACGTTAACAAAAAAGGGGCTTCAGTTGAGTGACCTATTCCTTCTCGCTCCAGAAGTACTAGAATATTAGAATTAGGAAAGAGACCGGAAATCTACACCAAGGTCCTCCTTTTCAGACACATCATCTGAGGCCCAGACTTGCTCAACTTGAAATGAACAGCATCACCTGAATCAGGAGTGCAGATTCCACTGGTTCCTATTTACAGTCACCCAAGCTGTCCACCAGCCAGGAGGGCTTTTTCTTTCTCATTTTGTTTGACCTCCAGCTTCGTGCACTTTTGTGCCTGTCCCATAAGATGGCAGAGTGGCTATCTTCAGGCTTCAGCAACGGGGTGACACCGTGATGCACCAGTACCGGCAGACACCAGGAGAGAAGGGAGTTCTGCACAAAGAACACTTCTTCAATGGCCTCTAATTGTACGGCATGAACATCCTATTAAAGTAGCACCAGTTGAAAGCTTATATATTCCACAATAGGTAGCACAATCTGATATAACAGTCACTCAAATATTTTCTGAGTTGGAGCTGATTAAGATGCAATTATGTATCACTGTAAACTTCTAGATATAAAAAATGCACCTGATTTTTTGATTCTCATTTTCTTTTAATAAAAAAATTGCCCCTAAAACTTTATGATTCGTCTTTTAACTAAAAGTGGTTGGACCTTTCCTTCCCTCCAGCTTCATGCGCTTTCTGCTGTACTGACATAGTATTTTTTTTTTTTTTTTTTTTTTTGAGACAGAATCTAACTCTATCACCCAGGCTGGAGTGCAGTGGCGCGATGTTGGCTCACTGCAACCTCTGCCGCCTGGGTTCAAGCAGTTCTTCTGCCTTGGCCTCCCGAGTAGCCAGGATTACAGGCACCTGCCACCGCGCCTGGCTAATTTTTGTATTTTTAGTAGAGATGGGGTTTTACCATCTTGTTCAGGCTGGTCTTGAACTCCTGACCTCATGATCCACCCGCCTCAGCCTCCCAAAGTGCTGGGATTACAGGCCCACCCAACATTATTCATATTTGTGAAAATCCCAGACTGTAAAGTTTCTAGAGGCATAACTTTTCATCTCTGTATTTCCAATTCTGGTTCAACTTTTTTTTTTTTTTTATAATCACAGATTCTCAGAAGGCAGAGGCAGCAGTAGAGCTTGCTTTTTGAATCTTCTCAAATCCTCACCTAAAAACAGAACTACTAAACAGCAAAACCATAAAACTCACGGACATTTGTAACAGAATGAGGTGACAAGTGTTGACAAAGATGTGGCGTGAACTGGAACTCTCCTGCCCGGCTGGAGGGAATGTAAAATTTAAAGTTCACACTTGGAAAAGTTTCAGTTTCTTAAAAAGCACACACCTGCTGTCCGGGCACGGTGGCTCACACCTGTAATCCCAGGACTTTGAAGAGGCCGAGGTGGGCAGATCACGAGGTCAGGAGATCGAGACCATCCTGGCTAACACGGTGACACCCCATCTCTACTAAAAATACAAAAAAATTAGCTGGGCGTGGTGGCGGGCGCCTGTAGTCCCAGCTACTCGGGAGGCTGAGGCAGGAGAATGGCATGAACCTGGGAGGTGGAGCTTGCAGTGAGCTGAGATGGCCCCACTGGACTCCAGCCTGGGCAACAGAGCGAGACTCCGTCTCAAAAGAAAAAAAAGCACACACCTGCCATATGACCCAGGCATTCCATTCCAAGGCATTTACCCAAGAGAAACAGTTGACAAAGACAAGGATATAAATGTTCACGGCAGCTTTATTTGCTTTATTTTTACTTAGAAATTGGAAACAATCGAAATATTGGTCAACAAGTAAATAAACGGTGGTATATCCATGCAATATAAAATGTGGATTATTGGTATACACAAAATGGGTGAACGCCAGCATAATTATGCTGAGTAAAAGAAGCGCCTCCCCACACAGTACTTGCTCTGTGATTCCACTCATATAAAATTGTACAACATATAAACTAACCTTTAGTGAGAAAGAGCAGACCAGTGGTTGCCTAAGCATGGGGGACACCAGGGACGGTTTAGAAAGGGGTGTGAAAACGCTGTTGGCGGTGATGGACATGTTCTGGTGATAGCTTCACAGGCAAATGCATCGGTCACTTCACATATGTGTAATTCATTATCTGTCAGTTACACCTCAATACAGCTGTTTTAAAAAGCAAGGTGGGGCTGGGTTTGGTGGCTCACAGTTGTAATCCCAGCACTTTGGGAGGCTAAGGAAGGAGGATCGCTGGAGGCCAGGAGTTTAAGACCAGTCTGGGCAACAGAGTGAGACACTGTTTCTATTTTAAATAACAAAACAAAACAAAAATGGTACAATAACAACTTTTAAAACTCAAACAGAAACAAAAAAAGAGATAAAAGAGATTCAAGAGACAGTGGCAAACACTGGAAACAGGCAACTTAGATTTCAACATACAGATAACAGGAAACCCCAAAGAAAAAAACCAAAGCAAGAAAGATGTAACACTGAACTCCAGTTCAAGCAAATCTTAAAATAACAGACGTGAAGTACACACAGAAAGAGCACAGCACACACCTGCCAATACGGACCAGGACAACCATCCCAACACATGCCACGTTTGGATCAAACTGCCGGCTTGACAGAAAAAGGAAAAATCCTCCGGGCATCTAAGTAAAAACAGCATATGACCGTCAGGGGAAGAAAACAGACTCACCAGGCTTTTCATGCATCACTTTATGCTGGAAGATAACACAATAAAACAAGATACTCAAAGAAATTCTGAGGCAAGAATTTTGTATCCGGCAAAACTGAATTCAACATCAGACACTCAAGGAATACTGTCCCCAAGATAACGCTGACTATAGACCGGTTATGAGAACTGAAAACACAGGAATGAATCAATGGCAGTGAAAGAGAGTGACTTTTCTGACAATGTGCTGTTTTCATCATCACAATTAGTGCTACGGTATTATATTTGTTTTAAATGCTAAATGCTAAAGAGGAATAAAACAAGTGAGTGATTACGGGGTATTCCATGCCAAGTCCTGTGTCTTGAGAAGCAGGATTCCAAGTGCAGGAGGCACAGATATCATATAGAAGAGGCTATGTAAAGGCCCCAGAACCCTGAATGTGTATTGGGAATATCAATATAGGCTCAGAAAATATTTTTTTTCCTTTAAACGTGTGTGCAATGTTTGCATTTTTTTAAAGCTCTGTCCAAAAAAAGTCTAGAAACAATGACCAACCTGATAGCAATGAGCATCCTCCACTGTGGATCTGAAATGCCATCTCTACCAGAGACTCTGGGGAAAATAATGGATTCCAAGTGTTAAACGGAATTAAGTTTGGCCTAAAACTGCCTCTGTACATAGTGACTTATAACCTCACTTAATGTATACACAAACTGGGACCTGACTTAAGAGTACACTTCTGTACCAAGCAGCCGAGTCTCACCAATCACAGGCTGACGGCTGCCAAAACATGCCCATGTGCGGCGGAGGCTGACCTGCAGTCAGTCTGGCCAGGTACGTGTGTCTTTCCCTTCCTCTGGCTATAAATACGGCCTGCACACAATGCGCAGGGGAGCGTTTTGAACCACTTTGGTCCTGAGTGCTACCCGGCTGAAGAAATTATTTTCTGCTCAGTTAAACTGCTAACCTGTCTAACGTTTCTCTTTTAAGACAGGTTTGGAGCAGAAGCTGTATAAAACAGGCCTAGAGCATCTTGACATGCCAGGCTGCAGGGAGCTATCACTAACTGTGCATGTGGTCTGTGCACACATGTATGTGCACGTCTGCACGCTTATCAAAAGAAATCAAGAGCCAAGCTGAAGAGGCTCCCTCTCACTGACCGAATAAGCTTGTCTGAGTTAAATAAAGATAAAAATCACAATGGATTGAAATCCACCAAATATGCTTAACTCCACAAATTCAAATTTTTTTTTTTAAGACAAGGACTTGCTGTCACCCAGGCTGGAGTGCGGTGGCATGGTCACAGCTTACTGCATCCTCCACCTTCTGGCCTCAAGCAATCCTCCCATCTCAAGTGATCCTCCCATCTCAGCCTCCAGAATAGCTGGGACAATAGGCAGGCACTACCACACTCACTTGATTTTATTTTAATTTTCTGTAGAAACAGGGTATCGCTATGTTGCCCAGGCTAGTCTCAAACTCCTGGGCTCACGTGATCCTCCCGCCTCAGCCTCCCAAAGTGCTGGGATTACAGGCATAAGCCACCATGCCCTGCCCATGAATTCTTGTAGATAAGTAAAAACCCTTCACCGCTCACCTTCCTTGACAGACAACTAGCGCATTATCTTAAAAACTTAGTGTATAAGAGCAAAGAATCAAGCCTTTATCCTGGCCTTCCTATATGAACTGTACCACTGCGTAACCAAACAAGCACAAAAAAGAAAACACTTTCTTAGAAAACCATTCCAGCTAATAAAGGCAAGCAAAATAACAGAATAAGAATACCAACATTTTATAACCCCAAATAACTAACGGATCTTGGCACTGAGCATCAGCTGCTGTCAACATGGTGCTTTTCTGAGCAAAGCACCTAACTGCCTATTCTTCTGCCAAAGGGATCAAATCTGAGGCTCATCAAGCCTCTGGACCCAGCTGCCAATGTGCAGGAAAGATAGAGGGCCATGCTGAACTGCACCATGACCACGCAGTCAGCAAAATCTACCCTGTGGGAAGCCATGGGACAAACAGCCCAGGCTCTTTAACAGATAAATGGCAGGGAAAACAGCAAGACAGACGGGACTGCAAATGGACACTGAAGTAGTTAAAACAAACAAACAAAAAAAAGCAGACAAGACTAAACTGCCATCAAGAAACCAAAAAAGTCATTTCTGTAAAAGTCGGGATTACTTCTGGGGGCAAGGAGTGGGAAAAGAAGGGGGCTATGGCTGGAGGGACACTTGGAGAGCCCTCTGGGGTATCTGGCAAAGTACTATTTCTTCCCTGGGTGGTGGACACAGAGGTATTCACCTTACAATCGTAATCATTCATAAGCTATACATTTGTTTTGTGTTACTTCCTGTTTTTATTTTATGATAAAAAGGTTTAAAACTAAATACATAATCATGTCAAACTTTTATTATTACTATTATTTGAGACAGAGTCTTACTCTGTCACCCAGGCTGGAGTGCAGCAGCAGCACAATCTCAGCTCACTGCAACCTCCGCCTCCTTGATTCAAGCGATTCTTGTGCCTCAGCCTCCCAAGCAGCTGGGACTACAGACCCATGCCACCATACCTGGATACTTTTTGTATTTTTCGTAGAGACAGGGTTTCGCCATGTTGGCCAAGCTGGTCTCTAACTCCTGACCTCAAGTGATCGGCCCTCCTTGGCCCCCCAAAGTGCTGAGATTACAGAAGTGAGCCACCGTGCCCAACCGTTTTTTTTTTTTTTTAATTTGCACAGTTTTAAACAAGAGTCAAATAGATTTCTGAAAGATTTATTTATGCATTTTAGTCTTTACAAGAAATAGCTGTTCCTACAGAATGGCCTAGCAGCCAGGGTCGCCTGCACGCAGGCTTTGCCCTACACTAAGTGCCCAGCAAGCAGGCACGTGGGGCTGAGACCCAGCCTACACCCTGCCCACTGAGCTGTGCATCCAGGCCCTGGGCAGCATGCTTCTCTAAGGTACCCATGGGCACAAGTCACCTATACAAGCAGGAGACTCAGTCCTGTCAACTGGATGGTAAATGGAAGCTTCCAGAACACTTCCAGATTTCTGAGTTGCATCTTTTAACCAATGGGTTTTTGATTTCGTATCAAAATATAAGCCACAGAATTTTAGGCCATTTGCCTTGCTCACCTGCAATAAAACAAGCAAGAACAGTATCGAACCCAGTAAATATAATGCGGAAATCTCACATAATTCTCCAGTCTCAAAGATGTTCAATTTATTATATACTTAACCATTTTTTTATGAAAACAGAAGGCCACTGTGCCTGATTCCATGTGAAAGGCGCATCTGCCCATCACCGCGACGGTCCCACCTGCAGGCTGTTTTCCACACCAGTAAGCACAAGTAGCAAGACAGCCACTGGCTCAAGTTCTCCCAAGGACTAAAGTCACATGGCTCAGTCTTCCGATTGTTTAGCTCCTTGTCTGGCTAATCTATCCGCTTCCTCATTGCCTATAAATCCCGAATGACCAGGAACGTGCATCTGTTAAGATAAATGTTTCCCTTTTATTTTTACTCCTCTTTACATAAGCAACACATGACTATATTCTCACCACAAAAAACCATTCAGAACAGACTGCACAGCGTAAGCTCAACTTCGACGCTCCTCTCCCCAAACGTGATCCTCAACAGCACGCTGTTGATTCTTCATGCGTTTATGCAACGGATGTATTTACAAACATTCCATTTTGTTTTTCTACAAATTGGATTTTACTGTTCATATTGCTATTTCCTCCCCCACTTATCAATGGGACTTGATAAGCTTTCCAGGCAAAACACATGTATGTACAGATGGGTGGATGGATATGTATGCAACACACACACACGCTTCCCTTGCAGTGCTGTCAGAAAAAATAATGTACTTATTTAACTACTGTCTACATTTACGGTGCCAAAGCAAATTTACACATCAGGCTACCAGACTGTTATCAGTGGTTCCGGAAAGGCAGAACAAGGCAGGGTTGAGACAATGGTTGCAGTTTAATTTGCTCTGTATTGCTTAAAAAACACTTTTTAATAAACACGATCTATAATTTTAAAAAATGCTTCCATCTTGGAATAAAAGCTCTATTACCAAGGCTTTAATCACACAACCTTACTATTGTTTGAAACAAAATACACTGATAGTTTAACATTATGATGCATGCCAAAGAAACGAACAGGGTGACATGCAGCTGTCATAGTAATGTCATGTGCCCAGGTTGGGTGTTAGTTTGTGTTCTTAACAAAATGTAAGTTTCGTAGAACATCCTTCAAACCACACTGCCTATGTATTCTATGCCTAGTGATACTCTCACTAAAACTGTATTACTTGTGGTTGCAGTGAGCCGAGATTGCGCCACCACACTCCAGCCTGGGCAACAGTGCAAGACTCTGTCTCAAAACAATAAATAAAAGTTTGACATGATTATTTATTTAGTTATAAACCTTTTTATCATAAAATAAAAATATATAGGAAGTGACACAAAACAAATGTAATCTCAGCACTTTGAAAGGCCAAGACAGGTGGATCGTTTGAGGTTAAGAGTTCAAGACCAGCCTGGGTAACATGACAAAACCCCATCGCTACTAAAAACACAAACATTAGCCAGGTGTGGGGGCATATGCCTGTAATCCCCGACACTTGGGAGGCTGAGGCATGAGAATCACCTGGACCCAGAAGGCAGAGGTTGCAATGAGACTACGCCATAGCCTGGGGTGACAGAGTGAGACTCTGTCTCAAAACCACACCAAACCAAACCAAAAAACCGTATTACTTGTATGATAAGGGAAAGAATCAAATGTGTGTATGTGGGTGGGTTTGTTTTTTTGAGACAGGGTCTTGCTCTGTCGCCCAGGCTAGAGTGCAGCGGTACAATCTTGGCTCACTGCAACCTCGACCTCCCCAGCTCAAGTCATCCTCCCACCTCAGCATCCTGAGTAACTAGACTACAGGTATGCACCACTACACCTGGCTAATTTTTTATTTTTTCTAGAAACAGAGTCTCACTATGTTATCCAGGCTGGTCTTGAACTTCTGGGCTCAAGAAGTCAGCCCATTTGGGCCTCCTAAAGTGCTGGATTACAGGTGTGAACCACTGTGCCCAGCCTCAAATAGTTTTATGTTTTTGAGACGGAGTCTTGGAGTCTCATATCGTTGCTCAGGCTGGAGTGCAGTGGTGCGACCTCGGCTCACTGCAATCTCCGCCTCCCGGTTCAAGTGATTCTCCTGCCTCAGCCTCCTGAGTAGCTGGGACTACAGGCGCACACCACCATGCCTGGCTAATTTTTGTATTTTTTAATAGAGATGGGGTTTCACCATACTGGCCAGGCTGGTCTTGAATTCCTGACCTCATGATCCACCCACCTCAGCCTCCCAAACTGCTGGGATTACAGGCATGAGAAACTGTGCCCGGCCTCAAATATGTTTTAATATACATTATGATATTAATATCATGGAAATTGTTATGTCATGAAACCACTTACATAAACCATTAATCTCTAGTAAACTTAGCTTATTTGGTCATAATAGCCATAAGACATGAACATTTAAGATACTCACCCACTGAATGTCCATCCCCTGGGTGAGCCTCTCCAGTGCCACGAAGTCCTCTTTGTTGATCACCTCTTTCCCTGCACTTGTCTTCCACCCATTTTCCTTCCAACTTTGAACCCAGTTAGTTATACCTACAAAAATGCGTGATCACTGGTGAGTCAATCTTGAGAGTCCTGCCTTTTTCACCTCCTTAGTCTTACCTCTTATAACTGATCCCACTTGTACTCTGAGTCACCATCCTTGACTCTTCACTTCCTTAGCTGGCCTCAGTGCTTTAGCCTTTGGCACAGCCTGAAATACCCTCTTCTCTTCTCTTTCCCCTAACTTGTATTCTACCTACAGCTGTCAGCTTAAGATGTCATTTTTCCCAGGAGCCTTCCCCAGTCTCATAAGCATCCCCTACATGCTCCTATTCAGGGCATTTCCCAAAGAAGCAGTCAACACGCCAACTTAAGTGACTTATACACACACAGACCAGAAGTAACACTAGAGCAGAGCCACTTCCACTTCTGACTGCATCTCCAGTGCCTGGCAAAGAAAGAAGCATGTGGAAAACATCAGAGCAGCAGAAGGGAGACTCCAAAATCCTCACTCTTTGCTTGATACCTGACACACCAATGTCATCCCCCTCAACGTTCCCATTCAGGTCCTGCCCTGTTATAACACCTCCTACCAATCTCCCTTCACAGTTACTGGAAAAACAGAAGAAATCAAATGTGAAAGCTTACCATTTATAGTAAACATACTGTCTGTATACAGAACCAGTTTACTGATGTTTTGAGCCTTTGCTTGTTCAATGGCTTTGCAGGCTGCCTTGAAAAGACAAGTCGATAGTCATGCTACAGAAAATGTTCAACTTTGACATTACTGAAGTTCAAAAGTACTTCAAAATGGAAACATCCCCTCTGTACTGTGATGACTGTATTCTCTGTATGAAACACTATACATACAATTCTCCTGTGCAGACATCTATCTAAGTTTTTAGAATTTTTCTACAAAATTCCTATTTTTCAAAATTGCTATTAAACCAAAGTCTCTTCTTCAAATATCTTGTACATATAAGTAGAAAAAAAAGAATTAGTTTATAAGTTCATACTCAATGCTCAAAAATGAGAGGCTTAAATGTATCTGATAACTTACATGAATTTCTGCTCTTTGGTTTGTCTGTCGCCCAGGAAGTCTAATGCCTACATTTCTGTTTCAAAACAGTACAAAAGAAAATAAAATTATAAAGTGAATTCTCAAAGTGATTCTTCTTAATGGATAACAAACTAGCGTGTATTCTTATTTGAAATATAAAAGTATCATATAAAAATCAAACTAACAGAGAGACTCCCAGAAGCAGAGAGGAGCAAACAGGTTTCCACACTCGGGCATGTTCTGACTCTCATTGGTTCCACTAGGGCAGAGGAAGTAAGAGCTAGTTATCTGTGGACCCTGAGTTAGGCCCTATGGCTGCAGCGGAAAGAACCCCAGGAGAAAACTCAGGGAGAAGAATGGACAGTGAGATTTCAGACTGAAACTACTAAAAACCTCCAGGAAGTAAAACAGGAAAATGAAATCAAGGAACCAGAAAAAACCCTCAGACAAGTTATTTAAATTTGGGGTCACCAGGAGATCCAGTGTTTCCTAAAAGAATGAGGAATTTTTGGGCCAGGCGTGGTGGCTCACACCTGTAATCCCAGCACTTTGGGAGGACAAGGTGGGAGGATCGTGTGAGCCCACAAATTTGAGAACAGCCTGGACAACATAGTGAGACCTCATCTCTACTTAAAAAAAAAAAAAAAAATTAGCTGGGCATGGTGGTGTGGACCTATAGTCCCAGTCACTCAGGAGGCTGAGGCAGAAGGATTACTTGAGCCTGGGAGTTTGAGGCTGCAGTGAGCTATTATCATGCTACTGCACTCCAGCCTGGGCAACAGAGTGATACCCGGTCTCATTAATAAATAATAACAAGCAAACAAAAAAGAATGGGCATTTTTTGAATGCAAAGAGTTGAGGCAGAAGAATAATAAATGGTCTAAAGCAGGGGTCCCCAACCCCCAGGCCATGTACTGGTACCAGTCTGTGGCCTAAGAACCAGACTGCACAGCGGGAGAGAGGTGGGCAAGCCAGCGAAGCTTCATCAGTGTTTACAGCCACTCCCCATCACTCACGTTAACACCTGAGCTCAGCCTCCTGTCAGATCGGCAGTGGCATTAGATTTGCACAGGAGCATGAACCCTACCTTGAACTGTGCACGCAAGGGATCTGGGTTACGCACTCCTTATGAAAATCTACAGCCTGATGATCTATCACTGTGCCATCACCCCAGATGGGACTGTCTAACTGCAGGGAAATAAGCTCAGGGCTCCTAGTGAGTCTACATTATGGCAAGTTGTAAAATTCTTTCATTATATATTAAAATGTAATAATAACAAAGTACACAACAAACATAATATGCTTGAATCATCCCACTACCATCCTTCCGCCCCATGTCCTGTGGAAAAATCGTCTTCCACAAAACTGACCCCTGGTGCCAAAAAGGTTGGAGATTGCTGGTCTAAAGCAAGTGCCCAGCATCTCAAAGACACAGAAAGAAGAGCTGGTAACAATGTCCCCAGACAGGAAATCTGCAGGATTCCTACTCAACTGCCCACGAGGCCAACCTGAGGCCCAGGAGCCTCCACGGCCCCGTGCTTCCAAAGAGGCCGTACACAGGGTTCTGGATACAAACAGACAATGTCTGTCCTTTCAGCTTCTGAGAACCAGCCCCAGGTCTGTGCCATCCCATCTGCTTTGAGGCGCAGCTCCCAGCCCAGCCATCATCTCCACGGAGGGTCCTCAGGTATCCAGACGGAACCCCTGGAACATGAACCCTCTGTGGCCAGCTCTAGGTATGTTTCCTGCCATACTCCCAGTAGCCCCAGCAGAAACAGAAGCAGCTGATGTCTTCTGACTCTGATCCAAATCCTCAACTTACAGACAATTAGAACCTAGATCTTGATTCTGTATGAAAGACAACAGAATAGCAATTGTATACACTGGGGCACAACCCCATCCTCTCCCAGCCCAGTATGATGAGAGTAAAATAGGAAATCGATGAGGGAAAAAAAAAAAAAAAAAAACAAACCCACAATATTAACACTTTGTTGAAAAACACCATGGTATGGTATCATAGAAGGAACACTGGACCAGAAGTCAGAAGTCAGGCGTGAAGCTGATTTTCTGGACCTGAGAGGCATTAGCATGTATCCTGGACAAGCGCTAAGCCCACAGATACTCAGTGCGACCCACGCTTGCCTCCTCTTCCAGGGTTCCAAGCTAAAATGAAATGGTAATATATGAAAGAAAGTAAAAGAACTTTGTAAACTGTACAGTGCAACAGAAATGTAAAGTGGTATTATTATGGAACAATTACATCAAATCTGCCTCACTGCGTTCGTGGGCACAGGTAAATACTGGAGAATGCAGGTCAGCATTGGTGCATGGTGATTTTGCAGGGCTGAAATTCCTCCTCTACACTGAATCTTACGGCTACCCACTACAGTTCAAGTTCGTTCACATCCAGGGGCTAGGTGTGTTTGGCTAATCGCACTTCGCTTCACCCTGTGTGGCTTTTGAAACACAAAGCATCACCTCGAAGACAGTCTGGTAATGTGATGGCTTCCAAGTCCGGAGACTGCCCCCTTGTGCATGCCTCCCAAGACCATCTCCCAGTGTGCCATGTGACTCCTGAGTTAAGAGGAAGTGAGGTCACTTGGTGTAAAAGCTTATCAGCAAGACTAAGCTACTAAAAAACTCCAAGAAGTAAAGGAGGAAATGAAATCAAGGAACCAAAAAATCCTCAGACAAGTTATTTAAAATGGGGGTCACCAGGAGATCCAGTTTCCTAAAAGAATGAGCAATTTTTGGGCCGGGGTGGTGGCTCACACCTGTGATCTCGGCGCTTTGGGAGAACAAGGTGGGAGGATCGCGTGAGCCCAGAAATTTGAGCCCAGCCTGGGCTACATAGTGAGACCTCATCTCCACTTAAAAAAAAGACTCCTCTTTGGAGGCCGAGGTGGGCGGATCACTAGGTCAGAAGATCGAGACCATCCTGGCTAACACGGTGAAACCTCATCTCTACTAAAAATACAAAAAATTCGCCGGGTGTGGTGGCAGGTGCCTGTAGTCCCTCCCAAGGTGACTTGGGAGGCTGAGGCAGGAGAATGGCATGAACCTGAGCGGCGGAGCTTGTAGTGAACCAAGATCGCACCACTGCACTCTAGCCTGGGTGACAGAGTGAGACTCCATCTCAAAAAAAAAAAAGACTCCTCCACAGGGCAAGAAAGAAATGCCACAGCCAGGTGTGGTGGCTCACGCCCGTAATCCCAACACTCTGAGAGGCCAAAGTGGGAGGATTACTTGAGCCCAGAAGGTTGAGGCTGCAGTGAGCTGTGTCTGTGCCACTGCGCTCCATCCTGGGCAACAGAGTGAGACCCTGTCTTAAAAAAAAAAGCAAAGGAAGTAAAGCTGAGGTACCTGACATTCCGAAAAGCGATGCCGCTTAGCCCCAACACGAACCAAAGCCGTCCTCTGCCACCCGCTGCCAGAGCTATTTATCTGCAGGTTTTCCCAATCATCAAATAACACGCAGATCCCGCCTCGTCTTTTCACAAGTTGTGGAACATGATTCAGTAAAACTCTGCTTGCTTTGTTTACTTACAAAGGATGGCCCGGCCCCCAGTAAACGCCGATTCCTGCTCGTGGCCTTCTACGCCCATTACTGGAGCAGCAGCCATCAGTGTAGACGACAACAAAGTCTCCTGTGGGAAGAGGGAAGTAAATACTGCTGGGCTGACTTTACTAAAAACTGAAATTCACCTCAAAGATCCCCCAGGTCAAGTTAGCATTTTAGCCCGCGAGGGTAGTTCACAGTGCTGCGGGCCTTTTCTCTCTGGGAAAACAGGCTCAATTCCTTACAAGGAGGCACCTAACGTTTATGCTTGGAAGCCACTTACGTTTTGATCTTGTCGGCCAGGCAAGTTCAGGGTGAAGGCAGGCACTCTGTGAAACTAGAGCCTGCTGCAGTAAGCACTACTGTGCACACCCCACACTGAGGGTTCAAAGGACAATGACTGCCTCCATGGCAGGGTCACCTTCACTCCCAGGGAGCCATCCCCCAGAGACAAGCAGTGCCTCAGCACGACAGTGGCCCTGCCTGCCTGCCAGAGGGCCCAGTCTCCTGACCAGTGCTGGGCTCATTTCTTCCCTGGTATATCTGCCGCTAGTTAAGTGTGGTCACTGTCTTTGCTTCTTTCCCTCTTGCTAGAGGGTGTGATTGACACACCAATGCTGTAAAGAACAAGGTAAAAAAGGACTGATGGGGGCACTTTCAGGCCACTGGTGACCAGGACACTTCAGCAGTGTGGTGGGAGCAGAGGTCAGGTTGCAAAGTGTTAAAAGAGCTGGGCTAGAGGGCAAAAAGAGGTGACATGCGCAGGAAGAGGAAGTACTTGTCCGAAGGAGGTAAACTGAGCTCAGTGGTGGCGAAGAGGCAGGGATGGGGACGTGCTCCTCACAGGAACGGGGCTGAGAGCCAAGGGGAGTGTGGGTGTCGGGCAAGGCTCCTCAGTTCAGCTGGAACTTGACTGTATCAGCCTGACTACAAACTTGCCGCCCAGCCACTGAACTGTCTCAGGAGCCAGCACCTGCCACCCACCATGTTCCAGGCCACCGAGCCTCCAGCAATGGTCAGTGCCTGGAAGCGGCTCATCTCCCCGTGACTCCACAAATCTTTGCTTCAATTCCTACCGGTAAATCGCCAAATAAAGAATCCTTGTTTGATCTTTTTTTTACATAACTGCAAAACGTATCTATAAATAATACAGCTTGGCAAAACATTTTCTACTGGTTTCCTTTGAATTAAATTAGAACCCATAAATATACTGATTGATATTTTTTAATGCTACTTATTTCTATTTTCTGCTCATATGTGTAAAAGACACAAAGGAGACTCTATTCTGTGAGTCACTAAATACATACAACTGATTCCTGGAGTGAAAGGTAGCAGAAAAGTTCACCACCACCTTGCTTCTCAGGATAAAATAGAATCTCTGTTTTCCAAAGACTGCGTATGAAAGGTTAAAATGCTGGTGCTATTCAACGGTACCAAGCAGCGGCATGCGGGGTGTTTCTTATTTGAAAAAGCTGGAGTCTTCGCATTTTATCTTAATAACGGTAAGCACTGAATGCACAGGGAGCACTGGGATTTCAGAAGATTACGGTTGTTCATTTACATGTAAGGGTTTTCCTAAGAACATTCAAAAGTTTAATTCTGCACCACTTGATCAATTATAAAATAATGGCCTTAGTGATTTCTAAATAATCTTTACACATAAGAATGAGCTGATGATACACATCAGCTCAAACTCTCCCCATTAAGTGGGAAACACCTTTTACACATAACATGCTCATGATGGTTATATTAAAATTTGAGAACCCAAGGAAGATGTACCCATGTAGGAAAACGTGTCTCTGCTAACTGGAGGCACCGGCTCCACGCTCGGCTTCATGTACTTTGCACACGGCTCTGCCCTTTCATCTCCATCTCCATCCAGTGGCTCACGGAGTCGCTTGCTGGCTTTCGTCTGCAGTTCTCGTCCATGTTGATTTTCCTGCCCTGAAAGACAGAGTCCACTCATGAGCTGGAAACAATGAACATAACACGAAATGCTAGAGAATGAAGATATTCAGTCTTAAGTTATTTAGTATCATTAAATCAGACTTAAAAACACCCTCTGTATGTGGCCCTACAACGAGGGAAACGAGGCAATGACCCCCTCCACACCACCCAACCCCCTCCACGCCACCGCAACCCCCTCCACGCCACCGCAACCCCCCCACACCACCGCAACCCCCCCCACGCCACCGCAACCCCCCCCACGCCACCGCAACCCCTCCACGCCACCGCAACCCCCCCCACGCCACCGCAACCCCCTCCACGCCACCCCAACACCCTCCACGCCACGGCAACCCCCTCCACGCCAACCCCATCCCCCTCCAGGCCACCGCAACCCCTCCACGCCACCGCAACCCCTCCACGCCACCCCAACCCCCTCCACGCCACCCCAACCCCCTCCACGCCACCCCAACCCCCTCCACGCCACCCCAACCCCCTCCACGCCACCCCAACCCCCTCCACGCCACCCCAACCCCCTCCACGCACCCCAACCCCCTCCACGCCACCCCACCCCCCTCCACGCCACCCCAACCCCCTCCACGCCACCCCAACCCCCTCCACGCCACCCCAACCCCCTCCACGCCACCCCAACCCCCTCCACGCCACCCCAACCCCCTCCACGCCACCCCAACCCCCTCCACGCCACCGCAACCCCCTCCACGCCACCGCAACCCCCTCCACACCATCTCAGACTTACAAGGGAATGACCCCATTCACACCATCTCAGACTTCGATACTCTGAGAAATAAATCTAAATTTCTCAAGAAAAGTTTAGTAAAGACAATGTGAAGACAATAGCAAGGCTTCTGCTGAAAGTAAAATCTGGCTGGTTGGGTGCAGTGGCTTACACCTATAATCCAAGCACTTTGGGAGGCCGAGGTGGGCAGATCACCTGAGGCTGGGAGCTCGAGACCAGCCTGACCAACATGGAGAAACCCCATCTCTACTAAAAATACAAAATTAGGCAGGAGTGGTGGCGCATGCCTGTAATCCCAGCTACTTGGGAGGCTGAGGCAGAATTGCCTGAACTCGGGAGGCGGACGTTGCAGTGAGCCAAGATCGCGCCATTGGACTCCAGCCTGGACAACAAGAGATATTCTGTCTCAAAGAAAAAAAAAAAGAAAGTAAAGTGTGGTTTTGATGGAGATAATGATACCAAGGGTTCTTGACCCTTTAGGGATCATGGACAGTTCGAAATCAAAGGGGCTCTTTCTCCAGGAAAAACATGGCCCAAAATTGTGTATATAACATGAGTGGTGTTCCTGGGCGCAGTGGTGCAAGCCTACAGTTTCAGCTACTTGGGAGGCTGATATACGAGTATCGCTTGAGCCCAGGAGTTTGAGTCCAACCTGGCCAACATAATGAGACTCCTTTGCTTAAAAATAAATAAATCTAACAAAAGATGAGTCATGTCCATGGTTCGGCCCTTCCCCGCCTCAAATACAACTACATGGACACTAAATTAAGAACCTCTAGGAGGGCTTAGAGGGTACAGGTTAGTCTAGCTTTAATAAACAGATAACGGGACATATTAAGAAAGGGAAACAGGGCTGAGAGGCCGAGGCGGGCAGATCATTTGCAGGTCGGTCAGGAGTTCAAGACCAGCCTGGTCAACACGGTAAAATCTCGTCTCTACTAAAAACACAAAAATTAGCCAGGCGTGGTGGCGCATGCCTGTAATCCCAGCTACTTGGAAGGCTGAGGCAGGAGAATGGCATGAACCTAGGAGGCGGAGGTTGCAGTGAGCCGAGATCACGCCACAGCACTCCAGCCCAGCCTGGGCAACAGAGTGAGACTCCATCTCAAAAAAAGAAGGAAACAGAGACCAGAAACTAAAAGGAGGCAACTGGGTCCCTTCGGGGGCAGTACTCTCGCAGTTCTTCTTTTGCAACAAAGTTTTTCTTTTTTTTTTTTTTTTTTGAGACGGAGTCTCGCTCTGTCGCCCGGGCTGGAGTGCAGTGACCGGATCCCAGCTCACTGCAAGCTCCGCCTCCCGGGGTTACGCCATTCTCCTGCCTCAGCCTCCCGAGTAGCTGGGACTACAGGCGCCCGCCATCTCGCCCGGCTAATTTTTTTGTATTTTTTTTTTTTTTAGTAGAGACGGGGTTTCACCGTGTTAGCCAGGATGGTCTCGATCTCCTGACCTCGTGATCCGCCCGTCTCGGCCTCCCAAAGTGCTGGGATTACAGGCTTGAGCCACCGCGCCCGGCCTGCAACAAAGTTTTTCTTCAGGGTGGACTCAAGGTTAATCCCAAATAGATTTTTCTTTTTTTTTTTTTTTTTGAGACGAGTCCTTGCTCTGTGCCCAGGCTGGAGTACAGTGGCGCAATCTCAGCTCACTGAAACTTCCAGCTCCCTGGTTCAAGCAGTTCTCTGCCGCAACCTCCCAAGTAGCTGGGATTACAGGCACCCGCCACCACGCCTGGCTAATTTTTTTTTTGTATTTTTAGTAGAGATGGGGGTTTCACCATCTTGGCCACGCTGGTCTTGAACTCCTGACCTTGTGATCCACCTGCCTTGGCCTCCCAAAGTGCTGGGATTACAGGCGTGAGTCACCGCACCCAGTCCCAAAGAGATTCTTAATAGCATCTCAGGGTTATGTGGGAAGGGCCCATATCTCACTCACTGGGTAATATTATGGAAACTGAAGTAGAACCACTAAATTAGACCAGGACTCAAAACACCCGAGTTTCAATTTGTGCTATACCTTTTATCAGCTGCGAACTCCGTCAACTGAATTAAACCCTCTGGGCTTCTGTAAAATGAGGCCCTGGGCTAGATGATCTGAAATGACTTTTCCCACACTATCATTTTATGGTGTGAAAATAAGGACGCAGGAGCAACCACCTACCTGCAAACTAACAACCCTAACCCAACACTACAGGATTCGCCTCCAGCTCTCAACTCCTAAACCAGGGATGAAGAAATGGGGCACAAACAGAACACCTACGAGAAAGGAACAAGACAAATCTCCAGCCTAGTGGAGCTTCTCAACCCACACCTCTCAGAGCGCTCAGGGAGCCTGGGCAACACCTGACTGCGATCGGCCCGGCATCAGCAACGCCGGCGTTTCCACTGCCAGGTTCCATGATCACACACTCACCTCCAAAACCTCCCTCTAGGTGCTCTACTGAAGTAAGCACAAATACTCCGCTCCAGGTCAAAGTGTCATTTCGTAGAACCCTAACACTGATATAAACACTGGCTTTACTTACTGTAACAGAAATGGACATTTTCTACAGAACAGACAAGACTCTGAAGGAGGAAAAAACCACATTTGTCAGTTAAGTTTTACTTCACAAAATTGTAGTTTTTAAGTAAATTAATCTTAAATCAGCTTATATAAACCATAAAAACCAGCAAAGAGCTCAATAATTCTAAAATAAGGATAAAAGTACTGTTTAAAAACAAAAAACTGTCAAAGGGGCTAATGCTTTTTCTTCGATACACATCTGAATCATTAAAGGCACTAAATCTCAATTTATAGTCATAAGTCAGTGACTAGGAGATCGCTCAAGTTTTAAGAAGCAGATTCACAAAGAACTAGCTTGCTTTAGGATTTAGAGTACTTAATAAAAACAGAAACATGGAAGAACTGAGATACAAATAAATGACTGATTGGCTAAAAACAAAAAATTCATGAAAAGGAAAATTATGAAAAGAAAGTATCAGGAACCCAGCAAAGAAGGAAAGAGCCCTATTTTCAAACCTGCTTTCTGTCTCAAACTGAGTTTTCCATCTGGTAGAAAAATGAACAGCTGTAACAGTGAGAATGCGGCTCAGCATTACTGCCTCCACTCTCCCCTAACATCCCCGTGGTGGGATCGTATAGGCTGAGAGAACTATGGGAAGAATTTATAGTTTAAAGCAAGTATGACAGTGGTCCTTTCCCAAAACTAACCCCCAAGGAGATAAAGAGGGAGTACACACAAGTAACAATGTTATGAAGACTTATAGGAGCATCATGGCCTGACCAAGGACAGAGAAGTTTCACAATCCCTTGGACCCTCGCTGCCATCCAGATGTCTGTGCTCATCCGTCACCTCCTGATCTCACCTCCGCCTTTCTTTCCCCTCCCTTAACATAGAAGAAGTCTCCAGTTCTATTAACTTAAGATGGTTCTTCAGGACATTAGACCACCATCTTCTTGGCTTGGTGGCTCTCGGAAAAAAGTTGCCTTCCTTGCCCCAACACCTTGTCTCTCAGCTTATGGGCTGTCATGCAGTAAGCAGTAAGAACTGTCACATCAATGAGCCTTTTTCATGGGTCCTCATTCTCAAACAGAACCTCCTTTAAAAGCTATTGAAGAGCGAGTGGGTGAAGCAGATGCACTGAGTGAGGGTCACCCCTGCTTTGGAAACTAACTCTTCGGGGCTCCATTCTGAACATAACCTTCCTCTCTCTGAACTGTGCTTTGTCCAGGATTGTTATGATGATTCAAAGGAGCAGTTGTTCAGTGTTCAGGCATCTCAGTGGCCTCTAGAGAGGCTGTTCAAGAGAAGGTAATTAAAATTATGCTCTGCTCAGTTTTAATTTGCTGTAGTCAAGTTTATAAGTAACATTCATGTAAGTGCACTTCCTCAGTGTAGATCCAGAAATACTTTAAAATCTTGTGCTCTAAAGTTGTCACCCACTCATCTGAGTCTGCATAATGGGCTTTAAACTTCAAATTATATTGGGCATTAATCTTATATTGGGCTTTAAACTTTGAATAACCACACTTTATGTAACACATAAAATTGGAAGAAACTGGCCGGGCATGGTGGCTCATGCCTGGAATCCTAACACTTTGGGAGGCCAAGGCAGATGAATCACTTGAGGTCAGGAGTTCAAGACCAGCTTGGCCGATATGGTGAAATCCCATCTCTACTAAAAAAAAATACAAAAATTAGCTGGGTGTGGTGGCACGCACCTGTAATCCCAGCTACTCGGGAAGCTGAAGCAGGAGAATTGCTTGAACCCAGGAGGCAGAGATTGCAGTGAGCCAAGATTGCGACACTGCACTCCAGCCTGGGCAACAGAGTGAGACTCTGTCTCAGGGAAGGAAAAAAACAAAAAAATTCAGATTGTGTGACTCTGTCCTCAATAAAAAGGAACCACCACAAAGGTGCATGCCATGAAAGAACCACACTCATTCCTATAAACTGTAGCCCATTCAGTCCAATAACTATGCAATTTTTTTTTTTTTTTTGACAAGTCTTGCCCTGTCACCCAGACTAGAGTGCAGTGGCACAATCTCGGCTCACTGCAGCCTCCACCTCCCAGGCTCAAGCAATTCTCCCGCCTCAGCCTCCCAAGTAGCTGGGATTACAGATGCATGCCACCACGCCCGGCTAATTTTTGCATTTTAGTAGAAACGGAATTTCATCATGTTGGCCAGGCTGGACAAGTATTTTTTTTAAAAGACAAGGAATTACGGCATAAAAGGCTGAATGGAACAGGAGAACTGATTCCTGGCTTATCCCTAATACTGTAAGTAATATGAACCACTATTTGTAACTGCTTTCAGCCTGTTCCCTAATTTGTAAAATGAAAATGATCACTCGAGGTTCTCTACATGCCTAGAGGGTAGCTATATAGATCAAATGCCATCTGGCATATGAAAGCCTTTGAATAGGTTAAAATGTCAGACTGACATGAGAGGTGACTACCTTCTGAAACTTCCGGGCTTGCAGATTTCCTGACAAAGGTCCAGGCCTCATCCTCTGTGGCAAACTTCTTAAATCTGGCAGCAGGAAACCGGTCCACCTGTGCTTTGCACTCATCCCTGGAAAAGATGTGCAATGTTATTTCCTCCTTCCCTAACTTATCCCCTTTTTTATTAAGATTCTTAAGGTTGGAAATACAGTTGTTCCCTGGTATCTGAGGGAGACGGATTCCAAGAAGTCCTCCACCCCCATCACAGATACCAACATCAGAGGATGCTTAAATCCCTTACATAAAATGTAAGGATACAAATACAAATGCAAATACACATAACCTACACACATCTTCTTGTATGCTTTAAATAATCTCCAGTTTATAATACCTAATACAATGTATATAGTTGTTGTACTGTCTTTTTATGGGTATTTTAAAACTGTATTCTATTTTTATTTTTTCCAAATATTTTTGATCTATGGTTAGCTAAAACTGCGGATGCAAACAGGACATGGAGGACCAATTTTAGTGTGAAAAGGGCAGAATCATGCCTTATAGTTTCATCCTGCACGTCAGACTCTACACCTGTGTTCTACTGTATGCCAGCCAGCACACCAGCACCGTAAGGCTTTCGTCAAACTCAAAGCGTAACAAAATACTGGGGTCTTTGAAAAAAATATTAACCATTTCATTACAACAAAAAGGTCAACTTCTGAGATGCTTCTTCCTCAATACTACAGCTGCCGTGGAACACAGGTAACGAACTCTGATATCCTGTAGTGGGAAGAGTTCTGGTGGTAGAGGCAGAGCACCTGGGCTCAAGTCCTTTCTCTGTCAGTTACGTGCCCTGGGAACTTCCTGACCACAGGAACTACACCTGCAAGTGAGAATAATCGCTCTCACCTCCAAGGGTTGTTACAAGGATCCAACTGCAAATACTGGCTTATTCGAATTTACCTTTTTAAAAAGGGAAGATTAGATTAGGTACTGAGTTCCAGTCCCAATTTAGCTGGTACCGAAATTCTGGTAATGGGGGTTAGTTCTCAGGACGTGTCACTTTTTATTGTACTTCAACTGCAACAAAGATGAAGGATTAAACACAGGGTTTATTAGGCCACCCCTAACCTGCAGGTAACGTTTCTGATATTCCAAACAAGTCTTCGGCGCGGTCCAGTACCCGGCCGTGAGCCTCCTGGAACCCCGCCGGCAGAGCAGGAAAACGAGGCGGTCCCCCGACCACCCACAGCCAAGGCGCGCGACACAGACTAGGACAGCCAGGTTCCCGCCGCCGGGGTTAGCCGAGCTCCGGCCTCCCCTCGACCCCGGTGCCGGCAGGGAGGCCTAGGCGAGCGGGCCACTCACCAGGTGAGAAAGACCCCGGTCTTCCGGCCCCTCCTCACGGCATAGAACATCCCGAACCCGCGAGAGCCGCAACGGCAGGACACGGCGGCCAAGGCGACTCTGTGGGCCAGGAACACAAGCCAGCTCATCGCTCACTCCCGGGACCGGGAAGCATTTCAACTCCCGGCCCAGCGTGGGCGCGACCCGGCAGCGCTCCCCACCGCACTTCAGTCCGCGGCGCGGAAAGATGACGCACGTCTGGGCGGAGTCCTGATGAGAGCTGGGGCCTAGGGAGGGGAGGGGTCGCCGGGCGGAGCCTGGAGCCCGGTCCCCGAGGAGCCCAAACTCGTCAACTTCCTGTCGGTACCTGAAGAAGCTGGGGAGGGCTGAGGTCCCGAAGTCTGGCGAGGTCTGGGATGGGGCGGGGCCTATGGGAGCGGGGCCTTAGGCGCACCTGACCAGGCTGAAGCCCTGAGCCCCGCAGAGGAAGGTCGAGATGGTCCGTGTGGGGCTCCTTCTCTCCCCGCCCCCAGGTCGCCGTTCGGGGGCCAAGCCCCGGCGCGCTCGGGTCACGGCGGGAAGCCCTTGAACCCCCTGGCGCCCGGCGCCCACGTGCGGTAACCGCGGCTCCTCGAGAGCTCCTGGGATGCGGATCTGCAGTCAGGGCTGTGGCCAAATGAATGAATGCACATTTTTTAGTGGGAAGAAAGATGTTAGGATTCGTGAGTTAGAATAAACACAAAGGAGGGCGAGAGAGGAGGCCGTGGAATCCGCATTCCTCGCCTTGCCGTCGGGCGCACACTCCCGAAGGGTCGCGTCCCCTCCGTGCTCCACTGCACGTGGGTGTTTAACCAGGGCATGTCCAGTGCCTCAAGCACCAGGACCCGGGAGAAAACTGAGTTGAGACCACACAACTTTTAGAATTCTGCTCCCTATTTGACCTTTTGCTCTGTAAGCAAATCAAGTTATTTTAAAAGTCTCCATGGGTTGGCGGGGCACAGTGGCTCACGCCTGTAATCTCAGCACTTTGGGAGGTCAAGGCGGATGGATCACCAGGTCAGGAAATCGAGACCATCCTGACCAATATGATGAAACCCTCAGCTCTACTAAAAAAATACAGAAGTTAGCTGGGCGTGGTCGCCTGCGTCTATAGCTACTCAGGAGGCTGAAGCAGAAGAATCGCTTGAACTCGAGAGGTGGAGGTTGCATCTGGGCGACAGAGTGAGATTCCGTCTCAAAAAAAAAGTCTCCATTGGCAAACATTGTTGTTCCAATTATTTTTAAACCACTTTTCTTTAATTTTCTTAAGGTCTTCTCACAAGCCTTTTGCACACCTGCCATGTGTTTTGTCAGGCCCTGGGGCTGAAGGTGAGAAAGTCAAGAATCCCTGGAGATAACACATCAGCAAATAGTGCGCAGGCAGAACAAGCTGTTGGAGGAGAGAGACACAGAGCAGAGAAGCAACTTCACTTGGACGGTCAGAAGGGCCTCACATCAGAACGCCTAAGCAAATACAGTTTTGAAGGATAATAATTTTTTTTAAAAGTTCATTCACATGAATTAGAAAGAAGCAGGACATTCTAGGAAGAAGGAACGGCCCAGGCAAAAGCGACGCGCAGATTGGCGTGGTCAGTTTTTGTGTTCCTCTGTGAAATCAAAGAACATCTTTTTTTTTCTGGACAGAGTCTCCCTGTGTCGCCCAGGCTGGAGTGCAGTGGCACGATGCATGATCGGGGCTCACTGCAACCTCCACCTCCCGGGTTCAAGCAATTCTCCTGCCTCAGCCGCCCAAGGAGCTGGGATTACAGGTGCCTGCCACCACGCCTGGCTGACTTTTATGTATTTTTAGCAGAGACGCAGTTACACCATGTTGGCCAGGTGGTTTCGAACTCCTGACCTCAAGTGATCCGCCTGCCTCGGCCTCCTAAAAAGTGCTAGGATTACAGGCATTAGCCACTGCGCCCGGCCAAAGAACATCAATTTTAAACATTTCAGCTTTCTTAATTTTAATTTAAATTGGCCATAGCTTTCATTCCTCATTCCTACCTATTGCACTTCAAGACGGATTCTTATTTTAAAATAAAAAGACGCACACAGCTGTCCCTAAAGTCCATTGATGACTGATCATCCTACCCTTGTGAAGGTATCTGAGGAAGCCCAGAGATGCCCGGGAAGGCTCTCAGGATGACCCGATAGCTGCCCCCACCTCACCAGCATATCTGGGGGTTGACCTACCGATGGCTTGCTTTTCTGTGCATACCAGCTAGTCCTGTATCACAAGGACTCATCTTCCCTGAGAAGTCCTAGGTTGAAATTACCTGAGGATGTTTGCAGGATCATCCACATGACTTTCCATAGTGCCAAAACCCTCTCTCTTCCTTCCCCTTCCCCTTCCCTCCTTCCTTCCTTCCCTCCTTCCTCTCTCTTTCCTTTTTTCTTCTTTTTTCTTCCTCTCTTCTTTCTCTTCCTTCCTTCCTTTCTTTCTCTTTCTTTTTCTTTCTTTCCCTGCCTCCCTCCCTCTCTCTCTCTCTCTTTCTTTCCCTTCTTTCTTTCCTTTTCTTCTTTGTTTTCTTTTCTCTTTTTTCAGGGTCTTACTCCAACACCCAGGCTAGAGTGCAGTGGTATGATCTTGGCTCACTGCAACCTCTGCCTCCTGGGTTTAAGCGATTCTCCTGCCTCAGCCTCCCAAGTAGCTGGAATTACAGGCACGCACCACCATGCCCAGCTAACTTTTGAATTTTTAGAGACAAGGTTTCACCATGTTGGCCAGGCTGGTCTTGAACTCCTGACCTCAAGTGATCTGTCCACCTTGGTCTCCCAAAGTGTTGGGATTACAGGCGTGAGCCACCGCGCCTGGTTGCCAAAACTATTTATTTTGACTTTTCATTGACTGGTTACTCCTGAAAATCTTTTTTATCTTTTTTAATCTCTGGCTCAAAGAAATATAGGATGTTTCTTATCCTGAACAAACACAGGATCAGAAATCAGAAGATGAGTGTATATGTAGTCTCAGTCACTTAGCTCCTTCGAAACTTAATTTTCTCTACTGAAAAAAAACAATGGGAGCGATAATTCCTACTGCAAAAGGCTTTTGTTTTGAGGATGAGATTTTAGATGAAATAATAAATGTATGCATAGCCTATTCCTGACACATGACATAAACTCAAATAAAAGTCGCTATTACCATTATCTGTTATACTCTGTAAATTAGGAATAACAAAACCATTTCTGCTTATTTCTCAGAGTCCATTCAAGAATTGTGTCCACCATATACCAGGCACTTGTCTAGACCTGCATGGTCCAATGCACACCTCAGCCTCCCAAAGTGTTAGGATTATAGGCGTGAGCCACCGCACCCTGCCTGCACGTGGCTATTGAGATGTGCTGTATGATACACACTAGACTTTGAAGACTCAGTGTGAAAAATAAAAAGAATTTTAAGAGGGGTGGGGGTCGAGGGGAGGCAGAGCATTAGGACAAATAGCTAATGTATGCAGGGCTTAAAACCTAGATAACAGGTTGATGAGTGCAGCAAACCCCCATGACACACATTTATCTATATAACACCTACATGTCCTGCACTTGTATCCTGGAACTTACAGTAAAATTAGAAAAAAAAATAATAGGGCCGGGCGCGGTGGCTCAAGCCTGTAATCCCAGCACTTTGGGAGGCCGAGACGGGCGGATCACGAGGTCAGCAGATCGAGACCATCCTAGCTAACACGGTGAAACCCCGTCTCTACTAAAAATACAAAAAAAATTTAGCTGGGCGAGGCGGCGGGCGCCTGTAGTCCCAGCTACTCGGGAGGCTGAGGCAGGAGAATGGCGCGAACCCGGGAGGTGGAGCTTGCAGTGAGCTGAGATCCGGCCACTGCACTCCAGCCTGGGCGACAGAGCGAGACTCCGTCTCAGAAAAAAAAAAAAAAAAAAAAAGAAAAAAAAATAATAAAGCCAACATGGCATTCATTACTGCCAAAAAACCAAAACACATTGTTAATTTTGTATATTGATCACAGGTTGAACGGATAATATTTTGAATACACTGGGTTAAAGAAATACATTTAAAATTAGTGGTCGGGCACAGTGGCTCATGCCTGTAACCCCAGCACTTTGGGAGGCTGAGGCAGGTGAATCACCTGAGGTCAGGAGTTCGAGACGAGCCTGGCCAACATGGTGAAACCCCGTTTCTCCTAAAAATACAAAAATCAGCCAGGTGTGGTGGTGGGTGCCTGTAATCCCAACTACTCGGGAGGCTGAGGCAGGAGAATCGCTTGAACCTGGGAGGCGGAGGTTACAGTGAGTCGAGATTATGCCACTGCACTCCAGCCTGGATGACAGAGTGAGACTCCATCTCAATAATAGTCATAATCATAATCATAATGAAATTATTTGTTGCTGTTTTACTTTTCAAATGTGACCACCAGAAAAGTTTAAAAGGCTTGTGTGACTCTCATCATTGAACGGAGCTGTTCTAAACATGGGTAAGTCAACACAGAGCTTCCGTTGCAGGACAGAGAATGAAATAATAGACCCATAAGACAGAGAAGTGACTGATTGCGCCTCATCCCCTACAGCATAGGCCGGTGACGGGAACAAGGACTGTGGGGATGAGAGCCGATGTGAGCGAGAGTGCATGCAATGCTGGCTCAGGCGTTGGATTCATCTCCCAGGAGTTGAAAAAGGTGGCATTCCTGTTCTTTATTGGCATTGCTTGTGACACTGAGGACTGCCCCTCTTCCTGAAGAGGTCGGTCAGGAAAATTTTTTGTTAACTTTTATTTTAGGTTTGAGGATCCATGTGCAGGTTTGTTTTATGAGTAAACTCGTGTCATGGCGGATTGGTGTACAGATAATTTCATCACCCAGGAATAAGCCTAGTACCCGATAGGTATTTTTTCGGATCCTCTCCCTCCTCCCATCCTCCACCCTCAGGTAGGCCCCAGTTCCCCTCCTAATATCCCTGTGTTCTCACTGTGGAGCTCCCATGTGTAAGTGAGAACATGCAGTATTTGGTTTTCTGTTTCTGCCTTAGTTTGCCTCCAGTTCTATCCACGGTGCTGCAAAGGACATGATCTCGTTCCTTTTTATGGCTTCGTGGTATTCCACGATGTGTATGTACATTTGCTTTGTCAAGTCTACTGTGGATGGGCGTGTATGTTGATTCCATGTCTTTGCTATCATGACTAGTGTTGCAGTGAACATACACCTGCATGTGTCTTTATGGCAGAATGATTTAGATTCCTCTGGGTATATACCCAGCCATGGGATTGCTGGGTTGAATGGAAGTTCTGTTTTAAGTTATTTGCAGAATCACTATGCTGCTTTCCGCAATGGTTGAACTAATTTGCACTCCCAATATTATATTGTCTGTAGCTCAGAAGGCTGAAATGTAAAGATTAAAACATGTAGACAGAAAGTGGTACAGCCAGGACTCAAACCTGCCTCCAAAGCCCGTCCTCCTAAACCTAAGTCATGGTTTTTCAAGTGTGGTCCTTGGACCAGCAGCAAAAGCACCACCTGGACACTCGTTAGATATGGAAATTCTGGGCCTCACCCCGGACCTCAGCATGGGGATCCCTGGGGGTGGAGCCCAGCGGTTTGTGTTTGGGCAGCCCCAGCTGACTGTGACGCACCATCCGGTTGGAGGCCACGGTGCGTGATGGTCCCTGCCCTGTGGCAGCTGGCCTCCCTCCTTCATTTCTGTTACTCCATCTCCTTCTTACAACAACCCTGTGAGGCCAGCAGGGCAGATGTCGATTTTAACAGGTGAAGAAACCGAGCCTTGAGGTTTTGTGACTTACCCAAAGTCATCGCATTAGTTTCAGAACTGAAACTTCAATGGCAGATCTTCTGGCTCTTGGTCTGAGGCTGTAACTAGCAACCACAAGGACTCTGGGAGCAGCAAGGTCCGAGCAGGGGCTAATGCTTCATTTTGCTCCCTCTAGTGAAGGAGGAGGGGGCTCCCAGAGCACGGCTTCTTCTCCGTGGGTCTGGCCCCTGATAGCTGGGCGCTTACTCTGATGTGCTGATGAGATTCCGCCTTATCCCCTGCAAGCCATTTGTGCTGTGCTAGGATTAAACAGTACAGTTTGGAACCTTAGCTGCCCACACCCTGAGGGCCAATCATGCAGAACCCACAGGAAATCACCGGGCAGAAGTAGTGTGCCATAAACGTCCATTTCCTAATTTTTTGTTGTCGTGACAGGGTCTTGCTCTGTTGCCGAGGCTGGAGTGCATTGGTGCAATCATAGCACACTGTAGCCTCAAGCTCCTGGGCTCAAGTCATCTTTCCACCTCTACCTCCAAAATAGTTGGTACTACAGGTGTGCGCCTCCTATATAATTAAAAAAAAATGTTTTGAGGCCAGGCGCGGTGACTCACGCCTGTAATCCCAGCACTTTGGGAGGCTGAGGTGGGTGGATCACGAGGTCAAGAAATCAAGATCATCCTGGCCAACATGGTGAAACCCTGTCTCTACTAAAAATACAAAAAATTAGCCAGGCGTGGTGGCAGGCGCCTGTAATCCCAGTTACTTGGGAGGGTGAGGCAGGAGAATCGCTTAAACCCGGGAGATGGATCTTGCAGTGAGCCGAGATGGCACCATTGCACTTCAGCCTGGGCAAAAATAGTAAAACTCCATCTCAAAAAAAAAAAAAAGTTTTGAGGTTACAGGGAACTATGATCACACTACTGCACTCCAGTTTAGACAACAGAACGAGACCCTGTCTCTGGAAAAAAAATTCTTTGTAGAGACAAAGTTTCACTATATTGCTCAGGCTGGACTCAAACTCCTGGCCTCAAGCAATCCTACTGTATTGGCCTCTCAAAGGGCTGGGATTACAGGCGGGAGCCACTGTGCTAAGCCACCATTTCCTGATGCAATTCCATCCATAATCGCATTCCATCCATTATTCAACAATCCTCACACCTTCACCTCCTGCCATGACCCATGACGCCTAAGGTTGGGGAGGGAGAACTTCACTATGGTGCAGGCAATGTGGGGGTCACCTTAGCCATAGAGAACCTAAAAAGAGTGATCAACCCTCACCTGAGGTCGGGAGTTCGAGGACAGCCTGACCAACATGTGAAACTCCGTGTCTACTAAAAATACAAAATTAGCTGGGTGTGGTGGCGTGTGCCTGTAATCCCAGCTACACGGGAGTCTGAGGCAGGAGAATCTCTTGAACCCAGGAGACGGAGGTTGCAGTGAGCCGAGATCGCGCCACTGCACTCCAGCCTAGGCAACAAGAGTGTAACTCCATCTCAAAAAAAAAAGTGATCAAGCCGACTGAAAGTCAGAGTGCTCTGTTATTATAACTGAGCACTGGGAATTGTAAACACTGTCAGTGATACTCTTCCCAGAAAAAAACTCTCCTGTAATTATATGTGTATAATTCCATTTTTATGCCTAATCTTTTAGTGAACATGTCTTACATGGGAATTAATCTCAAGGGCTCCCAGCTATGCACTTGGTTCCAACACATCTTCGTTCAGCCACAAGAGGTTGATTGGGTTCAGAAGCAGAGTGCTAGCTTCAGGCACAGTTTGATCTAACTCGTGGGCACCGCAACCTCCTGCATTTAAACAGCAGGTTTGAAGTAAACCATGGTAGCACTGTGACTCTAAAGACAAACAAGGAGCACTTGCTTTACTTCACTTCCTTCTATGTGATCACCTGTGCTTAAAATTTGAATCAGTGAAACAGGGCAGTGGGAACTGCAAGGTGAAATATTTCTGTTGTAGTGCGGATTTTAGCTCACGTATTACGTATTTTACTGAATTCAAATAATGTCTTTAAAACTGAAATTTAGCCGGGAGCAGTGGCTCACGCCTGCAATCCCAACACTTTGGGAGGCTGAGGCAGATGAATCATGAGGTCAGGAGTTCGAGACCAGCCTGGCCAATATGGTGAAAACCCGTCTCTACTAAAAATACAAAAATTAGCCGGGTGTGGTGGTGCGGGGCTGTAGTCCCACCTACTCCGGAGGCTGAGGCAGAAGAAATGCTAGAACCCAGGGAGTGGAGATCGCGCCACTGCACTCCAGCCTGGGCGACAGAGTAAGACTGTCTCAAAAAAAAATTAAATAAATAAATAAATAAAATAAAATTGAAATTTATTTTTTTTGGCCGGGTACGTTGGCTCATGCTTTGGGAGGTCAACAGAGGAGGATTACTCAGGGCCAGGAGTTTGAGACCAGCCTGAGCAACATATGAGACCCTGTCTCTACAAAAAAATTTAAAACTTAGCCAAGTGTGCCTGTGGTCCTAACTTCTGGGGAGGCTGAGGTGGGAGGATTGCTTAAGCCTGGGAGGCTAACGCTGCGGTGAGCCGTGATTGCACTACTGTACTCCAGCCCGGGCAACAGAGTGAGACCTTGTCTCAAAAAAAGAAAAAAGAAAAAAAAGAAAGAAAGTTATTGTTTTTTAAAAGTATAATTGTTGGTTGTTTTGTTTTGTTTTGTTTTTGAGATGGAGTTTCTCTCTCATCACCCAGACTGGCATGCTGTGGCGCAATCTCTGCTCACTGCAACCTCCACCTCCCGTGTTTTAGCGATTCTCCTGCCTCAGTCTCCCCAGTAGCTGGGATTACAAGCACCCGCCATCACGCCCAGCTAATTATTGTATTTTTAGTAGAGGGGGGTTCCGCCATGTTGGCCAGGCTGGTCTCTAATTCCTGAGCTCAGGTGATCTACCTGAGGCCTCCCAAAGTGCTGGGAGTGCAGGCGTGAGCCACCGTGCCCTGCCAATTTTTGGTTTTAAACCCAAAGAATAATTAGGAAAATGACGATGATTCCTATTACATGATTATAATTGAAAATCCTTTTGTTGAATGGATACAGGTGCTGAAATAGCGCATTCTCCGTGTCAAACGGATGCTTGGAATGGATGGATCGATTGGGTACCTGGTCCCTCCAAATCTCAGGTTGAAATCTGACTCCTGGTGCTGGCGGTGGAGCCTATCTCGAGTCTTGGGGTCATGTGCCTCTTGGTGCCATCCTCTTGTCCCCTCAGGAAGGAGTGAGTTCTTGCTCTGTTAGTTTTTGCCAGAGCTGATGTTGAAATGATCCTGGCACCTGCAACACTCCTCTCTTCCTTCCTGTCTTGCCATCTGATGCCAGCTCCCCTTCCCCTTCTGCCATGAGTGGAAGCCCCCTGAGGGACTCACCGGAAGCAAATGCTGGCGTCATACTTCTTGCACAGCCTGCAGAACCTTGAGCCAAATAAACCTCTTTTCTTCGTAAGTTACCCAGCCTCGAGTATTCTTTCATAGCAACATACACAGGCTCGGACAGAACGCCACTGCTGCCTCCCCAGCCCGTGAGTCCTCCCACGTACACGCCCCCCTCGCAATCTGCTCGCTGTGGGAGGACTCTCCAGCTTACCCACTGAGACTGAATAGCGGTAGGCACGCCCCCTTGTGCCCGAGGAGCGATTGGTTGGTACATTACTGTGCTAGTGGCACTTTAATTGCAGTCTTTCGGGGACAAGGAATTTTTGTGTTTTACCCCAGTAAATGACAGGCCCTAAAGTAAACTGCGAAGGAGGACAATGCCAGCAAAAGTTTGAGGCCTGGCGCTCTGTTCAGTAAGGCTTTGTGCGGTGATTTACCCGCTCCAAGCCTGAGTTTCCTCGCTGGCAAAATGGGGATAAAGTTCCTGGTGCACAAATGCCACAGAATTGCTGTGGAGGTCAAGTGGCATTGTCAATGTGACACCCTGGAGAACTAAATGATGAAGACAAAGGTGTGTGTGGGAACCGTTTTCACCCAGTCCTCTCCTGCTCACCACCTCTCTCTGAGCTGGGACGTTCACATGCATTGGCTTTGGATTCCAGCTCTACGTTTGCTGGTTGTGTGCATCTGGTGCATTGCTCCAATTCTGTTCTCTCCTGTGAAAGAATGGAGATAATTGGCCAGGCACAGTGGCTCACTCCTGTAATCCCAGCATTATGGGAGGCCAAGGCAGACAGATCGTCTGAGGTCAGGAGTTTGAGACCAGTCTGGCCAACCTGGTGAAACCCTGTCTCTACTAAAAGTACAAAAATTATCCGGGCATGTAGAGGATGAAAAGAACACTCGTTCTTTTCATCCTGTACATATTTTGTGACAATTAATGGTAAGAATAGTATTTCTTTTGATGAGATAGATCAAAGGTAAGCAAATTATCCATTTATGATAAAAATCAAGAGTGCGAATATTTCTATATTTTAAATATTAATATATGAGCAATGACCTTCCATAAACTCACAGGTCGCCCATGTCTGGAGACAGTTTACTGCCATACAGGAAAAGTGGCCTTGACTTTACAGAGCAAGCCCATGACCTTGCTTCAGTCAAGCGTGTGCTAACCCAGGAGTTCACCCTCATTACAGCCTTGCACATTCATCTCGCATCGGTCCACGGATGATAATAATAATAAAGGCTCCGCCAGCTGTAAGTGGAGGAGAGCGAAAGGACCTTCTGTTAAATGCAATCCATTAATTCTTGATCAAGCAGACAGGTCCATAAAATCATCTCACATGCAAGGATTCATTAGTAACTTTCCTTCTGTCACTCCGTTACTAGGATTCGGAGGGGAAGAATGACTTAGAAGCCTGTGGCCTCCCTCACCTATCTGACCTCTAGGCTTTCCACAGCACAGAGGTTATACATTCCAGGCACAGGCTCCTACATAATAGAGAATAAATTATGTATATAATAAATATATTTTTAATAAAGAATATATATTTGAACAGGTAAACAGATCGTGGCTTTTTAACTGCCACCCTCCAAACCCCCAGCAGTATTCTGTCCTGGGCCAACTATCCAGGGTCTCTTGGTCCCTCCAGGACGACACTGTATGGTAGGTATTGTGATGAGTTTCCTTGGCACTGGAAGGAATCTTTCTTCCTTAATGCTACATCTATCAATTCCTCTCTGTGGCTATTTGGTTTGTTGCTACTCGAAGTATGGTTCCTGGACCAGTATCATCAGCATTGCCTGTGAGCTAATTAGAAATGCAACATATTGGATGCAGCTGCTGTGGACTGAATGTGTGTGTCCCCCCAAAGTGCATATGTTAAATCCTAACCCCCAAAGTGATGGTCTTTGGGAGGTGATGAGGTCGTGAGAGCGGAGTCCCATGATGGCATGAGTGCCCTCATGAAGGAGGCCCCTGGAGAGCTCCCTCAGCCCTTCTGCCACATGAGAACACAGCGAGAAGACACTGTGAACAATGAAACGGTTCCTCTTCAGACACGGCATTTTCTGCCACCTTGATCTTGGACTTTCAGTCTCCAGAGGGTGAGAGCGTCTGTTGTTCACAAGCCACTCTGTCTGTGGCACTCTGCATAGCAGCCCAGATGGACTGAGACAGCACCCATCCCCACCAAGTCCACAACTGCGGAATCAGTGTCTGCGTCCCACCGTGATCCCTGGGTGACTTGCTGTTTGTTCACTGAAGTTGGAGACACACTGATTCTTAGAGATCATTTAACTCATGGATTTAATCCTCTCATTAACAGAAGACTAAGTTGAGGATTTGAAAGGTTAGATGATTGATCCAATTATAGTTATGCTTGTTCTATAACAATAATATTCAGAGATAGCAGGACCTTAAGAATAATTTGTTTGGAAAAGTGCCCTCTAATTTAAAAAAATCTGTGGTGGGGGGTGGGGAAGACCAAATCTCAATAGAAAAATAGTTAAATACCTACAGTCCCAGCTCCTTGGGAGGCTGAGGTGGGAGGATTGATGGAGCCTGGGAGGTTGAGGCTGCAGTGAGGTACGAATGTGCCACTGAACTCCAGCCTGGTTGACACTGAGAGACTGTCTCAAAAATAGAAAAAGAAAACTGAGGGCAACCCATTTCTCCAGGATTCCTCTCTGCAGCAGTGAGGTCTTCTCTTTCTTTTGCCTATTAAAATTCTGCTCTCAACTGAAAAAAAGAAAAAAAGAAAAAAAAGAAAAGAAAAATGGTTACAATACGAGCAGAAAAAATCACACAAAAACGTATTAAACGCTTTAAAATGGTCCTTGAACATACGAAACACATGGAAACATGCCAACTTCACTCCGAATTAGAGAATGCAAATTAAATTACACTGCGGTCTCATTTTTCACCTGTCAGACAGACACAAATTAAAAAGTATGACGACACATTCTGTTGGGAATGCTGTGGGAAAACAAGAATTGCCATACGACGCACAATGCTTTTCCAAGGGAAGGTGGCAGTGTGTAACAAAATTACCTATGGCTTTACCTTCTGAGGCTGAGATCCCACTTCTAGAAATTTATCCCAAAGGGGCTGCTCCAAAAGCATCCTAACGCGTACACGCGAGTTTGTTTGTGGGGGCATTGTTTAAAATTACAAAATGTTAGTTATGACTCGGGTGCAGTCCAAGGGTCTCCACAGAACACGGGCAGGGTGAGAGTGGTCTAACTGCCCAGTGCAGAGCGATGCCGCGGTAAAAAAGCATGAGGGAGGTCTCCTGAGCTGACACGGGGGGATTGCCAGGAAATATGTTTAAGGGAACACAAAATGCAAACATCAAATGCGCTTTTGTGTAAGAATGAAGGGGAAGTAAGAAAATATACATTCAAGCAAAAAGAAACTCAAGAGAGATGAACCAGAAAGCAAGGTTGGGTGGAGGAGGGAAGGCGGAGGCCGGTGCAGTGTGGCCTTCTCAAGGGAGTGACCTCCTTAGATGGCTTTTGACTTTCAGAAGCAGAGTGTTTCACATATTCAAAAGTCAACAAGGGCTGGGCACGGTGGCTCACACCTGTAACCCCAGCACTTTGGGATGCCAGGGGGGGCAGGTCACATGAGGTCAGGAGTTTGAGACCAGCCTGGCCAACATGGAGAAATCCTGTCTCTACTAAAAATACAAAAATTAGCCAGGGGTGGTGGCACATGCCTAATCCCAGCTACTCGGGAAGCTGAGGCAGGAGAATCGCTTGAACCTGGGAGGCAGAGGCTGCAGTGAGCCGAGATAACAAGGATGGGCGAGAAAACCAAAATGGAGTAAAAACTTAATTCAACAAATATATCTGGATTTCAAATGAATCACGCCCACACAGGGCAGGGGATGGGAGGTGCCTTGAAGTCATTGTAGTAAGTCAGGTCAACCTTAGTCACATGATTGTGACTGTGTCAGGTGAAAGACACGGAGAACCCCCAGTACGAACTGCGGAGGGCGAGTCCCCAGTACTGAACTACAGAAGGCGAGTGTGTTCCCAGTACTGAACTGCGGAGGGCGAGTCCCCAGTACTGAACTACAGAAGGCGAGTGTGTTCCCAGTACTGAACTGCAGAGATTGAGTGTGTTTTCACAGTGTACAGTTAGCAACACTGAAGCTCCCTGTTGTGCATTCCAGGACTGAGCAAGGAAACACACTGTGGAAATGGGTGGAAGCCCGATTCTCACTGTTGAAGGAGGAATTTACAAATATGGGAAGAAGGAAAGTGAGACCACACACTGGCTGCTGGAGAACCAGGGCTATCAGACTGAACGCATGATTGCTTTCTATTGTTTTAAATGTAACAAAACAAAAAATAAAAACCAAAACACCCACCTTGACTGAGCTAAAATTTATATACCATGAAATTCACCCCTGGGCCAGGCAAGGAGGCACATGGCTGTAATCCCAGCACGTAGGGAGGCTGAGGTTGGCAAATGGCTTGAGCCCAGGAGTTCAAGACCAGCCTGGCCAACAGAGTGAGACCCCATCTCTACCAAAAAATACAAAAACTAGCTGGGCATAGTGGTGCACACCTGTAGTTCCAGCTACTGGGGAAGCTGAGGTGGGAGAATCGCTTGAGCCCAGTAGGTTGAGGCTGCAGCAAGCTGTGATCATATCATTGCACTCCAGCCTGGGTGACAGAATGAGATCCTGTCTCACAAGAAAAAACAAAACAAAACAAAGAAAACAACCCTGTGGGTATAAGTTCAATGGCTTTCAGTAAAGCCACAGAGCTGTGCAGTCATCCCCACCACACGGCTCAGAACACCTCCACCATCCCCCAAATGTTCCCTCTCCTGGGCACCGTCACTCCACCGCGGGCCCCCAGGACTTCTCTTCTGCTTTCCCTTACGTATCTGCCTTTTCTAGATTTCCTGGAGGGAAATCATCGTAGGTGGAATCACACAGTATGAGGTCTTCTGTGTCTGGTTTCTTTCACTTTGTATAATGTGTTCGAGGTTCGTGCTGATGTAACTTATATTAGCAGCATGTCTGTCTTTGCTGCTGAATAGTATTCCTTCGTATGGCTGTACCGCACGTGTTTGTTTATTGATCCATTGATAGACGTTTGGGTTTGTCCCTCTTTTTGGCTATTATGAGTAATGATGCTATAAACATTCACATACATGTTTTGTGTGAACATAAATTTTGATTTCTCTTAGCCAGATATATAGGAATAGATTATATAATATCCTATTGGCTTTAGGAAGTTGGAATTTGATTAGCGTGAAGGTAGTGAATATGCGTGTGTATCCACAGTCTTCTGAGAAGCTGGGCTCTACATTTATGTTTTCTCTAATAAGAATAAGAATACTAGTGATATACATATATAAATTCTGAATTCAGGCCGGGCCTGGTGGCTCATGTCTGTAATCCTAGCACTTGGCGAGGCCGAGGTGGGTGGATCGTCTGAGATTAGGAGTTCAAGACTGGCCTGGCCAGCGTGGCAAAACCCTGTCTCTACTAAAAATACAAAAAAAAAAAAAAAAAAATTAGCGGGCCTGGTGGCAGGCACCTGTAGTCCCAGCTACCTGCAAGGCTCAGGCAGGAGAACTGCTTGAATCTGGGAGGTGGAGATTGCAGTGAGCCAAGATTGCACCACTGCACTCCAGCCTGGGTGACAGAGCGAGACTCTGTCTCCAAATGAATAAATAAATATAAATTATGAGCTGTGACTCATAAGTCAGAAGATGATTTGGGGCAAAATTCAAGGCTCTGTGTTCATAAATTCTTTGCTAATTATGTGAAATTCTAAAGTACTTGATGACTCCTTGAGCCTTCTGCAGGAAAATAAAAAATTTCGGCTGGTACTGGGTAAAAAGAGAAAAATGGTCTCTGACTTCCAGCAGCCGCATGGAATACTAGCTGGCCTTGGTGTTGTGACAGCTGGCCTAGCACCCCAGCAGTCCTGGTTTTCCTGTTGAACATAAATGATTTAAGAGAACGTCAAGGTCGGGCACAGTGGCTCAGGCCTGTAATCCCAGCACTTTGTATAATGTTCCACTTTGTATAATGTTTTCAAGGTTCATGCTGATGTAACTTATATTAGTAGCTTGTCTATCTTTATTGCTGAATAGCATTCCATCGTATGGCTGTCTCACACTTGTTTGGTACTGAGGCTGAGGTGGGCGGATCACGAGGTCAGGAGTTAGAGACCAGCCTGGCCAACATAGTGAAACACCATCTCTATCAAAAATACAAAACTTAGCCAGGCGTGGTGGTGGGTACCTGTAATCCCAGCTACTCGGGGAGACCGAGGCAGGAGAATCTCTTGAACCTGGGAGGTGGAGGTTGCAGTGAGCCGAGATGGCGCCACTGCACTCCAGCCCGGGCGACAGTGCGAGACTCCATCTTAAAAAAAAAAAAAAAAAAAAGGCCAAAATCAGATAAGGCTACATTAACCCATGACTGATGAAGACAAAAACAAGACCACTCCAAAATCATGTCTAAATCCAGGCAAAATATGAACACTGACGAGGCCACAAAAACACCAAACATCCTACTGGTTAGCAGGAGTGACGGCTGCTTCCTTAGCAACTGCAGCTGAGGACTGGCGCTCGTCTGCTCTCACTATAAATGAAACTTAAGACACCCAACCCCAGAATTACTCCAGCTTTGTGACAGCATCCAATGCTAAGCAAAGCCCCCCTTTCTCAAGCCCTCCCCCAAATTCCCGACACAAAACCGAATCCTATTCGTGTTTCCTAACACCTCCTTAGCAGAGGCCCCCCGGTTGCTCAGGGTGCACGTTTTCCTCCCTACAATGAGTACCTTGCTCAATTCCAGCAATTGGAGTTTGGAATTATCAAGATCAAAACATTAGGCGAATCATTTGGCTGGCAGACTACAGATCTTGGTATGACCACGTATGTTAGACTGGAAAGGAACATTGTAGAGTATAAAGTGAAAGACAACTTGTAGCTTATATGAACATCAAGAAAACTATAAAGCTTGAAAGATCAAAACAGGAGTTAGGATATTTAGAGATTTTTATGAATATGTGAAACACCTGAGTTCTGATCATCCTAGAAATTTAAAAGCAGGAGGCAGTGAGCAGTTCAGTTAGCAGTTATTTCTGTGCGACTACGTACTGGGTTATTGTGGATGGATAACTCCAGATGGTAGCTAAACGAATCCATTTAAAAATTTTTGGAGATTGAGCTGTTGAGTCTTTCCATCATCGAAAGGTAGGATAGCACCTTCTCTCTTCTAGTAGCTGAAAGCCATCCGCTTTCGTAAACTTAATCCTCAAACTGAATACAAGCTGAAACTCTTGACCCAAACTATCAGAGAACCAACAGACAGCAGAGTGAGAGATGATGAGTAAACTGTGGAAAATGCATACAGACTGCAGATCTCACTAGAAATCTCTGAATTTTATTAAGTAATTGTATGGGTTATATTAATGTTGAATTGTTAGGCTGCGTGTGGTGGCTCACGCCTGTAATCCCAGCACTTTGGGAGGCTGAGGTGGGTGGATAGCTTGAGCTTAGGAGTTCAAGACCAGCCTGGGCAACAGGGTGAAACCTCCCTCCACAAAAAATGCAAAAAATTAGCTGGGCCTCATGGCATACACCTGTAATCCCAGGTACTTGGGAGGCTGGGATGGGAGAATCGCCTGAGACTGGGGAGGTTGAGGCCATAGTGAGCAGTGATCATGCCACTGCCCTCCAGCCTGGGCAACAGAGCAAGACCCTGTCTCAAAAATATATATATATTGATTTTTTGTTTTTTGAGATAAAGTCTCACTCTGTTGCCCAGGCTGGAGTGCAGCGGTGCCATCCCGCTCACTGCAACCTCTGCCTCCCAGGTTCAAGCGATTCTCATGCCTCAGCTTCCCAAGTAGCTGGGATTACAGGCGTCCACCACCAGGCCTGGCTAATTTTTCTATTTATAGTAGAGACAGGGCTTCACTATGTTGGCCAGGCTGATTTCCTGACCTCAAGTGATTCACCCACCCGGGGTGGGGTGGATGATCCCAAAGTGCTGGGATTACAAGTGTGAGCCACTGAGGCCCGCCTGAATACAGGTGTGAGCCACTGCAGCCCGCCTGAATTGTTATTTTGAATGTATTCTCTCATAGTGTCAGATAAAGCAAGTAATTGTATTTTTGTGTTTAGGAGTCAAGGTTTTTATTACAGGAGAAAAGGAGATGCTATGATAGAATCGAGGATTTCAGAAGGAATCGTTCTGTTAGAAGTGGATCAAGAATGTCAATGTGAACTTGTGTCTTTTATGAAAACATTATTTTAAATGCATCTTTTTAAGCTCTGTCCACTGAAATGGCTTACGAGGATCCCCACGATGCTTCCTGCTGCCAAAATTCTGGTCTCCAATACTATTTTTCAAAAAAAAAAAAAAACTATCAGCACTTTTAGAAGAAAAGGCTCATTTATGTCTCAGGCAGAAAATTACAAGAGGAGCCTGGAATATCTTGTGCCAGAAAACAAGATGTTCAGACATTCATGGAGCTGACAAGACTCAGCTGCTTATCTAAGAGGGGCCCCTCCTGGTCACAACTGAGACAATTTGAGGATCAAAGGAGAAATACTGGCTGAGATTGATTGATGTATAGCAAATCTGCAATGTCACATGTCCATAATGATACATAAAAGAGTTAACAAAGTGTTTTAAAAGTAAGTGGATTGGATAGATGATGTTTCTGTTCTTTGTCAATTATGTTAGTATTATCAACTCACTTATTGTTTGGTTAAATAATAAAGAAGCTAGTACTAGTAAAACTAGTAAAAAAAAATATATAATGTAACGATTAGTAGGCATTTCCTAACATAAAATTAGTAGAATCATCCTCTAAGTTGTGATTATGATCCTGAAACTACCTATTAAAAATACATGTGCAACCTTTATCAACTTCTATCAGGTTCTAAGTTTTAAAAATCACATTTCTTAGGATCTCATGAGGCTCAAAGCTAAAGAGTTAGAAAGGAAAAGCATTTATGTATATTAACAGCACATTAACAGGCCAAGAAGAAAAACTCACATCATCATATTAGTTCGTAGAAACAATGCATTTGACATACTCCAACATCCATTCATAATTAAAAAAAAAAAACCCTCAGAAATAGGAATAGAGGGAACTTCCTGAATTTGATTAAAAATATCTGCAAAAAACCTAGAGCTAATATTATACTTAATGGTGAAAGACTGAATCTGTTTTCCCCCTAAGATGAGGAACAAGGCACGGATGTCCTTGCTCACCACTCCTATTCAACAAAGGACTGGAAACCAGAAATAACTTTAATTTTTTTTCTCAATTGACAGGTTCACAGAGAAAGAGCTTTACTGGATGAACTTTTAGATTACTACTTTTATAGAGCAGCAGAGATAAAAGCCAGGCTGAAAAGTGCATGTGGAGTAACGAAATGGACCTAGTTCGACAAGGGGCCTCAGAATGACTGCCCAGATGAGACTGTAGACGCAGCTGTAGTTTCCTTTCTATTTGGAAGAAATTTCAAGTTGTCCTTAATTTTCCAAGGAAATAGTCACTTGCCTTTTAAAAAACATTATTAGAGAAGCATGGGGAGGGGAGCATACCTAGCATTAAAAATGTGAGATGAATACCATCTCTGCTTAGTAAAGGTGGTTGGGAATCCTGAGAGGGCACCTAGTGTAATGTTTCTGCATTTTCCACAGTGCCTGGCCCATGGCTGAAAGTAACTCTTGCCTGACATTTGACAGAAGAGGAAACTGAAGCTCAGATTAAATTACCTGTCCACAGCGGGATCATTCCGGCCCGAGTTTCTCCCTGTCTGGAATGCTCTTCCCCAGGCGATAGACCTGTGGCTCTTCCGTGTCTCTGTTTAATGCCATTCCGTTCCAGGATTCTGGACTTCTTAAAGCATAAATAATCCCTCCCCAACCTCTCATTTTACTGTTATGTAAGTTATTACAATATGTCATTATATAGTCATACTGTTTATGTAATGTCTTCTCCACTAAACTGTAAGCTCCATGAAGGCAAGAGTTCAGTCTGTTTTACTTAATAATTAGCACCTAGTACAGTACTAGCATAGAGCGAAGGCCTCATAATTTTTTTTATAAATTTATTTTTAGACAGGGTCTTGGTCTATCGCCCAGGCTGGAGCACACTGGTGCAACCTCCGCTCACTGCAGCCTCGACCTCTCAGCTCCAGCAATCCTCCCGCCTCGGTCTCCGGAGTAGCTGGGACTGCAGGTACATGCCACCATGACCGACTAATTTATTTATTTATTTTGGTGGACATGGGTCTCGCCATGTTGCCCAAGCTGGTTCCTGAGCTCAAGTGATCCTCCTGCTTCGGCCTCCCAAAGTGCTGGGATTGCAGGCGTGAGCCTCAGCGCCCAGCCAAGTTAGCCTTTTTTAATCGTCCTGTCTCTGGAGGTTGCCGAAGCTGGTTTTCTTCGGCCTCCTTCTCTTGTCCAGGCCCAGGGCTAGGACGAGGCCAGCTCCCGTCTGCAACCTGCATTGAAGATAGGAGTCTTGGGAGCCGGCACCGGAACGCTCGGAAACGGCACCAAAGTACGAATCCTAGGGCGGAAAAGCGCTACCAAGACACTCATCCCCGGAGCCGCTTCCTGGGACTGTCTAGCCTTCTACCGCTTCTCAGTGATGTTCCCGTTTCCGCCCTTCTCGCGCTGTTTACGCCTCTTCCCTTCCGCCGCCAGAGTTTGACGTGCTCTCGCGAGATTTAGGCCTCTTCCTAAGCCGGCGCTCGGCGAGGTAGGTTGGCGGCCTGTTCCCGGACCGAACTTTTCTTCTTGCGTTGAGGAAAACGCCTTTTGGAGTCAGGCCCTGGAGCGGCGGGCCTTGCTCACCGGGTGGGGATACAGCCGATTACCCGCACTGTGTCCTCCGATGGCTTCTGCGGGGCGAGCGGGGCCTGGCCGGGGGGTGCGGGCGGGAGGGCGAGCCGGCGGCGCCTGCAGCCCGGCCGCGTAACGTTGACCGCTGTGCCCTCAGTTCTCCCAGGAGAAGGCCATGTTCAGTTCGAGCGCCAAGATCGTGAAGCCCAATGGCGAGAAGCCGGACGAGTTCGAGTCCGGCATCTCCCAGGTGAGAGGGTTTCCTTGGGGTTTGGGGTGGGTGGAGGCGCCCCGCCTGGGAGGGAAGGCGGTCGCGTGTGTGCTGGGCCGGGGGGCTGGGACGCGCGCTGAGGTCGGCCCTGCTGTTCGTTGCTTCTTAGGCTCTTCTGGAGCTGGAGATGAACTCGGACCTCAAGGCTCAGCTCAGGGAGCTGAATATTACGGCAGCCAAGGTAAGCCGGCGCTCCCGGGGCTGGGAGGGAGGTTGCGGCGCGTCTCACCGCGCAGTGCCTGGGAGGGTTGTGGGATGACCTGGGTTACGGGTGAGGATGACTTGCCGCCTGGCTGCCTAACCTGAACTCAGGTTCCGCCGTGGTGTTTGCGCGTGGTACCGCCCAGGTGCGGGGAGTGGGGTTGCAGGTACTCTGCAGTTTAAGCTGTCCACGTGCGGGCGGTGGAGAAACGTGGAGTAGGGAGGGCCTGGGCCGGTTTCGGACCTTATTTGCCCTTACTTAGTTATAAATATAGCAAAGAGCTATGGGGAGCTCCCAAGATGCAGACTTCTCTACGTTTAGCCCGGAGTTGCCGCATGCGGGGATGCAGAAGTGGCAGTGATTGGCCTCCTGGCCTGGACAGTCTCCCTTCCTGGAATAAGGAAATGGGAATGTTGGAGAGAGATGTGAACATCTCCGGAGGTTGCATATGTCATTAACGCAAAACTAGTATTAGTTTGTAGTGCAGCTATTGTGTTACTGATAAGGTCTTCTTAGGCTCTAATTTGACCACAACATTTACTTTTTTACTTTCTGAAGCAATTAACAAAGTGGATTTTTTTTTCTTTAGGAAATTGAAGTTGGTGGTGGTCGGAAAGCTATCATAATCTTTGTTCCTGTTCCTCAACTGAAATCTTTCCAGAAAATCCAAGTCCGGCTAGTACGAGAATTGGAGAAAAAGTTCAGTGGGAAGCATGTTGTCTTTATCGCTCAGGTATCTGTTCTGTTGCAGCACGTTTCTGTTTGTGAATTTTGCTAAAATTGCTTTTATTTAGACCGCATTGGTAGTTGGAGTCATGAAAACAATCCTTTTAGGAATCCAAATGGGCAGAAAGATAGAAATACAGGCGGAGCGTGGTGGCTCACGCTTGTAATCCCAGCACTGGGAGGTGGGGGTGGGTGGGTCACTTCAGTGACCAGCCTGGGCAACATGGTGAGACCCTGTCTACAAAAAATAGAAAAATAAGAGGTTTTTAAAAGAGACGAAGTGCACTCTTTAGGAGCCGAAACAAAACTGTGAAGTGACAGACTGCTGTGTTTTGAGGTATGAAAATGATTTCCCATATTTAAAATTCTACAAGTCTAGTGGGTTGCTTACAGAGATGATCAAACTAAGAAACCTGTTACCGTTCGGATCTGGCGTTGGTGCAAACTGAAGTCTTTGGGGAATGCAGTGCCAGGATTGATCAGGAATGAAAGTAGTCTTCTGGGTCAGTAGGCATGGGGAAGGCCTGTCTGGGAGGTGTTTTTCCGCTGGCATGTCAGTAGAGGCTGTGGATTCTGATGAGTTATTCGAGAATCAGGAAGTAACTCCATAGAAGAGTTTCCTCAGTCAGTTGTTGGTCTGAGTTGTTTAGCTTTCTTAAACTTTGAACTTACCCTGCCATTCTTCTTGCTTTTTAAAGCAGTATGACAGTTTTAGCTTTTTGTCAATTTAAGGTCTTTTTTCATTTTGTTGCATGATAATTTTTACCTTACAGAGAAGAATTCTGCCTAAGCCAACTCGAAAAAGCCGTACAAAAAATAAGCAGAAGCGGCCCAGGAGGTGAGTGCTTTAGTAGTTGCAGAAATGTGTGTACTCCTCTTGTTAACAGCTCTTACTTTGTGTAAGTTGTAGCTATAAAAACAGATGTTCAAGTGGGAATTTTTGACTAGCCGTATTTGCTTTTCTCTATAGTTACACATGATACGTTTTAGAATTCTATATGTAAAACATACATGTATTCACATAGCCATTGTATGTCTGTTAGGTCAGTGCTGTCACAAGATGAGATGATTTCCTCCGATTATGTGTGCACAGGATAGGAATGATGAGACGGAAATCATTACTTTAATTCTGTGTGGTAAAGCCTGCTAGACATCGTTGACGTGAGCTTGGATTTATCTTTGATTTTTATTTTTGCTGTGGATTAGCCGTAAAAAATGTAGGTGGATTTGGGTGATAACGTCACAGGTTAAAATACCATTGCAGTTGATGCTGATGGAAAATGATTTATTAACTTGATTGACTTACAGGTTATCTGGCATAAACTGAAATATTAGTAGTTGTCTTCTTAAACTAGATCTTTTGGTATTTTGTTAGTTTCTGATTAGTACGTTGTTCTACAAATGTGAACTATTAAATCCCTGCGGACTTTTACCTAGGGATGAGTTTAAGAAAAAAAAATTCTAGTTGTGCCTGTACCCTGTGAAATGTATAATTTGTATTGTTATCCTCAGTGGATGAGAAAACTGATTCAAGGCTGGGATAATTTGCTCATTGTAGCTAATACTAGTAATCCTAAGAATTTTTTTTTTTTTGCTCTGTCGCCCAGGCTGGAGTGCAGTGGCCTGATCTCAGCTCACTGCAAGCTCCGCCTCGCGGTTTCACGCCATTCTCCTGCCTCAGCCTCCTGAGTAGCTGGGACTACAGACGCCCACCACCAAGCCCAGCTAATTTTTTGTATTAGAGATGGGGTTTCACCATGTTAGCCAAGATGGTCTCTATCTCCTGACCTCGTGATCCGCCCGCCTCGGCCTCCCAAAGTGCTGGAATTACAGGTGTGAGCCACCGTGGGCGGCCTTTTCTTTTTTTTTTTCAAACTCAGTCCTGTTTTTGAAAACCACTAGGAAATAGTGTTGGGAATCTAGCAATGTGTTATCGTATTGAACTGTGGTATGTGGAAAGGTAGGTGCCAGGTTTTCTAGAACTTGAATGCTATGGCTTAGTACTTTGAAAAACTTTTATGGACAGAGCGGCATAAGAATTTAGGATTTTTTTTTTCCTAAATCATGACACTTAAAGAGGGTTTTGGAAACTCAGTTCTGAGAACCTGAGTTAGGAAACGAGAAACAGTGGATTTGCTTTCTACACAGCTAAAGGACTGTCCCTCAAACCCATAGCTTTAATTCCCCTCAGTACAAACGTCTATTTTCCAGATTTTCTCAAGACAGTGGCTTCAGTGTTTCTAGTGGGACCTAGTCTGTTGAAAGCCTTCCCTCCTCCACACTAAGCCTAGCTGGTAGGTCATAGTGATTCCACTTTTCCAATCCGGCTTCCTGCTTTCAGATTTATTTTCCCTATTCAGTAGAGCTGTCTTTATCTAACTCAGGTTAAATGCTGAAATTGATACAGTTTTTGGGTATAGCAGGGTTTTTCCTCTGAAACGCTCCAGTCCCTGTGGTTTGTGATGATTGAGTTGTTCCTTTGCTCCCCATTTTAAAAGTTTGTAGATAACTTTGGAATCTAATTTCCATATTTGGGTGCTTTCCTAGTATTGTAAGAATATGCTTAATTAATGAGTCGCAGTGAACAATCCATTTGTCTTGATTTGCTTTCTGAAAGGTGATGAGGGTTTTGGGAAATGGACTTTCTTCAAGTTTTTGCCCTTTGTGGCTGTGAAATATTAAGATGTTGGGAGTAAAATTGAGAGCCACCAGAAGATGTTAACTGCGTATATGGGTGCTGCCAGATAGGAAATCCAAATAAGTAGACTATAGTGTCATTGTTAGCTACAGTGGGGTGAGACCTAGACAGATAACCGTATACAAGGCAGCTCCATAAATGCTGAAACAAAGAACCGTCTCTTGACTTACTCCTGATGTCTCATGGTACATGGTACCTGCCCCAAAGGCTTGCAATTAATGGAAACTTCTCATTTGTTGGGTGGCAGGTAGGTAGGTTTTGAACTTGATAGTGATATGCAGATGAGGAGCTTCATGGCAGTTTTCGTGATGCTGATGGGTTAGAAATCGAAGACTCCCATGGGCGGGGAGGGGCAGCTATCCTAGAGCTGGTGATAGAACAGTGCCTGGGGGTGGAAGATTGCCTCATTTGATCCTAGAGAACAAGGAGTTTGGATGATATCTTGGAGGCCTAGGAGAGCTCTTGAAGGGTCTTTTATGTAAATTATGTGATCATATCAATTTTTTAGAAAGATGATCTTGACATTGGAAGGGGGGTGGTTTGGAGATGAGCAAGAGTATTAAGGTTATTGTAGTGATGTAGTTGAGAAATGATACAAGTGAAAATAAAGATGTATAAAAGACATCACTAATCTCTCATTCCCTAGAGATGGTCACTTCCTGCCTTGGTGAGTTTGTGTTTACCCCAGAGTAATGTTTAAAATTGAGTGAGCTTTTGAAATAAATCAGTAAGCTATTACCGTATTCTAGGTAGGCAAAGGCTTTTGTTTGGTACGTGAAATATAACGAGCTTGTTTGAAAATGAGTGTTAATTTGACTTCAGGAACCTGGGATTTGCATTTTCATTTTGACTTGAGGTGCCTTCTGGAGTTCAGAGGGCAGGCATTCTGTGTTGCTTACCTTTTCCACTATTCTTTTAGCCGTACTCTGACAGCTGTGCATGATGCCATCCTTGAGGACTTGGTCTTCCCAAGCGAAATTGTGGGCAAGAGAATCCGCGTGAAACTAGATGGCAGCCGGCTCATAAAGGTTCATTTGGACAAAGCACAGCAGAACAATGTGGAACACAAGGTAATAGGTCCACATTTATCATGGACAGTGAGAGTAGATTTTAGAGTAACCAGTCTCCATGTGCCACCAGAGCAATGACTGTAGTAAACTCAGGACTAGCTTGCTCTACTTTGGATTATGTGTCAGGTGTTAAATGGAGAATTTAAAGAATTGAACACTTGAAATTCCCTGTACTTTTTGGAAGTAGGCTCATTCTGTGGTCTGACTTTTAGTTAGGCTGTATATTCTTGGTGAGTTAGGGGTGGATGGTGATGGATCAGTGTCTTGGGGGGACATAACCATGTGGGTGACTGATGGGGTCCCCTGGTGGCTTCCCGGTGCATTGGTGTAGAGTCGTGTCCCACAACATTGGAGAGGAGCTTGTCCCTGGTTATAAGGCTGCTACAGACATGTCCTGTATTCCTTATCTTCTCAGTACTTAGTTGCTGAGGAGAAAGACCATACAGGGCACAATTTCATGAAACTATTAGGTTTTAAGCTGAGTGTGTATTTCAGAGTTTTGTGATGAATTCTTTCTTTTCTTGTAGGTTGAAACTTTTTCTGGTGTCTATAAGAAGCTCACAGGCAAGGATGTTAATTTTGAATTCCCAGAGTTTCAGTTGTAAACAAAAGTGACTAAATAAAGTATATATTCACAGTACTCTGTTTCAGTTATGTTTTTCAAAATTCCAGATTCATGGATGCGCAGCTGTCTTCACTATCAGTGGCGTCCTGTGTTGGGCCGGAGGGTTTCAGCAGGAGGGGTGTGTGCGCCAGCAAGCTTGATGCCTGTGAGGCTCCGCTTGTGTTCAGGGGTACAAGTGTCATCACATGATGCTGCAGAAATAGCTGAATATTAGCACTTTTGCATGGTTCAAGCTAAAAATATACCTGGTACTTTTTTTTTATTGTGATATATGTAAAATTTACCATAGTACCCATTTTTAAGTTTACAGCTCAGTAGCCTGAAGTATTGTCTACAAAGTTGGGAAACAGAACTCTGAAACGTTTTCATTCATCTTGTAGAACTGAAATTATCCGTTAAACCAACACCTCCACTTCCCATTCCGTCAGATTTGTTGAATTTCTTATACATAAATTCATGTTAAGTGTTAAATAGACTTTCACGAGTTAAATGTAAGAGTCTGATTAATAGATTTTAGTAGATGCTAAGTGGTGTGTAGACTTGGGTAGTCCATTTCCCCACTTCCTTAGTTTCCAGTTCATCGCATGAAGGCCCTGGGGGAAATGAAAGCCCTGAAGCGAGGACCCTGGTGTGGTGTCTGCTGACTGCAATTGGACCAGGTCTTTGTAGAGGAGAGCGGATGTCTTAGAGAATGAGTTCCTCAGTTTTGGCTTTGTGCCAAATTGCTTTCAGTTGTTAATAAGCCTTAAAATTACCTTGTAAAATTTACCTTTCTGCTTTTACAGGGGGACGAGACAATCTAACTGAACAGTCCCCCAAATAATACGTTTTACATCAAATTACTCCTACAGGTAGACTAATTCCAGGAAGCCTCCGAGGCGACACAATAGTATTTTCCCATTTTGCAGGTGAGGGTCAGGCCTCTTAGGAGTAGAACTGTCAGGCTCCCGATGCGGAATTCACGTGGTGGGGCAGCCACACTGGATGTTTTCAAAGCTTTGGCAAGTGCTCTTGACCATACATGGCTGAGGCCTTTGTAGATGAGCAGGTGGTGAGGAAGGTTCCTGTTAAGCAGTTACCAAGGCTGGCCCTTTATCCTCAGTAGTCCATAGGCTCCTCCCCCAGTTCCGCTGGCTCCCCAGTTCCGCTGTCTCCCCCGCTCCCCCGTCCCTGGACAGGGATTGTCTTGGTTTATCTGGAATGAGTTGTTGACTTAGGCCTAGGGTGCTGTAAACCTATTCTCACCCTTCTCCAGCACGAAGCCCCCTTCTCTCCCCACCCCCCGTGTCCTGGCTATCTGTGTTTAGTGGCTTTTTTGGAGGCTTCATCTCTCATCTCAAACATTTACTGTATTAGAATTCACAGATTCACTGGTTTGGGAAACGATTTACACAGGCTGTCCTAGAATGTTAAGCATTTTCCTTTTAAAAGTTCTGGGCCGGGCGTGGTGGCTCACTCACGCCTGTAATCCCAGCACTGGGGAAGCTGAGGCGGGCGGATCACCTGAGGTCAGGAGTTTGAGACCAGCCTGGCCAACATGGTAAAACCCCGTCTCTATTAAAAATTCAAAAATTACTCGGGAGGCTGAGGAGAATTGCTTGAGCCCAGGAGATGGAGTTCGCAGTGAGCCAGGGTGTCACCACTGCACTCCAGCCTGGGTGATACAAGCGAGACTTCATATCAAAAAAAAAAAATTTTTTTTTTGAATTTCTTGATTTTCCTCCAATGCCAGTGGCTCTCAGTAGCATACCTAGTAGACATTAAAACATCTCCAGGAAAAGAGGAAACTTTATGTGAGAAAACAATTGTGTTTTGAAATCAGTGTAAGGAATGAGCTTATTTTAAGATGTCCATTGGGAAATGCTTCCATTTTAGGTGAGAGTTACATTGACCTGTAAGATATCAGTAACATAAAAACTCAGAATATTCTTACCTATTTAAGATGCTTATGAAGAGTCTCAGTTGGCTTTGAATCTCTTTGTTAATAATCCCTTCTAATTACTTGGCAAGAACAAAGATGACCAGAACACCAAGAAAGATGGGAAATTTTGGTCGATTTTTCATCAAAAACTTCACATTTGCTAGATAGGAAGCACAGCCAAAGATTGGGGGACTGTTCAGATGCTTCTGTCCACATCTATCTTTGTAAGGGGTCTTAAAAAAAACAAAACCCTCATAGTGGAAGTTTTCTGTCATACTCAAAAGTGTAACAGAATCAGTAGTGGGGCTCTGTCCTAACATGCAGCTTGAGCAGGTACTGATATGTTACTAATCTTGTTTCATCTATTCTCACCCTTTATTTGCTGGAGATTTTTGAAGCAAATTCTAAACATATCACTGAAGAACCTTTTAGCTGTGATAATTCTTAAAATCCAGTGCCAAACTTAAAACTAGATTTTAAATTGTTATAGCAAAGTATAACAATCATTGCTTTCACTAAAATTAATACCTTGGTGAACAAAAAGACTTAGATATCATTCCTATTGTTACTCATTTAAAACTTAACGTGTTTTTATAACATACATACGCTATTAGTACTGTGGTGCACTCTATTATAACTACACATTGGAGGTACTCAAAATTTTAAGGGGGTGCACAGTAGAAGAGTTTGGGGCCTAGTGTGCTAAACATGCACAATTTTCATCTGTAAACTTTGTCAAGAAAGCTTATTTTTTTTGTCAAGAAAGCTTAAATATATAGAATATATATATATATTTTTTGAGACGGAGTCTCGCTCTGTCGTCCAGGCTGGAGTGCAGTGGCCGGATCTCAGCTCACTGCAAGCTCCGCCTCCCGGGTTCACGCCATTCTCCTGCCTCAGCCTCCCAATATATAGAATATTTTTGAAAGGTAAATACAAACTTTTTCGTGATTGTGTTGAACAATGATTAGATAGTAAGCCTGCAGGCATGTGTATGCATTTGCTATGGGAAGTAATGGTGGTTTTAAAAAATCCTCCTTTTCCCTTCTAGTTACATTAGTCCAGCCTTTTCTCTGTGATTCATGCGACATAGTAAAGGAACCAGTGAAGGTATACAAAGTCACACAGTTCTTAAGTAGTACAGCATCTTGAATGTTTTCAGGCCCTGAGATGATGCTAGATCCGTAAAGCGGGTATTAGACTTGATATTTATTAAAATGTATAGCAGGACAATGCAACTACAGCCTAGTGAAAGAGACATTTCAATGACCGGAGATGGGCCTGGTTCCTAAGATTCCTGTTACTGCTAGATGAGCTGTTGGAAATACTTGAACTCCATTGAATTTTCTCACTATAATCAATAGCAGCAACAGTGGGTGAGTGACTGTAATGAAGTTTAGTCTGAATGCCTCTAGCAATCACATTTTACTCAAAATGCTATACAGATAAAATCAGGGCTGTGCTCTGTAATAACACTTAATGAGGCCACCGTTAAAGTTAGTGTGCTGTTAATTTTCTGCATCTAAAATGGCCTAAGCTTCCTCTTGAAAGTAGAGTAAATCACTCCTTACTCAACTTTTAGATCATTATCTGACAGAACTCCCTTACCATTCTGCCAGTTTTATTCCCAACTGTGTTCTCTGGCACGCTGCAAGCTTGTGACAGTACCTGACCGTTCCACTCAGGGACCCTGAAAGCAGCGCTGACCACGTCGTAACCTGACATGGCTAAGTCTTCGCCTAAAGCTCTTGGGGAGTTTGATGTGGTGGGTGGGGAGTCACTCCCTGTGTTTGGTTGTGGCCTGAAGATGAGCTGCATCCTTCCTCCCTGGACCTCAGGTTTCCCACTGGGAAATGAAAGGGTGAGCCTGGGCTAGCTGAGTCTGAGGGTCCCACTAATTCTGAAAGTCACTGACTAAGTAATATAAGTTTAAAGAATCTGCAAATATAGACAAGTTCTCAGAGTATTTGGCACTTAGTAAAGATGAATGAATGTGTTTTCTTGTCCTTGAAAACCAAACCAGTTACAGATTTTATTTTTTTAAGACAAGAGTCTTGCTCTGTCACCCAGGCTGGAGTGCAGAGGTGCGATCATGACTCAGGGCAGCCTCAAACTCCCCAGCTCAAGCGATCCTCCTGCCTCAGCCTCTTGAGTAGCTGGTACTACAGGCGCACACCCAGCTAATTTAAAAAAAAATTTTTTTTTTTTTGTAAAGATGGGGCTTGCTAGGTTGCCCAGGCTGATTTTGAACTCCTGGGCTCAAGTGAGCCTCCCTCCTTGGCCTCCCAACAGGCATAAGCCAGCATGCCTGGCGCGGGGTTAACTTGATTCTCAGTTTTAAGGCCTGTGCTGGAGCAGGAGCTTCTAGTGTGGCAGACAGTTGGGGGTGGGTAGGATGGTGTCTGGGGACTCCAGAACAGCTCCTGTGTATTCACTGAGTGTCAGTCCGTGTGGGTCAGGCACCGGGGCAGACTCTTGAAGGGATTCGCTCAGATCCTTACAGGGACCCTGGGAGGTAGGCAGTGGTTGCCCATGCTTGGGAAGTGTTAGAAACGAGAACGCTGAGGTCCCACCAGCAGCGTATGACATCGGCAGCTTTAGGGTGGGGCCCAGCCACGTGTTTTAGGATTTCCAGTCGATTCTGATGCAGGCTCAAGTTTGAGGACCTCTGATAGCTGACTCCCTAATAGTCTCAGATGATACAGTGGTGGGGCCCCGCCCTCATGTGCCCAGGCAGGGAGGCTGTGATCCAGATCTCACGTCTGTGCTCCCGATCTCACGCCTATGCTCCCGGACAGCCCCGGAGTGGCACCGGGAGAGGCAAGCGCCAGGGAGAAGACGGAGGCCCAGCCCCACACTGCTGAGGCGGGAGGCCAGTGGGGCCCCGCTGTGTCAGGGAACACAAGGACGGGGAGAGGTGGCTGCCATTCATGTCCTCATGGACAATGTCCCAGAGATTTGGCACATGCACTGTGTGACCCCAGTGAGAATTCCCATCCAGAGACAAGCAGGGTTTTCATCCGGCTCCTGCTGTCCAGATTTCTGAGTTATCTTTGAGAAATGTAAATACGATTTGGGATTTGTGCCAGAGTCTTGTCCTGGCCCCCTGAGAAGGTCAGGGTTTACCAGGCAAAAGGCTCTTCCCAGCAGCCACGACTTAAACACTCTCAAGAAAAAGCTGTGGGGAGGAGAGGAAAAAGGAGGAGGGGGAAGGCCTCCTGGCCCTTCTGTTCCCAATGCAGGTGTGAACACGGTTTAGAGTCTAACCGCACTTCCAATGTAGTGTACTCGGAATAGGAAGTTAAATCATCACTTACTTATGTAACTGAGAGTAATTATCAGCTTATTGGCATATATTTTTTTAAAGTCCTTAACATTTCAGGAACACAAAAACAAATGGAAAACACCCACATCAGCTGTGAAACAGAAGCCAGGCAGTGGGGTCTTGGGGGGGTTCCATGTGGACCTTGCTGGCTTGCCCACTGACAAGTGCAGCTTTAGTGCGCGGGGCCCAGACTCTGACTGGCACGTTCTTTGTGAACTGCAATCTTGGGCAAGGTCTCTCATTCTTGAACTCTGAAATGGGGGTGATAACTCCTTGCTCTGAGGGTAGCTGTGAGGCCTCCATTAGTGAGTGGTCGTGAATGATCCTAGCTGGCATTGGGTTCTACACACGGTTCCGTTCTCTTCACCCGTTTGCGTCCTGCACAGGCAGAGGGGATGGCTGCCCAAAGGATACGATGTGATGGGCCTGGCCTGGGCACACTGTGCTCCGCACCCTACTTCACACAACAGAGGCAGAGTCACCATGAGACCAATAAAGATCCGGCTGGAGAGGCCTTAGCATTGAGTTCTGTGGTCATATATTTTTATAAAATTAGCACAAATAAAATATTTAGCACAATGAGTGAAGACTGCTGTCTGGTTCCTCTGTCACAGCCTCCTGCTGAGTGGTGCCGACATGGCCCAGGCATCTTTGGATCTCGCTGAGGGTTTCCCCACCTCAGCACTGTTCGCTTTTGGGGCTGGAGCGCTCCGTGCTGTGGGGCCATCCCATGCATTGTAGGATGTTTAGCAGCAGCCCTGGCCTCTCCCACTAGAAGCCAGTACCGTCTCTCCAGTTGTAACAACTGAAAATGTCTTCTGCACATTGTCAAATGTCCTTGAGCCCGAGGGGTGGGGACAGCAAACTGAAGTTGAGTTGGCGTTATATTATTTTGGATTTCAGCTGGATATGATCGGTGGTTCATGGTGTAGGAGGAGGTCAGGAGCCACAAATTGGTCAGTGGTGTGGTCATGTCAAAGACTAGAATTACTCTGCACAAAACAAACCAAAACCCAAACGTTGAAATGCCTGAAATCAAACACCTAGTATATGAAAGAAAACTGTTAAGAGGTTTCCCCAGCCTTGACAACCATCCAAAAAATATTCATGACATTACTGATAAAGGCTTGTGGAGCTGAAGTAAACTGTTTTGAAGCTACCAATAATAAGACATTTAAATAACCATGCAAGATAGAGCAAATACTGAGTTATCTTCTGTTCTTTCCATAGATACTTGTGTTCACGGGAGCAGGCAATGAAAGAATATACAGCCAAGTAACACAGAAACATAAGGACTCGTCTCTACTAAAATACAAACAATTAGCCAGGCACGGTGGCTCACACCCATACTCCCAGCACTTTGGGAGGCCAGGGCGGGTGGATCATGAGGTCAGGAGGTCGAGACCATCCTGGCTAACGCAGTGAAACCTCATCTCTACTGAAACACAAAAAACTAGCTGGGCGTGGTAGTGGGCACCTGTAGTCCCAGCAACTTGGGAGGTTGAGGCAGGAGAATCGCTCGAACCCAGGAGGCAGAGCTTGCAGTGAGCTGAGATCGCACCACTGCACTCCAGCCTCGGCAATGGAGCGAGACTCCATCTCAAAAACAAAAACAAAACCCAAAAACATAAAAACATAAGGGCTATCAGGCAGCTTTTTAAAAACTAAACTTTTATTAACATCTAGAAAATTATAGATTCACATGCAGTTTTAACAGAGATGCTGTGTACTTAACCTCCCCAAGGGCAGCATCTTGTGAAACTGCAGGACAGTCTCCCAGCCAGATACAGGGATGTGCCTCGCTGCAGTCACCACGGGGACCCTGCACGGCGCCCTCCCATAGCACCCCCTTCCCTCTGCCCCACTTCCTCCTGAATCCCTGGCAACCGTGGGTCTGTTCTCAGTTTCTGTAGTTGGGCCATCTCAAGAGTGTTGTATAGAGACAATCATACAGTAAGGAGCCTTTTGGGATGGTATTTTTCAGTGAGTAGAGTCCCTAGTTCCTACAAGGTGCTGCGTGGGTCGATGGTGGGTTCCTCTTTGTGACTGGGTCGCGTTCCATGGCAGGCATGTGCCACAGTCTGTTTAACCATTCACCTGGTGAAGGATGTCCAGGCTGATTCCTGTTTTGGGATATTACAAATAAAGCTGCTATAAACCTTGGTGTGCAGCAAGCTTGTCCAACCCGCAGCCCGGGGGCTGCATGTGGCCCAGGATGGCTTGAATGTGACCCTACACGTAAGCTTTCTTAAGACCTCGTGAGTTTTTTTCCTTTTTTTTTTTTTTTTTTTGCTCATCAGCTATTGTTAGTGTATTTTATGTGTGGTCCAAGGCAATTCTTCCAATGTGGCCCGGGGAAGCCAAAAGACTGGACAGCCCTGGTGTGTGTGAACACAGCTCTCCACTTCTCTGGGATAATTCCTGGAGTGCAGTTCCTGGGTGGTGGTGTGGTTGTATGTTTAGTTTTTTGAGGCACTCCTGGACTTTTCCAGTGTGGCTGCAGCATTGTTTTTTTTTTTTCTTTCTTTTTTTTTTTTTTGAGACGGGGTCTTGCTCTGTTATCCAGGCTGGAGTACAGTGGTGTGATCTCAGCTCGCAGCAACCTCCGCCTCCTGGGCTCAAGCGATTCTCCTGCCTCAGCCTCCAGAGTAGCTGGGACTATAGGCATGCACCACCACGCCTGGCTAATTTTTTATTTTTAGTAGAGACGGGGCTTCACCACGTTGGCCAGGATGGTCTCGATCTCTTGACCTCGTGATCTGCCTGCCTCGGCCTCCCAGAGTGCCGGGAGCACAGGCCTGAGTCGCCATGCCCAGCTGGCTGCACCATTTCAAATTGCTCCCCGTTTCCCCTCATGCCAGCCTTTGGTGTTGGGATTTTGTTTTAGCCACCTGGATAGACATGTAGTGATAGTTCACTGTGGGTTTTGTTTGCATTTCGCTAATGGCTAATGGCGTTGCACATCTTTTCATGTACTTATTTGCCGACTGTGTGTCCTCTTTGGTGAAATGTCTCTTCATGTTTTTGCCCATTTTCTACTTGGGCAGTTTGTTATTTTCCTGTCAAGTTTCAAGAGTTCTTTCTGTATTCCCGACACTCTCCTTTGCTGGATTTGTGGCTGACAGACGCCTCCTCCCATCCTGTAGCTTGTCTTTGCATCTTCTTCACGGTGTCGTTTGTAGAGCAAAAGGTTTTAATTTTGGTGAAGTTCCATTGATCAGTGATTGCTTTTACAGATTGTACTTTGATGTTAGAATATCAAAGAATGATTTGCCTAGCCTTAGATCCTGAAGATTTTTCTTCTATTTTTTTTTCCAAAAGTTTTGTAAGTTTACATTTTACATTGAAGCCCATGATCTATTTTGAGATAGTTTTTGTATGAGGTGTGGAGCTTATATTGGGGCTCATCATTTTTGCCTATGGACGTCCAGTTGCTCTGGACTGTTCATGGCACCCGCTGTCTTCCCTCCACTGAATCGCTTTTGTACTTTTGTGAGAAAGCAGTTGAATGTATTGGTGTAGACCTAGTTCCAGGCTCTCTGTTCTGTTCCATTGTATAGTGTCTTAGAATTGGGTAGATTGATTCTTCCTACTTTATTCTTTTTCAAAATCGTTTTAGCTATTCTAGTTCCTTTCTCTTTTCATAAACATTTTAGAATAGCCTTGTCTGTATCTACAAAAATTATTGTTATGATTTTGATAGAAATTGTGTTAAGCTTGTACTGTGTATTAACTTGGAGAAATTGTGTTAAGCTTGTACTGTGTATTAACTTGGGGGAGAATCGACATTTTTACTCTGTTGAGTCTCCTAATCTATACTTTTTAATTTTAATTTTATTATTTTTGAAACAGGGTCCCACTCTGTCACCTAGGCTGGAGTACAGTGGTGCTATCTCAGCTAACTGCAACATCCACCTCCTGGGCTCAAGTGATCCTCCCACCTCAGCCTCCTGAGTAGCTGGGACCATGCTACTATGCCTGGCTAATTTTTGTATTGTTTTTGTTAGAGACAGGGTTTCACCATGTTGCCCAAGCTGGTCTTGAACTCCTGGACTCAAGTGATCCTCCCACTTCAGCCCCGCAAAGTGCTGAGATTACAGGCATGAGCCACCATGCTTGCGTGAGTCTCCTAATCTATAAAGACGATGTGTTTCTCTATTTATTCAGATGTTTTTTGAGGTTTTCAGCAGCATTTTGTAGTTTTCAGCAGCATTTTGTAGTTTTCAGCATGTAAGTTCTATATTTACACCTAAGTATTCCTTTTTTAAAGCAATTGTAAATGATATTATTTTGAATTTTGGTGTCTATGAATCCATTGCTATTTTATAGAAATCTGCTTGATTTTTCATTGTTTATTTTTATTTATTTATTTTTTGAGACAGAGTCTCACTCTGTCACCCAGGCTGGAGTAGAATGGCGTGACCTCAACTCACTACAACCTCTGCCTCCCGGAGTCAAGCGATTCTCCTGCCTCAGCCTCCCGAGTAGCTGGGACTGCAGGCATGTACCACCATGCCTGGCTGATTTTTGTATTTTTAGTAGAGACGGGGTTTTGCCTTGTTGGCCAGGCTGGTCTCGAACTCCTGACCTCAGGGGATCTGCCCACTTGGCCTCCCAAAGTGCTGGGATTACAGGTGTGAGCCACCACGTCTGGCCTACTTGGTTTTTTAAATATTGCCTTGTATCCTGTCACCTGTTGCACTGATTTAATAGTTTCCAGAAGCTCTTTTCTGTAGACTCTTGGATTTTCTAAGGAGACAACCATGTCATCTGCAACAAGGGACAGTGTTATTTTATTTTTCGAATCTACATGCTGTTTATTTCCTTTTTGTGCCCTGCTGGTGTGCCTAGAATTTAGCACTGCAGTGAGTAAGAGGTGAGAGTGGACACCCTTGCCTTGTCTTAATCTCAGGAAGGAAACGTTCCATTTTTGCCCATGAGGTATGGTGTTACCTGTGGCTTTGCCTTTAAAAGATGATCTTTATCAAGTTGCGGAAGGTCTCCTGCACCTACTTTTCTGAGAGTTTTTGTCATGACAGGTGTCGTTTATGCCAAATGCTGTTTCTGCATCAATGGACATATTCGTGTGATTTTCTTTGTTAGCTTGTTAATGGGTTTTTATGAAAGGAGCTTTGACTATTGACATAACCTCATATTCCTGGATGAAACCCCATTTGGTCATAGTTGATAAATCTTTTTCTATATTACTGAATTCTGTTTGTTAATATTTTATTAAGGATTTTCTCATCTATATTCATGAGGGTTATTGGTCTACAGTTTTTTTGTTCTGTCTTTGTCTGCTTTTGGTATCAGGGTAATAATCAACTTTATAAAATGAATTGGTAAATATTCCCTCCTCTTCTACTTTCTGGAACAGGATGTGTAGAATTGGTGTTAATTTTTCTTAAACGTTTTGTAGACTCTCCTGTGAAACCATCTGGCCCTGAAATGTCTTTCTGGGGAGTGTTTAAATTGCAAGTTCAATTCCCTTCCTTGGGATAGGGCTATTGAATGATCTGTTTCCTGCTGCGCATGTTGTAGTGTGTTCTCATGAAGTGGTTCATTTTGTCTAAATTGTCAAATTTATGTATAACTGTAATTTTAAATAATCCATTATTTTTCCTGAATTTTATTATTTGTGTGGAATTAGTCTGTTTTTACATTTTTATTTTATGAGTTTTCAGTCTAAATAAATATTCACCTTTGAACCTAGCTTCCTGTGATTGTGATTTTATATGTCTCTTTTTCTTAAATAAGGTTCCTCTATCCCCCAAAACATGCAAGATTCAGGCTGCACAGAAGCTGGATCTATCCAGCCCCTAAGATTTGTTTCTGGCATTAAATGAAACTTGCCTTTAAATGAAACTTAAATGCGTGGAGTGAGTTTCCGGACTCAGGTGTGGCCAGGTCTCCGCAGCCCGTGGTCAAGCTCTTACTGCCTTCTGAAGCGAAATCCCCTGTGAGCAAAGGAAAGGCGATCAGTCAGCTGCACTCGTTTCTGTCTGATTGGTGCCAGGTGATGAGCGTCCCTCCTCTTCATGCTCCTCTGAATTTCTACAGTAGTCATGCTTATTTTTTCAAAACACGAAAAGAAAGAAGAGAAAGCCAAAAAAGAAACACGAGTGGGGTGTTTGGGTTGGAGAGTCAGCAGGGGCATCTCCAGGAGGGTCCTGCCCCGCACCCCGAAGCCGGCCTCAGGGAGTTCTTGGCGTGGCCGGCGAACGTTCCCACACTCCCCAGGCCGCCCTGCGGGACGGTGGGCGCAGCGCAGACAGGAAGCGGCCGAGATAAGGCTGCGGCCGGCCGGGCAGCCTGATTTGCTGGGCTGTCTGATGGCCCAGGCCGAGGCTTCTCCCTGCGCCTGAGACCGCGGCCGCCTCTCTAAATAGCAGCCATGAGGCGCCGGGGGCAGTGTCCTCGCGGGCCAGCGACGGCCAGGACGCCCCGTTCGCCTAACGCGTGCTCAGGTAGGAGACGCTGCCCGGGGCTGCAGCTGAGGGTTTGACGGGGGCTAAGACACTGGAGAGGGGAGGCAGGCAGGGTTCCAAACGGGGCGCGACGTGGCCTCCGGCTGAGCGAGGAGGATGGGAATCTGTCCCTAGATCCTGGCAAAAAAGAGGGAGTCTCAATACATCTGGCACCAGAGTTCCAAAGTTGGATTCGTTCATGGCGGAAATTCGTGGAGCCTGTTGATGAGATGGGTTCAGACCCCTGAGAGTTACTGGAAGATGGAGTCACCCTCTTGGGTGGCAGATTTCAAAGAGCCCAAGGCCCAGAGGGCGAAACAGTCTTTGCTAACTCCAAACCTCAGTTCAGTCCTTGGTCGCACAACCTGAGGATTGTTCCTGAGCAGCGTCTGAGGGGTCAGGGGACAGCAGCCACCACTGCTCCCAGGGACCATTGGCTCTGTGTTGGGCTCAGGAACGGGGATCAGAGAGCTGGGGGAAAGGTGGGCCTTGGAGTGGCAACTTTCAAGGGAGGGACTTGGAGTTCAGATGGGGTCGTGTAAAACCAGGTGGGGTCATCTTGTCTCCAAAATTGGAAAGGAGGCAAGTTCTCTAGGGCGACCGCCTCCTGCCTGGATGCCTTGCCCTAGAAACTGGCTGTCTTTTTAGAGCTGAGGTGATGTGGCCGTTCTCAGTGTAAAGATGAACGTTTCAAGCCATGGCATGTGGGTAGCCGACGTTTTGGTTTGATGGGAAACACTTTGCCTGTGGTAGGCAGAGCACTGCCCCAATCTTTCACAGCTATTTGATTGTATTTACAATTTTGAAAAATCCATGCGCCAGAGAAGAGAGCCCACCGGTCATGTGCTGACTGCTGGGGGAACGTAAGAGGGGAGAGATCCCTTCTTACTCTGTGCTCTTGGTAAGAAACTAAGGAGCGTGTGCTGTTGTGGGGTGGGATCCACGCAGAATACAAGCTGCCCCAGAAGGTGCTCCGTCACTGTAGGGAGGGAAACACACAGCGGGGCTGAGGCAGTCGCCAGTGAGACGGGCCTCCTGGTGCTTCAGGGATGTGGTCCTCAGGAGGCATTTTGTGGTGCCTGTAAGTTGCTGGGCATTGCTGAAGTTACTTAACGAAAATGTAGAATAGCATGTTTGGCAACTGAAGCCATGATTTTTTCCCATTGTCTATTTCATTCTTTTTTTTTTTTTTTTTTTGAGATGGAGTCTGGCTCTGTCGCCTAGGCTGGAGTGCAATGGCACAATCTCGGCTCACTGCAACTTCTGCCTCCCAGGTGCAAGTGATTCTCCTGCCTCAGCCTCCTCAGTAGCTAGGATTACAGGTGTGCATCATGGTGCCCAGCTGATTTTTGTATTTTTTAGTGGAGAGATGGTTTCACCATGTTGGCCAGGCTGGTCTCGAACTCCTAACCTCAGGTGATCCGCCTGCCTTGGCCTCACAAAGTGCTAGGATTATAGGTATGAGCCACAGGGCCTGGCCCCATTGTTCATTTCATTTTTAACATGTACTTCTTCTCAGGATTCCACGTTTAACCCCCTCCCCCTGCTGTTCAAGTCTGCTCCTTCCATTGATGGGAAGGCCCTAAGCGTCTTGGGCCCTGGCTGGGAGATAAGGATGTTGTTCTTAAAGAGGTCCTGGGGGTAGCTGTGGCTTCTCCGTTTACAAAATAGAATTCCTCTTCTAAGAAGGCAGTCAGAGGGTGAGACCTCTGGGAAGCAGAGACTCCTTCGGGGGCCTGCGTGCCCTCACCCAGTGCCTACCTGCCGTGGTTCCTGCTGTGCGTCAGAGAGCGCCCTGATGCAGGGCCTCTGTGCCCATAGGCCTAGATGGGGCCTGTCGCAGGAAAATGGACAGAAACTCTGTGAATGGGCAGCGGGGTCAGTGGATGAGTGAAGTGAGGGAAGGCACGAGAAGTCCCGCCTGGGCTGCTCCGGGGTGAGTGAAAGAATGGAGTGAAGGCATGAGAAATCCCAGACTGGGCTGCTCCGGGATCAGCGAGTGAGTGTGAATCCCATCTGGGCTGCTCTGGGTTTCTCCGCTCACTACTCACCCCTTTTCTTGGGAAATGGAGCCTGATCTTTGTTGAAGCCACTCTTGGAACATGTGCGGAGTAAAGGCAGTAAAAGCCTTGCTGAACGCCTGTTTACACCTGAACAGAATCATTTCTATTTTATTTTATTTTTTATTTTTTTTTAATTTTTTTTAATTTTTTATTTTTTGAGACGGAGTCTTGCTCTGTCGCCGGGGCTGGAGTGCAGTGGCTGGATCTCAGCTCACTGCAAGCTCCGCCTCCCGGGTTCACGCCATTCTCCTGCCTCAGCCTCCCGAGTAGCTGGGACTACAGACGCCCGCCACCTCGCCCGGCTAGTTTTTTGTATTTTTTAGTAGAGACGGGGTTTCACAGTGTTCGCCAGGATGGTCTCGAACTCCTGACCTCGTGATCCGCCCGTCTCGGCCTCCCAAAGTGCTGGGATTACAGGCTTGAGCCACCGCGCCCGGCCAGAATCATTTCTAACTAGAGAGGAAATTCCCATGTCAGCCTTTGATTCCTGAGATTAAAAAAAAAAAAATCTAAACCCAGTTTGTATCCAACAAACACTGAGAAGTAAGGTTTGACTTGTGCACTGAGTGGGTGGGGAGCAAGAGTTTACCATTGCTTTCAGAAGCCACATACCACGAGGAGCCAAAATACTGCTGCTCAGGCAGCAGCCGGGGAGACTATGGTTGTGAGCCCAGTGGACCAGCATGTGTGGCTACAAACCTTGTGGTGCCCCTTGTTTTGACATTTTATTTTTATTTTATTTTATTTATTTCATTTTTTTTTTGAGACTGAGTCTTACTCTCTCGCTCAGGCTAGAGGGCAGTGGTATGATCTCCGCTCACCACAACCTCCACCTCCTGGGTTCAAGCGATTCTCCTGCCTCAGTTTCCCGAGTAGCTGGAATTCCAGGCACCCGCCACCACGCCTAGCTAATTTTTGTAGTTTTAGTAGAGATGGGGTTTCCCCATGTTGGCCAGGGTGGTCTCAAACTCCTGACCTCAGGTGATCCACCCGCCTCGGCCTCCCAAAGTGCTGGGATTACAAGCGTGAGCCACTGTGCTTGGCCCATTTCAACATTATTAGAATTTCAGGACAATGACAGCAGGGCAGTAACCCACATCTGCAAACTGCCTGCCCTGGAAATACTGCGTAGACATTAGATATAATAAAGATTCGGAAACATGGAAACACCACCAGGAGAAGAGCAGAAGGCTCTATTTGTGAACTTTCGTTCTGTTGTTTGTTCCTTGATTCACTCATTCATTTGTTCACTCGGTTTGGTGCCTGCTCAACTGCAGGCTTCTGCGTGCTCAGAGACCTTTAGGAAGCTGTAGCTTGCACAGATCACTCCAAGCCTGCAGGGAAGAAGGAAAGTGGGAGGAGTGAAGTCCGCTGGTGGGAGGAGTGAAGTCAGCTGGTGGGGTCCTGGGTTTCCGCTTTTCAGTTGCCCTTATTCTACTATCCACGTGAGCACAAGGGAGCAGGGTGTGGGTCTCTACAGGGGAGCAGCGGGTGTGGGGCGTGGAGAGGAGGCTGGAGGCCGGCTGTGGGTGGGGGGTATGGAGAGGAGGCTGGAGGCCTGGTGGTGGAGTTGGGGCCGATTGTTCAACTCCATATTGCATTGTCTTTATCGTGAGGAACTGTAATAATGTACAAGGTTGTTTTGGGAATTAAATCAGATATGTGTCCACATTTGGTATACAATGTATATTGACTTCTTGTTCTCTCCATCAAAAACCTATTTTAAAAAATCCCTTATGTCATGACTGAAGGAGGAAGGTGGGCCCTTCCTTTGAGGCATGGGGAAAGGGTAGTCGGGCAGAAAGAGGAAAGCAGCCAACAGTGCTGGGAAGCCCTGGATTTCAGTCCCACCCTCACCACATACTAGTTACGCAATGCTGGGAAGGGTTCTTAATTTTTCTTTTCTTTGGCTTCCTCATCTGTGACGAGGGCCTGATAGTGCTGATCTCTGTGCAGTGTATGGGAGTTATTTTCCTCCAACCCAGTGGACATTCTGCACCCTTGTCCTTTACAAAGTCATTTCTGCAAAGGGCTCTGCAGGAAGAAGCCAGGTCCTCATTTGGTACACGATGACCCACACTGCAGGATGGCACTGACTGGAAGCAGGTTTCCCTGTGCCCATTCTGTGGGAGAACTGACTAATGCAGAGGCATTGGGCAGGGCACAGGTGTTCTCAGATGAGGAACCCTGGCTTCCAGCGCTTTCCCTGGACTGGGAGCCCACGCATGTGATCGCAGTAGGATCAGGAGCTGCCATTCGCTGAGCATTCGCTGTGTGCCGCGCTGGGTCATGGTGCCACGCACATTAATCACCTCTGCTATCCCTTCAAATAGCCAATCTCCACATTAAGAGAAGGGCAGGGGCTTGGAAAGGGCATGTGGTGTGGCCAAGGTCCTGGTAAGTGGTTCAGTGGATTTGTAGCTGTCCCTCACCCACTGCACTCAGGATGCCAAGTCCCGGGAGGTCTCTGGGCAGTGCCATGGCCCCTCCGTGGCCCAGGGAGGCAAGGGCCGGCTGCCCCACAGTCCTGAGGGTGAGCTCCATGCCACCAGCTATGCCCTTCCTCTCCCAGCACCCATCAGTGGCATGTAGTCTGCCTTAATAAGATTAGATAATCCATAAGCTACAGCTACATAAAGTTGAGTAAAAAGACATTGAATGCTGTGGATACTGTGCTGTGATATCTTTTAAAACTCAAGAGCGGCCGGGCGCGGTGGCTCATGCCTGTAATCCAAGCACTTTGGGAGGCCGAGGCAGGTGGATCATGAGGTCAGGAGATCGAGACCATCCTGGCTAACACGGTGAAACCCTGTCTCTACTAAAAATACACAAAATTAGCTGGGCGTGGTGGCGGGCGCCTGTGGTCCCAGCTACTCGGGAGGCTGAGGCAGGAGAATGGTGTGAAACCAGGAGGCAGAGCTTGCAGTGAGCCAAGATAGTGCCACTGCACTCCAGCCTGGGCGACAGTGTGAGACTCCATCTCCAAAAACAAAACCTCAAAAACAATCCAGGCTGGGCGCAGTGGCTCACGCCTATAATCCCAGCAGCTTGGGAGGCTAAGATGGGCAGAGCACTTCAGCCCAGCAGACCAGCCTGGGCAACATGGCGAGACCCTGTCTCTACAAAAAAGACAAAAATTGGCCAGGCATGGTGGTACATGCCTGTAGTCTCGGCTACTAGGGAGGCTGAGCTGGGAGGATCCCCTGAGCCCAGGAAATTGAGGCTGCAGTGAGCCAAGATGGCACCACTGCACTCCAGTCCTGTCCCCAAACCAAAAACAAGCAAAACGTGACAGAAGATGCTTTAAGAACGCATAATGTGTAGGAATACTGCTTAAACCCCGCCAGAGGAGAAGCTCACATTCGGGATGGCGTCCCCCAGGGGAGGGCGGGTGGATGGGAGCAGGGCGGGGTTTCGGGGCTGGCGAGGCAGGTGCAGTGTCTGCAGTGTGGTGAGACCTTGTCATCGTGTAGTTGTATACACATTAACTCCTAATGAACTAGAAAGCATCAAAAATGACACCTCGAAGTGTTAATAATTGTTGAAGCTGGGCAATGGTACGTGGAAGTTCATGGTACTGGTTTTGTGTGTAACTGACATTTCCCGTCACAATGTTAATGATGATGAGAGCCTCAGCAGGACAATGCCGGGCCCCGTGATGGCTGCGTCACTGCACGAGGTGGGGTCCCACCCACAGTCCCTTCTCTGCAGAGCCGGGAGCCCCCACTTTCCTCCTGGCCTTCCCACTCCTGTGCTTTGTGAAGTCATCTCTACTTCTGATTCCTTGTGGATTCTTGCAGGATGTTTGAATAAAAGGGGGTGTGGGCAGTTTCTGAATCCCTTTTTCCACCACCCTTCCCACACGCACAGTGGGCTCTGGAGTGGCGGGAGAGGAGCCGGGATTTGAGTAGGGTCTTCATGGACAGGGTGGCATGCGGACTACGTAGACCATCATGATGTATCTGAAGCTCATGGGTTTACTTTTTGTGACTTTGAGCTTTTTTTTCTTTTCTTTTTTTTTGAGACAGGGTCTCACTCTGACTGCCCAGGTTGGAGTGCAGTGGTGCGATCAGAGCTCACTGCAGCGTCAACCTCCCGAGCTCAGCCTCCCACTTCAGCCTCTCCTGTAGCTGGAACTACAGGGGCGTATCACTACACCTGGCTAATTTTTTGTAGAGATGGGGTTTAGCCATGTTGCCCAGGCTGGTCTCAAACTCCTGGGCTCAAGCCATCTCCTGGCCTCGGCCTCCCAAAGTGCTGGGATTACAGGCGTGAGCCACTGTGACTTTCAGCTTTAAAGTACCTTTGTTTCCCTGAGCCATTCTTGGACACCCAGGATGAGAGGTGGCTTCAGGTTTAAGGTCTGTAGGTTTTCATAGAGGTAGGACGAATCTGTCCTCTTGGGCAAGTGAAGCTCTCCCACTCACTTGCCCAAGCTCTGGCTCCGCCCTGACTCTAACCCTCTCTCCCTTCCCGCCCCGCCCCTTCATTAACCCTTGCCTCAGCGGTAATGGACATTTAACACGGAATGTTTATGGCGGTAACACCAGCCGTCTCCACGTCATCTTTTTGTCTGTTACCACTAGAGGGGATTTTTTCAGATTTGGGAGAGGGATTTCAAATGACTTCCCTTCAAGCTGCAGGGCTGTCTTGGGCATCTTGACCTCCACACATTTCTGGGAGGACTCGTCGTGCAGCAGGACTTCAGGTGGTAAAGGTGGGCTTTTGCCAGCCAGAGGTGGGGTCTCTGTATACTCCATGGGGCCCTGGCTTTTGGGATCTGTCTGGACCACCCTCCCCTGGCTTTTGTAGCAGGGCTGTCACGGGGCTGTTGATGTGGAAATTCCCGCACCACAGATGGCCTTTCTCTGGCAGCTAAGGTGACCTTCATTCTGGGCCTGAGAGGGCCAGCTGGCCTGGAATTGAGGAAGAGAAAATGCAAGGTGCCCTGACCCCCAAGCCTTGCAAACCGAACCATTGCTCACCCGCTGGGTCCCATGGGAGTCTAGAGGTGTCTCAGACTCGGAAAGTCGAACCCGGGCCCCTGACTTAGCCTCACCTCCTCAGTTCTGTTTCTCAGCAGCTGGCTGCACTGTTCACCTGGCTGCTCAGAACAAAAGCTTTAATCTTTGACTTCTGTCTGTCGTTTCCCACATCATGGATCAGCAAAACCTGTCAGCTTTGCTTCCAGACTGCATCCCAGACCTTTGTCATCACCTCCACCCACACATGGGGTCCAGCTGCTGTCCTCGCCCACTGTGCTATTGCGGTCACCTTGGCTTGGCCTCCTGTCGTCGGATGCTGTTCCTCTAAGTCCTCTCTCAAGAGCAGGGTGACCCTTTTATAAAGCCGCTCCCGGATCCAGACCCTCTGTCTCATACAGAGCAACCCCCAAAGCTGCCGGGCGCCGGCCACTATCTCCTGCTCTCTGGCCTTGGCTTCCCCTGTGCCCACCAGGCCAGCCCACCTCTCCCCGCATTGTCTGGCATGCACTGCCTCGGGGCTTTCTCTGAGCCACTCTCATCCACCTGTCAGCGAGGCTTCCCTGGCAACCGTCTTGAACAGCAGCATGTGTCCCGGCCACTGTACCCTGCCTCACTCTTCCCCACGGCGCTTACCCCTGCCTTTGTCTGTCTCGGTCTGTCTGTCTGTCTCTTCCAACAGGAATAAAAACATAAATGTTCTTGCTCTACTCCTGGTGCCTAGAACTGTGCCTGACATTTGGTCGGCATCCACAAATGTTTTCAAACGAATGATTAACGAAACGAAAGGAGGCCAGGAAGTATCCAGAAGCATGGTCTTTGGGATGGACGGATGCTCCTGTGGCTTCGATGCTCTGTGAGAGCCCCAGGCCCAGCTCACCGTGGCTCTTTTTCCGCTGTACTCCGGGGCTGCTGTCCGCACTCTGCCTTCTGGACTGTCCCTCTCTCCCCTCCTGTCCCTGTCCCTCTGTTTCCTGGCCTCTCCTTCAAGTTCAGTAGTTTCCATTGCCCTCTTTGTTTTCCGAGTTTTATTTATTATATATACATATATATATATTTTTGGGATGGAGTCTTGCTGTTATGCAGGCCGGAGTGTTGTGGTACGATCTCAGCACACCGCAACCTCCGCCCCCTGGGTTCAAGCAGTTCTCCTGCCTCAGCCTCCCAAGTAGCTGGGATTACAGGTGCCCACCACCACACCCAGCTAAGTTTTGTATTTTTAGAAGAGACGGGGTTTCACCATGTTGTCCAGGCCGGTCTCGAACTCCCGACCTTAGGTGATCTGCCCACCTTGGCCTCCCACAGTGCTGGGATGACAGGTGTGAGCCACCGTGCCCGGCCTTGTTTTCCAAGTTTTAACGCCCTCTGCGTTGAAGAAACAACGGAGGCAGCACATACCTGCCCCTCCTGGGACGGCCAGGAGTCCATGACCCCCTGTTCCTGTGGGCTCGGCCCCCACCTCCCCAGGACCCTGGGTTCCTAAGGCTGGGCTCCTCTCTCCTTATGGATCTCACCGAGGAGGGCCCGTGTCCTGTCACCTAAGGAGATGTGGGGCGTGGATTTGTTGTCTGTGAACGGAGCCGCTAAGCCTGGAGCTCCTTGGGCACCTCGGCTGTTTCCTTGAGCTGTTTCTCAGCCTCCCTCCACTGTGCCCAGCTCTGCAGAGGCCCCGTGTCTGTTGTTGGCCATGCCGTGTGGAGACCCCCTACTCCACTCTGTGTAGGAATCGTTTGTCCCACAGACCAGATGGAACTCCTTGGGGTGGGCGAGTCGTAGGCCTTCAACCAAGGCTCACTGACCAGGGCTGGCATGTACTTGGTGCCTGGTGCCTGACCTTGGGGCTGCTGTGGAAGCTTCTCGGTGGAGGCTCATGATTGGTGCTTAAGTGAGTGGGGAGAACCCGGCCTGGGGGCCCAGACAGCCCTTCCAGGCGCCAGGAGGGCTGCACGCCTTGCCTCCAGGCCTGCTCACTGTCACTGGCTGCCCGGCTTTTGCAGTTCCCATCACTGTTTATTCCTTCCTCTGTGTAGGAGTCGGTGTCCTGCCTGCGCTCAGGATGAGGGGGGATCTGGCCCTGGCGGGCGTTCTAATCAGCCTGGCCTTCCTGTCACTGCTGCCGTCTGGACATCCTCAGCCGGCTGGTGATGACGCCTGCTCCGTGCAGATCCTCGTCCCTGGCCTCAAAGGTAACCACTCCCTGAACTTTGGGCTGCTGGCCAGTGGCCACTGGGCCAGTTCAGAGACTCCTATGCAACTGGGAAGTTCCACAGAAAAGCACAAAGCCCGGGCAAATCTGCTCACCCCATTGGGCCTCAGTTTCCCCATCTGGAAATCAAGGGTTGGGCAACATGAAGTCTAAACTGTCTTCGGCCATGGAATTTCTAATTCTGAAGGTAGCAATTTATTTGCAACTCAGCCCTCTCCAGGGGGGCCTTGCTGGAAGGCACCTGGGTTTTTGTCAGACCCTGCACACATGGCCTCGTGTGATCCTCCCCATGAGATGATCTCATTTGGACCATTGTACGCATGAGGAAATTTGAGGCTCAGAGAAAATTTGCAGTTTGCGTAAGTTCCCCAAGTGTGCTTCTACATTGCTTCCTGAGAGCTCTTAATATTTTATTTTAAAAATTAAAAATTCCCTGCTGGTCTAGTGGCTAGGGGAAAAAAAAAGAAACAAACATTGTTTGTTTGTTTGTTTTCTTTTTGCTTTGTCTGCAATCTGCTCCCAGATAGAGATAGTTCTGCATGTCAGGCATGGGTGAGAAAGTCCCTGAGGCTGCAGTATCTGAAGCCTTCCGAGTAGCATCTTCAAGTAAGAAAATCACCAGCTTCTACAAAGCAGAGGCAACAGGTCCCCAAACCTGGTGGAGCCCAGTGTGAAATGAAAATGTGGGCCCCTTGTTCAAAATTACAGAACCCAAGAAGGGACAGCAGAGTGTGTGCCAGTGTCGGGTGGCAGGGCCGGGGCTGCACGGGCCGCGGCAGAGTCCAGGCCGCAGCTGAGGGGAGTCACATGGGTGCTGAGGAGGTGGAGGGGCACATTGACCTTCTGCGCCCTGAACCAAGTCCGCCTCCTCCTCATCCCCACGCAGGCTGCTTGGGCCTTCAGTGTCTCTTGTGGAGTGGCTGCAGCTCTTTTTATTGAAACATTAGAGAAAAGTGGATTCAAACCCACGATCAAAATCGTCACCCTAAAAGACAAGCCCTCTTCTGGGGCACAGGGTCCGAACAGCTCAGGGCCACCCTGCCAGGCCACGCAGCTCTGGATGGGGGCTCTTTTCTGGCTTGTTCACCCTGCTGTTGGAAACCAAGTGGGCCGCCCACAGCCCAGACAAGCCGAGTGGTCTTTGTGCTTTTATTTCTGATGAATACACTTGCTTTAGAAAATGTTTAATTATGTTGGAAGCAACTTAAACTGTTGGACGTGTATGGCTCTCTCAGAAGTTTTGGTGAAAGTGGCTTTGGCCCTGGGCCGGGCGCGGTGGCTCAAGCCTGTAATCCCAGCACTTTGGGAGGCTGAGACGGGCGGATCACGAGGTCAGGAGATCGAGACCATCCTGGCTAACACGGTGAAACCCCGTCTCTACTAAAAAAATACAAAAATCTAGCCGGGCGAGGTGGCGGCGCCTGTAGTCCCAGCCACTCGGGAGGCTGAGGCAGGAGAATGGCGTAAACCCGGGAGGCGGAGCTTGCAGTGAGCTGAGATCCAGCCACTGCACTCCAGCCCGGGCGACAGAGCGAGACTCCGTTTCAAAAAAAAAAAGAAAGTGGCTTTGGCCCTGACTTCGTGGTCGCATGTGTGGGTTTGTGAGTGGAACCTTCAGCTTTAAGTTGGAAACCATGGCTGTGGAGAGCTGGACTTTAGGCTGGGGAGGTCACGTCCCTACCTTATGTGGTGGGTGCCCCCGAGTCCCTACCATTCTCTTCCCTGCGCCCTGCCAGGTCTGTGGCCCGCACTATGGGGGCCGTGGGGTGGGCTCCAGGGTCCTTTCTGGATGCTGCCTTTCCCAGGTGCTGTTGGGAGGGCCCTTCCCAGCCGTCCACGTCCTGGGTCCCCTGGATATGCCTCATTTCCCACATGGGTAGGGTCCCTCCCCAACCTTCACAGGCTGGGAAGTGGGGCAGATCTGAGTGTGCTGTGGTCAGCTATGCTGTGTGATGGGTCACCTGTCCTTCCAAGCCTTGGCCTCCTGGTCCGTGAGGTTGGGAAGGCAATGCCAGCTTTGGGTTCTGTGGGGATGCAATGGTGGCACCAGGAGTGGGCACATGGTGACCGGGGACCCAGCCCCTGCTCCCGGCTCTGGGACAGTGACTTACAAAGCACTAACCCTGTGCAGGCAGTGAGCCCAACCAGGGAGCAGATCAGGTGTCTGTCCAGCACGTGCCCCACGAGTCTGCAAGTGAGAGGTGAGCACCAGGGGTGAGGAACGGTTTAGAAGGATTTAGGATGCCCAGTGTGTCAGAAATTGGGTTACTCAATGGGGAAAATGATGTGTGCCAGCAGACTTCATCCCTGCCAGCCACAGCATATGCTGTAGCACCCCAGGGCCACTGGAGGTCAGAGAGGAGAGGCAGCGTGCAGTGCAGTGCCGCTGGAGGTCAGAGAGGAGAGGCAGCGTGCAGTGCAGTGCAGCTGGAGGTCAGAGAGGAGAGGCAGCGTGCAGGGCAGTGCCGCTGGAGGTCAGAGAGGAGAGGCAGCGTGCAGGGCAGTGCAGCTGGAGGTCAGAGAGGAGAGGCAGCGTGCAGGGCAGTGCAGCTGGAGGTCAGAGAGGAGAGGCAGCGTGCAGTGCAGTGCAGCTGGAGGTCAGAGAGGAGAGGCAGCGTGCAGGGCAGTGCAGCTGGAGGTCAGAGAGGAGAGGCAGCGTGCAGGGCAGTGCCTACTTCTAAGGAAACAGACACACACGTAGTCAGCATTCATTCATTAGACAAACAGCTGTTGAGAATCTGCCGGGCAGGCTCCTGGCTGGGATGAAGAAGCCGTGGTCTGTCTCCTCACAGTCCCGCCATTCAGCCCAGGACCTGGGGTGGCATCTGGTCTGCGAACACGGCACGCGCCCTCCCCCCGCACCACTTGCATTTTGGATCCTGAAACCTTTGCCGACTCCACATTTGGCTCAAGAATCTTCCTGGGCACATGCGCCAGGTGCCACTGACTGCTGGTGGTGCTTGAATGACATTTATTTGTCATTCCAGGCCGAATAATAATATATCATCTTTACAGTTAGAGAGAATGACAACTCCTTTTAATGGGAAAAAAGCAGTCTTTTTTTTAGTGGTTAAAAAAATGACTGTAGGTGGGAAAACATGTATCTGTATTAACAAATGTGTTGCCCAGAAATGTGAAAGGTTGTAGTTCTTCTTATAGGTTTTATCAAATTAAATTTTTTTTTTGCTTTTTTTTTCCTTTTTGCGATGGAGTTTTCTCTTGTTGCCCAGGCTGGAGTGCAGTGGTACGACCTTGGCTCACGGCAGCCTCTGCCTCCCGGGTTCAAACGATTCTCCTGCCTCAGCCTCCCAAGTAGCTGAGATTACAGGCACGCACCACCATGCCTGGCTAATTTTTGTATTTTTAGTAGAGACGGGGTTTCACCGTGTTGTCCAGGCTGGTCTTGAACTCCCACCCGCTTCGGCCTCCCAAAATGCTGGGATTGCAGGTGTGAGCCACCACGCCTGGCCTATCAAATTCATTTAAAAATCATTCACTGCCATTCTTTAAAACAACACTGGTAAAGCCAGTAATGGGGCCTGAATAACATGCGCTGTGGAGGTTTGCTCTTCTGACATCTGACGGCCGGGTGCCGTCTCCCCTTGTGTAGAACGAGCCAAGCAGGATGAGGTCTCGGCTTCCTCCTCTCTGACTCCCACGGCCCTGGGGTGCCGTGGCACTTGCTGTGGCCGGCAGGGATGTGAAGTCGCTGGCACACGAGTTTGTTCAGCCTTAGAAGCCAGTGGCACGACAGTCAAGCACTGTCCACGGATCTTCCTCAACTGGCTGTAAATATGTCGAAATACCTTAGGTTCTCCATAAAATAACTGGCATATGCCTTCCTAGCTGGGTGGGAAATGACCCCAAATGCAATCTAGGTAAAAGATTTTTGTTCGTAGATTTGTACATGATTTGCAGGGAAGCCAGGCAAATAGTAAATGCCAGCCACGTTTCGTTTCTTTGAGCAAGGAGAGAGCCGTGTTGTGATAATGGTGGGAAGTGAGCCAGCGGTTGAAATGTTAGCTTCTCCTGGCAGAGAAATAACTTGTCATTAGAACTATGTAGTCAATCATCTGAAAATGAAAAGGATGTGGGAAAAATTCATTGCGCTCACTGGGTCTACATTACAAAATGCACAGTGCTGAGTGGGGAGGTGTATAGAAATCCTGCTCTGGGGTCATTACCTGCAGGGACATACATCTTTGTGACCCCTGGGACCAGTGGACAATGAACACTTCAAACCCTGCCAAATTGGCCAGGTGCAGTGGCTCACGCCTGTGATCCTGGCACTTTGGGAAGCTGAGGTGGGAAGATGACTTGAGCCCAGGAGCTTGAGACTACCCAGGGCAACATAGTAAGACCCCATCTCTGGAAACAATAACGACAACAACAAGAAAACAAACAGCCCTGCCAAATTGTGAACAGTGCTTGAAAACAGCCTTGGTTCTTAAGATGCGTGGACAGGGCAAGTCTGCAAGGCGGAGGCGATGGGGACTGCAGAGAAACCACGGCAGCCGCGCCATGGATGGTAGGCCTCTGTACTCTCTGGTCTTCAATGCTGCTAGTCCCGAACCAGAGATTAAAATACTTTTTCTCGTGACAACCAGCACAGTGTCTTCCAGGGCATATTTTGTTCAATCCTCATCAGAGCTGAGGAGGGCCAGGCTGGGAGGGCTTACGCTGGGTTTTGCGCAGGAAGGAAAGCAGTTTCTGACTCCAAGTTTGGGCTCCCCACACTGCAGGCACAGCCCTGAGGCATTTGGGGTACCTGCTGCCCAGCGCTGGCTGAAATGCGCCGGGCCCTGTTCAACTGCAGACACAGGTCCATTAAGCAGAGCCCTTGGGAGATGGCGTTTAAGTGGATTTTGTGATTAGCTGAGATATATGAAGAAAATCCATGTTAGATCCTCTTCTTTAGAAAATCTTGCTGTTTTTAATGACTTACTATTCTTTCTTTCCTGCTTTAGTAACGAGAGTTTGTCAGACACAGTGTAATGTGTGGTGCTTTTCAGAGTCCTTCCCTGCCTCCAGTTGTTACTATGAACTATTTTTCTTTTGATTTTTTTTTTTTTGTTTTTTTGCTTTTTTAGAGACAGGATCTTGCTCTGTCACCCAGGCTGGAGTGCAGTGGTGCAATTAACTGCAGCCTCCAACTCCTGGGCTGAAGAGCTCCTCCCACCTCAGCTTCCTGAGTCGCTGGGACTGCAGGTGCACAGCAACGCACCCTGCTAATTTTTTGAGACAGAGTTTCACTCTTGTTGCCCAGGCTGGAGTGCAATAGCGTGATCTCGGCTCATCGCAACCTCTGCCTCCTGGGTTCAAGTGATTCTCCTGCCTCAGCCTTCAGAGTAGCTGAGATTACAGGCACCCACTACCACATCCGGCTAATTTTTGTATTTTTGGTAGAGACGGGGTTTCACCATGTTGACCAGGCTGGTCTCGAACTCTTGACTTCAGGTGATCCACCCGTCTTGGCCTCCCAAAGTGCTGGGATTACAGGTGTGAGCCACCATGCCTGGCCCCTGCTAATTTTTGTGTAGAGATGGAGTCTTGCTATGTTGCCCAGGCTGCCTTTAAGTGATCCTCCTGCCTTGACCTCCCAAAGTGCTGGGATCACAGGCACGAGTCACTCTACCTGGCCAACAAGTTTTCAAAAATCAGATTAGAGACAAGCAGATGGTTGCAGGTGGAGGTTGGTCAGAAGCTATCATGACAAGCTTGTCCTTACTGCTTTGTCTTTAGGAGGAGAGGAGACAAGGGTGAGTAGTCATGCTGGTTAGTGAGTCTCGCTCTGAGGTTTTGACGCCTGAGGAAGGCGTGGTAAAGACACACTGGTGTGCCAGCACATCCCAGCTTGGACATGTCACTTGATTCTCACAGCTGCGTCTTCACCTGTAGAGTGGACACAGTGCCCGACCCATGGTGAAATTATTATGCAAATGAGTGAATGCCGTGTACAAACTCCAGGAGCTTTCTTAAGCAGTTTGAGAAGAGCTGGCAGACCTGCTTAGTGTTAATTCTCTACGAGTACTGTTGGAGCACTCGCCTTCTTCCTGGTGCTCTGGGGGACCCAGGGTTGGGTGAGATGGAGCTGTGTCTTCTCGGAGCTTTCAGCCTGTGGGAGAGAGAGCAGACTGCTCTCATGTAGGTGGTGTGAAATGCTTTATGAAGGAAATATTCTTCTGCCCTCCTCTCGGCCACAATCACTGTTGGCCTGGTCCATGGCGTGGGTGGTCAAGTTATCCCTATGAGCGCCAGGCATGAAGTCGCTGGGCTGCCTGCTGCCCCAGGCTCACGGCTTGCTTTGCCCAGCCACCTGGCTTTCCGTCAGCCCTTCCAGCCCTTCCCCCTCATCTGTGCACCTGCTGACCCTGTCCTCGGAACACTTCTTACTCTGTGCCTAGCTACCCTGCTCAGCAGCTCAGCCTGAGAGCCACCCCTCAGAGGGGCTTTTCGGATCTTGCTGTCTAAATGATGGCTCCTTTGTTGAGGTGATTGCCTCATTTTATTCTTGCGTCCCATGTTGCTAATGAGAATTCTTATGTCAATCTGATTCTCATTCACAGGCATGCAGTCTATAAAACTGTTTTCCCCTCCTGGGTAGCTGACAGAATTTTCTCTTTATTCTCAGTGTCCTGCGGTGTCGCTCTGACATATCTGAGTTCCTTCTCTCTGATTTTCCCCATGTGGTTCTCTGCAGGCCCTTTCACAGCATTCTTTCATGGCTTTCCTTCGTACTGGGCAATCACAGCTACTGAATCTTCCCAGCCATGAAGGCTTTGTTCCTCTCCTTCCGGAAATGCTATAAGATGGCCATTGGCATTTGTAAGTTTTTCCTTCAACTCTCAACTTCATAACTTCAAAACAAACAAACGACACCTGCATTTCTTACTAGTACTGCCCTGTGAACGATGCTTCCTCCTCACCCCTGGCTTCACGAGGCCTCTTCGTCCTTGGCCACTGGGGACTCGCCTTTCTGCGGAGTGGCTGCCACACATCTCTGCTCGGCTCTTTCCGCTGCAGTGTGCTGTTGTTCACGGACTGGCCTCTCCCATGTTATGAGGACCTCAGTTCACCGATTGCACAGTCAACCTCCACCTTTCTGTCTCCTCTGTTCTTTCTTCTGCACGATGCTGGTGCCCCTGAAACCTCTGGGGATTCTTAATGCTGAGTTTATCTTGTTAGTGGATATTTCTTGCTAAACTGTCAACACTTCTCTTTTCTTCTTACAAGCTAGGAAAGCAAACTTGAGAACTACTTGGAGCCTCAGGGCAGCGTGTGAGTGTCCACCGTGGGGCAGCCCAGGGGCAGCCCACAGGCTTTTCAGCAGGTGGCCCTGGGGGACTGGGGCTGGGGCACGGGGGTGATGTGGGGATGTGCCAGCTGCCGTCGCTGTGCTTTTCTCTTTGTTACTTGGATTTAAATGGAATGTCCCCTCCGTGAGGCCAGATAATCGGCTTTGGGGATTTTATGGAGGGATCTGTAATCTCAGCTGAGCCTCTCTCCAAGACAAGGTGCAAATGGAGAGTTACAGAGAAGCAAAGTTTATGTGAACGCTGGCACGATTGTGCAGAGAGGGAAGGTGAACTTGTAGCGTGTCAGTGCACACACATGCACACCCATGCACACCCATGCACATGCACACACACATGCACACCTACGCTCACACACATGCACACACACACACACATGCACCCACACACACACCTATGCACATGCACACACACACGCACACAGATGCACACACGCAGAGTGCACACACACGCACACACAGATGCACACACGCACACGTGTACACACACACATGCACACACGCGCACACACTCCCTCTCTGCAGCCATTCAGAGGAGGGATAGTGCAACAGGTAAGAAATGCGGCCTCATAAAAATGACTACAGAGCCGAATCCCAGCCAGCAGATCAGAGTGGTCCTGTTGAGAGAATCCAGAAGAGCCTCCCGGAGAACCAGGTGAGAAGGCAGACCCTGGACGGAGCCGGCTGACCAGGCAGGCTGGGCAGAGGGCACAGAGTAGGGGATGACCGGGATCCAAGGTAGAGACTACACTGAGGAGGGGCTCAAGTACTGGGCGTCATTGATCGCTAAATCCAGAGACATAATGGAATTCCATGTGTTTCAGGACAGTGGTTTTGGTGTGGATTAGAGTGCGGGGAGCAGACTGGAGCGGAGGGGTTGGTGCCCACAGGCCTTGCTGAGGCCCCGGCCTCACTGCGCACATCTCTGAACTGTGCCTTGTAGGGTGTCTCCACCCGTGATTCACCCTCTGTCTCCCGCACCTGCTGAGCCCCGGAAGCGGGTGGAGGTGCCCACCTGGTCACAGGCAGCCCCCACGGTGGAGGCCCTGGCTGAGCAGGAGCCTGTGCCTGGGGGACTCACGCTGACGGGGCCAGGGGGCGCTGACATAGTGCCCGAGGTCATCCTTCCCCGAGTACCAAGCAGACGAAGCGCCGGGAGAGGTCGGGGTCCCGCTTCCCGTGGGGGGCACCTGGAGACGCTGCTGCCCTTCTCATTGGTGTTAGGGTGGGGGAGAGCTGGCATTTAGATGGGGCGCTGTGTGCCCAGGGACAGACTGGGAGCCCACCAAGACGGGGAACTGGCGAGAGAAACACGCCCTTTCTAAGGGAGAAGGTAGGGCAGGGAGAGAAATAGGCCTAAAAACAGAATCAGGGGCACCCAGCGTAGGGGCTGGGCTGCGGGCAGCGGGGGAGGGCGTGGGGAGAAGGGGCCTGGGCGCCTGCAGGGACCCAGGGAGAGCCATTCTAACTGTTCTTCCTCCACACATCACTCTGGGACGCTGTGCTGGCCAGACAAGCTGCTAAATGGATGTGACTTCTTCCACAGGGGATGCGGGAGAGAAGGGAGACAAAGGCGCCCCAGGACGGCCTGGAAGAGTCGGCCCCACGGGAGAAAAAGGTACCTGCAGCCCTGGGCCGGCCCTCAGAGCTCTGAGGATGGAGGCACCACTTCTGCTAGAGCCGGGTGGGGAGGTGGGGGTGGTGGTTCCAGAGAGGACAGGCCCTGCCTTCTTGGTCCCAGGGAGGCAGACGGCACGGGGATTGGCTTGGGAGCAAGGAGGGGAGAATGCTCCTTCAGCAGTGCTCCGTGTGCTGACCTGTGCAGCCCAGGAGAGAAAGTGTGTCCTGGAACGCAGCAGAGGCTCCTGGCCTCTCTAAGCCTCACCTGTGAGATGGGAATAACAGCTTCCAGATCATCTGTGAGCGCTAAGTGGATCAGTGTCATTATGAAGACACTGTGTGGCAGGGTACACAGATAGGACCCTCATCACTGTGCATCTGTCTCCTCCTAAAGTCGGATGATCTGCCTGCCTTGTGGGACTGTGCCGAGGCTCATGAGAGCCAGATCATACACATAAAGGAAATGTATCATGTGTAAAGTAGCTGCACAGTACATGGCAGGGGTTAAACACATGGTGGCTATTATCTTTATATACTCCTTGTTAGTACTTTAAATTTTTTAAAATGTTTTTTCTTTTTCTTTTCTTTTTGTTTTTTTTTGAGACAGAGTCTTGCTCTGTCACCTAGGCTGGAGTGCAGTGGCACAGTCTTGGCTCACTGTAACCTCCACCTCCCAGGTTCAAGCCTTTCTCCTGCCTCAACCTGTTGAGTAGCTGGCATGTCCTATCATGCCCAGCTAATTTTTTTTTTTTTCTTTTTTGGTATTTTTGGTAGAGACTGGTCTTCACCTTGTTGGCCAGGTTGGTCTCAAACTCCTGGCCTAAAGCAATACATTTTTTTCCAAGTCATTAAAAATTGTCTCTAGAAATGCTTTCTCAATATGTATACATCATTCTGTGAGAACATATACTACAGTTAGCCAACCCCCCAACCAATCTTTTAACATTGGAGAGTTAAGTTGTTGCCAATTAAAAAAAATTATTATAACAACACAAAGATGATTAAATATATATTTAAGCCCATACACTGTTTTTGAAATGTTTTTGAGGTGTAATTTTGGACATTCCCATTTTGAGATTACAGTGCAATCAGTTTTGACCATTGCACCCACCTGTACCCTCGTCCTGAGCAAGAGCTGGAACATTCTTGTTTCATTTAGCGTAATGCTCTCTAGGTTCCTCCAGGTCACAAATGGTAGGATTTTCTTATATTTCAAGACTGAATAATATTCTGTTATATATATGCCATGTTTTCTTTATCCACTGATTGGTCAACGGATGCTTAGGTTGTTTTCATACAACGGCCGTTGTGAATAATGCTGCAGTCAGCATGAAACTGTAGGGATCTCTTTGAGATCCGATTTCATTCCTCTGGCTGTGAACCCAGTAGTGACATGGCCGGGCCATGTGGTAGTTCTGCTTTTGATGTTTTCAAGGAGCCTCTGTACTGTTTTCCATTCCCAGCAGCGATGTCTAAGGGCTCCCCTTTCTCCACATCTTCTCCAATGCTTACTCTCTTTTGACTTTTTGATACCAGCCATCCTCACAGGCGTGAGGTAATGTCTCATTGTGGCTTCAGTTTCTATTTTCCTAATAATTGATGATGTTGAGGACCTTTCCGTATACCTGTTGGACATCTGTATGTCTTCTTTAGAAAAATGTCCGCCTGTAATCCCAGCACTCTGGGAGGCTGAGGCGGGCAGATCACGAGTTCAGGAGATCCAGACCATCCTGGCTAACACGGTGAAACCCTGTCTCTACTAAAAATACGAAAAATTAGCCGGGCATGGTGGTCGGCGCCTGTAGTCCCAGCTACTCAGGAGGCTGAGGCAGGAGAATGGCGTAAACCCGGGAGGCGGAGCTTGCAGTGAGCCAAGATCACGCCACTGCACTCCAGCCTAGGCGACAGAGCGAGACTCCTTCTCAAAAAAAAAAAAAAAAAAAAAGTGTATTCAGATTCTTTGCCCATTTTTAAATTGGGTCATTTGTTTTTTGGCTATTGAGTTGTATGAATTCCTCATATATTTTAGATATTAACCTCTTATCAGATACATGGTTTGCAAATACTATCTCCCGTTCCATCGGCACCTTTCTGTTTTGTTGGTTGCTTTCTTTGCTGTGCAGAAACTTTTGGATAGGTTAGTCCCACTTATTTATTTTTGCTTTTGTTGCCTGTGCTTTTGGGGTCATATAAAAAAAAAATCACTGCCAAGACCAATGTCAAGGAACTTTTCCCTTATATTTTCTTTTAGGAGTTCTGTGATTTCAGGTATTACATTTAAGTCTCCTATTTCGAGCTGATTTTTATGTATGGTATAAGACAAAGATTCAGTTTTGGTTTTTTTTGCATGTGAATTTTCAGTTTTCCCAATAGCATTGTGTATTCTTTGTGCCTTTGTTGAAGGTTAGTTGACTGTATATGCACGCACGGGCTTATTTGTGTGCTATCTATTCTGCTCCATGGTCTGTGTGTCTGTTTTTATGCCAGTGCTCGTTTGAGCAAGTATACTGCTTTGATTACCATCTATCCGTAATATAATTTAAAATCAGGAAGTGTGATGCCTTCAGCTTTGTTTTTCTTGCTGAAGACGGCTTTGGCGATACATGACCTTTTATGGATTCACATGAATTTTAGGATTTTTTTTCCATTTCTGTGAAAAGTGCCTTTGGAATTTTGATAGGGATTGCACTGAATCTGTAGATTGCTTTGGGTAGTGTGGACATTTTGAAATATTAATTCTTTTGATCCATGAACATGAGATATTTTTTCCATTTATTTGTGTCTTCAATGTTTCATAGTTCTCAGTGTACAGGTACACAACTCTTCCTTGGTTAAATTTATTCCTAAATATGTCATTCTGTTTGGTGCTACAGTCAGGGAGACTGTTTCCTTACATTTCTTCAGGTAGCTTGTTGTTAGTGTATAGAAATGCTGCTGATGTTCGCGTGTTGATTTTGTATCCTGCAACTTTACTGAATTTGTTTGTTAGTGCTAACCAGTTTGTAGTGGAGTCTTTAGGGTTTTATTTATATAAGATTATGCCATCTGCAAACAGAGCCAGCTTTCTCTCTCCCTTTCCAATTTGGATCCCTCCCTCCCTCCCTCCCTCCCTCTCTCTCCCTTTCTCTTCCTTTCTTTCTCTCTCTTTCTCCCTTTCCTTTTCTTTCCTTCCCCTTTCCTTTTCTCTTTCTTGCTTAATTGTTCTGGCTAGGACTTCCAGCCCTATATTGAATACAAGAGGTGAGAATTGGCATCCTTGTCTTGTTTCTGATTTTAGAGTAAAGCTTTCGGCTTTTCAACAGTGAGTATGATGTTAGCTGTGGACTTCTCATATATGGCCTTTATTGTGTTGAGATGGATTCTTTGTATATGTGCTTTCTTGAGTGCTTTTATCATGAAACAACATTGAGTTTTGTCAAATGTTCTTTCTGCATCTACTGATGATAATACGATTTTATTCTCTATTCTGTTGATGGGGTATATCACATTTATTGATTTCTGTATGTTGAACGATCAGCATAAATTTTGCTTGATCATGGTGTATAATCCCCCTCCTTTTTTTTTTTTTTTTTTCTGAGATGGAGTCTTGCTGTGTTGCCCAGGCTGGAGTGCAATGGCACGATCTTGGTTCACTGCAACTTCTGCCTCCTGAGTTCAAACGATTCTCCTGCCTCAGCCTCCCGAGTAGCTGGGATTACAGGCATGCACCACCATGCCCAGCTAATTTTTGTATTTTTAGTAGAAATGAGGTTTCACCATGTTGGCCAGGCTGGTCTTGAACTCCTGACCTTAGGTGATCCACCTGCCTTGACCTCCCAAAGTGCTGGGATTACAGGCATGAGCCACTGTGCCTGGCCATGTATAATCCTTTTAATGTGCTGTTAAATTTAGTTTGCTAGTATTGTGTTGAGGATTTTTGCATCTATGTTCATCAGGGATATTGGCCTGTAATTTTTTTTTCTTCTACTGTCCTCTTCTGGCTTTGGTATGAGGGTAATGCTAGCTTTGTAAAGCTAGTTCAGAAGTGGTCTCTCCTCTTCAGTTTTTTGTAAGATTTTAGAAGGATTGGTATTAATTCTTATTTAAATTTTTGGTAAAGTTTGGCATGAGGATACCAGGTCCTGGACTTTTCTTCGATTGGAGATTTTTGAGTACAGAATCAGTCTCGTTACTAATCTGTTCAAATTTATTATTTTTTCATTATTCAGTCTTGGTGGGTTGTATGTTTCTAGGAATTTGTCCATTTCTTGTAGGTTATTCAAACTTTTGATGTATAATTATTCATATTAGTCTGTTATGACCCTTCATATTTCTGTGGTATCAGTTGTCATTTCTCCATTGCATTTCCGATTTTATTTGAGTTATTTCTTTTTTCTTAGTCTAGCTAAGGTTTTGTCATTTTTTTTTTTTTTTTTTTTTTTGCTTTTTCAAAAAGCAACTCAGTTTTGTCGCTTTGCTATCGCTCTTCTAGTCTCTATTTGATTATTTCTCCTCGGATCTTTGTTATTTCCTTACTTCTAACTTTGGGCTTCGTTTGTTTGTCTTTTTCTAGTCCGTTATGGTGTAAAGTTAGATTGTTTATTTGTGATCTTTCTTTTCCTTTCATGTAGGTATTGTTATAAACTTTCCTCTTAGAATATCTTTTTGCTGTATCCCATAAGTTTTTGTATGTTGTGTTTTCATTTTCATTTGTTTCAAGATATTTTTTGATTTCTTTTTTGACTCGTTGATTGTTCAGGAATGTCTTGTTTAATTTTCTCGTATTTGTGAATTTTCCAGTTTTCCTTCTCTTGCTGATTCCTAGTTTTATACTGTTGTGGTTAGAAGAGATGCTTGATATGATGTCAGTCTCCTTGAATTTGTTAAGACTTGTTTTGTGGCCTAATGTATGATGTATCTCGAAGAATGTTCCGTGTGCACTGGAGAGGAACGTGTTTTCTGCAGCTGTTGGATGGAGTGTTCTCTGAATGTCTGTTAGCTCCATTCGGTCTAAAGTGTAGTTTATATACAGTGTTTTCTTATTGATTTTCTGTCTGGGTGATCTTTCCATTGTTGAAAGTGAGGTATTAGCCGGGCGCGGTGGCTCAAGCCTGTAATCCCAGCACTTTGGGAGGCCGAGGCGGGTGGATCACGAGGTCAGGAGATCAAGACCATCCTGGCTAACATGGTGAAACCCCGTCTCTACTAAAAATACAAAAAACTAGCCAGGCGTGGCGGCGGGCGCCTGTAGTCCCAGCTACTTGGAGGCTGAGGCAGGAGAATGGCGTGAACCTGGGAGGCAGAGATTGCAGTGAGCCGAGATCGCGCCACTGCACTCCAGCCTGGGTGACACAGCGAGACTCCGTCTCAAAAAAAAAAAAAGGGAGGTATTGATGTCCCCTACTATTAGTGTTTGCTATCTATTTTCCCTTCAGATCTGTTAATATTTGCTTTACATATTTAGGTGCTCCAGTGTTGAATGTGTATATATTTGTAATGATTATGTTTTCTTGATGAATTCACTCTTTATCATTATATAAAAGCCTTTTTTTTACTCTTGGCTACAGTTTTTGACATAGTCTATTTTGTCTGATATAAAATAAATACAGCTACTCCTATTCTGTTTTGGTTTCAATTTGTGTGGAATATCTTTTTCCATCCCTTCATTTTTAGTCTATGTGTGACCTTAAAGCTGAAGTGTGTCTTTTGTAGGCAGTGTATATAGTTGGGTCTTCTTTTCATTTTTATTTTTTATTAAGCTGCTCTATGTCTTTTGATTGGATAATTTAATCTATTTACATTTAAAGTAATTATTGATAGCTAAGGATTTGCCATTGCCATTTTGTTAATTGTTTTCTGGTCACTTGGTAGATCCTTTGTTCCTTTCTTCCTGTCTTGCTGTTTTCCTTTGTTGTTTGATACTTTTCTTTAGTAGTGTGTGTGCTTTGATTCCTTTTTCTTTCTTTTGTGTGTGTACTAGATTTTTTATGTATGGTTACCACAAGGCTTATATAAAACATTTTATAGTTATAACAGTCTATGCTAAACTGATAACTTTGATCACACACAAAACTCTACACTTTTACACCCATCCCCCATTTTATGTTTTTGATATCACAATTTACATCTTTTTTATTGTACATCTATTAACAAATTATTGGACCAGGTACAGTGGCTCATACCTGTAATCCTGGCACTTTGGGAGGCCAAGGCGGGTGGATCATGAGGTCAGGAGTTCAAGACCACCCTGGCCAGCATGGTGAAACCTCATCTTTACTAAAAATACAAAAATTAGCCAGGTGTGGTGATGTGCACCTGTAGTCCCAGCTACTCAGAAGGCTGAGGCAGGAGAATCACTTGAACCCGGAAGGTGGGGCTTACAGTGAACTGAGATGGCACCACTGTACTCCAACCTGGGCGACAGAGTGAGACTCCATCTCAAAAAAAGATAAATAAATAAAATATATTAGCTGGGTGTGGTGGCACGTGCCTGTAGTCACGGCTGAGGCAGGAGGATTGTTTGAGCCCAGGATCTGGGGGCTGCAGTGAGAGAGTGAAACCCTGTCTCTAAAAACAAACAACAACACAACAAATTCTTGTGGCTATGGTTATTTTTAATATCTTTGTCTTTTAACCCTTATACGAGAGTTATATATGATTTACACATAACCATTACACCATCAGAGTATTCTGAATTTGACTATTGTTATCATTTGGATGTTTGCCCCCTCTAAAACTCACACTGAAACTTAACTTTAATATAGTATTGAGAGATCGGACCTTTAGGAGGTGATTGGATCATGAGTTCTCTGACGTTATGAATGACTGCTCCATTTATGAGTTAATAGATGAATGGGTCATTACAGGAGTGGGTTAGTTATCATGAGAGTGGGACTATTGTAAAAGCCAGGTGGCCTCTCTCATGACCCCCCTTACTGTATGATGCCCTGTGCTACCTCAAGACTCTGCGGAGAGTCCTCATCAGATGTGGCCTCTTGACCTTGGATTTCCCAGCCTCTGGAACCGTAAAAATAATTTCTTTTCTTTGTAAATTACCCAGTCACAGATATTCAGTAATGGCAACAGAAAACAGACTAAGACAAGTATATAGTTTTGTCAGTTATCTCTACACTTTTAAATGTTTTCATGTTACTAATGAGCATCGTTTTGTTTCAGCTTGAAGAATTTTCCTTTACCTTTCTGGTAAGGGAAGTCTAGTGGTGGGGAACTTCTTTAGCTTTTGTGTATCTGGGAGACTCTTTATGTTTCCTTTATTTCTGAAGGATGGCTTTGCATAATCTCATTGCCAGTTTTTTTCTTTCAGTACTTTGAATATATGATCCCACTTTCTCCTGGTCTGCAAGTTTTCTGCTTAGAAGTCTGCTGATAGCCTTATAAGGGTTCTCTTGGATGTGATGAGTTTCTTTTCTCTTTCTGCTTTCAAAATTCTCTTCTTGTCTTTGATTTATGGTAGTTTGATTATAATGTATCTTGGTGAAGTTTTCTGAGGGTTGAACCTATTTGGAGACTTTAAATTTCATGTACCTTGATGTCCACATCACTCCCAAGTTTGGAAAGTTTTTTAGGCATTAATTCTTTAAATAAGCTTTCTATTACCTTCTCTCTATATTCTTCTAATGCAACTTCCATAATGTGAATGTTAGCTTTCTTGATGGTATCCTTTAGATCTCATAGGCTTTCTTAATTTCTTTTAATGCCTTTTTTCTTTTTTCCTCTCTGATTGGATATTTTTAAATGACCTATCATCAAGCTCACATGTTCTTTCTTTTCTTTTGTTTGATCTGTTCTGCTGTTGATGCTCTCTACTGCGTTTTAAATTTTATTCATTCTGTTCTTCAGCTTTAGAGTTTCGTTTGGTTCTTTCTTAAAAAAATAATCTCTGTCTCTTCACTGAATTCCTCATTTTTAATGTATTGTTTTTCTAATTTTGTTGAGTTGTGTGTCTATGTTCTCTTGTATCTCACGGAGCTTCCTTAAAGTGATTCTTTTTAGTTCTTTGTTAGGCAGTTTGTAGATCTCCATTTCTTTGGGATTGGTTTACTAGAGTATTACTGTGTTCCTTTGGCAGTGTCATGTTTCCTTGATATTTTATATTCCTTGACGTCTTGCATTACTGTTTTTTCATTTGAAAAAGCAGTCACCTCCTCTAGTTTTTATGACTTTTCCTGGGAGAGAAATTTCTTTACTAAACAGCCTGGCTAGGGATTCTGAGGCTCTCTCAGTCCATTTCTATGGAGGCACCTGCTCCACACCTTTTGCTTCTCTTGGAGAGGGGTGAACTTTTTAAGAGTATATGCCTTTTATTGATCCCACAAAGCCAGTCTAGGTGCTGTGAGCCTCTCATTAGTTTCCCCTAGGGCAGTGCTCTGAAATGCTCGAGTTCTTGTGCCTTCTCCCCATCCCACACAGTCAAGCGATCTGTCTGTGTGAGATGCTTGCACTTGCCATCTGTGGGGGTGCCTTTGGGGAGCTGGCGGAGGGATGGGTGAAGCATGTGAGCATTTGGGTGCCTGTGGACGAGCTGGGATGTTCACAGGAAAGGTGTCTCAATTGGCTTGTTGGGGGGCTTCCTAATAAAATCTGCAGAGCAATTATTGAGGTCCATAGCCTTTCTTCCCAGCTCCCAGTCTCTCCCAACTTCTCCTCCATGTCAGTCACCTCGGTATTGTAGGTGAGACAAGAAAGAAGCAGACCTTTCTGGGCAGCATCCTGCATGTCTGGGGAAGCTGGAAGCTCACTGACTACCCTTTCACTTACTCCAGTGGGAGAAATCATGGGCCAAGGGGGTCTCCCTGGGCGCTGAGCTATGTTTCCTGGGGAAAGGGTCACATGGGTAAAATGAAACTGTTCTTACCCTCATCAGTGCATCTGTTGGAGTTTTTTCTCTAACAGTGTGCTGGAACTTCTCCACTGGACTTCCAGACTCCTACAAAGACACTCGTGTTCATGGGGACTTGTCAAAATGGCAGCTTCTTTGGGGGGACTATGGTAGAAAGCCATCCTCCTAAGGTCACCCACGCGTGCGTGTCTTGTCTTCCTTATTAGAGTATACATTTCTCAAGGGTAGGGATTTGTGGATCACACTGCCAGCTGGCGAGTAAGTGGTTCAAAGTCCCCAACATAGTAGTTATTCCTAAGTATTAGATTGATAGACTTACAGAGGGTCTTGAAACGTACATAGACTACCCCAGAGATATGGGGTTAAAGTCTGATAGACTCTTTTCATTTCTACCTTTCAAAGAATCGTAATAAAAGATCCACAAACACAATGACTTGCTGATCCAAGGCTGCAAGGATTCTCTATTAAAACCTCTGAGGGGCCGGGCGCGGTGGCTCAAGCCTGTAATCCCAGCACTTTGGGAGGCCGAGACGGGCGGATCACGAGGTCAGGAGATCGAGACCATCCTGGCTAACACGGTGAAACCCCGTCTCTACTAAAAAATATAAAAAACTAGCCAGGCGAGGTGGCGGGCGCCTGTAGTCCCAGCTACTCGGGAGGCTGAGGCAGGAGAATGGCGTGAACCTGGGAGGCGGAGCTTGCAGTGAGCTGAGATCCGGCCACTGCACTCCAGCCCGGGCGACAGAGCGAGACTCCGTCTCAAAAAAAATAAAAAATAAATAAATAAATAAATAAATAAAACCTCTGAGGAATTCCCTTCTCCCTCCCTCTTTTCTTCCTTCCTTCTCCCACTTAGAAGTGGCAGCAGGCTTTTTCAGGCTCCGAGGCATGTCCCCACTGATGTTCAGGTGTGAGCCAGGCTTCCATGCTCAAGCAGGCCTCAGGTCCCTGCTGAGGGGTGGGCACAGATGGAGGGTGAGCCTGAGGCAGGATGTGCAGGAGAGCAACTGCTGAGACAGCGTTCTTGGCTGCCTTGTGGTGGGTGTGGGGCCATGGACCCAGCCCAGGGTGGGGGTTGGGGAAGGCACTCGGGAGGCTACTGGTAATTCAAGGTTTCTGAAATCTGGAGACGGGGAGGGCTAGGAGTCCATAAATGGATGTGGTGTTTGGCATCCCAGGGAGTCAGCTTAGGGCAGTGGCATTTAGCACTCAAGGGTCTACGCTATGCCTCAGCTTGGACCCATGACTTTGCAAAGTTTTTTTTTTTTTTTTTTTGAGACAGAGTCTCGCTCTCGCTCTGTTGCCCAGGCTGGAGTACAGTGGCATAATCTTGGCTCACTACAACCTCCTCTGCCTTCCGGGTTCAAGTGATTCTCCTGCCTCAGCCTCCTGAATAGCTGGGATTACAGGGGCCCACCACCACGCCTGGCTAATTTTTGTATTTTTAGTGGAGATGGGGTTTTACCACATTGGTCAGGCTGGTCTTGAACTTCTGACCTCAAGAAATCCACCCCCCTTGGCCTCCCAAAGTGCTGGGATTACAGGCATGAGCTGCCACACCTGGCAGACTTTGCAAAGTTATTTAACATCTCGATTATCTGAGTTGTCAAGCAGGGATAGTCATAACATTGTATTTACTTTTTCCAACGGTCACAGCCAGCATGGCAGCTTCTGACATCTCCAAAAGGAAGCACACCTCATCCTTTGTAGAGATGGGATCACAGGGTAATGGATCCAGAAATCTCACCTTCACACTTATGTTGGACCCTGAGATGCAGAGAATAGGCAACCACCCTGCCCATGGCCACATGGCTTGGACAGAACTGGAGCAGAAGCCCCATCTCTAGATGGACGTGGTTTGCTGGGAGGGAGGAATATTGTTAGGCACAATGTGGTCCCAGCTTCGGCTGAGCAGGGCAGAGACCACAGACGTGGAGCCAGACAGTTCTGGGCACACTGGGCCTGTCTGTATCGTGGCTCCACCACCTGTCAGTCATGTCAGCTTCTGGAATCAGCTTTGTCTTTCCAAGTCCCCTTTTTTCTGTACCTGTAAAATGGGGGTCGGGGGGTCGGAGGGGGGGGGGCGGGGATCTACCTCCCAGGACTCCCAGAAGGGTTAAAAGGAAGTATAGATGCACAGTGTCTTGGATGCAGCAGTTGCCTGGTGCCTAGTGGCCTGGTGACTGCTGTTACTATTTTCCGTTTGCACAAAAGAATGTCTGGGCCCCGGTGCTTTTATTCATGGGAACTCACTAGGGAATAGTGAGTTCTGCAATAACCAACTGACATTCTTTCTGATAATCGTGGCTGTTTCTGTCAGTTGTGAGTGCTCTGTTCTGGATAATGTTTATTCTCAAGGACATTAGGTCAGAGAGAGAATGGAATATGTTTACATATGATGTGGTATTTATGGGAATAAACTTAGGACTTTTTATATGCAACCTGGAACGAGTCTCCTCCCAGAGACCTAGGACACCCTGGGTACTCTGCCTGTGTGGTAAGCAGTGCTCGGGCCCCAGGGGGCTCAGATGTGCTGGGAACCAGGACCTCAGCCACCACCACCCTCCACACACTCTCCCTGGAGTCTCACTCTCCAGTGGGACACAGCCTTGCCAGCTCCCCTGGCCCACTGGCTTTTCTGCCCGTGGACTTGCTAGCTGGGTGCTAGTGGATAACTTTCTAGCTCATTGCAGCGGGGGCACAGGTGGCAGTTCCCTGATATCCAGTCACTGACATCTGTGGCTTCCATGGCATTATGCTGCAAGGACTGACCTGGAGAAAAACAGTGACCTCTGCGGGAACTTGGGGACCAAGACTTCCTGGTTTCTAGCATCCTGGGAACCACTGCAGTCCTGGGCAAACTGGGGGCTGCAACTCAACTTCCCCTGGGCATGATGACGCTGGGCACAATGATGCTGTGCACGACGACACTGGGCACGATGATGGGGGGCATGACGATGGGGTGAATCTGGGCATGATGACGCTGGGCTCAGTGATGGGGGCATGATGCTGGGCACGGCAACGCTGGACCTGATGACGGGGGGCATGATGAGCACGATGATGGGGTGGATCTGGGCACAACGACACTGGGCATGACGACGGAGGGCATGATGATGGGCATGACGATGGGGTGGATCTGGGCACGACACTGGGCATGACGATGGAGGGCACGGTGATGAGCGCGACAATGGGGTGGATCTGGGCACAACACTGGGCATGACGACGGAGGGCACGATGATGGGCACGATGATGGGCATGGCAATGGGGTGGATCTGGGCACGACACTGGGCTTGACGGAGGGCACGATGATGGGCACGACGATGGGATGGATTTGGGCATGACGGTAGATCTGGGCACGATGACGACGCTGGGCATGATGGCACTGGGCACGATGACAGGCTGCATCTGGGCATGATGGCTCTGGGCACAATGATGTTGGGCATGAAGATGGGACACGATGATGGGGTGGATCTGGGCACAATGACTCTGGACACGATGATGCTGAGCACAGTGATGCTGGGCACAATGGCAGGGTGGATCTAGGTATGACGCCACGGGGCATGACGGTGCTGGGCATGACAACAGTGTAGATCTGGGCACGACGGTGCTGGGCACAACGCTGCACATGATGACGCTGGGCATAACGCTGGGCATGATGACAAGGTGGGTCTCAGCACCTGTTCCAGTGCTTCGCGAAGGGACTTCTGAAGGGGAGGAGCATGCCTGGGAAGAGTGGGGCCTGGGTGTGATAGCCCTGCTCCCATGCCAGCCCTGCTGTTGCCCAGCCCGTGACCACTCCAAACCATTGTTTTCAACTTCTGATATCAAAATCATGGCCTTCATAGGGCATTGCTGCCATCACTGGCCCCGGGTCTGCAGATCCGCTCTCATCCTTGCGTCTTCAGGTCCTAGCATGAGACCTGACGTTCGGAAGGCCCTCCGTCCACTCTTGGAAAAATATCCTGAGGTTTCATATCTTCGAATACCTCTGCAACCTGTGGGTGATCCCTGTCTATGGCCAAGGGCCCCCCATCTGTATCGTCCTCCCTTCCCAGGTGAAGGAGCTGCCCCGCCGGGTTCTAGAGAGCTGGTCTGTGGGACGAGGCTTCCGGCCATGCTGGGTAGATGCTGTGTTCTCTGCTTGTCTCTGGAGTCAGGGCTCTGCTTCAGGTTTCCCCAGGGGCTCTTGTTTAAATGCAGCTCCTGGCCCAGGAGGGCGGCCTGAGACCCTGCACTGGTCTTAGCAACACCCAGGTGCTGCTGCAGGCCCGGGCTGTCCCCACTGGTGGGGGTCCAGACACCTCTGCTTCCACAAAGTGCATGCTCTGCTCACATGGGGGCCTGGCTGCAGCGGGGGCTGCCCTGAACAGGCCGACTGGGTGTGCGCTGGGGGCGTTGAGGGGGTGTCCTGTCAGGAAAGTGAGACCCCCCGCCCCCCGCTCGGGGTGGTGGTGCGGCTGGATGGCCTGTTCTGAGATAGCAAAACCAGGCCATGGCCCAGAGAAAGTCCGGCTATTTAAAATCGCTAAGGAAGCTGAATTCCAAATGCTCTTTTTGCCCCTTCTCCACTTCAGAGGACTGTGTGAAGTGTTCATTAAAATTAATAAGAGCTCCGCACCTGCTTTGAGCTGCTCTCAATCCTCACGCGTGTCCAGAGGACAGATGGGAGGCACAGCACTGCTCACAATGGTGATGAGATGTGGGATGGGCCGCGGCGTTCGTGCCCAGCGCGCCGGGTGCCGCAGCCAGAAGCTCCTACGGCAGAGAGGGAAGGGATCCAGGGGCATCAGGCGCATTCCTGTTGTCGCACGCAGCCAGCGGGAGGGGGCGTTGCTTGCCTCTTGCAAAAAGCTTTCTGTGACTCGGAGGTGCACGAGGCCTTGGGAGAGGGAAAAAGGCGTTGGGGCTCTTTTTCTACTCCGCTCTCCTCAGAAAACCTCTGGGTCTGGAACCACACCACTGTGCTGCCCAAGGGTTCGCTTCCAAGAAATGTCTTCAAGTTGAAACAAGTCAGCTACAAAAGAGGCTGTGGTGTGAAGCAGAGAATGTGTTGACCATCTCAGTGGATTTTAACGGTTCTCACCTTTTCTTCTTCCTCCGAACACCCCAAAATAGAATCTTTCTGTCAGAAACAACAGCTCACACCAATAGGTCCCAGTGTGCCTGGCTGATATGTGGAGGTTGGGGTGTAGTGGGGGTCTCCTGGGCGCTTCTGGGGTTCTCAGTTTAAGCCTAGGTGCTGAGCAGCTGTACAAGCTTGAGTTGTGTGAGGATAAAAGTATGCGTATGTACATGCACTCATGCACACATGTAGAGTGTGTGCATGCAGACGTGCACATAGCATGTATGTGCATGTATAGCGGTATGTATGGATACATATGTGCATGCATGTGTGCATATGTATACGTACCTGTATGTGCATATGTGCATTTGTGTGTATGTGCATATAGCATGTGTGTGAATAGTATGTATGTGTGTGTTCCTATAGTATGCGTGGGTGTGTCATGTGAGTATGTCTTTGTGTATGTGCTGCTGGACGCCCTCTTTTGAGATAAAGCCAGGCCACGGGTCCAGAGAAAGCCCAGCTGTTAAAAATCGCTGAGGAAGCTGAATTCCAAGTGCTCTTACATATGTATGTATATGTGTATGTATTCACATATGTATCTTGTGTGTACACATGTATCCATATATGTAGGTTTGTAAGTTTTATGTATGTGTATACAGGCATGTTTATATGTACATATATGTGATGTTCTGATACATGCTATGTGTGGTTGTATTTATACATGCATGTTTGCATGAATGTGCATGCATTATGTATATGTGTATGCATGTATGTGTGCATATATGTTGTGTTTGCATATTGCATATCTGTTAATATGTATGTTTGTATGCATGTGTGTATGTGGAGGTGAATATGCACATCTCTATGTGCATATGCATGTGCATGTGTGTATAGTATGCATGCACATATATGTATGCATGTAGATGTCTGCATGCATATGTGTATAGTAGATATGTGTGCATATGTATGTGTATGCATGTGTACATGAATGTATGTGTATAGTATATGTGCATGTGTCTGTGTATAATGTGTGAGGGGACTTCAAAAAGTTTGTGGAAAAATGGAATTAAAAAATAAAAATAAATAGAAAAACTTTATTTCTCAATATAAGCACCATCAAGTTCAAGACATTTTTGTAAGTAATTATACCAGCCATTTAGTCCATCCCTAAAGAACTGAGGGTCCTGGGAATTTCACCATGTCAATGTAGTCTTTTTTACATTGTTTACTGAAGAAAAGTGAGTGCCCTTTACAAATATTTTAAGATAAGGAAACAAAAAGAAGTCAGAAAGAGCCAAATTGGGAAAGTTGGATGCTGAATGATTTCCACTAGAAACTTGCAAAGTTGTCCTTGTTTTATATGGAGACTGAGCAGGAGCACTGTTGTGGTGGAGAAGGGCTCTGGTGAAGCTTTCCTGGGCATTTTTCTGCTAAGGCTTTGGCCAACTTTCTCAAAACCCTCTGAGAGTAGGCACGTGTTATTGTTCTTTGGCCGTCCACAAAGAGAACAAGCAAGATGCCTTGAGCATCCGAAAAGCCTGTTGCCGTGTCCTTTGCTCTCGGTCAATCTGCTTTGCTTTCCTGGCCCACTTCCACCTCTTGGTAGCCACTGCTTTGATTGTTTCGTCATTAGGATTGTATTGGTAAAGCCACGTTTCATCTTCTTTTACAATTTTGAAGAAATGCAATACAATACACGCCAGTAATCTCAGCACTTTGGGAGGCCGAGGTGGGTGGATCACCTGAGGTCAGGAGTTCGAGACCAGCCTGGCCAAAATGGTGAAACCCCATCGCTACTAAAAATACAAAAATTAGCCAGACCTGGTGGCATATGCCTGTCATCCAACTACTCAGGAGACTGAGGCAGGAGAATCGCTTGAACCTGGGAGGCAGAGGTTGCAGTGAGCAGAGATTGCACTACTGCACTCTAGCCTGCGTGACAGAGCAAGGCTCTGTATCAAAAAGAAAGTTAAGAAAAAATTTTAAAAAATGATTCTGAGGCATTCTTCAAGAATTGTAACAGTAAGGCAAAGCAGACTGGCCGAGAGCGAAGGTCACGGCAACAGGTTTTTTGGATGCTCGAGGCATTTCTCTTGTTCTCTTTCAGGAGGTCCGGAGAACAATAACATCTGCCTGCTGGCGGGGTGTTTAGAGAAGGTTGGCACTGGCTCATCCGGTGCAGGGAGTGTTTCTCCACCCCCAGGCCCAGCTGCGCCCAGTGCCTGGCGCTTTCCCCAAAGGCCTCCCTGCAAGGCTAAGGGGACTGTGGAGAGGGGTCTGGTGGTCCAAGCTATGGGTTTAGGGCAGAAGGGAATAAGGAGGGGCAGGAGGGTTTGGGCCACCTGTAGCCATCCCGACTCCCTACCAGCCGAGTGCACTTGGTCATGGCTGACACAGGCAAGCAGGCTCAGAGGGGGCTCTGCTCGGAGGGCTCTGCCTGCTGCCTTGCACACTCTGGTCTCTCTGTCTCCTGCCCCCAGGCTTGGGAGTGGGGCACTGCTTGTCCTCCCACAGGAGCACGAACTTGCGCTATGCGTCCAGCCCCCCGCTCTTGGAAATACAGCCTTCCCGCAGTTCCTGGCCCATGGAGGGTGGCTTTGGCTGTACCCAGGGGTGGAAGCCCCACAGGCTGGGGCCTACCCACAGTGGAGGTGCAGGGTTTGGAGCCCTGGACATGGAGTCAGGAGGCCTTGGTCTGAGTGAAATCCACGCCATCAGTGTGCGCTCCTGCTCCTGATGCTCACTGTGACCGGAGGCATGGAATGCCCTGAGGTGCCACTTGACAGGGAAACTGAGGCTTACAGAGGGCTGTAACTTGTGCAAGGTTTCATGAGTGGAGCACTGGGATTTGGGGCCAGGCCTGTCTGATTGCAGAGGCTGCGCTCTGAATCACGGGGCACTGTGTTCCTTCCTGGCTCCCTGTGTGACCTGTGGTGGTCACCTGACTCTCTGAACTCCTCTTCTGGAGCAGAGGGCAGTGTCTCCGTCTCTCAGTACCACACAGCGGGCAACTTCCAGGACAGAGATGATTTCCTCCCAGCTGTGGAGGCTGGAAGTCAGGGATCCAGGTGCCGGCAGGGCTACTTCTCTCAAGGCTGCTCTCCGGGGCTGACAGGCGGTGTCTTGCTGTCTCACGCAGCCTTCCTCTGTGCACGCACAACCCCGGCCTCTCTTTCTCTTTGTGTAAAGCCACATTCCTGTTGGACCAGGGCCCGCCTGTGTAACCTCTTTAAAGACCCGGCTTCTAGCAGGAGTCACACTGGGGTTAGGGCTCCATTGTCGGAATTTTGGAGGATGTGATTCAGCCCTAATAGCTGGTGCTGCTAGGAACGTTGTGAAGCTGCAACCAGCATGTCTATGTGGATGTGCTTTCCTGGCACACAGCCTGCCTGGGAGTATTCTAACTTATTTCTGAAAGATGGAAAAATGAGCAGCATCCCGGGACCCCCACCGAGTCCCCACCTGGAGAGGGGCGGCGTCAGAGCACGGGAAAGAAAACCGAAGTCCCAGGCCTGGGAACAGCACCTGGCCATGAAAAAGCCCGAGCAGCACAGGAGCTGAGGAGCGACGTGGCAGAGGCAGGTTGTGCTCCTTCACCTGAACGAACAGTTAACTATTTGCTAAGAAGCTTCCACCTGGAAAAGATGAGGCGGGCACAAGGGGCTCCTCCCCACCTGCGAGCTGTTTCTCCCTGAGACCCCTGCGAGATGAGAGGTGAAGCTGTTCAAGGACAGTAATGGGGAGAGAGAAGCAACCCACAGACCCTGCCTTCCCGCCTTCCCACCCAGACAGCTCCTCCCTGGAGGATGAGGCCAGGTCCCCAGGCTGACAAGTAGAGTGGGATGGTGAGGCCCAGGAGACGGTGGAGGAGCAGCCCCTGGGGCACAGGTGCTCTTGGGGAGGCGTGCTCCTCCCACCTTCGAGAAAGACTCATTAGTGGTTCAGTCCGTCAGCTGGAGGAGGCACGCGTCCTGCTGTTGCAGACAAGTTAAAACCTGAGAGTGAGTTGAGAGCGTTTGGCCTTTAGCCATCTCTAAATTGCATGGCCAGACGTTAATGCAAATCCAAGGTCATTGCTGACACTTGGCACCTGTCTCCAGCGAGTAGCGCTCAGCTCCTGCCCTTGGAGAAGTGTGGGACCCAGTCCCTGTCATAGGGGGGTCTGAGAAACCCCTGCTGTGGCTGCTTGCTGATTGTGAGGGTGCTGTGAATGCGTCCAGCCTGATCTGGCAGCCTGAACCTCCTCGTGAGGGGACAGAGGGGACCACAGCTGAGCGACGGGGGAGCAGCATGAAGACATGGAGGGGGAAATAAGCATAAACATTGAGGCTGTCCCAACCTTCCTCCTAATGGTCAGCACAGAACCTCAGCAACAGCACGGTGGAGAGCTGGGCACAGGAGAGTTTGTCTTTGCACAGAAGACCCGAGGAAGACGCGTGTTCCTGGGCCTGGGACAACAGACAGGGCCTGGGACAACACGAAACAGCAGATGAGCATTTTCAGGAACATCAGCTTTTCTGTAGGACCCTCTGCGGGAGGCTGAGCAGAAGCATGGGGCTCACCTTTCAGCTCCAGAGCATGGTGGGGGACACCTGCCCTCACAAACTCATCTTGCCCTAACTCTCTCCCAAAGGCCCTGTCTCTAAATACTGGCACCTTGGGGTCACAGCTTCAACAGAGGAATTTGGTGAGGGGCACAGCTCCATCCACTGCAGGAGGTGACGGTGCTCAGGCCGTGACTGGGCACTCAGTGTGGGTGGCTGTGTCCGTCCTGCCGAGGAACCAAGCCATATCAGGGTATGTGCCGGGGAAAGGCAGCCAGGATGGGGCAGGACTGAGGGTTTCTAGCTGGGTGAAGGGAAGATTGCAGAGAGAACAGTTTTTAAATGTCTGGGGGACTCTTGGAGAAGATGAATTCAGCTAGCTTTGCATTTCTGTGGGTGCAAAACCAGGCTGGCTGAGCGGACCCAGCAGAGTGGCAACTTTCCAGCTCCTCTAGCCCTGAGAACTGACCGTACTGTGCCTCCTTCTGCAGCAAAGCAGGGCCCAGGGAGAATTGCAAATTGCCTCCCTTGCAGCAAGTTTTGGGCATGTATAATAATGGGTTGGCTGGTTTACTGAAGCTGTTTGTTCCAGTTGCCCTTCTCTCTCCTTGCTCTGGCATTTTACTGTTACAGAAATTTCAGGTTGAAATTGTCATGTCTCAGAACAGCAGGAATGGGTGCCTGGCACCAGCTGTCAGAAGAGCAGGCCAGGTGGCTCCGGCAGGCAATGGACTCACAGGCTGCCGTGGAGAGGGATTCGGAGCAGGGCAGGGCTGGCCCCTGATGGAAGGCGACACCCTGAGTGCCCCCTCCGATGTGGGGGCCCTGCCCCTCCCTCTGTGAGACCTCCTGGCTATCCGCCCAGTCCCGGCCCTGCCTGTGTCTTGGGCCCTGTCCTCACTGGGTACCCCCCGGTGGCAGTGCCTCTAGCCACCTTGCTGTGCCCCTGCCTGCCCCGCTACCCTCGGGTTCCTCCCTGGGCTCCTCTTCCTCATGTGGGTCTCCTGAGGGGCCGCCCGGCCCCCGCCTCCCACTGGACACTTCTCTCAGGTGCCCTCCTGGCCCTTGTCACCATCACATGATGGCTCCTCTCCCCTGTCTGTCACCCTCTCCCCACATGCTCTGTGGCATCCCCCTCTGTGGCTCTCCAGAGCTGTGTCTCCCTGCCCCCTCCTCGGGGAGGGCTCGCCACCCAGTGCCAGGTGTGCGCGCCTCATCCGCACGTCCCATCAGGCAGGAGGTTCTGCCAGCGCCACCTCCTGGGTGTCTCCCTGATCTGGGCCGTTCTTCTCGTCCTCCCAGACCCTGCCTGCCGTGACACCCTTCACCCCCGGCCTGCTCTGCCCTTGGCCTCCTTTCAGCCTCTCCAACCAGTGTTACCAGATGCTTCCTGAACACAAGTCTGGTCTCACCGCCCTCTTCTCCAACTCTCTGCCTCTCCCACAGCACGGAGCATGCACCACACCCTCTCCGATGCTTTCCTAGGCTCTGAGGACGGACGAGGAAGTGGTGTCGCTGTGCCCTTTTACTATTCCCTTCCTCTTGCATGCACTGCAGTTGCTGGACTGCTGTCCTGATTTACCAGTAGACCCTGAGCTCTGACTCCTGCAGCCAGCGCCCTGCACAGCTGGTGACACACAGTGCCTGGGGCGCAAAGCAGAGTCGCCTCCGTGCTGGCTGTCCAGCCTAGGTGCCATTAGGATCTTTCCCTGCCTCCCTTGTCCCCCCATTGTTCCCCAGGCTGGATGTGGCCCCCAGCTGCCAGCATCAGGGGAGCAGCCTGGGCCTCAGAGCAGCAGGGCGTGGCTCTTGTCCTGGCTCTGCCACGCCAGGCTGTGTCATTTTCGTAGCCAGATAAGAGAATGCATGTGAATGTGCTTTGTGAATCAAGGCTGCATTTTAATACAGCGTAAACCACTCTTTGCAGGGGTGTGTGTGGTTTCATTTTAGCAAAGCTCACTGAAGTCTATGTTCCGTCCTCTGGTTTCTGTCTATTCTGAATTGAGGGAACATTATAACTGCTTTGCAAAACAAGACTAGGAGTTCCCGGCAGGGAAGTCCTTGGTTCTAAGGAGGCAGGTGGCGTCACTGCGGGACAGAGCGTTATCTGCGTGCAATAGAAAGTCCTTCCTGCCACCCCCTGTCTTGCAGGATTGTCCACATTGAATTGCATTTAGTTCCTGCAACAGTGGGTTATAACTGATCACTACATCCTAATGTGTAATCATGTCCGTGAGAAAGAATTACTGAGTTATATCGAGTCGCCTGTTTCTTTTTCCAGTTTTTCCCTATGTACTTGTTTGCTGTTTGCTGGTGGGGCTGGTGGTCAGTGGTGATCACCAGCAGACAGGTAGGAGCAGTTGCTGAGGGCTTAACACTTGGTGGGAGGGAGCCCTGAGAAACTCCACCCTCTGGTTTAATTTGTTCTAGGGACTGGGTGACAGCGGCATTCTTCGGGCTTGGTCCAGTGATCAGAGAGACAATCCCGTGGGATCTTGGTGTCCCTCTTGCTGTGAATGAGAGGAGAAGGGTGGGGGACACATACTGGACACCACCGCTGCACACACCCAGGCTGGGTCAGGGGCCAGCAGGTCACGGGATCCGGCATTCTGCTGGAGAGCAGGTCCAGCCGGGAGGCACCTGGTGAAGCACTGCTGGGACCCTCCTCCCTGGCTCAAGTTCACACACCCGAGAGGAGTCAGGGACTTTGCCACCTGCACCCACCCCCACACCGTGTTCCTGACAGTGCTGGTTATCTCCGTGCTTGCAGAGTTGTGGGCACGTGGTTTGGTGGGGTGCAGGAGTAAGAGCTGGGAGGTTGTGCCTTGCTGGGATGGAGGAAACACGAGCTCTCCTCTCACACGGGCACGGAGGGTATGGACCATGGTTGAGTTGGGAACTTAGGGATGCCTGGTTCGGCCCTTCCGTTCTATGCTGCGTATGACTTCTGGGGGAAGTGCATCTTCCTTCGGAGGCTGTATCAACAGGCGACCTGACTGTGACAGTCACCTACGTGATCTTGGAGAGATTTAGAGCTGTCTTGCTTAGTCTCTTCTATGTGTCTGCCATGTTAGGAAGGAGGGTGGTCGGGTCACCCGTGCACATGTGTGATGGAGGAGGCCACGGTACCATCTGTGTATCAACCAACTTTGCTTTTATTGTTTTCTACAGGAGACGTGGGGGACAAAGGACAGAAAGGCAGTGTGGGTCGCCATGGAAAGATCGGTCCCATTGGCTCTAAAGGTATTTGCGATGTGATTCTTGCCTCATTTCCCCCCGCCCCAGGGTCAGTGTCTGGATCCCCTGAGAATAACTCTAGCGTGGATGGTCTCGTGCGGTGCTCCTGTTTATGCTCTGTGCGTGCTAGAGAAGACATCTGCCGTGCTTCCGTTTTGGAGGTGCTTGGAGCTAGTTGCTGGCTCTGTGCTTACAGGGTGCGGTGAAGTGCTCCCCATCCTGCGGGGTTTTCATAGCACCCCAGGATGGAGGGGCCGCGGCGAGTGCGCTTGGGCGAAACTCTGGCTGTGTAGCCACAACATCCTTAACAAGTTTGGTAACACGCTTAGAGCCTCACGTAAGGAGCGGATGGACCCTTAACAAGTTTGGTAACACGCTTAGAGCCTCACGTAAGGAGCGGATGGACCCTGCTCAGGAGGCACCGCGTCTGCTCCCCCAGCTCGGGTCTCAGGCATTTCGAGGTGATGGGATGATTCTTGGTGAGAACAGAGTGTGGGGTGACAGCAGCGGGTGTGAGCAGCAACTATGGTGCCAACACCTGGGCTCAGGCTACACCTGCAGGTTCTGATGGCACCGTCTCCGCTGCTGCATTTGCCTGCACAGCCTTGGTAAGGCGGGCAGATCAGCTGTGCCTCCCGTGATGAGAGACTGAGGCCAGGACAGCCAAGGGGTTGCTCAGAAGGTGCTGTTCCTATGCCCCCCTCACCCCTGCCATCTGGTCAGTGGATGTCTTTGGAGCGCTTGGCTTGTTCCAGGTGTATGCTGGGCTCTAGGGGACGGAGCCGGTGGGAGGGCAAGGAGCTGGCCCTCCCTGAGCTCTGCAGGTGTGGAATCATGAAGCGTCCTTGGGGTCCCGCATGGTGTAGCAATGCGGCTGAGCTGCCCTGAGCACCAGCGGTGGAGGGAGTCTGCTGTGGTCTGTCCAGTTCCGGGGCCAGGTTCTTCTACCTCATTCATCTGCCTCAGAGCAGGTTGGCCCAGGTACCAAGAGGCTACGGTCTGGAGTCTGAGCTGTGAGGGGGTTCTCATGGTTTGTTCTGATCCTTGGTCACAGACCTCCCCCTAGCCCAGCCCGTACCTGGTAGAAAGGGCTCTGTGGCCAGGAGAGCGGTGGGGAGGGCCCAGCTCAGCTGTGGGCCTCCTGGAAAACCGCTGAGAGGCACCTTCCCTGCCACGGCCAATCCAGTGAAGAACACACAGAGAATCATGGGATCTGGAGGGAGGCGCGGGCTTCACAAACCCAAATAACATTGTGGCAAAATACTTATATCCCCAAACTTGCCATTTTAAGTATTTTAAGTGTACAATTCAGGGACATTAAGTACATTTGCAATGGTATACAGGTATTACCACTATTTCCGAACCCTTTTCATCTCTCCAAAGAGAAACTCTGTTCCCAATAAGCAATGGCTCCCCGTTCTTCCTCCCCCAGCCCCGGTAACCTCCAATCTGCTTTCCGTCTCTGAATTTGCCTATTCTGGATATTTCACATATGTGGAATGATAACAATGTTTGTCCTTCTAGTTGATTTCACTTGGTGTCGTGTTTTCAAGGTTCACCTGTGGGTAGTGTGGGTCAGAATGCCCTGCCTTTTTAGGGAATAATATTCCACCATACGGACGGACCACAACTGTTACCATTCACCTGTCGACGGACACGTGGGTTCTTTCCACCTGTTGCTTTTGTGAATAACACCACGTTGCGTATTGACACACACATAGGGATGTGTATGCTTTTACCATGCGGTGTGTGCTCTGGGCAGATTCCGGCGTCTCCTAAGGGGCAGCTGGTCCAGGCTGGCCTTGTTTGGCTTTGCTTATTTGATTTGCCTTGTGTCTGAGATTGTCATCCTGGGTTCTGATCAAGCTATGATTTCATTTCCAAGCTCCCGATGCTGATAAAGGAACACAAAGGAATCAGGTGGGTGGAGGCTGCGGAACTCCTTCCCTCCGTATGCGAATGGAGTCGGAATCTGCACAAGTCTCTTTGCAGAGGCCTTTGGGGCTTCTCTGTGAGAATAAAGAGAATCCATTAGAATTTATTAAGTCACATGACTTAATTTTAGAGCAGCTAGAAAGCCCTGTTGCCATCCTTTTGTTCAACCCCCTTGTTTTGTACGTTGAGGAAAGCTGGGGGGCAGGGTGGTGAGGTGGCTTGTCTCATCTAACTGGAGGTTGGGTCCAGGCCAGGATGGAACCCAGGGCTTCTGGCATCTGGGCCCTCCAGGACACTGGGCTGCCATGAGCAGGGACAGGAAGGACCTTAAGCTGGGACAGGAAGGAGTGTGCTGACTCTTGGATTAGATGAGCTCTCAGGCCCACGCGGCGCTCCCATCATGCTCAATCTGGATTTTCCTGCTGTGATGAGAGGCGTGTCGGCTGTTGGGGGGAGTGGCGGCTCACTCATGACACCAGGGATTCATGAGGCGATGTCTGCAGAGTGTTCCATCACATATCCTGGATTTTCCAGAACTGACTTAAAGAATGATCACCCGATAATCCCTGTCACCCCATGACATGTATATGGGTCATATCACATAAATAGTGCTGGAAGCAGGAATTACCTGCAGAATGGATCTCCGGTACTTCACAACAATAGGGTGGCCTGGGAGAAATCCACGAGACAAGTCACATTTTCAGTCTTGATGTTTTTAACTCAACACGTCCACCTCTGCCTGGTGACTTGGACGTTGTTTTTCATTTTCAGGTGAGAAAGGAGATTCTGGTGACATAGGACCCCCTGGTCCTAATGGAGAACCAGGTATGGTATAAAGGGTACAGGATTTTTCATATAATGTGTTAAAAATTGCACTTTGGAAAGCAATGTAGATCATTAAATGGAACTGTGGTGGGCTGGGGAACACAGCGCATACGCCGCCATGTGGTCCCCGTGTCAGTGATGCTCTCAGAGATGCTGCAGTGTTTGATTTCCTTCTACCTGAATGTTAATGACCTCTTAGGAGTGTCATCTGCCCGTCCACTGTGTTATTCTGTCTGTGTGTGTAGCTGGGCTCAGTGACACCAGTCCTAGGATGAGCATTCTCCACTTCTTCGCCTCTGTGGGCACTAGGGGTCTCCTCCTACCGCCAGACTTCTCAGAAAGCACATCTGGACTTTGTGGCTCTTTCCCTGGTTTCAGACGTCTTTGCATCCGACTCCCACAATGGTGCTCCACCGACATGGCTCCCCTCGGAGGTCCCAGGGAGCTCAGATCCAGCCCAGGTGGACGTGGCTTCCCTGTGGGGCACCTGCTTCCTGCTGCCAAGTCACCAGGACACGTTGTGTCCTGTCCTCTGTCCCTGCCCTCTGCCCGCCTTCACGCCCCCCCCCCACTCGCTATCTTTCTCCCAAAACTCCTTCTGCAGCTCTTCTGCTCCCTCCCCAGAATGGTGACCTCCTCTGAGCCCTGGTACAGCCCTCACCCCCATACCCCTACACGGTGGCCCTCATGAGGTCAAGCTCCAAAGAACACATGTCTGGTGGGCATCTCCACTGGGGGTCTCATGGTCCCCATCTGTCTCACTGGAGCCCTTCCCTCACACCCTGGATTACCACACTGGACACTCACCCCCACGTACCTCCCACACTGCACGCCCACCCCCCTCACATCCCGCAGTGGACACCCACCCGCCATGTACATCCCGCAGTGGACACCCACCCGCCATGTACATCCCGCAGTGGGCACCCACCCGCCATGTACATCCCGCAGTGGGCACCCACCCGCCATGTACATCCCGCAGTGGGCACCCACCCGCCATGTACATCCCGCAGTGGGCACCCACCCGCCATGTACATCCCGCAGTGGGCACCCACCCGCCATGTACATCCCGCAGTGGGCACCCACCCGCCATGTACATCCCGCAGTGGGCACCCACCCGCCATGTACATCCCGCAGTGGGCACCCACCCGCCATGTACATCCCGCAGTGGGCACCCACCCGCCATGTACATCCCGCAGTGGGCACCCACCCGCCATGTAGATCCCGCAGTGGGCACCCACCCGCCATGTAGATCCCGCAGTGGGCACCCACCCGCCATGTAGATCCCGCAGTGGGCACCCCCCCGCCATGTAGATCCCGCAGTGGGCACCCCCCCGCCATGTACATCCCGCAGTGGGCACCCCCCCGCCATGTACATCCCGCAGTGGGCCCCCCCCGCCATGTAGATCCCGCAGTGGGCACCACCCGCCATGTACATCCCGCAGTGGGCACCCACCCGCCATGTACATCCCGCAGTGGACACCCACCGCCATGTACATCCCGCAGTGGGCACCCACCCCCATGCCCATTCCACACTGTACACCCATCCCCCCCCCCAACTCCCAAGCTGCTCCGTCATGCCCCATGACACTGTCAGGCATCCTCTAATCTTCCTTCTGCTTCAGCGCCTCCAGGCGGGGGTTGTTGCTGTCCTCCTCTCACCCCACCCCCTCCCTCATTCAGGCCTCATTGCTTTCGAGCTGAATTCCTGAAATAATATCCTGATGGCTCTGTGCCCTCCCGTCCTTTTTTTTATTGACCACAAAAGATGCTTAAGAGATACTAGATTTAGGTGGAAGATACAGTGTTTAAGTAACTAGAATATTCTTTCAGTCAGACTCCAACCTTCCCCTCTTCCCTCAACCAAGAAGCTCGACAGCTGGGCCTCGGAAGAGAATTCAGTGCATTCAGTGTGTTCACGGGGGTGGCGGGGAGCGTCCCTTCCGCAGGCGTCTGCTCGCTGGAGCCAGCCTTTCTCCCCGAGACGCGCTGTGTCTCCGTGATGTCACTCGCTTCACAGCACATTCAGAAGGTGCTTTCCGAGAAGGATCTGACCCTTGGAAACTAGGGGGGAAATAAAGGGGCTAGATTTCTGAATAAAAGTTCTTGTTTTAAAAGCTCCTCCCGCATCACAGAGATGAGGAGGAACAGCTGCTTGGGAGGTGTCCTCGCCTGTGTGACTTTGTTCCGTACGAGTGCGCTGAGATCAGTGTCACTGAGTGGCCGAGCACCATCCGCTCAGGGCACCTCCAGGCACTCAGCCAACCTGAGGGGCCTGGACAAAGCCTCTGGGAGACAGAAGGACCCGGAGGCAGGTGAGGGCAGGGCAAGAAGAGGGGACATCCTGGGGCCGAGCTGCTACCGTCAGGCCTAGCTTGGTCAGAGAGTTCGGAGGTTATGAGGAAAGGAATCCATCCACTTCCCCGGACACGGGTCTCTCCAGAAAGCCTCTATTACCTCAAACCTCAGGGAGCTCGAAGATAAAATATATTTTTAAAAAATGTATCTTAGATAAAACTTCCACTAAAAAAATCCCAAAACCAGGGCAAACCCCAAGGAAGATCAAGTTTCAAAAGTGCAGATGTGAATCAGGGGGTCTCACGTATGAGGGCGAGGTAGGTGGTTTGGGCTGCCAACGTCCAGGAAGGTGGGATTGAACTTCTCCAGGATGTGCCAGACTGCAGGGTGGGCTGAGACTCTGCACAGTGGAAACTGTGGGAAAAGGCGCAAAGCCCACCCGCATGCCTCCCTTCCTCCCAGGCCTCACCCACGGCCTAGAGGTGCTCCTGGTGATGCTGCCCTGTCCTCCCTCCCTGAGCCGTCCCTCACGCCCTGTGTATGCCCACGATGCCCAGCTCTGCCCTGGCCCCTACTCCCCACCTGACATGTCACAGGCACCTGCGTGTTGGCGATTCTGCCTCCTGTACTCAGCTAGGAATGGAACAGCCCCGCCGCCTCTAGAGCTCTGCACAGAGGATGCTGCTGCTGCCGCCTTCAGCTCCCCTCAGCCCTGCAGTGCTCCCAGGCCATGGAGGACTGCTGCCAGATGTTCTACCTTTTCTGACTGCACACCCTCAGCCAGACCCGCTTCCCTGGGTCCCAACCCTGCCCTGGGCTGCTTCCCACCCCTGCACCTCCATATCTGTTCCCTCTGCAGCTGGCGAGGTTTGAAATACACATGTCTGGCCTCCCTCTGCTCCTGTCAAGGCCTTTCCCTGCTCCCCCTGCCTTTAGGATGAAGTGGAAGATGGTTATTGCGGCCTCAAAGGCCCATGGGGCATGTTTGTTGAGTAAAATGCATATTTCTGGGGAGGGGTCCTCGACTCTCTTCTGAGCCCGAGTCCTTGTCCAGCCTTTGTAATGCACCGGCCTGGCCCCCGCAGGCCTCCCATGTGAGTGCAGCCAGCTGCGCAAGGCCATCGGGGAGATGGACAACCAGGTCTCTCAGCTGACCAGCGAGCTCAAGTTCATCAAGAATGGTATGTGGCTCCCGGCGCCACCCTCCCTCCCTCCCTCCCTCCCTCCCACCCACCTCCTGGCCCTGTCCAAAGACCCCAGCAAGGGCTCTGCAAGTGGCCACGCCTGCCCTGCAGTACCGTGCTGCCCTGCCGGCCCCTGCTGCCCTGCCATCCCTTGCTGCCATCCCCTGCTGCCCTGCCGTCCCCTGCTGCCCTGCCAGCCCCTGCTGCACATGGCTGTGCCTTAAGTTTGTTGCAGAGATGCCAGTGCTCGCTTTTCAGCCCTGCCCTTCCCCACAGCTGTCGCTGGTGTGCACGAGACGGACAGCAAGATCTACCTGCTGGTGAAGGAGGAGAAGCGCTATGCGGATGCCCAGCTGTCCTGTCAGGGCCGAGGAGGCACGCTGGGCATGCCCAAGGACGAGGCTGCCAATGGCCTGATGGCCGCATACTTGGCGCAGGCCGGCCTGGCCCGCGTCTTCATTGGCATCAACGACCTGGAGAGGGAGGGCGCCTTCGTGTACTCCGACCGCTCCCCCATGCGGACCTTCAACAAGTGGCGCAGCGGCGAGCCCAACAACGCCTACGACGAGGAGGACTGCGTGGAGATGGTGGCCTCGGGCGGCTGGAACGACGTGGCCTGTCACACCACCATGTACTTCATGTGTGAGTTCGACAAGGAGAGCATGTGAGCCTCGGGCTGGGGCCGGCCGCCAGGAGAGCCCGTGAGCCTCTGCATAGGAGCCTCAGGCTGGGGCTGCCCACTGGGGACCCCACGTGTCCCCGCAGGGTTGGCAGGGCCAGAGCCCAGATCGTGGTGCCAGCCAGGGAGCTGTCCCTCTGTGAAGGGCGGAGGCTCACTGAGTAGAGGGCTGTTGTGTAAACTGAGAGAACGGTCTGTGCATAAGAGGAAAAAGAAAGTGTCCCTGGGGTGCTGTCTCCGAAGAAGCAGAGTTTCATTACCGTCTTGTAGCTCCAATGTCATTATGTAATTATTACCCAGGATTGCTCTTCCATAAAGCGCGTGCCTTTGTCCAAGCTATACAATAAAAGCTTTAAGTAGTGCAGTAGTTAAGTCCAAATGGTGGCAATGGGGTCTTGAATTAGTACCTTTTAATTTCTATATGGAAAAGAACTCACTTCACTTTGACCAATGCTTCTGTAAATTATATTAAAATATAGGTTCCTTCACACTATTATCCATGCAAAAACAATTTTGCTTTGCTTCAAACCCAGATTTCAGGAAAACAACAACAAAATTCTCCAAACTTTTCTACTACATGTGTGGATTCATTGTGTTCTCTTAATTTTTTCAATAGCTCTATTAGTTATATTTTTTATTTTAATTAATTTTTGTAGAGGTGAGGTCTTGCTATGTGGCCCAGGCTGGCCTTGAACTCCTGGGCTCAAGTGATCCTCCCACTTCGGCCTCCTGAATAGCTGGGACTACAGGCAGGAGCCACCACACCCAGCTTGTATGAGTTATCTATTACTGCCTAACAAAATACCCCAAAACTCAGTGGCCTAAGAAAGATTGATTACCTCCCAGATTAGAAATCTGCACAGGGCTTAGCTCGGTCCTCTACTTTGGGGCCTCTCCCAAGCTGAAACCAAGGTCATTCCTCCTGCAGTTTGGGCAGAACGCAGGTACTCCTGAGTTGTTGGACAGAGGGCCCCAGTTTCCCACCAGCTGTGGGTCACGAGCTCCCGCAGTTTCCTGTCACAGGGACCCTTCCCCTGGGCTGCCCACAACACAACAGCACCTTTCTCAGAGCAGCCTGGGAGAAGAGCTGAAGAGAGAAGCCGCAACCTTTCCTAAGCTCACCTGGACATGTCCTGCTGTCTGCATCCATTTGCATTGCCATAAAGGAAAACTCGAGGTTGGGCAGCATATCAAGAAAGAGGTTTATTTGGCTCACGGTTCTGCAGGCAGCACTGGAAGCATGATGCCAGCAGCTGCTCCCGGTGAGGCCTCAGGCTGTGTCCACCCTCAGTGGAGCGGGAGGGAGAGCCGGCACTCACAGAGATCACATGGGGAGAGGGAAGCCACAGAGAGAGGGAGGGAGGTGCCGGGCTGTTCTGCATCATCAATCAGTTTAGGGAGGGAACAGAATGAGAACTCACTCACTGGGGTGAGGACTGAGGACGGCACCCAAGACACTCATGAGGGTTCCGCCCCCAACCCAAACACCACCTATTAGGCCCCACCTCCACCACTGAGGGTCACATTTCAACATGAGATCTGGAGAGGCCCAACAGCAAATGATAGCACGTGCCTTCCCTCTGCGGCGCTCCACCAGCTCGAGGCGAGGCACTGGGTGCAGCCCCTGCATGGGGGTGAAGACATACCAGGGGGTGGGGACCACTGGGGGTCAGTTCAGAAGCTGCCTGCCACGGTACCTCAGTTGTTTTTTTTTTGTATTTCAGAATCCCAATAAAAATAACAAATATCTTCATTTTTAAAATAGAACACACGAGCACACACATTCCATCTCAGCTGGTATTGTGGGGCGAGAGGGAGCTGCGGAGTCGGCTCCCAGGGGCTGGTGTATTTGTGCACATCCTGCGAGGGAGGCCCCGGCGGCCCTTGGTTCTAGGTGATCTATTCTGGTTGGTTGCAGAGTGAAATGCCTTGGAAGATAAAGGTAGCGTCTCCTGTCCTTGTCTCCCCACCGGAGAAAAGGGCAGGTTTGCCTGCAGCCTTGGAAAACAGAGTGTCTCGTTCTGCAACAACGGGCAGGCATGGTTACTGTCCAGCATAATAAAGATGATGTCTCCCTCCAGGAAAGAGTGCAGGCATGAGTACTACCTGCTAGAGAAGAACCGGGTTCCCTAGGCCCAAGGGTCCTCCCTGTAACAGAACCACTGCGTGTGCAGGTGCTGTCTGCCTTCTTCCTGAACCCCTGAAGGGGGTGGAGCCCAGGATACTGGTGCAGAAATGCCAGCACCCTGGCCACAGATGTTGATGTAAGTAACAAAGTCCTTCGTCTCTGACCCGGAAGTCTCATGTCTTCAGCCAGCACCCATGTACCTGGGGCTGTAAGTAGGGTAAAATCTCAGACCCTTCAGAGTTCTTGACAGGAATTTCTTGATATCTCCTTGAATTTAATTCTCATCTCACTGGAAGGACGTAGCAAACAAGTTTATTCCGGACCTGGCGGTCCCTGGTTTGGTTGGATGGGAAGAGGAGCACCTTGTCTCATGGAGCAGGTTCCAGGGAATGATACACAGCCAGAGAGGCAGGTGCTGCTGCCTCGCCTGCTGGGAGGGAGCCCGTCAGCGTGGCCAGGCTTTTGCTTCATTGGCGCAGACTCTGTGTGAGAGATGGAGTCTTCCTACTGGTGCGTATATCCTTCTGGTGCTCACAAGTTGCTGCAGCCATGAGCTCACCCCTCTATCTGCTCACCCATGCATTCATTTACTAAGCAGTCAGTTTGAACACTTCTCCGTTTCTGACTCTGTCAGACCCATGGTTTTCTGTGTGGCAGTTCCACCAATGCCTGCAGTGTAGCTGAGGAATTGGGGGATGCTGCTGTGTGTGTGTTTGAGGGGCAGGCTGTGTGTGGGGAGAGCTGTCACTGAGCAGGTCATCTCACTGAATGAGCAAGTCCTCAGTGGTCCCGCTTCTGGTCTCACAGGCTGTGCTCTGCTGTCCATCATCCCCGTGAGGATGCAGAGCCACTCCCTCAGCCTCCGCACCCCTCATCCCTCTATTGCCTCTGAACTCTCTGGTTCACTGAGGTGGCCTTGAAATATAGGGCCCCAGACAGGCTGCAGGGGTTGTGCGTGTGATGACATGGGACCATGTGAATGTAATTTGTAATATGTTCAACGTGACACACATATATGTCTAAGAAGCTAAAATCCTCCTTTCAACTTTGCTCTAGTTGAGGGTCGGTCTTTCTAGGCCTTTTTCAAGAGCATGCATACACACACACACACACATACACATACATACACATACACATACAACATACACAACACACACACACACATACACATACACACATACATACATACACATACACATACAACATACACATACACATACACACACATACACACACACATACACATACACACACATACACACACACACACACACGTGATTAAACGTACCTGGAGAATGGGGCGGGGGTGGGCATTCTTTCTCACCCTGCCTTCTTCATCAGCAACCTGTCTTGGGGCAATTCCCATGCTGCCTATGGGGCCTGCCTGCTCCTCCCATCCTGAGGCAGAGTATTCCAGAGCGTGGCCCCTGGGGATCACTCACCCATCCTCTCCTGATGCCCTGGGGGTCACGAATGCGTCCTGTACTGATGGATGCTAGTGTTGTCTCAGCCTTCACTCTTGCAACCCAGCTGCGGTCAGGCTCCCTGCATGTGCCTTGGTGTGTGCCAGTGAGACCCTATCCATAGGGGAGGGACGGACCTGGGAGTTGAATGGCCGCACTTACACATTTGATAACAGATCCAAGGCCAAGTCTGGACCTGGGAGTTACAGGCAGGAGAGGAGAGGCCAGGCTCTGCTGATGACGGTGCAGTGGGCAGGTGTGGGGGCAATGGGCAGTGGGCGTCCTGGGGGCAGCAGCTCCAGGCAGCCCGGCAGCCCTGCCAGCCTCTCCCACTCCTCTGCTAGTGATGAGTCTGGGCCCTCAGGATGGGTGGAGGAGAGCTCTTTGGCCTAGAGAAGTCTGTCCTCTTTTCCATGTCTACCCCCCATTAAGGAGCAGAGGTAATTATTTTAATGGATGAGTCTTATTCATTATGTGGAGTGGCGTCTTCCTGACACGTCTCCCAGTCAAACAGGAAAGCATATCTTCCCATCTGTCTTTAATGAGGCTTTCACATGCTTGTGGCTGCTCTGCCTAGGCTGGGGGAGCCAAGACGCTCCTGACGCTGGCAAAGCTCTCATGCACACATAGGGTGTCGGCGCTGTGCATGTGAGGCTGGCCGGCTCTTCCTCACCTTCACGGCGGCATCCACTGCCCACAAAGCCTCCCTGGCTGCCCCAGGTCCACCAGTCCTGGAGGAACAGCTGGCCTTTGGGATCCTGCAGGGTCTGGGGTACTGCCCACAGAGTGGGTGGAGACCCTGCTTCCATGTGCGGACTCCTGGCCACAGGGAAGGCCTGCCAGCTGGGCTTCCACTCCCATAGGGCTGCCCGCAGCATCTTTGTCCAAGTGTGCACAGGGCCGTGGGCTGTCCACCACCCCTCATTCTCTCCTCCAATACCACCCCCCGTCCTCCTGCAAATCCACTCGGGCAGACGGCCGCCTCTTCTGCCAGCGCAGAAGACCCGCTCTGTCCCAGGGTGGGACATGCCTTCAAGTGACAGTGTGATCTTCACGAAGTTACCGTACGTCCTAAGCCTCGGTTTCCTCATTGGTTGAGTGACTGATTTTCATACCTCCCACTGGGGCCTTGTGAGGGTTACACGACATGATGTGTGCAGAGCAGTCGGCATGGCAGAGTTCTGGGTGTTGAGTACTGAGTACCTGGCCCCGCAGAGAAGGCCGGGTGCAAGGCAGCGGTGAACATAGCCCAGGACAGTACGTCCTCACCATAGACGGGTTCACAGAAACGGCAACACACGTCATAGGTTCTTGGAAGTGGCGGGCTTAGGTGAAGTGGCGTCTAATGAAACCAGTTCCACAATGGGCGCGTTGAGGAGCAAGACTGAAGTGCCTAGAGCATCCTTCTGGTCACAGGGTCGTCACCAGACTTTGAAAAAAGACCCCAAACACTTCTAATATTAAATACTGAAGTAAATGTGGTCTACACATACATTTAAGAAAGATTCATAGAAATAAGATCCGTGTTACCCAGTGATTCTGGTTCAGGGGTGTGGGTGGCCCAGGCCTGACCTGGCAGCTCAGGTGCAGGGTGGGCTCCAGCCCTGTGGAGGACGCTGTCCCATCGCAGAGCAACACACCTGCACTCACACAGGGACCGCGCAGACATGCCAGGGACTCACGTGCACGTGCGTGGACGCAGGAGGAAACCAGAGCGCCCAGAGACAACCCACACAGATATGGGGAGACCAAGCAGACGCCACAGACGGTGGCCCTGGCTGGGAACTGGTGCTTTCCTCGTCAGCGCTACAATGAAGCAAGGTTGGTGAAACACAGCGGGAGGACCTGCTGCCCGTCGCTTCCCCAGCCACAGCTGCTCAGCAGCACCTACGGCAGCTTCCAGATTCCCTCTGTCACGAACTGGACGTGATGCATTAGTGCCTTGAAAGGCACGGAGCCGTCTGTGGGTCTTCATCCCTTTCTCCCCTCTTATGCCTGATTCTGCCAGAAAACAGCCATTTGGCACTGGCCGCACAGTGCCCTCAATTGGAAGGGAAGAGGGCGGTGCTGGCTGAGAGGGCAGAGCAAGCCAGGACACCTCGTGGAGGGGGGAACCCTCTCTGGGTTCTGGAGTTTAGGGAATAGCAAAGCCGTGCTCCAGGGTCCTGTAGGAGCTCCCACTGCTCCTCCTGGGGGCTGGAGTGGCACCCACAGGGCTGTCAGGGCAGCCAGGATTCCCTGTTTGTGACTGGCCACTGGGCTGATGGCCCCTGAATTGACCCAGGCACCCTGCCTTGCCAGGGCCAATGCTGAGCACCTTCTGCTGGCTAGTGGGTAAGAGAAACCACACAGCATGGTTTCTGCTGGGTGGAAGCTTGGCGAGGCCTGGGCGAGGGGGCAGCTGCAGCTCCAGCCCCAGCAGCACCTTGAAGCGCCTCGGCCTGGTGAACGTGTGGGCCCTGGGAGCTGCCTGCCCCATAGTTCTGTGGGGGGTCAGCAGTGCGTGAACCTCCCTTCCAGATGCTCTGCTCCTGGGGCGTCCTGCACCTGTCTGGGGTTTAGTTGCCTCCCCATACAGGCGAGGAGCTTGCACAAAAACACCTCTGTGCCTCCACACTACCCTTCACATGTGGGTACCCACTGCCACGCAGTCCCCACCCCGCAGCCCCTCCACCGGCCTTCACGGAGGGGAGTCTGTGTTCACAGCAAACACAGTGAAGGCGCACGGGGCCTTTCTTTGTACCTGGTTCATTCAGCAGTGTAGGATTATGCTTGCTTTAAAGCAAACGTGAGGGGCTGTAAACCGCGTGAAGTCAGAACCATTGCCCTGATTTAATTCCCATAACTTTCGAGTAGGGGACCTATTGTGTAGACTGCAGAATCTGATCTGCAAAGTAGGAGGGAAACGGTTTGGTTAAGGAGAGAGCCGGGATTTATTAGATGCTGCATTGAGGCATGACCGGAAAGCTGGCAGGCACGGATTTCTCGGAGCCCTCTCTGAAGTGTGGGCTGAGATGGATGCGCGGGGAGACGCAGCCCGGGGCTGCCGGCGGTGGCTGCGGATCCGTGGCTCCATACTGCCATCTAGTGGGACAGGAGGGCGAGGACGGCGGCGCCCACACAGGCGCGGGGAGGTTTGCAGAGCCAAGGAGGGCGCTCAGGCCGCGGATGCTTGCAGGAATTCTTTTGGATGAGCGGTGTGTGCGCGCGCGCGCGTGTGTGTGCATGCACGTGTGTGTGCATGCGCGTGTGTGTGCGCGCGTGTGTGCATGAGGTAGGAGGGGAGACGAGTTAGAGGCATAGAAAGAACAAAGAGCAGGCGGGAGCAGGAGGCAGAGGCCGAGGTGTCAGACTCTTCAGAAAGCACCCGGCCTCGCTCCGCGTGAGTTCTCATCCTCAGTGACACCCACATTTTGCCCCTGTGGTGACAGCAGCCACACAGACCTGACGACCAAAAGAGCAGTCAGGAGAAAGGTCACTCTGGCCGTTGATGGCAAAGGCGAGCTCCAGGTGGAGGCTGGGCCCACCCCATGCAGAGCTCCATCAGCCCGGGAGGCAGGAACCATGCCTGGTGTTTCGTCAGGGGCAGGCCCAGGTCCCTGACAGATGTCTCGTGGGTCTCAATCGTCCTTATTCACGGGCAGCTATTCGTCTGGACGTTCCTCCTCTTTTAGGCCTGAAACTGCTCTCGCGCTCTGCCCATGCTGTAGAAGGCAACTCAAGGTCACTGGCATGGACATCGTGCCTCTCGCTTCCCCCTGTGCGTCCATCGGAGTCTGTGGCCTGTGAGGGCTGAGTCATCAGACACAACCTGGCTCAGTTCAGCAGTTCTGAACCAAGAACCCACACGTTTCTTAGTTGCAAGCAGGAAAATCACAGTCTGGCTAATTTAAGCACAAAGGGAATTTGTTGAACGCGTTTTGGGAGCTCGCAGGAATTCTGGGAGGCCCGGAGCTCTGCCTCCTGCATGTGGAAGGGAACAAAGCCCATAGATCATGCTGCCCACCATAGCCTGCAAGGGCCCCTCCGCTGCTGGCAGCAGCTGCAGTTGGTTACTAGGCTGCCGGCTGTTGCTGTGGAAGCGACTGTGCTGCCGTGTTTGCATTTCTCTAGCTTCCTATGCAGAGCCTGGGGGCCGGTCTGTCTGGTACCTAGAGCTCGGGGCCCTTTTGTGGGCCTGCACAGGTTGTGCACTGCACAAATCCAGAGCCACTATTCATAGAACTACAATCTGCACAATTATACATGGAAGCCTTGTGTGCGTCCATGCCTTAGATACAAAGGAGGCTGGGAAGCACATATTTTTCCATTTCTATGGGAAGAAAATGTGGTTCCTAAGGATGGAGCTACCCCAAACATCGTGGATCAGTTAGCTTTTGCTGTGTAACAAACCGCCTCAAAACTTCGTGATTTTGTTTTGTTTTGTTTTTTTGGAGATGGAGTCTTGCTCTGTTTACCAGGCTGGAGTGCAGTGGCCTGATCTCAGCTCACTGCAACCTCCCAGTTCAAGTGATTCTCCTGCCTCAGCCTCCCGAGTAGCTGGGACTACAGATGCGTGCCACACACCTGGCTAATTTTTTGTATTTTAGTAGAGATGGGGTTTCACTGTGTTGCCAAGGCTGGTCTTGAACTCCTGAGTTCAAGCAATTGGCCTGGCTCGGCATCCCAAAACGCTAGGATTACAGGTGTGAGCCACCACGCCTGGCCAAAACTTTGTGATTTTAGATGATAATCATCCATTTAACCATTAATCTTAACTCTGTAGTCAGCAATTTGGACTGAGCTAAGCTGGGCAGTTCTTGTGGTCTTGGCTGGGCTCACTCTGGTGTCTCTGGGTAGCTGGTGGGGTGGCTGGTCTCCAGTGCCTCAGCTGGGAGGCCTGACTGCAGCCTGCAGATTCTCACCTCAAGTAACTGGCCTAAGCATGTCTGCAGGGTGGGAGCATTTTGGTGCTGCTTCAAAAAGCAAGAGTGGGTGCACATGGGGCCCCTGAAACCTCAGCTCAGAGCTGGAGCATCACTCTGTCTCCTTCTGTGCCCAAAGTCAGTCATGAGGTGAGCCCAGGGGTTCAGGAAATAGATTCTGCCCATGACGGGAGAAGCTGTGGAGTTCCACTGCACAGGGGTGTGAGGGACTGTGGCCACGTTTGCAGTTTGCCACTTGTGTGAAGGAAGTTCAGATGTGGCCAGAATCAGGACAGACATCCATTGTGGCAGGATTTGGGGAGAAGAGGGAAGGACTTTCAGGTGATCGGCAAGGACTGGGCATGTGTTAAACTGAAGGCCTGGTGGCCCAAGTGGACCTGCCTCCTGCCAGCTACGATCCAGCCCTTGCCTCTTTTCCTGAAGGTGTGCCAGGCACTGTGAGCTGGGGTAGGTCCTTTTGCTAACAAAATTCCATCAGGATTAGTTGGGAGATTGTGGCACCAGTGGGTGTCAAGAAGACAGTTTCTGGCATTGCTCTTGGGCTCAAGTACCACGAGGGTGCTGCCAGGCCATACCAAGATGCTCTGCTCATCCTTGATGACCTCAAGGTCACCTCCTTTCCCTCATCCCATGGGCCATGATGGTGTGTGGCAGAGCTGAGGGAAGACTCTGATGACGGCCAAGCCTCTTCCAACATATCCTGTGTATCTTTCCCACTCCTGCTATCCCTGCGCTGCAGCCCTCAGTCTTATTCTAAGCCTTTCTCATCCCTCATCCCCCATAAGGCTTTCCTGCCTGGGTTCATCTATGGGTGTGTAATGAATTATCCCATGATTAATAGATCTTAGCTTGCATAGTTTCTGTGGCCCAGTAACTTGGGAGCAGCTTTGCTGGGTGATTCTGTCTCAAGGAGCCTCAAGAGATTACACTCAAGACATCTGCTGGTGCCACAGTCTCATCTGAAGGCTTGACTGGGCCAGAGGACCAGCTTCCAAGGTGGTCGGCTCACGTGCCTGCGAGTTATTGCTGCTGTTGGCAGGAGGACTTGGATCCTGCCACGTGGGCCTCTCTAGAGGGCTGCTAAATGACCCTGTGACAAGGCAGCTGGCTTCCCTCCATGGGAGTGATCCAAAAGTCCTTGATGGGAGAAGCTGCAAAGTCACACTGCAAAGAGGTGTGGGCGTGAGGAGAGGTGGTGGACTGTGGCTGTGGGTGCATCCCCCACACGGGAGGAAAAGCAGTGGCTGCAGTGGCTTTGATGGCGCGGCCTCGGAACCACACTCTGTCATTTCTGTAAGGCCCTGCTGGTTGCACTGGGTGGCCCCGCTCAGCATGGAAGGGATTTACCACCGTGTGAGTGCCAGGAGGTGAGGATCGCTGGGGCCGTCTAGGAGGTTACTCAAGCTCGATCCTTAGCATTGTGCTTTTTCTAGATGAAAGCTAGTTCATCCCACCCACATATTCAGGTTATTGTCTGATGGAAGCTGAAGAGCTCAAGACACACTCCCTGAGCACTTGTCATGAGCCAGACACTGCCAGAAGCTCTGGGATGACACAGTCAGTGCGTGTGACTCTCAGTGAACCCTCAGGTGCGCAGGAAACGTGACTGTCTTTTCTGTGTGTTTCCATTCAGCTGAGTGGAAGAAACATATTCTCAGTCAGTTCTGGACTTCATGCCCCATTTCCCTGGGGTCGTGTCACAGACAGGGCATTTGCAACTCTGCCTGGAAGGCACAGAAAGAGGACTGCATGACTGTTTTCAGGCAAAGGTTGCCATGGATAAGAAGCACTTTGCATTGGCTGTGTAATGTGGAAAAGCAAGCTAGCACGAGTTAGAGGCTTAAAGCAGCATCCGTGACCTCCCTGTGTCTGTGGTCAGTGCCTGAGGCGCTCCCTGGACCTTCTCTCAGCCTGCAGTCGAGGTGTCCGTGGGCTGCTCTCCTCCCTCTGCGGACAGGATCTGCTTCCTCATGCACTCCCCAGGTCACTGGTGGGGTCAGCTCTGTGCTGGCTGCTGGCCTCTCTGCAGGGCAGCTTGCACTGACAGCCACTCCTTCAGGGCAATAAAGGAGAAAAGGCGGGGGCGGTGGGGGGGAGTCGAGATGTAAGTCAGAGGCTTCCGAAACCTCACCCTGGGAAGTGACATCCATCACCTTTGCTGTGTCCTATTCACTAGAAGTGAGCCACTGGGCTCCACCCACATTCGGGGAGAAGAATCGGGCATGGATGCAGGTGGACAGGGCCCAGCACCTTGAAGTCACCCTGCCCAGGCTGGCACGTGTGTCCCAAGAGTGTTGTATGAGGGTGGGCAACGTGGAAAACATGCACAGCTCATGTGACTATCAAAGGAATAACTAGTTTGTTTGTTTTTTGAGGCAGCGTCTCACTCTGCTGCCCAGGCTGCATAGCAGTGGTGCGATAACAGCTCATTGTAGCCTTGAACTCCTGGGCTCAAGCGATCCTCCCACCTCAGCCTCCCAAGTAGCTGGGACTACAGCTGTGTGTCACCATGCTTGGCTAATTAAATTTTTTTTTCAGAGATGGGTTCTCACTGTGTTGCCCAGGTTGGTCTCAAAGCCCTGGGCTCAAGAGATCCTCCCGTCTCAGCCTTCCAAAGTGCTGGGATTATAAGCATGGCCCACTGTGCCCAGCCTTAGAATGACAAGTTTTAAGTATTTGCCTAATTAAAGGGATAGCATTAAGGAAACCACTAGCCTCTTGCAACTGGAGCCAGAAGACAAGCCCCGAGCAGTGCCCCTGAGTGCTGCCCCGTGCTTCTGTTGGAGCACTGCAAAGCCTGTCGCCCACTCCGGCGGGGCGTTGGGTGGCCTGCTATCAGCAGAGCCAGCGAGCTCCCACTGAATGGGGCGGGGGGAAGAGGTGCGAGATTGTTGTGCCTGAAGAGCGGACATTTCCCCAACATCAGGTCCCTACCTAGTGAGCGGGACACCCGCTTCAGCCAGGGGCTGCACAGGGGTTGGAGGAGCCCATCCAGGGAGCCAGCACCTGGAAGGCGGGGGGCATGTGTTCTTTTGTATGCCACAGGTCAGCCATCACTGCAGGCTGATCTCCTTGCCTCCTGGGAGGCCGGGGAGGCTGTGGATGGTGGCATCTCTCTGAGGGCACTCCAGCCCTTTCCATGAGAATCCTCATGTCTTGGCAGGACCAAGGCAGGAGTGTTGAAGCCCCTACAGAGCTCCAAGAACAGCCTCATGTCTGGCTTAAGCTCCTGCTCCGGGACCACCTCTCTGCCAGCTCTTGTTCTCCTCCCACCCCACAGATGGGTCCACAGGACGTCTGCTGTGCCACGATGGAAATTTCTGTAGCTGTGCAGCCCAGCCTGTCACCAGTGCCGCATATGGCTGTTGGGTACTAGAAACTTAGCTCATGAGACAGAATATCCAAATTTTAACTTCACTAAATTAAATTGATCTTAGCGTTAGAGAAGTATTGAATTTAGCATAGCTAGTGGCTGCCATGTCAGATGGGGCAGCTAGCTGGCAGAGCCCTGTGCCCAACCTCTGGCTAAGGCCCAGCAGCCCCAGCATCACCCTGACCCCTGCCCTCCACACCCTGACCTCTGCCTTCCACGCCGAGCTGGCTCGTACAATCTAATGTGCTTCCAAATCACCTAGGAGCTGGTTAAAGAGAAATCTCAAGCCTCAGAATCTGCGCTTTAACCAGCTCCTAGGTGATTGGGAAGCACATTAGATTGTAGGAGCCAGCTCGGCGTGGAGGGCAGAGGTCAGGGTGTGGAGGGCAGGGGTCAGGGTGCCATGGCTTTATCTGTGCCACAGCCTAGGCTTAGCGAAACCACAAGGAAAAAAAATGGCCCTTCTGTTCTCCGCACCGTGAGCTTTGTGACTGATCCGAGGCAACGAGCGGGGGTGCTGCGCTGCTGTGGCAGGGAGGTCACGGGTGACAAGAACTGCCAGGGACGAGGCCACATGCGTTAATTCATTAAAATACAGTCGGCTACGGAAGGCAACGTAGGATGTGGTTCTGTTCTTAACGAATTTCATCTGGATGGGGAGACAGATGTGTAAACATGGACTCGAAGGCTGGGGGAGCTGAGATCAGACAATAGGCGCTGGACGCGTCCTAACTACAGCTGGGGTTGGGGGTGGGGTTCCCGGAGGTGGCCTTGAGCTGGCCTTTCAAATGGCTTTGCTTTCCTCTGGGAAAGCCGGAGTTCAGGAGGAGAAGGCCAGGTCGGGCCCTGGGGAAAGAAAACCCAGGAAGGAAAAAAGGAGCATGTGGGTGATGGGTCTCCCTGGGACGCAGGTTGTCTTTCTGGAGCCCCTGCACCTGCCGTCTGCTGTGCTGGCGTTCTGCTTCCAGCTCAGCCCTCCCTGCACAGGGAGCTTTCCTGCCTCCAGGGCTCCAGCTGATTCATCTGCAGAGTGGAGAGCTTGCCTGCAGGGTGGCTGTGGTTCGAAGCAAGGCAACGTCTGTGACTGCACCTTGAAGCCAGGCTCAGATGTTTCTGCATGGAAAGTTCTTCCGTAGACAGTGGGACCTTGGAAGGTGGGGGGCGTGTGTTGTTTTGTATGCCACGGCCTAGCATCCGCTTGGCAAGGTGTCCTTTCTTAAGCATTTGTGGGCTTCTTTAAATTCCATGACAATTTTGTGTGTGTTTGCTATTTTCTGGGGCGGAGGGGCCCTAGCCAAATTCTCCCAAGGGCCCCTGTCTTCTCTAGCAGGTCAGGACCCACTGCTGGGTGTGCTCAGTGTTTTCCGAATTAATAATGATGAGTGAATAGGTGACGTCTAGAGATAAAATTTTAACTCAGGTTACTGGCCGGACCAGGAAGGTGGGGGTTTCAGGCCCAGGCCAGTGGCCGGAGGCAGCTTTGTTAGGGGCAGGGAAGGGCCCTGGGACCAGCAGGGACCAAGCCTGGCTTCGGGCGGTGTGCGAGTGTCTTACAGAGGCCTGCTTAGCTTCTCTGGTAGGGACTGCTCCCCCTCTTACTTCTATCTCCCTGAAACCCTTGTGACATCATAAGGCACAGCCAATCTCTGGAAAGTTCCGTCTCTACCTCAGGCCTCTATACATTCTCTCTGAGCTGGCACTCAAGCACTATGGGACCTTGGCTGGCTTCTGGGGAGCAAGAGATCCATTTGTGAATACTGGATTTCTGACTCCTGGGTAAGCTGGAGTGTGGTTTATAAATACCTTGCTATCTTTAAGGTTGGCTTTGCCAAAAGAATAGGGTGACAGAGATGAATTTCAGTAATGCAATGAACGTTCGACACTTGGAAGGTGACAGAGGGTGGATGGTGGCAGATACCACTTTGTGCTGTCGAACTGTGTTGGTATCGGGCGTGGCCCAAACACCTGGAGGGGCCCCAGAGGCAGGTCAGGCTTCTGGGCCCCAGTCTCTGCTCTGCTTGGTTTCAAATCATGTGACTTTGGTCTTTTTTAAAAAAAAAAATCTAAAGAGGCTGGGCATGGTGGCTCATGCCTGTAATCCCAGCACTTTGGGAGGCCGAGATGGGTGGATTGCTTGAGTTGAGGAGTTTGAGACCAGCCTGGACAACAAAAATACAAAAATAGCCAGGCATGGATGCGCGTGCCTGTGCTCCCAGCTACTTGGGAGGCTGACGTGGGAGAATTGCTTGAGCTCAGGATGGGGTTGGGGTGGAGGTTGCAATGAGCCAAGATCACACCACTGTACTCCAGCCTGGATGACAGAGTGAGACCCTGTCTCAAAAAAAAAAAAAAAAAAAAAATCTAAAGAACTAAGGCCATGGTGAAGTAAACCTATATTCAAAAGAAGAGTCACAACATAGAACTAAATGTAAACATATACCAACAGTTGGCGGTGGCCAGGGGTCTTGTGCAGTTGACCTTGGGCTGCTCAGAGTCCCTGCTCAAGCTCACTCTAGTTTTGTCCCAAACTTGAACAAATCGCTTCTATTATTTCACCATAAATCTCATACTTTTGGCCAAAGGCTTCTTCGGAACTTATCGACAGTGATGACAAAGTCCCTGAAGGTTTTCTTCTTTATGAGGGAATAACTCTGCCATCAGCACAGCCTTCCCTGCTTGTCAGAGGAAGGGCTCTCTTTCCTGTGCTTCCTAGACTTGCCTGGTCATGCCTTTTCTTATTTTAAGGCTAATCCCAAAGGAAAAAATAGCATGAGCACGACTGGACTGCATGAAATTTCATGATTCTGTTTTAGACAGTCATTGCCTCATCGCCTCGCTGTGACCCATGATAATGCTCCTCATTTGCGGTGATTAAGTTGAAATTTGCAGGCAAAGCTTTAGCATGTTCCTCAAACATCAGAGCTGACCCTGGGTCTGGTCTCAGCCACAGCAGAAAATGTATTTGAGGGCTCTGTTGAGCAGGCAATGGGAGGGGTTGTGGCAGTGGGCTCAGCAGCAGCTGCCACAGGCCATCTGAGCGCTGCGAGCTGGTGAGCTGGTGGCCTCAGCTGAGGTTGCATGGCTGCCTCCTTTCTTGCCTAGACCTTGGCTAGTTTATGAACAGAAACGGCAGAAATGTCACAGCCCTTTTCAGAGCAGACACTGGTTGGGCCTGTGCTGTGGCCTGGAGGCCTCTATGGTTTGGATGTTTGTCGCCCCAAACCTCATGGTGAAATCTGATCCCCCCCGCCCCGTATTGGAGGTGGGGCCCAGTGGGAGGAGTCTGGGTCATGGGGGCGGATCCCTGGTGAATGGCTTGGTGCTCTTCTGGAGGTGTTGAGACGGTTCTTGCTCTGTTAGTTCAGTGAGAGCTGCTTGTTGGGAAGAGCCTGGCGCGCCCTCCCACGCTTCCTCTCCTGCCCTGCGGTGTCTGCAGGCCGGCTCCCCTCACCTCCCACCACGAGCGGAAGCAGCCTGAGGCCCTCGCTGGAAGCATACGCTAGTGCCGTGCTCTCCGTACAGCCTGCAGAACCCTAAGCCAAGTAAACTCCTTTTCTTTGTGAATTGTCCAGCCTCAGGCATTGCTTCACAGCAACACAAATAGGCTAAGACATTGGGAGAACACAGATAACAAATTTTGCAATATTTGGGGAGATGAAGCTGCCTTTACTGTTGTTATAAATAAAGTTTCGGTGCCGCAAAAGAAACAGCACTGGAATATAATTTTTTTTTTCTTCTCAGCAAGACAATGTACTTCTATAGAAGGGTGCGCCCTCGCAGATGGAGCAATGGTGAGCGCACACCTGGACAAGGGAGGGGAAGGGGTGCTCATTCCTGAGCGCACACCTGGACAAGGGAGGGGAAGGGGTGCTCATTCCTGATCACGTGGCCCCTGCTGCTGTGTGATTCCGCTGTTGGCTAGGGTTAGACAGCACAGGCTCAACTAATTCCGATTGGCTGATTTAAAGAGAGCGATGGGGTGAGTGGTTTGGGGGGATAAATGGTTATGGCAGAGCAGGAAATCGGAATGAGTCAGGCTGGAGAATGAGTCGGGGCGAGCAGGTGATCAAAAAAGCTTGCTTTATGAGGAAGTTAAGTTTAAAAATAGAAGGCAAAAAATTGAACATACTGACATATTGATTCTTTGAAGAGAAAGTTAGAACTCATATCTAACACTGTTATTTTTCCGTAATAAAGTGAGAGGGCCTGTGGTTTCAGACAGCATAGGCCTGGGGTCCAACTCATCTGCATTCACAACCCGTCCCACTCCCTGTTCATTAGCTGAATGCCATTGGCTGAGAGCCTCCGCCCCGTCTCTGAGCTTCTTAGCAGTGGGTTTAATCATGTGTGACTCCAAGGCTTGGAGTACGGGAGACACCAGAACAAATACGGAGCTATGGACTTGATGCTTAGGGACATCAGTTCTCTTCCTTCTGCTCCTGGCTCATAGTACACATGTTTTGAAAACCATGCCAGGGATCTGACCTTAATGCATCCAAGCATTTAGCTGCAGGGTCATTGGCAGAAAAGCCTCAAGCGGGGATTCAGAGAAGGCTTTAATTAAGCTTGGCCTGTGGAGGCTGCTGCCTGGGCTGGATCTGCTGTGAAACAAGAGAAGCTTGATGTTCTAGGAGAAATGCTTGGGGCCCAGGACCATCTGCTGGAGGGAAAAGAATGAGTGTTTCCGGAGAAACAGACCAGCACTGGGGCTCTTCCCTGGAATTCAGGTTAAGTGTCCTGGGCTTGTGAACCAGGCACGAAAGATGTTGCAAGTCTTTGCTTTGAGAAGCTGTCAAGGATCATTGCCCCCTCAGCCCAAACCTCTTAGCACCTCTCCAACCACGCCTTTCACTTTGGTAGTGATTGATAACTCTTCTTGGTTGTTGAGAAGTTTGGATGAAAAGCTTCAGGTGTGTATTATAGTTTCATGTTGCTGTTATTACAGGTCCTTAGTGTCTTACAGAATGCAGATTTCTGATCTCATGGTCTGTTTGGCAGACCTCCAGGTAGGCTCATTGGATCCCTCTGCTCTGGGTTTCATGAGGCTGAAATGAAAATACAGTGGGCTGAGTTCCCCCCAGAGGCTCTGGGAGCATCCTCATCAGCCTTGCTGGGGTTGTGGGCAGAATCCAAGTCCTTGAGGTTCCCTGTCCTTGCTGGCAGCAGGAGGACCCACGCTGACCTCCCACGGCCTCTCTTAAGTCTCTGCCCATGAGCCCTGAGCTTCAGAGCTCAGCCATGATGTGGCTTCTCTCTTTCGAAGCCTGATTCAGAGTCACACTTGGGTTCTTTCTGACTTCCCTTTCTGCTCCACGGTTCTCTGTTTCCAGCCAGAGAAAGTCACCTGCTTTTAAGGCCTTGTGTGATGATGCTGGGCCCACCCAGATCACCCAGAATTGCCCAGGCCCATCTTAGCATCTGTGGCTTCATTGTGTCTGCAAATTCTGCTTTGCATATAGGGCGAGAAATACACAGGTCTCAGGATTAGGGAGCGCGCATTCTGGAGCACATCCTGCTCACCACAGGGCGGAAGTGTTCACTCCAAGGCCTTGCAGGCAGGTTATTTGAAATCAGCACATTCCTAGTCACAAGTGGATGCTTTAGGAATTAATGGTTGATGAGATATAGGGACGAATTTCAAGGCACCACCTGCAGCAGAACCTATGTTACAGCATGAAGAACCCCTGATATTCCTTATAGATATATATTTTTTATTTTACAAATGTATTGGGCACATGTGAAAGTGTGTTATGTGTATATGATGGATGGTGATCAGCCCAGGGCATTTAGGGTGTGCATTACCTGAGTACAATCCATTCTTGTAGTTTGCAGTCACCCCACTCTTGAAAGAGAATAGTTCATGACACATAAAACTGATATGAAATCCAAATTTCAGTGTCCATAAATAAAGTTTCGCTGGAACACAACCGCCCTTGTTTACTTATGTAACGTCTGAAGCTGCTTTGTGCTGCAGTGGCGAGGAGATATAGACCTGCAAAGTGTTTATTACCAGGGCGCCTGGCAAGGCTGCAACTCCCAGTGTGGTAGAAGAGCACTAGCTTTGGAGTCAGAGGAAGACGTGAGTTCACTTTCCGTGAGGAGTATGGAAACGTGGTGCCCACACTGTAAGGTGGTTTTAGCAGCAGAAATATCATTGTACCCAGCACTCCCATTACTGTGTATATACCCAAAGGAATATAAATCATTCTATTATAAAGACACATGCAGGCACCTGTTCACTGCAGTACTGTCCATGATAGCAAAGACATAGAACCAACCTAAATGCTCATCGATGATAGACGGATAAAGGAAAACATGGTACATATACACCATGGAATACTATGCAGCCATAAAAAGAACGAGATCATGTCCTTTGTAGGAACATGAATGGAGCTGGAAACCATTATCCTCAGCAAACTAACACAGGAACAGAAAACCAAACATCGCCTGTTCTCACTTATAAGTGGGAGCTGAACAAGAACACATAGACATGTTATGGGGAACATCACACACTGGGGCCTGTTGGAGGGTGGGAGGAGGGAGAGCATCAGGAAGAATAGCTAATGGGTGCTGGGCTTAATACCTAGGTGATGGGGTGATTGTCATGTGTGTCCGTGTGAAGAGCCTACCAAACAGGCTTTGGGTGAGCAATAAAGCTTTTTAATCACCTGGGTGCAGGCGGGCTGAGTCCGAAAAAAGAGTCAGCGAAGGGAGATAAGGGTGGGGCCGTTTTATAGGATTTGGGTAGGTAAAGGAAAATTCCAGTCAAAGGGGGGTTGTTCTCTGGCGGGCAGGAATGGGAGTCACAAGGTGCTCAGTGCGGGAGCTTTTTGAGCCAGGATGAGCCAGGAAAAGGAATTTTACAAGATAATGTCATCGCTTAAGGCAAGGACCGGCCATTTTCACTTCTTTTGTGGTGCAATGTCATCAGTTAAGGCGGGGCAGGGCGTTTTCACTTCTTTTGTGATTCTTCAGTTATTTCAGGCCATCTGGGCCTATACGTGCAAGTCACAGGGGATGCGATGGCTTGGCTTGGGCTCAGCGGCCTGACAATGACCTGTGCAGCAAACCACCATGGCACATGTTTACCTGTGGAACAAACCTGCACACCTTGCACATGTACCCTTGAACTTAAAATAAAAGTTGGAAAAAAAGACTCTGTGTCAGAAACAGTATCTGCCTGGCGCAGGTGGGTCGTCAACGGTAAGTAGCCCAATAGATGGTTTTGCAGTGTGATTGAGGGTTTCCTACATTGATGAATGGCTATTGAAGATTTCTAGGATCACTGCTAAAAATTGGTGTTACTTCTAAGGTCATTAATAAGAAAGGATGTTGAAATAACGGATCCTTTTCTATAACATGCACAAGGATATGCTTTGTAAAACCACACACCTGCGCTGTCTGATAGAACTTTCTGTCATGATGGAAAATCTCTTCTGTGCCATTCAGTACAGTGGCCATCAGCCACATGTAACTTCCTAGCACGGAAAATGCAGCTCACATGACTGAAAGAACTGGATTTTGAATGTCATTAGATTTAAATTTAAATACCACGTATGGCAAGTGGTTCCCGTGTCAGTGTAACCATGGAACACGTAGACAACCACTGCAGGCACCAGACGGCGTGAGGCTGGTGCCCAGCACCGCGAGGTGGGGCATCTCTCTTAGTCTGTCTTTTTTGCCTAAAGACAAAGTAGTAGAAAAGGATATGAGTGGCGCAGAGCAAACGGTGGCTGAATTTTATACTCCTGCCACCACTTTGCCACCCTGCCGCTTCTATTAAATGGAAGCAGTTTATTCAACCGGAGGTGAATGTGCCTTTGAAACTTATCTCTATGGTGCCTCCTCTGCAGGATTTTACAAGGGTCTGTTTGTGTTGCTTTTATCTCAAGGTAACACATTTTAAGCACATGTGAGTAGCAGAGTCTCAACTGCAATTGGAGCTTGGCCAAGAGAATAATAAAAACAGTTTAAGGAAATACTTCTTGGAAGCTGCTGAAAAGATCCCTTTGTAACTCCTGTTCTCTAGAGAAGCTTGCAGGCACAGGGGCCGTGGGTGGACATCGACTGGTAGGAAGCCTAAGGACAAAGGCTATGGAGAATTTTTCACCCCAACTTAAATTCATTTCTGCCAATTAAGGCAGATGTTTCTGGCCAGGTGTTGTGACTCATGTCTGTAACCCCAGCATTTTGGGAGGCTCAGGTGGGAGGATCGCTTCAAAATAGGAGTTCAAGACCTGCCTGGGCAACATAGTGAGACCCTGTCTCTACAAAAAATGTAAAACTGTGGTTTGGTGTGGTGGTGCCAGCTGTAATCCCAGCTACTCAGAGGCTGAGGTGGGAGGATCACTTGAGTCCAGGAGTTTGAGGCTGCAGTGAGCTATGATCGTGTCACTGCACTCCAACCTGGGCAACAAAGGAAGACTTTGTCTCAGAAAAAAAAAAAAAAAAAAACCCAAAAACAACCAAGATCCCCCCAAACAGATGTTTCCAAATGCTAGATTTCATTTGAGAAAACAAACTTAGTCTTGAAAACTCTTATGACTTTTGAGGTACCACAATGGCACCTCAAATATATGTAAATATATGCTTATATATGAAAAGATTTGTAATGAGGTTGAGGAAAGTGTGTTCACCGAGTTTGAATAACAGGTTTCATGAGTCAGCCTGCCTGTTGACCCTGGGTGGCGCCTGTGGCAGCGAGACGGATCCTGGAAAGGTCCTGTCTGCTTGACAGCATCAGCTGTAGATGGCATCGCTACACTGACTAATGTTTTCCGAAGATGAGCTTTTAACTTATTTATTTCCCAAAGAGAAACATTTCCAGAGGGAGCATTCTTTTCCCTTTATTTTTCTGAAGTACTGAGTTGAAGTGTTTTTTATTTTATTTAATTTTAAGTTCTGGGATACATGTGCAGATGTGCATGTTTGCTACGTAAGTAAATGTATGCCACGGTGGTTTGCTGCACAGGTCAACCCATTACCTAGGTATTAATCCCACATGCATTAGCTATTTGTGCTGATGCTCTTCCTCCCCGCAGCCTGCTGATAGGCCTGAGTGTGTGATGTTCCCCTCCCTGTGTCCGTGTGTTCTCATTGTTCAGCTCCCACTTATGAGTGAGAACATGTGGTGTGTGGTTTTCTGTTCCTGCATTAGTTTGCTGAGGATAATGGCTTCCAGATCCACCCATGTTCCTGCAAAGGAAATGATCTCATTCCTTTTTACCGCTGCATGGTATTCCATGGTGTATATGTACCACATTTTCTTTATCCAGTCTATCACTGATGGGCATTTGGGTTGATTCCGTGTCTTTGCTATTGTGAATAGTGCTGCAATGAACATAACGTGTGCATTTATCTTTATAGTAGAACTATTTATATTCCTTTGGGTATATACCCAGTCATGGGATTCTGGGTGAAACTGAAGTGTTTTACTGTCTAAGTTGAGTGTGAGCTTCAGTGGGGTGGGGCTACACAGAATGAAGCGTGGAGGCTGCTGGTACCTTGAGAAAGGGTGTAAATGCTTTTCTCTTCTTTTGATCTCTTTCTCTGTTGAATTTACAGCCTCTGCTACATGCGTGTGAGATGGAATGCTCTGTGTAGGTTATCGGAGGCGCACCAAAGGAAAAGATGAAAGACTGTACACACCAAAGGCCAGCCTGCACCTCCGGTGCCCTCTACTTCCCAGGGAAGCTGATCAATACAGATGGAGTGGGTCATGCCCCACGTTACCAGGACCCCTGGCTTCACACATCACATGGGGGTGGCTGGGAGGGAACATTACATTATTGACTTAGGCAAAATGCTTGAGCGCTCTGTACCGGGGCATAGTGAGCTTGCTGGAGCTGATGGGGAAAAAGTTAAGCTGTTTCCAGAGAACCGTTGGTGTATCCAGTGTTCCATAATGACTTAGTGTATCACGTCGTCGGCAAGCCTCTGCTGTGTGCCCGTGACTGGCCCGGCACTGCGTGATTTTACATGGAACAGAGGATGATGATGAAGAGCTGCATGCAGGGGGAGCCCGGGGCCTTGATGAGACCCATAGGCCAAAGCCAGGCTGCTTAGTCTATAAGCTGCCCATGCTGCAGCCTCAGCATCTACACCCTTCAACCCACAGCCTCCCCACCGTGCTCAGCCAGGTTAGTGCTGGGACACAGCAGCAAACAGGGCACCGCACAGTAGCATCACCCAGCCGTGATGAGTGGGCCGCAGTGTTACTAAGAGCTCTGTGAAGAAGCGATTTTAATTCCAGCCAGTCTGTAGGTTGTGTGTCTGTGTGGCGGTTTAGCGCTGTTTTAAATTCTGCATTGCATGGTGGGGGCGACTGTGGTGGGTGGACTCTGCACCGTAATCTTTTTGGAGCTTTTCCAGCACAGTCCGGTAAAATTCTCTTTGATGACAGGCCTGTTCCATCCCTGTGCTGCTCAGCAGGGAGACCGCAGGCCTAGGGGGCACAGGAAATGTGGCCAGAGCAAAGGAGGAACTGGATTTTGAGTTGTATATAATTTCAAGTAACTGAAGTTTAAATTTGTTAAATACCTAGATGTGGCCAGTGGCTTCCAGATTGGACAGTGTGGGTCAGCAAAGGCACCGTCAGCACCTGTGGTTCCCCAGGCTGCCGGCCTCCGTGGCCGCACCCATGGTCTCCCCTGCCTGGTTGCCTGTCCTTCCCTGTACTGCCCGGCCTGGCGTCCACTCCTAAAGGGAGGTTCCTGAGCCCGCAGAGCCCACTGAGTGTGTGTCCTCAGTTCCCCGCTGCACCTCGAGGGCCCCTCTGTCACCGCATTCCCTGGGATGGTCATCACTCGTCTGTCCCCTCCACTGCACCAGGAGCCACTGAAGAGCATGTGCACGCTCAGCCCTGGGCACGGCGTCTGCACATCCGGGAGCTCTGCACATGCTGCTGAGTGAATGAGCGCAGAAGCAGGTGGAGTTTGTTGAACCAACACTCCTGTGACACTCGTCGTGCTCCAGTGGTCTTCTAGGGGTTTTCCGCTGTCAGTCACGTTTGGATACATCGCGGTTGGCCACATGGTTCACTTTGCAGCTGCGGGCTTTGACAATTTCCTTGATCTCTCAAAGATGCTTTCCTTTTCACTTGTAGAATGTGAATGATACCAAAATCGCAGGTTGTTCTGACAATTGAAATGAGATAAACTGTATGAACAGTGCACGACATTCCTGTGAGCTCACGGTGAATGTTAGGGGGTTCACTAGGGACACACCAGTGAACAAAACAAAACTTACTGCTGGCGTGGAGTGTGCATCTAATCCGGAAAGGCAGTGTATATATATATATATGTATATGTATGTATGTGTGTATATATGTATGTGTATATATGTATGTGTGTGTATATATGTGTGTGTATATATAGTATATGTATACATGTGTGTATGTATAGGTGTATATATGTATATGTATGTGTGTATATATATGTGTGTGTGTATGTGTATATATATTTTTTTGAGATGGAGTTTCGCTCTTGTTGCCCAGGCTGGAGTGCAATGGCACGATCTTGGCTCACCGCAACCTCTGCCTTCCAGGTTCAAGCGATTCTCCTGCCTCAGCCTCCCGAGTAGCTGGGATTACAGGCATGCACCACCATGCCTAGCTAATCTTTGTATTTTTAGTAGAGACGGGGTTTCTCTATATCGGTCAGGCTGGTCTCAAACTCCCGACCTTGGGTGATCTGCCCGCCTAGGCCTCCCAAAGTGCTGGGATTGCAGGTGTGAGCCACCGTGTCCGGATAATAGTAAATACTATGGAGAAGCAGTGGCATGTGGGCTTGTATTATGTGGGAACAAAGGCGGGCCCGGGTGAGGGGTGTTGGGATGCCTGGGGGCGTGGGGCTGACCTGTAAACAGGAGGTCAGGGCAGTGTTGCTGAGGAGGTGATTGAGGGAAGCAAGGAGCAGACACACAGCTGTGTGGGGAACAGCATTCCTGGCAGAGGGAACCACCTTTGCAAAGTCACAGAGGCAGGACTAGGTGAGGGAGGTGATTGGGGCACAGGTGAGGAGAGCAGCTTTCATTCTGAGTGAACGGGGAATGACTTTTGGTTTTGAAAGCTTGCTCTGGGGCTGGGCTAAGGACAGCCTGTAGACAGGCAGGAGCACATATATTGGGGATATTTCATTACCCATGAGAGAGATGGTGCCGGTGTCTCTCCTCTCCCTCTCTGCCTCTGTGAATGTGTAATATGCATAATGTGCATGACTTTTTGTTGTTGTTGTTGTTGTTTTGAGATGGAGTCTTGCTTTGTCACCCAGGCTGGAGTGCAGTGGTGCAATCTCAGCTCACCGCAACCTCTGCCTCCTGGGTTCAAGTGATTCTCCTGCCTCAGCCTCCCAAGTAGCTGGGATTACAGGCACCCGCCACCACGCCTGATTGATTTTTTATTTTTAGTAGAGACAGGGTTTTGCCATTTTGGCCAGGGTGGTCTTGAACTCTTGACCTCAGGTGATCTGCCCACGTTGGTCTTCCAAAGTGTTGGGATTATAGGCATGAGCCACCACACCTGGCCGTGTGTATGACTTTGTGAAAGATTTCAAAGATACTCGAGGTGGGTAAAAATATCAGATGGTTCCTGAATGTTCCCACTGTCCAGTGGTAACAATGGTCACCAGCACATGGCCCATTCCGCTTCACCTTTGCCCTCATATACTTCCTTCCTTCTCAGACAGTTTAGAAGATAATTCCGGCCAGGCACAGTGGCTCACACCTGTAATCCCAGCACTTTGGGAGGCCAAGGAGGGTGGATCACCTAAGGTCAGGAGTTTGAGACCAGCTTGGCCAACTGGTGAAACCTCATCTCTACTAAAAATACAAAAATTATGGCCGGGCGCAGTGGCTCACGCCTGTAATCCCAGCACTTTGGGAGGCCGAGATGGGCGGATCACGAGGTCAGGAGATGGAGACCATCTTGGTTAACATGGTGAAACCCCGTCTCTACTAAAAATACAAAAAAAATTAGCCAGTCATGGTGGTGAGCACCTGTAATCTCAGCTACTCGGGAGTCTGAGGCAGGATAATTGCTTGAACCCAGAAGGTGGAGGTTGCAGTGAGCTGAGATCATGCTGCTGCTCTCCAGCCTGGATGACAGAGCAAGACAGCGTCTCAAAAAACCACCCCCAAAACAAAAATTAGCCAGGCATGGTGGTGGGCACCTGTAATCCCAGCTACGTGGGAGACTGAGGCAAGAGAATCGCGTGAACCCAAGAGGTGAAGGTTGCATTGAGCTGAGATTGCACCACTGCACTCCAGCCTGGGCGACTGAGGGAGACTCTATCTCAAAAATAAATAAAAATAGGCCGGGCGCGGTGGCTCAAGCCTGTAATCCCAGCACTTTGGGAGGCCGAGACGGGCGGATCACGAGGTCAGGAGATCGAGACCCTCCTGGCTAACACGGTGAAACCTCGTCTCTACTAAAAAATACAAAAAACTAGCCAGGCGAGGTGGCGGGCGCCTGTAGCCCCAGCTACTCGGGAGGCTGAGGCAGGAGAATGGCGTAAACCCGGGAGGCGGAGCTTGCAGTGAGCTGAGATCCGGCCACTGCACTCCAGCCTGGGCGACAGAGCGAGACTCTGTCTCAAAAAATAAATAAATAAATAAATAAATAAACAAATAAATAAAAAAGATAATTCCATGTTCTGGGTCCAATGGGCAGGTGGACAGGATGCTGCACAGACTGTGGGTGTGAGGAAGGGGTCTGAAGGTGCCGCCAGGGCTTTTGCTGGAGCAACCAGGAGGTTGGAGCTGCTTCTCCCAGAGGTGGGAGACTGTGATGGGGCAGGCTGAGGGAGAGCCAGAGCTGAGGCTTGGACCTGTCGGCTTTGAGATTTGATTCAACATCCAAGGGGAGATGTTTTGAGTTGGCAGATGAAAATTCATGTCGGGAAGGCGCTATGCGTTTGGGGATAATTGGAGTGTGGATGATCTTAGGAGCCATGACTCTGGTTGACATCACCAGGGGATGAGGGCTCAGGAGGAGGAGACTCCAGTGAGCCCAGGGGCTTCAGCACCAAGACTCGGGGAAGAACCAGCGAATCAGGACATCAGGAGCACCTTCCCACCTGCAAGTGTGACCAAATCACCCTGGAGGGGCTGTTCCCGTTCATGCTCCTCACCACGGACTATGGAAGTGCCTGTTTGCTTTAAAAAAGTGTCCATTTCATAGGCAAAATGGTATTTTAGAATTAATTATATTCCTGTAATTTCAAGGAAGAGCTGACTTCTCACGACCGTGGACTGTTTGTATTCTTTCTTTTGTGAATGAATATAATTCTTAGTGAGGTGTTTTTGTGTAGTTTTTGTCTTTCACCATGAGGGGTAGAAAAAAGGGCTAGGAACAAAGACCACCTCTTGGCTTAGGGGCGGGGAGGCCCTGGGGTCAGGCCAGACTCTCCCCGCCTCCCTCGTGGTCTCTTTCCATTTCTCCAAATCTCTGCTTTCTCAACGTCAACACGAGGGTGCTGGGGAGTTGGGCTAAGTCCCACGTTAGGATCTGCCATGGCCACATGGCCGCGAATCTCCCTCGCTGGACCCGTCTCTGTGGCTCAGTCTGCTGGCTCCAGAGCGTGGCCTGGCCTGTGCGTCGGTGGACGTCTGTTCCCGCTGGGGGTGCCCTTGTGGGCGGGTGGGCTCTGCTGTTTCCCACGTCTAGCCAGGGCCTGCCATCCAGGGTCTCAATACATGTGTTTTGAATGGCTTCAAAGACTATTAAAAGCAAGTTATTCTTTTCAAAATTAAATAATCTCTCCCTTTTAAACAATAAAAGAAAACTGCATTTTGTGGCGATAGGGTTTGTATAGTTAGTGATATTTTATTTTTAAATGCTTTAGAAGGAAGCCATGCTCTAATTCCTTCCCCGTTTCAGTGTGTTTATGCAAAGTCCCTTTTTAGCTCAACCTCATCGAGCAGAGGGCACCTGTCAGGTCCAGTTGACAGTACGTCCAGTTCTGTCACTGCCTGACTTTTGAATGTCTCAAACCTTAGCGTCAGGAGCCTAGACAGGGCCTCACTCACTCCGACAGCCCCCGAGGTTGACCGAGCCACCCTCTCCTTTCCAGGAAGCATGGCTGATGTTCCGAAGGAGGGAAGACTGACCCGGTTTCTGGACTTCACCCAGCTGATGGACATGGCATCTGAGTCCGTAGGAGGAAAAGTAAGTGGGTCTCTCATGGCCAGAACAAGGGTTGAAGGCATCTGTGCTAAGGGCACAACTGAACAGTGCAGAGAACCTCATGCAAGAATCAACAAGAATCAGTCTGAAGGGCTGGCCTGCCCAAGGAAACCCGTTAGTGAGAAAGACTTCCAAAGATTGTGTCTTAAATTGGTGACAATTCTCAGCAAGGACAACATTGCCTTAGGTTTTGTGTGTTTCACTAGAGGACAGACTGTGGTCCTCTGCTCTAGATAGGCTGATGGTCCTCTAGCTCTAGTTAGATTGGAGGTCCTCTAGATCGAATTAGATTGGATGTCCTTTGGCTCGAGTTAGATCGGAGGTCCTCTGGATTGAGTTAGATCGGAGGTGGAGTCAGATCGGAGGTCCTCTGGCTCTAGTTAGATTGGAGGTCCTCTGGCTCTAGTTAGATCGGAGGTCCTCTGGCTCAAGTTAGATCAGAGGTCCTCTGGCTCTAGTTAGATCGGATGTCCTCTGGCTCTAGTTAGATCGGAGGTCCTCTGGATTGAGTTAGATCTATGGTCCTCTGGCTCGAGTTAGATCGGTGGTCCTCTGGATTGAGTTAGATCGGAGGTGGTCTGGCTCGAGTTAGATCGGAGGTCCTCTGGTTCTAGTTAGATCAGAGGTCCTCTGGCTCTAGTTAGATCGGAGGTCCTCTGGCTCAAGTTAGATCGGAGGTCCTCTGGCTCTAGTTAGATCGGAGGTCCTCTGGATTGAGTTAGATCGGTGGTCCTCTGGCTCTAGTTAGATCGGTGGTCCTCTGGCTCTAGTTAGATCGGTGGTCCTCTGGCTCTAGTTAGATCGGTGGTCCTCTGGCTCTAGTTAGATCGGTGGTCCTCTGGCTCTAGTTAGATCGGTGGTCCTCTGGCTCTAGTTAGATCGGAGATCCTCTGGCTCAAGTCAGATCGGAGGTCCTCTGGCTCAAGTCAGATCGGAGGTCCTCTGGCTCAAGTCAGGTCGGAGGTCCTCTGGCTCTAGTCAGGTCGGAGGTCCTCTGGCTCAAGTTAGGTCGGAGGTGCTCTGGCTCTAGTTAGGTCGGAGGTGCTCTGGCTCTAGTTAGGTCGGAGGTGCTCTGGCTCTAGTTAGGTCGGAGGTGCTCTGGCTCTAGTTAGGTCGGAGGTGCTCTGGCTCTAGTTAGGTCGGAGGTGCTCTGGCTCAAGTTAGATCGGAGGTCCTGTGGCTCTAGTTAGATCGGAGGTCCTCTGGATTGAGTTAGATCGGTGGTCCTGTGGCTCTAGTTAGATCGGTGGTCCTCTGGCTCTAGTTAGATTGGTGGTCCTGTGGCTCTAGTTAGATTGGTGGTCCTCTGGCTCTAGTTAGATTGGTGGTCCTGTGGCTCTAGTTAGATTGGTGGTCCTCTGGCTCTAGTTAGATTGGTGGTCCTCTGGCTCTAGTTAGATCGGTGGTCCTGTGGCTTTAGTTAGATCGGTGGTCCTCTGGCTCTAGTTAGATCGGTGGTCCTCTGGCTCTAGTTAGATCGGTGGTCCCGTGGCTCTAGTTAGATTGGTGGTCCTGTGGCTCTAGTTAGATTGGTGGTCCTCTGGCTGTAGTTAGATTGGTGGTCCTCTGGCTCTAGTTAGATTGGTGGTCCTGTGGCTTTAGTTAGATCGGTGGTCCTCTGGCTCTAGTTAGATCGGTGGTCCTGTGGCTCTAGTTAGATCGGTGGTCCTCTGGCTCTAGTTAGACTGGTGGTCCTGTGGCTTTAGTTAGATCGGCTGTCCCCTGGCTCCAGTTAGATCGGATGTCCCCTGGCTCTAGTTAGATCGGATGTCCCCTGGCTCTAGTTAGATCGGATGTCCCCTGGCTCTAGTTAGATCGGATGTCCCCTGGCTCTAGTTAGATCGGATGTCCCCTGGCTCTAGTTAGATCGGATGTCCCCTGGCTCTAGTTAGATCAGAGGTGCTCTGGGTCTAGTTAAATTGGAGGTCCTCTAGCTCTAGTGTGTAATGAGGGTCACCTGGAGAACTCATTAAATGTAATGTGCAGAGGTGCTGGGGTGCAGCCTGCGCTCAGAAGCAGTGTGTCTGGTACAGAAAGGGAAGGCCCTGTGCCTTCCCCCAGGAAGCTTACACTCTAGCAGGGAGACAGATGTAAGTCCAGACCAGCCCTGTGACTGGCACAAGGCCAGGGTGCTGGGGGAGCATGTGGACTCCAGCCATGGGCAGCCTGGGGGGATTGGGGTGGGAGGGGAGGGGAAGGGCCACTTGAGTACTACTGGAGGTGACTCACTGGAGAGCAGCTGGCAGGCAGGGATGAGGTGCAGGCTGGTTCTGGCAGAGGTGTCTGTGAGGAGAGCAAAGGAGCCCACATGCTCCAGGTGGCTCAGTGTTTCAAGAACACGCCGGGCGTTTGTGAGGAGAGTTGGGAGCATGAGTCTGGAGAGGTAGGAGAGGCCCCATGTGCCCCGCGAAGGCGTCTGAGAGATCTGGAGCAGGGGGACCCTGATATGCCCACCTACCTGCCATTTGAACCCTGGCACAGGTCAACCCCAGCACAGCACAGGTCTCCCCTCCGCTCTGCCACCCAAACAGCCGGCAGCTATGAAACAGCTCGTCCTTCCTGCCTTTTGAACTCCTGGGCTGGAGTCAGAGCCTGGGGCAGGGTGCTCTCCAGGCTGCAGTGGCCATGGAGTCCTGGGTTGGGTGGGTGACCACCACAGCCTGTTTTGCTCAGGAAAATCTGGTTTACCTTGTTTTCTGGGTGTACAATTAGTATCACCAACCTCACTCTCAAAATGATTCTGCTTTGGTGGACGAATGACCAGGACAGCCCACCTGCAGGGTGACCTATGGTGGCCCTTGTGGGAGAACACAGAGGCACCGACTGCATATGTGACCCAGAGCTTTTTCGGTCATTGCTCTATTTGTAAAAGTACCACAAAACCTCTGGTTCATGAAAAAAAGAAAGTTGGTTTATTTGCTTCCTGAGTGTAAGAAGTTAGTGATCTTACCTCCAGGTGGTAAAGGAGAATCAGAAAAAAGGGTGGGAGGAGAAGATGAAGGAGGAGGCAGGCAATGAAATGTAAGCATTTAAAGGCATCGTGGCTTAACTGCAGATTCTGTTGCTTTCCCTAGGCGATTTCATGTTTTCTTTTTACTTCATCTCATAATGTTTCACTAGGGAATGAAATAAAATGGTTTCAGATTTATGGTTACTTTATCTTTACTTCTTTCTTTCTTTGTCTAGATTTTATTTGCAACAGATGACTTTTTTGCTCCTGCAGAAAACCTCATAAAGGTATTGTAAATTGGCATTCTGTGACGTACAGGGTTGATGTAGAGAAATCCATGCAGCCGTGTTAATTAAAATCTATCTGTATATTTGGGATGGAGTCATGTGATGTGGACCGGCAAATTAGCATATTAGAACATTAGAAAGACATGCAAATCAGCATGAACTCACGCCAAAACATAGCAGAGACAGGGACTGCAAAGAATTCAGGAGGCATTGTTTCATGGGGAAAATTCTGAGGTCCTCAAATACTGCTCTTCTGGCTAAGGTGAATTGCATCGTCTGTGTTGGGAAGAAAACAGATCTATGTCTTGAATTTTCTGGGAAATGTTTTACCTGCCTAATTATAAAAGTGGAGGACAGCTTATTAATAAAAATAGAGAAAATGCTGACAAACATAGGGAAGAAATGGCAGCTCTGCTGTAGTCCTGCTCCTCTGTCATACCCAGTGTGGAGATGCGAGTTCTTCTGCACGGAGAGACAAACACAGGTGCACATCGAGTTAGTGCCCACGTACAGCATGCGTGGCTGTGGCTGGGGCCTCTGGGCCTCCACCGTGGGCAGCAGCCATCTGGTTACCCTGGTGAAGTGGTTGCTCTCTGTCTGGGCAGGACCTGGCTGGGTCCAGAGCAAGCTGAAGTATGGCCCTGAGAAAGCACCTTACAGTGTTAACTTACCTATTCCCCAGGAGAAAGTGAAAATAAAATGAGAAAGGGAAATGTGAATCAAACTTTTTCTAGGTCACGCAGTTCCTAAATGCCAAAGCTCTTACCATTTTACCGCAGGCCCGATCTTTGAAACACTGAAATGCATGCCTGTCTTGACCTAGTTGTTCCACAGATTTACATCGTTTGCACAAGTGGGCAAAAAATAGGTAGAAAACATGCATTCTGGTATTGTTTGGAGAGGAGATAACCGATCTAAATGTTCACTGATTGACAGGGAACTCAAGAAATTATAGCTTTTCCAGATATGGACTAACATGTGGCTACTAGAATGAGTTCAGCCTGGCACCATGGCTTGTACCTGTAATCCCAGCGCTTTGGGAGGCCAAGGCAGGAGGATCACTTGAGCCTAGGAGTTTGGGACCAGCCTGGGTAACAAAGCAAGACCCCATTTCTGAAAATAAAAAAAATTATCCAGGCATGGCTGTGTGTACCCGTACTCCCCACTACTCAGAAGGCTGAGCTGGGAGGATTGCTTGAGCCCAAAAGGTCGAGGCTGCAGTGAGCTGTCATCATGCCACTGCACTCCAGCCTGGGTGACAGAGTAAGACCCTGTCTCAAAAAATAAAAATTAATAAAAATTAAAAAAAGCAGGCTCTCCATTCACTGGCAACAAGAGAGATCCATGTATATTTTATGAGCATAAAACAGAGTTTGAAGGTGCATACATCAAACAGTGAGATGTGATTATCTGTGAAGACAGAGGTGGGCTTGGAAATGGGGTGGGAGAGAGAGGGTGGGGCACTATTTCTTATATTTTATACTTGAGCATATATATATGTGCACACATATAAACACATACACATATACATATGTGTATATATAGTCACACCATAAAATCACATGATATATATATATATATATATATTTCTCCTTTTTGGAAAAAATAACATTACAGATAAATGTAAAGTTCACCTTTCACATTCAACTTGAGTGCCAGTCCACCCCCTCCCTTTTCACCATTAACACTATTGTAGGATGGGAGAATGCGTTAGTCTGTCGGGGCTGCTAAGACAAAATACCGCAGATGCTACCGTGGTAGCTTAAACACAGTGATTTCTTGAAGTTCTGGGGGCTGGAAGTCTGAGACCGAGCCTGAGACAGCAGCAGCTCCAGCATCTGGTGAGGGCCCTCTTGGAATGGCCACCTGCTGGTGATACCCTCAGGTGACAGAAAAGAGAGGGGAAGCAGGTCATCTCCCACCTCCTCCCGATGGTCACTCATCCCGTCATGGGGGCTCCACCCTTGTGACCTCATCACCTCCCAAAGTCCTCATCTCCGAATAGCATAACTTTGGGGATTAGGCTTCGACATACGAATTTTGGTGGGGGACAAACATTCAGTCCGTTGCAGAGAATTCTTCTAACGTATTTTATACACTTAAATACACATATATTCATAAATATATATTTTACATTTTAAAATTTATATACATACTTTCACAAGGCACTTAACATTCTGCACTTTGTTCGGTGGGGGTGGGGCAGGATCTGGCTCTGATCAGGCTGTCAGGCTGGGGTGCAGTGGTGTGGTCATGGCTCACTGCAGCCTCGACTTCCTGGGCGCAAGTGGTCCTCCTGCCTCACTGGGACTTCAGGCATGTGCCACCATGCCCAGCTAAGTTTTAAATGTTATGTAGAGATGAGATCTCTAGCTCCCAGGCTCAAGCAATCCTCCTGCCTCGGCCTCCCAAATGACTGGGATTACAGGTGTGAACCACCGTGCCCGGCCCTAAACTTGCTTTTCTCACTGCGTGTTTGTGAATTCCATCCGTGCTGATGCGTGTACACCTAGGCCACCCTCTTAGCTGCTGAACAATAACTGCCCATGTCATCGTGGCCCAATTTATGGCCCCCTTTCCCTGTTGATACACATTTAAGTTGATGACATTTTGCAGGTATTGAAAACATCCTCATACAAGTGTGTGTGCACATGTGTGGGTTTATACCTGGGACTGGTGCTTGGTTTTTCTCTTTTGTTAAGAACACATCTGTCATCACATGGCATGGGCCACTTTTACAACAGTACATTTTCCTGCCACCGGTTCAGTAGCGTGTGTCTCCAACTTCCCTCACACCTTCAGTGTCAGTCCAAACACAACAGCAGCAGTAGCAGCAACACACCCGAAACAATCAACCTACCACCAAAACTAAACACCAGCAAGTTTGGGGCCTTGGAGGTCTGGGGTTTAAGTGGGAGGTGTACCTTCTTTTCTCCTGGGTTCAGAGCAGAATTTTGCACTTCCTGATGAGTAATGGAAAGGCTGCAGTGTGCGCTATTTTTTTTTTTTTCTGAGACTGAGTCTCACTCCCTTGCCCAGGCTGGAGTGCCTTGACGCGATCTCAGCTCACTGCAACCTCCACCTCCCTGGGTTCAAGCGATTCTCCTGCCTCAGCCTCCCGAGTAGCTGAGATTACAGGCATGTGCCACCACGCCCACCTATTTTTTTTTCTTTTATTTAGTAGAGATAGAGTTTCACCGTGTTGGCCAGGCTGATCTCGAACTCCCGGCCTCGTGATCCGCCTGCCTCGGCCTCCCAAAGTGCTGGAATTACAGGCACGCGCCACCGTGCCTGGCCAGGGTGTGCTATCTTTAAGATGTGATTTGATTGGCCGGGTGAAAGACGATGAAACCCCATCTCTACTAAAATACAAATATTAGCCGGGCACTTGCAGTCCCGCTGCCTGGGAGGCGAGGCAGGGGAATTGCTTGAACCCAGGAAGCGGACATACCACGTGCTAGGCACACTTAAGGCTGACAATAGCCGGAAGAGGTAGATAGCACGATGGCTATTTGCCTTTGACAGAGGAGGAGCACTGAGGCACAGGAGGGTGGGTACCGTTGGCCATGGGTCCCCTGCCTGGGAGGCTGGGCGGGTTGGCACACCAGGGAGTCTGGCAGGATCCCTGGTTAGTGTCTTATGCAGCAGCTCCCATCAGAGCATTCCTCCACCCTGGGCCCTGCTACCTCTAGTCCCTTCCTCTGCTCCTGCCTAGGGAGCTTCCCTAAACAGTAACGTAAGATCCTCTTTGCACAACTTGATGGAAACAGGGAAAGTATCCCCACGCTGGGCCACCCACCAAGCACAACAATTTCTGAGCATCCACACTATTCCAGGGTCTTTCATGTCGGCTGTGTCGACTTCAGGACACTCCTGCAAGGATGCGTTTATTCTCCTCGTTCTGGAAGATGAAGAAGTGCCCTCAGCTGTCTAAGGAGACTTTGTGGGGCGTCAGAGACCATGCATTCCTCAGGGGTTGCAGAGTGTGCTGTGTGGGTTCACTGGACCCTGAGTGTCCAGCCTGCTCTTCCTATGACTTTGGATGAATTCCTTATTGAGTAGTCTACCTGGCCTGCTTGGACATCTGACCAGCCTCTCTCACTCTAATACCCGTGTAGGTGGCTGCTGGCCCACAGAGTGCCTGGTGATGTGGTTGTTCCTGCTGCTATCAGTGGTCATTTCTGTGTGCCGAGGCCCACAAAGAAGTAACGTTTCTTTTTCTGAAGATGATAAAAGTGGAGGCATCCCTCAATCTGGAAGGGGCTAGCTGGGCATGAAGGTGGTGGCAGAGGCTCCCCTAGACCCATTTGCACCGTTCCTCTGGCCCTGTGGGACAGAAGTGAACTTATTGGAAGCCAGGAGATCACATGAATGTTAATGATTACCTTGTTGTGTGTCTTTGCCCTAGAGTGACAGCCCGTGTTTTAAAGAGCATGAATATACTGAGTTTGGGAAATGGATGGATGGCTGGGAGACCAGGAGGAAAAGGATTCCAGGTAATAACAATGGCTAGCTCATTGCAGTGCATCTGACACTGCAAAATTAAAAACGGGGGCTGTTGCAAAGCCAGGGTCCGCTTTGGGTCAGCTTTAACATGGGGCCCTGGAATGCTCTGTAATCTTGGATGTCCTTATCTGAACAGCAGGCTCTAAGTCAGGAAGGGGCGGCTTCAGCCTGGATCCCTGACATCCCACCAGGCACAAAGGGTGAGAAGCACTTTGTTGGGAAAATGAAAACCCTGGTGGGGTCTGCGGATGGAAAAAAGAGTGGTTCTCACTGAGCAATGTGGCAGACGTTAGGCAGCGTGCATCTTCCGGGTCCTTACTACAGTCTTCTGGAGTAGGTGTCCTTATCTCCGTTTTACTGCCGTGGAAACAGATTCCTGGACTCAGCCCAGGGCACACTGCTAGCAAGATAAGCTGCGGACCGGGCCAGGGTCTGTTCTCAACACTGTACCCACTGTCTTTTACGATTTTATGCAATTTTTGTTCATTGCTACTACTTAGTCTCAATCAAAATATACCTCTTAAAGTTGAAGAAAAGCAAACAAATCCAGGCATTAGGTTGATAATTGGAGTTTTACTTGCTACTCTCTCAAGTATTACAGAAATATTGGATATTTCTAGCTTTCTATCTTTCTACAGTACTTGAGGCAGTATTAGTTGCTAACAGATCTGGACATTTTAAGGTGGGTTTATATCTGGCAGCAAATAACCAAGACCTCCATAGTGGCAGACTTGACGTCAAGACTCTGAAGGCTTTGGTAGACTCAGGCAGGTGTCTGACCAGTGGTGGGGCTGGAGGCTGAAGGGTGCTATGGCAATTCCTGAGCTTGAGATGACAATGAACACAGTGTCTGCAGGAGAACCAGCTCTGCTTACAACCTGCTGAGCTTGGCGAGGTGCTTTCTACATCACACTGCCCAGTCTAAGCTCTATGGAAGCTAATGGCACCCCTAATTTACAGTTGAGAAAATGAGACTCTCTACTGTAAGAGGTAAGTAATTTGCCAAGGACAGTCATAGGAAATGATCCATTTGGAACCAGAGTCAGGTCTTCCTGGATCCCAGCCTATGGATTTTCTGGTCTGGCTAGAACTGACGATTTCTGTTGGGAAATGGTGGTCACATGCGGCCAGGTTATGAGAGATCCTGCAGTCATATTAGCTAAGAACCGCCCCAAACAGGTTTTCCTGTGATGGGCGGAAGTGGCCCCCGCTGTGGGTCAGGTGCATGTGGGGTGCGCTGCCTTGCATGCAGCATCTGCTGCGTCGGCCCTAACGAGGTTGCTCTTGTCCTCTGTGCTGCTCAGGTCACGACTGGTGCGTCCTCAGGTTGGGGATCCAAGGAGTCATCCGGGGCATCGACGTGGACGTTTCTTATTTCACGGGAGATTACGCTCCTCGAGTGTCAATTCAAGCAGCAAACTTGGAAGAAGGTGCCTTAGGAACCACTGTCCCCAAAATGAGAATTATGAGGTCACATGGCTCCTCTGGCCGGTCACACCCCCACAATTGCTCACTTTCCGTATGACCCAGACAGCTTCTGGAACTTGACTAAGGCTACTTTACTGTAACGGAGCTGTAGGATTAGGACTCCTAATAGAGCGCTCTGTGGTTTTTGATTTGTGGCTTAACAGTGTTAACATCCAGATGTAGATTTTGTCATTCCCACCATCCTTCAGCTTCACGCAGAGGCAGGCCATCATCCCTGGAATGCGGGTGAGCAGGTTGCTGGGTGGGCGGGAGGGAGCGGGTTGTGCCTCAGATGACCCAGGTGATGTGGAGCCAGGTCTGGGACAGCTGTGGGGTGAGCAGCACCAGCCGCGCTTTGGGCTGTCCCGGTGTGTGTGATGGGGCAGCTGCTATGGCATTTTTGGCAAGGGTTTCTATCTGCATCTTGGAATGCTGGGCCTATGAATCCCGCAGGCTCTGTAAATGAGACATATTCTGTGAAAGGGCCATATACATAGAGCAGACCCCAGGTGCTGAAGAAACCAAGAAACCAAAGAAAGAGGCCGACAAATCCAATTTGTTAGTAACGAGTGTTTTATTGGGGGAACTTACGAACAGAAGCGTGGCCTCGGGCAGCAGCAAGATGGTAAATCTCTGCACTGTTACTCCCGAGACCCAGGGCTCACATGCTGTAGTGAAAGGGTCTGTGTGCTCCAGTGGGATAACTGAAGGCAGCCTCCGGAACAGGGAAGAGGGCTGTGTGCGTCACAGCCTCTAATTTGTGCGATAACATCAAGGTTGACATGTTCTGGACTAAGGACAGTAAATCAAGTTGGAATCAGGACGTGTTCACAGGATTGAGGCTAATCAGACATCAACATGGCAGATTCGCATCCAAGATGGAGCCACTTTGTCTCCACAGACCTGTATTTTTATTCCTTTGATATAATCTGATGTTGACTTTAGCATTAATTTTTAAAAAATATGTACAATTATGTGTGTGTTTATACATGTACTTAGGGAAGATAAGTCAGTGTGGGTTGGCAAGTTTACAGTGAACGTGCTGTGTGCACAGTACTGCCTGAGACTCTGTGGACATGAACGGGCCCTGCTCCCCGAAGATGGCTGGGGCACCTGAACAGGAAATGATGCTATGAGAGATGCTGCTTTAAAAGCGGAAATGACCAATGACAAGCGAGTAAGATTGTTTTGGCAAGTTCCTCAATTGCCTGTGAGTGCTTCTATTTCTGAATTGCCCCAGAATCAATCCTAAGGATGCCACTGGGAGAGGTGGCGTTCCTGGAATGGACCTTGTCACAGTCCAACTTTGAAAACTCTAGTGATGTGATAAACTTGTTGAAGTTTGAGCTAACTTGGAGATGACATTAACTATTTGACAAGCAAATGCGGTATCAAACATCTTGTACTATTTTTTGATGTGACTGTTAATATATTAAATATTGAGGAACTTCAACAAGTGTGTCCATTACTTTGATCATTTGATACTTTGAAATATCTTTAGTGTTATTTGCAAAGTGAGAATTATCATACAAACCACTGAGAGAGTAGATTCCCTTTGATTTTGAACCCTAATCTTAATCCCGAATGGTCATTCCAACTACAGATAAACTACCAGAAATCCCAGAAAGAGGAGTCAGGACAGGAGCCGCAGCCACTCCCGAGGAGTTTGAAGCCATTGCTGAGGTACATCTCCCTCAGATGAATTGGGTCTTGTCACCAATTATTAGGACAGTAGGGAAACTGCTCTGCACACCTGGCTGTGCAAGGCGATTCTTTGGGACACCCAACCCTGGTGCTCCCAACATCATTTGCTGACCCACTGTGGCCTTGCAAACGTCTCAGTTTGTTCATTCAGCCTGGGAAGGGTGAGCATCGTGGCCCATGAGGGACATGGAGCCCTGCTTCTCAAAGGGTTCCACCAGCACCCACCTGCAAATGGCTGCTGGCCCCGATGAGCACACGTGTGGAAACTGACAGTAAGCCTTTAAACACTTTTTATACCAACTTGATGAAGTAACTTGTGTGTGGAGAATTTAATAAAAGAAACAGTTGGGGAAAACAAAACAAAACAAAAAAAAAACCAGGGCTTGTGTTTTGGTACATTCTTTTTTTTTTTTTTCTTTTACATTTATTTAGTAATTAGTTTGTATTGTTTTTTACAGAAACGTTGATCCATAACAGACAGGAAAGTAAATAGCAGCAACAGTAAATAGCGCCGTTAGTTTGAGAAGTGCTAACCTAGAGAAAATGGTTGCAAGGTTCAGGCCAACAGATTTCCCCGGATATCATGGTGCATGGCAATAACCTTGGTTTTTATTTGAATGTTCATGTCACCACGCCTCTGCGTGAAGACATTTGGAGGGGTCTGAGATCTTGTCCTTCATTTGCAAGCCTCTGCCACCATCACCCACTGGCTATTTTGATCAGTATGAAAACAAAACAGGCCTTTTTTCTGTTTTTTATTAAACATGGAGCTTGATATGTACTGTTTGTATTAAAGTGTTTCATTAGGTATCCATCATTAATTTTTATTCCAAAGTATCTCCATGCCTTAAGTCCCACAGAGGCAATAGGATGACAGAATGTATTGTTTTCAAGAGCAATTGCTGACATTTCTGTATTTATTGCTAGCTAAAATCTGATGACTGGAGTTACTTGGTTCCCATGACAGAGCTTAAGCCAGGAAACCCTGCTTCCGGCCACAACTATTTTCTTGTCAATTCCCAGCAGAGATGGACTCATATCAGACTCAACATTTTCCCAGGTAATCATGACATGAACTTATCTCCAGTTCCATGGCTTCTTTACTTTATGTTGATATGTTTATAAAATATAAAATGACTTGGTAATTGATCTCGCTAGCATTTCAGGATTGTAATTTCCCCTTTTTATGCTCCAGAAAATTCTTGTTTTAATCCACAAATCAATAGGTAGTTATTGAAAAATTATCAAGTAAATTAGGATGTGGTAGAACTAAGTTATATTAGGTTAGATAGATCCTAACTAGATTTCACAAGTATGTTATATTAGCAGCTGAAGTGGTATGTACAAATGACTCATTTTATTTTTTAATAGCTTTACTGTGATATAATTAACATGCAATTCACCCATTTGAAGTGTACAATCAGTGCTGTATAGCATATGCACAGACACGTGCAATCATCACCATACCTTTAGAACATTTTTATCTCCTCAAAAAGAAACCCCATATCCTTTAGCTATCATCCCTCATCTTCCCTGTCCCGAAGCAACCACTAATTTACTTTCTGTCTTGATAATTTTTACTATTTTGGACATTTCATATAAATAGGAGGAATTATATAATACTGGTCTTTTGTGTCTGACTTCTTCCACTTAGTATAATGTTTTCAAGATTCATCCATGTTGTAAAATGTATTAACACTTCATTTCTTTTTGTGTAAGCCTAATATTCCATTGTATGGATAGTCAGGTTGAGCATCTCAAATCTGAAAGCCCAAAATTTGAAATGTTCCAAAATCCAAAACTTTTTGAGTGCCGACATGATGCTCAAAGGAAATGCTCACTAGAGTATTTCAGATTTTGGATTTGGAACACTCTACCAGTAAGTATAATGCAAATATTTAAAAAAACTGAAATCCAAACACTTCTGGTCTCAAGCATTTCAGATAAGGGATACTCAACCACTACCACATTTTGTTTACCCATTCATTAGTTGACAGACACTTTTTTCCATCTCCTGGCTATTTTGAACAATGTTGCTGTAAACATTTGTGTACAAGATTTTGTGTGGACATATGCTTTCTTTTGTTGAGTGTATGCCTAAGATTGGACTTTCTGGGTCATATGATAACTCTGTATTTAACTGTTTGAAGAATTACTGGGCTCTTCTGAAAGTGCTGCGTATTTTACATTCTTTTTTTTTTGAGACGGAGTCTTGCTCTGTCGCCCAGGCTGGAGTGCGGTGGCGCGATCTCGGCTCACTGCAAGCTCCGCCTCCCTGGTTCACACCATTCTCCTGCCTCAGCCTCCCGAGTAGCTGGGACTACAGATGCCCACCACCACGCCCGGCTAATTTTTCGCATTTTTAGTAGAGACGGGGTTTTACCATGTTAGCCAGGATGGTCTCGATCTCCTGACCTCGTGATCCGCCCGCCTTGGCCTCCCAAAGTGCTGGGATTACAGACCTGAGCCACCGCGCCCGGCCGTATTTTACATTCTTACCAGCCACGTAAAGGAGTGCTGATTTCTCCCTATCTTTCCCAACACTCTCTTTTGTTTTATAGTCATCCTAGCGGATGTGAGGTGGTGTCTCACTGTGGTTTTGATTTGCATTTCCCTGATGACTAATGAGGATGAGCATCTTTTCATATGCTTCCTGGCCATTCATATATTTTATTTGGAAACATTTCTCTTCAGATCTCTATTCACTTGTCTTAAACAAATTTTAACAGGTTTTTGGGGGGAACAGTTGGTGTTTGGTTACATGGGTAAGTTCTTGGTGGTGATTTCTGAGATTTTGATGCACCCATCACCAGAGCAGTGTACACTGTAACCAATGTGTAGTATTTTATCCCTCACCCCCCACCGTTCCCCACATTGTATCATTCTTATGTCTTTGCGTCCTAATAGCTTAGCTCCCACTTGTAACTGAGAACATATGATGTTTGGTTTTCCGTTCCTGAACTACTTCATTTAGAATAATGGTCTCCAACTCCATCCAGGTTGCTGTGAATGCCATTATTTCATTTCTTTTTATGGCTGCGTAGTATTCCATGGCATATGTATATATACCACGTTTTCTTTTTAAGAATATTTTCAATTATAGGTACATAGTAGGTATATATATATATATATTTATGGGGTACATAATACATAAAACATAAACGTTGTAATACAGGCATGCAATGCATAATATTCACATCATGGAGAATGGGGTATCCATCCCCAATCCATTGTGTATATATACCACTTTTAAAATCTATTCCTCCATTAATGGGCACTTAGTTTGAGTTCATATTTTGACTGTGACATTGTAAACAGTGTCACAGTAAACTTGGAAGTGCAGATATCTCTTCAATATATTGATTTACTTTCTTTTGGATATATACACAGTAGTGAGATTGCTGGATGAATCTATGGTTGTTCTATTTTTAGTTTTTTTGAGGAGTTTTCATAGTTTTCCATAGTGAGTGTACTAATTTACATTCTCGCCAATAATGTACATGGGCTTCACTTTCTCCACATCCTCGCTAGCATCCACTATTCCCCCTGTCTTTTAAAATAAAAGCTGTATTACTCTGCCCTCACATTGCTATAAAGACACTACCTGAGACTGGGTAACTTACAAACAAAAGAGGTTTAATTGACTCACAGTTCTACATGACTGGGGAGGCCTCAGGAAACTTACAATCATGGCAGAAAGAGAAGGGGAACAAGGCATGTCTTACACGGCAGCAGGATTGAGAGAGAGAGAGAGAAAGGGGGAAGTGCCACTTTTAAACATCAGATCTCATGAGAACTTCCTATCACAAGAACAGCATGGGGAAAACACCCATCATCCAATCACCTCTCACCAGGTCCCTCCCTTGACATGTGGGGGTTACAGTTAGGGATGAGGTTTGAGTGGGGATACAGAGCCAGACCATATCAAAAGCCATTTCAACTGAGGTGGGATAACATTTCATTATGGTTTTGAGTTGCATTTTTCTGATGATTGGAGATGTTGAACATTTAAAACATGTACCTGTTGTCCATTTGTATATCTTCTTTTGAGAAATATCTATTCAGATCTTTTGCCTATTTATAAATTTTTTTTTTTGCTACTGAGTTGTTAGCTATTGAGTTGTCCTTATATATTCTTTCTATGAATCCCTTCTTATGTGGATAGTTTGCAAATATATTTTTTCCCATTCTATGGGTTGTCACTTCACTTTGTTATTTCCTTTGCTGTACAGCAGTCTTTTAGCTTGACATAATCCCATTTGTCTGTTTTTCCTGTTGTTGCCTTTGAGGTCTTACATACAGATATTTGCCAAGACCAGTGTCTAGAGCATTTTTCAAATGTTTTCTTCTAGAATTTCCTTTTACTTTTTTTTTTTTTTTTTTGAGACAGAGTCTCACTCTGTCACCCAGGCTGGAGTGCAGTGGTGCGATCTCAGCTCACTGGCAAGCTCCACCTCCTGGGTTCACCCGCCATTCTCCTGCCTCAGCCTCCCAAGTAGCTGGAACTACAGGTGCCCACCACCACACCTGGCTAATTTTTTGTATTTTTAGTAGAGACTGGGTTTCACCATGTTAGCCAGGATGGTCTCAATCTCCTGACCTCGTGATCTGCCCGCCTTGTCCTCCCAAAGTGCTGGGATTACAGGCGTGAGCCACTGCGCCCAGCCTCTTCTAGAATTTTCATAGTTTCAGGTCTTAGATTTAAGTTTTTAATCCATTTTGACTTTATTTTGCATATGGTGAGAGATAGGGGACTAGTTTCATTCTTCTGCATGCAGTTATCTAGTTTCCCCAGCACCATTTACTGAAGAGACTGTTCCCTACTGCATGTTCTTGATGCCTTTGCTGAAAATGAGTTGGCTGTAAATGTGTGGATTTAAATCTGGGTTCTCTATTGTATGTCTGTTTTTATGCCATTACTATGCTGATTTGGTTATATAGCTTCATAGTACATTTTGAAGTCAGTCAGTGTGATGCCTTCAGCTTTGTTCTTTTTGCTTTGGTTATTCAGGGTCTTTCATTTACATTTTACTTTTTTGAAAAATATTTCTGAGAAGAATGTCATTGGTATTTTAATAGGGATTGAATTGAATCTGTAAATTGCTTTGGATAGTATTGTCATTTTAACAATATTAATTCTTTCCATCTAGGAGCATGGAACATCTTTCCATTTTTTCTGTGTCCTCTTCCATTTATTTCATCAGTGTTTTATAGCTTTCCTTGTCTAGCTCTTTCACGTCTTAGGATAAATTGATTCCTCTGTATTTTATAGTTTTTGTAGCTATTGCATACGCAATTGCCTTCTTGTTTTATTTTGTAGATTGTTCACTGTTGGTGTGTATAAATGCTACTGATTTTTGTATGTTGAACTTGTATCCTGAAAATCTACTGAATTAGTTTATCAGTTGTAACAGTTTTTGGGTGGAGTCTTTAGGTTTTTCTAAGATCATGTTTTCTGTGAAGAAGGCTAACTTGACTTCTTTCTTTTCAATTTGGATGCCATTTATTTCTCTTGCATAATTGCTCCAGCCAGGACTTCCAATATTATGTTATTAAAAGTGGTGAAAGTGGGCCTCCTTGTCTTGTTCCAGATCTCAGAGAAAAGGCTTTTATTTTTTATCCATTCAGTATGATGTTACCTGTAGGTTTGTCATATGTGGCTTTCGTTATTTTGAGGTACTTTTTTTTCTATATCCAATTCATTGAGTTTTTAAATTTTTATCATGAAGTGATGTTGAATTTTATCAAATGCTTTCCAGCATTTATTGAAATGATCATATAGTTTTTGTTTTTGGTTCAGTTAGTGATGTATCATGTTTATTGATTAATGTATGTTGAGCCATCCTTGCCTTCCTTGAATGAATTCCACGTGATCTTGGTGAATGATCTGTTTATTGTGTTGTTAAATTCAGTTTGCTGGTATTTTGTTGAGGACTTTTGCATCTATGTCCATCAGTTATATTAACCTGTAGTTTTCTTTTTTTGTTGTTGTCTTTGTCTGGTTTTGGTATCAGGGTAATATTGGTCTTGTAGAATGAGTTTGGAAGTATTCCTTCTGCTTCAATTTTCTTGAAGAGTTTGAGTAAAATTGGTATTAGTTATTCCTTTGATGTTTGGTAGAATTCAGCAGTGAAGCCATCAGGTCCTGGAATTTTCTTTGATGGGAGACTTTTTAAATTTCAACTTTGATCTCATCATTCATCATTGGTTTATTAAGGTTTTCTATTTCTTCATGGTTCAATCTTGGTAGATTGTATGTGTCCAGAAATGTATCCATTTCTTCTAGGTTTTCCAATTTGTTGGTATGTAGTTGTTCATAATAGTCTCTAATTAATCTTTGTAATTCTGTGGTCACATATCCTTTTGGCTGAGTACAGTGAACTTTATTGATGGTACGTGACAGGGTGTGGCTCCCTAGGCCCCTCTCTCTTCAGGGGGCCTGGCATGGAAACTGTGTCGGGGGAGATTCTTAGTATGGTAGGAGAGTGAGTGTGGCAGGGACTCCCTAGCAGCTGAGAACCTCTCTAATCCTCTTGTGATCTTGCTGGGGCTGGTGGTCCAGAGGCTCTTACTCTTTGGAGGTCATGTGGACCATGAGGTCCACTACCCTGTTGCCAAATTCATTGTCATATCAGGAAATAAGCTTGACAAAGTGGTCATTGAGGGCAATGCCAGCCCCAGCATCAAAGGTGGAAGAGTGAATGTCTGTAAAAGTCAGAGGAGACAGCCTGGAACTCATGATAGCACAGGATGCCCTTGAGGGGACACTCCAATGCCTGCTTCACCACCTTTTTGATGGTATCATATTTGTCAGATTTCTCCAGATGGCAAGTCAGGTCCAAAAAGACAGAGAGGTGGGGATATGGAACACCATGCTAGTGAGCTTTCCATTCAGCTTGGGGATGACCTTTCCAACAGCTTTGGCAGTGCCAGTAGATGCAGAGATGCTGTTCTGTAGAGCCCTGTGGCCATCCTGCCAACGTTTCCAAGAAAGGGCACCCATGATCTTCTGGGCCTTCATGGGTCTTCTGGGTGGTAGTGATGGCATAGGCTGTGGTCATGAATCCCTCCATGGTGCCAAAGTTGTCATGGATGACCTTGGCCAGAAGAGCTGAGCAGTACGTGGTATATGAGGCACTACTAAGGATCTTGAGGTTGTTTTCATACTTCTCATGATTCACACCCCACATAAACATAAGGGACATCAGCAGAGGGTACAGAGATGTTGGCTTTTTGGCTTACCCCTCTAAGTGAGCCCCAGCCTTCTCCATGGTAATGGAGATTCTAGTGGACTCAACAACATAATTAGCACTGGTGTCATTTCACCTGATTTTGCGGGGGATCTTGCTCCTGGAAGTTAATGATGGGATTTCCATTGATGACAGGCTTCCATTCTGAGCCTTGATGATGTTATGGAACTTGCCATGGGTAGAAGCATACTGGAACATGTAGACCAGGTAGTTGAGGTCAATGAAGGCATCACTGATGATGACAATATCCACTCTGCCAGAGCTAAAAGCAGCCTTGGTGATCAGGTGCTCAATATGGCCAAATTTGTTTACTCTGGCCTTCATTTTCATCTTGTTACCTCAGGGACACAGCTGGCACTGCATAAGAAAATGCAGGTGTCTGTCAAATGGAAAAGAGAAGAGAGTCAGTCTCATTTTTTATGTACCCTTTTCTATTTCTGATTTTTTGGAGTCTTTTCTCTTTGTAATTAGTCTAGCTAAAGGTTCATCACTTTTGTTTCTTTTTAAAAAACCATTTTTTTTGTTTTGTTGATCCTCTGTATTATCTTTTTTATTTTTTATTTTTATTTTTTATTTTTGAGGCGGAGTCTCGCTCTGCCGCCCAGGCTGGAGTTCAGTGGCCGGATCTCAGCTCACTGCAAGCTCCGCCTCCTGGGTTTATGCCATTCTCCTGCCTCAGCCTCCCTAGTAGCTGGGACTACAGGTGCCCGCCACCTCGCCCGGCTAGTTTTTTTTGTATTTTTTTTAGTAGAGACGGGGTTTCACCATGTTAGCCAGGATGGTCTTGATCTCCTGACCTCGTGATCCGCCCGTCTCGGCCTCCCAAAGTGCTGGGATTACAGGCTTGAGCCACCGCGCCCGGCCGATCCTCTGTATTATCTTAATCACCATTTATTTATCCTCTGATCTTTATTTTTTTTCTTCTACTAATTTTGGGTTTGGTTTATACTTGCTTCTCTAGTTTACTGAGATGCATTGTTAGATTAATTTGAAGTCTTCCTACTTCTTTGGTATAGGTATTTATTGCTATAAACTTCCTTCTACTGCTTTTTTTGTATCCCATATATTTTTGTATGTTGTATTTCCATTTTCATTTGTTTCAAGCATTTAAAAAATTTCCTTCTTAATTACTGACCCATTTGTTGTTCAGGAGCATGTTGTTTAATTTACATGTGTTTATGTATTTCCCAGCGTTTCTCTTATTATTGATTTCTAGTTTCATTCCATTGTGGTCAGAAAATATACTTGATATGTCTTGTTTTTGTTTAGACTTTGTTTAGACTTGTTTTGTGGCCCAAGATATGGCCTATTCTAGAGAATGTTCCATGTGCTGATGAAAAGAATGTATATTCTGCAGCAGTTGGGTAAAATATTCTGTAATGTCAGGTCCATTAGATCTGGTGTGTAGTTCAACTTTACTATTTCTTTGTCGATTTCCTGTCTGGACGATTTGTCCATTACTGAAAGTGAGGTGTTGAAGTCACCTACTATTATTGTATTGCAGTCTATTTATCCCTGTAGATCTATTAATGTTTGCTTTATATAAGACTTGAAAGTTCTGGTGTTGGACACATAGATATTCATAATTGACCCATTTATCATTACACGGTGTCTTGACTTTTTTTTTTTTTTTTTAACAGTCTTTGATTTGTAGTCTATTTTATCTGATATAAGTGTAGCTACTCCTGCTCTTTTTTTGGTCTCTGGTTGCATGAGATGTCTTTTTCCATCCTTTCACTGTCAGCCTATTTGTGTCTTTATAGGTCAAGCGGGTTTCTTGTAGGCAGCATATAGTTGGGTCTTGTTTCTTAATCTGTTAAGCAACAGTATGCCTTTGATTTGGAGCCTTGAATCCATTTAAACTCAGTATTGTCATCAGTAAGTAAGAGCTTACTGTCATTTTGTTGCTTTTTTTCGGATCCCCTCCCCTCCCCTCCTCTTCCTTTCCTTTCTTTTCTTTCTGCCTTAGTTGTTAACTAATTTTCTCTGATAGTACATTTTAATTGACTTTTATTTTTAGCAAATCTATTATAGATTTTTGCATTGTGGTTATCATGAGGCTTATAAAAATATCTATAGATATAAGAAGTTATTTTAAAGAGATGCCAACTCATCTTAGATCACAAAGAAAAAACAGAAACAAAGAAAAACTAAAAATCTCTACATTTTTAACTTTATCTCTCCTCCCACATTTTGACTTTATGTTGTCTCAATTTGCATGTTTTTATATTGCCTATCTTTTAACACCTGTTAATGATATCAACAAAAATATTATTATTTTTGATAATTTGTCTTTTGGACTTCATGTCCAAAAGACATGAGTGAATTACATACTATAATTACAGTGTTGGGGTATTCTGAGTTCGTTAATGCACTTAATTTTACTAGTGAGTTTTATATATTTAAATATTTTCTTTTTGCACATTAGTGTTTTTTTCAAGCTGAAGAACTTTAGCATTTCATTTGATACTGGTGGTGGTGAATTCTCTCAGCTCTTGTTTATCCAGGAAATATTTTCTCTCTCTTTCATATTTGAAAGATAGCTTTTCTGGATACAATATTCTTGGATGGCAGTCTTTTTTTCTTTCAGCACTTTAAAATGTCATCCCACTTCTTCTTGGCCTGTATGGCTACCATTGAGAAGTCTGTTGACGGATGAATTGAAGCTTCTTTATGTTATTTGCTTCTGTTCTCTTGCTGTTTCTAGGAATTTTTATCCTTGACCTTTTTTTTTTTTTTTTTCTTGAGACAGGGTCTCACTTTGTCACCCAGGCTGGAGTCTGATAGTATAATCACAGGTCACTGCAGTTTCAACCTCCTTTGGCTCAGATGATCCTGCCACATCAGCATCCCAAGTAGCTGGGACCACTGGTGTACACCACCATGCCTGGCTAATTTTTGTATTTTTTTTTTTTTTTTGTAGAAACAGGATTTTACCATGTTGCCCAGGCTGGTCTCAAAATCCTGGGCTCAAGCAATCCACCCATCTTGATCTCCCAAAGTGCTGGTTATAGGCATGAGCCATCATACCCAGCCTGTCCTTGACCTTTAGGATTTTTGAAAAGCCTTGGAGTAGTCTTATTTGGATACAATCTGTTTGGTTTTCTCTGACCTTTCTGTACCAGGATATTTATGTCTTCATCAAGTTTTGAAAAGTTTTCTATTATTTCTTTGGATAAGGTTTCTACCCCTTTCTCTTGCTCAACTCCCTCCTGAACACCAATAATTCTTAGATTTGGTCTTTTGGGGTAATTTTTTATATATTGTAAGCAATCTTAATTCTTTTTCATTTTTTTCTCCTGTGTATTTTTAAATAGCCCATTTTTGAGCTCACTGATTCTTTCCTCTGCTTGCTTCATTGTACTCTTAAGAGCCTCTAATGAATTTTTCGGTTCAGCAAATGTATTTTTCCATTCAAAGGTTTCTATTTGATTTAAAAAATCCTTTAAATCTCTTTGTTAAATTTCTCTGATAAACTTCTAAGCTGCTTTTGTGTGTTATCTTTGAGGTCACTGAGTTCCCTTAAAACTGCTATTTTGAATTATTGATCACAGCGTTCATATATCACTGCCTTACTATGATCAGTCACTGGTTCCTTGCTTTGTCCATTTGGGGATGTCACAGTTCTTTGCTGTTGTTTCTTATGGATGTACATCAATGCCTGTGCATTGAAGCATTAGTTATTTATTCCAGTCTTTTCTGTCTGGTTTGTTTCAGTTTCTGTTGAATATGTTTGCTTAAATGTAGGGAGTGTGCAATATTTTAGCTTCCCTGGGCCACATTGGAAGAATTGTCTTGGGCCACACATAAAATACACTAACACTAATGATAGCTGATGAGCCCCCCCAAAAAATAACAAAAATATCTCATACCGTTTTTAAGAAAGTTTATGGATTTGTGTTGGGCCACATTCAAAGCCACCATGGGCCTCATAAGACCCACTGGCCATGTGTTGGACAAGCTTAGCTTAGAGAATCTTTATAAATTTCCTGTTGATTTTATTTCCTGCTAGGTAGCTGCCTACTTTTCAGCACTAGATGGCACCTTAAGCCCAGGATTGCCTCATTTGTAGTACACAATCAAATTACTGCCCATCAGAATAGGGGAGGTCCCAGGGAGCATATTCTAGTGGTGTGAGAAGGTTAGCCAGGTGTTTGTCCCCAGGGGATCCATGGAACAAACCTCTTACAACATGGTGTTGCTGAACAGCAACTCTGATTTGGTGTTTCCTCTGTCTGAGTTACAGGGTTTGCAGGGCTGGGGATGTCTCACCCTCAGTGTGACGCCTCCACCTTATGGACCATGAGATGGGTCACTGTGGCCCCAATATCCCAGTGGCCATGCCTAAGGCAGGACCCTGTCCCATGAGTCAGGGCTGGGTCAAATAAAGGAGCCCTGCCTCTCAACCACACTCACCCAGGACTTAACCTCAGCAACAGGCATATGGGGCAGAATGAGAAGCCCTGATGTCCTTCCTGTCCTGGGAAGACAGCCCCGCAACCATGGGCTGCACTTGTTTGCATCCTGGGAAGACAGCCCCGCAACCATGGGCTGCACTTGTTTGCAGTCTCCACTTTGCTGATCTGGGAGAGGGTGTGAAGGTGAGGTCTTGGTTCAGACACTGCAGACTCTCACTGCTCTTACTGAATTTTAGCAGATATTCTTGAATAGATGTTCTGAATTTTCCGTATGCCCTTAGGACCATTTCCAGAGACCTGAAGTGTTTTCCCATCCCCCAACCCCCTAAATTTCACCAACTCCACTGAGGAACAGGACAGCAAAGCTCCTCCTGCTGTCATGCCAGAAGTGGTTCTCTGGAACCTTATTTTAGGTGCAATGTTTCTCTGGTTATGATGCTTTAAAGTGAGACATGAAAATGGAAAGATCTAAACACATGTTTACTAATATTAATTACTCACTGAAATCATCTGTTCTAAAAACAGTGTAAGACAATGAATGAGCAAAGCTTACAAGAGATTCAGGCCTTTTTCCCACTTGTTAATTTAACATACACTATGGAATAACTACTTTGAGCTACAGACTGAGCATTGGCCATATAATCATTTTCCTGACAATGTGTAGGTCAGAGCCAACAGCGTGTACGTTTCATGAAGGAAGGGCCATGGGTCCAGATTGTCATTTTCGTACACCTGACACTTAGCACAGCATGGGGAACAGAAAAGCTCAATAACTATTTGTTGTTAGATTTAATTGACAGAGTCCTTGTCCTTATGAAGTGAATAACCCAGTGGTGGACAGATAAGAAAAATAACTTTGGGAGGCCGAGGTGGGTGGATCACCTGAGGTCAGGAGTTCGAGACCAGCCTGGCCAACATGGCAAAACCCCGTCTTTACTAAAAGTACAAAAATTAGCCAGGCATGGTGGCGCATGCCTGTAATCTCAGCTACTGGGGAGACTGAGGCAGCAGAATCACTTGAACCTGGGAGGCGGAGGTTGCAGTGAGCCGAGATCGTGCCACTGCACTCCAGCCTGGGTGACAAGAGCGAGACTCTGTCTCAAAAAGAAAAGAAAAGAAAACAAAAAACTGCAAAATAGTGATACGTATAACAAAAGTATTTTGGCAGAGCCATAAACATTTCTATTTGACTATTTCTGATCTACCAAAATAGCAACTTTATGTGTCCAACCCAGTTTGTATAGGATTCATGAGTTGAAAGAGGGTCTAAAATAGCTTCTGAGTGGGAGCCCTGCTTTTCTGGGTTGAATATGAAGGAACCCTAAGCACATAATAGCTCTTTCCTAATTGGTCAGCATTGATGACCTGAAGAGGAAAGATGGGCAATGCCTGCAGGCAGATTTCACGTCCCAAGTCTTAGTGGCATCTTTAATTGCTCCATGAGGATTCCACCTGGGATCCAGGTGTAAAGGGAAAGGAAGCTGCGGAAAACCAGGCTGATGTCATGGGGACACATTGGGTGGGAATGGGTTGGTTTAAATGACATGTACTCAGAGGATGAAGAGTCATTTCTGGGATTCCTTGACAGTTGTGATTAAAAGCAACTTTGGATATTAACTCTGTAAAGAAGAATCTTATTTTTAAAAATGTGAAGTAGACTTTACTTTCAACAGATGAATATCTTCTATACCATTAAAGCCAATTATAATATTTAATGAACTAGAATGGCAGTGATACTCCTCTCACAGCCTAGCTCCTGCTGAATGACTCCCTCCAGGATGTTTTCTAGGGTTTTATGGTAATGAAGTTTTTGGTTTTTGTTGTTATTTGCAAGACTTCCATTGTTTTACCAAAAAATTTTCAGATCACTCATTTTCACCAAATTTGTAAAATAAAAACATATAGGGCTTGTTTTAGTACAATATTTTGATTAAATGAATTTTCTGTATTAAAAATGCTTGGTTTCCACCTTCTAGGAATTAATATTCGAAGAAACAAAACATTCATTCTACTAGAATCAGATGCTGTGAGTTGATTTTGGTAGCTATTTGCTCCTCTGCAGACCTAATTTCAGGCTGCTGTAGTTCTCAGTAGCAATTTGATTTTGTGAATATTATCTTTTGTATTCTCAATAACGTTGCTAAGCAGTGTGGTGTCGTAAAAATAAAAACATAAGGTTCTCTTGTCTGAGTCTGTGAGAGTCAGCAAGGCTCATTTCTAGCACGAAATATTATTTGTATGGTGAATTTCTCAAATGCTGTTTGACCTTGGAGTTGTTTATTTAATTAAAAAAACTTCAATGCCTACTGTGTGCCCAGACCTCTTCTAGGTAGAGAGAATACAAGAGCGGTACAGAAGTGAACAATACAGATAACTGGTCTGGCCTCCAAGGATTTCGCCTTCTGGGTTTGAGAGACTGATTTTAGCAGGAACTTAAAAAGATAATTTCAGGCTGTAATTAGAGCTCTGGAGTAAATAAGCAAGGGGATATGATAAAATGTAACCTGGGGAGCAGGCAGTGGCTGGATGGAGCGGGGAGGAGATAACTTCAGAGGATGGAGGGAAGGCTTTTCTGAGGCCATGCCTTTAAGGTGAGGAACATAAGTAGTCTTTTGGAGAGCTGGGAAAGTTGTTCTGGTACAGGATAATATCAAGTGCAAAGGCCCTGGGGCAGTGGGCTTGTTGTATTTGAGAAACAGCAGGCGGATGTGGCCAAAACCTACCAAGAGATGACACTGGAGAAGACAGGAGGGTCCTGTAGTTGATGATAAACAAGCAGCCATTTTTACAAACAATAACTAAGGCACCTTTCCTTTTCAGATGGTGGAATTGCACGACTTAGAGTATTAGGTACTGGACAAAAAGACTGGACTGCAACCGACCCCAAAGAACATGCAGACCTAGTGGCCATCACTTTTGGGGGTGTCTGTGTAGGATTTAGTAATGCTAAGTTTGGGCACCCAAACAATATAATAGGTAAGATGGTATTCTTGGAGCTGGCTTATTTAGGAAGTCTGGGTACCAGCATTAAATACCCCAGTATGGTCAGAAGGATTGAAAAGGAAAGGCACATCTCAAAGCATGGGAGTGGATGAGATTAATCTTCCATGTGTAGGATTTGATGCCTTTATGACATGAAGTAAGTCAACATTACCATTTTTCTACCTAATTTTGGCCTGAGTATCTGCTTTAAAAGGAAAAGTAAAACTTAACTAACGCTATGATTGTGAATTTACTGAAACATTAACTTTAATGAAAATAATTTATGTAGCAATGCTCAGATGCATGAGATCTGTAATTTAATTACAGCATTGTATTTGTCCTCATAGTTAAAATCATGCAGTTTACCATTCAACAATGTTATTTTCTGTAGGAGTCGGTGGGGCAAAGTCTATGGCGGATGGTTGGGAAACGGCAAGAAGGCTGGACCGGCCACCGATATTAGAAGTAAGAAGTTAAAAATAACTATGGTTTAAAGTTTTTCTAAAAAGTATTTTTTGGAACTTTTTTCATTTGAATAAACTTTTGCATATTTTAGAATCCTCATACGCATTGTTCAAAATGCTAATTACTATGATTTACTTTTTCCAAATTTCCCACTGTTTTCATGATAATATCAGGGCAGAGACTCAGAAGGCCAAACATACCGGTCATTGACAGCTACGCCAATGCATTTTTGGAACATTCCTCTGTTTCTTCAATAAAGAAACAAAAGGAGCTGTGATTTAATAATACAAAAGTTATGAATAAATATGTTGGGAGATCTGGGGAAGAACCACTAGTTTAGTAATTCTAAATATCTGTGTATCTCAGGATTATACCACTTATGTGAACTTGTGATGGACAGGGTGCCCTAGAGTCTATGCAGCTGTTTAATCTGGCCAGTAACTAATTTGAGATAGAGAAACCAAGATGAAGCAAAACAAAAAATACAATGCCTTTCAATTTGCAAATCCTACTGAAAACTTGGTCAGAAAAGTGCTCTCCCCTTCCTAAATTGAATTTCATGTCACCTGATGCTTTGAGATATCAGTGAACAAACTCTTCTTTCTCAAAACTAAGGTTTGAACGTACATCATGTATCAGTATAGGTTTGACCAACAAAATATGTACCTTGAAAGGTCAAAACAAACTAATTAGAGAACCTATGGACTGGATTAGATAAAGATTGCTGCACGTATAACATTTTGCAGGCATCTGTAATTGACACAGAAATTTAGAAAAACTTACCCGGGCCCCATGAACTCACAAATTGGCATGAGATATTTAAGAAATGATAGCAAAGAGGCAATTTACATGACAGTGATCTACACATCAGGCCCCAGGAAACACTCTTCTATAGTAAGAAATAAAAGAAGCACATCAACCTTTTTCACCCGTTGGTTTTCAGGACTGGTTTCTTGAATGACTCTAAGTTCATTTACCATTTTCTTCTCTTCTGAATTCCAGAATGATGACAATGGCATTCTCTTGGTTCCGGGTTGTGAATGGGCAGTTTTCCGATTGGCACATCCTGGAGTAATAACTCGAATTGAAATTGACACAAAATATTTTAAAGGTAAATGCAAAGCCATAAAGAAGTACCTTATAATTGGTGTGTTTATTCTAAATATTGAGTTCTATGGAAGTGGGACTGAGGACACTGGGCTCTCGGTGTGGATTCTCCACTTAAGCTGTGTAATTTTGAGCATGCTACTTTAACCCTTAGAACTCTATCTATCGATCTATTAATTTGAGATGGAGCCTTGCTGTGTCGCCCAGGCTGGAGTGCAGTGGTGCAATCTCGGCTCACTGCAACCTCCATCTCCAGGGTCTGAGCAATTCTCCTGCCTCAGTCTCCCGAGTAGCTGGGATTACAGGCACTCTACACAACACCCAGCTAATTTTTGTATTTTTAGTAGAGATGAGTTTTTGCCATGTTGGCTAGGCTGGTCTTGACCTCCTGACCTCAGGTGAGTCACCCACTGTGGCCTCCTAAAGTGCTGGGATTACAGGCCTGAGCCACTGTGCCCAACCCTTATTTATTTTTGAGATGGAGTCTTGCTTTGTCACCCAGATTGGAGTGCAGTGGCACGATCTTGGCTCACTGCAACCTCTACCTCCTGGGTTCAAGCGATTCTTCCTGCCTTAGCTTCCTGAGTAGCTGGGATTACAGGTGCCCGCCACCATGCCTGGCTAATTTTTGTATTTTTAGTAGAGGCGGGTTTCATCATGTTGACCAGGCTAGTCTCGAACTCCTGACCTCAGGTGATACGCCCATCTCAGCCTCCCAAAGTGGTGGGATTACAGGTGTGAGACATCATGCGCAGCCAACCCTTTGAACTTTAGTAACCCCTCTATAAAATTGACATTTGGGCTGGATGACCCCCAAAGTCATACAAGCTTCTATGACACTATCCAGCTCTTTACTATAGAGGCTCTACGTCCCCCTTGGAAAGAGCCTGTGAGAAGCACAGGGATGGGAGGGCAGCTTTTTACAGAGAAGGGTCCTAAGCAGATTGACTGCAGAAGAGGAGCGACCATTTCTTCCCCAGGCTTCACTTGTAAGACAGTGATTTACACATTTTAAAAACCGTGCACCTCTATTTGTTAAAAAAATATTTGGATAAACCACCCTGATATTCTGTATTTCCTTTCTTATGAAATACATATGTGTATTATTAAGACAATTCAAACGAAGTTGATACAATTTTATAATTGTTATGTGACATTTTATAAGTACTGGATTGAGTATTCCAGGCTAGCCATTTTTGAATAAATAGTGGCAGTTTATATTCATGTTTTGGGTGAGTGGTTTTTAAATGTCTTGGGAATTATTGTGACTTTACTCAATTATTAACCATTATATCAAGTTCAAGGCCAGGCTCATCAACAGTAGTGCCTATAATTATTTCAAGAAGTCTTGGTAATTTTAACTTATTTTGGAAAGACGGCATTTTATCTATTTTTTCTTTTAACTATTATTTTAGGTTCAAGGGTAAATGTGCAGGTTTGTTATGTAGGTAAACCTGTGTCATGGGGTTTTGGTATACAGATTATTTTGTCACCTAGGTTTCAAGTATAGTACCCAATAAGTATTTCTTTCTGATCTCCCTCCTCCCACCCTCCACCTTCAATTAGGCCTCAGCGTCCATGTGCCCATGTGTTCCCATTATTTAGCTGCCACTTATGAAAACATATGGTATTTGGTTTTCTGTTCCTGTGTTAGTTTGCTAAGAATAATGGTCTCCAGATGCATGCATCCATGTTGCTGCAAAGGACATTATCTCATTCTTTTTTATGGCTGCATAGTATTCTATGTTGTATATGTATCATATTTTCTTTAGCCAGTCTACAATTGATGGACATTTAGGTTGATTCCATGTCTTTGCTATTGTGAACAGTGCTGCAATGAACATACATGTACATGTCTTTATGGCAGAATGATTTATATTCCTTTGGTTATATACCAGTAATGGGGTTGCTAAGTCCAATGGTAATTCTGTTTTTAGTTCTCTGAGGAATCGTCACAACACCTTTCATGATGGCTGAACTAATTTACACTCCCATCAGCAGTGTGTACACGCTCCCTTCTCTCCACCACCTTGTCAGCAACTGTTATTTTTTGATTTTTTCATAACAGCCATTCTGACTGGTATGAGATTGTATCTCCCAGTGGTTTTGATGTGCATTTCTCTAATGATTAGTGATGTCGGCCATTTTTTCATATGCTTGTTGGCTGCATGTATGTCTTCTTTTGAGAAGCATCTGTTTATGTCCTTGGCCCACTTTTTAATGGGGTTGTTTTTTGCTTATAAATTTGTTTAAATTCCTTATAGATTCTGGATATTTGACCTTTGTCAGAGGCATAGGTTGCAAATATTTTCTCCCATTCCATAGGTTGTCTGTTTACTCTGTTGACAATTTATTTTGCTGTGCAGAAGCTCTTTAATCAGATCCCATTTGTCTTTTTTTTTTTTTTTTTTGCTTTTGTTGCAATTGCTTTTGGCATCTTCATCATGAAATCTTTGCCAGTTCCTATGTCCAGAATGGTATTTCCTAAGTTATCTTCCAGGGTGTTTATAGTTTCAGGTTTTACATTTAAGTCTTTAATCCATCTTGAGTTGATTTTTATATATGGTGTAAGGAAGGGGTCCTGTTTCAATCTTCTGTATATGGCTAGTCAGTTATCCCAGCACCATTTATTGAATTGGGAGTCATTTCTCCATTGCTTTTTTAAGACTGCATTTTAGATCCGGTTATGTGGCCATGGTTTTTACTTTTCAATGTGGCTGACTGAGGGTCAGGTGAAATGGCAGTTCTGGATTTTCTTGTTCACACATACTTGCATTTTTTGTGGTATATTTAATCCACAGTTCTCTGCATGAATGGTTTAAAATAACTTACTTATTTTTGTGAGGGATGCTTTAGATAAAACTAGTTAACAAACAGTATATCCACTTAAGCAGGCACCCAAAACTGCAACAGGTCATGAATCTACCACTGTCGATCACTCAGGATACCTCTGGTACATACAATACGATGACTGTAATGGAAATGAGGGAGCATGGCAGTATCCACTTATAGCAATAATATAGTAAGTTATATCAAATACACAAAGCTTAATATACATTCACATATGTATGTATATCAGACAAATAGAAATAGCAGCTCTAATGTTCTCTTCCTGCGTCCTTTGTGTCCGTATGTACCCCAGGAGCATGTTTGCCCACCCTGGAGACCACCGTTTTGAGAGATGGGCCACAAAGCGGGCATGTGAGCCTCAGCCTTCTCTTTTCCAGGGTTCTTAATTAGCAGCTCCTACTCTGTTGATCCTAAAGAGCCCCAACAGAAGTTGTGTCTTCTCAAAGAGAGTGGGACCTTCCCCCCAAGGACCTCTAACCCCACTGAGCACACGATTCCTGTGATATTCCAAAGAGAGAAGAATCCTTGGACCATATACTCTCACCTGAAGATGACTCAGAAATTCCCAAATACATGTGTGTGACTGGTGCCCAGCGCTAGCTAACATAAAACTCAGTATTTCCTTTTGATTGTCATGTTAAGAAATATGTCATAGGAAAATATTTTCCAGCTTCATAATAATTTCAGATGAGCCACATAGCAGTCTGCAAGTAATTAAATCTGCAATTGAGGAAGCTTCTCAAATACATTCAGATTTCAAAGTGAGAACGCTATACATTCAGACTGAAATGCGCCAGCCCCTTCACATATGGTGGACTGCTTCTGAGTCTTCTGAAAAAGAAATGTCTATTTCATGAGGCAATCTGAGCATCACAAACCAGTTTGTTCCTTCTCTCACATACTTCATACCTTTGCTTTTGCTCAGGAAGAGCAGGGACTTATTCTTTGCTGGGTTTTGGATCACGAGGTCAGGAGATCGAGACCATCCTGGCGAACACGGTGAAACCCCGTCTCTACTAAAAAAATACAAAAAACTAGCCGGGCGAGGTGGCGGCGCCTGTAGTCCCAGCTACTCGGGAGGCTGAGGCAGGAGAATGGCGTGAACCTGGGAGGCGGAGCTTGCAGTGAGCTGAGATCTGGCCACTGCACTCCAGCCTGGGCGACAGAGCAAGACTCCGTCTCAAAAAAAAAAAAAAAAGCATGATGTCTTATATGCCAAACTGAGTGTAAATGAGGGCAGAAAATCACGCTGTGTTTTGCTCCAACAGGCAACGCTCCTGACAGCTGTAAAGTGGATGGGTGCGTCCTGACAACTCAGGAAGAAGAAGATATGATCAAGCAAAAGTGGATTCTCCCGGCCCACAAATGGAAACCACTGCTTCCTGTGACCAAGGTTCGTGTGGCATGTTATTAGGAGCCAGCACTCAGACTATGCTATTTCCCTAAGATTCTCTTTTGAAGGATTAGGATACACTCCAAGGTTTCTGCTCAGTTTAATGGTAAAATGAATGAGGTTTAAAACCCCTATCTGAAAACTTAAATAAGAAGAAAGGCTCTATTTCTCTCCACTTTTGTATTTCCAAATTTTGTTAGAACAAAATTGTTACGTGCTCAGAATACATACATGGAAACATGTCTCTGCATGATGTTTAACTTTGTAGAAGGGGCTACTAGCACATTTAAAGCTATAATGGACCTGCAGGTGGACGCTCTGAGATATTCCGCAGGTGTCTTCTTTGATTTAGAAAGAGGGTCAGGCTGGAGGTGAGAGCTGCTCCCATGTGAAGATAGGGAATGATCTCTGGGAGAGACCAAGATGATCTCTCCTTTCATTTTCTTATCCATTTGCTTACGTATAATCAACTATGAGAAACAATTGGCGGGCATTTAGGTTGCCCATCAATTGTTTATTGGGGCCTGATTATTCATGTATTATTTGGGCATCCTATCCCTACTAGCAGATTTTCATGGAAAGCCAAATTTTCATCAATTAATAACGTATTTTAAAGCCCCTTCGCTTAAGTCCAAGCCAAAGGTTTGCCTGGGGCGTGGGCTCATTTGGCCACACCTGCCCTGTTAAGAGACTAGGGCCTCTGCATCTGCTTGCTTTTCAGCTGTCTCCCAACCAAAGTCACCTGTTCAATAGCCTGACCCTGGAGCTCCAAGATGTCATCACTCACGCCAGGCTCACCATCGTCCCCGATGGGGGAGTGAGCCGCCTTCGGCTCTGGGGCTTCCCCAGCTCCATCTGCCTCCTGAGGCCCCGGGAGAAGCCCATGATGAAGTTCTCGGTGGGCTTCAAAGCAAACCCTTAACACACACAAAGTCCCGGTGTCAGACACACAGCAGGAATTTCCCAGTCATAGTCTTCTTTTCAAGTGTTTTGAACACCTGGTGATTTAATAAAGTGGTCATCTCACAAATGGATCTCTGTATTTAATGTTGCTATGGGGCATTTGGTAGCTTACATACTGGCTACGGCTGTGAATGGTGGTCTCTAAGGAACTACTTTTTTTTTTTTTAACATTATAAGATATTGATATTGATAATATCAGTATTCTGTACCTTCGGTGTGGACTTCCAGCCATAACATGTAGCCTACAGTCTTTGAAACTTTGTCAAGCTCATCAAAACCTTTGGGAAAATATATTTCTAGAATCACTCAAGAGGACTGGCCTATCTTTACCCAGAGCAGGAACGATTCTTCCAAAGACCCCCTCTCCCTTTGAATCATTCTTAACCCCAATGAGGGTGCGTTCTGAACGGCACACGCCTCACACCGCACACCAGCGCTATAGCGCTGCCCCTCACCGGCTCCGAGTGGCTCCGCACAGCTCCTCCTCTGGTGGAAAAGCTCAAATTCTCCACTCTGGGCCAGGAGTCCTAGAAGATTTGGGGTCTGAACCGGTCAAATTCAACCCAAGATCAAAGAAACAGAGGTTCAAAAATGTGAAGCAGCTCCCAGTACCCATGCAGTGTTGACTGTCAATATGGTCCTGGGCTCTCCATAGCCCCCCTCTACCGCTTCTACAGAGGAGGGCGGCGAGTGTAGGGGGAGGGGGCACGGTGGGCGTCCCAGGGAGCTCAGCACAACCATTCTGGCCTCCTCCTCCTCCTCTTTTCCTGGGCTCTGCCTTCACGCCAGTCACCTCCCCGGGCTCCGCGTTGCCCCCTCACCTGTCTCCGCCCTGTGCTGCGCCTCACCTGCTTGGTCTCCCCATTACCCAATCACCTGTCCCTGCCCTGTGCCGCCCCTCATCTGCCCGGGCTCCCCGCTGCATCCCTCACCTGTCCCTGTCCTATGCCGCCCCTCACCTGCCTGGGTTCCCCGTTGCCCCCCTCCTGCCCCGACCTCTCGCCCCTCGCCCTGGCAGCCAGGCGGTCACAATCGCCCAGGGTCGCGTCAACACGCAGCCTCCCTCCGCCTAGCAGCCCCGTCCAGTCCCCGTCCCGCGCCCGCGGCTGGAGAGGACCTTCCGTCGGCGGTGCCTGGGCCTGGGCACGGCTCTGCAGGCGTCGCTGCCCGCGCTGTCGCAGCCTCCCGGCCCCCCGGCGAGCGAGGAGTGGGGCGCGGCCATGGGCACCCGCGGGCCCTCCGCGCTGGTGGACACCACGCCCGCCAAGACCATCGTGGTGTACCGCAACGGGGACCCGTTCTACGTGGGCAAGAAGTTCGTGCTGTCACGGCGCTGCGCGGCCACCTTCGAGGCGCTGCTGGAGCAGCTCACGGAGCAGGTGGACGTCCCGTTCGGCGTGCGCGGCCTCTTCACGCCCACGCGTGGGCACCAGGTGCTGGGCCTGGACGCGCTGCAGGCCGGCGGCAAGTACGTGGCGGCGGGCCGCGAGCGCTTCAAGGAGCTCGAGTAAGTGTGCCCGTGGCCCCCGCGGCCTCTTGGGTCTGAGCGTGGTCAGGGCCGTGCTCCCCAGGTGTCCTCCCCAGGCTTCCCTCCCGGCTCAGGCGCCCGTCTTCCGGAGTCGATCTAGTGCTGCCAGCGTCTGGCCGCCCCAGGCCACGTGGTTTTCTGGGGGTGAAGCCGAGGCAGCCCCGCCCCCAGGGCCCCTTCCTGTGGGGCAGGGCGGGCCCTCGCCGGCAGCGAATCAGGACCGCTCCAGAGACTGCGCGGAGGGCGTGGGGGAGGGGCATCATGGGGCAGAAACATGGGGGGTGTGGAGGAGGGTGTGGGGGGGGGTGTGGGGGAGGGGTGTGGGGGAGGGCGTGGGGGAGGGGGGTGGGGGAGGGCGTGGGGGAGGGCGTGGGGGAGGGCGTGGGGGAGGGGTGTGGGGGAGGGCGTGGGGGAGGGGTGTGGGGGAGGGCGTGGGGGAGGGGTGTGGGGGAGGGCGTGGGGGAGGGGTGTGGGGGAGGGCGTGGGGGAGGGGTGTGGGGGAGGGCGTGGGGGAGGGGTGTGGAGGAGGGCGTGGGGGAGGGGTGTGGAGAGGGGCGTAAGGGTGGGGGGAGGGACATGGGGGACGTGGGGGCAGGGCCTGGGAATGGGGCGGGTTGGGCAGTTCCCATTTGAAATAGCTCGGGGTGGCCCCTCTAACTGTGTTCATCACTTGGGCCTGCGTGCATTTTCAAGCTTGCCTTTAATTAATGAAACTATGCCCTCCCACGGTTTGTGTCTGTAATCCCGTTCTTGCAGCCTGTGTCTGCTTTCTGTGATCTCAGCTGCTTTTCTCTCCTGGTCCTTTATTTCCTTGTAGGTGTACTTACTTTTTGACTGTGAACTACTCCTTTTGTATAGCTTTGTGTGGGGACATTCTTCGAGGGCTGAGATAAAAGTGAAATTCCCCAGAGAGGATTTCCATTTTCTTTCAAATGCTCCCAGTTCAAAAATGCTCTGAATTAAATCAGCATCTTGAGTTTTGTTTGTTGTGTTTTGAAAAAGTAGTAGGATTTAGTGTGAGGGCTGGTGTATGGTTCCAAATTCTTAGTGGTATTTGCAAAGATGTGAATTTACCATTTGGTTGTTTCTGAAGAAAATCGTAAGTCACAGGCATCACAGTTGCTAAGAGGTGGAATCTGGATTAGCATATTTCAGAGTGAAATTTATTACTATGATAATCCTGTTATGTATGAGAATTTGTGGACAAAATTATATTCCTTTATAGCCATGTAATTTGTGAGTATTTTTTCTGGGCAAGGCAGGTGATGTCAATATCTAGAACAGACATCCCACCCAGGATCCAGTGTTGAGTGCTGTTTTACAATTAAAGAATATATTTCTACAAAAACCGACTTTAAAGTCCTTTTTGATACACATATAATGAGAAGTATTTAACTTTATCCTAAGACATTTCCTTGTAAAACTGGCCTGTGTTTTACATGTTAGCAAACGGGGAAGGAGACATATCAAGCACCTGCCATGAAGCCTGGAGCATGCCTAGGAGATGTTACTCTTTCCTCTTGCTGTGGGGCTAGACGCTTTCCAGCAGACCCTGTTATACCTCCAGTTTTGTAGAGAGAGTCTCAAGTCTCATGGTTTATTTAAAATGTTTTGGACATGTAGCAAAAGTATTGAGAAAAAATTGAGATGTTTTTCTTCCCAGTGCTTTTACTGTTTATGATTACTTTTTGGGAGGAAAGACATGTCACCCACTGCAGACGGAGGGGAGTTGGGGTCTGTGTGGCACACAGCCTGGGTTATTTTGCGTTATCTATTATCTATGCATCTTCATTGCTGTAAAATAGATGAGCCATGTCCGCATGTGAAGTTCAACACAGAGAGCACGTGGGGTTCCTTTTCTTCAGGTTTTTTAAGGTCAATGAGTATGAAATTGGAATTCAGACTTTGGTGAACAAAGCTCTGAAAAGTGTGGCTGGATTTTCAGTGGTATTAGTAAAGTAAAGTAGCTCTTGGAAATTTATATTCTGTAATTGCTAAACCATTGAGCAGTGCAATTAATTTTCACCGGAAGATAATATTCTAATTGTGTCACCAGCAAATAAACTTTGAAGTGAAGCCTGTTGATATGTTAGTGATCCGGGAGCTCCCCTCGTTATAGTGGTTTTGAGACGGTGCATTAAAAAGACAAACACCAACAAATCTATCCAATATCCAATCATTACTCAGACATTTCCTGGAATAAAATAATTTGAGACCCAAAGAACATAATTTTTTTCTTTATAAAACAAAATATTGTAAGATAATATTTACTTTTCAAAACAATTTAAAGTGTCTAGGCTTTATAGCCTAGAATTAATATTTCTTTTGTGGAGAAAGTCATATTTACAACAAAATCTAAATCAGGGTGTTGCGTATGTGTGCACGCATGTGTGTGTGTGCGTGTATGTGTCTGTGTGTGTTTAGGGGCGGGACCCCAAAGAATTTGAATGCTTAGGAATATTACCCTGTTTACCTTCGAGCTGGTTGCTGAGACATGAGTGTGAACGTGCTATTTGAATCAAACTGTCCTCATTCTTCCTCAACCCAGCTTTTTCCTCTCATCTCCCTGGCCACCCATTTGTACCTGGGAACTAGCAGATGACAGGAGAAAGAGGAAAAGTGGGTGGACAGGAAGTTGTCATAGATGACAGGAATGCTGGCCTCAGAGCCAGAGACTGGTGGAATTTAATCCTGGCTTTCTCTACCTGACTAATGTTTAACAAGTTAACCTCTCCAAGACTTGGTGTCCTCATCAATAAAGCAGGCTTAACATCCACTCTGCGGTACAGTTGGGAGAATGGAATGAATGCCGTACGGTAAAGTGCCTGGCACTGGTTCTCATGGGTGGTTTCTTCCCTTCCTTTGTTCTCTGGAAGTAGCCAGGAGGGAGCTTGCACCTGCTGGTCCCATCTCGGCTTTATAGACCCACTCCCTGCCCACCTCAAGGCAAGCCAAGCCCACCCAGCAGGCTTCTCTAAGTGCCTGGGTTAAAGACCTCAGGTCATAGGCTCTCTGAGGAACTATTTGTCCTTTCTTTCTGTTTTTATATGTTCTTGGGAGCGCAACATTGAAATAATAAATAGTATTTTGTGTTTTTGTAGGATCTTTTTATGTGTTTTTCTGTGTTAAATTTTATTTTTTGGTTCCATGTAATGAAAGTCAGATGTCTCATTTGGGAGGTTAGTGTTCATAAACAAATATGGAATTTGGGAATTTAGAACAAATTTAAAATATTTATTTGGAAAAGACGAAGACTAGACTAAGCTAGTGAAGAGTGGGTACAAGGGCCTCCAGGCAAGTGGAGAGGCTCAGGCCGAACTCAGCCAGCAGCCATGTTTTGTTTGGTTCACACAGTTTTCGAAGATTTGCGTTGGCTGCAGCATTTTATAATTGGGAGAATTCATGTAATAAGATGAACTTTTGGTCTGCCTTGGAAAAAACAGAGGATTTGATTGTTCAGAGGACAATCAAATGGTTGTAGTTGCGCGCATCTCCACTATCTGGACCTGTGAGGCCCTGTCCACCGCAGAAGGGAAGGGACGCTCCCACTGGCCACAGCCCCCACCTTTGTCCCTGAGACCACCCTTGGCGAGGGTCATCATTTACTTGACCAGTTTCTGTGGGGACCTGCGTCTGTGACTCTTTATTGAACACTTAGTTATTTCTTCCCCTTCTATTTACCAGTCTAAGTTGACCCTTCTCTGAATATTGCTAAAACTATCAAAAACAATAACAATCTCAAATACATTTTTTTAAATCAGGAAGAAACCTTAGTATCACATATAAATTTGAAGGTATTATTTATTACCCATGAAAACGTTTTATATTTGAGGAACATGGAAGTCCCAAAAGTCCCCAACAGTAAAAAAAACATTGTGTTAGTAGGGCTCAGACATATTTTATGCTGGTGACTCTTTTCCAGTTTGCAGTTTTGGCAAAAGGGGAACAGTGTTGAATTTCTGTGAGCCAGGAGGGAGCGGTGGGGATGCAGATGAGCTGGAGGAGAGTCTGGGTTTCTGTTCCGACCTTAGCCTGTCATGAGAACATTGATGAGCCTGCAGTTCTGGGCCTTCAGCGACCTGGTTAAAATATGCTGTTGAATTAGATGATTTCTCAGGTTTCTCTTTAATAAAATTACATGAGGGAAAGCAATGTCACTTAAGAGACACTTTCAAGGGGCAGTGCCAGTGGTAGCCAGTGTGAAAACTGTCCTACGACAGCATTGCTATTGTATTCTGATGTGGATTCTAACACCGAGACAATTTTAGATTCTAGTTCCAAATTGCTGTGGGGTCGTATCTATTAAGCCGGAAAAGGGCTCATTTCTAAAGAGTCTGGAACTTTCTGTGTAAATATCTTCCTTCTAATGATGTTTTCTTCTTTCTTCTTTTGCAGTTATATTCATATAGTTCCCCGAAAACCTGCAAAGATAAGGAAGTTGAAGGAAGTAAGTGTTCGTTTCTAACAACTAATAATGGAATACATTGGCCAACTTAGTAAAAATGTAAATGTCAGCATAGAATAATTGAAGTTTTACAGAAGCAATGTTTGGAAGGGAATGCCTGCAGAGATGTGTTGCTCTTGAAGTCAGAACACGCTGTGCAAGCTTGTCATACTTGTCAAAGCACTTAAGTAACCAAGTGGCGGAAGGCAGTGAAGAGAGGCTAAAATGTGCGGAGGGAGATAGTCATCTTTGAGGCATACTGTGCAATTAATTGAAGTTTTCATTTTCCTTTTGTTTTGGGGGGGTTTGAAAAGACAAGTCTCAGGAAAAGTTATTTAGAGTTATGCAATGTTGAAGCTAATTATAATGCTAAATTTAAAGATTTGTCCCAAGTTCTCAACATTTTTGTACTTGATAGACATTTATTAGGTCTACAGGACAGAACATTCCATCACACCGTTCTTATCACTTGATTCTTAGTAAAAATTTAATTTAATTTAATTTGTTTAAAGAGACATTCCTTTTTTATAAGCAATAAAAACCACAGTTTTAAGTCAGATAGTCTGTTGATATTTAGAATTTAACATTTTTACTTAAAATGGACTTATTTTGTGGATTATTACACAAGTGAGTTATTTTGAGGGCATCTACTTCTCTGAGTTGCAATATTGCTGTTCTTAAATTTCCTCACCTGTAAAATGGAGATGATAACAGATATCTCAGAAGCTTGTTGTAAGGACTAAATGATAAAATATATATAATGTGCCAGCACTAGTTAAGTGCTTCCCCTCTACATCTGACAGAAGCTGCTCTTCTCTGTGTCTTTGGAGCGCCACCCAGAGCTCCATGCAGGACACGCCAGTAGCCCCAGCATTGTTCACAAGCACCAGCTTGCAGAAGCATTCTGCTGCTTTCTTGGAGTCTGCCCTTGAGGGCAGTTAAAATAAGTCAAATGTATTACTTTACTCACCTTAAATTGTAACTTGCCAAGGACGAGAGGGCAAGTTTCCAACTAGAAAGCAATTCTGGCAGTCACCGAATTTAGAGCGTGGAAATGATTTGTGATCATCCTGATACCTCTGTACCTGTTTCCCCTCTCCATGTGGGGCTAGGAGTGGGATTAAGCAATAATTCTGGAAATCACCTTTGAGAACACTTGTTAGAGTTTGAGTCTCAGTTCATCCTTTGCATATTTCAGTGATTTAAATAAGATATGACTTAAAAGGCAATATTTTAGGATAGGGAGGAAATTTCAGACTATCTTGTCAAAACTTCTTTTTTTCTAGTAGAGGAAGCCTTGGTCTACAGACATGAAACGCTGAGCAGGCACACCAGGATTTCCACACCCATGCTGGCCTTATCCTCCTAGGGCAGGGATTAGGTTGCTGGGCACTCACTCACTCTATGAGGCTATAGTTACCCAAAAGAGTTTAAAAATTTTTTATTTTTGAATTTCCACTTTGTTCATTTCGAAAATGTGATTATAAACATAGTTCTCATTGAGAGAGGTGTCAAAAATACTGTGCAGAAAATCAAAACTACGGTGAGATACCATCTCACACCAGTCAGCATGGTTATATAAAAATTATTTTATATTTTTTTCTTCAACTTTTAAGTTCAGGAGCACACGTGCAGGATGTACAGGTTTGTTCCATAGGTAAACCTGTGCCATGGTGGTTTGCTGCACAAATCATCCCATCACCTACGTATGAATCCCTGCATCCTTTAGCTACTCTTCCTGATGCTCTCCCTCCCCTCATTCCTCCTCTCCGACAGGTGCCAGTGTGTTTGTTCCCCTCCCTGTGTCCACATATTCTTATCATTCAGCTCCCACTTACAAGTGAGAACATGGGGTGATTGGTTTTCTGTTCCTGCATTAGTTTGCTGAGGATAATGGCTTCCAACTCCATCCATGTCCCTGCATGAGTACATTGTGTGATGCTGAGGTTTAGGGTATAATTTATTCTGTCACCCAGGCAGGGAGCATAGTATCCAATAGTTAGTTTTTCAACCCTTGCCCCATTCCCTCCCTCCCCCATCTATTAGTATTAGTCCCCAGTGTCTACTGTCATCATCTTTACACCCACGAGTACCTACTGTTTCGCTCCCACTTGTAGGTGGGAACATGGAGTATTTGGTTTTCTGTTCCTGTGTTAATTTACTTAGGACAATGGCTCCAGCTGCATCCATGTTCTTTTTTATGGCTGCATAGTATTCCATGGTGTATATGTACCAAATTTTCTTTATCCAGGCCACCGCTAATGGGCACAAGGTTGATTCAGTGACTTTGCTACAGTGAATAGTGCTGCAATGAACGTATGAGTGCATGTGTCTTTTTAGTAGAATGATTATTTTCTTTTTTGAATGGTAGTTCTGTTTTAAGTTCTTTGAGAAACCTCCAACGGCCCTGCACAGAAGCTGAACTAATTACATTCCCAGCAACAGTGTATAAGCATTCCCTTTTCTCCACAGTCTCACCAGCACCTTCTGTTTTTTAACTTTTTAAAAATAGCCATTCTGCTATTATTAAAAAGTCAAAAAACAACAGATGCTGGCAAGGTTGTGGAGAAAGAGAACACTTTTACACTGTTGGTGGTGGGGAGTGTAAATTAGTTCAACCATTGTGGAAGACAGCATGGTGACTGCTCAAAGACCTAGAGGCAGAAATAGCATTTGGCCCAGCAATCCCATTACTGGGTATGTACCCAAGGGAATATAAATCATCCTGTCATAAAGATACATGCACAGGTATGTTCGCTGCAGCACTATTCACAATAGAAAAGATGTGGGACCAACCTAAATACCCATCAATGACAGACTGGATAAAGAAAATGTGGTACATATACACCATGGAATACTATGCAGCCATAAAAAAGAATAAGACCATGTTCTTTTTTTTTTTTTTTAATTATACTTTAAGTTCTAGGGTACATGTGCACAACGTGCGAGTTTGTTACATATGTATACTTGTGCCATGTTGGTGTGCTGCACCCATCAACTTGTCAGCACCCATCAACTCGTCATTTACATCAGGTATAACTCCCAATGCCATCCCTCCCCCCCGACCCCATAATAGGCCCCGGTGTGTGATGTTCCCCTTCCAGAGTCCAAGTGATCTCATTGTTCAATTCCCACCTATGAATGAGAACATGCGGTGTTTGGTTTTCTGTTCTTGTGATAGTTTGCTGAGAATGATGGTTTCCAGCTGCATCCATGTCCCTACAAAGGACACGAACTCATCCCTTTTTATGGCTGCATAGTATTCCATGGTGTATATGTGCCACATTTTCTTAATCCAGTCTCTCACTGATGGACATTTGGGTTGATTCCAAGTCTTTGCTATTGTGAATAGTGCCGCAATAAACATACGTGTGTATGTGTCTTTATAGCAGCATTATTTATAATCCTTTGAGTATATACCCAGTAATGGGATGGCTGGGTCATATGATATTTCTAGTTCTAGATCCTTGAGGAATCGCCATACTGTTTTCCACAATAGTTGAACCAGTTTACAATCCCACCAACAGTGTAAAAGTGTTCCTATTTCTTCACATCCTCTCCAGCACCTGCTGTTTCCTGACTTTAATGATTGCCATTCTAACTGGTGTGAGATGGTATCTCATTGTGGTTTTGATTTGCATTTCTCTGATGACCAGTGATGATGAGCATTTTTTCATGTGCCTGTTGGCTGTATGCATGTCTTCTTTTGAGAAATGTCTATTCATATTCTTTGCCCACTTTTTGATGGGGTTGTTTGTTTTTTTCTCGTAAATTTGTTTGAGTTCTTTGTAGATTCTGGATATTAGCCCTTTGTCAGATGAGTAGATTGCAAAAATTTTCTCCCATTCTGTAGGTTGCCTGTTCACTCTGATGGTAGTGTCTTTTGCTGTGCAGAAGCTCTTTAGTTTAATTAGATACCATTTGTCAATTATGACTTCTGTTGCCATTGCTTTTGGTGTTTTAGACATGAAGTCCTTGCCCATGCCTATGTCCCGAATGGTATTACCTAGGTTTTCTTCTAGGGTTTTTATGGTTTTAGGTTTAACATTTAAGTCTCTAATCCATCTTGAATTAATTTTCGTATAAGGAGTAAGGAAAGGATCCAGTTTCAGCTTTCTACTTACGGCTAGCCAATTTTCCCAGCACCATTTATTAAATAGGGAATCCTTTCCCCATTTCTTGTTTTTGTCAGGTTTGTCAAAGATCAGATGGCTGTAGATGTGCGGTATTATTTCTGAGGGCTCTGTTCTGTTCCATTGGTCTATATCTCTGTTTTGGTACCAGTACAATGCTGTGTTGGTTACTGTAGCCTTGTAGTATAGTTTGAAGTCAGGTAGCGTGATGCCTCCAGCTTTGTTCTTTTGACTTAGGATTGTCTTGGCAATGCGGGGTCTTTTTTGGTTCCATATGAACTTTAAAGCAGTTTTTTCCAATTCTGTGAAGAAAGTCATTGGTAGCTTAATGGAGATGGCATTGAATCAAGACCATGTTCTTTGCAGGGACATGGGTGGAGTTGGAAGCCATTATCCTCAGCAAAAATAATTTTTAAACTCTTTTGAGTAACTATAGCCTCATAGAATGAGTGCCCACAACCTAGTGCCTGCTGTAGGAAGACATGATTTTTAATGCCTGAAAACTATTCCACCATGTGAATTTATCATAATTATTTAGCCCATCTTCTTTGAGCAGACTTTTGCCTTTTTGCTATTTTAAACAGTGATATAATGTAACAGACCCTTTGTGGAGACACGTTTGTTCACATAAATGATTATTTATAGAGAAGTAGAATTAATATGCATTATTTTAATCTCCTTACTATTTACTTCTGGATTAGATTCCGTAATATTTCTGAAAACTGACATTGCTTCCGACAGTGCGTGAGATGCCCAACACCACTGTCTGGGGTCGTGGGGATGATGCTCATGATCCTGCCCCATTTCCTTTTGTGGAAGTAGTCACCTCTAAAAAGGGTTTGCAGTTATTATTGTTTGTTGTGTAAGTGCTTGTCTTGGTGGGACAAGCGTTTGCTTGGACATAGGTCAATGGTGGAACCAGCCCAATGAGTTGGAACCACCTCCAAGAGCTTTGGACATAGGTCAATGGTGGAGCCAATCCTGAATGAGTTGGAACCACCTCCAAGAGCTTTGGCCGACACACGTAATTTACTCCAAGAACTCTGCTGTGCCTGGAGGGGACTGTAAGAGTAGCTGAGATTCAGAGCTGTTTCCTGCTGTCTCATACGAGAACACAGAGCTAACTGGTCACAGGACCTAATGGCATTACTACTACTTACTAAACCACAGTTTGCCTGCCTTATGGCTTATGGGGATGCACCTATGATCCCAGAGACAGTATAATCCTTAATGAACTAAAAGACTTGTTGGCCAGGTGCCGTGGCTCACACCTGTAATCCCAGCACTTTGGGAGGCCAAGGTGGGAGAATTACTTGAGCCCAGGAATTCTTGACCAGCAAGACCCTATCTCTACAAAAAGTAAAACAAACAAACAAGCAGTTATCCAGGCATGGTGGCACATGGGAAGCTGAGGTGGGGGGATTGCTTGAGCCCAGGCATTTGAGGATGCAGTGAGCTATGATTGCACAACTGCACTCCAGCCTGAGCAACAGAGTGAAATCCTGTCTCAAAAAAAGAGACTTGTCTTTGCTTGTTTTCCTTGTGTATTACGTTCGAGAAATAGAAATGCTTTGGTCAGATGCCAAGTGCTAGGGCTTCATGGATTTCTTTGTGAGTCCCCCATGCTGCCGATTTTGTATGTGGCCATATTCACGTAGCCAGGGCTGAGATACCTGCACATCACACTGTGCATTGGAGTCGTGTCAGTCCTTGAATGCTTCATCATTGTGTTCAATGGCCAGAAGTTTCCTTTCTTTTAACATAGAATGTTGTGTGGCTTATGTTCTCAGCATGTTTTCACACCTATAGTCTCATCTGCAAAAATGGAAAAATAGCAACCGTGTGAGTGAGGCAGAGCAGGCCTTAATACTTGCCATTTAAAAGATGAATAAATAGTTCAAGAAAGGTTAAGCACCATCTGCAGTTGGGTGGCTCGTTTGCAGTAGAGCTTGGACTAAAACCAAGCATTCTAGGAATGACTCCAGGATTTCTCCCACTCTTTTCCCAGGAAAAGACTCATGACTGCTTTTTGTACAACTTGCTAGTATTAAATGAATTTCTTCTATTTAATTCAAAGAATTAAGGCATCGTAGGAATTTTTTTTTCTGAGAGATGTTCAAGCACTTACATCACAGAAAGAGAACCCTGGTGTGCAGTGGCAGCGGAAGGCACCCGCCAGTGTCTGAGTGAAGGTGCAAAGCAGCTCCCCCAGGGAAAATTCAGGGAGCCAGCAGGATGGGGCACAGGGTTCTCCATGATCCATGTGAGGGGCTGGGGGAGCTTCCGTAGGAAGAGCACCAGAACGAGGGCCTTCCGCCTCTGCTGCTCCACCTCTTTCTAGGGTGAGTTGAGAATGGCTGCATCCCAGGTGCCCGCCTCAGCCTAAAAGCTCCTGGAGACCTTGTTGGAAGTTAAGGCCGTGTGCAGCCCTTCCTGCACCAGTTCCAGCTTGATAGGCCTTGGTCTATTCACACACTGGGGTTTAAGGATGTTTACAGTAGCATTTTGTTTTTAAATTACAAAATGCTAGGGACAACCTGAATGTCCACCAATAGAGAAATGGCTAAATGATTCATGTTATGTCGTCCCGGGATCAGATCTGTAGGGATTGATCTAAAATGGTATCTGTCACAATGTAGGCAGGATTCAGTGAGATGATCTTTGTAAATCACTTCGCCTGGTGCTTCTGACATACAGCAAGAGCTCAATAAGTAGTTGGTGCTATTATTATTCATAATGCCTTTAAATTGTAGCTCATCCTATCCAAATTTGAGATCCATGATTGCCTACAATTTGAATACCAGTATAAACTGTTTTACAAATTAAATGTGGCATAAGCTTTTGCCAAGTCCAAAAATTCAATGTTTAAATGTTTTACTAAGTCATTTAGCCTTATTTTGTGATACAGTAATAATGAGCAGAAAGACCTAGCTTCTGTAAATTATTCTTTCCCAGAATTTCTGTTTTGGTCAAAATATATTAGTGGGAAAATTGAAGAAGCTTCCCAAGAGATTTTGATTTATGTAGAAATTTACTTAAAGTTAATGAGAATACCATAATATACTTTTAATATTGTAATGGAAATGATTTTTAAAATACTTCAATATAATGAATTTGAAATTGTGTTTCATGAAATGGAGGGATAAGGACAATTAGATTAGGAACAAATGCTCTTGAGGTCTTGGCTTTCAATGACTGTGCCATGTTGGTTTAATGAGAAAAGTGTCCCTGATCTTACTTCAATGGAAGAACTTTTATTATAGTACGACATTGAGATTTCTGGTTTGTAATCTCAAGTTGCAGAGATTTAGGCAGATTTACTAGGAACAGATGAATCCCAGTTCAATGTTTCTTCCCCCATGAAGAATGGGTTCCAATTCTGCGCTTTCAGTGGGCCTATCCTGGACTAACAACAAGGGAACCAGCCATTTAGACCACACTTTTGTCATGGAAGAGAAGGACATGATTTACTGAGATGAATTTTTTAGATCACTGCAGCTACCAATGGATCTAACTCAAAGGTTGTTTTAAAATTAATTCCTTAATATATATTTTAATAAAGTGTTTTACATGATTTCCTGCCTTACTGAAAAGCCTGGATAATAAAATTTAACTTTGTCCAGGTGACTCAAGCTTAGGCTGCAGTACTTTGGGCTGGCTGAACCAATAGTCACTTCCGCCATATTTCTTAGTGATCTTGCCAATGGCAAGACCACTGTTTGCCGTTTGCTGTTGACCTGTCAGGAACACATTCTTTGGAAGCTTCTGCTTCCATTTTTTAAAAAGTACCCTATAATTCATGCTCACTGTAGAAAAATGAGAAAATATATGTAATTTAAAAGAAAAACATATTCATAATCCTATCATTCAGAGATTAACCACTGTTTTTCCATATGCTTTTGACATGTACACATTATACCTATACATACATGTGTATACTTCTAGCTTTATAAATATATTTATTTAAGCAAAATGGGAGCATAATCTACTTTATTTTTCAAATTTCCTTTCTATTTAATGATGTATCGTGAAATCTCTACATGTCAAGAAATATATTCCTATAATACTTTTTAGTGGATTTAGAATATTGCATTAAGAGATGTATAACATATGTTTTTGAAACCAGCCTTCTTTTGCTTGACATTTAGAGAACCTTTTTATATGTCCTACTAAACTGCTCTCCTGAGAGATTATACCAAGTTAAATCTGTGCCCACTGTGAGACTGGGTATTTCCCACACCTCCCAAACACTGTGTGTTATCCTTAATTTTCCCAACACATTGCTGTGCTGGTGCCATAGCTTTGTGGAAATATCATGGGCTCTGTCATTTGGACAAATTAACTTCTCTGATGCTCAGTTAATGGCTATGGCTGTATCTATGAAATAGGGGTTAAATGTAATTATGCATGTATTTTGGTCATCACAACATCCTAATCTTTCAATCCATCCATCCATCCATCCATCCAATTTAATCCTAATGCTTGTGTATTTGGAAGTGTTTGCTTTCCTGTGGCTGATTATGCCAGAGCAGCAACACAAAACCAAATAATATGTGTATGTCTACTAAGCCAACAATTCTTTCACTAAATCTTTCTTGAGCACTGGTTATGTACCAGGTACTATTTGAAGCAGTTGTACAAAAAGGAAAAACATCCCTGCCCTCAAGGAGCTTGCATTTCAGGTGGTGAGACAGACAATAAACAAAATCCGTACAATATAGAGTATGTAGGGGATAGGCAATGTCATGCTGGGGGCCGTTCGATTTTAGAAAGGATGACCAGGTAGTCTTCATTGAGAAGGTGACTTTTGAGTCCAGACTCAAAGAAGTGAGGGAGCTGCCTATTTAGATATCTTGGGCAAAAGCATCCTGAGAGGGAGAACTGATGGTGCAAAGGCCGCTGGCCTGTTGTTCAGGGAGTGACATGGACTTTGAGCGAGAGTGTTTGGGTGCCATGTTGATAGCCACGAGTTAGGAGGCTGCTGCAGTGATCCCGGCAAGGGACAGTGGGGATTTAGATCGATGTGGTGGCGTTGGTGATTATGAATTCACGCTGGGAGTCAGTGTGGGCAGAACAAAGGGAGTTCCAAGGACAGGGTCCTGGAGTGCTTAGAGGGCAGGGAGGTGAGAAGGAGCAGAGAGGGCTGGAGAAAGTCCAGGTGAGTGCAGGATGCTGGGTGATGAGAGACAGGGTGGGCCATCTGTGTCAGATGCTGCTGACCAGATAAGGGAGATGAAGACTGAGATGGGACCACTGGATTTAGTAATATGGAGGTCGTAGGCAGAAAAGAAGAGAAGAGAGATGGGAGATACAAACTGCCCTTTAATCGAGTTTTGCTCTAAAGGAAGGAGAGAAATGTAGAGGTAACTGGAGGGGGAAACAGAGCCAAGAGAGTTTTTCTAAGAAGTGATATCATGTATATGATGATAGGAGTAGCCATTGCAGAGGGAAAATTGATGATGTAGGACAAAATAGGGAGAATTACTTGAGAAATGGCCTTGGGTGGGTGAGGAAGATATTATAAAAAATAATAGTTGCTGTCTCTATAGGACTTGCCTATTCTGGACATTTTATGTAAATAAACTCAGACAACGTATGGCCTTTTGGATGTGGTTTCTCTTAGCATAATATTTTCAAGGTTCATTCACATTGTAGCGTGTATTAGGGCTTCGTTCCTTTCTAAGGCAGAATTCCATTCTGTTGCATGGATCTACAATCTTTTGTTTACCCATCCATCAGGTGATGAACATTTGGACCTTGCTGGTCTAGCCTTGCTGATGGGGGGGAGGTGGTCCTCTTTCTCAGGAAAGAAGATGATTTATTTCCTTCTCTTCTGAAGCTCTTCTCTCTTCTCATTTTCTATGACTGTTGTTTCTTTTATTTGTGGAACTATTGCCATTTCCTGTCTTTTGAACACTGATGTTTTGTAGAGTGCTCTCCAATTCATTTTCTCTTCGAGTTCAGGCCACCCCCACTCCATTCTCTCCATTACTTCCATAATCATCCATGTGCCAAAGACCCCCCCTCAAAGTCAGGACCCACATCTCTAGGCCACTGTCACTTGGATGTCCCAAAGACATCTCAAACTCAGCATATCCAAGTTTGAACTCACTGACCTCTGACCCCAAACCCAATTGTTATTTTGTGTTTCCTATTTCAGAAGATGGAACTGTCCACCCAACTCCTAAAACCAGAAACCTGGGCATTTTTCTCAACCTTTACCTCTCCCAGCAACCCCCCAGTCCCTTCCCGCCCACCCATGCCACCTCCTGATTGTCTCTCGAGTCTGCTCTCCTGCTGTCATCTTGGCTGCTCCTAGCCTTGTTGAGGCCGCCGAGTTTGGTCACCTGCAAGGAGTCCCGTGCTCTCCCCTACTCTCCTTGCTTCCAGCCTTGTCCCTTTGCTATGTGATCACGTTGCTCCCCTTGTTTACATACATTAAGGCACTGCTCTTGGCTCCAGGGAGGTGAAGTCTGCACTACTTACCGTGATGTTTAAGACCCTTCTTGATCTGGCCCCTGCGTTATTCTCCAGCCTTGCCTCTCACCGCTCCTCCCTCTGTGTCTGGGATCCAGTCCTTGATGGATTTTCAGTTTCCCAAAGGCCTCTCTCCATGCACCTATCCTCAAGCCAGAGTTTTGTGCATGCTGTTCCTCCTGCCCTGTTTAACTCAACTGACTGGTTTCTGCTTATAATTCAGGTCTCAACCTAAAGGCCTCTTCCTCCAGGAAGCCTCCTTTCTCCCCAGTGAGGGTCAGATGTTCCTCTCCTGTGCTTCCGTGGCACCCATGCTGGCCTCAGCAGAGCCCCTGGCACCTGGCGCTGTAATTGCTTGTTAACTTGTCTGTGTCCCTCTGTGCTCCCAGCCCTCTGAGGCCAGGAGTAGTGTTGGTCTTTTCCACCACTGCATTCTAACTCTTAGCACAGTTCCTACCATCAGAGGTGGGTTCTCTGTGAATAGGTCTTGAATAAATGAATGAAGCAGCGACTGAGTACTTACAGGAAGGCTGGTGGCCGGCAGGATCTCAGGGGCAGGTATTCTCTCCTTGGTTGTTCTGTGGATTGGCCTAGATGAGACCTTGCTTCTGAGTGGGGCTGACCAGGCCAACCTCAGGCTCCACAAACTGTCCGGCTGTCTGATTCTATGGGATGGCTTCTCTGGCTCTTAGAGTCAGCAATTTTGGAGGCCTGGAGAGCGTCAGTTCTCATTGTATTTTTTAGCAGGGAGTGCCTCTGTGGGCGCATGATACATAAATAAGGTGTGTGGCTGTTTCTATCAGTGAGATTCACATGGCCAGACCCCAGGTTGGTCCCAAGGAGTGAACCTCACCTGTGTTCAGCTCTGGGACTTGGCTGTTGCTCTCTGGGAAAGTCCAGGGCCTTGTGGACCAGGGGGCAGCATAGGAAAGACGGGGGTCAGTTTTCATTGCCAAGCAGTTAACACTGGGAACGAGCAGACCCTCACTGAGCACCCACTCTCAAACAAGCACTGTGCTGGGTGGAGGCTTTTCCTATTGTGTCCGGAGTTGGTTCCTGCCAGTGGGTTCGTGGTCTCGCTGACTTCAAAAATGAAGCTGTGGACCTTTTGTGGTGAGTGTTACTTAAAGATGGCATGGACTCAAGGAGTTTTACAATCCTCTTGCTAGCTACAGAGTGCTGATTGGTGCATTTTACAATCCTCTTGCTAGCTACAAAGCACTGATTGGTGCATTTTTACAATCCTCTTGCTAGCTACAGAGCGCTGATTGGTGCATTTTATAATCCTCTTGCCAGCTGCAGAGCGCTGATTGGTGCATTTTGCAATCCTCTTGTAAGACAGAAAAGTTCTCCAAGTCCCCACTCGACCCACGAAGTCCAGCACTATCTCAGTGCCTTACAAAATCCTGCAGGCTTGGTGCAGCAGTTTTCATTTTCCAGGGGCTCTTTCCCACTGCCTCCCAAGCCTCTGGCTGTCCACACTGGGTATAATTCTGCTTCCTCATTGTGAGCTGGAGCTGTTGTCTTTCTTTTTCCTGCATTTTCTGGTATGCTGAAGGGTCACAGTGAAGATTAGAGTTGACATAGGTTGGAGGTCATGATAATGGGGATGGGGCAGCCATGTCGGGCATCCCCCTGCCTCTAGAGCCCATCCCACAGGGGGTTGGATGGGGCTTTGACTGATGTCTTGGAATGTTGGTGGACACTCCCCATGTTCTAAAGCATCAGGTGTAAAAACATGAGAGATGCTTCAGGTACCAAACTGGCCCCCACATCACCCTTAAACCTTTTTTTTTTTTTTTTGAGGCGGAGTCTCGCTCTGTCGCAGGGATTGGAGCGCAGTGGCCGGATCTCAGCTCACTGCCAGCTCCGCCTCCTGGGTTTACGCCATTCTCCTGCCTCAGCCTCCCGAGTAGCTGGGACTACAGGCGCCCGCCACCTTGCCCGGCTAGTTTTTGTATTTTTAGTAGAGACGGAGTTTCACCGTGTTAGCCAGGATGGTCTTGATCTCCTGACCTCGTGATCCGCCCGTCTCGGCCTCCCAAAGTGCTGGGATTACAGGCTTGAGCCACCGCGCCCGGCCCACCCTTAAACCTTATGTAAGGACCGTAAGTTAGTAAGTTTATTGAATGAAGAAACTATAGAGAGTAGTGAATGTTGTGGCATTTTCTCTCTCCTCCCTGTGGGTGCCTCATGCTCCTTCAAATCAGAGGTGAGGCTCCAGAGGATAGCTCAGAGTGCTGGGATGCTGTGGGAGGGACCAAGTCGGATGCTGCAGGGTAAAGCACCTCTTGAGAGGGTGAGGGTATGCTTGGGATGACCCAGCCCATGTGCCAGGGGTTTGGGTTTGCAGGTGAGTGTGGAGGTGGCAGCTGCTTCCATCATCTTCAAAGCACCTGAAGGATGGTGGGTTCTGTGCTGCCTCTGAAGACAGCATGGGGAGGCGGCAGCTGTGGAAACTGCACTTGTCCCCTCTGGGGAGCTGATGTGGCAAAGGTGTGTGCCTTTCCCTGGGAGGCAAGTGGATGCCTCAGAAGGTGGCCAGACTTGAGCTGTTTAAGAATCATTGCCAGCCACGGTAAAGGTCTGTGGGGATGTAGCAAAGGGTATGGTTTGAAGCAACAGTCAGCTGAGGAAGGTATCAGAAACATTCTGCATCAGGAACAGTCCAGCATAGAGTCTCTGTGAGGTTTTCAGAGGAACTCAATAAAGCCTGCATGCTCCCTGCCTCCCCAAAGAGCCACATTTGGACACCTGCCAAGGAAGAGGACATAGGAGGGCAGATGACAGTAGCTCCAGTTGTATTTGACACTCCCTTGTTCTGATGCCAAGATGAGGAGGAGGTTGAAGGCAGAATAAAATACTATGAAACAATGAAATAACCATGCACCCTTCCCACATGCAGCTGGGTCAGGCTTGAGCTCAGGGGAGAAACTCTCAATGGGATGTAGGATTTAAATTGGTCTGGCCAGGACATTCTGTGTCTGTTGAGACAATCAGATGATTTCCCATTTTTAGTTTGTTAATATTATGAATTACATGAATTGATTTTCAAACATGGAGCCAACCTTGCATTCCTGGGGCAAACCCCACTTGATCATAGAGTATCCTTTTTATATTTGTTGAATTTTATTTGCTAACATTTTGTTTATAAATTTTGTATCTATGTTCATAGAGGGATGTTGGTTTGTAGTTTTTTACTCCTTGTAATGTCTTTCTCTGGTTTTGGTATCATTTCTTCCTTAAATGTTTGATAGAATTTACTAGTGATGCCATCTTGACCTGCAGTTGTCTTGGTGGAAAGGTATTTGGAAGAGCTTGTCTGGATTTGGCATCGTTTCTTCCTTATATGGTTGATAGAATTTACCAGTGGAGCTATCTGGGCCTAGAGTTGTCTTTGTGTGAAGAGTTTGAACTACAAATTCAACTCTGTAGTAAATATAGGGCTCTTCAGGTTATTTCTTCTTGAGTAAACTTTGCTAGATTTTGTCTTTTAATTTGTTTATTTCGTTTAAGTTGTTGAATCTATTGGCATGAAGTTGTTTATAACATTCTGTTATTCTATTAATATCTGTAGACTCTGAAGTGATGTTGCCTCTCTCATTCCTGATATTATTTGTATTTTCTCTCTATTTTTCCTATATGTCCATCTACAGGTTTATTAATTTTATTGAACTTCTCAAAGAGTCAGCTTTTGGCTTGTTGTTTTTCTCTATTTTTTCTCCCATTTTCTATTTCATTGCGTCTGTTCTAGTTTTTATTCTTTCTATTGTGTAGGGAAGCATGCATCTCTTTGGGGAATCTCTTCTCTCCCCCGCAACACTCTGTCCCCTTTCTCTTTGGGATGGCCTTTTCCTCCAGATGCTGTTCCTTCCCAGGGCTCAGGCTTTCATGCATGCGCCCTGCTGCTGTGTTAACAGACAGCTAACTTCCTTTCTCTGCATTTTTGTCAAAGGCATTTTGGAGACAGCATCTCAGCCCAAAGAGCAACCAGTGTTGGCGATTTCCTTTTCAGTGTCAGGCGTAGAGGGAAGAGACTTTCAGAGGCGGATTGGCTGCTTCTACTGTGTCTCGCTTCCTCCCTTCTCACCTCCCTGCTAACTCCTCCATAGACCATCTTTCTTTTCCTAGGCTGGACACAGAAGCTGTCATCAGTATCTCTTCCCTATCCATAGGTCAACATTTGTCAGCAGCTTTGATGTAAGTATATGATCCAACTACCGGCAGAAAGGAGCAATTAACTTGGGCAAAATTTGTACTGATCAAGTGTAACTTGCATGCCCCTGCACTCGCCATACCTCTTCTATTCTTGGTGTTGTCTGCTCATCACTCTGATAGTTTTAATCTTCCCTCTTTCTTCCTTTTCTGTTATTTTCTTTGTAGTGGCTATCATTAAAGCCTGTGCAGATAATGTAGGTGATTAACATCAAGCCAGAAGGAGTGGCTGTTCTCATTTGTTACTATTTTCTTTTTTACAAAAGGAGTAATCGAAGGCTGTCTTCTGAATGTTGCTCACTCAAGAATACTTGTTGGTTGGTTAATTGCTTTGCATGTGCACTCCTCACTGTTTGAGAGAGGGGCTTAAGGTTGCTGGGGTGGTGATGATGGTGATGAGGAGAGAAACTTAGGGATGAGGAGCCGTTGGTAATTCAAAATACTTCAGAGAAGAGAAAGCATTTTTTTAATTTGAAGAAATACATTCTGAAAAAATAAGATTTGAAATACAAAATTTCAAATTGCATTCCATGTAGGAAGAGCACTGAGGGGGCAAACACCCTTGATCGGGAGCAGAGTTCTTGGCTTTAGCTTCCTGGGTGCTGCTGTGCTGACTTCAGAGAAGTCACTGCTCTCTGAGCCCCAGTCTTCTCATCAGAGGCATGGGGATGCTGGCTTGGATGGTGCAGAGCTCCGCTAGCTCCAGCAACTTCCATTCAGGGTCCATCATCGTTCAAGTCAGGCACCATCCTAGAGGGACATCAAAGGAACTCAGACACGGACTTCCCCAGCCAGGGCATCCCAGTTAGGGGTGCAGGGCTTGGCGAGCTGGGACACCTGCTTCCTTCCCAACTTCCCAGAGGAGGCAAAATCCCAGCCTTTAAAATGATGATGGAACTTTACAAAGCACATGAAATCAGCGAAGTCAATCATAAAACCCGTTTTTTTTTTTTTTTAAAGTAGAAGAATTGCAACATTTTCTGAAAGATGGAAAACAAAACCTCATTATCACCATGATCAAGAAGGCAGAGGTACCATTCCCCCCGACCATGTTTCAGCCACACTTGCCTGTTCTCCCACTTAGGAGCCCATGGTGCCACATGAAACCAGAGACAGGGCTGCGGGAAGCATTGTTTGCCCAGGTTGACACATTTCTCCAGGAAGTGGTGAGGGATTTCTGATGTCTGAGCAATCCTTACATCAGTGTTCCAGAAGGGCTAGCCTAGTAAGGCTCCCTGACATTTTGGGGAGATAGTAAAGCTGATTGTATCTTTGACTCACAGCATCACAGAATGGGACTTGGAAGTCACCTTGGGGTGATCCAGTGCAAACTTTTTTCTTGACAAATGATGCAAGAAACATAAAGACCACAGCACTTCCCTTGAGGTTTCCATGAACGGTGGCAGTTGTGTGTCTCTTTAAACTCCCAGGCTAAGCACCTACTGCAGGGTTGTTCAGCAGAGCCTTTTCTGTGAAATCATCCTGCACAGTGCTGAATATATGAGAGCGTGATCAGAACAATTTGCTTCAGATGAGATCCTCCTGTGGTGAAGTCTTTTCCTGATGCTACATTCTCTCAGGTTTTTAGTTGGATATTTTGCGTGGAAGGGGCCATGGGGATGTTCTTGGAGGGTAGTTGGAGCAGCATTGGAGAGGTGGAGAGAGCAGGGACTTTGGAGCCCAAGATAAAACAACAACAAAGCCACAATAATTGCTGTTTGATATGGTTTTGCTACGTCCCCACCCAAATCTCATCTTGTAACTCCCACAGTTCCCATGTGCCGTGGGAGAAACTCCCACTATTGAATTGTAACTCCCACAATTCCCATGTGTCGTGAAAGGAACCCAGTTGGAGGGATTGAATTATGGGGGCAGGTCTTTCCTGTGCTGTTCTCATGATAGTGAATGAGTCCCACGAGATCTGATGGTTTAAAAAAAACGGGAGTTGCCCTGCACAAGCTCTCTTTGCCTGTCGCCATCTACGTAAGATGTGACTTGCTCCTCCTTGCCTTCTGCCATGATTGTGAGGCCTCCCCAACCATGGGGAACTATAAGTCCAATTAAACCTCTTTCTTTTGTAAATTGCCGAGTCTCTGGTATGTCTTTATCAGCAGCATGAAAACAAACTAATACACTGTTATCAACTGAATCCTCATTACAGTCATTTGCTAAGCACTTGACAATGCGTTATCTCATTTCAACAACTTTATGAGGTGTGCACTGCTGCTGTTAGCACTGCATGCAGGAGGCAGCTGAGGCTCAGGGAGGTTATACACTTGATCAAGGCCACACCACTAGTATGTGGCAGAGCCAGTACTGGGATTCTGGATGATTCAAAGCACAGGCTCCTGAGTACTAGGCTACATGGGTATGGATTCCAGTACTCATTTTGCTAAAAAGTAAAATAAAATGTTTTTTGATGGCTTATCATGGCCAGGACACTTAATAGCTGTGTGTTCTTGGGAAGATGATATAACCTCTCTGATTCTTTGTTACTGAGGTATTTTGCCTGGTTATGTTGAGGGTTAGGTATGAATGCAGGTAAAGAGTCTACTGCAATGCTTGATTCATGGTAGGTATTCAATAACCTGTAGTTGCTCCTTGGGGGAGACACACCTGTGGTCATCTTGAGTCTTCCATATTTGATTTAGATTTGGTTGAATTGCCTTGGTTGAAGAGGTCTAAAGCTCATGGTGTCCTTCAGCCTCTCAGGACAGATGAGTGGTGTGAGTCTTTGGCTCTGACAAGTGTGAATGAGGCTGTCATCACCATCAGACACATATGCTTAACATTGCTCAGGAGATTATTTTATGATGTACAGAGAAAAAAAGTCCAGAATCACATTATTTAATTGCTGGAGTTATTTAATTAGGCAGGTGATAGCAGGGTTAATGAATCATTAACACCTCAAAAGAGCAATTAGCTCATTGTTTCCATAATTTTATGCAATGAAGCAGAAAGCTGGTTCTTAGGGTGGCTGTATTTTAATAGAATTTTGCAGAAGATAATTACTGTTGTTTTGTTTTCAAACTAGGTCTGTAAATTCATGCTCGTTGTTGATACTCAGCATTCATTTCTTTACCATGAGTATGCAGGTGTAGATAATTTTATATATAGTATGATAATAGGGTAGAATGATGCAGGTGGGCATTTCCACCTGCATGGCCTTCTTCCATGGCCTCTCTTTTCCTGGAATCCTTTTCAGAGCATCAGAGCTGTTTTTCCCTAGTCATGGTAGCATTCACTCATCCATTATTCATTTGGCTTCATGAAATAGTTACTGAATTCCTGTTAGGGGTCACTCATCGTTCAGGCACTGGAGGTACTGGGTTGAACATGACAACCAGGGTTCCTGCTCTCAGAGGCTTCCATTCTACAAAGGAAAACGGAAACACATAAACAAACAAGAAAGCAGAGGCAGGATGAAGTGCTCGGATGAAAGTAACTGCAGGTGTGTGACTGGGCAGGGAGGGCCTCTCAGAGGAGCTGACGTCGAAATGACTTCTTAACGTAAGAAGGGCAAACCAGGCAAAGATCCGTGAGGATGTTCCAGGCTCAGGTCCTGTGTGGGAGTGGGCTGGTGTTTCAGGAACTACAAGAACGCAAGCATGGCCAGAGTGCAGGGAGGCCAGAAGGGGTGTAGAGACAGGGCAGAGAGGCAGGCAGTGCCAGCTTGTGTGGCCTGAGGGTCAGTGGGAGGGGTAGGTAGGATAAGGGCGAGCCTCACTGAGGGGCGTCCCACTGCCTTCTGATTTGTGTTTACAAAGGCTGTTTTGCTTGTCATGAGGGAAGGATTGTCTTGGGGCAGGGGAGAGATGGTGGAGGCGGTGAGGAGCCAAGGGTCCGCTGTGTGGCTTTGAAGTAGAGCTGACGGATGCACGGATGGCATAAAGGATGAGAAGACTTGAGAACATCTCCCAGATTTTGTAGTTGAACAAATGGGGCCAGGGTGGCATCATTTTCTGAGATGGGGAAGCCTGGGTTGATCCACTGGCTACGGATAAAATCAGCAATTCTATTTGAGCCGTAACAAGTTAGAGGTGCCTGAACAGCCCCCTTCCTCCCTTTTCTGTCTCTCTCTGTGTGTTTCTGTGTGTTCGTGTGTGTGTGTGAATCTCATATTTATTGGATTGAACATTTATTACTGTGTTATAGGTATTGTATTGTGCCTTTTATAAAATGTTACCTCATTATTATTCTCGTAAGAACTCTAACGCACGATGATCCCCATTCTACAAACTCATCAGCCGCTGCTCAGAGAAGTGCAGTTGCTTCTCCAGACCACGTGGATAGTAAGCTGAGATCTGAATTCAGATTTGACCAGTTCCAAAGCCTGGGGTCTTCCCGTCTGCCAGGCGGCTTCTGAGATTCACTGTGTTCTCACTGCCTCTGGGGCAGCTCTCTGTTCTGATGACAGGCATCGTAGGATCCCAGGGAGGTGCCCGAGTGGCCTCTCTGCAGCAGCTGCGGCTGTCTTGGTTCCTCTCACCCTTCTCCCAAAGCCCCCATGAGACACACCTCCCTGGTCTCCTTCAGGGACAGAAGACCCAGAGTAACTTTCGTCCCTTCTCCTCTTTTAAAACAAAGATCTTACTGTTAATGAGGTGTGCAGCTCCTTTTCTCTCTCACTGTGCATCTGAGGTGCATGACTTGGGTGCTGTTCTTGGCCAAGGCACTTTTATAGATGACATTTACTCAACTTGGGGTGATGTATCGAGCTCCTGTAACATTAATAGGTTAAGTGGTTTGTCTCATGGTCTTGTGCTTGAGTTGTGAAACCCAGCCAGGGTCTGGGCCTTCAGGAGACAGAGTAGCAGGACCCCAGGAGGACCCTCCCTGCTGGGCCAGGCAGGAAGAGTTATTACCACTGTGTCTGACTCAGGGAGCAGAGCCCCCCCCCCGTTGTCGGCCTGGCATTGGAGTGAGCAAGTGGATAGGCAGCAGGCCTCCGGCAGAGGTGAGGTTCAAGAGCTGGGCCCCAGGCAGAGATGGGAAGTGAGGGAGGGACACGTTTGCCCAACCGGAACTCCTCATCGGCAGGGGACTCCGATGCCGAGCTGCTGGCATCTGTTCTGTGCTAAGTTGGGTCTGGGTTGGGAAGGGAGAGGGGGCTGCAGCTTGGACAGGAGGGTGTGGATTAGCAGTGTTAGGTGTGGAAGGAGGCCCTGTTGACAGGTTCAGGCCACCCGAACGTCTGGGGGATGGGGGGCAGGTAGGGCCCGCATCATGGTGTCTGTGCTGAGAGTTTCCTGGGTGGGTGTGAAGTAGGTAGTAGGAAGGATGCTGAATGAATCCAGCTTAGTGCTGGGGGGATGATGGATTCTGATGTCAGCTTAGAGGTGGCTCCCCAGCGCTGGGCCTTGGAAGGGCAGTGAACATGGGCCCTGGAGGTGGAGAGGCTGTGGGGGCTGGAGCAGAGGCCCCCACTGTGCAGCAGAGGCTGCGGGAAGCACATGGACTGGCCGGGGGCCAGGGTGGCTGAAGGAGCATAACATGGAGGGTGTAGGGTGCAGAGAGTGACAAGGCTGGCCAGGTGGATCCCAGAGGGAGACAAGCAGAGAGTGAGGAGGCTGCCAGGTGGATCCCGGAGGGAGACCGCTGGAGTGACGAGGCTGCGGGTGGATCCCGGAGGGAGACCGCCAGAGAGTGAGGAGGGTGCCCGGTGGATCCCGGAGTGAGACGAGCAGAGAGTGATGAGGCTGCGGGTGGATCCCGGAGGGAGACCGCCAGAGAGTGATGAGGCAGTGCCGTGGATCCCGGAGGGAGATGAGCAGTGATGAGGTGCGGATGGATCCTGCAGGGAGATGAGCAGAGAGTGATGAGGCTGCGGATGGATTCCGGAGGGAGCCCACCAGAGAGTGATGAGGCTGCCCGGTGGATCGCGGAGGGAGAGGAGCAGAGAGTGATGAGGCTGCTTGGTGGATCACGGAGGGAGACTGCACCCAGCGGTGTTGTCGCCAAGACGATGGTGTCCGTGGGAGGTGACAGAGTGGGACCCTGGCCAGGATCTCTTGAGTGGATGTTGCCATCTTGCAAGTGAGAGACGTCGGGGGTGGGGGTGTGTGAGCCAGGCAGTGGGACTGCAGTGGAGGTGTGGGCAGAAGCAGACGGGGTCTCAATCCAGGGGAAACCAGGGGTGGGAGGTGTGAAGGGAGCCCACGCTTCTTATCCTGGTGGGCTGGGGATGTAGAGACGGAACACGGACAGGGGAGCAGCTCTTCAGAGGAAGGCCAGGCCTGAGGTGCTGGGGTGTCCTCAGGTGAGCCTTAGCCTTGTGGGTGGGACCAGGACCCTGTCACTTGGCATGGGGTTGGGGGTTAACATCCCTTCCCAATCAGAGCTCCCCCCATTTGCTTTTCTGCACATTCTGAAACAGCAGGTCTGTGAGGATGACTAGCTTTGCTTACCTGGGACAGGTCTCAGTAGTTCTTTTCCCTCTTTGTGTTTTATCTGCCGTGGACCTGAGACTGAAGCTGTCACCAGCCATAGTGGTTGGCCCGGCCTCTCAGGCTGCATTCACAGCAAACAGGAGAGAAGGCGGAGGGGCTCGCGCCTCCTGGCCAGGACATTCTGGTTGGAGTCTTGTAATGAAATCAGAAGCGACATGTCCATTCTTGGGGCCTCATAACCTGACCAGCAGAGCTCCTTGGCATAGTAGGCCATCGACGCATGCTTCATGGGGACCATGGGGAGCCTCCCTCACACGGATGCATGGCCTTTGGTGGCACCTTTGCCCGTCAGGCCGGCCCCCGCACCCTGCAGTTCCCTCCATGTGCAGTGCAGAGCCGTCAGCCCCAGACCACCTCGCACTGCACTTGCTGGGATCTTCTCCTCCCTCACCACCCAGTCTGCCTTTCTCTGCATCCCTCCTGGACCCGCCTCTGGGTGTTCTATTGACAAAGGGATTCCCCCCTTTTCTTATGTTTTGGGGCAGTGCTGTGCACACTGTTGAATTTAACGAGTGTTGGCTAATTTGAACTGAATTCTCAGGCTTATTTTTTCCTTTTTCAGATCAAACCGGTGGTGCATTGTGATATAAATGTGCCTTCCAAGTGGCAAACATATCATCGTATATCTCGACATATAAAGTGAGTACAATATTATGGGTGAAAAAAATCAAACTGTGCCATAGCCTCTTAAAAACAATACTTTCTATCTTGACAAATGCCCCTTAGCCCTCTTTCTGTCTCCCCTCCCCTCCCCTCCCTTCTCCTCCCCTCCCCTCCCCTCCCCTCCCCTCCCCTCCCCTCCCCTCCCCTCTCCTCCCCTGGCTGTCTCCGGCGCTCACTCCCTGACAGGTGATTTCTTTTTCCTAGACCGCCTTCTCTCTGATTCAGCTGTTCATGTGCTACCTTTTCTTTCTCCTCTTGAGCCCTGATTTTGGAAAAGAAAAGCAATCCAATCACCATGCCATTGTTTGCAGAACCGTTCGCCTGGGGATGCGAAGATGAGAGCATCATACACACAGCTCAGTTTTAGGCTCTGAAGTTTTGTTTTGATATTTTTTTAAATGTAGCTGTTGCAGCTGCAGCATGTTGAAGGGAAATTTAAAAGCTGTTTCCCCCACCCCTTGACCTCTTGCTACCAAAAGGCCCTTGTGGGCTACAGCACATCCAAGTCAGGTGTTGCTACAGGAACAGAGTGCATTAGAGCCTCTTTGGCCGCTGCCCTGGGATGCTGCTGGCAGTGCCAGGCACCGAGGTGCTCAGTGGGAAGCATTGAGGATAGTTGTGATCACTGTGTGCATCCATCTGCGTTATGTTTTGGGGGTTGGAAAAAGACAGCACACTTGACTCAAACTAAACGTTGGTTTACGTCCTGGCTTTTGGTCTTATCAGCTTGGGACCTGCACCTGCTGCTTCGCCCTGAGGTTGAGGCTGTCTCCCACTATGGAAAACAGGCTGAAAATATCTGTGCCGCACACTGTAGTGAGGGTTAGCTTCAGGAATGTTTGCAGCCAGCCCCACAGTGCTTGTCACAGCGTAGCAGTTCTCTGAATGGCAGCTCTTCCCCTCATCCTTTTATTGGGATGTTTTAGTATTTTAGTGATTAAAGGCCCTGGCATGGACATCTTTCCATTTTACCGTGTTCTGGTCTAAATGGAAGGAATTTCAGCGAGTTTCCAGAGAATGCTGAGCTCTTCATGTGGGGGTGCCAGCCTTGTGTGAGCCAGAGTCACCTCTGCCACCTCCCCTCTCAGTCCTGAGAGGCAAGGGCTTGGAGGCTCATGAAACTGGAAACCCCTGATTCACCCGACAGATCCCCAGGCTGGGAAGGAGGAAGATGAAGGAAATGTGACTGTGAATTCGCCAAACTTGGCCCCTTGCACTTTTCCTTAAAATCTCAACGACCGTTTCTTTAAAAGACCTTACTTTAAGCTTCCGCACGGGGGCCACCTAAATACACAGATCTTTCCACACCACTTTTCATGTGTCTAAGAGCTGTTTTGAAAGAATTAATAAGACACAGTATTTCTGAATTTTGTTAGTGATGTCTTTCCTGCAGAACGTACAGCAACCTCAGGGAACAGTGTTGCTTTGTGGGTCCTTCTTGACAAAAACACCATTCCTAAAGCCACATTTTGTGTGTGTGACCCAGGCCATCAATGATCCTCACTCATTTGACAGACGTGATTAGTTTTTTCAATGAGAAACCATGCACTCTGGCAGCACTTGCCCATCCTTTGTCTTGGTGTGTTGAAAGTTCCACTAGATGGACCCAAATATCCATCTGAGTGCAGAGTCCTTCCTACCACACACACACACACACAAAAACCTGATCGTGTTCCTTGGAGTCCTTGTCACTATAAAAACACATAAACAATAGTTATGATGGCTTTCAAAGGCTTGGATGCTCAGGAGAGAAAGGCAGGGTGTGACCCTGGTCAAGAGGAGAGTTGGCGAGGGAGTGGCTTGTTGAGCTGTGTTCTGCAGCAGCTGGATGCTGGAGAGAGAACCCGGGGCTCACCTGACGAGGTCACTGGGGAATTGAGCTGGTGGTGAGTGCATGGGTTGGAAGTCACTGATTTGGAGGTCGAGGCTCAGATTGAAGCCTGGGTTCTGGCACTGACTGAGCCGTGTGGCCTGAGTCACTTCTCTTGCCTGGTGTTCTCTCTGATGTCCCTTGTCAGGGAGGGATTCACTCACTCATTGCACTTATGCTGGCGTGGAAAACACCCTGAGTCGTGAATGAGCCTTAGGAGAAAAAGGGTTTAAAAGATCTTTTGTCATTTATTTAGAAGTGAGCTGGCGAAAGTTGTCTGGGCCCTGGAGTGGTTTTACTTGGGGACTCTCTGCCCTTCACAGGGAGTCTGAGACCCGAGGGAGCAGGGGAAGAGAAGAGCCTACCCCAGGCCTCCTCCGTGGGGAGGAGGCACATTCGAGCCAGACAGAACTGGAGAAGAAGGGGCCATTGGTCCTGGCCCTCGTTGCGAGACTGAGGTCAAAGATAGATACAGCTGGACATTAGTGAAAGCAGTGAAAACAGGTTTTATTTAGTGACTACTGGTAGTTGGGGAAAGAGCCGAGTTCCACTCTGATTTGTGTGGAAGCGATTTGGGCATTTTAAAGGGGCAATGAGAGATGGGAGCAAGTGGGGCCTCAGGAGAATCAGAGAAGTGGAAAAGTACAAAGAGTTGGTCAGTGAAGGTGGCCAGGCAGCTGGTCTGCAAGCTGGCAGTTCTGGAAGTTAGGATTCTGTCCTCCGCCAGAGACTGGGAGACAGGCCCTGTCCTGCCTGATGCTTGCAGTTCAAGGGAAGGATCTCAGGTGCGGGAAATGCGTCTGCATTGTAAGAGATGCAGATTTGTCAGTGCTGTAAGAGAGGTCGGAGCCTCTCTCAGGTGTTGGCTGGGATGAACAGTAAATGTTCCTGGCAGCCCTGGGTTTTCGCAGGTGGGTGTTTAGTGGTGGGGCTGGGGTCATCCTGTGGCCGTGGCTTGATGCTGCTGGACACGTGCTAGAGTTCAGTTGTATCTCAGCGTAGGAATTGGGACAGAGTTGTCATAGGCCAGAGTTCTGCGAAACTCAGTCCCTCTTCTTGTTCATGAGGAAGAGCGGATCCATTCCTTGTAGAACCACCACCACCTGTCATAAGGAGGACTTGAGGAGAAGGGTCCAGCCATTGCTTCCAGCTGCCATGTGTTCAGGGGGAGCTGAGAGACTGCCGAGGAGCACAACCCTCCCACGAGGGTGGTATGCGTCAGGAGGTGAAGGCATGACCATCAGGACGGATACAAAGAAGCCAGAGGCCAGGCACATTGGCTCAAGCCTGTAATCCCGGCACTTTGGGAGACTGAGGCAGAAGGATCACTGGAGCCCAGGAGTTTAAGACAACCCTGGACGACATAGTGAGACTCCATCTCTTGAAAAACAAAAAACAAAAAACAAACAAAAAAAGAAACTGAGTCCTTTAAGCAGCTCCCTAAACCATCCAGTAAGTGGAGGAAATTATTTAAAGGGAAATCCAAGTCAATCCTTTTCTGGAGGGTGTAAGCTGTGTTAGCTATTGTGCCTGACTGCCACTGCTACTACTTGAGACCGTCACTACAGCAGTTGCTACTGTTACTGCTTGAGACCGTCATTATGATTGAACGAAGGGACGAAGGTAGACATAATAACAAAAACCAAAAGGAACTGTTTTAAGGAAAGGACCAGGGGAAGAAGAAGAGAGCTCCCTACTTCTAGTGAGCAAAGGCAGCCCCCTGACCTTCCACAGCCCTTCCAATTTATTGGGTAGAATGAGCAGGGAGAAGGAGATAACGATTGGTCAGCTGCTTAATTTATCACAGGTTTATATTATTACTAACAGGCTTCAATGATGCCTAATCATAAGAAACACTTGTGCCTGGGTCGTGACTGTCCTCAGCGGTCCTTCTGGGTGGCGTACAGTTTGTCAGTTTGCCAGCATTCTGCATTTATGAGAAACAGTGCTGCTTACTCATATAGTCTCCAGTGGTATACTGAGTTGATCATGACCCTCACTCTTTCAGCCTCCAACAAGTTATGTCTTGGGTGTGAGTCTTTGCTGTGACTGTCTCTTGACAAATTTCCTCTCGAGTGTCGACTACAAACAGGTGGCACTGAGGACTGACTCGTGCACGAACACCTCCCTGGCTTCCGGTCAGTAGTCTGAGGCTAGTCCGTTTTGTGGAGTCATTTTGCAAAGTTCGGACACTTCTGAGGTTAATGATGCAACCGCTTGTCCTAAGTAGGAGACAGAATCTTCCAGTTCTGTGGGGGCTAGCTTTGCTGACCCCCTTTGTAACCTTATGGTGTATTGGTCACCACAGGCAAGGGTGCAGTGGGAGGAACAGACCACCCAACCAGGCTGGCTCCAGGCAGCAGGTCCTTCCAGAACCCACTTAAGGCGGCTTCCCGTCCACTAGTCTCAGGACCAGCAGCTGGGGCAGCACTCACGTTTCTGAGTCTCCTTTGCGAAGTTTCTCACATTTCGCCATTTGAAGGTCGGCATTGGCCACGTGACAGGAGCCATCCACTGGCTGGAAGCACTTTCTATGTCTTATGACCACACACACAACAATAACCCTTATGAGCATAATTGGGTTGGTCATTGCCTGCACTGGTTGTGACAGAGGCTTGAAGGGCTAACCGGGAGTAGATCCCAAAGGGAGAAATGTAATATTAACCATCATCTTCTCACTGATTGGGCATTTTAGTCCTGTTTAACCAGCAATTCCCTTTGCGTGATTTCTTTGCCAAGTGATTTCCTGTGATGTTGACATAATGGGGTGTTGAAGGAAGATGATGTCTACAGGGAGTTTGGCCCTTACACTGAGCTCCTGTTTCATGAGAACAGAATGTGTCTTGCTACAGGGACATGGAGGATTCCCTGTGTCCCATAGACAGGCTATGTCTATTAGACTGATTTCCCGTGAACTGTCGTGTTCTTGAGCTCATGAGGCCATGTCATAGTCCCAGTCTTGGGGGCCTTGAAGTTACAGTTTGGTGCCACTTCAGAAGTGGACTGCTCTGGTTGTGTGTATGGGATGTTTCCTGTCAGGACCATGTCTATGAGTATGATGACGCCGTTACGAAGGAGGTCCCAGTTTCAGGACTGAGTAGGGTGGAGGCAGTGAGTGCAAACCCAGGAATTCATCTGTTAGTCTCATCGGCTGCTTGGTGATCCGAGGAGGTAGTGATGACCGCACTAGGAAAGCACAAGTAGTGTGAGATGGAGGGAACCAGGGAGGGCCCAGTGGAAGGCTGGATGTGGTTCAGGGGACTGAGGAGTAGTTGATGCATTTGGGAGGAAGATATACAGGAATCGTGGGAGAAGATTTAGTCTGTTGGGGAGTATGAAAAGGCAGGGGAATCTGTGGGCTCTTGTTCCATGATCTTGGAGAGAAGCCAACCATGTCGTGGCATCACCTGCTTGTTCCACGGTTGTTGGGACAGTCGTCTGCCTCTGGGTGTCATCTGCGGCCCGAGGCTGTCAATAGAACTGTGGTCTGAGATCTCCGGTTATAATGCTTTCCAGTCAGCATCATCCTTATATATATTTTTCAGCCATGAGACACGGACAGAGATTGAACACCTTGTAATTTGGCAGCAATGAACAAAACAGCACAAGGCTTTTCTTGTGTGGGGTTCAAGATTAGTTTCCTGATGGTGGCATTTCCAAAATACCAGATCTCATACTTTCAAACTGTGTAAAGGCTGATCAAGGAGTTTGAGGGGAAAGATGGCCTTGATTTGTTGATTGTAGGACTGTGTACTTAATTAACTCTCGACAGTGTCTGAGGATGTCAGACTGTGTTAAATTGGAACCTCCTGTTAGCCAGGAGGTGTAGGGCATTCTCGTGGTCTTCCTGTAGTGGTTTCAAAGGCGAACCATTTCTGAGGAGGATGGTGTGAGGATCTGGGAGTCATAAGAAGGATGGATAACACCCATGGCCATAGACAACCCAGTTCTTCAGACAGCGTAGCCAGCTTGGACTCTGGACACGTGGGCTCTTCCTAAGATGCCTGATGACTGAGGCTGTGATGGCAATGGAGTCTTCGACTAATGTGTTATATTTATAATTGCTCATGTACTTTTGCTAGTGAGATTTGATCTTTCATTAGAAGTCATAGAGGGGGTACCCCAAGTGGGATAGATTACTTCCGGGAAAACGTTGGCGACTGACATAGTGGAGACATTTTGGCAGCAGAAAAGCCTCCAACCGTTTAGAAAACATGCAGATCAGTGTGGGAACATACTGGGGACGTAGTGGCTGCTGGGCCTCTGGTAATTGGATAAAGTGTATTTGACAGTGAACGAAGGGTCTAGGGTAAGCTGTTCCCCTTCCTCAGCCCATATTTAGAATTTTCCCAGGGGTATGTTTCTGGCAGAGGAAGTGAGGGGCAGCTGCTTGGTCCAGATAAAAGCTAAAGGGTTCAAGCCATTGTTTGTCCAGAATGTCCTGCATTTGTACCTTTCTGGGATGAGTCAGGTGTAAACACAAACAATGACTCTGGTGATAGATTTGAGTGGGCCATGTGGATTTCCTGTGTTATTTCCTTGGGAGGCATCTTGAAGAAGTTGTTTTCTTCAAGGGAGGTGTCTGTTTGGGTTGCTATAACAAAATATATGAGACTGATGATATTTGTTAAGAAATAAATAATTCGGTGCGCCATCGACAGTTCACATCAATGTGTTTCACATTAATGGCAGATTGGATAAATGCCTGATTTTTGAATATTCATTTTGAGCAATGAGATTGAAGTAAAGTAAAAAGAGAATTAATGTTTGTTTTTACTCCCTTGTCAAAGGGTTTGATTTGCATTACAGATAATTGTATGTGCAACTTCTGTATCAGATTGCAAGTTTTTGTTGGCAGAGAGTTGAGGAAAATTCAAAGTGTGAAGAAAGAAGAGAGATAATGAAATTAAATTGAGATGAACTATATGATGAGATATATTCAGCATCCCACTCCAAGGGCAATAAATTTTTTCCACTGGTCTATCTGGGAAAAAAAAAAAAGTCTCTTGGTTTATATCACTAGTTCCCTAGTGATTCCCCCAGAGGGAACCAGCGTCGCAGTTTCTGGTGTCTTTCTAGGATGGGCCATGCATGGTCAGGCGTTTATAGGTATATGTATACTGCATGCACTGTTGTGTACCTTCATTTTTTGTAACCACCCAATTTATCTTGGATATGTTTTTTTATCAGCATATATAAATTGGGCTTTCAAAGATGAGTACCAGGTATTCAAAAATTCACATGTACCAGTGTTTATTTACCAGTGTGCCCATCCACAACCTGTCACAGACTTGCAGGGAAACTTTTCTGGCTGTTTTAGATGGAGTTGTTCGTTCAGCTACCTGGAAGATGGATCATCTCTGCCTGAACAACACGGGCCCCAAACCCAGCATGGTGATATTGGTCGAGCTTCATTCTTCAGCTCAACCAGCAAACTTTTAGAGATGTGTGAAGTCCGTTTCTCCCTCTGAACTTGCCATTTCCTAGTTTATAAATCAGAGATTATTGTTTCTTCTCTTTATCTTAAAAATTCAAAAAATTTTACAGATTTTTCTATTTACAGGCTTATTATAAAAATGTGGAAATCTAGAAAAGCATAAAGAATAAAATAAAAATCTCCAGTTATCCCATCCCTCAGAGACAACTGATATAGAAGTGCTGGGAAGGGAAGAGTGTGGCCCCTTTAAACGATACAGAAGGGGGAAGGGAAGTGCTGGGGAGAGGAGGGCATGGTCCCTGACTAGGGCTCCACCCAAGGGACCTGCAAGAGGACAGGCATTTTTGTTTCCCTGCCCAAATGTTGCATTTCCCAAGACCACCCTAGCCTGCCATGCCCCCATCGTGTGCCTATAAAAACTTGAGACCCTAGCAAGGCAGAGACAGAAATGGCTGGACGTGGGGAGGAGCACATCGGCGGAGAACACACAAGTGGTGCGTGAAGAGGGATGCACGAACAGGCACCAGTACACCGCCGGGCCACCAAGGGCAGACCAGCACGGAGTTTGGCTGGGGCAGTTGGAGGAGCCTTGGGGTGCTGAGAGGCCTGATTCCAGGGAAAAACCATCTCCTTTTTGGCTCCCCCATCTGCTGAGAGCTACTTCCACTCAATGAAACCTTGCACTCATTCTCCAAGTGCACATATGGTCCAATTCTTCTGGTACACCAAGGCCAGAACCCAGGATACAAAGTCTTGGCGACAAGGCAGGGGTCTAATTGAGCTGATTAACACAAGCCACCTACGGCTAAACTCAGAGAGCAGCCTGTAACACACACCCCCGGGGCTTCAGGAGCTGGAAACGTTTACCCCTAGACACTGCCATGGGGTGGGAGCCCCACAGCCTGCCCGTCTGGACGCCCCTCTAGAGGTTTGAGCAGCGGGGCCCTGTAGAAGTGAGCCACACCCCATCGCACGCTCTGCGAGGGGGACAAGGGAACTTTTCCTGTCTCACAACCACTATTAACCCTAAGGCACCTTCACTCCTCGTGCTCTTTCTGTAGCCCACTGTTGTGGGTTTTGTCTATGACATTAATTATATTTGATCCTTTTTCCCCTGTAGATATAAATTCTGCATAAACAAATTTTAATGGCTGTATGCTTTATGGTGTGGCTGTGGCATAATTTATTTAACCAGTCTTCCATACTTAGACATTTTATATTTTTGACTTCATACATAATTCCGTGAGAAAGACCTTCACCTCTGAATCTTTGTCCGCTCTCCTGTGGGGTGGATTTCATGGTGTGGGATGAGTGGGTCAGTGGTTATTGATCCCTTATATTACATTAATCTATTTTGCCAAAGCGTTCTTCAAGAAGACTGTGCTGATTTTCAGCTGCGTCAGCAGTGGGTTGGTGTGCCTATTTCTCAATCCTCAGGATAAGACTATAAATTAAATTTCTTAAAAATTGAGACAAAATATAGCAAGACCTTGTTTAAACATTTATTATTTTATTCCTCTTAGTAATCTATATTTAGAAAAACTTGCAGCCTAAACCAATTAGGAAAACCAATAGTTGAAAACATTGTAGCAAATCTTTATTGTAATTGTAATAGCACATGGATAAACTCTGATATAACTTGCATAGAACATTTCTTTTTATGGCTTCTTGTGGGCAGCATCTTAAATATGGAATAAGTTGGACTCTGGGTTGATTGGAAGCCTCTTTTGCCACAAAACCTTAGCAGAGAAAATAGATTCTCTTTATTGTGACAAACATATTAAATTAAGATTTATATTTACAGAGAGATATTTCTCAAATCCTAAGTTATTTGCATTTAAGGAAAAAGACAAAAAATGGCAGTAACAGTAAATTATAATGTAAAAAAATTAACAACCAGAATTGCAGAGTTGAGCTTACATATTGTTAAAGGATATCAATGATATCATTTATTTTTTTAGACTTAATACACCTTGGATTTTACATTATTTTAATGGGAATTACAAGAGTTTGAAACTATTGCATGTGTCTTTGATTATGGCATAGTCTCATGAACACTACTAACTTTGTGTTGGGTTTTGAAAATCTTCTAAGCACTTCCTGTCCCTCAACACATAGAAACAATAAACTAACACTCCTAAGATTATACTGAAGTTGCCTTAAAACTCAGGAGTAAAATAAGCGGTTTCTATTAACTTTTCAAAGGAATGCATGTTATTTTCTTTGGGAGATGATCTCGGCTCCAGAGAAAGGGAAAGCAGCTACATTATTTAAGGCAAAATTGTCTGCCTGTTTTCCAAATGGACACAATTTTCTTTCATTTTACCCATTATAGTAGTGGGAGACATGTTTTATAAAAAGTGGAGTTATGTTCTATTCATCTGGGCATTTTAGATTTTATAAAATGCCCAGATTTTTATCAAGCTGCCCAGAATGTCACAACTGTGGAGTTGGAGCCCCACAGACTGCCGGTCTGTATGCGCCCCCTAGAGGTTTGAGCAGTGGGGCACTGAAAAAGCGAGCCACACCCCCATCGCACGCTCTCCGAGGGGGACAAGGGAACTTTCCGGGTTTCACAACCACTATTAACCTTAAGGCACCTTCACTTTCTGTGGCCCACTGTTGTGGTTTTCGTCTACAACAAAACCATATATATATATATATACACACACACACACACACACACACAAACACACACATCTGTCACCAGGCTCTGTGACTTTCTCTACAGCTTGATAAGGTCCTCAATAGGGCATGATATGTAGTATTGGAGGCTGCTTAGTGCATCCCATTGTTTTTACAGTTCTTTAATTATATATATATTGAATTTTCAATGTTTCCCCCTGAAACTTAACATATTAATGAATGCTTTTCTTTTTATCCTTACAGTGTTTTTACAAATGGAAGATTATTTATTCCACCTGCAAAAATCATTATACCCAAATTTAGTCTGTCCGATTGGGACATCGTGCTGGCCACGATCGGAGAAAAAGTCTTCCCTCTAGGAGGCGTTCGGAAGTAAGGAGACTCTCGCCTATAGGACAGCCAGGGGGCGGCAGCTTGTGTTTATTCTTTTCTATGAGAGTTTTCTGCCTGGACCAGCAAGGTCTACAATGATTCACCATAAACTCTTAATTTTCATTCTTCAAGCAGATAGTATTTTTTCAATCTTGGTATTATACTTACTTTTAACCAGCCTCATTCATTTATTCATTCAGCAAACCATCGAGCATCTACCATGTGCTAGGGGTGGAGAATACAGCATTGCAAAAAAGAGTCTTGCTCCCTGAAACTCCTACTGAGTGGGCCAACTGTTCAAGTTGCTAGAATGCTGCAGTTGGTGTATATATGTGTGTGTGTGTGTGTGTGTGTGTATGTGTGTATATATATATAATGAGGCCTTCCAGTTGGTCTGGAGGAGCCAGGCCTGTGGGAGCTGGTGTTTGGATTGAGTCTTGGCAGAGATGGGGGAAATGAATTCCATGGGACAGAAGAGCATTGGGAGGGAGGTAGTGTGTGTAATGGCTTCTAGTGTGGGCTTGGGGGTCTGACGTGGAGCAAATCTCCTCTCCGCTGTCGGTGTCTCTGTTACCTCAGGCACATCCCTAACTCCTCGATGCGTGTTTTGTCATCTGGAAAACTGGAAATAATAATACCTGCTTCCAGGGATCCTAATATGTGTAAAGTGCTTAGCATAACACACGATGCACAGTCGGCATGGAATGGTTTGTGATTATGGTTGTGACAGTCAATGAGGCACCTACTTCCAAGGATCCCAATGTGTGTAAAGTGCTTAGCATAACACACGATGCACAGTCGGCATGGAATGGTTTGTGATTATGGTTGTGACAGTCGATGAGGCACAAACAAGCAGAGTGTGTTGAGGAAACACCACACTGTCGTCACAGGGATTCAGCGCTATTGTGAGGGAAGCAGCCAGCCCCGAGGCCAGAACGTAGGTCCCATGAATACGTGACAGACCAGGCAGGGGGCTTGCTGTGGTGCAGCCAGTGGGTCTCATTTGCATGAACGAAAGCTCACCGTGGTGGTTGTCCATCGTGATGAAGGATTGAAGGTGGGAGGTGAGAGATGGGCTCTGAGCCAGGCAGCTGTGAGGATAATCTGGGTCGGCCTTCAGCTTTAACCACATGCACAGGCTGAAAGTGAAGGGATGGGAAAACTATCCCATGCAAGTGGAAACCAAAAGAGAACAGGGGCAGCTGGACTTACCTCAGACAAAATTGACATCATGTGAAAAACTGCAGCAAGAGATAAAGAAGGTCACCACATTATGTTAAAAGAGTCGGTCCATCAAGAATATACAACAGTTATAAATAGATATGCAACCATCACTGGAGCACCTAAATATATAATATGCAAGTATTACCAGAACTGAAAGGAGAAGTAGACAGCCATACAATAATAGGAGGCGACTTCAGTACCCCACTTTCAACAATGAATACATCATCCAGACGGAAAGTCAGTAAGGAAACTGTGGGCTTGAATAACAATATAAACCCAATGGACTTAACAGACTGCAGAACATTCTGTCCACCAGCAGCAGAATACACATTCTTCTCACGTGTACACAGCATTCTCCAGGATAAATCATATTAGGCCACAACTCAAATCTTAGCAAATGTAAGATTGAAATCATATTGAGTATTTTTTCTGACCATAATGATACAAAACTAGAAATCAGTAACAGGAGGAAAATTGGAAAATTCACAAAAATGTGGAAATTTAACAATGCATTCCTAAACAACCATTGGGTCAAGGAAGAAATCAAAAGGGAAATAAAAAAAAATCTTGAGAGCAACAAAAATGGAAATAAATACTAGAACTTACGGGATTCAGCAAAACCAGTTCTAAGAGTGAATTTCATAAAGAAAATGCCTGTATTGGGCAGGCGCAGTAGCTCACACCTGTAATCCCAGCACTTTGGGAGGCTGAGGCGGGTGGATCACCTGAGGTTAGGAGTTCAACACCAGCCTGGCCAACATGGTGAAACCCCGTCTCTTCTAAAAATATAAAAAATTGCCAGGTGTGGTGGCGGGCATCTGTAATCCCAGCTACTTGGGAGGCTAAGGTAGGAGAATCACTTGAATCCGGGAGGTGGAGGTTGCAGTGAGCTGAGATTGTACCATTGCAATCCAGTCTGGGCAACAAGAGCAAAACTCTGTCTCAAAAAAGGAAAAAAAAAACAAAAAACAAAAAACAAACCTATATTAAGGAAAAAGAAAGATCTCGAACAATCTAACTTTACACCTCATTTTTATTAACAGAATGAAAGAAATCACATGATCATCTCAATAGATACAGAAAAGGCACTGGACAAAATTCAACAACCTGTCACGATCAAAGCTCTTAGCCAATTAGTATACGAAGAATATATCTCAACACAATAAAAGCCCAACACGACAAGCCCACAGTTAACATCATACTCAACGGTAAAATGCTGAAAGCTTTTCCTCTAAGATTAGAAACAAGATAAAGGTGCCCCACTTGTACTACTTACATTCAGCATAAGGATGGAAGTCCTAACAAGAGGAACCAGACGAGAAAAAGAAACAAAAGGCATCCACATTGGAAAGGAAGAAGTCAAATAATCTGTTTGCAGATGATACAATTTTATATATAGAAAACCCGAGACTGTACCAAAAAACTGTTAGGATAAAAGAATTCAGTAAAGTTGCAGGTTACAAAACCAACATACAGAAATCACTTGTGTTTCCACATAATCTCAACAAGCTATCTGGAAAAGAAGTTAAGAGAAAAATCCCATTTACTAAAGCACCAAAAAGAGTAAAATACTTAGGAATAAATTTAACCAAGCAAGTGAGAGCTGTCTACACTGAAAACTATAAAACAGTGATGAAAGAACTTGAAAAAGATGCAATAGATGGAAAGATATCGTGTTCATGGATTGGAAGAGTTATTATTCCTCCAGTATTGTACTGGAGCAACCGCACCAATGAGAGTTCTTTTCTGAGGTGGGGAGTCCTGCAGAGGAGCAGGTTTGGTTGTTGTTGGTAACAAGTTAAAGAATCAACAAAGACATGCCTGTGGGACCCCCAGGCCTGGGCTGCAGACGGAGATGGAAGCTGGAGTTTTCGACTGGGGATGTGTGAACTCAGTAATCGGTGGAGCTCTGTGTGGATGAGACCCCTGGGAGCTGGCCTGGAGAAGGTGGGCAGCTCGGGTGCCTGTGGGGTCTTCCATCAACTGCTTGTCACTTTGTGAGAATGTGGGGCCGTTGTGGTCAGAGTTTTCACAAGAAGGCAGAAACGTCAAACCATGTAAAACAAAGACAAGAATCCTCCTTTCATCGGTTCTTTTTATGCCCCTGTTCTGCCCGCAGGCAAGGTTTTGGGTATCCTATAAGGGCAGTTCTGTTTTCCTTGGCATCTCTCTGGCCTCAAGTTCGTGCCCTCGTGGCCCTGATGCTGGAATGGGTTTCCACCTCTGTGTGGCCCTGCCTGTTGGTGCCTCATCTGACCACGTGGCACTTGATCCTGCTTTTGCCCCGGAGGTGGTTGTTTGAATTCTTTTTGCCTTGTGTTCTGTGGCTATGGACTCCTGGCCCTCTGCCTGTTCCCAGTCCTGGGTCCGCTAACTAGCCGGGGGTGGAGTTCTTGGGGGTAGTTTGGAGTGGGAGATAAAGGGAAGCCACAGAGAGGCATGCAGAAGAGCCGCAGACTCCGGAGTGGAGGCAGTGGCCTGGGAAGGCACAACCTGGACGCCTGGGCTGGATTAGCTTCCAGTGAACACCACAGACGAGGCCAGGGAGACGAGATCTAGAACGTGCTCTCTGACTGCACTTAGCAGGTGGCCACCGGCACTGTGCGATGGAAGCCAGGTCCTGTGGGCGGGCTGGAGTGGTGGGTGAGAAAGCAGAGATGGGAGTGTAGGGGTACATGTATGTGAAATAGGGAGAGAGGGGTGATGCGGAATTGTGGCTTGAGGGGCTCAGGGCAAAGACATGGTCACCGCTGAACACGAGGGGCCTGGGCACACGTCTCTCCCGAGGGAGAAGGTGGGGGAAGGAGTGGGGCATAGGAGCCAGACCCTGAGCAGGTGGAAGAGAGTGTGACCTGGAGGATGGGTGGATGCCTAAGCCGTGCGAGGTGGGGGAGCCACCCTTCCTGCAAGACAGGGGTGGAGGTGAGGATTGGTGCAGGTACAGAAAGCTTTAAGGTAGGAGGGAAGGAAGGTGGCAAATTAATGCCTAATGGACTCTAAAAAGGGAGAAGGCTGTGTCTTGCCAATGGCCAGAAGGAGAATGGGGGCAGCGGGAGGGGCATGGAATGGGAGGATTGCCGAGCAGGGTTGAGGGCCCTGCTGGACTGCGCGCCGAAGATTTGTAGCAGAACCAGCCTGTAGTTCCATGTGCTCTCGGGCACTCAGAAGCTGGGGATGAGAGAGGAGAAGGCAGATGGGCGGTTGGTCCACAAGGTGAGGGCAGGGAGAGACAGGCAGGGACAGGGGCTCATGGCACAGCAGGCGAAGCCATTGCTGGTGTGGATGTGAAGCCAGAGCCAGTTGAGCGGCGTCAGGCTCAGGGTCCAGCTGTTGGTACAGATTAGAGGAAGGTGAAGTGGGAGAGCGGGAGGCTGGGAGGCCAAGAGGCTGCAGAGGCAAGGTCGAGACATCCACCGGGGGACGCTTCTGGGCGATAATGAGGTGTGAAGGACTGCCCTGGGAGGGGCTGAGAAGGTGCAGGGGAGATGAAGATCTTCCAGGCTGAGAAGTGGGAAAACACCATGCAGCAAGGAGAGTTAGGAGGAGCCCACCCTGGGCAGCGGTGGTCTCCTGATGGTGGCTGCTGTGGAGGAGGAGCAGAAACAGTTAATCCTGCCTTATGCTTTTGTCAATTAACTCTCCCTTGGGGGTAGATTAAAAACATTCAAGAGTGATTTACAGTCAACAGTTGTGATACCATCAGTGAAAACTGATGTCCACTTTTGAGAAGGATGTAAACTGTTGAGCCGTTTAGAGCAGTGGAGCGATGAGTAACCTCATGGCAGTGGCAACGAGCAGGTGGAAGTTAGATGCTTGTGCACAAATCTGTACCGGGAATACCTCCATGCTCCCAGAATTCAGCTATAAATATTAGTGTATTAGTCTCAAAGAAATAAAGCTGTGTGCAGTAGATAGACCTGTGTATACTTCTGGGAGAAGCCAGAAACGATAGTGGAAGAAATCTGTTTTTTATTTATTTACTTATTTTTTTTTTTAGACTTGCTGTGTTGCCCAGGCTGGAGTGCAGTGGCACAATCTTGGCTCACTGCAACCTCAACCTCCCAGGTTCAAGTAATTCTCCTCCCTCAGCCTCCAGAGTACTTGAGATTACAGGCGCCTGCTACCATGCCTGGCTAATTTTTGTACTTTTAGTAGAGAGGAGTTTTCACCATGTTGGCCACACTGCTCTTGAACTCCTGACTTCAGGTAATCTGCCCGCCTTGGCCTCCCAAAGTGCTGGGATTACCGGCATGAGCCACTGCACCCAGCCTTGGAATAAATCTTAAGTATCACATGTAGAATGATAGTAGTGAAAGTAGCAGAGAAAATTCTTGTATGGTAGAAGTAAGGAAGGGAATAGAATATTTAAAGAGTAAAAAAGACATTAGATCAATAAGCTAATTTCTTTTTTTTCCTGGACTTAAATTAGTTTTTTATGGTTGGGTTTAGGAAAAGTGCAGAGCTTAGAAATAAAAGAAATGCTTAGAAAGTACAAATGCTAAGCTTGAAGGAGTGAAGCAATATGCACATTAACAGAGTTAAAAAAATCAATGTGCGTGTTACTTTTGAATGAGAACTACAGCTACTGTTTCTCATGCATTTGAGAAATTATTTATATTTCTCTGTATTTATCATCCTTTAGATAATGCCAATATGATTCAGCTGAGATTTCCGTCACACCTTTTCCTTGTGTGGGTTAGAAACTAAGCCAGTTCTTTTTTTAGGAGACTCTGTTGCCTGGGCTCAGTGCAGTGGCGCAGTTACAGCTCACTGCAGTCTTGACCTCCTGGGCTAAGAGGATCCTCCCACCTTAGCCTCCTGAGTAGTTGGGACTACAGGTATAAGCCACCACTCATGACTATTTATTTATTTTTTTTTGTAGTGATGAGGTCTTGCCATGTTGCCCAGGCTAATTATTTGTAGTGTATTAAAATTCCTTGATTTATTGGATAGTTTAAACTTTTGGCATAAGGCATCCAAATAGCCCAGAGAAATACTTAAGTGAAATTCTGTAAGTCTCTATGCGAGACGATTGCTGATCTCGGTTGGAAAAGGTGCTCGTAGAGGCTATTGGCTGAACATCAGGGATGCAGCCGTGAGCAGAACAGGCTCGGTCCTCAGCCCCAGTGCAGCCCAGCAGAGAGGAAACATGTCATGTGAGCAGTTACAGCGAGGGTGGCATGTTTGTGAGAGGGAGCACACTGCCGGGGGAGTGCAGACTGAGAGACCTCCCAGAAGAGATACGTGCTGTAAGAACTGGAGGACCTGGAGGAGTCGCGGCAGGAGGGTACCTTCTCACATCAGCACCCTGTGGGCCTCTTGTGCCTCACCTAGGCCAGGCCCTGGCCAGGGAAAGTGGGAGTGGATGGGGACCAGCACGACCCACTCTAAGAAAGGAATGATGTTTAGCATGGAGTGGGGGCCATGGAGGATGAAAGAGGGCAAGTTGCCTGAGGTCAACAGTTCTGAAAATTCTTTCCATGCCACCTGCTGGAAGGAAAAGGTGACGAGCTATTCTTGTGAATTTCTCTGAGACTGAAGTGGAATGATCTCCACTCTCCGTTTTCAATTTCCCATTGTTCGTTGAGTGTATACTCTGCACCGCACACTATTCTAGGAGCTGGGAGGTGATAAAACATCTGCAAGAACATGCTCCTTGACACTCAGGATTGCACAGCCTTGCTGGGAGACGGATCCTCTAAGGGAAACAGTTACACTGCAATCGGGGGCAGTGCTGGGGCCTGGCCAGTGAGAGAGAGGAGGACCTTGAGCTCCGTGAGAGTTCTCAGAGCAGAAGGGAGTTGAAGGAGGGTCTGTCCTGGGTTCTGAAGAAATGGGTAGTGGAAGTAAGGGAGGTGTTCTGGAGTGGGGGGACTGTGTGGACAGTGGCCTGCCATAGGAGTGAGGAGGCGTGAGGGCCCTGAGGGAAGCAGGGCCTGGCCATAGTGAAACTTTTTGGAAGATGCTGGGAGACAGGTGTGGATACCCAGGGTTGCAGCACGTACAGATGGCCCTAGTGGCTGCATGCAGAGTTTTATGATGTTTTAAGAGCTAATGATGAATGCCAGGGTGGGACATACATGTACACAGCACATGCATGTGTATTCCCGTGGCCCACCCCTGTGAGCTGGCCCCTGGCCCCTCTGGGGCAGGAGCTTCCCACCTCGGTTTCTGTGCAGGGCTCAGCGTCTGTCATGCTGCCCTGTATCATGGGCACAGCTGTCCCTTATCCACCAGCGGGTGTTTTGAACATCAGCGTCCGTGATTTAGGTGACAGTCATTCTGGAGAGACCATGGTGACCCATGAACTTGAGTTTGCTCATCTTGACTAGACTGATTAGGAAAGAGAGGGGCCCCCACCCCAGAGGCAGTGAAAGGTCTGAGGGAGGCGAAGCGGACCATTGTCATGGAGCAGCCTGGCCACCACTGTTAGTGGCAGCTGCTTGCCCCAGTGGATGTCACTTCTGGCTCAGCACAGCGTGTCCTGTGCATCTTCCTGGCCCAGGCAGTAGCCCCATCCCAGCGTAGGTGCAAGGTGCAGGGCACACACTGGACACGCTGGGTGTGGCCTGACCTCGCCCATCTCACAGTAGAAGTGAAGTCTTTGGCTGCACCACACCACATACTGAACCTTTCTTGATTTGTTGATCGGTTCAACAAATATTTACTGAGCGCTTAAGGGGTTTCTATCTAAGCCCTAAGGGGATGGGGTGAGTATGGTCCTCGCAGGGCAGACGTTGTCTAGTGGAGAGACGACAGATGCACGCTCAGGAGCAGATCCCTGATAAATGCCCCGCGAAGGGTGGCACAGAGGGATGAAGCAGGGCCGGGCTTGGGGTGAGTGACTGGGCTGGTCAAGGCAGGCTTCTCTGAGGAGGTGACATTTGAGAACACATCTGAATGGCATAGAGAAGTCAAACGCATTGTGATCTGGATGGAGATTGTCCTGATCAGAGGGACCACCAGGCGTGCGCACAGGCTCCGCGGTGGGAAGCCACCGGTGGCAGGGCAGTGCCTGGTGAGGGAGGGTGGGAGCTGCTAAGTCTAGGAATGAAGACTGGCTTGTAGACCTCGCTGAGAGGCTTGGGCAGTGAGTGTGGTGGGAATCCATTGGCGGGTTCTGAGCAGGAAGTGTCATCACCTGACTACGGGGTGGGATGGGAGACTTGTTTAGAGGCTCCTGCAGGTGATCCCGGGGAGACCACAGTGGCTGGGGCCAAGGCAGGCAGGTTCTGGCTGTGTTACTTTATGTGATGGGGCTTGCTGATCAACCTCATGTAGGAAGAGTGAGTGAGAGGTGGGGGTGGGGTGGGGGTGGGGAGTGTGTGGTGGGGGAGGCGACGCGGGAGGGGAGAGGAGGGAGAAAGGAGGTAGACTCCCAGCCTTCTGATCAGAGCAGCTGGGTGACTGTCCGTACCATTCCTGAGAAGGGGAAGTGGGAGGAGGAACAGGTTTTGGGGGAGTTAAGAATGAATTTTTGGATGCGTCCAGTTGGCGAGGCATATTGGACGTCAGAGTGGGTATGTGCCAGGCTGGATACGTGAGTGTGAAGTCAGGGAAGAGGTCAGGCTGGAGAAACGGACACACGATCTGAGTGTTGTGGATGGTATTGGCGGTTGAGGTGCTGGGCGGGATGGAGTTAGTGTTGAAGGAGAGACCTGAAGACTGAGTCCTGGGTTCAGCTTCCTGATAAATAGCCCATCAACCTTGGACTGTGGTTATTTGTGGACTTATCATCTCTTCTCCACTATATTTTAAGCTCCTTAAAGTTTGGGACCCTCTCTGATAAAACTTTTTTTTTTTTTAGTCCCTTAATAGTGAGGAAACTAGCTGAACTAACAGCTGAGACCCATGGACTCGGAGTCCAGGGTTCAGGGTGCCCAGTGAGACCCTGCTTCCAGAGATTTTGAAGCCTTAGCTGAAAATCAGGTCTATCTTTTAATCACTACATGGTCTTGAAAAGGAAGCTCATTAAACATAAATATTTTAAAATTCCTGTGAGATAGACTACCTTTATTTTGGGAAAACAGCCAAATTGGCTGTTTATTGGTAAAGGATTTAATTTAGAGATATTTACATTTTCTACTATATCCCCAATCTTTAAGGTTCATTAAAAATCATTTAATAGACATTTTTGTAATGTTTTCCAATTTACAAAACACTTTTGCAAATGGCTGTTTCATTTAGTCCTCAGCTTCTCTGATACAAGTAATAATCAAAATACCTAGTGTTTAGCATTTTATGATGCAAAACACTTTGATTTATGTGCATGATCTCATTTGATATCCACATTCTTGCTATTCATTTCTGTGAGACTCACACTTCAGTAAAAGCTGCTGTTCTCCGTATGTGACGTCCCAGCTCACATTTGTATGTCTGTGTAGGTGTAATCTGAACATCACGTACAGGCTCACATTTTCACATAGATGGATGTGTCATTTTCTATCTGGAACTTCCTTCCTGTCTTATCCCACCGAGGAATTTCTACTTACCCTTCACCCTGTGAGTAGACTTTGTACCTCTCTTAGAAGAAAATGAGGCCGAGATGAGTTTAGGGAAGAGTCCGAGGGGAACATGCCTAAACCGTTTGTTCCTCCAGTGTGTGGGCGGCCAGGTGTCCTGTTGGCCCTGTAGGGTTTAAACCACAGTTTGGTGGCCATGGCTCTGTCTCACTCAGCGGGCACCTCCCAAGTCTTGCATTGAGCCACCCAGAGTCCTCTTCTTTGGTATCTATAGTTCCATCCCTGAATGAAAAGAACACAACTTCCTAGAAGCAAACAAATGAACGTAAAAACAACCAGCTTCATTCCTGCAAGGCCCCTGCTGCTGGAAGGAAAACCTGAAATGCCTTTGGTTGATGCGGAGACATTCCAGTTGAGTTTTTTCAGGTGCATTTTTTACCGTTACCCAGTTGCTGACAGCTCATTTTCTCCTCTATCCGCCTCCACCCCAAGCCATCAGGCCCACTCCTTGCCTTCCTCTGCCTGTTCCCGGCTCCATCATTCTGCTCAGCACCCAGAATCCCTGGACCCATGCTGGACACTGCACACATCTTCTCCCTCATCTGCCAGTCGCCAAGCCTTGGAGATTCTGAGCTGATTGATTTCTGCATCTTCCCCATCCCCAGCCAAGAACATAAGCACAATTTTATGTCCCTTGGCTCCCCTCAACAGCCCCTATCTCATGGCTATGATCGAGAATTTGAAGTTTGGGTTATGATGAATGTGTTTTCTTTGATCTTAGCTTTTTTTAAAAAAGACAAAGCAAATTGGTCCTTGTATTTGGTCACCTTTACTTCACACCATTCTCATAGCAACTCCTGGATTCGCTGTCCCTCTTGTTTAACCACGTCCTCTAAAAATGTTCTTGGCATGGGTCTCTGTGTGGCAAATCTCCCGAGGCCTTGTAAGCCTGAGGACATTTTTATCTCGTCCCTTGTGTTTACCTGAGGGTCTGGCTGGCTTTAGTGTTCTTTCCTTCTAGATTTTGAAAATATCAGCGTCTTTCCCGTCTGTGTTGCTGCCAAAAGGCCTCAGTCAGTCTGTCCTGCCGGGCGGTGCGGCCAGGTCTTCCTCCCCAGCGCCTTGAGGATGCCGTCTGTGACCTTGGGTGTCACACCCAGGTGTCTGCCGACGAGTTTTCCTGTAGTTTCTGTTCTTTGACATCCGTGGACTCTTTTACCTGTGGCTTGTCCTCTTTCCTCAATTCTGGGAAATTAGTTTTCATGATTTCTGTACATATTTTCTCCTTCCACTCTTACTGTAACTTCCTTTTGGGATTCTGATCGCTAGTGTTGGCACGTCTGCTTACCCTCATTTCTTAGCTCTTCTTTTGCGGATCCTGTTTCTTTCTTCCTCCCTCCTTTCCTCTAAGGGCGTTCCTCAGTTTTACCTCCAAACAGCAGCTTGCACCTCCTCCATGTCCATTCTACGGTTCACTCCTATTGTGATCTTTCTTTCCACGACTTGAGTTTCACATCAGTATTTCTACTTGCTTCTGTGTTATGGTTTCATATTCTTGTTTCATGCTGGGAATATCTGCCATCTCTTTGATGTCATTTTGCATATTTGTGTGTGAATTCTTGGTTCGTCTGTTCCCACCCTGCAGAGCCTTGCTGTTTGGCCCCCGGGAGCAGTTGCTTTGGGGACACCCTCTCCTTAGGACCACCGTCAGTCCCCCACTTCCCTGGTTAGGCTTCTGCATGTTCCTGATTTACTCCTGGGGATTCTGGCACTGGCTGTTCAAGTCCACCAGAGGGGACTGACTGTCCCCAGGTCCCGGCAGGAGGAGAACAGAATTGCAAGCATTGGGTTTATCATGGAAGCCTCTGCTCCAGGCGGGCCCCCAGATGCAGCTCCGCCATGCCTCTCCCAGGTTCCGGTCTTGATGCCTCTAGGGTCAGTCTCAGGCAGCGGCTCTCGGGATGGGGTCCAGGAGCATCAGCAGCGTGTCAGCCAGGAGCTTGTTAGAAATGCCACACGCAGGCCTTATCCAGGCCTCCGGAGCTGGGAGCTCTGCGGTGGGGCCCAGCACTCTGAAGCTGGCCTTCTGGGCAGCTCTGACGCCCAGCTTTGCTGAGGGATAGGTTTTGTAGATTCCTCCTTTCCATGCCCCCTGCATGTCTTCTCTTGTTCTGCTCCTGCATTTCCTGCCCTAATTTATTCCTTCATCTCAGGCTCTTGCAGAAGCTCTGAGCCTTCTCCCACAGGGGCAATTCTTCCTCAGTCACATCCTGGCCACAGCTGCCCGCTCATGGGTGCTAAAACGTAGCTCTTATCCCCTCTTCCTTGGAAATCTTCATTCCAATGCAATGAATGATACATGCTCCTCCCCGGAACTCAAGGCCCTTTGGAAACTGCCCCGTCCTGCACATTCACGGCTGTGTCTGCGCCTCACCCTCAGTGACTGTCAGCTCCCCTCCCCCCCTGTCCTGCGCATTCACGGCTGTGTCTGCACCTCACCCTCAGTGACTGGCAGCTCCCCTCCCCGCCCTGGGTTCTGACTTTGTGCACAGCACTCTCCTGCCGAGATGGCTTCATCTCGTCTGTACGTGATGAAATCCCACTCACCCTCCCGACCCCATTGCAAATTCCTCCAGCTCTGTGAAGCCTGCAATTGGGCTCAGCCTTTCTCCTCTTAGACCCCAACCGTTTGCACTTCTCTTGTCATATTTAGCTTTGTAGGCTTTTGTGTGCTTCTGTTTTATGGTTTCATATGACTTTGGGGAGGCAGAGACTTTCTTATGCTTATTTTTATCCAATGCATTGCCTACCTCATTGTCTTATGCATATGGAGGCTCAGCATTGAATTAATTGAATCATTTCTAAATAAACTAGCGAAGGAGTACCTGCCGAAAAGGATTACTGAGTAAAAAGTAGACTAATATTAGTCTTTTGGTGCTTATAAAAATGCATATTATTTGTTAATAAATCCTGGTTTGTTTTCCAAGTATTGTTCTAACAATATGGGCCAATTTGTATTAATTTTAGCTGTTATTAGTTAAAATTAATTGAACACTAACCAAGAGTGTAACATGTTCTCAAGAGCCTCTGAGCACTTGTGTATAATTAAAAATATACTTTAATTAAAAAATCTAAAAGTGGAAAGCAAGTTGAATCCTGGAAGAGCAGCTCCCGTTGGGTTTAACTGGCCTGTTTGGATACCACTTGCTTATGATGAGCACTGTTTCTCCAGCGGTCTGTGCACTAGTCATAGTGTAGGCACAAACACTTGCTACTGGTCCTCAAGTCTCCCATTTCTTCTCTCTGTTTTTACAGATTATTTACAATGAATGGGCATCTTTTGGGCGACTCAAAGGATTTGCAAGACAATCACTTTTATGTTGCTGCGGGACTGGAGACCTTCAAATATTTTCCTTACTGGAAGTCTCCAAGGGTGCCCAGTGAGGTCCAACAGTGAGCATGCTTTGTACCTTTCTTCCCTGAGTTTTGGGAAAAAATTAGCCTTTTCCCAAGTATCTCTCCCAAATAGGTCCAGTTCAGCTATTGGTTATTTTTCAGTAGTGAAATGTAATATTCTTATATATGATACAATTTTAGATTTTAAAAAATGAGGCGCAGGGGAACTGCTCTTGTATGATGTATTCACAAGGACAGCAAGATCTACACGGAGTCCACTGCTTTTCTCTGGGAGACCAGGAGTCTTAGAGATCAAGAGTTGAAATGTGTGATACAGTTTCAGAGCTGATGCCAGGCACAGTTACGCCTGCCTGTGATGCACCCAGCATGATGCTTTGTTTTCTTAATTTGGCTTGCTTCCCCCATATCTGAAGTACAGAATTGGTGCTGGATGTCAGCCTCTCCTGGTGAAAAAAGCCATGATTTTTGTAGTAATCCTGGGCATGGCTAAGCGGGTGACCCACTGTGTGTGTGTTTGTGGACACGAGGCGGTGACCGGGAGGGAGCGGAAGGGTGCTGAGACAGGTGGTTCCAAAGCCCATCTGTGGGATTCTTCATCCTTAATTGTTTAGCCCTGACGGGTGTGTTTGAAATGCATTTTGTGTAGGACACGGCTTGAGGGCTTACTAGGAACCTTCCCGGAGCTAGCTCTTCAAGTTTTCAATGATCATGATCTCAAGCAAAGAAAAAAAGCTGCCATTTTTCATCTCATTGTGGAGCAGGACAGATGGTTTGAACACCATGAAGGTGGCCCGCCTTCCTCTACCCTTTAGGTTTTGTGGTATGAGCGCCTTCTGCATTTGGAGAGCTTGAACCTCCACTGAGGGTGCAGCATCCGGGATGGCCTCCTCCCATTCTGGTTCACGTGCTGCTAGGGTTTGTACCTCAAGGCAGAGAAAGGCTCCTTTTGTCCTGTCTACCAAGGATGACCCCACAGCAGTTTGATATCCAGGCAGATGGTTAGGTTAGAGTCCCACCTGCATGCCTGGCACACGTAGATGTTTCTTGATTTTATTGACTTAATTCGTGCTAATAGTCCTGATAGCACAGTGAGGAGGAACACCATGGGGCTGTGGAGTTGAGTCATTCTTTCTACCTGCCCACCACATGTTTCCCATCTCTTAAAGTGTTTTGCTTTTTTGCCACTGTCTGTTCATTGGGAATCCCTGACTGAGTCTGACTGGCGTAAATATCTTTCCCCCTCGCCAAAGTTGTTGAGCTTAGGGTCAACAGGAGGCCACATGCAATCGCTCAGAGACTGAAGTTCGTGTGACTTACACAGAATAGACCAAGGAGGTGCTCTGAATTTGCAGAGAATCCTGGGGTATGAGCATTTCCAAATTTGAGTAGCAGCTATTGGAGAAAGCCTCGCTAAAGAGGAATTAGAAATGGGATGCCTGCACTTGCAAAGGCAGCAGGCGGACAGGGACTCTTTGCTGTAGTAGAAGGAGGATGGGCCATCTGACCTCCAGGAAGGAAATTGAACAGATTCCTGGGGCGTTTTCTGCTCCTGAGGCTGGGAAATCATTGTTACCATGAGCCGTGTCCTCTGTGGACAGCTTGCTCCTCCTCGTGGCCACTTCCCTCCTAAAGACAAGGCTGCAGCCTGCATTTTATAGAGATAACTTAGGGCCGGGCTTTGCATTTCAAGTTGAACATCTTTTGTCTTGCAGAAGATATGCGAATGTTGAAAAAAAGTCACAGAGAAAGAAAAAAGTAAGTAACTTTTTAAAACAAGTAAGTAATTTGTTTCTGATTCTGGCGTCTTCTGGCATGAAGAAGGGCACAGTGCAGAGTGAGGGCCTGAACTGTAAACAGAGCTTTCTGGGCCAGCATCAGTGCCAGGCTTATAAAGAAAAATCAGGTGCACTTCTGAGAATGGTGTGAATAGGAGAGGAAGTTTATGTTTGGAACACAGAGTCCAGCACTGAGAGACACACACAGGTATTTTATAATGCAACCCAGTAGGTGTGAAGACAAAAATATATTTGAACTTTTATGGGACAGGGAGGAGAGTAACGGATTCAAGCTTGGCATGAGTGGCAGTGGGCTCTGGCGTGGGAGTGGGAGGAGGACATTCCAGGCAGATGTGACAGTAAGGCAGCAGTGGGAGAAGCAGCTCACTGCATGCACATGTGTGTGTGAATACATATGTGTGTGTATGTACGGGTGCATGTGTGTGTATGAATACATGTGTGTGCAGGCATGTGTGTGGATGCATGTGTGTATGGATGCATATGTGTGTGTGAGTGCATATGAATACATATGTGTGAGTGGATGCATATGTATGTGTACATGGATGCATGTGTACGTGTAGATGCATGTGTGTGCATATGAATACATGTGTATAGGTGCACAGGCATGTATAGATGCATATGTGTATATGCATGTGTTATGGGTGCATGTGTATGTATGGATGCACATATGTATGTGTTTAAATACATAAGTGTTTATGGAGGCATGCATGTGTATGTATGAATGCATGTGTGTGTATGGAGGCATATGTGCATGTGTGCACTGGAGTACATGTGTGTATGAATGCACATGTATGTGCATATGTATGTGTAGGGATGTATATATGTGTGCATATGACTACATATGTGTGTATACATATGGATGCATATGTGTGCATGCCTGTGTTAATGGATGCCTATGTGTTGGTATATAAATACATATGTATGTTTGGAGGTGTGTGTATGGATGCATATGTGTGCATGTGTGCATGAGTACATATGTGTATGCATGGATGCATGTGTGTATGGATGCACATGTGTGTATGGATGCATATGCATGTGTAAAGAGGCTTATGTTTGTATGGATGCATACATGGGTATTTGTATGGATACATCTGTGTGTATGGATGCACGTGTGTGTATAGATGCATTTATGTGTGTGAATGCCTGTGTACCTATGTGTATGGATGCATGTGTGTGTGTGTGTGTGTGTGTGTATGTGTGTGTGCTGATCACACAGTTTGAAATTTCAGCATAAAGCATGAGGAAGGATGACAAGGAGGTATCAGGATCCAGGACTAGGAAGGTTTGCAGAAGCTGGGTCCTAGAGGGGCTTACCAGTCCTTGTAACTGTTTACGTGATCCTCCTCTATCCCTGATCATCCTATGAAAACTGCCTTTTGGTGGTTCTATTGACATTAATATTTATTCGACAAAGCTGTTGAATGCGTACTCTTTCCAGTGCCTGTCTGCCTGGCTCATGGGCTGAAGTCCCCTCTCTACTGTGACACGCTGGCTTTGAGGGTCTGTATTGTCCCGATCTGTTCTTTCGCAGTAACTAACAGGTAGCCCTGGGCTTTGCTTTTGTGCAGATTTCATGATTGCCATTTTGATCACTCTTCTGCAAATAGGTTTGACTTTCTCACCTGTGAGCCACCGTGTGCACCTGGCAAGTGTCCAGCCCTGGGTGAGCCCAGCCTGCACTTCCTCTGCACTTGCACTAATGCAGTGTGGTGTTGCTGGAAATAACGACATTGCTGACCCAAGTGTTCACGCCGAGTTCACGACCACGGTCCTTATCCAACTTCATTCACTGATTAAACCTGATGTTTTAAAAAATAATTTTCTGAATACGTTTTGCCAAATTTTATTGGAGATTTCTGCATGTCTGCTCATGAGTGAGCTTAGCCTGTCTGACTTCTTTCTCATGTTGTCCTTCTCTGGCTTTTATTGCCAAGGCTTTTCTTCTGAATCGACTCTTGTTATTTTTTGTAGCTTCTTGAGTTGAATGATAGCCTCATTTATTTTGGATTTTCTTTCTCTAAGAAACACATTTTAATATTAGCTGTTTGTTGGATGGATGAATGAAGGATGATCATTGAAATTACAAAAATGATATGCCTTACTGTATTCGTTGTCCCTTATATAAAGGTCTACACCTGTAAAGATGTGTTATCTTAAAACTCAGTATTAAATTTGTTGGCCTCATTTTGAAGCGTGGGTGTGTTTCTAAGAATGAAAAGAATTCCACACACAGGACTTCTCTGAGGCTGGAGTTTATGATGATTCACAGCTACTTAGCCATTTATGATAAATGTGTTTGTTTCTTTACTTGCTTGCCCCAGGTTTTCCATTTCTAACTTGTTAAACCTCTTTTATCTATTTTCTGTGTGAATTGCCACAACATCTTTTTGGAAAAGAAGCTACAAAATTTAAAAAAATACAGGAGTGCTCTTTCATTAAGATACTGCCTTGTGGAACAGCGGGGCTGTTGGGACCCTTGGTGGTGTGCACATTCTAATGACATCAGCCGATCCAAGTATCAGCTTTCTTTAAAATTGGATGCTGGATTTTCTTTTAAATTTGCAAGCTTAAAAACAAGTATCTAGAATACAAAGCAGAAAGTCTTTCATGACTCTTCAATGAACATATCGCAAACATGACCTGGAACTTGTGACCCACAGGATATCAGGCCTGAAAGGGGTACTTGTTGATTCATCTGGTCATCCATGAGGCCGTGGTGAGGTGTTGGCAGCCTGCTAAGCACACTCCGCTAGCACTAGAGACACAAAGATGAGTGGAGTGTAAGTTTCCACGACTGGAGAAGGCAGAGTGTCAGTAAGCATGAGAGTAACCCTAGCAGACCTCATCCAGCCCTCCTGCTCGGTAAATTAAATCCTGGTAATTAAATCACCCCAGATTCCACCAGCACCAACCTCCCCACCTCCACAGTTGCAACAGATCATTGATGCTTCTCCTATAAGCTGTTTACTTCCACATCTGCCTATGTCTCCCCATCAACACTGCCCAATGGAGTCAGGAAGAAACACTTGATACCTATGGGGGAAAGCATTGTGAGAGTGGGCAGGTAGGGGGTCAGGGGAGCTGGGCTCCCCAGGAAGACATTTTTATTTGCAGGGATCCAGATTTCAGCAAGGGAGTAAAATGGACCATATCCACTTGATACTTAATACTACTGATGGAATAAATTGTATGGACTGGGAAGGGAGCAAGATAGACAGGGAGGGGCTGGTCCTGAGCAACTGTGACATTCCCAGTGAGGTGACAGGTAAAGCAGAGCAGTGGGACTTGAGAGGTGCTGTGTATCATTGATTCTGTGGAGGGCACGTTCCCACATCCCGACATCCCTGGAACAGGTGCATCTGACGTCGACAGCGTCTCAGGACTCCTGTGGGCAGCCATGTTGCAGGTGCTGGTTGCTCATGGAGAAACTTGGCTATAGCTGCTCATTTGTGTCTTCATTTGTGTGCAGGGTTGATTCTGTATATGTTGGGTGTAAAATATCCTCAAAATGATTTTTCTATGAGAATTGAAACAAAAAGTTATATACACAGAAAGGCCTAAATGTAGAACATCAAGATGTACATTTGCTATCGACTGAGTATATTCTTCTTCAATTCCATTTATTCTTGCAGAGTGACAATCAGCTATTGTGTAGGACCTGAGACAGGGAGGTTGACACAAAAAGTTGCAGCTGCGAGCGTCAGTGAACTCCGTGGTATAACAAGCCACCCCCAAACCCAGGGACTTCAGGCAACAAGGGTTTATGATTTCTCTTAGTCCTGTGGGTTGACTGCACAAGTCTTGGGCTGGTTTCACCTTGGTTGCTTATGAGGCTGGGTTCAGCGGAAGTTTCACTAGATTGGGATGTCCAAGCTGGCCTCACCAACACATCTGGCAGCTAGTGCTGGTTGTTGAGCATTTTGGTTCTCTTCCATGTGGCCTCTCATCTTCCAGCAGGATATCACAAACTAGCCTAGATTTCAGGAGGAGAAATAGGTTCTCCCTCAACAGAGGAGCACAGAGGAGCCCATTCACTTTGCAAACCTGTGTGCAGCCTGAGAGGGGAGGGCTGTGTGGCCAGCAAGCAACCAGCCACACTCATGTGTGTTGTGTCCCTGAGAGTGGTGCAAAAGGATTGCCTCCCACTCTGCAGGGCGGAAAGCACCAGCACCAGGATGTACAGTTCAGGTACCAGCGGCTTGGGGGCAATTCAGAGATGGGCGGGGGGCGTCCTTCCCATGCCGCGTGCAGAAGCACTGATGCCTTTGACTCGGAGTCAAAAAGTGGCTCAGAAGAGTCAGGCTCTGGATGTAAAATCTTGGAGGGTATTCAGGTGATTTCTTTCTGTTATTTTCTCATTTTTCTTTATGTACAAGCATGCTATGTCATAAAAATGGGTGTCTAAATGGTTCTAGAAGGGCTTTTTCAGTAAGTAGAAAATAGAACTTCTAGGAAATTAAAGCACGGGGACATGTTTTAAATAGTACTTTCTTTCTTTCTCAGTGGTACATAAAATAGCTACGTGTTTTCAGTATGATTCACGGAATCTTGATTCAAATAAGTGAGATGGAGAATAACAGACAGTAATGTGGCACCTCGAGATGACTGTGGAGGACGTGGGAGAAGTCAAGGCCGACCTCAAGATTCCAGGGATGGCGGGAGGATGGTACATTCAGGAGCCAGGATTAGGTCTGCGGGAGGAAGAAACAGGACTTTGGGTTGCACGTTTGTGTGAGAAGTTGCTTTGCTCTAGACGAGCATATTTGTTACATGAGAGTGAAGGGAGGCATGAGAGGTGATATCCATGCGTAAAAGCGTTTTCGATGTTAAGCCGAATTCCTTGCATGTCCAGCAGAGGACACATCTGCTTCTGTGTTTGTCTGGGATTATCACTGTGGATTCTCTGTAGAATAGAAGGATAGGTCTCCTTCGCATCTAACTGATGTCTGTGAAGTAGGTGACACCTCGTCTACGTGTGATTACGTTTTTCCTTAGTAAACTAACTGCTGCCATCAAGGCAAAGCTGTAGTGTTTTAAGAGCAGGCGTCTGGCCTCTGATCTCTGCACTTGGAATCCCAGCTATACCTAACATTCGAGTGGCTTGACTGGACCTCGCCTCTGTGGGTCTCGGGGAAAGCTGACTCCCTCCTCTCTTCCCTCTTATTTTACTCTTCCTGGATCTCTGTCGTCAGACTTCCTTCCAAGGCCATGAAGTTCTAAATTAAGCTGTTGGGGGTGCACTGTCCAGAATGTTTGAAAGATGTGAGAGCACAGCTCTTCACCTCTTGGTTCTCAGTTTCCATTTTGAATACAAGGAAAGATGTTTGTCTTAATTTAGCAAAAGAACTTGCATTTGTACTGTTAAAAATGCCCATTTCCCTATCAGTTGACCCAGCAATCCCATTACTGGCTATATACCCGAAGGATTATAAATCATTCTACTATAAAGACACATGCACATGTATGTTTATTGCAGCACTGTTTACAATAGCAAAGACTTGGAACCAACACAAATGCCCATCAATGATAGACTGGATAGAGAAAATGTAGCACATATTCACCATGGAATACTATGCAGTCATAAAAAAGAATGAGTTCATGTTCTTTGCAGGGACATGGATGAAGCTGGAAACCATCATTCTCAGCAAACTAACATAGGAACAGAAAACCAAACACCGCATGTTCTCACTCGTAAGTGGGAGTTGAACAATGAGAACACATGGGCATAGGGAGGGGAACATCACACACTGGGGCCTGTTGGGGGGTTGGAGGAAAGGGGAGGGAGAGCATTAGGGCAAATACCTAATGCATGTGGGGCTTAAAATCTAGATTACGGGTTGATAGGTGCAGCAAACCACCACGATACATGTAACAAACCTGCATGTTCAGCACATGTATCCCAGAACTTCAAGTAAAATTTTAAAAAGCCCATTTCCCAAGAAAATGGCCAAAAAAAAACCCATGAATGCAGTTTTACTCATGAGCATATCTGAAATATACTTTGAAAATAGCCTTCATTATTCTGTTGGTTCAGTTCACTTATTGCTTGATTCAAATATTTGAGCATTGGAAAATATGTCATTATGAGTCTGCTGGTGTCCTGTCTGGCACAATTAACTGGAGCTTTTAGTTCAATGAAAGTAATTGAATGAAGCTACTCTTATGATATAGCATTCAGTTTTATAGGAACTGCATTTCCTGTGATTTTAATAGCTGTTGCCTTCCAAAGAAGAAATGCTAATTTAATAAATGTTTAAAATTGCATTCACATATTAAAATGAATATTTTATAGTGCAGGCTTCTGTGAAAAATCAGTAAATAGTTAATAAGCATTGTATTTATATCACATCTGCAATCGGAACATTAATATTAAATCCTCACTTGGGCATAGAGCACAAGCGTTGGTAGTGAACAGTAATGAAAAGGAGATGAAGCATATAAATTAAAGAGGTGCATGTGTGTGTGTGTGTGTGAAAACAGTTGCAGAGGCATGTGCAGTACCAGACTGAGACCCACACTTTAATAACCTGGCCTGAACAGTAAAGTTCACTGTGAAATGAGTGCTTTGGAATTGACATTTGCTGGCTAATAATGTCAAGGCTGGAGCAATATCTCACTACAGTCAAGGCTGCAATTGTTGTCATCTTTTAACAGCCTAAGTATGCAACAGCCAGGTTCAATGTTAGCAAATCTTCCACTTTAATAAACATTCAAAGCAGGCCTGATTCATTGGTAGAAGACCTTGACCCACTTGGGATGGAGCTGGGACATTTGCATGGGAACTTTTTGCTGTTAGCATTTGTCATTTCCTACCTGAGGATGGACTGACTCTGAAATAGGTTGTTACTGTCCTTCAATTAGACAAACTGTTTGACTCATCCCAAGTTACCCTGGGAGGCTGCCTTTTGTGTGCCTGAGCTAGACAATCTCTTACAATAGCATTAAAATATAGCTGGATTAATTGAAATAGGCTCTGGAGAAAAATAATAGTCTTTAAAGCACTATGGAGAAATAAAACCAACATGCCTCAGGTTCATTTTCTGAAAACATTTTCAATAGGGAGAAAGATGAATGAAATTGAGAAGTGCTACTTGTCCCCTTTGTAAGTAGAGCTCACATTGATTTTGGAGGGCTTGAGACTTGCGACAGAGAGAAATGTGGGTGTAAGATGTGTGAGGTTCATGCGTGCTTCCTCATGAAAGCCATGGATTCCTGCTTGATCCATGTTTTCTTGCTTGATCCTTTTTTTTTTTTTTTTAACCAATTGCTGCTGTAGATCCATGTTATTCTGACAGAAGCCATCTAGAGTGCCATGCACTTTGTCCTGCTCGGGAAGGAAGCTGTGTGTATTCATTCATTCTCACACTGCTATGAAGAAATATCTGAGATTGGGGAATTTGTGAAGAAAAGAGATTTAATTGGCTCACGGTTCTGCAAGAAGTATGGGAATAGCATCTGCTTAGCTTCTGGGGAGGTCTCAGGGAGCTTCCAATCATGTCAGAAGGTGGAGGGAAGCAGGAGTCTCACATGGCAAACACAGGAGCAAGAGAGAGTCGGGGGCGGGGGGAAGGTACCACACGCTTAACTTGGTCTTGTGAGAACTCACTCACTGCTGTGAGGACAACATCAAGTTATAAGGGGTCCTCCCCCATGGCCCCAATCCCTCCCACCAGGCCCCACCTCCAAGGATGGGGATCACAATTCAACATGAGATTTGAGTGGGGACAGACATCCAAATTATATCCGTGTGGGAACAAGGCGACCTTTGAGTTGAGTCTTGGAGGATATGAAGGAGAGTTCTCCAGGTGGCTGAGAGGAGGCAGCTGTTTTGGAGAGAGTAGGGCTTTGGGGGAACTGACAAGCTGGGGAACAGCAAGTGTTTGTGAGGCTGCCTGGGACGGGGATGGGGAAGCAGGCTGGGCCTGGGTGAAGGGCTGAGTGCTGGGGGAGGGTGGCAAGAGTTTGGACTTCATCCTGAGAGGATGTGAACCTTGAGTGCTCGGGTGATGTTTGTACACTACCCACTCATTCGCCTGAGACAGCCCCTCCACACCCCTCCCTGGACCACCGTTGATGCCCAACCGCTGCCAACGTGTCCGGAGTCAAGTCTCACCCGCTCCACTCACTCACAGAGGTTCATGCTGGCATTTGGATGAGCACTGGCCAACTGCCAGCCTGGCTCTGAGATCCCTCGCTGTCTGAAGTGTTGTGGTCCCCAGCACAGCCCCAGGGGGCAGGCACCCTCTCCATTCTATCGCACCTTAGAGGGACCTGAGACCACACAGCTGATATGGCGGTCCTGCGACCCAGCGCTGGTGAGCGCGGCTCGGGATGTCACCCAACTCAGGAGGGCCCGCTGCCGGCCAGACTCCTAGAATGGTCACGGATTTTTCTAAAAGGGAAACTTAATTAGCGCCGTAACTGAAGGCTCCTTGCCCTGGACCCTGGCTCATACCCAGGCTTTTGTTTCCTCGTCCAGCTCTGTGTCGTCAATGCAAGAGCACCTGCCAAGGTGGCTCTAGTCCCACCACTGCTGTGCCGGGTCTCTAGTCTCACAGCGCTTTACTCTTACCTGTTTTCTTCTCTCCCTGGAATATATGTCCTGCTGTTGACTGTTCCCATTGTCTGACTGTAAGCATCATTTTCTCTGTAAAGCCATGTTTGGGCTCACTCCAGCATCCTTCACAGCCCACCCTTTAGAATGGACTCTGCTCTTTGGGCTGGACACAAAACCAAGTGAGGCACTTGCGCTTGGTGCTCCCTGTGCATTTCTCTCTGCTGTGCTCTCCGGGGTAGAACCATGCTCTTTAGTCATGTATTTTCCAGCTGGATACCTTGTAGACACTCAGTAGGGATTACTGGGGGAATGAATGAATTCACCCACCAGAGCTCAGTGACTGCTGAGGATGCTACTGCTCAGATATGAGAAAACTGGAATAAAATTTGAATCCTGCTTTATTGCAACCTTTGCAGATGTTTAGTCTGTTAGCGTGGTAGTTAACGTGAGCAGACTCAATTAGAATTGTCATGTTACCGGAGGAGGCATCGACTTCATTGGTTCTCATCACTTCCCTCTATTATATGCAACTAGAAAGACGTAGTCTCTGCTCTCCTCTGACCCAAATATTGTGAACTGCTTTGAGACTCAACGTTTAAAAGACAGTTTAAACTGAGCAAAATTAAGAGAAGTAAGTGCAATACTAGGATTGGGTGTGATTCAATGTGTAAGGTCTTCATGTAGTGTTTGAGGTTAGATTTTGTTTTCCCTTTTCCATGGAATTAAAATTTTGTTGCTTTCTTTTAGTGACTTTTCCAACTCATATTGTAATTTGCGCTGTTTAAGAAGTCAAGATCTTCCACTTGAATGAGGTTCATCAGCAAGCTTTATTCTGAAGGTTGACTAGGACAGCCTCAGGTTTGGACCAAAGTTTAGGGCCGGGAAGTTTGAGAGGGAAGAGCATGTTCATATGTCCTGCAGATGGCATTAGCTGGAAAGGACAGGGCACTGCTTTGTGGAGCAGGTGTGCCATGATTGTGAGGCCTCCCCTACCTTGTGGAACTGTGAGTCCATTCAACCTCTTTTTCTTCATAAATTACCCAGTCTCAGGTATTTCTTCATAGCAGTATGAAAGTGGACTCACACATGGCCAACTCTAGATCTTTCTATAAAACAATGCAAGACAGGCCTGTATTCTTCAAAGATGCCAAGGTCATGAAAGACAGTCTGAGGAGCTGTTCAGGTGAAAGGAGACTCAGGAGGTCTGACATCTAAATGTGGTGTGAATCCTGAACCGATCTTTTCTTGAGTGAAAAATGCTATTAAGCACATTTTTGGGACAATTACAAAAGTGGAATATGGGTGGTAGAATAGATGAAAATACTATATCAGATGAATATCCTGAATTTGGCAATCATCTGTGATTATGTAAGAGATGATGTTTCTGTTGTGAGGAAATACACCCTGAAGTATTAAATAGATCACGTGTCTTCAGTATTAAGGACTAAAGTACCAAGAGGCAAAGGTGCATGATGTAAGACACCTTCTCCCAAAGAGTTCAGAAAAAATATGTACTTAATATAGATATTGGCCTGCAGAATCTGTGTCTGTCAATGCCCTGCCTTTTCTTGTCTGAAGAAGTGTCAGATTTTCAACTCTTTCAACCTCTTCTTTCCCTACTTTCTTTCCATCCTCCTGCTCAGTTCATTAAATTAGCAGAGATTTACTGAGCAACTGTGATATGCTTGCTGAATTGAACACATGCACATATTGAGAGCTGACTCTTGGTTTAGCGCTGTGGTTAGTTATGTCAGGGTGTCATAGGAACACGTCAAAGAGACCGTTGAGGTAAGGCTTGAGCTGGGGTTTGGAGGATGAGCCATCATAAGAAAGTGAGGAAGGGAATTCAGGTAGAAGGGAGCTGGGGGGCACAGGTATGGTGCAGGGAAGGATGGCTTGGACTAGGAAGGCAGGTAGGTCTTGGGGCATGAATGCCACTGTGCTAGGTTAAGGAGTTTGGATGTCTTCCCAAGGCTATGCCTACCTCCTTAAGGGTTTGAATGGTGGGGAGTGATCAGGTGTGCTAGGATTATTCACCTGTTCAGTTAACGAAGATTTACTGAGCATCTGCTATGTGCCAGGCATGGTTCTAGGCTCTGGGAATTCATTAATGGAGAAACAAGCTGACATCCTTGCCCTTGGGTGGCTTCTCACCTTCTGTTGATGAAACAAAAACATAGCAAACATCATCAATAAATTGTCTGGGGATTGCATATACTGCTGTGAATAAAGTGTGAAGGGAAAGGGAAAGGACAGGGCACCCCTCTTGGGAGTGACAGGGCAGAGGGACGATTTGAGCTAAGACTTGACAGGAGGCTGCACCTGTGCTGCTCCCAGTTTCACAGAAATAAGGTATTTGCAGAAACTCACATTTCCTGAGTGCGCTTGGATAAGGTATGAGATGAGAAATAAATTGGTGTAATGACATGGTGCCCCCTGTGTGCCTAGTCATCCTGCTGCATCCAAAGTTACTTTTGTTTTGGGTGACTTTCCAGGTCAGGGTGGAGGCTCTGCAATGTATCTCATTGCAGTGCCCCAGGGTGGTGGGAGCTGGGTCACACCGTAGGCGGTTCTTGTTTGCTGTGTGTTCTGTGTCACAATTTCTTCTGTGCCCTCATTACGAGGCCGGGTCCTGTATTCTTGTCATTGTCCTTTGAGTACTATTCCAGAGATAATAGGATGCACACACACACACACACACACACACACACACAGTGTCTTTATCTTAGAGGCCAAAGTTATGGAAAATGTGACTCAACAACCAGAGTTCAGTGATACTAAAGGAATCAACTAGACTTTCAGAATTCCAGCCCCCAGACAAAATACAGGTACCATAGACCATTTTCTGTTTCCATGACCAGTTCTGCTAAGATCTCATTTCTTCTCCTTAAGAACGTGATTTCAGCTCATAGGAAAACTCCTTAAAATAGGTAGAAACATTTTGTGTGGTTGCATGTATAAAGTTGGAGGGCTATTTTCATACCTTAATTTCCACAAAGATCAAAAACCTGGTAGTTTGCATCATATACAATATATTAATGGTACAAGGTAGGTGTTTTTAGTTTGACATTTCTGAAGTGACATAGAGAGCTTGGGAGAAATACCTATTTATATACTTCAGCCTGCATTCACTTCCAAATACTTGAGAGAAGATCAAAAAAAGAAAACCTAAAAAAGACATTTTGTATCATAAAGATAGTTTATGGGATATTTGTATTATAAAGATAGAATTGGAATAGTTCTAAGGGAATTACAGGGAGTTCTGACTTAGTTTGACTTAGGATTTTTGACTGTATGATGGTGCAAAAGCCTCAGGCGTTCAGTAGAAAGCCGTAGGATACTTGGAATGCTGGGCAGTGACGGCCTCAGCTCCCTGTTAGCCACGTGCCCTCTGCAGTGGACGGAGGTGCCAGATAACTTTTCCCGCCTCCAGGCCAGCGTAAGTGTTCGAGCACGTTTAAGGTAGGGCTGCGCCATGTTGTTCAGTGGGCTGGGTGTATTCAATGCATTTTCCACTTAAGATACTTTCACCTTAGGACATGTTCATCAGGATGTGACCACGTCCTAATTTGAGGAGCAGATATCTGCATGTCATCTTACTTTGTGTTCTAGTTGTGCTTTGTTGTTATTGTTTATAGATTAAAAAACATGTGAGTCCTCCTTTATTGCAACCCCAAAGTAAACCACCACAAGGCTAATTTTCATCACAGCTACTCTCATCCTGTTCAGAGGTTCCAGCAGGAACGGCTTTGTGATGCTTGTTGAATAGCAGTTTTCATTAGGCTTTAAAGAGTGTCTTCAAAAAACCAGAGGCGGCTCCTTTGACTTGCTTGTTCCTCTAAAGCAAGCCCTTATTTTGTCAGGTTTTAGGAAGGCCACCTACAGTTAGGAAGTGGATTAACCTTCTCTGCCTGCCAAGGCACTGGGAGGGAGGGAGAGAATTATTTTTGCTGCTTTTCAGAGGGGAGTGCAAGTCATAGAGTAGAAGAGGCTGCATTTGAAGTGAGGCTTCTTGGAGGTGCCTGAGTTTCCTCCTGCTGTTTCTCCGAGGAGCCGGTGTTTTCCTGACCACACTCAGAGAACCTGAGCAGACTCCTTGTATCCCAGTGTTCCTAATGGATTTTCTCTTCTTCCTTTGTCCTGTAGGTGGATTCCAAAGGAAAAGAACCTTGTCACTATGATGGCATACCCCCCAAAACACAGGATTCTGTTTATTATGCCAAAGAAGAAAGGAAGAAAACATTGGCAGAACCTTTAGTCCAAAGGGGAGCAGGTGACGTGCAATTTCATTCTACTGTAAGCAGTTCGATACTTTACCAGGCTAAGAACATGGGATTTTTTTTTTTTTTGTCAGAAAAATTTTATACTCCAGAAGTATTATTTGACTTGTAACTATCTGCTTTATTAATAAAAGGTTCAGCTTGTAGGTAGGTCAGTATTTGGCAGAGCAGAAAAACAAAATTCCACTGCTGAAGGCAATGGGATTCTCTAACTGGGGGCCTCCAAGAGAAATACAGTGTTAAAATCAGCTGACACCAGGACTGAGTATCTTCTTTCCTAAAGACTGATGACATAGAAAACAACAAATAAATCCATCTTTTGGGAGGAACATGAACATAAAAGCCACCTGGATTGTTTAGGTGTATTTTTTTGAGTATAAGAGACATGTAAACGATGGATCTTCAGAGCTGGTTTTAAAATGAGATAATTTGGAAAGTGCTCCTACATCTATTTTTACCACTCTGCTGCTATTACTAACTCTCACTGAGCTCTTACTGGGTGCCCAGCTCCGAATGAGGCACATTCAGGTCCCGTCTCATTTATGAGTGTGGTGGATACTTAGACTGTGAGTCGTGTGGCTGGTTATGGAGGAGAAAGCAAGGTGGTGGGAGAGGTTTGCCTGCACCTCTCTGCAGCAGCTGAATGTTTTTGGAAGTCATTTTTCCTAAACACCCTTCCTCCCCTCTTGGCTGCTTCTTTTCTTTTATTTTGAGATGATGCCTTGCTCTGTCGCCCAGGCTGAAGTGCAGTGGTGTGATCTCAGCTCACTGCAACCTCCACCTCCCGGGTTCAAGTGATTTTTGTGCCTCAGCCTCCCAAGTAGCTGGGACTACAGGCACCTGCCACCATACCCGGCTAATTTTTGTATTTTTAGTAGAGACAGGGTTTCGCCATGCTGCCCAGGCTGGTCTTGAACTCTTGACCTCAAGTGATCCACCTGCCTCAGCCTCCCAAAGTGCTAGGATGACAGGCGTGAGCCACCGTGCCTAGCCCCCCGTTGGCTTCTGTTATCTTCTAACACCTCTCAGGTTTTGTCCTCTTTGCACTCTGATCTCTTGGCTCCCCCTGTTGCTCCTCTCTCTACTTCTCAGCTATAAATCTGGACCTTCCCTAGAGCTTCCCCCCGGTCCTTTACCTTCCTGGCCCTTCCCACCCCACAATGAATGCATGGGCCATGGGGAGGCGAGGCAGGTGCCTGAATACCTGGGCGGGAGTATGGCCTACATGCTCATGTATGTAGGGTTAGAGTTACGGTTAGGGGTATGGGGTTACGAGGCTACGAGGCAGGTGTGTGAGCATGTAGGCAGGAGAGTGGACAGGCAGCTCTCAGACCAAAACCTGCTGAACCCACTCTACCTGACATATTACTATATATCAAGAATAATATAAAATTTCATCACTGTGTATAAAACCTCTTCCTTGGCAATGTACGTCCCACACAAGCAGCTGGGGCTGCCCAGCACACAGGCCTTCCATCTGGGAGGCAGCCTGGTACTAGAATGTGGCTTTGCAGTTCACATCCTAGCTGTGGCCCTCACTGAGCATGGAACTATAAGCCAATTCCTTACTGACCATAGGCCTAGTAAGTTTGTTTGGGGATTGCCACGAGCTTTAAATATCAAATGCCTGGGACACAGTGGGTTCCCAGTGAATGTTATTTCCCCACCCCCTTCTCTCACCTTCCAATCTGTCACCCACAAGAGTAGGGACCCCTCTGGCTCAGTTCAGGACTCTGGGACGGTTTTCCTGGGGATAAGGGCTGGGAAGGGGGAGAAGGCCCAGGATGGGCCAGGTGAGGGGTGAGGTAGGTCCAGGACTCTTGGCCGAGAAATGAATGGGGCTGCGATTAGAGTTTCTGGTTTTGGACGATGGAGCTTGCCAGTGGCCACAGTTCTACCTTCTCAGATGCTGAAGGAACCAGCCGGCTGACTTCTCTTTTTGGATGTTGAAGGAACCGGCTGGCTGACTTCTTCTCTTTTTCTTCTGCTGTCACCTATTGCTTTCTTCAGGATGAGAATCAACCTTTCAAGAATCCTGGGCTTTTATAAGCATTTAATTATTCCAATTGTGTTGCTAATTAAAATGATTTCTAGCAATCCATTAAGTTGACTACCTCACAGTGTACAATTTTAGCACCTGGTTGTTTGAAGCCTGTTGTTAAATAAGAAGCAATGAATCTGCATTTCCTTTCTTTTTTTTTTTTTTAAATTTTTTTGTTTTTTGAGATGTAGTTTGGCTCTTGACACCCGGGCTGGAGTGCAATGACGCGATCTCCGCTCACTGCAACCTCTGCCTTCCAGATTCAAGCAATTCTCCTGCCTCAGCTTGCTGAGTAGCTGGGATTAGAGGCGTCCACCACAAGTCTGGCTAGTTTTTGTAGTTTTAAATAGAGACGGGTTGGCCAGGCCAGTCTCAAACTCCTGACCTCAGGTGATCCACTCACCTCGGCCTCCCAAACTGTTGGGATTACAGGCGTGAACCACTGCACCTGACTGAAGCTGCGTTTTCTTAAAATTTATTCGATTACTTTGCTGTCCAGTGGGGTTACTTTGCATGTATTTATTCCTAACGGAATTAACTGGACACAGGCTTTCCCTATGCTTCATCTCGTGGTGGGCACAGTAATCACATGACTTTCTGTGACTACTGACTACTACTGTGTTGGGCACAGTAATCGCATGACTTTCAGGGTCCAGGACCTTCCTGGAGACAGAGACAAAAGCAGATGGGGCTAAAATCGAGGCCGCCACACTGAGCACCTTGGCAGATGCAAACAGGGAGGGCGAGAGGGAAACAGGGTGAGGCGTACGGGGTCTGGGACCCTGGGCCAGGTGGCGTGCCCGAAGCTCCAGGATACCTGGCTTCATAACTTGGGTTTGGGTCAGGAAATATGCAGTGGACTCCAGCTTCTCCATGGGTTTCAATGTTTGTCCGTGTGATTTTCCCCCAGAAGATGACGTGTATAAAGCACCAACTCCTAGCAAGGAAACCCAAGGGGCGCTGGACGTCAAAGAGGACCGCAATGTGCAGCTGGAGGTGCCTGTGGACCAGGTGGGTATCGGGGGTCTGATGTCCATGCTGCCTTCACTCCATCCCAACAGCTCCTGCCTGCCTCAGCATCATCCTTAACCCTCTCCCTGCAAATTCTCTCTGGACTCTAGAATGTTCTGTGTTCCTCCTAGTTAGAGACTGCTCATCTCAGATCCTTTGTCAAGCATTTTCCTGTCTTCCCACCGCCCCCACAGCTTCTGCTGGAGAGACGCCTTTTAACACTTCACTGTGTGTGACTGCAAATTTGGCTTCATCATTATTTGATGATGGTGTCTGCCCCCTCACTAAGCTACTAACTCCGTAGGGAAAGCAGCTGGCTGCCTCACTCACCATTGGGCCCTGTACCTTGCAGAATTCCTGGCATGGAGGAGGCCTTAGTCATTTTTTGTGGAGTGACGACTGAATAATGGAATAAACAGTGTGATCAGATGTCATGATGATGAAACCTTGAGCCTCTGTTTCCTTGTCCATAGATGGAGATGCTGTCTCTATGCAGGTCTGTGTGTGGCCTGAGTGTGCGACTGGCACTGGCGCCTGGTGGACGCTGGGGCACTGTTCCCTCCTCCTGGCCTCAGGGAGGAGTGGGGAGCAGGGTTCTGAGAAGGGGTGGGGTCAGGCCAGGGTTCCAGCCCAGCTGTGCACCTGGGTGAGTCTCCAGCACTGGGGCAAATGGCAGTTTGTGCTCAGTGATCTCCTAAAATAAGCGCCTTGTCTTCACTACCCACCTGAAGGCAAAACAAATATATTTCCAGTTCTTGGTTTTGGAGCAAAAAATGTATATTCTCTAAAAGGTCAGTATTAGCATCAGGGTTCCGTTTTGATTCCTCTGAAGTAGGAGGCTCCACCCCTGCTGTTGTAATTGTGAAGCACCATATTCTGGTATCCAGCGAACTTCTCCACCCCTTTGTCCGAGAGGATCACTCTTAACTTTGGCACTTTGTTTTCTTAACTTCTGCTGTGTTTCTTATTTTCTGTGATACATTTGAAAAATGTTACAGACTGCATCTCAATATTCTAGCTTTCCACTTCCTTTTTTTGGCATTTTGAGCACCTTTCCTATGAGTCCTGTCATATTTTCTAAATTTCTAGTAATATTATTTTCTCTTTTCCTGGACACGACAAAAGTGACTGAAAGATTTCATTTTCTTTGAAAATCCAAAGTAACAGTTGAAATATTTCATATTGCCCATTTCAGAGTTTTCTAGTGATAAGGAAACTAGGACATTTTAGGCTGTTACTTGTTTGCCAAATGTACCCTTGTCACTAGGATGTTACTGTGGCTTTCTGGGTTGTAGACTGAGTGTGTCCAACACAAATTTTCAACACAGGCAGAATCCTCAGATGACAAATACTGTTGTCATAACTTTGCGTATAATAAACATATTCATAAGTTTTGGTTGCCGGTGATTCTGATTTCCGTCGTCTTTGAGGCTGTGGAGTGAATTCGGTTACCCCACACTAATGTGAGGTGAGAGGAGGGAAGAGGGCCGGCAGGTCCCTGGGGTGCTCCACCCAATAGCCATGGAAGAGGAAGGGCTTCCAGAAGGAGTTTTCTGTGCAGCAATTCTCCACGCCAGGTGGGGCGAAGTCTCAGTGAACAGAATTTTCTCGCTGTCAAGCGACAATATTAACACAGGTCCTGTGGCTTTGAGCAACACAGACAGAGACTGTCAGCCATTGTCTGTGGACAGGAAGACCCCCTGAGGGTGAGCTAGGTCACCTGTCCTCCCTCTGCATTCTCTGCACATGGCGAGAGCAGAAAGAGTGGCTGTTAGCTGGGATGCTGGGGACAGCTGAGTACCGGGAGGACCCTTACTGAGTGCCGGGAGGACCCTTACTGCACAGCACACCCAGGGAGGACGCTGACTCACCTTGGCTCCCACTCGCCGGGTCCTGACACGCACTGGGTGTTTCACAAAGGCTTATGCAATCTGCCAGAAGTGGGTACAAGGAAATCCCATGCACTTAATCAACAGAGGCAAGGCATGAAGCTCAGGCCATGTAGACAGAGCAGTGTTGCCCAAACTGCATTCTGCGTCTTTGAAAAAGCACCCGTGGGAAGCTCTTCCTCATCTCTCTCCGTGGGAGAATCACAGTGCATATGAGTGCATTGTTTCAGAGAAGTCCTAGAGTTAAAATTATATGTAAGCTTTTGGTTCATCCTAATTATTTCCCCAGGAATGCTTTCTTGCTGGGACTCTTCGTGACACACAGTTGAGGCCTTGCCTGTGTGCAGTTGTCCAAGGACCTCGTTCTTTCCTATGGAGCAGGGACATAGGATGTGGTTTATGCAGACCCTCTGTTCCTGGGACAATCATGGACTGGGTGGGGGGCTGCGTCCCAGTGAGCCAAGCCTGGAGAACTGTGTGTGAGGGTGGCTGTCTGTCTGGCCCCACTCTGGGCCTGTGCTGCCTGCTGGGCAGCCTCTTGGCTCTGAGTCAAGGTGACTGGCATCCCCATGGACACAGGGAAGGTACATATATCTGTGCCATCAGAACTTTCCAGGCCATTAGTGAAGGACAGTTTGGCCCTAATATTATGTCTTCATGGTGCTGACTTCTTTACTAATCTGGAATACTGTCTCCTGTTTTAGAGTAATTGATTTTAACTTTGTGGGTTCACCTGAGCATCTTACATGCTGTTTCTCACTGTGTCTGCAGTATTATGCTTTCTCCCGCGTAGTAGCACCATAAAGATAAAATATTACAAAATATAACATCCCAACTAGTAAATGTGTGAATTTGGAGTCAAGCCTTCTAGGTTGAAGAAGGGAACCCCAAGAATGCAGAGTCCTCCAAATCCCAGGCCATCGCTTTGTGGTCAGTGACACTAATAGCACAGCATCCGAGCATCCGTGGAGGATGTCCAATGTGGGAGGATGCTTCGATTTTTCTGTGGCACCTTCAGTATCTGTTATACTCAACTCCCACTGTCAGGTTTGGATAAATGAGGGATATGGCCTGTCCTTGGCCCCTGTGATCTCATATGATCTTTACGATTTGTGATGATAAATAAGACTTTGACTCTGCAGCCCCCTTTCCTGTCACCTTTCCTTTATTCCAGTGTCTAGGAGCTTCTCCCAGTATTTGTAAGTCAGTTCTGGAACCTCTTGTAGCTGTGTAGGGGAGGACAGAATGGAGCACGGCCTCACTGACTGTGGGCAGCGAGGGTTGGAGGCTCAGCTGGGAAACCAGGTCGTTGGTGGAGTTGGGTGTTGGTCTTCCTGACAGTGCAAGATGACTGTTCATAGTTCTTTTTGACCTGTACTTGGATTTCTAGAATGTTCTCATTTTTCCTGTTCAGCCTTCAATTAATAAGATTTACTCACAAAACAACGCATACTTTTAATCATACAAGTCACTTTTCTGTCCTCCAGTTTCGGTCACCTGAGTCTCTATCAACGGACACAGGGATTTCTGCAGAGCCCCTGGCTTACCTGCGGGTGTTGGAGGTTCACACTGGCGTCTCAAGGCTCCTGGCTATTTTGAAAGCTCATTCTTGTAGCACAAACTTGACATGGAGACCCTCACAGAGTTCTGTGGGTGCCCATCTGTGTGGCTCATGAGAGAATCAAGATTGGGGTTCTGCATTAGGGAAGCGGTACCTTGAGTTAATCCAGTGATCTCAGTTACCTGGGTCATAAAAGTGCGGAAGCTTCAGAGTCACTGAAACTCATTTGTCTTGAGCTAAGTGGTTGTGAATAGGATGGAAGGCTTAGCTTGTGGGAATTGCAATGGGAGCAAGAGGGACAGCATGTCGGGGTGGAAGCTGTGGGGCGTGGCCGACTGTCAGAGAGAAGGCGATTCCCTGGTGGTTGTGGCATGAATTATCGCCAGGCTTTAATGACCCCTCCCGCTTTTTTTTTCCCTCCTAGGCTGCATTCTCTCCTTTCTAGAGTTTTCTTTTTTTTTTTTGAGGCGGAGTCTCGCTTTGTCGCCCAGGCTGGAGTGCAGTGGCTGGATCTCAGCTCACTGCAAGCTCCGCCTCCCGGGTTTACGCCATTCTCCTGCCTCAGCCTCCCGAGTAGCTGAGACTGCAGGCGCCCGCCACCTCGCCTGGCTAGTTTTTTGTAATTTTTTTTAGTAGAAATGGGGTTTCACCGTGTTAGCCAGGATGGTCTCGATCTCCTGACCTCGTGATCCGCCCATCTCGGCCTCCCAAAGTGCTGGGATTACAGGCTTGAGCCACCGCGCCCGGCCGAGTTTTCATTTTTAAGAAATTATAATTTGTTTTCAAACTTTTTTTTTATCTTTGGTTATAATAGCAGGTAATGTATCCCCTTGGCATCCACCCCTCCCCCACCGTTTCCATCAGCAGAGGGAATTTGTAGATGGGTGGGGGTGCATGGCCTGTGTGCCTGCTGCCCGATGAGCTTTCATTCTTTTTTTTATTTTTTTTTATTTTTTATTTTTTATTTTTTATTTATTTTTATTTTTTTTTTTTTTTGAGACGGAGTCTCGCTCTGCCGCCCAGGCTGGAGTGCAGTGGCCGGGTCTCAGCTCACTGCAAGCTCCGCCTCCTGGGTTTACGCCATTCTCCTGCCTCAGCCTCCCAAGCAGCTGGGACTACAGGCGCCCGCCATGTCGCCCGGCTAGTTTTTTGTATTTTTTAGTAGAGACGGGGTTTCACCATGTTAGCCAGGATGGTCTCGATCTCCTGACCTCGTGATCCGCCCATCTCGGCCTCCCAAAGTGCTGGGATTACAGGCTTGAGCCACCGCGCCCGGCCTTTTTTTTTTTTTTGAGGCAGAGTCTTGCTCTGTCGCCCAGGCTGGAGTGCAGTGGCCAGATCTCAGCTCACTGCAAGCTCCGCCTCCCGGGTTCCCGCCATTCTCCTGCCTCAGCCTCCCAAGTAGCTGGGACTACAGGCGCCCGCCACCACGCCCAGCTATTTTTTTGTATTTTTAGTAGAGACGGGGTTTCACTGTGTTCGCCAGGATGGTCTCGATCTCCTGACCTTGTGATCCGCCCGTCTCGGCCTCCCAAAGTGCTGGGATTACAGGCTTGAGCCACCGTGCCCGGCCTAAGCTTTCATTCTTAGAGAGCAGTGAACTTTTAGTTAAAGTCTCGAGTCATTTTGCCTCAATGTTAAGGAACAATTTTCTTACAATCTGTGCCAAAAAAACGGCACCCAGATGTTAAAACATTAATGTTGAAATTCTGATTCAAATACTACATTTTTACAAAAGCAAAGTCTTCTTCCAGTGATAAGATTATATTTATTTTTAAAACTACTTTAAGAAGGTGGGCAAATGTGTACAATTGGAAACCCTGCCGGGCCCGGGACACTCACCCGGAATTCCTTTCTCAGGGAAATAGTCTAGAATTTACTGTGAACATGGCCAATTCCATTTCAGTAGAGCAGGCTGCTTCATCCTCCCCCAGGTGGTAAGTAGGCTGTGCAAACCCCAGGTCTTCAGCTGATGCGCGAGAATCTTGGTTTGACTGAAATCACAAAGGATTGGGTCCATTTCTACTCTTCTGAAATTCAGTTATTTTTAGAGAGTCTCAAAGAGTCAGTGCAAAAGGAGAGTATCTTTCCTTGGATTCTCAAATAGCAACTAGGGCAGTGCCCCCTGCACTGCGCCTCCCAGGGGTGTAATGCATTTCCCTCCGGAGAAAGAGATAAGAATAAGTCACCAACCAAAGAGAAACCACAATCATTGGGACTCATTAGGAGAAGGTCAGTCTAAACTTGGGTAATCTGTGAATTGTTTAATTAGAAAAAAATCTAAGGAAGCTTTAGGCTTTGGCACTTTGAGCTGTGTAGAGTAACTGAGACGGAGGCCACTTGAGTCCTTGGGGTGTTTGCTTTAATGAATAAATTAAAAGTAGAATTAGCCACTCTATCTGTAAGGATGTTTTGGCTCTAAAGAACGGGAAACTTGAAGAGAAGTGACTTCAATAATCAGGAATATTTCTCAGGCCACGTCACAGAAGAACTTGAGCCTTCTGTGTGGGAGAGGCTCTGGGGTTGGCCCCCTCGAGCCTCGGGGTGTGGCTGGGCACCCCATTCTTCTACCGCCTCCCTCCGCACCTTCGCCTTTGGCCTTGGGCTTGTCACCTCGTGATCTCGAGGTGGCATGTCCGCTATGGCTGGCACACTGAGATGTCGAATGCTGGGGAGAGGAGAGAGACTGCACCGTTTAAACAGCGAGGAAAGGCTTTCCCAGGGGCCCCTCTGAAAGCTGCCGCGTGTCTATGCCTGTCTTGTCCCTAGCCAGGGAGAGGCGATTGACCTCTGGTGGTTTAGAGGAATCAACCTTTACTTCTTGTGTCTGGAAAGGGGTTCAGGCTCCCCTGAAATGATGAATAGTATTTGAAAAAAGTTTGAATTTTTGAATTTTTTTTTTTTTTTGAGATGGAGTTTTGCTCTTGTTGCCCAGGGTGGAGTACAGTGGCACAATCTCAGCTCACTGCAACCTCTGCCTCCCAGTTCAAGTGATTGTCCTGCTCCAGCCTCCCACAAAGCTGGAATTATAGGCATGCGCCACCATGCCCGGGTAATTTTTTGTATTTAGTAGAGACGGGGTTTCACTATGTTAGTCAGGCTGGTCTTGAACTCCTGACCTCAGGTGATCCACCTGCCTCAGCCTCCCAAAGTGCTGGGATTACAGGCATGAGCCACCACGCCTGGCCAAATGTGGTTTTTTTTTTTTTTTTTTTTGGTGAGAAACAAGGTAGGGAGTGGCTGTGAGCTCGGCAGCTGTGTCTGTGGGCTCGGCAGCTGTGTCTGTGGGCTCGGCAGCTGTGTCTGTGAGCTCGGCAGCTGTGTCTGTGGGCTCGGCAGCTGTGTCTGTGGGCTCGGCAGCTGTGTCTGTGAGCTCGGCAGCTGTGTCTGTGGGCTCGGCAGCTGTGTTGTGGGCTCGGCAGCTGTGTCTGTGGCTCGGCAGCTGTGTCTGTGGGCTCGGCAGCTGTGTCTGTGGGCTCGGCAGCTGTGTCTGTGGGCTCGGCAGCTGTGTCTGTGAGCTCGGCAGCTGTGTCTGCGAGCTCGGCAGCTGTGTCTGCGGGCTCGGCAGCTGTGTCTGTGAGCTCGGCAGCTGTGTCTGTGGGCTAGGCAGCTGTCGGGGTACAGGATAATATTTAATCTGTGCCATCTGCCCCTTCTTCATCATAGGAGAGGTCCGTCCTCCCCTACCCATATCTCCCCTCCTCCCAGATGCTGGACCCTGTCCAGAGCTCAGAGCCTCTCAGGAACTGTGTGTCATCAACTGCTTAATAATTCTCTCTCTCTCCTTGGTGTCTTCAGCTTCTCCCATGCCCGAGTCCTCTGGCTGGCATGTGAGCACGTTGAAAGCACTCGTGTTAGGAGTAAAAACAACTCTTCCTTGGTCTCAGTCCTCTTTGAGCATGTCTCTCTTCCTTCACGCGTGGAGTTGATCTGTAGGGAGTGGCGTCTCCTCACTTTCTCCATCTTCTCCCCTCTTCTTTATCTCTTCAGGCTTCTGCCCACAGTGGCACAAAACAGCTCTTCTGCTCCATGCCACCAGACCCAACACGCTCCCCAGTTCTCATCGCACAGGACCTTCACCACCCATTGGCGCTCCCAGCCACTCTCTTTTCCTTGCAATGCTCTCTTCTCTGGCAAGGGAATCTTGTCAAACGAGACTCCTGACTTCCCTTTTCCCTCTGGCCACTCGTTGTCCTTCTCTTAGGCTTCTGGTCATCTCGCTGGCCATCAGATGCTGACATTCAGCAAGGATGAGGGGTAGGGCATCTTCTCCTCTCACTCTGGACGTCCTTTCTATGTGATGTAAAATTCTGTATCACCCCAGCGACAGTGTCTGTGACCTCCAGGAATATACGCACATCTGCTGAATTAACACCTCCCGTAGATGTCCTAAGACACTGAAACTCAGCAGAGTGAGAATGCAACCCACGGTCTCCATCCCCTGTCCTCAAACCTTCTTCTCTTCCTGTATCCATGCATGAATGACACCCCCATCCATTCAGTAAGACCAAAGAGAAACTGAAGAGGTATTCCTGAGACTGACCTCTTCAACTCTCCCATATCCAGATCATCTTGGACTCTGTAGTCTTACCTCCTAAGTGTGTCAGAATCTCTGCACCCCTCTCTGCCTGTGTTACCATCACTCTGGTCCTACTTAGCATCCTCTTCTGGTTAGATTGCTGCTGTCACTCCTGCTTTTCATGCACTGATCCTCAGCACCTCTGAAGCTCCGTGCTTCTTCCTGCAACAGGGCTGTGCACATGCTGCTCCATGCGCCAGGCAGGTTTTTCCATCTGTTTTTATATATTAACGTTGTTTCATTCTTCAGATCTTATAGTAACAGTCAATTACCAGAGGATATTTTTGTTGCTCTCCCATGTATGTTAAATACTATTACATTCTGTTTCTGTTCCGTGTACCTCTCCTTGTAGCACCTGTCCCAGTTGTTTTGTTTGTGTGACTATTTAATTAATATGTCTTCCCTATAAGGCTCTCGACTTCTTGAGGGCCTTGTTTGTACTCACAGTCACTCGTGTCCTCTGGCATTGCGGTATTCAGTACGGCCGGTATCCTCTGTGTACTTGCTGAATGAATGAATGAATCAATGATTGACAGCACCTCGACTATTCTTGAAAATAACATGTTTTTGATTGACATTATGTCGATTATTCTTTAACATAATAAGTTGTTATAAAGCTTACTTTTTATGTGGTTTGAGCACTCCCTAGAGAGTTTTATTCATTGTGAGTGCTTTTCTACATAAGCTCTAGGAAGATAATGCTCATGCAGGCTTGGTCTGAGTTTTCAGAGGGTCTGAGGTCTCGGCTGATGGGGTTGGCCATACTGAAGACATAACCTGCATGTCTGCCTCGTCACGGAACCCTGTTCTTGCACATTCAAGGTCAGCTGGCAGGGAGCCGTTGGGTCTTTATGGCTCACTACTAATGGCAGTTCTTTTGCTCTGGTCACACAATGAGAATGCACTTCTCTACCCACTTTGACTCAGGGTGGCCATGCCACCTGCCTTCCCTGAGACATGTGAGTGGTTCCAGGCAGGTGCATGAAGAGCCAGTGTGTGATTTCCCACACTGCATCTTCTCTTCCTTTGCAATCAGGAAGCAGGAGGTGCCAGGGCCTCCATCAGTGGGTTTCCTGAGTGGGTTTCCAGGGACAGGACCCCCCTGGCCAGCCACAGTGCAGCACACATACTTGGTAGGCTTGTTATTGCAGCCTCGTCAGCCTGTCCTGACTGCTACAGAAATATAAAGGAATTTTGTCCCAGAGAGTCTTTTCTTTGGCCACAGAACCACATTCTTCTCCCCAAGAGCAGAGAGAGGCTCCAGGACACAGATTAGGACAGATCCTTGTCTTCTGCCAGTATGCCATGAAAACTAGGAAATAACCATGGAGAGTGAGAACCCATTGCTGTATGAGGAGTGAGGTCAGGCAGGCTGTGGAGGGCGTCTGCTGATCAGGGAGCAGAGGGCCCTGGGTGGGGTCCTTATGGTGCTCCAAGAATTGCAAAAGCACCCGCTGACCAGAGGCCTCTGGAGCACCCACGCCACTCCTTATAAGAAAGAGGTTTCTCCAGCAATTTTACCAAGCAGGTTGACGTTTTGCTGGTGGAGCCAAACGCAAAAATGCGGAGTGGATGCCATTCTGTATTGGGAGAAACTGCAGTAACTTCCCCAGCTCTACCTGTAGAAGTGGTCTAGAAGGTCACACTATTTCACGTGCTCTCTGATTTTTTAAAGGAGTTCGACATAAGCAGTTGATAAAATGTGGTGTATTTTCTTCCCAGAGACAAGCTGAGATAGTTAAAGAAGATGAAGAGATACATGAGAACACCCCTGATTTTGAGGGCAACAAGGTGAGTTCATTTTATTTTGTGTTTAATGGCCTGGATCTAAGGCACCTAACACGCTGAACAGAGCTTACGTTTGGTGGTGAAAGGATCCAAGATCACGAGTCGGTACCAAAGCACAAGCCAGCATGGAATTGGAAGCGAACGCATTTCCTAGGCAGCTGTGGACATGATCTCGTTTCCTGTGCCAGACAGTTACATGAGTCATTTTAATTGCATCTACACTTGTCCTAATTACTTTCCACTGTACTTCTAGTCACAAACCTAAAAACTTTTTCCCCAGGAAGTTTCAAGATGTACTTTTAGCAGGGAACGTCCAGGGAGGTGAAGGAAGGCAGCAGGTGTGCAGGTGGCTGTGTGGAGTGGACACCTGGAGCACCGACTGGCGTGGTTCGCGGTGTGGTGTCAGTAGCCAGTCCCTCCGGGGAGCACGAGGGTGAGGGTGTGCAGTGCTCGTGTGCAGATGGCAGTGGAAGCCAGCACGGGATGCTTGGCAGTGTGGATTCTCACTCGCTCTTCTTCCTGTTTGGATGTCCTGGAAACTTCCTCCCTGCAGGGAGCGGGTGCCTGTGGTCCTCTATGAGATTATGCAACTTATCATCTGCATAAAATACGTGTATCGGGAAAACAGAATTTACTTTAAATGCTCCATTTTTAGCTAAGAAGTAGACTTTGAGGACTTCGTTTTCAGAATTCTGTCTCTGGATCTTTATTTTTGTTTCAAGGTAATCTCTTGTTTTTAAGTTTGGCCACAGTCAGGAAGCTATGTAAATTGATCATCACACAGGAGGCTGTGTAATGAGCTCCCGAATTCATTAAGTCTGAGAGACGCAATCTGAGTCTATCCTCCAGGGCTGTAAACAGACGGGGACACTCGCTGCCCTGCCAGGAGTCACTTTTTTGTTTTTGTTTTTTGCTCTTAAACTTGCCCTGCAGCTTCCTGGCTGCCACTTCGAAGAAAGGGGAGGAGTGACCCCTAGGAAGCTTATGCACGGGTGCTGGAGCCACGCAGGTCACCCCTGGTGCTTGACACAACTTGGAACAGGTGTTTGTTGGAAGAGATATGGGTCCTCAGGAAGTTAGTTCAGGTTTTTTAGAAAACACCAAAGCAGCTTCTGATCTAAAACAGACAGTCAGAGAGGATACACTTGTTAAACAGCTCATTCTTCCTTCCTTATATTGCTGGATAGTTGTGGAAAGGTATCCTGTCTGTATCTGGATGAGTAGGGAAGACTGTTCGATGAAGAGCAAAGACAGTTTTTTATTTCTTTGGCATCCTCTGTCAAGGATAAGGTATGTTCTGAGAGCAGGAATGAGAACGCAGACGTTTGTCTCAGCGCATTAGGCTAAGAGGGGCAAACAAGCCACTGGCTTACCTTGCTTACTTACCCTCGAGGAGAGGGTGCTATTATGCAAATGGCATGTTTTAATAGTGATATAGCCTAGGCCCTCTGACTGCAGTGAGTTTATGCTGTCTCCTCAATGCCTTGTGCACACTGGTGGTTGAATTTGTCATCTGTGCTTAACTGACTTGTTATGGAAATCTACTCAGGCTGCTGAGGGGATCCATGCATATTAGTGACTTGCTAACAGCCAGTAGCAGATTTAATTTCTTAGAGTGAATCAAAATGTCTTTCTTAATGTAAGCACTATCACTGGAATTCAATGGCAAACCCAAACACCTAGACCTTAGGTATCTGGGCCAAGGATCTAAGCTGCTGGGGAAAAAGGTGATAGGGACAGCCAGACCTTGGCTCTTTTGCCCAAGCATTAATGACGGGAGACAGGACAGGGAGGGCTGGGGAGCACACGAGGGCATCCCGAGCTTCACCGTGCACCAGGCACTGCGCAGCCGCTCCCATGTACCTGGCCCCGTCTCCACCGCACGGTCGCTCTCTAAGGAAGGCAGAATAAACAAGATTAAAAACAACGAGATGGGGAGTTTAGGTAGCTTGTCGGTGTCACGCAGGAGGTGATGGGGCTTGGACTGGAACCCTGTTTTGAGCGATTTCAAAGGCTGTGTTTTCGTCTTCCAGTGAACCATGTTGGTTATATGTAACTTCCCAGAAGAGGCATTTTCTGTATCAGGCTTCACACTGTGTCCCTCGTAGATACCGCTGCTTGGTTGGCGTTACCTCCTGCTTCCAGGGGTGCAGGATGGCTCAAGTGTTTCAGTTCTAACAGCTCCGTCTTTGCTTCTAACATGACTGAAACAAAGCTTTGTTGATGTGAAGTAACCCATGGGGTTGAAGGTAATTGGCCCTGAAATTTGACCCATGTTTTTGAGGACTCAAGAAGAGCAAGCATTTTATATGCATTATAATAGCTGTAATAGCAATTAAAAAGAAGCAGGACTCAATTAGCCCTTCCTGGCCAATAGGCCACAATGAGCTAACCCTGCTGTCAATGAACTGTAGTTCACCTGACATTTCATTTATACGTTCATGTGACAAATTAATCATATGACATTTATTTGATATTGATTATATTAAAATTTTTAGGCATAGGATTGCTGGCTTGACCTCCTCAAAGACCGAGGTTGTGCCCTGTCATCTTACATGTCATTCAGTGTCTTATATACTGTAGGTGTTTAATAAATATCTGTGGATTTGCTTTCAGTTGCCTCTGATGAAGTTACTTAAATATGTAATCCTGGAGTAAAATGCTAATTACCTTGCAAAGTTGTAAGAAGACATATTATAAACTTTATTTATAAATACGTATTGTTCAGGCACAGAGGCTCACGCCTGTAATCCTAGCAATTTGGGCGGCTAACGCAGGAGAATCGTTTGAGGCCAGGAGTTTGAGACCAGCCTGGGAAACATAGTGAGACCCTGTTTCTACAAAAAATTAGCAAAACAAAAAAAGGTAGCCCGATGCAGTGGTGTGCACCTGCAGTCCCAGCTCCTTGGGAGGCCGAGGTGAGAGGATCACTTGAGCCCAGGAGGTTGAGGCTGCAGTGAGCTACAATTGTGCCACTCCACTCCAGCCTGGGTGACAGAGAGAGACCCTGTCTGGAAAGAAAAATAACTACTACTACTATATATAGAAAATATTTCTGATGTTTGATCGCAAAGATGTGTTATTTTTGTGGTAAAATACAAACGATTTTTGTGGTAACATATAAAAACACGATTTGCCATTTAACCATTTTCAATGTGCAGTTCAGTCGCTTTAATCGTGTTCTCCGTGTTGCACAGTCACAGCCGCTGTCTAGTTCCGACAACTTTTCATCTCCTCACACCGACACTCTGTGCCAGCTCCCCGTCCTGTGCTAACTCCCTGTTCCGTGCTTTGCCTAGCTCCAACAGTGTTGTCATTTGGAGCACTTAAAACAATCCCAGCCTGAAGGAGCTATTCAGATGCAAGTATTATGATGGGATCCTGCTCACGCCGCAGCCCAGGGTGCATGTATTTTACAATTATGTATGTCAATAGCATAGAAGTGGGAGCAATCAAAAGCAAAAATAGAACTGTGCTTTTGGATGACACTTCCTCATCCTCAGAGTACTTTAAACGTGTTAATTATACATATGACAATTCTGACGATACTGGGCACTGTAATAACATGTTTTCGTCCTTAAAAATGGAATGTTATTAACATTGGAACACTGGGATTTTCTCCAGTTCTTTCTTTTTTATTTTTTTTAAGATGGAGTCTTGCTCTGTTGCCCAGGCTGGAGTGCAGTGGCGTGATCTCGGCTCACTGCAAGCTGCGCCTCCCAGGTTCACGCCATTCTCCTGCCTCAGCCTCCCAAGCAGCTGGGACTACAGGCGCCCACCACCACGCCCGGCCAAGTTTTTGTATTTTTTGTAGAGATGGGGTTTCACTGTGTTAGCCAGGATGGTCTCGATCTCCTGACCTCATGATCCACCCACCTTGGCCTCCCAAAGTGCTGGGATTACAGGAGTTAGCCACCTCACTCGGCCTTCTCCAGTTCTTAGTGCTTGATTTGTTTGGACTCATTGGTTCTAAAACATCTTATGTGCAAGCAGCACTTTTTAATTTATGCTACCTGCGAAGTTTGTAAAGCAATGTGTAACGGTTTTGAAAAGGTTTGATCCCTTTCCAGAGCAAGATGGAAAGTATGAATGGCAATGCCAAAAAAATATATCCATGGGCCACGTACACAGCGCTCTCTCCAAGGATGCCACAAGCTTCCTATCCTTGAGAGTATCTCCGTGTGGTCTGTAGCCAGCTCTGAGGGATGCTTTAGAGAAGGGTTATGCATAGGAGTGGTCAGGCATCATGGCGCTCAGGTTTTTCTCTGATTCCTTGTTATCAACCTTTTTAATAGTATTTAGGTGTTTCCTACTTTTGAAAAAGCTGTATAAAAATGTCATGGGTAATTTTGTGTATTCAATAAAGAGAGAGAGAGACAGGAAGAGGGAGCAGGAGATTGACTCTGATTTTGGGGTGATGATTTTCTCTTCCTCCAAGAGCATCCTGTGCACGTTCAGGCCTCTCTGGTGCTGTACCCGATGCCTGCTGCACCTCTGCCTTTCCAGCTCTCACCCACTTCCAGGGCTTGCTGCAGAGCCAGCCTCGTCCTTACAGCTCACTGGATCCTTCTTCAGGGAGCATCTCTTCCTCCGCTAACCTCCACTGGTATTTTGTTTGTCCTTTCTATGCCGTCCAAAGCACGATTTGGCTTTAGTTAGAGCTGTTTGTGTACATCTACTGTCTCTTCTGAGTGATTCACGTTTTCTGAAGGAAGAGTCTCGACTTAATTCATTTTAGTGTCATTTTAGTGCCTTTCATATCACCTTGCACATGGGAGTAACTGATCTTGAGTTTGATAGAGACTCTGGAAGATATTAGGTGACCAGTGTGCGGCAGTGGAGGCAGCGTGGGGCATTGCAAGGCCTCTGGCCTGAGGCTGGAGTGTGGCCAAGCAGGAGCTGAGCGTGGCCCCGACTAAAGATGAAGGTGGATATTCAGTGAGTCTCAAAAGGCTATGTCAGAAGTAATTCTCTCCAAAGCCTTAGTGTTTATCTACATGAAAATCAAACTTTTCTCTTTGGAAAATTTCATGAAGTCAAAAGCTAAGCAAAATAAGGAAGAAAGTATTTGCAGTACAAATCAAATGTTCTTGATTTACACAAGTCTCATAAATCATTAACCCAAAGCCCAGTAAAAAGAAAGGCAAAGAAGACAAACAGGAAATTCACAGAGAAGAATACAGATTTCCAGAAGACATGAGGAAATATGTCCATATCATTCCTACTTAAAGCAATGCAGATAATAAAAATGAGGTTTTTTTGTTATCAGATTGATAACAAATCAGATTGATGATGTCCAGTGCTTAATAAATCCAGATTAGGGATTTGTTTTACGACATCCCTCCTGCAGGTAATTGAATACTATATTTTTATGTTAATATAGATGCAGAAAAGCAGCAGTGCTTCTTAGGGTCATGTATGAATCAATGCAGCCTTTGGAAAAGAGTTTTTTCTCTTTCTGTTAAAATTAAACCCTTACTTTTCTTAAACCATTATTATCATAGCTAGGAATATCTTCCGCACATTTTTTAACCATTATTATGATAGGAATATCTTACAAATATATTAATTAACAACTATTAATATTTGTTATATTAACATTCAATAAAGAGAGAGAAGGACAGGAAGAGGGAGAGGGAGATGGACTCTGATTTTGGGGTGATGATTTTCTCTTCCTCCAAGAGCATCCTGTGCACGTTATGTTAATATACAAATATTAATATATTACAGTATATTTATGACTATTAGTAGAAACAAATGCAATGCTCATCCACAGGGTTGGTTGATTAACTAGTGTTTTACCAGTGGAATGGGATACAATACAGCTGTGAAAATAATTAGATAGACGCATACAGCTGAAGGATGGGAGCTCTAAGATGTTATATTAAGTAAAAAAAAATCAGAGTGCCACAGAGAATACAGGTATGACATGCTGCCTTTTGCATAAGAATGATCAAAAAGATGTACATAAAATCAAAGAATTTAGAATGGGAAACAAAATGGAAGGAAGTAGGAGGAACAGAGCCGCGAGTCGATAGTGAGGATGAGGCTTGAGGCTTTACGCCAAGCTCCTGAATGATGTTTATGAGAAAGAATTTGACCTCCCCGAGAAGCTGAGTAGAGGCGGGGGAGATTAAGGATTTATTTTACAACATCCTTCTTGTGATAGTTGATTCCTATATTTACTTTTTAATTCTAGGATGAAGAAGATGCAAGGCTTTGTGAAGATGTTGAAAGAAAGGTTTGTATCAACAACAAATACTGTAGTTTTGCTTTTTCTACTCTGAAGACAGACCTAACAAGAGAATCCATGGATCCCCAAATCTTGTCAGGTGCTTTTTAGGAATGTAACTTCTTTGCCTCTGTCATACACCGTAGCTCTGTTTTCCAGAGTTAGAAAACCGACTTGGAGTAAAAGAAGCAAATCACGGCCTTTCACTTAGGTGGATGGATCCTTGGGAAAGGCAAGTAAGAACCAGGAGTGAAAAGTGCTCTAAGGCAGTGCGTGGCTGGCGTCTGAAGGTGCAGCGTTTATGACTGCCTGGAAAACCTGGAAAACACGTGTGAATTATCTGCCAGCTACACCTGTAGTCAGTCACTCACTTAGGTTTTCCAGGCAGTCATAAAAGCTGCACCTTCAGACGCCAGCCGTGAAGCTAAGGATGAATGTGCTTGCCTGGCGAGCACAAGGGAGTAGGGGACTCACAGCTCTGGGGAAAGTGGATGTGTAACTGGGCCGGGGACCACACCTGGCAGCAGACCCCACCGGGCAGCGGAAGGTGCTTCCCTCTAGAAGCGCTGCTCTCCCTGCCGTCAGCGACAGCTCTGTCCTCAGCAGGACTGAGTTCTCATCCTAAGTTGGTAGATGACTAAGTGATGATAGTGATTTTTGTCTGAGTGTGTCAAGTTTCATTTATTTAGTCTGTAGTTTTCCTAGACTCCTCAGCACTCCACAAAGGACGTGAGCCCTGAGTGATGACACTTGGAGAGGTTAACCTAACCGAAGCCAGCGTCTGCACACCTCGGGGACTTAAACCGGCTCCGCCTGGCTTTGACTGCTCCAGTACCTGCCAGATGTGTGGCTTCGGGAACACTCCTTAAAACCTGATTGCCTCAGTTTCCTCCTCTATTCAAAGTTTATCTGTCCACTTGTTTATAACAAAATCAACCTCCAGGAGAGAATATGCATAAAGTCTGCTTAGCATTACTACTTTTATTCTTATTATTAGCAATAGCTGACTTGCAAAATATTCCTGACCATATTATGGGGGAGGGGAACACGTGTGAGTTGTGTCCTGCCCACGCAGGGAGCCTCTGGTGTGGGTGTGTCCCCATTGTGCAGTGAGCCTCTCCTGCAGATGTGTCCCGCCTGTGCACGGAGCCTTTCATGTGGTTGTGTCCTGCCCATACATGGAGCCTCTGGTGTGGGTGTGTCCCCCGGTGCTCGGAGCCTCTCGTGTGGGTGTGTCCTGCCCATGCGTGGAGCCTCTGGTGCGGATGTGTTCCGCCCATGTATGGAGCCTCTGTGTGGATGTGCAGGCAGCCTTGTGGCTGGAAGAGCACTAAATTCCTGTTTTAGCTTTCCCACTAACTTGCTAGGTGTCCTTTCTTAAGTAACTTGATTGATTCAGTCAACAATCATTTTACATGTTTATAGGTTTGCTTACTTTACTTTTCAAGAATCAATGAGACAATGGTTGGAAAGTTCCTGAAAAGTGTAGCATATCTCTGTTTAAAATGGTGTTTAAATTTGTATTTGAGCTAGATAATGAAAGTTTTTGTTCTTTAGCTTGAAATTAGACACTTGGTTTTCCCCACTCTTAACTCCCTTGTTAAAATCAGTGTGATCCATTTTGTTATGTGGCATTCCATCCTCTGGAACTCTCTACAGCCAACCTAACCGCACATGATTGGGAAACAATAATGTGTGTTCATCGCGATGTCCCTGTAAGCATAAATCGTATCTGGTTTGAATGCCAAGTAATTCTTTGGAGCATTTATCACTTGTTTGGCATACATGTTACTCTTTTAAAGGGAATATTTTACCAAACGCAATGTAATGAAAAGAATGTGAATCTGGGCGCATGCAAACTGTGCGCAGATAGTTTCATTTCTCCGAGCCTTGATGTCCTTATCTGTGAAACTGAGATAATTTCCAACTTGCGAAGTGAGTGTAAAGATTAAAAGTATTTAAAAGTGCCTTACTCAGTGGTCTGGGGATAAATGCTATCTACTGTTGTTACTATTATTCTGTAATTTAATCATGACTGCAATGAAGGTCTAAAGTCTTTGAAAGAAGGAATGAGATTTTACTCATTTGCACTTTTCTCAGCGTCAGGCATGCGCAATGCCTTACAGTAGACTATATATATATATATATATTTATTTATTTTTGAAACAGAATCTCTCTCTGTCGCCCAGGCTGGAGTGCAGTGGCACTATCTCGGCTCACTGCAAGCTCCGCCTCCCGGGTTCAAGCGATTCTCCTGCCTCAGCCTCCCAAGTAGCTGGGACTACAGGTGCCCACCACCACGCGGGCTAACTTTTTGTATTTTTAGTAGAGACAGGGTTTCACCATGTTAGCCAGGATGGTCTTGATCTCCTGACCTCGTGATCTGCCCGCCTTGGCCTCCCAAAGTGCTGGGATTACAGGTGTGAGCCACCGTGCCCGGCCTATTAATTATATTTTTAAATGAAATTTTCTCCTCTGATACCTCACACTAGTTTAAAACTTAATACTTTGTTAAACTATAAACAATTTATGTTGGTTGTAGACTTATTAGAAAATGCAGATAAGAAAAAAATGAGGAAGTGAAAACCCTGAATTCCTCTGCTCAGAGTCTGTTCTCACTTTTGTTCATGATCTTCAGGACTGTTTTCTATTTTAAGTTTACTTTTTGTGTAGAGTATTAAGAGGGTCAGAACTTGTCAAATAATAGAAAATTCTATTTTAAGAAATACTATGAATCAATATTGAGGATATTTTCAACATTTTAGGTTTTTTTCTCAGTATACTTCAGAATGTTGATTTTATTTATTTGAAATAGATTTAAACGTTTTTGAGCAGAGCTGCCCTTCACTTTAAAAACAGCAACAACAAAACAGGTATCATGGACTTAGGAGGAATTTTCCCAGAGCTGTGTTGCAAGTGTGGCTTCCTGGATGTCATCTGCTCTGAGTATTTGATCTCAAATCAGAATTTAAAAAGGAAGTTTCATTTTTTCTTCAGCAACAAATGTTCAATTTGATTTCTCATTGGCTATTTTTTTTGACGATAGTGAGAAATAGATTTAAGAGAAGAAAAGTAAACAGATTGAATAATTTATCCACTGATAGATTTTAAAATGTAAACTACAATTTTAAATCATGAATCTAAGTGTTGAACTATTCTACTTCCATCCTGTATTGGACACATAGTAACTTTCTGAAATATGACAGCAACAAAGAACATTCAGAATACACCGGGTGTGCAGTTTGCTGTTTTCATTTTGTGTTTTTGCATCATGGATTATAATATGAACATATCGATCACTTCTGATGGCCAAGCAGCATGACAGGATGCTGTAGTGACAAGTTCCAGGTGCAACGTGTATGAGAAGATAATTGTGACCTTTTTTTCCCAAAGGCTTCAAAAATCAAGTATAATTTTGATCAACAATAAATGTGCTATTAGTTAAAAAAAAGTACCTAAGATTTTTAGTATTTATAGTCATCGATTTGTGAAATGGTCTATCTATTACCTTTTAAAGGAGTACTCTGTAAGTTTCATGGTAGTGCTATGCATGATCATATCAAAGCAAAGTCCTTTTAAATGCATGTTGGAGGCAACATTCAAAGCCTGTTAACATCCTTTGTTAAATGTTTTCTTTCCTTTCTTCTGTTTCCCTTCCTTCCTTCTTTTCTTCTCTTCCTTCCCTCCCTTCCTCCCTTCCTCTCTTCCTGCCTTCCCTCCCTTCCTCCCCCAAACCCTCTCTCTCTCTCTTTCTTTTTCTGAGACAGGGTCTTCCTCTGTCACTTGCAAGCTCCGCCTCCTACGTTCAAAAGATCTTATGCTTCAGCTAACTGAGTAGCTGGGATTACAGGCATGGCACGCGTGCCACCACACACAGCTAACTTTTTTTTTTCTTGTAGTTTTAGTAGAGAGGGTTTCACCATGTTGGCCAGGTTGATCTCGAACTCCTGACCTCAAGTGATCCACCCACCTCGGCCTCCCAAAGTGCTGGGATTACAGACGTGAGCCACTCTACCTGGCCAAATGTTTTCAATGTGATAGAAAAATAGTGGGTTTTGTCTACCCTTGGAACATTTATATTTTAGCCTATTGGAGAAACAAGAGTGAAAAACTGCCAAGCACCACACAAAACTCCATGTGGAATCCAGAGACCCTTTTCCTGCCCTGATTTCCAGACTTCCTGTGAACTGAGGACTGGCTCCTGTGCTTCTCTTGAAGAAATGCCTTACAGTAAATAGTACCAATTCTCATCGTTGCTCAACTTTATACTGTATTTATTTATATTTATGACTTGATCCTTCACTCTTTTTCTAATGCCATGCCTCTAATTCTGTGAGTCACCTCTTTCAGGAAGCAATTACCCATTCTGGTCATCTCTTAATGCTCTCAGCCTTCAGGAAGCGTGCTGTTATAATCATGTCATTTCCAAATACTTTGCCTTTTTCCAATTATCCCCCAAGTGATTTTGTGTTTGCATTCAAGTTTTCAACAACTCTCCATTGGATGGTTAATTTTTTTCCTATTAAATGGTCATTTCTGTATGTATGGAGCACATCCTCTGCTTCTATGTCTCCTCCTTCCCTGTCCAGGGGTATTCACTGCTCAAAATTTAACTAAGCCTGGGCCTTCTAGGATTAAAGAAAGAGAGATTTGATCCTCTTGTAGCTTTTAGGCTTTGATATTTCATGTTGTTGAAAACTAGGAAATTTTTGACTTTGGGTGGAGTCAGAATGACAAGAACATAAGAAAATAGAACACAGTGGGTAACTTCAGAACAGTAGTTATAGAACAGGAGTTATCTATGATTGATTAACGTTATGTGCTGCTGTGTGCTTATTTTCCTACAACAAAAAGAGAATCATGTCTATTTTGCTTTTTAATCTTCTTGTCTTTATGACTGCACCCCAAATCATAGTGTGCTTAGAAATTCATTGAGGATTGAAATCCACCAGACTGACGAAGGGTCTTGAAGGAGATAGGTCTTCCCAAGGAGGCTCCTCGTTCGGGTGCTCTGCGGAAGCTGAGAAACTGTGCGCCTTCTGCCAGTGTTTACCCAGAATGCCCCAGATGAGATCAGGTGAAAAAAGTGAGTAGTTGATGTGCTACTAGCTATTAGACAAGTGATAAAACAGTGCAGCCTCTTTAAATGATCGAAGTAGTGGTTTATATCAATTGACATAAACAATATTTAAATGATTTAACATGCTTAAGACGTGCTAAGCTCAGAACATCAGCCGTTTTCCATCGCCTGCAGCTACTGATGAAAACACCGTTTCAGCGTCTTACTGAAGTAATGTGCATCCACAAATCCATAACAGTCATCTCCTTTCCTTGTGTGCTTTCTCAGTCAATCAGTGGAGGGTTTTCATTTAATTAACATTGCCAGAAATGCCGATAAAATCAGGATCCAGCATTGTCTCTGACTCAGGATTTTTGTGACAAAATGAAAATGGCATTGATTCATTAATTGATTTTTAAAATTCATTGCCTGCCCAGTATCTTTACTGTTTTTTCTCTTTATTATGTTGATACCACTCCATCACCACAGCTAAGTCTTTTATTGCTTCTTTAAGAGACAAGGTCAATAGCGATCAACATTGGAGTCTCAAAAATGGAAGTGTAAGGTCATCAGTAACACTAAGTGGGGTTGTGGTAAAATATTAAGCAATGAAACTTTTAGAAAATCATGTGATTCTAGGCCGGGCGCGGTGGCTCACGCCCGTAATCCCAGCACTTTGGGAGGCCAAGGCGGGTGGATCACGAGGTCAGGAGATCGAGACCATCCTGGCTAACACCGTGAAACCCCGTCTCTACTAAAAATATTAAAAAAAATTAGCCAGGCGTGGTGGCGGGTGCCTGCAGTCCCAGCTACTCAGGAGGCTGAGGCAGGAGAATGGCATGAACCCAGGAGGCGGAGCTTGCAGTGAGCCCAGATCGCACCACTGCACTCCAGCCTGGGAGACGGAGCGAGACTCCATCTCAAAAAAAAAAAAAAATTATGTCGTTCTAGAAGTAGAAAACTTGGATCCCTCTATCCCTCTCTACATAGGAGATTCATTTGGACTCAAATAATAGAAGAAAGATTTTCATTTAAAAATGGAATAGATGCTCTGGGCAATGCTCTTCATTAATAAAACACAAGGTATTGCATTGGCGTTTTATAAGAGACAGTCATGGATGAACCAATCTGCCTTTTCATATGGTGGGCTCCATGGAAACACTTTTGTTGTATTCATGACAATTTTAGAAATCGCAACTTGGGTCCTGAAGAAGGAAATGAAATTGTTCCAGTCTAGCCTGGAGAGGTAGCAAGTGAACAAAGATCAGCGGATGCAGGTCAGTTTTCGCCACGTTGCCTTCCATCTTGGAAGCTTCCCTACTTTCCTCCTGGTTGCTAGGCTGAGGACTCAAATTCTCATCCTCTTTCCCTCTCCCCAGTGGACTTGGATTTGCTTCCCAGCTCCCCTGGGGGCCTGATGACCCTCATGCCTCTCCAGCACTGTGGTGGTTGCAGTGGCCTGGGCGTCATGCCAAGGCTGGGCCAGCACCTTCCTCCCCTCCCGCTGGCAGAATGTCTTCCCCTCCAAGCTGCCCTCTGGTCAGACTGCAGGATCCAGGCAGTGCTCTCATGACACACCGCCTCAGGGCATTCTCTGTCCCTCTGATATGTTCTAACTTATTTTTGACCTTGACAGTGAAAAGGAAAGGAGATGAGATGAAGTGGGTGTTCAGGAAGCACCCAATTCCTCAGTAGCCTTTGTTTGGTCATTCATTTATTAGTTCATGTTTTTAAAAATTCACCAGTTATCCACAATATTATCTGTTACAGAAAATTGGTTTTAAGCAGATAGACAAAATTCTTACTTTGGGACATCTGCTATGACCTAGACAAAGAACAGCGATGGGATTTTGCTGTGAGCAAACTCTTAATTAAAAGTGTCAGTGTAGGTATCTCCCATGGGGTGAGAGGACATTAAAGTAGTTCCTAGAACTTGATGCCTGCCTTGTAATGCCTAAGCAGCAGGAATAGGCCCCAGAGAAAACAGAGACAGTCCCTGCTAGTTCAGCTGGATGGTCTTCTCTGAGCTGTGCATCCAGCCCCTGGCGTCTGGAGCTTCAGATTCCATTTCTGTTCTCCACGAGTGGCCCCTTGTCCCACTTCTCTTGGCCTCAGGTTGGTGGGTGTTTATTAAAATATGACCACATAACGCACAAGCCGTTGTAGTCACAAAAAGAAAGCATTTTATTGTATTTCCTTGGTTTTCCCCATGAGTTACAGAGATGCTATCTGTAACTTTTAAAATATATGAATTATTTCAAATTATAATTGTACATATAGTCAACTTATGATGTTTCTGCAAGGTACCAAACAAGCTGGAGTTTAGGTTTTGGTAACATAGACATGGTTGTAAATATAAATTTTGGACACAAAAAGTAACATTTCAGATTTTCATTTCTGGGAAGGCTTAATGAGAAATCCTTATTGGCTGCCTACACCACACTCTGCGAAGGTACTTTTAGGGGAATTTATTACTTGGTTACCCTAAATTGACAGCCGTATTTTGGAGAAAAATGTGTCTTCTCCGATGAGTAATTTAAGGAAAGAAACAAATGAGATTGTTCAGGGGCCTTTTTTCTTTGTATCTTCAGAGAACCTGGCAGCTTTTCCCCAAGAGAAAGCCAGTGTGAGAAGCAGCTGGGATTTGTGATTCTGAACTGAGATTCACTGTTCAGATTGCATGGAGATTCCATCCATAAGGCCATATAATTTCCGTTTAAGGCAAGGCATTTGTTTCTTGTTTGTTCATCTTCAGGATTTGTCTTCATTGATCTTTGAAGGAGGGGCATCCATGGCGTTGCAAAAAAGAGTTCCGTAAATACAAACTCACATTTTCTGCTTGTAAATAAATAAGTAGAAAAAGACAGGCCTTAAAAAAAGTTGTAGAATACCCAAATGCAAATTTACACCTTGACGTACACTTAAGAATACATTTCACAAATTGGTAAATATTGTAGGCACAGATTGCATATGAACTTAACAAGCCATCTGTATAGTTGGATGGACAAAAATGCTCCTAAACGTCCTTCAGTGCTGCCTTCTGCACCTGAAGCCTGTGCAGCGTTCTTGCCACATGACTTTGTCACTGCTGTCCAAATATGTGTCACATACTCTGTGCACCTGCAGCTGACAAATGTGCCTGTGCCAGACGAGCTGGCTCCCTGTCCGGCCGTCCATCAGCAGAATGGACTGAGTCTGTGGGATCTTACAATTCTGAGCCAGAAACACCACTGGAAATTATTCCTCTCCAGTGCTTTTGTATGAGTGGAGGGGAAATGGAAGCATCTCTTTGCTAATACCAATACTGTACTTTTAAAATGTTCAGTCATTTCTCTCTTACAATAGAAATGCTTTAAATGAATTCCGAATAGCAGGCATCCAGTGCCTATCAGGCATGCCACACTCTGTGCCGGGTTCAGACACAGTGAGACGCAGCAAGGTGTAGACCAGGTCACTGCATCTAGACTGCTGCTCTCCTCAGAGACAAGAGGCTGTGCAGAAAAGTGGTGGATGTCGGGGTAGAGGCCAGGTCATGGGCAAGGGGGCTTGAAGCATATTTTTAATGTAATCTTTCTATTTTTGCTTGTGATATATAAAAATCTCACGTAAATATATACTTGAAAAAGAGAGGAATATTTTCATAGACTTTGTTGATAATTGTGGATATTATTTGGTACCACACCAAAACTTGACAAGTGATAGTTTCTTAAAGGTTAGTTACAATATGGAATCAGAACCCATATCAATGAACTTTTTATTCCCTGTTACATTAAAATCTATTATTATATTCTGCACTTTGAATGCATTTTTACCCATGCAGTATTTTGCAGCATGATGCATTGGTCATTTGGAAAATATTGGTTCACTGAGTTATGCAAATGTTCAATGAGTTATGCAAATGTATGACACATTTAATTATACAATATTTAAAAAATCACATGCATTAATATTTTCATCAACATCTTTAGAAAAGACTTTTAGTATTGGGACACTGTCAAACACACATGCATGTTTTGAAAATTTGAAGTTTTTTGAATGCTCAAATTTTATTGCTCAACCCAAATACTCTCAGTTGCTTTTGTGAACATAACAGCTTCATTCTGAGAAAATGCCTGCCAACCACCCAAGAATTAGAAACTATAGTTTGTGGGTGACTTATTCTTTCAAGTGAAGTAGTTCCATGAAACAAGTGTCTAGTTCAGCTTGCAATGTGCACAATCACATGAGTGCTTTTTTTTGAGATGATTATTGGCTTCAATGCATACCAGAAGTGCTTCATGAGTTCTTCTCTTTTTCTTACACAGGATATTACAAAGGTCATGTGCTCAAGGTCAGTGTTTAATAACATTCATAATTTTCATTCCTTCATGAAGGACATTTGAGGTGACATTGGCATTTTCTCAAACGCTGCAAGTGTGTTGAAGTGAGTGATTTGGTGGCAGTGAGTACGGCTGGGAGCAGGGGTTTTGATTAGTCCTCAGGTGCCCATAGCTTTACCTGCCATTGTTTTTGTAGCATCAGTGCAAATGCCACACAGGGAAAGAGGCAAATGACTCTTAGTACCATCATGAGCATAGTTTCGACCTCACTGATCCCTGGAAGGTTCTACAGACCCCCAGGAATCCATGACCACCTTTTGGGAAGTTGTGCATGAGATGAGGATGGTGGTGATAGCATTTACGTTCACAGAACAAAAACAGTTCACTTTCAGCAATGGTCTTGCATCCCAGCAGGACTCATTGAAGGAGGAGTTCCTCAAGCTCCTGCTGATATCCTAGAGTACCAGGTTGTGGACAGAGGTGTTGCAGAGCAGGGCGAGAGCAGGTCTGTGCTGCTCCTTGGCTGTGTGACCTAAGTACGTAACCTGTCCCAGGCCATGGCTTTCTCATTCGTCTGCAAGGGTGACAGCACCCTGAAGGGCTACTGGGAGGGGTGCATAAGATGAATCCATGGTGAGTGCTGGGCACAAAGGAAGAACTCAGTCATCGTTAGCTGTTGTCATTGTTTGAGAAATGACAAGTATTAGAAGTAGAACACATTTCTTAATGTTTATGAATCAGAAATTAAGAAGAAAAACATCTCTGAAACTGTAACACAACAGTAGAAAAATGACAGCTGTATTTATATGTTTAGGACAAAAGGGATCAAATCCCTGTGGAAAGCTGTGTCCACTTAGCATCAGAGTCTTGGCCTGGCTGCCTCCTGGCCCAGAGCCCAGCACAGAGCCGGAGCTTGCGGGCTCCCTGTTAACTGCTCCTTGGCTTCTGCACTGGGAGCTCACGACTCTTCTGAGGCTGAGCTGCCTCCTTTTCCCTGCAGCGTGCGTGCTGACCCAGCTCTGCTCAGTGCATCTCCTTTTCTGATCACGGTTCTCCAGATACCCCTGCCTCCCTCAGGACTCCCGGGCGCCCAGCCCTGGGCTGACGGGACACTACTGGGTGTAGCCCACTTTGAGGTCCAGCTGTCCTTGTCGACCCTTCCTGGAAGGGGAGGCAGGAACTCTTGGGCTTCAGCTGAGTTTTTCCTACCTCAATGTCCCCCTGACGTCATGTTCCTAAGTTCTTGATGGAAATGCTATGTGAGATCAACTCAGTAGAACTCCCCTAGGAAAGATGTCATTTGTTTTTCCTGTGTGGAGATGAAGTGAGTGTGGTTTGTCCTTCATGGAAAGTCATGTTTAGTCCTCAAGCCCTTGATGCTGTTCAAGACACTTCGGTTGCATAGTTTGAGTGCGATGATGTAGCCTGGATCTTAATCTGTGTGTTCTAGGATGGCCCCTTCCCACTCTCTCCAAATAAACTGCTGCCATGCCATCCCTTTCATCTCTCTTTAACCAATCCCAGTGTTGCTAGAAGTAAAGAAAGGTTGTCCTTCAATGCCTTCTGGCAATTTTTCTGAACTCTGGGGTGAAAGTCAGATACTGCACCTTTAAATGCAAACAGCGTAGGTTTGACTGTTTCAGCCTTGGAAAGACGTTGACATGGCCTCTTGCTCAGCGTTGCAGGTGTGGTTAACCTTTAAGTTAGATGGCTTCTTTCAGCCCCAGAGGTAAACAGGTTCCCCTTTGTTTTGTCCATTTAGGTTGCCATAGCAGAATACCATAGAGTTGGAGGCTTATAAACCACAGAGATGTATTCCCTCCAGTTTGGGAGGCTGGGAAGTCCAGGGTCAGGGTGCTGGCAGGCTCGGTCTGGGGAGGGCTTGTTTCCTGGCTAATAGATGATGGCTTCTTCCTGTGTCCTCATGTGGTGGAAGGGGCAAACCAACTCCGATTCTAGAAGGGACTGATCCCCCCCATGACCTGATCACCTTCCAAAGGCCCAGCCCCCTAATATCATCACTTGAGGGGTTAGCATTTCAACACATAAATTTTGGGGGAGCACAGACTGTTAGAACCTTCTTTCCTAAATGACCCATCTCCATTTTCCTCTCAAATGTCTTCATTCCTCAACTCTCAAGGGTCCCTGGGCCTGTGTCTATGCTGCCTTGTTAGTGTCACGAGTCTTCCCTTCTCTCTTGGGACTTTGGTTCTACTCACCAGTAAGCAGAGGTGTCATCCACTTTGAAAAGCTGTTCCTGGCCTTTCCAGCATATGTACCTCCCATCTTGTACCCCCGCCTGTATTCATTTATTGACCTAAAATAGTTATTGTCATTTTCTTTGTGACTAGTTCCATGTGAAGATTTCTTTCAGTTGCTTTTCCATGCCAATAATTGATATATAATAATTTTACTTTCTATTTTCTCATCAGCCCCTTGAGATGTGGCTCTATCCCTGATATTTTCGTGTTGCCTTTCTTTCTCATAACCTTTCACCTTTAATGGTTGAATTCAGTGATGATTTCATTACTTACTCTTTCCTTGTAACCTCTGGGTTTTTTTGTTTGTTTGTTTTTGTACACTGCTTGTCCATCTGTTGGACTCAAACTCCTCCATTCCTCAGCGTGACATACCCTTGTTCACATCTCAGTGCTGGCTTCTCCATCTTGGCTCCAGTCCTAAGCACATACCTCGCGTCCTGTCTTCGTGGGTTCTCCTCCTCACAGCTTCACTTTGTAGGTGGGTTTACCCTGAAGACTCTGAACATAATCTCAGTTGTCTTGTCTGTCCCACTTCTGTTTCCAAATGCTATTTCAGTCCCTCTTCAGTGAAACCTCTGCTGCCTTTGATTTTTGCAGAGCTTCTGCAGCATGCAGTCTGACCTTAGGACTTTATGTGCCTCTGCATTTCCATTTCAAGATGCTGCTTCATCTCAAGTCCAGTGTGCTAAGCCAGCAGACACCTTCGTCCTCTTCTCCATAAATCACATCCTTGTTTTCTCAGCTGCTCAAGCCCTCGAGGCCTGAGCCTGATATTCAGTGCCTTCCTTCACTGCACACCTGTTTCCAGCCAGCCATTCCGCAGGTTCCTCCTTCCAGTGCACCACGTCCTCCCTCTCCCTTCTCATAGCTTCAGCACTGACTGGTGCAGGTCAGCCCCTGGCTTCACACTCTTCTGACTCCATGTACCCTTGCATGGAGGTGACTCTTCCATGTTTGCCCCTTTAATTGTGTCACTGCTCTGTTTGAAACCTTTATTGTCCCCACCTAAGTCTGATCTCTTCTGTGAAACTATCCCGACCACTCCAAACTTTGGTAGCTTCTGAAATCCTGAAAAACTTAGTCTGTAGTAACATAATTGGAGGTATGTGTTTAAAATTTATTCATTATTCCCTCAGTATGGCTGCAAGTTCTCTGAGTGCAGAGACCACACCTTATATTTCCCTGGTAGCCGGTGATGCTGACCTGCAGAGCCCTGGTCATAGGGTAGGTGCTCAAAAGGTAATTGGTGATTGGCTGATAGTTGACATTTGCAGGAAATTTAAAATGAGAACTGGATCTCTTTAATTTTCAGCCTCTACAGTGGAAATTTTCCTCCATTTTTAGAAAAGAGCTCTATTTTTCTTTGTTCTTCCTTTGTGCCTAATGTGTTGAAGAACTATCTTCTATTCCGCCTCATGCCTTGCCCATTATTTCATTTCCTCCTTTTAATTTCCTGGTTTCTGATTCTGAAGAGCTCCACTTTAAAGATGACAGTCAATTCATAAAGGAAGGACCTAGTAGTCCTCCTTCTCAACTGTTTTTTAGAAACATTTTCTTGTCATGCTTATGCTTGATTTTTCTAGTTATTACATTATCATCAATATTTACTGAAATATTATCTTACCAATAAATAATTTTGATAATCAAAAGTAAGCATTTTGATTTAAAAATATCTCATTTCCTTTATACTATAGAAAAGGAAATGAATTATCTGTTGAATGCATACATGATGTATAAGGAAGAGTGATTAGTTGTTATAACAGACATGGTCTTCACATAATTTCAGAGTACTTCCACCTGTGCTGCACTCATAACAAAGGAAGTCTTTACAGTGAACATTTTACTGTGACCAGCTCTTACCCCCATTCTGGCCTCCTAAACCGTGGTAATGCAGATTGAGGAAAAGTGCACCTTCTATTGAATTATTGGTGACATTTCTTTTCTAGAGCTATTTTGTCAAGACTATATTTTTACTTATACCTTAGAAATATAAACTAAAGTAGGAGATGAATGTGAACATTGATGTATGTAGAATTACCTTCTGTTTTTCCTTTATTGATAACCTGGATAACGGGAAATCAAGAAAATTGCTAAATATCCTCACCTAAGTGAAATGTTGCCTTCCCTCAGCCACAAGAATCATGTGCAGGGCCAATGACAACTGACACCTTTTACACCCTCTGTCCAGTCTCTAGAAGGCAGTGTGGTCAAGAGAAAGTAGAAGTTTCAGACAGTTAATTCAGAAACAGCATGAACGGTCCAGGTAATGTAGGGCGAACCATGGAGAGAGGTGCTATTCGAATCCAGCAGCTGCTCCCAGCTGGCACCCGGGAAAACCTGCCAGGTTGATGAGTCCGACCCCTTGTGGTGGAGAAAGGCTCAGAGTGTAATTGACAATGGATAGGATTGACAGTCGATAGCAGGAAACACCCAGCAACTTCATTCTCTCATCGCCATACTGAGTCATGTGACTGAGGTGGATGTTTCTGGAGAATCTATTTCTTCAGTGGTAAATGAAGCAAAGTCAAAAGAAGGGCTTTATTAGTGCGGCCTCGCGTCCGCTGCAGTGACCCTTGAAAAAACAGCAACAAATAATATGTCACCTTGTGCCTGTATTTCCAGTCTAGTGCTTCTGTGAAATGTTTCAGAGAGTATTTTGTGACATTTTAACAGAAGTAATTAGGTTTTTGCAAATACATTTTTAGTGTTTAATTTTAGAGGTGGTGATTAGGACTTACAAATTGTTTACCACATGCTTCGGATGATGCTGCATGCCAAATTGAATGGTTTTAGTGAGAACAGTGCGATAAAATGCAAATGCAGCAATGCCTCCCTTGTCTCATTTTTAAGCAACGATGTTTTGCAAAAGCGAAATTTTCATATATCCGATGTCCCTGTGATTAATCTGTAATTACTTCATTTTTATTTTTTGAGACAGGGTCTTGCTCTGTCAACCAGGCTGGAGTGCGGGTTGTACTGCACCCTCAGACTCCCCAGTAGCTGGTACTACCAGCCTGTGACACCATGCCTGGCATGGTGTTATTTTTGTTGTTATTTTATTTTATTTTTTTTTGTAGGGATTAGGTCTTGCTGCGTTGCCCAGGCCGGTCTTGAACTCCTGGGCTCAAGTGATCCTCCTGCCTTGGCCTCCCAAAGTGCTGGGTTTACAAGTGTGAGCCACCATGCCTGGCCTTCAGTTCATTTGTAAAGCCCTGTTCCCTGATGAATCGGTCATGATTTTGCACTTCGTGACTCCCTTTGCTGCATTGTTTGATGCTTTCTGGGACGGCTGGCATCTGGGGTTTTGTCTTGTTCTAAATGGCTCCAGCCTGCTGTGCTTTCTGCAGTGTTTGGGTCTCTCTTCTCCGTGGAATCTCCACGGTTGCTATTGGTGTGCTTCTAGCAGCTTCCCTCACCCCTTTCTGATACATGACATGTGTTCTGCAGCAGGGAGGGAAACAGAGCGAGCTCGCCTGTGTTGTGTGAGTGCCTGCATTGTATGAGTGCCTGCAATGTGTGAGTAGAGACCCATCTCTTGAAATCCTCATTGACAAAGTGCATAAGCTTCAACACGTGGGCTTGTGATGTATCTTTGAGTTTCTTTTCTTTTCTTTTTTTTTTTTTTTTTGAGACGGAGTCTCTCACTGTCACCCAGGCTGGAGTGTAGTAGCGTGATCTCGTCTCACTGCAACCTCCACCTCCTGGGTTCAAGTGACTCCCCTGCCTCAGCATCCTGAGTAGCTGGGATTACAGGCATACACCACCATGCCTGGCTAGTTTTTTTTTTTTTTTGTATTTTTAGTAGAGATGGGATTTCACCATATTGGTCAGGCTGATCTCAAACTCCTGACCTTGTGATCTGCCCACCTCGGCCTTTCAAAGTGCTGGGATTACAGACATGAACCACTGCGCTCGGCCCATCTTTGAGTTTCTTTGTTGCTTGTGACTGCTTTCTGGGTAGGCGATGCTTCCGGGCATTGTAGTTTTCAGCTGGGTGAGGTGTTGCTACAGAGTGCTTGGTGAATTCCTGTACTGCGTTCTGGAGATGACTGGAGTTGGGTTGGTCTTGCATAGGCTCTGCTTGCCCCAGCCAGCACCTCGGTTGTCCAGCTCCAGAGTGTATTATCTTGGGACTTTTTTTCTTCAGAAAGCTATTTTTTTTTTTTTCTTTTTGTAACAGCATGAGGATATAATTTACATCTGCTTGAACTTGAGGGGTGGTTTTGGCAAATGTATGCAAATATGTAATTGTGGTTAAGGAGAGCCAGGATCTTCCCTATCAGATTGGGCATCTCAGCCTTTCTGCGCTTTCTCGTTTCCAAAATTTCCCCCTCCCCGTTCTAGATGCTCAGCTGCTTACACAGTCATCTGCCACCTTGAGCAGAAAGACTGTGGTTTTTGGCAGCTGCAGCAGGGGTGGGTGAAGTGTGCCCAGGCAGAGGGCTGGAGGTGCATAGCTCTCTGTAAAGTCTGTAAACAGTCGACTCCTCCTGTGTTGCTGTCTTCTGTTGGGAGTTTTCAAGGGCCTTCATAGGTGCTTTCCATACATGTAATAATTTTATTCCGTTTTATGATTCTCATAAGCAGGAGAATCACCCAGCCCACCACTTCATGCCACCCTTTCCTTCTTGGGCCATTTTATCTTCTTTTTAAAAATTGAGCTATACTTTATACACAGTAGAAGTCGTCCTTCTCGGTGTCCAGTTCCAGGAGCTTTGGGAACACACAGTCATATAACTACCAGCATAGTCAAGGTATGGAACAGCCACCACCCCCAAATTCTCTTGGACCCCTCTGTGGTCACCTGTGTATTCCCACGCCACGCCCATGCCCTGGCAGCCCTTGGTCTGTTTTCTGTCCCCTGGTTTTACCCTTTCCACAGTGTCGTATGGCTGGAATTATGGAGCATACGCGCCTCTGTCACTTACTGTGGTTCACAGGGGGTTCACCCATCTGTGTGCACAACAGCTCATTCCTGTCAACTGCCGAGTAGTGTTCCATATGACGGTTGTACCAGGACTAGTTTATTGATTCCCTTTTGAAGGACACTTGGGTCCAATTTTTGAATATTTAAAAAGAGCTGCTCTTCATTGATGTAAAGACTGTGTAATACCTAAGAGCGGGATCACTGAGTCATGCAGTCAATGTAGTTTTCACTGTGTAAGAAGCTGGCAAACTTTTGCTAGGCAGCTGTATGTACAGCTTTGCACCTGTGCAGTGACTGGAAGTGAGTGGAAGTTTCAGGTGATCTGCAGCCTCACCAGCAGTTTTCATTGGCCATTGAAATAACATTTTTATTTAGTAGTTTGTCTTGGAGTTGCATTTCATTTGTGATTTTACTTTGTATTTCCTTAGTGACTAATAACACTGCTCATCTTTTCATATGCTTCTTTGCCATTCATGTATCATCTTTGGGGACCTGTTTGTTCAAATCTGTTGCCTCTGTTTTTATAATTGGATGGAACATGTCCATTTTATTGAGTTTTGAGAGTTCTGTTTGAAAATTCTTTTTTTTTTTTTTTTTTTTTGAGGTTGGTTTTTGCTCTGTTACCAAGCTGGACTGCAGTGGTGTGATCTTGGCTCACTGCAGCCTCTGCCTCCCAGGTTCAAGCAATTCTCCTCCCTCAGCCTCCTGAGTAGCTGGGATTATAGGGGCACACCACCACACCCAGTTAATTTTTGTATTTTTAGTAGAGACGGGGTTTCACCACGTTGGCCAGAATGGTCTTGATCTCCTGACCTTGTGATCCGCCTGCCTCAGCCTCCCAAAGGAAACTTATTTGTCAGATGTTTTGCGAATGTTTTTTGCCAGTATGTGGCTTGTCTTCTCGTTCTCTTAATATTGTATTTGGAGAGCAGAAGCTTTTAGTTTTGAAGTCTAATTTCTCAATCTTTTCTCTCATGGATTGTGCCTTTCGTGTCCTTTCTAAAATTTCTATGCCTGACCCACAGTCTCAAAGATTTTCTACTGTTTTATTTTGGAAGTTTGGTTTTATGTTTTACGTTTATCTCCAGGACCCATTTTGAGTTAATTTTTATATGTAGTGCAGTGTAGGAATGAGGATTTTAAAAAAATTTTGCGTATGAATTTCTGATTGTCCTTGTACCTTTTCTTGAAAAGAACTACGCTTTCTGCTTTAAAGTTATTTGCATTTTTTATAATCAGCTAACCGTATTTGTGTTGGTTTGTTTCTGGACTCTCTGTTTATCCCATTGATCTGTGTGTTTTTCCTTTCACCAATATGAAGCTTTCTTGATTACTACAGTTTTGAAATCAGTTATGTGAAACCTTCAATTGTATTCTTCCTTTTCAACATTGTTTTGAGCTATTTCAGATCTTTTGCTTTTACAAATAAATCAATATTAGAAGTGACTTGTCAATTTCTGTAGCAATCCTGGTAGTATTGATTGGGATTCCGTTGATCTATAGATCAATTCAGGGAGAATCTACATACTAATGATACTGGGTATAAAATACCATGAACATGGTCTATCTTTCCATTTATTCATGCCTATTTTTTAAGTAGAGTGTTTGGTAGCATTTAGTATCCTGACCTTTTTAAATTAGATTGGTGCATAAGTATTTTGGTTTTGTAGCTATTGTACATGGCACTTAAAATTTATATTTCCTATTGTTTATTGCAGACATAGAAAAACTATTGATTTTTTAATATTGACCTGAATCCTGAAATCTTGATGAGATAAGCTTATTGATGAGTTCTGGTCACTTTTTAAAATAAATTTCTTCTAGAAAAAAACAGGCTACATGTGCAGAACGTGCAGGTTTGTTCCATAGGTATACATGTGGCATGGTGGTCTGCTGCACCTATTGACTTGTCCTGTAAGTTCCCTCCCCTTACCTGCCACCCCCAACAGGCCCTGATGTGTGATGTTCCCCTCTCTGTGTCCATGTGTTCTCATTGTTCAACTCCCACTTATGAGTGAGAACATGCGGCACTTGGTTTTCTGTTCCTGTGTTAGTTTGCTGAGAATGATGGCTTCCAGCTTCATCTATGTCCCTGCAAAGGACATGATCTCATTCCTTTTTATGGCTGCATAGTCTTCCATGGTGTGTATGTACCACATTTTCTTTATCCAGCTTATCATTGATGGGCATTTGGGTTTGTTCCAAATCTTTGCTATTGTAAATAGTGGTGCAATAAACATACATGTGCACGTGTCTTTATAGTAGAATGATTTATATTCCTTTGGGTATATACCCAATAATGGGATTGCTGGGTTAAATGATATTTCTGGTTCTAGATCCTTGAGGAATCGCCATACTGTCTTCCACAATGGTTGAGCTAATTTACATTCCCACCAACAGTGTAAAAGTGTTCCTGTTTCTCCACAGCTTCGCCAGCATCCCTTGTTTGCTGACTTTTTAATAATTGCCATTTGGACTGGTGTGAGAGGGTATCTCATTGTGGTTTTGATTTGCATTTCTGTGATCAGTGATGTTGAACTGTTTTTCATATATTTGTTAGCCACATCAATGTCTTCTTTTGAGAAGTGTCTGTTCATATCCTTTACCCACTTTTTGATGGGTTGTTTTTTTCTTGTAAATTTGTTTAAGTCCTTGTAAATTCTGGATATTAGACCTTTGTCAGACGGGAAGGTTGCAAAAATTTTCTCCCATTCTGTAGATTGCGTGTTCACTCTGATGAGTGTTTCTTTTGCTGTGCAGAAACTCTTTTAATTAGATCTTGTTTGTCAATTTTGGCTTTTGTTTCAATTGCTTTTGGTGTTTTAGTCATGAAGCCTTTGCCCATGCCTGTGTCCTGAATGGTATTACCTAGGTTTTCTTCTAGGGTTTTTATGGTTTTGAGTTTTACATTTAAGTCTTTGATCCATCTTGAGTTAATTTTTGTGTAAGGTGTAATTTTTGTGTAAGGTGTTAATTTTTGTGTAAGGTGTGGAAGGGGTCCAGTTTCAGTTTTCTGCATATGGCTAGCCAGTTTTCCTACCACCATTTGCTGAATAGGAGATCCTTTCCCCATTTCTTGTTTTTGTCAGGTTTGTCAAAGATCAGATGATTGCAGACATGTGGTGTTATTTCTGAGGTCTCTATTCTGCTCCATTGGTCTATATGTCTGTTTTAGTACCAGTACCATGCTGTTTTGGTTACTGTAGCCTTGTAGTATAGTTTGAAGTCAGGTAGCGTGATGCCGCCAGCTTTGTTCTTTTTGCCTAGGATTATCTTGGCTATACGGGGTTTTCTTCAATTCCATATGAAACTTAAAATAGTGTTTTCTAATTTTGTGAAGAATGTCAATGGTAGTTTGGTGAGAAGAGCATTGAATCTATAAATTACTTTGGGCAGTATGGCCATTTTCATGATACTGATTATTCCTGTCCATGAGAATGGAATTTTTTCCATTTGTTTGCATCTTCTCTTATTTCCTTGAGAAGCTGTTTATAGTTCTCCTTGAAGAGGTCCTTCACATCCCTTGTAAGTTGTATTCCTAGGTATTTTATTCTTTTTGTAGCGATTGTGAATTGGAGTTCATTTATGATTTGGCTGTCTGCTTGTATATTTTTGGTGTAAAGGAATCCTTGTGATTTTTGCACACTTATTTTGTATCCTGAGACTTTACTGAAGTTGCTTATCAGTTTATGGAGTTTTGGGGCTGAGATGATGGGGTTTTCTAAATATACAATCATGTCATCTGCAGACAGACACAATATGACTTCCTCTTTTCCTTTTTGAACACACTTTATTTCTTTCTCTTGCCTGATTGTCCTGGACAGAACTTCCAATACTATGTTGAATAGGAGTGGTGAGAGAGGGCATCCTTGTCTTGTACCAGTTTTCAAAGGAAATGCTTCCAGCTTTTGCCCATCCAATATGATATTGGCTGTGGGTTTGTCATAAGTAGCTCTTATTATTTTGAGATATGCTCCATCAATACCTAGTTTATTGAGAGTTTTTAACATGAAGCGATGTTGAATTTTATCAAAGGCCTTTTCTGCATCTATGGAGATAATATGGTTTTTATCTTTGGTTTTGTTTATGCAATGGATTATGTTTATTGATTTGTGTATGTTGAACCAGCCTTACATCCCAGGGATGAAGCTGACTTGATGGTGGTGGATAAACTTTTTAATGTGCTGCTGGATTTGGCTTGGCAGTATTTTATTGAGGATTTTCACATCAATGTTCATCACGAGTATTGGCCTGAAGTTTTCTTTTTTTGTTGTGTCTCTTCCTGGTTTTGGTATCAAAATGATGCTGGCTTCATAAAATGAGTGATGGACTCCCTCATTTTCAGTTGTTTGGAATAGTTTCAGAAGGAAGGGTACCAGCTCCTCTTTGTATTTCTGGTTAAATTCAGCTGTAAATCCATATGGTCCTGGCCTTTTTTTTTTTTGGTTAGTAGGCTATTAATTACTGTCTCAATTTCAGAACTTGTTATTGGTCTATTCAGGGATTCAGCTTCTTCCTTGTTTAGTCTTTGGATCATGTATGTGTCTAAGAATTTATCAGTTTCTTCTAGATTTTCTAGTTTATTTGCATAGAGGTGTTTATGGTATTCTCTAATGGTAGTTTGTATTTCTGTGGGGTCAGTGGTGATGTCCCCTTTATCATTTTTTTAATTGTGTCTATTTGATTCTTCTCTCTTGTCTTCTTTGTTAGTGTAGATAGTGTTCTATCTATTTTGTTAAGTTTTTCAAAAAGCAGCTCCTGGATTCATTGATTTTTTGGAGAGTTTTTTTTGGTCTATATCTCCTTCAGTTCTTCTCTGGTCTTAGTTATTTCTTGTCTTCTGCTAGCTTTTGGATTGATTTGTTCTTGCCTCTCTAGCTCTTTTAACTGTGATGTTAGGGTATCGATTTGAGTTATTTCAAGCTTTCTCAAGTGAGCATTTAGTGCTATAAATTTCCCTCTTAACACTGCTGTAGCTGTGTCCCAGAGATTCTGGTACGTTGTTTCTTTGTTCTCATTGGTTTCAAAGAACTTCTTGATTTCTGCCTCAGTTTCATTATTTGCCCAGGAGTCATTCAGGGGCAGGTTGTTCAATTTCTCATGTATTTGTGTGGTGTTGAGTGAGTTTCTTAATTCTGAGTTCTAATTTGATTGCACTATAACCTAAGAGACTGTTTGTTATGATTTCAGTTCTTTTGCATTTGCTGAGGAGTGTTTTACTTCCAATTATGTGGTTGATTTTAGAATAAGTGCTATGTAGCACTGAGAAGAATGTATATATATATATTTTTTCTTTTTTTTGAGATGGAGTCTTGCTCTGTCACCCAGGCTGGAGTGCAGTGGCACAATCTCAGCTCACTGCAACCTCCGCCTCCCAAATTCAAGCAATTCCCTTCCCTCAGCCTCCCAGGTAGTTGGGATTACAGGCATGTGCCACCACACCTGGCTAATTTTTTGTATTTTAATAGAGATGGAGTTTCACCATGTTGGCCAAGATGGTCTCAATCTCCTGACCTCATGATCTACCTGCCTCAGCCACCCAAAGTGCTGGGATTACAGGCGTGAGCCACCATGCCTGGCCAAAGAATGTATATTCTGCTGATTTGGGGTAGAGTGTTCTGTAGATGTCTGCTAGGTCCACTTGATCCAGAGTTGAGTTCAAGTCCTGAATATTCTTGTTAATTTTCTGTCTCGTTGATCTGTCTAATACTGACAATAGGGTGTTAAAGTCTCCCGTTATTATTTTGTGGGAGTCTGAGTCTCTTTGTAGGCCTCTAAGAACTTGTTTTCTGAATCTGGGTGCTCCTCTATTGGGTGCATATATATTCAGAATAGTTAACTCTCCTTGTTGAATTGTTTTTTTTTTTTGTTACCATTATGTAATGCCTCTGGCTTTTGTGACCTTTGTTGGTTAGAGTCTGTTTTATCAGAGACTGGGATTGCAATCCCTACTTTTTTTTTTTTTTTTTTTGCTTTCCATTTGCTTGGTGAATTTTCCTTCATCCCTTTATTTTGAGCCTATGTGTGTCTTTGCACATGAGATAGGTCTTCTGAATACAACACACTGATGAGTCTTGACTCTTCATCCAATTTACCAGTCTGTGTCTTTTAATTAGGGCATTAGGCCATTTATATTTAAGGTTATTATTGTTATGTGTGAATTTGATCCTGTCATCACGATGCTAGCTGGTTATTTTGCAGAGTTGTTTATGTGGTTGCTTCATAGTGTCACTGGTCTGTGTACTTGTGTGTTTTTGTAGTGGGTAGTAATGTTTTGTCCTTTCCATATTTAGTGCTTTCTTCAGGACATTCTCCCGGATAACATCCTGAAGTGTGTTTTCCAGCTTGTTTCCATTTTCCCCACCTCCTTCTGGTACTCCAGTCAATTGTAGGTTCAGTGTTTTGATGATGTCCCATATTTCTTGGAGGCTTTGTTCATCCTTTTTTATTCTTTTTTTCTCCAGTCTTATCTGCATTCTGATTTTAGCAAGGTGGTCTTCAAACCCTGATATCCTTTCTTCCACTTGGTCGGTTTGTCTATTGATACTTGTTTATGCTTCACGAAGTTCTTGTGCTGTGTTTTTCAGCTCCATCCTGTTGTTTATATTCCTCTCTAAACTGGTTAGTCTAGTTAGCAATTCCTCTAACCTTTCATCAAAGTTCTTAGCTTCTTTGCATTGGGTTAGAACATGCTCCTTTAGCTCAGTGTAGTTTTTTATTACCCATCTTCTAAAGCCTGCTTCTGTCAATTCGTCCATCTGATCATCTGTCTAGTTCTGTGCCCTTGATGGAGAGACGTTGTGATCATTTGGAGGAAAGAGGCACTCTGGCCTTTTGGGTTTTCAGCATTTTTATGTTGATTTTTTCTCAGAACTACCAGGAGGAAATGCTAAGTCTCCTGGTCTGCAGAGACTGTGGCTACCCCTCCCACTAGGGGATCCAGGTTCTGTCCCTGAGCCTCTGGCTTGAGTTATTGGAGTTCCTACAGGGAAGCCCTGCCCAATGAGGAAGGATGGTTAAGGGTCAGGTCTAAAGAGGCACTCTGGCCACAGACTGCTACAGCCAGTGTGTTGGGCAGTGGGGGACGAGTCTTGGGACCAAGCATCCAGCTCCCCTGGATCCATCTGGGAAAAGCACAGCCTGGGGCTATAGAGATGGATGCCCTTCTCCCATCCAGGGAGCTTAGCGTGTTAGGCAGTGGCGAGTCCCAGTGCTGGCTGCTGCCCCTCCCCAAAAGAGCTCAAATGGCTTAGACAGCAGGCAGCTGCAGCTGGAGCTGGTTGCCCCTCCTCCTGGGAGTTCAGTAGGCTTAAGTTGATTCCAGCTGAGAGGCTAAGAGTATGTGCATTTGCACACTCTGAGGTTGGGATGCTAGGTCCCAGTGGCGTGGGTTCGTGAGTGGAATCTTCCAATCCCAGGGTTGCACAGTTCCATGGAAAAAGCACGGTTTCCCGGGCTGGGTAGCAAGCTCACTCACTGCCTCCCTTTGCTGCGGGGAGGGGACTCCCCTGCCCTGTGTGACTCTCAGGTGGGCTGCTGCACTACATTGTTCTTCCTTCTTCTTCCTTTTTCCCTCCAGCTCTTAGTCGGTTCTGATGAGAGAACCTGGATACCTTGGCTGCTGATGAAGGATTCACATGCTTATTATGGTTTTCTTCAATGGGAGCCTCCCAATGCTGCCGTTTCTAGTCAGCCATCTTGACCTTACCCCTTCTGGTTGCTTTTTGCAAATTCTTTGGGATTTTCTACTTAGACAATTATGTTGTTGCCATACGTGTCCATGTGAAGAGACCACCAAACAGGCTTTGTGTGAGCAACAAGGCTGTTTATTTCACCTGGGTGCAGGTGGGCTGAATCCGAAAAGAGAGTCAGTGAAGGAAGATAGGGGTGGGGCCGTTTTATAGGATTTGGGTAGGTAGTGGAAAATTACAGTCAAAGGGGGTTGTTCTCTGGTGGGCTGGGGCAGGGGTTGCAAGGTGCTCAGTGAAGGAGCTTCTGAGCCAGGAGAAGGAATTTCACAAGGTAATGTCATCAGTTAAGGCAGGAACTGTCCATTTTCACTTCTTTTGTGATTCTTCAGTTACTTCAGGCCATCTGGATGTGTACGTGGAGGTCACAGGGGATATGTTGGCTTAGCTTGGGCTCAGAGACGTGGCAGTTGTCTGTAAATCAAGACCATATTATGTCTTTTTTTTTCTCCTATGTCAGTGCCTTTCTGAACTGGCTAGGATCTCCTGTGAGATGCTGAATAGGAGTGGTGAGGTCAGACATGTTTGACTTCTTCCTGATCATAAGGGGAAAACATTCTGACTTTGTATGTATAGATTAATATACATTTTTTGTAGATGCCATTTATTAGCTTGAGAAAGTTACTCTGTATCCTGGTTTGCTGAGAGTTTTACCATGAATGGATGTTGAAGTTTGTAAAATGGCTTTCCTGCATCTATTAAGATAACATGTGGCTTTATTTTCCAGTGTGTTGCTTGAGATACTAGATTATTACATTGATTGGTTTTTCAAATGTTGAGGCAGACTTGCATTCCTGGGGTAAACCCCACTTGTTCATGAATTAGCTGTTTATCCAAGGAGCCCTGGTTCCTTTAATTGAAGAAAGGTATTTAGAAATCAAATCTCCTTTATATATATATACACACACACACACATACATATATACACACACACACATATATATATAACTCTATAATTCACATGCCATCAAAATGACCCTTTATATAAGTATAATTAAATGCTTTATATTATGTTCACAGAGTTGGATGGTCATTACCACTATCTAATTTCAGAATATTTTTATCACCCTAAAGGGAAACTGTGTACCCATTATCAGTTACTCCTTATTCCATACCCCTAGTCTACTAATCGACCTTCAGTATCTGTGGATTTGCCTATTATCAGTATTCCATATAAATTGAATCAAATAATGTGTCCCTTTATGTCTGTCTTCTCTTACTCAGCATAATGTTTTCAAGGTTATTCCATGTTGTAGCATGTATCAGTACTTTATTCTTTTAATGGCTAAATAGTATTCCATTATGTGTTAATTCTTTTTTAAATGTTTGGTAGAATTCACAAGTGAAGCCATTTGTGCTTAGCTTTTTCTCTTTTCATGGGAAGTTTTTTGATTACTAATTCAGTCTCTTGTTATAGTTTTATTTATATTTTATATTTCTTCTTGAGTTACTTTCAGTAGTTTGTGTCTTTCTAAGAATTTATAAATTTTGTGTAGGTTATCTAACTCATTGGCAAACAATTGTTTATAATAGTCTCTTTTCATCCACTTTGTTTCTGTGAAGTCAGTAGTGTTATTCCCTGTACATTCCTGATTTTATCAATTTTAGTATTCTCTTTCTTTCTTGATCAGTCTGGGTAAAAGTCTGTCAATTTTGCTGATTTTTTCCCAAAAAACTAGCTTTTGTTTTCACTGAATTTTCTCTAGTTTTAAAATTTTCTATTTCACTTTTTCCACTCTAATCTTTATTATTGTTTCCTCCTGCTTGCCTTGAGTTTTGTTTGCTCTTTTATTTTTGTATAGCTTCTTAAGGTGGAAGGTTCAGTAACTGATTTGAGCTCTTTCTTCCTTTTTAATATGGCATTTAAAGCTATATATTTCTGATACGGTTTGGCTGTGTCCCCACCCAGATCTCATCTTGAATTCTCATGTGTTGTAGGAGGGACCTGGTGGGAGGTAACTGAATCATGGTGGGTGGGTCTTTTCCATGCTGGTCTTGTGATAGTTAGTAAGTCTCACGAGATCTGATGGTTTTGTAAGTGGGAGTTTCCCTGCACACACTCTCTTGCCTGCTGCCATCCGTGTAAGGTGTGGCTTGCTCCTCCTTGCCTTCCACCATGATTGTGAGGCTTCCCCAGGCACATGGAACTGTAAGTCTATTAAACCTCTTTCTTTTGTAGATTGCCCAGTCTCGGATATGTCTTTATCAGCAGCATGAAAACAGACTAATACCGCTTCCTTCTAAGCACAGCTCTAGTTGTAAATTTTATTGTGTTTTAGTTTTCATTCATCTCAAAGTATTTTCTAATTTTTCTGTGGTTTCCTCTCTGATTTTTTTCATTTAAGAGCGTGTTTTTAGATTTTCATGTGTTTGTAAGTTTTCCAATTTCCTTCTATTATCGATTTCTAATGTCATTCCATTGTGTTCAGAGAATATGTGATTTCAAGCCTTTTACATTTATTGAGACTTGTTTTATGGCCTAATGTTTGGTTTATCCTGAGTAACGTTCTATATGCACTTGAGAAGAATACACACTCTGCCGTTGTTGGGTGGAGCAGAGTATCTTATGTCTTGTTGGTTTATGTTGTTCATGTTTTTCATTTATTTGTTGATCTTACCTAGTTGTTGAAAGTAAAGTATTGAATTCTCCAACTGTTAATGTTGAATTATCTATTTCTTTTCTCAGTTCAGTCAGTTTTTGCTCCATGTGTTTTGGGACTCTGATGTTAGGCTTCTTCATTTATAAAGGATATTTTCATGGGTATAGAATTCTGTGTTGATAGTTTTTTTGTTTCATATCTTTATCAATGTGATTTGCATTGACTTCTGATTTCCATTGTTTCAAGTGAGAACTCAGCTGTAATTTTCATCTTTGTTTCTCTTTATATTATGTGTCTGCAGTTAATGCATGATATTCACCTTTTCCACTAGAGCAGGATTTGGCAAACCTTTCCAGGAAGGGAGATGGTAAGTATTTTAGGCTGTGCGGCATGTAGTCTTTGTTGTAACTCATCAGCTGTGCTGCTGTAGTGAGGAAACAGCCATAGACAATAAGTAAACACATGAGTGTAGCATGTTCCACTAAAATGTTTACAGAATCAGACGGAAGCCTGGATTCGGTCCATGAACTGTAACTTGCTCACTCCTGCTCTAAAGTTGTAAATGTATTTATGACAGTTATTTAATTCCCTATTTGATAGTTCCAGGATGTGGATCATATCTGTATCTGGTCCCATGGATTGTTGTATGATTTGGGGGTGAGTTATTTTTTCTCTTTTTCATGTGTTTGAAAACTTTTGGTTAAAAGCTTGACACCATATATAGCAGGGATTGGCAAACTTGTCTGCATAATGCCAGAGAGGCAGTATTTTAGACTTCACAGGCTATACCAACTCTATTACAACGACTCAATTCTGTTTTATTGCAGACATAGACAAATCTTGAATGAAAAGCCTTGACTGTGTCCCAATAAACCTGTATGTATGAAAACAGATGGTGGACTGGATTTGATACACAGGCTGCAGAGACTGAGATAAACAATCTGTATGCCATGAAATGTGCATATCTCCTTTTCTGCTAGGCCTTTTTGTGGGGGCTTGAATCAGCCTAGAGAGGAGTTTAGTTGAGGTTTGCTGTTATGACTACCTTCAATGCACCACTGGCTTCAAATTCATTACCTTCTGCTTAGGGTTGGGGCTGGTTTCCTTCAACAGGTTTTCTCACTGCTCCTGTCCCACCTTCAGCTCTAGGTTTCTCTTGCCTCCACCCCAGAGCAGTCTTGCTCCATGCTCTTGCCCCTTCCCTAGCTGTAGAGTTCTGATACTTGTCACTGGATGCCTGGTACCTGCTGGGGTTTCTCTTTTTTTTTTTTCTGTTTCAGCCTCATGTTTAGGCAGGATTTCTGTACCTGGGTCTTGGAAGTGGGGATTTCTCAGTGGTCCTGCCTCTTCTCTGGCAGTAGAGAGTCTGTCAAAATCTGGACCCAGAATGATTTCTTGCCCCTTTCCCAGAAGTGGAGGGTTTTATTCTGTTCCTTTCTCCAGCCACAGTGGGTCTTCATCAGTTCCCTGGCAGTGACTGGTTTTGCTGTCTTCCTCTCAGAAGCTAAAGCTTTGTCCCCTAGCGGGAGGGTTTAGGGAGGACCCTGAGGTTTCCTGCAGCAGTGATCTCCTTTCCAGCGTTGCGTCATGGGGGACACTTTCCACCCCCTTTCCAGCTGGTCCCCTTTCCAGCCTTGCATCATGGGGGACACTCCCTTACCTTCTGCCCTAGCCCCTCATCTCTTTTGTGAGCAATCGGTGAAGTCTGCAGAAAATACCCTGGGAGTGAGTGCAAGCTCTCCTGTACCCGCAGCTTCTGTAGTCACCTACATGCACCAAAACTCTTAGCGGAAATCTTCTTATGCCTTTCTTTGGCAGTCTTGTCTTTCTCTTAGGCCCTGCCCTAGGGAAGCCAGGCTCGAATCCTGTGTCTTCTAGGAGGAATTTATCTTTCTTTAGATTTCAGGCTAATTGGTTGCCTTGTGACCTGAACTCTCTGATGGGTTCAAGAGAGTTATAATTTTGTAGATTATCTGGCTTTTTCTTATTGATAAGGTGGGAGCTTGTTATTACAGTTGTTTTCTTTCCAAGATAAAGCTGCATTTTTGATATGGAAAATGTTTCGGGAGACAGGATGGCAGTGGAAAGCTTGCAGTGACCCGTGGGGATTAGTATGAAACGGGTCTGTAGCTCCTGGGCTCCAGTGTGGTCATAGCACTGCCCTGATTTGAGTTCAGCAACCGAGGCTGGAGGCTGAAGGTTGACTAGCAGAGCTTATCTAGACAGTGGGGATCCTGGGGGCTTCATATATCTTGGTCTGGACTTCCAGGGCAGAATGAAGCTGATCACTGCTGTAGCCAGGAGAGGTGGGTGGCCTTCTAGCACCGGCTCTCATGTCTTGGCAAATCATCGTTGAGTGCATTCACATCTTCCACATTCACAGTGGACTAACCTTTGCTATAAATCCCGTGCCTCAGGATCCAGCAGTAGCTGAGCCTTCGTGTCCTGAGGACTCTTGCTTATTGTTCAGAGAAAAGAGTATCATCTGCTAACACTGATGGTTTCTGTTTCAAAAAACAATTCACGAGTGTCTTTTAACAAAAAGCTTCCCCTAAGACACACCACAAAGAAAAAAGATATGTCAAAGAAATAGAAATTTATATATTCTGTAATAACCCAGCCATGGATGAAAATACTTGCAAGATCCTCTTGTAAACAGCTGCCATAATGTAGGCTACATTTGTTTCTTGAAATATAGTTTAAAATATGCAGAGAACACTCAGTAGGGAAAAGATCTTCCTTTCCGTCCACCACCTCCTCCTTGTACCCCATAAAAACCCCATAATAATATCACAAAATTACAAATTTTTAAAGTTTTTCATGGCTGTTTATTTGTTACCATAATTCTTTTTCCAAGTGTAGTTTTAAAAGCAGTTTACAAAGAGTTTTCATGTATATGACTTTCTGGCATAACATATTAGCCATAAAGAGAAGAAAAATGGTATATCACAGTATTGATATAATGCTTGGGAAAGTGCTTTGCAAATTGTAAAAATCTTGTGTAGGTATTAGCTGTTTGTTTTTTAATTACGTACATCAGATATTTTATAAACAAGGAAACTGAGACATGGAGAAGGAGCCACCCTGCCCCACAAGGTCACAGGTCATTTCCCACGGTGCTGACCTTGAAGCGCGCCAGCTGGCACTGGCTCACAGGCTGTGTCTTCTGAGGTTTGAAGGTCCTCTCTCCGTGGGTAGGAATGGAAAGCCCAACGGCTCATCCCACAGCTTTGCGTTGTGTGTAAGATCTTTATCAATAACCTTTGTGCTCCTTGGATGTGATTTAGTCCCCCAAATAAAGCACCTGCAGCCCCCATTAAAAAAGCATGGTAATTAAGATCCTATGAGATAATATGTCCTATGAGATTACCTAATAGTAAGGAGTACCTAATGCCATGTGCATTGCATCTCTGTGGCCTTCCTCCCTCCCTCCCTCCCTCCCTCTGTCCCTCCACCCTCCCTCCCTGTTTCCCTCCCCTCCCTCCCCTCCCTCCCTCCTTTCTTTCTCCCTCCAATTAAGTGGACCTATGTGTGAGGACCTGAACGTCGTTCCTTTTGAAGACAGATATGGAAGGAGTCTTGACCAAAGGAGGGGTTGAGAGAAGCTCTGCTAGCTCGCAGGGAGGCAGACAAGTCACACCCAGCCCATCGCCCATCACCCATCGCCCATCACAGTGGCTGACTTCTCTTAGAATTCAGACTTGGTTAAAATCAGATTAAATTAACCCTGAGGGGAGCCTGAAAAAGGAAGAGAGCATCTCAGAGCTGCCTGAAGGCTACATATGGAGTAGAGGACATCTGGGCCTTGTTGGGCACCAAGAGGCAAAGCCACGTGGAAGGGGAGGCAGCAGGGGTGGGGTTGGGGGTGGGGGTCCACTGGTGTGTTGGAAGCAGCAGCCTGGGACTGGCGAGAAAGGAACACGAGGGTCACATGGTTCTGAGGTCCCAAGCTGGAGTGAGAGCTCTCTGGGCGGTGATCTTCATGCTGTTCTCTTCTGTGGACTGGGAGAAAAAGGTGACGCAACACCGGCTTACTTGGGACCCATCATACAGTACGCTATTTGGAGTTTCAGTTTCAGAATTTAATTATAACTGTTCATATTCCTTTAGTCAACATCTTTCAATAATTTGTGTTGAATGTTGGGGAAATATACTTTCCGTTGAATCCTGGGGAATGTTTACCTTCTGATTTTCTCCTTTTGCTGGTAACTTAAGAGAAAAGACATCATTCAGTGTGATAAAGCCAACAAGATGATCAGAGAAGCTTTCTCTGCTTTCAAGAAAAGTGGTTTATAAAGGGGTTCCCCCAATTATTAAAATTCAAAGGTGCTATTTTCACCACATTGGAGCAGAAGCGCATTTGGGCCCCAGATTGCCACCTAGTGACCAGAAAGAACCCACTGGGCATAACCAGTACGTCTGACGGAAGTGTCCCTCCAGTTTTAGAATGTGGGTCTCTTTTCTTTTTGTTATTTGATTTTTAACTGGAGGATGCTCTTCAAGTGACAGTTTGCCCCAGAAAAAAATATCAGTGGGCAGTGTGTTGCCTCTTTTCCCCTTTCAGCCCTTCCTCTGCCCTTTCAAGTCAAAGTTCTGAGTACTTTCAAAATTCACATGAAAGTCTGCAGACTTTTATTGAGCCTTAAGTTTATAAAACATACATGGAACCATCTGCCGTAATAATTTAAAAATATGTGTAGATTATAAACTGCCTTTGTAGACATTTCCTTTTGATTTTTATTTTCACGGTAACAACCTTGCCAGATGGTTATTCTCAACAGAGTGATTACCTGTCTTGTGCTTGGTGACAAAGGTGACAATAGAAACAGCAGAAACTGAAGCAGATTGCCTCCTTTTCCCACCTATACTCCATGGCCAGGAAAGTGGTGTGCTGGGTGCGGGGTGGGTGCCACTCACCTGGGGCTGCCCTCTCTCTGTGGGCTTGCCTGTGGGTTCCTCATCATGTCAGCGCTGGGCAGCCTGGGAAGGTGACTGTGAGTTATTTTATAAGTTCACTAGTTTGTTTCCAAGTGCCCAGCGACCCTTTGGGCTCTACCCAACAGCATCATCGTTCAATTACAGCCTTCAAGGTCTCCGAGCCATTTCTCACTATGCTGCACTGCACAAGGCTGTTGAAGTTAGTCAGCCAGTCTGAGGCCACAGAAATTGTGGCCCAGCAGGCAGATTTATTTGGGAGGAGGGAATGAGCCCATTTCACACTTCACTTAAAAAATGTTACCTTTCCTGCTGAATGCTTATGGCTGTTAGTGGCCATCAATCCTACCAAATTCTGTAGACTCAGCTGCTTCGAAGTCCTGGAATTCTTGCCACTTGCAACACCTTGTTTCTGAAACATTACAGTGCCTTCTGATATTTTGTGAGTTTGCAAGTTTCATTTTTCTGGGAGAATAAGGCAATGTTAAGTCCCTGAAGTTTTAATTCAAGGCAGTAGTAAGTTTTTCTTTAGCTCACTGGGAATCATTTTTGGCTGTTTTATTGAAGTTATTTTTGTTTGTTTTTGAGAATTAGGAAGCAGACAGGTATTCAAAAGAGGGGACAAAAGAAACCAAAAAATACCAATTATTTTCCCTATCACTTTTCAGTCTGCTTTACTTTGCTTTGAAGTGTTCACAGTTCCAGTGGCCCCAGCACAGGAACACATGATCATGCTGCACAGGGCCTGTGATGCTGGCTTTAGAAATGCTCTTCTTTTGCAGTATATGTGCAATGCAGCCGCTTCTTACTTCTCAGTTTCTTTGTGTGCTGTAAGCCTGAGAATCTGGATGCATAGCATTTGCAGGCTGGATTCTCATTCCATAAGGCTTCATTAGATGTCTTTTTTTTTTTTTTTTTTTTGCATTGATTTTAGTCAATCTGGCAACTAAGGAATGGTTAAAAATGAATTTTTAACTTTTTTATGATCATAAATTAGCTTGGCTCTGTGATGAACTGTTATTGATGGTTGTTCAAAACGCTACTGGCAGTTGGTGACAGCGTTTAGCAGGCAGGGCGGGCCCTCGTGGAGAGTGGAGCACACAGTTGCATGCCCGACCTGCCTTTTTGATCACATGTTCCCAGTTCAAAAGGACATCCTGGCCGTGCTGTGCAGTTCCTATAATCTTTTCCTGTCTATTTTGACAGCCTCTTTTGACTTGTGATAAAAGCCTGCTCCAAGCAAAATTAATCATAATGGTTTATTTTTTAATTCTCTTTTTATATCTTTGGGTAAAGCTACAGAGATTTACTCCCCTGAACCAGGCTTCTGTTCATTTTCCCTGCTGTTTTTATGATTTTTGTTAAAACCACTCTAAGCAGAGTCGAAAATCTCTGGGTTTCAGGGCCTTCGGTCTCTCTCACTCCTTACCGAATCCTTTCGTCCCTCCTTTTCCTCTTCCTGTTAGGTGGCCGGTGGATAAAACCTCTGCTTTTGATGGCTGTTATCAGTTATTGACACATAGTGTGAAATTAAGTCCGTGTCAGCTTCTGAAGCTTGCTGCTCCAAGTCTTAGCTTTTGTTGTGGAATGGAAGTGGCCGCCCTCTGTGAAGAAGCCGTCAGAGCATCTGAATGTTAGTGCCATATAGGCAGTGAGGGCAGCCCTGGGCTGTAGATAAGGATGTTGGCCATGCAGAAAATTATTTCACTGAATATACATCTTATTTTACCCAAGGAAAAGGAGAACTGACAGAAAACCAAATGGTTAATGTTTGCTTGGTGGTTCAGGCCCTGATGTTTGAGCTGAGAATGCTTACATACCCATCAGCTTACCTAAATGCATCTCTGCAGTTTCCCAAATATTGATAGGTGAGAACTTAGCCACTTGGTATTTCTTGTGATCCTGGAATTAATGAGTGCTTTTATTGGAGGTTTTTTGTTTTTTTGTTTTTTTTTTTGGTTCATCCATTAGTGATGTTCTGTGATCTTTTGCTTAGGTATAAAATGATGCCTAGGACTGCAGCGTGGTGCAGAGGAGAGCAAGCACTGGGCCTGCATCCACAAGACCTGGCAGTAGCCCTGGACCTGCTGTTGAGGGTCTGTTTCCACTCAGGCCCCCACTGCCGAGGCCTCATGTCCTCACTGGTAAGATGAGGCCAAGGAATTAGATGCTCCTTCTTGGTTCCAACTCTTGGGAAATTTGTGAACTCCACACAGGTTCAGCCCTTCCTCTTTTCTTCTTGAGCCTGTTGGGCATGAGCAGAAAGCTGCACCCCGTAGCCCCGACCCCACCCTATGTGACTGGGCAGGTTAAAGGGGAACCATGGGGCCAGAGGCTTGGTGGTCCATTTGGGCTGTGTGGTGGGACTGACCTTGACTCACTGCAGGGGGTTGTTTGAGCTCTGAATCCAGACTGTTTGCCTTTAGACAGAACAAGATCCAAACAATTCTAGAAGAATGTTCACTACATTTTTCTTTGCCTCAGATACTTTGCTTACTGCTAAATGTAACTCTTTTCTGAGAATCTCAAATTTCCATTTCTTTCTTTTTGGCAGAACTCGCTCACTCCTGTATGGCATTTGATTTAAACGCAACCTTTCTTCAGTCTCTTGGGGTAGATCATTTTAGCCTGATGAAGTGATCTTTTGAGTTTTGTAAAATTGTTTCTGAGCAATTCCAAGTAGGGTTTACTTGGCGACTTTCCTCAGTAGTGATCACAGATCATGTGCTTTGGACATATGACTGCACAGAGAAGGAAGATTTCCTTTGCCTTCCTGGTAGCCATAAAAATATGGGGTAGTTTTCTCCTATTTGTAGACAACCCTCTTCCAAATGATCTTGAAGAAGCTGTCATTGGATGCATTAAAATTGCCAAGAGGATTTTAACATGTACTTATAGTTGTCCTTTGCTCAATGATGGGATGTGTTCTGAGAAATGCATTTTTAGATGATTCTGTCCTTGTGCAAACGTCAGAGAATGACTTGCACAAACCTCGATGGCATAGCCTACTGCACACCTAGGCTATGTGGTGTAGCCCACTGCGTAGATTGCAAACCTGTACAGTAAGTGACCATCCTGAATACCATAAGCAACTGTAACACAGTGGTATTTGTGTGTCTAAACATATTTAATCATAGAAAAGGTACAATCAAATATGGTATTATAATTTTAAGGAACCACCATTGTACATGTGGCCTGTTGTTGATGGAAACATGCTGCACATGATTGTGTTTAAAAAATCATCTAAAAATGCTTGAAAATGGAAAGAGGAGAAGCAAAATGTTGATCAGAGAAACCCAGTACCCAAACGAACTTTCCTAATTGAATTCAGCCATGTGTGTCTGGTGGAACATGTAGAAGTCAGAGTCCTGGGGTCAAACACCAGCCCTTCCTGCTTGACATTGGTGATGTCTAAGGCAAAGCACTCCACCTCTCTGAATGTTGTTTCCCCATCTACAATAGGCACTGTTGTGATGTTGAATGAGAAAAGGGATCTAAAGGCTGAAAATGAACACCATGCGCAAATGGAAGGTAGCCCTGCATTCTTCACTTTCCTCTTCTGGACTCTCCCCGAATTCCCTATGTCAGTTCTACTGTGTCGTGTGCAGGAGCCAGCGTCTCATGGCATGGCAAGGGACTCTTTCTACTTGTCATTTCCAGTCCCCTCTGCACACCTAATTTTGATTGTGCCTCTCTTTGACGTTGGATGGTTACTGTATGCCAAACAATATCGAAATCGAAACATCTGCCAACATTAAATGGCTTAAGAAAGTATTCTTGTCTGTTTTCACCTTTTGTGTTGAATTTCCCAGCAAATTTTATAGGAAAAATCACCTATAGCACAAGTTTTCATTCCATTCAAAGGTAGACTCCAATATGTTTTTGTCAGTGTGAATAAAGGAAGAATAAATAGCTTATCACCTGATCGAAATTCAGACTAAGAAAGAACCATCAAGATCCTGTAACCAATCTACCCATCTCCTTTGCACTTTCTCTTCGGATGGCGTGGTCCAGCTGCTTCATTCTTCCTCGAAGCAACTTTTGTGTTTGCAGGAGAGTGTTGGGTGCTGCAAGATTCTTGATAACATAGAACTAAAGCTGCTCGAGGCCATACACAGTGAAGCTGGCTGCTCTGCCAGCCTTCCTATCAAAGCTTCGTTTCCATTAGGGCAGACCTATCTTGTATTTGAAGAGAGCTTTTATGTTCTGCTTGAGTCTTCTCTTCTTCAAACCAAGTCGAACACCGGAGTCCCTCCAATATTAGGCATATGACCTGATTTGTAGTCATTTTCTTCACATTTATTTAAATGCCTCTGATGGTGTGGCCTCAGCACTGAGCGCAGGGCTCAAGGTGAGAGTGAGCCATGCAGTTTCTCGCCCCCAGTGTCTACTGTATACCTCCCTACACTGCACTTCTCCAGAGGACACTGGAGATGGCAGGAGTGCTTTTATTAATTTCCAATGGCTACTGTGGCAAATTACCATGGATTTAGTGGCTTAAAACTCATAGGTGGGAACTGAACAATGAGATCACTTGGACTCGGGAAGGGAAACATCACACACCAGGGCCTATCATGGGGAGGGGGGAGGAGGGAGGGATTGCATTGGGGAGTTATACATGATATAAACGTCATGCACATGTACCCTAGAACTTAAAGTATAATAAAATAAATAAATAAATAAATAAATAAAAAACACCACAAGGTTATGATTTACAGTTCTGTAGGTAAGAAATTCAACACGGGTCTCATTGGGCTAAAACCAAGCTGCTGGCTGGGCTGCATTCCTTTCTGGAGGCTCTGGGGAGAATCTGTTTCTTTGCTTTTTCCAGCCCCTGGAGGCCCTCCGCATCCTTTGGCTTGCAGGCCCTTCCTCTGTCTTCAAAGGCAGCAACCCTGCATCCCTCTGAGCATTCTTCTGCTGTCACGTTGCCCTCTGGCTCTTCTCTTCTATCTTCCTCATCCACTTTTAAGGACGCTTGTGATTATGTTGGGCACTCTGGATGATCCAGGATACTCTCCCTCTTTCTTAGCAACCTTAATTTCACTGCAACATGATTCCCCTTTGCCATGCACCCTAACATAGTCACAAGTTCTGGGCTTAGGATGTCGTCATCTTTGGGGGCCATTATTCTGCCTACCATACCCCCTGAGTTTTATATGTGCTAAACATAGCTTCTGTATCTTGTAATCACATAAATTAAGGTTTTGGACACAAGTAGAAGGTCTTCCATTTGCTTCCGACACATTTTGTCCTGTATGTTTTGTGTGCTGTGTGCCATGTAGCATTTCCATTGCCGTTGTGTCAGCCTTTCAGGACTCACAGCTTGTCTTTCAGACTATTGGCTCACCTTTAAGCCTCATTTTATAAGCATCTACCATAATGTCCTTTGGAAGTGTACCCCAGATTGAGACTATATACTGATTATCAACTCAATAGAGAAATGTTACTGCAGCCAAAAGATGAACATAAAGCTTGTCCAGCCATGTAGGAGGTCTTGCTTACTTCAATACTTCTTTATCATCAGGACTAAGGAAAATAAATGAAATGTATATTGAAGTTTTTAATAAAAAGAAACATAGTAAGTTGCAGAAGAGAGCTGGGGTTAGCTGTTCAGAAGCCCTTTGCTATCATAAGGCATCACTGCTTAGCTGTAGTCCGTCAGCTTTAAGGAGTGGAGATATGTAGCAGTCTTCTCTATCTTTTCAGGGTTTGCCCCTATGTGACAACACTGATGTTGAGTACAGAATGTTTGGAAGAGTCTGATCTCTCTTTATTTTCTATTTGTTTTTAAAATAGCCTTTATGTTTCAGAGCAGTTTTAGTTTTATAGCAAAATTGAGTAAAAAGTACAGAGATTTCCTGTTTAGTCCCCACCCCCCAATCCCTGGCCCAAGCCTCCTCCGCTGTCAGCATCTCCTACCAGAGTGGTACGTTTGTTACAACCGATGAACCAACACTGACCCCTCACATCATCATCACCCAAGTCCGCAGTTCACATTAGGGCTCCCTCTTGGTGTTCCGCGTTCTACAAGTTTGGACAAGTGTAAATGACATGCATTCCCCATTATGGTGTCGTGCAGAGTAGCTTCACTCTCCTAAAAATCCTGTGTCCCCCAATCCACTCCCCTATCCCCTCCAAACCTGTTGTAATCACTTCACAATGGTTCTCTTCACTGTCTCCATGGTTTTGCCAGTTCCACAATGTCATAGAGTTGGAATCATACAGTATGTACCTTTTCAGACTGTAAATGCTTAGCAGACATCTTTCTGCTCCACATATCTTCAGTGTCTTTGCCTGCTCGGGGTCTGTGGGAGGAAATGCAGAGATCACCTGGGAGGTCACTTGCATTGCACATGAAGGAACTGAGGTTGGCATCATTGTGAGCTCACTCAGTTTTCCATGAAGATCTGTAAGTAAACCTAGTATTTAAGATGCCCATTCCAGGGCTCTGTCAACATGTCAAAGGCTATTAAGCAAGTGACTAGTTGGCAGAGACGGGGGAGGGAGCAATCTATAAATTGGTGAATAACTTGGGCAGAATGAAAAGAGTCTGGCCCTGGGGATCATCAAATGTCCATCAAGTGGGATGGAGTGAGGATGGCTGAGGAAGGGAGGGAGCATCACACATGATGTGCTGGGAACGGTGCTGAGCATCGTATTTATATTCTTTCTTTTTATCTTCATGTGAGGATTGCTGTTGAAATGGTAGGTATTAGTTTTCTAAATTTGAACTAAGAGAGACTCAGAGAGGTAAATTACTTTCCTATGGCCACATAACTAGACAGTAGGTTTTAAATCCAGATTTGTCTTGCTCCAAAGCTTCCCTTATTCCCATAAATTCATGAGTTTGCCTTCCCAGAGGCAATGGAAGTGCTTCTCCACTTGCCATGTAATCGATCTGTGACACCAGCCACTGTAAGGCTTACACAGGCATGATTTGGGTTGAATTTATAAAATCTTTCTCAGAAATGCGGAGCGTTCCTTTACTTTTAAGGATTGTGAAGAGGACAGCCAAGCCCACTCGGGGCGTTCTTGGGTCTCTTTCTCTTTTTTTGAATTATTAAAGCAACTTTTATTTATTGCCAAGGAGATTTGAGGTGGTTTGCAATAAAAATAGAGATAAAAGAACATGGAAATCCTTTAAAAGAAGAATACAAACATAAACGCCAAGCAATAAATTAGCAAGTCAGAGAGAGGGAAAATCAGGGCATTTGTGTGACATAAATGACATCAGACGACGTCCTGGAGGAAGCGTTCAGGCGGGAGCATGGCTCTCACTTCCCATGGAAATCTCTAGTTCCCTGCGTCATTTATGTTCCTTATCTGTCCGTACATTTAATCATTTTTGAATATTTGAGTTTCTAGTTGGTGAAAAGAAGTAATAGTGAGCTAGATGTCTGAAACCATCAGAGGTTTTCGTCCCACTAATATTAATACACAGTGAAACTGTGCAGGTCATTGATTTGAAGCCTTCTTTGAGTCTCTTTTTTATATTAATTCATCACCAGTGATGAATTAATGTAGATGTAATGTAACTCTTGGTGTGATGCAGGACACTTTATCTGTGTGGAACTGTCCCCCTCCAGCCATCATTCCAATCTGTTTATGACACGATATCAGCTCTACCCAAATTGAGGGACATTCTACAAGGTAAGGACAAGATCATTTTTTTTTTCTTTTTGAGACAGCACCTGACTCTGTCACCCAGGCTGGAGTGCAGTGGCGCCATCATTGCTCATTGCAGCCTCAGACTCCTGGGCTCAAGTGATCCTCCTACCTTAGCCTCCTAAGTAGCTGGGACTACAGGTGCACACCACCAAGCCTGGCTAATTTTTTTATTTTTGTAGAGACAGGGTCTTGCGATGTTGCCCAGGCTGATCTCGAACTCCTGGCCTCACATGATCCTTTTACCTTGACCTCCCAAAATGCTGGGGTTACAGGAATAAGCCACTTTGCCCGGCCAAAATAATTGATTTTTAGTATTTGAAAGAAAGCATCAGAAAACTTGACGGTGGGGAAATCTGGCCGGCACCACCCACCTGCGGTCAAGGTTAATCTCACCAGTGATGAATTAATGTAGATGTAATGTAACTCTTGGTATGATGCAGGACACTTTATCTGTGTGGAACTGTCCCCCTCCAGCCATCATTCCAATCTGTTTATGACACAATATCAGCTCTACCCAAATTGAGGGACATTCTGCAAAATACCCAACCGGTACTCCTTGAAAATATCAAGGCCATGAAAAATAAGGGAAGACTGAGAAGCCGCCACAGTTTGGAGGTAACTAGGAGACATGGTAACCAAATGCAGCATGCTGTCCTGGACTGGATCATAGTTTGGGGGAAATCCAAATAAAGTCTGTTAAATAGTATTCACAGTTAAATAGTATTGCACAAATGTTAATTTTGGTTTTGATAAAGTACCATGATTTCGTAAGGTGTTAGCATCAGGGGAAGCTGTGTAAAGAGTACACTAGTTTTCTCTGTACTATCTTTGCAACTATCTTAAAATTCTGTACTATCATAAATCTAAAATTATTTCAAAATAAAACGTTAAAAGAAGCACCAGAACTCCTCTTCCCCCAAGTGGAATATAATTAAGGACCTGCAATCTACGGAGCAGAGAAAAAAGGAATTGTTTGGTTGGAATCTTTCAGCCCTCCTTTGCGTCTCTTGGAATCCTCCTGCTGGAACCCTGAGACACCTCTGAGGCACATGAGGGCACCGAGGAGCACAGGAGGAACACAAGTACACTGGCCAATCTCTGAAGGGCCTTTTCAGCTGAAAATGGTATTCTGAGTTTTGCCAAATCTGCCAAGGAGTGGCATTAGAGCAGTCAGAGAAGTCAATCGATCGAGTTGAAGTTTGCTGATCAAGCAAGGTGAAAGCTGAGAACCGGCTTGTATTAGGCACAATGGAAGTCGTTCATAGCCTAACAACAGATGGTTCCTGTAGAAAGATGAGCATGAGCCTGATAGAAACTGGTCCAAAGAATGGAAGTAGTGAGAATGGAGACACCAGGCACAGGGGACACTTGGCGGGGACTTGGCCATCGGGGAGCACACACTGGGGTAGTGGCTATAGGGGAACATGGTGAAGGCTGGGTTCTTTTAGGAGGGGGGCCCATGATGAAGGCCAGGTTCTTTCTGGTGGGGGGGCGGGGCATGGCAAAGGCTGGGTTCTTTTTGGGGGGCCCATGGTCAAGCCTGGGTTCTTTCGGGGGGGCCATGGCGAAGGCTAGGTTCTCTTTTAGGAGGGGACATGGTCAAGGCTAGGTTCTTTCTGGCGGGGGGGAGGGCGCCCATGGTGAAGGCTGGGTTCTTTTTGAGGAGTCATAACTATTACAGCATGTCTGTTGTCATCTAAAGGGCAAGAAACTGAGGATGCGGTATCAAGAGAGGCAATAACTGCCAGGTGGACCTTCCTCAGTTGACCAGCAGTGTGGAGTCCACGCGCACTGGGAGGGTTGGTCCTATGCAGGAACAGGACAGCTCCTCCGGAGTAGTACAGGAGAGGGCAGAGGATGCGGACACAGATCCCGGGAGGCGAGGAAGTGTGGGGTAGGGCCTGTGCATGTTTTTCTGAGTGCTCTTATTTTCATACACAGAGGCAGGGCCGTGAACTGTGAATGTGGAGGGGGGAAGTGGAGCTTTGAAGAAAAAGGAAGCAAGAAATAGTTACTTGGAAGATTGAGCTACTGAAAGAACTGGAGAAATGACCTGGGGTTATGTCGTGGCACTAAGGAGCCCTTGAAGGTGGTGATCGCGAGTGGAAGGTGTGAGTCCAGGGGCAGGCAGTGGCTCCAGAGTTGGTAAAGGAGGATGTGGACAAGTTAGGGGTGGGAGGGTGAAATGGCGGCAGGGCTGGTGGCACAGAGGTGCTGATGAGGTAGGAGAATTGGAGTGGGGCATTAGAGGGAGAGGGCTGTAAAGATGGGAGGGTGGAATGAGGTGGGTCAGAATTCCTGGTAATCACAGGGTCTAGGGTGTGGTCTGTGGTAAGGAGCAGGATCATCAGCTGTGATGAGGCCAAGGCACTGAGAAACCACAATTGGAAGGTTTGTATTGAGTAACTGTTGTGGTCCCCAAGGATCATGATAGAGAGAGAGAGACACACACACCAAACACCAAAGACTGATTAAGAGTAACAGGTGTGGCCTGGAGCTCAGTAGACAACTACTCAGAAGAAAAAGGGATGGATGGTAGAGTCTGATGGCAGGAACTTCAAAGAGGCTGAAGGGCTTTAGGGAGGAGGATGGGGTAAAGATCTGGAGACAGTGATGGGTACAAGAAGGGCCCCTACCCACTTCCGTGGCCGGTGGTTCAAGTGTGTGGAAGAGAAAGGCATCATTTGAGAGGGTACTGTGGGGCTGTATCCTCAGGAGAGTCAGACTCTGAAGTATGTCTTAGAAGTCTGAAAAACACGTACGCCTTTTGAACCAGCTATCCACATCCAGAAGTTTGTTCCAAGGCTACAGAATTAGAGCTAAGTTCTTATTCCCTATTGCTAGACTAATTTAGGTTACAACTTATATCAAATGGTGAGTTTATGATTTATATTTATTTCCGTTTTTTGGCTTTGCTCTGTTTTTCAGATTTTCTATGATGAGCATGTTTGAATACAGAAAATAAAAATATTTTTATATTTTAAGAATAAAGGAACTATAGTGGTTGCGGGAGAGATTATTAGGTTAACCTGTTAATCTAGGGCCACAGAGGGACAGGAAAGCCTTCAAGCCACCATCAGAGATTTTGTGAATTCAAACTACTTTTTGGTGTAACTTGCAATCCCCTGTAAGGACTTGCTAAGGTCTTTGCTGGTTTATTTAAAAACGTTCTAGCCCACAGAGAAATCAGTTGCCTAGGTAATAGTTACCAAATACAGAAAATAAATGCTATCTAACTCCGGCTTTCTAACTCTTCACAAACTAATTATACCTTCAACCAAAACATTGGATTTATTTTCACAAATTTGAGCCTGACATCTTAATTCATAACTACCAGCTGCTGGGGCTTCTGGCAGCCACAAAAATAAGTGAAAATAAAACTAGGTTTTAAACCGAGTATTGAATATGGTACTTACATAATGTTCAAATCACATAATCCTTTAAAACGTACAGATGAGGAAATTCTTTGTGAAGAAAGGCAGTGGTTTTGCTGACCTCATCCAGCGGTTATCGTAAGTCTGATCCTTGGTGGCCTCTGACCTCACACGATTGTAATCAAAACCAGCTCTTGAAACTCTTCGTTCCTCTTCGTTTTTCCCTCTGCTCCAATTTTCAGATTTCCCCAGCTGCTGCTGTTGGCAGTTTAATCTCTCCAACCAGCCCTTCTGACGGCTTCTCGAATTCCTCCTTCCCCGGCTGTCAGCTCCCGCATCTGCTCCCACATGTCTTTTTCATCTCACTCGTCAAAATGTCAGGGCTGCAGAACAGCCTCAGTCTCATTATTTGGCTACTCAGTTCAGATGAACTGAAGTGCTTATTAGCAAAAGATTTCTGTGTTAATTATGCCGATAGAAACTCTGACACACAGATACGCTTGGGGCATATACCCAGACTAGAACAATTTTTTCCTGCTAAGTTGCTGAATTGGCAGAGAAGCCTATGGATTTCACAGTACCTGAAATCAAAGCAGAACTGTCGGAGAAGACGTTCGATGGGGCAGATCTGTGGAAAAGTTTTATTGCATTTATTTATATGATACTTGTGTGCATTTGTGAGTTTTGTCTTGCGAGTGTTGATGTCAGTGTACTTTTGTAGTTTTGGTATTTTTCATTTTAGAGTGAGTAGTCTACCTTTATTGCTATTTACTATTGAGATTTTACAAACCTACAAAGAGCTGCTGTGTAAGCCGAGCCGATTTACATTTGCTGGTTGTTTGCAGAGAACACCCAGCACCTGCGTTTTACTGGTCACCCGGAAAGACACTGTCACCTCCTGAACCTCATACAGAGCAGAGGAAATGCCACCGCGTGTGGCTGGCTGCCCGCTGTGAAATCCTATGAGGAAGAAGGGGAAGAAAACCTAATTCAAGTAAAATATGCTTTTTGGCGGGGGTTGGGGGAAGAAAAATAAGATCAAAATTCTGCCAGTGCCCTGTAATTTCAGAAGGTACAATTTGCATAATGTTGGCATGGCTTTCTGCATAATAAAAACATAGTTATATTTTTGACTGAAATCAGCCCTAAATGCTCTCTAAACTAGTCACATTGGTTACTTTCCAGTAATTCTTGTATCCATAGCTCTTACATTAAAATACCGTGGTTTTACACTTTTTGGTCAGCTTACTAATGTCTGGAGTTTTGTTTGTTTATTTGTTTCCAGTATCTCTCAAGAACCTCAGCGTGAGTAAAAAAGTGGTTCTGTTTCCTGGTAAGAGAACCTGTGACACATGCTCACTCACAGACACCTCTGTGTGACGTAGGACATGGTGCAGGTGGCTGCTCTGCGAGTTTCGAGGTGAAAGTGGCCGCAGCGAGGCCCCGTGATTCACTGCCTCGTGGGGGGTGTCGCCAAGCTTCCCACTGACAGGCAGCCTTCCCCATGTGCTCATGTGGGCTTTGAGTAAACCACGCGCTCATGACTATGCATGGAGCCCTCAAACCGTCTTGCATATGTCAGGTTCCAGGTCAGCTGACAAACGAAGATTTTGGTGTACTGTATGGTGGCACAATCTGTCAGTCAACAATGTGGTTTTGCCAGATTTTCCATCGTTCAATTATTTTAATCTTTCACTGCATTTATTCTTATAATATTTTGTAAAGAAAAGCTCCTGAAACTTGTGATAAGTCCAAGTTTCAGACGGGAGGCTTTAGACACACGTGAGTATCCTTAGGGGAGACGTTTTCAGCCACACTCAGGTGCCTGTTGGGTAGCAGGCTGGGTTCTGAAAGAAAACCGACAGAGCACACAGACGCACTGCCAGGAATGTCTCGTAGATGATTGGATTTAAAAGGCAAGGTGAACGCAGAAGTTTTTGAAAATGTATTTTACTCTGTAGTAACACAGCACAAATATTATTTTATATTAATATTTTATATCATTTTATATTACACAATATTAATATTCATATACATACATTTTAATATCTTAAATCTATTTTTAATTCTGCACATTTTAATTTTATGTGTTTTTGGGAATGCTTTATGTGCGGGACTAGCAGACTGCTGGTTCATTCACTATTTATTTTTTATTCTTTTATTTATCAAACGTTTTCTGAGTTTCTTTCAGAAGTGCCAGGCTGAGCTGGGCACTTCAGAAACAAAGATGAGTAAATGCAATCCCTGCCTTCTAGTCAGGGAAACAGACTTGACACGGAGAATCATGCCCAGGTGTGGGAGGGCACTATGCTGGTGCGAGGCGTGAGCGGCCAGACAGGTCTTCCTGTGGGATTAGCAGAGGGTCGCTTTGCCCTCAGAACACTCAGCCCCTGCCTTTTGCTTGGCACATAGTCATACATCACCGTGCGACAGTCTTTGTATTTTCTTCTATAACCCCCCTTTTTTTTTCTGTTTAAGCTTTTATGTGATGAAGAGTATCATATCATGGATGCATCCATTTTTCCATTCACAGTGCGCTTTCATTGTCATGTCATCTTAATCCTACAGTTCCTAAAGATCCATATTTTTATCCCTATTTTCTAAGAGAGAATTAACTGAAACACAGAAGGGAAGGTGCCTTGTTCAAGAGGAATCTGAAAGTGGACGGAGGCAGCAGGACTCACGTGCCATTAATCATTTCTTAAAAATAGAAAGACAATATGGAACTGCTGACCTTGGGCCAAGTGCTATCCGGAATGTGGAGGAAATCCACTGGAATGAGACTCAGTTTTGTTTTTCTCAAGAAGCTCATGTGTATTGGGGTTGGGGCACAGATCTATAGACAAGAAAATCTAATAAGAGAGATAAGTGTTAAAATAGAGGTGTGTACTGGGTACCCTGGAAATATACCACAGAGTGAACGACGGACTGTCTGGGCCTGGGAGGGAGGCTGCAGGGATTTATAGAATGTGTTATAAAGGAGAGGAGTGCGAAAATGAATTGGGAAGGGCTTGTAGGAATTTGCCAACTTGACAGGGTGAGGAAGCGGGTGGTGGGCAGAGGGGTCAGCTTAGTCAAGTGCATGGAAGAGTGAGGTTGCATTGGGGGAGTGCAATTAGTTTGGGGCAGTTGGAGCAAAAAGGGAATGTGCCTGAGGAAGGAATGGTATGTGAGGAAGACGGAGATACAGACAAGGTTCAGCTTTTAAGGTCCATCAGTGAGAAAAGGCAAGGCTAATTTGTAGTTTAAAAAAAAAATCAATTCCAAATCTCAGTGGCTTTAGACAATAAATCCCTATTTCTTGATCACAGCAGCCTTCTGTGGATTGGAGGCTTTCCTGGGTGGCTCTCCTCCACACGGTGACTCAGGGATCCTTGATTTTGTCATGCTGCTGTCTTCAACACACGATCTCTGAGTCTGCTACAGGAGGAGAAGGAAAGACATAGGAAGCCACATTAGATACACCAGCCATCTCAGCCCAGAAGGGACACATCCCGTCTCACATCCCGTCGGTCTGAACTAGTCGTCTGGGCCCGTTTAGCTGTGCAGTGTCTGGTAACACAGTCTCGGGCAGCTCTACATCTCTGGTGGTCACCTGGTCATGGTCGCCATGCCCTCGTCTGTCAATGTAAGGATTATGGTCTTTATCCTGTAGGTAATGCTAAAGCAGGGAGAGGATGTGATCAAATTTATGTTTCTAAGAAGGGGCTGTGATAGCAGGGGAAGAAGGGAGAGGGATGAGAGTATTATGTGTGTGCATCATATTCTCTCTTTTGGGTGTGAAGGCCTGGATCCAGGCAGGGGTGGGACCCAGGGACCCAGACAAGAAGTGATAGATTCCTGGGAGTAGACAAAATTGACTGCACTGGGCCACAAAGTGGATACGGGGGGCACAAATGACATTGGAGTAGAGATTTCTGGTTTGGGTCTGCGCATTGCTTCTGAAAACAAGGGGATGAGCAGGTTTTGGGGAAGGAAGTGTGTGAACGTGCCGAGATCTCCATGTCAGCTGAGCGACTTGATCCCTCTCAGGTTCTGCAAGGCTTCCCACTGAAGACATCTTTTCCAGTGTTATTTCAAAGGGTGTTGTTTTTAGTTTTCGGGAGCATCTTTTTAATATCTTCTGCCAAATGGCATTCATCCCCGTAGGAAAGGTAGTGTTAGCATTGGGAAATGTAGTTTGGCGGGTGAAAGGTTGATTGCTGTGGGGTGTTCTTCCTGAGCTCCGAAGGTTGGTTCTCATGTGTTGGGGTCTACTCTGAAGAACATGGCCTCTAGATTCTCCTGCACTCTGATTTCTTTCTTTTTCATTTTACTAAAAATGCCTTTTCTGTTTCACTTACTCAGAAAAAGCAAGAATCTTCCCTGTGTCTTTTCAATTTTTAAATGACTAATGGATTGTGTCTGTGTAATCAGCATTTGGTAACACATCTTTGATTATAGCTTCTCTGATGGTATCCCGTCATATTTTATGCTTATTTGAGATAATGCATGCAAAAACATATTGCACATGTAATACCCTATGTGAAAAGTATTTTTGTTAGTATTATCACTGTCACTACTAAGTCAATGATATGGCAGCGATGTTTGTCTTTTTATGATTTATTTCAGTTGGTTTAGATGGCTACTATGTTTATTGGTGATTTTTTGTTTACTGAAAGCAAGAAAAAGAACCATTTGATCTTCTAGAGGAAAAAAATACACCTGTACTCCTAGAAACCCCAGTAGAAATAGAAGCCCACAGAGAACCACTGATGAGACAATCACAAGAAAAATCATCACCAAGACAAGAAGAACAAACACCTGAGGAACAAGAGTCCTCCGAGCAGCCATGCCTGGGACAGCCACACCGAGAGCAGACACCTGAGATGCCAGAGTCCTCCACACAGCTATTCTCAGGACAGTCATCCCAGGAGCAGCCACCTGAGGTGCCGGCGTTACCCACACAACCATTCTCAGGTCCACCATCCCGAGAGCAGACATCTGAGACGCCAGAGTTGCCCACGCAGCCATCCTCAGGACAGTGATGCCAAGAGCAGCCACCTGAGACGCCGGAGTTGCCCATGCAGCCATGCCTGGCACGACCGTCTCAGAAACACATGATTCAGGGGTAACAAATAAAACAACAAATACCATGAGAACAAAATGCCAACCATGTTGTGAAGAAAACAGTCAAAAACTAGAAAGGATCACAAGACAAATGAAAATAAAAGTGGACATTTTTTCACATTATGCTAAAGAGGTATGCTGGTGGAATATTAAAACCGTGAATTTCCTATTTTGGTGGCAAGACTTTAAGTTCTTAAACACATGTTGTAAGCCGAAATTCATGTGGAATTCCTTCCTCTATTCCCTAACTGTGCAAGTCTGGGAGGGAAGAGGGTTGTTAGCAAGACTGGGTGAATCATTGCCCGCTGGGCTGACCTTCCCTTCTTACACTGTCATCCCCTACCCGGCATTCCAGAGTGACGTAGCCACCTTGCGAACAGCACATGTTTACATAGTTACCTCCGATGTGTTCTCCTTTTCAAAAGTGAATTAAGGCATATTATAATAATTATACGTATCTATTTTTATCTACACACAACATATACATCTATGTACACGTATTTGCCGATACAGGGGTGTGTGTGTGTGTGTGTGTGTATGTGTATATATATGGCATATACGTCCTAAATGGACGGTAGCATCCTGTGTACATTTTTGGTGGCTAAGAGAATGGACTCTTAAGTCAGTATACAGATTTGGCTTCTCTCCTCATTAAGGGTGTGCACAAGGTCTGTGTCTCAGTTTAGAGCTAATAATAATAACTAACTCATAGGCTGTTGGGAAAATTACTTACCATAAGCAGAACGGTACTGGACACACAAAAGGCACTAAGAAATGTCGGCGACTGCAGTTAACTCCATTCGGGTGGTTGTCTTTTTGTTTCTGTTACCAAGTGAGAGAAGACAGGCCGAGTCCCTACTGAGATGAGGCCTGCACTTGACTCCAGGTTGGCTGAGCTTCTTGCTGGCTAGCACAAAGATGGCAACGGGGATTCTGGGATGGTCCGAGTCCTCTTAAAGATCAGACCACTTTCACACCATCTGCCAATTAGTGGTGTACAGTGTTGCACATGGAAAAAGAAAGAAAAGTTATTATTCACCATATTTGGGCTTCTTGATTTGTTCTTAGACTTGACTAGAGCATTTGTAACACTTTAAGGGGGAAATTTGTAATCCAATAGGAACCATCACCATCTCATCCTGAGCATTTTTTAGTTAATACGTTTCTGCTAGACAGCACATCTACTTTGATTTGGTTTCATTCTAAGTGTATGTTTTAGTGCTGGAAAAAGAACTTTGAAACTGCATTTCTAATTGCTTTTGTTGGTGACTTCTTTTCCAGCTGCCCTAGTGCTTGTGGTTTAGACCAGCAAGCTGCTGTGGAAGGAATGGATTAGGGCTAAGAGAGCCAGGCCCTGGCTCCACCATTTGTTGACCACAGGGTCTTGAACAATTACTTTTCTTCCGTGAACATTAGCTGTCTTCTGTAAAATGAGAATGATAGCAGATTCATGGTTTGTTAGAGCTGGAAACAAATTTAGAGATCACAGAATTCCCAACAGACATTGTACTGTGAAGTACCCATAGGGGTTGGGTGGCTGGCCTGAAGTCACATGAGACTTGTAGCTTGGAGGGAGCAGGGACAGGACTGGAACTCATGTTTTTCTTTCCCTCCTTCCTTCCTTCCTCCCTCCCTCCTCCACCTCTTCTTCCTCCTCCTCCTCCTTCTTCCTTCTTCTTTCTTCCCCACCCCGTCCTCCTGTTCTTCCCTCTTCTTCTCTCCTCCCCATCTTCCCTCCCCTCCTCCCTTCTCCTCCCTCTCTTCCTCCTCCTCCTTTTCCTTGTGACAGGGTCTCGCTCTGTTGCTTAGGCTGGAGTGCAGTGGCACAATGACAGACTCAAGCATCCTCCCACCTCAGCCTCCCATGTAACTAAGACTACAGGCATGAGCCACCACGTCTGGCTACTTTGTTTTTGGAGAGATGGAGTCTTACTATGTTGCCCAGGCTTCTTCTTTTATAAAATTTGATTTCAGGTCTATTATAGTACTCTATCTTCCTTAGTATAGAATTTTTGTATGAATCAAATGGAATTAAACACTCTGAACATTTTACTAGAGGTAAAAGAGATTCATTTTACTTAATGGATACATAATTTAAGAAATTTAGAATGTTGCCTCTAGATGATGTTCACCTTTTGGGGCTTAGTTTTAGAGTGGTCCTGGTACTAGGAGGATGACTTAAATAGCTCTTCAAGAGAGTTATTCAGCACTGTGATTGAACCAAACGATCCAGATTCAAACACTGCTGTAGAGTCAACACCCAATGCTGGTTGGTCAGGATGGGGACTGTGGAGTGAGAAGCGGGAGAAGATGAAGGAAGGGGCAGCGGAATGGTAAGGGGTGTTTTAGATGAACTGAAATGGAGTTGGCACCAGCACTGCACAAAAGCTAATTTCAAAATCGGCGTTCCAGGTTTCCTGCGGCGGTTCTGCACGGTGCATGTTGCCTTGGGTGTGCCGTGAGGAGCTGTGCGTCTGCAGGTCCCAGGTCCCACCCCATCCCTCCCAGGAACAACACCCAGAATCCAGAATCCAACAGAAATGCCAACTCCTGGGAGAACCAGAAGCAAACTGTGGCCAGGTCACATCTTAGAGATGTTTTCTGTTAACCTGCTTTTCTGTGTCTTTCAGATGGCCCAGGAGTGGAAACCTGTAGATTAACAAAACCACCTTTGTGATCTATCTGAAGTCCACTTTTCTTCAACCATGGGGCTTCCATGTCACATATGGACATTTTAACAGCAAGAAAATCACATGTGGGATGAAACTAAAGCCACACACAGGGGTGTCTTCTCGAAAGCCAAAGATGAGGTTTCCCAGTTGAGCTCCATATTCTTCTTCTTCCCTTTCTCAGTGATATTTCTTTTTAGTAAACGTTTTAAAGAATGAAACATGGTTCTTTATCATTAAGCCCCCAAAAGATCATTCAGACAATGAGAAGAAGTTGAGAAAACCTTGTATATTTCCCCTTCATGGTATCTTTTTCCTAGAATGTCTATGGGAACGTATCTCATTTGTATGTAACTTGGAGGTTGTCACAAAAACACGTACTGATAACTTTTGCTATATGTAAAGTTTAAAGTATAAAAGTGTTTTACCTTCTGAATAACTAGTTCAAAGTGAAAAGGAAAAACACCCAGGGTTCGCTGGTGACATGGTTAGGCTGTATGTCCTCACTCAAATCTCGCGTTGAATTGTAATCCCCATGTGTTGGAGGAGGGGCGGTGGGAGGTGATTGAATCAAGGGGGTGGACTCCCCCTTGCTGTTCTCGTGATAGCGAGTGAGTGCTCCTGAGACCCAGTTGTTTGAAAGTGTGTAGCGCTTCCCCCTTCACTCTCTCTCCTGCTCCACCATGTGAAGAAGGTTCTTGCTTCCCCTTCACCCTTCTGCTATGATTGTAAGTTTCTTGAGGCCTCCCCAGCCATGCCTCCTGTATAGCCTGCAGAACTGTGAGCCAATTAAACCTCTTTTCTTAATAAATTACCCAGTCTCGGGTAGTTCATTATAGCAGTGTGAGAACAGACTTATACAGCTGGGAAAAGGATTTTATTAACTTATTTACTTATTTTTATGAAGGCAAAAAATAGTACCCATGTGGCTTCATTAGACCATGTGTGTGCATGTGTGTGTGTGTGTGTGTATGTACACACGGCCTAATATATATATATATATCCCTCCCAGGGATGCACACACATATATAATCTACCAGTCTGGGGAGATCTAACAGTCTTTCTTTAGCAAAGATTTTAATTTCAGCAAATTATGTGTGCCTTCAGTTTGCTCTGTTTGTCTTAGGAATTTGAAGATTGTTTTGCTGAGACACACTTGTAGCTTTTAGCTCTCTATTTTGTTTGTATTCTAGTCATATATAAAGATGGTGTAGATTGTTTACCTTTATGTTTTGGTAAAAATTTATGTGCTATCAACAAGGTTAAATGTTCACAATAGAAACTTAAATGTCTTCATCTCCAAGGCACTGAACATTGTCATATGAAAAGCTTAAATGTATTTACTGTTATATTTATTGTTACAATAGTTTTAACTATTGGCAGCAGGATCAGTAGTTTTAACTTATATTTTTGCTGATGCTTAAAAGTGTTTTAGAAGTTGGTCTGCCTTACAATTTATTTTTATTTAACTCCAAGTGTTAACTGTCTAGATTGTTCTGAAACTTATATGGACTTTTGAAAATAGCCAGATTTTATGTATTGTGTGGACCCATTTCCAAAATCTTTAAAGACTTTCAATAGCTTACAACCCGTGTTCATATATTCTAAATTCAACTAGTCTTTACGGGAGCTTTTTTCTCCCATAAAGTAATTTTATTTGTTGGAATTGTTCAGGATTGTTGTATTAATTCCCAAAACCTCAATCAGTAGTGCCATAGCCCCGACACAAGTTGAAATTTCTTTTTTAAGTACACCCAAGTGGCTTAAGAGCTCAAGCACTTGAAAACGTTGGCAGGCTTTTAGGAATGTTTCTGTAACTTTAAAAGATATAAAGCGCCTTTTGTTTCTCTTTTAATAGGATAGTTAAAATTGGTGCATGTTTGTGTGAAAGAGATTGTTAAAATGGGAAAGTCTTTTTGTCTTCTCAAAGCCAGCCTGTGGAGCAGGTTTGAATGCTGTTGCATGTATTCCTGTGCTGGTCAGCCTACCACATGCTCACTAACAAAAACTTGCAGGGAATTAACTTTCTTTTGAGTTGCAAAAACACTGAGAACCATAGACACAATATTTCTCCCTAACGCAGCTCATTTGCTATTTTCTTCAGTTTAACGAACGTCTCTACATAATGCCTGTATCTGAAAGCATTGCTGTGTCACTTTACCGATTTCATCGAAATTATACAGATTCCACTCTGCACCGAGGAGTTGGTGGGTAAGAAACCAACTTGCAACTTTGGGTTTATACTTGAGCATGCATTTGCAATAGCGCATTTTTTGAGTCATTTTTCTCTTTCATCAACCTTTTATTTTTTGTGGAAGGGCAGTTTAAAATATGGGAAATCTTATTACCATGTTAGCGTCTTACAAGATGACCATCAGAAAGATTTCCCACAGAGAGTGAGGCTGCAGAGTGCCTGGTTTTCCAACACGATGATGTCTGGAATCTGTTACCCTCCTCCTTTCAGTTGCCTGGTATGTTTGCTAGGTGCTTTCAATTCAATTATTATCAGATAATTATTTCATTCAGATATGATTTCAATCCAATTATCTGTTAATTGAATGAATAGAAATGGAATAAGATGTAAAGCTATGTTGGTATAAACTTTTAACTAATTATTTCATAAATTATTTCAATATTTTAGTGCCCACCAGCAGGCCGTATATGAAAAACGCAATTGTATTTTCAGGAATTAACTTGGTGGCTCAATTAGAGACGGTTGGTGACAGTCACATATAAACCGTTTTTGTTCTTGTAATTTTATATTCAGAACAATGAATGGTTTATTTTTACTGGTTGTTCACTTTTTGAGACTATAATTTGAATCAATGATCTGATTGATGTGTGCCTCTGCAGTGCCCCATGGAGTACTTTGTTTGTCCCTCAAAAGAAGAAAATGATGAGCAAGACGGATAAGAGCTCTATGTTCACAGAATTCATATTCTAGAAGGAGAGAGAAAAGGTAGCTGGGTCTTAGGAACAGTGCAGTCCAGTTCCCTCTTGGCTTAGTTCTCAATGGGATTAAATAATCAGTCTCACTCTAGTTTATCAGAAAAGGGAGACTCCTCCCTGGAGGAAGATATAATTGTCTTAAATACAATGCCTTGCATTCAATGAAAGATTATTAGGTATGATGAGACCCACGAATACATAACTGAAAATCAAGAGACTAAACAGACAAGAGAAACACAAGTGAGGCAGCAACCACACGGGTGTACAAATGTTAACAAAAAGAATTTTAAAATGACAATAATATATTCAGGAAGATAGAGGGAAAATATAGAGACTTTCGCTGAAGAAGGAGGATCTGCACAAAAGGATCAAGAAGAAATTTTAGAACAGACACATATGATATCTGAAGATAACTATAAATGGAGTTGATGACATACCAAACACAGACGAAAACAGGATTAGTAAACTGGTAAACAGATCAATAGAAAATATCCAAACCAAACACAGAAAGAGAAAATAAACAGAAAATACCCAAGTGAATATAAGGTACATGTGAACATCATGGAAAGGCTTAATATAGATGAAATTGGAGCCCCAGAAGGAGAGAAGAGAGAAAATGTGGCAGAACAACAAATAAAACTTTGGGAGAAATTATCCTATGAATGTATTAGGGAGGTGGGGCAGTAGCTGGACCAAGATATGGGATCTCAAGATAGGGTTTTCAATTTCCCTTAGCTTCCTCTTTCTTCTTCTTTCTGTCCTCTCTCAATGATTGATACTAGAATATGTTGTAGGCAATTATTAGAATGATATGCCACAGAAAGAGTGAGAATTTCTGTTCTTAAGAAAGCCACAGGGACAGGATATAAGAATCTGTGGAGGGAGGGCTGTGTGGACACTTGGTACTACTGCTGTTTGAACAGGACAGAATGAGATATTGATACTGTTGCAGGCACAGTCATAGGTTAGATGGTGGTAATCTCTCTGGTTGCTTTCACATTTTCAAATGAAGCATACAGTCATGTCAGCATGACAGTAAAGAGAGGATGTAACATTTTAGAAGACAGCAAATGGTATGCAATAAAAGGTTAAGTACACTTTTAAGAAAAATGGACAATGATGAGTGCCAATTTAAAAGTTATAGCTTGAGATTTTGTTACTGGAAAGCGATCTTGATCCAGACCCCAAGAGAAGGTTTTTGGATCTTGCACAAGAAAGAATTCAGGACCAGTCCACAGTGCAAAGTGAAAGTAAGTTTACTAAGAAAGTAAAGGAATAAAAAGAATGGCTATTCCATAGGCAGAGCAGCCCCAAAGGCTGCTTATTGCCCATTTTTATGGTTATTTCTTGATTAAACGCTATTAACAAAGGGTGAATTATTCATGCCTCCCCTTTTTAGACCATATAGGGTAACTTCTTGATGTTGCCATGGCATTTGTAAACTATCACAGTGCTGGTGGGAGCGTAGCAATGAGGACGATCAGAGGTCACTCTCGTTGCCATCTTGGTTTTGATGGGGTTTGGCCAGCTTCTTTACTGTGAACTGTTTTATCAGTAGGGTCTTTATGACCTGTATCTTGTGCCAACCTCTGATCTCATCCGGTAACTTAGAATGCCTAACCATCTGGGAATGCAGCTCAGTAGGTCTCAGCCTCATTTTACTCAGCCCCTGTTCAAGATGGAGTTGCTCTTGTTTGAACGCCTCTGACAATTTGAAAAGGAATAAATGGAAGGGACAATAAGGATGATAAGTTCATCAAGTTGGAAAATGAGAGAGCATTCTTTGAGACAAAGTTGGTCATCTTAGAGGACGGCTTAGGGAGGCATGAAAGAGAATATGTGATATTTTCAGGTCTCAGGAAATATTTTAATAATGAAGGCTAGGGTTGATAGTTATAAAATTGCTTTTAAAATATAAGACTAGGAAAAAGATTGTAAGTTGCTATTATACCAGGAAAAATGATGGGGCTAATGAAGTACAACATATGAAGAGAAAGTTGAAGGGGATTAGAGAGATTACTTCTTTAAAGGCGTTCTTGAGGGAAGAGCCTCTTGGAGGACACTCCTTGAAGCCGCTGGCATGGAGTCACTAGTAAGTACTGTTGGACATAATCTTTTAAAGACTTAGGATTATATCAAGTTAGATTTGAGAGGACCGAGACACTAAGAATAGAGTACTTCAAGTATTATTCCATGAATTAAACATGATACAATATTTTAGGAAGGGCATCAGATTTAGCATTTGCCCTTGGAAAATATGCATGGATAGTTTATAGACTTAGGTCTCTAAGGAAAGGTACAGACAGCAAGAGAGCTACTGAAAGAGAGGCAGGCAGGATAATGATAGGTTAAGTCTCACCTGGGGTAAAGGGAAGATTGGTGAGCAAATACTTCCTGGGTGGAATTATATGACATCAGAGTTGAGAAGGCACAAAGTTTGTTTGAATAATAGATGCTTTGGCAGAATCAAAACTCAGCAATTTTTCATGTCTCACTATGGGAGATCCCGTAAGGCAAAAACTATAGAAGAATGTCAAAAAAACAAATATCTGTGTCAGAAATAAAAGGGAACCAAAGAAGGCACCCTGATCTGACAGTGTCAGAACCTACTTGTGCACACAAGAGAAAGTGAGAAAGTGAGTAAAGAGGGGAATTTGAAATGTCTGCTGAGCCTCCCAAGCTGAGCAGCAGAAACCAGAAAGAAAAGAAACAATGGAAACATATTTCTCTTTTACAGAAAAAAGTATGGGCAAAGAAACTGTTTTTGCTACCACAGAAGTGGCAGAGGCTATTGAAGGCTGGGAGAAATCAAAAGCCTTCTTCCAAAGTTCTGGGAGGAGTATATGTTGTCCAAGGATTGCTGTTTGGAAGTTCTTTTTTCTTTTTTTTCAGATATTTCTTATTTTCATGCTCATGGTGACTGTTTTTGTGATTGCTGTCCCAGTGGTGATTCTCTTTGAGCTTCTGCTTTTACTATAGTGTTTAGTAACATGGGTGTGAATCTTAGTGAGATTCCCTTGTTTGTGAGGAGTTACTTCCTTCTTGCTGTTTTTGAGATTCTCACTTTGTGTTTTGATAGTTTGATAATGATGTGTCTGAGTATAGATCCCTTTGAGTGTTTATTCTACTTAGAGTTTGTTGAGCTTAGTGTTAAGCTAATGATTGAACAGAGATTTCCTGAAATGTTTTGATTCAACGTCTCTAGTCTTTTCTGAGGGGGTTCCGTATGTGTGTTGGGGCACACCTTCAATATTCCAGCAGTGAGTTTACAACTCTGCCTTAGCCTTCAATTCCTGCTTGTGCAGAGCCTCAAGCTCAGCTAGAGGTGAGGGTTTAGAGCCTTCTCAGGTCTTTCCTGGGCATGCACACAGCTATGCACATGTACATGGCCGTCTCGATTCTCAAAGATATGTCAGAACTTTGCAAATCCCGCTGTAAACACCTTACTTCCTTGTTTTTCCTTAGTACTAAAAAGTATTGTTGGTCAGACTCTTATTAGCCCCAACTGGTATTATCATGTCAGATAGTTGTGATGTTAAACAATTGCCACTAATTGTTTTTGACAAATGTCCCAAGGATAGGGCCAGAGAGAACTCTGAGGTCAAATAAAAACAAGCCCTGAGAGTGGAGTCTTTGTAACACTGCCAGACAGGTCAAATAGTGACAGTTTTCTGAGTATGAGTGCGTGGGGAGCTCTAAACCCACTCTTCTTTCCCCAAGGGGTATTGAGCTTCAGTTTTCACAGCTGCTGTATTTATAAGGCTGCCGGTTTTCAAGGCTACCCTTGAGCTGGAGAGAGAGAAGTTGGAACAGGCAAGTTAAAATGTCACAGAACTTACTGTTGTTACTGACATTCAGTTATTTTTCTTAAATAAATTATCCTTGGATAGCTGTAACCTTTTGATTAATTTCTAGAGTTTCAGAAAAGGTGATTTGGGCCCCTTTAGCTGGTATTCTCCTTACTTTTATGGAGGAGTGGGCTTTGGGTGGTCATTGCTCTGCTGTTTCAGAAGTGCTTCCCCATGAAATTACATGGCAAATGGTGGGAATGCAGGTTTCCTTTGTGATCTACCTGCCACATATTTTTAATTCTGTTCTATCTTGGTTCATAGAAGTACAAGAAGTAGATTGGCAGGTCAGCTGCCCAGACAGCAGTTTCACTGGGGGTGACACATCAGGTCCTCTCTCCCACAGGCCCACAGTCTCTGTGACTGATATACATGACAGCCTCCTTCCCCTGACATTGGGGGGCTATTTTCCCCCTTACTTATGGGAAAGAGGGAAGGGAAAGTTGAAGCACTGTCCACTGAGCCAGCGATTAGGATGACCATATAACTTATCACTGGAGCCAGGATGCTTTTGATAGTGAGAAGAGGGTACTGAAAATAATTTATGTATGTGTGTGAAGAACAAGACAGAGAAAGGGAGAGAGGGAAGGGAGGATAGGGAAAGAGATTTCTTGACCACCAAATCAATTTTATAACATTGGTACCTCTGAAGATAGTTTTATTTAAAACTTTTCAAAACAAGTTTTTATTTATTTATTGACTGAGTCTCGTTCTGTTGCAAAGGCTGAAATGCAGTGGCGAGATCTTGGCTCTATGTAACCTCCACCTCCCGAGTTCAAGTGATTCTCCTGCTTCAGCCTCCTAAGTAGCTGGGATTACAGGTGTGCACCACCATGCCTGGCTAATTTTTGTATTTTTAGTAGGGACGGGGTTTCTCCATGTTGGCCAGGCTGGTCTCAAACTCCTGACCTCAGCTGATTCACCTGCCTCGGCCTCCCAAAGTGCTGGGATTATAGGAGGGGGCAACCGTGCCTGGCCAAAACAAGTTTTTATATAAAGTAAATACAAAATATCTATGTTCATTAAGGCAAAACAAATAGATGTTTTAAATATGGGTTATCTAAATTTTAAAAAAGCAAAATAACTATTCTTTATACATACTCGTGTGTTTATTATAGTCTTAAAATTATCTTTATTTAACACTGTGTCTCTGGTATTTTTCCCAAAGACATATGCTTTAATGTAGTCTAATTATTTTTAATTTTTAAAGAAATTTCCTGAAATCTTCTTCAAAGTAGAATTTTGTGATGAGTAAATTTGAAATGTTTCACGTCTCCCATGGACTCTCCTCTCTATGCTCTACTGTTAGATTTTTAATTTGAGGAAGTACTGTCTCTGGAAGTGCTGAGGGGCCTGGTAAGCTCAGAGTAAATTTTGCTAAATGTATGAAACTCTCAATATTGTTTTTAAAATATTGAAACTGTAAATATTTTAGGCAAGTATTTTTGTAGATACTGTCTTCGTGTGTCCATTTAAGAGGTCATTTGTTGACAAATGTTTTTACAAGACAAAATTAATCAAAGAAGCTGTTTCTATTGACATCTTTTAATTTTCTATTAAATTTATATGCTGCAAAATCATAGAGCCTCTTAGTTTTATCCCATTGTGGCACAAAACATGAACTCATCCAATTAAAAATACGTGCTTCATCACAAAATTTTACAAGTTGAAATATTTCCAGGCAAGATTATAGGAGTTCAAAATCCACTTTGCGTTCTCCTCATTCTTTGCATATGTTGAATGCCTCACTTGCTTTTGAAAGAATAAATTTCATTGAACTCCTATTTTCAAACTTTCTTTCCTATAATTACAAATTACCAAAACTTCAACGGTTGGAGGTTTTGCTTAATTGTTGAATAATTTGATCAAAACCTACCTGATTTTGAACAAAATGCAACCAAAAGTTAGAAAAATTAAAAAAATTTAATCCCCTGTAAAACCCTTATTTTGATTTACATAGTGTTTCTTCAAAGCGCAACATTTTTACAATGGGACAGACAGCAGGAAGCCAAGAGAGAAAAGAGCCTATTGTCATGCTGAGGTTGCTTTTTGTTTAAAACTTACTAAAATATTTTGTAGTTCCTATGCTCTTTGCTATATAAAAAATATCAGTTTTGACAATGACAGTTTCTATTCTGGCTGTTAGAAATATACATGCATATCACAACCAATTCCAAGTATGTTTCTTTTCCGTAGGTTTTTTAATTTGGTAAGATTATTATTAAACCACAGCACAGGGCTCCACTTAAATGTGACTTCATAAGATCCCTACAAAAACATACAGTTTTGTCTTAACTGAATTCACCGAATCATTCACAGTCATATCAGGTGCTTACATTTTCAACAGAACCAAATTCTAAAAACATTCATTTTATCCCATGAGTTGAATGAAAAATCAAACCACTATTGGAATTAAGTTGATTTTCTGTTTGAAGTGCCTGGTGACACTGATCCGAAACTGGCACAGCTCAGCTCTTTCCATATACTTCTTCTGGAGCTGGGGCACCAGCAGCTGTGGCTTCACATTCTGAACTTGTGCAAGAAAGCTCAGAAGGAGAAAGGTTAACTTAGCAAAACCATCGTTTGATGGTTGAGACGCAAAAGGAGAAGATGTGATAATGTGGCCAGTTTCCATGGGGTATCAAGTGCCCCTGCAGGGTGGAGCTTTAGGGCTGGGCCACCGCATGGCTCCCTGGACAGGCTACTGTCTTTGGGCTACTGTCTCACCTTTGCTCCGTGGGCTGGGTCTGGAGCAGGGGCTTCTAAGCACAGCATCCGGCCAACGAAGCCAGCATCACAGGCAGGCACTTGACTGAGCCTTCCAGACCATGGGGACAGTAACGCTGCCCCGTGTGTGTGTGACGCAGTCTTCCCACTTTGGCAGGAACACGAGCTATTCCAAGCCTCATGTGCTTTGAGAACCCACCTGCCCGCTTCTTCATGGCGGCTGACCCTTCCCGGGCGTGGTTATTTCTTGAGGATGTGCAGATCCACAAACAGCTCTGCAGAGCCTGCTTCTGGGGCAGCTGCCTCCTCCCTGCTATTCTTCCCTAAAAATTTCTGCTCCCATCACCTCCCTGATCTTCTGTCTTCTGCCTTTGCTGCTCACCAAGACATCTGGAGTCTGTTTGGGTGTTCGCTCCCTGCCCTTTGGCCTGGAACCTCCTCCAGGCAGCCGATGGGCAATCCTGGGTTCTCTTTTTGTTGCCCTTCGCTTAGGGAGTGTGGTCCTGCAATGCCAACTGTCTGAAAATCTTATATTTTCGTCTGGTTTTCTACTTATTTAAGCAAAGGAGTAAATCCAGTCCCTGTGACTTCATCTTTGTCTGAAACAGATGTCTTAGGTCTTGCCTTTTGATAGGTAGTTTTAAAGAGCTTGATTTCTTGGCAAGATATCTCTGTCCAAAAGATAGAACATTTTCTTATCTTTTTGGCCTTTTGATAAGGGGATTTGGAGGATAATAGATAAGTAGGGTAAGAAATACTCAAGAAGTAGGTGGAGAGATTTTGCCAAGTAAAGATAAATAATTATAGAATATGTGATTATTTTTTTTCCTGGGGTGATTTGAGTCAGTTTTATTTTTTCTTCCCTGAGAAACTGACATGAAGGTATCAGAGGGGAGAATGCATCTCCTTATTTAATCCACCCTTGCTGGAACCTGTCCAGCCACTTTGCAGAGGCACAGCACGAGTGGCCAGGAATGCAGTCGAATTCAGGGCAGGGTTTGTTTTTAATCACTCTGCAGCAGACACGTGGGACACAGAATCCTGGGTAGAGATGTATTTCTTCACTGAGCTCCGGTCACCCCAGAGTGCACACACCTGCACACACACCTGTATGCACACCTGTACACAATGTAAACCCTTGGCATGTGAGTTTTTATAAAAAGGCATCATGCATCCTCATTAAACATAATTGCCTTGACTCAGGATGAATACTAAAAAGACAAATTAATGTTTTATGGCCTGTTTCAGGTCTTTGGTCGGCTGTTTTTCAGCTGGTCTTTTTCTGGCTCTGCCCTGCCAGCCAGCTCTTCTCACCACCTGCGTGGTGCTTGTCTAGATAGTCCCTCTTCCTGGCTGTAATTAGCTCCTTTCAAGTCAATATGGAATAGAGACGAGATAACAAAATTTGTTACATGGACCTGCAAATCAAGAGTGCTGAAGACCAGGGTAAATGCAGGGTCAGGGTGGTGAAAGTTGGGGAGGTTCTCTTTGTCCAAAACATAGATTTTGTGTCCACTGTTGCAGCTGCTGCAGGGCGTGCCTGGTGCATCTTGGATGAGTGGTGGTAGAGCAGGAAGTTGTGTGTCTTCTGTATGTGTGAAATAGGCAGCTCACTGTAGCTGGTTTCCTGGCCATTTCCTGCTGCCTTTCTGGGGCCGTCCGTAGGTGCGTCTTGTCGTTTCATGACATACCAGTAATGGCTGAATAGATTCAGGAACAGTTGGGCACAAGTTGTGTTTGGAGATGTCAAATACCAGTTGTATTTGGAGATGGTAAATTTATCACTAAGATGATGGTTAATTTTAAGTGGTCTCCGTGCTTATTATTCAAAAGGTATATCTAGAAAAATTAACAGCTGGTGACTCTGCTAAACAATTGACAAGAAAGTGTGGAGAAAGCCCAGCTATAAGTGCACATCATGGATTTATCTGATGCCTTGTTGCCCCATAATGAGCGTTTCCCATTTTAAATCCTTGCATAAAATACTTAACAAGAAATAAGAAGCTGGAATAGGAACTTGGGGGTTGAGAATTGTCTGCCCAGGGAACTTTTAAAAGCAATTTTAGATATGGTATTACTTTGGCATCATTTACCAGTAATATTGTGTCTGGAATTTATTCTTTCTAGTGGGTTCTTGGTCTCGCTGACTTTTAAGAATGAAGCTGCAGACTCTCACGGTGAGTGTAACCGTTCTTAAAGATGGTGTCTGGAGTTTGTTCCTTCAGATGTTCAGATGTGTCCAGAGTTTCTTCCTTCTGGTGGGTTCGTAGTCTCGCTGACTTCAGGAGTGAAGCTGCAGACCTTCGCAATGAGTGTTACACCTCTTATCCGGAGTTGTTTGTTCCTCCTGGTGGGTTCATGGTCTCGCTGACTTCAGGAATGAAGCCGCAGACCCTCACAGTGAGTGTTACAGCTCATAAAGGTAGTGTAGACCCAAAGAGTGAGCAGCAGCAAGATTTATCATGAAGAGTGAAAGAACAAAGCTTCCACAGCATGCAGTGAGACCCAAGAGGCTTGTGGCTGCTGGCTCGGTGGCCAGCTTTTATTCCCTTATTAGGCCCCACCCACATCTTGCTGATTGATCCATTTTACAGAGCTCTGATTTGTCCATTTTACAGAGCACTTTTTGGTCCATTTTACAGAGTGCTGATTGGTGCGTTTACAATCCTTTAGCTAGACACAGAGTGCTGATTGGTGCGATTTTACAGAGTGCTGATTGGTGCATTTACAATCCTTTAGCTGGACACAGAGCACTGATTGGTGCATTTACAATCCTCTAGCTAGACAGAAAAGTTCTCCAAGTCCCCACCTGACCCAGAAGCCCAGCTGGCTTCACCTCTCAATATCAACATTAGCTTAAAAGTTTGTCTCATCGGGCGGATCATGAGGTCGGGAGATCGAGACCATCCTGGCTAACATGGTGAAACCCCATCTCTACTAAAAAAAATACAAAAAAACTAGCCAGGCGAGGTGGTGGGCACCTGTAGTCCCAGCTACTCGGAAGGCTGAGGCAGGAGAATGGCGTAAACCTGGGAGGTGGAGCTTCCAGTGAGCTGAGATCTGGCCACTGCACTCCAGCCGGATGACAGAGCGAGACTCCGTCTCAAAAAAAAAAAAAAAAGTTTCTGTCTCGTATTTTTAGGTGGGAAAACAAGTTTACATACTGGCTAAGCTGATCCCTGCCCTGAAAATTGAGGAAAAAATGACATATAGGAAATACTCAACATTTTAAAAAACTGACAATCTTTTTTTTCTTATTTCTCATGGTGACATATTTTGACCTATTTCTGATGTTCTGCGCATAGTAGGCAAATTCCCGATGGCTGTATATATTAGTCTGTTCTCATGCTGCCAATAAAGACATACCCGAGTCTGGTTAATTTATAAAGAAAAAGAGGTTTAATGTACTCACAGTTCCACATGGCTGGGGAGGCCTCACAGTCATGGCAGAAGACAAAGGAGGAAAGAGGCACATCTTACATGGCAGCAAGCAAGAGAGGGCTTGTGCAGGGGAATTCCCATTTATACAACCATCATATCTCATGAGACTTACTCACTACCACAAGAAGAGTATAGGAAAGACCTTCCTGCATGATTCAGTTACCTTGCACTGGTTCCCTCCCATGACACATGGGAATTATGGGAGCTACAGTTCAAGATGAGATTTGGGTGGGGACACAGCCAAATGTTTCACTGTGGTAGAAAGGTCAGGGAACTTCAGCTCTGCCCCAGATCTGCAGAGGAGCTCCCAGCAAGGCACAGCTCCTGGATGTCATGACATCTCCCTTAAACACCTTTTAAAATTAAACCAATGAAAACATAGAATTTCTCACAAAATGCTTATTTTTGGCATGTTTTCACTTTTTCACATTCTTTAAACTTCAAAAAGTAGTTTACACTTTTAATGGTAATATTAAAGTTACAATACAGAGGTTGGGGTTGGTGGCAGACATGAGTCAATGAAAGCATGGAAAACTGACTTTGTATTTATCCTATCAACAACCTAATTTGTTAACCAAAAGTCACTGAGGCTACTCATTGTCCTTTTACAAACTTCCCTATGATAATTCCTTTTATATATTTTTTTAATGAGTTCTGAAGTTATTTCAAAATAGTTTTATCGTTGTTTCACTCCTTTCCATATGTTTCTACCCACCAAGAATATTTTGGCAAAAAACAAAAAGTAAGTGTTTAACAACCAGCTTTCGGGGGTGGGGTGGGAAGCCCTATTATAACATTTGTCTGCCTCCGTAGTATAAACATCTCACCCACATGGACACCCAGTTACCAACGTGACATCACTAACCACGCTGTTGGGAAGAGCTGTGCGCCATCAGCTCTGTGATCCACAGAGCAGGCTCCAGCTCACCACTGCATAGATGAAAAATACAGCTTCTTGTATTTATTTCCCCAAAGGTCCATATATTTCAAGATATAGTTTCTAAATATCTTGAATGTGGGGCAGACTCAACATTTTGGATTAAAGGCTATGTATCTTGGAATAGTCGACCTCAAACTATCTTTTTACTGTGAGTACTCATATTTCTATGATAAATAGAGATCTTCTACAGAATAATGAAGAGTCCTACAGATTGTAGTCAGTCAAGACTTTAGAGTTCTCATTCATATTTTACCACAATTAGCTTAGTAGTCAATGAGAAATAGTAACCAGATGTCTAGACTGTTTCTGGTTTCATCTGTGTATATTGAAATTTTAAAAAAGGCATAAAATCTACATATCAATATTAATCTTTTACTATAGTTTCGATTCTAATGAGTTTATAGGAGTATTGTTAATTCGAGAAATAATTTTCTAGGACTTGCTATATTTTGGATGCAGAAAAAAATAAGTATTTTGTATGCAAAATATATAAGTGGGTAAGGTTGTCTAAGAGTTTGTTTTTAATGAATGAAATATGCACATATAAGCTGTAATTTTTACGTGACTACCTAGAAGCTTAGCTATGATTTCTTTTTCTTTGACATCTACAACAATACTGCATTTTTATTGAGTGGCCACTCTGCTCTCAGCATCCGATGAGGTGCTGTGGAATATATTGGTTTGTGTAAGACATAGATTTGATGAGCAGGAATTTGTGGAACATAAGAGAGTGGGAAAAAATTTGGTTCTTGTAGCATTGTGGTGGATATCAGTTGTTGTATTAGGATTTTTCAGAGAAATAAAACATATATATATATATACACGCACATACACATATACACACATACGCATGTATATATGAATATAAATGTATATATAAACATACATGTATACATATATAGGTTGCATATATATAGGTTTATATATGCAACCTATATAGATTTATAGAGGAATATGTATAGATACAGTACTTGGCATGTGTCTGTCTCTGAGAGAGAGAGAGATAGGTTTATATATATAGGTGTGTATATCTATAAATATCTACAGATATAGATATCTGTATATGAGGTTTATTAGGGGGATTGGCTCACATGATTATGGAGGCTGAGAAGTCCCACGACAGGCCTTCTGCCAGCTGGAGAACCAGGGAAGCTGGTAGTGTCACTGAGTCCAAGTCTGAAGGCCTTGGAACCAGGAGAATCTATGGTGTAATCTCAGTCCAAGGCTGAAGGCCTGAGGATGCCACTGGTGTCAGTTCCTGAGTCCCAGTGCTGAAGAGCCTGGAGTTCTGATATGCAAGAGCAGGAGAAGAAGAGTGTCTCAGCTCCAAAAGTGAGAGAAGGGAGTACATTCTCTTTCCTCTGCCTTTTTGTTCTATCTGGGGCTCAGCTGACTGCATGGTGCCCTCCCATCCTAGGTGAAGGTGATCTTCCCCACCTAGTCCATTCAGTCTCACACACTAATATCCACTGGACACACCTTGACAGACACACCAAGAAATAATGCTTTGCCGCAGGGGTCCTCATCCCTCCGGCCACAGAGTGGTACTGGTCCCTGGCCAGGTAGGAGCTGGGAACTGGTCTATGGCCACTTAGGCACAGCAGCGGGTGAGCAGCAGGTGCGTGGGCACTCCCCTCTGAGCTCTGTGGCCTGTCATAGCAGCAGCAGCATTCGATTCTCACAGGAGCACGAATCCTGTTGGGAACTGCGCATGTGAGGGGTCTGGGTTGCATGCTCCTCATGAGAATTTAATGAATGCTTTGACCATCTGAGTTGTAACAGTTTAGGCCCAAAACTATCTCCCCAATTTGTCCATGGAAAAATTGTCTTCCACACACTGGTCCCTGGTGCCAAAAAGGTTGGGGACCACTGCTTTACCAGCTATCTGGGTATCCCTTAATCCAGTCAAGCTGACACCTAAATTTAACCATGACAGTTTTCAATTCCGTTCAGTGAATTTGCTTTCATAGTGAATGTAAGTTCCTTACAGTACTTGGCATGTATCAGTGCCTCAAAAAAAATGTCAGGTTATAATCTAAGAAAATAATCTGCTGGGCAAGTAAGACATTCTTCATGGGTAACATAACTGCAGAGCAACCTACCTCCAAGGGGGACAGAGAACACGTGCCACAAGATTGAGAGAAGTCTCCCACATGCACGGGCAGTGGGGAAGGTGTCATCAAGGAGGCGGCCTTGGGCTGAGAGTTGAAATGGGTGGAGTGGGCAGGAATAGCCATTGCAGATGGGCGTGGCTGTGCAATGCCTGGGCAGGAGGCCCTGGGGAAGGCCAGTCTACTGGAGTAGAAAATTTGGGTAGAGAATGACAAGAAGTAAGGAAGGAAAAGTGGGTTCTGGAGAAAACTGGACGTTTTTGCTTGTCAGTCTGAGGAATTTGAACTAGACACAATGGGGATATATAGAAACCTTCTGAATCTGGGATTTCTGTGATCAAATCTGTCTTTAAGGAAGAACAATCTGATGAGAGTGTGCAGATTTCATCTGTGTTCATACAGAAAACAGCCTCTGCTGCAATTTATTACAGGCCTGCCATCAACATTGCAGGGCCTGGGATAGGGGTACAGATGGAGACTCACACACTATATATTTTTTAACATTTAAAAGTTATAAACCAACCTATTAATGACTACAACAAAAATTCTTAACGTTTGTCCATAATCAGTATTTGTTCATAAAAACCAAATAAAAATATATGTAAAAGTATATATTTTATGACTGAAGTTGGAAATGTGAAATCATAAATTGTGGATTTGATTAGAATAATTTTTTTCCTCATAGTTACTGTTTTGATCAATAGCTAAATTTTCACAAAATAAACTTGTAATGCCCTGTTTTCAAATTTTGTGTGGGTCATGCTTGACAAAAGTCTATTCATCTTCACTATTTTCAGTTTTAAAGAATCTAAACAGGCTGCTGTCTGCGTATTTTCTGTTACTTTTTTCTTTAAGCTGCATTTTTATAATTTCTATTTCTAGCAAAATACCAACTTTCATCCATTCTTCAGATGTGAAGCAGGCCCTTTGCAGGGAAAGCTTGCCAACCAATCCCTAATCTAAAGCATTAGAAAGGAAAATGTAGTTACATTCATAATAGGAAATTTGAACATTTTACCAATAAAATATAAATTTAGATAAATTAAGGTTAAAAAATTAAGGTTATTTTTCATGTTTTTCAATAGCACTATTTTTCTTTTAAAATAATTAAAATTAAAAGGCAAAATTTAATTAATGAGTATTCAAAAATCAAAATTATTCCAATAAACAAATTTAAAATTTAATTTTTACAAAATTTAATGAAATACCTGTATAAAAATGAAAGCATTTCCTAATGCTACTGTTTAATGTGTATCTAGTTTTGGTTATAAAGAATCATTATCATACTTTAGGAATGCTACACCTAGAATCCGTGATATAATTCCCTCATGGTGAATTTAGACATACACAGAGAGATTGAAGCGTCATATGAATTGCTTATATTACAGAGTATTACAGAGTCGCCCTCCGCCCCCATGCACAGCCATTGCTAATGCAATGCTAATTAATAACCTGAACAAGCCTCAGCAGGAGCTTGGCTTCAAGCTCTCCAAGGGAGTGTGTGGCAGGTGAGCGGCCTGAACCCCGTGCAGCTCGGGTCCTGGCTCCAGTCTCCGACGTGACAGACGCAGAGCATGCATCTTCAAGGGCACTCAGGTGCGCTGCCTTTGGAGGATAAAGAGCAGAGGTGTGGGTCCTGCTTCCCTAGGCCTACGCAGCAGAGCAGCTGCCAATGCTCTGCTGACCCCTGGGACTCAGGCTCTCTGTGCACTGGGATACAGCTATTTTCCTGGTGCTTGTTCTCTGCGGGGCCTGCCCTGACCCCCGTCTCTCGCAAGAATGTGAGTTAACTCTAATTTTAAATGACCTTTTCCTCTCCATCTGGCTTAGCACCACAGATTGCTATTCGGAGTTTTAATCTGCCGTTTGACCACAGCTGGCATGGATTGTCAATATACAATACATTGAAGGGAGGAGACGCTGCCCTCCGGTTGGCTGGCTGACATCTCTTGATAAATTTCTCAGAAAGGACTTGCTGTATAGATCTTCACCAGGACTGAATAACAAGAGATAGTCCTTCTGTTCCAGTTCAGCCTTTTTCACCTTAGTGAGGTAATTGCAGGCAGCTCTAGAGAGAGCAAGAATATTTGGTTTCCAGAGAAAATAACAGAACAGCTCCCAGTGATTCCCTAAATGGAATTTGGAATTATGACTCTCCCTGGCTCATTGAAGCATTGCTAGCTCTCATTCCGGGCTGCTCTGGCAAGCTGCACGTAGTATTTCCATGACTGCTACATTACATTGCAGTGAGCAAAAAGCCAGAAAGGTTTCCTTTGCAAGGGTAAACCAGCCTTTTGTCTTCGTTGCTTATAGTCTAGAAATTCGTCACAAAATAAAAATAGTTAATCATTCTGGATGTTTAGAAATGTTAGATCAGAAAGACCAAGATAGAAGTCTAATGTAATGTAAGCCTAGGCTGAGCTGCTCTGTGTACATGTCCACTTGTATGAATGGAAGAGATTTTGAAACAATTCACGTTCTGACAAAATGCCAGTAGTGGTATAAAGCATGCCATTTGTGTCTGTTTGCCTCTTTCTCTCTTTTACCCTTTTACCCTTCAATTATCTCCTGCATTTCCAATGTTCAGTGAGGCACTGTACTGAACTGCTCATGTCTTCTGAAGTGAACTGAGTTTTTGTGCTGACAGAGGTTACATTAGTTCAGCTAGAGACAAAATCGAATATGCAGAGGTTTTGCTTGTGTTTATGATTTGCAAGAGGTCACAGTGCCATGGGCACCTGAAACTAACATATTATCCAACAACATCAGTTCTCACCTTTGGACACCCACCAGCCCCTCGTCCCCCAATTCAAGTAGGACAGAGGCCTTGGGTTGGTCTTCCTGAAGTCCCTGAGTATCATTGCTCATGGCTGTACCTGTTGGGAGAAGATGAGTTTAGGGCTGTAGCAAGGGGAAGACTGTGGACACTTCACTCTTGATCTAGCTGTAGTGCAGTAGGGCGGGAAGGAGTGACCTGGAGTCAGAGGACATGGTTTCAGGTCTGGCTCTGTGCCTGGCTGCATGACTTTCATCAACCAGCTTGAAGTCTCTGAGGCTCAGTTTACTCATCTGAAAAAGAGGCTGTCTTTTTCCTAAGATTCTCAACAGATTAATAAATCTACCTTAGCCAAAGACCTTGTTGTACTAAACAACCCTCGCTATATGTGCCAGACACGAAACCGCCTTTGCGAAATTATGACAGCAAGAGACAGCTGACATGGTTGACTCCGTCTTGCTTCTGACCTCTAAGCTATCCTTGGTCATTCCTGGGTGTAGGCCAGGCTAACTTTGGGAGGAATTTAGTTTCTACTTTAACCTTAAAGCAAGGATAATAATAGCCCTTCCCAAAAATAAATCGCCTTTGTAAAACCAATAAAAGGCCACAAAGTAAGGATTATGAGAGGGGCCTGGACTCTGCTAAGATGTAGGCATAATTTCTATAATCCCTTACTGCTCAGGGGTCATGTGGCCAGAGGTCACAAGATTTGTGACTTTCTCAGTTGCTCCTATAGATGACATCAGTATCATAGAACCTAAGGTTGGTGTTTGGAGCTTTCAGACTGATTCCACCTAAACTTGTGATTCATGACTCAGCTGATCCTGTAGCCCCATCCAGAGGTGTAATGAGTGCATGGGGGTGTGGACCGTTTTTCACACCCTGGTGATTTCATCCCCAATCAATCAGCAGCACCCATTCCTTAGCCCGCTGGCCACAAAGTTGTCCATACAAATTCCATGCTCTGAGCCTTCAGGGAGACTGATTTGAGTGTTAACTCAGTTCTCCCATGTGGCCCAGCCTCCTGTCAATTCAATTCTTCTTCTGCTGCAATGATGCAGTCGCAGTGAATTGCTTTTGTCTATGCAGTGGGCAGGAAGAACGCATTGGGAGATCAGAGACCAAAGTGGGATCTAGGGAGCCTTGCCATTTCCTTAGAAGAAGACATTGCACAGGGACGAGCAATGCATCATCAGTGCAAGAGGCAGCGCCCAGGCCTCTTCTGGTGTCATGGGGGCTCTGGCTCTGTTGGCTTCATCTGTTTCCAGAAGGCTCAGGAGGGTCTCCAGATGTCAGTGAGACCCTAGCCCAGGCCAGTGTCTACATTCTTGACACTGTCAGGAGAAAGAATTCAGGGACGAGTCAGAATGAGGCCAAAGGCAAGAAGCTTTTATGGCAAAGTGAAACATACACTTGAGAGTGAAGGGCTGGCCAGCTGGGGAGAGTGAGTCGTGCACTAGGGAGATTGGGTTTTGAGTTTTATGGGATCTTTTAATTAGGGAGTGGAATAATCATGAGGTCTTCTAGGAAAAAGGCAAAGATTTCTTAGAATTCAGGTGTCACTCATTTCCAAACTAAATATGGCCATGCTCCAGTCTCTCTGGGGGCTGGAGGGTGTGATTTAGGATGGTAATGAGCATATAATTAGGTGTGGGGTAGGACATGGGTCAAACCCAATGCCATGTTGGACTCAGCCCATTTCGGCGGCTTAGCGCCTTCCTGTTTGTTAGGGTCTCATCAGCCCAGGCTCACCCTTGTCCTGGAAGGTGATTTAACAGCTCGCATTTCTTGCTGCTGTGAGAAATCGCTGCTTGATGTTTTCCTGTGTCTCCTATGAGCACCCAACATTCCTGTCTCACACCTGTTCTCTCAAAGGATAGCTGGGCAAGGGACCAGTGGACCAGTAGTTTCGGGCACACAGCGTTCATCCTGGGACAGGGACTTGACCTGGATCCCATTGAGGTCCAGCTGGAAAGCCCTGGCCTGGCCCCATCCCTGTTCACTGCCATGTAGCTGTGCCGGGTGGCCGTTTAGGGCAAACAACAGAATTGCAGAAACTCTGTGAGTGTTGAGGAAATAAGAGGGATTCCTACAGCGTGATTTGAAAAAATCCTTTTGAATTCTAGCATGGTGTAAAAAGGAAAACCCAGCCAAGAATGATTTGTGAATCTGGCAGCCACCCAAACCAGGATAGGTTCAGAGGGGCTCCGGCCTGCCTCATGGTGGAAGATTTATGGACAGAAAAAGGATAGTGAGGTAAAAATGAAAGTGAGGTCAGAAACAGCTGGATTGCTTCCAGCTCAGGGTTTGCCTTATTAGAACGTGGTTTGAATAGTCAGCTGCCTAGGATTTGCCAAAACTCAGTGATGGGCACAAGAGTAGGTCACAGTCTGCTTACACATCCAGCTAGGTGACAGTTCACCAAGCATGGAAAGTCCCTTAGGCTGAGTTTAAAATATGTAAAGTGGTAGCTTTAGGCTCAACCTAACAGTAGCTACATGTAGAAAATGAAAGTCATGGCTCCAAACACACGACAGCCTGCTTTCCCCTTCAGTGTGTGTTGTTGGATTGGGAGTCCCCGGATACCAGGGCTCACCACGCCCGTCCCAGTCAGGGGATGTGGCTTCACTTTGGCCCCTCCTGTGCACAAGGCCAAACCCTGTGTCCAGGTTTACCAGGACCCCTGAATTCTGAAAGGTGGATCCTACTTAGGAGAGGACAGCTTGGCAACAAGTGCTTTGGACTCTGGGGCAAACATTTCTTTCAGATCTGATGCTTGGCCCCTTCCCACCTGCCTCTGTCCTCCAGGTAGCCTTTTCCAGAGGCCTCCTACTAGGGTGGCAGAGCCGGGCATATGGGGCGGGCGCTCTGCTGCATGCCTGATCAGCCATTTCGTGGAGCCTGTTCTGTGTTGGTGCCCGGGAGGGAGCAGCAGGAATGCAAACCTGCTCAGATGTATTTGTCCTTTGAGATCACATCTGCTGTACTTGCTGTGAGCAAAGTTCATAAAAGGAAAGTGATGAAAAAGGGCTATGGAATAAACATTCTTTTTTCTATAGGGTATTTCAGAAAAGAAGGCCATTAACATTTCAAAGTAGCTCAATTTACACATTTTTAATATGTAAAACACCTGGTGACTAAAGTGAGCTATACTTATTTAAAAGTGTAAGTACTTTGAAAACATTTTACGTATTAAGATAACAAGACTAGGCCAGGTGCCTTGGCTCACACCTGTAATCCCAGCACTTTGGGAGGCCAAGGCAGGCTGATCCCCTGAGGTTGGGAGTTCAAGAACAGCCTGACTAACATGGAGAAACCCTGTCTCTACTGAAAAATACAAAATTAACCGGGCGTGGTGGCACCTGCCTGTAATCCCAGCTACTTGGGAGGCTGAGGCAGGAGAATTGCTTGAACCTGGGAGGCAGAGGTTGCAATGAGCTGAGATTGTAGCATTGCACTTCGGCCTGGGCAACAAGAGTGGAAAAAAAAAAAAAAAATAGCAAGACTAAAACATAAACTTTAAAAATCTGAATTTTATAAAATCAGTAAGTTGGCTTCACAATCTCAACTATTGAAGTTCTTCTATGTTTAATATTGTGGCTACTTAGCTGAGTAACTGAATGTTGAGGAATGGCCCATTGTCTCAAACTTGTGAGTTAAAAAATGCCAGAATATCAGACAAAATTATAACTATATTATCGAGAGCTGGATTTGAAGGAGGAGATGCGGTTCCAGGTTTGAAAGCAGTTGTAAGAATGGGAACGTGAATTCAGCACCCGGTGGGGATGGTGGGTCTGTGGTCTGTTTGGTGGGGCTGTCCTGGAGAACGATGATGCCGTCGTCTGAATGTGGGTGTAATAATACAAGAGTCACTTGCATGTTGTTTGGCTTTCAAGAGAGGCACTAGCACCTTCTTTGCCTTTTGGCATAATTATAAGCTGTGCTGCGGGGACTGTGTGTCCCTTCTACGCTGTTGAACACTTTTCAAACGTTAATAGACTTCTGAAATGCCCTGTAGAAAAAAGAATGTTTATCCCATAGCTGTTTTTTAAATCACCTTTCCTTTTATGAACTTTGCTTACAGGACCTCGGCATGCCTGTTGCCCCACATGACATCTGGGCTCTCGAGTCCTTGCTCTGTGTATGATGTCAGCCCGAGTGCTTTCCTGACCCCCCCCAGCCACTGGGCTCTCGAGTCCTTGCTTTGCGTATGACGTCAGCCCGAGTGCTTTCCTGACCCCCCCCAACCACTGGGCTCTCGAGTCCTTGCTCTGTGTATGACGTCAGCCTGAGTGCTTTCCTGACCCCCCCAGCCACTGGGCTCTCGAGTCCTTACTCTGTGTATGACGTCAGCCTGAGTGCTTTCCTGACCCCCGCAGCCACTGGGCTCTCGAGTCCTTGCTTTGTGTATGACGTCAGCCTGAGTGCTTTCCGGACCCCCCCAGCCACTGCGACTCACCTGCCTGTGAGTCTGAGCTCCTGTTCTTCATTCTTCAACTCTTCACACATAACCCCCCTCAACTCCTCAAGCACGTACCCCTTCTTCTCTCAGCTCTGACAACTGAAAACACTTTTTCAGTTTTACATTTTTGCTCTCCTGACCTTGACTTAAACTCCTAATTTGGATATCCGGTTGACCCTTGAACAACACAGGTTTGAACTGTGTGGATCCACATATATGTGCATTTTTTTCCTATAAATGTAATGGAATGTTTTTTGGAGATTTGTGACAATTTGGAAAAGCTTATAGACAAACTGCATAGCCTAGAAATATTGAAACAATTAAGAAAAAGTTAGAGATGTCATGAATGCATAAAATATATGTAGATACTGGTCTATTTTATCATTTACTACCATAAAATATGTACAAATCTATTATAAAAAGTTAAAATATCTCAAAACTTATGCATAGAAACACAGACCCTACAGCGTGCCATTCACAGTTGAGAAAAATGTCACAAACATAAAGATGTAAAATTAAATCAAAACTGCATAAAATTAACTGTAGTGCATGCCACGGTAGTTTTGTAGCTACCTCCTATTGCCGTTGCGCTGACGGGAGTATTCGCTGCAAACACCATGTGACATGCACCATCTCTGTGTGAGAAGTCTGTCTCTCCAGTAAGTTTCTCACTGCAGTAAGAAGTGATCCTGGCAGATCTTGCCTATTTTTCTTCGTACTTCATGCAATATCGAACACGTTGTGTAACACTATGGGACCCATAGGAAGTACCTCTAGTGATGCTGGAATTGGTCCCAAGAAGCAGAAACGTCATGACATTATTAGAAAAAGTTGAATTGCTTGAGGTCTGTACCTCCAGTTGCCTAGCATTTCATAAAGACAATTCATCTTCTAAGCAGGAGACATAAACTTACAGGATCAATAATGACAGGACAGAACTCTAAATTTGCTTTCTTTTCCTTATCATTTTCTTAATAACATTTTCTCTAGCTGACTTGATTGTAAGATTACAGTCTATAATACATATCTAAAAACGTGTTAAGCAGCTGTTTATGTTTTCTGTAAGGCTTCTAGTCAACAGTGGGCTGTAAGTAGTTAAGTTTTTGGGGAGTCAATAATTTACTTGGATTTTTGAGTGTGTAGGAGGTCAGTTCCTCTAACCTCCAAGTTGTTCAGGGTCGTCTGTATTTCTATGGGCTCACATAGGTAAAGCGCCCCCACTCTTTACACAGAGCAGTTGGCCCTCCCCAACCTTTTTGGCACCAGGGACTGGTTTTGTGGAAGAAAATTTTTCCATGGATGGTGGGGGATGGAAATGGTTTCAGGAAGATTCAGGCACATTCCATTTATTGTGTACTTTATTTCTATTGTTATTACATTGCAATATATAATGAATTAATTTTACAACTCACCATAATGCAGAATCAGTGGGAGCCTTGAGCTTATTCTCCTGCAACTACAAGGTCCCATCTGGAGGTGTGGGAGATGGCAACAGATCATCAGACATTAGATTCTCATAAGGAGTGCGCAACCTAGATCCCTCACATGTGCAGTTCACAATAGGGTTTGTGCTATGAGACTGTCATGCCTGGGCTGATCTGACAGGAGGCAGAGCTCAGGGGGTAATGGGAGGGATGGGGAGTAGCTGTAAATGCAGATGAAGCCTCACTTGCCCTAACAGGTGAGGGACTGGTCCCACTCTCTGGCCTGGGCTTGAGGACCTCTGTAGTAGAAGGGCAGTGGTAGTGAGGGAACAGAGTACAGACCCGGACAGAAGATCTGCACTTGCTCTTTTCTTCTAGCCCAACCACTCCTGGCCGTTTTGGCAAGCTGACTAACCTCTCTAGGTTTGAGCAGGGATAATAAGACCTGTGTAACCCTGTTATTAAATGATAAACTGCAAAGTGCCTGGCAGGGTTTATAGTTGCTGCTCAGTAAATAGTGGCTATTCGATTGACTTTAATAAGCTTTTCGGGAATGGGTCTTTGGCTTAGTGCCAAGCATTCAGAAAGTGCTCAATGCATAGTCTTGAATTTGGAATCTATCTCTAATATGATCCGGACCCCAGGCCTAATAGATGGATCCTTGTTCTCAGACACAGCATCCTTCCATCACCTCCCAGAGGGCAGGGATGTTGGTCTGTTTTGTTCCCTGTTGTATCTTCAGCATCCGGAACTATGTCTAGCTCATAATTAGCACTCAATAAATATTTGTTGAATGAGTCTCTGCTGACGACATCTCAGTTCTGTGGTAAAAGCTAGCTGTATTCTGTTTTGTAGTCTGTTTGTGTTTCCTGAGTACACATTAATTCAGGGTAAAGAAGAAATACGAGAATCTTCCTGCCAGAGCTCATGATCAGGAGGAAATTTGGAATTAATCTGTGGTTTTCATAATCCTCAAAAATGGGGTGATTTATAGGTGGACTGATCCAGGTGTTCCTAATTAACCAGCACCATGGAGGCAATGTGAAGTCTTGGAAACTGCACTCATTTGTAATTTAAAACATGGAAACTGGGTTCCCTCCCTGTTATGTGTGTGCAGTGGTCTTCCACAAGACAAGCAGATTGGTCTGCTTATGATGGCCACTCGACATACCAAGCTTCCTTCTAAATGCACTTTAATCAGGGCCCCAGCCTGTTTTCCTACTCTACTCACACGAATAGCCTCCGTTGTCTGACTTTTCAGAAAGGAATGTTAGTTTCCCTAGATAGGATAAGGACACATATTTCTTCCCAATTATATTTCATTCCAGCCAGTTTCTGACATGGTCACAGTACCCTTGTATTTTCCCGGTACGGTGAGCTAACCAGGAAAGGAGGAGCCCCCGTTTCGCAGTTGTTAACTGTGATCAAGACTCAGCTTAGCTTTCTCCCTGCCAAACACAGAAACAATGAGCTGTTCTGTCACCATTTCATTTGTAATCTTGTTGTTTTTTATTTCAAAAGATATTAGAGGCATCCTGAAATGACACAGTGAGAATCAGGATAGCCCTGTGGATGGTATTACCCCGGAGAATTCCTTATAGCCAGGCTATCAACATGATGAAGGGTAATTGCACTGCTGACGTTGAGCCACACAGTTTCCGCAGGATAAAGATAAAACCATCAGACCTGCTTTGTTTCGCCCAAGAATTTCCTTTTGTTTAGATGCTGAAGGAACTGCAGCTAGCAGTGAGAATTTTTTAAGATGATAAGTGGGCAGCTATAGCTATACTCAGAAGTCCTGTGAAATAAACGTCAGTAGAGACACAATTCTGGGCAGAGTTTTGCTTATTTGAGTACAACTGTGAGTCACAAAGTAAAGGAGGGTAACCTATGTGTTAATGACAGGCTCTGTTTATTAGAGCCAAAGCTGGTTAGGTTGGTTTTGTGTAGTTAGGTAAGCAAACCTACTAGGCTCTGGCAAGCCATGCCCTGTGTTCTAGGGGCTGGGGTGGTTTGAAAGTTTCAGTGGTATTGGTTTTGTGGTCATTGAAAAATTAATGCATTTTAAATATCCAGTATGATATTGCTAACAAATAATTTTACTTAAAAGAATTCTACCTTATGTGAATTCTCTTAAAAATCTGACCATAGTGATATAATGCTGACGTGCACATTTTACTTTAGTATTGGGTTTGTGTAATAATAGAGTAGTTGAAATTCCATAAACATTGAAATGCATGTATAATTTTGACAATTTATGGAGCAAACAGTCATTCTATCAGTTACCGAGTAATATCTAAGTCCCACCTTCTCCCAATTTCTAATTGGTTAAGCAGTTGCAAGGTGAAATTGTGTAGTATGGAAGAAAAAACAGAAGCATGTAAATAATTTCATTGTAGATCATTACGTTTGTCAAATGTATCCTTTTACATCCAGATGTTTTCTGTTTTTTCAAAAAAAATTTTTAAGGTATTTCTAACTGTGCTCATTGAAATTCCTGGATTATGATAATGTGCAGGGAGATTTTATCAATGCTTATCTGACCTTCCACAGCTTTTTTTTCCCCCTTCTTTTTATTCCTGAAAGGTACCATAGCTCTTCTAGGAGCATTGGCAACAACAAAGGCTCGTCATGTCAACTGGTAAGTCCTGTAGATGGGGTCACTATTTAGCTGACAGGGTGCAGGAATCTTCTTGAGATCTTATACTAGTGGCAGACAGTGTCCTTGTTGCAAAGCTAGGGGAAATTGGATGTGTGTGTCTCTCTTTGAAAACCTCCCTTGGATAACCAAAATTTCATCAAAATCTGATTTTACTTAAAATTTTTTTTGCATCACTTACTTAGTCTGTTGATAAGCCGAGAACATTTACGATTAACTTCTGATTTTTAGCAGTTTTTAGAGATGAAGTATTGGTATTTTGTCATTTTTCATAACGTGACTTAAATCTGATCCATCTAGGCACGAGCTTTAAAGATGAATGAATACACTTGGTGATTTATTTGCTTATTTCCACTTGTTACTTCAAATGGATTAAAAAATCAATTGTGAAAAAAGATTCAGAAAGTGTAAATGAAATGTTAAGTGACCTACCAGAATTATACAATACATGGTGTGAAATATTTAAACAGTGGAAAAAGTATTTATGAATATATTAAAAATGTTATTATAAAAAATTATAACCTGAATGTGATTTTAAAGTATGTTCTTTGTTAACAATTTTTCACTTTCTTTCATATTATCTTCAGCATAAAAATCTTTCCTTAAATTGAAAATAATTGAAAGCTATGCTATGAGCAACTCAAGGTAGAATGGTGTTCACGGCTCAGTATAGACACCGCTCTAGACGCTAAACATGTGGAAGTTATACACCTTATCAGTGCCTTTGTTAATGCCAAATCATGATACTGAGTATTCTGTGGGCTTAGCATTTATTTAAAATTTATAGTATAATATCAGAGTTTATTGTAATACCATGTTTAGGTTTTTATCAACTTCTCTGACAATAAACTATATTTATTTGAAAGTATAATTTGAAGAATTTTGAAAAATGTATATACTCATGAACCTGCCAGAAGTGTCAAAATGCAGGACATTTTCCTCAGCCCCAGATGTTCCTCCTGTTCACTTGTCATTAGTTCCTTGCTCTACCCTTGGCCCCAGGGAGCCCCTGGTCAGCTTTCTGTCCCTCAATTACATATTCGTAAGTGGAACTCTACAGAATGTCCTCTTTATATTTTGTTTTTGGCATTTTGCAATTGCTGATACAATATGTATTTTTTTTTAGAAACACTGTTACTTGGGTGTGAATCTGCAAAATGAATTCTTTCCATTGTCTGGGAGAGCATGCTGGACTATACATGGAGTTCTGCCCCCGGTTCTGATGTATTAATGTCTCAGGGCTGCTGAATGAAGCACCCCAGGCTGAGTGCCTTCAAACAGTAGCAGTTTATTTTTTCGTAGATCTGAAGGCCAGAACACCCAAACTGAGGTGTCGGCAGGACCATGCTCCCTCTGGGACTCTGGGCAGAAGGCGTCGTTGCCTCTTCCAGCTGCTGGTGCTAGCTGTCCATTCACGGCCTTCCTTGGCCAATCTCTCCAGTTTCTCCAAGCTCCACTCTTACTGTCTCTGTCTCTGTGTGGTGTTTCCTCTCCTTCTAAGGACAGCAGTTTGTTGGATTTAGGGTCTCCCATAATCAATCTGACCTCATCTTAACTAACTACATCTGCAAAGACCCTTTGTTCCAATTAAGGTCTCATGCACCAATAACAGAAGTGAGAACTTAAAAACATCTTTTTGGGAGACCCAAATCAACTCATAACACTCAGTTCTGTCATCGGTTCTAAGATTCTAAATATCTCTGGGATGCTTGTTTTAAATGATACCCTCCACAGAAAGCCCAAAAATTGCCAACAACAGTTTCAAGGACAAAAGGCAAGAAAGGATATAGCTGGATGAGTTCCTACTACTGGGCAAGATTCCAATAACGGGAAGACTGAGGCCAAGGGTTTGACTGCCTGGTGCAACCACACACCTTACCCCAGCGGGCCTACTGGCTTACAGCGGGCACCACTGAAAGAGAGAAAATGCAGCATGGCAGAGAGGTTGGGTATTCGGAAGGATGCGAGTGTGGGCACAGACACAATTTCAAATCTAGTAGCCACATTAAAAGAAATGGAATAAAATAGGTACAATCGGCTTTAATGATACATTTTCCTCAACCCGATTTATCAAAATATTATCATTTCCATGTGTAATCAATATAAAAATAGGAATGAGATATTTGACATTCTTCCTTTTGTAGTAAGCCTTCAAATCTAGTGTGTATTTCACATTTACAGCATATCTCAGTTTGGCGCTCAGTAGGTTCACGTGGCCAACAGCTGCTATATTGGTCAGCACCGTGCCGGGGCAGCACGGGGAGGCGTGCCTTTTGAGACGAGTGATTTGTGCTGTCTTTGAACATCAGTGACAAAATCCCCAATGATTGGAGCCCATTGGCTGAGCCGGTCTCTATGAAGTGATGCGCAGTTTGCAGAATGTTTCGTACAAACCGTCTCTGTCTTTGCAGTCAGAAAGGGGTATTATCAATGAGGAGGAGGAGAGTGAGGGTGAGGAGGATGGTTTGGCAAATGGGAAAACAGACCAGGAGCATTTGTATTACTCACCCAAAGTCGTGCATTTAGGAGGTGGTAGAGTCAGGATGGAGGCTCATGTCCTCACTGCAATATGGGTCCTCACCCACCTCATCTGCCCTCTGGCCACCAGGAAGATGAGCAGTGGGACCGGATGACCTCTTACGCCCCTTCTGCTGCTAGCACTGCACAGGGTTCTCTATTTGCACCATCTTTGGCCCAAATGGTGCACATGCAAGCATGGTATTTGGCAGCCAGTCTTCAACACTTACAACAGCTGTGAGTTTGGGCTCTCTGCATTTCCGTAGCTTCAGTGTTTGGCTGGAGGAATGATTAATGATAAAAGAAGAAAAAAAAAATGGTCTGAAATCCAGATACTTCAGCCAAGTTATCATATGGCTAAGTCCCAGTTGTTATAAATAATAAAATAATGACGTCACCCTCCTCTGTGATCCAATATGGGGTGAGAGGAAAATAAGTTACTTATCATTTGCGAGTTCTAGCTCTATTTTATATTGTTTTACTTCTTTTCAACGTGTTTTTCTCAGTTGTTTCAACACGATGAGCTGTATTCCTGTCAGTTTTATCTCCGCATTCAGCATATAAAACAATCCTCAGCTCACTTACAGATACATTTTATTTGCTTTTCCAGTGGCTGAAAAAGCTCAGGACACGGTTGGAACTTAATTCCCCTGATCCCAAAGTTCTGGTGACATAAGTGGGTGGGTACCTTTGAGGAATTAGGTGCCATTGCACATCTTAAGGAACACATCCCTGAGCCCTAAAAATGGAAATCTTTGGAACGCAAACATGGAGCTTAAATGACTTAAGCAGAGAATGCAGTCTAACGAACCATATTTCACCATTTACTTTAGTCTGGTTAAAAAATTTAATCAGACACATGAGCAGTTTATTTTGAAAAGCCACTAGTTTAGTGCCTTTTCAATGTCCTTCCCGATTGGAGATATGTTTATATACATAGCTCCAGAACCACAAACTGGGGGGCTTAGGCAGAAGACATTTCAATGTTGAGTAACAAAAGCAACATTCATTCATTCATTCATTCATTCTCATTCATTCATTCAGCCACATTCATTATGCATGCTGATTGTGTAAATTATTTGCAAAAGCGTAACATTTTAAATGTAAAATAATCCCTCTAATCCCAGCACCCGGAGCTAATGGTACTATTGTTTAGATGTAATCCCCTTGAGTAAAGAGCCTGTCTGGAGGCTCCACTTGTAAAGGTAATCAAAAAGACAAGAGTTTGCTGAGGCTAATCATCGGCATGGTCCTGCAGGAAATCTGATGTTTTACAGCCACAACATGTGTGCAGGGCTGTCTGTTCCGTCATCCTCATAAACAGGAAGGTGGCATGTCTGGATGGCAGAGAAAGGAAACAAGCCCTGCTTCCCTCAGCAGGCGTTTCATCCTGAGGCCTCAGCAGGACGTGCTGCCCATCCCAGGGTGAGGAGCCAAGGGGTGGGCCAGCCTGCTGAGCTTTGACTCCTAGCCGGGCAGGAACTGGGACATATTAGCCGGGGTTCTCTAGAGGGACAGAATCAATAGGAGATATGTGTATGTCCATTAGAGGGGGTTGTTAGAGGGAATTGGCTCGCATAATCAGAGAGGTGAAGTCTCACTTGTGATGGCTAATACTGAGTGTCAACTTGATTGGATTGAAGGATGCAAAGTATTGATCCTGGGTGTGTCTGTGAGGGTGCTGCCAAAGGAGATGAACATTGGAGTCTGTGGGTTGGGAAAGGCAGACCCACCCTTAATCTCGGTGGGCACCATCTAGTCAGCTGCCAGCATGGCTAGGATAAATGCAGGCAGAAGAATGTAAAAAGACTAGACTGGCTTAGCCTCCTAGCCTACATCTTTCTCCTGTGCTGGATGCTTCCTACCCTGGAACATTGGATTTTAAGTTTTTCAGCTTTGGAATTCAGACTGGCTTCCTAGCTCCTCAGCTTGCAGATGGCCTATTGTGGGACCTTGTAATCGTGTGAGTTTAATACTCCTTAATAAACTCCCCATTATATATCTCTCTATCCTATTAGTTCTGTCCCTTTAGAGAACCCTGACTAATACACCCACCATAGACCACCTGAATGCTGTGTCCCTGGCTCCCTAGTGCAGCTCCTGGGGAGGGAGGCTGGTGGTGTGGCTCAGTCCAAGTCCAAAAGCCTGTGAACTAGGGATGCCTCACAGTGCAGCCCCTAGTCTGAGGTCAAACCCTGAGAGCCCCCAGGAAGCTGCTGGTGCAAATCCCAGAGTCCAAAGTCAAGGAACCTGGAGTCTGATGTCCAAGGGCAGGAGGAGAAAAGACATCCTACTTGGGAAGGGAGCTGGCTGAGCACTCCCACTTTCCTCCTGCTTTCTCCAACCTTGGCCCTCTGTCCACAGGATGGTGCTGCCCACATTGAAGGCAAGTCTTCCTCGTGCAGTCTGCAAGCACATGCACAGCCCTTGCTGGAAACACCCTCACAGACAGAAGCAGAGCTTCACCAGCCGTCTGGGCATCCCTCAGTGTCAGACTGACACCTGTTACCAACCATCACCTAGAGTGAGAAGAGGCCTCTGTGGCTCGGTGATTGAAGACTCGGGGCACTGCCTGGCCTATCTTAAGCATTCACTGCATGTTGACTGTTGTTATTAGCTTACCGGTTGATTCTTTCCTGCTTTCACAGTTTGTCTCCCTGAGATGTTGTGGGAGGCATGTGGAGGAGTGTGAATGGGCACAGGTCCTGTCTCTGCCTGACCCACCAGCTGGTGCACCCTCCCCACGGTGTGTGTGCAGCTTGAGGCCAGGGAGTAAGTGCACTTTACAGCTGCACATTGCTGTGAGTATAAGGCATTTAAGAAAAATCCTTTCTTGGCCAGGCATGGTGGCTCACACCTGTAATTCCAGCACTTTGGGAGGCTGAGGCAGGAGGATTGCCTGAGACCAGGAGTTTGGGACTAGCCTGGGCAACATATCGAGACCCTGTCTCTACCAAAAAAAAAAATTTTTTTTAATTAGCTTGGCATGGTGGCACACACTTATTGTTCCAGGTTATATTAGTCCATTTTCATGCTGCTGATAAAGACATACCTGAGACTGAGAAATGTAAAAAAGAAAGAAATTTAATTGGACTTACAGTTCCATGTGGTTGGGGAAGCCTCACAATCGTGGCGGAAGGCAAGGAGAAGCAAGTCACGTCTTACATGGATGGCAGCAGGCGAAAAATGAGAGGGTTTGTGCAGAGGAATGCTTCTTTTTAAAACCATCAAAACTCATGAGACTTATTCTCTATCATGAGAATAGCATGGGAAAAACTTGCCCCGATGATTCATTTACCTCCCACCAGGTCTCTCCCTCAACATGTGGCAATTCAAGATGAGATTTGGGTGGGGACACAGTCAAACCATATGACAGGTACTGTGGAGGCTGCAGTGAGCTCTGCTCTTGCCACTGTGTTCCAGCTTGGGTGACAGGGCAAGACTCTTTTTTAGAGGAAAAAAAAATTCTGTCTTAGGCTGATATATGATGGCTGCTTTTCAAGACATTGAGAGGACATTTTAGGGCTCTAGAGGAGGGTGGCTTTCTGGGCTATAAAAATAACTGTTATTTTTCTTTAATTCTCAGTTTTCTCATCTTAATTTGGGGCAACTAAGTGGCCCACCCCAGGGCTTCCTTAGGATCCCATGAGGTAATACGCGCACACACAAAGCACAGGTCCCTGACTTTCGGAAGGTGCTTATGGCATCTCCATCATCCTCATTAGACCTAGCGCTTACCAGAGCTTTTGTCCTCTGAGAATTGGACTCACTTTGTAGGCACGGGAAGAGCCAGGAGAAATTCTTGTGTCGAGGCAACTATCCTACCATTTGTTGGGGGGTGGTCATTTAGTTCAATAAAGATGCAGAAAATCAGGGAAAAATGTCTGTTTGTTTTGTAGATGGAGGTAAAGAATAATCATTCTTTATATATTATTTCAAAATGAAAACTCTGCCCAGTGTTTCGAACACACACTTTTACCCGCCTTTCTAGCTGGATGAGTTTTACCAGATGTCCTCAGGCAAAGGTATTTTATGGCAGGATTGATTGTGGTAGGACTCCTGCAGAATTTAGATATTCTCCTAAAGCAAAAATCTGTTGCTTTTTTTTTTTTTTTTTTTTTTGCCTTCTGCTAATTGAGAAGCTAAAGACATTTCTGGGTAGGAGGCACCATTCTGTGTTTTCTAAGCAGCTCTGGGCACTTCAATTCTTTGTTGTTTTTGGAGGATTTGTGTATATACATACATATACACAGAAATAGATGCATGTATATGTGTATTCTACCGTAAACAGCGTGGAACTTATTAGTGCATATTGTTTAAAGTCTTCAGAGTTAAACCCCTTTTGCAGCTCTGTACAAATACTGATGTTAAGCTCGGCAGTGGTTTTCTGAACGAGGCCTCCTAGCAAACCATTTTCACCTTTCCTCCTTTCACTTCTTCATAACAATATCTATTCAGATAATTTCGGGAACTGTAAGAAATCTCTTTATCTATTGGACTCCTATAATTAGATTAATCATGTGTTTTACCCATGTGCCTTATATCTGGTTTTTAACTCACAACTACTTGTCATGTCCATATTTCAATTTGACTTTTCTTACTTAATTTTTCTCATAAAATTTGTCAAAGATGAGTTTTTGGCTGAACTGGATCACAGCCCTTCTAGTAAATAAAAAGTAATTTCCGTTTTCCTGCTTACAGATCCTAGACTAGAACAGTCATTCCTCATATTATTTTAGAGTCATTGTGTTGAGTCGATGACTGTAAATTAATGTAGAGGCTGAGATATATTACAAGCCAATGATGTTGAAAGTGTATGTTAAATCGTGGAGAAAGTATAGCAATTTTGGACTAATAACCGTTCTAGCTGGAGTGAAAAACGTTCTTCCTAACCATGCAAGTTCTGTCATTTTTACCTAATGAGATGAGAATAAGGAAGCTGGACGCTGAGCTGCTTATATTTAATGGGATCAGGACCGGAGCCAGGCGGGTCCGCTCTCAGTGTGCGCGGGTGCTATGCGACTCCCTTCTCAAAGATGTGGGATTAATAGCTGCCGTCTGGCTGTTCCCTGAATGTGCTGTGTGTTTTAATATCCTCTACCTTTGCTTGTGCTGTTCTCTCTATTAGGAAGCTCTTTTCCCCGCTCCTTTGACTAATCAAAACCTACTTGCCCTTTGAGGTTTCCTCAGACCCTATCTCCTTTGTGCCAGTTGTGTGCTTCTGGCCCATGTTTTTTGTATTTCAACCAGGTTTTCACCAGACAGAGCCTGGCTCACTAGGAATGTGCCTGTCTCCTGCTCCTGAATTCTTTATTTATTATTTTTTATTTCTACCCTGGCTCATTAGAGACAGGATCAGAGTTATAGCCAGGCTGTGAGTCCCGTGCATGCGGGGCCTTCCTCGTCCCTGCGTGACCCAACGTCGGGGCCTGGAACCCTCAATGCTTGTTAGGGCTCTGACATGCATACACATCGTCCCTTTCTGGAGTCTAATTTTCTGGCAAAACTGTTAAGACAGAACAGGTTGACCATCCATTTAAAACCCTATGCATAAACAACGGGTAGCTGATTCTATTTTTAAAGCCCTTCAAATATCTTTTGTTTCTAGACTAAAGGAAGGATGGTTATGGATTAAATACAGGAATGGCAAGACGTCAAGGAAAATTCCCTTTAAGCCAACCAGAATGTCATAGATTAATTGTTGTCATCTGGTGTAAAGTCAACTCTATAGCAATTGGGTGTGTCCACTTGGAGTAAAATTCACTGGTCTAAATTTTATGTTTAGAGAACAGACATGCCACTCCTGTTTGTTTTAGCAAAGGTTACCATCATATATCTCATGGCAGGACTTTGCCCATGGGATCTTATTATTTTTGAAGTATTTTAGTGTTAATTTTGTTTTTTTTTAACCCAACTAGAGATAATATCCTGAAAGGAAATAATATTTTCTCATTAAATGGCCCCAAAATGAGTAAGGATCACATGGAAGGAGGGCTATTACCTTAAAAATATTCTAAGGTTATTTTGGTTATTTGGGAAAAAATATGAAAAGTAAAAGTATAGAAACATAATAGGTATAATAACCAGGTAATAATACAAAATAAAAACACTTTAGATTTTATCTTGTTTTGAAGCTTTATCAACTATTTCCCTGGTATGTACAGCATACAATAGCAATTAAAAAAATCTTAGTATGATTTCTTTTATAAGATACAAATTTATATCATATTCAGAAAAATGAAGAGTTTGAGATGGCAATCTGTGATTCTCTATTTTTTTCTTCAACTTTTAAGTTCAGGGGTACATGTGCAGGATGTTCAGGTGTGTTCCATAGGTAAACATGTGCCACAGTGGTTTGTGGCACAGATCATCCCATCTCCTAGGTATTAAGCCCAGCACCCATTAGCCAATCTTCCTGATGCTCTCCCTCCCCTCACAGCCCCCCTCCAACAGGCCCCAGTGTGTATTGTTTCCCTCCATGTGTCCATGTGTTCTCGCCATTCAGCTCTGACTTATAAGTGAGAATATATGGTGTTTGGTTTTCTGGTCATGTGTTATTTTGCTGAGGATAATGGCTTCCAACTCTATCCGTGTCCCTGCAAAGGACATGATCTCTTTCCTTTTTATGGCTGCATAGTATTCCATGGTGTATATGTACCACATTTTCTTTATCCAGTCTACCATTGATGGGCATTTAAGTTGATTCCGTATCTTCGCTATTGTGAATAGTGCTGCAATAAACATTGTGTGCATGTATCTATATGATCTATATTCCTTTGGGCATATACCCAGTAATGGGATTGCTGGGTCAAATGTGTTCCTGTCTCTAGGTCTTTGAGAAATCACCACAGTCATCCATAATGGCTGAACTAATTTGTACTCTCACAGAGCCTGGCTCACTAGGAATGTGCCTGTCTCTACACTTTTAACGGTGTGAAAGTATTCCTTTTTTCTTGCAACCTCACCAGCATCTGTTGTTTTTTGACTTTTTAATAATAGCCATTCTGATGGCATGAGATGGTATCTCATTGTGGTTTTGATTTGCGTTTCTCTAATGATCAGTGTTGAGTTTTTTTTCATATGTTTGTTGACTACATGTATATCTTCTTTTGAGAAGTGTCTGCTCATGTCCTTTGCCTACTTTGATGGTTTTTTTTTTCTTGTAAATTTGTTTAAGTTTCTTGTCAACTCTGGCTATTAGATTTTTGTCAGATGCATAGAGTACAAAAATTTTCTCCCAGTCTGTAGATTGTGTGTTCACTCTGATGATAGTTTCTTTTTCTGTGCAGAAGCTCTTAGGTTTAATTAGATCCCATTTGTCAATTTGGCTTTTGCTGCAACCGCTTTTGACATTTTCATCATGAAGTCTTTGCCCGTGCCTATGTCCTGAATGTTATTGCCTAGATTTTCTTCTAGGGTTTTTATGGTTTTGTGTTTTACATTTAAGTCTTTAATCCATCTTGAGTTAATTTTTGTATAAGGTGTAAGGAAGGGGTCCAGTTTCTGTTTTCTGCATATGGCTAACCAGTTTTCCCAGTACCATTTGTTCTCCATATACTGAATAGGAGATCCTTTCCCCATTGCTTGTTTTTGTTGGGTTTGTTGAAGATCAGATGTTTGCAGGTGTGTCTTTGTAGGTCTTATTTCTGAGTTCTCTATTCTGTTCCATTGGTCTATATGTCTGTTCTTGTACCATAACCATGCTGTTTTGGTTACTGTAGCCCTGTAGCATAGCTTGAAGTCAGGTAGCGTGATGCCTCCAGCTTTGTTCTTTTTGCTTAGGATTGTCTTGGCTATTCAGGCATTTTTTTGGTTTCATATGAGTTTTAAAATAGTTTTTTTCTAATTCTGAGAAGAATGTCAATGGTAGTTTAATGGCAATAGCATTGAATCTATAAATTACTTTGGGCAGTATGGCCATTTTCACAATATTGATTCCTTCTCTCCATGAGCATGGAATGTTTTTCCATTTGTTTGTGTCCTATCTTGTTTCCTTGAGCAGTGATTTGTAGTTCTCTTTGAAGAGGTCTTTCACATCCCTTGTTAGGTGCATTCCTAGATATTTTATTCTTTTTGTGGCAATTGTGAATGGGAGTTCATTTATGATTTGGCTCTTGGCTTGCCTGTTGTTGGTGTGTAGGAATGCTAGTGATTTTTGCACATTGACTTTGTATCCTGAGACTTTGCCAAAGTTGCTTATCAGCTTAAGAAGCTTTTGGGTTGAGATGATGGGGTTTTCTGCAATAGATATAGCATCATGGTACATGCAGATAAAGATAGTTTGACTTCCTCTTTTCCTGTTTGAGTATGCTTTATGTCTTTCTGTTGCCTGATTGCCCTGGCTAGAACTTGTAATACTATGTGGAATAGGAGTGGTGAGAGAGGGCATCCTTGTCTTGTCACTGTTTTTAAGGTGAATGCTTCCAGTTTTTGCCCATTCAATATGATATTGGCTATGGGTTTGTCATATATGGCTCTTACTATTTTGAGATGTGTTCTTTCAATACCTAGTTTATTGAGGGTTTTTAACATGAAGGGGTGTTGAATTTTACCAAAGGCCTTTTCTGCATCTATTGAGAGAATCATGTGGTTTTCGTGTTAGTTCTCTTTATGTGATTAATCACATTTATTGATTTGCATATGTTGAACCAACCTTGCATCCCGGGGATGAGGTCAACTTGATTGAGCTGGATAAGCTTTTTTATTTATTTATTTATTTTTTTTTAAATACTGTTTGGGGAATAGGTGGCATTTGGTTAAATTAATAAGTTCTTTCACAGTGATTTCTGAGATTTTGGTGCACCCATCATCTGAGCAGTGTACACTGTACCCCATGTGTAGTCTTTTATCACTCATGCACCTCCCATGCTTTCCCCTGAGTCCCCAAAGTCTACTGTATCATTCTTATGCTTTTGCATTCCCATAGCTTAGCCCCCTCTTATGAGTGAGAACATGTGATGTTTGGTTTTTCATGCCTGAGTTACTTCACTTAGAATAATGGTCTTCAATTCCATCCAGATTCTTCAGTGGTCTTCAATTCTATCCAGATTGCTGTGAATGCTATGATTTCATTCCTTTTTATGGCTGAGTAGTATTCCATGGTATATGTATGTGTGTGTATATATTATTATGGGGTACATGAAATGTTTTAATACAGGCATGCAATGCATAATAATCACATCATGGAGAATGGAGTATCCATCCCCTCAAGCATTTATCCTTTGTGTAATTAACAATACAATTATACTTTTTAAGTTTTAAATATTTACAGTTATTATTGACTGCATTCACCCTGTTGTGCTGTCAAATAGTAGGTCTTATTCATTCCTTCTAGCTTTTTTTGGTACCTATTAACAATCCCCACTTCTCCTCCACCCCCTAATACCCTTCCTAGCTTCTGATAATTATTCTTCTATTCTCTATGTCCATGAGTTCAATTGTTTTGATTTTTAGATCCCACAAATAAGTGAGAATATGTGATTTTTGTCTTTCTGTGCCTGGTTTATTTCATTTAACATAATGACCTCCGGCTCCATCTGTGTTGTTGAAAATGACGGGATCTCATTTTTTTTATGGCTGATTAGTACTCCTTTGTGAATACGTACCACCTTTTCTTTACCCATTCATCTGTTGATGGACACTTAGGTTGCTTCCAAATCTTGGCTATTGTGAACCGTGCTGCAACAAACATGGGAGTAAAGATCTCTCTTTGATATACTGATTTCCTTTCTTTTGAGTGTATACTCAGTAGGGAGATTGCTGGATCTTATGGTAGCTCTATTTTTAGTTTTTTGAGGAACCTCCAAACTATTCTTCCTTGTAGCTGTGCTAATTTATATTCCCACCAACAGTGTATGAGGGTTCCCTTTTCTCTACATCCTTGCCAGCATTTGTTATTGCTCGTCTTTTGCATATAAGCCATTTCAACTGGGGTGAGATTATATCTCGTAGTTTTGACTTGCATTTCTCTGATGATCAGTGATGTTCAGCACCTTTTAATATGCCTTTTTGCTATTTGTATATCTTCTTTTAAAAATGTCTATTCAGATCTTTTGCTCATTTAAAAAATTGAATTATTAGACTTTTTATAGAGTTGTTTGAGCTTCTTCTATCATCTAGTTATTAATACCTCATCAGATGAGTTGTTTGCAAATATTTTCTACCATTCTGTGGGTTGTCTCTTCCCTTGGTTGACTGTATCCTTTGCTGTGCAGAAGTTTTTTACTTGATGTGACCCCATTTGTCCATTTTTGCCTTCATTGCCTATGCTTGTTGGGTATTACTTAGGAAATTTTTGCCCAGGCCAATGTCCTGGATGGAGAGTTATTCCAATGTTTTCTTGTAGCAGTTTCACAGTCCGAGGTCTTAGATTTAAGTCTTTAATCTATTTTTTCATTTCAATAGGCTTTGGGGAAACAAGTGGTGTTTGGTTACATGAATAAGTTTTTTAGTAGTGATTTCTGAGATTTTGGTGCACCCGTCACCCAAGCAGTGTACACTGTACCTAGTATGTGGTGTTTTATCCCTCCCACCCCTCTCATGCCGCTCCCAGAGTCCCCAGCCCATTGTATTATTCTTAGGCTTTTATTTCCTCATAGCTTAGCTCCCACTTATAAGTGAGACATATGATGTTTGGTTTTCCATTCCTGAGTTACTTCACTTAGAATAATGGTCTCCAATTCTACCCAGGTTGCTGCAAATGCCATTATTTTATTCTTTTTTTAATGGCTGAGTAGTACTCCATGGTGTGTGTGTGTGTGTGTGTGTGTGTGTGTGTGTATACCACATTTTCTTTATCCACTCATTGATTGATGGGCATTTGGCCTGGTTCCATATTTTTGCAATTGCAAGTTGTGCTGCTATAAACATGCATGTGCAAGTATCTTTTTCACATGATGACTTCTTTTCATCTGGGTAGATACCCAGTAGTGGGATTGCTGGATCAGATGGCAGTTCTACTTTTAGTTCTTTAAGGAATCTTCACACTGTTTTTCATAGTGATTGCACTAATTTACATTCCCACCAGCAGTGTTGGAATGTCCCCTTTTTACCACATCCATGCCAACATCTATTATTTATTGATTTTTTGATTATGGCCATTCTTGCAGGAGTAAGGTGGTATTGTATTGTGGTTTTGATTTGCATTTCCCTGATAATTAGTGATGTCGAGCATTTTTTCATATGTTTGTTGGCCATTTGTATATCTTCTTTTGAGAATTGTCTATTCATGTCCTTAGCCCACGTCTTGATGGGATTATTTGTTTTTTTTCTTGCCGATTTGTTTGAGTTTTTGTAGATTCTGGATATTAGTCCTTTGTTAGGTGTATAGATTGCAAAGATTTTCTCCCACACTGTGGGTTGTCTGTTTATTCTGTTGATTATTTCTTTTCCTGTGCAGAAGCTTTTTAGTTTAATTAAGTCACATCTATTTATCTTTGGTTTTGTTGCATTTGCTTTTGTGTTCTTGGTCAAGAAGTCTTTGCCTAAGCCAATGTTTAGAAGGGGTTTTCCAATATTTTTTTCTAGATTTTTTATGGTTTCAGGTCTTAGATTTAAGTATTTGATCTACTTTGAGTTGATTTCTTTTATGAGGTGAGAGATAAGCATCCAGCTTCATTCTTCTACATGTGGCTTGACAATTGTCCCAGCACCATTTGTTGAATAGGTGTCCTTTCCCCACTTTATGTTTTTGTTTGCTTTGTCAAAGATCAGTTGTCTGTAAGTATTTGGCTTTGTTTATGAGTTCTCTATTCTGTTCCATTAGTCTATCTGCCTATTTTTATACCAGAAGCCCTGAATAGTCTTTTGTATTTCTGTGGTATTGGTTGTAATAGCTCCCATTTCATTTCTAGTTGAGCTTACTTGGATCTTCTCTCTCCTTTTTCTGATTAATCGTACTACTGGTCTATCCATTTTATTTATCTTTTCAAAGAACCAGCTTTTCATTTTATTTATCTTTTGTGTTTTTTTGTGTGTTAATTTCATTTAGTTCTGCTCTCATCTTGGTTATGTCTTTTCTTCCGCTGAGTTTGAGTTTGGTTTGTTCTTGTTTGTCTAGCTCCTCGAGGTGTGGCCTTAGATTTTCCATCTGTGGTCTTTTCGACTTTTTATTGAAGTCAATGCTCTAAACGTTCCTCTTAGCAACACTTCTGCTGTATCCCAGAGGTTTTGATAGGTTGTGTTACTGTCATCATTCAGTTCAAAAAATGTTTAAATTTCCATCTTGATTTCTTTTTTTATTATTATTACCAAGTTTATTTTCGTTGTCTCAAGATCTGCTGACCTCTGAATCTAGGCTGTGTCAGTAGGGTAGTGTGGTGCTTCCTGTACCTGTGTCTGCTGCCTACAGTCCTTTTTATTTATTATGTTTTCTTGTTGGACTAATCCCTTTATCCTTATATAATGTCCATCTTTGTCTTTTTTAGCTGCTGTGGCTTTAAAGTTTGTTTTGTCTGATATAAGAATAGCTACTCCTACTTGCTTTTGGTGTCCATTTGCATGGAATATCTTTTCCCACTTCTTTACCTTACGTTTATGTGAATCCTTATGTGTCAGGTGAGTCTCTTGAAGACAGCAGGTACTGGTTGGTGAACTCTTATCCATTTTGCCATTCTGTATCTTTTAAGTGGGAGCATTTAGGCCATTTATGTTCAATGTTAGTATTGAGATATAAGGTACTATCCTATTCATTGTATTATTTGTTGCCTGAATACCTTAGTCTTTTTCATTGTGTTGTTTTATAGGTCCTGTGATATTTATGTTTTGAGGAGTTTTTTTGGTTTATTTCAAGGGTTTGTTTCAATATTTGGAGCTCCTTTTAGCAGTTTTCGTAATGCTGGCTTGGTAGTGGCAAATTCTCTCAGCATTCATTTGTCTGAAAAAGACTGTATCTTTTCTTCATTTATGAAGCTTAGTTTGGCTGGATACAAAATTCTTGACTGATACTTGTTTTGTTTAAGGAGGCTAAAGATAAAACTCCAATCCCTTCTAGCGTGTATGGTTTCTGCTAAGAAATCTGCTGTTAATCAGATAGGTTTTCCTTTATAGGTTCCCTGATGCTTTTGCCTCATGGCTCTTAAGATTCTTTCCTTCATCTTGACTTTAGATAACCTGATGACTTTGTGCCTAGGCGATGATCTTTTTGTGATGATTTTCCCAGGTGTTCTTTGAGCTTCTTGTATTTGAATGTTTAGATATCTAGCAAAGCCAGGTAAGTTTTCCTTAATTATTCCCTTAAATATGTTTTTCAAGCTTTTAGATTTCTCTTCTTCCTCAGGCATACCAGTTATTCTTAGGTTTGGTTGTTTAATCCCAAACTTCTTGGAGGCTTTGTTCATTATTTTTTATTTTTTTTCCTTGTCTTTGTCAGATTGGGTTACTTTGAAAGCCTTGTCTTCAAACTCTGAAGCTCTTTCTTCTGCTTGTTCAATTCTATTGCTGAGTCTTTCCAGTGCATTTTGCTGTTCTCTACATGTGTCCTTAATTTCCAGAAGTTGTGATTGTTTTTATTTATGCTATTTTACTGGAGATTTTTCCATTCATGTCCTGTATAACCTTCTTGGTATCTTCAAGTTGGACTTCACCTTTCTCTGGTGCTTGCTTGATTAGCTTAAGAGTTGACCTTCTGAATTCTTTTTCTGGTAACTTAGAGATTTCGTATTGGTTTGGATCCATTGCTGGTGAGCTAGTGTACATTTTTGGGGCTATTAAAGAACCTTGTTTTGTCATATTACCAGAATTGTTTTTCTGGTTCCTTTTCATTTGGTAGACTGTCAGAGGGATTTGGGACTCAAGGGCTGCTGTTCAGATTATTTTGTCCCATGGGGCACTCCTTTGATGTGGTGCTCTCCCCTTTCCCCTAGTGATGGGGTTTACTGAGAGCCAAACTATAGTAATTGTTATTTCTCTTCTGGATCTAGCCACCTGGCAGAGCTACTGGGCTCTGGGCTGGTACTGGGGAGTGTCTGCAAAGAGTCCTGTGATGTGATCTGTCTTCAGGTCTCTCAGCTGTGGATACCAGCACCTGCTCTGGAGAAGGTAGCAGGGAGGTAAAGTGGACTCCATGAAGATCTTTGGTTGTAGTTTTGTTAAGTGCACTGGATTTGTGTTGGTTGGCCTCCAGCCAGGAGGTGGCATTTTCAAGAGTGTAATCAACTAGGGGTTGTATAGGGAGGAAACAAGTTTGCCTTAGGTTTGCCTTTGGGTAAGTATTCAGGTTTCTCAGGTGGTGAGCAGGACCCTAGAGCTCCCAAGGAATTATGTTTTTTTGTGTTTAGCTATCCAGGGCAGGTAGAGAAAGACTATCAGGTAGGGGCAGGGTTAGGCATGTCTGAGCTCAGATTTTTTTAGGTTGGGGCTTGTGGCAGCTGCCATGGGAAGGTGGGGGTGTGGTTTTCAGACCAATGGAGTTATGTTCCCAGGGTGATTATGGCTGTCTCTGTGGCATCACACAGGTCATCAGGGAAGTGGGGGAAAACAGGCGGCCATTGGACTCACCCTGCTCCCAGGCAGCCTGTAGCCTGAAAGGCCAGTCTCATTCCCACTGTACTCAGCCAATATCACTTAATTTATTTCCAGGCAGCTGGTGAGCAGGGCGGATAACTTGTCCCAGGCTACCAGCCTCCCATACATCCTGGTATGTTCCTGTGGTAGTTCTTGGAGCAAAAGTTTATAGTGTGGGTCTCCACATTCTGCTGTCCATCCAAGTGGGAGCTGTAAGTTAGTCCTGTTTCCAGTCTGCCATTTTCCCCGGAAGTCCAACAAGCTTTTTGCTGTGCTGCTAGATTCAGTTTAGCAGTATTTTATTGAGGATTTTTGCATCAATGTTCATCAAAGATATTGCCCTGAAGTTTTCTTTTTTTTTTTTTTTTTGTATCTCTGTCAGATTTTGGTATCAGAATGATGCTTGCCTCATAGAATGAGTTAGGGAGGAGTCCCTCCTTTTTAATTGTTTAGAATAGTTTCTGTAGAAATGGTACCAGCTCTTACCTCTGGTAGAATTCAGTGGTGAATCCATCTGGTCCTGGGCTTTTTTTTTTTTTTTTTGGTTGGTAGGCTATTTATTACTGCCTCAATTTCAGAACTTGTTATTGGTATATTCAGGGATTCAGTTTCTTCCTGGTTCAGTCTTGGTGGGGTGTACGTGCCCAGGAATTTACCAATTTCTTCTAGATTTTCTATTTTATGTGCATAGAGGTGTTAAGAGTATTCTCTGATGGTTTGTATTTCTGTGGGGTCAGTGGTAATATCCCCCTTATCATTTCTGGTTGTGTTTTTTTGATTCTTCTCTCTTTTCTTCTATATTAGTCTAGCTAGTAATCTGTCTATTTTATCAATTTTTTTTCAAAAATCCAGCTCCTGGATTAATTGATCTTTTTTTTAAAAGGGGTTTTCATGTCTCTGTCTCCTTCAGTTCAGCTTCGATCTTGGTTATTTCTTGTCTTCTGCTAGCTTTGGGGTTTGTTTGCTTTTGATTCTCTAGTTCTTTTATTTGAGATGTTAGGTTGTTAACTTGAGATCTTTCTAGCTTTTTGATGTGGGCATTTAGAGCTATAAATTTTGCTCTTAACGCTGCTTTAGCTGCATCTAAGAGATTCTGGTACATTGTATCTTTGTTCTTATTAGTGTCAAAGAACTTCTTAATTTCTGACTTAATTTTGTTACTTACCCAAGAGTCATTCAGGAGCAGGTTGCTCAATTTCCATGTAGTTATATGGTTGTCAGTGAATTTCTTAATCCTGAGCTCCACTTTAATTGTGCTGTGGTCTGAGAGACTGTTATAATTTCAGTCCCTTTGCACTTGCTGTAGAGTGTTACTTCCGATTATGTGATCAATTGTAGAGTAAGTGCCCTGTGGTGATGAGGAGAATGTATATTTTGTTGTTTTGGGGTGGAGAGTGCTGTTGATATCAAGTCAGGTCCACTTATCGAGACCTGAGCTCAGATCCTGAATATCTTTGTTAATTTTGTGTCTCAATGATGTTTCTAATATTGTCAGTAGGGTGTAAAATCTCCCACTATTATTGTGTGGGAGTCTAAGTCTTTTTGCAGGTCTCTAAGAACTTGTTTTATGAATCCGGAAGCTCCTGTAATGGATGCATATATATTTATGATAGTTAGATCTTTTGGTTGAATTGAATCCATTAGTATTATGTAATGCCTTTGTCTTTTTTTTTTTTTTTTTTAATCTTTTTTGGTTTAAAGTCTCTTTTGTCAGAAACCAGGATTTCAACCCCTGCTTTTTTCTGTTTTCCATTTGCTTGGTAAATTTTTCTCCATCCCTTTATTTTGAACCCACGTGTGTCTTTGCACATCACATGAACTGGGTCTCTTGAAGACAATATACCTATGGGTCTTGTCTCTTTAGCCAGCTTGCCATTCTGTGTCTTTTAATTGGTGGCATTTAGCCCATTTACATTTAAGGTTATTATTATTATGTATGAATTTGATTGTGTCATCATGATGCTAGCTGGTTATTTTGCAGAGTTGTTTATGTGGCTGCTTCATAGTGTCACTGGTCTGTGTACTTCAGTGTGTTTTTGTAGTGGCTGGTAATGCTTTTTCCTTTTCATATTTGGTGCTTCCTTCAGGAGCTCTTGCAAGGGAGGCCTGGTGGTAATGAATTCAGTCAGCATTTGCTTGTCTGTAAAGGATCTTATTTCTCCTTCACTTTTAAAGCTTAGTTTGGCTGGATATGAAATTCTGGGTTGAAAATTCTTTAAGAATGTTAAATATTGGCCCCCAATCTCTTCTGGCTTGTAGGGTTTCTGCTGAGTAGTCCACTGTTAGTCTGATGGGCTTCCCTTTGTAGGTGACCTGGGCTTTATCTCTGACTGCTCTTAATATCATTTTTTTCCATTTAAACCTTGGAGAATCTGATGACTATATATCTTGGGGTTGGTCTTTTCATGGAGTATCTTTCTGAGGTTCTCTGCATTTCCTGAAATTGAATGTTGGACTGTCTTTCTAGGTTGGGGAAGTTCTTCTGGATGATATCCTGAAGTATGTTTTCCAACTTGGTTCTGTTCTCCCTGTCTCCTTCAGGTACCCCAGTCAGTTGTAACTTTGGTCTCTGCATAATCCCATATTTCTCAGAGGTTTTGTTCATTTCTTTTTATTCTTTTTTATCTATTCTCCTCTGCCTGTCTTATATCATAAAGATAATCTTCAAGCTCTGAGATTCTTTCCTTCACTTGGTCTATTCTGCTATTGGTACTTGTTACATTGTGAAGCTGTTGTGTTGTATTTTTCAGCTCTGTCAGGTCAGTTATGTTCCTGTCTAAACTGGATATTGTTGCTATCAGCTCCTGTATTGTTTTATCATGCTTCTTAGCTTCTTTGCATTGGTTTATAACGTGTTCTTTTAGCTCAGTGAAGTTTGTTATTACCCACCTTCTGGAGCCTACTTCTGTCAATTCAGCCATCTCAGGCTCAGCCCAGTTCTGTGCCCTTGCTGGAGAGGTATTGCAGTCATTTGGAGGAGGAGAATTACTCTGGCTTTTTGAGTTCTTAGCAATTTTGCATTGATTTTTTTCTCATCTTTGTGAGCTTATCTATCTTCGATCTTTGAGGTTGCTGACCTTTGAATGGTTTTGTGTGTGTGTGTGGGGGGGGGCTTTGTTAATGATGTTGTTGTTCTTTTCTGTTTGTTTGTTTTTCTTTTAACAGTTAGGCTGCTCTTCCATAGGGCTGCTGGTTTGCTGGGGATTTTCTCTAGACCCTAGTTGCTTCTGTTTTTCCTGTACCTGGAGGTATCACCAGTGAAGACTGAAAAACAGCAAAGATGGCAGCCTGCTCCTTCCTCTGGAAGCCCTGTCCCAGATGTGTACTGACTGGTTGCTGGCCCAAACCTACCTGTAGGAGGTGGCTTGAGACCCCTGTTGGGAGTTCTCACCCAGTCAGGAGACATGAGATTTGGGACCTACTTAAAGAATCAGTCTGGCTGCTTTTTGGTAGAGCAGGTAGGCTTCCTCTTCCAGACCATCTGTATTCTCCAAAGCTGGCAGGCGGGAGTGGCTGAGTCTCCTGAACCACAGAGAGGGTGGCCCCATCTCCGGGAGCTCTGTCCAAGGGAAAGATCAAAGCTCTGCCCCTAGAACCCTTGCTGGAGAGGCTGAAGCCCCCACAGGTAGGTCCTGCCCAGTGAGGAGGAGTGGATCGGGGTTTTGCTTTAAGATGCAGTCTGGCCACAATCTGCTAAGGCAGCTATGCTGCTTGTAGGGGATCCTTCCTTGTGGGCCATTTGTATTCTCCAAAGCCAGCAGTCTGGAATTGCTGAGTCTACCAAACTTCAGAGATGGTGGCCGCCCCTCACCCTGGGAACTTGGTCCTTTCTCAGAAAGACTCCAGCCTGTTGGCATTGACTGGCTGGAATTCCAAACCAGTGTGTCTTAACTTGTGAGTTGCTATGGAAGCGGGGCCTATAGAACGATGCTGCTTGGCTTCCTTGATTTAGCCCCCTTCCTAGGAATTTGCACAGACAAATTTCCCACCTTGCTGGGGCTCCTGGGGCCAGAGTATATAAAACTTGTGGGTCTCCGTGTGTGCCTGATTAGCTGCTCTGCAGACTCCACACAGCTCTGTGTGTCGGGCACGGCCCTGGTGGTGTTGGCTCACAAGGGGATTTCCTGCTCCGTGGGTTGCAAGGATCTGTGGGATAAGTGTGGTTTCCTGGGCAGGGTCACCCAATCCCTTACTACTTCCTTTAGCTGGGGGTGGGGGTTCCTCTGGCTCTGTGCCTCTCCCGGGTGGGCTGTTGCCCAACCCCACTTTTCTTCATTCTCTGTGGGTTGAGTTGTTTGCCTAGTCACTCCCAATGCTAGAACCTGGATATTTTAGTTGAAGGTGCTGAATTCACTCACTCCTTTCATTCCCCTCCACAAGTGCTGTGAACCACAGCTGCTTCTAATCAGCTATCTTGGCCCCTCTGCTTTTCTAATATTTCCTATGGTCTTGTGGAATTGAAATCACATATACATGAAGCAGTCAATAGTAAGTATTTCTCCCTTTTCTGTGTGAACTATGTATGAAGGAGGTAAGTGGGTTTGAGTCTGTTTTTGAGCCCAGGAAAAATTTAACATTGTCTAAAGACAGGAAACACAAAATTCCTGAAATTGCGTTGAAAGCAGGATACTATGTAAATCCACACAGAATTTGATGGGAATTGAGGATGGAATCAGAGAGAAATTGGCGATGTTTTCTATAAATTAGCACATTTCTGTAACCAGTTGGATCACTAGGGGACAACCTTTAAAATCTGGGAAGAGAAAACATGCTTTCAGAAGACAGTTTCATGTTGGTGCAAAGAGACTCAGAGGTTAGCCCGGCCTGAAATCACTGCACTGAAATCAATGGGGCCTGAGCCAGGGCGGGCACCACACATTGTATATTTATAGGTAAACCTACTTCAGAAACTATGCCAGCCAGAGAGGAGTCATTGCTTCTTTCATTCTGTCGCCCCAGGAGATTCCTTGAGAGGTCACCACCACCCATGCGGCCCTGGGAAGGGCATGTCTAAGGATGCATTTTGCACATCGACCTGGGAATGTCCCTGGGGTAGGCACGTCCATGCTGGCCCAGTTTTCACAGGGACCAGCCACTCCTGTTAGAGTGGTGGAGATCTGTCTTAGCACAGTTCTGTGGGTCCCAGGAAAGGCTGATGTTTGTGGTTAAACAGAGAAGCGGGGGCCACAGAGCATTGAGTTATTGTTGGTATTGTCCGATTGTCCTCATGGTCGAGGAGAGAATGGCCCAGGTAGGGCTTCTGGAACATGAATCCATTCCTGCCTGTAGCTTCCAGCTAAGCAGGGCAGAGGACCCACTGGTGTGCCAGTGGTCCGAGTTCTGTGTATCCCCTTTCAGACCTTGCTGTGGTCACTATGCTCGCAGCCCAGCTGTTTGTCAAGGATGATGCAGCACTGTGGTGCCAAATCACTCAGGACCCCACTCAAACAAGCCTTGATGAGCTGGGGCTGGAGCACCCACCAGCCTGGCAGTGCTTCCACACGGGACTGGCATCAAGCACAGCAGACCCTGGTTGCAGCAGGTGCCAGTGACAGAAATTGAGGCTACTCAAATAATGTCAAGAGGAAGCCCAACTCCAACCAAATATTCTCTCCCTGGAATGTTTCTACATCAATATGAATGAAACAAGTAATTTCCAGGGTAGAGAGAAGCTGTAAGAATGGTACAAATGGGGTCTGGTTTTGCCTGTACCCACCTGAGCTGAGCTCTGTCATGCTGTCTCCTCAGGCTTCAACTGTGTCCATTCTCAACAAGGAAAGCCTGCGCAGTCAAATCGGGACATTTACAGAGACTTAGCACGTGCATGTAAAGAGCTACACACATGTAATAAGAGAACGTGTTACATGTTCTAGACCTATCTCTATATGTACATATTAAAAACCAGGCATTCACGCCACACCTCTCATTCCCTTCAACACCAAAGGGCCATTCCTATTTTCCCGTGTTTGTGTGGGTAAGTCCCTTCTTGGGTGGTGAGGAGCCTGGCTCCTGTTTTCCTCTGGTACCACTTTTACTTGAAAATACTTGGGGCATCCTTCCATCCCAGAACTGTGTTCCTCAATTCCTCTATATGAAACCAGTCTCCGCTGCCCACTGAGCTACTACTGACCCACTTAGAATATGGATTCTTTATCGGCAATTTTTTAGAACTCTTATTTTTTCTCTAAGGAGAATTGGCACCATAGAGCCTACTGTTGCTACACTGCTTTATCCCATTTTCTACCCATCATCAGGCTCTACTTCTGGCTGAGGCTCTAAGGGGTCAACTCCCTGAGGCGTTTGCAAATCCGTGGCCGAGACAGCAGAAGCCACTGGGGTTTTGGAATCATCCCACACAAGGCGCCCTTTATGGGTAATGAACTTCTGCTGGTGCTTTAGGCATTCATTTAAGGGAATTTCTCATGTTCAACATTTCTGTTTATTTATTCAGTAAAGATTTATTGAGGACTTATTAATATGAGCCAGTCACATAGATCAGATAATATGAAAAAATGTCTTTTTGCCAAACTCAAAGTTCCTAAGGATAGACAGGGCCTGTGAATTGTTAGTTACTGTATTCCCAGCATCCATTTGGGAATAGAACAGCAACCACGATCTCATCAGTAGCTTCAGAAAGCTGATAATCTATTGGCAGATGTGGAAGGACAAACACTCCCAATGTGATATGAAAGAGGTGCTGCTGGCCTCCTCCCCACATCCAGTGTCAGCTGTGCTTTGAGCTGTTGTTTGGAACATTTGGCAAAATATGTGATTGGCTGATGAAGTCTTCCACTATCAGAATCTTTGCTGAAGGTCCAGTCCAATTCTGGGAAAGCAGCAAGAGCCACATCTAACATTGCACTTCCGGACTCGTAGCTGTAAACCTGGTGGTGAGCTTCAGTGTGGCACAGAAGTAACCATGAGAGGAAAGTTCAGCCTTCAATGCTGGAAGGCCAGTGGCTTAGCTTCCTGCGGCCACTGTTAACAAATGTTCACAAGCCCTCAAGTCCTTAACCCTGGGGTGTTAGGAGTTCAAACTGAATTTTGGGGGACATCAACATTCAGCCTATCACATTTCTGAACAGTATCAATTAGAAAAGCACCATTACAGATTTAGTTTTGGATATTTCTGACTTCCTGGGAAGAAACATTCTCAGCTTGGTGGTCAATTTGTGAACATTTCTGCTCTGGAGATAACACTGTTCCTTTTTTTTGTTTTGTTTGTTTTTTGAGACAGAGTCTTGCTCTGTCACTGTTCTTGAAACATAATACAGGTTTGATGCCCATGCTGACCTGACACCTTTAAATGAGTTATCTAACACATTCACGCTGAAGGTTCAGGAAAAGTGGCTGCAGGGGACGACCCCTGGTCTCTCATCTGTACCCTTGATGCTGTGACATTCTGGGCTATTCTAGGTTTGTGACCTGCCCTCCACTCAGTTCTGTACTTCATACCTATTGATTGAGGCCCTTGCTTGGGGTCACTTCCCCAGCATTGACAATGACACCCTTCCCAGATGTGATTCCTGGAGTTGCCCTCCCCTGGGCTCAGACAGAATGAGCCCCTCTGCTTCCATGTCCCATCCCCAAAGCTCTCCCAATGCCTTTGTCCAGGAACACTCAGGAGTTAAAAGACTATGTTCGAGAGAGTTGTTCAAATGAGCACAAGTAGAGATAATTTTGGGGCCCAAACACCGGCAAAAATGCCTGAACTGTATTCTTGAGGGTGCCTGGCATCCATATTCCTTTTAATTAAAGCCCCCACCAAGAAATCTGGAGGAGAATATCACATAGCTCAGGGGCCCTCAACAGCAAGTGGTGGATAATACGTCAGGAGGATGTTTTATTGGAATAAAGGGGCAAATCTTCAAACATTACATGTTTAATTTATAGGTTGGTTGAATCACCCAAGTTCAATAATGTCCCATAATTTCTCATCACCCCCAGAGGCTATTCTCTCGGATGAAGACGATTTTCTTACTAGGAGTGCACACTCGGCTCCTCCTCTCCGCCTTGTGGTCTGTTCTCTGCTTTCTGCTAATGTGCAGGTTTCCACCCTTTCTCTAGTTGTGCACAGAGCTGACTAGTTCTTCACAATGGCATTCTCACTCTGATATTTAAGTTGCTCGCCGCTCTAGGGAAGGCTGTCCTCATTTTCCACCAACAAGAGCAGGAGGAACAGTTGGCTAATGGGGCACTCAGCAGAGAGGGTAGAGGCAGGTCCCCTGTGAGCAGCAGCAAGCAATGCACTGGGGAGGGAGGGCGGGTGGGTCTGCAGCACGAAGAGGCAAGATTGGGCCCTTGATTGCAATTACTTCTTGTCACAGACATTTTAGGAGGTCGTTTCCTAGGTGACTTACTGCATGGTATTCTACAAAGTGACTACTTCGAAAACAGCCTGCTTGGTTTTGAGGGTGGAGGTCATATTGAAGTGCTTACGGGGGGCTGTGAATCATGCTGTTTATTATGAAGCATGTACTTAAAATGGGTGCCCCTGCCCCCAACAACCGGGATGGCACCTTCACTATTGGAAAAGATGTTGGGTTAAATAGTGGTTTTAAACAAACAGACCCAGAGATAATGGGACACCCAAGTAGACAGGCTTTAATTGGCAATCTTTTGTTGCTGAAAAACCAACTTTGGCCTAACCTAACCCTAAAAAGCAAGCAAACCACAACAGCAAACCCATATAGTCTATGATGTAACATGCTCCCGAAGACCTGCCCTCCACCTTACCCATTTGGCGTATGTCATAATGCAGTGAGAGCAGAATAATAGAACAGAAAAACAAGAGTGGATTAAAGTAAAAGATTTGTTTCTGTGGTAATCGAGGGGCTTCTAAGACATGTCCAGTGCCCGGTAGTGGGTGCATTCCAGTGGAAATCCATCATGGATGGTGTGTGAGGCATCTTGGGCCTCAGGCCTGTAGAGATTTGTTGAATGAATATTACATGAAAAGAGATAACGCTGAACTGTAGGCCTGATTTTTCTGAGAAATGTTGAAAATGTATTCCCAAAGAACTGCCATATAAAAGCAGGGGGCCTATAGCATTACAACAGAAGAAACAAAATATAAATAAAATGGATCTGTCATCATTCATGACCTTCACGACTGGCTTCTGGCTTCTCAAGGTTGATTTTCCTGCTGAGACAAGCTACTATACAGTTAATGGGCTAAGACACAGTTTCAGACGCACATTCTGACTCAATTCTCATTACCTAGTGAGAGAAATCTGTTGTGTAAGTGGCATGGTGCTGCTTACTCTTGACCTAGAAGGCAGGTAAACGTAAATTTTTAGCTTATTACATAGAAGAGCTGGGAACACCAGAAAATGAGTTCTTTCGGATATCATATTTCTTAAATATAAGACTATGCTTAAATATAACTGAAAATAACAACTTCTGTAGTATCACTCAGAGTACCAAAGTAAAGGCTACTCTTCTTTCCCTTTCTCTTTCTCAGTTAGAACCATTTAATTAAAAAAGAAAGCACTGGCCGGGCGCAGTGGCCCACACCTGTAATCTCAGCACTTTGGGAGGCCGAGGCAGGTGGATCACGAGGTCAAGAGATCGAGACCATCCTGGCTAACATGGTGAAATCCCGTCTCTACTAAAAATGCAAAAAATGGGCCAGGCGTGGTGGTGGGCGCCTGTAGTCCCATCTACTCGGGAGGCTGAGGCAGGAGAATGGCGTGAATCCAGGAAGTGGAGCTTACAGTGAGCTAAAATCGCACCACTGCACTCCAGCCTGGGTGACAGAGCAAGACTCCGTCTCAAAAAGAAAAGAAAAAGTACCCAGCCTCTTCGGTGGACCAGGCTTACAGCCTGAAGGGAAGCCAGCCACAGTGTGCCCGGCTCATCAGAGCAGTAACTCAGTACCTTGTTGTCACATTTCATCTTCGCCATCTACTCTCAAAGCCAAGTGCGCAGAGCCTCTGCCGCTTGTGCTGAGGTGAAGACTTCTTTCCTGATTCCTCACGGCTGGGCATCCCAGAGACATCCGTCCTCCATCAGAACTTCTCCACGGGCTGCCTGTACCATGCTCAGAGTCAAAAAGGTGGGGCCGGGTGTGGTAGCTCACGCCTGTAATCCCAGCACTTTGGGAGGCTGAGGTGGTTCACCTGAGGTTAGGAGTTCAAGACCAGCCTGGCCAACATGGCAAAACCCAGTCTCTATTAAAAATACAAAAAATTAGCCAGGTGTGGTGGTGCGCACCTGTAATCCCAGCTACTTGGGAGGCTGAGGCAGGAGAATCGCTTGAAACAGGGAGGTGGAGGTTCCAGTGAGCTGAGATCGCACCACTGCACTCCAGCCTGGGCAATGAGAGTGAAACTCCGTCTCAAAAACAAACAAACAAAACAAACAAATAAACGAAAAAAAAAGAACAGATGGAAGTTTGGTTAATAGAGTTTTGAGTTCTTTGATCATATCCATTACTGTTGAAGTTCAGGATACAGTGCCATTATTTCAGTGAAGTTTTCAGCACAGCAGCTTCAAACCATTCACATTAGGCAGAGATAAACCTGTGTGGAACTCACTCACTCTTTTAGGGAAGAAGAAAGGTAAGTGAAATTCTGAAGGACCAGAAGGCAGGGCGATTCTGTCCTGCTAACAAGGCCAGCCTGAAAAGGGCATGAGCAGAGCCCCTGTACCAACCTCCAGAACCACCCTGGAGATGCCTGGGACAGGCAGACTCACCTCTTGCTGGTACTAAAGAGAGAGCAGTCTCGGGATTAAATTAGCAAAGAATAAAAATAAATAAACCAACCCAAGTTACCTAGAGATATTGTGCAAAAGCAGAGGGAGGGATATGGAAGCGCACTTTTTGTTTTTGCATTGCCCTTGGTACTTCATAGAGGGTACAGTGAAGACCTCCAGGCTGGGAGATGATCCTTGCCTTGAGGGTGAGTCCACTGGGTGGGGCCTGCACAGAGCCCTGGCCCAGTGGTGCGCTCAATGATGTGAGCTTTAGCACGGTGCAAATGCAGGTCATTCTCTGAGTGATGACCCTGTGGACATGTGATTAAGGAGAGATGTCTCATTTCACTTTCCTAGTAAGGTCTCTAAATCCGGTCAAAGTAAAACCAATGTTGTAGATTCAGGTGAAAAGATTTTGTTCAAGGAAAAGAATCTGGCCCTGTTTAGAGAGAGATATTGCATGGAATTTATTTACTATGCCATAATTCCACAGGAGAGCACTTCCATGACTTAATGGGAAAAAAGAAGGCAAGCTAGCTTATTAATGATGTTTTAGATTGATTTTGTGTTTAAGTGATCATATTTTTGTGTATATAGGGTTAAATACAAACTATATAATTAAAATTAATTTTGACTCTTTTTACTTTCTAAGATGTGGCTGTTAGAAAATTAAAAACCACATGGCTCACATAATATTTCTACTGGACAGCCATGCTTTAGAGGCATTTGCTCATTGGAATCTCATTCAGAGGTTGAGGGTAGAGCTATCTGGGAGGGTTTTCCTCCTTCCTTCACTCTCTCCACCCTTCCTTCCTTCCTTCCTTCCTTCCTTCCTTCCTTCCTTCCTTCCCTCCCTTCCGCTTCCCTCCCTCCCTCCCTTCCTTCTTCCCTTCCTTCTTCCCTTCCCTTCCCTTCTCTTCCTTCTTCCCTTCCCTTCCCTGCCCTTCCTTCTCCCCTTCCCTTCCCTTCCTTCTTCCCTTCCTTCCTTCCTTCTTCCCTTCCTTCTCCCCTTCCTTCTCCCTTTCCCCTTCCCACTCCCCTTCCTGCTCCCCTTCCCGCTCCCCTTCCCGCTCCCCTTCCCTCTCCCCTTCCCTCTCCCCTTCCCTCTCCCCTTCCCTTCTTCCCTTTCCTTCCCTCTCCCCTTCCCTCTTCCCTTCCTTCTTCCCTTCCCTTCCCTCTCTCTTCTTTCCTGGCCTGGTATACTGGGATAACTTGTTCATACCCACCCTAGTGCTTGCTCTCCAATTTACAGCTGAATTGGAGAATTATTGGTGCAGGAGTCACTCAAAGATTAACTTGCAATTTTTTGCAAACTGTTGAAGCTTAGCAGAGAGGCTTGGCTCTGGGTACTCGGAGGACAAAATCCCTTCCATGGTGAAGGGAGTCTCCACTCTTCCCTCTTACCAGTTTTTTTACACAGTCCCATGTCTTTTGTATTAGTCCATTTTCACGCTGCTGATAGACATAACCAAGACTGGGAAGAAAAGAAGGTTTAATTGGACCTACAGTTCCACATGGATGGGGAGGCCTCAGAATCACAGCAGGAAGTGAAAGGCACTTCTTACATGGTGGCAGCAAGAGAAAATGAGGAAGAATCAAAAGCAGAAATCCCTGATAAATCCATCCGATCTCATGAAACTTATTCACTATCACAAGAATAGCACGGGAAAGACCCGCCCCCATGATTCAATTACCTCCCCCTGGGTCCTTCCCACAACATGTGGGAATTCTGGGAGATATAATTCAAATTGAGATGTGGGTGGGGACACAGCCAAACCATATTATTCTGCCCCTGGCCCCTCCAAATCTCATGTCCTCACATTTCAAAACCAATTATGCCTTCCCAACAGTCCCCCAAAGTCTTAACTTATTTCAGCATTAACCCAAAAGTCCAAGTCCAAAGTCTCATTTGAGACAAGGAAAGTCCCTTCCACCTATGAGCCTGTAAAATTAAAAGCAAATTAGTTACTTCCTAGATACAATGGTGATTCAGGTATTAGGTGAATACAGTCATTCTAAATGGGAGAAATTGGCCAAAACAAAGGGGTTACAGGGTCCATGCAAGTCCGAAATCCAGCAGGGCAATCAAATTTCAAAGCTTCAAAATTATGTCCTTTGACTCCAGGTCTCACATCCAGGTCATGCTGATGCAAGAGGTGGGTGCCCATGGTCTTGGGCAGCTCCACCCCTGTGGCTTTGCAGGATACAGCCTCCCTCCTGGCTGCTTTCATGGGCTGGTGCTGAGTGTCTGTGGCTTTTCCAGGTACATGGTGCAAGCTGTCTGTGGATCTACTATTCTGGGTTCTGGAGGATGGCAGCCCTCTTCTCACAACTCCACTAGGCAGTGCCCCAGTAGGAACTCTGTGTTGGGGCTCCAACCCCACATTTCCCTTCTGCACTGCCCTAGCAGAGGTTCTCCGTGAGAGCCCCACCCTTACAGCAAACTTTTGCCTACACATCCAGGCATTTCTATACATCTTCTGAAATCTAGGTGGAGGTTCTCAAACCTCAATTCTTAACTTCTGTGGACCTACTGGCTCAACACATGTGGAAGCTGCCAAGGCTTGGGGCTTTTACCCTCTGAAGCCACAGCCTGAGCTGTATGTTGGCTCCCTTTCAGCCATGGCTGGAGTGGCTGGGATACAGGGCAGCAAGTCCCTAGGCTGCATACAGCGTGGGGTCCCTGGGCCTAGCCCACCAAACCATTTTTCCTCCTGGGCCTCTGGGCCTGTGATGGGAGGGGCTGCTGTGAAGGTCTCTAACATGGCCTGGAGGCATTTTCCCATTGTCTTGGGAGTTAACATTAGGATCCTTGCTACTTATGTAAATTTCTGCAGCTGGCTTGAATTTCTCCCCAGAAAATGGGTTTTTCTTTTCTATTTCATAGTCAGGTTGCAAATTTTCCAAACTTTTATGCTCTGCTTCCCTTATAAAACTGAATGCCTTTAACAGTACCCAAGTAGCATTTTGAATGCTTTGCTGCTTAGAAATTTCTTCTGCCAGATACCCTAAATCATCTCTCTCAAGTTCAAAGTTTCATAAATCTCTAGGACAGGGGCAAAATGCCGCCAGCCTCCTTGATAAAACATAACAAGAGTCGCCTTTACTCCAGTTCCAACAAGTTCTTCATCTCCATGTGAGAACACCTCAGCCTGGACCTTATTGTTCGTATCACTATCAGCATTTTGGGCAAAACCATTCGACAAGTCTCTAGGAAGTTCCAAACTTTCCCACATTTTTCTGTCTTCTTCTGAGCCCTCCAAACTGTTTCCACCTCTGTCTGGCACCCAGTTCCAAAGTTGCTTCCACAGTTTTGGGTATCTTTTCGGTAGCGCACCACTCTACTGGTACCAATTTACTGTGTTAGTCCGTTTTCACATTGCTGATATAGACAAATCTGAGACTGGGCTATTTTCAAAAAAAAAAAAAGAAGTTTAATTGGACTTACAGTCCCACATGGCTGGGATGGCCTCAGAATCATGGCAGGAGGTGAAAGGCACTTCTTACATGGCAGCGGCAAGAGAAAAGTAAAGAAGAAGCAAAAGTGGAAACCCCTGATAAACCTAACAGATCTTGTGAAACTTACTATCACTAGAATAGCACAGGAAAGACCCACCCCCATGATTCAGTTACCTCCTGCTGGGTCCCTCCCACAATACTTGGGAATTCTGGGAGATGCAATTCAAGTTGAGATTTGGGTGGGGACACAGCCAAACTATATCATCTTTCATAAAGCCAGAAAAGACTTCTTTCCTCTAAACTCTGAACAGAATTTGCAAAGTCTATGACTTATTCATTCATTGAGTATAAACTATGAAGTACAGCCAGGCCCTGTGATGGGGCAGGTTGGGAAGGTGACAGTGGTGACAGCTCCACCTTAGAGAACTCACTGTCTAGAAAGGACAGCCAGCTTGCTCCTGAGCACACTGTGAGGTGAAAGGTCCCAGTGGCTCCAGGACTTCCACAGCAGGAATTCTGCCTCAGAGGCCGAGAAACGCTTCTTGGAGGAGGTGACACATGGGAACGCCATGATCATTCTCAAGTATTTTCCTTATTACAACTGGAGTGTAAGGAGGGCAGCTCTCAGAGCAGGGCCCTGTCCTGCCCACCATGCATCTTTACTGAGCAGGTTCCCTTCCATCCAACCTTTCTCTCCAGGCACAGAAGCAGCCACAGGAGCTGATTTTCTCAGTAAGTCATGATAGGTAGGAAAAATTGGGAAGCAAAAGCAAGGTGCACGGTGGAACGTGCACACAGAGCTGATTTGCATCAGAGGTGGAGTTCCAGGGACTAGCCAGGCGTGGCAGGACCTGGAAGGTGAAGACTAGACTGGGAGAGATGGAGAAGACCCTCCCTCCCACCAGGTATGAGGGCATGGCTGCCTCTGTGGCAGGGGAAGGGGACATTAATGGCCAGGGGACAAAGCCACAAGCAGGGGCAGAGGGGACAGGATGGGCCGGAGGGAAGAATCAGAAACTGGGAAGGGTGGGGCTAAGTGGACAGACTTTAGTCTCTGCCATCATTTATACATTTCAAAATTTCCCAACAGGGAAGTCCCTGAGAGGGGCTGAGGAAAGACTCACAAGGGCTTGGTGGCAGGGATGTGAGCTGGTGGGAGAGGCTGTCACTAGCCGTGTGAGCTGGACCCTTCCTCATGCCCACCTGGACCTGTTGCTTCCAGGGACTGTCTGCTCTCTGCCCAAGCCCCCGTCAAAGTCACCTGACCCACATGGGACTTCCTTGCCTCATAAACATTAGAGGATTTAGAAATCTCAAGGTAAAACTAAGAGTCTTAGTTACGTGTTTGAGTTTCTTGGGCCAAATGTTAAGAGTTTGGCTTGGAATTTAAGGTCAAAGAAAATAAAATGCTAGTGGAAAGAATTGCGTTTGCAAACAGGAAAGTGAGTGCCCATCATTTATCGGATGGCTTTCATTATGGTGTGTAACAGTCTCTGAAGTTATTAACTTTTCAATTAGGCTCTTGATGTTCTGCAATCCCAAACTCTCTGTTAGAATAGAATTGTGGCTCTGAGATGTGCAATTGGTACAGATAATAGTAAACTCCATATAGGCAAAGAGAATGTATGTTTCATCCTGATATTTGCAGCCCACTTACCAACATGCCTGGTATATATTAAGTGCTAAGTAAATGTTAGTTGAGATGAAACAGTAGTTAAAATTTGAGCATCTCTTTATATTAAAACGCATAAACATGCACACTTCTTTTTTTCTTTTTCTTTTCTTTTTCTTTTTTTTTTTTTTTTTTTTGAGACAGAGTCTTGCTCTGTCACCCAGGCTGGAGTACAACGGTACAATCTCAGTCACTGCAACCTCCACCTCCCAGGCTCAAGTGATTCTCCTGCCTCAGCCTCCTAAGTAGCTGGGATTACAGGCACGTGACACCATGACCCGCTAATTTTTATAATTTTAGTAGAATCAGGGTTTCATCATGTTGGCCAGGTTGGTCTTGAACTTCTGACCTCAGGTGATCTGCCCGCCTTAGCCTCTCAAAGTACTGGGATTATAGACATGAGCCACCATTCATGGCCACACATTTCTTTTGGTCTAAACTTTTCAGAGAGCGACAGGGGAGTTGTCTTGCAGCTATGGGATACCACTTAAATGGCCATGCAGAATGGAAACCAGCAGCTTTTGATGTGACATTTGATGCAATGGTCTTAGTGACTTTTCTCGCTGGGTTAACCTGACCATGATGTCCCTAGCTGAGGGACAGCTGTAAATAAGTCCCTGCCTCATCACATTGCAAACCACAGGCCTGAAATCTCGAGTAGACACCAGTAAGCAAGATTGATCAGGGGGAAATGAACCATGAGAGGAGAATGGAAAACTGGAGCCTTCTTTTCAAGACTTCTTTTCACAGCAGAGAGTTGCTCTTTCATGTCGAAACCCAGATCATAAAGCGAGAGTCAAGCCTCAGGAACAGACACGAGCTCTGAGCACACCTCGTTTGGATTCTGGAGAGGCCGTGGCAGTGCTTAGAGGTTCCCATTTCGCGGCTCTCTGAGAGCGTGAAGCCTCGCAGGCCCTCCCCTGTCCTTGGTGTGGGGCTCTGCACAAGAAACGCCGCCCCGTGCACAGCGTCCGGCCCTTGTTAGCTTCAGTGGTCGGCCTCTTCTTGGCTTCCTGTGGCCTTCTCCTTAGAGTACACAGGCCCAGTTATATTTTCCAAGACATAAATGAATTTCCATTCTTTCCATTCAATGCCTTGGGTGTTTATAAATGGAGCTAGTGCTTCAGAAGGCTGAGGCCGCTGTGGCAGACCATGTGACCTTTGCCTTCCCCTCTCATTCCAGCGTGAGGAGCGCTGTGGGAATGCTGTGCCCACTGGAGCATGGTCATTCTGTAATCCTTAAAGAAAGCTTCATTGCCTTCTCTTTTTTTCTTTCTGTTTCGCTTTCCCTTCCCTTTGAGGCAGGATCATCTTAAAGGAAGGTATGCTGTGCTTTCCAAGTAGCATTCTTCTTCTTCTTTTTTTTTTCTACCATAAGCTGACTTTTCTTCTCTAATTCTTTAAGATTGATGGTCCATCTGCCAAAGACATTTCTTAAAAGCATTAAGGTGCATGTGGGTAGTGTTAATTTTTTAAATGCTTTGCCTTTTAGGATGCCCTTTTCTCCTGGATCGATAGGTCAACCTTGGCTAGAAGGCTTGGAATATTTATTTCTTTGGGGTCTTTGTGGAGAATGCATCATGCTACACAAGCACTTCGCAATTCAGTGTCCTAATTTAATTTCAAAACATAAAGGCCATCCCGAGCTTTAGGATGCATCAGGCAGTGGAGGCCAGCACATGATTTTATCAGCGTTTCTCAACTGTAGTGGAAAGAGAAACTTCATCCTAAAAGAAGTATTTTAACAGCTTTTTATCCATTACATTGAAATTGTGAGAGGGCCTGGATGGTCATTGCGTGGTAAGTGTTGAACTACACTTTTCTTTGGTCTGGTTTTCCCAATACCTATTATATTTACAATTCCTAGTTTGTGAACTAGGGGCATTTTTTTTTTTTGTTTCATCTTTTCTTGAAGAGCAGTTTTCCAGCCTGGTCAAGTGAATTAATAAGGGTCAGACCTCCATCAAGACTGAATGTATGTGCACTCAAATGTAAAGACAGTTGGACACAGCAGCAAATCCTCATGCCTAGGCATGCCAGAAAAATCAAGGGGCTCAATTTATGACTTCTAAGAAAGGTAAATTGGGACTGTGGAAGTTAATCACATACAAATGCAGCATGACATTAAATGCAAGCCTTGTTTTGCTTCCAAGGAAGTGGCACTCACGAGCTTCTAAAGCTGAGCCTCACAACAGCTTTTACGTTTGGTTTTGTTCAGATCTCTGCTCCCATCGAGTTACAATGCGGCACCTTCAGTGCCCGTTTCTAGCCTTTTTTGGGATGAGATCACGCATTGCCATCAGGGTCTTAGCTGGAAGCCGAAAGGGCAGGAGCTTCCTGTGAAGTGTGCTGCAGAGGACGGGGGAAGTGACTTAACATTGAAATCAGTTCATGGTTCCGTCATTCCAGCGGTTGGAAAGTCGAAAAAAATATGTGTCTGTGAAATGAGCCACTTCTAAACATTCAAACACTTATGATTTTTTTTGTACACTAGTTTGAAAAATTAGTTTAAAAACTTGTTATAGACTTTAATTCCCTGTGTTTGTAATGGTGTGAAAACTAAATAGGTCTATGGTCAAACAGGCTGGAAGAGGTTCTGCAGAAATGTGGCTTACTGTACTTGATTCTGTCCCCGCAGTCTCCAACTTCCATTGTAATGTAAAACTGTTATTCCACATTAGTGCCTTATAGTGTTATAAGCATAATTACCAAGGCAATTAGTGAAATGGTAAGGAAATGGAAGTATCCCCTGGTAGCAATTCTGTTCTATAATTAGCTTATGTAGGTATAATGTGTATATATAATTTTATATTTATATATTTCTGGGTAGGTTTCCCTCTTGCCTTTGTATTCTAATGATATATTCTGAGAAGAAAACAGGCTGTTTTTCCCCCATTCCTTAATTCTCATTTTTCTAGGCACTTAGGTGCCTGGATTTTGCATAGAAATGGCCACAGACCTCTGAATGTGGGTAATACCTGCAATTACAAACCTGGCGGAAACAGTCACTGCACATCGTCAGTGCTGGCGACGCTTGTGCACTGGTGTCATTTAGCAGTTTCTTTTTCGTTCCTATTGTTTTTGAGTGAAACTAAGTATGATTGTTTCCCGGGGCTTTATAGTAATTATTGTGGATGGGAAGTTCTGGCAGCTTCCTGGAGTTCACAGCAAGGATCTGTTTGAAACTATCTGTCCCCCCGGGGACAGGGCTGCTCAGCGCTCCGCCAGAAGAACTCTGCTGGCCGGCTTGTTCATGGCTCTTGATTTCCTTTCTCCCTTTCTCCTGAATGATCGCTAAGAAAAGCCCTCACCATGTCTGACCTATTAGAAGTCTCTAAATTGCCCAGGCCCCACATTCTTTGCTTCTCAGATTATGATCCTTTTGTGTCTACATACTTTCAAAATTTGGAAATAATTTTGAAATTAATTAGGACCTACTGGTGATTGCTTTGAAGTCAAACTTAAAATGAGCACCAAGTAATAGTGAACACTTTGGAGGTCGCGTTATAGCACTGCGCTGAAATCGCTGTAGACACATATTCTCATTTAATTTTCACCACTCATTATTTGGCAATGACCCTCCTGAAATGTTGCACCACAGACCAAGTGGAGCAGGTATCACACCCAGCACACACAAGGTACTCTTGAGTTCCCGTGTCCATACAGGGGGAGGAAATGGGGAGAGTGTGTCTGTCATGGCTGCTGTGACAATCAACTGAGATTATGGAAGTGCTAAGGGCAGTGTGCCATAATGTCAGTGTGCCATTTGATGTCTGTAACATCAAATTTGATAACGTTTGGTGGAATAATTATTTTAACCCTCCTCACTCCTAATATTTTATTCCTGTTTTCCCTCTGGTTTGCGGCATGATAGGGTGTCTGGTGGAGGTCACACTCAGCAAGGCATTCTTCCTGCCAAGCTCATCTGTTTGCAGTTCCTGGGCATTTGCCATAACTAAAGTACATTTCTCCTATTAATGCCACTGAAGAGTCAGCCTCCATTTACAGAGCTCAAGGTTGCTGGGTGACTTGGGGTGGAGGTGGCAGGAGTCCCTAAATCTTACGGTGTTGCTATTCGGGGTCCCTTCATCTCTAGGATCCTCCCCACCCACTTCCCCACAGGCATTCCTGTAGCTCTGTCCTGAGTACAGGGGTTATTCTTGGACTGGAAGTCCAAGCACAGTGGCCCAGGGATTCAGCTCCAGCTTCGCCCCAGCAATGAGTCTGTAACAAGCTTTGGAAAGCAGGCTTGTGAGCCCAATAGCTCCACCACCAGCCACTGTGGGATCTCAGCTTCCCCAGCATTTCTTGGCTTGATTTCTTGACCTATAAAATGAGGAAAGAATTAGCAATGATTTGGAAGCTCCATAATTTAAAACCACATGGGAGCGCTAACATAAGCAAGAACTTTTCAAGGATGTGGGCTGTTTACCAGAAACTCGTTATAGCTTATTGTGCTGGGCTCCCCTGTGGGCTGTAGCTTAGAGGGCTGGGCTCCCCTGTGGGCTATAGATTAGAGGACTGGGCTCCCCTGTGGGCTGTAGCTTAGAGGGCTGGGCTCTCCTGTGGGCTGTAGCTTAGAGGACTGGGCTCCCCTGTGGGCTGTAGCTTAGAGGGCTGGACTCCCCGGCCTTTATCAGAGGCAGGTGATTATGACGAGGACAACAGGGGAGCCAGCTGATTGTAAATTGAACAGGACTTTTTTTGATCCTCAAAAGCACGTTTTCCTCATTGGTGCTGTTCCGCATTGATGTCTGCTTTTGTCATCTGACCAGGTGGGGTGTCTAGGTCATTAGTGTTTCCTCCACTTTAGTGACCTCCCCTAAGCAGGTGCACGCCTGGCCCTTTGCTGTACTTGACACATCCTGTCTCGCTCCGTACTGAGAATTACCTCGTGAGATAGACCCGAAGCAGCTCCATTTTACAGATGAGGAGACTGAATTTCAGAGAGGTTGAGTCACCTCCCCGAGGCCAGGCAGGAAGGAAACGGCAAGAATCTAGAATGTAATCCCCATGTCCTGGTCCATGATTCTCCCTTCCGTGGGCACCCCCTAAACCAGGAGCCCCGTCCACAGTGCTCAGTTATGGAAGGAAAAATGCCCACTCTTCTGATGCAGCTGGGCTTCTAACCCATGGCTTATCATGCTGAACTGGATGCGGATAAGGAATGAACTCTGAAGCAGTAATACATGAATAGCTCCTAAATACTACATAGGTCTAACTTGGTTTTGGGATGAAAGGTTTCTCCATTCCTGTAACACTAATAATGCCCTGTTTAGCATTTGCTAGGTCAATAGCAACTGTTCTCCTGGGACCCATTTTATAGATAGAAAAATAGGCTTGGAAAGTGACTTGCATGACTTCACGTGGTAGAAGAGCCGCTGTTCTGCCTCCACCGTCCTGTCCTCACTGTGGCTTGCTCCCCGGCCGTCCTCTTTGTGACTTACCCAGGGATAGGCTGCAGGGCTGCTACCACACTTCAGTGCCTCAGTGGTCTCTGGGTGCTGTCCATTCAGGTGCTGCCTCACCTGGACCTACAGTGCTGGGAGTTTCCTGGTGCAAGAAACCTCTCTCGCCTCTGACTTCCGAACATCCTCTGCTCCCCCGCAGCCATGCAGCATGGTCGGCGCACGTGCACACGCCTGGCCACCCCGCCAGACCCGAAGCTCTTTACAGGTGAAAACCTCATTTACTGCATCTCCATTTACCCTTCAGTACCTCCCATATAACCCCCAAATGCTTGCTGAATCCATGAAAAAAATCATCACTGGCCAAGTCAAATATTACCAGAGAGTGGTTAACATTTCTGACAGGCACGTTTGCAATGTACTAGAAAGAATACAGAAACTCAGTACTTAGAACAATCCTTGATTGATAGCATAGGCTGAATAAATACATGTTGAACAGGACATGTTTTGGTGGTGGTCCTAACTCTGCCTCTAACTAGCTGCGCGGTTTTAGACACTTGCTTGACTTCTCGAGAGAACAAAGTCCTTATCTGCAAAGTAAGGTGCGTGCTTCTGTCAGATTAGTCTGTCTTTAATATTTTACGGTGTAGAACATTCAGACATTAAATCTTTTGATTTATTTTGGTCAAATACTAAATATACTTAATATATTCACTTTTTCTTTAAAAAATTAGATGATCAACTTGAAAGTATAAATCCTACTACCTGTGTCCGATGAACTAAAAATGATACTCAAAATACACATGTCCATCTATATTCAGGTAAAGGTCTTTATCAGCTTCATTTCAAACACAAATTTGTTGTTTTCTTGCTACCCTAAGATGAAAATGAAATGCTTTAAATAGCTGTGCAGCAGCCCATTCAACTAAAAAAGGTGCACGTGGGAACACTGCAGGCCAGCTGAGAGGACAGACGCAGGTCGGTGCGGCTGGATGAGGGGTCTTCTCTTGGAGACACACACAGGATGCAAACTATTTTTCACACTCTTAATTTTCACGTGTGTAGTGTGGTTTGACTATGTATCTGTGAATAGCATTTTGTCTATTCGGCATTCTGAAGTACTGGGTCTATTCCAGGCATCTGCTGAGCATTGGAACTGACTGTCAGGTTCCAATGACGAGGTAGCATGGTGGCCGGTTTAGCTTGAGGTCTCGGAGCTGGCCTGCCTGGGTTTACATCTCAGTTTCAACCCTGTTAGCTGTGCAGTCCCCCAACTGGAAATGGAAATAATGACAGTTCTTTCCTCGCAGAGTTCTTGTCAAGATTAAATGTAGACTATTGTTGAGAAAACAGTGTCTGGCATATGTGAAGGCTTCAAAAATGTCCCATGCATGCTCTGTCACCTCTGTAAAAAATAAGAAAAAAAATATTTGACACAACTCGAGAGTGCCTGGGACAGAGCAGCTGCTCAGTGATGCTGAGCATCTTTTTTCTGCACCATGAGGGCCATGTGGGCTTCGTGCTAATTGTGTTTCTCTAGTATTTTAGTGTGGTGCCAAGTACATTGTGGGAGCTCAGACATGTGTGTTGAAGGAGCCCATGGCACCAGTGAGAGCTGGTGCTGCAGGTGAGAGCTGGTTCCTGCTCTGTTGAGATCAGTGTCCAGGTGCCCAGTGGAGACATTCAGGTGCAGTCCTTACAATGACCCGTAAAAATGATGATTATTCTGATTATTCCTGTCTTTATTGTTGTTGTTGTTTTTTGAGACAGAGTCTCACTCTGTTGCCAGACTGGAGTGCAGTGGTGCGATCTTGGCTCACTGCAACCTTTGCCTCCCGGGTTCAAGTGATTCTCCTGCCTCAGTCTCCCAAGTAGCTGGGACTACAGGTGCATGCCACCACACCTGACTAATTTTTGCATTTTTACTAGAAACAGGGTTTCACCATGTTGGCCAGGATTGTCTCAATCACTTGACCTCATGATCCACCTGCCTCGGCCTCCCAAAGTGCTGAGATTACAGGCATGAGCCACCATGCCCAGCCTGTTCCTGTCTTTTAGGTGAGAAAATGCTAGGTCTGCCCACTTTGGAGTATCAGCTGCACAAAGAAAAGGAACAGGTCTGTGTTTTGTTTCTTAAACTCATGTATCTCAAGTACTTGGAAGAGGGCCCAGCACATCATAGATGCTCAGTGGAGATGAACAGGTGCCCTGGTAATCACTGACATGGCCAGAACCCTTGCCAGGATCTCTTGAGTTTCAATCCACTTCCTCTGCCACTCTGTCTCTGATCCAACAGTTCTGACTTGTCCTCTCCTGCCCCTCGGCATAGCCATTTCCCCTCCTGCATGGGCCTCCTTCCACGAGAAGTGCAAGACGTGATTGTCAGGCTCATACATAAATCTTCCTCCTCTTCCCTCCTTTTCTCCCTCCCCAAAATACATATGAAACTCCTACTCTGTGTCAGTCACTGTGCTAAGTGAAAACACACAACATCCGCCCCTGTGGAGTTTGTGTTCTAGAGAGACATGCATCAAGTAACTAAACAAATATGTGTGGGAATCCAAATACCATGGCCAGAGCTTTGTGGGGCTCTAGGATCGTCTCCTGGGGGAGGGGTCTGGGAAGCCTTCCTGTGGAGCTTAGGATGGTGGGAAGGATGAGTGGGGATCAGTCAGTGAAGAGCATCTGGACAGAACTGATGGCACAAAGGGCCAGGGTCATCATGATGGGATGGGGGCTGAAGGAAGGCACTGCAGCAGATAAGGCTGAGGCACCCAGGGGCGTTCCAGTTCTGCATTGCTAGGTGTGAGCATGGTCTTGTACTAGGGGCAGCGGAGAAGCACTCAGGGATGACAAGGTCACATTTGTGTTTTGACTGCAGTGTGAAGACGAGAATAAGAATAAATGGAGAAAAGCTGCCTTGGAAACATTGCCATTGCACAGCTGGGAACTGGTGCTGCAGGTGAGAGCTGGTTCTGCAGGTGAGAGCTGTGCTGCAGGTGAGAGCTGTGCTACAGGTGAGAGCTGTGCTGCAGGTGAGAGCTGATGCTGCAGGTGAGAGCTGTGCTACAGGTGAGAGCTGGTTCTGCAGGTGAGAGCTGGTTCTGCAGGTGAGAGCTGTGCTACAGGTGAGAGCTGGTTCTGCAGGTGAGAGCTGATGCTGCAGGTGAGAGCTGGTGCTGCAGGTGAGAGCTGGTGCTGCAGGTGAGAGCTGGTGCTGCAGGTGAGAGCTGTGCTGCAGGTGAGAGCTGTGCTACAGGTGAGAGCTGTGCTGCAGGTGAGAGCTGTGCTGCAGGTGAGAGCTGTGCTACAGGTGAGAGCTGGTACTGCAGGTGAGAGCTGATGCTGCAGGTGAGAGCTGGTTCTGCAGGTGAGAGCTGGTGCTGCAGGTGAGAGCTGGTGCTGCAGGTGAGAGCTGTGCTACAGGTGAGAGCTGGTTCTGCAGGTGAGAGCTGGTGCTGCAGGTGAGAGCTGCTGCTGCAGGTGAGAGCTGTGCTACAGGTGAGAGCTGGTTCTGCAGGTGAGAGCTGCTGCTGCAGGTGAGAGCTGGTTCTGCAGGTGAGAGCTGCTGCTGCAGGTGAGAGCTGGTGCTGCAGGTCAGAGCTGGTTCTGCAGGTGAGAGCTGGTGCTGCAGGTGAGAGCTGCTGCTGTAGGTGAGAGCTGGTTCTGCAGGTGAGAGCTGCTGCTGCAGGTGAGAGCTGGTGCTGCAGGTGAGAGCTGGTGCTGTAGGTGAGAGCTGGTGCTGTAGGTGAGAACTGGTTCTGTAGGTGAGAGCTGGTTCTGTAGGAGAGAGGTAGTGCTGTAGGTGAGAGCTGTGCTGCAGGTGAGAGCTAATGCTCCTCTGCCCAGCTCACTCCTGGGACTACAAGGCCTATGAGACGGCAGATTCACGAGGTGAAAGGACACCAGCTTCTCACAACAGGGAGAAAAGCTGTCCATCAGCAAGAACAACCATACTGCGCACTCAGCGAGAAGCAGGGGTGAGGGGACTCGGGGTGGGCACGCTGGGGTGACTAACAGGCGAGGACACACCAGCCACCATGGCCACCGGGCATGTGTGGGTGAGAAGGCATCAGGTTCATGGAAGCCAATCTAGTGGTGGCTCTTTCGCAGGTCATGGCTGACCACAGGAGACTGTCACAGTTAAAACACAGTGCACCCAGGTAAAAGTGAATTTCTGATAAGCAACGAATGATTTTGGGGATCCGTGTGTTCCGCACAAGTGTGCTGTGTCTGGCAATGCTGGGCACAGAGCCTGTGCGGGGACGTCCACAGCAGGCGCTTCTCCTCTGTCCTGCCTTCTCCTCACCTCTGTACTGAAGACCTCCTTACGGCAAATCAGACCCGCATGAAAAGCTGTTTTTCACGCCCTGGGATTCTATAGCTTAACACTGAGAAAATTCAGACAGATTCACAAGGGGCAGGATGAAAATTACTGAAGGCTGAAATCGGAAGGGGCATTTAGCGACCACTGTGGCCAACACCCTGGTTTCCTAGGAAAACGGAGCACTGGAGAGGAGTTTTCAGAATTCAGCTTGCTAGCTGTACTCAGTTTTAATGCCAGCATCTGGCACTATCTGAAACGAGAGAATGCTGTCTATGACCATAGCATCACTGAATGCACTGGTCTCATCTGAAATGAGAGAACACTTAGAAAACACCGTTAAATAAGTGAGATTTAAGAGTTGGTTATGAAGTCATGGAAATTTTAGCTTTGAATTACCACTGTGATTACTTCAGCAACTGCAAAAATTACTAATAGCTTTTACTTAATGTGTACATTGTTGTAATTCTTTACAAACTTGACAGATTTAAAATGGTTTTTAGTTAGAAAAATAATTATGAAATGGGATTATAAAACTTATTAGCAATAGGTTTTTGTTAAATGAAAATATTAATTGTCATTAATTGAGAAGATGAAATGCCTTCCAAACGTAAAGATAGTAACTGGCTACTTTATTTTTGGCAAATACCAATTCCAAGGGCCTCAGTGGAAATACTGAACATGAAGTAAAAGAGGATGTTTTTGAGCAGATGTTGTGAAAAAGACAACTGTGTCCCTGGTCCTTTATTGCAATGAAGTTAGAATGGAGACATGATTATTAATCAATATGTTTAAATGGCCTTGCCTTAAGGGAAAATTCGGCAGTTTTATTGAAAAACAGTCCTGCATTTTTAAATCTTTGGGATAAAAGTGTCTATAATAAGGTTGGCTTTTTAAACAAAATTTCTTCTCGTTTATCTTTCCTGCATTTCTTTTATTCCCATTCTTTCTTCTGTGTTAAAATACACATAGCAGGGTTGACTTTTGACGATTAAATCTTGGATCAGAAACCAAGAGAGCTAGAAGAGTGATCCAAATAAGCAGGCTGCCTCGGTGTCTCGCTCTGCTCAACGGGTTTGCAGAGGACACCATTGATGCCCAGCATGTCCACGGCCACCCAGATGCCTCTCCTCTCAGAGAGAATTTCCAGGCCCGTCCCTAACGCCCCACCTTCAGCATTTTCTCCAACTTCCTGCCACTCTTAGGCTCTTGGGTGGGATTTTCACACTTCATTGTCACCTGAACTTGATCCCTGGGTGGTCTTATGATTCTTGCATTGGCTGAAGCTGGTGCAATGGTCTAGACCCCGATTACGTAGAACATGCTGCTTGTCAGCCCCTGGCCAGTGTTTGGACTATAATCTGTGGAAATGCACCAGGGGAAATGTGGCTCGTTTCCATGGAAATGGGGCATGGGGAGCCCGGGACTCTTCTGTTCCACCTTCCGCTGGGTTTTCTACACTGTATCCCAACTCTCCTGTTGAATTTTTGAATTTTCCACTCCCATATAATTAATTTCCCAGAGCTATTTTTCTCAAAATGTATTTGTTCTCCATATATTCCTTTTTTCAGAAAGATTCTTGTGTAGTCTACTTTAAGGATGTACTATCTCTTCTTTTCTGGTATTACTAATAAAATCTTGGGGGATGCTTTCAATGTTTTGCATGACTTTGGACTGTGTGTGTGTTTTTTTTTTTTTTGGAAACAGAGTCTCACTCTGTCACCCCAGCTGGAGTGCAGTGGAGCTGTCTTGGCTCACTGCAGCCTCTGCCTCCTGGTCTCAAGCGATTCTCCTGCCTCAGCTTCCTGAGTAGCTGGGACTACAGGCGCACGCCATCATGCCTGGCTAATTTTTGTATTTTCAGTAGAGACAGGGTTTCACCATGTTGGCCAGGCTGGTCTTGAACTCCTGATCTCAAGTGATCCGCCTGTCTCAGCCTCCCAAAGTGCTGGGATTACAGGCAGGAGCCACGTGCCCAGCTGGACTGTCTTTCATATTAAAATATTTCTCAAGTATCATTCATATTTGAGAGGGAGCCCTAAAATAAGGCTTGGAAGTGATGTGCTCATGGGGGGTTCTTTGCTATAGGGTGATCTTGCTGCCAATTTGCAGGGAACTTCCAAGTGGTAGAATTTGTAGGACTTCTGTCTCAGCTAGTCAGACCTGTCTACGGCTCTGTGCAGGAGAAATTTACTGCATAGGCATTAAGTCAGCTTTCACATGGTCCATTTCCTGTATGATGTTTCCAGCCTCAACTCGACCTGGTGCTCCCAGCCAGAGACCTTCCATCCCTCTCCAGAGAATAAAACCTCTGATTTCTGCTGGGGAGGTGGTGGTGGGGGGTTGTATTGGGGGGGTCTGGGAGATTTCTAGTCACTTTTTACTCCCTCGCCTCGACACTCCCTCTGCCATTTCCCTCCTTTCCTTCCCTCCTTTCTTCCCTCCTTTCCCTCCCCTTCCCTTCCCTTCCTTTCCTCTGCTCTTTCCTCCCTTCCTTCCTTCCTGAATAAAGGGTCTGAAATGATTGAGTAGGTTGTCTAGGACAAGAGTCCCCAACGTTTTTGGCACCAGGGAAATCTTCTATGGATTGGGGTGGGGGATGGTTTGGGGGTGATTCAAACGCATTACATTTTTTGCAAACTTTATTTCTGTTATTATTACATTATAATATATAATGAAATAATTATACAACTCACTATAACATAGAATCAGTGGGAGCCCTGAGCTGGTTTTCCTGCAACTAGACCATCCCATCTGAGGGTGATGGGAGACAGTGACAGATCATTAGATCATCAGATTATCATAACGAATGCGCAACCTAGATTCCTCGCATGTGCAGTTCACAATAGGGTTCCTGCTCCTATGAGAATGTAATGCTGCTGCTGATCTGACAGAAGGTGGAGCTCAGGTGGTAATGTGAGCAATGGGGAGCGGCTGTAAATACAGACGAAGCTTTGCTCACTTGCCTGGTGCTCACCTCTTGCTGTGCAGCCCAGTTTCTAACAGGCCACAGACCAGTACAGTCTATGTCCCAGGGACTGGAGATCCCGGTCTAGAATCTTCAAGTATACCATAGATGTCAATTATTTCTTTCTTTGCTAGTTGATTAAAATCCGTTTTGTGTGTTTTTTTTTCCCACATAATTCTGACATGATCTCACAATCTTACTCCTTTTTCCCCCCAAACCTTTATTCTGAAATATCTTAGGCCATCCCCCAGGAAAGTTACTGGTATAAGAAACACCCACCTTACTTTCACCAGGTTCATCAGTCACTATCATTTCATTATATTTGTGTCCCACTCCTCTTCCTTGCTGAGCTATTTGTGAGTTAGTTGCAGAGGGCATGAGATCTTAGTTCTAAACAGGACCATATGTATTCCTGAAGGCAGGAGCACTCTCCTACATAGTCACAAAGTGATGAAGCTTCTTAGCTTGCCGTTGCTGTTTTAACAAATTGCCACAAACTTTATGGCTTAAAACACAAATTTATTATCTCACAGTTCTGGGGGTCAGAAGTCTGAAATGGATCTCACTGGGCTGTGCTGCTTCCTGGAGGCTCTTGGGGGAGACTCCCATTTCTTGGCTTCTGGGGGACACCGGCATTCCTTGGCTTCTGGCCCCTTCCATATTCAAGCCCAGCAGTGGCTGAAGGACTTCTCCCACCATCTCACACTGACTGGGACCCTTCCATCTCTCTTTCATCTTCGTAGGCTGCTGATGATTATATGGGACCCACCTGGGTAACCCAGGCACAAAGCCCAGCTTAAGGAAGCTCAGCTGATGAGCTCTGTAATCTTAACTCCTTGCCAGGCAACGTCACATATCCACAGGTTCGGGGGATTGGGATTTGAACATCTTTGGGAGGCAGCATTGTTGTGTCTATTGCACTAAGGAAATGTAATGTTGTTCTAATATAGCTTTTTAATATATTTCCCCAGGTGATCCAATAATGTTCTTTAAGGCTGGCTTTTAGAAATTCAGATGAACGGGGGCTAGGTATTGTGGCTCACACCTGTAATCTCAGTACTTTGGGAAGCTGAGGCAGGCGGATTACTTAAAGAATTCAAGACTAACTTGGGCTACATGGTGAAACCCTGTCTCCACAAAACATACAAAAATTAGCTGGACGTGGTGGTGCCCACCTATAGTCCCATCTACTCAAGAGGCTGAGGTGAGAGGGTTGCTTGAATGCAGGAGGTAGAGGCTGCAGTGAGTTGAGATTGCACCACTGCACTCCAGCCGGGGCAACGGAGCAAGACCCTGTCTGAAAACCAAAAAATCTGATGAACCATCATGCAGTGCACTTCACTCTTGTGTCTCTTTTTGTGTAGGACGTTTCCTCAGCTTCTGTTGTCTTCCATGACTGACGTTTTGAGGGATGTAGGTCAGCTGTCTGTTGTCTTCCATGACTGACGTTTTGAGGGATGTAGGTCAGCTGTTTTACGGAGTCCCCAGCTTAATATTTTGATTTTTTTTTGTAATTGATTCAATTGTCCAGACATAAACCTGCTGTTGTTTATTTAGGTTTCAAGAAACTATATCCCTTTTCTTATAGGAGCACAACCTGGAACCACTCCCCATATGCTCACCATGCCCTGGCTAAGAAACGTGAGCAGAGTGCAAATTGCGGCAGTGAGCAGGGGTGACTGGAGAGTTAGCCACAGTCAGGGTGTTTTATTCTATGTGGCTGAAATGTCCCTTTTGTCCCCTGAAGTAGTATGTTGTCAAATAGTACACAACATTGTTCAGGTTGGTTCCCCTGCTGTTCCACATTTTCACCAACATACTAGTAATTTCTTCAGATTCACAAGAAAAGCCAAAGAACTCTTACATTGACAGTTTGCCTGATGCCACCATATTCCCTTATCTCTTCTTCTCCATCCCCTCATTTTGTTGACTGCTTTTCTTGTTTTCAAGACTATTGGAGAGGAACATTTCTTCTCGCAATTTCCCCTTTCTTTCTTTCTTTTTTTTTTTTTTTGAGTCTTGCTGTGTTGCCCAGGTTGGAGTGCAGTGGTACGATCTCAGCTCGCTGCAACCTCCGCCTCTTGTGCCTCCTCGGTACAGGTGATTCTCCTGCCTCAGCCTCCCGAGTGACTGAGACTACAGGCACATGCCGCTGTGCCCGGCCAATTTTTGTATTTTTAGTGGAGTTGAGGTTTTGCCATGTTGGCCAGGCTGGTCTTGAACTCCTGACCTCAAGTGATCCTCCCACCTCGGTTTCCCAAAGTGCTGGGATTACAGGTGTGAGCCACCTTGCCTGGCCTTCTCATTTCTTTATATGGTTAAAAATATCGTCCATGATTATTGGTTTTATCTGATTCCTTTAACTGGCTAAATCTGTGTGTGTGTGTGTGTGTGTATAAATGATATATGCATTTATATATGTATATTTGTCTTTATACTTGTCACATATATATATTTGTCTTTTTTGGTATGGGAAAGCTATTTGTCCTCCATGATTTGCTTTACTAAAATATTTAATTTGCATTTGTTTGATAAAGAAAGTGAAAGTTTTCCATGTTTTCCTCTCAAGGCTTAATGACAGTTAATGCTGAAGTGACATGTGGGCGGGTTATTCAGGGTGACACTGGCTCGCAAGTTGAAACAATAGCTCACCTTTGCTGCAAACCTGTTCTGAGCGAAACACTGAGCTGTGAACCTGGCATGTTGTTTCCAGCCCTCATGCTAACCCTGCCAGGTAAATATGAGCAGCTCAGCCTTGCTCCCAGGTAGACGTAAAGAGGCTCCCGAGCTCCCACCAGGGGTTCCTCTAGTGAGTGGTGGAGCCCGGGCTGCCCCCTCCTCATAGGACTGCTAGCACCTGGCTGCCCCTTGCATGAGGGGCTTGTGTCACAGGTCTAAGGCACACACTTTTCTTTTTCAGTTGGGTTAAAACTGTTTCTTGATAACATAACCATTTTTTTCAGATATTACAGAGTTTATCACACTCAAAAATATTCCGCTAGATGAATTCTAACTTTTAAAAGCATGCATCTGTTTTTTGTTTTTTTTTTTTGGTGAGTTGGGGTTGCTTCTACGATCTAAATCTTGACAGCAGTATGATTAGGTAGAACCCAGCCAGCACCTGCAAGTCAGGTCTTTCCACGGCCTTTGTTTTTTAATGGGAAAATGGCAAATTAGGAGAAAAGAACTCATGTTAGGAACTTAAATCGCTGTTTTGAGTTAGTCCTGTTCTGAAGACAATTTCAATCCCATTTCCCAGCTCCCTCGCTGTGCACCAGAGCCTGGCTGGTCTTATGTATGGCTGAGGGAGGCTTTCCCAAGGCATTAAATAGGAGCTCCTAGCCTGGGTTCTGCCCAGAGCTGGTTAGAGACGCATGTCATGTTTCACATGCTCATATGCTGCTGTGGCATTTCTAAGTAGAGGATGGACAGCTCTCAAAGACCAGAAGGCATGGGACCCCGAAAAGGTGAATGGTGACTGCATTTGAAGACACTGCTCTTCAGCAGTGCATGCAACTCACGATATGCTGTGTGTGAAGCAGAACAGTGCAGTTACACACTCCGGGGATGAAACAAAGTCACTTTACTGTGGTAACGCTTTCATCCGAATATAACTTTTCCTATCCACTCAGTCAACAAATATGTATCGAAAATTGTCTTGTGGTTTTCTTAGGCCGCAGGCACTGAGCAGTGAGGATACAGTGGGCTTAGTTCTAATGGACCCATGGCCAAGTCGGGGAGGAAGACAGGATCACATGGGGGCACAGACAGATGTCTCATCACAACCTGAAATTAATGCAGTGGGGTGAGGCAAAGATGGCCTAATCTATAAGATAAGAAGAAAGGCCATGGAGGAAGTGACTTTGGGGTTAAGATTGATGAGGGTGAGGGTGTGTTAACAAGATGGGCAAGGGGGGCAGAAAGGACTTTTGACAGAGGAAGGAGATCAGTGCATAGGAGGAACCCTCCTACACTGACTCAGACTTGCTTTAACAAGTAGAAGTTGTCTGAAGCCACGCTGTACAGGTTCCCAGCCTAGGCCTCACGGAGTTCTGGACAGCTTCTGCCTTCGAGCTCTCAGAAGCCCCAAGTCTCCAACTAAGAAATCCAGCTGCACCACTGGGACCGTGTGGAAAGTCCTCATAGAAAGAGCTGGGCGAGGGATTCCATGGGAAAGGGAGCCATTCCACTGTCCAGCCGGCCCTGCCAGGGGTCAAGGCACAGCACCCCACCATTGTAGACACTGCAGGTCACGTGAGCCCCAGGTACCTGCAACCACCGCTGACCTCTCATGGAACAAAAGTGCTGCCCAGCAGAGCCCAGCCTACCCAGAATCGTGAAAGATAACAAAATAGGCCAGGCACAGTGGCTCACGCCTGTAATCCCAGCACTTTGGGAGGCTGAGGTGGGCAGATCCCTTGAGGTCAGGAGTTTAAGAGACCAGCGTGGCCAACAGACACAACCTCACTCTATTGCCCAGGCTGGAGTACAGTGGCAAGATCTCACTGCAACCTCTACCTCCTGGGTTCAAGCAATTCTCCTGCCTCAACCTCCCAAGTAGCTGGAATTACAGGCACCTGCCACCATGCTGAGCTAATTTTGTGTGTGTGTGTGTGTGTGTGTGTGTGTGTGTGTGTTTTTAGTAGAGACAGGGTTTCACCATGTTGGCTAGGCTGGTTTCGAGCTCCTGACCTCATATGATCTACCCATCTCAGCCTCCCAAAGTTTGCTATATTTCTAAGTATTTTATTTTTTTGGAGCTATAGTAAAAGGGGTTGAGTTCTTATTTTTTTCTTCATTTCTTCTAAAAAAAACAAAAACGCGATACATGTGCGAAATGTGCAGGTTTGTTACATAGATATATGTGTGCTGTGGTAGTTTGCTGCACCTATTGGCCCCTCCTCTACGTTTTCTCCCTTCACCCCTCAACAGGTCCTGCTATGTGTTGTTCCCCTCTCTGTGTCCGTATGTTCTCAATGTTCAGCTTTCACTTACGAGTGAGAACATGTGGTGTTTGGTTTTCTGTCCCTGTGTTAGTTTGCTGAGAATGATGGCTTCTAGCTTCAACCACGTCCCTGCAAAGGACATGCTCTCATTCCTTTTTTTGGCTGGATAGTATTCCACAGTGTATATGTGCCACATTTTCTTTATCCAGTCTATCATTGATGGGCATTTGAGTTGGTTCTATGCCTTTGCTATTGTAAATAGTACTGCAGTAAACATATGTGTGCATGTGTCTTTATAGTAGAATGATTTCTTTTCCTTTGAGTATGTACCCAGTAATGGGACTGCTGGGTCAAATGGTATTTCTGGTTCTAGATTCTTCAGGAATCACCATACTGTCTTCCACAAAGGTTGAACTAATTTACATTCCCACCAGCATTGTAAAAGCGTTCCTATTTGTCCACAGCCTTACCAGCATCTACTGTTTCCTGACTTTTTAATAATTACCATTCTAACTGACGTGAGATGGTATCTCATTGTGGTTTTGATTTGCATTTCTCTGACGATCAGTGATATTGAGCTTTTTTTCATATTTTTTTTGGCCACATAAATGTCTTCTTTTGTGAATTGTCTGTTTATATCGTTTGCCCACTGTTTTATTATTTTTTCTTGTAAATATATTTAAGTTCCTTATAAATTCTGGATATTAGACCTTTGTCAGATGGTGAGATTGCAAAACTTTCCTCCCATTCTATAGGTTGCCTGTTCACTCTGATGATAGTTTCTTTTGCTGTGCAGAAGCTCTTTAGTTTAAGTAGATCCCATTGGTCAATTTTGACTTTTGTTGCAAATGCTTTTGGCATTTTTGTCATGAAGCCTTTGCCCGTGCCTATGTCCTGAACGGTATTGCCAAGGTTTTCTTCTAGGGTTTTTACGGTTTTGGGTTTTACATTTAAGTCTTTAATCCATCTTGAGTTAATTTTTGTATAAGGTGCAAGGAAGGGGCCCAGTTTCAGTTTTCTGCATATGGCTAGCCAGTTTTCCCAGCACCATTTACTGAATAGGAGATCCTTTCCCCACTGCTTGTTTTGGTCAGGTTTGTCAAAGATCAGGTGGTTGTAGGTGTGTGGTGTTATTTCTGAGGTCTCTGTTCTGCTCCATTGTTCTATATGTCTGTTTTCGTACCATACCATGCTGTTTTGGTTACTGTAGCCTTGTAGTATAAAGTCAGGTAGCGTGACGCCTCCAGGTTTGTTCTTTTTGACTAGGATTTTCTTGGCTATATGGGGTCTTCTTTGATTCCATACGAAATTTAAAATTGTTTTTTCTAATTCTGTGAGGAGTGTCAATGGTAGTTTGATGGGAATAGCATTGAATCTAGAAATTACTTTGGGCAGTATGGCCATTTGCATGATATTGATTCTTTCTATCCATGAGCATGGAATGTTTTTCCATTAGTTTGCATCTGCTCTTATTTCCTTGAGCAGTGGTTTGTAGTTCTCCTTGAAGAGGTCCTTCACATCCCTTGTTAACTGTATTTCTAGGTATTTTATTTTCTTTGTAGAAATTGTTAATGGGAGTTCATTCATGATTTGGCTCTCTGCTTGCCTATTGTGGATGTAAAGGAATCACTGTGATTTTTGCACATTGATTTTGTATCCTTAGACTTCGATGAAGTTGATTATCAGTTCAATAAATTTTGGGGCTGAGATGATGGGCTTTTCTAAATATACAATCATGTCATCTGCAGTCAGAGACAACTTGACTTCCTGTCTTCCTGTTTGAATACGCTTTATTTCTTTTTCTTGCCTGATTGCCCCGGCAATAATTTCCAATACTACGTTGAATTGGAGTGGTGAGAGAGGGCATCCTTGTCTTGTACCGGTTTTTAAAGGGAATGCTTCCAGCTTTTGGTCATTCAATATAATATTGGCTGTGAATTTATCATAAATAGCTGTTATTATTTTGAGATATGTTCCATCAATACCTAGTTTATTGAGACTTTTTAACAAGAAGGAATGTTGAATTTTATCAAAGGACTTTTCTGCAGCTATTGAGATAATCATGTGTTTTTTGTCTTTGGTTTTGTTTATATGATGGATTATGTTTGTTGATTTGTGTATGTTGAACCAGACTTGCATCCCAGGGATGAAGCAGACTTGATCATGGTGGGTAAGGTTTTTATGTGCTGCTGGATTTGGCTTGCCAGTATATTATTGAGGATTTTTACATTGATGTGCATCGGGATATTGGCCTGAAGTTTTTTTTTTTTAAATTATACTTTAAGTTCTAGGGTACATGTGTACAACGTGCAGGTTTGTTACATATGTATACATGTGCCATGTTGGTGTGCTGCACCCATTAACTCATCATTTACATTAGGTATATCTCCTAATGCTATCCCTCCCCTCTCCCCACTCCCCACGAAAGACCCTGGTGTGTGATGTTCCCCTTCCTGTGTCCAAGTGATCTCATTGTTCAACTCCCACCTATGAGTGAGAACATGCAGTATTTGGTTTTCTGTTCTTGCGATAGTCTGCTGAGAATGATGGTTTCCAGTTGTGTCCATGTCCCTACAAAGGACACAAACTCATCCTTGTTTATGGCTGCATAGTATTACACGGTGTATATGTGCCACATTTTCTTCATCCAGTCTGTCACTGATGGACATTTGGGTTGATTCCAAGTCTTTGCTATTGTGAATAGTGCCGCATTAAACATACGTGTGCATGTGTCTTTATAGCAGCATGATTTATAATCCTTTGGGTATATACCCAGTAATGGGATGGCTGGGTCAAATGGTATTTCTAGTTCTAGATCCTTGAGGATTCACCACACTGTCTTCCACAATGGTTGAACTAGTTTACAGTCCCACCAACAGTGTAAAAGTGTTCCTATTTCTCCACATCCTCTCCAGCACCTGTTGTTTCCTGACTTTTTAATGATTGTCATTCTAACTGGTGTGAGATGGTATCCCATTGTGGTTTTGATTTGCATTTCTCTGATGGCCAGTGATGATGAACATTTTTTCATGTGTCTGTTGGCTGTATGAATGTCTTCTTTTTTTTTTTTTGAGACAGAGTCTCGCTCTGTCACCCAGGCTGGAGTGCAGTGGCCGGATCTCAGCTCACTGCAAGCTCCGCCTCCCGGGTTTACGCCATTCTCCTGCCGTAGCCTCCCGAGTAGCTGGGACTACAGGCACCCGCCACCTCGCCTGGCTAGTTTTTTGTATTTTTTTTTAGTACAGACGGGGTTTCACCAGGATGGTCTCGATCTCCTGACCTTGTGATCCGCCCATCTCGGCCTCCCAAAGTGCTGGGATTACAGGCTTGAGCCACTGTGCCCGGCCGAATGTCTTCTTTTAAGAAGTGTCTGTTCATATGCTTTGCCCACTTTTTGTTGTTGTTGTTGTTTTTTTTTTTTTTTCTTGTAAATTTGTTTGAGTTCTTTGTAGGTTCTGGATATTAGCCCTTTGTCAGATGAGTAGATTGCAAAAATTTTCTCCCATTGTGTAGGTTGCCTGTTCACTCTGATGGTAGTTTCTTTTGCTGTGCAGAAGCTCTTTAGTTTAATTAGATACCATTTGTCAATTTTGGCTTCTGTTGATGTTGCTTTTGGTGTTTTAGACATGAAGTCCTTGCCCATGCCTATGTCCCGAATGGTATTACCTAGGTTTTCTCCTAGGGTTTTTATGGTATTAGGTCTAACATTTAAGTCTCTAATCCATCTTAAATTAATTTTCATATAAGGAGCAGGGAAAGGATCCAGGTTCAGCTTTCTACTTATGGCTAGCCAATTTTCCCAGCACCATTTATTAAATAGGGAATCCTTTCCCCATTTCTTGTTTTTGTCAGGTTTGTCAAAGATCAGATGGCTGTAGATGTGTGGTATTATTTCTGAGGGCTCTGTTCTGTTCCATTGGTCTATATCTCTGTTTTGGTACCAGTACCATGCTGTTTTGGTTACTGTAGCCTTGTAGTATAGTTTGAAGTCAGGTAATGTGATGCCTCCAGCTTTGTTCTTTTGGCTTAGGATTGTCTTGGCAATGCGGAGTCTTTTTTGGTTCTATATAAACTGTAAAGCAGATTTTTTTCCAATTCTGTGAAGAAAGTCATTGGTAGCTTAATGGGGATGGCATTGAATCTATAAATTACCTTGGGCAGTATGGCCATTTTCACAATATTGATTCTTCCTGTCCATGGGCATGGTATGTTCTTCCATTTATTTGTGTCCTCTTTTATTTCACTGAGCAGTGGTTTGTAGTTCTCCTTGAAGAGGTCCTTCACATCCCTTGTAAGTTGGATTCCTGGGTATTTTATTCCCTTTGAAACTATTGTGAATGGGAGTTCATTCATGATTTGGCTCTCTGTATGTCTTTTACTGGTGTATAAGAATACTTGTGATGTTTGCACATTGATTTTGTATCCTGAGACTTTGCTGAAGTTGCTTATCACTTAAGGAAATTTTGGGCTGAGACAATGGGGTTTTCTAAATATACAATCATGTCATCTGCAAACAGGGACAATTTGACTTCTTCTTTTCCTAACTGAATACTCTTTATTTCTTTCTCTAGCCTGATTGCCCTAGCCAGAACTTCTAACACTATGTTGAATAGGAGTGGTGAGAGAGGGCATTCCTGTCTTGTGCCAGTTTTCAAAGGGAATGCTTCCAGGTTTGCCCATTCAGTATGATATTGGCTGTGGGTTTGTCATAAATAGCTCTTATTATTTTGAGATATGTTCCATCAATACCGAATTTATTGAGAGTTTTTAGCATGAAGGGCCATTGAATTTTGTCAAAGGCCTTTTCTGCATCTATTGAGATAATCATGTGGTTTTTGTCTTTGGTTCTGTTTATATGCTGGATTACATTTATTGATTTGCGAATGTTGAACCAGCCTTGCCTCCCAGGGATGAAGCCCACTTGATCATGGTGGATAAGCTTTTTGATGTGCTGCTGGATTCGGCTTGCCGGTATTTTATTGAGGATTTTTGCATCGATGTTCATCAGGGATATTGGTCTAAAATTCTCTTTTTTTGTTGTGTCTCTGCCAGGCTTTGGTATCAGGATGATGTTGGCCTCATAAAATGAGTTTGGGAGGATTCCCTCTTTTTCTATTGATTGGCGTAGTTTCAGAAGGAATGGTACCAGCTCTTCCTTGTACCTCTGGTAGAATTTGGCTGTGAATCCGTCAGTCCTGGACTTTTTTTGGTTGGTAGGCTATTAATTATTGCTTCAATTTCAGAGCCTACTATTGGTCTATTCAGGGATTCAGTTTCTTCCTAGTTTAGTCTTGGGAGAGTGTAAGTGTCCAGGAAATTATCCATTTCTTCTAGGTTTTCTAGTTTTTTGCATAGAGGTGTTTATAGGTAGTTTGTATTTCTGTGGGGTTGGTGGTGATATCCCCTTTATCATCTTTTTATTGCATCTATTTGATTCTTCTCTCTTTTATTCTTTATTAGTCTTGCTAGTGGTCTATCAATTTTGTTGATCCTTTCAAAAAACCAGCTCCTGGATTCATTGATTTTTTGGAGGGTTTTTTGTGTCTCTATCTCCTTCAGTTCTGCTCTGATCTTAGTTATTTCTTGCCTTCTGCTAGCTTTTGAATGTGTTTGCTCTTGCTTCTCTAGTTCTTTTAATTGTGATGTTAGAGTGTCAATTTTAGATCTTTCCTGCTTTCTCTTGTGGCCATTTAGTGCTATAAATTTTCCTCTACACACTGCTTTAAATGTGTCCCAGAGATTCTGATATGTTATATCTTTGTTCTCATTGGTTTCGAAGAACGTCTTTATTTCTGCCTTCATTTCATTATGTACCCAGTAGTCATTCAGGAGCAGGTTGTTCAGTTTCCAAGTAGTTGAGCGGTTTTGATTGAGTTTCTTAGTCCTGAGTTCTAGTTTGATTGCATTGTGGTCTGGGAGACAGTTTGTTATAATTTCTGTTGTTTTACATTTGCTGAGTAGTGCTTTACTTCTAACTATGTAGTCAATTTTGGAATAAGTGTGATGTGGTGCTGAGAAGAATGTGTATTCTGTTGATTTGGGGTGGAGAGTTCTGTAGATGTCTATTAGGTCCGCTTGATGCAGAGTTAAGTTCAATTCCTGGATATCCTTGTTAACTTTCTGTCTTGTTGATATGTCTAATGTTGACAGTGGTGTGTTAAAGTCTCCCATTATTATTGTATGGGAGTCTAAGTCTCTTTGTAAGTTTCTAAGGACTTGCTTTATGCATCTAGGTGCTCCTGTATTGGTTGCATATATATTTCAGATAGTTAGCTCTTCCTGTTGAATTGATCCCTTTACCATTATGTAATGGCCTTCTTTGTCTCTTTTGATCTTTGATGGTTTAAAGTCTGTTTTATCAGAGACTAGGATTGCAACCCCTGCTTTTTTTTTTGTTTTCCATTTGCTTGGTAGATCTTCCTCCATCCCTTTATTTTCAGCCTATGTATGTCTCTGCATGTGAGATGGGTCTCCTGAATACAGCAAACTGATGGGTCTTGATTCTTTATCCAATTTGCCAATCTGTGTCTTTTAATTGGACCATTTAGTCCATTTACATTTAAGGTTAATATTGTTATGTGTGAACTTGATCCTGTCGTTATGATATTAGCTGGTTATTTTGCTCATTAGTTGATGTGGTTTCTTCCTAGCATCGATGGACTTTACACTTTGGCATGTTTTTGCAATGGCTGGTACTGGTTGTTCCTTTCCATGTTTAGTGCTTCCTTCAGGATCTCTTGTAGGGCAGGCCTGGTGGTGACAAAATCTCTAAGTATTTGCTTGTCTGTAAAGGATTTTATTTCTCCTCCACTTATGAAACTTAGTTTGGCTGGATATGAAATTCTGGGTTGAAAATTCTTTTCTTTAAGAATGTTGAATATAGGCCCCCATTCTCTTCTGGCTTGTAGAGTTTCTGCTGAGAGATCTGCTGTTATTCTGATGGGCTTCCCTTTGTGGGTAACCCGACCTTTCTCTCTGACTGCCCTTAACATTTTTTCCTTCATTTCAACTTTGGTGAACCTGATAATTATGTGTCTTAGAGTTGCTCTTCTCAAGGAGTATCTTTGTGGCGTTCTCTGTATTTCCTGAATTTGAATGTTGACCTGCCTTACTAGGTTGGGGAAGTTCTCCTGGATGATATCCTGCAGAGTGTTTTCCAACTTGGTTCCATTTTCCCTGTCACTTTCAGGCACACCAATCAGATGTAGATTTGGTCTTTTCACATAATCCCATATTTCTTGGAGGCTTTGTTCATTTCTTTTTACTCTTTTTTCTCTACACTTCTGTTCTTGCTTGATTTCATTAATTTGATCTTCAATCACTGATACTCTTTCTTCCAGTTGATCAAATTGGTTACTGAAGCTTGTGTATTTGTCATGTAGTTCTCGTGTCATGGCTTTCATCTCTATCAGTTCTTTTAAGGTCTTCTCTGCATTGATTATTCTAGTTATCCATTCATCCATTCTTTTTTCAAGGTTTTTAGTTTCTTTGCGCTGGTTACGTAGTTCCTCCTTTAGCTCTGAGAAGTTTGATCAACTGAAGCCTTCTTCTCTCAACTCGTCAAAGTCATTCTCCATCCAGCTTTGTTCCATTGCTGGCGATGAACTGCGTTCCTTTGGAGGGGGAGATGTGCTCTGATTTTTTGAATTTCCAGCTTTTCTGCACTGCTTTTTCCCCATCTTTGTGGTTTTATCTGCCTTTGGTCTTCGATGATGGTGACGTACTGATGGGGTGTTGGTTTGGGTGTCCTTTCTGTTTGTTAGTTTTCCTTCTAACAGTCAGGACCCTCAGCTGCAGGTCTGTTGGAGTTTGCTCGAGGTCCACTCCAGACCCTGTTTGCCTGGGTATCAGCAGTGGAGGTTGCAGAAGATAGAATATTGCTGAACAGTGAGTGTTGCTGTCTGATTCTTGCTCTGGAAGCTTCGTCTCAGGGGTGTACCCAGCTGTGTGAGGTGTGACGTGTCAATCTGCACCTAGTGGGGGATGTCTCCAGTTAGGCTACTCAGGGGTCAGGGACCCACTTGAGGAGGCAGTCTGTCCGTTCTCAGATCTCAGCCTCCGTGCTGGGAGAACCACTGCTCTCTTCAAAGCTGTCAGACAGGGACATTTACATCTGCAGAGGTTTCTGTTACTTTTTGTTTAGCTATGCCCTGTCCCCAGAGGTCGAGTCTACAGAGGCAGGCAGGCCTCCTTGAGCTGCAGTGGGCTCCACCCAACTCGAGCTTCCTGGCGGCTTTGTTTACCTACTTAAGCCTCAGCAATGGTGAGCGCCCCTCCCCAAGCCTCACTGCCACCTTGCAGTTAGATCTCAGACTGCTGTGCTAGCAATGAGGGAGGCGCCAGGTGTGGGATATAATCTTCTGGTGTGCCGTTTGCTAAGATCCTTGGTAAAGTGCAGTATTAGGGTGGGAGTGACCCGATTTTCCAGGTGTTGTGTGTCTCAATTTCCCTTGGCTAGGAAAAGGAATTCCCTTCCCCCTTGCGCTTCCCAGGTGAGGCAATGCCTCGCCCTGCTTCAGCTCTCACTGGTTGGGTTACACCCGCAGACCAGCACCGACTGTCTGACTCGCCCCAGTGAGATGAACCCGGTATCTCAGTTGAAAATGCAGAAATCACCCGTCTTCTGTGTCGCTCATGCTGGGAGCTAGAGGCTGGAGCTGTTCCTATTCGGCCATCGCCCCGGCCTGAAGTTTTTTTTTTGTTGTTGTTGTGTCTCTTCCCTGTTCTGGTATCAGAATGATGCTAGCTTCATAAAATGAGTTAAGGAGGAGTCCCTCTTTTTCAATTGTTTGGAATGGTTTTAGAAGGAATGGTCCCAAAAACTTCTCTTTGCATTTCTGTTAGAATTCCGCTGTGAATCTGTATGATCCTAGGCTTTTTTTTTTTTTGGTTGGCAGGCTATTAATTACTGCTTCAATTTTAGAGCCTATTATTGGTCTATTCAGGGATTCAACTTCTTTCTGGTTTAGTCTTGGTAGGGTGTATGCATCCAGGAATGTATCAATTTCTTCTAGATTTTCTAGTTTATTTGTGTAGAGGTGTTTATAATATTCTCCGATGGTAGTTTGTATTGCTGTGAGGTCAGAAAATATATATATATATATATAATATATATATATATATATATATATTCCCCCCCCCCCATAAAACTAGCTCCTGGATTCATTGATTTTTTTGGAAGGTTTTTCGTGTATCTATCTACTTCAGTTCTTCTCTGATCTTAGTTGTTTCTTGTCTTCTGCTAGCTTTTGGATTAGTTTGCTTTTGCCTCTCTAGCTCTTTTAGTTGTGATGTTAGGATGTTGATTTGAGATCTTTCTAGCTTTTTGATGAGAGCATTTAGTACTATAAATTTCCCTCTTAACACTGCTTTAGCTGTGTCACAGAGATTCTGGTATGTTGTCTCTTTGCTCTCATTGGTTTCAAAGAACTTCTTGATTTCTGCCTTAATTTCGTTATTTACCCAAGAGTCATTCAGAAGCAGGTTGTTAGTTTCCATGCAATTATATGGTTTTGAGTGAGTTTCTTAATCCTGAGTTCTAATTTGATTGCACTGTGGTCTGAGAGACTGTTTGTTATTATTTCCATTCTTTTGCATTTTCTGAGGAGTGTTTTACTTCCAATTATGTGGTTGATTTTAGAATAAGTGCTATGTGGCACTGGGAAGAATGTATATTATGTTGGCTTCGGATAAAGAATTCTGTAGATGTCTACTAGGTCCACTTGATCCAGAGCTGAATTCAAGTCCTGAATATCCCTGTTAATTTTCTGTCTCATTGATCTCATACTGACAGTGGGGTGTTAAAGCCTCCCACTATTATTGTGTGGGAATCTCTTTGTAGGTCTCTAAGAACCTGTTTTATGAATTTGTGTGCTCCTCTATTGAGTGCATATATATTCAACATAGTTAGCTTTTCTTGCTGAATTGTTCTTTTTTACCACTATGTAGTGCCCTTCTTTGTCTTTTTTGATCTTTGTTGGTTTAAAGTCTGTTTTTTCAGAGACTAGGATGCAACCTCTGCTTTTTTTTTGCTTTCCATTTGCTTGGTAAATTTTTCCTCCATCCATTTATTTTGAGCCAGTGTGTGTTTTTACACATAAGATGGGTCTCCTGAATATAGCACACCATGAGTCTTAACTGCTTATCCAATTTGCCAGTCTGTGTCTTTTAATTGGGGGCATTTAGCCCATTTATATTTAAGGTTAGTATTGTTATGTGTGAATTTGATCCTGTTGTCATGCTGCTATTTGGTTATTTTGCACACTAGTTGATGCAGTTTCTTCATAGTGTCATTGGTCTTTATATTTTGGTATCTTTTTGCAGTGACTGGTACCGGTTTTTCCTTTCCATATTTAGTGTTTCTTTCTTGAGCTCTTGCAGGGCAGGCCTGGTGTTAACGAAATCCCTCAGCATTTGCTTGTCTGGAAAGCATTCTATGTTCCCTTTGCTTGTGAAGCTTAGTTTAGCTGGATATGAAATTCTGGGTGAAAAAACTGTTTTCTTTAAGAATGTTGTATACTGACCCCAGTCTCTTCTGGTTTGTAGAGTTTCTGCTGAGAGGTCTGCTGTTAGTCTGATGGGCTTCCCTTTGTATGTGATCTGGCCTTTCTGGCTGCTCTTACCAGTTTTTCCTTATTTCAGCTTTGGAGAACCTGATGATTATATGTCTTGGGGTTGATTTTCTTGTGGAGTATCTTAATGGTGTTCTCTGTTTCCTGAATTTGCATGGCCTGTCTTGCTAGGTTGGGGAAGTTCTCCTGGATAATATCCTGAAGTGTGTTTTCCAGCTTGCTTCCATTCTCCCTGTCTCCTTCTGGTACTCCAATCAATTGTAGGTTCTGTCTTTTTACGAAATCCCATATTTCTTGGAGGCTTTGTTCATTCCTTTCATTCTTTTTTCTATTCTTGCCTGCATGTCTTATTTCAGTAAGGTGGTCTTTAAACTGATATTCCTTCCTCCACTTAGTCGGTTTGGCTGTTGATACTTGTGTATGCTTCATAAAGTTCTTTTTTTTTTTTTTTTTGAGACAGAGTCTTGCTCTGTCGCCCAGGCTGGAGTGCAGTGGCCGGATCTCAGCTCACTGCAAGCTCCTCCTCCCGGGTTTAAGCCATTTTCCTGCCTCAGCCTCCCAAGTAGCTGGGGCTACAGGCGCCCGCCACCTCGCCCGGCTAGTTTTTTGTATTTTTTAGTAGAGACGAGGTTTTACCGTGTTAGTCAGGATGGTCTCGATCTCCTGACCTCGTGATCCGCCCGTCTCGGCCTCCCAAAGTGCTGGGATTACAGGCTTGAGCCACCGCGCCCGGCCGCTTCATGAAGTTCTTGTGTTGTGTTTTTCTGCTCCATCAGGTCATTTATGTTCCTCTCTAAACTGGTTATTCTAGTTAACGATTCCTCTAACCTTTTATCAAGGTTTTTAGCTTCTTTGCATTGGAATAGAACATACTCCTTTAGTTCATTGTAGTTTCTTATTACTCATTTTCTGAAGCCTACTTCTGTCAGTTTGTCCATCTGATCCTCCATCCAGTTCTGCGCCCTTGATGGGGAGACGTTGCAATCATTTGGAGGAGAAGAGGCACTCTGGCCTTTTGGGTTTTCAGCGTTTTTTTGTTGATTCTTTCTCATCTTTGTGAATTTGTCTAGTTTCAGTCTTTGAGGCTGCTGACCCTTGGATGGGGTTTTTATGGGGGCCTTTCTGTTGTTGTTGTTGTTGTTGTTGTTATCGATGCTGTTGTCACTTTCTGCTTGTTTTTCTTTCAATAGTCAGGTCCCTGTTCTGTAGGGCTGCTGCAGTTTGTTGAGGGTTCACTTCAGGCCCTATTCATCTGATTCACATCTGTGCCTGGAGATGTCACTCAAGGAGGCTGGAGAGCAGCAAAGATGGGTGCCTGCTCCTTCTTCTGGGACCTCTGACCTCAAGGGGCACCAGTCTGATGCCAGTAGGATCACTGCTCTATAGGGTATCGGACAACCCATGTTGGAGGATCTCATCTAGTTGGGTGCCACGGGGGGCAGGACCCTTTGAAGGAAGCACTTTGTCCTTTGCTGGAGAGGGTGTGTTTTGCTGGGGGGAAACCCACTCACCTGGGATGCCTGGATTCCTCAGAACTACCAGGAGGACAGGCTAAGTCTGTTGGTCCACAGAGACTGTGGCCACCCCTCCCTCTAGGGGCTCAGGCCCAGGGAGATCCAAATTCTGTCCTTGAGCCTCTGGCTGGAGATCCTGCAGGGAAGCCCCATCCACCAGAAAGGATGGGTCAGGATTAGACTTGAAGAGGCACTCTGGCCACACACTGCCACAGCCGGTGTATTGAGTTGTGGGGACAAGTCTTGGGACCAATTTGTCCAGCCTCCCTGGCTTCAGCAGGGGAAAAGAACAGCCTGGAGCTATAGAAATGGGTGCTGCTCTTCTCCTGCCCAGGAAGCTTAGCATGTTAGGCAGTTGGGAGTGCCAGTGCTGGCTGCTGCCCTTCCCCTAAGGAGCTCAAAGGGCTTAGCCAGCAGGCAGCCACAGCAGGTGCTGGTCACCCCTCCCCCTGGGAGTTCCGCAGGCTTAAGCAGATTCCAGCTGAGAGACTGTAAGAATCTGTGAGTTCTGGGCCTTGGTGGTGTGGGTTTGCGAGTGGGATCTTTTGATCTGTGGGTTGCACAGTTTCCCCAGCTGGGTAGCATGCTCACTCACTGCTTCCCTTGGCTGCAGGCGTGGGGTCCTCTTCCCTGTGTGGCTCTCAGGTGGACCCCATACCACACCGCTCTTCTTCTCTCCATGGGTCACATCAGCCTTCTAGTCAATTTTAATGAGAGAACCTGGATACCTTGGTTGCCGGTGAAAGAGTCACATGTTTATAACTTTTTTTTTTTTTTTTTTTCTGATAAGAACCTCCAAATGACTCTGCTTCCAGTTGGCCATCTTGGCCCCGCCCCCTTGGGGTTGAGTTCTTCATGTGATTCTCAGCTTGGTTGCTGCTGGTGTATATAGCAGGGCTACTGATTTGTATACATTAATTTTGTATCCTGAAACTTTACTTAATTCATTTACCAGCTCTAGGAGCTTTTTGGATGAGTCTTTAAGGTTTTGTGGGTATATGATTACATCACAGCAAACAGTGACAGTTTGACTTCCTCTCTACTGATTTGGATGCTCTTTCTCTCTTTCTCTTGTTTAATTGCTCTGGCTAGGACTTCCAGTACTAGGTTGAATAGAAGTGGTGAAAGCGGGCATGTTTGTCTTGTTCGAGTTCTCAGGGGGAATGATTTCAACGTTTCCCTGCTCAGTGTAATGTTGGCTGTGGGTTTGTCATAGATGGGTTTCATTACCTTAAGGTGTGTCCCTTTTGTGCTGATTTTGCTGGGGGTTTTAATAATAAAGGGATGCTGGATGTTGTCAGATGCTGTTTCTGTGTCTATTGTGATGATCATGTGATATTTGTTTTTAGTTCTGTTTATGTGGTGTATCACATTTATTGACTTGTGGATGTTAAACCATCCCTGCCTCCCTGGTATGAAACCACTTGGTCTTGGTGGATTATCTTTTTGATATGCTGTTGGATTTGGTTAGCTAGTATTTTGTTGAGGATTTTTGCATCTATGTTCACCAGGAATATTGGTCTGTAGTTTTCTTTTTTGGTTATGCCCTTCCCTGATTTTGGTATTAGGGTGATACTGACTTCATTGAATGATTGAGGGAGGATTCCCCATTTCTCTCTGTTTTGGAATAGTGTCAATAGGATTGGTATCGATTCTTCTTCAAATGTCTGATAGAATTCAGCTGTGAATCTGGTCCTGGACGTTTTGTTGTTGGCAATTTTTAAATTACCCTTTCAATCTTGCGACCTATTATTGGTCTGTTCAGAGTTTCTATATCTTCCTGATTTAATCTGGGAGAGGTGATACTTTTTTTTTTAAGCAAATTAATAGAGGTCAATGAACAGACACTAATGCATGCCATCATAGGCCTCCTATTGGCACCCACAACAAATGACTCTCGGGAACTGCATTCCAGATGTTGTTACTTAACTCCTGCTCTGAGTAACCCTGAAAATGAAAGGAGGAATAGAAAAAAGATTGAGATTTTCTATTTCCTGTTGTGGGTTGAATTAGAATCCCCAGAGGCAGCAGGTTCCACTACCACCATCATCTGAATTTCAAATATATTGTGCTTAAGTCCTTTTTTCTTCTATTAAGAATGAAAGGTGTTATAACAAACAGTGACACTGTTAAGGCAGGGTGAGGAAGCCCGACTCCAGGAGCCAGGTGGGCAGGTGGGCAGGTGGGCAAGTGGGCAGGTGGGCAGGTGGGCAAGTGGGCAGGGGCTGTTGGAGGCGGACAGGCTGCAGTGTTGCTTCCCGAGCTGCCTGCAAGGCCCGGGCGAATTCCCAGGGGTGCGCGTGCCCCAGTCCCTCCAGGCCCAGCGGGCACACGAGGCTGTGGGCCTTGCGTGTCCTAGGTCACTGTGTGGGGCCACAGCTGTCAGCCCTCCACCGGGTCCCCAGATGGCTTGTCCTATAGGCTGCAGCTGCATACTCTCCCCCTAGAGCCTGGAATCGCAGACCCAAGGAACTGAGGACCGAGCTGCCGCCCTCCTCCCATCTCTGAGGGCCGCCGCGTCCACCGTGGCCTTGGTGGTAGTCTCTGTGCCAGGCCTGGAAGCGAGCCTTCCAGGTCCTGCTCTGGAGGTTGTGCCACCTACTGCAGGCACACGGAGCCCAGGGCACGGGCCCACCTCAGCACTGGAGCCTCCTGGCCTGGCACGCCCTGCCCCACCGCCCTGCTTGGATGGCCAGGACTCAGCCTAGGCTTCATGGCCACGCAGGGCTCTAGACAGCGGCGCTGCAGAGCTTCCTGAGGTCGGCGAGGGCCGGGGAGTGACGTACTTACACTTCTCCCTCTGCCCAATCGCTCCCTGCTACCTGTACCGATACTGACAACAAATGAAGTTCTACCCCGGACTCCCTCTCTGGGTGCCCACAGAACAGCTAGACTTTTGCTTTCTTGTCCACCCTGTATTCTAAGCTCCCTGGGCCAGGGTCCGCCTGTTCCTCACCTGTGTTTCCTGTGGGCCCAGTGGCTGCTGTTGCGCACCTGGGGAGAAGAGACTCCAAGAGGGGACACTTGCTGAGCTCCCTCGCAGTGCGTCCTTAGGGTGCGTTTCCTCACCTTGTCCTCACTACCCTCTGAGGTAGTACAATTAGCTGGATGTGTGGATGATCCAACTTAGACTCAGAGTGATTAAGTAACTTTCCCAAAGACACAGAGCAGGTATAGGGTGTTAGTTTGCCTCTAAGTCATTCTGACTCCAACACACCCATTCTTAACCACTGGACTATTCCATCTCTTGCACTGCGGGCTGCCCCGATCTCTAAAATGTGAGCTGAGATTCACGACAGCTGACTTATTCTGAATGTGTACGTGTAAAAAGCAGGGTAAGTTTGTGAAACATGAAAGACCTACTGGGGCAGCCAAAGACAAAAACACTCCTTTTAACAAAAAAAAGAAATACTAGACCCTTAGTGTCACTTCAACGCCAAACCCTCTCTAGACATGACGGCCAGACTGTCTCGATTTGATCAAAGAAAGTGAAATTCCATCCTCAGGTCTTCAGAAATGCAGTGTTGGAATTTGATTTCATAAAACAGAACAAAACAAAACAAAACAAAACACGTTCTTTATATTGAACCATAGAAATAGGAATATAGAAATCTGTCCATAAGTTTCTACCTGTAGAAAATTTATTTCAGCATAAGGTAATGGACAAGTTTTTAATCTTTGCCTTAAGAAATTCTAAGCCCAATGAATGAATCAAAACAACACCCCAAATTCCTTCCTCCCCCGCTCCTCCCTGAAGCCACGGCACACACAGAGAGCCCTCAGGAGGGGACTCACTGGAGATCAGGTTCCAGAGAAGGCACCTCCCTGTCCTTGCCATTTCCCTCCCATCCTTCCCCAGGCCTTTGGTGTTTCCAGGCCAACAATGCCAGAATTAACAGGGCCCGAGCTCTCCACTTAAGCAAGGTGCCCTCAGAGGACGGGATGTTCTGAAGAGGAAGATTAAATCAGCAAGTGAGGATAACATCACCGTAACTTTGCAACATAAAGTGAAGTGGTATTGAACCATTGCCAATTACCATGTCAAAGGCCTAATTCATTTTGTTTTATCACATTTTCATGGTGCAGTTGTCTCAATGCCTGCAAAGGAGCTAAGGCTAAATAAATGTTGATTTACAGGGACTAATATAATAGACCAAGAGGACTCAGAGAGGCTGTTTTGCTCCACTGGATACATCATATACATTTTCTTTTTTCAAAAGCCCCACACCTCCATCTATACATGATAGACTACAGTAATTTCAAAAGAGCTGTCACAGTCAGTCTATCAGGTAGCTAATATGCATTTTAAAAGTTTTCTAAATATGTGCTCTTATGATAGATGGTACCTGACACATAAATAATTTCTGTTATGAAAGACCCTAAATGCACTACATAAATATGATGTTTATATTTTAGCTTTGTGTATCCAGCCAGGGGCTCATCATGATTACTTTGGTTGGAGAAATTGCCTTCCTAACACCTTGTCAGCACTAAGCACACATAACTGCATGTGCTAGTTTATAACACGGCCTCCTTGGGGCCGCGCCTGCCCTCCTTTGCCCTCACATGCTGATTGGATCTTTTTATAAACAAAGAGCCTATATCCAAATATCATTCCTGTCAGAATCAAATTGTTCAATATGGAAATGTGTGCATTGTGATAGTACATCCAGAGAGCTGACCAATAAATAAGGAAAGATTTTGACAACTCTGGAAAGAAAATTAAATTAGATTGTCTGATGCCGAATTGGCGATAGGAATCATAATCAGGGTGGTGAGATCCATCTTTTATTGTAAATACATTCCCCTGCTTTGTTCAAAATCCATAATATGTTGACTTTGTCACCAACCTTGCACCATAGCCAATATAAGGGAGCCTTTGATGTATAGAAGCCATAGCTTACCCAAACCCTGTCCACAGCCAGGCTGAGGCATTCTATTGTGATTTCCTGCAATCTCTCTTCACGGATTCCTGCCTCCTTTCTTCATGATAGCTCTGTTGCAGTTATGCCCCACCCACCCCGATTCGCTGGGATATCATGACTGGTTTCATCTTTCTGATACTATATGTATCAAGCCACACCTTTGCAAACGTCAATGAAGATTTTGCACAAACGAGGAAGTTCCTATTACTTCACTTGACCTTCAAGGCTTTTCAGAATTTGAATTCAACATGATTTTTCAAGTCCAGCTCCTATTTCCCTGCTCTCCCAGCCACAGGAAAGAATCCATGTTGAGCATTCAAGCTGGTTTGTATGTTGGATGTCCTGCCTTCTCTCAGCTTTTCTACATCTTCCAAGGACTTGTACAGGTTCCTCTGACCAATATTCATTTAAGACACAGTTTTGAACACCTGGAACATCTGTGTGCCCATCCATGCCGGATATCTGGAACACACACACACACACACACACACTCCTCTGCAGGTCTGAGGGAAAGGCAGACACAATCATTATGATTCAAACATGGAGGGTGTCCCTGGCACTGACTCATTATGATTCAAACATGGAGGGTGTCCGTGGCGCTGACTCATTATGATTCAAACATGGAGGGTGTCCGTGGCGCTGACTCAGGAGAGGAAGTGTGTTTTTCTGTTTTGAAAGATAGGGAAGATTTCAGAGAGGGGAAGTGCTTACCAGGGCCTTGAGGAACACATGTAAGTTCATGAGGAGAACCCAGGTGAGGAAGAATGGTGTGCCATGCCAAGGGAAGAGCATGTACAGAGACGTGGAAGCTCAAAGGGAGTGAAGTGGCATGACCCAAGTTCCTTGGAAATGCAGGGCAGGGGCCAGGCCTGGAGGGCTTTGCGGATCAGGCTAAGTGGCCTGTGTCTGTAGACATAGGAAACAGTGAAAGTGAGAGGGAAAAATGACATACTTAGAGAAGTTTCAGAGAGCCAGTGTATGATTATGGGAGGAGAGAATTGGAAAGGGATGGAGGCTGAAAGCAGGGAGGTGGCTAAGAATATTCCGAGTGGCAACGTCTTAGGGACCACCTCCCCACACCTGGGTTTTTCCTTCCCTACGTCTAGAGACCTGAGCTGCAGGGGGACAATTCACTCCGCGCTTTCTCTTCCTTCCTCTGTGGTGATGTCTTTGTTGCCCAGTTAGGTCATAGTTATTAGTAGCAATGAAGACAGCAACGAGCGCAAATTTTCTGAGGTCAGGGCTTTGCTCACTTTGTATTTCTTTGTATGATATCCTACAAAGTTCTATAAAAATAGTAGGTTCTAGAAAGTATTTGTGGTTGAAATTAAAGTGAGGTTACTTTGGAAAGCTCCCCATCGGGATGAAACCATAGAGAATTTTATTCTGTAGCAAAAACTCTTTAACCATGCATGCTATTTAGAAGTTTACCATTTCATGATAAGACATCAGTTGCATCTAAACAGAATGTAAAATATAAATATGTATGTAAAATATAAATGTGACTATGAGGCCTCCTATGAGAAGTGGTGGTGCAGGGAGATGGCTTTATAAGCTTCCCCTTTGGCATTTAAAACCAACTTTAAAACCCATTTGATGTTTACAACCAATTTCAAACCAACATTTAAAACCAAGGACTCGAAATATTTCTAATTTTACATATTGGTTTGAATTTCCAAAAAAAAAAAAAAAAGTCTTTAATGGTGGAGATGCAGTACTGCAACTCTGTGTTTGCTTCATGAGCTGAGAGGCTGGCAGCCGTCTGGAGTGCCTGCCCATCTCGGCCACTGTGCCCCTCCTCCCCGTGAGCCGAGAGGCTGGCAGCTGTCTGGAGTGCCTGCCCATCTTGGCCGCTGTGCCCCTCCTCCCCGTGAGCCAAGAGGCTGGCAGCCGTCTGGAGTGCCTGCCCATCTTGGCCGCTGTGCCCCTCCTCCCCGTGAGCCGAGAGGCTGGCAGCCGTCTGGAGTGCCCGCCCATCTCCGCCGCTGTGCCCCTCGTCCCTTTCTTTTGCTCACAGACCACAGCTTCTCATGCGGAAAATGTGTTCTGGATTCAAGGCATCAAGGTTATCTGCAAAGAAGCAGCAGAGTACCATTTGGTCCTTCATGCCAGGTAATAGAGAAGCGTGACCATGACATACATTTTAAAGAGGCTTCTTTGAAGTTAGAGCTTTGAGATCTGATTCCAGAAGGTGCCTGCTCTTTTTCACTATGGAGTTGAGGCTGATGGGCTCTTTCAAAACTCAACTCATGGCCACCCATGTGCAGCATTTGTGTTTTTTGTTGTCTTTACAATAGCAAAAGCTTGGAACTATCCCAAATGCCCATGAATGATACACTGGATAAAGAAAATGTGGCATATATACACCATGGAATACTAGGCAGCCATAAAAAGAATGAGTTTATGCCCTTTGCAGGGACAGGGATGAAGCCGGAAGCCATCATTCTCAGGAAACTAACACGGGAACAGAAAACCAAACACCGCATGTTCTCACTCATAATTGGGAGTTGAACAGTGAGACACATGGACACAGGGTGGGGAAAATCACACACCAGGGCCTGTTGGGGCGTGGGGGACAAGGGGAGGGAGAGCATTAGGACAAATATGTAATACATGCAGGGCTTAAAATGGGTTGATGGGTGCAGCAAACCACCACGGCACGTGTATACCAATGTAACCAACTGCAGGCTCTACACATGTAGCCCAGAACTTAAAGTATAATTAAAAAAAAGAAAGTCGGTAGCATGGTTACCTATTCTGCTCTGGTCCTGGGTCCCTCTCAGATACTTTCTCATGAAACTTTTCCAGTTGACTGATGTGCTAAATGTTTAGTTTTAGGTGAGACTTTTCTTCCTATCTCCAGAGGCTGTACTGTGCTTTGTTTCCAGATGTGCTCAGTTTTATAAAAGGGTTCCCCTGAGGAGGGCCACATGCCCTGATGCATTTCATTTTTATGCGGGGCCAGGAAGCTGGGAAACCTTAGCTTGTTCCCAGGTAGGAGCTTGCTGAAAGCTGCACTCATCTACTTGTCTCACATTGCAACCTACCCTGGCGTGTGTGACCGAACGATGGCATCGCGTTTCCTGGAGAGCTGTCTCACAGTGTCCTTTACATAGCTGACAAGACGCGTGTTCAGGCCGTCAAGCCCCACGTTGTATGGTTTTCCTCAAACCTGTCTGCAAGGGCTGTGTTCTCGCTGTGCCTCGTGTTGTGTTTTCCTTCCTTCCTCCGGCTGAGATAAATATTTCTCTGCTCAGTTTTTATCTTTCTGACAGAGAAAGAACGAAATGTGTAGTCTGCTATTCATGAAGAAACATGTCCTGTAACAAGAATGAAGTTTAGCAACAGAATGGAAAATAGACAGAAATAAACATATTTGACCTTTGGATTTCTAAGAGAAAAACAAGAAAAGAACCCTCCCGCTGCCACTCTCTAACTGTGCAAGCTCAGCACGCCTTTCCTGAGCCTCAGTTTCCTCGTCTATAGACTGGGGACGATAATGCCTGCTCCACAGGTTGCCATAAGAATGAAATGATCTAAAAATCTTTAGTGCACAGCTTGTGGCACATAGTGAGGGCTTCATAAAGGTTGACATTAGACTCCATTTTCTTTTCCACGGTGGGGAAAAGTGAAACCAAAAATCACCTTTCCTTCAATAGTTTTCATATAATTCCGAGGCAAATGTTTTGAAATATACTTTGGTACAATTTCCACGAGTGTCTAAGAAACCCATACGGCAGTTTAACAGTGATTCATAAAAGGCAATGTGAGGACCACAGTTAGTTCTGCTGAATCAGGATTGCTGATCAATTAATGTTAAATCTACCTAAACATGAATGTTTGAAAACCAGGGCAATTCAAGGATTGATTTATAGAAACTCATATTAAAAACAATGACTACAAAGAATTCCATGGCATTATCTGACACTGCATGAAGATGCTTTCAGTGAGCACCTGAAGGCCTTGCTGCTGTTGCTGAGCTGACACTGAGACCCTGAGGACGGAAGGCAATGCTGCTATGCCGCCCGCCAGCCCGGGAACTGCAAGGAGCCTCAGGATTCTTCCTGATGGAAGATCAATGGCTTCTGACATTTGTAAATGGCTGGGAAACGTGTTTACTGACTGTAACAGGCACGTTCCTACTTTTTTCCATGTTGAGTTTGTTGGTGAGCAAGAAGCTGCCATCTTCTAGGCTTTGGGCTTTGGCTCAGATTTCAGTGAACCAAAGAAGAGGCAGTAAACAATATTAAAATTTTCTTTATTTTTAAAGAAAATAGACACTGACTTACAAATGGAGTGAAATATAGAAGGCTCATAATATAGAGAGCCTCTATAGCATTGCTTTTCTTGTTTTGAAATTAATATATAGACATGGTAGAGAGTTTGGAATTGTATAAAAGTACAAGGAATAAAATGTCACCATCCAAAAGATTAACACTGTTAAAATTTTTCTGTTTTGTGTTCTGGGTTTCTATGTATATACATGCATATTTTTACAAAGCTGGGGTTGTGCTGTTTATACTCTTTGGTTATTTGTTTTTGACCTAGAACATATTCATGGGTGTTTTTATAGCGTCGAAATTTCTCTTAAACCATGATTTTTCTCAGCTAGCTGGCATTCTAGATGGTAATGATTTATTATTTACTTATTTATAGAGAGCACCAATTTTTTATAGGGCTTCTTTCCTTAGAACCTGAATAATATTTCTGCTAATTTATGTAGCTGGCAAAGTGTAATTCTTTTCCAGTTCAACCACTGGAATGTTCAAAGCTCCATTTTTAATTTACATGACAGCTCAAATATGACTTTCTAAGACCTGCCACATAACAAGCTTGCACCCGCTGGTTCTCTATCCAGCGGCACCAGAGGTGAGGGGGGTGCCTGACCCTGCTCCCTGGTCCTCTTGGTTGACCTGTTCAGCTCCCGCTGAATGTAGGAATATAAGGCTTCACGTGGCCAGCTTTTGTTTTCCAAAACCAGAAATTCAGATTTTTATAAAACAAGTGTTATTTTATATTGACAACGATTTACATTTGGAAATAAAATCACTGGGGGCAAGCAAAGTGCATCTGCAGCTGGAGTTGGTCCTTTGTTCCCGGCCGGTGTGTCTTCTGCAGGTGGGCCCTCTGGGCACGCTGCTTCCTGCAGAGCCCCCAGTGAACCTTTCCTGCTCCCACAACCGTGAGACCTTCATGCTTTTCGTTTTTGGGGAAATTGTGCTTAGAGTCTACCGTGTCCCGCAAGGACTCAGCTGCTGGGGGAAGAAGTCAGAGAGACTGGAGAGCCTTCCTTCATCCTGCCCTGTTGCCTGCCTGCTCTGATGGGAGAGAAGAAACGGGCCACATCTCATAGGAGCATCCTGCCAAGTGATGATACTGGCAAGCAAGTGAATACGATGGTGGGAAGGCACATGACTGGTTTTGGGTTCCTATTTGCTGCTCACCGTGCTCGGTTTTGCATCCATGGGATCTAATCTTTATCAGAACTCGAAGAGGAAGGTATTCGTGTCTCACTTTACGTGAGAAAGCTGAGGTTCAAATCCATTTAAACTAACTTTCCTGAGGCCACACAGTTCTTGGTGACTGAAGTGGGATTTGGCATCTCGTGTCCCCACCTGCAAAGGTCATGCCTTCTTGACATGCCTTACTGCTGCCTGCTTTTTTTTTTTTTTTTTTTTTTTTTGAGACGGAGTCTGGCTCTGTTGCCCAGGCTGGAGTGCAATGGCACCATCTCGGCTCACCGCAACCTCCGCCTCCTGGGTTCTAGCGATTCTCCTGCCTCAGCCTCCCTAGTAGCTGGGACTACAGGTGCCCGCCACCTCGCCCGGCTAGTTTTTTTTTGTATTTTTTTTAGTAGAGACGGGGTTTCACCGTGTTAGTCAGGATGGTCTCGATCTCCTGACCTTGTGATCCGCCCATCTCGGCCTCCCAAAGTGCTGGGACGACAGGCTTGAGCCACCGCGCCCGGCCTGCCTGCTCTTAGATAAATGTAGCTCACAAATAAAATGATGTCCCAGATGCTATGCACACTGTAACTTGTTGGGCAAACGTTTTTTATTATTTCTTGAGGGACAGAATCTGAGAAAATCCTGACTGGAAAGTTGTTGTCAGGGTGGTACTCCCAATGCAGGATAGTAACCTGGGTGCAGGATGGTACCCTGGTGGAGGACAATACCCCTGGTATAGGATGGTACCCTGAGTGTAGGATGGTATACCTAGTGTAGGATGGTGCCCCTGGTGTAGAACAGTACCCCTCATGCAGGACAGTACCCCCCATGCGGGATGGTATCCCCAGTACAGGATGGTACCCCCATGCACGAGGGTACCCCCTGTGCAAGACAGTAACCCCCATGCAGGATGTACCCCCTCTGCCAGATAGTACCCCCCATGCATGGCAGTATCCCCAGTGAAGGACAGTACCCCCCATGCAGAATGGTACTCCCCATGCAGGACAGTACCACCCATGCACGACGGCACCCCCATGCAAGATGGTACCCCCCATGCATGATGGTACCCCCATGTGTGCTCGTGGCACAGAGGTAGAACAGGGGCTGCTGGCAGGGACTGAGTGGAGAAAGTCAGAGACTGTGGAAGGTCTTTGGCCTGGGGTGGCCTAGACATGGCCAAAGAGAAGCCAGCCACAGGCAAAACAGAAGGAACACGAAGACAAATTAGGGTATTTAATTATCTTAGTGTTATTTCAGAGCTAACATTCATTTAATACATTTTATTGAGAATGATTATGTGTCAGACACTGTTCTAGGGCCTCAGAACCAAATAAAAAAGGCTCCTGCCCCTGTGGAACCCACGGTTTAGTGGCCTCTCCCTCACCTTCCTGCAACTAACGGCATATTTAAAATATGGTAGCAATTTAGATTCTCCAGATAGCATAGGAAACGTGACCTTCCCCATGGCCTATACCCATCCCTCAACAGAGACAGGCAATTGCCGGCACCTAGGCAGTTGTCGGACGACCCCAGTGGCCCACTCTGATCTGAAAGGCAGAGAAGCCCCGGCAAGATTTGCTCCAACGACACATGGACGATGGGGCTTGGTGGGTGAGCGGCTCAGTCCCTGCTGGCAGTCTGGAAATCGCTCCCTTGCATCTTCTAATTATGTTTTCAGCCAGGAGTTCTGTTCACCACAGTTAGTGCTTTTTTTTGATTTTTGATTTTTTTTTGATGGAGTCTTGCTCTTGTCACCCAGGTTGGAGTGTAATGGCATAATTTCAGCTCACTGCAACCTCTGCCTCCCAAGTTCAAGCGATTCTCCTGCCTCAGCCTCCCTAGAAGTTGGGATTACAGGCGTGCACCACCATGCCTGGCTAATTTTTGTAGTTTTAGTAGAGATGGGGTTTCACCATGTTGGCCAGGGTGGTCTTGAACTCCTGATCCCAGGTGATCCGCCCACCTCAGCCTCCCAAAGTGCTGGGATTACAGGCGTGAGCCACCGCACGCTGCCAGTTAGTGCTTTTTCTCGTGGGAATTCTGTTCTGCTGAAGTTTGAACACGAATTTCCTGGTAATACTGTGATGGTAAGGGGGGAACTGCATTATGACTGTTGGTCAAGTTATTAGCAATGGTTTAAAAATAAGCACAAGATGGAGGCTGACACTTAAACTATGTGGTCTGAGCACAGGCGTCACTGAAGTCACATGTGCACACTTCCCTCTTCCAGCTTTTCCCCCTCACTCACTCATAGTCCACCCATAAAGGCCACGGCTGCAATCCATAAACGCGGGGCTCTGCTGCAGAGCCAATGTGAAGGTGACTGGAATGTCTGGAGGCAGGAGGACCATGGGGTTCAGCAGCTGTTGCTCAGCTGAGGCTGGCTTCCTCCACCAATGGAAAAGCGCCTCTGCCAGCGGCCCTTCCAGAAGCAATTGCAGAGGTTTTAGCTTTGCGTGGCTACAGGTGAGACAGCGCTGCGGTCCTGCACAGGTAGCCAGGTAGCCAGGCAGCGGGATGCCCTGCAGGGGCCTGGCTGTAGGAGGCCTGGATCTGCCCAGCAGCTTCATCCGATGCTGACTGTGAAGCAGGCTCATGGTGTGCACCTTCAGCTGGTTAGTGAACTCCAGTCTGACGTGGGCGAATGTTCAGACTATGCGGCCATTACGATATCGTAATCATGATGTCTCAGAGGCTAAAGAAATGGTATTTATGATTCTAACTCCATTCAGCGACGTTCTCATGTTGATTCAGTCTGTGCTAAGACCTGGGGTGCTGACAGGAGGATGAGAGAGATTCCAGCCTTTGGAGTCACAGTGATGGGAGGGGCTTGCATCCATGTGAGTGTGTAGCAGACACGGTTGGACTTCCCTGACATTCACTCTCCCCTTCCTACATTGTGGGACCATCCAGAGTTTCACCCTGAACCCAGGGACCAGCCAAAGACCCTCCTTCCCAGGTTCCCTGGAACAAGGTATGACCCTGGCCCTGAGTTCTCCCAGGGATAGGGAGGAAGGGTCATGTCCTCAGGGAGTGAGCATGTCCTCATCCTCTTTCCCTCCTCTCTTGGGGCTGGAAAATATTTCCTTAGTGTGATTAGGCCTTTTGCAAATTAGCTTACCATGAGAAATGCACAAGCGTATTTTTCCTGTGTCAATAGCAACGCAATATCCTTTCTTAGGATGATTTCCCCCCAAGACAGGAGCTGTGCCTCATGGTAAGAATGGGAAGGTCAAGGGGTCTTCCTTCTAGGGACGCTCAGGTGGCTCTGCTGGCAGTGGCGTGGAATGGGCTGACACACCTGCACTCCATGCTAATGCTGTTGGTTACTGCTACAAGGCTCTTGGACGTGCCTCCAGGTTAATGGACACATTCTGGATAAGGAAAGGAATTGTTTTTCCTTTTTCTGTGTGTGGTGGATTTTTTTGGTGAGTCTTGGATCTGTGACTTGACCTCATCAACATCCGGACTTGACCTCATCAACATCCGGACTTGACCTCATCAACATCCGGACTTGACCTCATCAACATCCGGACTTGACCTCATCAACATCCGGACTTGACCTCATCAACATCCGGACTTGACCTCATCAACATCCGGACTTGACCTCATCAACATCCGGACTTGACCTCATCAACATCCGGACTTGACCTCATCAACATCCGGCTGCCACGCCTGGAGCTGGGAGCTGTTGCTGGGGTCACAGGCTGGTTGGACTGTCTTAGTTGTGCTTCATTCAGGGAGGAGGATGGGGCCGCTCCATCTTCCTGGTGCCTTTCTCCCATGTGGGAATTAGATTGAGAGAGATTTCATAACAGAAGTTGCTGTTTGGCGCTGGTCCAGTTTGCAACTCGATAATCAGATGGAGATGAATGTAGTGAAAGTGAAGATGCAGGGAAGTGGGCGTGTACATCTGTGTGGATCAGCAGTAACCCCGGGGGGAGTGGGGCGCTCATTTGATTCTCTATGTAAGCATTGCCGGCTTAGAGCTGCAAGGGAGCTTTCAGATCATCTGGTCAGATTTTACAGAACAGGAAAGTGAGATGCAGAGCCCGACAGCAACTGGACCATCATAGCCTCAAAGCTGGGCTGCAGCCTCCAACCACTTTCCTTCCCAGCCCAGCATGTTTCCCTCTGCAGATCATCTTGGGTTTCACATAAAATGTTTGCTCTTGTTGGTAGGCATATCTTTAAAATCCCTGTGAGTAGGTATATTTTATGCTCCTTTTCATATTTCCACTTGATGATTTTGTGCATAAGATCTAAAAATAAAATATGTATCCATCGTTATAGATATAATGTTAAAAAATGATCACTCTTCCCCATCCCTTTTGTGAGCATGAAGTTAGGATCTACATGAAACTCAGGAAAGTTTACTCTTCTTGTTACTGTAGCAAAAAAAAAAAAAAAAAAGCTCTTGTAGTTTGAAAAAGTATAAAATATTTATCTCATTTTCCTTCTTCCTGAACCCCTTCTTTCTTTATTCACATTCATATAAAAATGTAAAATTCCAATCTGAGATTGTATGATTGTATTAGTCTTCCCAAATACCTAATTGAGTTGAAAACAGATTTATTTAAATATGTATATATAAGTATTGTTGCTTTTTAAGAATTAAAAATATATTTTAAACCTAAAAATATAAGTTGTTGATCCATTATACGGTGTGAACCACTGCACACAAGCACTTGATAGAAAAATGGCTCTTCCTATATTGAAAAATCTGATTTAGTTGTAAGTATTTTGTCATTTGAAATTGTAGTAGTTTCTTATCCATCAACATGTAGGTTGTAGAAGCTAGGGCTGTTCTAGGGACTACAAGATATATATATATCTGAAAGCCCATATATATTTCATATATATATGAAATTTCATATATATATTACTTCACCCATATATGTTATTTCATATGTATATTATTTCATATATATAATAAAACAGCCTTATCCGCTAGGGACCTATGTTCTAAGCAGATGACAACTGAATTTACAGAAAACATTTGTCTTCCCCATGAAACTACAGAGATATGAGCAACATCATTACTGAATATTCAGAAATACTATTGCAGGACATTAATTTCCTAATTCTGTTTTATAGAGTTGGGCCAGAAATATTAACCACCTGGGTTTATTATGAAAATGCAGAAGCATTCTTTTACTCAATTCTTAATCTTTGGGACAATAATTCATGATACTTTCAAAAATTTGAGTGTTAATCATTTAAAAATGTCCTACTGTGCACATTCAAGAGCTGTGCACATTCATTAAAAATTGTGACCATTTCTGCAGTCCAGACTTTCTGGGGAGACGGTCACAGGTAGGTTACCCCACGCCGGTGCTCACCTGCTGAGAGGTCATTTGTTCAGCTCTTTGCCAAGATACCGGAATGGAAAGGACTAATGAATATGTTCAACTCAGAAACATATACTATTCAGGAAATCAGTAGTAAACTTGGAGAATTAAATAGACCCATTCATAATTAAAGAGCTGAATTACTGTACTAATGAATTTCCTTCCTGGAAAGAGGACTCTGATGGTCTCATCCATCTGTTCCTTCTCCCCTCCCTTTGTTACTTTTCTTTTCTTTCTTTCTTTTTTTAAAAAATATATAGTGTGTTACGTTTTCTTAAATCGAGGTTACTCCAGCTCATTCTCCTTCATACTTTTTAATTGTTCTCACATTAAAAAAAAAAAAATCACCCATTGATTAGAGAAGAATTTTTACTGCACTTCCCTGAACTCCTTGTCAATTAGATTAGAAAACAGTAAGAGGAATAAAAAGAGATTCTCATCTTGCTTTCCATACATTACAGATAATCACCCAGCACCCATTATACGGCTGCATTCAGCTACAAATGACACTGGGCATTCACTCAGCACTAAGGTCTGAATTTCTCAGTGCTGGCTGATTGGCTGATTGGCTGAGGTCAGTCTACCCAGCACTTTGAAGGGCTGCAGCTTAGGGCTGTTGGGCAGGGGGCTTGGCACTAACTACTTTGAAAGCAGGCAACCGAGTGCTTTTGATTAAATATGGAAAAGCCAGCAGGGAGCCTTGGCAGCATGACATTTGAAATGAGTCCTCCAAAATTTTTTCAACTTTCGAGTGCTTTAATGTCTTGAGCAGGTTGAAATTAATGCAAAGCCTAAAATGAAACGATGAGCATGCGTTAGGATTCCGTGGAACCCCGAGGAGGGCACCAAGAGGGCTGGGTGAGGCCTCTCTCGGCAGTGAACCCTGAGTTTCGCCTGAATCGGAGAAAGCACACCTGAGTTCCAAGGCAGGTTATGGCTCTTAGTCCACTTAGATTTCTTCCGACCATGCCAGCCACAGGGCTCTCTTGCTCCCTCCAGCTGCTGCAGAGCAGGCAACCTTCTAGGGCTTCCCGTGTCACCCGGTAGCACCAGGGGCTCTCCCCGCTTCCTGCCACGTGTCCAGCATCACAGGAAATCCGGCCTCCTGCGCCCTAACCCGCTTCAACTTCCTTGTCTCTCAGGGCAGGGCCAGGACATGCATTTAGCACAAGTTATCTGTTTCGTTTTAAAATGTGAAATGACTTACATCCTTCATAACTGTGCCCTTCAGACCCAGAGAACAGGACGAACGTTCCCGCCCAGCCTTATGACTCCGTGAGCCTCTGTTTTCTTAACTGTAAAATGGAGCTAATATTGTCGCCCCTCCCTACCTTAGAGGTTGCTTGAGGAATGAGAGAACCTCTGCAAAGAACTGAGTTCAGATGTTATGCAGACATAAGATATTGTTATCGAAATAATAATAATATTTTTAGTTTTTGGACTTCTAAGCCTCAGCCTCCTCACACAGTGTTTGCTGTGGAAGCTCAATGAACAATTAAATTTGTAGATTTCCTTGATTAGTATTTTTTGTTCCAGAAGACAAACACTATAATTTCAAGAATATTCTCTATATTTTTTGAGGGCTTACAAAGAAAAACACCATGTAGAAATAGCCTGATTTTCTAAAATGCTCAAAGAATGATGTATTCTCATACACCTAATTTCTGGCTAAGTGGCTAAACAAATATTCCTTTTCTTTAAACTTTATTATTGAATATGCAAAGGCCTTATTTGCTTTTTTATTGCAGCATGATATGTAATACGAATCTTTAGTGCATTCCATCTTCAATGAAGAATTGCTTTCGAAAATATGAACCGTTTTCAGGGTGGCCATAGGTTTAACTCACAGGTATTGGTTGGAAACTCAGTAACAACGGGTCTGAACTCTGATTTCTGTTACTTATCTTTCTTAAGATGGAGTTTTTAATAACTCACATCTCTTTTAATTTAGTTAGTAGTGAGTACATATTACAATGAAATGCCGCACATATTAACCCTTTTGTGACTTCCTTCACCCCCCCCCCCAATCTGAATAAGCAAAATGTTCACTTGAGTTGATAGGAGTGCAAGCTCAGTGTTGTGGGGGAATGTGTCCCTCAGGGCTGCAAGTGCTGCATACTCAGTCCAAAAATGAGTTCAGTTAGATCATTGATTCACTAAATTAGAGAAAGGAGGAATTTTGTTTCGTTTTGCTTTGAATCAGCTACTGGTTCCAGTAAGGCGATTCAAGAGTCCAGTTTTGGAATAGTTGTAGGTATTATAATTTTGAGCTAGGCACTCTTAGATTTGAAGAATCTGAATTATAAATGAAATAATAGAATTTGGTGCAAGACGAAATTCGTAGTCTAGGAATTACAGCTCTGTGGGATTTAATGTCTTTTCACAGGCATAATTGATATCTCTATATTTGAACTATAGGCTTTCTCATCTAGATGGTGACTGGAAGCCATTTCTCAGCTCGTCCTTGTGGCCTACAATAGAAACAGGGAATTTCTCAGAGGCACAGCTGGCCCAAGTGGCAAAGTCTTAAAGGGGATTCTGGTGCCACCCCCGGACTGCAGAGTAAGCTGGAGTGCGGAGGGGAGGGGAGAAAGCACCGTGTATTTACCGATGATAGGGCTCAAGCGGGTGTGGGGCTTGGCTCAGGGACGTTGCTCCAAAACTCCAAGAAAGAAAAAAGAAAAGATTTCATTCAGTCCTCCCAACAGGCTTGCGAGTAAAGTGACCTCGTTTGATATCAAGGACACTCATCCTCAGTGAAGGTGACAACTCGCTCGAGGGTTCAAACGTCACAGTGGAAACCAATTCTTTCAGCCCCTTCTTCCCTGGTTTCCTTTCCTTCCCCAAATCCAGCTACAAAGAAATGATGAAAACAACAATTTACTCATCATAAAAGTAGAAGATAACATGGCTTAACCAAGTTATGGAGATGAGTCGAAGAAAGCCAGGAAGAGCAATTGTCCTTGTATTAATACTATGATCAACGCCTGCAGTGCTCACGTGGCCTGAAATCAATGTGCACAAACTCTTTCCCGTGGGAGCCCTGAGAGAAGCCTCTGGAGACTCGCGCTTGGCTGCCACATGGCACATTGATTTGATTGTGACCCCGGGAAAAGCCCTTCATCTCCTTTGGAATTTGCTGACCCTTGTTTGTGGGTCTCACCTTGAGCCTTTGAAAGGGGATCTAAGGCCCCAGATAGCTTTTCTTTTGTGAGGGTCGGTTTTGGTGGGGAAACATCCGTAATTTGAAGAGTGGTATAAAATGAATAGAATGCCATCTAGGATCTTCTAGTTATTCAGTAAGTATCTGTTGAATAACAAAATGCGTACTACTTGACCATTTTTTAAAAAAATGTGGATAGTTGAATTGGGAGAATGCACAGCTGGTTATCTAAGTGACCACTGGGTGTCACTGTTTACCCACTGACCGACCATCAGTTTTTTTTTTTTCCCTCTCACCTGGTCAGGACGAAAGCCTCAGGAAGCTGGTCCAGATGCAGAGATTTCAAGTTTGTTTCTTATAAGTAACCTGTTATCTCAGGGGGAAAAAGGGTGATTCCTGTGTTATTCACTTCAGGATATTTTCTGCATTCTGTAATTTAGATGGAAAGCTGATGTGGTTTCTGTTTCTTCATCTCCCTTTTGTCCTCCTAAAGAAGTTTTCTTTTGCTAACAGAAACAAGAGTTTTTATTTTGCAATTTATCTTGAAAATAGGAACGCTGGTGTGAACATTAGTTGGTACAAGACGGCAGGGTTTCATGTGTAACTTTAATAGGAAACTATTGCAGGTGCTGAAAGTAAATTCTCACCTTGTCAGGCTCAGTGGATCATGATTATTGTTGCAGTGAGCTTCCTGGAAATAGAGGCCATTCTCACTCTCTGGTGAAAGACATAGATTGGGCTTCAAAGGCCACCTCCACTGTTCTGATCTTTGGCCTCTAAGGTGATGCTCAACATCTTTGATCCTCAGAGTTCTTTGCCCCCCAGAGTTCTTCTGACCCCACTCCTAGGGCTGCTGGGAAGTACCAAGTTCAAATTCAAAATTTCTTGTTTTCCTCCTTAGGGGTGTTCTGCTAACATCTGAGCTGATGGGTCTAGAAGGAATGTTATGTTTCCTCTGCTCTTCCCTTTGTGATGTAATTTACCAATTCTTTATAACACAGTCTAATATGGGTTGGGCCAAATAGCTGGAATTCCTAAGTCAGAAGTTTTCTCTGAAAGGCACGTAATTGACTCACTTGTCCATGTCTGTGGATTTCACTGCTGCAACAAGAGGACCTAGAAAACAGCCATCTTAAGACCTGAAAAGGCCTCAGAATTTATCCAGTTTAGTTTTTTTTTGGATGCATTTTGCTCTTTCTTCAACATTCCATAGAGGGCTATAAAACCTTACAAGTGGGAGGTCTTAACATTTGCCCATAAGACCAATAACGTGAGTACAACCTGCAGAAAACAGAAAGAATCCAGTTAGACAGTCCCTGGCCACTCCTTTCTCAGCCCTCCTTTCCTGCCCACACCTCCCCTGCAGGAGCTCTGCTAATTCTTCACTGTATCTTGGTATCCTCTCCTTTAAACGGAGAAGAAAAAGATGAGCACTTATGTTTCCTGAATCGAATGCATTCCAGGCTGATGAAGAGTGATGGCTACCATTACTTGACTTTTTTCTCTGAGCAGGACTTGTGTTCAGTTTTTTATTTTCACAATGTCATTTAATTATCACTACAGTCCCATGAGATGCTCCAAGTTTTCCCTAATTTACAGATGAGAAAACTGGAGCACCAATGGTGGTTAAACGGCCTACACAAACTCACCCAACTAACACCTGGTGATTTCTGATTCCCCTGCTTTTTAAAAATTGATACATGATATTTTACGTATTTATGGGGTATATGTGATATTTTGTTACATGCATAGAATTTGCAATGATCAAGTCAAGGTATTTGGGGTGTCCATCACCTCAAGTACTGACCATTTCTATGTCTTGGGAACATTTCAAGTCCTTTCTTCCAGTTACTTTGAAATATACATTGTTGTTAACTATAGTCACCCACTCTGAATTGAACATTGGAACTTACACCTTTTGTCTAACTGTATGTTTACACCCATTGACTCGTCTCTGTTCACACTCCCACCCACACACCCTTCTCACCCACACATCCTCCCACCCACACACCCTTCCCACCCACACATCCTCCCACCCACACATCCTCCCACCCACACACCCTTCCCACCCACACATTCTCCCACCCACACATCCTCCCACCCACACACCCTTCCCACCCACACACCTTCCCACCCACACATCCTCCCACCCACACACCTTCCCACCCACACATCCTCCCACCCACACACCCTTGCCAGCCTCTGGTATCCATCATTCTATTCTCAACTTCCATGAGATCAACTTTTTTTTTTTTTTTTAATAGTTCCCACATTTGAGTGAGAACTCGGATATTTGTCTTTCTGTGCCTGGCTTATTTCACTTAACACAAGGACCTCCGGAGACTCATTTGCTTTTAACCACTCGCCGACTTAGGGGGATGTTGGGTTCAGTGTTGTGGTCTGCAATAGAGAGGGTTTTTCAGTCAGTCACTGCCTTGAGCTCATAGTGGAGGCGTTTGGAGCCACATGGAACTAGACCTGACTATCAGCTGCAACAACAGGATTTCACTCAATTTCTCTTTTGCTCCTGAAAGCATTTCTCTAGATGCCTCATTTATCCGCATGTGGCTATTGCACATTGTATGTGATATGGTTTGGCTGTGTCCCCACCCAAATCTCATCTTGAATTGTCATAATCCCCACATGTCAAGGAGGATGGTCAGGTGGAGGTAATTGAATCATGGGGGTGGTTTCCTCCATACTGTTCTTGTGTTTGTGAATAAATCTCATAAGACCTGATGGTTTTATAAATGGGAGTTCCCTACACACCGTCTCTCTTCCCTGTTGCCATGTAAGATGTGACTTTGTTCCTCCTTTGCCTTCCGCCATGATTGTGAGGGTTTCCCAGCCATGTGGAACTGTGAGTCTATTAAACCCCCTTCCTTTAGAAATTATCCAGTCTCAGGTATGTCTTTATTAGCAGGTGAGAACAGACAAATGCAGTATGCCTGTGTCAAAATCTCTCATATACGCCATAAATAAATGCACTTACTGTGTACCCACAAATACTAAAAATGAGATTTTTTTAAAAAAAAGATTTCTTTAGCAGCTGTGGGTGGCTGGGCACTGTGCTAGCTGAAGGCATCCTTATCTTCCCCCTTGCTTAGCTTCATGGAGACCATGAGTCCCCCAGTCCTCACCCCTCCCCTGCAAGTTGGAATTAGACTTATTAGAACTACCTGATGGAGCTCAGTTAAACTTACAAAAAACGAAAGACAAAACTAAAATAGCCTGCTCAGTTTATAACTCTCAGCTAAAATCTCCGATGAGTGGTGGGCGAGGTACATTTCTGTTAGGGAGGCTGAGAGTTTTCTATGTGAATCAGTGTATATATGTACAGAAGGCAGCCCCATGCAGGTGTTTCGAAGACTTAGTGTGTGTCAAGGAAGTGTGTGACGCCTGGGTTTAGAGGGTGGGAGGGGCCTGCTACCATTTGCAGCAGAAGCTACCCTGGGGAAGGCTTACCCTCTGCATATTGATTGCCTGAGGGTTTCCATGAATATTGATTTAGGAAAGGCCAATGGTGTTTACGCTGCTGAATATGCATCATCATGGCCATTGGAAACATGTCAGGCTATATTGAGGCAGGGCAGCTCTGGGATTTCATGGGCTTGGGGATAGCAGGGTTGAACTGGTTCAGTATCAACTTGAACTTTCTGCTTGAGTCTTAATTGCTTTTCAGACATCCAGTTAACCTCGTCTTTCCAGGAATTTTGCTTTCTTGACTCTGCTGTCTTACAAAATGGTCAGGAGGAAGATATTTTCAGAAGGCTTAGGAGCTTGACACGCAGGCCGGATGCATTGTAATTGCATCTGGGGGACAGAACACATTTCTGAATTTATCCCCAAAGCCTTATCTACATTTTAAAAATATTGTGGTTAAGTCTAGGGTGGAGGGAAGGGGCATAAAATCACATATGAACACTCTTGGTAGGATAATGTGCGTGCAGGCGCGTTTGACTTTTCCCTCTCCTGGAATGAGCAGCTGGAAGGTGAGTCTTTAAGACTCACGAGCTCGCTTTTCTACAGGATGGTGCAAAGGAGGCTGCATGACAATGTTTTAGCCCTGGGATAGGGAGAGCTGGAGTGTGGTTCTGCCGTGAAATATCAGAGCATGGAGATGACCCAACTAGAAACATACGCCTCTTGGCTTCCGTTTCTTCACTCCCCAAATGGGCAGATTCTTATTCTAACGACTACCTACAGTTAGCAGGAGGATAAAATGTTATAATCAATGTGAAGTGCACAGAACATTTGAAAGTATTTTGGAGTCACTGATGATACAATGGCATGTTTTGGAGAGAAAACCTTAGGACTTAACCTTGGATGGATCATTGATGACTTCTTCTAGTGCTAGGATATTGGCTGAGTTACTTATTCCTGTGCCTGGGTAAAATTAGTCTCACCTATAAAATAAGAATAATGACCCTATCCCATAGATACTATATGCAGAATACTCTACAAAGCATCACTTGAAACACGACGTGCATTCAAATAATGAGAGTTTCCATCTCTGCTTCTTCCTCCCCCTTAAAAAATTAATTTATTTTCCCTTTTATTGACTAGTCTTTTGCAGAGGTGATTAGAGTGCCTGGCAATGCATGGGAATGTGGGTCCTATTTATAGATTATTAATTCAGTGGTCTTTTGGAAAATCACTAATGCTGTTTTCCAAATCATTTGTCTTTTTTCAATGCTAAAATTGTGATCTGATCTTCCCAACATAATTTGTTACCTGTTTATGAATTTTGACATGACGAAAGGAAGTGTGGAATTTATGGCAGCGTTTGGGTAGCTAGCATGGCTTTTCTTGCTCAGTAGCTCTAATATAGTTTGATATTTGTTCTATTTTGGTTTGTGTATTATTTACTGCCTTTATACTTTCAAAAGGAACTAGAGGCTATTTGCAAAAACACCAGTAGAGAATATAGTAAAACAACAACCACCAAAAAGAAATGAGAGTCTGGGCGCGGTGGCTCACGCCTGTAATCCAGCACTGTGGGAGGCTAAGCTGGGTGGATCATTTGAGGTCAAGAGTTCAAGACAAGCCCAGCCAACATGGTGAAACCCCATTTCTACTAAAAACACAAAAATTAGCCGGGCGTGGTGGTAGGTACCTGTAATTCCAGCTACTCAAGCTACTCAAGAGACTGAGGCATGAGAATTGCTTGAACCCAGGAGGCGGAGGTTGCAGTGAGCTCAGATATAGGGCCACTGCACTCCAGCCTGGGTGACAGAACAAGACTCCATCTCAAAAGAAAGAAAGAAAGAAAAGAAAGAAAAGAGAGAGAGAGAGAGAAAGAGAGAAAGAGAGAAGCCAAGTAGAAGAGAGTTGGCAATACCTAACCAAGAACTGGAGATCAAGGGGTACTGACCACTCTTGTACATTGTTTTGCTCTAAGCTTTCTAGCACATTAGGCAAAACTGGGTAAAAATAGATTTTTGTGTTTTTCATTGTCAGGTAAAAAACAGCTAAGTATACTTTTCATGAAAGCCACCTTTTCCTCAACATAAATTATGACATTATTATTTACAGAGAGTGATGAAAATAACAGATCACAGCAGCTGTTTTGAAGATTCTGAATCCTGTGTTGTTCGGCCTCACATTAGCAGAGATCCTTCACATTGAGGGGTTTTGGGAGGGCTCATGAGAGGGGCTGTGCCAGCTGGTCCAGGAGTACCTTCTCTCCATTGAGAATGGGGTTCGGACGCCTTCCTGGGTGGGAAGGTGGTTAGTGCACCTGTGGACAGGCAGCCTGGTTTAGTTTGCGAATTGTTCTGTCCCGAGCATCTCCTGATCCCAGCCTTGCTTGCGTGTTGACCTGAGGCATTTCATCTGGTAGAAGAGGAGGGAATTTGGACTTTGTTACTTAGCTTCTAAAATGGAAGCCTACAGACATCACGTGCCATTTAATTTCATTACATTTGATCTAATTCAGTTCAACTCCATATTGTTCAATTTCAACCAGTTCAGCTGAGGGCTGCAAGCACCTCCTGTGCCCTGGGCAATACAGGGGATATGGTTGGGTCAGGCTCGGTGCTGCCCTCAAGGGTGTGGCTTGCTGGCTTGGGAGGCACATGTGTGCCCCACTGCCTCCACAGAGAGCCAGGGGAAGTGCTGTGGGGCAGCCAAGAGGAAGCAACAACTCTGTGGAAATGTTCTTTTATTTATAGCAATAAAGGTACCCGTCTGTGTGATGATCTCTTTTCTGTTATATATGATGCTGGAGTTTCCAATTATGCTGTAGTTTAGAAAATATTTTTCCTGAGGGTTAATGTTTACATTTACAAATATGTACAGCTTAACTAACAGTTTAAATGGAAATTTTAATATATTCTATGAATTGTTGCTTCATTTGCATATTTTATCAATTCGCCATCATTCTGGGTTGTATATAGTGCAGTAATTAGAAATTGAATTAAAAAGGACTGTGCATTTTTAATTTTCACTTCAGAATGTAAAATGCTAGTTGTTTAACGTCTGCCTTATCAATGTCATGTTGTATAGATATGTGAGTAGAGGCCAGGACATTCCTGGAGACCTGAACCCCAGAGAGATGATAAGCATGGATAGGACGGTGAGTCAACTCACACTGAAGGGAATGTGGCAGTTGTGAAGGTGATAGGCAGCTGTGACTTGCTGCTCACTGCTGTGTTTCCTTGGTGTTCTCATTAGCATCACTGTTCCCCATGTCTTGGCCCAGACCCAGAATTGCAGGCTTAACAAGCCAAATAGCTAAGCAGTGAGAAAGCTTTGCTAAAAGCATGAATGCTGCATATAGGGTAGTCAGTTTCATTTGCCCTGAATGTGCACTAAGGACCCAGTCTGTTCTGTCTACAGCAGATGATCCACTCAGACAAATGCCTAAGGGACTGCATGTAAGAGCTAATCACACAGTGGCCCTCCCTTCCCACCTCCTTTGTGTCATTATAGTCCTTATGGCAGACAGGACTGGCTGCAGGTGGCATTCACACACACTGACAGTCCCTTATGATGGAGTCAGTTGGCTTTGCAGTGTGACATTGAGAGGGTGCTGGCATGTCCTGACCATAGAGCTCCACTGTGGACTATCTCAGGATGTCTCTTCCAATCTCCTATAGCTTTTTAACTGTCTTCCTGAAAGAACTCAGGTATTGCCTGACAAGGGGGTGCTCGTCAGCAGCAGCTGCCCTCACCAGCTGCATCTCCTGAGCCTGGAAGTGTGCCTGGCACTTGCAAGCTGCTCAGTGTATCGGTCAGGAGAGCCTGTGTATGCTGCAGTAACAAGCAAGCCCCAGCTCTCAGGGCTGTATCTCTTATTCATTTGTATGTCTCTTTATGGTGGGCCGGAGCTCTGGGACATCCTCTGTCACCAGGCAAGAGGAAGAGGAAATGGTTTATGTGCATTCATTCTGAAAGGTATCTGTCTAGAAGAAACACAAGTTACTTCTGCTCATATTTCATTGGTCAAAGCAAGTCATGTGGCCACGTCTAACTTCAGAGAGGTAGGAAGTACAAGTCTACATTTCCCGAGGGGGCGAATTGGATGCATTAGTGAGCAGCGTTTATCTCTCACACACTCCATGTGTTCATCAAGCTGCACTAGAGGTGTGAAATGATGTTTGCCGATAATGATGCTGGTACCTCCCTGTTCTTCCTCTAAGGGAAGATATTGATATTTAATTAGGTGAAGGTCTCTGGATGTAAAAGTAGAAGTTTCTAAAAATCTAGAAGCCTTAAAAACCTCAGAGATTGTCCAACCCCATTTAATATTAGCAACGAGACCAAGTGATTTGCCAAGTGCCTTTCATTCTGTTGATGCTAAACCTGGGGCTTGTGTCTTGGCCTGCCAACTCACCCACTAGAGTTCTTGCCACTTTCCTCTTGTACCTGTAAGAAGATGATGTAGGTCTTACTGCAAAGACCATTTCCAAACACTCTCTGGTTCCTGAGGCTCCCTGGAGTAGCCAAGCACTCATTGCTATCCACTGCAGCATGGCAGTGCTTGGGGTCTGCCTATTCAGCCTCTAGATGATGAGGATTACAGATAATAATTTACCCAAAGTGCTTTGGATAGTGCCTGGAACAGTCAGTGTGTAATAACTGTTTTTTTTTTTTTTTTTGAGTTGGGGGCAGGGTCTCACTTTGTTACCGAGGCTGGAGTGAAGTGGTGTGATCATGGTTCACTGTAGCATCAAACTCCCCAGCTCAAGTAATCTTCCTGCTTCAGCCTCCTGAGTAGCTGGGACTGCAGGCACGCACCACTATGCCTAGTTAATTTTTGTATATTTTGTAGAGATGGTGTCTCATTATGTTGCTTAGGCTGGTCTTAAACTCCTGGCCTCAAGCAGTCCTCCTGACTCAGGCCCACAAAGTGCTGGGATTACAAGTGTGAGCCACTGTGCCTGGCCTATAACTACTGATTTATTATTATTCCGTGTGATTGTTGTTGTCACTATAATTGAATTCTGTAGTGATGTCCCTTCTGGCCTGGCACAGGATGGCAGAGGGCTTACAGTTTTCTCCAGGCAGTGCTCCCAGCTCAGGGTTCAGCCACCAGACAAGTCATTTGTTATCTCTTGCCATGTTTGGATTTTGGCCTCCCATGTTCTCCAACAAGGGCACCCTTGAGAAGAGGGGAGAGGAAAAGAAGGAAGGGGAGGGGTGGGGAGAAGAGAAGGTGCAGTGAGCATGAGAAACAAGCACTGAGAGGCAGGATGGGTGATATGGTTTGGCTGTGTCTCCACCCAGATGTCACTTAGAATTGTAATCCCCACCTGTCAAGGGTGGGGCCAGGTGGAGGTGATTGGATCATGGGGGCAGTTTCCCCCATGCTTGTCTCATCCTAGTGATGAGTCTCGGAGATCTGATGGTTTTATGAGCGTCTGGCATTTCCTCACTTGCACTTCTCCTTCCTGCCGCCCTGGGAAGAAGATACTTTTCTTCCCCTTCGCCTTCTGCCATGATTGTAAGTTTTCTGAGGGCTCCCCAGCCATGTGGAAATGTGAGTCAATTAAACCTCTTTCCTTCATGAATTACCCAGTCTCAGGTATGTCTTTATAGTAGCGTGAAATGAACTAATACAATAAGCATCTGGAGGGGATATTGGTGGAGGAGACAGGAGCTGAAGGAAGATACCACAGGTCTTAGGGCCAAAGACAAGGAGTGGCTCAGGAGCTCCAGGTCTGAGGGCAAGGGAGGGAGCAAGAAGGAGACAATACAGAGGTGCTGAGGCATTAGGGGTGTTGATTGAGGAGTGGCAGGCATCTCCTCTCAGAACATGCTCAGGCTGGGGGGTTTCAGTAAGTGTCCAAGGCCCCCTGGCCCGGTCTTTCCCTTCCAGGCAGGTGCTGTCCTGCCTCCTGCCATCTGGACTGGCCTTGTCCAGAGCGTTGCCTCTCCCTCTGGCTCTGATCTCCCTGCAAAGGGGCTCCCACTAAAGAGAAATGACACAATTTACAGAGGGAATGCTGGCCTCTAGACAGCCATGGAGGGCTATGCAGGGAGTAACGAGATGCTCTGATAATAAGAACAGCCAAGGTTTATGGAGTGCCAGGTCCAGGAGTCGGCTCAGTGTGTTTTTGCTTCTTTATGTCTTAATTATTTGGGTTTGTAATCATCATCATCGTGATAATGGAGATGTCAATAACAGCAATAACAGCTATCAGCGAGTGAGCTCTTATTACTGTGTATTTTATGTCTATTATTTGTTTCCATAGCAATGGTTTCCGGTAAGGGGATTTTCAAAAGGGGACAGTGAGGCTCAGGAATGTAAACTAGTTGCCTGAGCTCCCATGTCTGGTAAATAGCAACACAGACCATGGCTCAAAATATATCTCTCTGACTTCAAAGCCCATGCCAGGGCTTTAAAGATAACTCAGGATTATGCTCTTTGCAAACAAAGGAAATTGGAACTCAGGGAGGTCCAATTTCAGTTTCTAGAACATCCACACCTCTTTGGAATGAAGGTGCACTTGGATTAGGGTCCTCTGAGCCCTGGTTAACACTTTTCCTCCTCATGTGCCCTGCTGCCCCCAACAGATGCAGGACAGTCCTTTCTATGGGGTAGGGGCCTAGGTGAGAACACTGCTGCTTCCTGGTCCTTTCTGTCTGTAGCCAAGCTCAGTTTCATTAATGCAAGGGCACCCAGATGGTGGGAAATTCTCAAAAGAGCAGCTTTTGGAGTCCCTGCAGAAGGGGAAGGAAGATGCATGTCCTCTTATTTCTGGCCATGCAACGGGCTTGGCCTTGGTAATAGAAACTGTGGTCTGGCGTGTTTCTTGCTGCCTTTGCTTGTTTAGAAACCGCCACTTGCAGGCACTGCCCACCCTCACAGGGTATGGGTCAATGGTCAGCTTTGTGGTTGGCGAGGGTCTACCTTGTGCCTGGCTGATGCCCACACCCTGAGAGAGAGGACTATTATTCTCTCTTGTAGAAAAAGATGAATTTAGGATATTTAAGTAACTTCTCCAAGGCTTCACTGCTAATTCAGTTGCTCAGTCAAGATTTGAATCAGGTGTGTGTGACTCCAGACTGGAAATATTTGGTTTATGAGGACTGCTACTTTACTACGCAGGTGTACTTCCAGAAGAAAGGGAAAGACAAAGGTATTTAAGCATTGTTTTTTAAAAAGGTGGTATTTCTATTTTCCTCCTCCTCCCGCCTTCAGGATATGCCTACAAAAGGTTGATGGAAGGAAAATGGACATAAATCATAAAATCCCAAATGAGATTTGGGTACTTTGTGGTTTTGACTTGTCTATACTGATCTTTCCATGAACGCAGATCATCAAAGTTTGGCTTTTGCTTTCTGTTTATTGACGTGTCTATCCAAGTGCTTATCTATCTGTGTTCTGTAATGTGGAAAGCGGCCACAGCGCCTAAGACTGGGCTTGAAACTTCTGGCCATGTAATACATGTATTGGTTTTGGATTGTTCTTAAATGGATCATCTGGTACCATTGAGGACTTTACCTTTCTCTGACATTCTCAATTGCTCCGAGTTAAAAAATAAAAAGTTGTATGAAGGAATGTTCAGTGTCCAAGAAAGACATTGGATGAAGTGGGAGTGAAGGGTGAAGAGCAGCATTTTAAAGAGAAAAACTCACACAATTTAGGACAGGCGAAAATGGTGAAAGCAGCCTGGTATTCCCACGCCCACCCCGCTCCCTATTACAGAACACCAGGCTAGAGCCACATCTTGTAGTGTCAGTTTCAGACTTTTATCCCGTTTTCAAGTGGGGCCAACTTATTGACATTTTGTCCCCACAGCTCTGGCCAAAGCACTCCTGAGCCGAGGCTCGGCACTGCCAGGCAGCCCTCACTGTCAGACCAGCGGAGGCCACGTGGGCTGTGAACGCAGCCTTGGTATAGATGCAGCGGGGCCACGAGCCTCTTCCTCTGGTTTAAATGTTTATCCAAGAAAGAAAAACGTAGCCTGAGATTTCACTGTGTGGCTGCCAGACACTTGTTTCTTTTCCAACTGGCTTCCCCATTGAGGGACTTTTCCCTGAAGGTCCTGGCGGTTTGGGCTTAGATTACAGGGAGCATGGTTGTATTTTTAAGCAGGCCGTGAGGGGAATGGGGAAGACAGGGGAGGACACTGGGATGGTGTGTGTGTGAATGCGTGTGCTGTGTGGATGTGTGCTGTGTGGATGTGTGTTGTGTGTTATGTGTGTATGTGGTGTGTGAATGCATGTATGTTTGTGTTGTGTGAATGTGTTTTGTGTGTATGTTGTATGTGTGTGAATATGTGAGTTGTGTGTAGTGTGTGAATGTGTGTGTGTGCATGTGTGGTATGTGTGTGTGTAAATGTGTGTGTGCATGTGTGTGAATGTTGTGTGTGATGTGTGCATGTGTGAATGTGTTGTGTGCATGTGTTGTGTGTATATGTGGTATGTGAATGTGTGTGTTGTGTATGTGTGTGTTGTGTGTGGTATATATGTGTTGTATGCATGTGTGACACTGTTTTGTATGTGTGTGAATGTGTGTGTTGTGTATGTGGTGTGAAAATGTGTATGTGAATGTGAGTGCATGTGCGCATGTGTGTATTGTGTGTGTGTGGTTGTAAATGTGTGTATGTGGTGTGTGTATGTGCGTGTTGTGTGTGCATGTGTGTATGGCTTTGTGCATGGTGTGTGTGGTGTGTGCATGTGTGTGTGTGAATGCATGTATGTTTGTGTTGTGTGAATGTGTTTTGTGTGTATGTTGTATGTGTGTGAATATGTGAGTTGTGTGTAGTGTGTGAATGTGTGTGTGTGCATGTGTGGTATGTGTGTGTGTAAATGTGTGTGTGCATGTGTGTGAATGTTGTGTGTGATGTGTGCATGTGTGAATGTGTTGTGTGCATGTGTTGTGTGTATATGTGGTATGTGAATGTGTGTGTTGTGTATGTGTGTGTTGTGTGTGGTATATATGTGTTGTATGCATGTGTGACACTGTTTTGTATGTGTGTGAATGTGTGTGTTGTGTATGTGGTGTGAAAATGTGTATGTGAATGTGAGTGCATGTGCGCATGTGTGTATTGTGTGTGTGTGGTTGTAAATGTGTGTATGTGGTGTGTGTATGTGCGTGTTGTGTGTGCATGTGTGTATGGCTTTGTGCATGGTGTGTGTGGTGTGTGCATGTGTGTGTGTGAATGTGTGTGTGACTGTGTTGTGTGTGTGCTGTACATGTGTGTTGTGTGTGCATGTGTGACTGTGCATGTTGTGTGTGGTGTTTGCATGTGTGTGGTACGTGTGTGTTGTGTGTGCATGTGTGACTGTGCATGTTGTGTGTGGTGTTTGCATGTGTGTGGTACATGTAAGTGTGTGTTGTGTGTGTGACTGTGTCTCTGCCACACAGAGTGAAATCTCAGGCTGCGTTTTTCTTTTCTGGATAAACATTTAAACCAGGGGAAGAGGCAGGTGGCCCTGCTGCATCTATATTGGCGCTGCGTCCACAGCCCGCTCGACCTCCGCTGGTCTGACAGTGAGGGCTGCCGGGCAGTGCTGAGCCTCAGCTCAGGAATGCTTTGGCCAGAGCTGTGTGGACAAAATGTCAGTAAGTTGACATTGTGTATGTGTGTGTTGTGTGCGTGTTGTGTGGGATGTGCATGTGTGTTGTGTGTGTGGTGTGTATGTGTGTGTTGTGTATGTGACTGTGAGTGTGTTGTGTGTGGTGTGTGCATGTGTGTGCCTGTGTGCTTGGAACCTTAATCCTAAGTCCAAATGCTGATGGCACCTCTGGGAGGTGATTAGGGTTAGATGAGGTCATCAGGGCGGGTCGCAGTGGGGCTGGCAGCTTTGTGGGAAGAGGAAGAGAGACCTCAGGGCAACACCCCACCCTTTGCCATGTGATGCCCTCGGCCAAGTCATGGTGCTGAGGGGAGGCCCTCATCTGATGCACCCCCAACCATGGAATTCCAGCCTCCAGAGCTGTCAGATGTAATTTTTTTCTTCATAAATTATCCAATCTCAGGTATTCAGTTATTACAACAGAAAGCTGACTCTCATGAGGGCTCTGCGGCAATGCAGAGCTGGTCCCAGAGGCAAGATGGACAGAGCTTGTGCAGCTCTGGGCGTCCCTGTGGGCACCTCTGGGCCAAGCCCAGCTGCACCTTCACCTTCCTGATTTCCCACAGCGGGCAGGAGGGTGGTGGAGCCCACAGTCCGGGGCAGGAGAGTCTCTCAGATTCCTGGGGAGGAGCACGGAGCCCAAACGAGGACAGACAGAAGCTGCTTATCTCCAGCTTGGGTAAGAACAAAAGAGCTGGCCATTGTCACTTGCATTTTTGCAGAGACTCAGGCAGGCTGGGCGTGGGAGCTTCCCAGTGGAAGGGAAGGCACTGGGTGAGCCCCAGTGGGGGCTGCTGGCCTGGAAGCTGGGGCAGCAACTAGAACCGGGGCATCCCGTGTGAGTTTAAGGGGAGCACGTTTGTCTTTCTCAGTTTGTCCTCAGTGGGACGTCAGGGCAGGAGTCGGGGCAGCTGTGAGTTATTAACCAAGTCTTGGGCATCTGGGACTGACTCTTACGGGTTGCTTGATTCCTAGATTGGGGCGAGAGGTAGCGGCCTGGCTTCCCACAGGTGTGACTTACCGAGGGCAGGCCAGCGTCCAGCCTGGCTGCTGCAGGTGACGTGTTGGCTTTCTGGGCTGGCTGCTGCAGGTCGTGGGCCACAGTTCCATTTGTACAGATGGTCACACCATTGTCTCTTTGTATATCCAGCGTCTCAGACCACATTCTGGCTCCAGCCCTTCCTAATGTGGGACGTTGGACACGTCCCCTGACTGTCCTGTGCCCGTCTTCTCAGCAGTGAAGGGAGCAGTGACCATGCACACCACTGAGGACAGCCGTGGGGATGAAACATGGCAGGCCGAGGTACACCTCAGTGTACCAAAGTACCAAAGTACTTAGGTGTACCAAAGTAATTCAGAAAAGCCCAGTTGTCCCTCCATGGGCCTTCACTCCATGCTACCTTGGCTGGAAGGTGGCCAGCGTTTGTTTTGAGGCTAGGGCTTCTTCTCCAAACACATGGAATTAATCTTTGAATCACACATTTGGCAGCTCCAAGCATCCCCTTCAAGATGGTCTGCTGCCAGTCTCCTCTGCCGTCTGCTGCCTGGACTCTGGGATGCTTTGTGAGGCAGTTGTGGGGTGGAGCAAATAATAAAGGTTTTGGAATCTGAAGATTGGAATTAGAATCTTAGGTCAGTCATTTGCTGCCTTGGTAACCTCCATCAAATTGCACCCTGCTGAGGATGGGTCTCGTCGTCTTTATGAAGGGGACATGGTATTGGCACCCCTGGCTTGGGTGACGTGTGAGGCAGCTACACAGTGCTGGGTGTGGTGTCCATCTCTGCCTCTATCATGATCTGTTCTCTCTCTTTTTTTTTTTCTTATTTTCTTTCCCTTTTCTGTGAAAGTTACCCCGTCCCATTTAGCTTTGTGAATGACCTGTGCTTCCCAGCATTCTTTACTTACAAAACTAGTTGGGATTGCTTTTCTTGAGAAGCTGTTTTGTAAAGAAGTTTGCTAGATATCTATCTACATGGACACAGATGGATTGATATCGTATCTTGTTTCTTCTTTTGGAAAGGAGGCAAAGAGCCTCCTGTCATCTTGCAGGTAGGTGGGCAGCCCGAGATCTAAACTTCCCATGGGAAATCTCCACGTGGAAGAGCCCCACTCAGAATCCCAGGTGGCAACGGTAGGTTAGGACTTACCATGACCTTCCAAGCTCCATGGCCATGGGTGGGTTGCTCTTGGTCACCAGGGGGCAGGAGCATTGATGGTAAGAGCTGCTCTTCTTAAACCTATCAACAGAAGTTATAATCAAGGATGCACTACTGGCTGTTTTGGATCTACTTTTGCAAAGTTGGAGTCCAAGAGAGTCCCCGAGAGCCACCAGGATGACATATGGTCTCTGTAAACTTCCCATGATGAGGCACTTCATGAACCATCACAGTGAGGAAGGCCCAAGTCACAGCACCCCCGCATGAACCCAGCAAACGCCACACCGCTCCATTCACCAGTGAGGAAGGCCCAAGTCACAGCACCCCCGCATGAACCCAGCAAACACCACACCGTTCCATTCACCAGTGAGGAAGGCCCAAGTCACAGCACCCCCGCATGAACCCAGCAAACGCCACACCGTTCCATTCACCAGTGAGGAAGGCCCAAGTCACAGCACCCCAGCATGAACCCAGCAAACACCACACCGCTCCATTCACCACACAGAACCAGAAGTTGACTGCCGACGGCCATCTGAGAGGCTGCCACAGTCTGTCCAACACTTTTCAATCAGGAAACACATCTGAGCTGCCTTCTGTGGCTGGATAGGTGCGGAGTTCCAGAGATTAAAAGACAAGTATGTGTTAACGTTCTGGAGGTTGTAGCATGCTCACAGTTAAATGGATTTCATTTCAGAATATTACTTATCCCAGATTGCACATGGCATGTGTGTATTACATAGACAGAAAGATAGATTAACATTTGTGGAAACAAAACATTGTCTGCATTATCAGGTTGTCGTAAATTCTTAAAATTTTGCGTGGCCTCAGCATCTGTTTTGAATACAAGTTTAACTTTCGCAGACCAGAAGTAAGGCTCGGTCATTCTCGACACAGTTTCGAGTCGTACACCACACCAAAGCTGGTGGCCCCAGATTCAGAATTCAGAGGCATTTCCCACCCAGGCAATGGCGCTTCTGCTTTCCTGCCCAGGCTTCCTGTTTAGAGAAAGTCTCACTCTGTCACCCAGGCTGGAGTGCAGGCATGAGATCTTGGCTCACTGTAACTTCTGTTTCCCAGGCTCAAGTGATCCTTTCACCTCAGACTCCCCAGTAGCTGGGACTACAGATACGCACCACCACACCCAGGTTTTTTTAAAAATTGTATTTATTTTGTAGGTTTTGCCATGTTGCCCAGGCTGGTCTCAAACTTCTGGACTCAAGTGATCTGACCTCCTCAGGCTTCCAAAGTGCTGGGATTACAGGTGTGAGCCACTGCACCCAGCGCAGTCTTCCTTTAAATGGACCATTCATACCTTTGCCAAAGAACTTAAAGTATGTAAACTATTCCCACACCCTATTCCCTTACACACACACCCACACACAGCCACACCCACCCACATATATATATATGTAAACATACTGCTAGTTCCCACTCACTCTCTCTGCCTGACTCTCATCCCATTGCACGTGTCCCGGAGGTGGAGGACTGCCCTCCAATTTCTTATACCCTCCCGCCTGCATCTGTAAGTAATAAATCTTTGAGCTAGTTTCCTGTTGTGTGGATTGATTTCATGTTTTCCAACTGAAGAACCAGGGACTGCCTCAGGCTGGATTTTGCCTGGGATGCCAGGGAGGCAGTTAGTGGGGACAGAAGGTTGGACTTCTAGCACCACAGCAATGGCCAGACAGGCATAAACTGAGCACAGGTCAGACAAGAGCCACAGGGGTGTCTGCCAGTATAAACACGTTTCCTGTGTGAGGGACTCCCTGGTTGTGGATTGAACAACGAGGCATGAGGCCATCCACAGGTAAAAGAGGCATTCCATGAAAGGTGCTCTGTAAATGCTGACACCCAGCTCCCCCTTCATCTCCCATTAGGGCAGGGTTGCCAGGCACTCTGGAATGAGAACCTCAATTTAGCTGGGGCTCTGAAAACACAGGTACACTCTGGTGACTTGCCAGCAGACAGTGTTTACATAGCAAGTGCCATATTCATGGGACTGAAATCACAGCTGGAATTCAGGGAGTGACTCCCTGTCCATGGGTGGCGCTGAAATCACAGCTGTAGTTCAGGGAGTAATTTCCTGTTCATGAGTGGCACTGAAATCACAGCTGGAGTTCGTGGAGTGACTCCCTATTCATGGGTGGCGCTGAAATCACAGCTGGAGTTCATGGAGTGACTTCCTGTCCATGGGTGGCGCTGAAATCACGGCTGGAGTTCATGGAGTGACTCCCTGTCCATGGGTGGCACTGAAATCACGGCTGGAGTTCATGGAGTGACTCCCTGTCCATGGGTGGCGCTGAAATCACGGCTGGAGTTCATGGAGTGACTCCCTGTCCATGGGTGGCGCTGAAATCACAGCTGTAGTTCAGGGAGTAATTTCCTGTCCATGAGTGGCACTGAAATCACGGCTGGAGTTCATGGAGTGACTCCCTGTCCATGGGTGGCGCTGAAATCACGGCTGGAGTTCATGGAGTGGCTTCCTGTCCATGGGTGGCGCTGAAATCACGGCTGGAGTTCATGGAGTGACTTCCTGTCCATGGGTGGCGCTGAAATCACGGCTGGAGTTCATGGAGTGACTTCCTGTCCATGGGTGGCCTGGGCAGTGAATCTTCGGCTGTGCTCATGCCCTATGTATTGTTATTACATTCATCCTTGGAAGCCACTTCAAAAACATTTCTAAACAAGGCAGATAATTGGTTGCAAGCCATCTGTTGTATGTAAACCAGTAAATGAGAGATGTGTACATCTTCTTCAGTTTATTATTTTGAAAATTTTAAAACCACCTTTCCAGTAAAAATATTCCAAAGACTTAAAGGAACAGTGATAGTCATGCTACTGCAGAAGAACAGCAGATATTAGACTGAAGTGTGGCCTGTGACCTCTGAGAGTCTGCAGTTGGAAACAACTTCCCTGGAGAGTTATGTCCAGTGTAGACTGGATATATTCAGTCTTCTTTTGGAAGAAAAACAAAATTTCCAAAAAAAGAAATGTTTTTTAAAATAAAAAGTAACCAGTGTCATACCTTTTTGTAAATTTTTTTTTTACATTTACATTTTATCTGGATATTTCTTTCTTTAATCCCTTGAGCTCCCATGAATATTTCTCAAGCCACACAGTCACTCTTTCTGAGTTAAAAACCAAAGAAATCAAATGTACTGCAATTCCGAGATGAAATGCTTTTTGTTTCCCTCAAAATAAAACTAATGGAAAGTAGCAGGTACTCCCTAGCAAAAACATGGTTGTTACTTAACGTAGTCTCAACAAATAGACTTCCATTGGAGCTGGTTTCAGCCCCACACAATCCGAAAGCTCTTTATGTCAGTCCATCATGACGAATAAGCAGCCCAGTAGATCTTAGAACCACCGGAAAGAAACAAATAGAAATAAGAAAAAAAAAATCAAAATGTTACGGAATAGTTTGCATTTCTTTTCTATCTCCAATTTAGCAGCATGTTCTCATTCTGTAGAAATATCACCTTTGAAGTTTCCATGTTGTCAAAGTATTTAAAACTCCACTGCTGGGAAATCAGAATGATCCATAGGGCATAGGGTGCAGTTTTTAACTCAAGCCCTATGAAACGAGCTAATGTATAGACACCTGAACCATGCTGGGAATATCTGTAGGCCTTGTCAGGTATGCAAAAGAAAATGACACTTCTATTTTTGTCTGGATAAGTCAAATAGCAACCAGACGACCACAGCATGAGAGTGAGGAAAGTGCTCAAAGTATTATGTCATTCTTCAGCATATAATAAATCCCTCCTGCAAATTAAACTTAGAGTTATCAATTGGACTCATAGCTCTCAGTGGTGATTTCATCTTAGAATTTGGTAGCCAATGGTACCTTGTGCTTGGCTCTGGATGCTGGGATGCTTAGTCATTAGTCTGTAGCATCTGGCTAGCAAATTCAGACTTTCTGGGCTTACATTTTGTGAAGTGATTTGACTTGCTTTACTTTCTTCCATTTTTTTCTAATTGCGTTCATTTTTAATTCACTTTTTAAATACATTTCATCTCAGTCTGTTACATTTACCCTTGGAAGTCACTTCAGTGACATTTTAAAATAAGGCAAAGAGAAAATGTTACTACTTATTCTCATTACTAGTTGTGTTTGCTTCTACATATGAGAAGGCGAATAGCTTGGAGGTAACCAATGATGTAGATAGCACAAGGTTTCCTGTTTAAAGTCTTCTCCTCTGTGCAGCTCTTCCTCTTTCCTCCAAGTCCAGGTCACAGATAGTAAAGTATGAGACAATGCTTTCAAAATGTGTCAAGCAGCTTATGCTAAGTAAGATGCAATGCCATTTCTCTGGGGACCAAAGAGTTCTTTTCCACTTTGCCCAAAGACAAAAAAAGTAGCTATCTTATTCAGATACTTTGTTTTCATCCCCTTTGTGGTGTCTTCTGTGGGAGGCAGGAGGCAGGTAATGTTTGGACATCCTCTCTGTGCTGGGCACCACTAGGCTGAAGTTTTTGTATACATGGTCTTACTGAATCCTCCCAACTTTGCAAGGTTGTTTCATTGGTCCTATTTCACAGATGAGAGAACAGAGACCCAAGTTGTTAAATATATTGTAGAAATTTCATTTAGCTTTCGTGTGCACAGTCTGCACTCTGTGATGCTGTCTGAAGAAATCACATTTGCTGTGGTCAATGTTTGTGTTTCCTCAAATGCCTACACTGAAACCTGAAAATCCATATGTTGAAATTTAATAGTGTTAGAGGTGGGTTTTTGGGAGGCAATGGGTCATGAGGGTGGGGCCCTCATGAATGGGATTAGTGCCCTTTTAAAAGAGGCTCCAGAGAGCTGTGTTGGCCCTTCCACCCTATGAGGACACAGCAAGAAGGCACTACCTGTGAAGCTGAAAGTGAGCCCTCATCAGACACTGACTCTCCTAGTGCCTGGAGCTTGAACTTCCCAGCCTCAGAGCTGTGACAAAGACGTTTCTGTTGTTTATGAGCCACCTAGTTTGTGATGGTTATAGCAGCCCTAATGGACTAAGACAGCACTGTTTTACTAGTGACTGACAAATGGCTGACTCACAGGACACAGGACCTGGCCCATATCTTCCTAGTACTGTAGGGCAGGGGATAGAGGATTTGAACTGAATCTAGGATCTAGAAAGATACTCATACTCAGTGCTGGAGGCAGCCAAAGCTTCCTCTGGGAAATTGAGCCCCAGGGAGGGCCAGTCTGGAGTATCCACTAGGCAGGTAGAGTGCTGCTGGGCTGCGGCTTCTGCTACTACTGCTACTACTGCTAGCAGCAATCATTCCTATTTAAATAGAGCTTTACTTTCATTAACATTATTTAGTTGATTGGGAGCTATTTAGTACAGGTTTTTATTCTAGTATAGGGTTTTCTTCTCTTTTCCTCCCTTTCTTCCTCCCTCATCCTTTCCTTCCCTTCATAAACAGTTTCTGGGTCAGCCTCATTCCAGACATCATTTTAGATGGAAAGGACAGGACAAGGGAAAGTCTTGGACAGAGGAGAAGAGAAGCTCGGTGTGGACATGACTTGCAAATGCGAGTTGTTAGGGTCTATTCAAGCTTGGAAACCGTATAGATGGGTGCAACAAGAAAGGTGTTTCTGCTGGTTTACATGACAAAGAACAGATATAGGCTGCATCTTCCCAGCGCTTCCCTCCAGCTCGGTTGTGGCCACCTCACTAGTGTTTTCTTGGGAGCAGAGTGAGGTCTGGACCCGGGGAGACCTTTGGCTCTGACTATAGGAGGCACTCTGGTTTCTGCCCCTGCCACAGTAAGCAGCCATAGCTGCTGCTGGAGGACCAGAGACTGGAACGATGACCACCAGCTCTGCACGCAATGCTCCGTGTAATGGCCACTCACTGCAAACATTAGACGGTTACCCTCTGACTCCACATTTTAAATCCTGGCAGGAAACTCCTGCTTTATATTTGCTGTTATGTTTAATGATTTGTAAAATCAACAGCTATACAAATCACTACTCTGCCAGACTTGGGTTGTGATTCCTTTTTTCTGTGTCCACTGCCTGGCCTCGTTACCTTCCCTGAACAAAAGATTTTTTCCCTAGCTGTGTTATTTCCGCAGTCAGATGAAGCGCTGCCCGGGAAAGCACTGGCCGGCATTTCTGGTGACCTCTTCAGTGCTTTCCATGTATGCGTCTCTTGAGAACTTACCTCTTATGTACATGTTAGGAAGTCACTGCATTTTGATGACAGCTGTGTGGAGGAGCCAGGGTAGGCTGTAATCTTCCCGCTTTTACAGACTACCAAACTGAAGCTCAGAAAAAATTAAGTGGTGTGGCTGGACAATGGCAGATCCAGGACATGAGGCTGAGTCCCAAATCTCAGTCCAAAGTGGGGACATTGTAGAAGGAACATGGACTAAAGGGGTCTGGAGCTCAGAGCTGTGTAGACCTATTTGCCTCCCACACAGATCTGGGCTTGCATCCTAGCTCTGTCATCTAAATAATGGCTATTTGTGCAGGCCCATTAGCACCACTCTGAGCTTCAGTTTGTCATCTGTGAAGCGGGACTGACAACACGCACACACAGTGTGTGGACTCTGTGGTCAAGTGAGCATCAAAGACAGAACACAGAAGAGTGGCAGGTGCAAGGCAGTTTGGCAAATGCTAGTGCTGTGTCTTGCCTTCAGATTCTTAATTCTGATACCCCAACTATCCAAAAGTTTAGTGAAACAAGCCACAGTTAGTGCTAGACAGCTGAACCCATTCTTGAATTTATTCATGGGGATACAGATTTTTAGAGAGAGAGTGATGGTTTGGAATTTAATCTGGAAGTTGTCCAATTTCTGGATGAACTCAGAGATATTCAGGACCCAAAGTGGGTTTGGCTATGCCAACACAAGCAACAGCACCTCCAGCCGGTGGTGGTTCCCAAAGTTACTCCCATTTCGGATAATGCCGCATTCCAGCTGGGGCTCCGGGCAGGCAGAACTCATGGTATGGACTTTTGCCCTCTGCTTGGTCCCACTCATACTCTGTCAGTTGCACCTGTGTCCCCGTGTACAGCTCTTGCAGGCTGGTGGGTGGTGCAGGAGTGCGCTTGTATCAGTGGACTTGCTTCGTGAAGGGCCCTGAGGAACCTCCCAGCTCTCAATTCTCTGCCTCATCCCATGATCTTCGGTGTCTTCCAGTGCAGCAAATTCCGCCCACCACAGCTATTTTGACAGTTGGATAAGGGGTTAGGAAAGAGGAAGAAAACAAAAGAAATGAAAGAGAACAAGAGATGTAGGGAGTTAAGTGAAAGCATTCTGGAACTAAAATAGTCACGAGACCCATATATGTTTGTGTGTGACTGTAAAGCAAATTGAAAAATAAAGATCCCAGGCACAATTTTTAAAGAAAGACAATTGCTTTGAAGAACCATATTTATTTGGAATTGTCAGTCCTTGTAGATATGTGAGGAAAATCTGTCAAGACTTTATACCTGGTATTCACAGTGGCTGATAAAAAGCAAGCTCGTGCTCCAGGATGGATGCAGCTGCTAGAATGGGTGCTCTTGTGTCTAACCCGGGGAGACTTCTGATTTGGAGGCTTGAGGGTCAAACTCAGTATGATGTGCTTTTGAACTCAGACACCATTTAAGTGCAAAGCTCAGAGGTTCTATGCTGTTGTGAAATAATAGCATAATGATCCAAATAATAAAAAATTAAGTGCATGCCTTGGTTTGTGTATATTATTAGGATACAAAGTGAGCTAGGGCTGCTGACATGGCAATTTTAATAAAACAAAAATGTATTTTTCCTCTGCATCTGGGAATACCAACAATCTATGTTCTACAGGAAACTTGATCTGAGATTAGCTTATTGGAACAGATGCCCTCTGCAGTTCTAGGCCATGCTGTCAATGACCATAGATGATGATAGAGTGGAATGTCTGGGTACAGGCAGGTGTGGGTCCTGTTTCTTCAAAATCACTTCTTTAGTTTGGAACTAAGGAATTTATGTAATTGACAGTTTAAAAAAAATTTAAAGTGGGCACGTGTGGATTTAATCATGATAAAATAAAGGTGTGATTTCATTTAATCTGTTCCTTTCAAAAAACACTTGGGGTACTCCTGAATGTGTCAGGTATGGTGTTAGGTGCTGGGGGTATAAAAAGAGGTCACAGACATGGCAGTGGGGAGGGCTACCTATGAAACACTTAGACATATTTAATTAAATATTGAATTTTTAGTGAGTAGCTGAGATCTCAGGAAATGAAATGAAAATATCCAAGGCCAAAACAGAAGAGGAAATTGAGCCCCAGAATGACAGCACCAGCTTGTGCCCAGGCATCCTGAGCTAGGGGTCAGAGTGTGCAGTGATTGCTGCCTGCTCCTTTGGGCCCTGGGCTGCAATGCTAATTCAGGGAAAATAAGTGACGTCCTGGGCTGATGCACAGTGGGGAAACGGATTTCTTATCTCTGAATGAAGCCTCGTGAAAAGGTAAACTAAAAATAAACCCACCTTCCTTCATTAGGAGATAAAAATAAAGATGATTTACAATCATATATAGTGTGTAAACCTTGATGGAATCTGGTTAAGAAAAAGAAAACAAAGACCAACGTACAGAAGAACCTCAGACCCTTTGTGGGTCCTTGGGGAAATCGAATATAGACTGGATAGTAGATCAAACTAATAATTTTTTGTTAATGTTCTCAAATGTAATAATATTGTCAGAATATTCTATTTTTAGAATTTGCATGCAGAAGTATTCAGGGTTAAAATATTATTCTTTAACTTTCTAGTGGTTCAGCAAGTCTATATACATGCAGTCAAACATGTAGATGGGACCATTATAACAAAATGTTGATCATCCACGGAGTGGGTATATGAGCAGTCATACTGTTCTTCCTACTTTTCTGGAAGTTTGAAAATTTTTGAAATAGGAAATTGAAAAATGAAGGAACATTGTTTTCCTTGATCTAGGTTTGGGGATGGAAAATAACCTCCCTGAGATTTTGTAGCCATAAACTATCCTCATGAAGATTAGAGGTTGACTTTCTTCTTTCTATGTGACATGAGAATCCTTGGCCTGAGGAAAATAACGCAAAAGTAGTAGAGGCTGGAGATACTACTGGATGCCTGGCAGAAGGAAACACAAAGTGCCTGGAGGCACAGATCCTCGGCTGAGAGTGCACAGTCCATTCTAGATGAAGCCCAGCACAGTAGGCATGCAATCCAAAATTACAAAACAGGAAGAAAATTACTGTGCCAAGAGTCAAACGTGAAAGACAACAGGATCCAATCCTTAAGGATGTTTAAAGATGTCAAAGAAGTCCTGGAATTGTAATAAAACATGCAAGGTAAGCCACAGAACTTTTAGAAATACAATGTCAACTCAATGAAACAAAAAATACTGATCAGATTATTAAGTGGAATGAATAATTGGGGATGTGAAATGTGAAACTGAGAAAATTACACAGAATGCACTGCAGAGCAGAGAAGAGATGGGAAGTACCAGAGCGAGCCTGGGACACTGTGGACAGCGAGATGATCAAATGCATGTCTAACGGAACTCAATGCAGAACAGGAGGAATGCAGAGCACGCAGTGTGCAGAGAGCCATGGCCACTCAGATTCTGTTATTTCAATGAGCCCAAGGAAGGGTCTGCATCTCGATATGTGTGAATGAAACGGAAGAACTCCAAAGCACACTGTTAGAAGAGAGAATAGGTAACAGCTGCAGTTAGAAGGACAGCAGTGTCAACAAGAAACAATAGTAGATATGAGATAGAATTCTGTATGTAGGAAAACCATTGTTCAGTAATAAAACAAAAATGAAATGTTTTCATTTACTTAGAAAATTAAAGGTTTACCCAATGTGAAACAAGAATAGACAAACATACTTCTAACATTAAAGCCATTGTATTAGTAGTTTAAATTTCCTCCAAAAACAAATTACCTCTTCCAATCACCAGGCCTAATGGCTTCTATAAGCAAGTTCCAGCAAATAGTTAAGGAATTCAACATCTCAATTTTGAGAGAGCAGAATAACAAGAGATATGAACCAGTTCATTTTGTGTGCTTATATGACCTTTTATCAAAATCAGAGAATAAAAAGTTATATACTTCTTTTATGTATACAGACTGAGACATCTCAAATAAAATATTAGCAAATCAAATCCAGAAACATGTATAAAAGTGCAGGCTGACAAAGGTGGGATTATCATGGGAATGCTGAGTTGTTTGCAACTAGAAGTGTAGATGTAACTTATTAAATGATTAAAAGAGAAGAAAGGATATACCACTTTGAGAGATACAAAGAAGAATTTGGCTGATTGCATATCATGTCAGGAAGACTCAGTATTGGAAAGATGTTTGTGTTTATCTCAAATTCAAGCAATTCTATTAAATATTTTCCACGGGCTTTTTTTTCTTCTGTAATTTAACCAGCTGATGGAGCAGCAAAAGGCCCAGGATATTGTTCCTGTTACTAGGGCTGTGTAACAAATGACCCCAAAGCTCAGTGCTGCAAAACCTTTACCTTGTAACCCTTATAAAATCCTGGAGGAATCAACTTTAGAGGATATGTCACTCACATTGGATCTGGGCGGGGTCTGGTGGGTACAGCTCATTTCTGCTTTCCTTGGCATCAGCTCTAGGGCTTCCAGGCTGCTGGCTGGGATGATCTAAGTCACTTTCACTCATGTGCGCAGCGTCTTGGCTGGGAGGACTGCACCCTGCGGGGGCAGTCGGGGGGTGTTGGGGGTGCTCCTTGTGTGTTTCCCTCTCTGTAGGTCATCTTCCCACACTGTCAGGGTGGCTGGACTTTCATGTCAGCTCAGGGCTCTGAAGGCGTGTATCCCGAAAGAGCCAGGCTGAAGTTGTATCCTTCTGTGACGTAGCTTTAGAAATCACAATCGCATCATTTGCACCACTCTGTATTGGGTGTTAGTCAAAGGACCCTGCACAGATTGAAGGGAAGGGAATATGCACCCGCCTGCTGGTGGGAGTAGTGTCAGCAAGATGCGGCATGGATGTCATGTGTCTGGATCAGTGTGAGTGTGTGTGTGCATGTAAAATATAACCTGCCACAAATATTCCAGACAATTTGAAGAACAAGGATTTATTCCGTTAGACCCCATGAGATGATAAAGCTGAACGAGTTTGGAGGTATGGTACCGGTACATGGGTAAAAGCCAAAAATTGGAACAGTAGGTAGAGCCCTGAGATAAGCCCAGACACGTAAGGGAGCTTCTTTATGACCAATGTGGAAATGTGAACCATTGAGGAAAAGATACACTGTTAAATGATGAATGATAAAGTGACTGAGGACCAAGGCCTGGTAATTGTCCAAGCATGTGGAGAAAAATAGACTTCCCTACACCTTACTAATAGTAATAGTCATAGCTAACATGGGTGGAATATCCAGTATGTGCCAGATATTTTGCATGTGTTATTTGTAATCCTTATAAAATCCTTGAGGAATCAACTTCACAGGTGAGAGAATATGTCACTCACATGAGATCACAAGGATGGTGAGTGATGGAGCTAGGATTTGAATCCAAATCTGTGTGAGCCAAGCGTTTTGTAACTTCGTTTAGCTCAGATGTTTGTTCTTGCCCGGGACTTGTCTAACGTTGTTCATTTCCTGAAATCTCTTCGGTCTCAAACACTTCCATCAACTCACTTTGCCACATTACTTTCTGCTCATCTTTGAACCACGAGTTTAGTCATCAGCCCCAGATGGAGTTATTTCTGACCCTTGTCTTCTCCGGGATAGAATTTATACCCTCGGCCCCATTCTTTTAAACCTGTGTCTATCATCACATTCATGACAATGTGGGGGATAGAAAAGCAGGATTCACATGCTCTTCTCCTCCCCCAAAAGCAAATATTTGCCTGTCAGAAATAAGATAAAACTGTCAAAGGTATAAAAATCACTGTTTAAAAATTAGTGTAAATTATAAAACAGAAGTAACTGTTCTGTTAGATAATAATGAAAAAGCAATATTAAAAAATATAAAACGAAGATCGAAATCAAGAACAGAGGAACACTGAGCACTTTGGTGTCATGCAGGTTAATTTGTAAGACACCGTCTCTGTGAGCTTCCCTCTGTTCCTGGAGCCTGGGGAGAGGGTTTTCTACTGTCAGTACTTGCCCAGTATTGGGGGCATTCTTTCCGTCACAGACACTGTGGCTCTTTGTGGCTCCTTTCTTGGAAACTGTAGTTATTTGAAAACAGTGCCAGACTTAAGGTCTGTTTTTTTTTACTCTCAGGCATTTCAGTGTTTTCTATACTGATTTATCTCCCTTTTCTACCAGAACTGCCTTTTCCCTCACTGATTCAGAACGTCAAATAAATTGGAGAGAATGCATAGAAGAAAGACCCCAAACTGAGAAGATAGAACCTCATATTTTCCTGAAGTTCATGAAAATACTCCTCTATTAGGCAGTTTCCCCTTAGCCACAGCTTTGCTTTCTGTGGTTTCAGTTACCAGCAGTCCGAAAACGTTAAGATATTGAGAGAGAGAGACAGAGAAAGAAAGAGAGAGAAAGAACACATTTACCTTTTATTACAGTATTTTGTTCTATTTTATTATTAGTTATTGCTGTTAGTCTCTTTCTGTGCCTAATTTATAAATTAAACTTTATCGTGAGTGTGCATGTATGGGAAAAACATAGTATATATAGGGTTGGTAGTATTCCTGATTAATGCCTGCGGGTAAGGGGGAACATTGCCTTTTGCCTTTCGTATGCCTTGACATCACACTAAGATTGTTAATTGCACCGAAGTAGATTTTGTGCATGATTTGAGGTAGGGATCCAATTACATTTTCTTTCATATGCATAATGAATAATTGTCTCATTGCCTTGTTTGCATTTGTAGCTCTGTCATAAATTGAATTTTAATATACTCACTGCTGTGTTCCATGACTTTCTACTCTGTTTCATTGGTCTATATTATTCACTGCATCAAACCCACACCATCTTAGTTACTATAGTTTTATAAATGTGGTCTCTCTTAGGGCAGTTCCCCCAGTTTCCTTGACAACCATAGCCCCTGCAATTGATCTTCATAAGAGTTTAGCTATTTCTGAACCTTTGTCTGTCTTTATCTGCTAATAATTAGCTTTGTAAGTTGTGCAAAAGTCTGTTGGAATTTTGATGGAGACTGCTTTAAACAGAGAAAAATTGGGAAGAATTTATGTTTCCTATCCATGAACATGAATATTTCTGTCAATTAATTAGATATTTCATGTATTAAAATATATCATAAAAAGGATATCCTCAATATTCACAAAGATACTTCCCAAAAAGATGACCATTATCTTTCAATGGCATTTAATATTCTCTGTAAAGATCTTGTACATCTTTTGTTAGATGTTTTTCTTTGGTATTTTTGTTATTGTTGCTATGGAGAATCATAAGTTTATCTTTTCTAATTTTTTTACTGGTTATAGAAATAGCGTTGACTTTTGTATATTGATTCTATGTCCAGCAATCTTGCTAAACCCTTATTAATTCTAATAATTTAACTGTTGATTCTTTTGGCTTTTTATGTGCAATTTTGTTTCTCTTATATACTTTTATAACTTTTTAGTTTTTTATTTTACAGTTCAGCTTTAAATAAAAGTGGGAACAGTGGATATTTTTGTCTTGTTCTTGCTCTTAAAAGGAATGTTCCAAACATTTTACTATTGACTTGTTTTTGAAGCAATTTTTTAAAAACCTTCAATTAGGTTGATCCTAGTTGGTTAATAATTTTTATCCGTAATGGATATTGAATTTTATTAAATTCTCTAATTGCATCTATTGGGGTAGTCTTGTGAGTTTTGCCATTTATTCTGTTATACCAGGATTTACATTAATAGATTTTTAAATGATAGATCAATGTTGTGTTCCCAGCATAAATCTAATTTGGTCATACTTTATTTAGTTTTCTATACATTTCAGATTCAATTTTAAAAATTACTTTCAAATCCCTGTTAATGAATAAGATAGGCTTGAGACTTTTTCTTTCACATATTGTTTTTGTCTAGTTTTGGTATCAAGGTTTTGCTGAACTTATAATGAATTGGCAAGTAAATTCTTGGAGATAGTTTAAGTCAAGAATTATTTGCTCTCTTATAATTTGTTAGAACTGTCTGGTAACGTTGTTAGGCATGCTGTACTGTTTATGAGGAGATATTTAACATTTAATTTGCTTTATTTAATAGGGTTATTCAGATTTTAATTGTTTAAAGTAATTTCTCCAGTTATATTTTATCTAGGAACTTGTCCGTCTCCTATCTTTTTATTTTTTGGCAGGCAATTATACATAGTATTATTTTTAGGCACTGTAGCATGGATGTATACCCACTTTGCTTGTGTTTTCTCACTTACTTTTTTCCTCCTGTAGAAGTTAAACTATTTTATTTTTTAAATTTTATTTTTAAAATTAATTTTTAATTGACAACACTTGTATGTAATTATGATGTACAACATGTTGTTTTGAACAATTTTCTTAATCTTCTCATGGAATGGTGCTTTGGCAGTGTGGAATTTCTGCTGTGTGCACCTTTTCTCAGTCCTTAGTTCATGCCCATCCAGCTATTATTTTCTTCTTCTGCTTTATTTGGTCTTTTGCTACTCATTATGCTATTCTTGTTTTGAACTTATTAAGTAAGGTGTTTATATGATGTATTAGTCCATTCTCACCTTGCTATGAAGAAATACCTAGGCTGGGCAGTGCGGTGGCTCACACCTGTAATCCCAGCACTTTGGGAGGCCGAGGCGGGCAGGTCACGAGGTCAGGAGATCGAGACCATCCTGGCTAACACAGTGAAATCCTGTCTCTACTAAAAATACAAAAAAAAAAAAAAATTAGCCAGGCATGGTGGTGGGTGCCTGTACTCCCAGCTACTTGGGAGGCTGAGGCAGGAGAATGGTGTGAACCCAGGAGACTGAGCTTGCAGTGAGCCAAGATTGTGCCACTGCACTCCAGCCTGGGCGACAGAGAGAGACTCCATCTCAAAACAAAACAAAACAGCAACAAAAAAGAAATACCTGAGACTGGGTAATTTATAAAGAAAAAGAGGTTGAATGGACTCACAGCTCCACATGGCTGGGGGAGGCCTCACAATCATGGCAGAAGGTGAAGGAGAAGCAAAGGCACATCTTACATGGGGGCAGGCAAGAGAGAGCATGTGCAGGGGAACTGCGCTTTATACAACCAGCATATCTCATGAGACTTATTCACAATCCCACAGCATGGGAAAAACCCACCCCCATGATTCAACTACTTCCTACTGGGTCCCTCCCATGACACGTGGGGGTCACAGGAGCTACAAGTCAAGATGAGATTTGGTCAGGGGGACACAGCCAAACCATATCATTCTGCCCCGGCCCCTCTCAAATCTCATGTCCTCATATTTCAAAACCAATCATGCCTTCTCAACAGTTCCCCAAAGTCTTATTTCAGCATTAACTCGAAAGTCCATAGTCCAAAGTCTCGTCTAAGACAAGGCAAGTCCCTTCCACCTATAAGTCTGTAAAATCAAAAGCAAGCTAGTTACTTCCTAGATAAAATGGTGGTACAGGCATTGGGTAAATACATCCATTCCCAACAGGAGAAACTGGCCAAAACAAAGGGGCTACACGTCCCATCTAGTCCGAAATCTAGGAGAGCAGTCAAATCTTAAAGCTCCATAATGATCTCCTTTGACTCCATGTCTCACATTCCAGTCATGCTAATGCAAGAGGTGGGTTCCCATGGTCTTGGACAGCTCTGCCTCTGTGGCTTTGCAGAGTACAGCCTGCCTTCTGGCCACTTTCACAGGCTGGTATTGAGTGTCTGCAGCTTTTTTAGGTGCATGGTGCAAGCTGTTGGTGGTTCTACCATTCTGGGGTCTGGAGGATGATGGCCCTCTTCACACAGCTCCACTAGGCTGTGCCCAGTGGGGCCTCTGTGTGGGAGCTCCAACCCCACATTTTCCTTCCACACTGCCCTAGCAAAGGTCCTCCGTGAGGGCTCCAACCCTGCAGCAAACTTCTGCTTGGACATCCAGGCACTTTCATACATCCTCTGAAATCTAGACTTCAGTGTACCCACAGGCCCAATACCATGTGGAAACCGCCAAGGTTTCCTATTTTTTTCCTTCTAGGCTTCTAGGCCTGTGATGGGAAGTGCTGCCGCAAATGTCTCTTGCATGCCGTGGAGACATCTCCCCATTGTTTTGATGATTAACATTCAGCTCCTTGTTACTTACACAAATTTCTGCAGCCAGCTTGATTTTCTCCCCAGAAAATATTTTTTTCTTTTCTATTGCATCATCAGGCTGCAAATTTTCCAAACTTTTATGCCCTGCTTCCTCTTGAACACTTAGCTGCTTAGAAATTTCTTCCACCAGATACCTTAAATCATCTCAAGTTCAAAGTTCCACAGATCTCTAGGGCTGGGGCAAAATGCTGCCAGTCTCTCTGCATAGCAAGAGTGACCTTTACTCCAGTTCCCCAAAAGTTCCTAATCTCCATCTGAGACCACCTCAGCCTGGACTTTATTGTCCTTATTACTATCAGCATTTAGGTAAAAGTCATTCAATAAGTCTCCAGGAAGTTCCACACTGTCTCCAATTTTCCTGTCTTCTGAGCCCTCCAAGTCTCTAGGAAGTTTAAAACTTTCCTACATTTTCCTATCTTCTTCTGAGCCCTCCAAACTGTTCCAATTTCTCCTTGTTACCCAGTTCCAAAGTTGCTTCCACATTTTTGGATATCCTTATAGCAGCACCCCACTTCTTGTACCAATTTACTGTATTATCCTGTTGCCATATTGCTAATAAAGACATACCTGAGAGTGGGTAATTTATAAAGAAAAAGAGGTTTACTTGACTCACAGTTCCACATGACTGGGGAGGCCTCACAAGAAGGCAAAAGAGGAGCAAAGGCATGTCTTACATGGCAGCAAGCAAGAGAGCATGTGTAGGGAAACTGCTCCTTATGAAACCATCAGGTCTCATGAGACTTACTATCATGAGAATAGCATGGGAAAAACCCACCCCCATGATTCAATTACCTCCCACCAGTTCCCTTGAACAGTACATGGAAATTATGGGAACTACAATTCAAGATGAGATTTGTGTAGGGACACAGCCAAACCACATCAGATGATTACTTTCAGTTTTTCTTATTTTCTAATAAGAGTACTTAGGAATATAAACTTCCCAAATACAATATTTTATCAGCATACCACAAATTTAGATACATAGTATTTTCTTAAGTTCAATCTTAAGTAGTTTTTCATTTTTATTATGATTTTTCTTTACGATTTATTAAAAATGTTACAAGAAAAATAATAAAAAACAGTGTTTGGGCATTACTGTGGCTTGTCACTGATTTCTAGCACCACTGTACTGTAGTTAGAAACTGTGATCTGTAAAATATCAATTCTTTGCCATTTGCTACAACTTGCCTTGTGGTTTTTTTAGGTATTTTTATAAATTAAATGTTTCATGCATTAAAAATATTTATTCTATAATTCTTGGTTAAAATTCTCTGTGTATGTCTATTTAGTTAAGATTGTATGAGTTGTTCAAATGTTCTCTACTGTGGCCAACAGCCTTTATATAAGAATGTGATTCCTATCAAGAATTGAAGACACAAAAACACCTTTGAGAAACTTTCTTAATGACTTCCAATTGTCAGCACAGAAGGTGTCCAGAAGTCTATAGGAACTTGCCAGCATTTGGCATTGTCAGTTTTTAAAAAAGATTTTGGCCTTAAGTGTGTTGTCTAAATTTGCAGTTTTCTAATGCAAGTGATATTGAGAACATTTTATATGCTTATTTGCCATTTGTATATTGTCTCTGATGAGATATCTGTTCAGATATCTTGTCTACTTTTTCCTTGGGTTGTTTTGTTATTATTGAATGTAAAAGTTCTTTATATATTCTGGATACAAATCTGTAATTAGATATGTGGTTTTTATATATTTTCTCCAGGTTTGAGGCTTGTGCTATCAATCACTTAATAGTACTTTTTGTAGAGCAGAATGTTTAAATTTTAATTAGTCCAACCTAAATGCTTTCTTTCACGAAAGTGCTTCTAGTGTTGTAGCTGAAAATTTATCACAAAATCCAAGGAAACAAAGGTTTCTCTTTAAGAGTTTTTTAGTGTTGTATTTTTCATTTAGGTGTATGACTCATTTTCAGTTAATTTTTGTGAAAGGTGTAATGTCTGTGTATAGGTTCTTTTTTTGGTATGTGGACATCCAAATGCGAAAGCACCATTTGTTGAAAAGATTACCCTTTGTTCACTGAGTTGCCTTTGCTCGTTTGTCAAGTATCAGCTAATTATATTTATGTGGGTCTATTTCTGGGCCCTCTATTCTGTTCTCTGTTGATCTATTTGTCTTTTCTTTCACCAGTATCATGTGGTATTGATTATCATAGCTTTATAACGAATCTTGAAATTGGTAGTGTTAAGTATTTCAACTTTTTTTTTCTATTTTATTGTATTGTTGGTTGTTCTAGGTCTCATCTTTTCATATAAACTTTAAAATCAACTTGTTGATTCCTATAAAATAACTTTCTGAGATTTTGATTGGAATCATGTTGAGTCCATAAGTCAAGTTGGGTAGAATTAATACATTAACAATATTGAATTTTCTGATGCATAGATACTGAATATCTCCCCAGTTATTTAGATTTTCTTTGTCATTTTTTATGTATAGATTCTGTACATACTCTGTTGGATATATATGTAAGTATTTAATTTTGGGAGAGGAGCGGGTCATTGGAACAGATGTATTTAAAAATTTCTTGAATTCCAATTGTTCATTTCTCACATATAGGACAGTGGTTGACTTTTATAGGTTAACACTGTCTCCTGTGACCTTGCTATGTTCATTTATTAGTTCCAGAAGTGTTATTGTTGATTCTTTAGAATTTTTTCACATAGATAATCAAATCATCTGTGACTAGAAATAGTTTTCTTTCTTTCTTTCTTTAGTTCCTTTCATTTATTTCATGTGCTAGGTAGGAATTCCAGTATGATATTAAATAGGCGTGATGAGAGGGGACATTCTTAACTCATTCCCAGTCTTAGCCTGAACAAGTTCAATTTCTCACCATTAAGAAAACTATATTTTTTGTAGATATTGTAACAAGCTGAGAAATCTTGTTAAATATACAGAAACTAAGGGAATTTGTTTATTCTAACAACATTTGGTGGCATCTTTAGGGTAGGGCTTTCTACATAGAAGGTTATGCCATCTGCAAACAGAGAATTTATCTTCTTTTCCAGTATGGATGCTTTTTAGTTTATTTTTTTTACACTGTCTTCCACAATGGTTGAACTAATTTACACTACCACCAACAGTGTAAAAGCATTCCTATTTCTCTGCAGCCTCATCAACATCTGCTGTTTCTTGACTTTTTAATAATTGCCATTCTAACTGGTGTGAAATGGTATCTCATTGGGGTTTTGATTTGCTTTCCTCTGTTAATCAATGATGTTGAGCTTTTTATTAATATATTTTTTGGTCCCATGAATGTCTTCATTTGAGGAGTGTCTGTTCATATCCTTTGTTTCTTTCTTTTTCCTTGTAAATTTGTTTAAGTTCCTTGTCAACCCGATATTAGACCTTTGATGGATAGATTGCAAAAATTTTCTCCCATTCTGTAGGTTGTCTGTTCACTCTGATGAAAGTTTCTTTTGTTGTGCAGAAGCTCTTTAATTATATCCAATTTGTCAAAGTTTGCTTTTGTTGCAATTGCTTTTGGTGTTTCATCATGAAATCTTTGCTTATGCCTATGTCCTGAGTGGTATTGCCTAGATTTCCTTCTAGGGTTTTTATAGTGTTGGGTTTTACATTTAAGTCTTTAATCTATCTTGAGTTAATTTTTGTATAAGGTGTAAGGCAGGGATCTAGTTTCAGTTTTCTGCATTTGGCTAGCCAGTTCTGTCAGCACCATTTACTTTCCCCATTGCTTGTTTTTGTCAGGTTTGTCAAAGATTGAATGGTTGTAGGTGTTTGGTCTTATTTCTGAGTTCTCTATTCTGTTCCGTTGGTCTATGTGTCTGTTTTTGTGCCAGTACCATGCTGTTTTGGTTACTGTAGCCTTGTAGTATAGTTTGAAGTTGAGTAGCATGATGCTGCCAGCTTTTTTTTCTTTTTTTGCTTAGGATTGTCTTGGCTATTCAGGCTCATTTTGGTTCCATATGAATTTTAACATAGCTTTTCCTAATTCTGTGAAGAATGTCAATGATAGTTTAATGGGAATATCATTGAATCCATAAATTATTTTAGGTAGTGTAGCCATTTTTATGATTTTGAGTCTTCCTCTCCATGAGCATAGAATGTTTTTCTATTTGTTTGTGTACGCTCTGATTTCCTTGAGCAGTGGTTTGTAGTACTCCTTGAAGAGGTCCTTTACTTCTCTTGTTAGATGTATTCCTAGGTATCTTTTTCTCTTTGTAGCAATCATGAATGGGAGTTCATTCATCATTTTATTTTTAACATTTTAAAAAAGTTTTTTCTTATAATTCTAATCTCTCTGGTTACATTATCTGTCTGTGTGATGTCTACTGTCTTCATTAGTGCACTTAGCATATTAATCTTAGTTACTTTATATTCCCTATCTAACACTTCCAACAGCTGTGTCATATCTGAATCTGGTTTCAGTGCTTGTTTTGTCTCTTCAGACTGGCTTTTCTCCTCTTTGGTATGCCTTATACTTTTTTGTTGGAGCCTGGGCACGTTGTATCAAGTAATAGGAACTTGGGTAAATAGGCCTTTACTGTGAGGATCTATGTTAATCTGGTTAGGTCTTGGCCTGTGTTTTATGTTTGTTATGACTAGTTGCCAGAGGCTTCAAACTCCTCTAGTACTCTTGTTTCTATCTTCTGTCTTGTCTCTGGGCTTAAGTACTCCTCCTCAGAGAGTGTTGCTATGTTTTGTTGCTCTTTCAGCTGCAGTCCAGTATTATCATTCCTGAGCCTTGATGGTTTGTTGGTAAACTGTAGGGGGTAGGGAGGGAAACATTCTGTAATCTTATGATTAAGTCTCAGTCTCTTCCTGGACCTGTGTCTCTGGGCTATGGGTTTCACAAGTGTTTTTCCATTAGTACTGGTTTTTATTTTCTCTTGGCCTTGGCAGGAAAGGTGGAGGGATCTGAAGTGGCAGGAATGTCCTTCCCCCCAGTGAGATAAATCTTTGGTAAAGCCTTTTGCTGTGCACCGTAAGCCTTTGTTAAGGAGAATGCTCTGGGCATATTTCACAATGACTTTCCCCAACCCTACCCTGCCAGTGCTACCGTGGGATCTTTCTGAGATCGTCACTGTGCAAACCTAGTGAAGTTCATTGTGTTAAGATCTGTGAAAGTGTGGGGACCACTCTAAGACTGTGGCTCCAGGAGTTTCTCACTCTCCTGAGAGTCTGCATCTAGCCTCCAGCAATTCATCTAACTTCCTAATTACATGTTTCTGCCAGTTTTTTGACTTAAGTGGCTTCTGCTTCTGGTAAACACATCTCAGCTCTGACTCTCTGGATTTATCATTTTCTGCAGATTTCATGGTGGTAGTTTTCTCTGCCAACTTAACCTCTTTGGTGGATTCAAAAAGTTGATGTATAGTTGTTGTTTTTTTTTTATTTGTTATAAGGGCGGAAGTGACAACTTCCAAGTTCTTCACATTTTGGCCTGAAATCATAATTATCCCAGCATGCTTCTGATTGGTGTTACCATTCAATATTTTTCCCTTCATCCTACTTATATTTAGTCTTTATTTGTACAGTGACATTCTTGTAGGCAGCATATATTTGAGTCTTGCTTCTTTATCCAATCGTACAATTGCCATAATTTAATTGGAGTGTTTAGACCATTTATGTTAAAAGCAATTATTGTTGATGGCTTGATTTAAATTTCCATTTTGCTATTTTTTCTATTTTTACTTTAAAATATTTTCTCTTGGCCAGGCATGGTGGCTCACGTCTATAATCCCAGCACTTTGGGAGGCTGACATGGGTGGATCACGAGGTCAAGAGTTCAAGACCAGCCTGGCCAAGATGGTGAAACCTCATCTCTCCTAAAAATACAAAAATTAGCCAGGCATGGCAGTGGGTGCCTGTAATCCCAGCTACTCAGGAGGCTGAGGCAGAAAATTGCTTGAACCCGGGAGGCGGAGGTTGCAGTGAGCCGAGATCACACCACTGCACTCCAGCCTGGGTGACAGAGCGAGACTCTGTCTCAACAAAAAAAAATTCTCTTTAACTGCCTTCTTTTGAGCATTTAAGTGTTTTTATTCTCATTCTAATTATTCTCATTGTTGGCTTATTACCTAGAACTCTTTTTGTTTTCATTTTATAGATTGCTTTAGGTTTATAGTATACACTTTTTTTTTTTTTTTTTTTTTTTTTTTTTTTTTTTTTTTTTTTTTTTGAGACGGAGTCTCGCTCTGTCACCCGGGCTGGAGTACAGTGGCCGGATCTCAGCTCACTGCAAGCTCCGCCTCCCGGTTCACGCCATTCTCCTGCCTCAGCCTCCGAGTAACTGGGACTACAGGCGCCCGCCACCTCGCCCGCTAGTTTTTTGTATTTTTTAGTAGAGACGGGGTTTCACCGTGTTAGCCAGGATGGTCTCGATCTCCTGACCTCGTGATCCGCCCGTCTCGGCCTCCCAAAGTGCTGGGATTACAGGCTTGAGCCACCGCGCCCGGCCTATAGTATACACTTTTAACTTATCTCAATATAATTTGAAGTGATACTATTCCACTCAAATGTGTAGTATAAAAACTCATGAAAAAATGTTTACATTTCTCTCTTTGTTTTTGTGGTATTATTGCAATATATTTTAAGTCTCCATGTGGTATAGACTGTACAATCCATTGCTATTATTTTTGCCTTGATCAATTCTTTTAAAGGGATTTAAATTATAAGGAAAACTTATTTAATATTGTTGTTGCAATATACAAGTTACAATTTCCAGTTTTAAAAATTCCTTTCTGTAGATCCAGATTTCCATATCATATAGTTTTTCTTCACCATTTATTATTTCTTATAGTTCATGCCTACCATTTATTAATTGGTCAGGTTTTATATATTTGAAAAATATTTGTTTTGTCATTATTTATCAACAATATATCCCTTGATTATAGCATTCTAGGTTGACAGCTTTTTTGTTAGCACTTCATGGATGTTCTTTTACTATTGTATGGCTTCTGTGTTTCCAGTAAGAAATCTGCTGTCATTCTGATCTTTGTTTTTCTGTATGTAATGTAATGACCAGGAGTATTCTCTTAGATAACATCTCCCCATTGGAAAAGGGGTGGAGCTTCTGGCCATAATGGAAACAAGAGCATAGAACCTGCTACAGCAGCCCTTGCTTCCCATCTAATGTTATCACCAGGTTAGTCCTGGGATATTGGGATGGAAGGCAAGGTGTCAAAGGCACCAATGAGAGCAGAGAACAGAATAGTCAAGGTACATTCACATATATAGAGAGAACTAGGACTTGAAGGGGCACAAGGAGGTAATATGAGGTGTTAACACAAGACAGTATATATAGGTGCTCAAGTGCACAAATTTGGATGGAAAAGAATAAGAGCATTAAGACAATTTGGATAGGACTATATACTGCTCTTTTAAATTTTTACTTATTTGTATATTTTTTTATTTAAATTACTATTTTTGTTCCAAAGAAGGATTTAAAACAGCATAATACAAAATGATTAATTTTTTTGTTTGGCCAAAATCATGGCTAACAGCAAATACAGTTAACATAGCAAGACTAGAGGGAAAGACTGATGTATCAAAATGTATGCTCAGCATGCTTCACAGTTATTAAAATGGGCCAATTCAGAACTTCCACAGTGATCAGTGAAGAACACTCTCCCTGAGACCAAGAAGCAAGTTTACTTTCTAGATGATGTTCATCAGATTAGAAGTTCCCATTGAAGTTGCAAAAATAAAGAGTGACTGTTAGCTATGAGTTTCATCTTTACTAGTGTAACTTCAAAAGTTCCTATGAGACACGATGTCACAGTTAGTTGGGGTGTCCACATATTTTCCATAGTGTTTTCAGCTTACTCCCATCAGCTGATAACAACTCTGGATGAATGATGTTGCAGAGCACAGGAGAGGCCATCCTAACTTGATGTGAATATCTTGGCAGCTTCAGTGCTATGTAGTCTCTCCTACAGGGCTGAGATCATCAGTCCATGCTCAGTTTCCATGCTCACGTGTAAATCCGTGATCAGTTTCCTCTATCCTTGACCTTGCCCGTGGATTATGACTGATATGATTTGGCTGTGTCCCCACCCAAATCTCATCTTGAATTGTAATCCCCATAATCCCCATGTGTTGAGGGTAGGACCTGGTAGGAGGTGATTGGATCGGTGTTCTCATGATAGTGAGTTCTTGTGAGATCTGATGGTTTTATAAGGGGCTCTTCCCCCTTTACTGCTTACTCTTCTCCCTCCTGCTACCTTGTGAAGGAGGTGCCTGGTTGGCCTTCCCCAGTGATTGTAAGTTTCCTGAGGCCTCCCCAGCCATACAGAACTGAGTCAATTAAACCTCTTTCCTTTATAAATTACCCAGTCTCAGGTAGTATCTTTATAGCAGTGTGAGAATGAACTAATATAATGACCTTCCAGATCTTCCAGTTCTCTCTCCACTCTTCCCCAAGAGGTATCATTAGAAACCCTCATTGGTTCAAATCACTCCATTGCTCTAAATCTTGAACAAACCCTTCTTGGCTCCAGGTCTCTTCATTGAGTGCGAATATCTTAGTGCATCTTTAAAATCCTCAGTGATCCGGTTCCTCAGCCCTTTTCTAACTGTGTCTCTGAACCCCGTGCCCTATGCTCTCAGCACATCTGAAGATACCATTTACCAGCAAGCCTCAGGATTTATGCTATTTCCTCAAATTCCTTTCTATGAAATTCCTTCTCATTCTTTAAATCTGGGGTCTAGTCCTTCCTCCTTTATGAAGAGTGCTCTGCCATGTTGTCCGCAACTGGTGTGCATTTGTCCTATTTCTGTGCTTACTAACTGAACTTTTATGGGCATTAGCTTCTGTTTAATTATTCCTCAGTTGCCATCACCTGTGTAATATTTGTTCTCTTTCTAGATCATAATTTTGTGCAGTAGAGTTTTGTTCACTGTACAGAGTTGATCTCTGAAGGCAGTCACCTAAGCTTCTAAATCAGTGAGAGGAGCCCATAAAAAGTGCTGCTCCACCTGTGTTCAGATCACCTGAGATGCTAATTTAAAGTCCCCACAATGATTCTTTTGCACTCCTAAGTAAAGACACTTTAGAGTGGGAAGATCTAAACAAAATGAGACTCTACATGTGGTACAACCCTCAGAGCCTTAAAGCGCAATCAATAGCTGAAAGGCGGATGACACTATTTTTCAATAAAACATATTTTTTTCTAAAGCCAGGATTGTTATCCATTATTCTGAAGACAAGGCAAAAACCAACTATTTTTCTCAGGACTGAGAATCAGGTAGATCACAGTAAATCCCGGAAACATTATAAACATCTTTTGTATTAGTCAAGACTCTGTTGTACGTGACAAAAATAAAATTTATGTGATTATGATCAATTGTTTTTAAAGGGAGTGGTATTTATTGGCTTAAGAAACCTAACAGTCAAAGTGCAGTCTGTAGGCCAGGGAGATGAGTGCTCACAAGACATTTCAGAAACAGGAATTCCTCCTTTTCTCAATTCTGCTTTGCTCTGTGTTGACTTCATTCATTCATTTAATATATTTTTATTTTGTTATTTCTTGAACACTTAAATAATGTGCCAGGCATTTTGCATCATGTACTTCGCACTGGTGTTACAACAGTGAACAAAAGAGTTAAAATTTACTGCCCTTCTAGAGTTTATATTCTTTCCCAGGTAGCTTCTTCCCAAGTGTCAGACCCTCAGGCTTATGTCCTGCTAGCTTGGCCGCCTTTTCTAGGAAAAATTCTGTGCTTGGTCTCATTTGTCATCTGCCTCTCTGTAACCAACCACCATGGCCAGAGGCATGCCTGGCTCATTGGTCAATTGTTATTTCAAGCACTGGCCCCTCCCCACATCACAAGGTCACTGGGCAGGTAGAAAGAACAGCTGGTCTTTCTGATAAATCTCTAAACCTTCACTTAAAGGTGCTCTGTGGGATCCTTGGAGTTTCCCATTCAAGCTGAATAGAGTGAATAAAAACTTCATTATCTGCTATAATTGTGGTCATAGTAGTAATAGGAATAGTGATGATAAGCAATTATTGACACAATATATTATGATTCTCCAGAGAAACAGAAACAATAGGATATTCCTATATCTCTATTCATAGACATAAAAGGAGATTTATTATGATAAATTGGCTCAAGTGATTATGGAGGCTGTGAAATCCCATGATCTGCCATCTGTAAGCTGAAGATGCAAGAAGGCTGGTGGTGCGGCTCCAGCCCAGATCCAAAGGTCTAAGAACGAGGCAGGTTGATGGTGTGAATCAGATGCTAGTTCCAGAACTGGAGAAGAGATGTCCCATCTGAGGCAGGCAGGCAGGAGACAAAAGGGGGCAGATTCCTGCTTCCTCTGCCTTTTGTCCTTTTCAGACCCTGAGTGGATTTGGATTGCATGACTCTTACACTGGAGAGGGCAGTTTCCGTTACTGAGTTCACCCATTTCAATGCCCATATCATCTAGAAACACTGTTTCATCTGGGCACTCTGTTGCCGACTAAATTTGACACATAAAATTAACTATACTTACTACCTGCCAAATGCTGAGCTAAATGTTTTGCAAGTGTCCTTTAATTTAATCTTCACTCAGTCTCATGAAGTATGTATTAATAACATTACCATTATTTATTAATGTGTCACTTGGACAGGTACACACTTGCCCCAGTTCACATAGCTGGTGGACATGGAAGAAGAATTGGAATCCAATTCTCTGGGACTTGACACTCATAGGCTTCACCACCACACTTAGATTTCTGGATTTTCCTTAGCATATGAGAAGCCACCATCCATAGTATTCTAAATATAGAAGATGCTTATTTGACCTTGGTAGAGTTTTTAAGGAGACGTTGGCATCACAGAATAAAACAATAATATGTTTATCTGTTATATTTTATAAATTGCATTATTTTTCAGGCAAGGGTAACAGGTGCAGCTGCTAAACACTTTCATCACACAAATTCTTCCCCGTATTCCTTGCTGTAATTGTGCAGGGAGAAAACCGTGGGGTGAGAAGATTTTACCTAAACCAACATATCTAGTTGCACAAAAGGCAAGCAAACTAAAAAAATTCTTTTTATTGAAATCAGGAATTTGAACAGTGTTTTTCAGGCTGGAAATTATTAAATCTCAGATTTATTTCTGTGATAGAATAAACTTGTCAAACTTAATCATTTGAAAATGATCACCCTCTGATTGTAATACGCTATAGTTTTCAAGAAGAGAAAAGATGCCACATTTAAAATATATGTATTTTTGTTTTCATCAAAAACTTACAAACTATAACTTCAAAATGTTTAATGTTCTGAGAAAATCTTGGTAACATATTTGCTTTTACAGTCATCTGAAGATGCACAAAGAATGACTATTATTTTTAACTCAAATGATAAGAACGTAATGGCAAAAGGGATGAGCAGAAAGTCATTGAAATACTAGTATTTAAAATATAGAAATTATTGGCCGGGCACGGTGGCTCAAGCCTGTAATCCCAGCACTTTGGGAGGCCGAGACGGGCGGATCACGAGGTCAGGAGATCGAGACCATCCTGGCTAATACGGTGAAACCCTGTCTCTACTTAAAAAATACAAAAAACTAGCCGGGCGACGAGGCGGGCGCCTGTAGTCCCAGCTACTCGGAGGCTGAGGCAGGAGAATGGCGTAAACCCGGGAGGCGGAGCTTGCAGTGAGCTGAGATCCGGCCACTGCACTCCAGCCTGGGTGGCAGAGCAAGACTCCGTCTCAAAAAAAAAAAAAAAAAAAAAATATATATATATATATAGAAATTATTTTCTTGGAACTGTGTGGCAATTTTACTCTTTTTTCCCCATGTATAGTACTTAAGGATTTAAGCGTTTTAATAAGCTGCAAGTGTTATCAATATTTTATTAAGCTATGAATGCTATAAACCAGTAAGCAAGTATGAATACAAAAATAGGCTCATTATTGTCAATTACTAGCAAAACTGACTTTTCAGTTGAAATTGCAGAGCCAAAAACTGACCTAGAGATATCTAACATTACATGTTGATATGGAGGTAGATGCTGTGTAGATTGGAAGAGATTATTATGGAGTGCGGAAGAAAATGGGAACCATTTTAATTAGAACAAAAGGACAGGGTATCTGGAAGAGTAATATCACACCATGAGCTGCATTTTTTCTAGGCACCAGTAACACAGGAAAGCAAACTTTTCAATGAATTATTGTTGAATAATGAATGAAGTGTGATTCTAAAGGTATAAAAGTAGTGATTTTGAAACAAACATAGCAGACATCAGCTGCTGCTTCCTGCAATGGCTTCTCTCCTTTCTGCTTCTCTAAGCTCATCCCCTATCCCTCTTCCCCTCTCCTTGTTAACCTCTCTTGCTTCTCTGCACTGTTGACTTTGGAAATACCAAGATTTTCAGAACCTCCGAACATCCCAGACTGTTCCATTCTATCCCTGTGCCTTTTTCTCTTGCAGTTCCATCTGCCTAGACTGCTACATACACGCACCCCTGCTGCCTTCTCCCCACTCCCTGCCTCCTATGTCCCTAAAGTCTACCCGAGTTGTTACTTCATTCAGAAGCTACTCAACCCCTGCACACCCTCTCTCTGCCCCCATACAGTTCATCCCATCCTCCTCCACACCACTCTGCGTTATGTTGTTCACGTGATCCATGGGGACATGTAGGCACGTTATGATGTCCACGTGATCCACGGGGATGTGTAGGCATGTTATGTTGTCCGTGTGATCCATGGGACGTGTAGGCAGGTCTCTTCGGAGGCATGACCATGCATTTTCCAATTCTATATTTGCCTCAATGGATGGTGCCAGATCACACTAAATTACCCAAATGTTGGAATGAATGAACAAGTTCCATAATTACCTCTGTCCAATGGTTGCAACCAAAGGGGAACTGAAATGATATTCCCATCCACACGCCTTCCCTCAAGGACTTCAAATACACTAGCTTCAGAGTGCCCCAGATGGGCATAGAACCAAACCTGAAACATTTACTCAGAAAAGGCAGCCGTTAGACATGGCTGTTGATCTTCTATTACTCCCCGACTATTGAATGACCTATGGCACCTATTATGGAATTTCCAGAGCTGCCCTGCTCTGAAGGAATCACACTAGTGAAGGTGTTGGGCTTCAAGACATTTTGGGAGCCCTTCCTTTCAAATCTCTGAGTCCATTTATAAATCTTTTCTCCTCTGCCCCCCACCCCCAGCCCCGACCACACACACAGCAGCTTTGTTATCTTTTCTTAATCCCAAACAGCAGCATATTCTGGCTTGGGCACCATACTTTCTCAGTGAAAATTATTTTGATTTATGTCTTAATCTTTTAAATAATTATCTTCAAAGAAAGAGTCTTTCTTATACTGAAAGAACGTTAGAAACAGAGCATTTCGTTGTGTCAAGCACTGTTCTAGGGGACAAAATTAATTATTCTAGCAACCCTTTGAGGCAGTTCCTACATTTTCCCAATTGTACGCACAGGGACACTAACCTGGGAGGGGTTTTATCAGGGTTCCAAGTTCAGGATTTGAACCACGCCAATGGCTCCAAAGTTGGCTTTTGAGGATTGCACCAGGTTGGTTTTCTTGATTACCTTGAAAATGATTTCAGAATGATGTTCCCACAGCTGCTATGAGCCACAGTAGCATCTCAGCAATTACTCTACGGCTTACCAAGGTTTCAGAGCTTCTCCACCTGATACCTATAGAGACTCTGGCACAGGGTAGAGCACAAACCAGGAATATGCTTCGTGAAGGTGCTTTGTTTTTGACCTTCTTTATTACATTTCAGAATGGATTTTTTCACTCTGTTTCTCTGTTTTCATGGGCTTTTCACCCACTGCTCCCACAGGGCTGATCCACCTCATGGATACTTTGTTTCAATTGCTTTGCTAATACATTTTATGCCTGTACCATCTCCATTGAGGGAAGTATTTTGGTGGCTTACCGAATATTTCTGTAATCTAACCGTCCCATTCCACACCTGCTGTTGTTGGGAAAATGGAGTGTCAGAAGGCATTTTCCTCCAAACATATCAGCTACATCATTTCCCTAGGTGGGCTTTATTACTTTCTCAGGTCTGACACTTGCTCTTTTGGTTGATACAGGGTGTAGCCTGTCACATAGGCATTCTTCTTGGTGGTGTTGAGGGAAGTCCAATGCAGCCATAGGAGACAGCGGTCCATGAGGTCTAGTGTTGTGACCGTGTGCATCTCTGTGTGTGGGTGCACCTGTGTTCATGCGTCTCTCTTTCTCTGTGTATCTGTGCTTGTGCATCTGTGTGTGCCTCTGGGTGTCTTCATCTCTCTCTCTCTCTGCATCTCTCTCTGTGTCTGTGTATGTGTCTGTGTGTGCATCTGTGGGCATTTGCATCTCTGTGTGTGTCTCTGCGTATGGGTGTGTGTGTGTGTGTGTGTGTGTGTGCATCCATGTGCACATCTGGGGTCCCCTGCACTATTGGAAATGATGCTGTCATTCGCTATCTGTCTGACACTTTCCTTCTGCCAACACACAGTCAATCCTCCTTTTATGTGACTCTGTTTTGTTCAGTCAGGTTCTGGAGAACTTTAACATTGTCTTTTGATTAAGATTTATGATATATCAAGCCTTTGCTTATTCGTCCTTATTAAGACAATTTTCCGGTGGACTGTCTCACCACAAAAAGAAAAAAGGATCTCAAGGATAATGACGGCACTGCAAAGAGAATGTGGCTCCTTTTCTGACTCTGTTTCACCTTTCTCTCTCATTCCATGGCAGAAAGTACTCAGACCTCTCCATGTTGGAAAGCCTGGGCATCAGAGTTTCATGGTTCTAATCCTTGTTCTCTCCCTGGATTTTTGTGATTCCAGAAAATCACTCCTTTTCAGAAGGGAGCTAGTCAGGCTGCTGTTCCTCTCCCATGAAATATCAATACAAGAGCCAAGGAGAGAATTGGTGGATTGAAGCTAGGAAGTGTCAGTTGTGTTCATATTAGATGGTGGGTGATGGGAGCTGAGGTTCTTGACCAGGGACTTTATGCACTTTTGTTCATATGTACTCTAAAAATACTTTAGAAATATTATGTACCCATTTATGCATTTTTAGGTTGACTTCTAAATAGTTTTGTTATAATTTCAAATACAAAGCAATTAAGTTCCAGGGTCTGTAACTATTAACACTCTAAAATATAATTTTTATTACTTTTATACAATATAATCAAGATACCATAGAGATTTGATATCATCAGTTGATTAAAAGTCACATGTTTTTCATTAATTAGAAATATTACATGCTGTTTCTCCTTGAGCTCATAATTCCATTCTCTTTTCTGCAGAGAATTATATCTTAAAACAATATTTTAAAGAGCAAAGGTCATTTAATGATTATGCTGTCCTATTTCTTTATAGTAAAAACATGCATATAGACTGATTTTTAAAAATTCTTTTGATTAAAAAACTGAAAGTATTAAAATTCTTTGGGATTAATTATTATTAGTGCAAAATTCATAAAAACAACTAAAATATTGATTTTATCAATTATTAAATATACAAAGAGTGTTATTGGAAATGCCTCTGTTAATTGATGGGTCTCTGATTTGTCTGTTTTCCCCCTTTTAGGTCATATATTCATGTGTGCTATTACTTATTGCTAGAATGAGATCTATTTTAGCATCAACTGTATTGTTTTTGTTATAGATGTAAGTAGTGATGAATGCTGTTCAGGGCAGTAACTTGATGAAAACAGAAGTTGTTTCATAGGTGCTATGCACCTCTCTGAACTCCTTAATTAGAAGCTAAAAATTATGTAATTGATGTATTATCAAAGATAGATTATCACAATCAAGTAGTTAACATCTCAATCAAATCCTCCTTCAATTTTGTTGAAAGCCAAGATGCAGAAAATATCTTGCAACAGGATTTCTTGCCTGACAATTAGAACCAATCGCTTTCCCAGTGTAGAGGATTAGAGCTGCTCCTTGTCTGGCAACTGTAAGGCTTCCCATCCCAGAGCAATGCACCCTTGCGAAGCTCCAGTGGGAGGGAGGCAGAGGCGTGCTTTTGTCCTGTAAATGGGAGAAGGCTTTGTAATGGACCTGATGGAAAAGGAGAGCCACAGATTCCATTTCAAGGGAATAAATATTCAGAAAATCGACTTAAAAGTCAAGGATTTGGGAATAAATTCTCTTAAAGGTAGCTATGCCTGTATACACCAAGGAATGTCTGTAGGTCATCTTGGTTGTATATCAAATATCTCAGAGTTATTAAAGAATACCAGTGCCTAGGTTTCACCCCTAAGGACACCAGTTTCCCTGTTTTGGGGTGGGGCCAGCATATGAATATTTTTAAAATGCTCCCCAGTTGATTTTAATGTACTTCTGGGGCTGAGAACCCCACTGCAGAGTCTAAGCTCTGTGAGGTCAAGGACCTGGCTCTGTGGTTCCAGTGTGCATCTTTGCTGACTCACACTGTCTCTGTTGGATAAGGAATGGGGAATCAAATCCTGAGGATCAGGAAACAGGTGTGTGCTAGGAATTCACACCTAAGGATCGGGAAGCTCATGGCCAGGTAAGTGGTCAGGACTCCAGGAACCCCAGGAGGTCAACAAGTCAAGTAGGAGGAGAGACATCCGTGCTTGCAGCAGGACAGGAGCCTGGGGCATCCTGGATGCAAGACCTTTGATGCCCAAGGCTTTCTCAAGGGCCAGGCCAGCCAAGTCGGCTTGACCTGCAAAAAGCAGGCTGAGCAATTGTTGAGTCCAAGTACAAGAAAGAAACCAGTTTCACTGGTGGAAGTGGTTCTCAGAAATTGCTAGGTAGGAAACTACCTTTTCATCTCTTGGTCCTAGAAAGGTCTTTATTCTGGGATGTGAGAAGTTTGTTACTAGTGATGTCAACTTTAGGTTTGAGATTTTCTGAGATTTCAAATATTTTATCTGACTGCCCCCACGGAACACTTTAAATGAATGAATTAATCAAAAGGTTGTCTCCTCTGGCCTGATGCCGGGCTGGGCCTCTCCCATGGGGTCGTATGCAGCAGTGGTTCTCCTTGCTGCAGGGGACCCAGGCACGACAGTGCCCTGATGCAAGGGAGGCCCCATGCCTGGATCCATCCTCCTTGTCACTCCTCCGCTCTCTTCATTGACAGATGGAATGCTCATCATTTCCCCACAAAAACCCAACTTCTTCTCTTGCCTTTCACTGAACACATCACTTTATAATATTAAATTGTGAATCTATTATTTATTTATTTGTTTATTATGAAATGTCTCTCCAGTTAAAATCCTAGCATCACAGGGCAAGGATTTGGTTCTGTTCATTGCTTAAACTGAACACATACCCAGGAGAGTGTGGGGTATGTAATAGGTGTGCACATGTTTCTGGAAGGAAGGAGGTAGGCAAGAACGGAGGGAGGAGGGAACCTTTCTCTTGGGAATAGGTAGGGAGAGAGCTGCTTGGCACTGTGGGTGCCACGTTGCCATTGCTGGCTGGAGGAGGGACTCTCTCTTGGGAAGAGGAAGGGAGATGCTTGCCTGGCACTGTGGGTGCCATGTTGCCATTGCTGTGTGCTGAACCTCCTGCCCCAGGTATCTGTGTGTTGCGTTTCCTACTTAGAACTAGCAGAGCTGCACTGAGGGAATTTGTAGGAATCTTCTGTTTTCTTAAGGACTCCTTGCTCATCCTGGGGCCAGGTGCACGTACAGTGCAGGCTTTTTGGCAGGGTGGGAAATGCTGAGGGTAGGAAGGGTCCCTACTGACCTCCTGAGGTGAGGCTCTCATTGTGTAAAGACTCCTTCCTTCCTGCAGACACTTTTTAAAATCAGTACATAATAACTGTACATATTTATAGACCACATGTCTACAGATATTTCGATATATCCATACAATGTGTAACCATGAAATAAGAGTATTTTTTTTTTTTTTGAGAAGGAGTCTTGCTCTGCCACCCAGGCTGGAGTGCAGTGGCCTGATCTCAGCTCACTGCAAGCTCCGCCTCCCGGGTTTACGCCATTCTCCTGCCTCAGCCTCCCGCGTAGCTGGGACTACAGGCGCCCGCCTCGTCGCCCAGCTAGTTTTTTGTATTTTTAAGTAGAGACAGGGTTTCACCGTATTAGCCAGGATGGTCTCGATCTCCTGACCTCGTGATCCGCCCGTCTTGGCCTCCCAAAGTGCTGGGATTACAGGCTTGAGCCACCGCGCCCGGCCGAAATAAGAGTATTTAGGATATCCATCACCTCAAACATTTATCATTTCCCTGTGTTGGAAGCATTCCAAATCTCTTCTAGCTATCCTGAAATATACAATAAATTACTGTTATCACTAGTCACCCAATGGCACTATTGAACATTAGAGTTTATCCTTCCCATCTAATGTACTTTTGCACCCTTTAACCTCCCTCCTTTCTTCTCTTCTCCCTGCAACCTTCCCAGTCCCTGGGAACCACTATCCTTCTCTCTACCTCCCTGGATTAACTTCTTTGGCTTCTGCATATTAGTGGGAGCCTGTGGTATGCAGCCTTCTGCACCTGACTTACTTGACATAACGTAGAACCCACAGGCTCATTCATATAGCCACACATGACAAGATCTCACTATTTTCCAGGCTGTATGGCACTCCACTGCGTATATGTGCCACATTTTCGTTACCCCTTCATCTGTTGATGGACACCTAGGTAGATTCCATATCTTGGCTCTTGTGCATTTTGCTGTGATGAACACGGAGTGTGGGAATCCTTAAGTAAGCTAATTTCCTGCAGATGCTTTGCTACCCCGCTCATTCCCCAGTTCCCCACCTCTCCCTGTCTTCCTCTCCCCGACACATCCTAAGCAGCTTGAGCGGCCTGGACGTGGAGAGAATCAGCCATGTGACTCTTTGCTGTCATTTAGTTAATGCTGCATAGTATAACTATTGTGTGGCAGAGATTTTTTATGTTTGTTACCATCATGTTTTTGATACCCACCCATGAAGCCTGGCTTCAAGAAGACACCTTGCAAAGGCTTAGAAGAAGAACAGGTTGCAAAAGTTAGCAGACTAATGATGCAGCATTAGGTGTTCCATTGTTTAAGGAACCGCGTCCATTTCGCTTGTTACCATCCCCAGGAACAGGCGTGTGCGTGTCATGACTCCTGTGACTGAGGGAGCGGCACACACCTGGAACCCCTACAGTAAAGGGTCTGAGCCTCTGGGCACTGGTGAGTGGCTTCATCCACATTGTCTTGTGCCCAGAAACAGTTATGTCTGTGGAGTTTGCATTTGCCCATGCAAAGAAGCTGCCCTTTCAGGTTATAAAAAATTTAAAACTTTGGCACCCCAAGGAAGGGATTGCTGGGGCTTTGTTATGGGTTGTAAGAAACCCAGTCAGAGCAGAAACTGGTGCTGGCATCAGGCCACAGGGAGCTCAGTCCTCAGCACCGTGTCACCCCAGGGAAGCTTTTGGTGTTGAGCATTCTCTGACTACCTGAGGGCTGCCTCAGCACTGCCACATTCACTTTCCACGTATTTTGACCTCTTTGATTTTCCACCTATTGCATACTTTTTTGGTTTTTTTTTTTGATTACTTGGGAACAAATTTCTGAAAAACAATTTTTCAAATGAATCAGATATGAAACACTTGATCAGACGTTTTCCTAGGTAACAACCTCTCTTGGAATCAGTGCGGGGCTTAGGAGGCCTCTCCAGCATCTGTGGAATGAAAGTGCCGGGCGCGCTGTGTTTCTGATACAGTTTAGTTTGAATGAATGTTCCATGAAGTCCTGCATGTGAGGTTAAGTACCTCTCTATGCATCAGCTCTGATATGGTTCGGCTGTATCCCCACCCAAATCTTGTCTTGAGTTGTAGTTCCCATAATTCCCTCATTCAGAGGGACCTGGTGAGAGATAATTGAATCATGGGGGTCGTTTCCCCCTTACTGTTCTCATGGTAGTGAGTAATTCTCACAAGATCTGATGGTTTTTATAAGGGGAAACCCCTTTTGCTTGGCTCTCATTCTCTTCTCTTGTCTGCCACCGTGTGAGATGTGCCTTTCACTTTCTGCCATGATTGTGAGGCCTCCCCAGCCACGTGGAACTCTGAGTCCACTAAACCTCTTTCTTTTGTAAATTGTCCAGTCTCAGATATGTCTTTATCAGCAGCGTGAAAACAGACTAATACAAATTCTAAAAGCCAATGCAGTACATGATTATGTTTTCCAACTAATAATTGCATCTTGAAGGGATTTCCTTGTTATTTTTAAAACTGAGAGGATATTTTTATACCCAACATCCAGAATGCTGGACCAAGGGTTAAAGATCCTGTTTCATGCTGAACCTCAACAGTCAATCATCATTTTCTTTTTATCAGCTTTCATGAAATAAAATGCACATACTTTACAATTCACTAATTTAAAGTGTCTAATTCAGTGTCTTTCAGTATTTTTATTGTTTTAAATGTATCATAAAATATATGGAACAAAATTTTCCATTCACCTATTTTTGTAGCATTAATTACATTCACAATGTTGTGCAGCCATCACCACTGTCTAGTTTAAAACTTTTTTTTTTATCATCCCAAACAAAAATTCTCCATTCATTACACAACAATTCCCCATTTCCCCCTCTCCTCAACCACCTCATAACCTCTGATGTGTTTTCTGTTTATGTGACTTGTCCTATTCTGGATATTTCACATAAGTGTGATCTACAATGTTTGTCTCCTTGTGACCAGCTTATTACACTTGGCATAATGTCCTCAAGGTTCATCCATGTGGTAGCATGTGTCAGAACTTCATTCCTTTTCATGGCTGAATAATATTCCATTGCATGCATAGACCGTGTTCTGTTGATCCATTCATCTGCTGATGGATTCTTGGCTTCTTCGACCTTTTGGCTACTGTGTGTAATGAACTGCAATGAACATTGGTATGCAAGTATCTGAGTCAACCTTAATTTTTAAGGTCAGTAGTAATTAGTACAAGAGTAATAATTGAGGCTGCACAATTTCAGGAGGACTGTCCCCTTCCATTTCCTCCTCATTCTGTTGGCCCCTTCCATATCCTGGCAGTAGGACAGACACAGTTTTCAAGCTCTCTGCTGAATATGCCCATCATCACCCCTGTACCCTTATCAACCAGTTAGCATCAGATGCAAGAGGAAGCTTATTTGCAAGATGAGAGAAGTCATAAAAATACAGAAGGGGCACCCAATCGTGGTCTCCCTGAAAGTTTCCTCAGAGAAAACTATTTTCTACCTGTCACTTCCTGAAACTAGATAGATCCTAACTTCAGTTTCCAAATGTCCTGGTTAGCTCTTTCTCACCTATAACATAATAATGGCTTTGGGGCAATCCCTTAGATGGTTGCAGTATGCTGCTGTGTAGTTCTTGATGTACAATACCAAGAGTTCACTAAATCATTGACTTCCAAACCACATCACTATTGGACCGGCTCTTAAAACATATAGCTGCCCAGAGATCATTATGAGGTAGCACCCAGGAATCTGTGTGTGTATATATGTATATATATATAATATCTATGCTTATAATTACATTGTGTATTTATTATCATATATTTGCATATAATTATAAATATATGATATATGGTATATATTATAAGTAAATATGAATATTACAGATACATTTTAAATTCCTAATCTGCAAGGCAGCAAGAATCTGTTCCAAAGAACCATGGCCTTTTACCAGCGAGAAGTCCATTGGAGGTGGTTGCAGTGAGATGAGAATTTAGCGAGGAGATTCTATCACAGTCTCCTCTCTGTCCTGTGTTTCAGATTGGTTATTGAGCAAATGGCTCCTCAGTGCATACTTGGTGCATTCATCCTCTGGTTCTAGTACAGTTTCTTCAGGTGAACTCTGACTGACAGGCTTTAGGTGCACAGCCCTGTGAGGAGCTTGGGAGGAGCACAGAGCTCAGTCTGTCATCATTTCTCCCCTCCAGTAATGTGCACACATGACAGGCAGTGGCCAACGTCTGCCAGTCATCTGACACCAGGGCTGTTGTCAGGAAAGCAAAGGAATTGTTTAGAAACACTGGCAGCCATGGTTCCTGGAGGTGGAAGGTGGTCCCATGGATAACCAAGGATAGCGGAATGTGACTCTGGAATCAGATGCCTCCCGACATCTAGTTGGCTATTGCCACTTTCTTTTAGAATCAAAGACTGTGTTTAGGGAGACAGAAAAATAAGAAAACTTCTGGAAATTACCACTGGAAAAAGTAACAGAGTTAAGGCTAGAAGTTCTAGATTTAAATTAAATTTCTGATGCAAATTAGCTATTCTGACTTATCTTCATTTGTTGATTCTGACTCTCAGACTGCATTTTAATCTCTTAGAGCCTCAGTTTCTCTCACCTGTAAAATGGGCATAATTTTATCTGTCTCACACCAGGTACAAGTACATGGTAAAAACTAGAGGGATAAACTTAGCAGAAGTGTTTGTAAATGTAAGATAAGGGGTTGTTTGTATCACCGACTGCCATGAGTGCGCTGTTTTGAGGACAGCACAGAGCGGGGCGTGTATATTAATCAACTCCTCAATTATTTTTAAGTGTGCAGATGCCTGTTCCCAGATACTTGTTCAGTAACCTTCAAAAGCAGAAGCATGTCTGTCTTTGGGTCAGTAATCGGTACCCTGAATCAGCAATCAGAGTGTCATGACAGAACGTTGTATCAACACCACTAGTCTATTTTTCCGGTTCGTCAAAGTTCCTCATTAGTGTGAGTATCTGCTCTCTCCAGGGCAACTGTGAAGTAGTTTTTGGGTTTGGTGGCCATTGTAAGCCAATTTTTATGTGGACATTATAGGCCTTCCTGTGATGTCCCTTAGACCCTTCTAGAACTCATTTGTACAAGATTTAAACTATACAATGATGCTTATTTTCTTTTTTGATTTATTTTTTAAAATATTTTTGAGTTGAACAAAACTTGTTCACACCTCTCACTTGGTTGTAAACTCCCTTGAACATTGTCTCACTTGTTTGCCTCTCTTGCTTTCCCAAGTAGACCAGCTCATTTGAGTTAGGAGATTTTTGTTGATTGATTCATTCTACATGCTTTTATTCCAGACCCTGGGAACAGGGCAAGAAAGGTCTTGCTATTGAAGCCAAAGACAGTGCCATCAGCTATGAGGACAAAAAATGGAGGAATGGGGTGGGTAGTGACTCTTGGTATGAGAGGGAGTTATTTTAATTTGGGTGGCTAAGGAAGGCCTCTCTGAGATGATATCAGCCTTGAGTAACGTGAAGGAGCCAGTGTGCACCTGTGGATGCGATAGGGAATAGTAGGTAGTGGAAGTGGCAGAAACTTGTTTGGTGGTTTGAAGAACAGAGCAATGAGTGATGGGGCCAGGGCCAGGTCATGTAGGACCCTGTATGTTCCAGCAAGTCCTGGACATCTTGATCTAGAGGCAATGTGAAGACACTGGGAGATTTAGGCGGGTGATTGACATAATCCAATCTATGTCCTCAGGAGAGTAAAAGAGTTGGGGCCATGTCTGGATGAGAGATGATGGGGCCTGGAAAGGGTGGCAATGGAGAAGTAATTGATGGTCATGACATGTGTGGGAGGCAGAGCTGTGGGGCTTGTGGATGCATTGGATAAAAGAGATGTGCAATATTTCTTTGTATTGCACAGTAATTGGTGATTAATTGTCCTAGTCCATTCCTGGCCGCTATAGTCCGCTATAACAAAATACCTAAGACCAAGTAATTTATAAAAACAGACATTTGTTCTTTTCAGTTCTGGGGTCTGGGAACTCTACAGTCAAAGTGTTGGTGGGTTCAGTGTCTGGCAGTGACTGTCCTCTGCTTCCAGGGTGGTGCCTTGTTGCTGCGTCCTCATATAGCAGAAGGGGTGAACACTGCATCCTCGCATGGTGGAAGGCAGAAGAGCAAGAGCACCTAGTCAGTCCCCTTAAGCTATTTTATGAGGTACTAATCCCAGCCTCGCTGCAGAAAGCTCACAGGGCAGAGACAGAGGATGGAGCTCTGGTAGTGTCTCCTTATAAGGGTGCCAATCTGCTCCTGGGAGCCGCCCCTTATTGGGGACCGCGCCGGGGGTGGTGGAGAATGAACAGATACAAGAGACAAAGACAAACAGAGAACATGGCGGCCACGCGCAGAGCCTCCGCCTCACTTTATTTATACTCCATAAATTCCACGTCAGCAAAAATAACACAATGCAAAACAAACTTTCTGCACCCAGATATAACCTTCTGCTTAGTTCCTTGTCTCTAAGCTCTTTCTTATTTTGTCTGCCTTCTTGGCGCCTACTAGAGTTCATTAAAAGTTCAACTAGAGATACTGTCCTTGACTACTGGAGTTCATTAAAAGTGCAACTAGCTAGAGATACTGTCCTTGAGCCTTATCTATTCTTAGCATATTATTTTCAATGGCCCCTGCAGCCCCTCATGGCCTCATCTCAACCTAATTGCCGCCCACAGGCTGCACCTCCTAGTACCATCACATTGGGGTTGGGGGTAGAGCATCAGTATAAGAGTTCTGGGGAACACAGTGCAGTTCACAGAAGGTGCTTCATCCCTGCAGCCCTAGGAAATAAGCACACTGGTCAAGCACAAGAACAGCTGGGAAGTGGCCTTCACCTCCACCTGCAGCTGCATCTCGTTGCAGAACCCAAGCTGTATCCAGGAACTGAGCCATGAGGGCCTGGGAAATTTAGATTTTAGTCTTACAACTCCTGAAGTACTGGGGGGTAGGGTAGGGGAAGATAGCGGGGAGTGATTAGTGAGTGCAAGAGGTACACCTGAATGCTGAGAGCCCAAGAGACAAGAGTCATCCAGCAAAACCCCACAGAACCATGTGAGTGCTAACTCAGCTACAGCATGGGGAAGCTCCTGAAGGACATCATGTCCCATGCACACAGTCTCAGTTTGTTGCAGGACACAGTTGGTGTGTTGTGTTGAGGCGTTGTCTAGGCACACATTCGGGCATGTGCACTTTTAAAATATTAAACATTTTGATTTAAAGCTACTTTTGAAAACAGAATTTTATGTGTGTAAACATAAGCTCGAAAAATAAAGTGAAAACATTTTCCTAGTTAGTGAGCATATAAAGAATCAGTCATTCTTAAGAGGTAAAGATGCATCAGGGTTTTCTGGGTTCTATGTGAGATTTTAGTTTATGAGTAGGAGCAACATGCTAAAATCATTATAACTTGGGAAAAAATGTCAGGAAGCCCGCAACCACTGCTGGTGAATCAACTGTTTGGGCTGAAGGTAAAAATTCAGTGAGGGAATTATGGCTTTGCAGAGTCAGACAATAGGTGGCATTAAGCCTGGGAGAGGCACTTGGAAATGTGCTGGTATGAGGAACGTTTGAAGATCTCACTTGGCTGCTGTAGCCTTGACTGCTTCACCTGTGCAAAATGCTGAGAAGGTCTGCAGCTGAGACTGTGTGCGGTGGATACCTCTACCCCGAGGCTGGCTGCACTCTGATTATAACAGCCCCACAGAGGTTGCAATCAAGAGCAAGGACGTCCAGGTGGACCTCGATGGGCTCTTTCCATTTGGAGTCAGTGTTTCCCTGACTGTGAAGAAGCTCCTTGCCATGAGCTGCTCTTCAGACCACCTGAAAGTTAAGGAGTTGCACTCAAGTGGTTTGTCCTCCTCTCCTGCCCTCAGCCAGATGCTCAGCAGGGGGGCCTGGATGTGGTGGTTCCGTTTCACCCACAACAGGGCAGGGAGGACATAGGGAAGAGAAATGACTTACTCTCTAGAGACATGGAGAAAAAAGGAAGCCTTCCTCCTGCTGCTGCATGTCTGCTCCCCAAAGGCAAAACTTCTAGAGTTTGGAAGGTTTAAACATGGGGAAGATGTCATCTTCAATGTTCGTATTAGTAAGGGGTTCTCCAGAGAAATGGAACCAATGCGAGATACACACACACACGATTGGTTGTGGGAGTTAGCACATGTGATTATGGAGCTGAGAAGTCCCACTATCTGCTGTGTGCAAGGTGCAGACCCAGGAGAGTTGCTGGTGTGATTCGGTCTGGGTCCAAAGACCTGGGAACTGGGGGAGTGGATGGTGTAAATCCTGGTCCACGGGCAGGAGAAGACCCAGGTTCCAGCTCAACAGGCAGGCAAGAGGAGCCAGGATTCTCCCTTCCTCTGCATTTTGTCTAGGCCCTCAACAGATTGAGTGATGCCCACTTGTGCTGGGAGGGGAACTTCTTTGCTGAGTCCACCAATTCAAATGCTAGCTTCTTCCAGAAAGACCCTCTCAGACACACTCAGAAATGTTTACTACAGGCTCCCGTGATTCAGCCAAGCTGGCACATGAAATTAAGCATCATGCTGTTTTAGGCATAAAATGAAATTATGGAACAAAAGTAATCGTCCCGGGGTCTACACTGTGAGTTAATTTCATTCACAGGATTAATGATCAAGACCACGTGTGAACAGAGCTACCCAACTCAGAACATTACCTTCATGTTTCACTGTATTAGTCTGTTCTCACACTGCTAATAAAGACATACCCAAGACTGGGAAATGTATAAAGGAAAAAGGTTTAATTGACTCACAGTTCCACATGGCTGGGGAGGCTTCCCAATGATGACAGAGGGCAAATGAGGAGCAAAGTAATGTCTTACATGTCGGCAGGCAAGAGAGCTTTTGCGGGGGAACTCCCCTTTATAAAACCATCAGATCTCATGAGACTTATTCACTACCATGAGAACAGTACAGGAGAAACCACGCCCATGATTCAATTAGCGCCATCTGGCCCTTCCCTTGACATGTGGAGATTATTACAATTCAAGTCGAGATTTTGGTGGGAACACAGCCAAACCAAATCATTGTGCCTCTGGCCCCTCCCAAATCACATTTCAAAACCAATCATGCCTTCCCAACAGTCCCCCAAAATCTTATTTCAGCATTAACTCAAAATTCCAAGCCCAAAGTCTCAGACAAGGCAAGTCCCTTCCACCTATGAGCCCGTAAAATTAAAAACAAGTCAGTTACTTCCTAGATACAATGAAGGTACAGGGAATAGGTAAATATAGTCATTCCAAATGGGAGAAATTGGCCAAAATGAAGGGGCTATTGGCCCCATGCAAGTCTGAAATCCAGCAGGGCAGTCAAATCTTAAAACTCCAAAATGATCTCCTTTGACTCCATGTCTCATATCCAGGTCATACTGATGCAAGAGGTGGGTTTCCATGGTATTGGGCATTTTCACCCCTGTGGCTTTGCAGGGTACAGCCCCACTCCTGAATGCTTTCATGGGCTGGTGTTGTGTCTACAGCTTTTCCAGGTGAATCGTGCAAGCTGTCAGTGGATCTAACATTCTGCGGTCTGGAGGATGGTAGTCCTCTTCTCATAGCTCCACTAGGCAGTGAGTGGCCCAGTGAGGACTCTGTGTGTGGGGGTCCCATGTCACATTCTCCTTCTGCACTGTTCTAGCAGAGGTTCTCCATGAGGTCTCTGCCCCTGCAGCAAACTTTTGTCTGGACATCCAGGCATTTCCATACTTCTTCTGAAATTGAGGCCGAGGTTTCCAAACCTCAATTATTGACTTCTGTGCACCCAAAAGCTCAACACCATGTGGAAGCTGCCAAGGCTTGGGGCTTGTATTCTCTGAAGCAATGGCCTGAGCTCTACCTTGGCCTATTTTAGCCACAGCTGGGATGCAGGGCACCAATTCCCTAGACTGCACAAAGCAGTAAGGCCCTGGGCCAGGCCCACAAAACCATTTTCTCCTTCTAGGCCTCTGGGCCTGTGATGGGAGGGGCTGCTGTGGAAATCCCCGACTTGCCCTGGAGACATTTTTTCCCATTGTCTTAGTGATTAACATTTGACTCCTTGCTACCTATGCAAATTTCTTCAGCCAGCTTGAATTTCTCCTCAGAAAGTGGGGTTTTCTTTTCAGTTGCATCATCAGGCTGCAAATTTTCCAAACTTTTATGCTCTGCTTTTCTTTTAAACATAAGTTCCAATTCCAAATCATATCTTTGAATACATAAAGTTGAATGCTTTTAACAGCACCTAAGTGACCTCTTGAATGCTTTGCTGCTGAGAAATTTCTTCTACCAGATGCCCTAAATTATCTCTTTAAAGTTCAAAGTTCCACAAATCTCTAGGGCTGGGGCAAAATGCCACCAGTCTCTTTACTAAAACATAGTCATCTTTGCTCCAATTTTCAACAAGTTCCTCACTTCCATCTGAGATCACCTCAGCCTGGACTTTAATATCTGTATCACTAACAGCATTTTGGTCAAAGCCATTCAACTGGTCTCTAGGGAGTTCCAAAGTTCCCAAATCTTCCTGCCTTCTTCTGAGTCCTCCAAACTGTATCAACCTCTGCCTGCCACCCAAAGTTGCTTCTACATTTTCATGTATCTTTAGAGCAGCACCCCACTAACTGGTACCAGTTTACTGTATTATTCTGTTCTCATGCTGCTAATAAAGACATACCTGAAATTGGGTAATTTATAAAGGAAAGAGGTTTGACTCACAGTTCCACATGGCAGAGGAGGCCTCACAGTCACGGCAGAAGGCAAATGAGGAGCAAAGTCACGTCTCACATGGCAGCAGGCAAGAGAGCATGCATGCGGGAACTCCTCTTTATAAAACCATCAGATCTCAGGAGACTTACTCACTATCATGAGAACAGTATGGGGGAAACCACCCCCATGAGTCAATTGTCTTCACCTGGCCCCACCCTTGGCATGTGGGATTATCATCATTCAAGGTGAGGTTTTGGTGAGGGCACAGCTGAACCATATCCACCAAGCTTCAAATGAAGGATTAATGTGGGTTCAGTGATGTCCCTCCAATTTGTAGAAGAGAAAACTGCAGGTGAAGAAGTTAAGTGTCTTATGGCATCTCATAATCAGTGAGGGTCAGTCAGGAGCTTAACACCAGGGTTTCTGAGTCCAAATCCTGCGTTCTCTCCACCACCTGCTGCTGACTTTTCATTGAGCTTATGAAATGGAGAACAGCTCCAAACAAATCTACAGCTACTGGCACTTCACGTGGATTTTCTTCCTGGTGGTTTGTTTGGTGACACATGTCTCCTGTGTGGGCTTGACTGTGGGCAGGGAGTCAGACCAGAGTGGCAGCAAGTCCTTGCTTCTGTTTGGTTAAGCGTGAGCTCCCAAAGGAGGTGGGACTGCAATTAATAGGCTTTACTGTGAAATAATTGTTATAAACCAAGCTGCTGTCAGGAAAACTGAAAGCAGACATGGCAGAAAGCATAGCCCCGGCTGTAAGGTAAGGGCTGTGCCTTGGTCAAGGATAGGCCGAGGTTAACACCCAGAGTGACTCAGCAAGTCTAGAGTGCAGGCATGTAACTCCACTTGTTATCACAGCCACGCAGACACAACAGAGAAGCCCACCACCACAGCCGTAACATCGGGAACGGTCATTACTTGACTCTAAGCCACTGTTTTCTGTAAAAGGTATAATTGCACTGTTGACACTGTGCAGGTGCTCACACTGAAAGAAAGAGAGAGCCAAAGTTGGATGGACAGTAGGGAGACAGGACACAGCTCAGCTCGCTGGTGCCCAGAGAAAGAGTTAAGCTGATGACCCTGATGGCAAGGGAGAGCTAGCTGTTGAAAGGAGCCACAGCCAGCTCAAGCAGTTGAGACAGGGCAGACAGTGTGAGAAAGCTGTTGATGGGAGCTGCTGCCGAATAAAATCATCTTTCACCTGCCTACGGCCAGCACCACCCCCAACACCCCAGAGTTCTTTCTGCTCATCCACTCACTCCCTTCGGACCTCCGCATGACATTTGGCGTAGCCGTGAACCTGACACCGACCCTGCTGTGCCGGCCTGTGTGGCTGGTGGAGGCGTCACGCTATCCAGTAGCCATCCATTGCTAGGTTTGTTTCTCCTTCCAGTTTCTGAACACAGGATTTGGAGTTAGAAACTCTGGCTTTAAATTCTGGACTGACCCTCACTGGTTATTATGAGATGGTATAAGTTTTAACTTCTTCACCTGCGGTTTCCTTTTCTATTTACAGAATTTCCCTCCAATTTACAGAATTTAACCCGCAGGTTAATTCACCCTCACGTTAATTCTTCGTTTGATGCTCAGAAACCTCGCCTCCCAGTACCTGTGCCCCAGTGTGACCTCCACTTGTGTGCCACAAGAGTCAGTCACCAAGTCCTGCTAGAAGCTGCCTGTGGGCCGAGATCCACATAGAGCCCTAGAATCAGCGAGTTGACCTCTGCTCCTGGGATCCACCTCAGTCCCCACCTGTGTCCTCATGGTTCTTCTGAGGGCCAAGTCTTGGTGTCACTCACCAGACTGTGCCCCGAGGACAGTACTCGGCATCATGTTTGTATTTCCAAATGTTTGAGAAGCGAATAAATCAAACACAATAATAGGCTTTCCTGCCACTCATCCCGTTGGAGCATGCCTGGAACACTGAGGGGATGGTGTGAGAGAGTGAATCTGAACTTTAACTGTTTAACCCATTCAGGCTTCTGTAACAAAACACCATGCACTGATTGGCTTGTAAAAAACAAAATTTATGGCTTCTAGTTCTGGAAGCTTAGAAGCCCAAGATCAAGGCACCAGCAAATCTGGTGTCTGGGGAGGGGCTGTTCTTCACAGACAGTGGCTTCTGGCTATGTCCTCACATGGTGGAAGAGTGGGGCAGCTCTCTGGGGTCCCTTTTATAAGGGCACTAACCCGATTTGTGAGGGTTCCACCCTCATTACCTCCCAAAGGCCCCACCTCCCAATACCCTCATATTAGGATATTATTAGGATTTCAAATATGAACTTGAGGGTTATGATTCTAAATATGAACTAGGGTTAGGATTTGAAATATGAATTTGAGGGTTATGTTTCCAAATATGAACTAGGGTTAGGATTTGAAATATGAATTTGGGGGGCTACATGCATGAAGAGTTCTTGGAGGACAAAGGAAATGAAGGCAGTGGCGTGAAGGGCACAAGGAACCAGCTGACCTGAGTGACCTCTTTGAGTGAGGAATTAGGGAGGCGGAGTATGGGTGAGGGGCCAGAGATGGGATGTGCTGCTCTCCTAACCATTCAGACCTGGTGTGACGCAGCGGGCAGTGTAGGTGGGAGTTACGGGGGAACATGACGTGCTGGGGAGGAGGGGCTGGATCAGGAAGGCCGATACCAGATGGCAGAGCCAGGCCCACTGGGGAGGGAAGACACCTGAGCCTGTGGAGTTGGAGCCCACAAGCCGAGAAATAGGATGGAGGGAAAATCTTAAAAATGTATACATATTGGTAAATATAGTGAAACTGCCTTTCCTAACATGAAGCATAGTTGATGAATGTTTGTTTTGTTAACGGTGAAGCTGTTCTACATTTTTCTCTTTTAGAATTCTTTCTGCATGGGCCCATTAGTCACTGTTTTATAGATCAGCTAGACTCTCCTGGGAATGCAGATGTTCTCTGGCTGATTTATACAAAGGGGGGCCTTCCTGTGTCCGCAGGGATGATCTCAGTGCTGTTCAGGTTGACTTTAGACAGTTCCCCCATTGCCAGGTTTGCAGGCTGAGCAAACAAGGTAAAGGAGGTGAACTATCAATTCTTTCTTTTTTATGGAAGCAGGTATTAGGTTCGTTACTCAGGTTACAGGCTAAGCTAGTCTTCTCTCCCCATTTTTCCTACAGATCACCCCTGATTTTCTTGGTCAGTGACTGATTTTTATCAAGTCGAGGACAGAATGGATACAGGGCTGTGGGCATGCCACCTGTTCATGCTGTCATTGTCATCAAAAGTCAGTGTCCACATGACTCCTGGGGGCTCAAGGTCAGCCTCTGGGCACCCACTCTCTTAGCCATAGTCTCCCTCTGCAAATTTTTATTTAAAAAGCAGCAGAGGGCTCTTCAAAGTCTTCTCCAGCCATTAAGCTGCCTCCTGTTTCATGCTGGCACTCAAATCATAGCCACAGTTGTCCTTGGAATCCCGCTTTTCTCCTAGTCATGGCTCTTGGAGGCATTCCTTTGTTTTTAGTTCCAAACACAGTAAGGTAAGGAAGCCAGGAAATTTGCCTCACATTTCAACCCTAACTCTGGTCTTGGAGGAAGGAAAGGGGACCTGGGAATGGAACCCTGTGAATCAGGCCTCCCTGGGTCCCCTTGTGCCTGCCTCCCTTGAATCCAGAGTCAGCCTTTTTTTTGTTTGTTTGTTTTCATGCAGAGCTCAAATCCAGCAGCAGTTCCCTGGAGCCAAAGGGAAAAGGCAACCCTGAACTCCCAAAACCCGCTCAATCCTAGGAGCCCACTCACTCTTCTTTCTCCCAAAAATACACCTCCAGACTTCTCTTCTCAACTACTTATTTCCCCAACTATTCAAACTGCTATGACTATGTTCTGGGGTCAGAAGTGGGAGGCTGGGGGGCTTCCTCACTCTCTGGATGCTGCCCTCAGGCAGGTGTGACGTGTCCTGTCCTGCGAGGCACTATCCTGCTCACTGTGCTTGCCACAGCCAGCTCGGTGTCACCCTGTGATCTTGGCACTGGCATCTGGTCTCCTGAGTTTTTGGCTAACTGCTCACTTTGGTTTGGATAGACTGTGGGAATCTATTCCTGACTACACTTCCTTTGGGTACCATAACTTCCCCACCTCTTGGCCTCAGCCCTGGCACCAAAGGCTGCCAGGGGCCTACCGGGCTTCCTTAGGGTGAAAGATATTCAGATGCCTTCTATGCCCCGAGGGCTTAGAGGCTAAATTTCTGTCTTCCCCCATGCTCAGCCAGCCTGTCATATCCTTAGCTTCCTCACTTGTGCTGGAGGCTTTCTGGAAACTTCCTTGAGCTGCAGGCGTGAGTAGGTTCATAGTAGGGGCCAAAGAAACCAGCTGGTGAAGACTGGATGCTTTCATCCAGTGACATTTGGATGATGAGTGCAGACATGTAAAGCAGGAAGATCATGCTATTTGGAGGATGGCGGGCTGCATTCTAGTTCAGCTGTCACTCACCACAGCCCTGACCACGGACACGCTCCTTCACCTTGTGGGAAGCAGTTTATCCTTCTGTGAAATGCAAGGGACGTGTTCTTAGCAGTATTGCTATAAGGACTAAAAATACAACTGGCACAGAGTAGGCATCCTCAATAAATGCCATTTCTTTCTTCTGTCTGCATCCTCAGCCTTTTTGTGTGAAGAAAAAAATGAGTTAATTCACGTGAAAGAATTATTTAAGCTCCATGAAGTGCTTTATATATCTTCCCAATTCCTGTTCTTATCACTAGGATCAGAAAACATGGACCATGTAAAGTGGCCCATGCTATCTCTACTGACAAAGGAAACCCTTGCACAAACCAGAAAGTGTGGAGAGGACAGGAGACAGAGGAATCCACCAGGAAGGGCAGAAGTGCAGCTTCAACACCCTCCCCTCAGGTCAATCTGAAATGCTGGATTCAGCATCTACTGACCCAAGGGAGTGCCTGTGGCATTGTGTGTCCAGCACCTTTGAATCCAGCAGTGGTAGAACCTGACACAGCCCGTGAGCCCTGCCACGGTGGCCTGAAGGAGCCCCAGAGGACAGCGACAGGAACCAGGACCCTGGCAGTGTTTATCTTCCAGTTTCTGGGTAAAGAGGAAAGAACTGAGACTAGGGGTAGAAACTGGAAACAGCTGCACATGCAGGTAGAGTCCGGCTGAGGCCCCCACATGGCTCGCAATACGTGGGCCACCCTCACAGCACCACTGAGTGCAGCCAAGTCCTGACTCCCAGCCGCCTGCCCGAGCTGGGGCTCACTGCCCTCTGCCCCCATGCTGCTTTCACAGGCATGTGCAGCCTTGGGTGTGGGGCAGGGCCAGGCAGGAGATGCTCTGACAAGATGGTTTGGATAGATGAAGGTGAAGGGCATAGAAGCTCTTACTGCATTCAAGATGCTAATTACACTTGCCAATTTAGTTCTTAGTCAAAATCAATTTTTTACTCTCATTTTCATTTTATGCATGTTGTCATAAGTGGGAAAAAAGACTGTCTTGTCAGAATGATTGAATCTTCCATAAAATGAAAGCCATTTCCTTAATACTGTCCATTCAAGAGAACAAAAAGGAGGGAGAGTGCCGTAAGCCTCAGAAACTTGGCCTTTAAGTTATGGCAACACTTCCACCGATCTGTATGTTTTCTTATTTCTGAAAATTGTGTAAGTAATATAAGACCAATAATTTTGGCAAATCTATTGCGGTCTGATAATTTGCATTGTGATGTGATATTGGAAGACAGAGAATTCTTTCCTAAAATTCACATCATCACAACTATTCAACAAGCTAATTCTCAATACAAAGACAATTTAGAAAATGTGAAAAATTAATGTCTGTATTATTTTAAGCCCCACTATTTCTGCTTTGTAAAACATAAAGACATGCTATTTCCTGGGAAATTATGTAAACAGATCAAATATTTAAGTATTTGATTACTATTAAATTATCTGGGTGATATGGTTTTGCTGTGTCCCTACCTAAATCTCAACTTGAATTGTATCTCCCAGAATTCCCACATGTGTTGGGAGGGACCCAGAGGGAGGTAAAAATAGAATCATGGGGGCCGGTCTTTCCCATGCTATTTGGGTGATAGTGAATAAGTCTCATGAGATCTAATGGGTTTGTCAGGGGTTTCTGCTTTTGCTTCTTCCTCATTTTTTCTTGCCACCACCATGTAAGAAGTGCCTTTCACCTCCTGCCATGATTCGGAGACCTCCCCAGCCATGTGGAACTGTAAGTCCAATTAAACCTCTTTTTGTTCCCAGTTTTCAGTATGCCTTTATCAGAAGCATGAAAATGAATGAATACACTGGGCATGCAGTATTCACTTAGACACTTAGAATAAGAAAATGATGAATAATTTAGTCACGGAATGTGCATATCAGCATTTACCTAACACGGAACACATCAGATTTTCTTTTGACGAGTGTCATCTGATAAAAATAACCCCAGTAACACCTGTAATTTTGGAAGCTGCCAGGGGACCATTCAAATCTATTCTGGTAACGTGAAAGCATGTGGACATTTTCTTATCCTCTGCCCATGCTTAGTTTCAAGAGAGTAACTCAAAACTAGTACTTTCCTTTCAGCATGTGTAGCTTTAAGATGGTTTCTTACAATGGTTCCCTCTTACCTCTGTCTTCAACCCAAGTCTTCTTTATTCAAAGCTCCTCCAAATATGATCTCAAAACTATAGAATGCAAACTCTGGAAAGAACCTTACATATCATCTGCACCAGTAATTTTGAAATCATGTCATTAAAAAAAATAATTTACACAATTTATACAAGAAGTAAAAATATTGGTGTGGGGAAGAGAAGGATTTCACTGTTAAGTGCCCAGTTCACCATGAGCACCCCCTGCAGCAGTGTTCCAGAACTAGGTCTACATAGAACATAACTTTAAAACCTCGGTCTTAGTCCTACTCCCCGAGGCATAGAAGAAGGAAGTGGGTACTGTTTATACATTACAGAGAGTGTGTTTATCACAGATGCTCAATGTGTTAGAGGCGGAGTTGAAGAAGATAGGTTGTAGAGTTGTTAAGTCCAGGGATGACATCTTCATATTTTTATGACCCCAGCATTTGTGACATGGCTACCCCATGATACATACACACTTGATGAGATGGAAGAGTGGGTGGTTGGGGTCCTAGAGACACAAACATGCTCATAAAGAACCAGTGCAGACAGACTGAGTGGAAAAGCTTTGGAAGGATAGAGAGTATTGTTTTGGAGATGGGAGCTTGTAAATATTTTACAGGGGGCAATTCTAATCTCTATAATTTAGCTGACCCAATGCCCATAGAGGGGGCTAAGAAATACAGTATTGCCTTTGAGTTTTGTGAAAATGTCTTCCCACTGTAAGTTTTTCTGGACTATAAGGCAAGAAAAGACATAGTGGCAAGCATGGGGACATTTTTGGACAGACACCTTCTCACGAGTTCAGGCTCCTTTGCTCCCAGGTTGCTGACACTGGTGACCTGGGTTTTGAGGCTGCCTGAGTGGAAGCTGGAGGGCTCTAGGAAGGACTTGGCAAGAGCAGAGTTGTTGGGAGAGGCTGGGCCACAAGCTAGAGCCAGAGTTTCCTCCATTCGCCCACAGGAAGGATTCTTTTTTTTCTGTGACAGGTTCTCCCTCTGTCTCCCAGGCTGGAGTGCAGTGGTACAGTCATGGCTCACTGAAGCCTCACCCTCCCTGGGCTTAGGAGATCCTCCCACCTCAGCCTCCCAAGTAGCTGGGATGACAGGCACATGCCACCACTCCCAGCTAATTTTTGTGTTTTTTGTAGAGACGGGGTCTTGCCTTGTTGCCCAGGCTGGTAGCGTGGAGGATTCTTGAGAAATAATTTGTGAAGGTTTGAAACTCCACCCTGCATTTCTCTTTACCTCTTCTACCTTCTCTCTTTATTCTAAAAAATGAAAACAAGTAAAACCTGGAGTACCCATTTCCCTTTTCTTTTGAGTTTGGTTAGATGTGCCAGGCACCGTCTGTGAAGAGATTCTGTACTCACCTACTCATCATCAGAAATGCTTGGGAGGCCCGAAAAACATACAGATTCCTGGGCCAGACATCTAGACATTTGTACTGAGCTGGAGTCTGAGAATCTGATTTTTAAAAAGCTTCCCGGAGTGTTCTAATGACTAGGCAGGTTTGTGAGTCACTTATTTAGTAGAGGAGCTCACTCTACTGAGGATACTTATTCTCACTCTTCCCACGCCCCACCCTCTATGGTGGCCTTTCACCGTGCCTGAGGTTGGAATCCTATTGCCCCCCAGGTGCTCCAGGGTGTCCCTGGGGTATCAAGGGGCTGCTGACTGCAGCAGAGAGCCCACTCCCAGTGAGTACATTTCCTTAGGACATTGCTCCCAAACTCTGCCTCCTGCAGATAATTCTCTCCCCTCTTCTGAGACATAAATTTGCCTAGGCCATTTGCTTTGTTAGCAGTAAACTGGGACATTCAGGGCTTGCTTCAGACATGGTGGAGCCCCACCATGGCCTCTACCAGGCTGCCTGTCTTCCTGGAAACATTAGTTCATCCATTACTGCCCATTATGGGAACCAGACAATGCTCTTGACTGTTAACAAGAGCATTACCCAACAGAACATTCACATTTCCTCCAGACAAAATCTGGGTCAAATATTTGCTTTTCCTCATATATCTCATTTATTCAGTCCATTATAACCATCCATTTGGAATCATACATATTGAAACTAGAAAAGAGCTTGGGTATCATGACATCTAATTCCTATATCTTATAGGGAAACTAAACCCAGAGAGAGGAAATAATTCGACCAAACAGATCTGTTAGTTGCAGCAGAGCCTAGGACCAGCACCTGACCCATCCCCTTACTGCCTGGCTATAGACCTGGGCATAATAAAATGATAAAACGTAGATTTAATATGGCCACCTGTGCAAAGAGGTCTCTCCTCTACACCTGTAAAATCTAGAAGCAAAGGTGATTGAAATACTTGAGTCCTCTGATATTATTTGGCTGTGTCTCCACCCGAAGCTCACCTTGAGTGTCAATTCCCACAATTCCCACGGGTCACGGGAGGAGCCCAGTGGGAAGTGATTGAATTATGGGGGTGGGTCTTTTCTGTACTGTTCTCATTATAGTGAATGAGTCTCACTAGATCTGATGGTTTTAAAAAGGGGATTGTCCCTGCACAAGCTGTCTTCTCTTGTCTGTCACCACGTGAGATGTGCCTTTTGCCTTCCATTATGATTGTGAGGCCTCCCCAGCCATGTAGAACTGTAAGTCCAATTAACCTTTCTTTGTAAATTGCCCAGTCTTGGGGATGTCTTTATCAGCAGCGTGAAAACGGCCTAATACAGCCTCCAACCCATGTTCTCCTCAATGCTGAAAGCAGGTGTCATGTCGTATGATGTACCCACCTGTCACAGCTTCAGAACCTGAGGTGCTGTTTCTGTCAAGCTGCTTTTATCCCATTCACTGTTTTTCTGCTCTAGAGAATCTTTTCACAAGAAATTCACTTTGTTTCATTTGGTTTGAAGGAGCCGTCGGGTGCTCCTCATTTTCCAGGGCTTCAAGGACATGAGCTGGCTGCTACTTTGAGCCAGGAAGTGAGAGAAGAAACTCTTTGGCATTCCTGACCTTTATTTTGCACTTTGAGGGGAGTTCATGTGCCTCCTGACTTTGGGTTCACCCCTAGCTAGTCTCGAATGGGGGTAAAAACTAAGTTCTCTGGCCATGTGCTAGAGGCCACCCTGAATCTCACAGAGGTGGCGAAAGGGTGTGAGGAAGCCAGGTGTGCAGAGGATATCAGTTCATTCAGTCTGCACAACAGCCTCCAGTATCTCCCTCTTTTGTAGATAAAGTAGCTAAGGTAAGGTTCAGTGAGTGTAAGTGACACACAACAGAGCCCCTGCTTCAGAATCAGTCAGCCGGGGGGTTTGATCTCACTGAGCACCGGGCAGCACACTTTAAAAAAAAAAAAAAAATTAATAGATTACAAAAATTGACAAAGTTGTATATATTTCTTGTGCACAACGTGTTTTGAAATATGCATACATTGAGGAATGACTAAATTAAACTACTTAGCATGTGCACTATTTCACATACTTACATTTTTTTTGTTGTTGTGAGAATCCTTAAAATCTCTCTTAGCCATTTTCAAACATACATGATTAGGCCGGGTGGTGGCTCACACCTATAATCCCAGCACTTTGGGAGGCTGAGGTGGGCAGATCACCTGAGGTCAGGAGTTCGAGACCAGCCTGGCCAATATGGTGAAACCCTGTCTCTACTAAATATACAAAAATTAGCTGTGGTGGCATTTGCCTATAATCCCAGCTACCCAGGAGGCTGAGACAGGGGAATCACTTGAACCTGGGAGGTGGAGGTTGCAGTGAGCTGAGTTGGCACCACTTCACTCTGGCCTGGGCAGCAGAGTGAGACTCCATCTCAAACCCCCCCCAAAAAAACCATAATTAGTTACAGTCACCATGTTGTACAGTAGATCTCTTGTTACTTAATTAACATGTAATACTTGGTTTCATTACCTATTAAGTGGTGGTGGTCTGAGAATTGGATGAGACAATATATGAACTCATTAGTACAGCGTTTGGCATACAGTAAGAATTCAATAAATAACTACACTATTACTATTATAATAGTCATTGATTAAGGGTTTACCCCTACTACGTGACATCTGTTTGATTTCAAATGATAACATGAACTAACATTTATGGAGCCTTTATTATGTATCTGGTACCATGGCAATTATTAGATGAGTTATTTCATCTAATCTTTAAACTTTTTATGAAGTAGGTGCTATCCTCACCTCCATGTTGCAGGAGAGAAACCTGAACTTTGAAGGGTGAGGACCTTGACTAAGGTGACCCTGCTGGTTAGTCAGAGCCCAGACCCTAAGCCCCCCTGGTAAGCAGCCTGCACCCCCTGCGCAGGCCATGATTAAGGTCTGCCCGGGTGTCTCTAGCTCTCTGCTGTTCTCTAGTTGCTTGTTCAAGCTCACTTGTCCTTGCACAGAAGCATGAATACTAAGCTCACACTGGGAGCTCTTGATTGTCGGATTCTCTGCAACCTTTTGCAATGCAAGAACACAAATAGTTAAAATTCATATATATTTTAATCTGTTAAAACCAGTATTTAGCACTAATGCGTATACTAAAATCATCCCTCAAAATTACATATTTATTTTCTAATTGTTGCTCATTCTTAATGTCCTATTGTGTATTAAAAAGTGAGGTAATATTTCAGTTTTTGACATGTTTTATACCGAGAAGGCTTTAAAAATCCTAACTACTCCAATCAACTGTGTGAAGTTGATTTAGTGAACCCACATTTGGGTGCGGAAATGTAAATGGCCTAGGATACATGCGTGCACAGGAGGTGAGAGTTTGTGGAGGAATTGTTCTGTGTGGGAAAGAGATGGTGAGAACCTTTGTGAGAACCTTTATTAACAAAATCCTTTGGAAGTCCAGGTAGCAGCAGATCCCCATCCCTGTTCTCCAGAGACTGGGGAGGAGGACTGCTCCAGTTTGCAGGAGCTCTGCTTGTTCAAAGGTTCTTCCTTATGCTGAGTTGGAAGGCACCTTTTGAGCCAATATGGGAAATATTGAGCCCTCTTCTTTTCTGACAGGTTGTAGTTTTTTGATGATAGGTTTTCCTTTCAGTCTTTTCTTTCCAGCTAAATACTTTCGGTTTGCTTAGCTGTCCCTCAGAAGGCACCCTGGTTTCTCTGTTTGTCATCATTCCATTCTGGGCGGCTCCCAGAACTGAATGCAGTGTTCCTCAGGGGTTTTCAGTGGCACAGGTGAGACAATATCATCTCCTTACCTTGCATCTCACTGTTTTAATGCAACCCCAACATTTTAAAAAAGGATATGCTTTTTCATTATTTAAAATTAGAGGAGAAAAGATAATCACATCCCTGTACCGCTTTCTCAGAATTAATAAATATTATTTTTTGTTTATATTTCCTTCATATTTTCTCTAAAAAATAAACACTGGGGATATATTGAAATCACCAGTATTCTGTTCAGTCCTGTGTCAGTCAGCTTTCCCTAGGTCACTCAGTGGTAGCAAAATTCTTAACATCTCAGGGGTTTACAACAACACAGCTTTATTTCTCATTCATGTTAAATAAAAATATTCACCAATATTTTCTTCTAATATTTTAAGCATGTTTTTTCATATATGATTTGTTCAGCCATTAGGAGATTATTTCACTGTATAATGTGAGCTTGGTACTTAATTTTATTATTGTTTTACCTGTGAGTAATGAATGATCTTGTTCATTTCTTCTTTCAAATCTCATATATCTCATTGTGGTTTTGATTTGCATTTCTCTGATTGGTGATGATGAGCATATTTTTTCATTTGTTTGTTGGCGGCTTGTGTGTCTTCTTTAGAGAAGTGTCTGTTCAGGTCCTTTGTCTACTTTTTAATGAGGTTATTTGTTTTTCGCTTGTTGATTCATTTACTTTTTTTTATAGATTCCGTATATTAGACTTCTGTTGGTGCATAGTTTGTGAATATTTTCTCCTGTTTCGTAGATTGTCCGTTTATTCTGTTGACAGTTTCTGTTGCTGTGCAGAAGTCCTTTGGTTTCAGTAGGTCCCACTTGTCAATTTTTGTTTTTATTGCAATTTCTTTTGGGGACTTGGCCATGAAATCTTTGCCAAGGCTGATGTCAAGAAGGGCATTTCCTAAGTTTTCTTCTGAGATTTTTATAGTTTGAGGTCTTAAATTTAAATCTTTAATCCATTTCATGTGTATGGTGAAAGATACAGGTCTAATTTCATTCTTCTGCATATGGCTAAGCAGTTATCTTAGCACCATTTATTGAATAGGAACTCCTTTCCCCATTGCTCATTTTTGTCGACCTTATGGAAGATATCAGATGGTTGTAGGCATGTGGTTTTATTTCTGAGTTTTCTATTCTGTTCCATTGCTCTATGTGTTTATTTTTGTACCATGATGTTTTGTAGACTTATAGTATAATTTGAAGTCAGGTAGTGCAATGTCTCCAGCTTTGTTCTTTTTGCTGAGGATTGCTTTGTCTATTTGGGCTCTTTTTTGGGTTTCATATGAATTGTAATAGTTTTTTTTTTGAATTCTGTGAAGAATGATGTTGGTAGTTTAACAGGAATAGCATTGAATCTGTAAATTGCTTTGGACGGTATGGTGATTTTACTGATACTGATTTTTCCAATCTGTGAGCATAGGATGTTTTTTCATTTATTTGTGTCATCTCTGATTTATTTCAGCAGTGTTTTGTAGTTCTCCTTGTAGAAATCTTTCATGTCCTTGGTTAGCTGTATTCCTACATATTTCATTTTCTTTGTGGCTACTGTAAATGGCATTGTGTTGTTGATTTGACTCTCAGTTTGGATGTTATTGATGGGTAAAAATGCTACTAATTTTCTGTATATTTATTTTGTATCCTGAAACCTTGCTAAAATCATGTATCCATTTTAGTAGCCTTTTGGTGGAGTCGTTAGCATTTTGTAACACCAGTTAGAATGGCTATTACTAAAAAGTCAAAAAACAACAGATGCTGGTGAAGCCGCAGAGAAAGAGGAACGCTTATACACTGTTGGTGGTAGTGTAAATTAGTTTAGCCTCTGTGGAAAGCAGTTTAGAGATTTCCAAAGAACTTAAAATGAAATTACCATTTGATTCGACAATTCCATTACTGGGTATATACCCAAAGTAATGTAGATTATTTTATCAAAAAGACATATGAGTTTGTATGTTCAACACTGCACAATTCACGATAGCAAAGACATGGAATCAACCTATGTGTCCCTCAGTGGTGGATTATATAAAGAAGATGTGGTACATATACACCATGGAATACTACACATCCATAAAAAAGAATTAAATCATGTTCTTTGCAGCAACATGGGTGAAGCTCAAGGTCATAATCCAAAATAATTTAACATAGGAACAGAAAACTGGATATCACATGTTCTCAAAGTGGGAGCTAAACATTAAGCACATGTTGACATTTAAATGGAAACAATAGACTCTTAGGACTACTAAAGGTGGGAGGGAGGGAGTGGAGTGTGGGTTGAAAAACTACCTGTGCTCATACCTGGGTCCAATATACCCATGTAACAATCCTATACATGTGCCCCTGTACTTAAAATAAAAGCTGAAATCAAACCAAAACAAACAAAATATCTCATATATCCTTCTTATATTTTAGGTTTGCTTTATTAATTTTGAATAGAGATGCACTCAATTTTCTCATGGTGATTATAGAGTTATTCTTTGTAATACTTTTTTTTGCATTGTATATTTTGAAGTTATGTTCTTGGATACATAATTGCTCTATCTTCGTGTTCTATTGTTTTATCAGGTGCTTTCTTTCATCACTCTTCATCATTTTTACCTAAAATTTAGCTTTTTGAGTATTAACTTTACTACATTTTCTTTATTTTGGTATATTATCTGCCTGGTTAATCTTTATCCATTCCTTTCATTTTCTCCCTTTCTTTATACATTTATTATCCATGTGTCACTTGTAAGCATGTTAGTTCTGGGTTATAAAATAAGTCTGATCTGATAATAGCTTTTTAAAAAAATTATAAATATAATTTACTTTGTTAAATGATTAATGACATACAATTACTTTTCTTATTTTTATATAAATGCATTTTAACTGAACTACTGTATTTTTTTTTTGCTCTTTTGCTTAGTTTTTTATTTCCATAGGTTGTAAATAGTTATTTTTGTAAAGTCTATAGGCTATATTTATAGATTTTTATGCTTACTTTGCACCTTAACATAATACGAATTATGTTAAAATCTTCTAATTTTTTCATTATCTTTTATAATATTTTTGAATTAGATAAAAGAAGTAGACTTTTAAGTACATACATACACATATATATATAAAACATATCTACCAAATATATTTTCCCATTCTATCATTGTTGCTATTGTTATTTAAAATTCTTCTATATTTTAAATACACCTTTTAGGATCATTTCCTCTACTCACAAAGTGGATTCAGTAATACGGCGACTAATTCGTGCTCACTGTGGCTTCTCACTTTCCGTGGGTTCCTTCTGTGTCTTCAGAACACCCTTTAGTAAAGAGTGTGTAAGTTGCAACTCATCATGGCTCTTGCATATTTGAAAATGTCTTTTTATGTTGCCCCACTTTAAAACTAGTTTAGCTGGGCATACAATTTTAGGTTGAAAATTATGTTCCCATTGAAGACTTCAGTCAACATCTTTTGGTTTCCATTTTTCACTCTGATGACAATTCTGCTGATATCTAATTGCTGTTTGGAAAGCAAACTGTTTTCTCTCTGGTTGGTTTCATGCATTTCTCATCTACAGTTTTCTGATGTTTCATATGGATATATTTTTTATATAAGTTTATTTAATAAGCTTAATATCTGGTGGTTGCTTTCAATCTGAAGATTCTTCAATTCTGAAAAAACTCATTGCCTTTGTCTTTTAAAATATTGCTTCTTTCAAATTCTGTCGTATTTCTTCTTCTGGAACTTCTTATTCTATTCTAGATGAATTTTTGGAGCTTCAACTCTTACTCATATCTCTTCATTGTGCTGTCATATTTTAACCCATATTTAGATGATTTGCTCAGCAGTATCTATTACTTTACTTATTATTTCTTTGACATATTCAATTTAGAGTTTATCTTATTAGGAATTTTTATTTCAGTGAATACATTTTTTAATTCCAAAATTTCCAATCAGTTATTTTTCACTTCTACATTTTAAAAATCTCAGTTGTTTCTTACTTATTTTATTTTTATGGCTGTTATAGCATTCTTTACTTATTTGAAGATTTCAAACATTTATTTTACATTCACTTTTATGTTGCTCTATTATTTGCATTTGCTTGGAATGAATTTGCCTTTTCATTGTTGATATTTTTGGTTGTTTTTCTTAGTATTCTTTTGTTTTTGTGTTTTGAAATTTTAGTTTTCTGGTTCTTTTTTCTCTTTCTCAATCTGTGCTTAGCCCTACCCCTCCACAGAGATAACAGGGTTCCTTCTAACGAGACCCCAGGGGTACAGAAGCACTCAGAGTGCTGGCTCCAGGCGCATCTTTAGGGCGTCACTAAGTCAATGTGCCTGGGCTTAGGAGCTCATTGCTTAGCTAGATCTTTTTTCTTTCACTTCTCAGGTATGAATATTCATATAAATTATAGCCAAGGCCTGAATTTGGAGACTTATCTCTTTTCCTTTCAGAGTGGAAAAGAGATTTTAGAGTGGATTTTATTTTTGTAAAATCTATACACTATATTTACATTATATTATAAGGATATTGTATTATCCTTATATTATGAGGATATAGCATATAGATATATAAGATATATCCACTACAGGAACCAGGACCAAAGATCCACCTTGGTTCTAGTTCTTTACCTTATGCTGGGTGTTATCTGTACCTGTTTGTGCCTTTTCATGTACCTGGACTAAGAGCCCACAGGATAATGGCTTTTCTCCTTTTTATTGCTCTGTGGTATTTTCTTTTCTTTCTAAACTATGGGCATGTTTCTCTTGCTGTTGAGTGTGGATCTTTCCCATAATTTGAGATACTTTGCCTTGAAGAAGAGGAGTCATTTTAAAGATTGAATCAAGTGCCATGTTGAAAACAAGCATAATTTTGTTTTTACGTATTTTTTAGAAGTCATGTCATGTTGATGACCGTTGCTAAGTTTGCAGTCAAGAGAAATCCCAAGATCCTTCACAAATTATATGCTGTCAATATGAAATTTCTTTGAATCCTGAAAGTTGTCCAATTATTTTAGAACTAAATGTGCTGTATTGCATTTGCCTGCATTCCTGTATAATGCTGTGATTGATGATTCAGTGATTCATTAGCAGACCTTCTGAACTCTGAGAACCACAGGCTCCAGGCCTTAGAGGGTTTACTAAGAACTTTGACAAGGGCAGGGCCTGAGATAGATCCATACTGTAGGTCCCCTAGAGCAGGGGTCACCAGCCCCTGGGCCATGGACCAGTACTGGTCCATGACCTGTTAGGAACGGGGCTGCACAGCAGGAGGTGAGCAGTGGGCAAGCAAGCAGAGATCCATCTGTATTTACAGCTGCTCCCCATTACTCTCACTACCACCTGAGCTCCACTGCCTGTCAGATCAGCGGCAGTATTTGATTCTCATAGGAGCATGAACCCTATTGTGAACTGTGTGTATAAGGGATCTAGGTTATGCGCTCCTTATGAAAATCTAATGCCTGATGATCTGTCACTGTCTCCTATCACCCCCACCATCTAGTTGCAGGAAACCAAGCTCAGGGTTCCCACTGCTTCTATATCGTGTGAATTGTATAGTTATTTCATTACATATTACAATGTAATAATGATAGAATTAAAGTGCACAATAAATGTAATGTGCTTGAATCATCCTGAAATCATCCCCCTCAACCCAGTCCATGGAAAAATTGTCTTCCACGAAATCCATCCCTGGTGCCAAAAAGCCTGGGACTTCTGCCTCAGAGGTTGCTTTCCAGTTCCGCATCCATCAGCTCTTCAGCACTACTTGAATATGTGTCTTCCTCTAACCGTGAAATCATCCAACAGTGGAAATGTGCTAAACAAGTGTGGATTTCAGAGGCAGACAGCATATTTGTTACCACATAGGTTTCAAACTCAATGGTGCTGCTTGCTGGATATTGGACCTTAAAAAAGCTGTGTGATCTTCCTGAGCCTTGTGTTTTCTCATGTAGCAAATGTAACTTATAAAACAGATACTCGTGAGGACTAAATGAGATAATAGGTAAAGCATCGGGCCCACTGTCCTGCCTAAGAAAGTCATCCTCCTTTCCTGTTGTCTACATTTACTCAACGCCTCCCCCACCATATTCTTCATCTCGTCTCTGCATCCGGAGTTGCACAAAATCAAGGTTTCCTGTGTCCACAGTGTGATCTCATTCCATGAGTCTCTGATTTCTCGTGACAGGTCAGGCCCTGCCTAGACCCTCCATCCACACAAAGGGGACGGCATTAGCAAAAGGAGTCATGGTGTGGGAGTGGTGGGAGTGCAGTGGAGTGCTCGGGAAGGCAGCCACTGTGCTAAGAAGTGAAAGCCATTCTGTAGGTCAGGGGAGCACTTCATTCTCAAAAAGGAAGAGTTGAAGTGTAATTAAATTGGTGCTAGTTTGGGATTTGACTGGGAGAAGAAATGAGAAGAGCGCCTCCCTCTTGGTACCAGTACGGTACTAGCACAGGAGAGCTGAACGCAGCCTGGCCAGCAGGGATGGAGAGGAGGGTCGGGAAGTAACTCGGGAGATGTCTTGAGGTGGAACCCACTGGACTCGGAGATCAGGGGAGTGGATGAGTGGATGGGAGGTGAACAACAGAGGAGGCAATAATTAATCTGGGTTTCTAGCTTGGGAAACTTGGTGATGGGTAAGACAATATTTCTACAAATGTGGTCCCTGGACTAGAAGCCACAGGTCACCGGGGAACCTGTTAAAATTGCACATTCTTTGGTTTACTTCAGGACTATCTAATCGGAAACTCTCAGATGAGACTCAGAAATCTGGTATACAGAGTCCTTCAGGTGATTCTCATTTATGCTGAAGTCTGAGAACCATTGAGGGAGCTAATATGGGTGAAAAATCAGGTCTGGATGAAAAATGTGCTTGGTTTTGGGTATTTTGGGGCTTGAGAAGGCTGTGAAGCATCCAGGAGACCATACCTAGCATGTGGTAATTGTGGCGCTAACTGGTGATTAAGGGAAATATTACATTTTTAGATATAAATTTGCTAGATCCAAGTATATACATTTTGAGGATTGGTTCATTTTGCCAGGAGTTCTAATAATTGTATTTTCCCAACTCAAATAATATACGAAGTTTAAATAAACACTTTTGATACATTGCAGAGTTTCTTACATTGTACTTCAGTTAGAAAAGATATTAAATGAAGAGAAAATAAAGCTTTTATTCCCTAAGCATAATTAAAGTGGTTGATTCAAATAATATTTGAATTTCCATTCTGGAATCAAATGCTAAACTGAACTTTAAAACTACCTCTTGAGCAAAGAGAGGATATTTCTTCCTGACATTTCAGAAAGATATTTACACCCTGATGCCATTACACGTTGTAATTATGTAATTGCACATTCTAATTACATGATCACATGTTATGCTAATTATATAATTAGACTTAATGATAGCAATTGTGCCAATACATAGTATTAGAATCAAAACGAATGAATTAGAAAAACTAGGGTGTAAATGAGAATGATGAATTTTGTAAGAAAATCTTCAAAAAATTTAAAGCAGCAAATGATGGTCATTTCAAACGACTTCGCTGATATGAACATAAAGTACTGCCTTTGCTCTCCGGCGATCACACACGCTGAAGTTTTGCTAAAATTGAGAAAAGATCATGTAAATTGAAACATTTTGAAGAAGGAGAATGTAAAGGGGTAAGAGAAAGAGAAAGAAATAATGATAAGTGTGAAAAAAGGATTTAAACCGAGCAGGAAGAGTTCCCTTCCCTTCCTCATTTGTATTCTCCCTTATGCTGGGACGGTCATCAAGATTTTTATCTTATTTGAATTCCTGAGCTTTTGTCACTTAACTGCCAACTTAAAGATTCTGTGAAGGGAATGTTTCGCTGTAATTACAATTATCTTGAACTTTTTTGGGACAGCAAATCTTTAGATAGTATCTCAACACGTTGGAATGTTCATTTTCATTAGTTTCAGCTGATCTTGATCCTGGGGAAATAAGAGTTTGCTAATAGTTATTCCTTTAATGTGGTGATTTGATCGCCTTTGCTTATTTTTTAATCCAAGTGTCTTAACTAAGAAAAAAGCACATAGGCTCCCCGCAGCCCCCCACAGTGGACTGTGAGTGCCCTGTTAGCAAACGACTGGTGAAGGAGGGCAGAGCTTCCTTTAGGGGTTTTCCCCACAGTTAGCTACACGGCACAGAGATGGAAATGTCATTTTTAAAAATTGTAATTTTAATTGCATGATCTCCTACAGATTCACCAAGATGGCTGGTTTAATTTCCCAAGGGAGCCTATTTCCGCCCTTCATAGAATATGGAGACTGTCTCCTGGCTGACAGCGTAGATTTATTCTCTTTCCTTTCGCTGTGCAGAAGTAACCTTGCGCTAGCAGTTACTGCCTGGAAAATGAACAGACCAAATGCCTCCTATGTTTTCTCCTCTCCTCATTAGGTTACCCAGAATATCTCACACCTTCTCTCTTAGCCCCTCGTTTGTCCTAAGGAGATGACACATTCCTGTAGCTCTCAGGGTAGAAATGGAACCGGCATTCTCTGCGGGCAGATCATTATGCTGCGGCAGCACTTCGCTTTCCGCCTTGTGTTGAGTGTTACACGCACGTGAGTGTCAGCTCAGCCTTTATTACTTCCAGAGGTGGCTGGAGCCCATGCCTACAACCTCATTTTCCAGTGCACAACACGGGTAGAGCAGAAGTGCACACCCCTGAGCATCCCCTCCCCCAAGCAAGGTGCACCACAGGGTCACGTGCGGGCTCCTGATAAATGGTGTCCTTACCGGGAATAGAAGAGTCCAGCTGCATTTCAATTTGCTACCCGCCAAACGTGGATAGTGCTGCTGTCTGTGCATTTGGCAATTGTATGTCTGGGTGCTATCATCATTACCATGTTGATTATCAGGATATACCAATCCTCGAATTGTCATAGGCCTCAGGGATTTCCTGGCCTCAAAGACTTTATACCTACATGGTGTCATATTCATTTTCTTGCTGTAATTCAGAATGATTAAACCCACCTTGTAAAAAAAAAATACTGAAATAGGATGTTGTGAAACGTTGGTGAACTGGAAGCCAGCTTTCAATTGCTTGGAATTTTTACTGTATGTGAATTATTAGAGGAGTAGAAACTTTAACGAATATATATTATAAATGCTATGTTTTGTAGATGCACCTTAGTATGGATTAAAGTGATCATCTAAGGTCACACAGTCAGTAGGTAGGAGGGCCAGAATTTGTCTTCTGAATTCTAACTCTGGGCTGCCTCCATCATACTCCAGCCTCTCTCCTTTGACTCATGTTCATTCATTCATTCATTCATTCATGTACAAACCCATTTATGAAATATCTTTTATTATGCTGAACCTTGAACCTTGAAGGAAAAACAAAGACGAGTAAAATGTGCTCATTTCTCTCTGAAACATGGATTAATGAGACAGATGTAGCCACATTCAAATGTCCCAGCATTAAGACAGAGTCAGATAAAAGCCAAGGTGAGGTTAACAAAATGTGGAATGAGGCTTTGAGGGTGAAGGACAAGGTCCTGGAAGACTTCATGAGGGGCCGTTCTTTGAGTTTAGCCACATGAGAGGGACAGAATTTCAGTGTCAGCTGTAGGAGGCGTTCCAGGGTGCGTGAGCAAAGTCGTAGCAGTAGCGTGAAGAGCGTGCTCCAATATCAGCAAGTCCTACAGTTTCACCTGGACCTGGAGGAGTTGTCAGAGGTAAGTTTCTGCCAAATGATGAAAGTCTTTCTTTTCGACTGATTAGCTTTAATTTAATCTGTAGGTACAGGGGAGACATTGAAGATCGTTGATGAAGAGAGAAAAAATCTTAAGGTATGATTTGGAAAGATCTGTCTGTCTATGGAGAATGGATTGGAATGAGTAGATGGGAGTCAGGAAGCCCCCTTCACATTTCAGCTGGCCGGTCCTACTTCTTTCTCATGGTTCATGATCCTGCACAGGGCTGACACCTACTCCATTCACAAGGACCACATCTGTCTGTCTTTCCCTCCTTTCCTTGTCTCTCACTCTCCCCTCCCCTCCCGTCCGCTCCCCTCCCCTCCCCTCCCCTCCCCCCCCTCCCCTCCCCTCCCCTCCCCTCCCCTCCCCTCCCCTCCCCTCCCCTCCCCTCCCCTCCCTTCTTCCCCTCCCCTCCCCTCCCCTCCCCTCCCCTCCCCTCCCCTCCCCTCCCTCTCCATCACCTGTTTCTTCAGCAATCACCTATGGAATCTAACTGCAACTAAGTGCTGTGCCCTGTACCAGGCACAGACGAGGACAGTGGTAGAGCACACCCATGGGCCCAGAGGAGCACGCTCTGCAGAGGGACGGAGCAGTGGCTGATGGACATTTTTTCTTTTTTTTTTTTTTTTTTTGAGACAGAGTCTTGCCCTGTCGCCCAGGCTGGAGTGCAGTGGCGCAGTCTTGGCTCACTGTAAGCTCCGCCTCCTGGGTTCCCGCCATTCTCCTGCCTCAGCCTCCCGAGTAGCTGGAACTACAGGCGCCCGCCTCCACACCCAGCTAATTTTTTGTATTTTTAGTAGAGATGGGGTTTCACCGTGTTAGCCAGGATAGTCTCGATCTCCTGACCTCGTGATCCGCCTGCCTCGGCCTCCCAAAGTGCTGGGATTACAGGCTTGAGCCACCGCGCCCGGCCGGCTGATGGACATTAACAGCATGTGTTGAGGAAAGCATGGAGGATGGGTCCCAAATTCTGATCCACCTGAGAAGGGACTGGGAAGGTGCTTGGAAGACTGGACTGTCTCTCCGAGTCTTGAGGGTAATCAGAAGCTAGGACAGTAGATGGGGTGTGGAGGAAGGCCCTCCAGACAAATGGAACCTGGTGTGCAGGGAGCTAATCCAGCGAGGAGCCCCTCCAAGGCAGGCAGGCACTCAGGTGGACGTCTCTGTCCCTGGAACAATGCTTCTTCAACATCCACACAGCCCTGGCATGGTTCCAGAACATGGCCTCCTTCCCTGGCAGTCTCTGCATTTCCCTAAAAGTCTCATCCAGACCAGTGTTTTCCAAATGGTGACACCCTCACGAGCAGATTCCCCTTATCCTGCTCATTTATTTTTCTTCTGATATTTCCTCATCTAAAATATTGTGACAGTTAACTTTATTTTAAAATGCGTCTACATCCCATCCCCACCCCCACTCCCATCCACTCCTCACCTCCCTTCCCCCTACCAGCAGAACTGAAGGGCTTTTTGTTCTGTTCCTTGTTGGTTCCTGGCACCCAGAAGCTCTGATGTGCCAGTTGGCTGGGTACACCTTTGTAGAGTAGATTAGCAGGCCCCTGCGCTCCTCTCTCCAAATCGATTCTGTTTGCTGGTTCTGCCACCTCTTCCCAGGACCAACTCCCACCTCCATTCAGCCTCTTCTGCCCGAGGCTGAGGTCTTCCCTCACCCACACTCATCTCCATCAAGACTTATTCCATCAGTAAACCTTTCTCTTCTGCATCTCCAACTTCTCGCTTTCCATCAGGTCCTTCCCTTCAACATGCCCATATCTGTTATAAAACAAACACACAGACCACATTCTACCTCCAACATGTATGTCCTCGTTAACAATTGTCGTTGTTCTTCCAACCCCAACCAGGCTCCTTGAAAGGGTCTCTTCCCCTGCCCTCCCGACTTCCTTACATCTCTACTGTCCTTACGTGGCTCTCTCTAGCTGCATGATAAAGCATAGTGGGAAGATCACCAGTGGCTTCCTTATACCCAAGTCTGGTAGACATCTGTTGCGAGCTGACTTATGCCTCTCAAGAAATATATGTGGATGCCCTAACTCTCAGTCCCTGTGGCTGTGACATTTTTTGGAAACAGGGTCTTTCCAGAGGTAATCAAGTTAAAGTCAGGTCATAATGGCTTAGGCTGGGCCCTTCTCCAATGACTGGTGTGTCCTTATGAGAAGAGGGAAATGTGGACCCAGACCCACAGAAGGCAAGATTGCCATGCGAAGATGGAGGCAAGTGCTGAAGTGACGTCCACAAACCTGTGAACACCAAGGGCTGCCAAGCAGGCACCGGAGGAGGCAGGGGAGGAGTCTACCCAGAGCCCGAGAGGAAGCGAGGTCTGCAGACACCTGTGTTTCAGGCTCCCAGCATCCAGGGCAGGAGGAGATGGACCTCTGCAGCTGCAGCGGTCTGGTCTGTGAGGCTCTGTTTCAGCAGTCCTGGGACTTGAAGACAGAATTTTTCGGACAGCATTTTTTGGTTTTTTTTTTTTAGACAGAGTCTCGCTCTGTCGCCCAGGCTGGAGTGCAGTGGCCGGATCTCAGCTCACTGCAAGCTCCGCCTCCCAGGTTTACGCCATTCTCCTGCCTCAGCCTCCCGAGTAGCTGGGACTACAGGCACCGCCACCTCGCCGGGCTAGTTTTTTGTATTTTTAGTAGAGACGGGGTTTCACCGCGTTAGCCAGGATGGTCTCGATCTCCTGACCTCGTGATCTGCCCGTCTCGGCCTCCCAAAGTGCTGGGATTACAGGCTTGAGCCACCGCATCCGGCCATTTTTTGGTTTTATACTTAGTCGACCTCTGAACCATTGGGCAGAACTGATTCTTGTCTCCACTTTAGGATGCTCCCTCCTGCTTGGTCTTCCCTCCCCTCTGTCCTGCCGACCTGGCCCTTTCTGCTTGGCCTCTGAGAGGTGTGGCTGTGTCCTCACCCAAATCTCATCTTGAATTGTAGCGTCCATAATTCCCATGTGTCATGGGAGGGACCCAGTGGGAGGTAATTGAATCATGGGTATGGGTTTTTCCCACGCTGTTCCTGTGACAGTGAGTAAGTCTCACAAGATCGGACGGTTTTATAAAGGGCAGTTCCCCTGCACACGCTCTCTTGCCTGCTGCCATGTAAATTGTGCCCTTGTTCCTCCTTTGCCTTCTGCCATGATTGTGAGGCCTCCCCAGCCATGTGGGACTGTGGGACCATTAAACCTCTTTCCTTTATAAATTACCCAGTTTCTGGTATGTCTTTGTTAGTAGCATGAGAATAGACTAATACAACCTCCCTTAGCCACTTAAAACATTGGTTTTCCTCACGATTAAGGAGAGAAATTGGAATGACGCATTGTCAACAGGAAGTCTGACTTTCCGTTTTTTAAAAAGGTTTCAGTTAAAATTAACTGGAACAGTTAGTGAGCCAGTTTCACCCCACCTCCCAACGATGGGGAGCAGCTTTGATGATAGCAATGGACCAAAGCTTCCATGTAGAATTTATCTAGACAGTTCACAGGAATAGACAGGGGATAAACTGAATAGATTTCTCTCTCCTCTGTCAAACATGTATCTTATACAAATTAATCTGGCAGTGTGAGCAAGAGGTAGAAGGGTAGAGGATAGTGGTGGTTATTATGGTGATTGAAAGAAGAAATGTACTTTTTTCCCCTAAGACCTCAAAAGGTAGAAAAATATATGAACCCTGGTGGATGGTGTCTGGAGGATGTCTGAGGCCCAGAAGAAAGAATTTTTAGGGCTTCTCAAATAAGAGCAAGCAGGCAGCTGATATCTTCTCCCTGGAGGTCCCACGTTGCTGGTTGTGGGAAGGAGATGGTAAGTAGGAGTCTTTCAGTTACCTGGGCACCCGTCTTGGCTAATAGAGTAGGGGAAAATGTGTCAGGAAAATGGGGTGCATGGGAGTCACCTGGGATGCAGGAGATTGGTTGCAGCTCAGGCTCTGCCACTCTCTGGCATGCACGTGGAATGCCTCGTCTTCCCTGGGGCCCCGCTGCCTGTAGAAAATGGAGAGGCTGGGCTGTCTCCAAGGTTCCTGCTAACTTTTCACTTTATAAGTAACTCCTCACACCTTCGTCCTGAGCTACAAGCCCAGCTTTGTTCATGACAGAGGAGACAGCAAAGCAGATGAGAAATTGAGGTTGTGGGCTCTGTCCTCAGCTGTGTGAATGCTTAACTTTGAGATCTCAGTTACGTGGGATTGACTCAGCTTCTTTATCTATATGGCGAGGGCACTGGACCAGAGAGGTGACCACTCCTGTTACTTTACAGTCCAAAGGCAGATTCTGTGGCTCTGTGTGTGCCCTCTTCACGGCAGGGGTATGGGCACACTGGGACGTGTTCCTTGGCACATGGTCGAGATGTCCCCTGCAGAGCCTCCCAGATGTTAGTGCAGCTGGAGGTCAGGGGCCATCACAGACTCTGAGCAGATGCACAGGACTTGGGGTTTTGAGGACATTTTCTGGGGTGCTCCCTGCACTCTTCTTTGCACAGAAACTACCGTGGATCTTGTTACAAGGCAGCTTTTGCTTTGGTGGGTTTGGGTGGCCCCAGAACCTGCATTTCTCTCAGGTGACCCTGGTGCTGCTGTCCCAGGGTCTCTGCTGGGAGTAGTGAGGGTGTAGACAGGACGAATGAACTAAGTCACTCCCAAGCTTCCTGGCTAGACATTGCGCACCCAGCGACGTGGGTGACGGGTCCTGACATGGCACATGTGCTGAGCTTAAGAAAGAGGCTTTGGATGGTGAAACAGAAAATGAAACGAGCTCTTTCTATTTTACTGAATCACACAAGCAGGGACAGCTGCCTTCAGTCCTCTCAGTGGCTTCCTGCACTGTGAATCTCTGCCCACCTTTCTTTCGCCTTTTTTGCTCCAGTTAGCACCTCTTCGTTCTTGCATTTTCTGGAACAAGAAGCACCGGTTTCTTACAAGGTAGGGACCAGCTGGTTAATGCTCAAAAACGAGCAGTGACAAGATGGTTCCACGTTCTTAAACTCAACAGTCTGAAAGTAGGTAATGGCACAGCAAAGCACCTGGGTCACAAGGCACAAATGATTCTTGTTTTCAAATTTAATTCGGTTTTCTCCTTAGACCAGCTGAACTTGCTGAATGACCAGTAAGTTCATTCTTATGGATTCTTCTTTCTGGGCAAGGCTTGAGTCTCCCTGGTAGTACCTTGGTCCTGCAATTGCTTCATAAGAGCAGGTGTGGAGGGCAGAGACCTCACATCTGTGATCTGGCAGCTGCAAGAAAAAAGTTCATACTCTTTCGTTTTATCAACAGCATGTAAAAAAAAAAATCTATCTTGAATGCAGTGACTTTGACTCCTTTGGGGGGATTTTCATCAGGTCCCCAGGTCCAGAAAAGTCTCTTTTTTTGGGGGGGGGGGGCTGATAGCTTATGACATTAGACACCTCGGCTTTGTTGAAGCTGGCCTGCTTTGAGATTAATGCCAGGGTGACTATGGGATGTAAAATAAAAACGATACACACACAGAACCTCATGCCTGCCCAAGCCTCTGACTCAACGTGGAGGGCTCCTGCAATAGCTGCGAAAATGGGACTGAGCTGGAAGGTACTGTTTAAATAGGAACTATTGTTGTAATTAAGAGGAGTCTAAACTTAAAAAAAAGATCAAAGAGGTTCTCTAGTGAAATACTGCTTGGAACCTGGAATGAAAATTCAGTTGCTGCATTTCCTGTACTCTTCAAACAGTTAGATGCATGATTTGCAGCATATAATAATTTTATACATAACGTATTTACTTGATCTTATACAGGATGCGTGTGCGTGTGTGCGCGAATGTGTGCATGACATACATGCACACATATGTAAGATGTGTTCTTCATAGTTCCTGTGTAGAATACAAAATGTATGGTTCCTAATATGTTTCCATTGTAAAATCTGAGTGTTGAGATACAGTAAAAAATGAGCTTTGTGCTTTAGGCATTTATGGATGTGGAAATTTTTCCTGAGCGAATGCTGTACATCCGGGTAAGCGATCCGGTCATCTGTGATCTCTGGAGAGTTGTGCAGTGGTGCACTCTGAACTTTGCTCTTGGGTTTCTCCTTGTTCTCTTGGTTGGAAAGATATTAAATAAGGTTTTAAGTTTGAGCTTTTGATTGTTTTTTAAGCATTTGAAACCGCTGTGTTTGTGGAATTTGTGTTTCATGATGCCATTAGAATAATAATGGATGGATATAAGTCGGAACCCATAGATTCCAGATCTCCATTGTGCGTGTCACAACTTTGCGGCTGTGGGTGCACATCTGCCATGGGTCAAACATGTCAGCATATCTCATATGGAGACACACACTGTGTCACTATCATCATCATCACGGTCATTGTCATTATTAGCATCGTTGCTTTTGAGTTCCTGTTACGTGCTGTTTCCTTTTTATTTCATCTTATATCATTTTGTTGTTTTTTAGCTTTACTGCAGTCTTAGGACTGATTTTCTGTTGTAGGAACTGGGCACAGGACACAGTGTCATGTGCAGATCAGTCAGCTCCCTGAGTGGTGAAGACAGCACTGGCACTGCCTACCGTGACCCCTGCATCAGACTGTTTAATCACTCACACTCTTCTGCTACTGATGGCTCTGGGTACATGTGACGCATCTTCACGCTGGTGTGTTAGGTTTCTGGAGTGTAGAGACCCTGCCTTATATTTGCTCTGTGTCTCTCAAACTGCCCTGCATGGGACTACCCACTTGGCAGGTGGTCAGTGAAGATTTAATGAATCAATCCAACAGGTACAGACCTAAAAAGAGCAAACTCTGCTTATTGTGTTTTCAATGGACACTCACCCTCCCAGCCCCCATTATACACAGTCATGCTTCCCACTGGCCACTTGCCCTCCTGAAATGAAGTACCACGCTTAGCAATTCAGAGTATTATCTTAGCTTTCAAACACATAGGCATCCTGACAGTATGCACACTCGATTTTAAGCACCTGTGTGGATTCACTGGCTTCTAATTACCTGCTATGTTTAAAGCAGCCTGTGCATGTGATATTCGCAACACCTTCCCAAGCAGCCTGGTCCCTCTGGTGTCCTAAGGCTCTGTCTCCAGTTCAGTTTTCAATAACAACAGCAACTTGCTTCTCACAGCTTCCCAGAGGAGATGACTCTGCAGTCAGTGTCACCCTGGGAAACGTGGTGCTTAGGGCGGGCTGACAGCTGGCCTCTGTGAGCTGGTAGGTCTCAGGTAGGGAAAGAAGGACGATGGATCATGTGAGCCCTGACGAGTTTGAGAGCGGGGAATATCAGTGGATAGCATGGAGGTGAGGTCTTTAGATCTGATCCTGGACCATTCCTGGTGGGTTAAAGAAAAGCTTATACATTTGATATGAATGTGATTGGAGGGTGAAGGCAATTGTGCTAGTATCTAAGCTTATCTCTGCTGCACTGTCTGCATCTTAGCCAACTCTGTTAGCTGCATGGCTCTGTTAGCATTGGGGCAACCTCTCCGATAGGCAGAAACTGACATTAATTAGCAGAAGCATATCCCTTCGTGGAAGTGATAATTTGTACTCATAGCAATGAGACAGAGGGCCTCTTGGACCAAGAAATGCCTTTGCATCATAAAAGATAAGTAAGTTATATTTTGTATAGTTTTTATATTAAAGTTGCTTTTGTAATGGATGAAAATTGGCAACCCATGTAGCTGAATATTAATTCTCTAGTAAACAGGAGTCTGTATCTCCTCCTGAAAAGCACATTTCCACCCCATCAGTGAGAGCGGCTCTGGTTCTCAGGCAGCAGCCTGCCGGCCCTCACAGGATATGGACTGGGTGAATGTTCTGTGGTTCACTTCCTGGTACTTGCGTGCCTCGCTTACGTTCTGCATCTCTAGTTCTCACCCGGTGTTTCTGATTTTTCCCATTTTGAATTGTTCCTTACATCCTGGGAATTTGGGATCGAGAAGGTCCCTAACTGAATTAAGTGACAGGCAGGCATCATGGAAAGACTTTGGTGAGAAATGAGTTCTAGTTTGTGTCACTGTTTTGTATCTGTGCAGCTTTAGATAAAACAGTGACTGGTCTTTAGGTTTAGTTACTTTATTTGTCAAAGAAGAATGCAATCCCTTTGCAGCACATCTCCTAAGAGACAACAAGACAATGCCTGTAAAAGCAACATGGACACCGCTGAAAGACCAGCTGCACACCAAGAATTACTTTTGCAGAGTTCTGTCATTCATGGGCTTTTCTCTGCTTGTTGCCCCTTATCAGGGACGATTTGGCCCCTGCCTGAAAACACTTGCTGATAGGAAGGCCTGGAGGTAGACTGGTCCATCTATGTGTGATCTTGGACCATTATCAAAAGCAAGCGTTGAGCCTCCCGGCAGATACGTTAGGGGGCGAAGTACCAGAATCAAGTCCTGAGGGAGAACACAGAAGTGGTGCTGCGAAGGCTTATCCAATACGTGTGTTTAGCAAAGGGGTCTGGGATAAGAATCAGGGAGTGAGCCTAAGTGGAGCATGGCCTGTAGGAAGGTGGCCTGAAGAATTCCAGAGGATGAGAGATGTGTGCCTTTGAGTGGGTGGCTTTGTGGCAGGCCAGTTCTCCCTGACAATTACACAGACACTCCAATTACACAGACAGATTTCCACAGCACTGCCTTAATGTTGGGTAAATAGTTAGACCTAGGGAAGTCAGTGCCCAGACATCAAAGCTAGAAATGAAACATGATGTCAGTAGCAGCCTTGCATGGGCTTCTCCCTAACCTGGAGCAAGCGAAAATAATAGAGACAGCCTTACATTTCTAGTGCCAGGACCTGTCTTGGGTCGATGGAATCTGAGACAAGTCAGGCTGTTTGAATAGATTCGTTGGAGGGTCTAAGACAGCTCTCCGGATCAAGCTGTAAAGCAGATAAGATAGAAACTCTCACTCCGGTACCACAGTAGACAGGCCTTGAAGGTACTGGGGCCCTTTTAATCAGACTTCACAAGCGTTTTCCCCTCTGACCTTCTAGTTGAAACAAAATTAGTTACCAGTAGACTTAGGCAAATGCTATCCTGCGCATAGGCACATAACCCCAACCTACGTAAGCACTAAGAAAGTTGTAACACTTTGAGTTGGACTGGTGGAATTATCTCTGGCCTTCTCCCTCTATCCGGTTATAGCAATAAATTCCCTTCTTTCCTAGTTTTTTTGCTTCTCATTATTGGACCTTGAGAAAACGCAGCTGGACCTGACTTGGTTCCGGGAACAGCTTGAGCCTAGGTGAAAAGCCTGGGATGGGATAACATCTACATGGTATGATCAGAACAGCAACAAGTATCTGGAACGTGTCCTGAATGGGGGTACAGGGTTTGGCATGGGATGGGATGTCAAGCAGTGTGCTAGGAATGTGAGCCCAGCACTCTGATGGGTAGGGTGTAGTGGTTAGCAAGATTGTCCTCTTGGCTACCAAGAAGCCACGCCCTAGGATGGGAGCAGATGGGACCAGAGAATGGGTAATGGGTGGCTTTGCAGCAAGGGGCAGGCAAGTCTGAGTGGGTGTAGACTGGATATTGTTAACTTTGAGCTTTATTTTTTACTTCTTTTTTTGTGCCTACTTCTGCAAGCTTGGAAGTGATTCTGAAAGTTCCCAGAATTCAGCGGAACATGAATGAGGACAATTTACCTGCTACCTGGTATTCTATCACTAGAGCATCATTTCATTAAATTTTCAAGAGTCTGTTTGAAATGCATGCTGTTGATCAAATTCCTCATACCATTTTCCACGAAGTTTGAGTGACACCAAAATGGAAGAAAGATTGATGCTTAGAGGGAGAAGGTAGAGCGTTAGGTTCAAGAAGGTGGAAAAACCAGTGCTCCCTGAACACAATCATTTTGGGGAAAGCTGCAAAGGTGTTTATTTAGGACCATCATTCTAGTGTTTCAGCAGCCAATTTGTCAAAGCACACAGGAGAGTGGACTAACGGCCTTTCAGGTCACATCCAGTTCTAGGATTCTGAGACTCTGGACATTTGCTTATTGAATTGTTATCATCTTCCCAGACATGAAACAGGCTGTTTTTATAGCCAAAGGAATCTTATGTGGGTTTCATACATTCACAGCTCTTACAAACTCAGAGAAACTTCACTGGACAGAGATCGATACTTCTAACACTCGTCCATTTCTTATAAATTGGGGTATCTCCCTACCTCTCTGGAAATGCCTTTTCTCAATAGTTGCATATCTTCTGAGCGATTGGTTTGTTTTTATCTTATTAAGTATGCAAATTGTATAATTGTGACTCACAGACATATAAAGCTATTTTTTGTCCAACTTTATTAATATAAAACCTTTAGTACATATTTTCATAGGCTTTATAATTAGTCACATTTTATGTCTTTATTCTTCAAAAACAGCAAATGAGCAAAAACTACCAATAGACCACAAAGATGTTTTCTTAAGTCTGACTAATTTAAGTTACCTTCTTGTATCTTGTAACTAATGTATCTCTTGATAAAAATAATTATTTGGAAGAAGTCAGTCAATAAAATGTGAGCAAACATTAGACTCATAGAAGGATGCCACACAGATTATGATGTCCATTTGAAATGGTCTTGCAATATTTTTCACCATAAAATAAAATAAACTCCGTAATGATTGCCTTGACCATGCAGCAGAAAAATTTGGATAGCATTGAAGTAATGTCTTTATGTATTTGTATTTATTTATTAAAAATCTAGGCTGGGTGTGGTGGCTCCTGCCTGTAATCTTAGTACTTTGGAAGGTGGAGGTGGGAGGACCTTTAGGGCCAGGAGTTTAAGACCAGCCGGGTCAACATAGCAAGACCCTGTCTTTAAAAAAAAAAAAAAAATCTAAAAAAAAAGAAAATTCACACATATACCTAAAAACAGACAGTAACATTGACTTATGATGAAAAACAAAAAACCTCTCTGCACTCAGACCAGCTTCCCAGTGATAACTGAATGTAACTCTTGTATTTCTTTTAGTGGTTTCTTTTTTATTTCCATATAATATGGTTTGATTGGTTTTTCTTACTTAATTAAGCTGAAACATACTCAATTGATTTCCTGCTACAGTAGATGAGAATTTAGCTCTCTCTGCTTTTGTGTCCCTCTTCTAAGCCTCTAAAATAACACTGTTTTACCTAAATCAGAATTTACTCATTATAATTATATAATATTATTTATTGCAAAATTGCATTGCGTATTAAACTTGCATTTCCTTTTCTATGTAGTATTTTGCTTTTCTTGGGTTTTCTCAAATTTCTTCACTTGGATGATTTGCTAGCCACAGAACGTTTTTAAGAACCACATTATTTCATCCGGAAATTTTCTTTCTCATAGCCCTCCAGCCTCCTCTCCAATCTGGACTGAGTTCTACCTAGGTCTGTAGCATGGCTATCTTCAAAGATACTGCTTTACAGATTAAATGCCTTGTGCCTTTTGATCTCCTAAACTTTCACATAACTGCACCTAGTTACTGTATTTCGTCTTCTATTGTATTGGATATATGATAGATCTCTTAGATGGAAAACTTGTATCTTAAAGTTTTATATAGGATTTTTTTTTTTTTTTTACATTTTCTTCGATAATTTTCTCAATACCTTTTCCTTTGAACTATTTTTCTGGTGGTTTGTTGGTGATGATTCTGTTGGTCTGTCATCTTTTCTGGTCTATGTTTTTGGCTTCTTTGTCTTTTATTTATGCTTTTTGAGATATTTGCTTGACTTCATTTCTGACCTTTTTACTGATTATTTTACAAATTTCAGAACTTTTTTCTTGTCATAGGGCTGTTTTTCTAGTTTTTACTTTTTAAAAAAGATACACAATAAGTACATATTTATGAGGTACATGTGATATTTTCATACATGCATACAATGTTTAACGATCAAACATTGTATGTATAAATATTACAGCATAGATGTACATATAGAAACATAGATGTACAAATATTCTGTCCATCACCTCAAACATTTATCATTTCTTTGTGTTGGGAACATTTTAACTTTCCTCTTCTAGCTCTTTTAAAATATATAATAAATTGCTAGCTGCAGTCACCCTACTGAGCTATCGAACACTAGAACTTATTCCTTCTATCTAGCTCTGTGTTTGCACCTTTAGCCAACCTTCCTTCATCCTCACTGTCCTCCTTCCCAGCAGATTGGTCCTTTTTAAAAGAAGCCGGGCGCGGTGGCTCAAGCCTGTAATCCCAGCACTTTGGGAGGCCGAGACGGGCAGATCACGAGGTCAGGAGATCGAGACCATCCTGGCTAACACGGTGAAACCCCGTCTCTACTAAAAATACAAAAACTAGCCGGGCGAGGTGGCGGCGCCTGTAGTCCCAGCTACTCGAGAGGCTGAGGCAGGAGAATGGCGTAAACCCAGGAGGCAGAGCTTGCAGTGAGCTGAGATCCGGCCACTGCACTCCAGTCCGGGCGACAGAGTGAGACTCCGCCTCAAAAAAAAAACAAAAAAACAAAAAAACAAAAACAAAACAAAACAAAAAAAGATGCCTGATCCTGGCTTTTTTGTTTCTGTTTGTTTAAATTTTGGATTTGATATCATCTTTTGTCTCTTTGAAGTATATGTTATCAAGTTGAATAGTAATCAGTTATTTCTGTTGTTCTTGTTTTCTTCTACTTCAAGCATCATCTTTGTGTCCATTCTTCTATTCATTTGATTTTTATCTTTTTCTATCATTGGTTTCCATTGAATATTTGAGGCTCCTAGATATTAGTTTAGGTCAGGATTGGCAGATGTGTTCTGTAAAAGGCCAGATAGTAAATTGTTTATGCTTTGTGGCTATACTGTCCCTGTCACAACTATTCAACTCTGCTGTTATAGTGAGAATTCAGATATAAACAAAAAAAATTGGCATCACTGTGTTTCAATAAAACTTTACTTACAAATGCAGGCTGTGGGCTGGATTTAGCCTGCCATAAATTGGCAAGCCCTAGATGCAAATTAGCTGATGGTATTAAAAAAGCTTTTTGAGACCCGTGTGTGCGTAGACAGATGTTTGACCTTGAGGGTGATGGGGGCAGATTCCTGAGGTTTTGCTCGGGGATCCCCAGCTGCCAGTATCTGGAGATCTTTCCTCTAAACCTTCTCTTTTTCCACAGCAGAAACCTCTGACGGCCGGCCTAGGTGTAGAAGTCGGCCTGTGTTCTCCACACAGGCTGGGCTGAGGGTGCATGTCATTCCTCAGGGACCTTTTTCCTGTCTGCCTTGTCTCTGGATCCTCTCCATAGAAAACACAGGCTTGCATTTCAAAAAGAGTATATTGGACTCTACCCCAGAACCACTGCATTAAAGTATTGGAGGGTGGAGTTCAGGCATCTTTACTTTTAAAACATTCTGTAGGTGGTTTTGAGGGCAGACAGAGGGAAGAATCGGCTATCTGAGGGATGGTTATTTTTCTGGGGTTTTGGATTTACAATTCAGAGAGGTTGCCACCTGTTGGCAAAGACATATTTTCCTAATATTTGAAAGACATTTAATTTTTAAAAAAGTCATCTTTTCTAAATTGGAATAATTTATTATAAAATGAGAGACGACCTTACTAGGGGACATACATCTGTTAACCACTACTATTTAGAAAATTGGGTGCTTTGAAAATTGTTTGAATGATGGGAGAAGAGAACAAGTCAGGGAGTTAGCACTAGATGTTTAGCTTCAGGATAAAAATTAGTAGAACTGTAATCCCAAGGGCCAGAGAAACAACACAAAGAACGCACAAACTGTACAAAAGCGTGATGTGCAAGACAAACTGAGTGCAAATTGTTTTCACACAGGCTCCTTGAGGGGCTGTGTTTTCCAAGATGAGACAGCAAGCAAACCAAACGTTTCACAGTTACAGTGTGTGGCTTCATGTGTTCCAAATGCTCCAGCGACCTCTGACCACCTCAGACCACACTGAGTTGACTCCTGCCTAACCCTACCCTAGGCACCTTATTAATTATAACCTTGAGAAAATTCACTTTACCTTAAGCTATTAAATTTTCCCTCTGTGTGTTGGTTATAATATTTATTTTCCAAATTTTTTTAATGAGAATTGGATGACCTCAATTCAAAATGTGTAAAATGTCTACACTTCTTGAAATGCATTAGAGGTTTCAGAGACAGAAACAATAGGAGTTTAACATAACACAATACATTCTCCATTACCAAACTGTCAACAAATAACCAACATTACTGGTATCACACACACTATAGAAAAGATAAGGAGCTGGCTCAGGGCTAGCTGCACTTTTCCCATGGACTACAGCTTCTGGCTTCCTTTCTGTGAAAGCAGGGAAGCACGTTAATTACTCTACATCATATCATCTGACTTTCTCATAGGGCTGGCATCCTCAACGCAAGTGACTGTGCTTGCTTTAAAAAAATTGTCATTCTGCCGATCACATTACACATTTTAAACAATACAATAAAATCACTTTTAAGTAGATATACACATTCATTTCCTGAAAAGCTCAGGCATAATGTATGTATATTATTACTTCATGATTAGTATTGATAAGAAGGTCGCGATGTCCAAGGAGAAAGAAAATGAACAAGATTTCTGCCTCTTAGATGCTTGCTTCATTTCTCACCATGGCTTATCTGAGAAAAATAATTTCTGCCATGTTGTTAGGCTTTAGACTCTATCTTATACTTTAACAATATAGGTAAAATATTTAGCTTCAAAGCTCGATATAATTTAAACAATTATTTTAACTACTCATGCATGGTGCAGAGAAGCCAACGGTTATCTAGAAAGGGTTTTGGATTGAGAAATCACTTGATGTTACTATGTCTCCAGTCTAGAATTAAGACTTCATTCAGCAAAGTTTTCTTCCTTCTATCTCACATGTTTTGATTGTTGATGACACTTTCATTTATTACTCATTAAAATTTTCTGTGAATTATGAGAATGTATGATTGCAAATTCCTCCTTCTTCAAAGTAAATGGAAGCAGGATTCTCTCAAATGCCAGAACTCATAACTGGATATCGCCCAACAGATCAAGAAAATAATGTCACAGAATTGTCATTTTCTTAAAGTCTGTCTGATAACTGGTCAAGACCAAGATTGTGTGTGTGTGTGTGCATGCATGTGTGTGTATGCATATGTGTATGTATATTTGTGTGTGCATCTCTCTTCTATGAGATGATGCATATGGACTCTGTTAAAATGTCTTCCATTTGCATTTTAAATAGATTTCTTTTCAGTTCAATATTTTCTTGTTCTTTTTTTAAGCTTCTTTTAAAAGCATCTTCCCTACTCTAAAGTGAGTTTTGCTTCATGAAGACTCTCTCCTGTGCTTATCTATATATCCTTATCTCTACCTATATTATCTGCTTCTGTAATCTCTAGTCATCATCTGTTGAATATAATTGAATATATATGTTGTGATGGTTAATACTGAGTTTCAACTTGATTGGATTGAAGGATGCAAAATAATGATTCAGGGTTTGTCTGTGTGGGTGTTGCCAAAGGAGATTAACATTTGAGTCAGTGGGCTGTGAAAGGCAGAGCCACCCTTAATCTGGGTGGGTACCATCTAATCAGCTACCAGTGAATATAAAGCAGGCAGAAAAACGTGAAAAGGCTAGACTGGTTAGCCTCCCAGCCTACATCTTTCTCCCGGGCTGGATGCTTCCTGCCCTTGAACGTCAGACTCCAAGTTCTTCAGTTTGGGGACTTCAGTTTGGGACTCAGTTGTTTTTGCAATTCTGCAGTTGGCTGCCTAATACAATTAGACCCCAAAATGCTAAGGACTCTACTGATAATGGTATGGAGAACACTGAGAGTCCTTGGTGTGAACTGTTCAGAGAGTTTTGCAAAATAAATGCATTTGACACTCCTGATTCACTGTTCGTGAGAGACAAGGAGTTTAGTGACTCTATACATAATACCTTTGACCATATGTGGAGAACCAAGGAACATAATGAAGCTGGTTGGTTGCTCCTAAGTTCACTGGACAAAGTGATGAAAGAAAATTGATGAACTCAGAGATTCTAACTCCTGGCTTCAGAAGCAGATACGGAGCCTCAAATCTAAGATTGCCCTGAGTCAGAGTCGTATTTCCTGTAGAGAAAGAGTTGAAATTGTGGCAAATCAAACACAAGCTCTTATCATGTGAGTGGCTAACCTGCAACTTAATGTGCATACACAGCCTCACCAAGTGTCTACTGTTAAAGCGAGGGCATGGATTAGAAAAGAATGGGGCCCTGAAACTTGGAATGGGGACGTGTGGGAGGACCCTGATGAAGCTGGGGACACTGAGCTTATAAACTCTGATGACTCTTTCTTGCCAGAAGAAACAGCTTCCATATCCTCAGTAGTGGCAACATCCCCTACCTGACCCACGCTTCCATCAGCCTTCTCACTTTTGTCAGAGGAGACAAACCCTGCACTACCTGAGGTAACAGTGATGGCCACCCCTGAGGCAGTTGCTAGGCAAGATAATGTTGATTCTCCTCAGGAACCAACCCCAACACCCTTGTTTGCTTCTAGACCTATAACTTGACTAAAGTCCTGGCAGGCCCCTAGAGGTGAGATTGAGAGTGTGATCCATGAGGAGGTGTGTGACACTTGAAAAGAACTGCTTGAGCTTTGTAATTTATATAAACAGAAATCTGGAGAACAGGCATGGGAATGGATATTAAGGGTGTGAGATAATGTTGGAAGAAACATAGAGTTGGATCAGGCTGAATTTATTGATTTGGGCCCATTAAGTAGGGATTCTGCATTTAATATTGCAGTTCAGGGAGTTACACAAGGTTCTAATAGTTTATTTGCTTGGTTAGCTGAAACATGGATTAAAAGATGGCCCACTGTGAGTGAACTGGAAATGCCTGATCTCCCTTGGTTTAATGTAGAGGAAGGGATGCAAACATTTAGGGAGATTGGGATGGTGAAGTGGATTAGGGACTTTAGACCTACTTATCCCAGTTGGAGGGTCAGAAGATACACCCTCAACCAATGCTTTGTGAAATAGATTTGTGAGGGTAGCACCTGCATTTTTGAAGAGCCCTGTAATTGCTCTTCTCTGTATATCAGATCTAGCAGTGGGAACCACAGTCATTCAACTACAAAATTTAAATACAATGGGAATAATTGTATCATGAGGTGGCAGGGGCCAGGCAGTGGCACTCAACGGTCAAAGGCAAGGTAGGCATAGCTACCGTAATGGACAGCAGAGGCAAAGCAACAATCAGAAGCGTCTCTGGCATTGGTTAATTGATCACAGTGTTTCTAGAGGTGAAATTGTTAGGAAGCCTACTGCATTCCTACTTAATTTATATAAGCAAAAAATGTCCAGGTCAAATGGACAAAAGACTAATTTGAATGAGAAAAACAGAGTGTCATAGCCCCTCAATCAATTTCTAGACTTGAGCCAGTTTACAGACACAAAACCCCTTGAATGAAGGGGAGACCAGGTCCTTCCTCAAGGAGATCTTTGATTTGCCACAGTTTCAAGATCCTGACAATTTATGCTGTTAATCTTTCTCCCATCCTTCCCCAAGGAGGCCTCCAGCCTTTTACCAAGGTAACTGCACTGGGGAAGGGGAAATAATCAGACATTTTAGGGACTAATGGACATTGGCTCTGAGCTGAAGTTGATTCCAGGAACCCAAAACGTCGCTGTGGTCCTCCAGTTAAAGAAGGTCACATAATTAATGAAAGCTGAGGTCTGACTTACAGTGGGTCCAGTGGGTTCCTGGACGCATCCTGTGGTCATTTCCCCAGTTCCAGATGTATAATCGGCATAGATATACTTAGCAGCTGGCAGAACCCCCATGTTGGCTCTCTGACTGGTAGGGTGAGGGCTGTTATGATGGGAAAGGCCAAATGGAAGCCATGAGAGCTGCCTTTACTTAGAGAAATAGTAAATAAAAACCAATACACATCTCAGGAGGGAATGTGTAGATTAGTGCCACCATCAAGGACTTGAAAGACCCAGGGGTGGTGATTTCCCCTACATCCCCATTCAGCTCTCCTTTTGGCCTGTGCAGAAGACTGATGGATCTTGGAGAAGGACAGTGGATTATCATAAACTTGACTAAGTGGTGACTCCAACTGCAGCTGCTGCACCAGATGTGGTTTCATTGCTTGAGCAAATTAACTCATCTCCTGGGACCTGGTGTGCAGTCATTGACTTGGCAAATGCCTTTCTCTCCATTCCTGTCCATGAGGCCCACCAGAAGCAATTTGCCTTCAGCTGGTAAGGCCAGCAATATACCTTTACTGTCCTACCTCAGGGGTATATCAACTCTCCGGCTTTGTGTCATAATCTTATTCAGAGAGACCTTGATTGCTTTTTGCTTCTGCAAGATATCACACTGGTCCATTACACTGATGACATTATGTTAATTGGACCCAGTGAGCCAGAAGTAGGAAAAACACTGGACTTCTTGGTGAGACATTTGTGTGCCAGAGGATGGGCAATAAATCTGACAAAAATTCTGGGACCTTCTACCTCAGTAAAATTTCTAGGGTTCCAGTGGTGTGGGGCCTGTTGAGATATTCCTTCTAAGGTGAAGGATAAGTTGTTGCATTTGGCCCCCACTACAACCAAGAAAGAGGCACAATGCCTAGTGGGCCCATTTGGATTTTGAAGGCAACACATTCCTCATTTGGGTGTGTTAATCCTGCCCTTTCATTAAGTGACCCAAAAGGCTGCCGGTTTTGAGTGGGGTCCAGAACAGGAGAAGGCTCTGCAACTGGTCCAGGCTGCTGTGCAAGCTGCTCAGCCACTTGGGCCATATGATCCGGCAGATCCAATGGTTCTTGAGGTGTCAGTGGCAGATAGGGACGCTGTTTGGAGCCTCTAGCAGGCCCCCCTAGGCGAATTACAGTAGAGGCCTCTAGGATTTTGGAGCAAGTCTCTGCCATCTTCTGCAGATAACTACTCTCCTTTTGAGAGACAGCTCTCGGTCTATTACTGGGCTTTGGTCGAAACTGAATGTTTGACTCTGGGTCTTCAAGTCACCATGTGACCTGAAATGCCTATCATGAACTGGGTGCTTTCTGACCCATCTAGCCATAAAGTGGGTCATGCACAACAGCATTCAATCATCAAATGGAGGTGGTAATATACATGATTGGGTTCAAGCACTTCCTGAAGGCACAAGTACATCACATGAGGAAATCGTTCAAATGCCCATGGGCTCCACTCCTGCCACCTGCCTTCTCTCCTCCAGCCTGCACTGATGGCCTTACGAGGAGTTGCCTATGATCAGTTGACAGAGGAAGAGAAGACAAGGGTCTGGTTTACAGAAGGCTCTGAATGGTATGCTGGCACCATCCGAAAGTGTACAGCTGCGGCACTACAACCCCTGTCTAGGATATCTCTGAAGGACAGCGGCAAAGGGAAATTTTCCTTGATGGTGACACTAATCTTCACATTCCCTCCTGAGATGTGATATTGTTTTTTATTTACTATTTCTCTAAGTAAAGCCAGCTCTAATAGCTTCCATTTGGCCTTTCCCAAATGGAACTGGCCTTTTGAGCAGTGCACCTGGTTGTGCACTTTGCATGGAAGGAGAAGTGGCCAGATATACGTTTATATACTGATTCCTGTAGCCAATGGTTTGGGTGGATGGTCAGGGTCTTGGAATAAGCATGATTGGAAAATTGATGAGAAAGAAATTTGGGGAAGAGGTATGTGGATGGACCTCTCTGAGTGGTCAAAAACTGTGAAGATATTTATATCCCATGTGAGTGCTCACCAACAGGTGACCTCAGCAGAGGAGGATTTTAATAATCAGGTGAATAGGATGACCCATTCTGGGTATACCCCTCAGCCCCTTTCCCCAGCCACCCCTGTCATCACCCAATGGGCCCTGAACAAAGTGGCCATGGTGGCAGGGGATGGAGGTTACACATGGGCTCAGCAACTTGGACTTCCATTCACCAAGGCTGCCCTGGCTATGGCCAATACCGTGTGCCCAACTTTCCAGCAGCAGAGACCAACACTGAGCCCTCGATATGTCACCATTCCTGGGGATGATCAGCCAGCTCCCTGGTGGCAGGTTAATTATATTGGACCTCCTCCATCATGGAAAGGGCAGAGGTTTGTGCTCACTGGAATGGATACTTCAGATATGGGTTTGCCTATCCTGCATGCAATGCTTCTGCCAAGACTACCACCTGTGGACTTTTGAAATGCCTTATCCACTGTCATGGTATTCCACACAGCATTGTCTCTGACCAAGACACTCACTTTATGGCTAAAGAAGTGTGGCAGTGGGCTCATGCTCACGGAATTCAGGGGTCTTAACATGTTCCCCCAATCATCCTGAAGTAGCTGGATTTATAGAATGGTGGAATGGCCTTTTGAAGTAACAATTACAATGCCAACCAGGTGACGATACTTTGCAGGGGTGGGGCAAAGTTCTCCAGAAGGCTGTGTATGCTCTGAATCAGTGTCCAATATATGGTCCTGTTTCTCCCATAGCCAGGATTCACGAGTCCAAGAATCAAGGGATGGAAGTGGAAGTGGCACCACTCACCATCACCCCTAGTGATGCACTAGCAAGATTTTTGCTTTCTGTTCCCACAACATTATGTTCTGCTGGCCTGGAGGTCTTAGTTCCAGGGGAGGAATGCTGCCACCAGGAGATCCAACAAGAATTCCATTAAACTGGAAGTTAAGATTGCCACCTGGACACTTTGGGCTCCTCCTAACTTTAAGTCAAGAGACTAAGAAGGGAGTTACAGTGTTGGCTGGGGCGATTGACCTGGAGTATCAAGATGAAATTAATCTACTGCTCCACAATGGGGGTAACGAAGAGTATGCATGGAATATAGGAGACCCATTAGGGTGTCTCCTAGCATTACTATGCCCTGTGATTAAGATCAATGGGAAACTGCAACAGCCCAATCCAGGCAGGACTACAAATGGCTCAGATCCTTCAAGAATGAAGGTTGGGATCACTCTACCAGGAAAAAAAACCATGGCCTGCTGAGGTGCTTGCTGAAGGCAAAGGGAATACAGAATGGGCAGTAGAAGAAGGTAGTCATCAATACCAGCTATGACCACCTGACCAGTTGCAGAAATGAGGATTGTAATTGTCATGAGTATTTCCTCCTTCTTTTGTTAAAAACATGTTTCTGTATGTGTACACTTGTACTAAGAAAATGTCTTCATTTTATTTCCTTTTTCCTTTATCATGTGACATAAGATTTATTGACTTCATATCAGCATTTAAGTATTGTTATCTTTATGTAATACCATTTGGTTTGGGGATTGGTGCATTTCCAGTTGTACAAAGGATGGTTGTATTATGTTAGGCATAATTATGATCTTATTGCATTTATTTGAAGATTATGTATGATCTTTGGAGATGTGTATGGGTTCAAGTTGACAAAGGGTGAACTTGTGCTGGTTAATACTGAGTGTCAACTTGATTGGATTGAAGGATGCAAAGTATTGATCCTGAGTGTGTCTGTGAGGGTGTTGCCAAAGGAGATTAACATTTAAGTCCATAGGCTGGGAAAGGCAGACCCACCCTTAATCTGGATGGGCAAAATCTAATCAGCTGCCAGTGTAGCTAGAATATGAAGCAGACAGAAAAACATAAAACGACTAGAATGGTTAGCCTCCTAGCCCACATCTTTCTCCCGTGCTGGATGCTTCCTGCTCTTGAACATTGGACTCCATGTACTTCAACTTTGGGACTCAGACTGGCTTCCTTGCTCCTCAGCTTGCAGACAGTCTATTATGAGACCTTGTGATCATGTGAGTTAATACTACTTAATAAGCTCCTATATATATATATAGAACTAATATATATAGAACTAATAGGATAGATATATATATCTTGTCTATCTCTCTATCTATCTATCTATCTATGTCTTCTATTAGTTCTATCCCTCTAGAGAACCCTAATACATATGTATACACACATGTGCACACACACACATAGGTAATTCCTCCACATCTAAAGCATACAACCAAACCATTCTCTGGATGTTATTAAAAAGAACTAGAATGAACAATTGTTTTATTACCAAATAGCATGTGTAATAGGCATAGGGAAATTAATTAATGTTTTCTAGCTGGCTTAAGGGAACTTGGATCAAGCCCATGTTAAAGGAACACGAAAATAGTCATGAGTCTTGCCAGAAGGAGACCAGAAAACGTAGGACTATTGTTGTCACTCACATGGAGGATAAGCTCCTGATAGTCGTGCCCATGTTGTAGGTGGATGCACGGTAGCTCAGGGCACAACATCAAGTCTATTTTTGCTTTTTTTGAGAGTCTTGCTCTGTTGCCCAGGCTGGAATGCAGCAGTGTGATCTTGGCTCACTGCAATGTCTGTTGCCCAGGCTCAAGGGATCCTCCCACTTCAGCCTTTCAATTAGCTGGGGTTACAGGTGTGCATCTGGCTAATTTTTGAATTTTCTTTTCTTTTTTTTTTCCTTTTTTTTTTTTTTTTTTTTTTTTTGTAGAGACCGGGTCTTGCCATGTTGCCCAGACTGGGCTCAAGCGATCCACCTGTCTTGGCATCCCAAGTGCTAGGATTACAAGCATGAGCCACTGTGCCTGGCCATAACAAACCTTTTAAGAGTCCACTGTGGCCACTGGAAATTTCTGGAGTCTGGTGAAACTCACACATGGGCCTGGGACCGTGGTGAAGATGGATGTAAAAGGCAATTTCATGAGTCTCCTTGGATAGCAATTCACTTTCTGCTCTGTGATTTTCAGAGGCGGGTGACTCAAGGAACTGGCCATTTTTTTCAGACCATGTGAAAGTTCTGTTTGGGCAAAGCACCATGTACTACACAGTTTATGCAATTATTAGTTACATGCAGAGAGCTGAGTAGTCATGTTAAAAGGCCAGTCATGTCAAAAAGACTAATTTTGGTCAATAAAGCAAATAAGTTCAATTCAGTTTTCTGTTTATTGAGTAATATCTGAATAGTTTTTGCTTCCTTCAGGAAGAATTTAAATGTTACACAAGATAATCCAGTCTCCTGGATGTTGAAATTAGCACTGAGAGTCAGGCTGGAACCTCAAGTTGGGTTTGTAGGTTTGTGTGTGCTTTAAATCTTTAGATAAAGGATTTAAACACCAGTCTCTACTAGCTGTGAGACTTTGACCACTTAATCATCTTGTTTCTCCGTCCGTGAGGTGGGCATGCTAATGGCACCTACTTCATTGAGTTGTTAAGTAAATTAATCTGTGCAAAGTGTTTAAATTCTCCCTGAAACACAGTAAATGTTATGGAAGTGTTAGTTATTGTTATTCAGAATTTAGCAGAATAGGATAAATACCCCTCCATGAAGAAAGCAAAAACACAAAAACAGTTCTGAGACTCCGGGAATCACACCCATACAAATGGGCCTCAGGGAGCCATGAGCCTAGGATCCTGGAGTATTCTGTGGGGAAGGGACTATGCAGGAGGGCTTCACAAGGTGCATTTGAAAGTTGAAAGCAGTCCTGAGGCTTTTGATCAAGAAACCGGAGTTCCAGCAGTGGTGTTTACCTCCTGTTCAGGAAGATGCTTGGCAACGACCAGTTTGTGTTAATAGTACTATCAAGGATGACTTATTTCCCAGATCCTTTAAATCAAGTTGAGGGTATGTGTTTTACGATAGTGCTAGCCATGATCGTTATAAATAATTAGAAAAAGGGAACTGTTTTGCAGATGGAACTCTATTTACCTTTATTATTTGTTAGTTTTTATAAAGACTCACTGCTGCCTTCGTAGCGTCTGAACTGGAGGGGAGTTCTGTTTATGCTTGAGGGACTTCATTTCTTTCATTTTCACAGAGTTCAAATCACTCTCTTACTTTCTTCTGTTTTCTTCTTTATTATATTTTAAAATATAGACCCAGCATACATAAACCAATATTCATGGCACACTGAAGTTATAAATGGTGACACTGTCATGAACACCTGTAAACCTGTCACCTTCCTGAGGGCTAGAACCTACCTTAGTCTCTGTCCCCCATCTCATAGCCATTCTCGTGCCAGCCCCTTGGAGCTGGACTCTCAATTGTATGTTTATTATCCACTTGTCCTTTTCAATGGTTTTATAATGTGTGTATTTGTTGTGTGTTGAATTTTGTTCCTCCTCAAATTCTTATGTTGGAATCTTCCCTTCTGTATCTCAGAATGTGACCTCACTTGGAGATGGGGGCTTTATAAAACTAATCAAGTTAAAATGGGGTCATTAGTGTGGGCCCCAATCTGATATGACTGGAGTCCTTATCAAAAGGGGAAATTTGGAGACACAGGTATTATTGGGAGAGCATCATGGGAACACAGAGATAGCCATCACAGGCTGATGAGAGAGACTTGGACCAAATCCTCCCCTCAACCTCAGAAGGAACCAGCCCTGACAACACCTTGATCATCAGACTTCTGGCCCCCAGAACGGTGCGATGATACATTTCTATTGTTTAAGCCACCTCATATGTGGTACTTTGTCATGGCAACCCTAATGCAGTAGTGTCAGGCCTCTGAGCCAAAGCTAGGTCATATCCCCTGTGACCTGCATGTACACATCCAGATGGCCAATTCCTGCCTTAACTGATGACATTCCACCACAAAAGAAGTGAAAATGGCCTGTTCCTGCCTTAACTGATGACATTACCTTGTGAAATTCCTATTCCTGGCTCATCCTGGCTCAAAAGCTCCCCCACTGAGCACCTTGTGACCCCCCTACCCCTGCCCGCCAGAGAACAACCCCCTTTGACTGTAATTTTCCTTTACCTACCCAAATCCTATAAAATGGCCCCACCCCATCTCGCTTCGCTGACTCAGCCCACCTGTACCCAGGTGATTAAAAAGCTTTATTACTCACACAAAGCCTGTTTGGTGGTTTCTTCACAGGGACGCGAGTGACAAGTAGTACGTAAGTCTAAAAACACGTTTTCTTTTGTTTATTTCTGAGCACCATAAACATGGTGAAACATATTTTGTTATCTTCTGGGACTTGCTTTTCTCACTCAACGTTATGTTTTTAAGATTCATCTATGTTGTCATATGTCGAATGCTCTGTTTTGTAAATCTACTGGAATTAATTTTCCTCTTGATTATTGTTTGGGTGAGCACTCTTTTATTAAAAATGTTATCAGCCTTTCTGTCTCTAAATTCTTCACTCACCATCGAGTATTATTTAACCAGTGTGATCTGAGCGGAGTTGGAGGAATGTTTCCAGCTTCTCTTTTTTCCTACTTAACTTCCTTCTTCCCTTGTTTTCTTTCCACACCAGAGCTCTGCTCTTTTGGACTTATAAAAAATTTCCAAGATTGATGTCAAGATTGTCCGTTTTTCTTCCTTTATCAGTTTCCCTACATGGAGATGGCTCATAGGAAACAGAGATGCACTGCAACCCGAGGGCTTCCAGAAAGCAAATAGAATCCTGAAACTGTAAAAGCACATGTGAGAGGAGAAGGAGGCCTGGGGAACATGCATGTCTCACCTCTGGACCCAGAGAGGCAGGAGCAGGTTTTCTAATGAGGGTTTTCTGATTCCTTGCTATTATACCTCACCTCCCGGTGAGGCATGTCTGTGAGCTGCTAATGCTTGAGTGCTCTCTCTCATGTGCCTTAGTAGAGATGGAAGATCATAAAATTAGGTCCATAGATACCAATACAAATGGAACACCATGATCAATGAAAAAGGTGTTATAGATCAAACACTGATATGTTCCTTATTTGATTAAATAACCTCTCACTTTACCCAGCAGATAATCATTATTTTAATAAAATGAGATTTATGATATTCATAATCTGTTTATTGAATTCATATAAAATTATTGAAAAGTAATATAGCATAACTCATCCTTTTCTTTAAAATATAAATATTCAGTGTTTATATCCTTCAAATGAAAGGGAATGTTCTCAGACCTGGCAATGAATATCATTAACTTCTAGCTCACATTATATACCGGCTAAAGAATTGAGAAACTTCTTTAATAAAGGCAGTGCAAACTGCGGAGACTGTGGAGACTGAATTACGAGTTTTAATAACTACCATTGCAAATATTTGCATATTCAACTTGTTCAGACGTTATTGATTTGTTTGCCCTCTACACATGTGGAAAATAGATTTGAAAGCATGGTAATAGGCCTGCGCTTCTCGATTCGAGATTATTTTAGGTTTGGGGTAAGGAATCCAGCTCCAAGGGGAGGCCACTGGAAGTGAGAGCAGGGAGTGCTCCCAGCAGATGGGTGGGATGGAGGCTGCAGATTCCCCCGCCCCAGCTTCCCACCCACCCACAGCTCTCAGGCGGCCTGAGGCAGATGGAACTCACCCTTGACTTCTTAATTGCCATCACGTTGATCTCCGACTGAACTGATACAGAAAGTGAAACCACTCTGGGCTTTGTTCCTTCCTTCAGCCTACGGCTAGCACGTGGTCAATGGCACCAGGGCCCCATGCAGAATGACCTGCTAATGTGTCTTTCTTGTGTTTACTCCTCCATTTAATCCAGCCCCCTACTCCCACCCCCGACAGTCCCCAGTCCACTGGAGCTCAGTTGCTGGGATAAAGCTGCTCACACTGTATCCAGACTTAGAGATGGCCAATGACACTGACTGGACAGGCCCTTCCTGGTCCTTTATCACCTGTCCCCGGCCTGGCCTTCCAGCCCTCACTATTGCCACAGGCCACGTGGGCACTGGCCTCTGTGGTCTCCTCACCCTAGAAGACTTTCCTCTGCTCTTCCCTTTCTCTTGGTGAGTTCAGATTTCCCACATCCACATCATTACTGACTAGCCCATCACAGAAAAAAATTTTTAAAGGATTTTGGGTAATTTGAATTTTCCCAAAGTATATCACAATGAGAATGGTTCCCTTATTCAAAGTATAGTAACAATTGAATACTGTAGATACAGGAACTTAGAAGGGAAACCCAGGGAGGTTTTTTTGTTTTTGAGTTTTACTTTAAGTCCTGGGATACATGTGCAGAACATGCAGGTTTGTTACATGGGCCACGTATACATGGGCCATGGTGGTTTGCTGCACCTATCAACCCGTCATCTAGGTTTTAAACCCCGCTCGCATTAGGTGTTTGTCTTAATGCTCTCCCTCGCCTTGCCCCCGACCGCCTGATGGGCTCTGGTGTGTGATGTTCCCTTCAGCCCAGGGAGGTTTTAATTGTATGTTTAAAGATGATTATCTAGTTACACACATAGATTTGTTGGGGTAATATGATTTATTAAAATGGTGTAAAACCGTAAAACATTTTCATATTGTGTGATAGCTAAGTTATTAACAAATGAACATCCTTTTCATGCCGAGCTGCTGCAGAGTTCTTACAAATTTACTTGGAGTAGAAACCAACTTTCTATCTCACGGTCTTTTCTGTTGTTTTATGGGGAGGGACTTGTCACATAGTGTAATACACTTGGAGTTAGACTGCCAAGTTTTCTTCTTAAATTTCCAGTGTGCATCCTTTCCTCAGTTAGCATGAGCACTTTCTTTTCTTTTTTCCTATAGCAGTCTTGGAATAAAGATTAAAATACTTTGTACAATTCATGATGCAGTAGAAAGAAGAGGCCCTCAGTGCCGTGAACCATAATTCAGTTGTTAATAAATGGTTCCGTGAGAACAAGAATGGTTCCACCAGATTAATTCTATTAATTATGGGTGGAAAACCCAGCATGTAAAATTGGATTATGATTATATTTATTAAAAATGAGAATAGTTTGAACTGAAGAATGAAACAGCAATTTCAGAACTAGATCATGGAGGAATCTAACATTTTCTCTTGAGGAGTAAGGAGGAGTAGCCTGGCCAGGGCTGGAAGCCACAGGAGAGGAGCCATGCTTAGAGGTCAGGTCAATGCTTCCTGAGTCTTTGATATGGTTTGGCTCTGTGTCCCCAACTCAATCTCATCTCAAATTGTAATCCCTGGCTGGGCACAGTGGCCAATGGCTGTAATCCCAGGACTTTGGGAGGCCAAGGTGAGTAGATCACCTGAGGTCAGGAGTTCGAGACCAGCCTGGCCAACATGGTGAAACCCCATCTCCACTAAAAATATAAAAATTAACTGGGCATGGTGGTGGGCACCTGTAATCCCAGCTACTCAGGAGACTGAGGCAGGAGAATCACTTGAACCTGGGAGGCGGAGGTTGCAGTGAGCTGAGATCATGCCACTATACTCCAGTCTGGGCAACAGAGTGAGACTCTGTCTCAAAAAAAAAAAAAAATGTAATCCCCATGTGTTGAGGGAGGGCCCTGTAATCCCCACGTGTTGAGGGAGAGATGTGATTGGATCATGGGGCAGTTTCCCCCATGCTGTTCTCATGATGGTGGGTGAGTTCTCATGAGATCTCACAGTTTTACAAGTGGCTCTTCCCCCTTTGCTTTCTTCTGTCTCTCCTGCAACCACGTGAAGGAGGTCCTTGCTTCCCTTTTGCCATGATTGTAAGTTTCCTGAGGCCTCCCAGCCCTGTGGAACTGAGTCAATTAAACCTCTTTCCTTTATAAATTAGTCAGTCTTGGGTAGTATCTTTATAGCAGTGTGAAAATGAACTAATAAAGTCTTCCATGGTCACCTGTGCAGAGAGTGGTCAGAACAGTGCCTATAGCAGAACGAACACTCAGGGAAGGTTAGCAATTTTATGCCTAATTTCTTTTTCATTTCATATATATTTTCACAAAATTATAATGACTCCAGCTAATTAGTCTAAATGTTGACAAGGGAGTTTGAAGGTCATTTTCTTCTTGACTATTCAAGATATGATATCACTTTTGCCACAGCCATTTCTGTATGGAGTGGCCTTCAAACTGAACATACTTAAGTAATCATTTTGTTTGCCGTATGTTGATAAAGACATTAGGTCCACCAAATTTTTAATCCTGTAATTGTTTCCAGACCAAATTTGAATAGTATATTTCACTCCACATTTCAAGCAAAGCAGAGGTTCCATTGAGAGCCAATGATGCCTCGTGAGAGGTTTCTCATGCCGTCCAAGCCCACAGCCTTCAATCTGTTCTTATGAAGAATTTATGGACCCAGGTGGTGTTCCATGGGTGGGAACTCAGGTGGCTGCAAAGGAATCTCTTATAGATTTGGTGAGGCGACTTACAAAATCTAAGTTAATTTTGTTCTTGTATTAGTGAGTTCTTACAAGATCTGATGGCTTTAATTAGGGATAATAACAGGCATTCTTTTTGTTGGAAAAAAGGAGACTTGTCAAGGTTCAACAAAAAGGACATATTTTTACTTGTGCTTTCTGGAATTCTTTAATAGTGATCCAGTAACGACCAGTGCGCTGCACCAGCATTCAGGCATGTCCTGGGTTTGCGCAAAACGCTGCAGTAGATGATGAGTGTTCACATTTGTGCTTGGGAGAGTCCTGGGAATTGAGGTGGGTGACAGGGGTCAGATGTCCCTGAGCAGGGATGCCAGGAAGCTGGGTGCCTGAAGGAAGGTTCATGGACTCTGAACCCTGCGTCCTTCTCACCACGTTGCCCTGCCTCTTGCTTCACAAAATAGAGGCAGTTAATCAAAATGTGTAACTCTTTTTACCAAATTAAATTATATTTTCATTTTGATTTTTATGTCAATGATGACTTAGTATCTGATTGATCTGTAATTGCCACTGGAGCCATTATTTCAGTTTTGTTGCTCTATTTGTCTTCCCAGCCACTTTTGTAAGCACTAAGTAAAGGGAAATCGCAAAAGAGACTGCTTTTTGTAAAAATCCTTAAGAATCATTTTGGAAATTTGAAAACCAAACTTGGTCTCTTTCACAAATCTTTATTGGGGTTTCTTTTTTTTTTTTTTTTTTTTTTTTGAGACGGAGTCTCGCTCTGTCGCCCAGGCTGGAGTGCAGTGGCCGGATCTCAGCTCACTGCAAGCTCCGCCTCCTGGGTTTCTGCCATTCTCCTGCCTCAGCCTCCCGAGTAGCTGGGACTACAGGCACCCGCCACCTTGCCCGGCTAGTTTTTTGAATTTTTTTAGTAGAGACGGGGTTTCACCATGTTAGCCAGGATGGTCTCGATCTCCTGACCTCGTGATCCGCCCGTCTCGGCCTCCCAAAGTGCTGGGATTACAGGCTTGAGCCACCGCGCCCAACCTATTGGGGTTTCTTAAATCATATACCCATAATTAATGTGACTAATAAAAAACTAATAATAATTAGCAATTACCTATAATTAATTGCAGTATAATTTATGTTAATGTGGCCTATGCATTAACATTGTCCATTATATATAACACATATTATGTATTAATAGTATATATAATATGAATACGTATGACACATGATATATATAATATATGACTATACAATTGTTAATCATCTGATACAGAGAATATACTAATATAACAATATAGAACATATCAACATACTACCAATATTATATTAAATACATTATAATGATAAAATTATAATTATAATGATTAACAATGACCAATAATATGGTTAATAACTAATTATTATTAGGGTTATTTGTTATTGCCATGCAATAACATGGCACCCTTTTTTTGAAAAGTCAAATGGAACTTGCCATCTGATTTCTTACACCTTCTCAGAATCCTTGTGAAGTTACTGGCTGGGGATGGGAATAGTTACAGTGCAGAAACTGAAGCACAAAGATTTCTCTTACATCCAGGCAGAAAGTTATTCAAGGGTGAACGTAGGGCACGGAGTAGACAAAACAGACCTGCAAGCCTGCGTCTCAGCCTTCGGAGGTGGAGGGAGGGTGAGGCAGCCCAGCATGTGCCTTTCCCATGCCCGCAGCTCCACTCCTTAGGCTACAACCAACGTGACCTGTCTGGCCATTCCTGGGTGGTCTCTCTCACTGGCACTGGCTATTCGCATACCTGCTTAGAGTGAAAACGACTTCACCATTTACTTCGAACACCAGTTGCTAGATTTTTCCAACACTTAATGCCTTGCTTTTTATAATCCATTTGAGTATTACATGAATTCCTTCTCCTGCCCCACCACACACATCCCAGGCTGAATAGCTTTTGGTTTGCATTCCTGATGCAAGTGCCCAGAGCTGGTATTCACCACGTTTTCTTTGGACTAAGAAAGCTTATACATGAAGTATTTTTCTTCTGCCTGGCTAAAACCTGCTGAAATAGTGCAAATCAGATATCACGGATTTGTTTTAAACAGGAGCATTTAATGAAAACCAAAACAAATGAATAAAACTACAGAAAACAGAAATACTGACGGGCTTATCAATAATGACAAGTAGTACCCTCTGCTAGAACAAAATACTCATTTCAAATCATGAACACTTACAATATCTTAGAAGGCAAAGTATTTATTTTTGATTCATGGATTCAATGAATACTGGGTGGAGGAAACTGGAAGGTGGAAGTGCGATAAAAGACGTATTTATTTGCCACTGCATGTGTGTGCTGGGGGGAGTTGGGGGACAGATGAGGCATAGAAAGGGGAGACTAAAGCGAGGTGATTTAAGTTTTTTCACATTTTTCTTGAGACAGAATCTTGCTCTGTTGCCCAGGCTGGAGTGCAGGAGTGTAATCTCAGCTCATGGAAGCCTCACACTGCTGGGCTCAAGTGATCCTCCGGCCTCAGCCTCCAGAGCTGCTGAGATTAAGGCGTGCATCACCACGTCCAGCTAATTTTTGTAGTTTTTTTTGTAAGGATGAGATTTTGCTATATTGCGTAGGCTGGACTATTTAAGTTTGAATCAGAATAATATATAAATCAAACCCACTTGTTTATAATTACTTTGTAACTTCAGATTGATTGGGTTATTCAGAAAAAAAAAATCCATATGTGGAAAATCAGAAAACCGGAAAACTTAAGTAACCCTAGTAGAATAAACCTAGAAACAGATTTTCAGATGAACAGCCCCCCGGGCGATAATGAGATATATATTTAAAAATATATAGATATGTTTTTTATATCTAGCTATATATGTTTATGTAGAGAGATGCTCTATTATATATAGATATACATATTTAAAAATATACATCACAATGATGATAAAAGCAGATATCTGTTTGCGTGTATACATATATATAGAGAGAGAGACCGAGAGGGAGAACAGCTATAAAATTAGCTCCTGTTTGTGGGAGGTTTTTTTTAACTTCTGTAAAACTGCAAACATAAGCAGCATTGCTCCCTTTAGTGGAGACTCTGCCTTGCCCTCTTTCTTTAAGGGGAGCTTAACTGAATGGAAAAGCTGTCCTTTGTGCCTAGAGGTAACATATTTGGGTCCTGGTCAGTTGCCAGGGAAGCCAAGAAAGCCTGTGCTTGGGATCAGGGAGGAGATTCCAGGACAGAGGTCTCCCCATAGCTGAACTAAAACCCAGCAGGGGAGGCCTCAGCACGAGAGCCTCAGGCAGACTCATTGTGGCCCCGTGTGCAGCAATGCACAGTTCGAAAAGGGCTGTATTCTGTTAAAGTGAAGATGCTTTTAACCCATGAACTCACAGGCCTGCTTGGCTGTGCAGCGGGCACTCAGGTCAGGACACAGAGTTTCCTAGTTACCAACTGAATGCTGAGGTTCACACAGGACCGGGGCTTTGCCGAAGACCTTGAGGCCAGAGGGGACACAGCCTGGAGCAGACAGCCCTGCTGCCATGGGGTGAAGGCAGAGTGGAGAGGCAGTGTGGCCTGCACCCATATTCTGCCTGTGCCAGTCACTGCGTGTCAAACAAGTCTCATTTCCTGCCCGGGAAATGGGGAACAGGATGGCATCCACCTCAGCAGGTGTGTGGGCAGTGGAATGTGCTCACACGTGCAATACGCTCCAAGCAGCACTTGGCACTGCTATGTGCCACGAGCGTTTCCCTGTCACTGTGATGTGATCTTTGCTTGCATAACCGGGCTCATGTGAACTTCAGCCCATGGGCTCCATAGCATGTCCTGAGAAAACACCAAAGTCTGCATTTTAAAGAAGATAGGACACTCATTAAATTAATTAGGCTATGGAAAATGTAATTTATAGCTGATATTCAAGCCATTCTACAATAGATGAGTCTAAACACGTTTTAGGCTTCCCTTTACAGCAGGGGTCCCTAACCCCCCAGGCCACTGTCTGGTAATGGTCCATGGCCTGTCAGGAACCCGTCCACACAGCAGGAAGTGAGTGGCATGTGAGGGAGTGAAGTTTCATAACTATTTACAGACATTCCTCATTACTCGTATTACTGTCTGAGCTCTGCCTCCTGTCGGATCAGTGGCTGCATTAGATTCTTATACGAGTGTAAACCTGTATTAGTCCATTCTCATGCTGCCATTAAAGAGATACCTGAGACTGGATAATTTATAAAGGAAAGGGGTTTAATTGACAGTTCAGCATGGCTGGGGAGGCCTCAGGAAACTTAAAATTATAAGGGAAGGGGAAGCAAACATGTCCTTCTTCAGATGGTGGCAGCAAGAAGAAGTGTCAAAGGGTGAAAAGCCCCTTATCAAACCATCAGGTCTTGCGAGAACTCACGATCACGAGAACAGCATGAGGGAAACACCCCCAGGATGACATCACCTTTCACAGGGTCCCTCCCATGTCACGTGGGTATTGTGGGAACTACAATTCAACTACAAATGAGATTTGGGTGGGGACACGGCCAAACCGTATCAAGCCCTACTGCGAACTGTGTGTGTGAGGGATCTAGGTTGTGTGCTCCTTATGAGAATCTAATGACTGATGATCTGAGGTACAACTGTTTCATCCTGAAACCATCTCACCCCCAACCCCTGCCCGTGGAAAAATTGTCTTTCACAAAACCGGTCCCTGGTGCCAAAAAGGTTGGGGACAGCTGCTTTACAGAGTATTCATTTTCACATCTTAAAATCCTTAGAAGGTGTTAATAAAAACACAACAAAGGCTTATTTCATTTTCTTAGGCTCTTATGCAGTCAGGAATGATGTCAGCATATCGGAACTCAGAGCCCATGTCTTGGGATCACAGGAACCTGGTGTGACTACAACCGGGCTCAGACCTGTGCTGTTTACGTGGCCTTAGACACATGGCTTCACTCCCCTGAATTTCACTCTACCACCTGGAAACTGGAGAGCCCAATGCTTATTTTGGAAATTCTTCTAGCATTGGAGGTCGCATGTGTGAGGTTCCTCATGAACAGTATTTCACACCTCCGTTGCTGTTACTGTGGCGAGGGACCAGGTGACTGAAATCATACCTGTTAGCATCTGTTTGAAATAAAGGTGAATTCGTATTAGTTTCCTTGGGGTGTTGCAGCAACGTACTGCACACTGGGGCCTTCAGGGACAACACTCTGCTGTCTCGCAGTTCTGGAGACTGGAAGTCTGAGATCAAGGTGTCAGCAGGTTGGGCTCCTTCTGAGTGAGGGCTCTCGGGGAGCAGCTGCTCCAGGGCCCTCTCCCTGGCCTGGGGGTGGTTGTCTTTACGTTCCTATGGTGCTGTTAGGGTGTGTGTCCCAATTCCCACTTTTTATAAGCACACCAGTCATATCGGATTAGCACCTCCCTAACATTTCAACTTGGTTACCACTGCAAAGGCCCTGCCTCCAAATAAAGTCACATTTGGAGGCTCTGCTAGGTGAGGACATCAGTATAGGAATTTTGTGGGAACTCAACTCAACCCATTACAATTTTATTATGCATTTCTGACATCAGAGCAGGTTAAGAATATTCTTTTAGTCCTTCAGAAGTCCTTATACTTTTAGCCTAATATATAACCTCATTTACATTCATAAGAACTTACTGAGTCTATAGAAGGCCCAGTAAGCTTTTTTCTGTCTCCCTTCCCTTCTCTTCCCTTCCCTTCCCTTTTCCCTGCCTCCTCCTCTTCCTCCGTCTCTTCCTCCCCCTCCCCTCCTCTCCTTCTTCCCTCCCTGACTCCCTCTTTTCCCCTCTCCTCCCCTCTTCTTTCTTCCTTCCTTCCTTCCTTTCTTCCTTTCTTTCTTTTCTCTTTTTCTTCTTTCTTTCTTTCTTTCTTTCTTTCTTTCTCTCTCTCTCTCTTTCTTTCTCTTTCTTCTTTCTTTCTTTCTTTCTCTCTTTCTTTCTTTCTTTTCTCTTTCCTTCTTTCCTTCTTTCTTTCTTTCTTTCTTTCTTTCTTTCTTTCTTTCTTCTCTCTCTCTCTCTTTCTTTCTCTTTCTTCTTTCTTTCTTTCTTTCTTTCTCTTTCTTCTTTCTTTCTTTCTTTCTTTCTTCTTTCTTTCTTTCTTTCTTTCTTTCTTCTTTCTTTCTCTCTCTCTCTCTCTCTCTCTCTCTCTCTCTCTCTCTCTCTCTCTCATTTGTCCGTGATTATACACTCGTAACAAAGGATGTGAATACACAGGGCAGTCTTCTTGCTTCATAGAGGTGAATCTTCTCTGTGGCCAATGTGCCCTGATGCGGTTCGAACAGTTAATAGGAATAGGGAGAAAAGTTTGACCCTGGATACTCATTGAACCAATAAAAATTAAGCCAGTAGGGATAGCATTTCTCATGTATAATACTGATAAATGTAAAAATAATCATTTCCTGTGTCGGAAAGTGAGCACTCCCTTCTCCTTGGATAGGCCTAGGTGTTGATGCAGTTCTTCTGAAGGACAGTTTGGCCCTCAGATGTGTTTGTAATACATCTGCAAACATCGTGATTAGGCAGTATCCAAAGGAAATAATTAACATTTAAAGGCAACACTTTTAATTTTAGATGTTAATAACATTTGAAATGGGGAATTTTCTAAGCAATGATATGGAAATGATTAAATAAATATGGCCCACCTATACACTGAAATACTATCCAACCATTTCAGAATTTTATAGATGAGTATTTATCGACATGGAATGTTGCTCACAAAGTTGTAAGTTTCAAAAGGTAAAATGGGTTATAAAATATTATTTATATTACAATTCCATTTTTGGTAAGAACATGTACATGTGAACATAAAATTCTGTCTGGAAAAATATATACTGAGGTGCCAACAGAGGGTGTATCTGGTATTGTAAGCATTTTTTTTTACTCTTTTTTTGCTTGCCTCTTATTTTTTCTGTAGTGAGAATGTGGGTGTTTTTTTTTAATACATAAAAAAGATTTATCAGTATGTAACCCCCTTCCACCTTCAACTGCTTTTCTCTAGGTCTGAAGCCTCAGCTGCAGTGGAGATTGTCATTAGCCCACTTATTGCCAGGAACCAGAGTTTATGTACTCTTTGTTGCTTTCAGGCTGGAAGTTACCCTCCGATGCTGTTTTCTTAACATTTCTAGATTCTATATAAATCAAAGAATTATACTATGAATCTTGTGGGCTGGTACATGGGTGGCCTTGAGATGTTGATGCTGGGGTGGTCGCCCCTAGGACGTCAGAGGACATAAGCATTTGACCATATTCATGTTTTATTCTTTTAAGAAAATGCTACTTGAGTTGACAAGCATAATTCCTCAGCAGAGAGAGACTGCAAGATAAGAGAGTGCTCTGAAGTGACTTGGGAATACCATAACCTTGTAAATCTGATTCAACTGAATAGACATTGAAAGCATTTAACAAACAGAATATACTCTCTATTGGAGCTTTGCCTGAATTAAAGAGTGTAAGAAGTATTGACTTTGTGGAACTCAATAGTACTATTATTTGTGATTGAATGCCAGATTAAATGACTGGAGAGCAGCCAAATGCCAGGTTGTAAATACATGAAGATCAGGGCGGCAGCCACCTCAACCACCTCCCCTCTTATCACCCACTGCTTCATTCAGCTCCACCTGAGTGTCTGCGTCCTTCCTTCCCCCAATTTCTCACTTCCATGGATGCAAACAGCCAGTCTCCTCTATCCAATACCTCGAGAGCAACTCTACTGTACTCAGAATGCTTCTTTTAAAAGATCAAAGAGTTCATAAATCTGCAAAGTTGAACCTTTTGTCCTCCTATTTATCTAATTTGCTGGTCACATTATGTGACTTTAAGGAATATGTGTAGCTCAGTGGTCCTTTGTTAGCAGAAACAAAGCAGGGACCCAATGTTAGGGCTATATTTCTTTTTATAACTCTAGGAAAAGCACACATGAATCTTGCATTCAGAAAACATAATTTGTAGAGCACAGACAATGTTGTTCTACACATGTTGGTCTTTTGCTAGAAACTCAAATATTTTGCCACTCCCTTTAATCCGTGATAAATGACCAGCATCACAGTAGCATAAGAAGTAACATTTATAGAGAGCTTTATAGTTTATAAAATATATTTAATCTATGTTCTCTGCTTTAATATCAATCTTTGTTTTATCACCTATCATGAATATCAATCTTTGTTTTATTACCTATCACTAAGGTTTCCCATTTTACTTGTCAAAAAAAAAAATAGGAGATATACTGTTAGAGATATTACCAAAAATTAATTTTCATCTTTCCAACTTCTGGAACTTTATAACCCTAGTTCTCAAAACTTGTTTGCTCTTGTTTTATGGTCTAGAGAACCAAGGTAAAATGGTCAAACATCTCAAGAGTTAGCCTTGATTTTAAGATTTCAAAATCTATATTCTAAATGATCTCAGTGGCAGGAGTTTCACATGGGTGATGCTGAAACCAAATGGGAACGATGGTCTTCATGAAGGTAGGCAAGTCATATTTACAAATTGAATTTAGAACATAGCTTTCAACAGAAATTTTTAAATGATAATTGTAGTTGCCCTCATGCTATTTGTTTTAGCTCTTAAATGTTCCCAATAACTGCATTTATTTATTCTTTAGGTTATAATGAGAGAGCTCAGCTCAGCCCAAGTGGCAATCACACTGGAGAACCCTGGCATGGAGAACACTGCATGTCTCAGATGCCCTGGGATGCGGGGAGGAGGATAGACGGGCCCATTATACATATGTTACTCCATGGTATCGAAAAATCTCATCAGGAGACTCCACAGAAATATTGAGCTGCCTGGAAGACAAGAGAGGCCTCTGGGGTCTTCCACATATGAAACCCCTTGTTAATGACAACCACTTGGTGATGTGTATACAATGTTTTGGACATGGAGAGGCTATGACGGTAAGTGTCAGGTAAGTCTTATTCTTATAAAATTCCATGAAGACTTTTGCTAGAACATGTGCCTGGGACATTTCATTTTTCTGCCATGACTAATACATTTTTAGTAAAAAGTTTTAACTCCCCTCAATAGAAAAATATTATCATTACTTAGCAAAAACATTGGGGAACAACCTCCCTTGAGCCAAATATATAAGTTCCAGAACTGGAGAGATCTGTATCTTACAAAGAGCACGTGCCCAGCTAGCTTTACATTCTTCTAGTTATTGAATAAAGCAAAAACTTTATTTCTGAACTAAGGTATAACCTGGAATTGGCCACATATTTTCCTAGAAAGGCTCCATTTCTCCAAAATCCCAACATCCAATTGTTTTATACTTCGAATGTAATTTGCTGTCTAAATATTCTTATATGGGTTACCTCTTTATTGTCCAATATGCCTGTTTTCATGTAATGCTTTTTTAAATTTTAAAAAATTTTTAAATTATACGTTAAGTTCTAGGGTACATGTGCACAACGTGCATGTTTGTTACATATGTATACATGTGCCATGTTGTGCTGCACCCATTAACTCGTCATTTACATTAGGTATTTCTCCTAATGTTATCCCTCCCCCCTCCCTCCTGTCCCCACCCCATGACAGGTCCTGATGTGTGATGTTCCCCACTGTGTCCAAGTGTTCTCATTGTTCAATTCCCACCTGAGTGAGAATATGCGGTGTTTGGTTTTCTGTCCTTATGATAGTTTGCTCAGAATGATGGTTTCCAGCTGCATCCATGTCCCTACAAAGGACATGAACTCATCCTTTTTGATGGCTGCATAGTATTCCATAGTGTATATGTGCCACATTTTCTTAATCTAGTCTATCATTGATGGACATTTGGGTTGGTTCTAAGTCTTTGCTATTGTGAATAGTGCCACAATAAACATACATGTGCATGTGTCTTTATAGCAGCATGATTTATAATCCTTCGGCTATATACCCAGTAATGGGATGGCTGGGTCAAATGGTATTTCTAGTTCTAGATCCTTGAGGAATTGCCACACTGTCTCCCACAATGGTTGAACTAGTTTACAGTCCCACCAACAGTGTAAAAGCGTTTCTATTTCTCCATATCCTCTCCAGCACCTGTTGTTTCCTGACTTTTTAATGATTGCCATTCTAACTGGTGTGAGATGGTATTTCATTGTGGTTTTAATTTGCATTTCTCTGATGGCCAGTGATGATGATCATTTTTTCATGTGTCTGTTGGCTGCATAAATGTCTCTTTTGAGAAGTGTCTGTTCATATCCTTCACCTACTTTTTGACGGGGTTGTTTGATTTTTTTCTTGTAAATTTGTTTAAATTCTTTGTAGATTCTGGATATTAGCCCTTTGTCAGATGGGTATATTGCAAAAATTTTCTCCCATTCTGTAGGTTGCCTGTTCACTCTGACGGTAGTTTCTTTTGCTGTGCAGAAGCTGTTTAGTTTAATTAGATCCCATTTGTCTATTTTAACTTTTGTTGCCATTGCTTTTGGTGTTTTAGTCATGAAGTCCTTGCCCATGCCTATGTCCTGAATGGAATTGCCTAGGTTTTCTTCTAGGGTTTTTATGGTTTTAGGTCTAACATTTAAGTCTTTAATTCATCTTGAATTAATTTTTGTGTAAGGTGTAAAGGAGGGATCCAGTTTCAGCTTTCTACATATGGCTAGCCAGTTTTCCCAGCACCATTTATTAAATAGGGAATCCTTTCCCCATTTCTTGTTTTTGTCAGGTTTGTCAAAGATCAGATGGTTGTAGATGTGTGGTATTAATTCTGAGGACTTTGTTCTGTTCCATTGGTCTATATCTCTGTTTTGGTACCAGTACCATGCTGTTTTGGTTACTGTAGCCTTGTAGTACAGTTTGAAGTCAGTTGGCGTGATGCCTCCAGCTTTGTTCTTTTGGCTTAGGATTGTCTTGGCAATGTGGGCTCTGTTTTGGTTCCATATGAACTTTAAAGTAGTTTTTTTCCAATTCTGTGAAGAAACTCATTGGTAGCTTGATGGGGATGGCATTGAATCTATAAATTATCTTGGGCAGTATGGCCGTTTTCATGATATTGATTCTTCCTATCCATGAGCATGGAATGTTCTGCCATTTGTTTGTGTCCTCTTTTATTTTGTTGAGCAGTGGTTTGTAGTTCTCCTTGAAGAGGTTCTTCACATCCATTGTAAGTTGGATTCCTAGGTATTTTATTCTCTTCATAGCAATTGTGAATGGGAATTCACTCATGATTTGGCTCTCTGTTTGTCTGTTATTGGTGTATAGGAATGCTTGTGATTTTTGCACATTGATTTTGTATCCTGAGACTTTGCTGAAGTTGCTTATCAGCTTAAGGAGTTTTGGGGCTGAGATGATGGGTTTTTCTTAATCTACAATCATGTCATCTGCAAACACGGACAATTTGACTTCCTGTTTTCCTAATTGAATACCCTTTATTTCTTTCTCCTGCCTGATTGCCCTGGCCAGAACTTCCAATACTATGTTGAATAGGAGTGGTGAGTGAGGGCATCCCTGTCCTGTGTCAATTTTCAAAGGAAATGCTTCCAGTTTTTGCCCATTCATAAGTATGATATTGGCTGTGGGTTTGTCATAAATAGCTCTTATTATTTTGAGATACATCCCATCAATACCTAGTTGATTGAGAGTTTTTAGCTTGAAGGGCTGTTGAATTTTGTCAAAGTCCTTTTCTGCATCTATTGAGATAATCGTGTGGTTTTTGTCTGGTTCTGTTTATATGATGGATTACATTTATTGATTTGCATATGTTGAACCAGTCTTGCATCCCAGGGATGAAGCCCACTTGATCATGGTGGATAAGCTTTTTGATGTGCTTCTGGAGTCAGCTTGCTAGTATTTTATTGAGGATTTTTGCATCGATGTTCATCAGGGATATTGGTCTAAAATTCTCTTTTTTTGTTGTGTCTCTGTCAGGCTTTGGTATCAGGATGATGCTGGCCTCATAAAATGAGTTAGGGAGGATTCCCTCTCTTTCTATTGATTGGAATAGTTTCAGAAGGAATGATACCAGCTCCTGTTAGTACCTCTGGTAGAATTTGGCTGTGAATCTGTCTGGTCCTGGACTTTTTTTGGTTGGTAGGCTATTAATTATTGCTTCAATTTCAGAGTCTGTTATTGGCATATTCAGGGATTCAGCTTCTTCCTGATTTAGTCTTGGGAGGGTGTATGTGTCCAGGAATTGATCCATTTCTTCTAGATTTTCTAGTTTATTTGAGTAGAGGTGTTTATAGTATTCTCTGATGGTAGTTCGTATTTCTGTGCGACCAGTGGTGATATCCCCTTTATGATTTTTTATTGCGTCTATTTGATTCTTCTCTCTTTTCTTCTTTATTAGTCTTGCTAGCAGTCTATCAATTTTGTTGATCTTTTCAAAAAAAAAAAAACAGCTCCTGGATTCATTGCTTTTTTGAAGGGTTTTTTGTGTCTCTATCTCCTTCAGTTCTGCTCTGATCTTAATTATTTCTTTCCTTCTGGTAGCCTTTGAATGTGTTTGCTCTTGCTTCTCTAGTTCTTTTAATTGTGATGTTAGGGTGTGGATTTTAGATCTTTCCTGCTTTCTTTTGTGGGCATTTAGTACTATAAATTTCCCATCTACACACTACTTTAAATATGTCCCAGAGATTCTAGTATGTTGTGTCTGTGTTCTCATTGGTTTCAAAGAACAGTAATGCTTAATATTTTGTAATTTTTTCTATAAATATATATTCTTATTTATATTGACTGTGATTTCTTTCAAAATAAGTACATTGTAAAAGCTATTATGATATGCACTGAGTTTATCATCTTGAAATACAATGGTATAAATAAAAGTTCATAATAGGTCTATATTCTAAATATTTTTGTAGATGTCAGGACATTTGGCACAAAGAAAAGAGTTAGAGGAGACACATTTGTGTCCCTGGAAGTGACTCTTCACAGAGCTACAGGATTTGGCCGTCTTATGAGACCGCCTGGGCATGCAGGATTCTCGGCTTAGCGAGGTGCGTTGCTGGTGACGGTGGTGAGTACCAGATGGAAGAGCCAGGAGGGAGTTGGTTTGGCAATCTAAGCTTTCCCGTGTCACTTGAGGGGAAGAGAGAGAGTGACTGTTACTGACGCCCCAACAATGAATTTTCAGCTCTGTGTTTCCTGAGATTTTATAACCGTTTTTATCAAAAATTGCGGGCTCTCACAGGGGCCCAGCCCACACCCCCATGTGCTTTCTGATGGGCCTCTGCACATATTCTAAATGCCTGATGACAAAAACACAGCCTGGATGGTGTGGAAGCAAGCCAGTCTGCTGGAGGCTTCTGTCACTTTATGCAGGGTTCTGACATTACACGCAGACCGGGATCTACGGTCCCCAAGTTGAGCAAAGATGGACTCGCTTTTGCAAATCACAATCTCTATCCACAAGGGCAAAAGGGCCCTTTTAGATTACACTTTGCTGTGTTATAAAATTCAAAATGGGAGGAAATCCACAGCAAGATGGAGCGCAAATGAGCAGAGGAGAAGGGCAGCATCGATGTGATTGAGTTTCCAGCCCAAGATGGCCACTTGTTTTAGTTTAAGTGCTGTGTAGCAACAGAGGAGGAAAACCACAGTCGCGTATCTTCATGCCAGGTGGTGGTGTCAGATGGCCTGGAAGGAGGGACTCAGAGCCGACACATCGCAATTTTATAGTCTTGTCTTTGTTCTCTAAAACTGGGTACAAGTTGGTTCTGATGAGCATTTTGGATGACCTGGTTCTTCTCAGAAGTCAGCTCCAGTGAACTCATCCTTTCCTGTCTTTATCTTGGTTTGGCTTTTAAGCAAACCTGCCTCCCAGCTGCATCACGTTTCCAATGCTTAGGGCATCCTTTTGCTGACCCCATTTAAGTCTGTAACTCTAAAGCCACCTCGCTCCCTGCACAGAGAGCCCTACTTAGGCAATGCCATGTCCCCAGTGCCAGGACAGGAGCTGTGCGTCCCGCTCGGAAAGGCTGGACCCTTAAGCTGGTGTACTTTGTCCTCCTCGAGGCACCCACCTTTCTGATTTTGTTGGCTAGGATCTCATTCTCATGTGAACACAGTGTACATTAATGGGTGGTATACATTGGACGCATTCTGTTTGCCTGGAGTCTTGCAAATCTGATCTCATTTAGACTAGATTCAAATCCCTTTTCTGCCATTGGTAATGGTATGCCCCTAGGGAAGTTAATAAGCCTGTCCTTCAGTATGGGCTTGGATTAAGGTGGGCTAACAGGAGACTCAAAATGTGTAATGGCTCAAACCCAATAGAAGTGTCTTTCTTGCTCACTTAACTCCCGTTTGTCAGTCATCCAGGAGCCTAAGATGATGAAAGTTCTGCCCATGTCAGCATGTAGCTTTCTGGTTGGCTCCAGGGACGTTTTCCTTCCACATTTCTAGGAGGATGCTTGAGTGTGATGGAGGAGGTGGGTGGGCTATTCTTACAGGCCAGGTCTGCAGGAGGATAGACCCCGTTCCCATTAACACTCTGCCAGCTCTCAATCAGTCCCGTAGCTCATCTGGCATGCAGGGAGTCTGGGGATGGATTCTACCCATGTACTCAGAATAAAAAGATAGTGCGGTCCTGTTGAATAAGCAGACGTCTCTAACCATGCTATGGGTTTGTTATGGAGAATAAATGAGCCAAATAATGCAATGCTTACAAAACTGTCGGGTAAACAGTAAGCATTCTATGAGCATTAGCTACTGGTGTTTATTATTATTAGAAGTAACTCAGTGTGCAGAGATTACAAATCTGTTTTAGAAGATGAGGAAGCAGAGGCTCTGGCTAAGGTTGAGTTTTGGCTAGGAGATGAATTTTGGATTGAACCCAAGTTTGCTAAAGCCCGTGATTTTTTTCACTGTTTTAGGACTGATACTATGTTTGCTGTGAAATCCACTGTTTTCAGGGCCTAGACTACAAAGACAAAAAAAAAAAAAAATTAGTTAAATCCTTCACTGATATTGTGAAGAGCAAATCTCCTCAAAGCATTTTTATTTACTTTCCTAACAAAAGGAGAAGATACTCACTTTTGTAAAAACTAAAGCAGTTTAAAAATCGATTGTCTTGGAAAGTTTAAAATCACTTGCCATGTTAACGTGTTTAGCACAGTCCTTTGCACATAGCGAGTTCTCAAAGCCATTTTGTCTCTATTCTTGCCATTTTGTAATTTACGATGTACTGACATAAAGTGTATAAAAAATACATGTTAGGAAATTTTGCCCAAAGGCAGTGAAGACTTTCAATGAACATTAACGTAGACCCTTGCTTTCTGCACACTGCCAGTCAGCGTGCATGGGCTCCATCTCCACGCTCCCTTGCTATTTTCCTTATTACCTTAGTGAGCGCTCTCATCCCATTTCCGAGTGGAATGCAAACAGTAGATATAACGTATGGCGTTCAGTGAGTTCCTCCCTGTCTGCCTACTAGGCTTTTCTGCATATTCGAGTTTTTGCCTAAGCCTTCTAAAGGAACAACTGTCTTCATTGCATTTTACTTAGGTGTTATCACATCAAGTTCTTGGGAGATATTTTTGATGACAAGGAAATGTGTGTTACTGTGACTGAAGTTGACAACTGTGTAAAAGCACATTTCCTTTGTCTTTAGGCACGTCATGTTTTAAAAGCTGTCTGTTTCGTTGCAGTGTTTTTTTCTTGCTGTGGGGAGCGTAGGGAATTGCTGGTGTTGATTTTTAAGACACATCAGAGCTCCTGGAATGTCTGTTGTGTCTGAGGGTCCTGGCTGCCCAGTGAGCAAGGAGAAGATGCTGCCCACTCGTGGGGCCCTAGGTTCCACCGAGCACCACTCAGAAGCTCTGGTTGGTGCCTTCATTTGTAGCCTGTTGCCCTGGAGTTTGAGGAGGGCCCAGTGTCCGGGATGCCACACTATGGCTGGGATTACTGGGGGTCACAGATGGACAGAGCTCCCTTGTCCCTTTGTGACATCAGCAACTGGGTTTATCTCAGTAAATTACATGTATGCACAGTTATTTCTATTAGGTGTGATCATAAATGATTGGCCCTGCTAGAAATCATCCGTTTATTTTCTGGAATTAGTTTTAAGAAAAAATGACTCATTGCTGCTGAAGGTGAGAGTTAACTGGGTAATTATTTTGGTTTTACTTTCTGCCAAAGGAACAAAACAGATGCAGGTGAAGTCCCTGGAGAGTCACAAATTCCCAGAATCCATTTATTTTACTAAACCTTCAAACACATAAAGGGTCATTACAGAAAAAGTGGCCAACCCTCTTCCACTTCAGATGGAAACAAACACACAAAACAATACTTCCTTAAGAACGTTTCGTGTCGATGATAACAGTGCCACGTGTTGTCAAGTGTGAGCATGATTTTATTCGACATTTACACGAATCTTCCGAGATAGGCAAGGCAGGTCTCCATTGGAGAGTTTGAGGCTAAAAGAAGTGAAGTGAGGAGATTGTGTGTCTTAGTCTGTGTGGGCTGCTGTAACAACTACTGTAAACTGAGTGACTTATAAAGAACCGAAATTCATTTCTCACAGTTCTGGGGGTGGGAAGTCCAAGACTGGGGTGCCAGCATGTTTGGCTTCTGCAGAAGGCCTTCTTCCAGGCTGCAGACGGCTCTGACCTCTAGTGTCCACACATGGTGGATGTGTGAATAAGCTTCCTTGGACCTCTTTTTCAAGAGCACTAATCCCATAATGAGGGCCCCACCCTCATGGCCTCATCATCACCCCAAGGCCCCACCTCCTAACACCATCAACTCGGCGGTGAGGATTTTGACACATGGATTTGGGAACACACTCAGCCCACGGCATGGAGGCGGCTGCTGGGAAGCGTGGTACCGCTGGCCTCACTGTCTTCACATCCACAAGTCTAATCTGCACTATTGTGCAAAAGAGATTCCAATATTGTCTGCCCTGAGGAGCCCTGTAAATGACACGGGTATCATTGAAAGTAGTATTAAAGGCCAGGCGCAGTGGCTCACGCCTGTAATCACCGCACTTTGGGAGGCCGAGGTGGGAGGATCACCTGAGGTCAGGAGTTCAAGACCAGCCTGGCCAACATGGTGAAACCCCATCTCCACTAAAAATACAAAAAATTAGACAGGCGTGTTGGTAGGTGCCTGTTATCCCAGCTACTTGAAAGGCTGAGGCAGGAGAATTGCTTGAACCTGGGAGGCAGAGGTTGCAGTGAGCTGAGATTACACCAGCCTGGGCAAAAAGAGCAAGACTCTGTCTCAAAAGAAAGAAAGAAAGAAAGAAAGTGGTATTAAAAAAAGAGAAGAACTCCCTGAACTTTGAACGCATTTTCTAGTTATTGATAAATCATTGGATGATGTAGTTATCAATCATGTTTTCTGATTATTTGCATAAACATAGCATAGGTTCATCATTAAGTTGCTAGTAAAATCATGACAAATACTACATACATTTAATCAGAAAAGAAATTGGCCTCATGCTTGAAGGTGTTTATGAAAAAAAAATAGAAGAGCCGGAGTCACACACACACACACACACACACACACACGCACACACACACACATGAAAGGATTTCCTCTATAGGTGGGACAACTAAGCTGCCTTATAGGAAAAATTATGCCCATTTTATAAATGGGTAAATTGAGGCTCAATAGAGTTAGACAGTTTGACATCACACAGTTAGTATAATAAAAGATCACACAGTTAGTATAATAAAAGAAGCTGGGATCCAAATCCAAGTTTGTCTGAACTCAGCGTTGTTCTCACTGTGCCACACCACCGTTCCTGGCTCCTGAACCTGCGAAGATGCCCTGTTGCCTCTGCCTCTTACCTGCAGCTACACTCTGCCTTGGAGGTCTCACTCTTGGATGGTCTGGATCTACATTGCACAGTCAGAGGCTAATGTAGCCGGTTGTTTCTTCAGAAATGCAGTGATTTTCATGACCAGGGGCTAGCCAGGAACCAGCAAATAAACCATCTCAGAGGTACGGAATTTTGACCAGTATATCTCATAAGAAACAGCTTTTCTCAGTAGGGTGCTGTATAATTGTAGGTGTACTCAGTAGGATAATACCTAACACATAACATATGTGTAGGCAATCTTCTCATTTCCGTTTCACTTCAACATATCATCAAAATTCCTGGTTTAGTTGTTTTATATCTATGCCTAAATCTATGTATGTATGTAAGCATGTGTTCATCCATTCTTCCATCCATGCATCTACTCATATATCATCTACCTATCAACCAATCGATTGATTTACCTAGATCTATCATCTATCTGTCATTGCTACCTGATGGACTGCATGCATAGCAAGGGCGTGTGGGCAGCATTATCAGGAGAGAGGGATAAGCCCGTTGTCATTGCCAACTGCCCCTTCCCTCCAGGTGTGTGTTACACCCTTCTCTTTGCCCTGGCATTGTGTGACCTGAGTTCAGCCTTGACTGGACTGAAAGTGCTCAGAGACCTGACTCTTCCACTCAACATTGAAGTGCTTGGGCCTTACTTCCATGTCCTCATGAATCACAACAAGGGAGTGGAAAATGTATTCCAAAACACTATTGAGCTTTACAATTACTTACTCAAAGAGCTGCACAGTAAGTCTGGCCTCTGCTGACTGTGGAAGAAGCCCAAAGAGATCCTCAGTTCCAATGAAATCCAACCTAGCACGTTAAGGCCAGACTCCTCTTACTGGTTTTCAAGGCCCTGAGTCTTATGGTCTGAGCCTTCCTGTCCAGCCTGATTTCCCAGCATTTCTGCACAATCTCATTCATTCAATAAGCATGCATTGTACCTACACAGTAGCCTCAGTAGGCACATCCCTCCCTAGAAGTTTACACCTCCCGGTGTATTTCAGAGCTTCCCTCATTAGAAAGATCAGCCACACATGACATCTCATGTCCAACTGAAGGGCGAGTAGTGATACTCAGAAGCCTACCCTTAGACTCTCAGAGGAAGAGGGAGAATGGCTGCTGTGTACTTGACAAGTGCCTCACTAGACAATATGAAAGTCCTGAAAGATCACAGAAAATGGAGCAACTGGTGCTGCCATGGGACCCAGCCCTCGCCAGAATTGCTTTTGAGTTGGGTCCTAAGGGATAGAAGTGGGTATGCCAGAGAGCGGGAGAGGGGCTTGCAGAAGAAGAAAGAGTGGGAGTCCAGGCGTAAACCTGTGGTCATTCTCTGCTTGGCAGGTCAGGTAGTCCCTGGAGCTGAAATGTGGGTGTTCTTGGGAAGGGGTGTAAGAAGATAAGACCCGTGGGTCCCATTTCTGTGGGGCCTTTGTGTCCTTCAGGGCTAAGGGTGTGGGCTTTGTTTTGGATGTGTCAGGGAATCTAGACGTTTCTAGAATGTGGAGATGTAACATGAAAAAGTGTGTTTTGAAAGACATTTTGGGCATTGGTTTGAAGACAGATTAAGAGAATAAACTTTGTGAGCGATTAAAATGGGAAGAAAAGGGCTGAAGCCACAACATGTGATGCATGGAAAGTTGGGAGAACCACGAGACATTTCTGAAGATATGGTGAATGGGGTTCTCGATAGCTTGGATGGATTAGGCAGCTGAGGAGTGACCGATACCATGAGATGTTTTAGGTTGAGGGACAGTGGAACATGAAGCCATGGAGAGAGGGGGATAAAGAGGAGGCGTTTGGGAGTGTGTGGCCAGGTGGTTTTGTCTGGTATGGGTTGAGTTTGAGGTATGTGTGGGACATTCACATAGAGATGTCGTTGGCAGTTGGATGTGCATGGGACAGAAGGAATAGGCAGGAGACTGATGTGGAGATCATCAAAGCAAGAGTGGGAGTGGAAGCCCTAGGAATACAAACCTCTGTTTCCAAATGCCCTTTCCTGTGAATGTCTCATTGCTGCCCTCACATCATACAGGTACTCCCCTCCCCTCAGTGGCCCCCTCACCCTCTAGGGTGCTGGTGCTTCCCCCAGAGCTACCCCTGGGCTGTGAGGCTTGCTTCCAGCCTCCGCCCACTCCCTGGGCTCCCATCTGTGGCCATGGCCTCTGGTTTTACCCACTGATAGTGCTGATATGTGAGACCATGGTGGCTCTGGATGTCCCTCCCTTCCTTCTTCCAAAGTGTAATGACTCAGAGCCAGGCTTAAAGTCAGAGCATGGGAATCTTTCCTTCTCGTCTTGCATCCTGTTTTACAATTTATAAGTTGGCTGACTCCGGGCTGGTTATACAGTCTTTCCCATTGGCAGTTTCCTATTTGGCAAAATGGGCTGTGGTGTGAACTAAGTGAAACATTGCATCCAGTGTGAGTACATGGCAAGCCGTCTGTCAATGTTAGCTTTTCTTTTTATTTTCTCCAACTTAGACATTGGCATATCTAGGGTTAAAAAAGACACGACTCAAAGTCTCATGGTGTCTTCTACGTTGATATGTTTTGCTATGCTGCTCTTAAAAGCAGTGAACATGTTTACTGAGTGCTTTCTGTGCCCTCGAGTCTGAATCGGGGATCTAAGGATACCCAGGAAGTCACAGGAGGTGTCGTACCCTGCGTTGTACCCTCCTTGAGAAGCATGCACTGCCACTGGGGATTTAGGATATGTTGACCTAAAACTGCAATGACATAACAACAGCTAAAATACCTTGACCAGGCCTGGGGGAAAATGGCTTGTCATCAGGGCTGTGTATGTGACTTGTTTCCCTCGGGGGAGGGGAGGGTGGTGGTATTCTACTCATTGTCGGTTGTGATGGGTGCAGCACACAGCTGGCTGTGGCGATCTCTGATCTCCAGGTTCCCACTTGTTGCCAGCTCTGGGACAGCTGGAGGCTGCATAAGGACTTGAGATTGATTTCAAGGATGTTAGAGGTAGTAGGCTGGGAGAAGTCTTCCTTTGCATCCTTAAACCCTTTCAAGTCTTAGTTGCACGTAATAACACTCATTGTTTTAGACCTGCCCTGAGAGCCACAGGAGGTCTCCAGGGATTCTGTTGCTTGTTCAGGGTCCAGCAAGACTCAAGCAGGCCAGGTGCTGAAGGGTGGCCGGTCAGAGGAAATGATGGAGCGCAGGGAGCCGGGATACCTGGGGTTTGTGAGAGCATTTGCTGTTCTGTACTCAGGGGTTATTAAAGCTGTGAGTCTAGCCAGCATCAGTACATTTTGTTTAGAGGAGTTTGTATTTTTTTTTCCAGATACATTAATGTAATTATATCTTCACAAAAGCGGAGCTCTCTTAAGAGAAGTAGCAGCCCATGCTGTAAGAACGGAGTTATTCTGACACTCAAGCTCTGTGTTATCTTGGACTGAACAAAAAAGAAATCGATACAATTTGTGCTTAGGCTTGCGGGGGTTCTCCTGTTGCCATGGCGACATGTTAAGCTATCGATTCATCCAGAGCGATTCCAAGCTTGGAAGGGGCCTTGGTAAAGGTGAGAATAGTTTGTTCAGCAGAAATTAAACAGACCCCAGGACATGGCCGACTCTGAGCACAGAATACATTCTCTCTGCACACACCATCCCCAGGCTAATGTTATTTGAGCTCTTCCTCAGATGGTCCAGTGGACGACCTGGGGCAAGTGCCATTTCTGCTGTCAGATCAAGGAGAGCCTGTGACAGCCTCCGTCCTGTCGTGTCAAGGTGCAGGATACAGCTTGGGAATGGCTCCTGAAAAGAGTCAGTGAGAGATGAGAGGTAAATACAGGAGCGTAGTCACAGTCACAATGAGTTAGGAAGATGACGGACAGCTGCTGTGTCTCATTCTCGGTTTGCAGCCATCAGCTCACAGCAGATCATCCAATAAAAGGAAAATATTTTCAGAGGGATTTTTTCATTTTTTTCTTTTCTTTTTAGTTGTCATGTAACAATTGTACATATCAATGGGGTACAGAGTGATATTTCAATACATGTACACAATGTGTCATGATCACATCGGTAATTGGCATATCTGTCACCTCAAATATTTATCAGTTCTTCATATTGGGAACATTCAGAGTCTCCTCTCTTAGGTTTTTGAATATATACAATAAATCTTTGTTAACTACAGTCACACTACAGTGTTATGTAGAACACTAGGACTTATTCCTCCTATTTAGCTGTAATTTTGTATCCGGCAACCAACTTCTCCCTATCCTCCTCTCCCCTTCCCTTCCCCACATCTAATAGCTGTAATTTCACTCTTTATTTCTGGAGATCAGCTTTTTTCCAGCTCCTTCATATGAGTGAGAACGTGTGGTGTTTATCTCTCTGAATCTGATTTATTTCATTTCACATAATGTCCTCCATGTTCATCCATGTTGCCAAGAACGACAGGATTTCATTCTTTTTTATGGCTGAATAGTATTCCATTGTGTGTATGTACTGCATTTTCTGTATCCATTCATCTGTTGATGGACATCTAGGTTGATTCCACATCTTGGCTATTGTGAATAGTGCTGCAGTAAACATGAGGTTGCAGATATCTCTTCAACATACTGATTTTCTTTCCTTTGAGTAAATTTTCAATAACGGGATTGCTGGATCATATGGTAGTTCTACTTTTAGTTTTTAGAGAAACCTTCATACTGTTTTCTGTAATAACTGTACTAGTTTATATTCCCACCAATAGGGTATAAACATTTTCTTTTCTGCACACCCTCATCAGCATTTGTTATTCTCTGTCTTTTTGATAACTATTCTAATGGGGGTGAGATAATATTGCATTCTGGTATTGACTTGCATTTCCATGATTACTAGTGATGGTGAGCATTTTTTCATGTAATTGAAAAATGAGACATGAGCAAGCATATGAAGCCCAGGATTGCTACCTGGTGCGTAGAAAATGTGAGATGCATTCTGCCGGTTATATCTGAGGTCTATGGTATGGACATGCCTTCCTGGCCTTAGGGTATTCTCAAAGGTATTTTGTTCAGGCTTACCTTTGTTTTCTAATTTTGTACAAGATGGAGTGTAATCTTTTCTGGTTTTCCTGTTGATACCATTAAATGATTTTCTATGATGATTTCCATTTTTAAACTCAAAGAACGCTGCACACAGACAAAACAAAATGGGTCCAACCCTTTATAACTACAAAACAGTAGAAAACAGGTCTGGTCTTTGGTTTACAATCAAAAGGTAGACTAGCTTTATTCTGGTTGGAGCTGGTCAATACACTTAGGAGGATGCATTTTAAAAATAGCAATTACATAGCTATTTTTTGATGAATTATTTTGAAATAAGTACTTTATTTCCTTGTTTTGCACCTGGGAAAAGGTAAGAGTGTCTGAAAAGCCCTCGATTGTTCATATTTTCGAAAATATTTTAAGGCACTTGAATTCAAGAAGATTGGAGCATGCACACATTCATCTGAGTGTCCATTGTGTGGTGTGTGTGTCTGCGTGTCATAAAGAATGAGAATAGAAGAGCCCAGAAGAAAGGAAAGCCAAGGGCTTGCTTCATAGTTATTTTTCTTAGAAGAGGATGGTGGTTGCTGACTTCATTATTGGCAAGTAGTTGTCAAAGTGGCGTGGCTTCAGAAGCGGGCCATTGCTCCCAAAAGTACCTTTCCTTGGGTTTTCTAACATCTATAATTCTTATCTCAAGCATTTTAGATGGCCTTAAAGATACTTCTATGCGTTCATGTAATATTAGAAGTCACAGAAAATTATGTAATTTGTATTGCTGCCTACATGGCTGGTATCAATTATTTTAAAAGAAGATATGCTGATGCAGGAAAAATACCCTTTTACATCTCAACATGCTCTGGGCTGGCTGCCCCGCAGGGCTCTCAGGGACAGGGCAGGACGATGGAGAGAGGACTGGTCTAATACCTGGAATAAAACTCTGTGTACCTACCTGATGATTACAGTTTTGTAATTCCACCTTGCTCTTTTCATTTGGCTGCAATTCTGTGGATGTTTCAGACCTGAAACTTGTTGCAGAGATTTGTTATCACTAAGTAATGGGAACCCAGTCATAGATTATTCTGTTAAGTAGCAACTTCTTTGCTCGGACCACTGGCTTCAGACATTTCTCCCCAGTCAGTCTTCTTGCAGCTTCCGGGAGGGAGTTTGAGCTGGGTCACCTTGAAGCCACAAGATGTAGCTCTCCTCCTAGGCTTCAGGCAGGTTATAAACTGGCATCCAGGAGAGCTTCTGCTTTTGTGTTATTTTGCCTGCTCACTGGCCTCCGGTGTGTTAAATTTGAGTTCACATTATTTCACGATGATTGCACAAGTTCCTGCAGATATAAGGAACCACGCAATTCTTCATTGTGCCATCAATACTGTCCATTTCATGTCACCCCAGTAGACACAGAAGCAGAAGTGAATAAGAGGCCGCGCCTACTTCTCCGTGGTCCAGGACAACAAGGCGGAATAATAAATGCCAATATATTACCCAGTGGCTAGGGGTCGTCGGTGTTCACTGAGAGCTGTGGGCAAATGGAATTCCGGCAGTTGCAGGGCTTCCCGGAAATATGGGCGTCATTGTCTTCACTGAGGCCGCATGCTCCACAGAGGAAAATGCAATACTTGAGTACGCACTCCCTTTTAAATAAATGTCAATGGAGCCTGTAATATTAATGTAACTGCTGTGGCCAAAGAATTGCTAGTTGATGAGCAAAATGCAGACAACTATTCTTTGTTTTTATTCATGATCATAAATAAAAATCACTCTTTGAAGCCAGGTGGCTAACACAGTCTGGTTCCTAAAAGCAGAATGTTTTAATGTTTTCTACAGTAGATCCAACAGTCTACTTCCTGGAAGTAAATATTTATATTTGGTTTCTGTTTTTTTTTTTTTTTTTTTAATTACGCCCCTACATTTATGAGTAGCTACAAGCTTCTTGAAACTTCACATGGCAAGCAGACACATAAAATGTCCAGATCAGAGTGTCTCGCCATGAACTGCGCACAGCACGAACGGGGCAGATATGCGTTCTGTGCACCAAGAGTCATGGAGTGTGTAGGGAAAGGGTCTGAGGAGTACGCCGGAAGCAGCCTCGGAGAGAGGAATCTGAGGGTCCATGTGGAGTGCATAAAATAGATTCTCATTACCTGAAGAGGGTCTATTACACATTGTTTTTTCCTCTGTAGTCACTTGATTGTGTCTGGGTTCCTGTGGGACGTTATGCTTCTTCTCATTGTAGCGAAACACTGGAAGGAGATTCATTCTCTCCAGGCAAAGTAATCACTGTTACTCTCATTTTCTCATGGTAGCACTGGCTTTACAGTTTTCAAAGGCTTTTCCCAAACATGATGTCACTTGAATTTCACTATTTTAAGAGGTGATAGAATGAGTTTTAGTGACCAAGGGGCTGGAGCTCAGAAAGTTTACACAGATTTGCCCACGGTAATGCAGGTTAATACGTGGTGGATCCAGAACCAGAACCCCAGAGTTCTGTTTCCCAGCCCCTTCGTTATCTTTGCTGCTGTATTATGCTGCTCCTAATATAAATGAAAATAGCAAGTTTTTGTCTACTTTGTATTTATTGTCAGTACAATTTTGCATGTCTCGTAGGCTGTATTTGTATCAAGGAGTGTTATTGCATCAGTGTGAGAAACATGGAATTTGGAGTTGGATAGACCAGGTTGAAATCCTAGTGCAATGTGGTTCTGTGATTCTGTTTCGGGGAGATGTCCTGCCTTCTTTGAGACTCATTTCACAATCCATAAGGCGTGACTACGTACACCTCCTTCCTAGGGTTGTGGTGGGTGCTGAGCCCTGGCTTGGGATAGAGTAAATGCTCATTGTGTAGTCAAATGTGTCTTTGAGCCTGTACCTTGGACTCTGGCCTTCCTGAGAGCATCTGGTCTGTTCACAGGGCAAGTGTCACCAGGCATCTGTATGAGCGGTTTGCTCACAGTAGAGGAAAGGCCTGTGGGCACTTAGGGGAAGAGTGGAGGAAGGAAAGGACGGCAGAGGCTGTCCGAGGGCTTGGCCCCTTAACTCATGTTTAACTGTGGAGAGAAGGTTCATCATGAGAAGGGGAGATGCTAGCTCTCTAAGGAAGTCTAGAAAAAGGAGGATGTGAGCCATGTAGCCTTGGGGCCTGCGGCAAAGGGCATAACAAGCCAGGCTAGAGGGACCCTAGCCTCACTTCTGGGCAGCAACTTTTTCTGTTTTTGTGCAAGGTGGGATAAACTGTTTGCCATTGATCTTTGGCCCTGAGCCTATAGCATCGGGAACAGTGAGAAAGGGCCCCCAGCACAGATATCTGGGTTCCCCTGGATGTCCCTGGAGGAGAAATCTGGGGTGGAGGTGAGCTTCTTGCAAGTGGCTTTGTGGAGGGCTGGAGTGCAGAATCTCAGAAGGCCATTTGTGATAACTTTGAAACACCAGCACCTGGAAGAACCCGCATAGTTTGTGAGAATTTGGGGGGCTGGAGGAACGGGTAAGAATTGTTAAGAGGATTTGCATTTGGCAGGTGGGTGCACAAGCCACTGTAAACTGAGTGATTCATGTTCATGTGACCCTGTGAGTGCCTGCTGCCTGCGGGGCACTCAGGGAATTGTTGTTACCTGAATGTCCATGAGCATGGACCCCTGGTTTGTAATCTGGAAGCACTGGATTCATTTAGGCACCATAGTTAGAAGAGGAAGGGAGCTCATCCTCTGGGGAAGGCGGGGATATGGACGAGTGAAAATAGCAAATCCCATCAGGCCAGGGCCACTGCATTGAGGGGTGAATGGAGCACTGCGGAGGGAAGGGTGACTGGCCTTGGGGAGTCCAGGCAGCTGCAGGGCCTTGGGGAGCAGCCTCGGTGACCATGAGAGAGAAGCGGGGTGTGTGTGCCAAGCCAGCAACCCTGTGGCAGCCAGGGCTGGAGGTATCCAACTGCTGTGGTGTGGAGCCTCAGGTCAAGGGGAGTCATGACAGACGGAAGCAGAAGTCTGTTTTGCACTAAAACCTCTGACATCTGGGTGCCCCTGTCCCCATGCTGGACGTTGAACCAGCTTTGCCGGAAGAGCTGTACCAGCACAGGTGGTCAGTATAATGTTGATCCAAGTATCTCCATTCTTTCTGCGTTGAGGACTGATTCTCTGAAGGTCAGATTCTTGACAAATTAAGTTATTCACGTCTCAGACGGAAGGCACAGAACTTGATTCTACTGTTTAAGTTACAGTTCAACAAACGCAAAGAAAACAATTAGCATATTTTTATTTACTTCCAACAGAAATCTCTGGTGTGAGTCCTTGTGGCTAACTCTTAATTTCTCCCTTCTAAATGTTGCCCTAATTAAACCTTTCTCCAGAACTTTTGTACTTTTCAATGACATTTGAATGAATGAATAAAAATGCAGATTCTAATTAGCGCTTCCTGCATATTAAAGAAATTACTCTTCCCTTTATTTAAAGAAATGTTACTGGGAAGAAATAGATGATCTTTGAAATGCGATTTTTCTTTTCAGATAGGGGTGATAATTCTCAGCAAGGACAGTGCTGCTGCTGACAGCCATGCCCACCCGCCAGCATGCTCTGCAACAGTTCGAGTGACAGACCAGCCGCTCGGAGTAGTAGCTCTATTTACTGAGAGAGAGAGAGAGAGAGAAAAAAAAGATCTTCCAATAAACATTTTTTATAGGAAGCTATGCATGAATGCATTTGTTAAATTGTTCTAAATAACTCCAGCACCTAATAAAAATAGGATTTGAAGGACAGCTAAAGTTTCATTGTAAGATATGGCAACATCTGCATCTGCTGAATGATTTATATCTGTGACATTAACTAAGCATTATAGGAAAAAAACACTGTTTGACCTCAGGCGAGCTGGCGTGAGACATGAGCTTGTTCCAGGTTGAAATTTTCCTCTTAAATTTTTTATGAAATTCTCTCAGCAGGGTCACTGTTGGGTTCTGAAAAGATTTTTAACCTCAGAATTGCTACAGCTCAGCCATCAGAAAACCATTTATTTCATTAGCACTCCCTCCCTTTCATTTTAATGCCACGTAATAGGATAGAATAGGTTTAAGGCCCATCAATTGTAAAATTATCATTTTTCACCGAAGCAACATTATATTAAACACTTAATTATTCATTACTAATGCTTGTCATGGTGAAATATTGGCCTCGCTAATTTTGAAAGCACCAGGCCCAGCTTTTCTTCCTTGAAGGTTAATGGCTGAGCCCCCATTTCATTAGGTTTCCTAAATGGAGCACACCTCATGTGTCATTATGTGGCTTTTGTGACCCCCAACCCTTTTAGCAAGTAAAATCCCTGATGTTCAGAATGCACTATTGGGATGAGAAACTAGTTTTAATGGTTGCAGTGGAGAGAGCAGAATCTGGGGTGGCACAGTTTTGTGAAGTACTGTCAATTGAACAATTTTACCAGGGATGTATTTTTAAAGGTAACACACCTCGATTTAAATACATTATTTACTTTTTTATTTTAAAAATTTATATAAATGTAAGGGGTACAAGGGCCATCTTGTTACGTGGAGATATTGTGTAGTGGTGAAGTCTGGGCTTTTAATGGAACCATCACCCAAATAATGTACATTGTACCCCAAATTAGGTACTTTTACGCAAACCAGATGACTGACTTAGAATCACGGCAGTGAAACGAGTCTGCATTCGTTACAGCAGGGTTTGCCTGCCTGCATTTGGCCACAGTATTCAAGATTTCCATATTCGTCTTGCGTATTTTACAACCCAGGACCCCTGCTGTGGAACATCTGTGCCATGCAGGTTTATGGACGGTTAAAAAAAACAACAAAACCCTCCCTGGCATCTGACTCTACATTGGATATGGCCTTCTGAATGCTCCACGTGATTTTAATTCTTTTAACACAGAAAAGGCTTATTCATCGGTCTCCCAGGCAATCTCTGGAGGATGTTATTCAGGCTGGGAACAGTGCTCTTACCCCACTGGTGCATGGGCTCCACCTGAGCGTGCAGAATGGCTCTTCTACGCCGGGGAAGATGGTTCTCTCCAATCTGCATGGAGAACTTCTGGAGGAAGTGCAAGTCAGTGAGGAAAAAGACCTTAATCTGCCACTGAAATTAAGGGGAAGGTCACTATCCCAGGAGGATACCAACAGCCGCTTTGCTATTCCGGATGACTCCTGTCCTCCTGATCCCCATTGGCCCAGGCTTGCATTCTTGAATTTACTCAAGCAAGTCTCTGTCAGTGTTAACATCTTCCCACAAGCCTTCCTTCCACATCCCCCACATCCCCGTCTAAAAATCCCCATTACCAGGCTCAGAACCAGTAATACGATTTTTGAAAAATTCTTATGGATTCCAAAATTATCAGCAAGAAAAACAAACCCTAAAACCTAAATAAAAGAAAAAAAGTGCAGATATATATTTGAATTATTTTAGGAAGTATTTTTCCGATTTCTGTTTAACTTAGGTTGCTTTTATTTAAGCCATAAATAATACTGATTTTGATGACTGTAGTTGGATTATCGTGAAGTTCTTTTCCGATGTCTTACTCGATTGTGATTTCTCTACTTAGTCAGATGGGCTGAATAGTATCTCCCCCAAAATTTATATGTCAGCATCTTAATCCCCTGGATCTCAGAATGTGTCCATATTTGGAGATAGAGCCTTTACATGGGCAATTAAATTGAAATGAGGTCATTAGGGTCACCGGTGTCCTTTAAGAAAAAGGAATTAGGACACAGATTGGCACAGAGGAAAGCTCATGTGAAGACACAGGGCGACAATTTCATCCTCAAGCCGAAGAGCAATGTCCAGAGCAGATCCTCCCTTGCAGAAAACCAAACCTGCTGACACCTCGATCTAGACTTCCATCTTCCAGAACTGTGACACAGCAGGTTTCTGTTGTTCAAGCTGTCCAGTCTGGGACTCTTAACTCATCCACTCTGCCATGCCTTGTTATCTAATATCTTTTCCTTTTGTACAAAAAATCAAATGCATGCTTGACTAATTTTGACATACACACACATATAGAGGGTAAACTCTACTGATAAAGGTTAAACTATACTGAGGTTAAACTTTACCTCTAAACTTTACAGGTTAAACTATACTGATCACATAAACATGCATACACATTTATGTGTCACATTTATACACATTTATGTGATCAATATAGCTTAACCTCTGAGGTTCCCTAATGCTCCTTCCAGTCCATTCCCACCCCCATAGACAATGTAGCCTGGCTTCTATGATGACAGATTAGCTTTGTCACTTTTTGAACTTCATGTAACAGAGAACTACGTAAAAATCACTATGATGTTGAGCTTTCTGTTTTTCTCTTAATTGAAACACATTTTGTTTCAGACATCTTGAAACTCTGTTAGTAGGAACACTCACATTTGGCAACATTAACCCCTTCATTATGCATTTTCTCTCCTTATCTCTCTTTGCCTTGACTTAGGCTCTGTGTCATATGAACAAGCCTGTTAGTTTTTTTTTTTTTTTTTTTTTTTTTTGAGACAGAGTCTCAGTCTGTCACCCAAGCTGGAGTGCAGTGGCTCGATCTCGGCTCACTGCAACCTCCGCCTCCCGGATTCAAGTGATTTTCCTGCCTCAGCCTCCTGAGTAGCTGGGATTACAGGCATGTGCCGCTACACCTGATTAATTTTTGTATTATCAGTAGAAGCAGGGTTTTGCCATGTTGGCCAGACTGGTGTTGAACTCCTGACCTCAAGTGACCCACCTGCCTTGGCCTCTCAAAGTGCTGGGATTACAGGTGTGAGCCACCATGCCCAGCCTCCATGAGCTTTCTTATGCAAACAATTCACCTTGTAGGTCTTTCTTATCATATTTTAAGATGATATGTTTGTCTTACTGTTTAATATATATTGTTTACATCCACAAACAGTTGGCTTTTTTTTATCCTGACAATTTCTGCCTTTTAATTGGCATTCAGTCTATTGATATTTTAGGTAATTGTTGATGTAGTTTGTTTAAGTCTACCATTTTGCTATTTGTTTTACTTATCCCAGCTGCTTTTTGTTTGTTTGTTACATTTTGTTGTTCTGTTCTTTTTTCACTCCCTTCTGTTGTTATTTGTTGATTTATTGCATTCCATTACAATTCCTCTACTGCTTTTAAGCTATAACTCCTTGTGTTTTATTTTTAGTGTCATTGTTAGAATTTTAATATTCATCCTTAATTTTTTATAGTCTATCTAGAATCTATACTGTATCACTTAATGCAAAGTTTAAGAATCTTATAACTGTGTAATCCATTTACGTAACAGTTCCTTCATGGTACAATGTGTTCATATTTTACACAATATTCCTATTAAACTCCACAGTACAAATTTTTATTTTTGCTTTAAACTGCCAAAAGTCATTAAGAAAAGAGTCTTTTTAAATAATTGAGAAGGGTAAATACATACTCTTTATCGTAGATTTTTAGGTCTGTGTTCTATTTCTATGTCTGTGTTTGGTGCTCTTCATTCTCTCTTGTAATTTTTCTAACTGGTGTCATTGTTCTTCATCCTGAAGAAATTCTTTTACTCTTTCTTTTCATGTAGATATGTTGGTGACACATTTTCTTAATTTTCATTTATCTAAAAGATATTTCTCTGACCTTAATTTTTGAGGGATATTTTTTGCTGGTTAGAGAATTCTGGGTTTACCATATTTTTTCTTTTATTCCTTTAATTATTTCATCCCATTTCTTCTGGCCTCCATTTTGTTAGTGAGAAGTCAGCACAAATTCATATCGTTGTTTTCCTGTGTATTAAAAGTAGTTTTTTTCTCTTGTGACTTTTTAGTTTTTTTTCTCTTTGGTTTTCAAGAGTTTGCTGAGTGACTTTTGGTTGTCTTTATGTTTATTATGGTTGGGCTTTGCGGAGCTTCTTGGATATCTGGGTGGATGTTTTGCAACAAATTTGGGGAATTTAATCCATTTTTCCTTATATATTTTGTCTGTTCCATTTTTTTTTCCTATCACTTGGGGACTAAATTCCACTTCTGTTAGACTGTTTGGTTTTGTGCCATTGTAATTGAGGCTATGGTGTGGACCTCCTCAGCACAGCGACATGGGCTCTACCCCGTGTGACTGAAGGAGCCTGGGGAGTATGTGGACCCCCTGCTCTCCTTCCAAGTTTTGCAATCCTGCGCTTTCTGCTGCCCAGACACGAAAGCTGTTGCTGCTTCTATTTTGACCAGTTGCATAATCTTACATTTCTGTTCCCCTTCATACCTAGAAACAGAACTCCTATTCTGTTTCTTTTAAAAATTATTATTCTAGATTGGTTTCAAAGTGTGCTAGATTTGTTCTAGTAACACAAATACTCTAGAGAATTTTGTCACTTTCCTATAATTCAAGTAGTTACATTACAGAGTTGTGTATGTAAAAAATGCTGCTATTGGCCATGAGAGTTCTTTGTAATTATCCAGATACAATAGGTACTTAGAAAATTATGCCATTTTATGGTCCCTAGGAGCTGGTATGGTGCTTAATATGTTTTGTTTGTTTGTTTGTTTTATTGATGGAATGATCTACACTAGTGGGGTATAATCAGAAACCTAAACCACCATGTAACTTTCCCCAATGTGGAAATAAAGTGTATGTGTGTCAGTGTGTGGGAGCATGCTATGGGTTACACACCACAGGGGTGCCCAGCCTTATTCCTGGCTTGAGAGATTTTCAGTTCTCTTTTCTTTTGGTGATCTCTCTTCATTACTTAAGAAAAACTACTAACCCTCTAATTTTGGTATGGTGAAAATCTTATTCCTTCCGTTAATTTTTAGTGGCATAAGTAAGCCAAGAGTGGAATCTTCAGAATACGTAAAGCTGCGCTAAAGCCTCAGGATGAAGTACTGGTTAAACCAGGGCATTGCCAGATGCTTGGGGGATCTAGTTTCTCTTTGGGGTTTATACAGCTGTTTATGCCACAGAGTGGGACCTGCATTCTGTACATGGTACTGTCTTAGGTGACATTCTCAGAAATCTCTTCCCCCAAGTCTCACCTCATGTGGTCAGACCCAGAGGGTCACAGGACACCTGTACTGACCCAGAGGGTCACAGGACACCGCTACTGACCCAGAGGGTCACAGGACATCCCTACTGACCCAGATTCACAGGACAGCCCTACTTTGAGACCACCTAAGGTCGGCTTCCTGATTTCTGCACGTGGGGTAAGAATGATGGACCCCAAAATGATTGACGCTGGGCCTGCATTTGAGGAGGGAGCAGGTATTTATTAATTTAAATATATTAATAATTTTGATGCTCTAAACACATCTATGCTCACGGAACATACAGCAGCTACTTTTGGAAACTTGAAAATGTTACATAAAATGCAGGACATTCTTGCATTGCATGTTGTAAAATCATAACTGGAGAAAGGTGTTTCTTAAGAGGAAGTCTAAGAGTACAGATGTCTCTGCTCTAGTTAACTTCATATTAGTATTTTGTAGATGATACAAGAGATTCTTAATTCTTTGAAGCCTTACAAAATTGTGTAGTCCTCACAATTTAAGCCAACCATTGGAAAGTTTAAACAAAAACAAAACAAGCTAATCTTTCACTATTGTGGTATTGTGTTGCTAGGGTTACATTAAAGTTTTATAAATATATGTAAGGAAAAAAGAATTTTAGTCCTGGCGCGGTGACTCAAGCCTGTAATCCCAGCACTTTGGGAGGCTGAGGTGGGCAGATCACGAGGTCAGGAGATCGAGACCATCCTGGCTAACATGGTGAAACCCCGTCTCTACTAAAAAATACAAAAAACTAGCTGGGCGAGGTGGCGGGCGCCTGTAGTCCCAGCTACTCGGGAGGCTGAGACAGGAGAATGGGGGGAAGCTGGGAGGCGGGGCTTGCAGTGAGCTGAGATCCGGCCACTGCACTCCAGCCTGGGTGACAGAGCGAGACTCCGTCTCAAAAAAAAAAAAAAAAAAAAAAAAAAAGAATTTTAGTCATTTCTCAAAATAGTCACTATTTTCATATGGAAACAAACCTTTTATTATTTAAAATGCAATCCTGCTCTTAACTGTTATAAATGAATTATTCCTATTTTGGCTCTCTTTTTTGTTTTGTTTTTTGATCATAGGATAGCTTTATAATATTATCATAAAACGTGATTTGGTGACAATTGTGTTTGAGGAGAGACAGAGTAACTTGTTACCCAGGAATAATGATGCCCCCAATTTGGAATGTTCTGTGGACTTCAGGTATTCACAAAGCAGAAGTCTTCCACAATTATTTCTAACGAAATTGGACTTAGGGCTGGTGCTGCATGGATTTCACACCGTTTGTTGTAAAGGACTATCTCAGATTGTTATTGAATATGAATTGCCCTTGTAATTTTTGAAGTCACACAAATGTTGATTTTCTCTTTTTCTTAGGACAGGAAAATTAAGTGATAAATATTAACCACACCTTAACCAAAGGCAAAATAACTATTCATGATGTAAACCATTTTATAAATAAATAGACTATTCCATGATCAGGAATGGAAGGGGAGGCTGTAATTTTCACTACACGTTACGTAGTATTTAATGGGCCACGCTTAGTGACAGCACATTTGTGCTGCACTCTGCATGATCAATGGCTGGGGCCTTTTTATTGCCTTGTCTCAGTGAATGGAGAGGAAAAGGGAGACAATATCAGAGAAACTCCTCCACCAGAGAAGCAGCTTTGTCAATTAATTCCACTTCTTGATTCAAAATAAGGTGTTAAACAAGTGTTCATTATTTACTGGATGCGTAAGTTCTAGGCAAGATGAGGGAGAATGATAAATGAAACTTGTCATTCCTGCCTTGAGGAGGGAGGTTAGAGAGGCGGGGTCTGTGCATAAGAAATGTTGGAGATGCTATAAATTTCCCTCTACACACTGCTTTAAATGTGTCCCAGAGATTCTGGTATGTTGTATCTTTGTTCTCATTGGTTTCAAAGAACATCTTTATTTCTGCCTTCATTTCGTTATGTACCCAGGAACAGAACAGAGTCCTCAGAAATAATACCACACATCTACAGCCATCTGATCTTTAACAAACCTGAGAAAAACAAGAAATGGGGAAAGGATTCCCTATTTAATAAATGGTGCTGGGAAAGTTGGCTAGCCATAAGCAGAAAGCTGAAACTGGATCCTTTCCTTACTCCTTATATGAAAATTAATTCAAGATGGATTAGAGACTTAAATGTTAGACCTAATACCATAAAAACCCTAGGAGAAAACCTAGGTAATACTATTCAGGACATAGGCATGGGCAAGGATTTCATGTCTAAAACACCAAAAGCAACAGCAACAAAAGCCAAAATTGACAAATGGTATCTAATTAAACGAAAGAGCTTCTGCACAGCAAAAGAAACTACATCAGAGTGAACAGGCAACCTAAAGAATGGGAGAAAATTTTTGCAATCTACTCATCTGACAAAGGGCTAATATCCAGAACCTACAAAGAACTCAAACAAATTTACAAGAAAAAAACAAATAACCCATCAAAAAGTGGGCAAAGGATATGAACAGACATTTATCAAAAGAAGACATGCATACAGCCAACAGACACATGAAAAAATGCTCATCATCACTGGCCATCAGAGAAATGCAAATCAAAACCACAATGAGATACCATCTCACACCAGTTAGAATGACAATCATTAAAAAGTTAGGAAACAACAGGTGCTGGAGAGGATGTGGAGAAATAGGAACACTTTTACACTGTTGGTGGGATTGCAAACTAGTTCAACCATTGTGGAAAACAGTATGGTGATTCCTCAAGGATCTAGAACTAGAAATACCATTTGACCCAGCCATCCCATTACTGGGTATATAGCCAAAGGATTATAAATCATGCTGCTATAAAGACACATGCACACGTATGTTTATTGCAGCACTATTCACAATAGCAAAGACTTGGAATCAACCCAAATGTCCATCAGTGACAGACTGGATGAAGAAAATGTGGCACATACACACCGTGGAATACTATGCAGCCATAAAAATGGATGAGTTCGTGTCCTTTGTAGGGACATGGATGCAGCTGGAAACCATCATTCTCAGCAAACTATCACAAGAAGAGAAAACCAAACACCGCATGTTCTCACTCACAGGTAGGACTTGAACAATGAGATCACTTGGACACGGGAAGGGGAACATCACATACCAGTTGTTGTGGGGAGGGGGGAAAGGGGAGGGATGGTATTGGGAGTTATACTTGATGTAAATGACAAGTTGATGGGTGCAGCACACCAACATGGCACATGTATACATATGCAGCAAACCTGCACGTTGTGCACATGTAGCCTAGAACTTAAAGTATAATAATAATAATAATAAAAGAAATGTTGGAGAATGGGCAGGTGCAGGAGGATGCGGCTCATCATTGGGCCAGAGGGGCCCTAGACAGTGGGTGCTGCTGAGGAAGGTGGGGACAGAACAGACAGAGACACAGCTTTGGAAACAGAGCACGTGGAGCTTGACTTTGATGTGAGTGGGAATGTGGTAGGGAGTTGAGGTGGATTCTCTAAAAGGAGAGTGGATTTGTGTCCTAGGGCTGCAGTAGCAAAATACCACAAGCTGGGTGCCTTCAAACAGCAAGGACACCTGGTCTCACAGGCACAGGGGACCAGGGGTTGGCAGAGCCGCGCTGTGTGCCAGCTTCTGGTGTTGCTCTGATCCTTGCATTCCTTGGCATGTGGACGCCTCTCTCCCATCTCGGCCTCTGTGGTCACGTGGCCATCTCCTGTGTTTTTGTGTTTTCATGCGGTCCTCTTCCTTCTTATCAGACACTAGGCATCAATTAGGGCCCACCCTACTTCCAAATAAGGTCATATTCTCAGGTGCTGAGGATTAGGACTTCAAGATATGTGGTGAACACAACCCAACCCGTAACAGAGGGAAGAGTGGAGGCGCTCAGTGCAAATAGAGAATCTGGGGACAAAATGTCAAGAACAAGGAGGAAGAAGAGGTGAGAACAGGAGCTGATGCCACACGAGGGAGTCCTCAGATGCTGGACGAGGGCGTTTCAATTTTACCCATTAAACCCGGAACCTGACAGTGAGAATGTGATGCCTGAAAATGTATAGGTTCCTGGTCCTGATTCTCAGAGCGGGGTCTGTTTAGGTGCTTTTTTGAAGTGGCCAGAGAAACTCTGCCCCTTTCCAGGCGTAGACAAGGGACATGGCCACATGAAGACCACAACAGCCACAGAAGCTGTCCCTGTAGGTTTACAGCTGTTCTCCTTTCTTCTAATTTTATAAGAGCTTTATTCATGAATCAAAACACTTCTCCAGGTAGAAGTACATTGGAGGCCTTAGCCATTCGTTTGGAAACAACCCAGCTTAGCAACTGTGCAGTTTTCTGGCCAAGTGTCACCTCCAAAAGAAAAGACAGAAGAAACCATAAGACCAAACACCCTTCCTCCTCAGAGCCTGTTACTAGTCAGACTCATTCTCCCAACAAGGGCTCCAGCCTCACACTTGGCCACTCCGTCAGTGGGGCACAGTCCTGTCCTCAGCGCCACATCCTGCAGGGCATGGTGACCCACCTTAGGGCAGACGTTGGTGATGAACATATTGGGTGGAGCAGCCTGGAGTGCCCTGGCGCGCTGTGAGAGGCGAAAGCTGCCTTCTGTGCTCACATCTGCCGATTTGGTGTGACCTGACTGACTACAGAAGCTGTGTATCCAGGGTAGCTGGGCTTCCTCCCCTCTGTCTGATCATATGAAAGTGTGGCTCACACAAACACAGGGCAGGTGCTTATTCCTGTTTCAGACGGGCTCACTGCAGGACTCGGGTGCCGGGGCCCTCGCTGGCCCTTCCAGAGGCAGCAGAGCCGGCTGTGGAGGGGGCTCCGGTGTCTGACTTGATCCTCTACAGTTTAGTTTCCATGTAGCTTTGAACTACTTATCAATTAGGCCGGGCGCGGTGGCTCAAGCCTGTAATCCCAGCACTTTGGGAGGCCGAGACGGGTGGATCACGAGGTCAGGAGATCGAGACCATCCTGGCTAACAGGGTGAAACCCCGTCTCTACTAAAAAAATACAAAAAACTAGCCGGGCGAGGTAGCGGGCACCTGTAGTCCCAGCTACTCGGGAGGCTGAGGCAGGAGAATGGCGTGAACCCGGGAGGCGGAGCTTGCAGTGAGCTGAGATCCGGCCACTGCACTCCAGCCTGGGCGACAGAGCGAGACTTCGTCTCAAAAAAAAAAAAAAAAAAAAAAAAAGAAATACTTATCAATTATACAATATACACACATACAGCCATGTACATTTGTGAAGAGTACAGGGATAACTGGGATAATATTGTCATCATTGGCATGGGTTGTGTTCCTGAGAGGATGGAGTGACGAGGTGAGCTCCTCAGCATGCAGGCAGAAGCAGGGTCAGGGTTTGTCTCCCTGGGACATGTTTCAAGGAGTATAAAGTGCCAAATTTATCTGTACTATTTATTCCAGTTAGGACTTTGGACCCTTTAATCCCGTCCAGAGAGGTTTAGTCACAGCAGGGAGGGACTCGGCTGGCCTGTCACCAATGTCTGGCTGAGTCTATAATGCAATCAGTAATATGACCTGGCTGGTTCCTGCGGGCATTATTAGGTACAGGAAGTGGCAAATGAGATCAGTCAAGGGTTAGTAAAAGTGTTAGAGCCTTGGTGTGGCTGAGCCCACTGTTGTCCCTGTGTGTGTGTTGAGGGGGTGGGATCCTGTGACTTCTCCACGGCCAGGCACCTGTCACCATGGACGGCCCTGCACACCCGCCGATACTCTGCTCAGCCCAGTCTGTTTTAGGCGAGAGCCAGGACAGTGCTCTGAACTTCCTCATCTTCCTGCTCCTCAGCAACATTTGTCTGTAGTTTGTTCCTTTTTAACAGGTCCCATCGTTTGGCCAGTGGGTGCTTTGGGAGGCACATCTGAAGTGCCCCTTCTCAGGAAGGTGTCTGGGATGGACCCTTCGTGAATGCATTTCTTTTTACAGGAGCCATCCTTTTAGACAGGATCCAGGACTTGAGGTCCTCTAGGATTCGTTTTGGAGAATGGGATTGTTTAGGCCTCTATGGAGATTTCTCAGCAGGTTGTGTACGCAATGCAGGCTTGACCATGGCTTCTTCGGAACATCCCCCAACCCAAGGCTGACCTTAGTTCAGGTTTAGGGCTCTATTGGTTGATTTTGGAAAGGATTCCAGGAAGCATTCTAGGGTTGGGGAAGTAAGACAGGGAGCAAAGTCAACAAGAGGCACTTTATGGAGCAGGTGATTGATGTAGGAGACGTGGCACGGGTTGCCTCAGTGACCTCTGAAAGCTTACATGGAATATGCCTAGAGCCAGGCCCTGAGGGCAAGGGCTGGGGGTTTCATCGGAGGGCTCTCTCCTCTCCTTAGCTGAGGGCTGCTTCGGGATGCAGCGCCACACACCCTGCTGCTTCTCACCTGCCACCCACAGTCCAGTAAGAGGAAAGCAGGGACTCATGGCACCATCGGAACTGTCTCTAGCTGACACCCAGGAACACCTGGGGAAGAGGGCAGAGCCCCGGCGTGTCTGCTAAGCTTCACTTCTGCAGGGAGTCCTCTGGACACCATCCTTTCGGGTGCCGCCTTTGCCTTTCGGGGCTGACTTTGAGATGTCTTCTTCATGGGACTTGACCTGGTTGCCACCTTACCTTTATCTCTGTGCGTGTGTGTGCGTGTGCTTGTGTGTGTAGGGGATGAGTGTGCTGTGCAGAAAATTAAGTGGCATCCACTCTGAAGCCCACACCCTGGAGAGAAGAGCACTCACATTCATCACCTTCCTGCTGCGGACCAGGCGCTCAGTACTTTACTGACATGGTAAAGTACCAATCCTCACAATCACCTTGTAAAGCAGATGTATGAGCCCACAGGGACTCAGAAAACTTAAGTGCCTTCCCCAAGGGTGCAAACTGGGAGAGTGGTAGAGTACGAGTTAGAACCCAGGTCCGTGTCATGCTGGGCCCTTGCTCTTTCCGGCCTCCAAGGTTGCCACCCCCTGGGGAGATATGGGACTGGTTTGTGGAAAGGGAAAGAACTCTCAGCTCATTCTGACAGTAGCCAACAAAATCAACTTGATTTAAAATCTGTCCCTGGTTCCCAAATTTGTGGTAAATTGGATATCAGATGTACACATTATTGAATTTCATGTTCTGAATGTTTAATTCTTCTCCAAGTGTCACATAATTAGCCATTTGTTATATAATTGTTTTCATTACTTACATAAATTGTTTTCATTAGTGGCTCTAAATGGGTGAGTGACATTAATATGGAATAAATACAAATCATGCTGCAGCAAGGGAAGTCAGCAAGAAAAGAGGCAGCCCGGGGCTCAGGGTTAGGCTCCTAATATCATCCCCAGTCACTCGCCAGGCCACACAACTGGGGAATGCCCGGGAGGGGCACAGGGTCCCTCCCATTCCTTGCAAGAGGGGAGAAGACCTCCTACTGGAAGACATTCATCACCACTGGAAGACAGTCATCACCTCTGCCCCTGATAAACGCAGTGGCACTAACAGTTACCATTTTGCCCATCTTCAAGAAGTAAGGAACTTTATGTACATTCTCCCATTTTCATTTCATCTATTTGATTCAACCATGAAGTGAACTGAGTCAGTCACCTGGTAACTTAAGAAACCCTGGTAGTACCTGGCAGAGCCTAGAATCGAATCCAGATCGGTCTGATTCCCAAGCCAATACCCAGTGCTCTCAGTGTTTATGTGGAAAGCAGTGTTTGTTACGGAGATGTTCATCCTGAGCAGCTCTGAGATTTAGAAGATGATACCTGTAACTGCAGAGCCCCTACTCTGATACTTAGATGACCTCTCTGATGATTTTGGCCACTACCTCCCATGGTCTAACAATACAAGGAAGGGAAATGTTTGAAAACCTCCAATGTATTAAGCGGATTTATTATTCAAACCCTTCCAAGGACCCAAGGATGTCCTGTGGGCCCTGGGGACCAGGGAAGAAGAACATTGTCCCTTCCAGGTCGCCTGCAGGCCTTGCGGCTTCCTCTGTGGGGAACACAATTTAAAAGGCAGGGAAACCCTTGCTTCATCAGGGCAGCGTTTGGGTCCAGAGTGAAGCCACCCTCTTCCGGCTCTCAAGGCTCCGTCAGGGACCCTCTTCCGGCTCTCAAGGCTGCGTCAGGGACCCTCTTCCGGCTCTCAAGGCTCCGTCAGGGACCCTCTTCCGGCTCTCAAGGCTCCGTCAGGGACCCTCTTCCGGCTCTCAAGGCTGCATCAGGGACCCTCTTCCGGCTCTCAAGGCTTCATCAGGGAGAGCAGAACACACATCCCAGGCTTCTGCTTGTTCCTGGCACTACCCCTGCCTCGCCTCTCCCTTGTCAAATGCCACCATTATCTATTTGGGAGCCATCAGGATAACTTCTGCTGTCCCTTGTCCTGTGTTATGGGCCACCTCAGAAAGCTGTTGTAGCTTTCCAGGGCATCTCTCTCCCCGTGAACTGTAATCCCCCTTTCTGACGCAGGATGCAGGCTGGTTCCATGGGCATCCTTCAAGGACATGTGTAACGTGAAGTTTTAACTAAGAGCCCTGCACTCAGACCAAGGTCTAGTTTAATGTGCTGAGGTTGCCATCTTGAACTTCTTAATCATCTTTAACAAGGAATTTTCGTTTGTAGCTAGTTCTTTTCCGACCCTCAACTCCGACTTCTTGATTCCTAAAACCCACACCGGGTGACCCCGGCATGTGTCATTTGCAAACTCTCTCACCTCTTCAACTCTCCCACTGTTTTCTGCACAGCAGCCTTGTCCTGAAGGACTCTGCTTTCCTGCAGTCTCCCTAAGGATTGGCTGTTTTCTCCCCATGCTCTTTCGCCATTGGCCTGGATGTTAATGGGGTTCAGTCATCCCGGCTCCCCACTGCACTTGCGGACCATTCTCTGTTCTTCCTTTCTAAAACTCCCAGGTATGAATCTCACATCATCAAGCCTGTGCTCACTGTCATCTACAGATGCTGGGCTCACCACCCCACCCCCATTCCTTAGGCTCCAGTACTGTTACTCTCTTCAACAGCGGTTGTTTGAATTGTTGCTGATTTCAAAATCGTTCCCAGAACTTCTTGCAATTCCTGGCCTTTTACTTCCTTGAGCTCTTTGCCTCCTGTTTGTCCTGCAGCCCATCTCAAGTGCTTGTTCACAAGGTCACACCCCTGACTCTGCCATTGCCAGTAACTGCAGGCATTGGTGTCTACTGTGAGGCCAGCTCCTGTTTTACCAGCTCAATCCTTCTGTTAACCTAACATCGGCAGTGCTTTCACTTATGTTCCTTGAACACTGATTCTTATGTTTTATGTTATGTCATATATTTCATGTTACATTACATTATGTTACATTAATGATATCAAGCATGCCATTGCATTAACCAGAACTCTTCGCACATAACCATTTGCAAAGTCTCCTCTGCCGTCAGGTATTCTCTGAATGCTTCTCTGCTTCCTCCACCTGCCCACAGGCAGCTTCCTTTTTGATCTGCTTCCCTCCATTCTTCTCAAGAATTGGCTGTTTTCTCTTCCACACTCCTCTCTTGCCTAGTTGGAATAATATGCCTGCTCATACCTGTACCACACAATGGAACGTGCCTCTGGAAAAGCCAGCTGCCTGCTGCCCATCTGCCTGTAGCACGGTGGCCACTGACCGGTCGTGGGGCACTGCACTGCTTGGTCGGGTATTCTGAATTTCCTTAGTACATTTGCTTTCCTTCTATGTGATTTTTAAAATATCATTCTCTCTCTCAAACTATCATCTTTTTGGCCGATGACCCTGCTTTCTATTTTAGTGAGAAACTAGTAGAAAATAGAGAACTTTCTCAGTCTTTTACCCTAACCCTAGCACAACGTGTCTGCTGGCATTGAGCCTATGCCCCATTTCCTGCCCTCCTTCTGTGACAGGGGTGGGCTCTGCTGGCAGTGAAGACCACCCTCCTTGTGGGGCAGGCACCTGAGCTCTACTCGCCCTTTGAAGGACATCGCTTCAGCCATCTTTTTTCTTTCCTTCCCTCCCCTCCTCTCCCTCCCTCCCTTCTTTTTTCCTTCCTCCCTTTCCCTTTTCCTTTTCCTTTCCTTTCCTTTTTTCCTTCCCTTTCTTTCTTTTCTTCTCTCTTGCTCCCTTTCTCCCTTTCTCTCCTTCTCTTTCTTTTCTCTCTCCTTCCTTCCCCACTTCCTCCCCACTCCCTCCCTCCCTTCCTTGTTTCCTTCCTTTCCCTTTCCTTCTCTCTTTTTCTTTCCCGTATTTCTCTTCAGCATCAATGCTTCCCTCTTTATAGGACCTTCCCCTCAGCACACAGACACATCCCTTCTCTGACTCTGTTTTTCCTCCTACCACTCCCATGTGTTTGTCCTTGTCTTCGTAGCAGTGCTTGTGGGCAGTTATCCACATGCGTGGTCTGCATCCTCTCCCTGAACTCCTTCATGGACGCCTGAGCTGTGTAAGTCTTGGTTCCTGATGACCTTCCTGTTGCCCACTTTCTGGTCGTTTCAGGTGACCCTGGCTCCAGCTTCCTCACCTCTGTCTCAGCCTCACTCCCTGTTCTTTCTCAGACTTCTCAGCTGCTTCTCATTTCCTTGGACTCTGAACGTTGAGTGGCCCAGGACTCTACCCTAGGGAATCTCTGCCTTTTGAACCTCAGTATCACAGCTTTCTAGACCATTGGCCCTGACAACTCCCCAGCCCAGGTATGTTCCCTGAGATCCCAGATCACACAGAAACTGCTTGTTGATCTCTCTGCTTGGCTACCTGAGGGCATCTCAAATCATTTCCACCTGCATCTCAGTAAATAGCTTAATTCTTCCAGCTGCTCATGACCGAAATCCTGTAGTCATCTTTTTTTCCCACCTCTTCTTCTTTTATCCCATATTCAACATAGCAGCAAGCCGTAGTGGGTCTACCTTCCACACAGACTCAGACAACCTGCTCCCACCTGAATTGCCACCACTGAGGTCCAGTTTGCTGGATGGCAGCAGTGGCCTCAAAGTTGTTTTCCTTGGATTTTCTCATATTTTCTTTCCTTACTTTACTGTATTTTCAACTTGGCAGGCAGGGGAATTTTTTTTTTCACTTTGTCACCCAGACTGGAGTACAGTGGTGTGATCGTAGCTCACTGCAACCTTAGCCTCCCACTTTCAAATGATTCTCCTGCCTCAGCCTCCCAAATAGCTGGGATTACAGGCGTGTACCACCATGACTGGCTCATTTCTTTTCCTGGTAGATATAGGGTTTCACCATGTTGGCCAGGCTGGGCAAACTCCTGACCTCAAGTGATACGCCTGCCTTAGCCTCCCAAGGTTCTGGGATTACAGGCGTGAGCCACTGTGCCTGGAAGGGATCCTTTCAAAACATACATTTTCACATCACTTTTCTGCTCAGAACTCCGATAGCTTTCCATCTCACTCCAAGTTCAAGCCGACCTTGTAAGAGTCACCTACAAGACCCTGCAAGGGTCCCTCCTTCCATCTTGGCTGACCTGCTTCAGATCCAGCGGATGTCAGCGGCCCCCATCATCTCCTGAGCTCCCCGTAGCCTTTGCCCTGCTCTCTCCCTCCTGCTGTGATTTCCTTGCTTCATTCAGGTCTCTGCTCAGATATGCCTGTTGCAGTTTCTATGGCTCTTAACATTCCTTGTTTCTTATCCCTACTTTATTTTTCTTCATTGCCCTCATCATTTGCTAAAGTAACATGTACCTTATGGATCTATCTTTGTTTCCCCCCTCACTAGAATGTGAACTTCATGAAGGCAGGAATTTTTATGTGTCTTCTTTATTTCTTTATTCCTGCATAGGACCTGGCCTATAGTGGGTGTTCAGAGACTGCAGAGCACCACCATGACCCGGAAGGTATATAGGACTTGCAGCCGAGGGACTGGGGTTTGATCAAATTTCATATCACACTCCAGAGCTAAGCTTTCGGTGTAGTGTCTTAGGTACTCTGTCCACTGTTTTATTTTCCATAAAAAGGTTATTATTTATTTCTCAGGGGTCACAACACTAAGATTGTCACTGCTTGTAAACATTGTAGAGATGCACAATTGCAGTGTTTTCTAAATAAAAGCAAAAAGGGGCCAGTGAGCTTGCAAAATCCGTGCCAAATTCTTGTGCTAAACTGTGTGCATTTAACTCCTGGAAAGCGGCTTTTGGCCCATTTGTTCTCATTTAAAGTCTTTAAAATTTCCAGTAAGCTTGACGCTTGCTTTCCTAGGCTGCAACAACTGGAAGCAGATTGGGAGTGAGGAGGAAGTGGGCAGAGGATATTTGGTGGCCTTGGTGACCAGCAGCTGAGGACCCATTGATACCCAGGTGGAGAGCGAGGTGCCGATTCTCCTGAATCATGAGAGCAAAGAAATCACACATTCTGAGGCCACGAGCTGTCTGCTTTAACTGCGCCTCCCCTCTCATCAGTATGGAAGAAAATCACCATATGTGTGAATGTAACAGCTGGGGCTCATGAAGACCTGAGTCAGGAGAAACAGGATAATATATATTTCAAATGTTCTCTTTCTTAAGGCCATTCCATGTGTAAAATGTTTTAGAAAGATTTCCATCCCACATGGTTAATTTTTCTTAAGGCCTTGGTTTTCAGAGAGGTAAGCTTGCCAAATTTGAGCATTCCACTGATGGGGAATGTATCTAATTCCCGCAAACCTAGGTACATTCTTTCCTAAATGGTATATGATCTGTTAAGGAGTTTCCCAACTGAGTTTACGGAATAGATACAAACTACAAAGCATACAATTAAAGAACAATTAAAGCACTAGCTCTGCCACAACTACCAGGAATAACAGGATAACCAAAGCAGAGGACCGCACGTGGGCTGGGACAGGTGGAAAGGATTCCAAGACGGTGCTGCACAATCGCAAGCTCGTTGGAGGCAGGGAGCTCCACCTAGCGCCCTTTGCGTCTACTCTGAAATGCTTACCCTGTGGGAGGTACTCTGAAAATGCTTACTGACTGACGTCTGTAGGGCTGAGATTTGGTGGGAGAATAATACAGCTAATTGTGTGTGCGCGAAAGGGTTTGGTGTGAAACACAGCGACTTGATCTAGATGAATGAAAAGCTGTGTGGGGGAATTGTGAGACATCCTTATTGCTATATGGGCTTTAGCAGAGGATTGAAACAGCTGGTGGATAGGGCAGCACTCCAGGATGTTGGCGTCCACACGAGTTCCTGAGCTGAAGTCTGCAGAGCACCACCATGACCCGGAAGGCATACAGGACTTGGAGCCACCATGACCCGGAAGGCATACGTGACTTGGAGCCACCATGACCCAGAAGGCATACAGGACTTGGAGTGGAGGGATCAGGATTCAAAGCACATCTCACCATTTTATCTTCCATAAGCAGTTATGATTTACTTCTCGGGGTCACAACAATAAGATCACCACTGCTTGTAAACATTGCAGAGGTGCGTGAGAGTGTGTGTGCACATACGTGTGCACCTACTGTGTACCACACTTGATCTGGTGAGTAAAGCATGTCATAACACTGGCGTATTTTGAAAGATTTTTCTGACTGCAGAATGGCAAGGCATGTAGGAAGGAATAAGGAAGAAAAAAATACTAAACTAAAAAGAAATTCCCTTCAATAGCACTTTGTGTTGCCAAATATTTGGTTATTTTACAGTTCTGCCAAAATGAAATGTAGAAACAAAGTTCTGTTGAAATGACATCTCAATATTTTCTGAAGATTTATAGTTGCAGAAGAAGGTACGTAAATGTACATGTAAAAAATGTAAAATTATTAACTTAGTAAGAATCTGGCTTGGCCTAGCAATGTGGGAGGCATTTCTACCCTTGCCAGGCAACCTGGACAATTAGGGAGACATAACTTAAAAATACTAGCTTTCATCTATTGTATGTGTGGGGTCATTACTTATCCAGAGTTACCTCTTACTGTACAGGGCAATTCACTTTCAAAAATGCCACTTTCAGCTGGGCACGGTGGCTCACGCCTGTAATCCCAGCCTTTTGTGAGGCTTAGGCGGGCAGATCACCTGGGGTTGGGAGTTTGCAACCCACCTGACCAGCATGGAGAAACCCCGTCTCTACTAAATATACAAAATTAGCCAGGCATAGTGGTGCATGTCTGTAATCCCAGCTACTTGGGAGATTGAGGCAGGAGAATTGCTTGAACCTGAGAGGTGGAGGTTGCAGTGAGCCAAGATCATGCCATTGCACTCCAGCCTGGGCAACAAGAGCGAAACTCCATTTCAAAATAAAATAAAATAAATAAATAAATAAATACCACTTTCAGTTCAGAGCCCACCTCTGTTTTATTACAAAAGATGTCCCAGTATTATTGGCAAAGGCAAGAGTACTGACTCAGATTTTTTTCTTTAATTAATTTATTTGTAATATCTATTTATTTTTATTATACTTTAAGTTCTGGGATACATGTGCAGAATATGCAGCTTTGTTACATAGGTATACATGTGCTATTGTGGTTTGCTGCACCCATCAACATGTCATCTACATTAGGTATTTTTCCTAATGCTATTCCTGTCCTTGCTCCCCAACCCCCGACAGGCCCCAGTGTGTGATGTTCTGCTCCCTGTGCCCATGTGTTCTCATTGTTCGACTCCCACTTATGAGTGAAACCATGTGTTGTTTAGTTTTCTGTTCCTGTGTTAGTTTGCTGAGAATGATGGTTCCCAGCTTCATTCATGTCCCTGCAAAGGACGTGAACTCATTCTTTTTTCTGACTGCATAGTATTCCATGGTGTATATATGCCACATTTTCTTTATCCAGTCTATTATTGATGGGCATTTGGGTTTTTTCCAAGTCTTTGCTATTGCGAATAGTGCTGCAATGTAAACATGTGCGCATGTGTCTTTATAGTAGCAGGATTTATAATCCTTTGGGTATATTCCCAGTAATGGGATTGCTGGGTCAAATGGTATTTCTAGTTCTAGATCCTTGAGGAATCGCCGCACTGTCTTCCACAATGGTTGAGCTAATTTACACTCCCATCAACAGTGTAAAAGCATTCCTATTTCTCTACATCCTCTCCAGCATCTGTTGTTTCTGACTTTTTAATGATCACTGCTTTAACTGGTGTGAGATGGTATCTCATTGTGGTTTTGATTTGCATTTCTCTAATGACCAGTGATGATGAGCTTTCTTTTTCATATGTTTGTTGGCTGCATAAATGCCATCTTTTGAGAAGTGTCTGTTCATATCCTTTGCCCACTTTTTGATGGGGTTGTTTTTTTCTTGTAAATTAGTTTAAGTTCTTTGTAGATTCTGGATATTAGCCCTTTGTCAGATGGATAGATTGCAAAATTTTCTCTCATTCTGTAGGTTGCCTGTTGAACTCTGATGATAGTTCCTTTTGCTGTACAGAAGCTCTTTAGTTTAATTAGATCCCATTTGTCAATTTTGGCTTTTGTTACAATTGCTTTTGGTGTTTTAGTCATGAAGTCTTTTCCCATGCTTATGTCCTGAATGGTATTGCCTAGGGTTTCTTCTAGGGTTTTTATGGTTTTAGGTCTTTCTTCTAGGGTTTTTATGGTTTTAAATCTTTAAACCATCTTGAGTTAATTTTTGTATAAGGTGTAAGGAAGGGGTCCAGTTTCAGTTTTATGAATATGGCTAGCCAGTTTCACCAATACCATTTATTAAATAGGGAATCCTTTCCCTATTACTTGTTTTTGTCAGTTTTGTCAAATATCAGATGGTTGTAGATGTGTGGTGTTATTTCTGAGGCCTCTGTTCTGTTCCATTGATTTATATATCTGTTTTGTTACCAGTACCATGCTGTTTGGGTTACTGTAGCCTTGTAGTATAGTTTGAAATCAGGTAGTGTGATGCTTCCAGCTTTGTTCTTTTTGCTTAGGATTGTCTTGGCCATATGGGCTCTTTTTTGGTTCCATATGAAATTTAAAGTAGTTTTTTTCTAATTCTGTGAAGAAAGTCAATGGTAGCTTGATGGGAATAGCATTGAATCTATGAATTACTTTGGGCAGTATGGCCATTTTCATGATATTGATTCTTCTTATTCATGAGCATGGAATGTTTTTCTATTTGTTTTTGTCCTCTCTTAGCTCATTGAGCAGTGGTTTGCAGTTCTGCTTGAAGATGTCCTTCACATCCCTTGTAAGTTGTATTCCTAGGTGTTTTATTCGCTTTATAGCAAGTTTGAATGGTAGTTCACTCATAATTTGGCTCTCTCTTTGTCTATGATTGGTGTATAGGAATGCTTGTGATTTTTGTCCATTGATTTTGTATCCTGAGACTTTGCTGAAGTTGCTTATCAGCTTAAGGAGTTTTGGGGCTGAGATGATGGGGTTTTCTAAATATACAATCATGTCATCTGCAAACAGAGATAATTTGACTTCCTCTCTTCCTATCTGAATAACCTTTATTTCATTTTCTTGCCTGATTGCCCTGGCCAGACTCTTATTATTTTGAGATATGTTCCATTGATACCTAGCTTATTGAGTGTTTTTAGGATGAAGGGGTATTGATTTTTATCAAAGGCCTTTTCTGCATCTATTGAGATAATCTGTGGTTTTTGTTGTTGGTTCTGTTCATGTGATGGATTATGTTTATTGATTTGTGTACATTGAACCAGCTTTGCATCCTAGGGATGAAGCCAACTTAATTGTGGTGGACAAGCTTTTTGATGTGCTACTGGATTCGATTTGCCAGGATTTTATTGAGGATTTTTGCATCAATGTTCATCAGGGATATTGGCCTGAAATTTTCTTTTTTTGTTGTTGTTTTCCTGCCAGGTTTTGGTATAAGGATGATGCTGGCCTCATAAAATGAGTTAGGGAGGAGTTCTCTTTTTCTATTGTTTGAAATAGTTTCAGAAGGAATGTTATTAGCTCCACTTTGTACCTCTGGTAGAATTTGGCTGTGAATCTGTTTGGTCCTGGGCTTTTTTTGGTTGGTAGACTATTAATTACTGCCTCAATTTCAAAACTTGTTATTGGTCTATTCAGGGATCTGACTTCTTCCTGGTTTAGTCTTGGGAGGGTGTATGTGTCCAGGAATTTATCAGTTTCTTCTAGATTTTCTAGTTTATTTGCACAGAGGTGTTTACGGTATTCTCTGATGGCAGTTTGTATTTCTGTGGGACCAGTGGTGATATTCCCTTTATCATTTTTTTATTGTGTCTATTTGATTCTTCTCTCTTTTATTTTTTATTAGTCTGGCTAGCAGTCTATTTTGTTAATCTTTTCAAAATACCAGTTCCGGGATTCATTGATTTTTTTGAAGGGTTTTTCATGTCTCTATCTCCTTCAGTTCTGCTCTGATCTTAGTTATTTCTTGCTTTCTGCTAGCTTTTCAATTTGCTTGCTCTTGCTTCTCTAGTTCTTTTAATTGTTATATTAGGGTGTTGATTTTGGATCTTTCCTGCTTTCTCCTGTGGGCATTTAGTGCTATAAATTTACCTCTAAACACTGCTTTAGCTGTGTCCCAGAGATTCTGGTATATTGTGTCTTTGTTCGCATTGGTTTCAAAGAACTTATTTATTTTTGCCTTAATTCTGTTATTTACCCAGTAGTCATTCAGGAGCATGTTATTCTGTTTCCATGTAGTTGTGTGGTTTTGAGTGAATTTCTTAATCCTGAGTTCTAATTTGATTGCACTGTGTTCTGAGAGACTGTTATGATTTCTGTTCTTTTCCATTTGCTGAAGAGTATTTTACTTCCAATTATGTGGTCAGTTTTAGAATAAGTGCTATGTGGTGCTTTTTGTAGGTCTCTAAGGACATGCTTTATAAATCTGGGTGCTCCTGTATTGGGTGCATATATATTTAGGATAGTTAGCTCTTCTTGTTGCATTGATCCCTTTACCATCGTGTAATGCTCTCTTTTTTTTTTTTTTTTTATCTTTGTTGCTTTAAAGTCTGTTTTATCAGAGACTGGGGTTGCAAACCCTGCTGTTTTTGGCTTTCCGTTTGTTTGGTAAATCTTCCTCTATCTGTTTATTTTGGGTCTTTGGGTTTCTTTGCACATGAGATGGTTCTCCTGAATACAGCACACGGATGGGTCTTGACTCTTTATCCAATTTGCCAGTCTGTGTCTTTAAATTGGGATATTTAGCCAATTTACATTTTAGGTTAATATTGTTTTGAGTGAATTCGATCTTGTCATTATGATGCTAGCTGGTTATTTTGTCCATTAGTTGATGCAGTTTCTTCACAGTGTCTATGGTCTTTACATTTTGGTATGTTTTTGCAGTGGCTGGTACTGGATTTTCCTTTCCATTTTTAGTGCTTCCTTCAGGAACTCTTGTAAGGCAGGCCTGGTGGTGACAAAATCCCTCAGCATTTTGCTTGTCTGTAAAGGATTTTATTTCTCCTTCACTTATGAAGCTTTGTTTGGCTGGATATGAAATTCTGGGTTGAAATTTCTTTTCTTTAAAAATGTTGAATGTTGGTCCCCACTGTCTTCTGGCTTGTAGGGTTTCTGCAGAGAGAGCTGCTGTTAGTCTGATGGGCTTTCCTTTGTGGGTAACTGGACCTTTCTCTCTGGCTGCCGTTAACATTTTTTCCTTTATTTCCACTTTGGTGAACCTGATGATTGAGTGTCTTGGGGTTGCTCTTCTCGAGGAGTTTCTTTGTGGTGTTCTCTGTATTTCCTGAATTTGAATGTTGGCCTGTCTTGCTAGCTTGGGGAAGTTCTTCTGGATATTATCCTAAAGTGTGTTTTCCAACTTGATTACATTCTCCTCGCCACTTTCAGGTACACCAGTCAAATGTAGGTTTGGTCTTTTCACATAGTCCTATATTTCTTGGAGGATTTGTTCATTCCTTTTCATTCTTTTTTCTCTATTCTTGTCTTCACGTTTTATTTCATTAAGCTGATATTAAATCTCTGATATCCTTTCTTCCTCTCTGTTGATTCAGCTGTTGATACTTATGTATGCTTCACGAAGTTCTCTTGCTGTGTTTTTCAGCTCCATCAAGTCATTTATGTTCCTTTCTAAACTGGTTATTCTAGTTATCAATTCCTGTAACCTTCTATCAAGGTTCTTAGCTTCCTTGCATTGGGTCAGAACATGCTCCTTTAGCTCAAAGGCGTTTGTTATTACCCATTTTCTGAAGCCTACTTCTGTCAGTTTGTCAAACTCATTCTCCGTCCTGTTTTGTTTCCTTACTGGCAAGGAGTTGTGATCCTTTGGAGGAGAAGAGGCATTCTTGTTTTGGGAATTTTCAGCCTTTTTGCACTGGTTTATTCTCATCTTTGTGGATTTATCTACCTTTGGTCTTTGACATTGGTGATCTTCGGATGGGGTTTTTGCATGGTTGTCCTTTTTGTTGATGTTTGTGCTATTGATTTCTGTTTGTTAGTTTTCTTTCTAACAGGCCCCTCTGATGCAGGTCTGCCAGAGTTTGCTGGAGGTCCACTCCAGATACTGTTTGCCTGGGTATCACCAACAGAGGCTGCAGAACAGCAAAAATTGCTGCCTACTCTTTCCTCTGGAAGCTTCATCCCAGAGGGGCACCCACCGGATGCCAGCCGGAGCTCTCCTGTTTGAGGTGTCTGTCAACCCCTGCTGGGAGGTGTTTTCCTGTCAGGAGGCACGGGGGTCAGGGACCCACTTGAGGCAGTGTGTCCCTTAGCAGAGCTTGAGCGCTGTGTGGGAGATCCGCAGCTCTCTTCAGAGCCAGCAAGCAGGAATATTTAAGTCTGCTGAAGTTGTGCCAACAGCCGCCCTTTCCCCCAGGTGCTCTGTCCCAGGGAGGTGGAAGTTTTATCTATAAGCCACTGACTGAGGCTGCTGCCTTTCTTTCAGAGATACTGTGCCCAGAGAGGCAGTCTGGCTACAGCGGCGTTGCTGAGCTGTGCTGGGCTCTGCCCAGTTGGGACTTTCAGGTGACTTTGTTTATGCTGTGAGGGGAAAATGGCCTACTCAAGCCTCAGGATTGGTGGACATCCCTCTCCCCACCAAGCTGGAACATCCCGGGTTGATTTCAGACTGCTGTGCTGGTGGTGAGAATTTCAATCCAATGGGGTGGGAACCACTGAGCTAGACCGCTTGACTGCCTAGCTTGAGACCCCTTTCTAGGAGAGTAAATGGTTCTGTCTTACTGGCGTTCCAGGTGCCACTGAGATATGTAAAGAAACTCCTGTGGCTAGCTCAGTGTCTGCCCAAATGGCCACCCAGTTTTGTGCTTGAAACCCAGGGCCCTGGTGGCGTAGGCACTGGAGGGAATCTCCTGGTCTGTGGGTTGTGAAGACTGTGGGAAAAGTGTAGTATCTGGGCCAGATAGCACCATTCTTCATGGCACAGTCCCTCACAGCTTCCCTTGGCTAGGAATTCCCCAACCCCTTGCAATTTCCAGGTGAGGTGACACCCCACCCTGCTTCTGCTCGCCCTCCATGGGCTGCACCCACTGTCTAACCATCCCAATGAGATGAGTTGGGTACCTCAGTTGGAAATGCAGAAATCACCCACCTTCTGTGTTGATGTTGCTGGGAGCTGCAGATTGGATCTGTTCCTATTCGGCCATCTTCCTTTACTTTGCTTTCTATGAGTTAGACTGTTTTAGATACTTCATGTAAATGGAATAATACACTATGTTTCTTTCTATGACTGTTTTATTTCACTTAGCATAATGTCCTCAAGGAACATCTATGTTGTCACATATTGCAGGATGTTTTTTAAGATGAATACTATTCTATTGAATGTATATCACATTTTCTCTATCCATTCATCTGGTAATAAACATTGTAGGTTATTTTCACATCTTGGCAGTTGTAAATAATGCTGCAATCAACATGGGATTGCTAATATCTCTGAGATCTTGATTTCAATCCTTTTGGATAAATACCCAGAAATGGGTTTGTGGGATCGTATGGCAGTCTTATATTTAAAATTGTAAGGAACCACCATACAGTTTTCCATTGCTGCTGCACCATTTTGTGTTGCCACCAACAGTATGAAAGAGTTCCAGTTCTCCAGTCTTCATGAACAGTTGTCTTTCGTTCTGTTGACAATTGATATCCTAACAGGTATAAGGTGATATTGCATTGTGATTTTGATTGCATTTCTCTGATTATTAGTGACATTGACCATACCTTCATATGACTTTTGGGCAATGGATTGTCATCTTGGGAGAAATGTCTATGCAAGTTCCTAGCCTCCTTTTAACCAGGTTATTAGTTGTCTTGCTATTGATTGGTAGGAATTCCTTATACATATTGAATAGTAACTGCCTTAGTTCGGTCCTTTTCTAGTTCATTGAGATGTATAGTTAGGTTGTTTATTTGAGGTCTTTCTTCTTTTAAATGTAGGCATTTGTTGCCACGAACTTCCCTCTTAGTACTGTTTTTGCTGTGTCCCATAAATTTTGGTATGTTTTATTTTCATTTTCATTTGTCTCAAGATATTTTCTAATTTCCCTTTTAATTTATTTTTTGACCCATTTGTTTGTTCAAAACTATGTTGTTTAACTTTTATATATTCGTGAAGTTTTCAGTTTTCTGTCTGCTGATAAATTTCTAGTTTCATTCCAATGTGGCTTCACGATGAACTGAGGGTGGATTCTGGTCAACAGCCAGGGACAAACTGAGGTCCTCGGTCCAACAGCCCTAGAGGAACCAAGGCCTTGGAACTGAGCATGCAAGCAGCTCTTTCCCTAATCGAGCATTCGGATGAAACCACAGCCCTGCCCAACACATCACTACAGCATCGTGGAAGAGCACAAAACAGAGGCCTTGTTATACCACTTCCAGACTTCTGAGCCACAGAAACCATGAGATTGTCAATGCATGCTGTTTTAGGCCACTGTGTTTTGGAGTAATTTATAACACAGCAATAGATAACTAACACAAGTGACCTACCTAAGTCAAGTACCTTGAGATCTTATCTAAATTGAGATTAAATGAAGACAATGAAAGGATTAGAAAAGATTGAATCCACCAATCTCATCTAAGAAATATACTCAGCAAATTTAAACATAATTACATGCAGCAAATGACAAATGGTATCCAGTAGGCTTTGATATTAACTTTCAATTTCATCCCAAATGAAGAATTTTTAAAAATTAGTTGCATATAAGAGTCTTTGTTCTGGTCCACTCTGAATTCCTCCTTTCCATGTTGCTCAGATTCTGCGTGACTACCACCACCACAACAGGGTTTTCTTAAACCTGTTCCCTGTGTCTGAACCTATTTCTATTTTGGAAAGAAAAAAGTCTCATTTTATGTACTATGTCTTTGCCAATAGAATTCCTAAGGGTGGCATTTATTGTAAAGGCTTTGAAATCTTATTGTCTGAATAACTGATGTGTTTGTGATTATTTATAAAATGTCCCTTGTCAAAAGTTTTAGAAATTAAAATCTTAGATGTTGTTAGAACTCTCTTTCTGCCCTAGGACATTCTTAAAATGGAGATGTGTTGTCTGTTATTTCTACTGAAATATTTTGAAATAAATAATGAGCCAGCAGTTTTATATCATGCCATCTGTGCAAGATAGAACTTTGTAGAAAACTACTAGCTACAAAACAAAAAATCCTATAGCCTTTGTTATACAGTGCAATGGAAATTGAATGCTGTTTTACAGAATTAAACAATATCATCTATTCTAATTTTCCTTAAATAACCAAAGAGACTGGTTTAAATTATTGTCTAACAGCTTTTTGATTGAAGGTGCATTTTAAAATTTCCAAAATGCATCTAATGAAACAACCTTTTGTGTAACTATTCTATTCTGGAAAAGAGTTTGTGTTTTGTAAACATGTAATTCACGTAATATTTGCTGCAGATCATGTTAGAGAGTATACAATTTTTTTTACTCAAATGTGAAATAAGTATTTCAGGTCAAAGAGTCACCATGCATATAAAGAGAAAGATGAATCTAAAAGTACATATGAGAACTTCGGTAAGTTATTCAATCTCTTTCATCTTTAGTTGCTTCATTTAATCTAGAAATGAGTGAATGAACAGCTGAGGGTATGAATAGCTGATGAGTATCACATAAATAAATGCCCAAGTTTTCCATGAACATTGTTCTATTTATTTTTTATTTACATATTATTGTAAATAATTTTGTAAATTATTTACATTTTATTGATGGTTTATTTTATTGATGGTAAAGCTGAATCTCATCTTCCTTTTTTTTTGTGAAGTGATTATGTAAAAAGTAAAATAAAGTAAGTGAAACATGCCAAGAGATACCAAGAAAAGGGCTCTTTATGAATGTCTGAAGAGTAATTATTTTACATCTCATGCGAAATAATTGTTAATTTTAAAATAAAGGTGGTTTCTTTTGGCCAAGTCAATTAAAATACCTTTTTCTGATGAAATCTGCTGGTTATAATCACACGTTGCTTTAAGATCCTTCTTCTGAATTGAACCAAGCCCAAGCAGATATTGATTCTTGTAAACATTTTACTGGCGTACATACACCATATTATTTATTGAGTGATTTTGGTTTACTTTATTTTTCCTTTACTGACACAACTGTTTTTGCCTTTCTGTCAGAGCCACAGACTGTTATTTTCTTGCTTCCTTTTGTTTTGTTTTGTTTTTCCTATGTTGACTTTGGTAAAGTTCCCACTAAATGGCTGTTGTATTAAGCCTTCTACTTTGGGGCCATACTAACTGTTTTGCGGATTGTGGTGTAAAGTTATAATGTTGATTTATTCAAGAACATGGTGTAAGAATACCACTTTAGCATGGCCTTTGCCTACCAGATATGTCACTGTGCAAATACATTTTTTAGTTTATTCTTACAGCTTGTTGCAGTTGCATCATCTTATGGAAGATGCTCAAAAAGCAGCATCCTTAGACGATGGCCCTTAGTTTTCAGGTTAGACTATTTGGAAACTTGGTTGACAGTATCCGGGACATGTGGAGATTTTGAACCACCTCCCTGTGACTGGGGATTTGGGACACTCATTTTCAGCCATGAGTGTCATATCAATGGAACCCTGGGCCATTGGCTATAACTGAAGCCAATGTGGTTGCTTTTTAAAATTTTGATTCCTTTTCTTTTTCCCTTTGGGTTCCAGTTTATATCAAGTAATATATTATCCTACTGCCTCCCAAAATTTTACTCAGTTTATCCTTAAGCGTAGGTTTAGTTAATGCCTTTGGTCCTTCTACAAGGATGTCCTCATAGAATCTAGTAATTGAACCAGCAGATGGAATTGGCATCTCTTAAATTATAATTCCTAATAATTCTCTCCCTCCCTTCCTCTCATCCTTCCTCCCTCCCTCCATTTCTCTTTCTCTAAAATGAATAATACAGTTAAAAGTCTTAGTAAGCTCTTGAGAAAAACTGTGGTAGCATTGTTAAACACATCAATTTTTAAACCAGCTTGCCTGAGTTCAAAGCCAAGCCCTACCAATTATTAACCTTGGGCAAGTTACTTAACCTCTCCCTGCTTCCATTTCTTCACCTGCAAACTGGGGATGTTAAGGATAGCCCTTCATCTCATAGTGTTATTGCTAAGATTAAGCAAATTAAAATATCTAAAGCCCTTAGAGCACTACATAACACATAGTAAGTGCTAGCAGAATGTATGCTATTTTTACTACCAATTTTACAAAATAGTCCAGTAAAGTGTCATTCACTACATTTTGAAATGTACTGGATAACATTTCTAGATCCATCAGAGCAAAAACAGCATGCAGGTGTTCATTGTAAATTTGAAAACTACAGAAAATTCAGTTGGCTCTTTTTATTTGCTTCAAATTAGAAATGTATCAATCTGTATTGATTGGAAATCTAATAAGTATTTGAATTTTAAGTCTGGACATCCATAATTGTATGCTAGAGACATACAGAGTGATCAATATTATTCAGAAACACAAAGTGACTGTCAAAACTATTGCACATTCCTGGAAATAAGATGGACCAGGGATTGACTTTTAGTGACAACGATAAAGCCCTTGATACTGCTTTTGTTTTGCTGACTTAAAATTGAACCATGTTTTATTTAAAAACAATTATGCTTTTTACTTGTAAAATGCATGTCAAGAAAGTTAAGAAATACCAGGGGCAGTAATATCTGATTCTTTCCCCTCAAATAAAATGATCTTATGAAGTACATCACCCAGTTTAACCTGCACACATGTACTTTTGTGTTGTTCTCCAATGTTTTCAGCAAAACCTCTAGTCTTAGTAACCTGTTTGCAAGGTTCCAGCATAATACTAGTTAGCCAACATAGTATTGGGTTAAGCAGTACCAGTCCAGTCTTGAACTATTATACCCACTGAGAATAGTTAATGGCAGTTCACAGGAATGTCCATGTTTATCTCCTGTGTGCGTGTGTGTGTGTGTGTGTGTGTGTGTGTGTGTGTGTGTGTCAGGAAGAGAAATGGATGAGGGAGTGCTGGGGAATAGTTAAGATATAGATACAGAAAGAGAAATCTTTAAAACTTCAGACCCCAGTCAGTCTTGTGAGGAGTGAGCAAGAAAAAGTCCACCCTATTCATCAGCCTTTGCTAGAATTTGCCAGGCAGCTCAGAACGCGAAGGAATGAAGACTGATGGCATGGAGGTCTGAGTGTTTCCATTAGTGAGTAGGACCATAGCAGCAAACACAGGGCAGAACAGTCCCAGAGGATCAATGAATAGTGGCAGACATTTTACAAGCATTATGAGAGAAAAGCAAATCCTTCTTAGGAATTCTGTTGGCAAAGACATAGTACATAAAATGAGAGTTTTTCTTTCCAAAATAGAAATAGGTTCAGACACAGGAAACAAGTTTAAGGAAACCCTGTCGTGGTGGTGGTAGCCACGCAGAATCTGAGCAACATGGAAAGGAGGAATTCAAAGAAGACCAGAACAAAGACTCTTATATGCAACTAATTTTTAAAAATTATTTGTTTGGGATGGAATTGAAAGTTAATGTCAAAAGCCTACTGGACACCTTTTGTCATTTGTTGCATGTAATTATGTTTAAATTTGCTGAGTATATTTCTTAGATGAGATTGGTGGATTCAATCTTTTCTAATCCTTTCATTGTCTTCATTTAATCTCAGTTTGGATAAGATCTCAAGGTACTTGACTTAGGTAGGTCACTTGTGTTAGTTATCTATTGCTGTGTAATAAATTACTCCAAAACACTGTGGCCTAAAACAGCATGCATTGACAATCTCATGGTTTCTGTGGCTCAGAAGTCTGGAAGTGGTATAACAAGGCCTCTGCTTTGTGCTCTTCCACGATGCTGTAGTGATGTGTTGGGCAGGGCTGTGGTTTCATCCGAATGCTCGATTAGGGAAAGAGCTGCTTGCATGCTCAGTTCCAAGGCCTTGGTTCCTCTAGGGCTGTTGGACTGTGGGCTTGTTTGTCCCTGGCTGTTGACCAGAAGGCACCCTCAGTTCATTGTCATGCAGGATTCTTCACAGTGGGAAGCTGCCTCATCAAAGCTCAAAAGACAGCACATCAGCCAGCAAGATGGAAGTCACAATCTTTTGTAACCAAATTAAGGAACAGAGATTCCCTCAAGTTTGTCACATTTTGTTGGTGAGAAGTAACCCCAGGGGGATTTTACAAAGTTGTGATTATCAGGAGGTATAGATCATGGGGGACATCTTAGGGACTGCCTGCTACCCTGTTTTTCACTTTTGCAGTTGGGGGATTATATGACAGAGTAGGTAAAACTAGGCAAGCTGTTTAAATGAAATAATGCAATGCCAAGTGTGTGATTTGGTGTCCTGTAGGAGCTTTAAAATAACAGGTACCCTTTCTTCTTCACTTTGGTAATTCTCATTATGACAGCAGCTACCCTTGAAAAAGGACCACCTCTAACTTGGGCACCAAGACCTTTCTGGCCTGGCCTCTGACTCTCCTTTGCACCCTTCACTTGTGAACCACTCTGGACATTTGCCAGCTTCTCTATGTGGTGTGTGCTTCTCCTTCCCTCTCATATCAATGCCCCTTCCTCTCCTGGCAAATCCTAATCACCTTTCAGCCATCACCTTACATTTCACTTGGTCTGGGACGTCTTCTCTAACTTTCCTAACTCTGGGCTTGAGGTGTTTTCTTGATGGATTTCCATTGCATTTGATGCTTACCCTTATGCTGCAACTTCTGTGCTGCAGGCCTGCGGTCCAACAGCTCTAGAGGAACCAACTATTACTGCTTCTATGATTACTACAGTTACTACTGCTGCTAAGCTTCTACTTCTACTACTAATTCTATTACTATTATTGCTAGTACTACTGTTACTGCTGCTAGCAGCTTCTACTACTAGTAGTACTTTTATTACTGCTACTGCTACTGTTATAGCTGATGCTACAGCTTCTACTACTATTGATGATTTTGCTGCTACTATAATCTTGCTGCTATTACTATTATTACTACCATCTAATATTTATTGAGCACTAAAAAACAGGTGATATTTTAGTGTTTATACATGAGCTTATTTAATATTCTTTTCAAGTTGAAGAGGTAGTTATTATCTTCTTTTTAGAAATGAATAAAGAAGGCACAGATAATGTTATTGTTATTATGTTATTTTTAGACATGAAGAAAGGAGGCTCAGAAAAGTTAAAAAGTTGTCCCAGAGCTAAAAAAAAAAAAAAAAATTGATCTCATAAAATAAAAAGAAGAGCAGAGGAAACTGTAGACTGGGAAGGGAAGTTGGAAGGGTGGAAAAGGCAGAGATTTGTTGAAGGGTACACACAATTACAGCCAGATAGGAGAACAAGTCTTAGTGTTCTATGGCACTGCAGGATGACTGCCGTTAACAATAATATACAGTTTCAAAAGCTAGAAGGAGGATATTGACTGTTCCCAACATGCTCAATAATGATGATGGATATGCTAATTATCCTCATCTGATCACTATATATGTATCAAAATATTACTATGTACTCCACGAAAACGTGCAATTATAATATTTGTCAATTTCTAAAAAAAAAAAAAACAGTTGTCCTTGGCCATATAGCTAGTGTTTATTTGCCTTTTATAAGCTTTTCTAGATTGCAAGTTTCAGGAGCTCAGCTACCTTATTTAGGTTTTTTATTTTGGTAGATTCAAAATTGAACACAGCGATCAATACAGACCACAGTTGGGGATTACCGCTGAATAAATTAGAACAAAATATTGTAATATTTTGTGTGAAGATTTTAATTTCTGAGTGGCTTAGTTTTCTCATTGTAGAGGGCAATAATAACACCATCTCTGCAGGATTGCATAAACTGGTAAGTGAATGACTGTGTCCTGATGCACGGTAAATGCCCAGTGAATGCTGCAATCATTACAATGCAAAGTGGAGAACTGAGCTATGGCAATACGTTCTGCAACTTAAAGAGGGGTGTCCAGAGTTCCTAAGAATAGTAAGATTGTTTAGCCTGTGGATATTATTTTTTCCTTAGATGCAGTTAAAAATTAGACTGTTGTGAAAAAGATCTCAAAGGATCCATAGTCTAGTTGACTGTGCCCTTAAATCTTGCTATATTGCTGAATTGGAGAACAGGAGATTTTATCAGTGTGGGGTGTGGTAGAAATTGCAGGACTCTTGTGTGGATAATGAAATGCTGTCTATGGTTGTGGTGGTAGTGGGATATTGGTCTTTATCGCAGGCTCTTTGCCTACCAGCTTTAGAGACTCCCGGCAGCCTTCCATGGATTAACAGTGTTTCAATTACCTTCTAGGGTTAGGTCGAGTTTTATTTTGAATTCACAAGTAGCGCTTGGTTGTGCTAGTTGCCTTCTCTTCTCATTAAGTGTTGCTTATCTTGAACAAGTAATATTAGGTTACCAGGAAATGTTTCTGGTTCTCAACTTGTGTTTCTGGCTTCACGGGAAGCTGAAAAATGCCTTAAGTGTCCCAGAATTCAAGTTACGGGGAGCTGAAGCATGCTGCTGTGCAGTTACCCTTTAGACTTCACAAATCAGCTGTCTGATCCCGTACCTGATGCTTTCCCTTGCTCACCTTGGAATCCGTGAAGTTGAACGTTGTCAAATGCTGCTTTGAAAATGCAGTGTTATTATTCTTCGCAGCGAGAATGACTTCAAAAGTGCCTCCAGGTTATCTCGGCATGGCCTCTCCTGCCCAGTCATCTTCAACTTTGCTTTGCCAGGGGTTCTTCTGACTGTGTCTTTCACAGACCTTGCCAAGTTCATTTGATGGCTGTTGTTACACTTGTTGACCTAGAGACCTTTGGTTTATAGTTTTGCCCTTTTAAAAATAATGGAGTCATATTTTCCTCCCTTTAATCCCTCATGAACCTGCTGAACTTTTCAAAATGCCATTGAGGGAGCCAGTGGTTAACTTTTTCCCTTCTCTAACATTCTGAAGCATATTATCAGCACCCAAAAGTTTGTCATCTTCTCCATATTTAATCATTTAAAAAAATTCTATTATCCACATGATGTATAATGGCGCTTATGCCATTTTCTGGCTCTACTGTTCATTTCCAAAGATGGATAATCATCTTTCGACTTTAACAAGAGGCCAGTGACTGTGAGGGAGCAGTGCAGCCGGCCCTTCCCTGCTGTGGTTACATCAGTTCGGTGCTTTCTGGAGGCTTCTTTTTGCTCTTGTTCCTACTCACACCTTGGATTTAAAATTGTGAAGGGAAGTGGGAGAACGTCAACTCTTTTCTATTGTGCTGTCCATTAAATAACAGACTGAATCCCCAATAAAGACTCAAAAATTCTGAATGTTACATTATTTAATGAAATCCTTTAAACCGTGTTGAAGCTACATAAAACAATCTCAACTCACGCAACTCTGCATTGATGCAATTTTACGAAACAGGTTAATATTGAGCCCTGAATGAGTTGCACACTTAGCTCCATCCATTTCACCCTCTTGTATTCTATTTCATGTGTTACCAGTTTTCATCTAATGCGATCATTGATGTGGTTTGATTAAGGTCTATCATATTGCTACTTACATTTTTCTATGGGAGGGTCTCATCTAATTTTTGTTCTCCAAATTGTTTTCTCCTCACAAGCTTTTGGATGAATCAAATACATTTTTCATTCTTTTTAAACATTTTTTTTGGTACTTTTTAAAGTGTTTGTTTCATGTATTACACTATACATCTTTATTACTGTCTACTTAGATTTGATATTAAGCTACTTTATTTAAATAAAAATTCACTTTTGTTAAACTTATATCTAAGTATTTTATTATTTTGAGTCTACTGTACATTAATATTAAAAATTTTATTTTCTTTATTTTGCTGGAATGAGAAATACAATTTCATTTTGTATATGACCTCATATTTGAAGATACTTTAAGTTTTTCTACATAGACAGTTACAACAGCAGTAAAGAAAGAAAAATAAGCCAGCTTAGTGACTCAGTGTATTTTCTAATGAAGACTATAGTTCTTCAGACTGAATGGATCAGGTCAAACCTTAGTAGTCATTGTTAAGGTCTCACAGCCATCGCCTGAATGTGACCTGACAGTGGCTTCTGGTTTTACCAGAATGCCAATCCATGTTCCTCAGTGATGGCATAAGTAAGTGATTTCTTCAGTGATGGCATAAGTAAGTCAGCTGGAAATCTGAGGCTACTCTCTACGTCTCTCTAGAAGAATGACTTTTGTTGTGAGCACTCCTCAGTGATGGCCCGGATACTTCTAGAGCCTATCGGAATGAATGGTGTACACAAACAGCTTTGCTGAGAGGAGGGAACTTTTTCTCCCTCACGTCCTCTGGCATCTCTTTAGTCAGCCAATACTATAAGAAAGTTTCATCACATTTTCTTTCTTTACTGAGCCCATTAACCTATATGTTGCAAGCTGTCATGTCAAATGGTTACTAGCAGATTATGGATAACAGCAACCCTGTCTTCTGTAGTTGAGAGGAGCTTTGCTTTAGATTAAGCAGAGTAAATGGCTAGTTGCTGCAACCTCTTCTCCTTGTGAGCAGATTTCATAAAGTCACCTGGGAAAGACATGGCCTGACAAGAAAGCTTGATCTCCATGGACTAGGGCCAGAAAAATGTAGAACATCTTCAGTGACATGGAGTGGTTTCTAAAATGTTTAACATTAATTCCTTTTAAATACCATACTAAGTAAAAAAAAAAAAAAAAAATTTTTTTTTTTTTTAAGTTTTTCTACATAGACAATGACAATAGCAGTAAATAAAGACTGTTGAACTTCTTTCTTTCCATATGCTACTTCCTTTTCTTGAACTGCACTGGTCAGGCATCTCCAATACAGCTTTTGTGTTGGTATTGTGTATCTACACATAATCTGTACAAACATTATTAACCCCATATACACTGTTATAAGTATAGATTTAACAGTAATATGTCTTCTAAATAAATTATGGAAAAAAGAAAGCCTATTTGCAATCTTTTAAATTTGCTGAAATATTTTCCAATTCTGGTGCTCTTTACTACTTTATGTAGATCCATGTTACCATCTTCCTGATGTCATTTCTTTTAGTCCTGAAGAACTTCCTTTTAGCAATTTTTAAATTCAGGTTTATTGGTGAATCATCTCAGTTTTAAAAAAATCTGATGTGTCGTTTTCAACCTCATTTTCCAGAATATTTTCCATTAGCTATAGATTTATTTCAGTCCTTACAACTGTGTTCCATTGTCTTCTGCCCCACATCATTTATGATGAGTAGTCATCTGCTACTCCTTTCATTCTTTTCTCTAAATGAAAAGTGTTGTTTCTCTGTAGGTACACACAAGATTTTCTTTTTAACTTTGGCTTTAGCAAATTTATAGTTTAGCAATAATTATGATAGGGCAGTTGTGGTTTTCTTCTTATTTGCTTAGGTTTCAATGAGTTTTTGGACTTATTAGGTTATACTATATTGAGAGTTTTTTCAGCCATTGTTTCTTTGAATATTTTATTTTCTTACCCATTGTATCTTTCTTCTCTTTCTTTATCATGAAAGATCAAGGGTGGCAACAGCACATATGTTAGGGTGCTTGACATTTTCCCACAGTTTATTAAGACTATGCTTATTTTTTGTTGTTGTTAATATAGCCATAATTCTCTCCTTCAGAATGTGTTATTACTGTTATTCAATCTTCAAGTTCACTTATTCTTTTTTCTGTCACTCATTCTGTTGTGAAGCACCCCCACTAAAAATCTCCTATCATATATTGTGCTTTTCACTGTAGAATTTCCGTGTGGTTTCCTCATTCATTCATTCTCAAATATTTTCCTATAAATCCTTAAACATATTTATAATACCTGCTCTAGAGACTTTGCTCAACATCTGCAACCTTCTGGGTTTAATTTCTGTTGACTTATTTTGCTTGATTTTTGGTCCCATTTTCTTGTTTATTCCTATGCCTAGTGATTTTGGATTGTAATTTGAACACACGTCATACATTGTGGAGACTCTGGGTTTTTGTTCCCTTGAAGTGTGCTGAGCTTGTTTTAGGAAGCAGTGAGCTCCTCCAAACTCAGACTCCACCCTCTGGCTCTTCTGCAGTTGGCAGCAGCTGAAATTAACCCTCAGTTCTTCACTTTCTTGCTGCTTCATTTTTGTTGGGCTCCATGGAGCATCTCCCACTATGCCTGTGTATTGAGCAGTCCACCAATAAGTTGGGCAGAATTTATGTGAATGTTTTAGTGCTTCCTCTTCGGTGTCTCCCTCTTTTTCAGGATTTTACCCTAACTTTCTAGATGCTCTGTCCAGAGCCACATGTGGATGGGAGAATGTCCTTTAGCAAAAAGCTGCAAACTCATAAACCTTTCCATTGCTTTCCCGTATTTCAGGCATGGGTTACTATCTTTTACATGCTGTCTTTGGAGGTCTTGAAAAAATCCTCCAGTTATTGCCTGCCTTTTAAATATTTTGTCTAGGTTTGATGATTGTCTCTGTAGCCAACCCACTCACCATGACTACTTGCAGCTGGGCCCTTCTGAAAGATTGTGAAAATAGAGTTCTTTATATTCCACTATTCTAAAAGTACAAAGGTCAGCATCATCATAAACATTGCCATCATTTACTGTTTAATTAAACTTGAGGAAATTGTGCAATGTGTCTATGTTTAATATACAGATGAGCTGCAGCAATAATAATATTCTGTACATCACTCACTGATGCAGGCTGAGTAGTGGACTTGCAAAGATGCCCATATCTAAATCCCAGAACCCATGAATATGTTATCTCATATGGTGACAGGGCCTTTCCAGATGGGACTAGGTTTAGGATCTTGAGATAAGGGATGCTTCTGCACTTTCTGGAGGAGACCAATGTAGTCACAAGGGTCCTTCTAAGAGGAAGCAGAAGGTCAGTGTGAGGAGAAGGCTAGGTGACAGCAGAAGCAGAGAGAGCCTGAGTCAGAAAGAGAAGGTGTTCCTTCTGGCTTTGGCGATGGAGGAAGAGACCATGAGCCAGGCAGCGCCAGCAGCCTCTGGAAGCTGGAAAAGGCACAGAAGTGGATCCCTTCCTGGAGCCTCCGGAAAGAATGCTTTTAGTGTAGGAATACTTTGCTTTTAGTGTAGGAAACCACTTCAGACTTCCGATCTCCCAAACTGTAAGATAATACATTTGTGTTGTTTGAAGTCACTAATTTTGTGGTATTTGGTTATGGCAGTGATAGAAAACTGATACAGTCACCAAAATTATTTTATCAGTGGCATTTTATAACCTTCACTTCTAAAAATGGCACATAATAGGTCTAATCATTTATACATATCCCTAAAGCAATTCATCACTTATGTATTTTTTTATTATTTCTATTTTTTGTATTCAGATCAGTTTCTTACTAAAGATTATCCCATTGTGAATGTAGGTTTAACATTTCTAGAGTGATTGAAGATGAGATCAGCTGTCTTGAGAAGCTTTACTGAAGGACAGAGGAAGCTTCCTTAGATGTTATCTTTGGCTTTCTTGGGAACCCCTCAGAGCGCTCACCTGCCTACTCTAGAGTTGCTGGTAGTGCATTTTCAATTTTCTCTTAAGGGGCTTATAATTCAATCTTATTTGACAACCTAAATGGAAGCTTATACATCACTTAATATTTGTATCTTATGTTGTTTTTCATTTGTTTCCCTTTATACTGTAAACTGTTTGTAACAAAGCCAGCATTGTAATTTTATTTTTATTTTTAGTGCCTAATTCGCAGAGAGAACTATTTACCCTCCACAAGTTTCCTGTGTGCAGGTGGCATCATGTGGTTCTCCCGGCTGCTGGTACGTGAGAACACAGAATGTGTCCCCTCCAGGCCACAGTGGGGTGTCTGTGCACCTGGCTCACATGTGGTGGCTTAGAGACCATCAATGGCCATGTTAGTAATGGAGGGAGCCTGGATTCCTCACACTTTTTAGAGCAGAGCCTGTGAGGAACATCTATACCAGACTTCATATAGCAAGAGAAAACTTTAATTTTGTTATTCATTTTGAGACTGTTAGAGCAGCTGTTTTATCTTTCTCACGGATACATTTATCAATAGGAATATGCAGTCATCAGATTAGATCAGAAAGTCTAGTTTTTGAGACTTGCTGCCGTAGCTTAGCCCTGAATCGCAGAGCATCTCCGGTATGCTGGGCACTCTAGCATACACTCGTTAAGCCCCTCTGCCATTCCTACGTTTGCACAGGAGTCCAGGCCTCAATAACAGTAAGGAATTCACCCAAAGCTAACAACCAGAAATTGATGGAATTGGAATGGAATCTAAACCCATGATTTGGCCCCTGCAACACTCTATCTTTAAGGGTTCAAAATCGTGGATTACTGTAATAATCCAGTTCAACTCCTCTTTTTACAGAGGGCCATGGAAAGTAAAAGGAAGCAACGTTAGTTCCTTGATTTTTAAAACATTTTGTGCACTAGTGCAGTTAACGGCAGGGGGAGGTGGGGGCATTTGACAAAGTCTGGAGATATTTTCGTTTTCAAAAGTGGGAGGTTCTCCTGGTGTCTGGGAGGTGGAGACCAGGGATGCTGCTGAACGCTACAGTGCACAGGATGGCCCCTTTGATGGGGAAGTCCCCTGTCTCCATTTCTAGTCCCAAATGTCAACAGTTCTGAGGTTGAGAAACTCTGTTAAGGTCATTCTACCACTGCACGGCACAGAGGGAATTCAAATCCATGGAATTACTGCTATATAATGTGTCTCTCCAGAATGGCTCATTATCACTGACCAAGAAACTTGGGCTCACTATTTTAACTGATTAGTTGGGAAACTCAAGAGATACATGATGGAATAATTTAAATACTTTGATCTTTATGAGGCTGTGAGCTCTTAGAGTACAAGAACGAAAGCCATTTCTTATTGGCTTTTCAATGTCTAGCAACTGGCACATTACGTAATATGTTCTTACTGACAATTTATTAAATTAATGCATGAGTCATAAAGCAATTTTTGGTGCCCCCAAAGTTGATACTAATGACAGCCACTTTTTAACTAACTTGAGAAAAATATTTTATCTAGTATATATTTTTCTCTGATTGCCATGAAAGATAAGCCTGTGAAACTCCCCTCAGTGCTCCAGTGGGATGCCCCGTGCCTTTAAATGAATTTTACTGTTCGCCTTTGAGTGCAGTAGGCCCCATTTCCCCTTAAAATTGTGGGATGCATTTCCTCTTATGCTGTACATTTATAGCTGCTGCCTCCTAATTTCTTCTGAGTCTTGTAATTCTTGGCAGCTGTTGTCAAAGAATATTCGTCTCTCCCCTGGGTGTTTTCCTAAAACAAAAATAAAATAAATAAAGGTTTCCCTGTGCCTTGGTCTTTTGGATCATCCTCCCTGCTGCTCCCCAGCAAAGTGGAGGGAGAGGGAGATGTGATTTATTGTTTTGGAATGGTGATAGAGAAGAGTGGAATGTCATGCCTGGGCCCAAACACAGTAAGAAAGTTTCTCTGAACTCTGAGCTTATTCCTGTTAGGGCACTCAGCCTACCCTGAATTTCCTGCTCTCCCTCCTGGCAGCATCTACCCACTGGCACACAGCCCTCCCAACTGGCCTGTTAAGCTCTTTCTTTGAGGAGTGCTGCAGCGTCAATGGCTTCCTTATCCACATCCCCACCTGCAGGCCCGGCTGTGTTCCTCCTGTTCTGAGGTCTGCTTTTCAGGGAACAGGTGCTTTGCTGCTGCCGCCCTGGCTTCGGTTCTCACTGGAGCAGTGACATCAAGGCCAGCCCATTTTGAGAGCAACAATTCAAAATTTAACATAAAAACTCCAGGTGTACGTATAGCTGTCCATTCTGGTCCCATAATTATGTTCACTTCCTAAAAATTCAAAAGAAGAAAACACTGAGAATACACTGTAAAGGAGTTTGAGTAAAGGCACGGGGACCATTTACCCTACAAAAGCGGAGGAGGTTCCTGCATACGATGATAAATTAGTTGGACATTAGTTGGATGAGAAATGACCTACTCCTAAATGGTTTTGCATGACCCAGCATGTCAGAGGTGGGTAGAATTTAGAACAGGCTACAGCCAGAGTGCTGGTTAGAAGTGAAGCGTGTGAACTAGGAGAGCGAGGATGGAGCAGACAATGCTGGTGACAGAGACGGCAGAGGCAGAGGAGAGGGCCGAGGCTGAGGATGCTGCAGCCGGGGACAGGCGGGAACATGTTGCTTGGGTGTCACGTGCTCGTAACTCGGATGACCAAATACTTCACAGAGCTCACCGTACAGAGTGGGCACTCGGTCATATTTGCTGAATGAGAATGACGACTGTTTTTTTTTTTTAATACACGACTGCTTTTGTTTCTGAAGCTTCTAAACGGTGTTTTTGACTTTATTTTTAAACAATGTGATACATTTCCTATATTCCTTTCAATGTCTGTTCATCTCCCAAGTCATTTGTCAAAGAGTATAAGTGGTGTCATCTTCTCTGGGATATTTTTAAAACCATTCTGCAACAGACAAGCTAAACGCTGAACTACAGAAGCAAATGTGCAGACTGTGCCTTCAGTTTTAAGCATGCTTTTACCTATAGCATTACTGATGCCAAAATGAGCCTGTTTGAGGGCAGTCATCTCAGGCCTACTTTGAAGGCATCAGATTTAAAGTGAGGTATCATCTTTTGTGATTGCATCATCAGGCTTATTTCCTGGAAACCTGACGGAAAGATGGAAAGAGAATGTGTATAAAATTTGAATAAATGAAAGGAGCTAGTTCACATGTTGGAAAACCACAGAGAATGTCAAACAGAAGAGAAGAGACTGCTTACCTGTTGATATCCATTTCTCTGTTAACTCTAATCATAACAGGTGAAGCTGACCTTAAAGGATGGAATTTGTAGATTCTCATGGTTTTCTGTAGAATCAACTTCTTTGTCCTTTAGATTATCGCTGTTTCCTAAAAAGCCACTGTTAATATGAGAGAAATTGTCACGTGTGCCATTAACAATAACATGCGGCATTCCCAGAGGTACAATGGAAACAGTGATTGATTTAGTAAACCTGTATTGAGACCTTAGGCATTCTAGAAGAAACAGATTGTTTTGGATAAAAGGAGTTGGGAGGCAAGGTAGGGGAAAATGAAATGTTTGCTGAAATCTTGGACATATGAAAGAGGAAGTTAGTGTAAGTATAAAAAATTTTAAAAATAACACTTGGCATATAACAAAAATAAGATAGAGACAGAGCAGAATTGAAAATATGAAAGTAATTACTGAAAGTGACTTGAGAAAAAGTCTCAAGCTGTGTTTTCACAGGGAGAAGGGAAACTCAATTTGTAACCTAATCTGAGTGTCTTTAATATGTCCCTAGGAATATAAAAGGGACACTCCTATTTGGAAGGTGTATTTTCTAGGAATTAGTAATAATTCATCCATTCATCTGTCCATTCAGGCCCCTCTTACCCTGCTCTAATGTTTGCACACAGCACTTTTCATCTGCTAACATGATGTGTGACTTGGTTATTATGGCTGTTGTCAGCCTTTCCCCAGGTAGTACCCTGACTTTCTTTCCTTCTCTGGTTTTAGTAAGGCAGTATCTGGCATGTAGAAGGAATTCCGAAATGCTGAATGAAGGAGCACCTGGTATGTACCGAGCATTGAGCAAGGAGCTAGCAACACAGGATAGAGGTATGACCTTCGGGCTCCCTACAGTAGTAAGGGCATCAAATAAACACATAAATCTAAATCATATATGTATGACTATACATATATATAGTTTTGCATATATAGTACTATATATGTACATAATATATAGTATATATATAGTACTATGTATATAGTGCTATAAAGTACAAGGGTATGGACAGATTCACTGGGGTCAGACTGATGCAGTTGCAAGTCTAAATCCCAGCTCTGACACTTAGTGTCTGATACTAGCTGGGTAAACATAGTTAAATTGCTTAAGCAGCTTAAAACTCAGGCACCATATCTGTCAGATGAGTTAATAATCTCAGCTTTGTGGGGCTTGTGTGAGAAACAAGGAATAAGCAATATAAGATTAAGACAAGGAACAAAAGCATCAATTAAGACTCTAAGAAAGTTAAAAGCCCCAAGGTCGAGAGTGCTGTCAGCTGACTGATGAAGGGACCTGGTGGCCAAGTCATGTGCCCCCATACCTAATGCCCACCTTTGGCCATGCGTGCTTCCTTTCTCTGGCCTTAGGGCTTCTCTAAATGGCTCCTGTTAGAGGAAGCAACATTTTATTGATTGATCATAAAGAGAAGTGGAAATAAGATCTATTCCTATCTGCTATGATCTGAATGTCTGTGTCTCCCTAGACTCATATGTTGAAACCTAATTTCTGATGCATTAGTATTAAGAAGTAGAACCTTTAGGTTGGGGCCTTCTTGACTGGGATTAGTGCCCTTATATAAGAGACCCAGGGGAGCCTGTTTGTCCTCCTACCATGTGAAGACATAATGAGAGGGTGTCATCTGTTCACCAGCAACTGGATCCTTACCAGACATTTACTTTGCTGGTGGCTTGATCCTGAACTTCTCAGCCTCCAGAACAGGGAGAAATAAATTTCTGTTGTTTATAAGTTACCTGGTCTAAGGTATTTTGTTGTGGTAGCTCTAATGGACTTTACAACATCTTTAAGAATGTGCATTTGGTAGAAGAGTGAATTTCAAAGTATAGTACGTAGGGGCTGGGTGCGGTGGCTTGTGCCTGTAATCCTAGCACTCTGGGAGACTTAGGCAGGCGATCACCTGAGGTCAGAAGTTTAAGTCCAGCCTGGCCAGCGTGGTGAAACTCTGTCTCTACTAAAACTACAAAAATTAGTGGGATGTAGTGGTGAGTGCCTGTAATCCCAGCTACTCAGGAGGCTGAGGCAGGAGAATCACTTGAACCTGGGAGGTGGAGGCTGCAGTGAGCCAAGATCACACCACTGCATGCCAGCCTGGGCAACAGAGTGAGACTGTCTCAACAACAACAACAACAATAACAACAAAGTATAGTACGTAGGACAACAGCATCGGCATGACCTTAAAATTGGCTAGAAACTTACATTCTCAAGTTCTACCCCAGACCTACTCAACCGGAACCCTGGACATGGGCTCTGGGTTTGAACAGCCCTCCAGTGGATGCTGATGCTTGCCCAAGTGTGAGGTCCACCGCCCTGGAGCACTTGGGGAATCTCGCACACCTCACAAGTGTTCCAACCATTGACCATTGTCAGTCATTGGAAGACGCAACTGAAGTGTATGATACCTTTATACAGTTACTCTGTCAGTGTTATTCCCAGCAAACTTCTACACAGTGCCTAGAAACAATGCTGTATGGCCAGTTGACAGAATTATTATCAGCTTAATCTCTTAAAGTCTTTCACTTTTGTTCTATTTTTAAAAATGATTCATTGCATTTTTAGATCTTGGTATTATGCAAACACTGGCTTAAATGATCTCAGAGAGAAAGTTCACAATTATATTTGCTGCCAGTATAGCCTATTAGGTGGTCAAAATGTTCTGCAAATATTAGCTCTGGTTTCACCACATGCCCGTCAGGTTAGTGCTATTTCTAAACCAGTGAGCTGGAGTTTAAGGCTGTTCCATCTTTATGGGAGGTTGATATTTTGACAAATAAATGACAAGAATGACGGGGATGAGGTTTGAGTCTAGTGGGGTTCTGCTGCTGATTGTTCATTAATTATATTTATGCTATTGTATCTTTACCCAGAGGCTGCCATGAAGAACACATTGATTTTTAAATTCAAAAATAAAAATAAATGACTTATGGCCAAGGCGGTTTTCACTTTGATTTTTTAAACTGCATATGCAGTTTAGGAGAAATTCGATCTATCCGCTTCTGATTCACTCACACTGAAATCATTCAGGTGTTGTTTGGTGCGTTCTATTTGATATCCTTAAAGTGTGAAGTGGGCTTATTTGTGAACGCCTTTTCTCACTGTTTCTTTACTTAAATATTCCATGTCACCTTTTCCCAAAGGCAAATAAACTCCACACTGACTCAGGATGTCTGTAGGGAGCTATGGAGCGGTGCCTTCTGATTAGCCTGGAACTTAGCTCACCTCTCCCTGCCCTCCCTGGGAGCTGGGAAGGTGACACACGTGGCTGCCCGGGCAGGCATGAGGCTGTGCTCAGCAGCTCGGCAGCAGGCACTCCCCCAGCACGCTAATTCATGATTTCCAATTAGAAATGCCTAGTGTCTGTTTCAGACATTCAGCCCTGAGGTTTACTTACTTTTCCTCCTGTGAAAGGGAACTTCTTGTGTTCTCTGCTGCCTCCTTCCTCCTTTCCCTTCACTTGATTCTCCTTTCATTCTCCTCCCTTGCCGAGTGGGAGCCCTGACACGGGTGCCTGTGTGTCTGAGGGCCGCATCTGTGAGGTCACCAGGAACCTCGTCACGGGGACGAGGGGAGGCTTGGTGACAGTGACGGTTACAGAAGCAGAGCGTGCCATAGTTACATGTAAAACATAGAAATCAAGAGGCATATGTTGCCAGAAGGCTTATTTTGCTCAGTTTTAGACTTTTAAGAATATACCTCTTTCATGACTGCAAGATTAAAAACAAACGGACAGGCCCTGCATCAATGGGCACTTTCTCACTTTCCTTACAGGAGTGTAACTTGGTAGACGCTTGTAAAGCAGCTTAGAGAAATTTGACTTCTGGGAAGAGCAGTAATTTGACTTCTGGGAATACATCCTGAGGGGATAATTGTAAATTCCTCCAGTTTACTAGCTGTACACGCCTAGGACTGCTAAAGAGCCAGGCTGCAAAGCCAGCCTGCCATTCAAATCACAGTGCAAACATATGTGGCGTGTGTAACCTGGGGAAGTTTCCTACTGAGCTCTTGCCTTAGTCACCGCATCTGTAAAATGGGAATGACAATAAAAGTGACCTGATGGAACAGATGACAGCATACAAAGCCTGTAGCACACAGCTGTGCATATAACAGGTGCTCAATAAAAGTTAGATAATCCTCCTGGCCGTCTCCCCTAGCTTTAGTTTGCTTATGTATAGAATATAGATAATAACAGCTTTCATCTAAAAGGATTACTGTGGAGATGAATTAAGATCATGTGTGCAAAGCATGTCGTGAACACAAATGTGGGTGGCTGTTAACGTTTGGCAAAACATTTTATCAACAAAGCACTTTTTTGCTGTACAATTTATAATGGCAAAAAAAGGTAAGAAAATCTAGAGAAACTTGATCATTTTATTAGATTTATATTTGGGAAATCAGTTGATGTTTTTCATGAGTTTTTAATGATATTAGGAAATGCTATTGTAAAAATATTAAATTTAAAAGGCCAGAGAAACCTCAAGGTATCGTCTGAGGAAACTAACCCATAGGAGACAAAGACTGGAATAATACGCTAATATATAGTTCCTGCTTACCTTTTCGGTGGTGGATTTGAGAGGTTTTTTTTTCTTTATATTTTTGTATTAATAATTTTTATAATCAAGTATTTTTATAATGAGGTATGGAAATTCCTTTTCAAAAGATGTTTAAGTACTCTTTAGGCCTGGATTATATAAAATATTTTCCTTCTATAGAGATAACTCAATGGCACTGCAGTAATTGGAAGATCTGGGCCATAATCAGTAATTTTCTGACAGTCCAATATCAATTCCAGTCGTAAACGAGAGAATAAGTGGGAGTATTAGGCTCTTTCATATGCATGGCACTTGTCCATGCACACCATAATTAAAATTTAATAATTTATTAAGCATAGAGACAGGCACATACATGCTCAATAAATATTTATTAAATAAATGAATAATTGAATTAAAAATGAGGTTCATCATATAAATAAGGTTTAATCCCCATAATGTCATATGGAATTATAAGAGAAAAGGTGCCTACAAGTCAGACAGAGCATTTGATCAGAACCCAGAAAGCCTGGATTCTGCCAGCAGCTGAGATAATGAGGTTCATTGCTTAATTACCTCATCTGTACAGTGAGTTATTTGCACTGAATGTTTTGTTACATCTTTTCCGTATCTATGATTCTGAGCAATATGAATAAATAGTGATGATTTGCACTCATTGAGTGCAGGTATAAAGGTAGTTATTGCATTTGACATGGACTCTCATTGCATCCTGTTGCTGCCAGATGAAGATCAAAACCTTTTCCAAGCCCAGAGCCAGGGCGAACCAGGGCTCTGCCTCCTTGTCCGTCTTCCATTTCTACCACTCTCTATCCATTCTCTCCTTTGTTGTGCATATTCCTCTATCCAGTTCCTTGGCAGAGTCCTAGTCTCTCTGGCTTGGATGGACGCATTACCTCATTCTATTCCCTGTGCCTGGCTGCCCTTCCTTCCCCTCACTGCACTCCTGGTTGTTCCATCTTCAGCCAGTGCAGTCCAGTCACCCTACTCATCCACCAGAGCTCAGCTCAAGGGTGCCCTTCTTTGGGACACCTTCCCTTACTTCCTGGCCTCAGCCTGCTTCCTCTCCTATGCACTCCTGGAGACCTGGGTTCCCTTTCTTTTGGAATATTCAATTGGTTTCGTAATTATGCCTCCACTACTGTGATTATTTGATGAATGACTGTGTTCCCCACCATTTTTTGTTTCTTCTGTGAGAGTGAATATAACTGTGCTTGGTGCTTAGAAAATTGCAGATACTCACTAAATATTTGTTGAATAAATACATTGAGAATCCATGCATGCATTGTCTATAGAAGAAAAGAAGAGAACATTTGACACCTACTTAAGACTTTCTTTACATTGGGTTCCACACATATATGCACTCTGTGAGATAACGAAGTAGTCAACGTGTAATTATTTACATTTTGAAGTTTGATGAAGAAGCCAACGTAAAGCACAGGGTGGTTGAATAACTTCTTCAAGGTGTACTTTCCTGACACAGCTCACCCTGGGACCTAGAACTGGATTCTCAGCCTTGGATGGAGGACCCACTCGGACCCACGTGGCCTCTCCTCAGAGAAGAGAGCGCACCCGTGTGAAGCAGGTGCAAACTACCCCTGCAGCCTGGTGTAGACTGCGTGCATTAAAAAGTCATGTAGTTGAGGGTGCATTCAATTTTTTTCCATATTTGGCTTAATTGCTAAGTTTTCTGGCATTCTTCCACTTTTGGTCTCTTTCTACTAGGGTACCAGCAAAAGTTAAAGTAAGATGCAACCTTGGGCCCAAGACTAAAGACACCCTCAGGCTCCCGATCACTGCATGGGCTCCAGCTCACCTAAGTCTACGTTGGGCTTTCTGTCAAAAATCCCACCCAGTAATGACACTCTAGTGTGCATTGTCTCTCAGGGATATTTCCTTTCCTTGAGATCATAGGTAGAGGTCTCTTACATTGCCCTTTTCAGGCACAATTTGGGTATTTCTGGGTTTGAGGGCAAATATCATTTTCATGTTGTCATAGAAGTGCTCCATTTCCAACACAAGCCTTTTTCATAATAGTGTTCACTTCCATTTGTATGAGACTCTACAGTTTCCTGTGAATAGTCACATATCTTGTGTGTTCTTCCAAGGAAGCTTCCTTTATAGGAAGCCATTATGCCCTACGCTCTCAGGGTTGCACCTCTAACTCCTTGTAGGGTGGTTGACAGCCCATGAGTAGTTGCTGGATGAGTGAAGGACTGACTTTAGTGAATGAAAAAGTCCAGTAGGGCACAGTGCTTGGTGTTGCACTTGATTTACAAGTGGAGAAACTGAAGCTCTAAAATATCAAATTACTTTCTTGAGGATACATTCCAGGGGATGGAAAGACTTCTGGTTCCTTGTTCAATGCTTTTTAAGTAAGTGTATTATGGACTGGTGCCACTGTGACATTCACACATGAATGCTTTCTCTGATGATGATTTTTTTTTACTTATTTTAAAGTTTTATTTAGGTATAATTTACATACCACAATTTTACCCACCATAAGTGTACAATTCAGCAATTTTTAGTAAATCCCTCTTATGATCAATCCCAAGCGCCTCCCCCCCGGCAATCTTTCATCTTCTCTCTGTGTCTGCAGACTTGCTTTTCAAAAAAATTTCATGTAAATGAAATCATACAATATGTAGTATTTAACGTCTGTCTGCCATCTTTCACATAGCATTATGTTTTTGAGGCTCATGTGTATTGTAGCTGTTCATTGCTTTTAATTGCTGGATACTTGTCATGCTACATTTTTTCATCACTTACAGGTTGATGGATATTTGGTTTGATTCCAGCATTTGGCTATATGGTCCAGCTGCTATGAGCCTTAGCATACATGTATTTGTGTGAACATTTTCCTTTTGCTTGGGTAAATACCTAGGAGTGAAATTGTTCTGTCTTATGATACATTTATGTTGACTTTTCAAAGAAATTGGTAAACTGTCTTCCAAATTCGCTGGACCATTTTGTATTCCATCTTTTTGACTATAGTCATTTTAGTGGGCATGTAGTTGTTATTATGGTTTTAATTTTCCTGTTGACTGAAATATAAAAATGTTCATCATCTTTTTATGTGCTTATTTATTGGCCATTTAAAAAATTCTTTTGGCTATAATGTTTGCTTAAATATTTTCCCCATTTTTAAACCATGTGGTTTTCTTATCATTAAGTTATAAGCATTCTTTATATACTCTAGATACAAATCCTTATCAGATACAACTTGAGAATATTGTCTCTTAGTCTGTGGCATGCCTTTTAATTTTTAAATTTGCATCTTATGAAGAGCCAAGTTTTAAATATTGGTAAGATACAATTTATCAATTATTTTAATGGCTTGTACTTTTGATGTCATAGCTAACAAATCTTTATATATTTATATTTGGATATCCAATTATCCCAGCACTGTTATTGTTTGTTGAAAAGACTATCCTTTATTCATCGAATTGCTTTGGCACTTTTGTTGCAAATCTATTAACCGTTAATGTAAGGGTTTTGTTCTTGGACTTTCCATTCAGTTTCATTGATCTATTTGTCTATTCTTATGCCAATATAGAATATAGTGTGTCTTTATAGTACTTTATGAAATACGTTAATGTAAGTCATCCTAATTTATTTTTCAAAATTGTTCTGGCAAATCTAGGTTCTTTGTATTTTCATATCCATTTTAAGACTAGCTTGCCAATTTATACAAAAGATTCTTGTTTGTTTTCTTTTGTTCTTTTTCTTTTTTACTGGACATATAGTTCACTTAGGACAGAATTGTCATTTTAACAATTTTGAATCTTCTAATCCATGTACATGGAATGTGTCTCCATTGGTTTATAATGTCTATAATTTTCCTCAGCAATGTTTCATAGTTTTTTACCGTATAGGATTTGTACTTCATTTGTTAAATTTATTCTGAAAATGAAGTATTTAATATTTTATGCTATTATGAATGGAATTATTTCCTTAATTATATTTCTGAGTGTTGTTGATGTATAGAAATTGCATTTGTATATTGATCTTGTACTCTACAATATTGGTAAAATTGTTTATTCTTTCTAGTAGGTATTTTGAGGATTTCTTATGATTTTCTACATATAAGATTGTGTCATCAGCACCTAAGAACAGCTTTCACTTTTTTCTTTTCAATCTGCAGATCTTTAAGTTTTGTTGCCTTATTGCACTGTCTAGAACCTCCAGTACAATGTTGAACAGCAGTGGTGACAGCAGAGATTTTTCTCTTCTTTCTGATCTTAAAGCATTCTGTCTTTCATCATTAAGTAATATGTTAGCTGTAGGTTCTTTGCAGATTGTTTTAACAAGGTTGAAGAAGTTCCCTTTTTATTCTCACTTAGCCAATGGTATTTTATTATGAATAGGCATTGGATTTTATCAAAATGCCTTTCTGCATTTATTGAAACAATTATGAATTTTTTCCCCTTTTCTATTAGGTTGGTGTAAAAGTAATTGGGGTTTTTGCCATTAAAATTTATATACTGGCATAACAAAAGTAATGGCATTACAAAAGTAATTACTTTTGCCATTAATGGCAAAAACCGCAATTACTTTTGCACCAACCTAAATATTAATATTGTGATTACACTAACTGTTTTTCCATGCCAACTTAACCTTGAATTCCTGATACTAATACCACTTGGTCATGGTGTGTAATTCTTTTGTAAATATTGTTTTCATTATTAATATTCGATTAGTTTTTCAATTATGCTTATGAATAACTTTCATGGCAGTTTTATATTCTCGTAAGATTTTTATCTGATTTTGCTTTTGGGGACATAATAACCTCAGGGAATGACTTTGGCATTCTTCTTTATTTTCACAAAAGTTTATAGTAGAATTAGTGTTAGAGAATCTTTAACATCTTACAGAATTTACCCATGAAGCTACCTAGGCCTGTGTGTTCCTTTGACAAGATTTTTAATTACTAGTTTAATTACTTTTCATGTTATAGGTCCAAACAAAACTTTTACTTTGTTTCTTAGTCCATTTTGATATTTGTGGCTTTCTGGAAATTTGTGTTATATCTAGGTAGTGTAATTTTTAGACAATGCTATGAAAATATATAATTTTCACATGATTCTCTTATAATCTTTTAAATTTTATAGCATTGTTTAAAATGTTCACACTTTTATATTGACTTCAATAATGTATGAGTCCACTCTTTTTGTTTTTATCTTCTTGGTTAGTCTAGCTAAAGTTTTATCAATGTTTCGATTGTTTCTGAGAACTAACTTTCCTTTCCATTAATTATACTTGTTGTTTTCTCTTTACTACTGTGTTTTTCACTCTAATATATTTTTATTTCTTATATTTTTGATTTGGGTTTAATTTTCTCTTATTTTACCAGTTTCTCAAGGTCAAGGCTTAGATGATTGGTTTGAGACCTCATTTTTTTCTTTCTTTAGTATTATTATTATTATTATTATTATACTTTAAGTTCTAGGCTACATGTGTACAATGTGCAGGTTTGTTACATATGAATACATGTGCCATGTTGGTGTGCTGCACCCATTAACTTGTCATTTACATTAGGTATATCCCCTAATGCTATCCCTCCCTCTCCCCACTCCCTGCCATAGGCCCTGGTGTGTAATGTTCCACTTCCTGTGTCCAAGTGATCTCATTGTTCAATTCCCACCTATGAGTGAGAACATGCGGTGTTTGGTTTTCTGTTCTTGTGATAGTTTGCTGAGAATGATGGTTTCCAGCTGCATCCATGTCCCTACAAAGGACACGAACTCATCCTTTTTTATGGCTGCATAGTATTCCATGGTATATATGTGCCACATTTTCTTCATCTAGTCTGTCACTGATGGACATTTGGGTTGATTCCAAGTCTTTGCTATTGTGAATAGTGCCGTATTAAACATACGTGTGCATGTGTCTTTATAGCAGCATGATTTATAATCCTTTGGGTATATACCCAGTAATGGGATGACTGGGTCAAATGGTATTTCTAGTTCTAGATCCTTGAGGAATCGCCACACGGTTTTCCACAATGGTTGAACTAGTTTACAGTCCCACCAACAGTGTAAAAGTGTTCCCATTTCTCCACATCCTCTCCAGCACCTGTTGTTTCCTGACTTTTTAATGATTGCCATTCTAACTGGTGTGAGATGGTATCTCATTGTGGTTTTGATTTGCATTTCTCTGATGGCGAGTGATGAGCATTTTTTCATGCGTCTGTTGGCTGTATGAATGTCTTCTTTTGAGAAGTGTCTGTTCACTTCCTTTGCCCACTTTTTGATGGGTTGTTTGTTTTTTTCTTGTAAATTTGTTTGAGTTCTTTGTAGGTTGTGAATATTAGCCCTTCGTCAGATGAGTAGATTGCAAAAATTTTCTCCCATTCTTTAGGTTGCCTGTTCACTCTGATGGTAGTTTCTTTGGCTGTGCAGAAGCTCTTTAGTTTAATTAGATCCCATGTGTCAATTTTGGCTTTTGTTGCCATTGCTTTTGGTGTTTTAGACATGAAGTCCTTGCCCATGCCTATGTCCTGAATGGTATTACCTAGGTTTTCTTCTAGGGTTTTTATGGTTTTAGGTCTTACATTTAAGTGAGACCTCATTTTCTAAATAAGTGTTTAAAGGCACGAATTTCTCTTTATTACTTTTGAATCATCTCATAAATTTTGATATTTTATGTTTTTTTATTCAGTTTAAAATATTTTTAAAGGCCTTTTAAAAATACATTTTATTGACTGGGCACGGTGACTCATGCCTGTAATCCCAGCACCTCTGGAGGCTGAGGCAGGTAGATCATGAGGTCAGGAGATTGAGACCATCCTGGCTAACACATTGAAACACCATCTCTACTAAAAATACAAAAACAAAATTAGCTGGGCATGGTGGCAGGTGCCTGTAGTCCTAGCTGCTTGGGAGGCTGAGGCAGGAGAATGGTATGAACCCAGGAGGTGGAGCTTGCAGTGAGCTGAGATCACGCCACTGCACTCCAGCCTGGGTGACAGATCGAGACTCTATCTCAAAAAAAATTTTTTTTCTTTAATTTTCAAATATTTGAAATGCCCCTAATTTCCTTCTATTATAGACTTCTAATTTAACTTTGCTATAATCTGATGTCAGATTAAATTGTTTAAATCCTTTTAAATTTGCAACTTTTTATTAGATTATCATATGGCCTGTCCTGGAGAATAATCTTTATGCTCTTGAAAAATGTGATGTATTCTGTATAGGCAGAGTGTTCTCTCATGGTCAGTTTGGTCATGTTGGTTGATAGTGTAAGTTTTCTATATCTTTGATGATTTTCTGTATATCTGTTCCATCAATTATTTAGAAGTAGATATGGACTCCAACTACAATTGTTGAATCATTTAGTTTTTTATTCAGTTGTCAATTTTGGTTTAATGTATTTAGGGGTTTTATTGTTAGGGACATATATTTATAATTTTAAAATATTTTGAAGTACTGACTCTTTTTATTCCGATACACCCTTCCTTTTTCTAGAGATATTTCTTGTTTTAAATTATATTTTGTCTAAATCAATATATGTCTTATGGTTAAGTTTTACATGGGATATCTTTTTCCATTCATTTATGTTCAATCCGTTTGTGTATTTGAATCAGAAATTTGTCTCTTGTAGACAGCATATAGTTGAATCTTGTCTTTTTAACCAATATGCCAATCTCTGCCTTTTGGTTAGGATATTTAATCCATTAATCCATTAACATTTAATGTAACTATGGTATAGTTATAGTTACATCTGCCATATGTTGTTTGTATTCTGTATGTTTCACGTCTCCTTTTTTGCCTCTGATCTTTATTGTCTTACTTTGCATTAAACACATATTTTTAGTGTGTCATTTTATTTTTTTGCTATACTTTTAGGTACTTCTCTAATTAATTGTTCTATGTATTATAATATTCATCATGTAGTAGAACAATTTACATCAGATTAATAACACCTTAAGCTTTTGCTCTAATATATCACCATTCGCTGCCCCCTCCTTTTTGTTATGACTGTGATGTACATAGTTTTTATAAACCTCCTAATACACAGTTGCAATTATTACTTTAATTGATCATATCTTTCAAAAAAAGTTAAGAAGAGAAAGACTTAATAAAGTCTTTGATATGAAGTTTCCTATTAAACATTTGCAGTTCTCTTCATTTCTTCCTGTGGATCCAATTTACCATCTGATGCCATCTCCTTTCAGTTTAATGGCCTTCCTTTAGTCTTTGTCATAAGATATATCTGCTATCAACATATTCTCTCAATCTTCGTCTGGGAATGTCTTTATTTCACTTTCATTTTTAAAGGATAGTTTCACTGGATATAGAATTCTTGTCTGAATTTTTTTTTCAGTACTTTGAAAATTTCATTCCATTGCACTCTGGCCTCCATTGTTTCAGTTGAAAAACTAGACATTAATTGTATCAATACTTCTATGTATATGATGCTATGTGGTGAGTTATGAACCTCTTGGATCTGTATTAGTGTTTTTTTTAATCCAATTTGGGAAGCGATTGGCCAGTCTTCCGTTATTTTTCTTCCCCTTTCTCACTCTTCTCTCTCTCTGGAGCTCCTATCACATGTATGCTGATATGCTTCTTGCTGTTCTACATCTATCTTTCATTAATCCATTTTTATTCATTTTCTTTAATTTTTTGCTCTCTTGTTTAGACTGAATTATTTCTATTAATTGTTCTTTACATTCACTGATTCTTTCCTTTGCCATTCCATATTCAGTGGTTGAGCTCATCCAGCAAAGTTTTCATTTCAGTTATTGTAACTCCAGGATTTATACTGATGTCTTTAATAGTTTCTATATCTTTATTGAGAATACCTATTTGTAGAGTCATTTTAATCATATTTTAACTTAATTATTTGAATATACATAGTTTCTGGAAATTTTTAAGCATCACGTTGCTTTGCAATTTTTGTCTGCTAAATTCTATATCTGGGCCAACTCACAGTCAATTTCTAGTGACTGTTTTCTTTCCCTAAATGTGGGTCATACTTCCTGATTTTTGCATGTCTCATAATATTTTTATGAAGATCTTGACATTTTAGACATTTTAGACAAGACATTAGTGACTTTTTTTCTTGAGGGTTACTACTGCTATTGCTATTTTTGTTTTTATTTGTAACTTGCCTGGACTTAATCTCCAGTATTTATTTCCTCTGTGGAGCTGATGATGTCTTTGCTCATTTTTGTTTAAATGATCATTTTCAAGTCTAGCTTCCAAAAGATTTCTCCAGAGTCTGCATTACTTGTTTATTTTTTAGCTGGCAGTTGTTTAAAGTTTATGCCCAAACTCTATGCCAGTGAAATTTCTACTCTGATGATGGATCTGAGTGTATTCAATGTTCAGGCAGTTTTAAAGTATGCTAGATATCGCCTTTCTGCTGTGTCCTTCCTGTCCTGTCCTGGAAGCACTGCTACGTTCACCAAGCTGGCAGGGGAGATGAAAGCAGTCCCAGGTGAGAACACTATGGACTCCCACTGCTGTTATCTAAAATTCAGTGGTTTTCATAAGTAAATATTCCTCCATTTTGGTCAGTTATCAGAGACTTTAAAATAGTTGTTTTGATATTTTTTCCATTCAATATTTATTTTGGGGGAAGAATATTTTCTGACCCCTTCACTCCATCTTTAAAAAGTATATTGGTATGGGTGTTTTAGTTAGAATAGCATAGTTAGGAAAATGTCCAGTGAAAAAGTTACTACATAGAAACGTAAAACATGGTATAATAATTTTACAGGCCATTTTATCTGACATCTTCTAATTCTGTCATTAACTATATAACATTTTTTTTCTTGACAAAGGGGACACATCTATGTTTAGCTGCCTCAACCCTTGTGAATGTCGTGAATCCTAGAATATACATGCTAAGGGAAGGGTTGAACTCATGTGCTAATGAGCTGTTAGAGTTTCTTACATCCATCAGCACATACTAATCCTAACTTCTTTCAGCTGTGAAAAAATAATCACCAGGGATTTGTGATTAAAAAACCTTAATTTGCTTTCTTCTCCAATCTTGATTTGAACTTTGATCTCCAAATTGAAGCTGCAAGTGCCTTTTCCTTTAATTTTAATCCTAATTTACACAGATATATTGAGAGGCTTATGAGCAAGTCATCTTGAAGTGCTTAGAAAATGCACAAAGCTGAGCATTCTAAGATACAGCTTTTTTTTCTCCCATTCTTTTCCTTTTTTCCCTTTCTCCTCTCAGCCAGTGATAAGTATTCATGTTGAGCCACGGGAAGAAGTGTGTTGGTTTGGGACCACAGGGAGGCACATAAAATGAATGGCATTTTGCAAATGAAGTCAACTCATTAAACAGTCATCTTCAAGACATTCATTTTCTATGGTAATCTAATTTTCTGATGAAAGGGGGGTCATTTAAATTGGCCTGATCAGTCTTCTTTCAACTCCTTGTCAGAATGTATCCTGCGGACCCAATTTCCTGGTTCAGCAGGGAGTGTTTATGTGTGGCCCACTCCACACAGTGGCCTGGACAAAGGACAATGATGACAGACTTGCAGGTGGTTCTAATCACTTCAGTGAGAACAGTCAGGGGCAGCTGGGCAGTTCTCAGGGCCACATCAGCTTGGCTAAGATCTGGCCATGGTTTCTAGTTTAATTGATAGCAACAATTTTGAGGTATCATGTAGGTACCCTATAGGCAAACCATAGACCTGAATGTGTGTGCAAATCAAATTAACTTCCTTCCTTCCTTCCTTCCTTCCTTCCTTCCTTCCTTCCTCTCTCCCTCCCTCCCTCCTTCCCTCTCTCCCTCCCTTACTTCCTTTTTCCTTGCTTCTTTTTTGCCTGCCTGACTGCTTTTTTCTCTCTTTATCTTTCACTGGAATTTGCTTTTCATTATGAACAGTTTAGCTATGGAGGATCTCAATAGCACACTGTCTTTTGTAAGTTACTATTCTCGCTATTAGGTGACATTTTTTATTGTTGAGAAAAATTGAAGAAAAAGTGGCTCCTTTCTGCTGTACAAATCTTTGTCTGTAGCATCGTGTATTAAAAGTAAAAAGACAAAAAACAGCTGTGGGAAGCTGGAAGCTAGGGATTCTGTCTAATCCAAAAGAATTGAAGTGAGCATTTGCCAATTACATAGAGTCAAATATATGTCTTAGATACACGAAATATTGAGCAACGGAAGAAACGCATTCTACTTCAAGCAGCTTTTGATTCCATTCTTTATGGTTTTAAAAAATTTATTTAAAGTCTTTAAGAAAAGCTGGTGGAGAAACCATTTATTTTAACATGGTTCATAAAGAAAAGGGCCTGAGCAGCATTCATGAGGGTTGAGCTAATTAAGCAGGGCAGGGAAATCACAGTTGGTGAGGCAAGAAGGGACTTAATGGACAAACTACTCATGCATGTGCATGGACCATTCATGTAGTCAGAGATATAGGTAACATTATGTAAACTACATAAGAGGAAATGCATTTTGAGTGTGCAGAGATTTAACATGGATAAAGTTGGACTTCCATAGCCCATTTCAGAGTAGGGCTCATGGTGCTTTATAAATTGTATCTTGTTAATTTTTGCAATACCCCCAGGAGGTACATTGTTGGTAAATGCCATTGTCACTCCTTTTTACAGCGGGAAGAACACAAGTGAGGAGAGATTAAAGTATTTACCCAAGGTCACCTAGCAAGTTAATTAGAGATCTTGAAATAAAAGTCCCAATTCAGTTTTCCTTCCATTAAACCTTATTGTTCCTTCTCTTCTTGTGGGCATCTCAGCTCTTAATAGTGTTCCCAGTACTTGCTCCTAATTAGTAACTTTGGGAGCCTTTTCTTTATAGGAGGTTTAAAGATCGAGTAGGGTTTGGGAGCCACTTTGGGTTTTTATGACCTTTGAAGCTACCTAACCTCTGGACGGGTATATAGGAAGTTATTTGGTAGGCTGCTGAAAATGTATTGGTTTATATTACTTTCCAGAATGCTTGCAAGCAAGTGATTCCCTCCAAGCTAGGGGGAGTTATTGATTAAAAAATAAGTGCTAAAAGATGGACAATTGCTGTATTTATTTTTAAAGAGAGGGGAGTAGATTCATTGATTATTTCTAGCTATCACTGGGTCTGACAAGGGATTGTTTCATTGCATTGCATTTAGGGTGTTTCTGCATGCAGTGGTGTATGTGCTTGTGTGTGTGCAGAGGCCTTCTGGACGAAGGTAAGATGCAAATAATGCTAATAATGCAGGCACAAAATCTGACTCCTATTCCTTTGCAAACTGTCTTCTCACATTTTATTTCTGTGAATGGTGCCTTATTTCTTTCAATCCCCCAGGCTTGAAACCACAGAGTCATCTTGGACCTCTTCTTTCCTTTCCACATGCAGAACACAGAGTCTATAAGTCCTGCATCGGGAGTGTTTCTGCAGGTATCTTCCCCTACCCCTATGTTAGCACCACTGCAGTCTAGGCTGCTGCTGCCTCTTGGGGGCTTGCTTCCAAGTCTCCTCATACCGGGATATACTGCCTGGCTCACTGACAGCTTTTGTTTGGAAGCAGAGCCACCATGATACCACAACTGCACTCACAACCACACCTGCCTCCCTTTGATGGCTAATTCTAAAACAATGGTATTCAATAGCAATCAAGACCTTTAACTTGTCCCCTGCTCGTATTCTGCCATGATACTCTAATTATAGGACACTCTGTCCTTCAAGTCATTGTCATCACCAGCATCTTCTTAGTAGCCATATATATATATATATATATATAATAGCTATATATGTATATTTTAAAAAACATCATTTTGTGGAAATCACTGTTTTAAGCTCTAATGTGTATAATGTTACTTAAACTTTACAACTGACACCATCTGAGATTCCACTTTTTTGGTGAAAGCTTTGATGACATAACTAGCCTTTTTTACCTTGCCTCTTTTGAGCCATCATGACACTTTTTCGGTAACTCTAAAAAGGCAATTATATTCTTTCTGTAATAATTTATTTTGTATTTCTATTTTTATCCTCTTCTTCTGAGCTGTGGGCGCCCTCATTCACTAAAGAAGAAAATATTACAGAATACAAGGTAATGCTGATGTAGCTGCGAATGTTCTAGTTGGTACAAAACTTTGTGTCATGACCACATTTTCAGTGTTTTGAGTTTTCTTCTGTCAACAACTTAGTCAAAAGTCTTGCTAAAGTCAAAAGCGATTATATTTATTGATTTACTTGTGTTAATCCAACTATTGATACATGTGAGGAGATCAAATTAGTGTGAGGGGTCTTGTTATACAGCTTGTTTGGTTGAATCAGGAGAAAGTTTCTGGTATTTAAAGTGGAATTTAAATTGAACATTTCATATTCTCTAGTATCTGTTCGTTCCCTTATTAAACACAGAAGTGACATTGAGTATGGGCCATATGTTTCTTAGACTGTAATGTGACAGTTGTACAGTAAAGGCGAGCTCTTCATTTAATCAACAGATACTTAGAGTTGTACGCCCTTTATGCACTCAGAGGAAAATAGATGACACATTCCAACAGACTGATTTGAGAAGACTTTAATAAAGGGCCATTTTACAGGTAAGTGCAAGAGTTGCTAAAGCTAATTTAAAAAGTAGTACATTGTCCTAGGACCAACAATAGCAAGAGTGATGACAGCCTCTAGACTTGACCCAACTCTCAATGTCCCTTACTCTGAAGCCATCCATTCTGCCTTCTGGAAATGCTTCTCAGTCAGCAAACTCCTTGTCATCCTCAACCTCTTTTCCAAATGATCCTCCGTCTTCTTGCCCTAAGTAAGAAAGAGCTCTCCTCTTAGGATGGCCTATGGACCTCCCAGGTGCTGTTTATTCTCTCCCATTACCATTCCTCAGGATTGGGAAGCGAGGGGTAAATGTTCTTTTTTCCCTGTTGTAGAATTTCTTGGTAAACCTGTTTTCTACTCTATGCACATTACATTCTAAGAAACATAGGGATTGTAGAATTTCTTGGTAAACCTGTTTTCTACTCTATGCACATTATATTCTAAGAAACATATGGACAGTTCTCAATGTCACTTGAAAACTCAAGACTCCTTACAAAAGAGAGTAAGCTGTGTGTAGAATAGTCTCAAATTATCTGGAAAATGTTTATAAAAACTGACAGTATTGATTGTGTAACTGAGAAGACTAAGAAAGGGTGTGTTAACTTTTGTTAACTATTTGAAGTGATGTCAGGTGGGAGTGGGATTCAGATGTACAACTTTGGAGTGCAGGAGTAAGTTGAATGAAAGTTACAGGGAGGAAAAATGAGCTCGGTATTAAAGATAGTTTCAATCATCCAGAGCTGTCCAAAAATCAACCACTGGTCTATGAGTGAGCTTCTTGCTTATGAATATGGTCAAGCAGAGGCTGGGGAACTTCATGTTCAGATGCTGCATGTGCACGAGATTGGGCTGGACTTTGGCTAAGGTTATGATAGGCTGAAGGAAAGTAATTGTTCCTATTAAAAGGTTTTGAGGTCATGCAACTGAGGTATTTGAAAACAGAGACCAGGGACAAGTTATATGTATCTATCTATCCATCCACCCATCATCTGTCTATCCATCTATCAGTTATCTACCTATCTACCTGCCTACCTACCTATCTAGTCACCAGAGTATGAAGCCTTAGTGGGCCCTGTAGTAAATCGGTGTACATTTCTTGCTTCAAGGTACTCTAGTAACATTTAGAAGTCTCATTTCAGTGAATAAATTGTACTTAAGAACCACATTTATCTCATTTTACTCAGATCATCAGTTTATGACTCTAGTTCCAGTTCTAGACCTCATCCATTCAACCTCTTTCTGGATCTAGGTTTCCTTATCTGGAGATGAGGGGGCAAGGCAGAGCTGGGGCTTACAACCGTATTTCTAAGGATTCCATCTAACCTAAAACATGATTTGATTTTGAATATGTATATGTGCATGTGTTGGTGGGGACTCGTGTTCATGTTTGGAATTTTATGTACATTAATGTTGTTCCCTGTACATTGCAGCGATTATCTAAAGATGGAGCTCTCTCTTGCTGATCTCTCTCAGATCCTGTCACTTCTTTGTTTGGAATGCTGCAATGGCTTTACATGGCATTCTAAATAAAACTCAGAGAACTTCTCCTGGGCTCATAAGGCCCTGCAGGATCATGCCTCCTATTCCCACCTTGACCACATTGCCCACCTCTTTCCTTACTCACCTGACTCTAGCCCACTGGTCTCCTTGTTCTTCAAACTTGTAAAGTACAGACGACCCTAGAAACTTTCTTCTGCCTCCTATGCTCTTTCTTAAGAATTTGTTAGGCTCACACTAGTGTCATTATATCTGTGAATTTCCCAGACAACAAAGAAAAGAAATAAAGGGTAGATGTGAGCATCTCTAGCTTTTCTGGAAGTTTCACAGAATCCCTACTCAATTGTTTCTGCCTGCATCTCATTGTCTTGCTACAGTTGTAAGAGAGATGTGAAAAGGGCATCATGTAGCTGGGCCCACTGCACTCCAAGTCCAACTTCAGCTCTGTATGTAATAGAGAAGAGCAGGGTGGATGTGGTCAGGCAGCAAGCCCTGTCTGCCACGGTGTGCTGCAAGTGACTAATGAATTCCCACGTATTGCTTGTAACATTTTCAGTATGGGCATCAATTTTCACTTTTTTCTGGTTAGCAGATCCGTATCTCCCAAGAGAGTCTCAAAGTGGCTCGTGACCCCAAGCATGACCCTGGATCATGCTCTAGAGTCATGTGTGTTGCTCTCTTAGGTACTCTTGGATCAGATTTGTTGTGGAGGTCATCAGACTTGTTTATATTTCTGACAAGAAGAGGACTGCGCTGATTTCCATCGACTCACTAATACGTTTATCAGGAACTTGAACGTGCACACAGAGCAGCGTGCAGAGTACTACAGCACTCTCTAGGGATCGATGAGCCACAGAGGGACGCAAGATGGTGCCCTCATGCGTGGTTTGTAGTCTCCGAAACAATCCTTCCTTTATTGACCGTGCTGCTCCCAGGCCACAGTGGACGTGGCTCCAGTGGCAAAGATAGCTTTTGGTTTGTTGAATTGCATGGCCAGATATCATGCAGGCTCCTGGCATCAAGCAGAATAGCACTGAGAGGTTGGTAATGGAACTAAGGTCAGAGCACCTTTGAAGGGCCTATCAAAAAGAGAGAACCTTCCAGAATTTTATTGTTGTTGGGGTGATTAAATATTAAGTGTTCAGGATAGTACTACCTAGTAGGTACTTAATAAGTACCAATTTCTTTCCTGTATTTTTTTCCTATTTATGCCTTCCTGACACCTTGCCTCCTTTCCCTTGGATTCTGCATTTTTTCATAAGGAGCTCAACTCTTCCATCTTTCATCAGTGGATTTTGGGATATAAGTAGAAAACAAGATGTTTTCACTGATGTCATATATCATAGAAAATAAAAGCAGTATATTTACCCACTGAATTTAGAAGTAGGAATGCTGTAGGGTCATTTTCCTTATTAATAATTGTCTGTCTTCTCTAATTTCTTAATGCTGTTAGTTTGCAAAGATGTGTAGCACACAAAAGCTATAATAGTGCTAGATACAATAATATAGCAGTTCATAGGATGACAATCATAATAATCCTAGCTGCCAGTAATTTTCTGTAGAGTGCTTTATACCTGCAAAATGCTGTCTTTTTCCTCATCTCAGTCACTGTTTACATATTCTTGATAGAAATGGTTGGTTTTATAATTTTCTTCTACTGGAGAGAAATGAAAGGAACAGAACATTTAAGGAATGGCCCGAGGTCACATGCCTAATTTGTCACAGTGTGTGAGAAAAGCACATTTTATCACCAGCACTTATTTTTTCCTAATGTAAAAAGAAAAGACAATGTTCTTGGCATGAAACTGGATATGGAAGATGTGTCCAGTAATTAAATTTTTCCTCCTCATTGTATAGTAGTTTTGATTCATGACTGACATAGATTTTATTCTTGGGGATTTAATTCTTCATGTTCATATGACAAAAAACATATCTCACTCTATTTACCAATGATATAATGTTCTCAGCCCTGGCTGAATATTATAAATACCTGAAGAGTTAAAAAAAAGTCTGATCTGTGAAGGGTTATGGGCATAAGTAAGTATTAAATGCTTTGCAGATAATTCTCTTGAAATGCTAGAGAAGAGAATCCTTGGATCAAAACAACAATGGAAATGCAATGTTTAAGTAAGTTTCTCTCACTGAAATATTTTTTAATTCAGAGCATCCATTTAAGGTCTCTGTCAGCTGTTCTAGGATGGCTTGAGAGGGTGTGCATGTGTGTTTACGTGTGTGTGTGTCTGTGTGTGTTCCCAGGTAAAGACGGCTTTTCCAAGGGGAAGGCTGTGCTGTGTGCTGTCATGTTTAAGAACCTGGTCTTTATTTGGTGTTTTGTGCTCGCTTCTCCACATCCTGCAGATAAAGTACTATGGTCCCCCAGGCAGTTTCTTCACCTGCTGGATAATTATAACTACCTTTCAAGACTGCTCTGATGGTTAAAATACATTTGTTATAGGTTTGTGTCCACCCAAGGAGACTGAAGTCCTAACTCCCTGTACCTCGAAATGTGACCTTATTAAAAAATACGGTCTTTACTGAGGTGACTGAATTAAAATGTCATCATTAGGGTGGGCCTAATCCAATATGACTGGTGTCCCTATAAAATGGGAAAAACTGGATGCAGAGCCAACATACAAAGGGGAAAGATGATATGAAAACGCATGGAGAAGAAGCATCTATAAACCAAGAGAGGCCTGAAGCAGATCTTTTCCTCACAGCCCTCAAAATAAACCAACCCTGATGACACCTCAATCATGGACTTCTATCCTCCAGAACTGGGAAAGAATACATTTCTGTTGTGTAAACCACCCAGTCTGTAGTACTTTCTTATGGCAGCCCCAAGAAACTAATACAACATTACAGAGCATGCTTAACACTGTGCCAGCACTAGCATAACCTCAATTTTTTAAAAAGCTACAATAAGGAGAAATTTTAAAATACAAAGTATTACGAATGCTAATAAAAATAGAAATAATAAATCATTTGAAAAAGTAATAAATTATAATTTCTATAATTTATTAAACACATACACAATAAATTTGTTAAGCATTTTTACTCTAAGTCATGCAGATGATATCATCAGTCAATCTCTTGTTGTATAGCCAAAGGTAACTTATTTTAAAGACCCTTTAAAAGAGCAAGTTTAGGTTCACACCAAAATTGGGAGGAAGTTGCACAGTGTTCCATACATTGCCCTGTTCTGATACATGTCCAGCCTCCCACATTAACAACATCCCGCACTATGGCAGTTCATCGTTACAGGTTATGCACCTGCTTTGACAACATCAGTATCACTCAAAGTCCATTGTTTACATTAGGTTTGTACTTTATTTTGTACATTCTATCATATTGGACAAATGTGTAATGACATGTACCTACCATTGTAGTATCACACAGATAATTTTTATTGCCCTAAAAATCCTCTGTGCTCTGCCTATTCATCCCTCTATCTCCGAGCCCCCACAATAGCTACTGATCTTTTTACTGTCTCTTTAGCTTTGTTCTTCCACAGTGTCCCATAGTTGGAATCATACAGTAGACAGCTTTTTTGGATTGGCTATGCTCACTTATTAATATGCACTTTAGCTTCCTTTGTTTCTTTACTGGCTCCACAGTTCATTTCTGAATAATTTTCCATTGTTTAGATGTTTATTTATCCATTCATCTAATGAAGGACATCTTGATTGCTTTGACAATTATGAATAAAGTTTTGCCAATTGTGAATAAAGTTGCTCTAAACATTTATAGGCATAGGCAGGTTACTATGTTTTTAAACCTCATTTGAGTAAATACCAAGGAATGTGATTGCTGGTTCATATGATGAGAGTATGTTTAGTATTGTAAGAGCCTATTTTCCAAAGTGGCTGCACCCTTTTGCATTCCCATCAGCAACACATGAGAGTTCCTGTTGCTCTACATGCTTATTAGCATGTGATGTTATAAGTGTTCTGGATGTTGGCCATTCAAGTGGGTGTGTAGTGGCATCAGATCATTTGAATCTGCATTCCTCTGATGACATATAATATGAAACATCATTTCATATGCTTATTTGCCATCTGTATAACTCCCTTGGTGAAGAGTCTTATAAGGCCATTGGCCCATTTTTAATAGGATTGTTTATTTTCCTATTGTTGAGTTCTAAGAATTGTTTGTATATTTGAATAATAGCCCTTTGCCAGATATGTTTTTTGCAGACTATTTTTCCCATCTGTTGCTTGTCTTATCATTCTCTTGACATTGTCTTTCACAGGGCAGAACATTTTAATTTTAATAAAGTCCAGCTTATCAATTTTTTCATGAATCATTCATGAGTGTTATTGATTACTTCTGTATGCCACTTTCCTTCCATTCAAGTAAGTGCTTTGTATTTTAACTCATTTAATTATCACATAAAACCTCTGGAGTATATAATGTTATTACCCTCACTGGGCACAGTTGGTGTTGTATCATCGTCAAACCCAATGTCATCTATAACAGATTTTCTTTTTTGTTAACTGCCAGGAATTTTATAGTTTTCATTTTGCATTTATATCTATAACCCATGTTGAGCTATTTTTTGAAGAGTTTAAGGTATGTTTCTAGATTCATGTTTTTGCATGTGGCTGTTGAGTTGTCTCAGCACCATTTGTTGAAAAGACTGTCTTTTCTCCATTGTATTGCCTTTGTTCAAAGGCAAATTGATTAGTCAAAGAGTAATCGACTGTATTTATATGGGTCTGTTTCTCAGCTCTGCATTCTGTTCCATTGATCTATTTGTTTATTCTTCAACCAAACCACACTGTCTTGATTACCATAGCTTTATAGTAAGTTTTCAAGTTGAGTGGTGTCAGTCCTACATCTTTGTTTCTCTCTTTCTTTTTTTTTCTTTTTTTGAGACGGAGTCTCACCCTGGTGCCCAGGCTGGAGTGCAGCGGCCGGATCTCAGCTCACTGCAAGCTCTGCCTCCCGAGTTTACACCATTCTCCTGCCTCAGCCTCCCAAGTAGCTGGGACTACAGGCGCCCGCCACCTCACCCAGCTAGTTTTTTGTATTTTTTAGTAGAGATGGGGTTTCACCATGTTAGCCAGGATGGTCTTGATCTCCTGACCTCGTGATCCGCCTATCTCGGCCTCCCAAAGTGCTAGGATTACAGGATTGAGCCACCACGCCCAGCCTGTTTCTCTCTTTCAATATGCATTAGCTATTCTGTTTTTTTTTTTTTTGTACTCTCCACATAAACTTTAGAATAAGTTTGATAATATTTGTAAAATAACTTTCTGGGATTTTTTTATTTTGATGACATATAGATTAAGTTGGGAAGAACTGACCTCTTCACAATATTGAGTCTTCCTCTTCATGAATATGGGATATCTTTTGGTTTTTTTGTTTTTTTTTTGAGGCGGAGTCTCGCTCTGTCTCCCAGGCTGCAGTGCAGTGGCGCGATCTTGGCTCACTGCAAGCTCCGCCTCCCGAGTTCAGACCATTCTCCTGCCTCAGCCTCCCGAGTAGATGGGACTACAGGAGCCTGCCACCTCACCTGGCTAATTTTTTTTGTATTTTTAGTAGAGATGGGGTTTCACGGGATATCTTTTTACTTATTTAGTTCTTCTATTATTTCTTTCATCAGAGTTTTTGGGCACTTTTCTCAAATAGATCTTGTGCATTTTTTTGCTATATTTATACCTATGTATTTCATTTTGGGGAGAGCTAGTGAAATGGTATTGTGTATTAATTAATTTCAAATTAAATTAAAACAATCCCTGTTTATTGCTGTTTATAGGAAAGCTATTGACATTTGTATATTAACTTTGCTATGATTGTTTATTAGTTTCAGAACTTTTTTCACTGGTTCTTTCAGATTTTCTACATAGATAAATGTGTCATCTGCAATTAAAGAAAATTTGATTTCTTACTTCCCAATCAGCATACCTCTATTTCCTTTTATTGCCTTATTGCATTAGCTAGAACTTCTAGTACAATATTGAAAAGCTGTGGTGAGAGAGAACATTGTTGCCTTGTTTCTGATCTTAGTGAAAAATCTTTGAGTTTCTTACTATAAAAGATAATGTTAGCCATAGATGTTTTATAGATATTCTATGTCAAGTTGAGGAAGTGGTTCACTATTTTTAAATTTATTGAGAGCTTTAGTCATGAAGGAGCATGAGATTTTATAAAATCCTTTGCATCTATTGATATGATTATGTGATTTCTCTATTGATGTGATAAATTAAATTTAATTAATTATTTTTGAATATTGTACCAGTCTTGTATATCTGGGATAAATCCCACTTGGTTGTTGTAATCATTAATATTGAGTGTCAACTTAATTGAAAGATGCAAAGTATTGTTCTTAGGTGAGTCTGTGAGGGTGTTGCCAAAGTAGATTAATATTTGAGTCAGTGAACTGAGAGAGTCAGACCCACCCTCAATCTGGGTGGGTACCATTTAATCAGCTGCCAGCATGGCTAGAATAAAGCAGGCAGAAGGACAGCAAAGGACTTGACTTGCTGAGTCTTCAGGACTTCATTTTTCTCTCGTGCTGGATGCTTCCTGCCTTCGATCATCAGACTCTAAGTTCTTCAGCTTTTGGACTCTTGGACTTACACGAGTGGATTGCCAGTCATTTGCCAGGGGTTACTGGGCCTTCAGCCACAGACTGAAGACTGCTAGCTTCCCTGCTTTTGAGGTTTTGGGACTTGAACTGGCTTCCCTGCTCCTCAGCTTGCAGATGGCCTATTGTGGGATTTCAGCTTGTGATTGTGTGGAGGAAGACACTTTCTAGCTACTTCCTGCTGAAAAGGGCTGTTGTGTGCAGAGCGGCAGCTAAGGTTTCTCCTGGGGTTGATCTAAGGGTCCTCATAAGAAAGGTGTGTCCACGCATGGTTCTCTCTGCAGCACCATTTGGAGTTTGATTGCTGTCAACCATTCCAATAGGTTGTAACGCTGGTTTGCCTCCATCAGATGTTGCTGAAACATTAATATAGAAGTAAAATTCCTTTCAGGATAAGTGGCATTGGATTTGGGTGCCTAGAGTAACTTTAGTGTTAACCTTGGCTAAATCTTTCCTGCAATTATTAATCCCTTGATGACTTCCACAGACCATATAAGACATGCTTAAACTTTCCGACTTGTCCTAAACATCCTTCTTTTTAAACAATCAACTATTCTTTTTAGAACAAGTAGTTACCATCCTTATAATCCTTTCATGACCTCCATGAACCATCGACAACATGCTTAAACCTTCTGACTTGTCCTAAACATCCCTCTTTTAAACAGCCAACTATTCTCTTTCGGACAAGTATTTATCATATAAGATTCTTTCTTATAAAAATCTCTTTCCATTATAACCTTCTTTGCATGGCCAAGGTGTGACATATTACCAAACACAATAAGAAATTCTAGCAGACTCAATGACAATAAAACTTTCACTACTGACAATAAAACTTTCACTATTCTTTTGTGATAACTATTATCCCTGCTATAGCAAAATACTACAGCAATGAAAACTCTCTGTCCAATATTTCAGTTAGAAGATACTACCATGTATAACTCTACTGGAAATAGTAGAGTGAGTATAGCAATTCCTACAAGGGTGTTGTAGTAGATAATTTCCATCTAAAATTTTACTTACCAAGATATAGAATTTCCCTTTGGGGGTCTGTGAAGTTCCTTGGTTTTATTTTCCCAAATAAAGAAACCTCTGGGTTATGGGCATCCTACTCACTTTCTATCTGGCAGAATTTGCAGGATAATTATCCAGAACTAGCATATTGATCCAGATTTTACATTCCCTATCTGTTTTGGTTTCTTCTGAGCCACAGAAGATCATTATTTGATTTAAAGGAGTAAGCAGGGTTAGTCTAAAATGAATGCAAACAACTTAAAAACAATCAATGAGATTAAAATCTAATGACACATGTATGATAATCTTTGGAGCACAATTTCTCTCTCTGGTCCTCATTTTTTTGGTAAAAACAAATCATGATGGGGCTGTGAATGTTGTTCATAGAATAAACTTTACTCTTATACTTGGCCTGATTATTTGCATAAAGTACAGGAATAATAATTACGTCTAAATAGGCCTTTTGGATTGGCTTTGTTGGAACTCTGTTCCACAAGGAATCTTAGATAAGACCTTTTAAAGCTAAGCTCAGCCATGGGTTTGTATCCTCGAATACCTGTGAGTTGGGTGATCCTTTTCTCTTAAGGTCCCAAGATAAATTTGGAGCTCCTGTACCTGTTAGAAAGTTACATTCTTGACTGACCACAGGTTAGGAACCCTGTAACGGGGACTACGTACACAAGAAATGAGGCCAATCTTCCCCAAGGCACTTTTATTGGCTTTGCATGTCAAGCTTGATTCCTTAAAGGAAAATGCACCTTTCCAGTCAAAGCCTTGGTAAAATAAGCAGTTTTTTTCCAATTGTGTCCTGTTGAAAAAAAAAAATAGATTCTTATTGCACTGATGCAAACAACTGTATTGCTGTAAGTTAAGAATACTCACAGATAGTTTCCAAATTCTAGTGAAACCAGGCAGAGAGAAACAAATATGCTCCAAATTTTGTTCACAGGAGTATACCTTACTCAATTATTAAAGGCTATAAATAGTTCAAAATACATTTCCTTGACTCTGAAAAACAAGGATCAGCAATATTCCAAGCAAAAGTCAAAAAGGTTGCTTTAGCTTTCTGCATGCAGTCCATTTAGTTAACTCTTGTTTTGCTTGATATTCATGCATGTTTCAGTTCTTCATGACTCCTGTATTGTTTTTTATCTCTATTTCAATGTTATAATCTTCAAAGCTATTAAAAAACCCACATTTGAGAACACCTGTTAAAGTTCTGTAGCTTGATTATAAACCATCTTTTAAAGGAAACAAAGCAAGAAAACAGTTGTCTGTGAATGACAAAATTTCCAGGGTAGTTACAGTTAAAAGCATGACTGACAGAGAAGTTTAGCTGTCTCAGTGGTTTACGATCACTTTAGTAACTTTTATGATTGATAGCGTATACTTAGACATTAAAATTTTAGAAATCTCATACAAGTTTGAGACATATATTAGTATTCATCAAAATATAACTTAGATTGGACATCATTTTGGCAATCCTATGTGACTAAACATGTCAAATAATCCTGTTTACCTCTTCTCTGAATGTTTCCAGGGCCCTCAGAACCATCCAGAAAGCCAGGCAACAGGAAAGACAATTTTAAATCTTGAAGTTTGATTTTGGGACACCTGTTAAATGTTAGAGTTTTAAAACACTCTATGTTACGAAACAGAATTCCAGATTGCCATAAATTATTTATTTTGCCAAAATGATGATGCAAAAAGCAAAAACCTTTACTATTAGTAAAAATTAGTTTTTACTATTAGTTTTTACTATTACATAAAAATTCTGTTCAAAGCCAAATTTTACCCTTGCATACATTTATTAATTGTAACCCCAATTTGTTTAAATCAAACTTTATAGATGATTCCAACTATTCTTAACCAATTTGACCATGAGGTGAAATTTTTACAAACCTTTTATAACCATTTTTGCTAAAGGGCAGATTATCGTCTTACAACAACCTTGCTGTGCTTTTAGTTCAGTGCTTAATTTATGAAAATACCATGTAATACCCTGTTGAATTTAGCTAATGTTTACACATTTTTTGCAAGAATAATTTTTATAATCTTTCTATAACTTGCTTAAACCTTCAGCTTTCTTATCTAATTTAAGGCAATTCTTTATGACTAGGCAATATTTGTATTTCCATGCTTTCTCATAATCTTTTACTAGAAACACATTTTACTGTTTTTATATGCCTTGCATGTTAAACTGTTTAGTGGTCTTAGATACATGTTGCAGTGCTAAGTCTTAGCAACTTTTACTTTTGGTGAAACACCTGATTAGTAAGTGATTTTAGTTACCTACCAGATGTGGAGCCTGGGACCCAGACAGAAATGAAGATAAGGTCTAACTCTTTGCAACATGTAACTATACGTGTCCCAGGCCTCATCTCTCTGTAAAGCATGCAGTGTACTACCTTGGAACCTTTAGCAAACCTAATATTTAAGTTGTATCATTTAGACCACCTTTTTGCATTTTGATAATACTTGCATTTTACCAATAATTGTTAAGACTATTTATATTTCTTAAAGACTAAAGTCATATGAGCTAAACAATATTTGATTTAAGTGCTTATTTTTTTAAGCCAATCAATTAGAGCTCTTTTTATAGCTGTTACACACAATGCATATATAGCGACACAAACAGATAAAATATTCAGCACTTGTAAAATTTTTCATCTGCCATTTTTTTACTGGGATTACTGGCTTCAGGCTGGAGCCCTTGGAGGAACAGGGCCAGGATGGTATGCACTTTTAGGACCTAATAAGCAGGCACAGCTGAAGGCAAAGACATCCCCAAAATTAAAAGTGCCATTTTAAACTGGATCTTGGATCCCCCAAAAGAGGGAGATACTATGGGAGAAGACACTGCAGTGCTTCTACCATGCATTTTATTGCAAGGCAACCCAAAGCCAGTTGGCTTATTTTGTAATCAGCCCATCCCCCATGGGAGTCTCATCTCTCAGTGGGGGTAGCGATGTTTCCGTATCCTTCGGTGACCAGGAGCATGCTTCTCTGATTCAAATGTGCAAATAGTTAAGTATCCCTCCGTAACTACCATTAGCCATTCCTTAAAGTATATTTCCTACCTAGTTTTTACACACCAAATCTCTCTCATAATGTGAAGTAATTTGATAATCCAAAAACTCACAACTGTCACAAAACAATGCAAAACAGAATAGCTCCTCTGATTTTGAGAGGGATCTATCTGGGGTTTCATGAGGAAAACAGAGACTTTTTTCCCAAAACGGAGTCTGTGGAAACTCTTGTTTTTCTCAAGGAGTCCCAGGCTACTAGAATTTATCTTGGGACCTCTCATGTGTGCATTAAGAATGGCAAGACAAATAATGGAGAAAAAAATAATTCAGTTGATTGAGAATGAAAAAGAAAACCTTTTACCAGAAAAACAAGATCCAAGAAGAGAAAAACATAAAGGCCTTTTACATATCCATATAACTTGAATATCCACTCTTAATTACGCTGAGCACTCTTTAAGAAAATCCTTTTAAATTTCTTATTACTCTCCTTTAGCTGTGCCAAGTAGTTAAGATTTTCAGCTTTTGAACTTTACAAAAAGTAACCTCACAGGTGAAACCAACAAGCCATAATTAGGTTTTGACTTAGCCACAAATATACAAGGAATTTTTAAAGGGGTGCTAAGCAGCTTTTGAAATTGTTATTACAGAATTGTGACGGAGACAGTGAAAGAGATTCAACCCAATCAACTCCATTTTATTTCCAGCCCCCAAGCTCTCCTTGCCCAACCCTGGGCATAGATCAAACCAACTTTGGGAGGAGCCTGGTTTACAGTTTATAGTACAAAACAAAGCTTATAACAGCCTCTTCCTAAGATATACTTCCCTCTTGCCTGGGGACAAGACCAAGAAACTCACCATAAGATGAGAAACCATGGCTTAGGATTCATGCAGCTGGAGGCTACAAGATTTTGACCCTCCCTTATCTGCTCTCAAGATCAGTGCTTAAGATATTTTGTAAACCCTGCCCTTGATGGATTAGCGGGCCCCACCCAAACTGATAAACCCGATTCTGTGGCCCTCACTCAGGAACTGACTTAGAACAAGACAATCACTGTTGTAAAATGGCGGTGACTAAAACAAAGTATTGCCACATGGTTACCAGTCATGTTTCCAAAGACATGAAACAAGATGGAGGCCCATAGCCAAGTTTGTTACTGACCATTTTGTTGGGCTGGCTTGAATATCAGGCTTACAAGATTCTGCATCCTAGCCTAAGGTACCCTTTCTTTTGACAGAACCATACACAACGCAGAACAGATTGGCTACAGCTTAAGACCAACCTCAGAAGTTCTTTTTCATTAATCAAAACTTTACAGAGAATATAAAGAGTGATCCTTATTATTTGTTTTACTGGTTTGCACAGGGAGAAAGACACCAAAAGCCTGACTGGTTAAAACAAACAAAACAAAACAAAAATAAATAAAAAAATTTTAAAAAGTCTTTTATTCTTTTGCTGGCGTGTGAGGCTTCTGGGCTCCCTTCCTCTAGCTCAATCCTAAGCCAAGCATTTTAAGGTTTGAGGAAATTAATGTTTCCCATGTTGAAAGAACATGATAAAATTAGATAGGAGCCATTTTTAACCATAAAAGAAGAAAAAATACCATAGAGAAATTTGGGGGTTCTAACTAGAGTTGTCAAGAGGCACTGATTCCCTTCCTACTGGCAATGGTGTTTCCTCTATTTCTTCACCTTCCCTATTTTCTCTTTTCCCTTTTTGCCTACTATAGGAGACACATTGCTCATCTCTGAAATTCTCAGCTTCCTGCAGAGCTGCCTGTTTTTCAACCACAGTTAGGACTTGGCTTAGGAGAAGCCTAGCATCCCTTCATGAGAGGCCAAACACAATGTGCCTAATGGAGAGGATTCGTACACCACTAGGTGGCACTGTTTACCTAGAAATGCCGTGTGCTCGCCAGGTCAAGGGTAGAGTGACCTTGAAGGGTAGAGTGACCTTGACATGCCATGTGCTCTCCAGACCAAGGGCAGAGAGAGAGCTGCAAATGGCATGTGCTCGCCAGACCAAGGGCAAAGAGTGACCTAGAAATGCCATGTGCTCTCCAGATCAAGGGCAGAGACAGACCTCACTGTAGGGGGTGGGGAATCACAAAGACAGCATTTGCTTGAGCTATATCCCCAGTTACTATGGCATTCCCTGACCTTGCCTAACAAGATTACTTCCTGAACTGTAAAACTTCCCACATATTGCATACACAGAGAGGATAGGGGATATGGCGATCGTGGACAGGAAAGAAGGAAATTATGATACGAATGTTGGAGATCCTGTTGCCAACACCCCGTTGGGCAGTTGGAGGCTGGAGTCAGTCTAGAAGCCTTTGGATAACACCAGGGGGTAACCCCAGCCAGCAATTCTCAGTTGCTCCAGGACCTCTTTCAGTCCCATGCAATGGCTAAGTCCTCTGTGGAAAGAAGCTTGTTCAAATATGGTCAACATGCCCAGTAACTCATGGATGCTGGGGGATTCTCCATATTCTCCCCAGTAAACCTCACATCCAAGTCTTTAAGAATGGCAGCCACAGTAATCATGTTTTTAACTGACTGATGGATGCCTGTTATTGATTTGATTTGGTTCTAAAATGGAGTCTGAGAGCCCCAAAATGAAAGGACAAAGTTGGAGTCCACTCCTCTACTCACTGTTTTGATGAATGTTCTACCTTGGTATCCTGGACGAGCCCCCAGTATAAAGCAGCTACTTTGTCTGGGGTATATACCTGGCATTCTTCATCTCACATCAGAAATTTAGGAAATGGATGCACATGAGGAGTTTAGGAGTGAAGGTTTAATAGGCAGAAGAAAGAGCAAGTAAAACAGCTCTCTCTCTATTGAGAGAGAGGGGACTTCCAACAGAAAAGATCAGCTGGCGGTAGATGTGCCGGATTTTATGGTCTGGCTTGAGGAGGTGGTGTCTGATTCATGTAGTGTTCACAGATTAGTTCGATCAAGTGTGACGTTTACATAGTGTGTGGGGAAGACTGGCTGCCCCACCATAATCTTATCAAGCAAATGAACTTTCCTCTTAACCAGTGCCATCTGGTCTGCTCCTTATTGTATACGTGGCTGACAAAGAGAAGGGAAGATGGAGCTGTCCTCTTGAACATGATTGGCACAGCTGCCAGCATCTATGTCTGCAGTTTCAGTTTACAGGCTGCTCTTTGTTAGAAAGGAAAATAATTTGGGGCTGCCTTTCACTAAAAGGAAAACCTTGCTGAGGACTTCAGTACCCTCACTATCTGCCTAAGTAATTTCTTCTTAACTCCTGTATCAAAAATATCTTCATTTTATTTCCTTTCTTTTTCTTTATCATACAACATAAGATATATTAACTTCATATCAGCACTTAAGTGTTGTTAACTTTATGTAATAGTATTTAGGTTAAGGATTAGTGTGCTTCTGATTGTACAAAAGATAGCTGTATTATGTTAGGCATAATTATGACCTTATTATTATCTTTATTTAAAGATTATGTATGATTTCAGGAGATGTATATAGGTTCAACTTGACAAGGGGTGGACTTGTGATGGTTGATATTGAGTATCAACTTGATTGGATTGAAGGATGCAAATATTGTTTCTGGTTGTGTCTCTGAGGGTATTGCCAAAGGAGAGTAACATTTGAGTAAGTGGATTAGGAGAGGCAGACCCACCCTCAATCTGGGTGGGCATCATCTAATCAGCTGCTAGTGTGGTTAGAATAAAGCAGGCAAAGCAATGTGGAAGAGCTTGAATTGCTGAGTCTTCCAGGCTTCATCTTTCTCCTGTGCTGGATGCTTCCAGGTCTCAAACATTAGATTCCAAGTTCTTCAGCTTTTGGACTGTTAGACTTACAACAGTAATGTTTGCTAGGGGCTCTTTGGCTTTTCGCCACAGACTGAATAGATTCCATACTTTTGAGATTTTGGCTTCCTTGCTTCTCAGCTTTCAGACAGCCTATTGTGTAACTTCGCCTTGTGACTGTTTGAGTCAATATTCCTTAGTAAACTCTCTTTCATACATACATCTATCCTATTAGTTCTGTCCCTTTAGAGAACGCTGACTGATACAATTGTGGTACATAATTCTTTTATGCATCAGTAGATTTGATTTTCTAATATGTTGATGAGGATTTTTGCATCCATGCTCATCAGTGATATCGGTCTATAATTTTCTTGTAGTGTCTTTGGTTGTAATATTAGTGTGATGCTAACTTCATAGAATGAGTTAGGAAATACTCCTATTCCTATCTTATGAGAGTTTATGTAAAAATTGATATAATTTTCTCTTTAAATGTTTGGTCAAATTCACTAATGAGCCAGCTAGGCTGTATGCTTTCTGTTTGGAAGGTAATTATTGATTCAATTTATTTAATATACATATGTATATTCAGATTATATATTTCTTCATGTGCGAGTTTTGACAACTTATCTCTTTAATAAATTTGTCCATTTCATGTAGGTTAACAAATTTGAGCACGTAGACTTATTTATCGAAGCCAACTTTCCTGATTATAGATTTGATAATTGATAATTTCAGCTTTGTTTAGAAAACACACATGCAGCCAGGCGTGGTGGCTTACACCTGTAATCCCAGCACTTTGGGAGGCTGAGACAGGTGGATCACGAGGTCAGGAGATTGAGACCATCCTGGTTAACCCAGTGAAACCCCGTCTCTACTAAAAATACAACAATAAAAACAGCTGGGCGTGGTGGTGGGCACCTGTAGTCCCAGCTACTTGGGAGGCTGAGGCAGGAGAATGGCGTGAGCCTGGGAGGTGGAGCTTGCAGTGAGCTGAGATGGCACCACTGCACTCCAGCCTGGGCGACAGAGCAAGACTCTGTCACAAAAAAGAAAACACACTTGCGTGCATGTGCACACACACACACACACACACACACCCCATATGGGTTATTTGTAATTTTCTATGACATTTCCTTTAAAGTGGAATGAGACAGGAGACATTACAGAGTTTGGAAAGAAATCCGATTTCAGAAACTTTCTGAATAATACTTACTTCCTTTGGAACTTCCAATGTACAGTGATTTATTTTTTCACTTACTTTTTCAAATTAAGACTTTACAAAACATTCACTTATATCTCATATAAAAAACTTTTATTGTGATTCTAATTCTTTGGTTTGCATACTATTTTTATCAATTATTTAATTATAATAAGATATAAAGGTGATACAAGCAGTTGAGGAATAAAACAACAACTGACTTTTCTAAGAATAAAACTAACTTGGTGGGAGTTGGTGAAAGGAGACATAGGATACAGGGTGGATGGCAGAGCAAGCCGTGTGCCAGGAGTGTAGATTTCAGGCAGTGCGAGAAATGATTCCATAGTTCCACATTTTAAAAAGAGGATAATATGTATTTTGAAAGAAATTCAAATATCCATATATACATATACCTACATACATATGTACACAAATATAAATATATATATTTTTCTTAAGTTGTACTATTCAAGAAATATAGTTATTAATTCAAGTCATGTGTTAATAATATTAAAATATTTGTTTTGACTAATTAGATACAAAATATTTTTCTAGCATCTGAAATTTGAGACTTTTTTTGTTTATGGCTCAGAATATAGTCCCACCTAGTAAACATACCATATTTACTACAAGAATGGATAATGCCTGGTGAGTTGTAATGTTCTATAAATATCAATTAGGTCTGCATGGTTGACAGTTTTGTTTACTGTTTCTGTTCTTTTGTTCGTTTTTTTCTAGTTCTATCAATTATTGTGAGATGGTATGAAAATACTGTGGTTGTAGAATTGTCTAATGTTGTTGATTTTTGCCACGTATTTATTTTTGAGAATCAGTTATTAGTTGCATGTACAATTATGATTTTTTTCTCTTTCTGGTGATTTTATTCTCTTATAATTAAAAATGTCTCTTGTTATCTTTGGTAATATTTATTGTCTTAAAATCTACAAATTTAACTATTCTTGCTTTCTTGTACTCACTAGCTTCAAGATTTTTTCCTCTATCCCTTTACTTTCAATGTACCTGTACATTTATATATATAAAGCGTGTCTCTTATAAACAATGTGGAGTTGGATCTTGCTTTTTTTACCACTCTCAAAATTGTAGTCTTTTATGTTAGGCCTTTCAAAATTGTCTTATAGGACCCTGAGGTTTTACTCATTTTGAAAAAAAAAAAAATTATGTCTTGCTCTTCCTTAGATTGACTAATTTTGGTTGATTCATCTTTAGGTATACTGGCTTTTCTCTATATCATCTTCATTCTGCTATTAAGTCCATCCAGTGAATTTTTTAAAATTTTAGGTGTATTTTTTATGTGAAAATTTCCAGTTGGTTCTTTTACTTGTTTTCCTTTTTGCTGGGATTTATCTTTTTATCTATTAGGAATTTACAAATTTATTTTCCTTCATTTGATTGAGCGTCATTATAATGGTTGCCTTAAAGTCCCTGTCATTGTGAAAAAGGGGCTCACACACACTTCTCATTAAGGTTAAACCTATATGTGTATATGTGCATGTGTGTGTAGATGTATATTCCTTTATAAATGTATATATGTCAGTAGGTAATTTTATTTTTATATATATGTATATATCTTGCTTCTAGAAATGTATTCTTATACATTCTTATAAATAAAAATGTATTTCTATAAAGCAAGATATATACATATGTAAGAATGAATAAAGTATTTGTATACAATATGTTGTCCATTGTTATTTACATATAATATATGCACATACATAGATGTGTATATATACATGTATCATATACACATATGTAACTATACAAATATAAATATGTATCTACATAGAAATAAATAGCATAAGTAGGGTCCATTTTATGAGTCATTCCAGGGTTGGAATATATTGATTATTTTTCCAGTTTCTAATAATTCCAATTTCTGGGTTTTCTTAATGTTGTCATACACTGATAATATTTTCTCTTGAGATGAATTTATATTTTCCTGTATGTTCATATGTCAAATAATTTTGAATTATTTCATGAATATTTTGAATGTGATGTGATAGGGATTCCAAAATTTTTTATGTTACTCCGAACAGTTTTGGTAGTTTTGCTTCAGGTTGCAATTAGCTTGATTACAGTCAAACTGGAAATTGCTGGGCCCACAATGAGTGGTGACACACGTCTCTGTTCAGTACTTGAAGCTTGAACTGCAGCTTTCAGTTTGCCATGTTTGTGTGATTCAGGATCAGCCAGAGATTTAGGCTTAGTTTAAACAAATAATTTGGGGCTCTACTTCTTTCTTTCTAAGTTTCCCTTTATTTTTTGTTGCTTTGGTTGTCCAGCTCTCCTTGACCTGGTTCTTACGGACAGAAAGACAGTGGACATTTTATTAGAGTTCTAACTCCCCCAACCCAGCCACCTGCCATAAAAGTACCTGCCTACAGGACAACCGCAAAAAACAGGGAACTCACTCCCAGCTAATTGCTTCCTCCAAGTTTTGACTATCTCCAAAATCTGGATGCTTTTGTTCAGTCTTCAGGGCATTCAGGAAATTCTTTGCTTTGTGCAGGATTTATAGCTGCAGTTTGTGGGAGGGCAGTGTTGTTAGGCACTCACCATCATATTTCCAGCTACTAACAAGGTTTGATTACATCTTTGATGTAAGCTAATATTTGGATTTATATTAACATTACAAGATGACAAACTCTGTTTTAATCATCATCTAAATTCTCAGTATAGGAGTTGTACCAAAAATGCTATGTTTATTATTGTTACTATGAATATTATTTTACTCATTTGTGTTTTACTCCCTTTTTTTGCTTATAGTGATATTTTATAGTATTTACATCTTAAATGGCATACTATAAGCTCTCATTTCACATAATTAGTTTCCTATTAAGCAAACTAAGTAATCTATAAATTTGATATATGACTATCCATAAAAAACAATTTTTCTATTAATTTGTATTTAGTTCTCTTTAAAATGCTCAATATATTTTGACACATTATATGAAAAGTGTCTTTTATAATCCTGGAATGTAAGTTTACCCTTAAAAAATTGATTTCTTTGCTTTTTACAATTTTACATTGCAAATTAAGTTAATCCTCAGTGGCACTTGATTTCAAAATCTAATTATATAATTAAACATCTATATTACTAAGTGATTCCAAATGATGTAGGAAGCACATCTTTTGAATGTAATAATTCTGTATTGAGTTTCAAAGTTTTGGACAATGGCATAAATAAGGGAGGATATTCTTGACTTTTACTCTCTTAATGTTGACTGACTTGCTAGCCAGTATAGAGGATATTGCCGAAATTTCTTCACTTACTTTTCTGTCATATTCTTATAAATTCTAACTACAATAAAATGTATTTATTTCCTCAGTGAAATCCTAAAGAGGCAAAATCTCATATATTTCTAGGGATAACATCATAGTATTAGAGTAAGTTTTAACTTGAGAGAAAAAATATTTACATACTGAAACCACACATACATACACTTGCACACACACATACACACATTGATACTTTCCTTACACACTAAGCATTGCCTAGAGAGTCAGTGACCTACAGAACTGTTGAATTTTTAGTGAAGAAAGCATTTATGCATCCATAGCTTAAGCAGGGGAGATGGAAAAGCTGAGAATGGCATGATGTAAAGAGTCCTGGCAGCCAGGAAATTTTTATATAGTTGGAGGGTCCCAGAGTTCAGTCAACAGTTACCTGAAAGCCATCTGCAGAGGCAAGGGAAGGCATCAGTCATTCCCTGGGGAACAGAATGACAGGGCCAAATATTGAAGAGCAGAATAATTTTTATATACTTTTAAACTTGAACTTAAAAACTGTATTTCAGAAATATCTTTATAAAACAATAATTGATCTCTAACACCGTTATGAGGTATAATGTTTCCATTTTTAATTCATCATCTACTGTTGGATGTTCAGAAAATTTACCATTTTTGTTTTAGCTTAAAGAGGTCATAGAGATTATCCATGGCTCCAAACTGCCACTGAAATTAGTCTTTTGTGATCTGATACCACAATTTATTCTTTACATCTTGCAGGAAATGAATTAAACCAATGGACATATGTTGATTTACTCACTATGTTTGCTTTAGCTCTGTCATATGGTTTTATGTTTAATGTGTACTAAATATATTTTTATTTATATAATTGGTCACCGTCTGATCTACTGGCTTTTTCTCCTCTCATTTTATATGCATTTGTTATCTAGCAAGGCTTGTGTTTTGTTTACGTGTTTACCTTTATGATAACATATTTATGTGATACTCTAGTTCCCCTCTTATTTGTCTGTTTTCAATTGGTTTCCTATTGTAAACAGTAACAAAATTCTTTACTAACCTCTTTCCCTCTCTCCTCTCCTTTCTGACATGGCACCCCCTAACATCTCCTCTCCCTCTTAATTAATTGATTATTAATTATATGAGTATAAAATTACTTAATAATTTAATATTATTTTCTGCCACTTTCCGTAACACTCTCCATGAACTAAATTAATTTTTATATGTTGTCATTCCCCTCCAATTTTGATAATCACATTGCATCTATCTTGTCAGAGAATAGAGCCCTTACATGCTGTATCACATAATGTATGATTACCCTTTAATCATTGTATTACACTAATTGCAAGTTTGCCACTTGCTTACAGCCGTTATGCTTTCACCTGCCCTTTCCTTTGCTGTTTAATGCTCCTTATCTATCAGCTTACATCACAGAGGCTCAGGGCAGCAACATTTTCTGAGTCGATGTATCCTTACAGTAGTTTGTCTACACCTATAAGGTCCATTTGGCTGGGTATAAAATTTTTAGCTCGTAATTTTTCTTTTCAGGTATTTGAAACATCTTACAACATTGTCTTCTGTCATTAAATGTTTATGTTGAAAATTCCGATTATAATTTTAGTTTTCTCTCTTATGAATGACTTGGCTGTGTGTTTTGATTTATTGAGGATTTCTTTTCAATTAATTAAAGTTCAGTAGTTTTAGGTGAATATCTGTTAGTGATATCCCTTATGGTTAGGTTTCCCAATGAATATGGAAGCCCTTTCAATGTGGAATTATGTCTTGAAAATAAAACCTTTAGAAACATTTTATTATATTTCTGTTTCTTTGCTTTGGTTTCCTTCTTCATTGACTTTTTCTACAAGTATAAATTATCTTCTTTGCTTCTCTTCTATAGCAACTTTCTTTTGACTTTAAAAATATTTTAAATTTATTTAGAATATTTTTTCTTCTACCTCTAAATTTTAATATGTATCAATTGTGTTTATTGACTCTTGTATTACTACTATTTTACCCATCATTTCTGGCAAAAATATCCATTTATTTTAAATTATTTCATTAGTGCGTCTCTCTGTCTTCTCAAATCTGTTTATGCAATCATACCATTTTGAGTTTCTCTAAATAATCTTAGTTATGTCATTTTTACAGCTTCTGTTTTTCAGTTTTTCTTTAGGAATATTACACTTTTCATCTGTTTTGTGGGCATGTCTTTATAGTGTGTTATCATGGTAGGGTTTTTATTTTCTACTCCTCAATTTTTGTGTAGTTGTTGTTTAAAATGATTTTTTTAAAATAAAGGACAAGCATGCCAGAGGTACCTAGTCTAGCTTCACATGTGGGAGCTCCCTCTCATTTTGTTTTTCTGCTGTGATAAAAAAAAAAAAAACACTGTGGCCACTTAGGTCACTTCTACCTTGTGGCTGTTGTGAATATTGCTGCTGTGAACATTTGTGTGCAAATATCTCTTCAAGACTGCTTTTCATTCCTTTGTGTGTACATTCAGAGGTAGAATTGCTGAATCTTTTTGCATACATGAATAGATAAACACAATATGTGATATATATATATATATATATGAATATTGTTTGTCCTTTACAACAAAGGACATCCTGACACTTGCTACAATATAGATGAACCTTGAGGACATTCTGATAAGTAAAAAAGCCAGACATAAAAGGACAAATACTGTGTGATTCCACTCTTCTGTGATACTTGGGTCAAATTCATAAGGACAGAAAGTAGAATGGCAGTTGCTGGATGCTGAGGAAAGCAGGGGATGGGGAGTTACTGTTTAATGAGTAAGAAGTTTCAGTTCTGTAAGAGAAAAGATTCTGTGAATAGATGTTGGTGATGGTGGTACAACAGTGTAAATGCACTTAATGCCACTGAACTGCACACTTAAGATGGTAAACCTTAGTTATGCATATTTTACCACAACTTAAAAACTAAATTTAAAAATATTGTGGTGATATGGTTTGCCTGTGTCCCCATCTAAATCTCATCTTGTAACTCCCATAATCCCCACGTGTTGTGGGAGGGACCTGGTGGGAGATAACTGAATCATACGGGTGGGTCTTTCCTGTGCTGTTCTTGTGATAGTGATGAGTCTCACGAGAGCTGATGGTTTTTAAAATGAGCGTTTCCCTGTATAAGCTCTCTTCTCTGCCACCATATGAGGTGTGCCTTTCACCTTCCACTGTGACTGTGAGGCCTCCCCAGCCATGTGGAACTGTAAGTCCTATAAACCTTTTTCTTTTGTAAATCGCCCAGTCTCGGATATGTCTTTACCGGCAGCTTGAAAATGGATGAATACAGGTGGCATCCATTCTGAGATCCACCTCTGCTGTTCCAAATGCCTTTTATCTTCACTATTCTTTGTATACATTGCCCTTGTCCTACTTGGTTTGGATTCCACTCCCAGCAGTTTCTCCGTAAAGTGAGATTTGTCCCAGGAATTAGTCTCCTCTGGGTTTCTCCTGCGGCTCTCAGCATGGACTGCGGAGTTGACCTTGACCTGTGTGTCTGACAGGAGCTTAGGCCGGTGTGAATCTGTTTCCTTCCTCTGCTTTCTACTGCGTGGTTTCTGACCACATAGGTTGTGAAACTGTGGAGATTTGCCTCATCTGCTCCTATTTGGAGTTCATATGGATGCTTTATCCCCTCATTTTATTGCAGATGTTGCCTGTTGGTTTTGGGTTTTGCCATCCTAGTAGTTGCCTCCTTTTATGTATTGATTTGGGAAGATTCATAACTGTGTCCCCACACATTGTCCTAAGTAAGCCTTTCATTTTGGTGATTCTTTTTCTTTGATTTCTCTTTTTGTCATCTTTCTTTATCTTTCTTCTATCCTGTTTATCAGCTTAAAAAACACAGCAGTAAAATCAGAGAAACAAATCTTAACATCATGAATTGATAAAACAGGGATATTTTTCGAAAGCCCTCCTTAAAGCGTCTTCCCTAGACTTGCAAAATCTCTACCTCCTGTCTTCTAGAATAAAAACATTTGCTGTTTAGGACAATGATCTTCATTTATTAGATATGTGAGTTTTTTTATTAGATTTGGTAAGGAAAGTTGACTTATTTACACCTTTCCTTCATTAGCACGAATTAAAGCAATGTTGTAAGTTCCATTTTTATTTAACTAAAAAGTATTCCTTAAGCATCCTGATCAAGATTGCTTGTGTATTTGGCAGTAGTAAGTGATTATCCTATACAGCCCACCGGTGACTAAATTTAAGCTTCATTTTTCTTTTTCTTCCAGTTCCTCCTTCTTTGCTGGAGCCCTCAGTCCCTGCCTTTGTTCCCTGCATTCCCCAGCTCCTCCCAACCCCACCATATGCTGTGTGGCCTGGAACACTGATTTCCTCACAGAGGTGCCCCATGCATTTTATCAGGAACAGAGATCACTTTGTCTTTTCTAGTGCTGCTTTCAATAAATGGATGAAGACACTGGACTGGTAAAATGTCAGTTCTCTTAAAGAATAAATTCTAAAGATGAAAACCACATTTAACAATTATAGAAGGTTTCTGTTTTTTCATTGTTTCTAGCTGGTTCAACTTTGTTCACTGTGAAATTATCATGTAAATGAAAATGTCTGTTTCTCTTTGTTTTAGCTGAGTTAATGCTATTCAGAATTGTCTTGCAGATATTTAGAAATAATAGCACTTTTGCACATCATTTATGAAAGCATTTAATGCAAACTAATCTAACTATTATCATCTGGAGCTGTAGGCTATAGATTGTGGTGGATCTTTTTGAAAGGACTGGCAAATCTCTTTTATGAATGTAGAGGGACTTATAGTAAAGTGAGACATTAAGATTCATGGGATTCCTGCCCCACTTTTGCTGAACCTGCTCAGCATACAATCCATAAATTAAATTATTTGGACACATGTGAAAGAGCAAGCTTCAGGAACAAAAAGGACAACAAAATGATGGTGTTAGCCTAATTGCTGCACAGTCCAGACACAGCTCAGAATTGCTGTGAAGATAGCCAAGAGCCTTTAGAAGGACCTTGGGAAGAAGACTCTCTCACTTTCCACTTCTCTCCTCTCAAACTCTCTTCTCTCTCATACACACACACACACACACACACACACACACTACAAACTACAAACACCCGCTTTGCTGCTGCATTTTAAAATGCCAAACTGTAGTTTGCAGTGTGTTTTGTTCTAAAAACAGCTGACTTTTGGAGGGAAATTGTGGAAAAGAAAAGGTATTCATAGTTTAAAAGTTAACTAGACAAGTCTTATGACACCAAATATTGCCTGTCTCTCTTGACACATATCTTCAAGGCAAAAAGCCTCACAAACAAGTTCCGTTGTTTTTCTACCAAAACATCAACACTGAATTATCCTGACTGCAGTCTTCAGAGTGAGGTCACCCTTGTCAAACTGCAGTATTCTATTTTCATTTTTCCTACTCCGTTTTTCACACCAGGACGTATACCCTAAACTCAGGAGCAAATCACGTTGGTGCTGGATACATGAATGCCCTTGTTTATAGACCTGTAATGAATGTCAGAGTGACTCTTTAGAGTTTTCGCTCATCTGCTAATGCAGTTCAGGAAATCCATGGAATTTTTTTCTCTACCCATTTTCCTATGCAAATAAATGTGTTATATATATATATATTTTAGAGTGTATTTCTAGAAGTAGACCCTGTTTTTTTTAATCTAGAAATGGACCAGGCGTGGTGGCTCACGCCTGTAATTCCAGTACTTTGGGAGGCCAAGGCAGGTGGATCACCTGAGGTTAGGAGTTCAAGACCAACCTGGCCAAAATGGTGAAACCCCATCTCTACTAAAAGTAAAAAAAAAAAAAAAAAAAAAATAGCTGGGTGTGGTGTCGAGCACCTGTAATCCCAGCTACTGGGGAGGCTGAGGCAGGAGAATCGCTTGAACCCGCGAGGCAGAGGTTGCAGTTGCAGTGAGCCAAGATCATGCCATTGCACTCCAGCCTAGGTGACAAGAGCAAGACTCTGTCTCAAAATAAATAAATAAATAAATAAAAATAAAAACAAAAATAAATTCTAGGAAAAATTCTAGGAAATACCTGCTACTGGTCACCAACAGTTTCCTTGATCTTTAAAGCAGTGATGAGGAAGTGGGGCCCCAGCACCCTTATATCCACACTTGTACCTAGTCCTGCAAACCCTGGGCTCCAGAAGAAAGGAAAAAATGGCCTATGGTTTATGACTGTTATCAGCATGTGGAAGAAGCCAGTGGTAACAGAAGGAGTTGATAGTCAAAATCATGGCTCCTGGAAGCTTTCCAAAGTGGCCAGGCTTCCAAGTATTATTCATTTTGTTTGTTTGTTTTGGGCATAACATTAGCCTAAAAAGGATACAAGGAAATCCCGCGAATACAGATTTATCTGTGGTTTGTTTCCCAAATACAGGAGACAGTAAGTCCTACTCATACAGGTGAGTGGCTGCTAAAAAAATGCCAGGACCCTTGAGGAAAGGCAGCATCACACAACTGCACTTTAGAGCCTCGGCTGCTCTGCTTGCCTTTCTGAGATGGGATTCTCACCTGTAGACGTGGGTCCTTCTGGTGTGTTGTGGGCAGGGCGCCCCCGTGAGGATCCCGTGGGTTGGTGTAGGAAATAGACGTCATCTGCACAGGAGCACGGGCTTTTCCTTCCGCTTTCTACCTTCTTGAAATATAGGTTGTGTTGCAATTTAAAAAATACAAAACCATGTACGATTATTACCGGATTCTTAACAACTGTCATCATCTGTTTTCTCAATCAATAGTTGCTAAAAATGTAGGTATTATTTTGTGGCGCTTATGACTTTTTTAATGCCTTAAATCTTCCCTCATGCTCAGGAAAGTCTGAAAATTTGAGTTTAGAATGTGGAGCCTTGAGAAGGTGCAGGGGGCCTCCTGTGCGTGCCCTGGGATTCCCCTTGGACTCCGATTGGTGGTTGTTGCCAGGCTGCAAGGAGGAAGGAGGAGGAGGGTCCTGCAGGGTCTCTGAGGTGAGCCGGCAGTTTTGCACCCAGCTATGTTTTGTTTTGTCTGGTTAGCAAAAGAGCTCAAGGGTGTACTTTCTAGCCATGTGCTCTTGATTGGTGAGCTTGAAACTTTTTATGGCAGGAAGAAGTTAATGAGCTAGGGCATTCAGAGGTTTGCATAAACCCCCTTTTCTTGCCTTTAAGAAATGAAAATGTCTTTTTACTTCAGGCTGAAATTGGCAAAGATGAAGACATCACAGGATCTTTTTAAATGATAGTTTAATGTTTGCACATGACAATTGGCCATACTATTTTCTGTGTGAGAATGAATGAAATCTTTACAATGGTGTGATTTGGACACACCTGAGCTTACAATGCCCTAATTAAATATGTACCTTACAAATCCATACCAGATACTTCAGCTGTTTTTCATACATTAGCTCTAGTCAAATAATAACAAAACTCCCTCTCTTTTTAATAGAAAAAAGATGTCTGCTTTCAGGACACTCTGAAACCGCCTGCCCCTTGAGTGTGTTTTGTGTTTCCTGTCTGCACAGTTTAATCCCCAGAAGGCTGCTAGCTCGGATGCTTGGGCCACCCCATCTTTTCATCAAATTCTTGTGCGCACTTACATTTTAAACAGTAGAGTCTACAGAACACAACAATATTAATTTAGAAATATGAGCACTATCCTTCTTCTGTTTGTTTTTTGTTACAACATCATACTAGTTGTTTGGGCTCATTGGGTAGGTCATCTTGATCTTCTCTTTTTCTTTTCTAAAGCTATAGGCTGGCTTTCTGTGAGGCTGCGGTGTTAGCACCCCCACACCTGGCCAGCTGCCTGTTTGGCGGTGAGCCTGAGGGTACAGGGATGGAAATGTGCTGCTGGCAATTCCACTAGCTGGAATCAGAAACTCGCCGGCACTGTTTTGCATCCAGCTTCTCGATTCATTCCACAGATTCATTCCTTGACTTGATTCAATGGGAATTGATTTATATTAAGGGCCTAATACTTTGCTATATGTACTTGGGTGAAATTAGAAAGAAAAGAATCAGAGGGTGCTCGAACCTGGGCTGCTGCAAAGATGTGTCTTGTTGATTTGACCACAAGGACCTGGACCAGCGTAGAAAGTCCTTTTTGGGCTCTGGAGTCAGAAAGGCTGTCTTTTGAATTCTCTATTTGTTACTAAACGGCCATGGAGTCTTGGTGGCAAAATATTTAACTTCTCTAGACCTCAGTTTTCTTGTCTATAAAATATACGTTATAATAGCACTTATTTCACTAGATTGCTGTGAGAATTAAGTGATTTGTTTTAAAGTATTTATTCATTCAACAATGATTGTGTGCCTGCTGTTCTCACGATGCAGTTCTGGGCATTGGGAACAAATTACTGAAGACACACTCCTCTCCCTGACTTTCCAGACTTGTATTTTCTCTGGGGTAAGGGAGAAGGGAGGAAATAAAAATAAACAAATAAATACATTTTCTGTAAATTTTTTTTTTTTTTTTGACACAGTGACTCACTCTGATGTCCAGGCCAGAGTGCAGTGGTGCAATCATGGCTCACTGCAACTTCCACCTCCCTGGCTCAAGCGATCCTTCCACCTCAGCCTCCCCAGTAGCTGGGACCACAGTTGTGTGCCCCCATGCGAGGCTAATTTTTGTGTGTTTTTGTAGAGAACAGGGTTCACCATGTGGCCCAGGCCGGTGCTGAACTCCTGGACTCAAGTGACTCACCCACCTTGGCCTCCTAAAGCACTGGGATTACAGGGATGAGCCACTGTGCCCCGCTTCATACAGAAACTTTCTAAAAACGTTTGAGCAGCAGGAGAATAAAAGGAAAGTGGAATGGGGTATATTGGGACTGAACATGTGGGGGAAGTCAATTCCAATTTTCACTGGGGTTGTCCCGTGAGGCCTTCTCTAAAGACTGACATTTGAGCACAGACAGAAGGAGAGGAGAGGAGAGAGACAGCCACAGGCACGGCTGGGGCAGATCAGTGCTGATGAGGCCGTGAGATGGGAGCGGCAGAAAGGCCTGCAGGGTCCAGGGGCAGAGCAGCCATGAGCAGGTCCAGGGGGTAATGGGGTGGGGGCACTGGAACCACTTGCTTGTTTTTTCTTTCTGGTGCTTTTTCTTTTTATCCAATTTATTTTTCTATTCTCTCTTGTTTCCCTTGAGTACTTCTCTTTCATCCTTGAGCACAATTGTGTTTCTCTTCAGTAAGTTCCTACTGCTCTAAGTATCAGGTGCAAGCTAGGTATGTTTTTTTCATGGAAAAAAAAAAACCAGCTGTGGAAACCATTATCTTCTTAGCTTCATAAGCATCTCTGGGGGAAGGTTTTGTTTTGCATCTTTGTATATTGCACAGCTTTGCAGTGCTTCACAAAGGGCAGGTACACAGTGAACGCTGGTGAACTTGGTTTAATTTTCCTTAACAGAGAAAAACATTTCTTACTTGCTAAAAGTACATAAGTTCAAATGATAATTTTAATCGATAATGAAATAATATTATTTCGAATGAGGTAAAAGCACCCTTTTCATTTTTGAGGAAATCTCAACTATTCCCAGTGCACCTGAATCTTTCAAGGGGAGGTGCAAATGCACGTATGCACCCACTGGATTCAGGTCTCAGGGAAAATCTGTTTGCCCTTGAATTTCATGCAAATCAATAAAATAATGTCAAGTGCATTTTTCTTTTTCTTTTTCTTTTTTTTTTTTTTTTTGAGATGGAGTCTCACTCTGTCACCCAGGTTGGAGTGCAGTGGTGCAATCTTGGCTCACTGCAACTTCCACCTCCTGGGTTCAAGCAATTCTTCTGCCTCAGCCTCCTGAGTAGCTGGGATTACAGGTACCTGCCACCATGCCCAGCTAATTTTTGTGTTTTTAGTAGAGACAGGGTTTCACCATGTTGGCCAGGCTGATCTTGAACTCCTGGCCTCAAGCAATCTGCTGACCTTGGCCTCCCAAAATGCTGGGATTACAGGCATGAGCCACCACACCTGGCTTTAAGCACATTTTTTTATTTCACTGGGAGCATCTGAAATGTGCCTGGACTTCATGAGACAAATATTTCTGAGTTCCCATAGTCAAATGTTGCTTTAAACCTTTGTTCACTTGCATTTTAGCATCACTCTAGTTGGAAGAAATAGAAATTAGAGTATGCAGGACTTAAGGATGCCCCCCCCAAAAGGTAATCAGTTTTACTAAGAGGTAGAAATAATACTGTCCTATAAGCAAAACTGAGAGAATGCTATGTAGTTCTAGAAATTCCAGAATGATTAAACATTACGGAAGTATTTACTTTTTTTTTTTTTATTATCCTTTAAGTTCTGGGATATATGTGCAGAATGTGCAGGTTTGTTACATAGGTATACACGTTCCATGGTGGTTTGCTGCACCCATCAACCTGTCATCTACATTAGGTATTTCTCCTAATGCTATCCCTCCCCTAGCTCCCCACCCCCCGACAGGCCCCAGTGTGTGATGTTCCCCTCCCTGTGTCCATGTGTTCTCATTGTTCAACTCCCACTTACAAGTCCCTATAAGCAAAACTGAGAGAGCTCTATGTAGTTCTAGAAATTCCAGAATTATTAGACATTACAGAATTATTTACTTATTAACATTCAGCAGTGTGAGTATACATTATCACATTTGTCAGGATAACAAATGGAAGGTGAAAACATTATTATATAGACATATATAAAAGTTATTTGAAAAAGTTCCACAAATTTCATTATTCAAAAAAAAAAAGTCTTGGCAAGGTCTTAATAGAAGAAAACTTTCTCATGCAGATAAAAAGTATTCATTTTAAAAATTATATTCAAAACTTCATCATTAGCGCTGGCAATTTAGAATCGACCACGTTAAACTCAGCAATAATACAAACATGCCTATTATCCCTGCTTCTATTAAAGTTTATACTGATTTAACAAGACAAAAGTAAAAAGCAATATAAGAATTAGATATGAGAGAATAAAATGTCTTTTTATGCAAGTGCTGATTGTCTATAGACAAATACAAAGTAATCAAATTGGCCTCCAGCACCTTTGCTGAGAGTGAGGCCAATACAAAAATCAATAGTTGCTTTATACACTAGTAATGATCACTGTAACAAAGATCCCATTCATGGTTTCAACAATATTTATACAGCTCTAGAAATAAAACTACCAAATATGTGCAAAATCTTTACAGAGAAAATAATAAAATATGGCTGAATATTTGACTACTCATTCCACTTTCATGGCTAGAAACAGTTTACCTTAAATCTATTAATACTTCCTACGTCAGCCTTCTGATTCCATTAAATTGTGACGGAAATCTAAAACAAGTGTTTCATAGATCTTTGTAAACTAACCCTCACATTCACAGGGAAGAGCAGAATGGGAGGGATAGTTAGGAAACTGAAGGATTGCAGGGATGAGGAATTTGCCCTTCCAGCTATTGAGCTTTATGATAAGTCCCTATAATTGCTGTATTATTGCAGAAAAGGAAACACGCAACAATGAACAGTATACAGAGCTTAGAATTAGACCACATAAGTATCCTAGAGTTGCAATGCCAAAGTACCAAAAACTAGGTGTCTTAAAACAACAAAATACATTGCTTCACAGTTCTGGAAAATAGAAGTCCCACATCAGTGAGTCAGCAGAGCCACGTGATATGGTTTGACTGTGTCCCCACCCAGATCTCATCTTGAATTCCCACGTGTTGTGGGAGGGACCCAGTGGGAGGTAATTGAATCATGGGGGCAGGTCTTTCCCACGCTGTTCTCATGACAGTGACTAAGTCTCACAAGAGCTGATGGTTTTATAAGGGGGAATGTCCCTGCACAAGCTCGCTCTCTTTGCCTGCTGCCATCTATGTAGGACATGATTTGCTCCTCCTTGCCTTCCACCATGATTGTGAGGCTTCCCCAGCCACGTGGAACAGTAAGAGGATTAAACCTCTTTCTTTTGTAAATTGCTCAGTCTTGGGTATGTCCTTATCAAAAATGTGAAAACAGACTAATACACCATGCACCCTCTGAAGGCTCTAGGGAAGAACTGTCCTCACCCCTTCTAGTTTCTGGTGGTGGCTGGCAGCCTTTGGCATTCCTTGGCCTGTAGACACATCCTATCTCTACTTCCTATCTCTACTTCCATTGTCACATGGCTTTCTTCCCTGTGTGCCTGTGAGACCGAATTTGGGTCCTAATGCAGTATGTCTGGATCTTAATATGATTACATCTGCAAAGACCCTGCTGTGGTTTAAATGTGTGTTCTCTCCAAAATTCTAGTTCAAATGTAGTTCCCATTATAGTAGTATTAACAGGTAGAGCCATTTAGAAAGTGATTAAGTCATGCGGGCAGAGCCTAGATTAATGCCCTTATAAAAGAGGTTTCATAGAGTTCCCCTCTCTTGCCCTTCTGCCCATTGCCATGTGAGGACATGGCCTGATCCCTCTGGCAGATGCAGCAACAAGGCACCATCTTGGAAGCAGCAATAAAGCCCTCACAGGACACTGAACCTGCTGGTGCCTGGATCCTGGACCCCCACCCCCAGCCTCCAGAAGTGTGGGAAATACATTTCTATTCTTTATCAATTACGTAGCCTGTGGTATTTTGCTGTAATGCAAATGGACTAAGACATTAAATAAAGTCACATTCGCAGACACCAGAGATTGTGACTTGAACCTATCTTTTTGGGAAATACAATTAATCTACAACAAAGACTTGTGTGTATACAGCATGAATTCAAAAAAGATCACTTTGTATGTCAGTGGGAAAAGGCTGGCTAGTCAATAAAATAAATAGTGCTGGAAAATTCTGTTGCAATATATGTCAAGAACACGAGGATGCTTACCCAAGAGCACATTCCCCAGGGAAGAAACAGCATTTATTGGGGAAATTCTACATAGGCATGATGCCCCCACTGTGGGGCAGTGCATGGGGTTCCATCGTGGCCAACCATGAAACGTGATGAGGCTACTGGCTGTGGAAGGCAAAAGACGCATGGTTAGGAGAAACCCAGGCCCTTTGCTGGGGTGATCAGGAGCTGGACCCCATGTCTAGGGTATAATTGTATGGCATGGCACACACATGATCTTTATCCCTGCTCCACTACCTCAGTGCTGTCTCAGGTACAGATAACAATCCTGCTCAGAAGATAAACTCCCCTGAATGAAATTAGTCCTGGATAAGTGAGCACTTACCTCTCAATAAGAAAAAAATGAAATGAAATTCCTACTTAACATTATACTGAAATGAATGACAAGGGAATTACTGACTGAAATTTGAGTGGCAAAACTTTAAAACTTTCAGAAAGTGTAAGCAAATATCTTCACATCCATCTGAACATCAGAAAACGTGTTTCCTACAGGTGATGAAAGGGCAGTGTCAATGTTACGCAATTCAGGACTAAAGCCAGGGCAGCCTGTTCAAGGTCAATTACACAGCCAGTGCACAGAAGGCACCATGAGGTCATCTAGTCCATGCACTTGTCTACCACATGGGGCTTCCAATTTATGCCAGGACGTGCAGAGTCATCAGAATTACACTCCTCAAGGGAACTTGTTCCTATATAAAAAATCTCTGATGATTCAGAACTTCCTTTTACTGAACTGAAACTTGCTTCAAGTTGTCCCTCCAATCAGAGCTTTTTGAATCTCTACATGTGTCAGGAAATATGATGAACAAGATGTGTTCCCTGTCCTTAAGGGGCACTCATATTAGCAGGAGAGACAGATATATAAGGAGGTAAATTACTCATAAAGTGTTGTAGGAAGCAATAGAAATCTCTGGAAAACAGGAAGAGAGTCTGGATATTAATTAAATCAGAGAAGATCCATGGAGGAGGCAATATTTATGCTAGCTTATGAAAGATAAATAAGAACATTGCAATTGTGTGTGGGAGGGGGTGTGCGCACACACGCGTGCACACGTGCGTGTGTACAGGGTGGTAAAAATGGATTTTCAAATATATTGTCCCAATAAAACCTTCAGATATTTGAAGGCAGTCATCAAGTGCCTGGAGATCTTGACATTGTAAACCAATCATGGCAATTCAAAAACTATAACTTTTTACTATCTTCAGCTTAAACACCCCTTCTTTGAACTATGACTCATGTGATTTGATTTTTTAAGCATCTTTATTTTCTGAAAATACATATACTCTCATTTTCAAAATTTAAAATTGCACTAGAAAAAATTATAAAGGAAGAAAAGGATTCCTCTAACTGCTCTGATCTGTTATAGTGTGGACTGGGGTTGGCACACCCCAGCTTGCAGGAGCTCATCATGTCTGCCTTTTCCCAAGTCCACGTTCAGTGATGTCGCTTAAGTAGGCCATGGGCAGCATCACACTGGAAATTAGCACACACTACAAATTAGAGCTTCTTTACCTGCTCACCACTGCTAGATAGAGTAGCGCTATGGCTCCCTCAGGTTATACACTTGACTTCCTTGAATGCAATGTAAGATAACATAATCCGTTTTGTGAGGTTTCTTCACAATGTTCAGTGTTGACTCAAATTGAATTTCCTGTCAAGTAAGTAGTTTTTTTTCTTTTCTCTCTCTTTTTCTTTGGTATTAGTCAGCCTTTAGAATGAGGCAAATGTTCTAAATAAAGGGGAAAAAAATCACCTGCAATTGTTGATTCATTTCAGATCTGTCTGCTGCTTCTTAAGATTTTATTTTTAACTAAATTATACATGCATATAGTTTAATCACTTAGTGGTATAAGTCTTTAAAGAAAACTCTGCAATTTCCTACTCCTTTCTGTTTTCCCTGCACTGGAGGCAAACTTTTAGTGGATTCCTTGGGCTTTAATCTATGTATTTCTATTGCTTTGGCATGAATTATGTCTCCTCCAAATTCATATGTTGAAACCCTTACCCTAAGTGTGACTGTATTGGAGATTGAGCCTTTAAGAAAACAATTAAGTTTAAATGAGGTCATAAGAGTAAAACCTTAACCAAATAGGGCTAGTGTGCTTATAAGAAGAGGAAGAGATAGCAGAGCTGCTCTCTCTGCCATGTGAGGACAGTGAGGGGCACCCATCTGCGAGCCAGGAAGAGAGTCCTTGCCAGGAGGCATATTGGCTGACACCTTGGTTTTGGACATCTCACACTCCAGAAAATAAATTTTTGTTGTTTAAAACACCCAGTCGGTAGAATTCTGTTATGGCATCGTGATCCAGTGAAGACATCTATGAAACATGATTCTTTGGCCATTTCTCATTTTTCCAGTTTTAGAAACTGTATTAGTCCATTCTCTCACTGCACCCCAAACTGGGTAATTTATAAAGGAAAGAGGTTTAACTGACTCACAGTTCTGCAGGGTTGGGGAGGCCTCAGGAAACTTACAATCATGGTGGAAGGGTAAGCAAACACATTGTTGTTCACATGGTGGCAGCAAGGAGAAGTGCAGAGAGAAGTTGGGGAAAGCACCTGATAAAACCATCAGATCTCAGGAGAACTAACTCACAATCATGAGAACAACATGGAGGTAACTGCCCCCATGATTCAATTACCTCCCACTGAGTCCCTCCCATGATACATGGGAATTATGGGAACTACAGTTGAAGATGAGATTTGGGTGGGGATACAGCTAAATCATATTATTCTGCGCCTGACCCCTCCCTCATCTCATGTTCTCACAATTCAACACACAATCATGCCCTTAAAACAGTCCCCCAAAGTTTTAACTCATTCCAGCTTTAACTCAAATGTCCAAGTCCAGTCTCGTCTCAGACAAGGCAAGTCCCTTCCACCTAAGAGCCTGTAAAATCAAAAGTAAATTAGTTACTTCCTAGGTACAGTGGAGGTGCAGGCATTGAGTAAATACACCCATTCCAAATGGGAGAAATTGGCCAAAACAAAGGGGCCACAGGCCCCCCAGAAGTTCAAAATCCAATAGGACAGTCATTAAACCTTACAGTTCCAAAATGATCTTCTTTGATAACATATCTCACATCCAGGGCATGCTGATGCAAGAGGTGGGCTCCCACAGCCGTGGACAGCTCCACCTCTGTGGCTTTGCAGGGTATAGCCCCTTCCTGGTTGCTTTCACAAGCTGGTGTTGAGTGTCTGTGGCTTTTCCAGGTGCATGGTACAAGCTGTGTGTGGATCTACCATTCTGGGGTCTGAAGGATATTGGCCCTCCTCTCACAGCTGCACTAGGCAGTGTCCCAGTGGAGACTCTGTGTGGGGGCTCTGACCCCTCATTTCCCTTCTTCACTGCCCTAGCCAAGGTTCTCCATGAGGGTCCCACCCCTGCAGCAAACTTTTGCCTACATATCCAGGTGTTTCCATACAACCTCTGAAATCTAGGCAGAGGTTCCCAAACCTCAATTCTTGACTTTTGTGCACCTGAAGGCTCAGAAGCATGTCAAAGCTGCTGAGGTTTGGGGTTCGCACCTCTGAAGCCACAACCTGAGCTGTACCTTGGCCCACTTTAGCCATGGCTGGAGCATCTGCTACACAGGACACCAATTCCTGAGGCTGCACACAGCAGGAGGGCCCAGGGCTCAGCCCACAAAACCATTTTTTCCTCCTAGGCCTCCTGGTCTGCAATGGGCAGGGCGGCTGTGAAGGTCTCTGACATGCCCTGGAAACATTTTCCTCATTGTGTTGGTGATTAACATTTAGCTCCTTGTTATTTATGCAAATTTCTGCAGTAGGCTTGAATTTATTCCCAGAAAATGGGTTGTTCTTTTCTATTGCATCATCAGGCTGCACATTTTCCTAGTTTTTATGCTCTGCTTCCTCTTAAGTTTTTTGCTGTTTAGAAATTTCTCTGCCAGATACCCTAAATCATCTCTCTCAAGTTCAAATTTCCACAGATCTCTAGGGCAGTGGTGAAATGTTTCCAGTCTCTTTGCTAGAGCATAACAAGAGTGACCTTTAATCCAGTTCCCAATAAATTCCTCCTCTCTATCTGAGACCACCTCAGCCTGGACTTTATTGTCCATATCGCTATCAGCATTTAGGCCAAAGCTATTCAACAAGTCTTTAAGAATTTCAAAACTTTCCTACATTTTCCTATCTTCTTCTGAGCCCTCCAAACTGTTCCAACCTCTGCCTGTTACCCAGTTCCAAAATTGCTTCCACATTTCAGGTATCCTTATAGCAGCACCCCACTTCTGGTATCAATTTACTGCATTAGTTGATTCTCACACTGTGAATAAAGACATACCTGAGACTGAGTAATTTATAAAGGAAAGAGTTTTAATTCAGTCACAGTTCTGAGGGCTGAGGAGGTGCCTTGGGAAACACATATTCATGGTGGAAGGGGAAGCAAACACATCCTTCTTCACATGGTGACAGCAAGAAGTGCAGAGTGAAGGGAGCAGCAACCCCTGATAAAACCATCAACCTTAACTACATCTCATGGTTTCTCTTACAGAAATTTTTCTTTATCCAGAATAAACTTTGAGTCTTTTGCTAAGATACAAGTGCAATTATCACACCCTACCTGTATACAGTGGAAACAAAGTTGAAAATTTAACTTTTTTTTGAACATTCTTCAAATTCTCCTTATTTTAACCACTCTTTCTATCTTCATTTTCAAAGGAAACTGGTACTATTAATTTTTGAGTCTTCAGGAAATGTTCTGTACATTATGTTGCTTCTTAGCATGACATAGCAATGGCCAGGCCCAGCATGGCCTCACCTGAAGGCGGGAGAAGAGAGAAAGAACTGAGATCAGAGAGGCAGGCAGGGGCAGACAAGGCAGGGTGTAAGTCAGTGTTTGACTTGGACTTCTAATGTGCCCATGGTGGAGAGGTATTGAGATCTGATGCAGAAAAGAAATGTGATCTGGTTCTGTAAAGAATGATTTAACCTGCCCAGTAGAGAATATCTGGCATGGGGGAAAAATACAAGCAGAAGAACTGATGAGGAGGCTGTCGCAGTGGTCTTGATGACAGGAGGATGTGGCTTGGACTAGGGCGTAGAGTTGAAGAAATGAAGATTTTTTGAATAGTGAGTATTTTGAGTCAGAGTTTTGGGGATCTGATGATGTGGAGTTCAGAGAGAGACATCAAAATAACTGACTCCCAGGTAGATGACCTGACCAAAGGGTGAGTGGCATCCCCACACTCCAGCCCGCCCAGGAAGAGCAGTTCGGGGCCTTGAAAAAGGTGATAATCATGAAATTTTCTCAAAGTGCATTGGAGATATTTCAAGTTAGTCAGATAAACATATACTGCAAGGGGGTGTTTTCAAAATCAATTTTCCTGGAGTTAGGAAAACAGATGGGCTAGGTACAAGTTAATTCACTGATAGATGAACAGTTTCTGAGTACGTGTGTACATCATGCGTAGCATGCTGCCGAAAGCTGACAAGCTTCAGTGAAATACGAGAAATGCTGTCATATCTTGTAGTTCATAACCTGATTGAGGGAAGAGTAACACTGTGTTCTGAAATGGCTTTTAGGTCTATATATACAAATACATGGCCATTTCATGAGTTCAAAAAGTAAAATGTTTTTCAAATAAATTTTTAAAATGGAGAATTTGATTTTGGTCTCTGGAAACATTTTAGTTTAATACTGTATAGTTGACCTTTGAGAACACTTTTCTGGTAAGTCATTTTGAATAAAAATATATGTTTAATAATTTCTCAGGGCAGATATAGATAAATGCATCTTGCATATGTGCTTCACAAATTGGGGATGGGAGAATATAAATCATTACAAGGAGGGAGAAATTATTTTTTCGATAAACACTTGTTTATTTTATTTGGGCAGGGATGTTTTCTCCTTAGATCCTTGAAAGCAGCAGAAGAGCCTTACTAAGCAGTGGAATAAAGTCTTCTTCGTAGTGATTTTGGTGAAGATGAGCAGCATGAATCCATGTTTATAAGGTTTAAATACAACCCAAACTACATAGTGTTTTGAGATGCATATAACGATGATAAAAGGATTAAGGGAAAAAAGCAAGTACAAGATAAACCTTAAAGTCAGTCTAACTGTTGTCCTATGGATGGGAAGCAGAGGAATGCAGTAGGGAAAGAACTGAAAGAAAGGGCGGCTTGGGATGATTCTATTCTGTTTCTTCAGGCACGTGATGGTTTCACTAATGGTCATTTATTGTTTTGTTTCATCACTTAAGTATAAATTACACATAAACTCTTGTGGACATAAACATATAATGCCATTTAAAAAGGAGCACACTAAAACCACGCTTATATTAACTTTGATGAAAAGCATCAACACACCCACATGTATGCATCTTTCAAGGAGGTGCACGTGACAGAAGATGTGTGTCACATACACCAGAGTGATGATAAAATGTCATTAACTAAAAATATGATTAACCCGAAAAAGTAGGTGCTTCTGCTAAAATCACAAACGGAAAAATGATACTTGTGTGATTTATGATTTACATTGTATAAGCACCCTAAAAATTAACAAAAAGTTTAAAATAAAATTAGGTATACGTTTTGGAGAAGAGGAAGCAAAATTACCATTATGTGCAGTCAATATGATTATTACATAAAAAATCAAGAAAAGTGACAAATTATATCTGGGCTAAAAAGAATTTAATAAAGCGGATTGTTACAAAATAAACACAGATAAATTATTAGCTTTTCTATATAGTCATGGAGTAATAGCATTTAATGGTATAAATAAAGTACATATCACAACAGAAGCAAAATATAAAATTTTATAAATATAAAAACCTCTATTTTTGAGAAAAAAGAAAGAAAATGTGAGATTCTTGTATGAGAAAAGTAACATTTTATATTAATATTCTCCAAATAATTCTAAAACATTAATGCCATTCATATAAGTCTAAGTGATATTTTTGAGCCTGAAAAAATAATTTCAAAGTTTATATGGAAGAAAACTTCATCATTATGGCCAACACTTTGTGAAAGAAAAGCTAGATATGCCATATGCTAGTTGAGATTATAGCATATTGTAAAGCCACAAAAATTAAAACCTTTATCAGCAGCAAATCGACTACGAATGGAAATACTAGAAAACTCAGAAAAGGCCCCAATATAATAATTTATAACATGACAAAGGTAGCATTTGAAAGAAATGGGAGAGCGAATGCTGTATTATGACTGTGACAATGGTGATGGCAATGGCAGTGATGATGCTGTAACATGGTACCCGGTTGATGTGATCTCACGTCTTCCCACCTACCCCATGCAGGTGGCCTCCTGCCTCATTTTAGGATGTGGAGGTGTATGCATCCATTGTATGGTTTCTAGTGTTGAGGCCTCAATTGAAACAGAGGTCAAAATAGTACCGATTCGCCACGTTTTATAGGAATAGGTGTCACTGGGGTTTCTGCAGCAGCATCAGATTCAGGGGACCCAGGAGTGCATGAGGACTGGCTGACCATCACTCGTGTGCAAGCCTTAGCAAGCCGGACTGGGTGTGTGGGTCTGCAGGGGTGGTGAGCACGATGGGGAAAGTGTGTTCAGGAGACGACATGCAGGGCTTTCTGGGCAGTTGGTCACTGGAATGATAGGGGAAGGATGACCTCTCAGCTCCTCACATTCTAAAGGTGTTGTGGCCATCCCTGGCTCCCATGCTGAAGGTTATTTAGTCACCATCCCGAAGCCAAATGCTCACTTTCCATGTCAGGGAGCATCTCCTCTTCCTCCAAGAGAGATCTGTTTATGTTCCAAAGTAAAACAGAGCCTCTCTCTCTGTTTTTTCTTTTCCCTCTCTCTTTCTCATTCTGTCTTTCTCTGTCCTGTCTCTCTGTCTTTTCCTTTCTTTCTTGTTTTCACTCTCTACCTTTATCGCTGTTTGTCTGTATCTGTCTGTCTCTCCCTGTCTTTCTCTGTCATTCTGTCTCTCTCCATCTCTCTGTTTCTGTCTCTGTCTCTTTCTCTCTTTCACTAGTTGGAGGGGAGGGGTGGACTTTCCAACTACTGATAAGCTCCCAGAGTCATAGTTTGGGGTCCTCTCGCACAGTCTGGATGCCCAGCCCCTGCCAGAGCAGCTGACATTTATCCTCATCATATTGCCCCAGGGCAGTTGATGCAACAGGAGTCAGCAGGGTTCTTGCTGTAAGTAATTGTCTAATTCCTGACTTAGAAATCTTGAGTCTGCTTTCATGACTACACAAACATAGATATTGACAACTTATCAGCGTGGATTGGGAGTGAGGCTGTGGAGATATTCTCCTTCTCTCTAAGTCCAGCATCACCTGCCAGATACACAAAGAACAGAAATCCAGAAAGGTAATATCCTTGCTTATAATGCAGACAAATGAATGGTTTGGCCTCTTCCCATCCAGGGAAAGTTCTAACCCTGTGATGCTGAAGGGTACAGAGGAGGAAGCAGGAGAGGAATCGAAGAGACGCACCTGCATTCGGGGCCTCATAATATGCAGCGACCAGTTCATTAGTGAAACTTCTTCCAATGAGTTTCCTAGACTTTTACCGATTAGATTAGTATTCACTCTCACTGCAGAGGGTGGGATAGAATTATATAGGGACGACAGTTACCACTCTATTGTAATTCTGTGTAAATATGTGTATAAAACATTTGGAAAGACATTCCCAACATGAAAAGTCTGATCATCTGTGAACACCACAAGTGACTCTCACTTTTTTAAGAAATACCTTTTTAGTCTTGGTGTGTGGCCCATGCCTGTAATCCCAGCACTTTGAGAGGCCAAGGTGAGCACATCGCTTGAGCCCAGGAGTTCGAGACCAGTCTGGACAACATCAGGTGAGTCCCCATCTCTAAAAACAAATGCCCCCCCAAGGAGATGGAGACCATCCTGGCTAACCCGGTGAAACCCCGTCTCTACTAAAAAATACAAAAAAAACTAGCTGGGCGAGGTGGCGGGGGCCTGTAGTCCCAGCTACTTGGGAGGCTGAGGCAGGAGAATGGTGTGAACCCAAAAGGCGGAGCTTGCAGTGAGCTGAGATCCGGCCACTGCACTCCAGTTTGGGTGACAGAGCAAGATTCCGTCTCAAAAAAAAAAAAAATGCCCCCCCCAAAAAAAAATTAGGTGTGGTGAAGCGTACCTGTCGTTCCAGCTACGTGGTGGGCTGAGGCAGGAAGATCACCTGAGCCTGGAAGGCGGAGGTAGTAATGAGTTGTGATCGTGCCTCTGTGCTCCAGTCTGGGCAACATAGTGAGACCCCATTTCAAAAACAAAAACATTTTTAATTGTATAAACTATTCATAATTGAAGATTTAAAGCTATCTTCATTTTGAAAAAAAAAAAAAGAGTTTGATTATTTGTTTTTTGTACCTATATCAAAGTGTTCTCGGAAAGTGGGGAGCTGGGCAAGCAGTGGAACACGCTCCATGAAGGGGCAGACACTGCCTGAGACAAAGCCTGGGCAGTGTGTGTGCGCACGCGGCAGGGAAGGGAGAGCCATGCACCCTTGACGGGGAGGCTGGTAACCCCCAGGAAGGTCCTGGGTTCGAGGCTAATGAACTTTGACTCTGGAGCTAATAGAGATGTTTGCCCAGATAATGACAGGTCAGATTTGCTTTGAGCTGACAGCCCCACGAGTGTGAGGGCTGAAGTGTGGTACGGGGAATTATTGACATATATCAATGAGAAGACATTTGCTACAAGTGAAGGTTACTTCATGACATAAGTTTACAAGAGGAAACAGCTTTCTTTTCTAGATTTTCTGTTAAACAACAATCACCCTAATTTATTGAGCTTATTTGAGCTTAGTTTATGAGCTTAAGTAGAAAAAGTCACTTGTACTGTCAAATTGTACTCATGATTTCTACCGTTTATATTTCCGAACTGCAAAGCAAATCTGTTTTGTTTCTAGTTAGGAATGGTTGCAATGAACTGAAAAGGCTCCGGACTGGCTGTCAGGAGACCTGGGCTTTGGCTCCTGCCATGACGCCCTCCCACTGCCACCAAGTCCCTTGTCTAGCATAATTACCTCATTTGGCATATGAAGAGGTTGGATGGATTAACCTCTGTAGTGTAACACTCAGTGCATCCTAGATCCTAACTCTATATAACCAAATGTAAGTGAACATTATAGAAGTTCTCCAAGACCTTGGAGAAAAAGGTTAACTAAATAGAGTCATGATCTGAGACTTTGGTTATCTATCCTGAGACCTGGTTTAGTTTGTTTGATTGTCAAATCACTGGAAAAGTAACAGAGAACTGAAAATAGATTAGAAGTCAAATCTTTCCATATTTTCACTTCCTCAAAATTGGTCAGCAGTTGAGACAAAAGAAAATGAAATGATGAGGTAAAAAGCAGGAAAGGGGCCGGGCGCAGTGGCTCACGCCTGTAATCCCAGCACTTTGGGAGGCCAAGGGGGGTGGATCACGAGGTTAGGAGATCGAGACCCTCCTGGCTAACACGGTGAAACCCCGTCTCTATTAAAAAATACAAAAAATCAGTCGGGCGTGGTGGCGGGCGCCTGTAGTCCCAACTCCTTGGGAGGCTGAGGCAGGAGAATGGCGTGAATCCAGGAGGTGGAGCTTGCAGTGAGCCGAGATCACACCACTGCACTTCAGCCTGGGCGACAGAGCAAGACTCTGTCTCAAAAAAAAGTAAGAAAAAAAAAAAAAAAAACAGGAAAGGGATAAAATGCTCCATGCAGTACCAGTAATCATTTGAAGTGCTCTTTTTGAGAAATAAATTTGTTTTAATGTATCTTCCTAACCGGAAACATTCCAATCAGAAGACTTTTGTGATGCTCAAACTATAGTCAAATTATACTATTAAAAGCTTGTTTTCCTTTTGGAAATGTGATTCACCTTATTATATCTTCTGGCTATTAGGAAGGAAGAAAAAAAGTCTGTCCAAACACAAGAGCGAAACTATAGTTTCAGTCATTTTAGGGTAGACGTCAGGGAGATCTTCTTTCTTTCATTGTAGCCTAGAAAACAGGGTGGAAAAATGAAAAAAAAAAAAGTCCTCTGATAATAAAGCAAAGACTTTTAATAAATTTGTATTATTTATATTATAAATATGTAAATTTATATTCATAAACCAATTTATTAATAAATCAATAAATTGAAGACTTTCCTACAAATATCTAGGATATCGAAACCAGATATAGCAAAAGCACTGAATGCTCAAAGCGGGGAGTGAAACGAAGGCTCTCCACTGAAAACAAAAGAAGATGGGGAAAACACCAGCTATTGTAGAGGAAGATGCTCAGTGCTGTGTGCGGGGATGGAGCAGGTACATGGCTGGATTTAACTGAGGTTCAGTCTGCATCACACAGGCTCTATGTAGTGAGGCATAAGTGAAGGACTGAAGTGTGTTTGCAAAGAAATAATTATTATGAGGGACCATGGGACATACTTTGGGTATGGAGGAATGTGGGAACATAGGGACATGTAATAGAGTGGCAAATTGAATTGATAAAATCAGTGCAATGAGGATTTGAGTGAGATTTAAAAAATGGTAGAGCAGGCAGAGGACAGCAGGTAAACTGTAAGGAAAGGAGGTGCCAGGTCAGGAGAGGGTGTCTGGATTGCAGATGATCGGAACATTTACAATGATGTGGTCACATGTGTGGTCACAAGGGTTGGGGGTTGAGGAAGGAAACATTCAGAAGAACAGGGAGCCAAGACTTGGGAAACATAAACATTGAAGGCACATCTCATAGACAAAATGGAAAACAATAACCAAAAAGAAGAGAGCGGAGAAGGCAAATTTGATCAACAGGGTCAAATACTGCTAAGAAGAGGAGAAGACGAATACCTACGTTGTCTGTTGGATTCCAGCTTTGTAAGAGAAGTCTCCCAAGTAGGTGAGAAGCTAGATGTTACTATAGCTGATGCTGCTTAATCTTTCATCAAAACATCCTTCCTGTCAAAGGGGAGCGATGTGAATGTAGGGAATTGCAATAGTTTAAAAGAATTCAAGTGCAAATTGTTAGGTACAGAGAAAGCACACATCGGGCTGGAGCCTGCGGCAGGACCAAGTCATGGAGAATCATTGTTTATACACCATGATGGGGAGCTTGGACTTTGTCTTGTAGACTGCATGGAGTTATTAAAACATTTTAGAGTTGCAGCTTTCCACACACCCGTGATTTTCAATGTTAGTGTGCAACAGAATCGCCTGGGGTGCTTGTTATAACACAGGTTGTTGGGTTTCACTTTCAGGGTTTCTGACTCAGTAGGTCTGTGAGAATTTGTATTTCTGACAAGTTCCTCAGTGATGCTGAGGCTCTGGTTTAAAGAATTGCACTTCGAGAACCATTGCCTCACAGAAAGGAAGCGATCCAGCAACAGCAGGCTCCTCACCTCCGACTGCTGGGCTGCCATTCCTTAAGTGAGCCCAGCTGTGACCATGTTAAATGTTTCATGGCCACTAACCATACTCCAAGTGAGAGCCTTTGTTCTCACCCTGACTGATCCTGTGTCAATTCCCACCGTAACACCTGAGCTTTCAACATCCAATGCATTATTTTAAAATGTGGTATTATTATACCTTTAGTGTGTCCCAGCTTTTTAGTCTTATTTCTTACCACCTTGCTGTGCATGATTTTCCCACTGTTGGAATCCTGACCTTGGCTTCTTTTGAGTTTAGGGCATTCTTTCTTGGGAGCTATTGGAGCATTGTATAATTCTTATACCTATCTGTGTTAACACCAGGAAATTGGAGTAGTGATATTTGTAGAGCCAGAAAGGACCCTATAACACATGTTGTAAATTTTTCATGGTTTTCTCTAACCTGAATTTTGATTAGATAAACATTTCTTTTTACTCATTCCTCTATTTCTGCTTTTTATTTGTTGTTAGAATATATATATCTGAGAAGAGAGCCCTGTCTAAACATATTTACCCTTTCTCCGTTATTGTTGAAATGCTTCCTGTCATGAACTTTGTTGTAAAGTCCATGTAGAATACAAAGTGAAATCAGAGCGTATACGTACTCATTAGCTGTGTGACTTGGAGGAAATTAGCTAACCTCTCTGGACTTCACATTTATTACTTCTCAAATGAGGGTAATGGTCCATTACCTCAAATGAGGGTAATCTGAAAGATTGTATGTAGACAGCAAAAGTAAAGCACTTTGCTCAATGCCTGAAGCAGTGTAGACCCTCAGCCTGTATTAATGTTCTATTCCTTATTTTTCAAATATGATAGTGATGTTCCATTTGGAGATGGTTCTTACTGTCTCCAACTGTATGATATTGGGAAGGAAACTTTAAGGATAGTTCTGGTTTACAGGGGTCTATTTCTAGGAGTTTTTATTATTTTTTTATTTTTTATTATTTTTTGAGATGGTGTCTTCTTCTGCCACCCAGGCTGGAGTGCAGTGGCACAATCTCAGCTCACTGCAACCTTCGTCTCTCAGGTTCAAGTGATTCTCATGCCTCCGTCTCCTGAGTAGCTGTGGTTACAGGCACCTGCCACCATGCCTGGCTAATTTTTTGTATTTTTAGTAGGGATGGGGTTTGCCATGTTGGCCATTCTGGTCTATAACTTCCGATCTCAAGTGATCTACCTGCCTCAGCCTCCCAAAGTGCTGGGATTACAGACATAAGCCACCGTGACTGGCCTCTAGGAGCTACTATTAATTTAAAAAATTCTTCCCATTTCTCTGTCAAAGTGGGGTAATCCCAAATTTACAGAGGCTAGAGTGTAGATGGCCATGCTTTCTCAAGTCCTACAGCTCCAAATAGTGTTTAATGATTTTTCAAATTGTAGCTGCAAAGTTTGAGACAGTTTTAACATGCTTTGATGTTTCTCTGATTTGGATTTCACTTTCAGAAAATTAACTTGCAGAAGTCCTCTTTCCCTTCAAATGGGGACTGACTACACACACACCCCCCAAAAAACAAACCCGACCCCCCAAAATGAACTAAAAACTTATGGGAGCATTCCTGTTATATAAGAACATAAATTTATTTTTTTATTTTATTTTTATTTTTATTTATTATACTTTAAGTTCTAGGGTACATGTGCATAACGTGCAGGTTTGTTACATATGTATACTTGTGCCATGTTGGTGTGCTGCACCCATCAACTCGTCAGCACCCCTCAATTCATCATTTATATCAGGTATAACTCCCAATGCAATCCCTCCCCCCTTCCCCCTCCCCATGATAGGCCCCGGTGTGTGATGTTCCCTTTCCCGAGTCCAAGTGATCTCATTGTTCAGTTCCCACCTATGAGTGAGAACATGCGGTGTTTGGTTTTCTGTTCTTGTGATAGTTTGCTAAGAATGATAGTTTCCAGCTGCATCCATGTCCCTACAAAGGAGGCAAACTCATCCTTTTTTATGGCTGCATAATATTCCATGGTGTATATGTGCCACATTTTCTTAATCCAGTCTGTCACAGATGGACATTTGGGTTGATTCCAAGTCTTTGCTATTGTGAATAGTGCCGCAATAAACATACGTGTGCATGTGTCTTTATAGCAGCATGATTTATAATCCTTTGGGTATATACCCAGTAGTGGGATGGCTGGGTCATATGGTACATCTAGTTCTAGATCCTTGAGGAATCGCCATACTGTTTTCCATAATGGTTGAACTAGTTTACAATCCCACCAACAGTGTAAAAGTGTTCCTATTTCCTATGTGTTCTCCACATCCTCTCCAGCACCTGTTGTTGCCTGACTTTTTAATGATTGCCATTCTAACTGGTGTGAGATGGTATCTCATTGTGGTTTTGATTTGCATTTCTCTGATGGCGAGTGATGATGAGCATTTTTTCATGTGTCTGTTGGCTGTATGAATGTCTTCTTTTGAGAAATGTCTGTTCATATCCTTTCCCCACTTTTTGATGGGGTTGTTTGTTTTTTTCTTGTAAATTTGTTTGAGAAGAACATAAATTTAGGTCAACTTTGACTTTCTAGACCTGTTGGGATAATTCTCCATGATTGGCTGCTTCTTGTAAAAGCTCCACATATATGTTTATTGATAAATGTGTTTGAGTTATGTTAGAATGCAAATTCATTTACTTTTCTTTTTTTTTTTTTGAGATGGAGTCTCACTCTGTCGCCCAGGCTGGAGTGCAGTGGCGCGATCTCAGCTCACTGCAAGCTCTGCCTCCCAGGTTCACACCATTCTCCTGCCTCAGCCTCCCAAGTAGCTGGGACTACAGGCACTCGCCACCACTCCCAGCCAATTTTTGTATTTTTAGTACAGACGGGGTTTCACCGTGTTAGCCGGGATCGTCTCGATCGCCTGACCTCGTGATCCACCTGCCTTGGCTTCCCGAAGTGCTGGGATTACAGGCGTGAGCCACCGCGCCCAGCCACAAATTCATTTTCATATCAGTTTATGCAAGTTTGGTCACTGATAAAGCCAAGAAAAAAAATATATATTTGCTTCTTGTATTGTAATACACAAATGAACCAGTATCTCTGAATTACTTGATTTTATTTAGAGAAAACACACATTAGAGATAAAGGGTATACATTTTTCTCAAGAAATTGACAGTTTCTGAGTAAAATTAATAATGCCACATTGGGCATGTGAACTCAGTAACTATGAAAGCTGTGTTCAATTGCTAGATAAGATCATAGCAAAGAGTAATTAGTATTACAAGCAAAATTAATCTTTATTGTGGTCTGTATTGTAATTAAGAAGAACCCTATATAGGGGCAAGAAGGTGTAAAATTATCTGGTCCTTGTAGATGTGTTAGGAGCATGGAGGTCATGTCTGGTTAGATTAACAGAGAAATGCCGCAATGATCCTTCATCACCATAATCCTGGGTTTTCACCAGACAGGTCCTGCTATGAGTTTCTCTTCAGCAAAGGAATCAGTCCCTGCTAGCATTATAATCCCCTACTACCCTTCAGACTTCACTAGGCTGTTCTAAAACTAGGTCAAAATTAAAACTTCATGCGGCTATTGAAGGTAATCAATTAAAATGTTGTGACCTTTGAGCTCACAGTAAAAATTTATGGAAAAACTGAAATTTAGAAGCTTCTTGCAGATCTTTCCAGATATTTACTTTGACCTTAAGAAGATATCATCTGGAGCATTACCAAATATTTAAGACACACATACAAAATTATTGCATAATGATGCAACAATTTTTAAAATTATCTTTATGACAATCATTTTAAGAATACTTCTCTTTTTCTACCTCCTGTAACACATTGATAGAGAAGTCGTTTGTGCCAGCTCATATACTAAGGGAGGTACACACCCTATTTCATCTTCACAACCATCTCTGTGAAGTAGGGGACATTATTATCATCGTCATCAGAATCATTGTCATCATTGTCATAGCTTGGATTTTACCAATGAGAAAACTGAAGATTGAAAATAATTAAGTAATTAGTCTAATATCCCCCAAATGGTAAGCGGTTTTGTAAATGAAGTGTAAGAAAAACAAACAAAAACACTCTGGTAGGAAAATAATGTGGTGGTTTCTTCATGATTCAGCAAATATGATAATGCGGTAATTACTTAAAAAGAAAGAAACAGGCCAGACGCAGTGGCTCACGCCTGTAATCCCAGCACTTTGGGAGGCGGAAGAGGTCAGGAGATCGAGACCATCCTGGTTAACACAGTGAAACCCCGTCTCTACTAAAAATACAAAAAATTAGCCGGGCATGGTGGCGGGCGCCTGTAGTCCCAGCTACTCTGGAGGCTGAGGCAGGAGAATGGTGTGAACCTGGAAGGCTGAGCTTGCAGTGAGCCCAGATTGTGCCACTGCACTCCAGCCTGGGCAACAGAGTGAGACTCCATCTCAAAAAAAAAAAGAAAAAAAAAAAGGAAAGAAATAGAAGAATGAATATTTGGGAAGCTGCTGAAATGAGGACAATTGGAAATGAGCCTTTTTATTTTCTCTCTTTCTTAAATGGTACATCAGATGCAGTACTCATTGCATTATTTTTCCCAAACTGGAACATCTTATTATTTTTTTTTATCCTTTTGGTTTATTCACTTGTCACAAAGAAACTTTTTAGGAAATACCACAATTTTCCTAACAGCTAGTAATGATTACTCTAGAGTGCTGGAGACTGCGGATGAGACTGAATCTTGCAGGACTAGTAAGGGAAGAGGGGGTCATCTGGTTAACCTGCAACAACATGCATTCTCAAAGATCTGGTAGAGTTAAAAAGCCAAAGGAAATGATGGGAGCTTTCTAAATGTTTTATTATTTTTTTCTTGGAGTATCAGTAAGGATTAATACATCACATTTTTCATTATGCTTTCCAAATAAAGCTTTTTTTAAAAAATAAGTCTGCATTTATATTAGCAAACAAGTTTCTGTAGTGAAAAAAAAATAGCTTCAGAGTTAGAATACGCAGAAACTCCCTAGTTCTGGATCTGCCTAAGGCATAGAGCCTTAGGCAAAGCACTTAACAGTTTTGAACTTTAGATTCCCATATGTGAAGGGGAATAATAATATATGCTCTCACACATTTGTAAAGATTATACAATAGAGCATATGTTTCAATCTATTATAGTATTTGAGACTTTAGGTAGATAAGAAATTAATACTATTGCTCTTCCTTTCTGTATATAACTGACTTGTCTCTGAGAGAGTATATTTTATTTGATATACAAGTGATTTTTAATGAAAGTCATACATGATCTTTTAAGAAATTATTTTTTGATGAAAAATTACTAGACTAGCTGGTAGGTTAGGACTTAAACGATGAAAAATGTATACTGTGAATAATGGTTTAAATCTTTAAAGCTGAAGTGGTCAGGGTCAAAAGTCACCCACAGAAAGAATGTATTGTGGTTTTACAAGTTATCAGGTACATTTATAAGGTACCTAATAAAATAATGAAATATTGAGACGTTATTTGAAGAGAAAAGGTAAATATAGACATCCATCAATTTAATTATGGACTAGATTCTGATGACCAAATTTTAATTGCCTTTTTTTTCCCCTTACACTATCCCACTTAAAGGCTGATTATTAATGTGTCTGACATTTGGAGGCTTTGTAGGTTTTCTGGCTTTATCACTAGAAAAGCTATTTCTGTTGTAACAGTTTATTTAGTCGTACCTCATCAAAATACAAAATACTTTTCTTTTCACAGGAGGGAATTTTTCCTTTTGTGGTCCCAAATGCTGTGCTTTTAATAGAATCAATATTAACACTGTCAAGATACTTCAAGAGCCCAGTAGGATACATGAAAAGTGCCGCATGTGGTGGTCATTAAAAAGGAAAAAACACAAATCCAAGACTAAACCTGAAAAAGAAATAGTTTATGAGCATAATTAAAAGTCAGTTGAAACTAAATGAGACTTTAAAAAGAGTACCTGCAACAAAAAAAGTTTAAAAATTATTACAGATAACTAAAGAACTAGGTAGCTTTGAAATTTATAACTCAATTCTCATAATTAACTTAGAAATACAGAAGTGACTCTTTTACAATTGGTATGACAAGGGAAATAATTTATTAACATGCAGAAAGGAGTCCTAATCTAACAGAACGGGGATGGTTAATTACAGGAATAATTAACTGGAAGTAACTTTCTGTTCTTTAATGGATCTGTTGTTTTCTTAAATGATTTCCTGTATGATTTGGAGAATGAAATGAATTTCCTGACTTTAAGCCTAAACACTTTTGTGATAGCATTTTTGTGTTAAGCTTATGATCCACTCTTTCAGTAAATCATTCTCGTTAAGCATTCTCGAATGCGCCTGTATGTGGTAAGCTCAGTGGTGTGAAGCCGATTCATGCAGGCTGCAAACATTGTTCTAGCACCTGGCTGCTTGCTGGTAAAAATTACTGTCTCCCTCTGAGGATTATAATCATCATCTTGGTTATGAGCATAACTAGTGACTATTCTCAATGTCTCTTCTTTTCAATTCTCCATAATCAATGATAATCACTGGATCCTGCCCAGCCTCATCATGGAGGAATAAAAAAATACTTAAAGGTAACAGCAGACAGAAAAGTTATCCGAATGAGTCCTTTCAGAGCTTCCCTTAAGGGGCAAATGATTGAGCCTAAAATACCGTAATCATCTCCAATCGCATTGTAAATTTGAAATTATTTTTTCCATGCATGACTTGAGGTTTATAGAATGCTAACTGAAGTTTATTTTATACTATTACTCAATTATTTGATTGATAGGACAAAAAGTCATCTAATGGTGTCTCTGGATATTTAATTTATAACTTTTCTTAAGATTCGAGAATAAATATCACTCATTCTCTTGCCAGCAACTGGAAAAGAGGCTGCAACACTTCTTTCCAGAAATGTTTACTGAGCTTCTATTTAATAGCAGACACCTTAGTAGGCCCAGAATATAGAAACGTGAATGAGCCATGATGCTTACGGAATGAATTGATTAAAAAAATACTACAGCACGGTAGGTGTCCCACAGAAGGTTGAGCGAGGCATTACGGGAATTCAAGAGACAAAGCACTGTGCATTCTTTGGAATTTGGAGGATGAATAGAAACTTCTCAGGCAGGTAGGTTGTAGGGAGGTGGAGAAGGTATCTCAGACAGGGAAAAGAGCACGAATCGAATCAGCATCAGTGTACGTAATAATCACAGTGTATTTCACAAAACAGATGTCCAGCTCTAATTCAATGAGGCGTTGTATAAGTATTCATCTTGTGTTTACAGTGTGCAGAATATTATACTGAAATATGTATAACCCAAAGAGATAGTCCACAGAGTCCATAGACTGAAGAGAAAGTTGTATTTGAATGAGAAAGATAAGACAATTCATTAAATTATTAGAAGATGTATCTGATTATGATGCAGTGCCTTGACTTTTCTTTGCTGTTAAGTTTGTCCTCTTCTTTCCATACTCCGCTGCTGGTTTTTAAGCAGCAGCATCTACTGACCAGGGGCTAAGGGTCAGTCTCTGTCTCTCAGTCAACTTGATTCTCTCCTACCCCACCTGCCTCTCCACTGTCCTCCTGCCCCTCCTTGCACCTTCTCAAGGGCATCACCCTCTGCTTCCTTCCTTTATATATTCTATATGCTTCTCTCTTGGTCTGGAATATCCTTCTCACTCCTTTTACACCTTGAATCTTGGCTCCTGTGACATTTGCTTTAGGAGATGGGCTGCTATCATGTAGCCAGCACCCAGATAATAAACAAAACTGATGCTCTCTCTGCCTCTGCCACCCTCTGCCTTCCTCCTGGCTTCTGGTAGCATTAGTTAGCTTTTCTGTTTCTGAGCATTACAGAAATGGAATCCTACAGTATGTATTCTTTTGTGTTTGGCTTCTAGAGTGAACATTATGTTAGTGATATTTGTCGATATTGTTGTGTATATTTACAAATCATTTATTTTAACTGCTGTATATATAATATAGTCCATTAGGTAAGCATCCTAACAGTTATTTTTCTATTTGATCACTGATTGGCATTGAAATGTTTCCAGTTTAGAACTATTAAAAGTAGTAAACCTATAATCACTCTTGTGCCTGTCTTATGGCAATCAAATGTCCACAGTGCTGTTAGTTATAGCTCAGTAGAATTGCTGAGTCATGGAATAGGAATATATGCAGTTTGACAGTTTCTTGTAAAGTTAATCCAATGCTTCATTAAACCAAGCAATTCTGTTTCTAGATATTTACCTGTATTATAGTCTGTTCTTGCACTGCTATTTATAGCAGTAATTTATATTTAAAAAGAGGTTTAATTGGCTCACAGACTGTACAGGAAGCATGACAGCTTCTGAGGGGAGGCCTCAGGAAAACTTGCAATCATGGCAGATTGCGAAGGAGAAGCAGGTGCATCTTACATGACTGGAGCTGGAGAAGAGAGATGGGGAAGGTGCCACATACTTTTAAACAACCAGATCTCACAAGAACTCACTATCATGAGAACAACACCAAAGGGGATGGTGTTAAACTATTTATGAGAAACCGTCACATGATTCAATCATCTCCCAGCACGCACTACCTCCAACACTGGGGATTACAATTCAACATGAGATTTGGGTGGGGACACAGATCCAAACCATATTATTACTCGAGAGAAATGAAGACATATGTCCACACAAAGACCTGTACGCTTAAAAGATATCATTCCTTAAATGTCTTCAGGCTTCTGATTTTTTTTCTCTTGAGAAGTCCACTGTGAATCCTGCTGCTTCTCTTTTAAAGACCTTGTGTGTTTTTCCACTTGAAACTTTTAAGATTTTACTTTTGATTTTGTAATAGTATGTTCTTACCCTGCTAATAAAGATATACCCGAGACTGGGTAATTTATAAAGAAAGAGGTTTAATGGACTCACAGTTCCACATGGCTGGGGAGGCCTCACTATCATGGCAGAAGACAAAGAAAGAGTAAAGTGATGTCTTACGTGGTGGCAGGCAAGAGAGTGTTCAAATGAACTCCCCTTTATAAAAGCATCAGATCTCATGAGACTTACTCACTATTATGAGAACAGCATGGGAAAGCCCCACCCCCATGATTCAATTACCTCCCACAGGGTCCCTTCCGTGGTGAGGGAATTATGGGAGCTAAAATTCCAGATGAGATTTGGGTAGGGACACAGCCAAACTGTATCAGAATTTAAACAGTTTTACTATGATGCGGTTAAGTATTATTTCTCTGTATTTTTCCTACTGAGCCTCTTACACTCTATTTTGATGTGTGTGTGTGTGTGTGTTTATCCGTTTTAAAACATCCTTGGTCTTTATCTCACTGCTATCTCTTTTGGCCATTCTCTCTATTCTCTCTCACTGAGACTCCAATTTCACTTGGGATGTGTTCCACATTTTTATTACCCTCTCTTCTGCATGCTTTCTTTTTCTTCTATAATTTCTTTGGTATTCAGTTTAGGTACTTAATACTTACCTGACTTCCAGATCACATTTTCTTTGCTATTGCTGTATGCTATTACATTTATTGTTGTTGTATGCTATTATATTTATTCATTGAGGTTGTGCATTTCAGATATATTTTTTCGATTGAGATGATCATTTTAATATTTTATACATATTTAAATTATGTGGTAATCATTTAGCATATATTACATCTTTATCTTTTGCAATATTTGTTGAATATATTATTCAGTTATTTTTATTCTTTGTTATTAATTCCAGTATATTGATCATGTTGAAGACAGCTTCAGTTGTTTCTTTTTGTTTTTCTTCCTTATGTTATTTGAGTCATATAATCTTGCCTCTTTACATGTTTAGTCATTTCTAGTTATATTTTGGACTGTGTGTTAGAGAGACCTTTGGAAGCTCTGGTGATGGTGAAATTCAACTACTTGTTTGGCAGATGTCATCATGGGAGCTTGTCACCTCATCAAGTCAGGGAGTTAGTTGGTCAGGGGTAGGTTTCAGTTTTTTTTTTTTTTTTTTTTTTTTTGGTTTCAGTTTTTTGAAGACTCTGGGTCCCCCTGTTTCTGAGGCATGATGTTCCAGCTTTTCAACTGGCAGCCTGGCCAGTGTTGATCATCCCAAGCCCCCAAACTAAGAAAGAGTCAGTTATTTTTTTCACAGATGAGTTTTTTTTTTTGTCACAAACAGCATCTAATTTGGTAAATGTCTTGGTAAAGACATGTCTATTGCCAAGAGAACCCAGTTCTTGCCTGGTTTCTCTCTCCTTCAGAAATAGTCTTTTGCCACCGGTCACTGCTGGCTCCTGGATTCTCGTTCTCTGGACATCCATGAGCAGCAGATGCCCCAGTTCAGTCTGAGTTCAGTGCCCCCCTAGGGCTTTTGCCTCATAGGTTTTTTATGTTCAGAACTTCCTCTGGAGCCTCCTGGTGTCGGGGTGCTGTGAGAGCACGGAAAATCTCAGGCTGTTTCTGAAGCTCCCAACCTAGCCCTTCAGTCCCTGTGCAGCCTCAAGATACAGCACAAGTCCCTAAGTGAAAACCAGCTGTGTGTTTGAGGCTCTCCAATTTGTTATTCCAGACCTGCTTGGTCATTAAACTCCTGGCTGGTTCCTCTTTCCCCTGAAAACAGCCTTTGACTTGGGCCAAACCAGAAACAACAGCCATGCTCAGAACTGGCAAATGCTACTGGGGGGGAAACAGCTGGTATCGTGAGCTCATTTCTGAGTGGGTCTCCCTCCATAGAAATCTTGATCCGTGAACTCCTCAGTGTTTTAAAATTTTTTCTCCTTTTCCCCTGTGTATCATCAGGATCTCTGCTTTCACCTTCAACATCTGATTGGGAAGCATGCATTTTAGGCAATTTTTTCAAAAAGTGAGAAAAAAATTGTTTAGAGAGAAGGGGATAAAAGCGATTCATTTGAAACTAAGGAATGCTTGAAAACGTCTGTGGTATTGGCTGTGAGTAGCGGAAATCCAGGGAGTTGTGAACCTCTGCCTGCAAAGGTGTGTGATGCTCATGTGGCAAAGGGGCTACTAGGGCTTTCTGTGCACGGCTTCATATGATGGGAAGATGCTAGAAGACAGATTTCAGGTCAAAGCAGGAGAAATTTTCTTTGAAATTTCATTGCTATGAGAAAACAAAACGTAGGATTCCTGGAGGTGACTGTTTTCTCTTGTTGGAGTCAAGCAAGCAGAGATTGGGGTAACTGTTGCAAAGATGCTGTTGTGCAGTTGGACTCATATGATTTGTCTGGTCTTGTGATTTTATTAATTCTCTATTTGCTCCTCGTAACATAATTGATTTCTGTTTATACAGTAGTAATCATAATTATTACACATATGGCATACAGGACATTTTTCTGGGCTCCAAAACCTTTGGTTAGTTATTTATGTCAAAGCAATTAGTTCTTTCTTCACCAGATATATTCTGTAGTTATATTTCTGTTCAGGTCTCCAATTAAAAAGAAATAGCACTGCCTGAACCTAAGTTGATAACGATATATTATAAGCATTCTTTTTCTTATATAAAAGAACTTTGATTTCTTATATAAAAGAATCAAAATTCAAGAAATTCTTAGTAGTTAAGTACCTACTCAGAGGAGAGGAAAGCGGTGGTATATTTTCACACTGCAGTTATTGACATGGCAAAATTATGCTGTTTCCTGGAGTATGTCGTCATGTTTATCATAATTAATGTATGCATTTATAATTTTCAAAATAACTTATGCCTGGAAAAATTGCTAATTGGTTGTACTTTACAATAATCGATGTGTTTTCTCGATGCAGCTGTAAGAGCTGATATTGGCCCTATATTAATCGCAATCTCTGATGTTTTGTTTAACGCAAACTCACTTAAGATATAACAATAATGTAACAATAATAACAGTGAAATAATAAATAGTAATAATGACAGCTTTATACTTTTCAAAGTTGTTATGTGTAATATGAGATTATTATTGCATAAGTCTGAGAGTCAGGCGGAACAATCAATAAAGGTTCAGTTGTATACAGGAGGAACTGAGGTCCAGGATTGTTAACTGATTTGTTCAATAGCACACAGCTTGGAGAAAACTGGTAATAAAGAATCAGGTTTTCTTGCCCCCAGTCTTTTTGGCCTTCAGTAACACCAGAATGTTTCCCATAAACTCTGCAATACACAGGTCTTCGGGATCAAATTATGTTTTTTGTGAACTGATCTTTCTGCAAAGCTACTCACTATCTCACGGCCATGAATCAGTATCTTGAGTCCTTCTTTAGACTTACCATAAAGAGGTGGAGATCATCTCTACAAAGAGTTACTCTGAAGAAACTTTCTACATCTGCCGTTGAAGAAGGCAGTTCAGCTGGCTGCCTCTATTTATTCACTTTTGTTTTAAGGAAAAAATATTTGGGGAGTTTTAATGAGCAGCAAGAGTTTATTTTACTCCCTTCCTAGAAAATTTGGGCTTTTGGTGATATTGTGACCTACATGTGATAATTCTGAACAGATAAGAGCTTTCCCTGTCTGTTTTGTCTACACCTCAACTAACATCTCCAGTGGGAATTTTGAGAATGAAAGGGGCTACAGACAGAAGTTTCTGTGAAAGTGACTAGAGCTCCCTTTCTGGGGATGCTCCTGTTGCATCTTCCCAGTACTTCAGGGACTTGGAGTGTGGGATGGCACTTTTGTGTCTCCAAGAGCTAGCCTGACTCTAGTCTTTCAACCAGCAGTGGTCTATACTTAATATTTTCCATATTTCCAACTAGTATTCACCGTGCCTGAGTTCTGGCTATATGTGAAGATTCTGGAGATTTATCTCTGAAAGAGGTATTAATCCAGTCCTTGGTTTGTGAAATAATGAAGTGTTTCAAATCCATTTGCAGGATTTTAGTCATGTGAGCAGCAGCCAATATACTCTCAGCACTGAAATATGTCGTTTAAATCTAATAAGTGAATCTGAGGTATATATTAGAGATGTTTTTAAGAAACATGTTGAATTTATGGCATTTATCAATTTATTGACACAATAAGTCCCAAACCTCTAGGGTACATATACGTTTGCCAAGGTGAGAAGCTAGTACAGGCAGCAAGGCTAAGACAGGCATGGGGCCTGGGTCAGAGGGTAGATTTCACTCTGACAATAATGGTAATAGTGCCATGCCCTGTGCTAACCACTTTACACAACCTATTTCATTTTCATGGGAGTTATGCCTACTTGTTCCGTCAATTTACAGATGATAACATTAAATCTAGAATAATTCTTATGTGGTAGAACAGCTAGTAGAATTGGGAAGTGTTGGTTTAAACCTAGGTCTGTCTTCCTCTAGACAAGGTAAGTACCTTAATGTGCTGCATTTCAAAGATGTCCCAAAGAACGGGTCTAGTTAATATCAATAAGAATACCATTTTATCCAACCTTCAGGGTATAATAGCCAGCAGGACACCTGTGTTCAAAGAGAATGGACAGAATCATATCCACTGTGTTTACCTGAAAAGTACCTCTGCTAGGAAAAACCCTGTATGATCCATGACGTCCCACAGCCTCTACTGTGTTTACCTGAAAAGCCACCTCTGCTAGGAGAAACCCTGTATGATCCATGAGGTCCCACAACCTCTTAACAGAATTGTTTACAAATAGCTGGAATTCAGGGTCAGGGAATATTTTGACCTCAGTACCATTCAAGGCTCCTTTTCATGTAGTTCATATGTATCTTTGCTGGTTTCAGGGATGCAAGCAAATGCTTTAGCTGGGAGTTGCCTCCACAGTGGTAGTATTTTAAGTATTTCTGTGTTGTGAAAGCATGAGATACACTTATTGTCTTCTACTGAAATTCTGTGTGCGTTATTTTACTACTTGAAAACACACAGACATTTTAATTGGATTAGCTTAAGTTGGACCACAGACTTTTCCTGTTAGTATTGTATGACCTGAAGCCAGGTTGATGACTTCTTTAAGCTACAGTTGCCCCCTTTGTAAAAGAAGGTTACAACTGAAGGTAAAACTGACCTATAAACACAGGGAATTGTAATACTTATAATAATAGAGATAACCTATGCATAAGGACAGAATTTTATTTCTGTAATTTAGAAAATAGTTATAAATGTTGTAAATTGTTTTCATTTTGCAGGTTTGTTATATGTATGTATACACACAGACCAACAAATAACCACAAATGGTCATGTTAGAATTTGAGAAAAACAGAAAAAATGGGGCATCTTTCAAAAAGGAATTTTAATTTCTTGCCTTCAGAATAAAAATCTAAATAGGTCACGTGTGCTGGCTTCACGATGACAAAGACAAGTAATACAGAAATCACATGGAGGTTTGTGTGGTTAAATGGGTTGGGAAGGAGCGATCACAGCATCTGCAGCTAGCATCTGAGCACTGACTGGCATCTCGCAGGGCTGGTTGGGATGTGTTTGTCCAACAGTACAATGTGAGGAAGGAACAAGTGTTCTTAGCCTTCAGAATGCCACGGCAGTGGGACCCATTTCCTCAAGGAACAAATCCAGAAATAGGTGGGGCTGGGTGGTGGCCTTGTTATGAATAGGCTGCTTGAGGCAGTGGTCAGGGTGAAGGAGAGAGAAAGGGTTAAATTTGAAACCAGTCAACTAGTCTTTTGTGAACTTGATCTTGATTAGCAATACAGAAACAGATAATTAGAGGCACCATTCCCATTTTAGTCCCTATAAAATTTTATTACACACAGAACTCAACTATTGGCGTTATTTCATGCCTCAACAAAGCCAGGGCATTAAAGGACAGGCTTAAATGCTCAGTCTGTATTTTAGAAGCGGTTTCTGCCAGACGTTATTTGACAGTTATTTGCAAAATTGCCTTTAGTCTTAACTATTGCACTTGGTTATTTTTTGATACATCGCTTTTTTTTTTTGATAATGGCTAATACTTTTGCTTTCTTCCAGGTCTTTTAAAATGCAAGTCAGTTCTTTACAGAGCAAGTGAACACAAATTTTGTAAAGAAATTCATATCAAGTCACATGTATTATGTTGGTGCAAAAGTAATGATGGTTTTTGCCATTACTTTTAGTGGCAAAAATCAAATTACTTTTGCACCAACCTAATAGTTCAAGAACATTTCATACGACTAATTTTCAGGGTTTTGTTTCTGTCTGTTTCTCCTGAAACCAAAACTCAGTCCCTTCTGTCCCCTTGGTTCACTCTGTTGCCATGTTTCTGCATGCCGCTTCTTAGCACAGGGATTAACTAGCACAACCAGCCTGTGTTTAAACAAGCCAGTTATTTTAATTACATGGTTGGAGACATAGGCTCCAACTATGAGAAAGAACATAGTTATTTGCTAATTTGCTAAAGATTTCAGAAAAAATATGTTTTCTATTTTTTACCTATATAACACGACTGAGTTCTCACAAAGTTTTAAATCATAGAACTGGATTTATTTATTTTTCTATAATATTAGAAATCATCTATAAGTTAATGCAGTTGCTTATAAATTGTTTGACCTCTAGGTGGAATTTAGAATTTCTATGCCTTTTTGCCTTTGTACTGTTCAACTGGCATGAATCTAAGAAGTCATATCCTTCTACGTGTGCTTTGCAGAGTGCGAACATGTAATAAATATCCATTCATCTGAAATAAAGAGTAAGCTATCTGTTACTTAGATGCAACGTAAGTTAAGATAAAATGTTGGGCCGTTAAAAAATAGGTTTCTGAAAAATGTTGAGTCTTGACGTTCTGTTTTTTGAAGCAAGAGAAAAGCATTGTGATTTTGTGTAGTTTCCAAACTTTTCCTTTCACTGTGGATTATTTTTTGTGACGATGGCATGAATGGATAAAAGAGGAGATACCTCAACTGAACAATAAGGTCCCCAGAGTTCTGAGGCGGAGTGAGCCCTGAGAGCGGCATGGCTGACAGCTTAATATCCATGTTCTTACCCCAGCACTCCACTTCGTAGACGAGCCACAGCCGGAGGGGAAACGCTCTCCGTCACGCACCCCTGGTCTTGTTAGGATCTGAGTACCTTTCCTCTCCACTGTCCTGGGTGTTTCTTGGTCACCCTGGCCTTGATACGCTCCTTCTGCTCGAGTGCCTGAGTCCTTCAGGCATCCTCACTTTCCAAATCTACACCAGGAATCCCTACTCCGTTCAAGGGAGCTGCCTATCATGCGTAGATAGTGAAAATCCAGTCACTGGAGAAGCCTTGGTCCTCTGTAAATTCAGCCTTCGCTAGGGAATGCAGTATTGAGTGGAGCTTTGCTGAAAATAACAGGAACTAGAAACACATCTTACTTGTCTTGTGGCATAATCTGATTAGATTTCTGTCACCATCCAATGCTGTGGTTGGGTTGTTTTCTTGTTCTAAGGTCGCTGAAGAACTCATACGTTGGTATCTTGTCCAAAAATGACAAAATCGACATCATTGTGTGTGTCTGACTCTGTGCTGTTTATATATGCATATGTATGTACGCATATGGATTTAGTATTACCCTGTGAAGTTACTTGTACTGTATGGGCTATTTTAATTGTGCCCCCTCAGATCCATGCTGTGCCCCACCCTACCCTGCTCCATGTCTAGTAAGATGGCCTCTATGGAATGCCTTGTTCAGGCTCCCTTGGCTGAGTTCTGCTGCCTTCTCTTAATGAAGGCTCTGGCCACACTCACAGGGCAGAGGGCACGTGGTTCTGGCAGCATGTGCTTTACCAGTGGCCTCAGCTGCTGTCTAGTTGCCTTCCTCCAGGGCCCCTGCCCTCCCTGTGTTCCAGTAACTTATTCCCTCCCCTTTCCCTATCCATCTTCCCAACGCTGGTAGGTCATTAGTGCCCAACTTTAACTTTTCTTGTTTCTAAACTTCTGTTAACATCTCCATATCCAGTTCCTCTACTAAAAAGTGTTTAATGAAATCGTTCCATCTGAGTCTTCTGTCTGTGCCTTTTGCTTTCCCCAGCATCCTGACGGATACGGCGCTGTCTTTTCTGTTTTACTGATGGCTGTCACAGGATTTGCCATGAAGTTAAGCTTCAGGGTCCTTCACTTACATGCACCCTTCCAAGGCTCTCAGCAGGATCCCCTGTGCTCCTGTTGCCAGAGGACTGTGTGAAATTTGCAAAGAAAATGTGCCTCTGCATAGAGGATCTTTGTCTTTTGGGACTCCAGCTTCCTCTGGGTTGCCCCTTCTTGGGCTGATTTGCACTGGACTGGCTGTGGATGTTTTAGAGATTTGGCCCCGAGGTTGGCTTGGGGATAGGTTTTGTTTGAGTTTAGTGAGGTGTGTTTATGTGGCTGCCTTCATTGTGCAGAATTAAGGTGTTGCTGACCTTTCAGAGTAGGAAATACCTTCCAGGGTGTTCCTATTACCTCCTATATCAACTCATATTCAGGTGTTGTTATATATTCAGATATAAAAACACGTTCCAAACCACCCAGCACCAGATACATGAAGCTTGTAGAGGAGAAACAAGGTTTGAAAAAAACAAACCCAGAAATGTGTCTGTGGAAACTTCTAAGCAAAAAGATGTAGTGCTTATCAACACCTTGTCGACATGGAAATAAACGCAGCCCATCCCTACCCAACTGTATAATAAATCAGATGCAGTTTAAACAACACCACTTTTATAAAAATTCTGCAAGATAGAATATATCAGAATTCTCATGTTTATAGAGAAAGAGCAGTTACTAGTATTATACACAGGAAGATCTTTTAAATAAGTTTCCTATGTTTGATCAAAATCCTAAACTTTTCCATGGCATTAAAAAAAATGAAATGTGACACAGGAAGAAGTGTTATTAAGCTATCAACAAACAATGTATTCAATCTAGGAAGAGTTAATTATCTACAGAGATAATACCAAACAAATTATCCCTTTATTTTTTACATAGTACTTTTCTATAGAAAATATTATAAACTTATTTTCACAGGAAAAGACATTCAAACACTATTCAACCAAAATACAGAAGAGCAAAAGTATTATAGAGGTGAATGGGGTGCTTAATTAGTAAAAAAATCAGTTTCTGTATTTGTATTTGTGATTTTTAAAAAAATTTTAAACATTTATAATTCATTGTGGCTTCATTTTTATTCAAAATAAATATTTACATTTGTACTCAATTTAGTATTGATAACTTTGTTTTCTTTTTCCAAAGATGACCCCTAAAACTCTGAGAACTATCAACTCAAAACTGCATTCTTGAGCACTTTGTAATCCTATTATTACTAGCAGAGCTGGGGTTCGTGGTCTTGTCTTTATTCTAAAGCACGTGATTTTTATAGTATAACACTCAACATTTCTGTCTCAGGTTTCAGCCCTCAGGAAATAGACTTTAATATAAAAATTTGCATACAAATACTTTATTTGGGAAGCCATCCTAGGAAACACTGGTTGGAGGGTAGGGAGGTAAGACAAAGGATGTAGGGAGGGGTACTGCTGCACTCAGCAGGACTTCATTCTTCTTCGGACTCTGGGACAGTGCAGATTGTGTCCAGCAGTTCTCCTGCCCAGAGGGGAGGGTCAGGGGAGTGCAGTATTTATCCACCATCTCTCATTCATTGTTTGTCAATGGCGGCTGCTCCCAGGGCATTGATTTCAGAGCATTTTTAGACTATGTTGTCCAGGCCAAGAAGGCTCCAGTGGCCAAATAGCTCTTGGGCTGGAGCTGGGCTTGCATCTGAAGCATCAGGAAAGGGGTGTGTTGCAGGGAATGGTGATGCCAAGAGGTTATGGAGAAAGTATTGATAACTTCCTACTGCAGTTCCCAAAGAGGAGGCTTGACTTGTGCTTGTTTTTGTTTTCCACTTTAGTTCTGTTTTGGGTTATAATAATGCCTGGTGTTATTTTGCAATTCTCACTTGATAAAGCATTATTATATACCATATGTTTTAAGGGAAAAAAATGATCTTCAGCTTTACGATAATTGTCCTTATTTTTAAAAGTGTGTGTTGTTGGTTTATTTCTTATATGGAACCAAATTAGACATTGCTGATAATACTTATTCAGGGGCTCTACTGCCCAATTTCACCACAGTCCACAAAAAAAAAAAAAACACACACACAAATAAATTGGATACAGGTAGTCTTGGCATGCAAATAATCAATATTTCCCCACTGCAAAATGAAGAGAAAATTACATGGCCCTGAGCTTCCAAAGCTGCCAGGCCTTCACATTCTTCATACAAGTTTGCTATTACTAAATTTTCATGACTTGGAAAACATTGCTTTAGCCAATATCTGTGCCATGTGAGATAAATAGATGTATTTTATCTGCAATGTAAATTCCAGTATGTCATGTTTGAATTATGTTTGAATCCATCAAGATAGGCATCATTTCTGTAATCAGCAATATGCAACAATTTGATAACTTGTTATTTTAAGATAAATATTTTAAGTGGATACTTGAAGAGAAGCTCAAATACATGCTGGGAAATTGATTTTTTAAAAAAAATTTTAATTCAACAAGAATGAACTGTTCTCCTAAGTCGATAGGGTAACCATTACAGCCTCTTCACATGGTGTTTATGGTACACTAGGTAACTATTTTTCTAGTTTTTTAAAAATTTTAATATATATAATCACTGGTTAAAATGCTTCCTTTTAAGTTTTTTAAAAAACGATTTTCTTATGTTAACAAGTAGGACCTTTGCTTTGGAAAACTACTGGATGAAGTACTTTCTTGATCAAATGTATTCCATCTGGATCTTAACAGATAATTTTCAGAAACATTTAGTCAGGAGAATTGAGTGCTCTTTTGTTCACAGTTAAACCCATTTAGTATTTACAACTTTTCTCTTATACAAAGACAACCCCTAAAACTCTATGAAAAGAAAGTTCAATTTTTTTCTAATGCATTTTCTTATGCGGGATTTGTGGGAGACTGAACCTAACTGGGATTCTGGCAGGAAGGAAGAAATGAATTTAGAATAGACTGGTGGGAAGGGCTGTATCTCATCTGTTACCATACCTTTAGGTGTAGCATAGTGGCTGCTACATAGCAGGTGCAAAGTACATGTTCACTGGGTAAATGAGTTCATCTCAATGACACCTCTAGGACTCTAGGTATCAGCATCCTGCACTTCACTTCCTCTCCAGTGTAAAAGAGTGTTATGAAAACAGAGTAGAATTCTCTGAGGTCAATAGAATGGACTGAAGAAAGCACCATGCTAGGACCCATAAAATGCTGTTGATTGCCAATAGCTTTACCCCAGTGTCATTTCCTGCTCAAGCAATGCAGATGAAATGTTAGTTGTGTGATGTCCTCATACCATGATTTTCTGGAAAGTTGAAGGATTTTCTTTTCATAAAGATTTATTTGTGCAACAAATTCTTTTATGGAAGACAACTGTGCTACAATATGTTTTTATTTCTCTCTCTGTCTTTTCTTCTCTCATTAAAACAGTGTAAAAAGCATTGACTTTTGTTTCAACCTACCAGCCACCAAGTCTTCCATTCTCCCTGTGTTCAGTTACTGTGGAAGGTGAACACTTTTAATCTCATTTCTGTGTCTTTGTTCCTTTGCTTGGAACCAATGCCCCATATCCTAAACACCTGCAGTACATCTGTTGGGATGAATCCAGTTTAAATACTATAATACTGCATGTCATAGAAAGAATGAATCATTTGCTACTGTGTACTATCATATGACTGTTTTGCAAGTCTATGTCACTGGACTGCAGACATTGCATATATTCTCCTTGTCCTTAAAAGCAGGGAAATATTTTACTCTTATTTATACTCTTGGAATGGTGTATGGCACCAAATAGGTTCTCAAAGATACTTGCTAAATAAATAAATAAATTATTACTAAAATATGATGCAGCATGGAAATTAGAAATGGCCTCAAAGCCTGAAAGAAAGTGATTCAGTCTAACAGATATACAAAAACCTAATGAATAAAAATGTATTGCATAGCACAATTATGTGACTTTTTAAGCAAATGAAGTAGTGCTTAACATACTAGGCAGATATGTGGCACTTCTGTGGTTGATCATAATTGTGACCACTTTTCTTATTTTGAATTTAGCAAAGTCTCTCAATTAAAACAAACTTTGTGAATCTTGGATGGTTATAAATGAAACATTTGGTTCTTATCAAAAAGGTATGGTTGGGCTGGGTGTGGTGGCTCACGCCTGTAATCCCAGCACTTTGGGAGGCCGAGGTGGGTGGATCACCCGAGGTCAGGAGTTCGAGACCAGTCTGGCCAACGTAGTGAAACCTCATCTCTACTGAAAATACAAAAATAAGCAGGGTGTGGTGGCGGATGTCTGTAATCCCAGCTATCTGGGAGGTTGAGGCAGGAGAATAGCTTGAACCCGGGAGGCGGAGGTTGCAGTGAGCTCAGATTGCACCACTGCACTCCAGTCTGAGCAACAGAGTGAGACTCTGTCTCAAAAAAAAAAAAAAAAAAAAAAGGAAGGATTGTCCTTTCATTCCAGTTACATGTAGAAATGATCAAGTACCTGATTCTTTTGGTTGCTGAGTATGAACCAGCTGGGGACCGTGATTTTGACAAAATGTTACTTTTTTTTTTTTTTTTTTTTTTTCTTGAGACGGAGTCTCACTCTGTGCCGGGGCTGGAGTGCAGTGGCCGGATCTCAGCTCACTGCAAGCTCCGCCTCCTGGGTTCACGCCATTCTCCTGCCTCAGCCTCCCGAGTAGCTGGGACTACAGGCGTCCGCCACCTCGCCCGGCTAGTTTTTTGTATTTTTTAGTAGAGACGGGGTTTCACCGTGTTAGCCAGGATGGTCTCGATCTCCTGACCTCGTGATCTACCCGTCTCGGCCTCCCAAAGTGCTGGGATTACAGGCTTGAGCCACCGCGCCCGGCCAAAATGTTACTTTTATAGAGGTGCTCATTTTGATTGGTTTAAATACTGACGTTTAGAGTTCATGATCTTCATTCAGTTTTATTAGCAAGAATTTTTTGTTAATCTTTCTAGTCAATGGATTCCTGTCACCAACAACCAGGAAGGAATTTACACTGATTACTTCACATTGTATTTTCAAGAACCAGCCCATCAGGACAGCTCTGCATTTATGTGCTTATTATTCTGCATGAGAGAAGGGCATATGCACTAGAAGAAGGCCCTTTTGTAGGTGAGTGAATATTTGAAAAGGTGATATTTATGTTGATACTTAGAAATACAAGAACAACATGCTTATTTTATTAAAGTCATCATGCATTTATTGAAAAGTCTTCCTAATATGGTTATGCTATACTGCTTGTGCGTAAGCATGAGTATGCGCTTGTGTGTTCACATGTGGCAAATGCTTATATAGAGTAACACATTTTCTTTTTTATTATTTAGATTACACTGAGTAAGAAATATAATAGGGACACAAATGTGACCCAGGTGTCATACCGAACCCTGGTACTTGAATTATACTGTCTTCAACTACTCCTGCAGTTGTCCCCACTATTTGCTTCCTCCCCTGTCAACAAGTAGTCGTTCCTAGATGGGATTAACGTAATAGAAAGTGTTTTGTCTTCTACCACATTCCTTCAACTTGAAGTAACATTGTCTATGTAAAAGATAATTACATGTATTTTAAAGGCTTAAATAATTTGAAGTTTTTAAAAAGCTGAAACCCTGAATATTTTATGTCATTGCACTTGATCCTAAACTATAATTCTTTCCTTGTTTTGGTAAGACAACATTCCATTGTGAAATCATGTAGCAAGCTTGACAATAAATCACACAGAGATTATATGGATTTAACAGGCTTCATGGATAAATAGAAAAACAATGGACCATGTTAGAAGTTTAAAGTCAAATGACAATCTGTGTCTTGCCGAGACTCTATGGAAATCAACTGCATTTTTAATTTTTAATTTGTAGTTATTTCTTCAAATTGGTATAACTTGCTAGAAATATCAAAGTTTCTTATTAGTTTATTCATATATATATATATATATATATTTATTTATTTACTTAGAAGACCTTGTCATTTAAACTCGGAGAAAATAAAATGGTAAGCTATTCTATTCTACAAAATTTAAACAGAAACAACTTATTAGGGTTAATAGCACAATTCTGCTACATTCTGCTATTTTCATCTCAAATCCATCTTTCCAGTGGTATTGTTTCAATTACTTCTTCCTTGTGTATAACATGTTTAAATTTTTATATAGTAAATTGCAATCATGTTTGAGTATGTCTTTGGTGTTGACACTGAACAGAATTGAATATACTAGCCTTTTATACAAAAAAAAAAAAAAAAATACATTGTCCTGCTCTTACAAGGATACTCCTAAATAGGCATTTCAAGCTAATGAAGCTTTGTATTGGAAATGAAGAACACATGTTCACTTCAAGAAGCGCAGGGAGGAACACTCAGAAATTGGGTCATATTTTGACCAACTACCTTATTCTTTGCTCTGAGTCTTTACGAAGTCTTGGTATCTGCTTCATCACCACCTTCTGCCCTTCACTAAATAAGGAATATTGATAATTTGGAAAGTAGTAAGTAAATGGAAAAATTCTCACTCCACATTGTACTAGGTTAGTCAGCACATTGTTGTTGATTGCTGATGACAGAAGCCCTAGACTTACCTGGCTTATGAAAAAAGGGAATTTATTGACTTGCATCATGAGAAATGTAAGTATTCAAGAATGACCTAGAAATCCTAGGCAGAGCAATCAGGCAATAGAAAGAAATAAAAGGCATCCAAACAGGAAGACAGGAAGTCAAACTCTCTCTCTTCACAGATGATATAATTCTGTTTCTATAAAACCACATAATCTCTGCCCAAAGGCTCCTAGAACTGACAAACAACTTCAGCAATGTTTCAGGACACAAAGTCGTTGTACAAAATTCAGTAGCATTTCTATACAAAAATAACGTCCAAGTTGACAGCCAAATGAAGAATGTAATCCCATTCTCAGTAGCCACAAAAAGAATCAAATATCTAGGAATACAGTTAACCAGGGAGGTGAAAGATTTCTACAGTGAAAATTATAAAATACTGCTGTAAGAAATCAGAGACAACATAAACAAATGGAAAAATGTTCCATGCTCATGGATAGGAAGAATCAATATTGTTTAAATTGCCATACTACCCAAAGCAATGTATACATTCAATGCTGTTTTTATCAAACTACTCATGACATTTTTTACAGAATTAGAAAAAATATTCTAAAATTCATATGGAAAAAAAAGCCTGAATAGCCAAGGCAATCCTAAACAAAAAGAACAAAGCTGGAGGCATCATGCTACCCAACTTCAAACTATGCTACAAGTCTACAGTTACCAAAGCAGCATGGCAACAGTACAAAAACAGACACACAGACAAATCAACTGAACAGGTTAGAGAACCCAGAACGAAAACCACACACCTATAACCATCTGATCTTTGACAAGGCCAATGATAACAAGCAACGGGGAAAAAGTCTTCCTATTCAATAAATAGGTGCTGGGATAACTGGCTAGCAATATGCAAAAAGTTAAAACTGGAACCCTTTCTTATACCATATACAAAAATAAACTCAAGATGGATTAAAGATTTAAATCAAAAACTTTAAAAACCCTAGAAGAAAACCTAGAAAAAATGCCACTCCAGACATTGGCTCTGGTAGAGATTTCATGATGAAGACTCTAAAAGCAATTGAAACAAAAACAAAAATTGAAAAATTGACTCTAATTAAACTAAAGAGCATCTGCACAGCAAAATAAACTATCAAAAGAGTAAACAGACAACCTATAGGAGAAAATATTTGCAAGCAATGTATCTGACAAAGGTATAATATTCAGAATATCTACAAGGAGCTTAAATAAGCAAGAGACAAACAACTCCATTTTAAAAATATGCGAAGGACATGAGCAGACACTTCTTAAAAGCAGACATACATGTGGCCAACTAGCATATGAAACAATGTTAAACATCACTAATCATCAGAGAAATGCAAATAAAAACCACAATGAGACACCATCTCACATCAGTCAGAATGGATATTATTAAAAAGTCAAAAATAACAGATATTGGCAAGGTTGTGGAGAAAAGGGAACACATATGCTGCTAGTGGAGGGAAAATTAGTTCAACCACTGTGGAAAGCAGTTTTGAGATTTCTCAAAGAACTTAAGGCAGAACTACCATTGGATCCTGCAGTCCCATTATTGGGTATATACCCAAAGGAATATGAATCATTCTGCCTAAAAGACACATGCACTTACATGTTTATTGAAATACTATTCACGATAGCAAAGACATAGAATCAACCTAGATGTCCATTAACATTAAACTGGATAAAAAGAATGTGGTATGTATACACCATGGAATACTATGCAGCCATAAAAAATAGTGAAATCATGTCCTTTGCAGCAAAGCTCCATTTGGAGCTGAAGGCCATTATCCTAAGTGAACTAATGCAGATACAGAGAACAAAATTCCTACTTGAATGTGGAAGGTGGGAAGAGGGTGAAGATAGAAGCACTCCCTATTGGGTTGGGCACTATACTCATTACCTGGATGACAAAATAATCTGTACACCAAACCCCTGCAACACAACATTTACCCATGTAAATTTTGTAACAAACCTGCACATGTATCCCTGAACCTAAAATAAAAGTTGGGAAAAAAAAGAATGACTCAATCCGGGAGCCAAATAAAGACCTTCTCCCAATCTGTGCTACTCAACTTTCATCAGTGGTGGCTTTATTCTTGGTGTTCACATGAAGTAAGTTATCTGTCAAGAGTTTTCATGTGCCTGGATCCAAGTCCAGAGATAATTGGAGCACCTGTTCCTCGCTTGTCAATCAACCATCTCTCTGTGTCTCCTTTAGTGGGACTGGGTCATATTCGTAGCCAACTCTGGCCAAGGGGCTGAGTTTCTCTGAATGACCAGGCCAGAGCCACGTGCTTTTCCTATGTCTAGAGTTAAGCCAATCCACAGGACACCCATAAAGAGATGAATTGAATATGGCTTCCAAAGCCATATGGGGCTATAGTCCTCTGGGGTGGTGGTGGGGGAGTAATAAAAAGTAACAAAAGCAGTGGTTGTCTACCACCTAAATTCATAAGTTCTGTTACCTAGAACAAAAGTAAGCCTCAAGATATATTCATCAGGTTTATGAATATCTTACTTTAGTTTGTTTGACTTCTATGATTGATCAAAGTTATAGTAGAAAATAAACAATTTATCACCTAGTCTACAAATTAGAAATGAATACAAATTTTAGAAATACATAAAGTAGTAATTTGATGATTTCCTTAGCAATATATCAAATAGTAATTTGGTTAATTCTTCTTTTCCTGGTGATAACTAAAATGTATAATGAAATATATTAGAATTATTTTTAATTGCTTCATTTTGAAGACCAACTTTTAATTAACTAATTAATAAAATAATCTTTAGAGATTAAGCATGCCTATGGCTTAAGGCCATTCTGCCATTACATTTTTCTTCTGTTTGTTCCCTCTGATTTGGTCTCTTGTTATTTTTTTCCTGCCATTCTGTGTTTTATTTGTATGTTTTTCAGAATTCCATTTGGATTTATGTCAACTACTTTTTAGTGTATTTTTTGTGTAAAATTGTTAATGGCTCTAGGTATTAAATTGTGTATATGTATAACTTATTACAGTCTGCTGGCATTGATATTTTATTGAGTCGTGTAAATGCTTTATCCACCTGTAAGTCCCTTTGTTCTTTTCCATTTGTAATATTTTTATTTTTATATTTTCTCTGCATACTTTGGGAACTATATCACACAATATTATGATTTGTTGCTTCAACCTTCAAACATAATTTATAAAACTTAAAAAGAGGAGAAGAATAATCTTTTTACTTACTTTATCCTTTCTTCTTGGCATTTCAAGGTTTCCCCTTTTATCATTTCCTTCCTCTCTAGAGAACTTTCTTTAGCCATTCCTTTAAGATAGTTTGGCTGGTGACAAAGTATCTTAGTTTTTTCTTTTTTTCATCTGAGAGAGCCTTGATTTTCTCTTCGTTTTATAGGATGGTTTTGCATCATAAGATGATTTTGCATGATTCTGGGTTGACAGTTCTTTTCTTTGATCTCTTGGAAAATATTGCGTCATATCTTCTTAGCTTCTGTGGTTCTTGATGAGAAATCTGCTCTCTTTCAAATTATTTCTTTTTATAGCTAAGTTTTTTTCTCTCTCACTGCATTCAAGATTTTTTTTTTAATCTTTGGAAGTTTGATTATGATGTGTCTTGACATGAATTTATTTGGACCTGTCCTTTTTGTTATTTTCTCAGCTTCTTGAGTCTATAGATGGATTTCCTGTTCTTCACAGCAAGGTGAGGGGGCATACATGCCCCACGTCCCATTTCCTACAGCATTTGCTGTAGGAATAGCATAGTTATCATCTAAAGGTTTTCTGGGTTGCTTGGCTGCCACATTCCTTGTCTTGTGGTGAGAGAGAACAAGATTCACATGGCATTCTTTAATTTTTATTGTTGGAGACCATTGGTGCTTTTGGGTTGCTAGCTTTTCCAAGATCTGGTGTGGGATACGTGAGACTAGGAAGAATTCTATGGAGCTCACTGCTTTGTTCCTCCTTGGGCCCCAAGGTTCCTGTCCAGTAGGTCTTCCTCTCTTCACCTTGCAGAGTCTTCTTGAATTTGTTTATATATAAAGCCCAGAGTGTTTTAGCCATCTTTAATAAGGGGTACCATTTTCAATACAGAAAGTAAAAATTCAAGTATTTTTTCTGCTGCCTATTTGTAAAAACTGGGCAGTAAAGAATGTTCAATTTTATTATTTGAGGGTTAGATGACTTTTAGCTTGGACATTCTTGCATCCTGTAAATATAAATTTGGAGAAGTGGCAATAGTTTCTCAGATTTCATTCAACATGTGTATATTATACTTTTACTATATGCCTAACTTAGAAGTTTATTTGCACTATGGTTTTTGCTTAATAAATTAATCAAGAAATTGTCAGTTGTGTTATTAATTTCTTAGCTTTTTAAGGGAAGTATAGGAAAATACAAATGAATCTCTTTCTTTAAGGAACATTGATGCTAAGTACAGGAACTTTAGAATAGTATTACACAGCCTTATACGAATTACAAAGTGGGTGCTTTGTCCAGGGAAAAGAGCGCATACTTTGGAGCCAGTATAATTCAGGCTTAAATCCTGAATAAAAACATATATTAAATGAATGGGTTGTGGCAAAGCAATTAGCATCTGTGTTTCTTTTCCCTTATTTGTAAAAAGGGTTCTCAATGAAAAAAGGTAATGTTTATAAAACACCTAACATAGTACAGGAAACACAGAGGTTTTCAGCAAATGGCACCTGTCATCATTGACATGTGCAATGAGAAGTGTTAGATTTTTGCTGTCTCAAAGAAACACATGGTCTACCTAATGCTTGTCAAAATCAGAAAATTATACTACTACTCAGATAGGATTGGTAAAGCCTGCTAAGACCTCACTATTGGTCTAAAGGATGCCAGCATTGGGAGAATGGATTTGGTGTTAGGACTGGCCAAATTGGCATTAACCAAGAGGCCAACAGGTGGTGGACAGCACAGTGCCGATGTGTAGGGAGTGATTATGCTAAGAGAAGCAGGGAAATTGTATTTCTGGGTCATTCGTTTAACCTGAAGTTATAATTCAATCAAACAGAGGGTTTTGGGAAAAGGATACATTTCCAGGGGTGTGCGTGTGAGAGGGTGTTGTTAGTATGAAATCAGCGGAATTTCAAGGCCTGCAGTTGACAGGCATTGCTTTCAGGGAAAACGCCTGCCTGACCCGGGAACTAAGGCAAGTCCAGTCTCAATGGTAGGATCAATAAACAAAGAATGGGAGAAAAGGCCCCAGATCAATGGGAGAGGTCTCACGGTGAGATGAGATCTTGTTTCTTGATCAGAACAGACTCACAAATTGTTTCAGGCGGAATTTGCAAGAGGAGTGCAGGCCAGGGAGTCCACCAGCACAGCGGAAAGAACTCTGGTCTCCCAGAGACTCGTGCTCCCGTTCTGCTCCTCCCATTGTAGGTCTGGTGACCCTGGGTGGTGCCTCACCTTGATGGGCTTCACAGTGCCACTCTGCAAAATGCAAGTGACAGCAATCACCCGTTAAGAGTTTTAGTGAGAATAAATGAACAGCACATACAAGACAGGTATGTCATGGAGGCATGCAAAAAGGTCATGTCTTGCCTCCCTTTGAGTGCCTGAAGAGAGAGGCACATGGGAGAGTCATCCACGAAGGAGGAAGGGCTGCGTGCCAGGAAACCGGCCTGCTTGCTTCAGGGCAGCAGTGTGCACGCATAGCTCTTTGGACCGCAAGGTACAGGCACTCAAGGTCAATTTTCCCCAAGCTAAGGTCTCCCTGCATGTCTCTGTAGTAAACAAGACCAGAAAAAGTCAGGGTTGAAAAATATTTTAGAGTCAGATATGATTAAATGGGGAAGTGCGTGATGTGACCAGTAAGTGCTAGAGGAGGGTCATGCAAAGGACAGGTTAGTGTGGACCGACAGAGACTAAGAGAAAATGTCAAGGAGAGGGCGAGTGGAGTGGGATCCTGGTAGGCCGTGGATTGTAGACTGGCTTCGAGGTCAGGACGAGGCGGGATGTGGCGTGCCAGGATTCTCTCTGAGGACAGTGTGTTCCTGTGGAGAGTGGCTTGCCATTGCAGTGGAGTGCTGCTTTTGTTTTTGTTTTAAATTGGCTTTTATTCTGTGTAAATGTTTTATATATGTGAATGTTTGTGGAGGCAGGAAGGGGGAGAGGGACACACAGTTATGTCCTGACTGCAGGAAGTCGGAGAGACTGCCAGAGACACAAGGTGAGTAACAAGGGTGGTAAGCAAAGGAAGGGTGGGGATGCAGGTCAGGTTCCTCCTGGGAGTTCAGGGCACTATCCATGCCAGTGACAGCTGCCAAGGGTATGGAGGACTGCACCAAGCCACCAAAGAAATTGCCCCAATTTTTCTTTGTCATTCTACAGTAACCCTTTTCATGATTATTGATATCTATGCATTTCCATAAAATACTTCCACCAAATTTCTATAGCTCTTCAAATCTAATAGAATCAGTATAACACATCAATGTGACAATCTCATAACCTGTAGTAAGGACATGGAGCATCAGCCATCATGCAGTAGAGAATACACCCTATGCCTTAGGCAGGGCTGCTACAGACAGATGAATAGGACCCACTCCCCACCAAATCAGGAGCTCAATATTAGCAAAGGTGTGGACAGGATCCCATCTTGCTGGGGGTGGTGGGATCAGGCAGAACCTATGGCTCATGTGCATGGGAGTTGGGTGGGGAACACCTGTTCACAGTGTGGCTTTATGTTGGTCACAAGTGTGGAAGGTGAAGGTTCAGTAGACAAAAAAAAATTAGTGATGAAAAATTGCTTAATGTGAAAATTAGTTACTAAAGTGACTTAAGTCCTCTCAAAAACAGGTTGTTACATTCCAATTTTATTTATTTATTTAGAGATGGAGTCTCGCTCTATTGTCCAGGCTGGAGTGCAGTGGCGTGATCTCAGCTCACTGCAAGCTCCGCCTCCCGGGTTCACGCCATTCTCCTGCCTCAGCCTCCCGAGTAGCTGGGACTACAGGTGTCCACCCCCGCGCCCGGCTATTTTTTTGTATTTTTAGTAGAGATGAGGTTTCACCATGTTAGCCAGGATGGTCTCGATCTCCTGACCTCGTGATCCGCCCACCTCGGGCTCCCAAAGTGCTGGGATTACAGGCATGAGCCACCGTGCCCGGCTGATGCAGTCCAATTCTTAACCAAAGGGATGGGTGGACTAGAAATACGCTTTGCTACTGTCCTCTGGAGTGTGTTTTCTTTGACTTAGTAGAGTTGTTCTGTTAAATATGAACAAGTCAAATAACCAGGTTAGAGGGAAAAAATTGGCACCCACCATGGGAATGTGGTGACGAATTTATTGAAAGTAGTAATATTTACCTTATGGAAAAAATACATGCTTGGAATATTTTCTTCATGTAAATTTGTATTGTGATGAGAAATTTATCAAAGAAGTAGGGTGTATTCTCTACTGCATGATGGGCTGATGCTCCATGTCCTTACTACAGGTTATGAGATTGTCACATTGATGTGTTATCCTGATTCTATTAGATTTGAAGAGCTCTAGAAATTTGGTGGAAGTATTTTATGGAAATGCACAGATACCAGTAATCATGAAAAGGGTTACTATAGAATGACAAAGAAAAATTGGGGCAGTTTCTTTGGTGGCTTAGTGCAGTCCTCCATACCCTTGGCAACTGTCACTGGCATGGATAGTTTCAGTGTGGGGTTGCTTTGCTTCCCTTGGAGAACACAAATCATGCCTATATTCCTAATATTAAATGAGTCAACCTTTGGGTTCCTCAAATAAGTGACTTTTGGCTGCTATCCACTTTTAGGTGATAGTACAAGTTGTTAAGAAACCAGGTTTTTCTCAGGACCAAAAATGTAACAAAAAGTTGAGAAAGAGATTGAGAAGGATAATTCCAAGTTTTCTTTAGTTCAGTGAAATTCACCCCTTTGTTATCACCTTCTGAACATTTGAGTTGGGAAGGGAGACAGAGATGCAGGACTTCATATTCAGAGTCAAACCCAAGAGCCAACCACTTCCCTTAACCCCTGCGAAATGGAGAGTTTCACTTCAAATAAAGGATTTCGGTTTCACTAACATAAAGACAAAGGAGGGTAGGAAGCTGGGGGTTTTTTGGTACTTAAATTAAGACTTTGTTTATCTTAGATTTATAAATAAGAATAACTTATTTATCTGTTCTTCTGTTACACTGATATTGTATTGGTTTAGTGGAGAGAATGTGATATTCTCTTGTTCGGCTAAATTTATGAGTCCTAATCCTGGCAAAGTTTGATGGTAAACTGCAGAGTTCAGAAAGATAGTTTTGATGTATATACTTTTGTAATTTATGAGAAAAACACAAAGGAATCTATCTCACATACATATATTTTTATTTTTATGAGACATTAATTATGTGCTAAGTCCACTATTTTTAGGAACTTTCATTTGTAAATTAGAAAACTACAAAAACACATATTATTCTTTATATGTCCAAAATAATCACAGAACTCTATTCATAGGCTTACCTATGAAAGTTTGAAGTTTCTGAATCATTTAGGAAGCAGTTTCTTTAAGCACTGCGGGGAAAACAAAGCTTGCTTTCAAGAGAGTCCTGGATGGAATGGAGTGAGCTTCAGCAGACAATGCTTTGTCTTTTTTATTGACAGCTTTTGGCTACTTTATGTCTTTCTGTTTGCTCACATCAACCTTGTTATTTTTACATTACAAGAAAGCAAACAGCCGCAAATCTTTCTGCAGACAAGTCAATAGGTTTTGTTCTTTCTGGTTTTACCTTCAGAGGCATTCACATGGAGACAGGCTTGTAGCCAGAGGGCCTGGGGTGATTGGTGCCAGGAGGGGTTTCTGGCTGCAATGAACAAGGCTCCCCCTACACCGGCATTCGATCTCTGGTTGGCTCCACGTTCAGCTGCAGCAGATAATTGTATGATATGTTGCCCCAAACCTCTGGACAAGTTTAAGTTCTGATGGGAAACTGCAGCCAGAGATGTACAGGGAGAACTTAGCTTGGGGAAAATTAAGCTTAAGTGCCTGTGCCTGGTGGCCTAGAAAGCTGTTCATGCACACTGCTGCCTTGGTGAGGGTGGGCTGGTTTCCTGGCAAACAGCCTTTCCTCCTTGGGTGGCTCTCCCGTTTGCCTTTCTCTTCAGGAACTCAAAGGGAGGGAAGGACATGATCTTTTTTGCATTCCTACCTAACACACCTGCTGTGCAGATGCTACCCGTTTATTCTCACTAGAACTCTCACAGGTGATTGCTATCACTTGCATTTTACAGAGAAGCAACCAGAAGCTTATTAAGGTAAGGCACTGCCCAGGGTCATGGGGTCTGCAAGGGGAGAGGCAGGAAAAGAGCATGGGTCTCTGGGAAACCAAGGCTCTTTTCACTGTGCCTGAGGACTCCTGGAGATGTTTTTCTTCACCAGAACATGCTGGTGTCATGAATAGAACAGCCTCCGTTTCCCTCCTCTCCAGTCCTATGCCTTGCCATCCTGTTTCATTCAAGCCTCTCCTCCTTTCACCATGCATTCCAACCCCATTTGTCCTGCACAGCAGCCCCTTCATGGGCAGAAGAATGGCTGTTGGGATCTTTGCAGGAGTGGCTGGTGTTCCTGCCCCTGCCTGTGCAGTGGGACCCAGGAGTGTGTGCCAAGGCTGATGCTGGCAGTGAAGTGATGCTGGCTTTTGTGGAGCTCTTCCCTTCCCTGGGAAACCTTTTCTGCCCCACTGTGTCCCTTCTGCTCATTCAGAAGGACGTAGCTGTTAACTGCTCCCAGAAGTTGAGTCAGACCTTCCCCCTTCCCCCTCCACCCTGGCTGCTTCCAATGGGCTGCCTTGTGTCCCCCAAATTCCTAGGGTGAAAAAATCCTAACCCCCAGCACCTCAGAATGTGACTGCCTTTGGAGACAGTCTTTAAAGAGGTGATTGAGTTAAAACGTTATGAACATGGGCACTGATCCATTAAGGGTGACCACAGCTGTCTGCAAGCCCAGGGAAGAGGCCCAGGAAGAAGCCAAAGCTGCTGACACCCTCATCTCAGACCTCTGACCTCCCCTACTGGGAGGGAATTCATTTCCTCTTAAGGCAGGTGTTCAGTGGGACTAGAATCCTCTATTAGTCCATTTTCCTGCTGCTGATAAAGACATACCCAAGACTGGGTAATTTATGAAGAAAAAGAGATTTATTGGGCTCACGGTTCCACATGACTCGGGAGGACTCACAATCATGGTGGAAGGCGAAAGGCAGGTCTCCCGTGGTGGCAGACAACAGAATGAGAACCAAGTGAACGGGGTGTTTCCCCTTATAAAATTATCATGTCTGGTGAGACTTACTTACTACCAGGAGAACAGCATGGAGGAAACCAACTCCATGACTCAATTATCTCCCACCGGGTCCCTCCTACCACACGTGGGAATTATGGGAGCTACAATTCAAGATGAGATTTGGGTGGGGACACAGCCACACCATATCAGGTACCGTGACCCTAGCTGACTGGCGTGCACACAGTCAGAGCTCCCTTCTCCTAACAATGGAGCAGGTTCTGGAATAGGGTGAGGCTCCATGCCTTGTGAGAATCCACTTTGTCTTACTCCAGTGTTTGTGCTCTGAACGTGGCACTGTATAACTTGAGAGGAGGCTCAGAAGTGTATGGCATTTAAGTAGGATTTGCCTGCTAAATGGGTAACCTGGCCTTTTGGAGGCGGCTGGCTCCACCTCCGCTGTTCTTGCCTCCAACTCAATGGCAGGGCTGGTTTCCACAGCGTTTTGTTAATCCAAGCCCCTCAGAGGACAGCCAGGTCAAAACCGACTTAAGGCTCAAGACAGAGTAATCGTCAGAGTTCAGAGCTTGCTCAGAATCACCCTTTACTGTCTAGATAATTTCCTGTTTGTAATTACCTGGTATATTTGAAAATTGTTGCAAAAGTGATAGCCAGATGCCTGAATCTATCTAAAATAGAAATATAAGATACATTGGGTGTGGGTTCTATTGCTTCTCCGCAGAGCACCTGGGTAGACGTCATCTTTATCTGATGTTCACACAGTTCCAGGAAGTTTTTCTTCTTCTTTTCATCTTCTGTGAATACAAGTCAAAGATTCCAACATTGCATATATATTTCTTTACATATTTTATATGTATGTATGCACATGCATATAAAGCATAGAGTAGACTAAATTAATATAATGAATAATTATAAACACTTGCATAATTATATAACACTCCTATCATTATAAATCAGATAAAAAGTAGAAAATTATCACACATATAGATGCCCCAATTGCAACTCTTCCTCATGAAAAATTAACCTGACTTTTATGATAAATACTTCCTTGCTTTCAAAAGTAATTTTACTACCCAAGTATGCATTTCTAAAAATATTTTAACTGTCCTCTTTTTCAATCTTCATATAAATCGAATTGAAAATATACTGTATATATTCCTTAGTGTCTTGTAGTTATTGTTTAACCTTATATTTGTGGGATGCTATTGTTTTTAGCTGTAGTTAACTCATTTTCACTGTGGTATATTAGCCCATTATGAAAGAAAAACAGGATTTTTAACACCGCACTGTTATTCCCAAATATTTATTTCACCTTCCTATAAAGTTACACGTGGCCTCACATGGCCATACAATTTGCAGTGCCTCCCAAGACAGGATGATGTATCCATGCCCCATGGATGTGGCCCTCACCCTCTGCCTTGTTACACTACACATGTGAGGAAACATGATGCATGGGGTCTGAGCAGACTTTCAGGACCCTGCTGCATGGTCTCCAGCTCTAAAAAAGCAGCATGTCTCAAAGAGGCAGTGATCTTTTCTTTCCAGAGTAAAGATGGCAAGTTGAACAGCTTCCCAGGCAGTCTTCAGCCAATATGTAGCAACACACCCTAGGTGCGTGAAATGGGAAAGAAAGAAACTATCGTAATTGTAAGCCAGCAAGATTTCGGTGGTGTTTGTGCACTTATATGTATATTATGTATTATGTTTGCAATATAATCATAATTGATGTATTTCCATTAATGTAGCATGCTTATATTTTAATAGTACGTGTTTGATGTTTATATATATTACGTTTATATATTTCTTCTGACTCTGCAGCTTCCTAATATTCTCTTTAGGCATGTCCACATGGGGAAGACACAAAAGGCACTCAGCATGTAGGATGTGACTTCAGAAATGGCATCACTAAAGCAGCACATTTTAAAAATCAACTCTATCACATTTCATAGCCCACTTTAATTTCTTCATCAAGTAATTCTTCCCAGACTACCTCAGTTTTGAGAGATCATTCCTTTTCTCAAGTTCCTGGGATTAAACACACATTGAATCACTTTTGGGCGTCTTTCATCTTCAACTCTTATCTTTCATTCAGCAATAGCACTTTTCCAATTTTCATGCTCTCCCTTCCCAAACCATTGTCTGTCCTTATATTTCCCAAACCACTGGCACTTTTTAATAAATATGATATTGAAATAAAAATCAGATTTGCCTCATACTTTTTTCAAATCCCTTCAACATGTGTGCTGATGTAAAACTCTCTGCAAGTCATGATGATCTGTTGTTTTTCTTCTTTCTGGGATGTGGAGAGAAATTGCATCATGATGGGCCGTGTCCCGGGCACCAGAGATGGTGCTTTTTTTGTTGAATCAGTGAGAATCCTCATCACTTACACCTGGTGGCCTTGTTGTAGGGAGCCTAATTCTTAAATTTTTTTTTTTTAAATTTCTATAGGTTCTTGGGGAACAGGTGAGGGATCCCCGTCTCTTCCTCCCGATACTACCACACCTGATGCTTTCTTGAAAGCACCACCTCCTGGCAGTAGGACAATCAGCACAAAAACAGTGTATTAAACAGCCCAGACTAAGGACCCTCACAGAGCCCGTTTCACCCCCTGCCACCTCCACCAGAGCAGATGGGCAGGGTCCTAGAACTCTTAAGAGTATATGGCCTTTGTCTTCAGGTTACCAGGGTGGGTAAGGAAGGACCACTGGGTGGGGGCAGGGCTAAGCATGTCTGAGCTCAGACTCTCCTTGGGTGGGTCTTGCTGTGGCTGCTGTCGGGGGTGGGGGTGAGGCTCCCAGGGCAATGGAGCTATGTTCCTAGGAGGATTATGGCTGCCTTTGCTGTGCCATGCAGGTTGTTAGAGAAGTGGAGGAAAGCCGTCAGTCACAGGCCTCACCCAGCTCCCAGGCAACCAAAAGGGTGGCACGTGCCCCTCATAACAATTCCAGGCAGTGGGTGAGCAGGGCTGAGAACTTGCCCCGGGCTACCTGCCTCCCAGCTGTGAAAGCAAGTTAGGACTTTTGTCCTTCCCCTGCCTATGGAGTCTGCACCAAGGCGGATTCACGCCCTCCCCTTAGTGCTGGCCGGGAGACTTTCTCCATTAGTTCAAACTGTTAACCAAGTTCAGCTGGAGTTTCCTTCTCCCTGTGGGCTTTCCCCAGTGCCTCTGGCCTCCCTCCCCAGCACCCTGTGAGGCAGGGCAGACGTCGCTTGCTGGGAAATCCAGCGAGCCCACAGGGCTTTTCCCGCGGCTTCCTGTACCCCTCCCTGTATTGCACTTGGCTCTCCAAACTGACTCAGCTCCAGGTAAGGTCAGAATCTTCTCCCATAATCCAGAGCTTCGGGTTCCCCAGTGGGGGGATGTGTTCCAGGGCGGATGGTCTCCCTTTCCCACTTCCACAGTTTGGGCACTCACAGTATTTGGGGTGTCTCCCGGACAGGAACCATCCGCTACTGTGGGTTCTCTTGGCTTTCCTGATGTATTCCTACCGTTGTTCTGGAGCAAAAGTTCACGACGTGAGCCTCCACACACTGCTCAGTACATCCGAGCAAGAGCCACCATCTAGTCCCGCCTCCCAGCCGCGGTGACCCCCTGTCTAGTCCCGCCTCCCAGCCGCGGTGACCCCCTGTCTAGTCCCGCCTCCCAGCCGCGGTGACCCCCTGTCTAGTCCCGCCTCCTAGCCGCGGTGACCCCCTGTCTAGTCCCGCCTTCCAGCCGCTGCGATCCCCTGTCTAGTCCCGCCTCCCATCCGCCGCGATCCCCTGTGTAGTCCCGCCTCCCATCCGCCGTAATTCCCTGTCTAGTCCCGCCTCCCATCCGCCGTAATTCCCTGTCTAGTCCCGCCTCCCATCCGCCGCGATCCCCTGTGTAGTCCCGCCTCCCGTCCGCCTTAATCCCCTGTCTAGTCCCGCCTCCCATCCGCTGTGATCCCCTGTGTAGTCCTGCCTCCCATACGCCATGATCCCCTGAACTCTCTCAAGCTTGATTCTTATTACTCACTCCCTTCCTCTTATCACTTTGGCTTCCATACAAATCAGCGTAGGTGGTTAAGCTCACGGTCAGGGGTTCCACCCTAATTCAAACATTTGGGGTGACATTGTAGGCTTTTGCAGTGCCAGAGATGCCCAGCACAATATGGATTCATCGTGAATGCCAAACTATAATGGTTATAATAAAATAAGATTTTAAAATTTAATTCAACTTTCTAGTTAAGTCAAAATTTTGATACCTAATGAAAACGATCTGAAAACTATATTGGCCTTTCTGCCCTTATAATCACACTATATTCAATACAATGGGAATTTTGTTTGAGGACTGATGCTATTAAAGGTTTCAGTTTCCAACTAAATAATATTCCACCCAAAGTAGATACATCAATGGATTGATTTTCTTACAATACGTTTGTATTAATAGACATAGGGAATGTATGGCCCTTGTAAGCTCCTCTTCATTTTGGTTTTGTTTAATGAAGATTGAGAGGTGATTTCACTGTGGCAGCATCTCGTTTTGTCTCCTTTTCTAAATTTTGTGTTACAGAAATTATGTTTTTCACACTTTTCTTTCTTCACTCTACTAGCTTGTTTCAATCATTATTCATCCAAAAAAAAAAAAAAACACTTTTCATGAAAATCCACCTGAGTAATACATGCCAGGAGAGAGTTTCAAAAATTGAACCCATCATAATAAATGCTATGAGATATGCATCTACTTTGATAGGTGTATCAGTTATACTTTAATAGTATTTTAAAATGGAAAATTATTGAAACATATTAAAAACTACAGATGGATCACTGTGATGGATTTTTTTCTGTGAAGAACTAATAATATATGCAAATGATTTTAGCAGATAAATATGGAACCAAAAAAAATGCCCTTTCTGAAATCATTGCAGCTCTGATATTCCCAATATGCTAAGTTCAAATTGTGAAGAAGCTTTCAGAAACAAAAGTAATTTGCTTAACTGCTTCGAACTTTACAACTCAAAACTTATGCTAACTAGGAGAGCATCCGTGGTTTGGTTTAAAGAAGGAATATGAAAATATACTGTTGAGAGATAGTTCTCCATAGGTCTGGTGTTTCTGCACATCCTGTGACAGCTTTGTTCAAGAAAGTTCTCAGACACCCTTGGAAAGATAAAAATAGTGTCTCAAATCGGAGAGATTTACATACATCTCTGCCCAGAGACATTCCAGGTGAGAAAGCTGGGTCATCTCCCTCTCTTCTCTAGAGAAAACTGGCAGTAAGGAAAATACCTCTCCTTTCTGGGAGGTGGGGCAGGTTGCCAGCATCCAGCGTGTAACATATTGTCAGGCTTCTGAGCCCAAGCCAAGCCATCGCATCCCCTGTGACTTGCACGTATACGCCCAGAAGGCCTGAAGTAACTGAAGAATCACAAAAGAAGTGCAAATGCCCTGCCCGCCTTAACTGATGACATTCCACCACAAAAGAAGTGAAAATGGCCAGTCCTTGCCTTAAGCGATGATATTATCTTGTGAAATTCCTTTTCCTGGCTCATCCTGGCTCAAAAACTCCCCCACTGAGCACCTTGTGACTGCCACTCCTGCCCACCAGAGAACAACCCCCCTTTGACTGGAATTTTCCTTTACCTACCCAAATCCTATAAAACAGCCCCACCCTTATCTCCCTTCGCTGACTCTTTTCAGACACAGCCCGCCTGCACCCAGGTGAAATAAACAGCCATGTTGCTCACACAAAGCCTGTTTGGTGGTCTCTTCACATGGACGTGCATGACACATATCTAACCAAGAAGTCCTCAGCTGTGACAGTGTCTGCCAGGGCCCATCTCTGAGGGCAAGAGGGACCAATGTGAACTTGAAGCACATGTTGCCTGGATGCCCATTTATGTTCTTTGTTTCCAGACAGGCCAATCTACGGAGGTCCAGTTAGCCAACCCAGCAGCCCTCTGCTTCTAGAGACTGACCACTGGGCACAAACCTGATTCTTCTTAAACGAATGAGATCATAGCTATTTGAACTGAAATTTCAGCAACTTTCTTATTTATGTGTCGATGAAAATTTTCAGAAGCTTATAACATCAAAGAATAGTTTATTTATGAAAACAGGCACCCAGGCCATCTCTAAGATCCATAGTAAATCTCATATTTATTCCAAGCTCATACTCTAATTTGCATTCCGAAAATCTGTGTTTCAGTGAGTCCCTGACCATTTTGCTGGAATATTTTGGCTGAATAAATGGAGCAACATTGGGTGGGAGGTTTGAAAGGATCGGAACCATCCATGCTAAGTTGATGTGACACGTTTAGGGATGTGACCACATAGCACTAAAATCTCAACTCGATTTCATTGACACTCATCATGACAGCAGGTGGAAAGCTGACCTTTGCTAGTTCCCTATATCAACTTTGATTTTATGTTAAACTTTGATTTTAATGTATAGGCCTTTGGTCCTCAGATATCTACCCTCTCTGGAATGTCTCCTGCAGTTTCCAGGTATTAGCATTCTGAGGTTTCCATGCATAAATGGGAGTGGTCAGCAGTGTTGGAGTAGCTCTTTAGAAGCGCTGGTGGTGTCAGGGTGCCGGACCTGGACAGTGTCCCCAAGTCAGAGAGGCCATAGTGAGCATGAGCTGCAAGTGACTCTCCTACTGGAAAGCCGGTGCCTCACACATTTTGTGTCTTTTGGGGGATTTTGTTGTGTCCCCTTTCATTCTACTTTAATTAGAAATAAACTTTAACCTCCATACAAGTACAATTTTCTTCACCTGGCTATGGTCACAGGCATTAAAAAAAATAACAGGAGCATAAGGGCAGAGCAGTACTGTATATAGTATTTTGAGTGCCTTAAAAAAAAAAGAATGAGACATCTGAAGACAATTTTTTATAATGCAGCACACATCATATAGCATAACTTCAATATGCTGCTGCTAAAGAAAGCCATATTTAGGCAAACTGTCAGAGTTATCTTTTCCCTAACAGACAAGTTATCACTAAGGTTTTTAAAGTGCTAGGTACTGCGATATAATGGTATTAATTTTTTCCTCATGTGCATCTATTTTGTGAAGCAGAACAGCAAAATTTTAATAACCCAGTTTCTAATCTTCAGAGCTTAGATATGGGATCCAATTTGCATGTTTTTAGTTTTATTTCTGGCCTTACAAATACTGGACAATTCATGAACATTCTACAATAATTGCAAGTTGATTTACCTACTTCCCACGCCAGCCTGCACATTTGCCTGTGCAATGAAGGTAACTGGAAGTAATTTTCTGCTTAAGAAAAATGTTATCAACAAAGTATGTCATAAGCAAGCTTTTTTCTTTAAAGATTGTCCTGAAACAGGTAATTGGATTGAAATTTTATTTTAAAGAAGCAAAATATATTGATCTGAACAAGCTGCATTTTATTAAAAACAAGTTCTCTAAAATCACAATTGGTGCTGTCTTACTGTAAAAAAAAAAAATAATAATTGAGCTCTTGGGAATTGTAAACCCAGAGACATAAGCCGTTAAGGGATACTTGGAAATTGTATACTTTTCCTGGAAATGTCAATATTTCTGAAAACATCCAGAATTATTAGGCCATCAGATGTTCCAGGGCTGCCCATGTCTGTCCTTCCTGGATTCCTCCTGGTATCAGTCTCCCTGATTAAGAAGGTTGGTAGATGGTCGTAATGTCTGGGAAAAGAGTTGAGAGGGTGAGAAAAGTTTGGTGAGAAAACAATCAGCCTAATGCTTTCAGTGAAGCCCAATTTTAGCCCGGAAGCAATCACGGTGGAAAGAGGTATGTGTGGGCTTCCACTCCGGCTCAGGTTTCGGCACCAGGCACCTCTGCTTCCCTCTTTCAGGTGTTAATTCCTGAATTAAAGCAGGCATTTATCCTGCCAGTTGTTCTTTGTGTTTGTAGATTCGATTGAATTACATGGCTGTTTACTGATGTTTAAAAGCTAAAAGCTCAGAACAAATGAATGAGAACACAAGAAGTCCTCCTTCACAAAAAGAAGGACAATGAAAACACTGAAGCACATCGTGACGTGAACCAGCCTAAAGTATTGACTTCAACATGTTAGGATTCATTTTTCAACAACACTGTAGAGAGGAGGACTGCAGTTAAATTGTTAGCCTAAGATGTGGAGCTTGGAACATTGATCTGGAAGCCCAAAGCACTCTGTTCCTCTCTCGTGTACCAAGCCACCTGTTGACTTCATACTTGAGTCTTGACGCCCCTCACCTTTGGCTGCGTTGCACTCCGGGCCACCGCAGAGCCATCGCTAGCACCCACAGTAGTCAGCTGAGTGCTGCCTGGCTGGCCTCTGAGCTTGTTCTGAGCATCCTTTCACTCTGTCCAGCCAGGTCTATCCTGACTCCCCTGCTCCTTGTTGTGACCCACTGCTGCTGTTTTTGACTTGGTATTTGGATCTGGCTTCCCAGGTTTCTGACTTTCAGCTTGGCCTTGAAGACGTTTGCTTGGCTTGCACTTCTATCATTGGTTCAGAATTCATCAGGTGGTTTACTCGCTCCTAGAAACCTGATAGAACCCCCATTAGCCTAGAGAAAGGTCCTGCTAGTTTACTTAGGAAGAATTCAGACACTACCTGCACACAGACTAGAACAGCCCTGGTGTAGTCTCTTACTAGGATGATGCGCTATCCTCATGCTTCTGTTGTTTTGTGTGTATAGTGAAGATATTCCATTTGTGGCTAACAAAGACCTTGTTGCTATATTCTAACAGTAACTGACAGTGAAAATCTCACCTTCACAATGGAGAATCAAAAATCAAAACAAGAATAACAACCAAAAATCCTAAAACTACTATTTTATCTTGCTTCTAGGATACAGGCATTGTGATTTAGGAATTCCCCCCCCCAAAAAAATACACCCATGTAAGACCTTAATTTTAAATGATTTATGTGGGAAAAGGGGCCAAATGTAAGAATTTTGTTGTCTGAAATGACAGCATGAGAACAAAGGCAATCAGTTCTGATATGGTTTGGGTCTGTGTCCCCACCGAAATCTCATGTTGAATTCTGGTCTTCAGTGTTGGAGAAGGGGTGAGGTGGGAGGTGATAGGGTCACAGGACAGATATCCCCCTTGCTGTTCTTATGACAGTGAGGTCTCATGAGACCTGTATGTCTGAAAGAGTGTAACACTTCCCCCTTTGCCCTCTCTCCTATTCACCATATGAAGACACACCTGCTTCCCCTTTGCCTTCCACCATGATTGTAAGTTTCCTGAGGCCTCCCAGCCGTTCCTCCTGTACAGCCTGCGGAACTGTAAAACCTCTTTTCTTTACAAACTACCCCGTCTCAGGTAGTTCTTGATACCAGTGCGAGGATGGACTAATAGGAGTTCTGAGGCTGCACGTGGGCAGTGACGCCTCAGTTCTGCGCTTCCTGCTCAGGAGGCTGCAGTCCTCTTGTCAAATCCATTCTGGAGTAAAGTTTTGGGAGTTGTCTCTTGAAATTTGACCTATATTCTGTCTTCACTCACAAAGTTTCTGTGAGTGCTGCATAACTGTTAATAGTTCCTTTCCTTCATAAGCAGCTACAGTGTCTTCTATAGGTGGACTGCTAGGACCATGACCAATCAATATACATTTAGGAAACAGTAATGTTAGCATGTTAGGAGAAAAGAGGTATAATTATATAATTATACATACTTGTGTTACAGCTAAGTCAGTCTCAATTTTCACATTTGTCAAATACGAATAGTAAGAGAGAGGAAAAAAATACATATGAGGCATCTAACACTGTCAGCTACAGAGAAAGAAGCCTCAAAAGAGAGTGCTGAGTAAGCCTCAAGCTTATCAAATGAATGCACATTAATTAAATAGCAGAAATGTTAGTCCTAATTGGATTAAGCAGTCTTTATCATGTCAGAAAAAAATATTGAGAGGCAAAGACAAACTTCTAAAATTACCCAGTATATATATATTTTAAAAGTTTCTTAATGATTCCTAAAATAACTAAGTCTAACTAGCAAATAACAAATAATTTTTAAATACACTATTTACAGGAACCTTATTACCATTCTTAATTAGGTGTTTCTACAAATGATGGAAAGAGTAGGGGAAGACATATTAATAAAAAATGCAGTTGTCTAAATAGAATGTGTATTGGAGGAAATGAGAGGTGGTGGTGGGATGGGGAGAGACAGAAAACAAGGGGAGGAGGAGAAAGTGTAATACAGTTGCTGGCTAAAGTGTCCCCAAGATTACTTATCGAAGGGTCTGGGACTCCTCCTTGATTAGCAGTTTCTGGTTCCTGCCAGTTTTCTCAGTTCTATCACTTCCTCCCCTTCATGGTTATAGACCAGTCTTCTTCATCTCTCCATTTGGTCATTTGTTGCACAATTATTTCCTTCACCCACTGAGTAATAGACATTCTAATTAAATTGCAGGCACTTTATTCAATGCCAGCTTTCTTTGTACATGGAGACATTTCTAATGTCTCAAGAAAAGCTCCAAGTTGACATTTCATTGATGTCTCAAACCTAGCCTATGTTTATGATCAGATGCAAGATGCTTCTGTGAAATTTATTCCACTTTTGATTTCAAACACATAGACTTAAAAAATGCTGTCATCTTTACATTGTACCCTCTCATTCAATTAGTGCTAAGTTCAGTTGGTTTTACAGGCCAATCTTGAATCAATTATTGTATTTTTGTTCATTGCCTTGGTTCAAAGTCTAATTATTTTTTTGCTTGCTCTCTTGTGATAATACTACAACTGATCATTAAGCCCCTTACTCTCTGAAATCTAATCCATTCTTCATATTTTGTGTTTCTTAAACACATAATTCCTAATATTTCTCTGTACAAAAGACCTCTGGGGTCTTGCTGCCTATAAATCCTTTAGAATCACATTTAAGGGTTTCTAAAACCTTAATGTCCTGTAGGTCCATCCGTGTTATTGCAAATTACAGAATTTTCTGTTTTTTGTTTGTTTGTTTGTTTGTTGTTAAGGCTGAGAAGTATTCCATGGTGTATATATACCATGTTTTAACATCCATTCATCCTTTGATGGACATGGACACTTACGTTGTTTCCATATCCTGACTATTGTGAATAATGCTGCAATAAACATTGGGGTGCAGACATCTCTTTGGTGTATTAGTTTCAATTCCTTTAGTGAGATTGCAGGATCATGTATACCTGTGTTGAAACATCACGTTGTACCCCATAAATACATGCAATTATTTTTGTCAATTAAAAACAAAACAACACTGTAAAAAGGAGTTTCAGAAATCTGCTACTTCTTGTGTACTGATCTACTCCCAGAACTTCTGTTATTCTTATCCTCTAGTGAGGTACTCATCCACTGGAGTAGAATGTTTATCTTAAGTCAACATGTGTTCATGACATAATTTGCCAACTGATTGAGTCATTGATGGAAACATGACACTGTTCAGAAGTTTCTAAGAAGGAATAATAAACATGAACTGTTTTCCAGCTTTATATGTCACCTGTGCTGGGTCCTCTTTGTTCTGACTTTTTTGTTTAAATACAGAATTCCATTTTTAGCTCTCTGCTTTTTTTATTTTTGCTTTTCATTTCTCATCTCCTAGTAGTCTCATCTATGCCTATTAGATGAATTATCCATCTATGTGTGTAAGAATACTTGTCCGTATATTCACTTGCCCCTAAAAATGTCCACAACTGTAACCAAATGTGAATGTTTTACAGCCATAACCACATCAAAAATCCCAAAATAGAAATCACATTTTTTTCAATTTATAATTTTTCTTCTCTTGGAATTCCTATTTCAGGAATTGGCACGATTATGCCCCATTTACCTAATAAGAGGGAGATAAGCACTTCTCCAGGAGAACATTCAGAAAACTCCTGAACAAAAGAAGACATAGCCTTGTCCTCATGAGACTAAGATACTTAGGGTAAGCGAGGACCAGGATAAAACTGCTCTGATTTGGAGCTTGCAGAAGAGAAATAAAGTTGATCCAGTAAAAATCACCTGCAGGCTCAAAGGTGCATCGCCTTGGTGCATGGAGGTGTGTCGTAAACCTCAGTTCTTTTCCCATGCCTCCTCCTGGCTTGCCATCTTTTGCTGGTGTAACATTCCTTACTGGAATCTGACCCAATTTAGCTGCCAGCGCTTGCTCAGTGTGCCCTTTTAGTTTTTAGTACAACTTTGACCTTGTGAATGTGCCTTTGATAATTCATCGTGAGTTTCCTGCCTGCGTCCCTGTGCTGCCTTTCCAGACAATGTGCTCTACCTAAGCTGCCCAGAAATGGTATCTTTTGTCGTAATCCACCCTGGGTCCTGCCAATAAAGGAAAAGAATGGGGCTCATCACATCCACACTCCTGGCTCCAACCATAGAATGACAGACTTAACACCTTGAAAAAACATGAAGAATCACTTCATCTCATCTTTATTTTTTGATGAACTGAGCCCCAGGAAACAAGAATGGAGCCAATAGGATAGAGTGCTTTGAAAAAATTAACCTAGGCTGGCATCTATTAGACATCTCTAGAATTTGATGCTTATTTTTTTTCCAGCTTCAAACACTCAAATATCACAGCATGAGTTAGTTTACTTTTAAGTGTGACTAATTTTAGAGGCAAGGACTAACCATTGATTTGGGAACACAAATTGTACAAAAAGCAGAGTTTAGTCCCAGCTACTTGGGAAGCTGAGGCAGGAGAATTGCTTGAATCCAGGAGGTGGAGGTTGCAGTGAGCTGAGATTGCACCATTGCACTCCGGCCTGGGCAACAAGAGCAAACCTGTTTCTCATTAAAAAAAAAAAAAAAAAAAAAAAGTTTTGCACAAGCAGCAGCTCTGTCAGCATGACCTGGGTTCCTGCCTGTGTGCCTGTGTCTATGCTCACGCAGCCTCTACCCTGCTTCTCTAGTGTATTAGTCAGGGTTGCTTAGAGGGACAGAACTCATAAGATTTTATATATGTATTGTATACATATAATGTATAGTATAGTTTATTTTATATATATAATATGTATGTGTATGTACTAAATATGTGTATTTTATGTGTGTGTGTGTGTGTGTGGTGTGTGTGTGTGTGTGTATATATATATATATATATGAGTTTATTAAGGAGAATTGACTCACACGATCACAAAATAAAGTCCCACGATAGGCCATCTGCAAGTCTAAGAGTCCAAAAGCTGAAGAACTCAGAGTCTGATGTTCAAGGGCAGGAAGCATCCAGCACTGGAGAAAGATGAAGACTGGAAGACTTGGTACGTCTGCTCTTTCCAACTTCTGCCTGATTTATTCTAGTCACGCTGGCAGCTGATTAGATGGTACCCACCCAGACTGAGGGTAGGTCTGCCTCCCCCAGCCCACTGACTCAAATGTTCATCTCCTTTGGCAGCACCCTCACAGATACACCCAGGAACAATACTTTGCATCCTTCAATCCATTCAAGTTGACACTCAGTATTAACCATCACATCTAGGGTGACCTGATATGGCTCAAGCCAGAGTTTAGCTTCTGCGCATCCCTTATTGTCTCCAGACTCTGTCCTTGTTATATCTAAATTCTTTCACTCCGTTCTGCTCAGGCTATTATACTCTTGTCATTGGCACAGAACAGGGACATATACTCGGGAAAATGGGGCAGGGAACAGGAAAAACTTGGGAAGAAAAACAAAAGGCCAGGTGTGGGAACTCATCCCTATAATCCCAGCACTTTGGGAGGCCACGGCGGGCAGATCACTTGAGGCCAGGAGTTCAAGACTAGCCTGGCCAACATGGCAAAACCCTGTCTCTACTAAAAATGCAAAAATAAGCTTGGCGTAGTAGCAGCGCCTGTAATCCCAGCTACTCAGGAGGCTGAGGCAGGAGATTTGCCTGAACTGGGGAGGTAGAGGTTGCAGTGAGCCAAGATCCTGCCACTGCACTCCAGCCTGGGAGACAGAGCAAGACTCTGACTCAAAAACAGAAAACAAACAAAAACAAAAACAAAGAAGAACAACGGGAGGCAGGAAGGTCCGGTTCAGTTGATTTCTTCTCTAGAAGCCATTTGCAGATTGTTCCGGGCCAGGACAACTTCTTTTTCACACGAACACTCAGACACTTTTTTCTTAGTGTCATTTTAGCATGGTCATTATGCATGTCACTTTCTCTCTTAAGAGACTATGGGATTTGAGAGAGTAAGGCTTAATGTATTCTGGCATAAAAGAGATAGTAAGTGTTTATAGAAAAGAAGGGAAAGACATAGAAAGGAGGAAAATGTAATAAAAAGAAAAGAGGACAGAGAAGGGAAAACTATGGATGAAGAAATGACTAAATATGGAACAACTTTAATCTTTGCGACCTTATTCATATTCAAAATTTCTTAATTATCATTTGTCAACAAGATTGACTCCACCCTTAGGTTCAAGGGTATACTTTTTGTGAAAAATATAAATGTGACTCTAGTGCCATGTTTTATAACCTCCCTGCCGCACCCCCTCCTTTGCTATTGACCATATTACACCGAGACTGAGTACTTGGGCTGATAATCTTCACAGGAGTCTGATCACTTTCTTTCTGGATGCTTGACAGTTTCAAGCCTCCCAGGGGATGTTGCCTGGACTGTGCTGTTGCTATCTCTGACTTCCAGACTCCTAGAAAGCAATATTCACTAGTTTAAAAACATTTATTAAGCACCTACTATATGACTGGTACTGACTGACAGCACTGTTCTCAGGTGTAAGAGAGCAATTTTTTAAAAAGCCAAAATCCTTGCTTTTTGTGGTGCTTCTATTCTAGGGGGAGACAGGCAAAACATAAAAATTCAGTCTGCTCACTGGAGACCCCCAAGGTTGCCACAATTGTGGACAGCAGGACTCTTGTGTTTCCTGTCTTTAGGTAGCAGTCACTGGCTCTGCATTCTTTTTTTTTTTTTTTTTTTTTTTTTTTTTTGAGATGGAGCCTCACTCTGTCACTAGGCTACCAGGCTGTAGTTCAGTGGCGTGATCTCGGGTCACTGCAACCTCGGCCTCCCAGGTTCAAGTAATTCTCCTGCTTCAGCCTCCCAAGCAGCTGAGACTACAGGTGTGCACCACCACGCCCAGCTAATTTTTGTATATTTAGTAGAGACAGAGTTTCACTATGTTAGCCAGGATGGTCTCGATCTCTTGACCTCGTGATCGCCCACCTGGGGCTCCCAAAGTGCTGGGATTACAGGTGTGAGCCACTGCATCCGGCTGGGTCTGCACTCTCCAAAAATTTAGTTTTTCCTTTGGGCTTCTGTTGGCACATACTATAAACAGTAGCTGCATGAAATGTGCTAATGTTTTTGTTCTGAAGGATATTGTTTAGAACTTTCTTAAGTATTGCAAAGTGTCCATTTTATAAAGACTAATAAGAGAAATTATCTTCTTATCATAAAATCTAAAAAAAGTAGCACTTTTCCTGAACAGCTAATATATTCTTACGTTATGGATTCTATGAACGTCTTAATTAATCTTGCATTTTACTTTTGGTTGTCAGAAAGCACAGAGCCGGATTTGCATGGTTCATTTTTAAGTATTATGAAGTACCTTATGCCGTTACTTTTTGTGTGCCAAATCACCCCAGCTTTGCCTCTTCTCTGACCTTACTTTTCTAACGGTTCGCTCTCCTCATTTATATTTAAGTTTCGTGATTCCTGCACTTATTTTCATGAATTTGTCTCTCTCTTTTCCTCACAATGTGGGCTATTGGTCAGCTAGATATTGAATTCATGTGAAAATACCAGAGAATCCAGACAGGATGGCTTTGAGAAACTAATGGTACTCATGGCTTGAATCTGACAATGACAAAGAGAATTCTGCAGGTTTGTCCAGGGGTTCAAAAATGAAAGGGCTGATTCTTCTGCCATTTCCTGGTCTTTACTCCCTGGCTGCCTTGTAGTTACAGCCATATGCAGCATCGTACCTACTTCTGGACAACAAAAAAGGAATGGGCAGGTCAAAAAGCACACACCAGTTGGGTCAGACTACAGTAAATGCTTTCTCAGCAGCTCCAGCCAGGGACTCCACCCCCACATGATTGGCAGGAGCTATGTTGGGGAAAATCTCTACATGGCTGGCTGGCTGTTTTATGATGGACGTATAGCCCGTCCAAAAAAAATTCTTGTGTTAGTAAGAAAAGAGGTGAAAATGGCTATTGAACAAAGAAAAGAGGTGAAAATGGCTATTGAAGAAATAGTCTCTGACACAGGTATAAATAAGTAAGCCATCTTAGTTTTCTTTGTGTCATTTTAATGCTTTATAATAAAAAATTTAACATTTACATAGCACTTGAAACCTTTTTTCAAGTGATTTTATATCTGTTTCAACAGCTTTATATTCTTTTGCTACTCTTTTCTACTAAATCACTGGAAATATTTGTCCCTTCCTATAACTAGAAAACCTGGAATTTTCATTCAAATGATTAAGGACGTGTTTCTCTGTATTTCTCCTTGTTATTTATATAATTTCTTTAACCCAATTTCCTTCTGATAGTTTTTCTGTTGCGAGACTAGATATTAATTTCACAAAATTTGCTAAAATCTTTTACAAATGCCATAAATCCCATTAGGATTTCATTATTCAAGATACAAAATATAATGCATTTTATAGAGCTTTTAACAGAGTCTGTAAGCCTGAGGTTTGAGTTTTTGCTGTAAATCGGGAGCCACAGCTGCCCTTACCTTGCCTTCACACCACTTCAAGAAACTGCCCATAGAATTTATTGCCAAGTGAAGAAGTATTTGTCATGGAAATGGATACTGAATGAAAAGAGAGAGAGAGAGATAAAGAGAGAGAGAGAGAAATAGAGAGAGAGCGCAAGCTCCCTTTTCCTTGATCTCTTTGGACTAAAAACCTTGAGGCACCATCTCAGTAGTTTAAAAATTTTCCTTCTTTCTCTTTTCTTCCTTTCTAATATATTATTAACATTTAACAATTGAAAGAAAAACCTGAACTTGTGAGGCTGAGGTGAGAGGATCGCCTGAGCCTGGGAGGTGAAGGCTGCAGTGAGCCATTTTCACACCACTGCACTGCAGCCTGGGCGACAGACTGTATCCTGTCTCAAAAAAAAAAAAGCTGGACTTTATAGACTATGCTGTTCCTGACTTTCACTTTTAAAGTTCTTCTTGTAGATACCTTTACATTTCTCAATAATATTCCTTTTGTGATATTTCTCGATGCACTGACTTGTATACCACTCACACCCATTCCCCTCCATTTACTCTCCTAACACTTTGTATCACATCTTTTCGTCTCATCAATACTCATTATTTATCCTATGGTAACTAAGTAGGAAATGTTCACTGCCGACAAGTGATGTTCTGAGATAACATTTTTTTTCTTGTCCTATTCTTTGCTTTCCATGGAATTCATTGGCCATTTTTTTAATGTGTTGAATTTTTATTTTGCTATGATGTTTTAATTTCCAAGAAATCATTCTAATTCTGAGAATGTCCCAGTGTTCATGAGTTTTTTTTCTTTTATTTTTTAAAAATACTTAATTACCAAATAAAGATCGGCTATATTCAAGTTATACAACGTAATTGATTTACATTATAATTGATCTCCTATATGTATACATGGAATACACAATGAAATTAATAAGCTCATCCAAAACCACCCATACCATACTTTAAACCTCCAAAACCTGTTCATCTGATAGCTGAAAGTTTGTCTCCTTTGGCCGACATGTCTCCATTTCTCCCACCCCCAGTTCTCTGATCTTGCCTTTTATGCAGGCAAATTCTTCACCCTCTCCTTTGTTCTCTACATTACCATGTTTATTGTTTTTATAACACAAATGTAATTCATTATATTGTTCTTACATTTGTCTTCATTTATTACATTGCAGCAATTTTGAAAGCAGAAACCATATTTTATTTACCATGTCACCTGGGCCTGGTACTTGACCTATGATAGTAGTAATTATTTCTTGAATTAATTAGTAGTAATTAGTTGTTGAATTAATATAATATTCAAATGAGAACCAGAGGTTTTATAATGTGACTTCAAATGAAAGGTCATTTTCCCTTGCTCTGTATTATCAGATTATTAACTTTGCATGGTAAAATACATATTTTTCCCTGAAGTCTTTCCTTTTTTTCCTGAAGTTATCTTTGAGAGTAGGATACAGTGGAAATACAAATTTTTCTAATAATGTTTTTGCTAACTTTTGGGATTCGTGGGAGTTCAATAAATGATGCTCCTCTTTTCCTCCATATTGTGTAATGAATAAAAAGACAGTTAATAAAGTCAGGTAGCTGGAGACTCAGCTCTCAGCTTTTTGCCGGGGGCATCTTGACTGGAGGATATGCACAAGAGGGATGCGCACAGTGGGCTCGCAGGCACATCACACCAGTAGTGGAGTGGTGTCCCCACAGACAGTGACAGCAGCTGATGGGACATCTTTGTTCTGCAGAGAGGCTGGCTGGAGAAACAGTCTCAGGGGGCTTTTCACAGATTTACCGGGCAGATCCTTTCCTGTCAGCTAATTTTCTCCAACTTCAAACTCTTTTCCTGTCTCCGTGCTAAAAACAATCATGTATCCCATCAGACATTTTAAGTTGATCCCTAAAAATTATTCACCATAATTTTAAATACCTACAAAATGTATCATTTCTGGCATATTGGAACTAGTAATAGAATAATAAAATTGATATGAAACTCTTTTTAATGCTCCAATGACCTCTAAATGTAGCACATTTATGTTCACTTTAAGGCATTTAAAAATGCATGATCAGGCCGGGCGCAGTGGCTCACACCTGTAATCCCAGCACTTTGAGGGGTTGAGGCAGGTGGATTACTTGAGGTCATGAGTTCAAAACCAGTCTGGCCAACATGGTGAAACCTCGTCACTACTAAAAATACAAAAAATTAGCTGGGCGTGGTGGCGTGCGCCTGTAATCCCAGCTACTCAGGAGGCTGAGTCAGGAGAATCGCTTGAACCCGGGGCGCGGAGCTTGCAGTCAGCTGAGATGGTGCCACTGCACTGCAGCCTGGGCAACAGAGCAGAACTGTCTCCAAAAAAAAAAAAAAGCATGCTCAGTAATGTGTTTAACTATACAGTTAAGTGTTTCATATACATTCATACACATATATGTATTCCTATATGCGCACATGTGCACATATGTGTATGAATGTGTTCTTCTTTAACAGTGGGAAATCTTAAATCATTCCTTGTTTTCTTGACCTAACATTTCCATTCTATTTCTCCTCCCAAATTTCTTACTCAGTTAAAATATGCTTGTGTGTGAAAATAATCAATTACCACATGATGAAAGCACATCACATACATGCTACCACATACAGAAATTTAAAGATTTCCTGTAACCATGAGATGCTAAATAACAATATTTATCTTTAAAATAAAGTTTTATTAAAATTATTATTAATACACAGTTAATAAAAAGATAAATACATATAAATTAGAGCTTAGGCAAGTACGTAACGAATTGTAAAATTTCATTGGAAAACTATCACTTAATGAGATAAACTAGACTTTTTGTCAAAACAATATCAGCGTTCAGATAAATTCTATTTAATACTTTTAATTTGTATAGATACAATACAGGTGCTCTTACAAAAAAGTAGATGGAGAAGTGAGGGGCTTATGATAATAATGTTACTCTTTTCTAAGATTCTGTTTAATGATGACATATTGTGTTATCATCAAAACTTACTCTAAATGTTGTAAGTCAGCAGGCAACTGCATGAGATTATATAAAGTTCATGAAAACAAAGAATGCCACCTGACTATGACTTAGTGAAAAGACATATCATCCATTAATAAAGTTCCTTATGCTTTCAAAATCTGAAAGGTATGCTGTTTTTACTTTCTCCCGAGATTAATCAAACACTGCTACTATTAATCCTTTTTTTTTTTTTTAGCTAAATACACCTCATTGATAAATGTTTCAGGTGATATATATCCCAATTACCCTGGTTTGATCATTACAGGTTTTATACAGGTATCAAAATATCAGCTGTACCCTGAAAATATGTACAATTAATATAAATAAAGTAAAAGGTGAAAGAATATATATAATATAATTTATTATATATTATATTTTAATATATATTTTAATATATATTATATTATATATTATGTATAATACAATATATATTAAATATATCATTTAATATATAATATATAAAATATATATTATCATATATACATTTTAAATATATATATGTGTATATATAGTCACATGAAAAGATGGAAAAAAACTTATGTACTCCAAAATTCTATGACAGAGTTGCAAATATGAAAACATTGCCCCAGTGACTGCTGTAGTGAGGCTCTTGATTTTTCTATAGCTCTTGTGTCTAAGTCTTAGGGTCATCACAGCCTGTAAACCCATCCTAGGTTTGGCACGTGACATGCTTTGGCCAACAGGACAATCACATATGCAACACAAGGGAGACCTAAAATGTTCTTCACATGGGGGCACACTTTCATTGCTATCCTAGGAGCCCACTTTGATATGTGCCTGAAGCTTCGGCTAGCCTGCTGGGTGAGGAGACACATGGCCCAATCATAGCCAATAACATGGCAGCCTGCTGATTTGCCACGGAACAGGTGGGTAAGCCCCTCAGGGCCAGCCAGGATCAGCCAGCTGGACTGGACAGAGATGTGTCGGCAAGCACAGACGACATAGCCTGCCCCAGCTCAGGTCAGCAAAAGTATCCAGTTCACCAGTCAACTTGTGAGGACCAACGGATGAGTTTTGTTTTAAGCCACTGAAATTGAAGTTGGTTTGTCAATAGTAAACAATAAAATTTAATCTCAATGTGTTTGAATATAATAACGTTTAATGAAATGTTATCATGTGCTGTTCCTGTTAGTTATTTCAATTACTTAAGCCTGTCTTCTGTATAACCTACTATATAAAGTTCATTTTTATTTTAATACCAATCAGCAAAATGTTTTATTTTCTGAATATAAAAGTCTGATTCCCATTTTTCAATTAAAGTAAATATTTTAGTACATATTACTTAATGCAAATTGTTAGATAAAATTACAAAAATCAATATTTAAATTTTCCAGATATTGATTTATGTTTTAAATAACCTCAAAAAGCAAAAATAAATTTATACGCAGTTAGTCTTTGCTTTTTTAATTGGACAATGTAATGGATGCTTACAATTTAAAATTGTTGATAAAGTGAAAAGAATACTAGAAATACATGATATTCTTTGTAAATATGTGTACATGCATGTGTGCGTGTATATGGAATAATTGTGTTCATGTTTTAGAAACTGTTTAATGTGAGATTAAATTTTCAAATTTCACAAATTAGTTCACAGATTTCATGAAACAACATGATCAGAGTTTTCTCATGTATGCCGTGGAAAAGACAAAGAAAAATGACTAAAAGCTTAATTGGTCCATGACCTAGAATGTGATTCCGTTTTTTAATAGGAGGTAGAAAATATTAAACATTTTATGCAGTGAAGGAAGATGAGGATTGACTATAATTAGAATGAATGTTTCATAATATGATGTGATAAAATAGATTTTAACTACTTTTTTGGAAGAAGCATATTCGTTCTAAAAGAAATTGTAAAATTGTTATTCATAGCATTTTTTTCTCAGCTACATTCAAAAGAATGAGCATTGCTAACCAGTATTGATTACTTCTTTAAAAGTGATTGCCTTTTCTAGGGATGGGCATTGACAGTAGCTGGAAAAATTCCTTATACTTCTTATAATATAAAAATAAAATTGAGGCTAAGCACGGTGGCTCACACCTGTAATCCCAGCACTTGGGGAGGCCGAGGTGGGTGGATCACCTCAGGTCGGGAACTCGAGACCAGTCTGGCCAACATGGTGAAACCCCGCCTCCACTAAAAATAGAAAAATTATCAGGGCATGGTGGCGCACGCCTGTAATCCCAGCTACTCGGGAGGCTGAAACAGGAGAATCGCTTAAACCCTGGAGGGGTAGGCTGCAGTGAGCCGAGATTGTGCCACTGCACTCCAGTCTGGGTGACAGAGTGAGACTCCATCTCAAATAAAATAAAAATAAAATAAAATAAAATAAAATCAGAAACCTAAAAAAAGTTTGCAACAATTCTAATTTTGCAATAATTCATTTTAATGGACAAATGTAATGTTCAATTTTCTTGGTAGTATTGCAAATAGATTTTTAAATCTAATCGAACTTTTTTCACCCCTCAACACTTTAATATCCATCTCAACAAAATTAGGACATTTTTTACATATGTATAATATCACTATACAACCGGCAATGTTTATCCTAATTCCTTAATATAATTTAATGCATAGTCCATGCTTTCAATATATTTTTTAAACTTGTATTTTAGGTTCAGGGGTACATGTACAGGTTTGTTATTTGGGTCAATTGTGCGTTGCTGTGGTTTGAGGTACCCAGGTAATAAGTATGGTACTCATACTTATTATGAGTTTTTCCATTCTCACCCTCCTCCTACCCTCGCCCTCAGGGAGGCCCAAGTGTCTGTTGTTATCTTCTTTGTGTCTATGTGTACTTGATGTTTAGCTTTCACTTATAAGTGAGAACAGGTGGTATTTGGTTTTCTGTTCCCATGTTAGTCACCTTAGGATAATTCAAAATAGCGTGAAAGCTCTTATTTACAGAACACGCATGCATTTGTAGAACCGCCGTCCTGCTGCTGGCTTAGGCACCACCTAAAGAACCTGTGGCTGCAGGAGGAAGCATCAGCTGCTGAATATGAAGATAGCACATCATGACCACTGCTTGGGGCTGTACCTGACGGGATCCCCCTGTGGCCTCCCCGCTTTGGCACAGCTGAGCAACTGCACACTAAGTAAAGCGTCAGTCTCGCTTTGGGCACCTCAAGAATAGCTGCATAGCGGCTACATGGCTCCCTTTGTCACAGCAAGCAGCAGTGTGTTCCACAGCTGCCTGGTAGCACTTCCCCAGACAAGGTTGGAGTGTTGTGGTTGAGTCCCCAGTGCTCCATGTCAGCCATTGAGCTACAGGCCAGCAGGGATCATACGTACAAACCCCATCCTCCCCTCCGGAACCAGCCTCGAAAGCACCTGGGTTGTAGCTGCTGGCCATGGAAGCTGCTAGACAGGGGTGGACTGGTGAGCATCTCACGGCACATCTGTGCCCCACCTGTAAGAGGGAGCCTTGAGGTCCTGCTTGGAAGCTGTGAGTTAGACGACCTTCCTGTCCGTCAGGCCAAACACAAAGCTCTTCTGCTGATGAACATTCGATGCCTCCTCTTGGCTTACCCAAATACCATGAAACTAATTAGCCTTCCTGGGTCTGACTCCAGCCATCCTTAACATTTTTGTTTCTTACTCCTTTCCTGCATTATGCTCCAGTCAAATGAAAGGCTTCTTATACCATGAGCTGTCTGATCACTAAAGTGTTGTTCATATGCGTGATTCCATCTGTAGCTTCCTCCCCGCTTTCCCTACCTACTGAACTTTGCTCTCATTTAAGTTTAGCTAAACTGTGACTTTGGTCATCACTCCACAAATTCTAAAAATATTTTGTATTTTCATAACCCGTTGTATATTGTCTTAAATTATACTTTTGTTTTAAAAGCATTTTGCTCCTCTTCTGGAGAATCTACAGGAGACTCTGATGGATTTGTTGGCCCCTTAATGCCTGTTGCAAAAATACATACTCAGTAAGTCATTATTGAGTATAGATTAAATTGTTATAAGACCATAAACTAGCTAAATTGGGTACTTGAAAAACATTTATTTTATGTTCTATCTGTCCATTTATATCCCACTTTAAATTGTTTTATCCTACTGAGACATAGATACAGTGTGCTTATTGACACACCTGCATCCCTTCTGCAGTATCTGAACTAAGATGTTTTCAGAAGCATCTGTCAAGACTCAGGTTTTAATGTTAGTAATATATCAAGCACAAGACATTTCTTCATGCTTTCTTCATAATCATTCACCATATTCTATAAAGCACCATTTATAGAAAATCTATTCCCCTCAAAGAAGAAAATCTCTAGCAGGAGCTTATATATGATTGCAACATAAATAATGCAATTCATTTCAATAATGGCATAACTGTTATTATCATGAATGGTTAAATCTTGCCTCAGCTATTTACTAAATAGCTAACTTTCATTTTTAAATAATTTTTTCTGACTCTCAGATTCTTCATCCATGGTAGTTGATTAATCACAGCAAACAGGACAGATGCTTATCTTTATGAGCAAATAAAGCTGAACAGTTTTGTCTTAGATGACACCCCCTATGTCATAGGGTAGTAGAATTAAATTTAAAAAATGGTGTTTGTGCATATGTGTGAGTGTGTGTGTATGTGTGTGTGTGTTTTGTTGGTTATCTACCAGGCACTAAAAATGTTACTACACTTTTCTCTTTCTGACATAAGTGAGATGTGACATTTCTCTTAAAAGCATGTTACTCTTTCTGATGTTCAGCTATTTTTGTACTTGCACCTTTTATCATCACACAAGATGCACAAGAAAATTTGAACATACGTTTTCCAGTAAAATCAACTTTTCAACCACTAAAAGTTATTTTTGTGTGTGTGGAAGTACACTTAACAGTAAGTGTATTAGGGAAAGGGGTTGCGAGGGTGTGTGTGGGTATGTGTGTGTGTTTAAGAAGCAAAACATTTTAAGCTCTTGACCTACTTGTAGGGGATGTGGGGTTTTAAAAGTATTTTCTCATCAGACCTGATAGTGAACATGTGAGAAGCATGCTCATGTGGGTTCTAGCCGTCCTTGCCAGGTTATGAATATAGACGGAATTGATTTCTCCTGATGGCTGTTCCTCTCACTAGAAGAGAATAGGGTGGATGTGTGTCAGAGTCTGAGATTCGGCTTTTCTTGCTTTGTGGCAAGCAGAGACCCTAGGGTCCAGGAGCTAAACAACGTTTGACAGGAATGAGATAAAATATTTGGTAAAGTGGTGGTTCTTGCACATGATGAGAATTGCACCAGTGATGTGCTGCTCTACCTTAGAAAGGAGAAAAGTAGCAGATTTAAAGGGAGAGGTTACTTCCAGAATGGAGCACCCCAAGTAATTTCAGCTGTGCACAGGAGCAGAGCAGCAGAGTATGGGTGAACCACCTTTCATAAGATGCCTTCACTAATGCTGTCCAGCATCCCATGCACATGTGTATATGCTCTCCTGCATGCATGTGCGTGCATGTGTCTGTTGACATTTGTTATATTCTTAATAATTAAAAAATAAGTCACTATCACATATCTGTAACTGAAAATGCTGAAAACATTACTGAGTTGTATTTATTATAGGATATTTGACACATATTTTCTGAATAGTGATCATTAGTTAGAAGTATTTGAAAATTTAAATATTAAACCTGCATCAGAAATTTGTGTTTTACCCTAAATTATTTTAGCTGTTTCATTTAACTTTATTTCTCTTACCTCTGTTTAAGTAAGTAAATTCCTTCTAATTTAAGATCCTCAGATCCGAGTTTAAATTTTTGGATTTTCCTTGGCTAATTAAGATCAACAAGACATAAATAAGGTTTCAATTTTTAAAAAATGTTGTGAAACAGCATGTTTTACTATTTAAAGTTCATCCTAAGAAAGGCAAAGTTTAGTTTTCTTTATTGAATAACTTAGCAGTCATGCTGTATACAGTTGACTCAGGTTCATTGTGAGAAAGCTACGGCGTGTAGATTGTGGTGGTGTTCATCTTGAAGCAGGTACTTCATCTCATTTTTCTGGACTCCATACTGTCCAGCACCGTGCTTTCTATCTAGGATAGCCTTCATAGTCTTTGGTAATTTATACATGAATAAACAAAAATATCCTTAATGTATGTTTATTCAAAAATGTTCATTTCTTGAACTCAAAGATCATTTCAATGTACCTTCTTTCTCAATTAAATTAGCTGTTTACAGTGGTGGGATGAGGAGCTCTGAGTGCTAACATGTCGTAGGGATTGGCACCAGCCCAAATTGATGGAAATAAGGAGAAGCTGGAGGCTGGCAAACAAACTTTAAGACTACATAAATAGTATATGTCCTGACCAAGGCTGGGGCAGAGAAGAGGGCCAGGAGCTGTCAGATTAAAGGAGATTTCAGAGGCAGAACCAACTAGTTTGTTTGCATGCGATGGATAAGGACATGGGAGATGAGGATGCATTCAGTCTTGGGTGATGCCATCAGCACTATTAACTGAGGTAAATTCTATTTAATCCCCATTGCAGGTGAAAATCTAGATTTGTGGAAAGTGAGGACAATGAGTATGATTTAAACAATTTAGAGAGACTCCAGAAGACATGAATTTATAGGAGATCCAAGAAACTGCCTTCAAGGCAACTAGAATTATGGATTTCAACTTGGAAGAGAAATTAGGGATAGACATTTTAGAGTTATCAACTGAAAGCCTGAGAATATGTAAATCCAACATTTTCATTTTTAGTTTTGTTGAAAGTGTCTCAAGTTGGTCGTGCTTTGAGTTGTCACACTTTATGTGTCCCCTCTACACTAGTGTGTTCTCCTAGGCTGGTTGTTTTTAATAAACTCCTATTACTGAAGCTGTGGGTCTGCCCACATGGTCCAACTTTGCAGGTGTCCTAAGGAACTCCTAATGAGATTGGCCTAGGTCTGTGGGCAGCTCTAGATATACAGTCAGTTGGCCTTCTCTCTTTGCTTTCCACCTCTGTAGTTACTGGATTCTTTTTTTTTTTTTTTTTTTTTTGCTGCTAATGCTAATTCTCCCAAACACAGCTCATCTTATTCCCTGCTTTAGGAAACCTTCCCAACCTTCTGGTAGAGTTAGCTACTCCTGTTAGTTCTCAGAGTTTACACACCAGCCTCTCTCTGGCAGTGGTCAAGGAGGAAGAGGAGGCCCTGCGGAAGCCAGTCTTGATCTGGGCAGCTCAGGCTCCTTAGCTTTTCCAATGGGCACTAGACCAGGGGGCTTTTTTCCAGGGCTGGGTTCCCAGCGCTTCTGTGCTACACAGGGCATGAGGCATCCTGTAGGCTGACCCACTGCCATTAGCAGGTCTGCAGGACGCACCCTCCCATCTCAGCTCACATTAACCCTCCAATAGCAAACTCAGCCCTTTCCCCTCCGGGAGTTCTTGCTCTGTCATACCAGCCCCACTCCCTCCTCCTGCTCAGGCCCTCTCCCAAGGGCACCAAGTGGGCTGTGGATAACTCTGCCTGCAATTGCCAATTCCCACATGTGCTTGTGAGATTTTTCTTTAAAATGACGTTAGAAAATTGTGAGTGTCCATTGCAAAGACAGCTGGGAGTGGACTCTGCTCATTTCAGATCAGTCAAACCCCCTGCTTGTTTTATCACATTGTACCTTTGTTCTTATCACTGTCTTTCTGTAGTTCTAAGAATTCAGAAAACCTTTTTGTCTTTATCTCTCTCTCCACACTTCTCCAACCTGCAATTTGTCTCTTGGGCTTTCTTGTTCATGCTGTTCTTGCCACTAGGTTTTCTTTTCTTCTAAAGTAGACTGTCCCTCTTGAGTCGCACCACTGCTCAGTAATGTGTGTAATGCTCACGCCACTTTACACAGGCCCACCGTGGCATGTTCTAATTGCCCTGCTTCCAGGTAAGTGTGTCTGTAGCTCTTCAGGAGTACCAAGTCTTGCATCTTGCAATCTTACAGCTAGGGAATCTTGATGTAAACTAAGTTGCTCAATCATGTTTGTTGAATGAATTCCAGATTGTATATAGTAAATTTTCTTTTATCTCTCAAACCTAAAGTACAGCAGTTGAGTACAAAATATTTTTTGCAATGTTCTAAGAAACTCTTTATGTTCAATGTTTTCAACATTTATGTAATTTAACGTGTATGTAATAAATGTTAAAAACATTGAATAGAAAAGTAGATGGAATGTCTTGTCTTTAAATTGTCTACATTTTGATGTTCTCTCATAAATGATTCCAAACTGCTCCCAAATATACATGTCTCCTTTCATTCAATTAACTTTACTTTTAACTACTCCTAATAACAATACCTAACTGTTGATTCTTGTAGTAATTTGCTTTTTGCCACCGTCTGCAGGTCATTTTTAGTTCTCCTTGGACCTTTGTTTTCCATCTTCAGTAGGAAACTCCTAGGAAAGTGGTGTCCAGTAGAAGTTTCTGGGATGAAGACAGCATTCTCACCTGAGCTGTCTGCTCTAGGAGCTACTGGCTTCGTGTGGCTCTAGAACACTTGAAATGTGGCCAGTGTGGCTGAGAAACTGCATATTTATTTTGATTTCCTCGTAATGTAAAAAAGGAATTTTAATAGCCTTGTGGCTAGTGTTGGCCATATGGGACAGCAGTTCGAGGAGGCAATGGCGACTTGGCCACTCACAGCCAAAGCACAGCGCTGACCGTGACATCATCAAGTACCGCAACTTTGTATGTTCCCTCACATGTGCCTCTATTTATTCTCCAAGAAACTGGGCCTTTGTAAAGAAATAGCTTTATTTGACTTTTTAAATTCAAACAAAGATAATTTATTTTCAATCTCTGACAAATGTCCAGTCACTCTTGTATACGATGACAGGGTAAGTGACCATAAATAATTCATAGCATAAAGGCAAAGTAATTCTATTTAAATTTTTAAGCCTAAAAATCAGATTAAAAATTCAGTAGGTGGCTTTGGTATTATTTTAAGCTGTGATTTGATGTTTTATCAGTAACTTTTTCTGGGTTTATCAACAACACAGTCATTAGAAAGCCTTTTTAAAATGCATTCCGGGCCAGGCGCGGTGGCTCATGCCTGTAATCCCAGCACTTTGGGAGGCTGAGATGGGCAGATCACCTGAGGTCAGGAGTTCAAGACCAGCCTGGCCAACATGTTGAAACCCTGTCTCTGCTAAAAATACAAAAATTAGCTGGGCATGGTTGCGGGCTCCTGTAATCCCGGCTACTCGGGAGGCTGAGGCAAGAGAATCGCTTGAACCCGGGAAGCGGAGGTTGCAGTGAGCCGAGACCATGTCATTGCACTCCTCCAGCCTGGACAACAAGAGTGAAACTCGGTCTCAAAAAAAAAAAACAAAAAAAATGCACTCCAGTATCTGTCACAAAGTTTTATATTTTTTAGTTAATAATTTTTCCTCTAGTTTTCTGACTTTTTAAAGATTAAAATAAAATATATTTAATTTTTCCTGACCTGACCCTTCCTGGCAATCATCTGTATGGCAAGCAGAATCACAGAGACAGGGTAGACGTATGCAGTGTGACGATGTCTGCGTTTATCCTGTTATAAAATCAGGAATAAATTACATGAGGGCAACACGCTTTTATTATCATGTTCAAAACCCAAATGGATAATGCTAGGTTGCTATAAAGTCAACGATCACTCTCTGTCTCATTTTTAACACAGACATTTTGCTTTTAATGATGTGTTAATGGGAGGAAACATGAATGCCGTTTGTGTTATTCTTTGTTCTGGCTGAGGAATAACTGATATTATCTAATGAATATGCAAATAACTCAAGGCTCCTTATTAATTGTGTCTAAACCATCTGTTCCAGAAAAGAGCACTTGCATATCTGCCACATAACGCTATATGAATGTGTGCAGAGAAGTGTTTAAGAAGCCTGAAGAATTTAATCTATATATTTTAATGAATCTATGGTTTCACCAGCATCGGTAAATGAGGCAGCTATCCTAAAATGAAATTAGTTGTTCCAATGAGATTATATGGGGTTAAAATTTCACAAGAAAAATGCCAAGAAGAATATTAGTGTTTTAAAGTACCTAAACCACACATTTTGGAATCCAAAGGTTTTTTAATAGAACCCAATGTATGTGGACTTAATCCACAAAATTCAGTTCTGAGATAGGTATACATTGCCTGATTAGTATGCAGTTTGTATGTAATATGTAGTCTGCAGTTTGTATTAGTATATAGTTTAGATACATACATGATTAGTGTAACATACTCATATTTATTCAGGGAACTTACAGTATGAATTGTTTTTCTGCTGGTATCTTCTAAAAGGTAAGTAACAGCTTTGAAAACATTTTTTTTTTTTTTTTTTGAGACGGAGTCTCGCTGTGTCGCCCAGGCTGGAGTCCGGTGGCGCGATCTCGGCTCACTGCAAGCTCCGCCTCCCGGGTTCCCGTCATTCTCCTGCCTCAGCCTCCGGAGTAGCTGGGACTACAGGCGCCGCCACCTCGCCCGGCTAATGTTTTGTGTTTTTAATAGAGACGGGGTTTCACCGTGGTCTCCATCTCCTGACCTTGCGTTTCGCCTGCTTCAGCCTCCCAAAGTGCTGGGATTACAGGCGTGAGCCACCGCGCCCGGCCTTTGAAAATATTTTTAAGGAAAGATGAGATAAAATAGAAATCTTATGCCAGATGTAAAGGACTTCTATAATTAAATTGCAAACAGTAAAAATGAATTGGAAATAAGTTTACTTCTATTTTTACCTCAATTCTCTTCAAATTAAAATTATTTAACCCCATTTTAGATGGTGAGAGACTGTTTTTCAAAACTTCCACTCCACAATTCAATTAGACTATATGGCTATCATAATTAAATACAGAATTGTTTTTTTTTTTGTCTGCAGGAGTAAACAATAAGCAAAACAGGAAACAGTGTTTTATTTTATGTGTATCTCATTGTAAAGACACATGTTTTTCACCTCTTTGGATTACAGTCTATAACTCGAATATGATTTTATTTTATAAATATGTCTGGCACTCATTTATATCCTAACTAATGGGTGCTTTAAGAAGATTTTTAAAATCTCAATTCAAAATTCTTTGCATAAGTAAACAAATCATTGAACTTGTGATTTGTGCTTGAAAACAAAATGAACTGTATTCATTTGATAAGATGTCTTCCCCACTGAATACAGCCTTGGCCAGGGTCTAGATGCAGGAACAAACTAAGAACTTTTAAGAATAGAAAGTCAGTTCTTTCTTAATACAAAGTTGAAGATTATTTCTGTGGTATTTCTTCAGGATTATGTAATACAATCACAACATTATGATGAGCTATTCATTACCACCCAAATTAATCTCTTAATAATTATAAAAATATTGTGTCCCTGTGTTCACACACACTGCAGCTCACAATAATCATCTCTTTTGTGTTTATATTCAATCTTAGTACAGTTAAATAGCATCTTTTTATAAACTGTGGAGAAAGCAAACTCGGGACGCTGTTGTCTAGCCTGTGTACAACCACAAGTTATGTGTGAGGTTTCTGGGTGTCACAAATTTTTTGTTAGTAGAAACAAAACAATAACAATTGCCACAGCCCATTGTGTGTGGTGTGCTCCAAGAGCCAAGCAGGAAGTACACAGACTATCTTCAAATATTCAATATTTTCATATCCAGGGAAGGCAGTATTTTAAAAATCACTAAAATACATATTAAATACATGCCCTAATGTTAGAATGCTTACTTTAAGCAATCTGTGATATAAATATGTTTTCTCTACATGTAACCTGACACAAGCAGTCGCTATTAATGACCCTGTTTTCTCCATTTGCAACATCTGGGAATGGGAAGAATAGAAAGACATCTAATGTAGCATGAAGATTATAGTTAATAACATTATATTATGTACTGAAGATATGATAAGAGAGTAGATTTTTGGTGCTTTTACTGGACACACAAGAAAAGCTAGCTATGTGAGATGATAGACGTGTTGATCTGCTTGACAATGGTAATCATTTTACTATGTATACCTACTATATCACAACAGCATGTTGTATACCTTAAACATATACAATAAAAAGTTAATTAAAGCACCTTTAAATATGAGCCAATTTTCTGTTTACCTTTCTAGAGATACATTGGGCTTTTATAATTTCTATTAAAGTAAAACTTTCCCCTGAAATGTAGTATCCCTAAATGCTACAGAAATGCGTAAGATTATTTCCTTTAGAATATACCTTATAGGTCAAATTTTTGAGATATCTAGTCATAACAATATTGTGGTTTCTCTCATTTTTCCAGCAATACCAACATTGGCCAGTATACGATGTTAACGTGTATGCTTAATGAGCCAGTGGCTTCATTTATATTACACTTGTATCATACTTTTAAAGTTCCATATTGTTTAGTTAGTTAATTCAGAGACAGGCATGGTTCTTCGCTGTTTCTTGTTAATGACTCCCATTGCACCAATCTTTTTGGCTTCTCAATTATATTATAAAAATGATTTTTAAAAAGTTGTTTTAGATATTCATTGTATTTTCTGTTATTGAATTTCTCCAAATAGTAGTATAAATGTGGGCCATTACAGCTTTGTTTTTTTTTTTTTTTTTTTTTGAGACACAGTCTCACTCTGTCACCCAGACTGGAGTGCAGTGGTGTGATCTTGGCTAACTGCAAGCTCCACCTCCGAGGTTCAAGGGATTCTCGTGCTGGGCCATTATATCTTATCAAGCCCCTACATGTTCTATCTTTTCTCTAAATCCGTAGTCTTGTCCATGATTTTGTTACCTCTTGCCAGTTAAGTACTTCTCCAATGGTTTCCCATTAGATCTCCCTGTTCCTATTCCATACCTCCTTCAGTCTCTCCTAAACAGCACACACCCCTTTTCTCTAAATCAATATGATTTCCGTGAATTTCCATCTGTAAAAGTCTTCCAGAGATTCCCATTGCATACATAATTTTTTTTTTTTTTTTGAGACAGAGTCTCTCTGTCATCCAGGTTGGAGTACAGTGGTGCGATTTCAGCTCACTGCAACCTCCGCCTTTTGGGTTCAAGCGATTCTCCTGCCTCAGCCTCCAGAGCAGCTGGGATTACAGGTACTTGCTACCACGCCCAGCTAATTTTGGTAGTTTTCGTAGAGACAGAGTTTCAGCATGTTGGCCAGGCTGGTCTTGAACTCCTGACCTGGTAATCCACCTGCCTTGGCCTCCCAAAGTGCTGGGATTGCAGGCATGAGCCACCGCGCCCAGCCACATAAAGACTTCTTTAGCTTGATTTTGGTATTTTTCACTCTATGATTCCTACCTGCTCAGGAAAAACAGAGGCTGAAAATGAGACTCCCCGGCATTCTTCAGACCACTGGCACTCTTCACTCTCTAGCCTCCTCCGTGCTTTTCTTTGTGTTTTCTCTGTCAGTTTTCCCACTGCCTCTCTGCAGTTTGGGGAATACCAAAATGTTACTATTTTTTCACATTTCAAAGTTCTTTTATTTAAAGTGTGTTTGGGTTGTCTCCCTTGTGTGGTGTCTTATTTCCATTTTAATTCTCATGCCCATCTTCATCCCCTCACTGTGACGGGATTACTCATTGCAGCTTACACATTGTCTTGCACAAAATAGATGCTAGGAAAACTTCTTGAATTAAATTAGCTGGCCACTATTTTTGTTATTTAAAAAGTAAAATAATATTTTTTCGGTTTTCCAAGTATGACTTCTGTTTTATACCTATGTATCTTTTCAACTCAGAGTATAAATGTAAATATTACTTTTCAGCTAAATGTAAATAAAAATACTACCTTTCAGCTATACTAGGTGGCCTCTTCAAGCAAAAGAATACAAGGAAAGCTGTCAAAACTCCTTTAGATATGCATTGGATCCAGGTTGCCCTGTGTCTATAATATTGGTGACCACTATTTTGCACTCAATAGTGTCAGAAAGTGTGGTTTGCCTTCCTTAGATCTTGTTTCTACAGTTACCCCCTACAAGGTAGGCTTATTGCCTCTAGTTTACAAATAAAAACTTTGAGGCTCAGGAAAGTTGAGCAATTCCAGAAAGCTATAGAAACCCAAGATAAAATGGCAGAATGTTTATTTTGTTTGTGCTATTCATAGTTTGTTTTGGCTGTTGAATGCTCTCTGTTGGGAAGGCCTCCAAACACTGACTCTGTCTCTCGGAGCACGTATGTAGACTCTGCAGAGATCCCCACTAAGACCTCCACACTGCATTCTCTGATGTAGGCAAAGTTCACTCTGCTGACCTCTTGCAAACTCCCAGTAGGTCCTGCCCCTGGAGGTAAATCCCGGGTGTCTCCTTCCCTTGCATGGCCTCCTTGTTGGAAATGTAAATGTTTTCTTCAAGCTACTGAAACCTAGCTCTGTCCTGTGGGTCACCCTCAGGTCTTGGAAAGCTGATGCATTCGTTTCCTGAGAGGCACAGGTTGTTCTCATTTGCTTCCTCACTCTAGCATTGTGGGCTGCTCCAGCCAGCCCCACGTTCTGAGGTTTCGTTGGGTGAGGAGCAGACACCAGTGTTTGTGCCCCTAAACTTCAGAGGACAGATGTCAATTTCTGCTGAGAATTTCCTTATGCAGTACTGGGTGCAGCTATACATTTCTACAGCTCGGCCAAGGATTTATGTTAGTAGAAGCCATCGCTTAACATCTCTGGATCTCAATTTGCTCAACTTCATAAAGTGGTTTGAGTCAACTCACGTAAAATACTTAGAACAGCATCAGAAACGTGGTAAGCATTTAAAATTATTATTATGAGTGTTACTGTTTGTCTGTGGTCTCTTGAGGGTGTCTCCTTTGGACAGAAGGGGCAAGTACCTCCTTCCCCTTCACCTGCAAGATAGTGTTCTCAATGACTACAAATTTCCTTCAAATAAATTTCTCCAGGAAAATGCTAGACTTTATTTGTATAATGTAAACTCCTGAGAATTGTGTTTGCTGGTTCAGTCTGGCTACCTTTTAACACATCCTCTAGGCTTGTACACAATTCCTCTCTAAAACAGGGGCCACTTACCGTCAATAACTCTCAAGACCTTTGAGGTCTTAGCTGAAACTCCAAAACCCTGGGAAGGATTCTTTGCACACTGTTTTATAAGGAGAAACACAACTTCTCCTCTAGTATAGCCAGAGCAGGAGTGACATGAATTGGAGAGGCACTAGCATCTGTACCAATTTTCCAGTAAAACTCTAATGTCAATGAGATGTCCACTCTTCTTATTTTCTGGATTAGTTCCTTTGTCTAAATTTATGTTAATGTGTATATTTATGGAAATATGAAAGAATGGGGCTATTCTCTAAATAATGTATGCAAGGTTCTCAATGAAAACGAGATGTTGGTAAAAATTTACTACTTGCCAATAAAACACGATATTGAATGAAGTAATGAAGAGGTTAACTAATAACAAGGAAATTATTAACTTGATTGTGTTTTACTATTGAGCAATATTGGACAATTATTTGGGCTGGCACGGAAGGCAGAATTACAGAGCCCCAGAGATGTTCACACCTCCATCCCTGAAGCCAGTGAATATGTTACCTTATGTAAAGAAAGGAATTTTGCAGATAGAGTAAGATTATGGCCTCAGGATAGGTAGTGTAGCCTGGATAATCCAGGTGAACCCAGTAAAATCACATGCGCCCTTAACAAAACCTTTCCCAGCTGAGGTTAGGATCACACGTGGTGACGATGAAAGGGCTGTCAGAGAGATGCAATGGTGCTGGCTTTGAAGGTGAAGGAGGGCCACGAGCCAAGGAATATGGGCGGCATCTGGAGATTGGAAAGGGCAAATAAACAGACCGTCCCCTAGAATTTCCAGGAAGATATGCAGCCCTGCTGATACTGTGTTTGTAGCCCAGTGAGACCGTGTGAGACTTCTAACTTACAGAACTATAAGAAAATACGTTTTTGTTAAGTTAAATTTGTGGTAATTTGTTATATTAGCAGTATAAAATTATCCAGTATCCAAAGCCATGGGAACTCACCTCTTGCATCACTATGACCTGAATGTGAGACATGGAGTCAAAGGAGATCATTTTTTGAACTTTAAGGTTTTATGACTGCCCTATTGGATTTTGAACTTGTGTGGGGCCTGTAGTCCCTTTGTTTTGGCCAACTTCTCCCATTTGGAATGGCTGTATCTATCCAATGCTTGTATCCCCATTGTATCTAGGAAGTACCTAGCTGGCTTTAGATTTTACAGGCTCGTAGGTGGAAGACTTGCCTTTTCTCAGATGAGACTTTGTACTTGGACTTTTGGGTTAATGCTGGAATGAGTTAAGACTTTCAGAGATTGTTGGAAGGACATGATTGTGTTTTGAAATGTGAGGACATGAAATTTGGGAGGGGCCAGTGGTGGAATGATATGATTTGGCTGTGTCTCCTCCCAAATCTCATCTTGAGTTTTAGTTCTGATAATCCCCACGTGTTGTGGGAGGGACCAGGTGGAGATAATTGAATCGTGAGGGTGATTTCCCCCATCCTGTTCTCGTGATAGTGATTAGTTCTCAGGAGACCCGATGGTTTTTAAGGGGCTTCCCCCTTCACTGGGCACTGATTCTTCTCTTACCTGCTGCCGTTCAAGACATGCCTTTGTTTCTCCTTCACCTTCCACCATGATTGAGAGGCCTCCCCAGCCATGTGGAACTGTGAGTCCATTAAAACCCTTTTTCTTTATAAATTACCCAGTCTTGGGTATGTCCCTCTGTTGGCAGCCCAAGAACATCCAGCTTTTGATGCCCAGAAGCGAGGTACTGCTGCAGAAAATTCCAAAAACTGGGAGGTAAATTTGCTATTGGCCAGTGGGCAAAGGCTGAAAGAATTTTGAGTAGAATAGTAAAAACAGCTTAGATTGTCTTAAACAGACTGTTTGCAGAAACGGACACTGTAATGATTCTGATAGCGAGGACTCAGAAGGAAGTGAGGAGCATGAAGAGAAAACCTAATTCATATTCAAGAATACCAAAGTCATCATTAATAGATGACTGGTAGAGATATAGACATTAAAATCACTGTTGCTGAGAGCTCAGAAGGAAAAGAAGAAACATGTAAGTGGAAACTGGAGGAGAGGCAATCATTGTTTTATGTGGCAGAAAGCTTAATGGGTTTATGTCCTGTAATTGTGCGGTAAGCAGAACTTCTAAATGATGAAATCAGTTAGTGGAGGTGATTTCCAAGCACAGTGTTGAAGGTGGAAACAGTATTTTGTTTTTGTTTTCTGCTTATAGTAAAATGTGAGAAGAAAGTGATAAACGAGGGAAGAACTATGTAATAAAATTGGTCAAGGAGTTTATAATTTAGGAATTCTCAGCCTATCTGGAGTGTTCAGTCATATAAAAGGCTCTTAGAAGAGATTAACTTTGTGAGTAAAAAATCCTCTTAATGAGACCAGAGAATATCTAGGAAACTTAATGGTATTGCAATCCAGCCTTCTCAGCAGAAGCCAAAAATAGAAACTAGAGAGATCTATGAATGAGCCTCTTATATAAATGGAGTGAATTCTCTATTATACACAGAAAACCCACAAGATGGTTCAGAAAATTATACCAGCAGAAACATTAACTAACACAATCTAATTGACATTTGTAGAACACTCTGGCCAATAGTTGCCTGTTATTTTCAAGTGCTCAACAAATGTTCACCAAGACAGACAATGTCCAAATTTCTGTTAACTTGTCTGACAATTGTTAAACAAGCATGTTGAGAACTCTGACTGTGGCTTTGCTCATATTTCCTTGAACTTCTATAAGCTTTTACTTCACGTATTTCGAAACTCTGGTATCAGTCATATAAACATTTACAAGTTTTATATTCTCCACGTGATATGACTTCTTCCTCGTTAGGAAATGACTTTATTTATGCAAAGTAATAATGTTGGTTCAGAAATCTTCTTTGTCTGATGTCATACAGCCACATCAGCTTCTTTTGAATAGTATTTTCATGGTACAGTTTGTATTCGTCATTTTAATTTTAATCTGTTTTCCTTTATATTTAAAATGTGTTCTCCTTTTCTGTGTTGTGGCCTGGAAACTTTTGTTCGGATGGGAAACCCAGGCAATCCAAGGGCTCATCCTCCTTGCTTCTCCTCTCTCAATGATCACTGTCCTCAATTGCTTGATGTCTAATATCTTAAAACAATTGCTTCATATATGGTGTCCAGTATTTTAAAGTTTTTTTCCAATAATAAGAATAAATTAGACTCATTATTACATTGTAACCAGAAATTAAATATGATCGCTCATATGCCACATCAATTCAGCTCCTGGGCATCTGATCACGTGAAATTAAAACTGTGACACAGATAGACCTATCTGCAAATGTTTATAGCTGCTTTATTTGTGAACATCACATTTTGGAAATGTCTTTCAACTAGGAAATACATAAATACAGTACGTTCATAAAATACTATTCAGTAATAAAAAAACCACATGGATAAATCTAACATGCAATTTATTGAGTAAAAGATGTTTTTATGAGACTAACGCAGAAGGCTACATATTATATAATTCATATTACGTCTTGAAAAAGAAAAACCTAGAGACAAAGCATTTCAGTAGGTGCCTGAGTCTGGGAGTGAGTAAGGCATTTCACTGTAGACAAGTACTGGGTAACTTTTTGGGCCTTTGGAACAAATCTATATCTTAATGATGATTATATTACTATATTAATTTGTCAAAACTCATAGAGCAATATACACCAAAAAATCATACCACAGTTTAAAAAAATGGATAAAAAGCATTATGGCAAACACTATAAAATAGATATAAAAACAGAAATTCTAAGCAAGACAAATTAAAAAACACAATCAGCATTGTATTAGAGACTGTGAAGTCAGTGAGAACCCAAAGAAGAAATTGTGATGTTGTTGGAGATATATGATCAATTGTCATATGCTCTACCTCCTGCCCCCAAAATGAAAAAAAAAAAAAAAATTATGGCAGGGTGTGGTGGCTCACACCTGTAATTCCAACACTTTGGGAGGCCAAAGCAGGTAGATCACTTGAGGTCAGGAGTTTGAGACCAGTCTGGCCAACATGGTGAAAACCTGACTCTATTAAAAATACAAAAATTAGCCAGGTTTGGTGGTACGCACCTGTAATCCCAGCTACTCAGGAGGCTGAGGCAGGAGAAACACTTGAACCTGGGAGGTGGATGTTGCAGTGAGCCAAGACCATGCCACTGGACTCCAGCCTGGGTGACAGAGAGACTCTGTCTGAAAAAACAAACAAAAACTATGAGTTTATTCACTTTTAATGGCAAATTATTTCAAACATAAATGAAACATAAATAAATAAATACCTGAAGCTGGGTGATTTATAAAGAGGTTGGATTTGGCTCACAGTTTCACAGGCTGTACAGGAAGCATGGTTGGGGAAGCCTCCGGAAGCAGGATCATGGCGGAAAGTGAAGGGAAAGCAGGCACATGACTCATGGAAGGGGTAGTTCAATTGAGACTTTAGATGTTCCAAAATAACAAAATGGAGCATTAAAATGTCTTCTGCAAAGTATTCCAGGCCCTGTTATGCTTTAAATTTAGTCCTTAAAACAACCTTAGTAAGTAGGGGTGCAGTAGCTGTAAACATCTTGCAGATGAAAAGAAGCTAAACAACATTGGTTACACATCGAATAAGTGAGTGGAAGAAAAATAATTGGAAAATAACTTATTCTCGAAAGAACACACATGACAGCAAAACAAGAAAAAAATGATTTAAGAAAATAACAGATAAATTTTATTTATGAATATGAATCAATACTTTTAAAACACTACCAAATATAATTCAAGACTACACAGACAGATACAATAACTAAAACCCAGTTATGTAGACATGAAGAATGTGAAAAACATGACTATTAAGAAATATATTTCCATCAATATAATACATATAATGCATCAAGTCAATTAAGAAAAGTTGAATGCTTATAGGTATTGAGAAGGATTTACATGGAGTTCAAAACTTATTGCTTATCATATTAGTAAATGAAAGTATTCTTTATTATGATAAAACATATCTATTTCAAAGTGATACTTATAGTTAATTGTGCATAACCTTGATGTGATTGGGGAGAACAAACTCAGAATCAAGTTGCATAAGTAACCATTGTTACTTAACTTTGATCTGGAAATGCTGGCCAGTTTTTCAAAGGCTTGAAAAATGTCCTTACCTATTGATTCACTTACTGTACTTCCAGAAGGAAGTTTACCCAAAGGAAATTATCCCAAATTAAGAAACAAAAGGAATGCTTTTACACTGTTGATGGGAGTGTAAATTAGTTCAACCATTGTGGAAGGCAGTGTGGCAATTCCTCAAGGATCTAGAACTAGAAATACCATTTAACCCAGCAATCCCATTACTGGGTATATACCCAAAGGATTATAAATCATTCTCCTATAAAGACACATGCACACATATGTTTATTGCAGCACTGCTTACAATAGCAAAGACTTGGAGCCAACACAAATGCCCATCAAGTATTCACTGGATAAAGAAAATGTGGCACATATACACCATGGAATACTATGCAGTCATAAAAAAGAATAAGTTCATGTCCTCTGCAGGGACATGGATGAAGCTGGAAACCATTATTCTCAGCAAACTAACACAAGAACAGAAAATCAAACACCGCATGTTCTCACTCATAAGTGGGAATTGAACAATGAGAACACATGGACACAGAGAGGGGAACATCACACACTGGGGCCTGTCTGTGGGTGAGGGGCAAGGGGAAGGAGAGCATCAGGACAAATACCTAATGCATGTGGGGCTTAAAACTTAGATGATGGGTTGACAGGTGCAGCAAACCACCATGGCATATGTATAGCTATGTAACAAACCTGCATGTTCTGTACATGTATCCCAGAATTTAAAGTAAAATTAAAAATATATATAAAAAATAAAGATGCCCTTACCTATGGATTCACCGATTGCACTTCCAGAAGGAAGCTTATCCAAAGGAAATTATCTCAAATTAAGAAACATAGTTGAGCAAGCCATCAGAATTAAAGTCTCTTATCACTCTGATCCTAGTCCACTTTGCATATTGTATTCAAATTATTTGTTTTAATGATTGTCTCCCTACTGGTAGCAAGTTCAGTAAGGGTAAGAATCATTATATATTGCCAGTGAAAGTGGTCACCCATCACACTTTATGACTATAAGTATTGGGCAAAAACATAAATGTTAATGCGATATTATTTATGATTATGAAACCCTGAACATGACTAAATTATCCAAATATTGGAAACATTATATAAACTACAGTGCATCTATTCTTTTAAATATTAAGGCTGTTAAAATTACATTCACAACAAAGTACTAGGTGATAAAATGTACTAGATAGGCATGTGATATATGTGATATGTTTATAACTGAAAACTGGGTGAAAAGCCATTGAAATGTTATTGGTGGTTGCAATTGTTTGTTGTAATAGGGTAGCTTATTTTTTCTAATTCTCTATGCTTTCTAACTATACTTTAATGAAGATATTTGCATTGTTGAGATAGGGAAAGAATAAACATTCTAAAATAAAAATAGCAATTTATGTCTTTTCTTCTTTGCTCTTTAAATCCTGCATATGACAAACAGATTAAAGAAATAGTTTCTCTCTATAATTAAAACACAACATTGTTAGTATATGTGAATTTCTAAGACATGGGTAATTTGCTGCATTAACTAAAAGAAATTTAACATATGGTATAACTTTGAGACTATTACAAAAATTATGAAATATTGCTAGAATAAAGAAGTTGATTATATACATATAAAAAGCAATGGACATGTAACTATTTATAAAATGAATAAAAGATATGCATATTAAAATTTGTGAATAGAATACTTAGATTTATAACTGATATGGTTTGGATTTTTGGGCTCACTCAAATCTCATGTTGAATTCTAATCCCCAGTGTTGGAAGTGGGGCCTGGTAGGAGATGATTGGATCATGGGGGTGGATTTCCCCCTTGCCGTTCTCATGACAGTGAGTGGGTTCTTACAAGATCTGGTTGTTTAAAAGTGTGTGGTCCCTCCCCCTTCTCTCTGTTCCTCTTGCTCTTGCCATGTAAGATGCACCTGCTTCCCCTTCGTCTTCTGTCATGATTCTAAGTTTCCTGAGGCCTCCCCAGCCATGCTTCCTGTACAGCCTGTGGAACCATGAGCCAATTAAATCTCTTTTCTGTATAAATTACCCAGTTTCAGGTATTTATTTATAGCAGCATGAGAATGGACTAATACTCTGTATTTAGGTCCATGATTCTCGTTTTTATTTTGATATTATCTTGGTCTCTCATTGAATCTGAAGTAAATACAGATAACTTATTTATGACTTTTTTTTTGAGATGGAGTCATGCTCTGTCACCCAGTCTGGAGTGCAGTGGTGAAATCTTGGCTCACTGCAACCTCCGCCTCCTGGGTTTAAGCAATTCTCTGCCTCAGCTTCCCCAGTAGCTGGGATTACAGATGCGTGCCACCACACCCAGCTAACTTTTGTGTTTTTAGTAAAGAAGGGGTTTCACCATCTTGGCCAGGCTGATCTTGAACCCCTGACCCCTTGATCCACCTGCCTTGGCCTCCCAAAGTACTGGGATCACAGGTGTGAGCCACCATGCCCGGCCTATTTATGACTTTTTAAAGACACACTACATGCACATTTTATAGAATTGTTTTCTGCAGGGTTTCTCTAAAGCAGATTTCTATTTGTGAAATTCCAAGTTCACATATGACCTTGCTAAGAATTTAAGGTGTGCTCTTTTAGAAGAAAAAATAGAAATTTCCAACATGCTACCGAATTAAATATTATTGTAAGGTACAGTGGTCATTTAATATTTGATGTAGTAGCTTGTGAGAGTTGAAAGCTAAATAATAGCTAACTAAATATGTCCTATCTTATGGAAAAATTTAGGTTCTGTTGGTTTCCTTTTCCTTCTTGGACTTCCCTGAAAAATTCTAGCTTTGTGTTAATGGTGCATTTTTGCAAGTTGAATGGAAAGGAGCAGTAATGGAAAAAATAACTAAGGCATCATTTAAATTATGAAAATTAATGACGTGTAAAGGGTAGCCTTGCAGTTGTCTGTCTCATATGCCTGTTTTCATTACCTAAAACCCGGTAATAAGGGGCAGCTCTGCACCATTTTGCTCTTTCCATGAAGTACCTGCAGCCATGAGGGCAAGTGCAATTTCAGTAAGGTGGAGCAGAGATGAAAGGAACTTGGGTATCTGCAGAGCAGGGCTGTGCAGAACCCCTGGGTTCCAGACACCTGTGCTCTTTCATAGGTGAAAGAGAAGCTAAAGTCTATCTAGCTTAATCAGCATTAGAGAATTTGGTACTAAGAAATGCACTGAAGTACCAAACCATACTTGGTACTTATTATGCCATTAACTAAAAGCCAATAAACTGGAATCTCACCACATTTTGAGAAAAATCTATCATATAAAACCAAAGTCTGGCTTTTAACAGCCTTGAAACCTGGAATCCTGGGACCTATACTCATAAGACATCTCACAATGCTCACAGCCCTTTGAAGGAGCAAAATCAGGGGACATAAAAAGGGTGTGGCTGTGGTAGTTCCAGGAACAAGTGACTGCCGGGTGTCCCATCCTCTCCTCTGAAAATGGGAGTTTCATCACCCTCATGCTAATCCTTCTCCACCAATGTACATTGGATGTATTGGGGGTAAAGAATTTGTCTTTGGGGTTGGGCATCTCAGAGCTGCATATGAGCTCAGCCTCCCACCAAGTGCTGTGTGTGTTCAAACAATAATATTCCATAAAGTAAAGCACGTCAGAAATGTCCTCACAACTCCTCCGAGTGATCTTTCAGGAAATGAACAGTAAGGTACATTTCACTTTTGAAGTGCAATATTTAAATCCTGATTTGAAGATGTTATAGCAGTAAATATCCCAGCACATTCCTGGGCATGCTATTTAAAAAACAGCATTAGCAGCAGCGATGGTAACGGCAACGAACCATGTGCTGTGAGAGCCAACTGTGTACCTTGGACTCAATTAAGAACTGGATGCCCTACATGACACGACCCCCATTTTAGAGATGAGAGAACTGAGGCTCTGGAAAAGGTTGAATATCCCGTCCAAGCTACTACAGCTATTAAGTGGCATAAAAGAAATGCAGCCCCATCTCCTAGGCTCTGAAGCTCCAGCACTGTGCACACAACAAAATTGTCAAGCCTTATAAATATAGCAGCGGGAAAGATATAAGTCTTAGGCTGATCTGAATGTGCTTTGAAATGTGAGGAACAGGAAAAGGTGTTACATTTTCCACAGCCTTAATGGCACAAAATTTTCACTGTACGTGTGAGGGGATTGATTCTGGCTGGATGGAATCATCTTGTTTTATCAGAGTACTCACCATGTTAGACATTTCACAGAACACAGAGCTCACAAAGGCTGTGCATTTTTATGAACTTATGTTGTTTTGGAAAGAAATCGAGGTCATTACCTCCTAATGGCTGTTTTAAAACACAGCGCTCCTCCTAAGTGTTCAGTAATAGGTAGTTGGTTAAATGAATTATATGTATTTTACAATGTGTGGCCATTAAAAAATTCATTTCATGAGAATATTCTCTAACATTAAAAATCACTTATGATCAATTGTAAGATAAAACACTGAAGTCATTATATAACAGGCTTATTTTCCTCTTTTCACTGAAAAACATGTAAATCAATACGTAGATAAAACAAAACAGAAAGATTAATGGTGACTCAGGATGGTCGAATTTACCTGATTTTTAATTTTTTTCTTCAGTTTGCTTCATTTTCTGGTATTTCTACTGAGAATATATATTTATAATGAGATAATATTTATTTATTGAGAAATTGTTATTTGTTTTTCAAAAATAATACATGATCTTTGAAAAGTATTAAAATGATAAGAAAAAGTTAAGAAAAAAAGGAAAAAAATCCCAAATCACGTTACCTAGGAAAAAATATCTATAGGCCAGGTGTGGTAGCTCACGCCTATAATTCCAGCACTTTGGGAGGCTGAGGTGGGCAGATAACTTGAAGTCCAGTGGTTGGAGACAAGCCTAGGCAACAGGGAGACGCTATCTTTACAAAAAATACAAGGAAAAAAAGTAACCAAGCATGGTGGTGTGTGCCTGTCGTCCCAGACACTTGGGAGGCTGAGTTGGGAGGATCGTTTGAGGCTGGGTGGTCAAGGCTGCAGTGAGCCAAGATCATGCCATTGCACTCCAGCCTGGGCAACAGAGTGAGACCCTGTCCCAATAATAATAATAAAATAAAATAAAATCTTTTATGGAAACTTTTGATGACCAGAACTTGAGTTATCTCACTATGCACATTCCCACTAATCTTTTATAAATGGATTATATGGTCAATTATTTTCTATCACTCTGACTTTCCCTCTACATAAAACTTCAGAGCTCTGCCCTTGTCAGGAAAATAATTATATAAACAATTTTATTAAACGCTAGTGTATATGAATGTGCTTTAATTTTCTGCCCTAATTCCTTATTAATGAAAATCTCAGTTTCTTCCAATTCTTCTTATCATAAACGATGCTTATATATTTTCCCTATATACTTAAAACATTGCATAGCATGTTTTACTTTTAGAATTGTAAAACTGTATGAAAAAGGAGGACCTGTGGTGTATTTTAATAGAAAGTGTATGAGCGTCCTCTGTTCCCCAGACTCTGGCTAAGATTCTATAATGATTTATCATTCTTTAAAAATACTGTTGTGTGTTATTTTAATGTATTTTATCTTCTGATTTATGTTCAAAAGTGAGATTACATATGCCTACATTTTTATCTATACTGATATCTGTAAAGTTTTTCCTTGCCCAGTTTTGACATAAAGGTGTGTTAGCATAATAAATGAGTTTAGGGTAGCTTTCTGTTCTTTTCTATATTCTGGAACAATTTATATAAATAAGAATCATCTAGTTTTTAAAGGTTTGCTATAACTGGCACGTAAGCCAACGTAATCTATTTTATTTTTGAAGTGTTCCTTGTGTTTGAATAAGAACACTACCATTTGTGGTGTACTAATGTTGTATCTGATTTTGTTATTTTATCTTAAATATCAATATCTATCAATCATATATCAATTGCCTATCATCTGTTTTCTGTCATCTGTCTTCTATCAATCATCTACCATGCATATATCATCTGTTTCTATCTGCATATATCCCTTATCTATTTATTATCTATCATCTATCTCTGTCGATATATTTACCTATTATCTATCATTTAGCTATCTTCGTCTATCAATCATCTATCATCCACATATCATCTCTCTTCTATCAATCATCTGCCTCTGTCCTCTACTATCTATCCATCCATCTATCTTCACTTATCTATCTGTATATCTTTTCAAATTTTTGCTATGCCTTTAAATCACTTGCTCACTACTTGGCTGGGGAAACAGAGTTTTTTGATTGAAATTTGCCCTGAGAGCCACATGATGAGATGATAAAAAAGAGAAGCAAATATTGTTATCAAAAGAAAAATAAATATATTTTGAATGAATAAAAATGCCCACATTTTCACTTAAGCTTTTGTCTCTGCTTCTCTAGTTGAAAGGATGAGTATGTGGTATGTTGTCCAAAAACAAATCTGCATTTTAACAAGATCCCCAGGTGACTCCTGTGCAGACAGAGGTGAGAGGTCTGCTCTGAGGACCCATATCAGGCCGGTCTGAACCCAGCCAGGTAGCGCTGCCATGTGGCTGCTCACAGTGCAAGGCAGAGACACCCCCATGGTCACCTGCCACGTGGGCAGTTGTGCCTCCTGGAAGCTGTTGCCTTTATTCTGAGCTTTCATCACATTTTCTCATGGCAGCGTCCTTCCTAACCACCTGTGACTGACAAAGTAAACTCTCACCTCTCTGGTTGGTCTGGTGGAGCGCAGCTCTTTTCAGGGCTGCCCTTGAGGACTCACAACCCTCTCAATAGTGGGCTCAATGAGGAAAATGATTTTCACCATCTCAAATTACGCTTGGGGCAAACTCCAGTTCAACAATCATGTGATTAAAATTTGCCTGGCCTTGTATTTAGGACACACTCTATCTCAGAACTGTGTCAGTTTTGGAACTGCTGCAATCCCTTGACCCAGGGAAATGTATCAGCGCCACAGGCATATGCAGGTCAGACATTTCCTCCATAATCTCCATTATAATTTGGAGGAGGCTGGGGATGGAGGTAAGCTAGCCTGCTATCAGAGCAGAGGCACCATCCTCATGTTGTTTTCTTACTCATGACCAGCTTGTAGCCTACAATTTTGTGCTCCCCTGGAGTGTTCTATTCAAACATATGTATAAGATATAAAATGTAGATGTTTTCCCAAGTAAGCTGCAAGGACGACCTGACATGCTCCTGGTTCTCTGGAACCTGAACCGGTCCTACCTCACATACACTGTAGTAAAACAGAAACTCCAGGCAGTAGAAAATTGAACTATGTTTTCCCTGCCTTGAGGGTCTTGTCTTGGGTCTAGGCTGCCATAGGAATGAAATGGAATTCTAATCAAGTATCTGTTTCCACCTAACTTGTTTCTTGGATAACTGTGGCAGACTTATAAAGTTATGTGTTCCTCCTTGGTGTCATCAGTTTTTTCTTTAAAATGCTTTATTATTTAGAGCAGTTTTAGGCTCATACCAAAATTAAGTGGAAGGTATGGAGGTTTCCCATACCACAGCCTCCCCCATGATCAACATCCCAGCAGAGCGGTACGTTTGTTACAACTGATGAACCTGCATTGACAGATTCTCATCTCTGACGTCCACAGTTTGCATCTGGGTTCACTGAGCGTTGCACGTTCTACTGGTTTGGGCAAATGTATAATGACATGTATCCACTGTTTATTCTTTTATATCTCTTCTTTTTGTATATCTTTTGCACTTCTGGAAATTAGCATTCTTATAGTTTTTCCTATTCACCATATTAAAAGTCACCCTCAAAAAGTAGAGACGGGTGGATGCTTTTCCATGTTAACGCTCTGCATTTTGACATCCATGCACTTGTCCACACGCTTGGAGGGGCTGGAGCTGGGATGGTGTGAAGAGGCCACTCTGGCTTCCTCTTCATCACTTCTCTCACCACCTCCCACTGAGCTAGGTGTGTCCTTCGGACCACTGGGCAGAGCACTGCAGGTAGCTCCCTAACACCAGCCAACGTTGCCATGTGAGAGTGGGTGCGCTGTTCCAATCGTGGGGGAATTGTCCACAATTCACATCCACTCCTCTGTCTCACTTTGGGAGTGGTGTTCCGCTTCTGCCTGGAGCGTTCCAGTTTTTGTGGAAGTTGACATCACCTACCCAGACCTGTGGAAGGGTGTGACAGAAGCGAGAGTAAATGGTGAGTGTCATGAATGAGAAACATAATTTTACTTTTAAAATTTACTCTGTATTTTGCTGGTTCCGACCCGCAATTTAAGAGTTTTGGGGGACACATGGTTGATGCCATGGGAGGAATCTGGAGGACAGATGAGGAGACCAATTCTCACCCCCATCTCCGTTTCCACAGTTTAAACAGAGATAAAACGGAAAGGGTGCCTTATCTGATGCCAAATTTTGCATAGAAAAGATTCCCTCTATTTTGTAAAGTAAAAGCTGCATCTGTATTGTCTGTTAGAGACACAAACTTTTTCAGTTTAAGGAACCCTGAATATCTCAGTAATTTTTCTCTTGACATACCCCAAGCCAAAAGAAATGCCCGTTTCATTTATCAAATTGTCAGGTCGAGGTTACCTAATATATATGTGTGTCCTAACAACGCGAAATAGTTCACATGCATTGAAAATAGTTCACATACATTGAAAATAGTTCACATACATTGAAAGAAAATTATTTTTAACTTTTATTCACGCATGAATGACCTCCCTTACTTACTCATGGGTCTTGGGCCGACCGGGCGGGTAGAACTCCATAAACCTTAACATCATATGAGACCCTGCACCTCGATGGCTTTCCACATCGATGTTCTGCCAGTATTTGCTTTTTAAAATCATGGCAACTGTGAAAATCCCTGCTTCACAAAGCAATGCTGTCAAAAGGACATGAATACAATCTGATGCTGAACACTGAACTGCTATGAACAAGTCACTCACCTGCTTTCTGACCATTGTCAAGTGTCTCCGAGAGTCCCTTGAAAATGTAAAACGTCTTTGGTGCCCCTACAAATTCATTTACCCTATAAACTTAACCATAGTCATAGTTAATAAAATTACAATGATATACACCAAGTGTGGTGCTGTTGGTAATGTTATTTTTTGTTGTTCTGAGGTTAAGTATGAGGTCTTTGGTTACTGTGAGTGACAGGGTGGTTTCTCATCTGATCTGATCCTGTAGTTTCTAGAGCTTTTACATTTCCAGTTTGTTTGATGCATTTTTGAGAGTCTCACATTTTTTTATCTCATAGCATTCTGCTCTCGGATATCACTTCATTAAATAAAATTATTTTTCTCATCTTCTACTTATAAATTTGCTCAATATTTACTTCATCTCCATCATTGTTATTTTTAAGAAGGAGTATCTTTTTTCTTTTTTTTTTTTTTTTTTTGAGACGGAGTCTTGCTCTGTCGCCCAGGTTGGAGTGCAGTGGTGTGATCTCAGCTCACTGCAACCTGTACCTCCTGGATTCAAGCAATTCTCCTGCCTCAGCCTCCCAAGTAGCTGGGATTACAGGCACCCATCACCATGCCTAGCTAGTTTTTTGTATTTTTGTATTTTTAGTAGAGATGGGGTTTCACTATGTTGGTCAGGCTGGTCTCAAACTTCTGACCTCGTGATCTGCCCACCTCGACCTCCCAAAGTGCTAGGATTACAGGCATGAGCCACCCTGCCTGGCCAAGAAGGAGTATCTTTTTTCTTAAAAATCTTTCTTCAGACGTCATTGGTTGACTCAAGACTACCATTTAATTTACTAATTACGTGAAGATTACTCTTTCTTTTAGGATCCTAGTGCTCTATCTATTATAGATAAGAAGATTTTTTAATGTTAAATCTTGATAGAGAAAAAGAAAGTTGATTATTGAGGACAGCACTAAAAACTGCTCCTCCGTCGGGTAGAACAGGCATTTCCTACATGGCTCTGTAAACCTACATCCCCTTCTCCCTGCCCAGCTGCAGGAGTATAGGAGTATTACTCTTCATTTCTTTCATGCCTCGTGTCCTGTGGGTTAGTTGATGCTTTCCCCTTGCATAATCAAAGCTTGTGCACTACTCATAATAGAATTCTCTCCTATGTTAATATGGCAGTATTATTCACTTGGTAAAACTATCATAGTTAAATTTTAATGAGCGCTATTTCTTTTAAAGGCTTATGTGCACTGTTAACTCTTGCTTCTCATCAAAGTGAGCCCTGAAATATGCCCGCACAGTTGAACCACAGGCTAGGGAAAGCAGATCTACACACAAACCGCTCTACACCACAAGTCCCTCATTCCGAGTGAAGACATGCTTCTGTCAAACTCTCGCGATGGCATTTAAATAGATGAAAGAATACACGTGACATAGTTTTGGAAAGGGTGTATATAAATAAAGCAGAAATAAAACATATTTCTGGCAACCTTAATTCTAAAGGCTCCTCTATTTGTCATTTTTTGACAATGGCTCACTGAGAAGGAACTTTTCTGTTGGGGTGAAAATGGTCCAGTGGAATTCACTTTCCGGAGTGTCTACAGCTGGCCAGAAGCAGCCTGGAGCCTTCGGCCCATCGACACTCTTCATCTGGAGGGCAGAAGGTGGATACTGTAGCATCTGTCTCTAAGCCCTAAACAGACTCCCTTACTTCCCCGGTTTAGTCAAGTAATTCATGAGTTCGAATATCAAACCTTTCATTAAATATTTCAGTGCTCTTGTAAACTATATAAAAGGCTTGGATGAACTGGGTTTGTAAAACCATAATGGCGTACCCACTCACCAACACCACTTAAAAGCGTCTGCCTATCCATCTTTTCCTCCTAACGCGATCACAGCCTTCCTGATTGAACAAGAAGCCATTTCTGAGCTGCAAATACCTTTCAGTTTGTTTCTGGGGCTTCTGCATTATCTATCTAATTGAGATAACATTTAGTATGTATAACTTATACACTATTTATTTATTGCTTTATCAATGTTTTGATTTATTATTCTATGGTAAACAAAGGAGGTGTAGATATCACAAAGGTTTCGCGCTATTGATCCCCTGACCTGAATTTTTGCATCTGTGAGTTTGTTCGTCTCACAGGAACACAGCTGTTAATCCTTAGAGCAGCAAGCAGAGAAGGTTAAGGTGACTTGCACTGACTTCATGTGAAGCCTGGAGAAATCAATGACACAAAGGAAAGTGAGTGTGAGCATGACATCAAGTCAGACCATCATTCCGCATTTTCGCTGGAAACGGCTGTGTCTGGGTGGCCAAGGAACACCCGAGTGGGTTGGCCATTAGTCTCTTTGGTAGTTTTGCCAAATCATACACTCCAGAAATAAGTGACCTCAATACTGATACTCTGAAAGGCTTTGGAGTCATATTTTTACGGAATAGCATTCCTATATTTTAAGCATTCTCTACTTCTGTAGCAGTGCCTCTGCAGATCCTGTATGAGAACAGGTGTGCACGCAGGAGAACATTTTCTCCCAAACCACGCTATTGCTTAGAGATAGTCTCATGTTAAGATGCCGAGGCCCAAATTATCATGCCGGTTCCTTCAAAGGACAGAGTAACAACCATATATATAGCACATTCTATAGCATTTTAGGTTCACCTCTGAAACAAATTCACATAAAAAATAAGTAGCTTTGCCAAGAAAGAAAGGCCTTTCCTGTTTTAAAGAAACAAGTAATGAATCTGTACTTACTATAGACTAAATGTGTCCCACAAATTTATATGTTGAAATCCTAACTCCCATTGTGATGGTGTTAGAAGGTGGGACCTATGAGGAGTGATGAGGGTGGAGCCCCCACACCAGGATTAGTGACCCTTAAAAATAGGCCCCAGAGAACTGCCTTGTCCCTTCCGCCGTGTGAGGACACAGAGAAAGTATGCTGTCTGTGAACCGGCAAGCAGCCCTCTCCAGACATTCCATCTGCCAGCACCTTGATCTTGGACCTCCAGCCTCCAGATGTGTGTGAAATAAGTGTTTGCTGTTTAATACAAGTTGATGATATTTTTGTTATAACAGCCCAAACTCACTAGTGCCTTGTAAGATACAGAATTGGTATTAAAAATTAAAACTGGGACCCAAATTGTATGAATGAAAAAAAGTTACAAAAGAATCTATTCAGTAAAACTCTGCTTTTAATTATGAAATGCATATTTGTAGGTATATATGTGTGGGTATAAAAAATCATTATCTCTAGATGGATATGGTTATAGTTTTTTATGTTAGCTATTGTTTTTCACTTTTGTAAAAAGAAGATATGCAACATTTGCAATAGGAGAAAAAAGTCAGTAACTAGTTACGTAGATATAATTGGTCATACTGATTCTGGCTTTGTGAAACACTTCCATGATAGAAAGTGGTACTGACTTTTTAAGAAGGATTTTCTGAAATTTATACAAGGTTGACGTTTAGTTGGGATGTGGTTAAATGAAGAGTTTATTAGGCAAATAGGCAAGGGGCTTAAGATATCTAACTGTGTCCTTTAGCTGTATGACTTTGGGAAAAACATTTATCCTAGGGAGAAATGACAGCTTGTCTCAATATTATGCATGTCTTAATCCATACATCCTAATTCTAACATCACACATCCATTCAGGACAGTACTCAAATTTGGTCTGTACAGGTGTCTTGTGTTTATAAAGAAACAGAGTTTCTCAAGTTATAAATGGGCACATCTTTAGACTGTGCATACTATGTGAGGTTGGAAAAGCTACCAGATGGCTTTATTCCAATGGGGGCTTGGCTTATGCACCAATGGATACTTAATGCGTTAATGAGAGGGGCACCAGCTCTCCTTTTTAGGATTGTGTTGATGGTTGGTCATAGAACTGGGCTCCACCATAGCAAAGAGGATGGCAGGACTTCAGAACATTAATGGTCAGTTGGCAACACTTAATAATTACAGACCGTGCATGAACATTTAATAATAAGTAGCAAGGTCAGAATGACAGCATGGAAGTCCTGAGGGGCACAGAGTTATGAAGATGGTTGATAGAACGTGGCATTGTTAGAGACAAAATAGCAGGTCAGTGAAGAAGAGCTCCACCAAAGTTCTTTAATGAAGTGAAATCAAGGGTGGATGACTGAGAAGCTAAAGGCATTCCTCTAAGACAAACTCATCATCCTGTGTCCAGCTTCTGGACCTCAGTGGAATTTCAGATCCAACCTCTTTCATCTGAGGGAGAGACCTGATCCCCAGGAGAGAGGACACTGCAAGCCTAAATGCTAACAACAAGCATACATGGCAGTTCTTCCCCAGAGCCTCCCCAGAGAAATCCATAGCCATGCGCTGGGGCAGCTATACGTTGTGGAGCGGGAGCTACCCAGCATTTGGATGACTGTTGTGCACAGGGTGGAGTTGAACTTTGACACTCTGACCTGAAGCGTCAGCATGGGTCACCTTACAGTGGGTGCCTAAGGGCCAGGGTAATGAGTGGAGTCCTGCTCAGTTACAGCTCACGGTGTAACCTGTCCTTGTCCCTGAACCTATAATAGCAATGGGAACATTGATGGTTGGCACATGTGCCACAGGTCTTTGGCTTCTGGGGTAAGTTGCCAGAGTGAGGTCATAAAGTTGTAGATACTAAAGCTGTGCCCACTGCCTGCTCCCACACCAGTCACACAGTAAATTAAAACTCACATTCCATTCTGGGGAAAATGGCAGGAAAGAATCCCTTGCTTAAAGAACTACATGATGCTGATGGTGAAGTTCATGTCTGCAGTTAATTTTCTAGTGTAGCTCCTAAAAAACCTGGGCAGACCTTAGAAGATACTGGAGGACTATAGCAAGCTCAACCAACTAAGTCCAACTTCAACCACTGTGCTGGATATGGTGTCCTTATTGGAGCAGATGAACACAGTCTCAGATACATGATAAGCAGCCATCAATGATCTAATTGTGCCTTTTCCCATAATTATCCAAAGGGAAGATCAGAAATATTCGTATTTGTTTGGAGCAGAAAACTGTGTGTATTTAATGGTTTTGCCCCAAGGCAAGCTAACTCTTCAATTCTCATATAAAAATATCTGCTTTGATCTTTATGATTCATTCCATCAATAATTTCATTTTTTACCTAAAATTTTACTACAACCATTAGCCAAAAACACTAGTCTGAGTGATCTGTAATAACATGGACTTTTAAAAGAACACAGTGCGTCATACATGGTGTTTGGAGGGAATGTTGACATTGCAGTACACTTCTTGAAAGGACTCCCTTCTTTTGGCATAAAAGATTCTAAGCACCTTTCCTGGCTACCCACAGCTTCTTCCACCACCATAAGAGACAATATTCTCTTGTAAGTTCTCTGACTCCTGTGGGTAAATGACCACTATAGGCACAGACCAAGTTGTGCCAATGATGTCAGTTTGGATTCCACAGGAAGTCAATTCTAAGACACAGTTAATGTGCAGAGAGTTGGGGGAACTTTTAAAATCAGTGACTGAAAGGGAAGAAAAGGAAGCAGGGTCGGGCAGAGATGCTGAGGTGCAACACAGGCTGTGCAAAGACTGAGATGACCAAGCTTAGAAGATGAAGGACCCTTCAGAGACACCTCAGGTTGGGGTGACTGGGTCAAGAATTTAGATCTCCAAATAGATCAGGAATTGCCAGGAAGTAGCCCCAGAAAGTTGAGAGTGAAACATCACTCTTCAGGGAGGCATTCCTAGAGAGGCTCACTTTGGGAAGGGTATTTGACAGCAACACTCCAGGGCTGGGGATACATTTCTGAAGGTGGATCTGGACAGTGTTTAGATCCGCTTTTACAGAAACATTCTGGGAGCAGGGCCTCTGGGGGACTCCTTTCCTGGTGGAACTTAGAAGAGGAAGATTAGATGAGTTATAGCTCTTGCAACTGCAGCTGACCTAGAGGTCACACATGATGCTTAGCATCTCTTGCTTCCACTCTTCATCCTGGATTCCCATCACCCTCATAGCACCTTTGCTAGTCTAGATGTCTTTCATGGTGATAAGAAATATACCCAGTTGCCTTGTCCTCCTCAAAAAGGCTTCTGTGCTAGTCCATTGGCTGTCAAAATTGGGCAAGAGAGTAGAACGATGTATTCAAGCTGGTGAAATGGGTGCCAAAAACATTCTTCTCTACTTCCACTGCTTAACAGCAAGCTATGTCTTCCTGACGACCAAGGTCTAGATGCCTGCTAGGATGGTGGCTTCTCTTCATAACCTCTTTTCCCGTGGCATCAGAGACCTACAATGCCCAAGTAGCTGTAGTGGCTTATAGTTCAATGTGACCCTTGGGGTATTCCTGGTAGAAGCAGAATATCAAAACCTATAGAACCTAGAGTTGCAAGGATAAGAAACAAATGACCGAAGCAGGTCACAGGAAATCGTGGAAAGTGGGGCCACTCTTCTTTTTAGTTTGTTTGGTTTGTTTCCTGGACATGTTGATTCTGACGACTGGGACCCAAATGCCATATGAAGTTGGTTGATTTAGTGGATACCCTGTAGGCCAGTTTCAGGGTGTGAGACCTAAGGGTCTGTACTTAGAAAAGCCTATACTTGCTTTAGTGCTCTGGTGTCATCCTCTTGGAATGAATAATTTTGAACAAAGGATCCCATATTTTTATTTTGCACTGGGTTCCACAAATTAAGTAGGAAATCCTGAGAGCATTGATTCCTGGAGCTGGAACTCCATCTCTATAATGCCACCTTTGAACTGATGCTTCAGCTGTGCTTTCAATAAGCTGTTCTATCACTCTCAAAACAATAGCATCAGGGCTGTGGCACAAAATGGAGCCAGTAGATCCCATGCTGGTACCCATTTTCACACTTCTTTCACTATAAATATGGATCCTTTGGTCTGGAGATTTTCATATGCAATCCCATACCAGTTAGTCAAATGTTCAATTAGCCTTCAGATCATAGCCGCAGCTACAGCCAAGAGGGCAGCGAAACAAACCAAGAGAACATTTGTCTACTTCAAGTAAAATTATTGATGCCTCTTTCAGGGTAGAAGGCATTCATTATAGTCCAAAAAGAGATTGGTTGATCCTCTCAAGGCATGGCGTTCTATTGGATGCTGAATGCTAGTCTTGGTGACTGACATGCTGGACAGTTCTAGCTAGAGCAGTCTTGGTAAGGGAGAGCCCATTCTTTCAGGCTCATGCGTAGCCTTCATTCCTGCTACCATGATTTCTCCACTCATAAATACAATATTCAACACTAGTGTAGCTGATGATAAAGGCTGGCTGATGTCACCTGGCTAGGTAATATTATGGTATATATATGCCACGGAATACCACTCAGCCATAGAAATGAATGAAATAATGGCATTCATAGCACATGGATGGAATAGGAGACCATTATTGTAAGTGAAGTAACTCAGGAATGGAAAACCAAACATTGGATATTCTCACTTATAAGTGAAAGCTAAGCTATGAGGATGCAAAGACATAAGAATGATACAATGAACTTTGGGGACTCAGGGGAAAGGGTGGGAGGGATGTGAGGGATGAAAGACTACACATTGGGTACAGTGTACACTGCTCAGGTGATGGGTGCACCAAACTCTCAGAAATCACCACTAAATAACTTATTCATGTAATCAAATGCAACCTGTTCCCCCCAAAAAACCTATTGAAATTTTTAAAAGATTATGAAAACTGAGGCACCATGTTGTACTTTGCTGATAGTGCACAGCTATCAAGGTACACATCAAATTTTCTGATTTTGGATTGAGTGTTTCTCATGACAATATTCCATGTGTCTCCTGGTAGTATTGATTTTAGGATGCTTGGTGGCATAAATAATATTTTTATTTTTAAAATTTTAATTTTCATGAGTACATGGTGTATATATTTATGGGGTATATGAGAGATTTTGATACAGACACACAATATGTATTAGTCACATCAGGGTAAGTGGAGTATCCAGTCCCTCAAGCATTTATCATTTGTGTTATAAACATTGCAAATGTATGCCCTCAGTTATTCTAAAATGTATAAAAAATTATTGCTGACTGTAGTCACTGTGTTGTGCTATCAAATACTAGATCCTATTCATTGTATCTAACTCTACTTTTGTACCCATTAACCATCCCCATTTCCCCTCCACTCCCCACTATCCTTCCCAGCCTCTGGTAACCATCATTCTATTTTCTATCTCCATGGAGTTCAGTTGTTTTAATTTTTAGATCCCACAAATGAGTGAGAACACATGCAGTTTGTCTTGCTGTGCCTGGCTTATTTCACTTAACATAATTTCCACCAGTTCCGTCCATGTTTGTTGCAAATGACAGGATCTCATTCTCTATTTGTGGCTGAATAGTACTCTATTGTGTATATATACCACATTTTCCTTATCCATTCATCTCTTGTTGTATACTTGGGTTGATTCCAAATCTTGGTTATTGTGAATAACAATAAACATGGGAGTGCAGTTATCCCTTTGATATATTGATTTGCTTTCTTTTGGGTATATACCTAGGAGTGGAATAGCTGGATCATATGGTAGTTCTATTTTTAGTTTTTTGAAAAGTCTTCATACTGTTCTCTAAAGTGGCTATACTAATGTACACCCCCACAAACAATTTATGAGGGTTCCCCTTTCTCCACATCCTCTCCAGCATTCATCATTGCCAGTCTTCTGGATGAAAGCCATTATAATTGGAGTCAGACAATATCTCACTGGGGTTTTAATTTGCATTTATCTGATCAGTGGTGTTGAGCACTTTTTTATATACCTGTTTGCCATTTGTATGTCTTCTCTTAATGAATGTCTATTCAGACCCATAGCCTATTTAAAACTCAAATTATAATTTTTTTCCTATTGAGTTGTTTAATTAAGCTCCTTATATATTCAGGTTTTTAATCCTTTATCACATGTATGGCTTTCAAATATTTTCTCCCATTCTGTGGGTTATCTCTTTTTTGTTTCCTCTGCTGTACGGAAGCTTCTTGATGTGATTTCATTTGTCCATTTTTGCTTTTGTTGCGTGTGCTTTTGGGATATTTCTCAATAAATCTTTGCCCATATCAGTGTCTGGGTGGATTTTCCCCAATATTTTCTTGTAATAGTTTTATAGTTTGAGGTCTTAGATTTAAGTTTTTAATACACTTTGATATTATTTTTATGTTCCAAGAGATAGGGGTCTAGTTTCATTCTTTTGTGTATAGATAACCAGTTTTCCCAGCACCATTTATTGAAGACACTGTCCTTTCCCCAATGTATGTTCTTGGCATATTTTTTGAAAATGAATTTACTGTGCATGTAGAACTTATTTCTTGGTTCTCCATTCTGTTCCATTGGTCTATGTGTCTGTTTTCATTCTGATATCATGCTCTTTCGGTCACTATATCTTTGTAGTATAATTTGAAATCAGGTAATGTGATTTCTCCAGTTTTGTTGTTCCTGCTAAGGATGGCTTTGGCCATTCTGGATCTTTTGTGCTTTCATACAAATTTTAGGCTAAGGATTACATTGAATCTGTAGATTGCTTTGGGCAGTATGGATATTTTAACCTTATTGATTTCTTTCTATCTATGAACATAGGATGTCTTTCCATTATTTTGTGGGTATTTTATTCAATTTTTTGCATCAATGTTTTAAAATTTTCATTGCAGAAATTTTTCACTTCTTTGGTTATATTTATTCCTAGGTACTTTTTATGTGCCACTATTACAAATGGATTATGTTCATGATTTCTTTTTTCAGATTGCTTGCTGTTGACATATAGAAATGCTACTGATTTTCATATGTTGATTTTGTATCCTGCATCTTTACTGAATTTGTTTATCAGTTCTATTAGTTTTTTGGTGTACTCTTCAGGTTTTCCCAACTATTAAATGATATTATTTGCTAACAAGGATAATTTGACTTCTTTCTTTCCAATTTGGATTTCTTTTATTTCTTTTCCTTGTCTGATTATGTTGAATAGCAGTGTCACAAGTAGATACCCCTGTCTTGTTCCAGATGTAAGAGGAAAGGCTTTCAGGTTTTCCCTATTCAGTATGATACCAACTGTGGGTCTGTCATATATGGCTTTCATTGTGTTGAGGTATGTTCCTTCTACCCCCAGTTTTTTAGGGGTTTTACCATGAAAGGATGTTTAATTTTATCAAATGCCTTTTCACCATCAATTGAAATTATCATATGCTTTTTGTCCTTCATTTTGTTGCTCTAATGTATCGCAATTATTTATTTCCATATGCTGGACCATCCTTGCATTCCTGGGATGAATCCCAATTGGTCACAATACATGATTTTTTTAAGGTGTTGTTGAATTCAATTTGCTAATATTCTGTTGAAGATTTTTGCATCAATAGTCATTGGAGATATTGGCCTGTAGTTTTCTTTTTTGGAAGTGTCTGTCTGGCTTTGGCGTCAGGGTAATACTGGCCTTGTAGATTGAGTTTGGAAGTATTCCCTCCACTTTGACCTTTTGGAATGGTTTCAGTAGAATTGGTATGAGATATTCTTTAAAAGTTTGGTAGTGTACAGCAGTAAAGCCATTTGGTCTGAGACTTTTCTTTGCTGGGTGACTTTTTATTATGGCTTCAATATCATTACGTGTTATTGGCCTATTCAAGTTTTGAATTTCGTCATGGCTAAATCTTGGTAAGTTGTATGTGTCTAGGAATTTATACATTTCTTCTTGGATTTTCAATTTAGTGGCACATCATAGCTCATAGTAGTCTCTAATGACCCTTTGAATTTTGTGGTATCAGTTATAATATCTCCTTTTTCAGCCTTTGGGTCTTTTTTTCTCAGTCTGGCTAAAGATTTGCCAATTTTGTTCATCTTTTAAAAAACCAACTTTTTATTGATAATTTGTATTTTTATTTTAATTTTATTTATGCTCTGATCTTTTTTTACTTTTAATCTACTAATTTTGAGTTTAATTTGCTCTTGCTCTTCTATTTCTTTAAGATGCATCATTAAGTTGTTTTTTTGAAATTTCTTCTCATTTTTCGATGTAGGTATTTATTGCCATAAACTTTCCCACCTAGTACTGCTTTTGTTGTATTTCATAGGTTTTGGTGGGCTTTATTTCTATTTGCATTTGTTTCAAGGAACTTTTAAATTTTCTTCTTAATTTCTTCATTCCCCCACTGGTCATTCACGAGCATATTGTTTACTTTCCATGTATTTTTATTGTTTCCAAAATTCCTGTTGTTGTGGATATCTAGGGTTTTATTCTGTTGTGGTCAGAGAAGATATTTAATATGATTTCAATATTTTGAATGTTTTGAGACTTGTTTTGTGGTCTAACATATGGTCTCTCTTTGAGAATTGTCCGTGCATTGAGGTGAAGAATGTATTTTCCAGATGTTTGATAAAATGTTCTCTATGTATCTATTAGGTCCACTTGGTCTATAGTGCAGATTAGGTCTGTTGTTTCTTTGTCAGTTTTCTGTCTGGGTTATCTGTCCAGTGGTTATCTGACAGTTAACTGGGTTAACTGTCAAAGTGGATGTTGAAGTCTCCAACTATTGTTTTATTGGGGTCTATCTTTCCCTTTGGCTTTAATAATATTTGCTTCACATATCTGGGTGCTCCAGTGTTGGGTGCTTATATACTTACAATTGTTATATTCCTTTGCTTAATTGACTCCTTTATCATTATACAGTAACCTTTGTCTCTTTTTATGCTTTTGGTCTTGAAATCCGTTTTATCTGATATGTAGCTACTTTTGTTCTTTTTTGGTTCTCATTTGCATGAAATATCTTTTCTCACCCCTTCATTTTCTGTCTATGTGTGTCTTTACAGGAGAAATGTGTTTCTTATAGGCAATACATCTTTTTTTATTATTATACTTTAAGTTCTGGGATACACGTGCAGAATATGCAGGTTTGTTACATAGGTATACATGTGCCATGGTGGTTTGCTGCACCCATCAACCCGTCATCTACATTAAGTATTTCTCCTAATGCTATGGCTCCCCTAGCCCCCCATCCCCCAACAGGCCCTGATTTGTGATGTTCCCCTCCCTGTGTCCATGTGTTCTCATTGTTCAACTCCCGCTTATGAATGAGAACATGAGGTCTTTTGTTTTCTGTTCTTGTTAGTTTGCTGAGAATGATGGTTTCCAACTTCATCCATGTCCCTGCAAAAGACATGAACTCATCCTTTTTTATGGCTGCATAGTATATTTGCCACATTTTCCTAGCCAGTCTATTACTGATGGGCATTTGGGTTGGTTCCAAGTCTCTGCTATTGTGAATAGTGCTGCAATAAACATACATGTGCATGTATCTTTATAGTAGCATGATTTATAATCCTTTGGGTATATACCCAGTAATGGGATTGTTGAGTCAAATGGTATTTCCGGTTCCAGATCCTTGAGGAATCAGTATGCTGTCTTCCACAATGGTTGAACTAATTTATACTCCCACAAACAGTGTAAAAGTGTTTCTATTTCTCCACATCCTCTCCAGCATCTGTTGTTTCCTGACTTTTAATGATCACCATTCTAACTGTTGTGAGGTGGTATCTCATTGTGGTTTTGATTTGCATTTCTCTAATGACCAGTGATGATGAGCTTTTTTTCATGTTGTTGGGCACAGAAATGTCTTAGGCTGAGAGGATGGGGTTTTCTAAATATAAAATTATGTCATCAGCAAACAGAGACAATTTGACTTCCTATGTTCCTATTTGAATATCCTTTATTTCTTCCCCTTGTTTGATTGCCCTGGCCAGAACTTCCAATACTATGTTAAATAGGAGTGATGAGAGAAGGCATCCTTGTCTTCTACCAGTTTTCAAAGGGAATGCTTCTAGCTTTTGCCCTTTCAGTATGATATTGGCTGTGGGTTTATCATAAATAGCTCTTATTATTTTAAGATATGTTTCATCAGTACCTAGTTCATGGAGAATTTTTAGCATGAAGTGGAGTTGAATTTTATTAAAGGCCTTTTCTGCATCTATTGAGATAATTCTGTGTTTTTGTCATTGGTTCTGTTTATGTGATGGATTTTGTTTATTGATTTGCATATGTTGAACCAGCCTTGCATCCCAGGGATAAAGCCAACTTGATGGTGGTGGATAAGCTTTTTGATGTGCTGCTGGATTCAGTTTGCCAGTATTTTATTGATTTTTACATCAATATTCATCAGGGATATTGACCTGAAATTTTATTTTCTGTTGTGTCTCTGCCAGGTTTTGGTATCAGGATGATGTTAGCCTCATAAAATAAGTTAGGAAGGCATCCCTCTTTCTCTATTGTTTGGAATAGTTTCAGGAGGAATTGTACCAGTTCCTTTTGGTACCTCTCATAGACTTTGGCTATGAATCCATCTGGTCCTGGGCTTTTTTTGGTTGGTAGGCTATTCATTACTGCCTCAATTTCAGAACTTGTCATTTGTCTATTCAGGGATTCAACTTCTTCCTAGTTTAGTTTTCGGAGGGTGTATGTGTCCAGAAATTTATCCATTTCTTCTAGATTTTCTAGTTTATTTGCATAGAGGTGTTTATAGTATTCTGTGATGGTAGTTTGTATTTCTGTGGGGTCAGTAGTGATATCTCCTTTACCATTTTTTATTGTATCTATTTGATTCTTCTCCCTTTTCTTCTTTTAGTCTGGCTAGCAATCTATCTATTTTGTTAATCTTTTCAAAAATACAGCTCCTGGATTCATTGATTTTTTTTGAAGGACTTTTTGTGTCTCTATCTCCTTCAGTTCTGCTCTGATCTTAGTTACTTCTTGTCTTCTAGCTTTTGATTTTGTTTGCTGTTGCTTCTCTAGTTGTTTTAATTGTGATGTTAGGATGTCAATTTTAGGTCTCTCCTGCTTTCTCCTGTGGGCATTTAGTGCTATAAATTTCCCTCTAAACACTGCTTTAGCTGTGTCCCAGAGATTCTGGTATGTTGTGTCTTGGTTTTCATTTGTTTCAGAAAACTTACTTATTTCTGTCTTAGTTTTGTTATTTACCCAGTAGTCATTCAGGGGCAGGTTGTTCAGTTTCCATGTAGTTGTGTGGTTTTGAGTGAGTTTCTTAATCTTGAGTTGTAATTTGATTGGACTGTGGTCTCATAAACTGTCATGATTTCTGTTCTTTTGTATTTGTTGAGGAGTGTTTTACTTCCAATTATGTGGTCAATTTTAGAAAATGTGATGTGGTGCTGAGAAAAATACATATTCTGTTGATTTGGGGTGGAGAGTTCTGTAGATGTCTATTAGGTCCTCTTGATCCAGAGCTGAGTTCAAGTCCTGAATATCCTTGTTAATGTTCTGTTTTGTTGATCTGTCTAATATTGACAGTGGGGTTTTAAAATCTCCCACTATTATTGTGTGGGGGTCTAAGTCTCTTCATAGGTCTCGAAGAACTTGCTTTATGATTCTGAATGCTCCTGTATTGGGTGCATATATATTTAGGATAGTTAGTTCTTGTTGTTGCATTGATCCCTTTACCATTATGTAATGCCCTTCTTTGTCTTTTTTTGATCTTTGTTGGTTTAAGGTCTTTTTTATCAGAGGCTAGGATTGCAAACCATGCTGCTTCTTTTTTTTTTTTTTTTTTCTTCCATTTCCTTGGTAAATATTCCTTCATCCCTTTATTTTGAGCCTAAGTGTGTCTTGGCACATGAGATGGGTCTCCTGAATATAGCACACTGATGGGTCTTGACTCGCCATCCAATTTGCCAGTCTGTGTCTTTTAATTGTGGCATTTAGCCCATTTACATTTAAGGTTAATATTGTTTTGAATGAATTTGATCCTGTTATTATGATACTAGCTGGTTATTTTGCCCATTAGTTGATGCAGTTTCTTCACAGTGTCGATGGTTTTTACATTTTGATATGTTTTTGGAGTGACTGGTACCGGATTTTCCTTTCTATGTTTAGTGCTTCCTTCAGGAGCTCTTATAAGGCAGGTCTGGTGGTGATAAAATCTCTCACCATTTTCTTGTCTGTAAAGGATTTTATTTCTTCTTCTCTTATGAAACTTAGTTTGGCTGATATGAAAATTGAAAATTTTGGTTGAAAATTCTTTTCTTTAAGAATGTTGAGTATTGACCCCCACTCACTTCTGGCTTGTAGGGTTTCTGCAGAGAGATCTGCTGTTAGTCTGCTGGGCTTCCCTTTGTGAGTAACCCAACCTTTCTCTCTGGCTGCTCTTAACATTTTTTCCTTCATTTCAACCTTGGTGAATCTGCCAATTATCTGTTTTTGGGTTGCTCTTCTTGAGGAGTATCTTTGTGGTGTGCTGTGTATTTCCTGAATTTGAATGTTGGCCTTTCTTGTTAGGTTGGGGTAATTCTCCTGGATAATATCCTGAAGAGTGTTTTTCAATTTGGTTCCATTCTCCCAGTCACTTTCAGGTACACCAATGAAGCGTAGGTTTGGTCTTTTGACATAGTCCCATATTTCTTGGAGGCTTTGTTCATTCCTTTCCATTGTTTTTTTCTTTAATCCTGTCTTCACACTTTATTTCATTAAGTTGATCTTCAATCTCTGATTTCCTTTCTTCCGCTTCATTGATTTGGCTATTGATACTTATGTATGCTTCATGAAGTTCTCGTGCTATGTTTCTCAGCTCCGTCGGGTCATTTATGTTCTTCTCTAAACTGGTTATTCTAGATAGTAATTTCTCTAACCTTTTTTCAAGGTTCTTAGCTTCCTTGCAATGGGTTAGGATATACTCCTTTAGCTTGGAGGAGTTTATTACCCACCTTCTGAAGCCCACTTCTGTCAATTTGTCAAACTCATTTTCCATCCAGTTTTGTTCCCTTATTGGTGATCCTTTGGAGAATAAGAGGCATTCTGGTTTTTGGAATTCTCAGCCTTTTTGCACTGGTTTTTCCTCATCTTCATGGATTTATCTACCACTGGTCTTTCACGTCGGTGACCTTTGGATGGGGTTTCTGTGTGGATGTCTTTTTTTTTGGTGTTGATGGTATTCCTTTCTATTTGTTAGTTTTCCTTTTAACAGTCATGTCCCTCTGCTGCAGATCTGCTGGAGTTTGCTAGAGGTCTACTCCAGACCCTGTTTGTCTGGGTATCACCAGCAGAGGCTGCAGAATAGCAAAGATTGCTGCCTTTTCCTTCCACTGGAAGCTTCGTCCCAGAGGGGCACCCACAAGATGCCTGCTGAAAGTCTCCTGTATGAGGTGTCTGTCAACCCCTGCTGGGAGGTGTCTCCCAGTCAGGAGGCACGGGGGTCAGGGACCCACTTGAGGAGGCAGTCTGTCCCTTAGCAGAGCTCGAGCGCTGTGCTGAGAGATCTGCTCTCTTTAGAGCTGGCAGGCATGTTTAAGTCTGCTGAAGCTGTGCCCACAGCCTCCCCTTCACCCAGGTTCTCTGTCCCAGGGATATGGGAGTTTTATTTATAAGCCCCTGCCTTTCTTTCAGAGATGTCCTGCCCAGAGAGGAGGAACCTAGAGAGGCAGTCTGGCTATACTGGCTTTGCCAAACCGTGGTGGCTCTGCCCAGTTCGAACTTCTAGGTGGCTTTGTTAATACTGTGAGGGGAAAACCGGCTACTCAAGCCTCAGTAATGGCAGATGCCCTTCCCGCCCACTGAGCTGCAGCGTCCCAGGTCGACTTTAGACTGCTGTGCTGGCAGCGAGAATTTCAAGCCAGTGGAGTTTGGCTTGCTGGACTCTGTGGCATTGAGATCTGCTGAGCTAGACCACATGGCTCCCTGGCTTCAGCCCCCTTTCCAGGGGAGTGAACAGTTCTGTTGCGCTGGCATTTTAGGCACCACTGAGGTACGAAAAAAAACTCCTGCAGCTAGCTCGGTGTCTGCCCAGTTTTGTGCTTGATACCCAGGACCCTGGTGGCGTAGGCATCAGAGGAAATCTCTTGGTCTCTGGGTTGCAAAGAATGTGGGAAAAGTGTAGTATCTGGGCTGGAGTTCCAGGGCACAGTCCTCAAGGCACAGTCCCTCATGGCTTCCCTTGGCTAGGAGAGGGAGTTCCCCGACCCCTTGTACTTCCCAGGTGAGGCAACACCCCATCCTGCTTCTGCTCCCCCTCTGTAGGCTATACCCACTGTTTAACCAGTCTCAATGAGATGAGCTGGGTACCTCAGTTGGAAATGCAGAAATCATCCATCTTCTGCACCGATCTCGCTGGGAGCTGCGGACAGGAGCTGTTCCTATTTGGCCATCTTGCCAGCCACCCCCTGTTTTGTCTTTTTATAAATCCATTCAGCCGCTCTATGTCTTTTGATTGGAGAGTTGAGTTTATTTACATTCAATATTGACATTGGCAAGTAAGGACTTACTACTATAATTTTGTTATTTATTTTCTGGTTGTTTCATGATCTTTTTATTCCTTTTTCTTTTTTTTTTTTTTGAGACGGAGTCTTGCTCTGTCGCCCAGGCTGGAGTGCAGTGGCCGGATCTCAGCTCACTGCAAGCTCCGCCTCCCGGGTTCACGCCAATCTCCTGCCTCAGCCTCCCGAGTAGCTGGGACTACAGGCGCCGCCACCTCGCCCGGCTAGTTTTTTGTATTTTTTTAGTACAGACGGGGTTTCACCGTGTTAGCCAGGATGGTCTCGATCTCCTGACCTCGTGATCCGCCCGTCTCGGCCTCCCAAAGTGCTGGGATTACAGGCTTGAGCCACCGCGCCCGGCCAATCTCTTTATTCCTTTCTTTCTTTCTTTTTTTTTTTTCCTATCTTCTTGTTTGTGAAAATGATTTTCTGCAGTATGTCTTAATTTCTTGCTTTATATTTTTGTGTATCTGTTGTAGGTTTTTTGATTTGAGGTTCCCTTGAAGCTTGCAAATAAAATCTTATAACTCACTATTTTAAACTGGTGACAACTTCGATTACAGAAAGAAACAAATGAAGTAAAAAACATGCAAAGAGAAAATTAATAAAAATTATTTACTTCTTTACTTCACCCACAATTTTAAACTTTTTTCTATTTATAACTTATACTGTTTATATGTTTTATTTTTTCTATTTATGTTATTATGCTAATTATATGTCTTAAAAAGTTGTTGTAGTTATTGTTTTTGATAGCTTTGTCTTGTCTTCCTATTGAAGATATGAGTAGTTTACATATCACAATTACAGTTTTATAATATTCTATATTTGTGTCCTTGCTGTTGCCTGTGAATTTTGTACCTTTAGAAGATTTCTTAACGCTTGTTAATGTCCTTTTCTTTCAGATTGAAATGCTCCCTTCTTAAAGAATAGGATTTGGGGGTTGACAAAATCCCTCAGCTTTTGTTTGAGAATGTCTTTATTTCTTCTTCGTGTTTGAAAGCTATTTTTGCTAGATATCATATTCTACAATTAAAGTTTTTTTTTGTTGTTTTGTTTTTCTTCAGCACTTTAAATATATCATGTCATTCTCTCCAGGCCTGTAAGTTTTCCACTGAGAAGTCTGCTGCCAGATGTATTAGAGCTCCTTCGTATGTTATTTGTGTCTTTTCTCTTGCTGCTTTTAGGATCCTTTCTTTATCCTTTACCTTTTGCAGTTTGATTATTAAATGTTGAGGCAGTTTGATTTGGGTTACATCTGCTTGGTGTTGTATAACCTTCTTGTGTTTGAATATTGGCATCTTTCTCCAGGTTTGCAAAGTTCTTTCTTAGTATCTCTTTGAGTATACTTTCTACCCCAATCTCTCTCTACCTCTACTTGAAGGCCCAGAATTCTTAGATTTGCTATTTTCCAGATCCTGTGGGTATGCCTTATTATGTTTTATTCTTTATTCTTTTGACCCCACTGGCTGTGTATTTTCAAATAGCCTGTATTCAAGCTCACTCGTTCTTTCCTCTGCTTGATCAATTCTGCTGTGAAGAGAGGCTGGTGCATTCTTCAGTTTGTCAATGCAAGTCCTCACTCATCTCCAGAATTTTTGCTTGACTCTTTTTAATTATTTCTAACTCTGTTAAATTTATCTGATAATATTCTGAATTCCTTCTCTGCATTATCTTGAAATTCATTAAGTTTTCTCAAAACAGCTATTTTAAATTCTCTATCTGAAAAGTCACATATTTCTGTCACTCCAGAATTGGTAACTGGTGTCTTATTTAGCTCATTTTGTAAGGTCATGTTTTCCTGAGTGGTCTTAATACTTGTGGATATTTGTCAATGTCTGTGCACTGAAGAGTGAGGTATTTATTCCAATCATCTCTGTCTGGGCTTGTTTGTACCTGTCCTTCTTGAGAAACCTTTCCAAGAATTCAAAGGATATTGAGTGTTGTGGTCAAAGTGATCAAAGCCTTTGGTCACTGGAACCATATATGCATTAGGGTTACTCCAAGTCTAGTAATGTTGTGATTTGCAGACTTTAGAGGTACCACCTTGGTGGTTTTGTGTAAGATCTGGGAGAGTTCCCTGGATTACCAGGCAGAGTCTCTTATATTCTTCCCTTAATTTCCCCAGACAAATCAACTTTCTCTCTCTCTCTTTTTTTTCTCTCTCTCTCTCTCTGCTGAGCTGCTTGTAGCTGGGGAAGGGGTAATGCAAGCACTCCTGTGGCCACCCTGCTGAGACTGTGCTGGGTCAGACCTGAAGCCAGTATAATACTGGGTCTTGCCCAAGGCCCGGGGTGATGATTGCCTGTCCACTGCTGACATCTATTCGAGACCCAAGAGCTCCTTGGTCAGCAGGTAGTAAATTCTGCCAGAACGAGGTCTTTCATTTCAGGGCTATGGGTTCTATTCTGTCCCATGATGGGTCTAGAAATATTGTCCAGGAGCTAGGTCTGGGTATGAGGGGCTTCAGAGCTCTGCTTGGTGCTTTATTTTGCTGTGGCTGAGCTGGTGTCCAGGTTGCAAGACAAACTCCTCTTTATTCTTTCATCTCCTTCTAGAGCGGCAAGCTGTGCTGCCTGGAGTTGGAGGAGCGGTGATGCACACACTCCCTCGGCCACCTCAGCTGGTATTTCACCGGGTCATAGGCACCCCAAGTCTGCCAGCTCCAAGCCCAGCACAGCCCTAGAACTAGCCCAGGAATTGCAGTCCTTGCGGCCTAGACTGCCTTTTAAGTTTACTTGGGACCCTAGAGCCCTTTAGCCCATGATGGTGGGGGGTGTTGGAACTCAGATTCCCACCACAGGATGGATAATTCCCCTCTGGCTAGGGCTAGTCTAAAGGCTACCTCCATGGGTGCTGCTGAAGTCTGCCCTGTATTGCTTTCTGTTGTGACAGGGCAGCACTGAATTCCATTACAAAGCGCCATAATTACTGTACCGTTCTTCCCCTAAGTGTACAGATTCTCTCTTTTGCCCCACATGGTGCCACCAGGGGATGGGGGAGGAGTGGTGTCAGCAATGTAAGGCTGTCTTTCCTACCCTCTTCAGTGTCTCTTTCCTTAACGTGATGTTAAAACCAGGTACTGTGATCACTCACCTGCTTTTTGGTTCTTATGAAGGTGATTTCTTCTGTGGATAGTAGTTCAATTTGGTGATCCTGTGGGGAGGACAGTCACTGAAGGGTTCTGTTTGGCCATCTTGCTCCCTTGTTTTTTGCTTACATTGTCTATGTAACCTCACATAGTCCAGAATGTACTGAGTGAATTTAAAAAATGCTTGTTGAAGTAATGAATAAATGAGAAGTAAATTTTCTTTAAGTTTTGGAATCTAAAATAATAAGTTTTAGTTGGGAAAACTCCCTAATAACATCATTGGGGGTGCAAGTATGATTAACAAAGATTGCTTATCTCAGAAAGGTAAATTTTATATGTGAAAACACTTTTATATGAAGTTTGAAAATATATTTGGAACAAATATAAGGAATCAATGAGATAACAGTCAATGTGTAGAGGCAAATCAGAAAAGTGAGATTCAAGATCTCCCTTCACATTCTTTTTAAATTTGAGCATGTACTTAACCTCTTTGACCTCTAAATTTCTCCTTTGGTCTTACATACAGTCAGGTGTTTCTAATTATAATAGATGATGATGTGTGAGAGAATATGTTGTTAACTGCAAATCTTATATTAATAAAAGCTACAATAATAACAAATTTACAAACTAGCATAATTTCATTCAGCAATAGAAATTGTGAAGACAGCATTTATTTTCTTTAAAACAATGTATTTCATAAGATTCACATATTTTGCTTTTCAAATAATTGTTTATTAAAATTTATATTTGTATTGATCGAGCACTTATGAATTAGATAAGTAATGTCATGTTATTTTATATCATCTGTTATCTGTGTCCAGTGGATTTACACAATTTCACAGTTTTTATCTGGTCATGTACAATGGTGTGAATTCACCTGAAACACTCAGAGTGATTCTGCTGTCTGTGTACAATCCTATAGCATTTGCTTTGATATTAAAGAATGCCTTCAAATAGAAAATGATGTGGTCATTAAATGTAGGCTAAAACCAAAGTTTATGATGTGAATTCTAAAAACCTCATACGACTTCAAGTGAACTTTGAGACTTGTCTCAATTTGAAAATTACTGTCTACTTCATTTTACTGAAGAAAAGGATAAGAACAAATAGATTACAAGTCACTGCAGACAGAACAATTTATTTTCCAGACTAAAGGGAATTATGAAAAACCAGACATTTAAATTGGTAGAAAAAAGAGTACTTGTTGATAGTCTCAGATTGCTGGGAACAATAGGCATTTCACATTGGCTTAACAGGCACAATTATTTTCTTCCATTTGGTATAAGTCTCTGTCTCCATTTTTTTTCTGGTTCATATCTCCGAGACTACTCATTTGTGAGTATGCTTGAAAATGTGTTTCCATAGTGAGTTCATGTGCCTATTTTCTTTTCTCCAGTTCTGTATTCTTAGGGTAAATCTCAGTGCTTCATAGAGTGCTTTATCCTCTTACCTCCTCATCCCTTTTTCATCCACAATCTCATGCCTTATATGACACATTCTACCATTCCTTTATTTTTGTTTTTGTTTTTATTTTTTGAAATGGAGTCTCACTCTGTCCCCCAGGCTGGAGTGCAGTGGCGCAATCTTGGCTCACTGCAAGCTCCGCCTCCCGGGTTCCCGCCATTCTCCTGCCTCAGCCTCCCGAGTAGCTGGGACTACAGGCGCCGCCACCTCGCCCGGCTAGTTTTCTGTATTTTTAGTAGAGGCGGGGTTTCACTGTGTTGGCCAGGATGGTCTCCATCTCCTAACCTCATGATCCACACGCCTCTGCCTCCCAAAGTGCAGGGATTACAGGCGTGAGCCACCGCGCCTGGCCTGATCTTATAATTTCTACATATCATTATAATTCCTTAAAAACCCATCTAGGTTTGTAAGATTCTTTAGGGCTACAATGTGTCTCGGTGTCACCTGTATCTCAGAAACCTATTTCACTGTTGTGTACAAAATAAATAAACTTCTCTAAACCACTTATAATCGGAGTCTTAATTGTAATCCCTATAGAACAACAATGGCCTTGTTTTTCAGGAAGAGGAAAAGGGAGCCATGGAGCTTTACTTACTTCAAGAATAAGAGGAAAATCTCACAGTTGCTTTCATGTTCTCCTGAAGAAAACACAAAGCCTTGACGACTGATTTTAAATTAATGACCTTTAACTTCAAGTTGGCTTTGGCTTTTTTTTTTTTTTTAGAAGGAGTCTCACCCTATCACCCAGACTGGAGTACCATGGTGCGATCTCGGCTCACTGCAATCTCCGCATCCCAGGTTCAAGTGATTCCCCTGCCTCAACCTCCTGAGTAGCTGGGACTACAGGCACCTGCCACCACGCCCGGCTAATTTTTTGTATTTTTAGTAGAGACGGGGTTTCACCATGTTGGCCAGGATGGTCTCCATCTCCTGACCTCATGATCCACCCGCCTTGACCTCCCAAAGTGCTGGGATTACAGGGGTGAGCCACCATGCCTGGCCGCAAGTTGGTTTTTTGTGTATTAATTTAAGGGGTACAAGTGTAATTTTGTTACACGGATATATTATGTGATGGTGAAGTTTAGGCTTTCTGTATAGCCATCAGCCAAATTGTGTATGTTGTACTCATTAATTCCTCTTCATCCACCTCTGCCCCCAACCTTCCAGCTTTCTAAGCATCGGATGCCTATTATTCAACACTCTATTTGCATTGATTTTTATAGAGACAGGGTCTCACTATGTTGCCCAGGCTGGTCTTGAACTCCTGGGCTCAAGTGATCCTTCTACCTCAGCTTCCCAAAGTGTTGGGATTATAGGTGTGAGCCACTGTGCCACTGTGCCTAGCCTCTCTATTTAGCTCCCACTTATAAAGGAGAACATGCAACATTTGTCTTTTGTTTCTGAATTGTTTAACTTAAGAGAATGATCTCCTGGTCTCCATTCCCACTCATGTAGCTGCAAAAGACTCCATATCTTTGTTATTGTGAATAGCCCTGTGATAAACATGAGTGCAGGTATGTTTTTAGTATAATGATTTCCTCTGGTTAGATGACCAGTAATGGTATTTCTGGATCAAATGGTAGTTCTTTTTTAGTTGTTTGAGAAATCTCCGTACTGTTTTTCATAGAGGTTGGAAAGATCCACACAAAATTGTACGTTCACACCAAGAGTGTGTAAGTGTTCCCTTCTCTCCACATCTTTATCAACTATTATTATTTTGTTAAGAATAGCTATCCTGACTGGTATAATATGACATCTGATTGTGGTTGTAATTTGCATTTCTCTGATAATTAGTGATGTTGAGCATTTATTTTCATATGCTTTTTGGCCATTGTATGTCTCCATTTTTTTTTTTTTTTTCAAAAAATGCCTATATTTGTCCTTTGCCCAATTTTAATGGGATTTTAATTATTTTTACTTTCATGGTCAGTGCTTTGAGTTCCTCATAAAATCTGGATATTAGGCCCCTGTTAAAAGCATACCAAAACCTCTGGACACAGCAAAAGTAGTTCTAAATGGGAAGTTTATAGCACTAAATGCAACATAAAAGATCCTTGGAGACCATTATGAACACATAAGCTCACAAATTGGAAAACCTAGAGAAAATGGATAAATTCTTAGAAATATACAACCTCCCCAGATTGAACCAGGAAGAAATAGAAATTCTGAATGGACCAACAATGTGTAGCTAGATTGAATCAATAATTTTAAAAAATGTCCCAACAACAAAAAATCCCAGTACCAGATGGAATTCAGACCTGAATTCTATCAAACTTACAAAGAAGACCTGCTACCAGTCCTCCTGAAACTCTTCCAAAAAGCAAGAAGGAGAGAATTCTCCCTCTTTCTGCGTGGCCAGTATCACTCTGATACCAAAACCAAGCAAGCATACAACAACAACAAAACATTACAGATCAATATTCCTGATACCTTTGGACACAACAATTCTCAAGAAGATGCTAATAAACTGAATCCAACAACACATCAAGAAGATAATATATCATGATCAAGTGAGTCTTATACCAGGGATGCAAGGATGGTTCAACATATGCAAGTTGACCTTTAATGTCAACTAGAAACTTTACCAGATCTGGTTTATTCAGTCTGTCATTCTTTTGATGTAAATGACTAAAACTTTCTTCTTTCTCCTCAAACCTCCTACACTTTTTCTTTCCTCCTCAATCTCAGCAGATAATTTCTTCCCTAATTCATCAAGAATACAGAAGCACTGAAGAGAAAATGCACACAAGCTTCCACCATTGTCTATGCACAGACCTGTATGACTGCTTTCTTATATTCTGTCTTCCTTGCTGTTCCTGAGCCATCCTTTTTTCCCATCTGATGTACCCCCTTTTACATAGAATCTATAATACCTCCTCTAGCTTACTCAAGGAAATTTCTCTATCAGTAATGTTTTCTTCTATCCTTCTCCTCCTCCTTCTCCTTCTCTCCTTCCTTTTTCTCCTTGTTCTCTTTCCCAGATTACTCCCATTATTATAAACATGATTGCAATTTCTCCCAACTGAAGAACAAAACAGCCACAACAAACCAAGAAAACCTTCTCTTTGTATTCTTTTTCAGTGATTCCTTTTACCTATTTCTTTGCCCTCCTTTGTAGGAAAATCCATTGAGATAATTGCCTCCGTGAATGACCTCTGCATTGAGAAATTTTGTAGTTAGTTATCCTTGCCTTACTTGACCTATCATCAGCATTTAGCACATTTGACCACTAACTTATCCTTTCTGGTGTTGCTTTTCCAGTTATCTTACTAGCTACTTAGAGTGGGTATTTTACTAGCTTCTCCTGCTCAATCACTTTTTCTTCTCAAAAATGATTCAAGGCTCAGTGCTTAATTTTCTTCTCTTTACTTCTACACTTGTTTTCTTAGTGATTTACTTCATCTCATGTCTGTAAATGCCCTGCATATGCTAATTGTCCATACATTTGATCTCCAGAACTGGCCCCTCCACTGAACTCAAGACTCAGCCCAACTGCGTGTCTGTATCATAGGCATCTCCAGATCAGCTTGTTCAAAATACCTCATTTTATCTCTAAAGTGTGACAATTTTATTGCTTTCCTAGTGTTAGGAAATGAAAACGCACTGCTTCCAGTAACTTAAGCCAAATATCTTTTGTTGACCTTAACTTCATTCTTTACACCAGGCCTCAATATATCAGCTCACCTAGTAGGCCCTTGTTTTAAAATATCATATACCCAAAACCTGCCAATATGCCTTCCACCTCTGCCACGTCCACTCGGATCAAGGCCACACTTTGCTCTTATTTCATTACAGCAGCCACATGCTCTCCTGTATCTAGAAACCCCCAATTCTCTATTATCAGCAGGGCAGCCAGGGTAGTTCTCCTTAAATTTACATCAGGATGTGTCAACCTTCTGCTCAAAACTCTATAATATATTTTCTTGCCACTTAAAGCTGAAAATATTTTAACAGTTTTGAAAGTTTCTCTATTCTAAATCCAATGCATTCCCCACCCATCCACCACCTTACATCTGTAGCCTCACTCACATTCCCTTCTGAAAAATGCACTGAGGAGTTCACATTATAGTCATGAGGGTGGTCTCCAATTATCAGTCAGTTATCCTGATACAAGATTATGTGCAAATTTAGAACAGGGAGCACTCATTGTGAAATGTCTTCATATGTCTTATAAAGTTTTTAAAAATTGCATTTAGGGCCGGGCGCAGTGGCTCATGACTGTGATCCCAGCATTTTGGGAGGCCAAAGGCGGGTGGATCACGAGTTCAGGAGATCAAGACCATCCTGGCTAACACGGTGAAACCCCCGTCTCTACTAAAAATACAAAGAATTAGCCAGGCACGGTGATGGGCGCCTGTAGTCCCAGCTACTCAGGAGGCTGAGGCAGGAGAATGGCGTGAACCCGGGAGGCGGAACTTGCAGTGAGCCGAGATTGCACCACTGCACTCCAGCCTGGGTGACAGAGGGAGACTCCATCTCAAAAAAAAAAAAAAAAAAAATTGCATTTAGTTTCAGACCAGTCTTAGACCTCACCTAATAATCTTCAGAAACCTCTTTGGGGAGCATTATCTTACTGGCTTTTCAAGCTCTCTTTCCATTAGCAAATGTGGTTTGGACACAAATAAGGCAGTGGTGTTTAGGGCTTCAGGCTCAATATGCTTAGAGCGTGAGGGAAGCCCTGGTGTATAGGTTCACGTAGCTGTATCTTCAACCTACTCTCTTCACAGGAGGTCACTCTGCTTCATTCTTTTTGAGTTTCAAATTCTCAGGTTATAAATATTGTCCCAGTTTCTGACACCTACACAATTTAAGGCCTGTTCTTTATTATTTGGCTGATGTTTATTTTTCCTGTGTAAATGTTGAAAGCTTCCCAAGCCATGACAAAATGTTGTTCTTTCTCTTCTAGAGACACTCTTAGGAAGACTTTTTACTTACAAATTTACTGGGGATTGTGGCTTTTGTACACAAGACCTGGCAGTTAATTTTACCCCATATTTTAGCAGTTCCTATTGTTCTCCCACTCAATAGCTCACACTCCTCAATACTAGGAAGCTCTATTTATCTACCAGCCCCATTTCCAGGAGCCATTAGTACCATCTATGTGACAGAAGCAGAGATCTCCAGAGCACCAACAACTTACATTCTAAACAAAGCCACTCTCAGAACAAAGTCGCACCCACTGTCAACCAAGTCCTTGTGGTTATCCCAGCAGGGGATGAGCTCTACAAATGATTGGACCTTCATAACATATCATAATACTTTTCCAGTCATTTATGCTTCTTTAATTAGGTTACTATATGGGTATTTCCAGACTTCTTTTTGCTCAATACTTACGACTGTTTGCTTTTAAACTTCGAAGATTATACCGCATCCAGGTACCTTTAGCTCTTTGCTATTGCTTATCTCTGATAACGAAGGCTCGTTTCTACTCGATAAAATCATGAAATTAGTTAGAAAAGTGCGTATATTAGATTACATCTATGCAGAAAGAAATGACAATTATTCCGAAAAGCAGTCATGACACTCTCTTGGTCTTTCTATTTTCTGTACATGAAAATTTGTTCAAGTGAAACATAAACTCCAAGCTTTTATCTGGCTCCTTAAAACTGGCTTATCAAACAGTAATATAAAATGTTCCAGATAATAAACAGAAGCATAAGCAGTTTCAACAATTTACTTTTCTAGGGAGAGACGGACTGAGAAGCTTTGGTTAAGGATTTATGTAGATTTTTTTTTCAAGGAAAATCTAGGAATGTAATTTTTGAATATCATATATTAATCTAAATAAAATTAAGTCTCAAAATCAGAGCACAACCATAGTCGTTTTCCACTTATATTGCCAGATGTTATTGTTTCTGACAATCTTTCATTTATTTCATTCATATTAAGTAACTGAAGAAGAAGATCAGATCTAAGCTGTCTTCATAACACTTCATCACTCTGAAGCAAACGGACTACAATGATAGCACAAACTTCTAAGCGTGGCCTAAAGCAAATTGTTTTGTGGACAGAGTGATTTGCTGGATGTGTTACTCCATGCTCAGAAGGTCATTGCAAGCTCCTCACCACAATTCTTTCCTGATGCATTCATAAGAGACAGATACCTCAAACATGTCTGAACTATCCCCAGACAGGATTAAATAAAGACTTTCTTTTAAAAAATAAATGCCAGGTTTCATTCCAGATGGCTTATTAGACAAAGAAGATTCTCTGAGTGCTATTCTCTTTGCAGTAAAGGTCACTGACAAGGCATAGTCCCTGCTAGGGACCATGAATGAAAGCAGGTAGATTTACTATAATTAAGATCCTAGGATCAGAGTCCCACCTGGATTCCAGGGCATTGATATTGCAGTGTAGAACTCCTCAGAAGTCATTAGAGCCACAAAAGGAAAAAAAAATTTTGCAATGATTATTTTTAGTGTCTTCAAAAAATGCAGTCTTCTCTTAAATAGCAGATAACTAGTCCCAACACCTAGAGATTCTGATTCTGTGGATTTAAAGTAGGCTCTGTATCCCCAGTGATCTGCATTTTTAACAAGGAGTCAAAGTAATCCTCTGAAAATGACTGAATGAAAGTGTTATTTATGGTTTGTTTTGGTTTTGTTACTGTTGTTCTTAGGATTTCTGTTTTTCTTTTGATCTAGTGTAAATTCAATAAAAGACTGTATTGATGAAGTCTTACTTGTAAGCTTTATATTGCTATGGGTTAGAAATTGACCATATATATTATGAAATATTCAAATTTTATTTTGTATGTAGTGCCTCATTGAATGTCCTTCCATAGATATCTATGTGCATTTATCTGATTGTTTGCATATTAACAGAAAAGTTTATCTAATATACAAGCATGATGCTGGTATCCTTTCTTGCTTTAGGTATTACCATTTAAAAACTTAGCAGAATAGAAAGGAAGAAAATTCTACCCCAGTATCATCATTATTCATGCTTCCTTCAACAGTAAGTTCAAACATTTAAAATGCTTTTTAAATAATAGTTTTTTTCTTCTATGTTTTGCCTGTTCTTGTATTTTGCCCATTTTTCTGTTGGTTTATGTTCTTTTCTTGTTACAAGAACATGTTAAATGTCTGCAACTTTATTCTGGTCTGTTTGCATGTGACTTTTGTTTATAATGCTTATAATCCACAAATGTTTTAATTTTAATTTTTATTTTACTTTAAGTTCTAGAATGTGCAGGTTTGTTACGTAGATATGCATGTGCCATGGTGGTTTGCTGCACTTATCAATCCATCATCTAGGTTTTAAGTCCCACATACATTAGGTATTTGTCCTAATGCTCTACCTCCCCTTGGCCGCCACCACCCAACAGGCTCTGGTGTGTGATGTTCCCCTCCCTGTGTCCATGTGTCCTCATTGTTCAACTCCCAATTATGACTGAGAACATGCAGTGTTTTCTGTTCCTGTGTTAGTTTGCTGAGTATGATGGCCTCCATCTTCATCCATGTTCCTGCAAAGAACATGATCTCATTCTTTTTTATGGCTGCATATTATTCCACGGTGTATATGTACTACATTTTCTTTATCCAGTCTATCATTGAAGGGCATTTGGGTTGGTTCCATGTCTTTGTTATTGTATATACTGCTGCAATAAACAAATCAATCTTTTTTCCATGAATTAACTCATGATTAGAAAACGGTTCCACATTTAAGAATTATTTAAATGTGAATGTACATTTTCCTTGCACATTCTTTCTGGTTTCATTTTTGCATTACATTTTATGTGTTACTAGTTTCTAAATACATCTGTTTTATTCTCCTTAATCTATCTTTTGGTCAGTATTAACCTTTGGATTCTTTACTCTTGGTCAATTGTGTACCATTAAAACAAGTGCGGTCAGGTGTGGGACTAACACTCCATATTTCTCCAGTAAAAATTGTTTGTTACACAATACAGAAAAGCATTCTGCTCCATAGGTAAAATCAAAATTTTACTTTTTGGAATATAGAAATTTACTAACAACTTTACAACAGTATTTTTTCCAGTATCTCACCATCATATTTTAAAAAAAAATCAGGAGTTCAACCTCAGCAGACAACCCCAAATACAGCAATTGCGTACATTTTACTATTGGACCATACTATCATGAATTTAATATGCACATTTTACTATTTCTGCTGCATATGCTACATAGTATGTTCCTGTATTTTTTCTTAATTTTATAACATGGTTATTCAACCTATCATAAATTTCCATTTTCAGTGTGAATGCCAATATATATAAACATTTAAGATCAAATCGGTTGCTGTGTCTCCTTTTTATTTTATACAAATCAAGGTGATACACATCATATGTTTATAATCATATCATCATAATCGTATTTTGAGTTATCTTTGTTCCATAGAACCGTGTTCTTGTTTTTTTCTATATTTCTCATGTGACTGAGGAGAGGGATGTTAAAGCAGTTCAACACCTTAGAATATGTACATGTCTGTATCTGTTTCCTGATTATAGCATGGACAGTAGTATGTAGTGATTTTCACTCAATCTCCCTACTTCACTTCCTGGGCTAGTGTCCCCTAAAGTGTGATCCAGAGACTGCGTACATAAAACTATTGAGATATTTCTTTAAAAGGTATATTTCTGGTTCTGTCTTAGAACTATGGAATTCAAAATTCAGAATTCTGAATTTTAGGCATGCTAAGTAAGTTCAGAATTCTGAATGTTAGACATTCTAAATATGCGAGAATGTTGGTGTGATGGGGTGATGAGTGAGTAGTGGTGCTTAATGAAAACACTGTCTGGGTGATTTGATGAAGTCTCATTGCCACCACCAAGAACCAACGAACTGTAAGAAACAGTTTAATATATATGCCTTTTTAAAACATGACTGTCTTTCTTACATTTGAAGTTTTGTCTCATGTAGATTGGTGTTTATTTAAGTTTATTTTAACGTTGTTATTCACCTTTTGTTTCTTATATTTAAATGATTGTGTTTGTTCCTAGCATTATATTAATATAATCATATTGGCTTTTTGCAGTAATAGAGTTCAAAATTTCTTAGACCAGTTTAACGATTTTTTGGGAGCTAATCAAGAATATTAAAGTGACAACAAGTTTATCAATATACAGCGTTTTATGCTCTCAGTGTTTTAATTAATATGGTTTCTATTGTCTGAGATGTGCATTGATTTAATTCTATAAACACACAATTCTACGTCTTCAAGTGCATGATAACAGACAGCTGAAAAAATAATAATATACCGATTTTTCACTTATTTTCTACCATACATTCACTGTTATAGCAGTAGGCTCTGAACTGGATTTTCACAAAGCATTCATTTACTAATATTTCCAGACTAATATCATTATTTACATTACTGCCAAATATCCTTAACTTATGGTTTATAACATTCAACTCTCTACCATGGCATAAAAGACTCTTCTTACTCTGATTGGTACCTTTTCTAGTCTTCTTAATATTCTCTTTATGTATTTCAAGGTTCCATACATGTCTTAGTCCATTTTATGTTGCTATAAGGAAATATCCGAGACTGAGTAATTTATTTTAAAAAGGTTTGTTAAGCTCATGGTTCTGCAGGCTGTACAAGAAGCGTGGCGCCAGCTTCTGCCTCTGATGAGGGCCTCAGGCTCCTTCCAGTCATGGCAGAAGGTAAAGGGGAGCTGGTTTGTGCAGAGATTACATGGTGAGAGAGAACCTAGAGAGAGGACAAATGAGCCAGGCGCCACTGACAACAGAAAAGCAGTCTCTCATAACCTAAAGAGCTGAAAAAAGATTTTCAGACATATAGTGCTAAGAGGCAAAATTTGGAATCCAAGGGAGGTCATAATAGAGGGGCAGTGTAAATTCTCCAGGTAATCAGCTAAAGTTCTAGAAGGCCTATGTGTTAGGGTTAAGGCCATAGTATAGGAGTAAGAGGCTTTGTATTAAAAAATCTAGCCATAGCAAAGCCTAAAACTCCCTCCCAATTGGATCAATGAGATATGTATGTTATTCTCCAAAAGAGAGAAAAGCAAATTATATCCAAATGGAAAAATGTATATAAAATGTTAAATTATTAATCATCAGAGGCAAATAACATAAATCCATGAGATACTAGCACACTCACTCACCAGATAAAATTGAATATGAAAACAAAATAATAAGCAAACCAAGAGAAAAATAAAGAGACAGGAAACCTGAGAATATCAGGTGTTGGTGAAGATCTGGAGCATTATACATTGGTATAATATGTTCGTGTAACCACTTCAGAACTCATTTTGTTGGTATTTATGAAGCTGAACATATGTGTTCTCCATAATAATTCAGCTAGGCATATCCTTAATGGTAATATCTCTATAAGTATAAAAAAGCAATGTAAAAGAATATCTGCAGCAGCTTTATTGATAATAGATCAAAAGGAACATGACCAAACTCTCTTCTACCGTCAGAATGTACAAATGAATTATGGTATTTATTTTTGAAATAAAAAATAATGAACTACTATGCATCAACATATATGAATTTGACAGTAACGAGTTTGAAGGAGAAAGCCTAGCCTTAAATGAATATATGGAATATTTTACTCATATGAAGTTGAAAAACAAGTGAAATTAGTGGTGATGCAATTGAGAATAGTACTTACATTGTGAGAGGAGTACCGGGTAGGAAGAAAGATGCTTCTGGATTGTGTGATGGTCTATGTCTTGGTCTGAGTGGCCTTTAGACAGGCATATACATTTGTAACATCACCAAGTTGAATACTTAAGTTTGTTTAGACTTTATTGCATGTATGCTTTATCCATTTTTTTCTGAAGCTATTCAATACTTCAGAAAAAAATGGAACAAAATGTATAATACTTTAGCCTTAGATATGATTGTCTGGTGTTGGAAACTAGTCATCCGCATGGTGCCACACTTCCTTTACGCACCCATGACCACAGGTCACCATGTTGGTGTGACATTCTATCCTGTGGAAACCATTGTACCCTGGTCCTTTTCAATCCTGTGCTCTCAGGAACTTGGCCTGGAGCAAAGGTTGCCACCTGAGAGGATGCCTTTCTACCATCCTGGGTCAAATTACCTGGAAGAAATATAAACTAAAAGAAGTAAAGCACTACTGCTGCAAAAGTAGCAAAAACAATACCAAAATTAAATTTCCATAGACCTTTCTCTCATCTGTCAATTTTTTTTTTTTTTTTTGAGACGGAGTCTCACTCTGTCCCCGGGGCTGGAGTGCAGTGGCCGGATCTCAGCCCACTGCAAGCTCCGCCTCCCGGGTTCACGTCATTCTCCTGCCTCAGCCTCCGAGTAGCTGGGACTACAGGCGCCCGCCACCTCGCCCGGCTAGTTTTTTGTATTTTTTAGTAGAGACGGGGTTTCACAGTGTTAGCCAGGATGGTCTCGATCTCCTGACCTCGTGATCCGCCTGTCTCGGCCTCCCAAAGTGCTGTGATTACAGGCTTGAGCCACCGCGCCCGGCCTCATCTGTCATTTTAATTGAAATTGGAATAATAGAAAGGAAGATGTGATTGTTTCCCTCTCTCACCTCTCCGAATCTGCTGTTCCTTGAAAGGACAGGAGTTCTATTCAATCAGGCAGGCTTGTCTGCAGCTCATTTCTTTACCTCCACCTCAGGCCACATTGGAACTGATTTTTTTCTTTTTTCTTTTTATCACTTCATATGGTGGCATTTTCTCCTATGAACTAATATTTTATCAGTAGAAATTAATTCTCTTTTAAATATGTCTTGAAATATTTGTTGCTTTCTTTACAACCCAATATTTTTGATATATTGTATCTGTCATGTTGTAAAAGTCATGGTACTATGCAGCATGACTTGTATTCATTTTACAAGCAAATGTGCAGAAATATGTTAAATTGGCCTCACTAAGACATTTCTGCTTTGCAAAAATTGAAAACTAAATTGATTTCATATAATTAAGCAATAAAGGAAAGCCTTGTTCTCAGTAGTTAACCCTGATAGTTTTTAGCTGCTAAGAAATGTCCGGCCCTTGGGCCTTAATTAGTATGTAAAAAATGTAAAATAATTATTATTTTGTAGTGGGAAAAACTTAAGCTTTCATTTCCCAGGGATGTGCTGTTCTTGACTTATTGATTTCCTACCAATTAATAGTATTTTATATTATTATTTTATCTTTCTTTAGAAACTGCTAAAACTATTTGGAAAGTATATACACTTACAGGAAGTGTTTCATAAAGGTCTTTTGGATTAAAAATTAGGTAATACAAATAGAACTATATTTTCTTAATCATTAGATAATATAAAATACAGAAAATAATAGAGAAGAGGAATAAAATCTACATGAAACCCATCACTGTTGATATCTTGTTGAATTTTTCTCTATCTGTGAGGGTACATTTATTTGACACATCTGGAATTAAAACTTGTATGTGTTTTAATCCATCTTTTTCACTTACTCTTTATACTAAAGGTAAGTAAAATATTAAAATATTAAATGTTTTCTGATACCATTAAAACTATTTCCAAACATCTTATAATGACTTCTGTTTCACACAATAGATCAGTAATGAGTTAACCAAGTTCTTACCGAAGAACATTTCAAATTGCTGATTTTGCAGGGTGAAAATAGTTAAAAGTTGTATGTTTCATACGCTTGTCATTGACTTTTTTGGGAAACATGTTTTGAGGTTCATGCATGCCACTCAAATTCTTTCTTTTTATTGTTCATCTCCTCTAAAGACCAAAGGGTATATCAGTCTGCTGTGGTCTTTAATATTCTTTCTGAAGGAGGAGAGGATTCATTTGCTCAAGTTGAGGAATCGCAGGATTGTGTAGGAGATGAGACTTGAAAAAAAACAAAACTGAAAAAATAGTATTACTGTGAGGAAGATGAAGCACCGGGCTTCTCCAGCCCTCCACAGGGTCATGGAAGACACAAAGTTGCTTTGTAAAATCTTCATACGTTATATGTCTTAGCCATGTGTGGGGAAGGGGGGCTGGTCCTGGGAAATGAGGAATCTGGATATACAAATTTACAATGGAGTTTAAGTTCTCAATGAGCTATTTTAAGAAAAAGGAGACTATGTTTTCAGCAATTCCTATCCCCCAAGCTGAATTAATTCCTACATTGCTTTATATTGTGTATCAACCAATTCATAAGAAAATGCTGTAAGGAGATGAGATGCCAGACATGGTATATATTGAACATTCGTGACTGATTAGAGTCTCCAGGCCTCGTGAAAATGGCAAACTGAACTAGTTCGCTGGGACTTGATGGTGTCTCTCTTCATAATCACTGCTCTTCCCTCTTCTAGGTCCCTAGTACCAGTACTAAGACCAGGGTAGCTGACATGCCAGGTTGATTAAGATTGAACTCTCATACTTTCCACTTTGTTCCAATAAATTCCATTCTGTTTCAATATTCATGCATCTGAGAAGCTTTGCCCGGCTGTCATTAAATCATGTTTTTACTGCTCAGTTATCTGGACCCACCAATATGCTCCATGCCTGTGCTAGATGCATTCATGCAGAGAAGGCCACAACCCCGTACCTTGCATTCTGCTGACAAGCACGGACTACAGATGACATTACTATTAATGAATGAGTCACCATTCATTGATGGTGTAGTAAAGCTCCATACCTGAGCTTTACTAGCTTAGCAGGACTATCAACCATGACTATATGTGAGACTTGGGTGGATTGTTTTCTTTCCTGGGTAATACTCCCATATCCCTACACTTGTGCCTGTGTGAACCACAAGTTTTTAAATGAAAGACTCTGTCTTTCGTTAATGACTCAAGAAAAGGACATCTGCACATTGAAACCTTCCCTTCACATATCAAAACTGAACAGGAGTCTTCATTACACACTGTTGGTAATTAAAATTTATATTGTATGATTTTTCCTGTATGTTAGACTTGCCACCCGGGGCAGAAGCTAAATGGACCCTCAGCTACCCTTAGCTTCTGAGATGCCAACAAATCGTGGACTTGGGCATGTGGAGGGCACTGACCTCACAGACCATCACCCTCTCTTGAACTGACTCTAATTCCATGTTCTGCTTTAACCTGTTCAATGGCTTGAGAGTTTTTTTTTTTTTTAAAGCACATACATTTTGAGAATATTTTCATGCAATCATTAACTTTCTTTTTTTTTGTATACTATGCATGGATATAAAAGAAAGGAAACCTATTATATGTTGAGCATGTACTCCGTTTCAGAAACTAGGCTGTCCTTTTATATTACACCGTCGAATCCTCAGAACTCCTCAAGATAGGTTAACAGTTGAACCACATGCAATTGTCATTGTAAGTCAAATGATAGTCAAATATCCACAGATTTACATGATTCAAATTAATAGTTTACCCCCACTTTCTATAGCAGTGACAAAGAAGTTGAATCACAGTAAAGCAGGGTCTGAATCCCTTCTGTTTGGCTTCCAAGGCTGCATACATTTCTGCCCACTCTCTAAAGAACAGTTAAAGAACAGAGGGGTCAGATGTTCATAGCACACCTATTATGCCAAGTAATTGCTTTATATTATTGCATTCATTCGTAGACACTGGTGTTCCAATGTTATAGATAAGGAGATCACAGCTCAGAGAATTTAAGTAACTCTTTGTTATGATGAAAATAGAAGTTTCCTGGCTGGGATGTTTCTGTCTCTAAGTTCCGTTATTGTGACTGCATGCCTGCTTTTGGTCTTTGAAGTTTGGATGCTTACCGATGTCACTTTGTTCTTTTTCTTTGTAACATTTTCACAATGTACATTTAAATGATAATTTAATTGACGCTAAACCTGTATTGTTTACATGTATACTCACTGGCAAATATAGGATCTGGTACCTAGTTGGGGCAAAATAAATATTTGTTGAATGAATAGTAGATGAGTGAGCAAATACATGTTTAAAAGTCAAGGCTCATTTCATTACCACATCTTGGCCCTTTGATAGTAGCCTGGATAGAGCTCATGGTAGAAATACTCCTTGGAATTCTTTTGGATAAAGGTTTTGTGGATCTTTTAATTATAAACATCTCTCACCTAGGAGAGAAAAAATTACAGTTAAAACTTTTGAAATTGATTTCATGAGAAAGAACATTAGAAAGAGAACCTTCGGTGATGGAATTTTTACAATGTGAGAGGCAGCTCCAATACTGTCTTTTGAACTTGTTGGCTGCAAAATGGTAACTAAACCCTTGTGATCCATTTTAGATAAACCATATGAAATCTTAAACATTGATTCTTTATAAAATATTATTTATTTATTCCACTAATCTTGAAATAAAAATGTATTCGTTATATTTAGGACTTAGATATAAATATGCACATATGTGAAAGATATTTATAATATTATTACAATCCCCTTTATTTTGTCTCTATGATTTTTTAAAGACTGAGAGTAGTATGATAAGGTCTGGTATTAACATTGGGTTGTCACCAGCGTTTACTGGAATAAAGAAAAAGGAAAAAAATGAACTTCAAGTATTTCTAAGTAAAATTTAACAGAACGTGCATGTTGAGAGCAGCTTTTTGTATTTAACTTTTCATCAATACAAATGATTGTTTAAATCATTTATACTTTTGCCCGAAACCTAATTTTGCTTTTTAATATTTCTACTCCTGATTTTTTAAAAACTCACAATAATACACTATATCCATTTGCATTTGCCCATGTTTTTTCTTTCTTTCTTTTTTTTTTTTTTTTTTTTTTGAGACGGAGTCTCGCTCTGTCACCCAGGCTGGAGTGCAGTGGCCGGATCTCAGCTCACTGCAAGCTCCGCCTCCCGGGTTCACGCCATTCTCCTGCCTCAGCCTCCGAAGTAGCTGGGACTACAGGCGCCTGCCACCTCGCCCGGCTAGTTTTTTGTATTTTTAGTAGAGACAGGGTTTCACCATGTTAGCCAGGAGGGTCTCGATCTCCTGACCTCGTGATCCGCCCGTCTCGGCCTCCCAAAGTGCTGGGATTACAGGCTTGAGCCACCGCGCCCGGCCCGTTTTTTTTTTTTTATTTCAATTGGACTTTTTTACTTGATCAGATTTTCCCCTAGAGTGTTTCATTTAAAATAATTGTTGTAATAGTAATTGACCTTTAAACTTTATTTTTCAATTTCTAGGCTAATATATTAATAACTTTGCTTTCAAAATTTTGCTTTTTGCATATGTTATCTTTTATATCTATTTCTTCCGTTTGGTAATTCGAAGGGCTAAGTCCTTTAGTTTGATCTGTGTTACTTTGTCTTAGCCCCTATGCTTTGGATACAAGTGAAACAAGCATTACTTGAATTAATTTAAGTACAAAGAGGACTTTCCTGGCTCAGCTGACCATAGTGTGAAACAACAGCGTTGCCACAAGGCCCCAAAGACAGCACAGATGACACGGGGACTCTTTTTGGCACTATTTCTTGTATCTATTTCTCTCAGCTTGTTGGTTTCCTCCTCACAGATGGTTTTTCCACACAGCAGGGAATATGGCCACCACATTCTATTACTTCCTTTCTCAGTTTCCATTAAAGGAAGAAAAAAAGCCCAGGGGATGATTTGTATTTGGCTCTATTGGTTCATATATCCATTACCTGCAACCAGTAGTGAGCTGGGGCTGGTGTGGGGAGCTCAGGAATTTTGTCCTAGTCTTTATATGTATGTATTGCTTTCACATTTTAACCTGTTAAGTATGTTATTTCATTGTGCTTGACAATTGACTTAGCTTGGTCTACAAGGCTGTTATGATCCCCATAACTCCGTTGTCAGTGATTTTTACATTTGTGAGTTCATGGTTTTATTTACTAATTGACCAGGTACACAGTCAATATGTTTATCAGAAAACTAATCTATTTCTTCAGTCCTTTCATGTCTGGGATTGTAGTGAATTGTGCTTAAACCTTTCCTTCAGAGCTCTTTTAACTACAGCTAAGTTGTTTTCTGTTATTTAATTCATGAAGTAGAAATTCAAAACCAGCCTAATATGTTCCTGTTTTTTTCACTTTAAGTTTTTTTCTTTCTACATTTTTAAAATTATAATTGACACATAAAATTGCACATATTTAAAGGGTACAGTATGATTTTTCAATGTGTGTATATGTTGTATAATGGTTAAATTAGGGCAATCAGCATATCCATCCATCACTTTAAGCATTTATCATTTCTTTGTGTTAACATTCAAAACCTCTTTTCTAGCAATCTTAAAATATACAACACATTGTTGTTAGCTGTAGTCTCCCTATTGTGCAAAGAACACCAGAACTTATTCTTCTTTCTGGATTGGTAAACTTTTGAATCCATGCTGCATTTCAGAAGTAGACTTAAAAAGAGTATTTGGGAAGGGTCTGGCAATGCCAGTGCAGACTCTACTCATCATTCAGAAGGGAAGTGGGGCTTCTCATATGGCAGCCAACGCTCCCACAGCCCCCAAAATCTCAGCCTTTACTCATCCACATTAGGTAAGGCTAAAGAGTACAGCTAGAATCTCCCACACACTCACCTGTCTGCCTCACACACAACCGTGCCTGTGTGCACACACACACACCACACCATGTCACTACACACACACACACACATACACACTCCGCACCTTGTCACCACACACATATATCACAATATACAACACAGACACACACCATACCACACACATGCATTATACCATACACTGCAAGACACACCCACTACACCACACACATACACATGCGCACACACTCTACATTTATTTTCTGAAGCAGGGTAGCCCAGCCATGTGTCAGCACCTGAAGTCTTAGTTCAGGTGGATTGGATCTGCCTTGTATCATGAAAAAAGTCTTTTAGATTTTTGCCACACAGTGGCCGAGTTCTATGTGTTCTTTTGTCAATGTTCTTGTTCATGAAAAGTGGAAATTTTGAAGCTTGGTCTCACGCGGGCATTTGGAGGTCATCTGGGCTTCTGCACAAGCCTGAGAAATAGAGCAGAGATAAGAGCACCAGCCTCTCCTTCCACTTTGTCCACTTTTACTTTTTCGATTGCTTCCTTGTTCTTTTCCTCAGTTCTTTAACAGGCCTCCTCCTTCCCCATAAATCTTCAGTGCTGAAAAAGGCATAGAGACTCACACGATGCCCAGAAATAAAGTATACATTTGGAATCAAATCCTCCATTGTAGCTATGATAAGACTTTGATATAGATCAAATCCTTCATTATAGGCTATGATAAGGCTTTTATCTGGTATGAAGCAGTGAGACATGGGAGAGTTTTAGAAAGAGAAGTGAAAATACATGGCTCCCATTTTATAAAGACTCTTCTAGCTGCTTTATTTGGAATGGGGGAAGTGAGGCAAGGGCTGAGGGAGGACGATCAAGAGATATCACAATAACCCAGGGGAGACATGCTGGTGTCAGACCTGGATGTAGTGAGAATCAAGGGATGAGTGAGGAGAGGCTGGATTCCGAATGGATTTTAAATGTAGAGCCAAAAATATTTGCTGATGTGTTTCCTATGAAGTGTTAAGACAGAAGAGAAGTCAAGATGACACTGAACCTTTGACCTGAGCAATTGTAAGAATAGAGATGTTAAGATGGGAAATACAGGCAGAGCAGAGAGCTTGAAGGATGGGTCAGCATGCAGGTGTTTTTTGTTGTTGATTTAAAAAAAGAGATAAGAAAAACGTGAAAAACAAACTGAAGAAGGTAGAGATAAAATGGAAGTGATTATTATCAGCTGAATATTGATACGCAGGCCACACAGGCCATATACCAATTTTTTTACATATATCATTTTCTTCATAAGAAACATGTGAGCAAGATAGTATCCCAACCTCACAATAAGCTCAAATCTAGTATGGTTTCCAACTAAAAGATGACCATTTAATTTCATCTTTCTCTAATTTCATCACATTATTTGCTCCAGTCTGTACAGGAGATTGTATTATTTCTACTACACATTAGTTTAAATGTTTACAAAACAACAGAACAGCGATGATTCTCTGCAATTCCTTTAATGGATAAATCTTTTCATGAGATTCTTTTAAAATGATCACATTTGCATTATTGATTTAAATTCAATGCTTTTTTTCTTAAAGAAAAAGCAGTGAGGATGGCTTTTGTGTGAATATGATCGACAAACACAGGAAGCAATCAATGAGAAAGGTCAAAGGTCTCAGTGTTTGCCTGCAAGGCTGATGATGCAGTAAGACCACTGTAGCAGTGTGCGAGTGTAGAAGTCAAATATTTATTAACACCCAGGTAACGATGGAGCTGATTACACATTGGCCAATTGGGCTCAGCATCCCTCATTCCAATAAAACACAATCGATGCCATTCATCAGCAGAGCCTTCTATTTATTAAATTTTTCTCATGAGGTGGTCAGTTTGTCTTATTGCCTTCCCTCAGTGCAACGTAATGGGGAGCAGAGCAAGAAGACATGGGGCAGATGAGAACAGAGGTAGCCTTTATTGGCCTGGCTGGCGAGGTTCACCAGTCACCTACCAGGAAGGCTGAGGAAGTCGCGCTGGGGCGGGTATCCGAGGCCTTTTATAGGGCGAGGTAGGCGGGGTTTGTAGGTTTCGGTTTCTGAGGAATGACGTGTCCAGGAGTTTGCGCAGAGCGGGGGTTTTTTGGCGGGCGCGGGCGTTTTTCGCGCGCTGAGAGTCTTAGCAGGAAATGAAGGGCGGGGAGTCCTAGCAAAGGGCCTGCCATGCCGGGTGATACTGCCATGTTGGGTCTAGATTCCTGCCTCACACTCAGCAATTGCCAAAGCTGCGCTACTAGTGGCTCATCTCTAGCTATTTATAACAGGTAACTGTTGTCTTCTTCTTTTAAAATAACTTTGTAATATAGAATTAATAAATACTCAGTGTAAAATATCTTAAAAACTCAAAATACATGGAGAATTGTTTAAATCACCCAAATTTCCATCATGAAGTGCTAACTTGGATTATTTTGTTACTATTCTCTCTAGTCCTTTTATTCCTATGGATTTTTAAAATTTTAAAATTAAACTCAAACTGTTTATAGTACACGTTTTTTACTTAATATCTTAACATAAGTTCTTCCATTTATTACAAATGCTTATATCTATCATTTTAAATGCATATGATTCTAACTAAGTAACTAAGTCATCCTGACCTTGAGGGAGGATATGACAGGGTCAAAACGAAGAAAAGAAAAAATTGTCTCTTTTTGGTTTTCATATTTAATGCACTAAAAATCTTAGGGAAATGGCATAGGCAATTGTGTCGAGACACTTTGCAGCGTATCTTTAGGGCAGAACTTCAGGGAGATACAGTGAGCTGAGACTGGTGTGTGGTATCTAAATCAGAGGAACATATATACTCCATTGTAGCTAGGATCCCACACAAGCATCAAGACACTAGCAAACAAATAGGTAGTGTGAAGTATGCCGAGAGCTCTACCTTCTAAGACTGTGTGTTTTGAGCAAGTTGCTTAGCATCTCTGTTGTAGCAACCTCATGGATAAAACGTGGTATGTAAAACTCTTAACTTAGTCACTAATGTATAGTAACATCCTAAAGAATATCAGCTATTTCTATTTTTATGCTATTATTAGGATCATTATGATCTTTATCACATGGATATGCCATTTAAAAATTATTTTACTCTTAGGGGACATTTTTATCACTGTTTACTCTTTCCCGTTAGTAAGCTGAGCTACATTAATTTTTTCTGATTGGTATTTGTATATCACCTTATAAAATTATTCTACTTAAACATCACAAATGGCTCTATAAATTATTTATAAGTTAAAATTCCAAAATGTGAGTCTTTTACTTACACTTCTTCCCTAAGCTCCAGATTCTCACTTATAACTGCTTTCCTACCATCTCCATCTGGAGGCTACTAGAGATACCCACTGGAATCTCAAACTCTATGTCCAAACCAGAAGAGTGTTCCTACCTCCTATGGGTTCCTCTTTTCAGCTTTTCTCATCTCAGTAAATTGCATCACCATTCATCCAACTAGGTTTTCAATGCCAAATCCTAGGCACCAGTAATCTTAACCAATTCCATCCACTCAACAAATATTTAATCACAGAGTAGTTTTAAGTAGAAGAAACATTAATGTATTTTATTATTATGCATTATAATTAGAGCTAATTTAACTTAGGCCACTTATTTTGCCATTGAGAGAAACTAGATAATTTCATAAAGGACATAAGATAACAGACTGGGTCGGGCGCAGTGGCTCAGGCCTATAATCCCAGCACTTTGGAAGGCCGAGGTGGGCAGATCACCTGAGGTCAGGAGTTTGAGACCAGTCTGGCCAACGTGGTGAAACCCTGTCTCTACTAAAAAATACAAAAATTAGCTGGGCATGGTGGTGTGTGCCTGTAATCCCAGCTACTCAGGAGGCTGAGGTGGGAGAATTGCTTGACCTCTGGGGGGTGGAGGTAACAGAGCAAGACTCTGTCTCAAAAAAAAAAAAAAAAGATAACAGACTGTCAGACTCAGGACTTTACAGATCAAGAAGTAAATGCTGAGAATATGGGCATTGCTCTTTTCCATGGGCTAAAACAATATGGAAAGTGTTCTGAAGTACAGAAATTCCAATGGGAGATTAATAAGAAATTCTCATTTTTAGGATAACACAACAGGAAAAGTAGCATAAAAAATAATAGGAGTTAGTATGTCTTAAACACTTTCTGGTAGATTCTGCTGGTCACCTCTCTAACATTTGCTTTCTTTTCTTTTTGATTTTATTTTATTTTCCTATCAGAGCCCTGGTTTTGTTTTTGGTGATGATTCCTCTCCCACGTGTCTCATGGGCAGGAGAATCCATTCCCATCTTAATAGGAAAAGCCTTAGTCCCCTTGGGCAGTAATTGCCATTTTTTCTTGGCATCATTTTTTATTTTTCTCTTGTTCTTCCGCATTTCCCTCTTATCCATCATTCATTCTTTTTGTTTTACTTTCAGGTAAGAACCTTTCATATTTTCTCATCTTGTTTACCATAGACAAGCCACTTTCTTGAACGTCCACAATAGTTCCCAAACCTAAGTAGCTCTTAGTATATACTTTTTGTAAGTCATTCTCACTCCAGCAATAATAAGATCTTCTTTGTTAGGCAATCATGTTGGTTCACTCTTCTGCTCAACCTTTTCCAATAGCTTTCAATTGCATGAATAAAATAAAAGTAAAGTAAAGCCCTACATTTTTCTCATGGCCTATCAGATCCTAATGACCGCAATTCTCTCTGGTATTTTTTCATTCTGCTCTCCTCCTCACTTACGGGGTTCCAAGCACACTGGTTTTCTTTTTGTTTTGGGAATGACCTGGAGTCAAGGCCTTTCCACTCAAGGTTCTTTCTACCAGGTGTGCTCTTTGTGGTTTTCAGCTACCTCCTCATCATTCAGGACTCTGCTGCGATTTCCTCTCCTCAGAGAAACCGTCCAGACTGTCCATTCTCAACTCCTCCTCCATCAAACCATCCTGACTGTCCATTCTCAAGTCCTCCTCCATCAAACGGTCGTGACTGTCCATTCTCAAGTCCTCCTCCATCAAACCGTCCCGACTGTCCATTCTCAAGCCCTCCATCAAACCGTCCCAACTCTCCATTCTCAAGTCCTCCTCCATCAAACCACCCTGACTGTCCATTCTCAAGTCCTCCTCCATCAAACCACCTGACTGTCCATTCTCAAGTCCTCCTCCATCAAACCATCCTGACTGTCCATTCTCAAGTCCTCCTCCATCAAAGCGTCCCGACTGTCCATTCTCAAGTCATCTTCCATTACATGAGAGTATCATTTCCTTCATAGGTATTTCCAGGGTGAAAAGGGTTTTTTTTTCCACATCGGTTTTATGAGCTTTTAATCTTTGTCCCAAGTAGAATGTAAGTTTTATAACAGCAGAGGAAAGTCCTGTTTGACTTCTTTACTACTAGATCAATGTCACATTGAATAGTGTCCAGCAAATATGTTCTCAATCAATGAACATTTGTTGACTAAAAGAGTGAATTAGATTATATAATAATTTTAAAGAATAAGCAGTTTCTGCTACCACCATAATTTTTTTCGTCCCTCTTCTCCTCAGGTGTCATAAAAGTAACTAAGTCATCCTGCCCTAGAAGGATATAACAGGGTCAAAACAAAGAAAAGAAAAAGTTGTTCTCTTTCTGGTTTTCATACTTAATGCACTAAAAATCTTAGGGAAATGGCATAGGCAATTTTGTCAAGACACTTTGCATCATACCTTTAGGGAAGAACTTCAAGGAGATACAGAGAGCTGAGACTGGTCTGTGGTATGTAAACCAGAGGAACGTATATACTCCTTTGCAACTAGAATCCCACAGAGGCAACAAGACAGTAGCAAACAAATAGGTAGATAGCAAAGTACGCTGAGAGCTCGACCTTGTAAGACTGTGTGCTTTGGGCAAGTTGCTTAGCATCTCTGTTATAGTAGCCTCATGGATAAAATATGAGATGTAAAACTCTTAACTTAGTCGCTAGTATATAGTAACATCCTAATGAATACCAGCTATTGCTATTTCTCTGGCTCTGAGATTGTGCCATTGCCATTGCACTCCAGCCTGGGTGACAAGAGCAAAATGCCATCTCAAAAATAAAAAATAAAAATAATAAATAAACAAAAGTTGAAAGATAAAGCACTTAATAGATACTATGTTTCTAGAAGCTATATTTCTGTTTATCAGTTACATGGACTTGCAAGTACAATTATAACAACAATTACAACTTATGTCCTTGAAGATTTAATTAAAAGTATTCATTTATTGAAATTCTTTTTGGAAACAGTGGTGCCAACTCAGGGTTTCTGCAAGTTAGCAAAGTGTTTCTATTAACAAATAATATATAGCAAAAGTAGTTTTCTGCAAGTGAAGGATCCACACAGAAAGCAAATGAGAAAAATAATATTTTAAATGCCATTAATTCATTAACTGCTGGTTTTCCAAGTAAATGCCAAGGCTAGAGTTTTATTTCTTAACATTTGTATTTGGGGTTCCTGCTCTTAACTCACAGGTTTCAGTGTTAGATCACAGATAGCTTGATTTTTATGCAGCCCTGAAAGGGAAATGCCTCATAGACTGAGCAAAAGAAAAGCTATTTGAAGCATTTTTTTTTTTTTATTTCTTACTCTCTTCCAATGAAGAGAAATGAAGCAAATTCCAGTGAACTGAAGCGAGCCTGTGTTGAAACAGCATTGAGACAGAGGCAGGCTGCCCATAACCGGGATAACCTGGCTAAGCTAAGCCTGGGAAGGCCACTTTAGACATGACCAGGTGGAGTCCTGTGTTTGGACCTGTCTCCTTTTATCACCACTCTTGGACTCTTAAAGTACTCTGTGACAAGACTGGAAGCTCTAATAAGGTCTTCCTGAGATAGACCCATCCTCTGCCATCTTTGCCCTTTTGAAGCATGAATTATTCGTTCACGTACCAGAAGAGGCTGTCTTTTCAGATCATTTTTACTCAATGAGGCAAACAGAGGCTTACATTCTAAGCTCTTGGTATTGTCAACAGAGAATTAAGTAAGATTACCAACGTACAGTACTTATAGTGCCTGCCAAAAACCTATAATAAGCATTTAATAAGTGTTAGTGTTTTCCCACTGGCATAAGAAATAATAGATGACGAATAAATTAGGATATATGAAATATCACTCTAAATCTGTTATCTTATAAATTTTAAGTGTGAAATATTGTAAATATACGAAAGTGCAGAGTGATGTGGTGAACACTAGTCTTAATACAAGTCATCTTGCTTCAGATCATAGTTGAAAGAAATAAGATAGTAAAATTACAGATAAAGTCACTCCATCCCTATTCCTGCCTTGCTGGGACAGTAAAAGGATTTTGGATCATTTGGTTATATATCTTTGCATGCTGGCAATTTTCGACTGAATGCTAGACATTGTTATGATATTACCATTTTTCATAAGGGGGTTTATTTTTATCTGGCAGTGGATTAAATCAAGTAATTAATGCAATTAATTAAACTAATTAATGCAATTAATAAACACTTGGGACAGTGCTTGCAACACTGTGCAGAAATTCAATACACAGTACACATTTTTTTCCTGTCTTTCCAACTCTAGTTCATCTTATTTGCACGCATGCGTGCACATGCACACACACACACACGCACACACAAACACACGAAACTGATATACTTGAGGCATCACTCAAGACTCTCAATGGCTTCTATTTCTTATAGTATAAAAGTAATAACCAAGCTGAGCACACAGGTCTTCTTAGTCTGGTTCAGTCTGTGTTTCCTAGATCAGTTTTCTGTGCTTCTTCATAAACACAATCTCTAATAGACTGCTCTCTCTGTCCCAAAACTGCCATATACTTGTCCTGTTGCTTCTTTTGGTTCTGAATCTTTACTTTAGCCATTACTGCCCCTTCCTTTTGTCTCTGACCATCTGAACTTTTCAAATCTAGCTCAAAACTATTATCATGTTGTGGCCACAACATGGTTCTGATTTTCTTTATTTTCTGTGTAATTAAATTATTGTGGCAAATGACTATCTTCTATTTATTTGCTGATTTTTCTATATTTGTCAAATATTTTTCTTTTTATCTCTCTATGCCTTTTCTTTACAACGGAACAATAAGGATATGGGAATAGGTCTTAGCACTTTATTGAGCATGGAGTAGTTTTTCAGTGAACAATTGTACTGATATACAATGTGTAAGGGAGGACTAAATTATTTTAATGTTGTTTAGGCATTAAGCATATTTACAAAAGCAGTTTTTGAAAATTTTTATTCACCTGTACCACTTGGAAAATACCTGCAATACCAGTGAGTTACCACTTCCCCAATTCATTTTGAGAAACACAAAACCCTGGACAATATAGAAAAGAGAGCAGTTACTTAATCATTTACTCTAGCATGTTTGTCATCAAAGTATTTTATGTTTTGCCATAAAGCCTTAATAACTCATCATATAGTTAACCTTACCAATTGGTCAGTAACTGTGACAGTATAAAAAGATATTTCCTTCTTTTTGCTCAGGAACATCTTGGCAATAAGAGATTTCTAACAATAATCAACATGAAGATTATATTGCTAGTTCAATGATACAATGTTTACAAAGTTATTTTGTCATTGGTTAGCAAACTAGTTGTCTATGGCACAAAGTCATGAATTTTAATTTGTATTATAATTGTTTATGTTCCTTGTATTAATCAGGGTTCTCTAGAGGGACAGAACTAATAAGATAGATGCATATATAAAGGGGAGTTCATTAGGGAGTGTTGACTCACACAGTCACAACGTGAAGTCCCACAATAAGCCATCTGCAAGCCGAGGAGCAAGGAAGCCAGTTTGAGTCCCCAAACCTCAAAAGTAGGGAAGCTGACAGTGTAGCCCTCAGTCTGTGGCCAAAGGCCTGAGAGCCCCTCGCTAACCAGTGGCATAAGTCCAAGAGTCCAACAGCTGAAGAACTTGGAGTCTGATATTCAAGAGGAGGAAGCATCCAGCATGGGAGAAAGATGAAGGCTGGAAGACTCAGCAAGTCTGCTCTCTGTGACTTTCTTCTGCCTGTTTTACTCTAGCCACGCTGACAGCTGATTAGATGGTGCCCACCCAGCACATTGAGGGTGGGTCTGCCCTTCCAGTCCACTGACTCAAATGTTAATCTTTGGCAACACCCTCACAGGCACACTCAGGAATAATACTTTGCATCCTTCAGTTGAATCAAGTTGACACTCAATATTAACCATCACACTGCTGGTTCCACTGGTACATGAAGTTCTACTATATTTGTCAACAGTATTGGAACTCATTTTTGATAAACTCATTTGAGTCTTACTTGTCAGTTGGTTTGTTTCCATTTTTTAGGAGAATTAGCCAAAATCTTTTTTGCTTATGTGTCAAGAAACTATACTCCCTGATTATTATAGATGTGTTTTACATATGGCAAAATAAATAAATATATTAATAACAATTAAATTAGGTTGCCTTAGTATGTAGACTGGATTACATGGATTTCTGGAACTTTAGAAGATTTTGGGACTAAGGCAGTGGCTCTTCATCTTATTTAATAATAAAAATGCTTATTTTAAATGTGATAGAAAAACAAAAAAATTTTGATTGAGATACAGATGTTTTCAGGAACAAATTACAGTGTTATAGATGATATACTATTATTCTTTCTTAACATGAATTAATCTTTAAAGTATAAGAAAGTCTGAGACAGTCCAGCTGTATTTTCAGGATGTGTAAGACTAGAAGCCAAGAAGTGAGGCCCTTCAGGGGGCAGAGGCCATGTCTTCATCATCTGGAATGTTTGACACACCCAACAAACACTTGTTGAAGGCCCTAAATTCCAGTCTAAACTTTAGTCCGACATCTATGACTCATTTTGGGTGAAGAAAGTTAACCAACTCACCTGAGTCTCAGTTCATCATTTGTAAAATAAGGACAATCCTTTTGACCCTGTTTATCCAAAGAACAATGCTTGTAATTCTAAAGCCTTCAGTCACATGAAGTTGTTGGCATCCAAGAAGAGCTTTCCTTTCCTTGGAAATACTAATGTGACAAGTACAAATTCTAGGTTAAATATTTATAGTTTAAATAGACATTGTAATGTTCATGTTTAACACACATTTAATTAGTGTCCATGACTCAAAAAATAAAACTACAAACCCACCACCTCTAACAACACTGAATAAACACCAGGTTGGAAAAATACATGGTAGTTTGAGGAAACATAAGCTAAAAGCAATGAGCAAACATATTAATTTTTTTTAGTATATTGATTATTAGGCACTGCAGTAAAGGCCGGAGAAAGAGACATAGATCAAAAAGACAGCAGCAAAACAACAATGACAGTAAAAGTTAACCATTGACCATTGGATGTTCACTCTGGCAGACTTCAGCAGTAAATCTCTTTTGAAAGATGAGGAAACTAGCCCCAGGGAGTTTTAAGTGGCATTCGAAGTCACATAACAAATTCATGCCATAGATGCCCAGCGTTCAGGTTTTGGATTCCATAGATACTGCCAGTGATTGTCAAGCTGAGTCTGTGAAATCCTCCAAGGTTACTGCAGGTATAGAGAAAAAAGGAATAAACTGAGTAGAGCTTAAGCCCCTCAAATCTTCCCGTCTTTTATTTTTTATTTTTATTTATTTCTTTTTAAAACCTCATTTTTAAATTTAAATTTAAATTGTTAGTTCTGGGGTACATGTGCAGGATGTGCAGGTTTGTTACATAGGTAAACGTGTGACATTGTGGTTTACTGCACCTGTCAACCTATCACTTAGGTATTAAGCCCAGCTTCCATTAGTTCTTTTTCCTGATACTCTCCCTTCCCCCACCCCACTGCCCAAAAGGCCCCAGCGTATGTTGTTTCCCTGCCTGTGTCCATGTGATCTCATTCTTCAGTTCCCACTTATCAGTAAGAACATGTGGTGTTTGGTTTTCTGTTCCTGCATTAGTTTGCTGAGGACGATGGCTTCCAACTTCATCCATGCCCCTGCAAACGACATGATCTCATTCTTTTTATGGCTGATTACTATTCCATGGTGTATATGTGCCACATTTTCTCTAACCAGTCTATCATCGATGGACATTTCACTGATCATTAGAGAAATGCAAATCAAAACCACAATAGATACCATCTTACGCCAATCAGAATGGCCATTATTAAAAAGTTAAGAAACAACAGATACTGGAGAGGCTGTGGAGAAATAGGAACTCTTTTACACTGTTGGTGGGAATGTAAATTAGCTCAACAACTGTGGAAGACGGTATAGCGATTCCTCAAAGATCTAGAATCAGAAATGCCATTTGAACCAGCAATCCCATTACTGAGTATATACCCAAAGGAATATAAATCATTCTATTACAAAGATACATGCATGTGTGTGTTCAGTGCAACACTATTCACAATAGTAAGGGCATGGAATCAATACAAGTCTTTTATTTTTACATTCAGTTTAGTTTTTCAACCTCAATAATAATTTTGAATTATTTAAAATGATTTCAAATATGTATTTAATTTATTCATCCTTTGATAATAAACTCTGCAAAACAAAACCACTATTAAATAAGTTGGAATTTACTGAGCAGCCCCTGTGTGCCAGGGGTTAGTTGTTGTATATCACCTGTTGTATGAGTGTGGCTTAAAGAAAAATCAGGCCAAAAATTTTAAGTGATAATCATTATAAGATGTCAAAAAGTGGAGTTTCATGTAATTTCTGAAATAAAGCAGATTAGACTCAGACTAAACAGGACATTCAGTTGTCTCCTACATTGCTGCCACTCCAAAGCAATGTAGCATGTTGGCTTATGACTTGTGTGTAATGAGCCCAAGTAGAGCCCAATTAGACTTGAGGGCTAATGGCCTTCAGAAACCAACTTTCTGTTCACAAGTAGTAAATTGGTCAATTAGCATCCTAGGGTGACTCCATGGTGGCGTGATGATAGATAGCTTTCTGCAGCCTCCTGGACTCAGGTGATCCTCCCGAGTCAGCCTCCTGAGTAGCTGGGACTACAGGCATATGCCACTACATCTGACTAATTTTTTTTTTTTTACTTTTTGTAGAGATGGGGTCTTACTGTGTTGCCCAGGCTGGTCTCAAACTCCTGGCCTCAAGGCATCCTGCGTTGGCCTCCCACAGTGCAGGGATTATAGGCATGAGCCACCATACCCACCCTTGCTGGGTCTTTTGATTACAGATTTAATCTCATTATTTGTTATTAGTCTGTTCATGATTTCTATTTCTTTTCGATTCAGGCTGGGTAGGATTTATTTTGTCCATTTTGTTAACTCTTTTCTGTTTGTCTTATAATCCTTCTGCTCTACTTTTTTTCTCTCTTCCTTTGTGTTTCATTGCTTCTTTTATTAACAGGCTGTTATTCCCTTCCTGTTTTGGGTGCAACTTCTGTAGACATTTTCTTTGTGATCACCGTGGGGTTTCCATACAATATCTTACAGTTATTACCCTTTCTTCTAAGGTAATAACAGTTTAAATTTGCTTGCAGCTGGGCACGGTGGCTCATGCCTGTAATCCTATCACTATGGGAGGCCAAGGTGGGCAAATCACAAGGTCAGGAGTTCGAGACCAGCCTGGCCAATGTGGTGAAACCCCATCTCTACTAAAAATACAGAAATTAGCTGGGCATGGTGGCAGGTGCCTGTAGTCCCAACTACTTGGGAGGCTGAGGCAGGTGAATCGCTTGAACCCAAGAGACGGAGGGTGCAGTGAGCCAAAATCATGCCACTGCACTCCAGCCTGGGCAACAGAGCAAGACTCCATGTCAAAAAAAAAATTTACTTGCATAAAAGCACCGTACACTTACACCTCTCATGCCTCTACATATGTATTCTTGTTTTCAAAACGTATACATACATATGTTATGCATCCATTAACACAATTTTAGTTATAGCTATTTTAATTCCATTGTCTTTTAGTGTTTATAATAGAATTAAATGTGATTTATCTGCCATTGTTAAAATAATACAATATTTTTCTATATATTCACCTTACCAATGAGCTTTATACTTTCTTATGCTATAATGTTGCTATATAGAGTTCTTTCATGTCAACTTGAAAAACTCCTTTTCGCAGTTTCTATAAGGTAGATGCAGTGGTGATGAACTCCCTCAGCATTTGTTGTTTGAGAAAGTCATTATTTCCCCTGCATTACTGAGGAGAGTTTTTTGGGGGAGAGTATTCTCAACTGGCACTTTTTTTTTCTTTTAGAACGTATCATGCCAATTCCTTTTGGCCGGCACAATTTCTGCTGCAAAATTTACTGATAATAGCATAGGGTTCCCTTTTAGATAACAGGTCACTTTTCTCTTCATGCTTTCAAAATTCTTCGTCTTATAGTTCTGAAATTTGATTATAATGTATCTTGGTGTGGGCTCTTTTTATGGGTTTAGTTTACCTGGTGTCCTTTATCCTTCCTGGATCTAAATGTATATTTTCTTCCTGAGATTTACAAAGTTTTCTGCCATTATTTCTTTAAGCTTCTACTCCTTTCTCTTTCTCTTCTCCTTCTGGAATTCTCATAATTTATCTGTTGGTCCATGGTGTTCAACAGGTCCCTTAGGCTATCTTCACTTTTTTAATTTTATTTTTTAAATTTGTTGCTCCCTTGACTGGATAACTTTCAATGACATGTCTTTGAGTTTTGTGATGCTTTCTTCTGATAATCTAGTCTGCTGTTGTTTAATAATGGTGATAATTTTATAGAAGCATCGCCACAAACTGCATCTTTTTGTCGTTCTTGAAGAAACATGCTGCCGAAATACTTTCATAAGCAAACTTAAGGTTATTGCAATAATTACCGTTTTATACTTTTCACTTCTGATATTATTGCGTCTGTCTATACACTCAGTTGAGAGAAATTTGCTTATAAGTTTTGGCCCAATAACTATGGCAAAGGAACAATTTAATTGGTTTGAGTAATGGGAAATTCTATTTTTATTTTCTCCTTTTCTTTGCTACTTTATTTTTCCTTTATTAATATATTCTAAGTTTTCTCTAGATCGGAGAAGACTGATTATGGATGATTTTAATGTTATTCTTCTTAATGAAGTTTTCAGATGGCAAGACACCAAGTGGACAATTGGCTTTTCATTCATTAGCAGAAGATATTAAAAAAATCCAAAAAAGCTTTCTCTTAAAAGATGAAAGACCTGATTTACATATAAAAACTAAACAGTAAATATGACTTTAAAAAATAATTCTCTTTTTTTTTTTTTTTTTTTTTTTTTTTTTTTTGAGGCGGAGTCTCGCTCTGTCGCCCGGACTGGAGTGCAGTGGCCAGATCTCAGCTCACTGCAAGCTCCGCCTCCTTGGTTTCCGCCATTCTCCTGCCTCAGCCTCCCAAGTAGCTGGGACTACAGGCGCCCACCACCTCGCCCGGCTAGTTTTTGTATTTTTAGTAGAGACGGGGTTTCACCGTATTAGCCAGGATGGTCTCGATCTCCTGACCTCGTGATCCGCCCGTCTCGGCCTCCCAAAGTGCTGGGATTACAGGCTTGAGCCACCGCGCCCGGCCTAAAAAATAATTCTCTTTACTGTTATACATCTTAGTACTCAAAGCAATTCTATAAAAAGAACATCATGTAACTTAATCCATATTATTATGCTTTATAATTGTTTTTTACATTTACAAACATTTGTTGGCTCAAAAGAAATATAATAATTTTAGTATAGTTTACACACAACAGTTCCTTCATGTCTATGGAGGATATGTTCCAAGACCCTTAATGGATGTTTGAAATTGCAGATAGCATTGAACCCAACTGTTGTCATTTGGAACAAATTTTTGTTCATGTTTTTAACCCCAAAGGTTAATGCCTTTTTCATCGTAAGCACTTGCCACACGTTAGTTGTAATGTCTGTAGTTTGAGTTACAACATGAAAACTAGCACTCATTTCTTTTTCCTTTTTCAGAATTTTAACAATAGGATATTCAATCTCCCTCAACGTACACTATTTTTTTCCTAAGTTGAGAACTTTCACCTTTCCATTTAAAGGAGGCACTTTACAGCTTCTCTTTGGAATATGTGAATTGCCAGCATCACTGTTCTTGTGCTTTGGGATCATTAGTTGGTAAAATAAGGGTTACTCAAACACATGCAGTGTGATATTATTATAGTAAATCCGAGAACTGAGTCAGCTACTGACTCATGGGCAGGTTGCTTTTAAAGTGTAGATAGGCTGGACAAAAGGATGATTCACATCCCACATGAGATGGAGTGAAATGGTACAATATTTTATTAAGGTACTTAGAAGGCAAGGAATTTAAAATGTATGAATTGTTTATTTCTGGATATTTTCATATAGTGTTTTTAGATTGCCATTGGTCACAGGTCACTGAAACTGCAGAAAGTGAAGTCTTGGATAAGGGATATACCCTTTTTAATATACCAGTGAATCATCATTCTGTTTTCTTATGCTACCTATCTAAACATTCTCAGTAATGGTTTTTATTTAAAAATTGGCAGCTTCTGTTGTAATGAATCAATATTGTAAACTGTCATTCATCAATTATATATGTGTATATATCTAAATTTTTAAGAGACTTTAATATACAAAGCAAATAAGAAGATATATCACTCCAAGTGGCATCTTGATTGCCTGATAACATTTTGTGTCTATTTTTAAATTTATATATAATACAAATATCATTTTTTTGGTTTTCTATTTCTGAGTTTTGACAAATGCCTAGTCATATAATGACCAATATAATCAAGATGCGTAACTGGTCTATGACCCCCATAAATCAGTTTGGTTCTGTCTCTTTGTAGTCAGCCTCTCCCCTCACCCTCAAAAGCTGGCAACCACTGATGTTTTCCACCCATATAATTTTATTTTTTCATAATGTCATATAAATGGAATCATACATTATACAATGTTATAAGTTTGGCTTCTTTCACTTAACATAGTACATTTGAGAGCCATCCATGTTATTTCATGTATCAATGATTTGTTCATTTATATTGCTAAGTAGTAGTACATTGTATGAAAGTACTGCAATTTATTAATCTATTCATAGGCTAAAGTACAATCATGTTATATCTGGTTATTAGAGCATACAAATAATGCTGCTATAAATATTTACATGCACATGTTTGTGCAAACATTTTCCATTAGTCTTTGGTTAATCTTTTCTGCCTCTTAGTAGTATCTTTAATAGAACAATTTAAAAAATATGAAGTCCGATTTATTATTTTGCTTCTATGAATTGTCCTTTTGGTGTTGTATCTAAGCACTCTTTGCTTAATCCAATGACACAAAGGTGTTTTTACATGTTTTCTTCTATAGTTTTATGTTTTGTATAATGTTCTATAAGTATTGCATTTTATTTTTATGTTTATGACATATTTTGAACTTTTTGTATGTAGTATGAGTTATGGGTTCCAGTTCATTGTTTTGAATGTCAATAGACGTTTTGCCACCACTTCTTTAAAAATATTTATTCTTTCTCTTTTAAGTTGCCTCCACACCCTTGTTAAAAATAAACCACACACAAGCATGGCTATTTCTGAATGTTCTATTCTGTTTCATTGACCTTTATAACTATTATTCTGATGCTATTATAAATGAGAGTTCTAAATTTGTTTTTCTGATTTTACTACTGTCATGTAGAAATATAGTACATTTCATTTTTTATTGACTTTGAATTCTATAATCTTGCTAAACTCAGTTATCAGTTCTAGAAATCTGTATGGCTCCCTTGGGATTTTAAGCATAGAGAGCTATGATATTTAAAAAAGAACAAAGTGTTAAAATTATTAAATGGCTAGAATTTCTAATACAATGTTTGAAAATGAAAATGGACACTCCTATTGGTTACTATCTTAAGAGAAATAATTGTCTTTCACATTAAGCATGTTAGCTATATGTTTTTCTACATACGTTTCATCATGTTAAGAAAGCTCTCCTCCAATTCTAGTTTACTAATAAATGTGTGTGTGTTTCTGTGTGTGTGTGTGTGTGTGTATGGTAATGTATGGCGCACGCGTGTGTGTGTGTGTATATATGTATATATAAAAAATTAGGAATGGATAGTAACATTTTTCAAAAGCTTTTTATTTGCTAATTGGGATGATCTGTGTGTTTTTTCTTATTTAGTCTGTCAATATGGTTGTGGAAGGCAGAATGATGGTCCCTTAAAGATGCTCATGTCTCTATCTTTAGAGCCTGTGAGAAAGTTAGATTACATGGCAAAGGAGCATTATGGCTGCAGATGGAATCTATCTCTAGAACCTGTGAGAAAGCTAGATTACATGGCAAAGGAGCATTATGGCTGCAGATGGAATCTATCTCTAGAACCTGTGAGAAAGCTAGATTACATGGCAAAGGAGCATTATGGCTGCAGATGGAATCTATCTCTAGAACCTGTGAGAAAGCTAGATTACATGGCAAAGGAGCATAACAGCTTCTGATGGAATTGAAATAGTTAATTAGGTAACCTTCAGGTGAGAAGACTGTTCTAATATGTGGATGGGCCTGATACAAAGGAGGGGCCATCGAAGTGAAAAGACAGGCAGCAGGAGAGAGCTAGAGGGAGATGTGACCATAGAAGGAAGGTCAGTGATGGAGAAGAGACTCAACCTGCAATTATCTGTTTTGAAGATGTAGGAAGTGGCCATGAGCAAAGGATTGTGTGACCTCTAGAAGCAGAAAAAGAGAAGAAAATGGCTTTTCCTCTAGAGCTTCCAGAAAGAAATGCAGCCTTTCTGACATCTTGATTTTAATCCATTAAGACCCATGCCAGAATTCTAACCTAAAGGCCTGCAAGATCACAAATTTGTGTTGTTGTAAGCCACTAAGTTTGTGGTATTTTGTTTTAATAGCAATTTAAAATAAATACAATGGCCGGGCGCAGTGACTCCCTCCTGTAATCACAGCACTTTGGGAGGCCGAGGCGGGCAGATCACGAGGTTAGCAGATCGAGACCACGGTGAAACCCCGTCTCTACTGAAAATACAAAAAATTAGCCCGGTGCAGTGGCGGATGCCTGTAGTCCCAGCTACTTGGGAGGCTGAGGCAGGAGAATGGTGTGAACCTGGGAGGCGGAGCTTGCAGTGAGCCTTGATCAAGCCACTGCACTCCAGCCTGGGTGGCAGAGCAAGACTCCGTCTCAAAAAGAATAAAATAAAATAAATACAATGATTAATTACACAGTTTGATTTTTGATTGTTTAACTACATTTGCATTCCAACCATGGTGTATTTTGTTATTTTTATATATGGAGAGGGACTCAATTCACTAAGTTTCTGCCTGTGTTCATAATGGATATGAGTTTGTAATTTTGTTTTCTTATAAAGTCTTCATCTAGATCCTTATCTGAATAATTCTGGCCTTATAAAAATATAGCCAATTATTCTCTCCTCTTTACTTTTCAAGAAGAGATTGTGTGGAATTCATATTATTTTTTAATTAAATGTTTGGTGGAAGCCATATAGGCCTGGAGTTTTAATTGAACATTCATTTTCTTTAGGAGATATAGGACTTTTTAGATTATTTATTTCTTTTGGGGGGAATTTTGGTAGTTTATGTCTTTCAAAGAATTGTTCCACTTTACCTAAATTGATTTATGAAGTACAATTATTTATAGCTTATCTAATTATTCTAACATCTGTGGTATCTGTACTCATATCACCTATTTCATTCCTGATGTTAATTTGTGTCTTCTCTCTTTTTTTATTGGTCAGTCTTGCTTGAAGTGTACAAGTTTTTTCTCTTTGTAGAGAGCTAGCTTTTGATATTAATTATTTTTCTATTATTTATTGCTTTCAATTTCACTGGTTTTTAATCTTTTTACTTCTGTTTTCTTTGAATTCAATTTACTCTGTTTTCTGGCTTATTAAAGGAGAAGCATATATTTTTATTTTGAAGACTTTTTAAATGAATATAAGCCTTTCAATGATATAAGTCTTCCTTTAAGCACTTCTTTAGATGAATCCCACAAATTTTAGTATGGTATGTTTTTATTTTCATGCAGTTTAAATATTTCCTGAGTTACCTTGATGCTTTTTCTTTATCTCTAGTTTTATGTTGAAGTATATTGTTTATTTTCCAGAAATTTGGGGATCTTCTAAATGTCTCTCTGTTATTAATATCAAGTTTAATTCTCTTATGTCAGATAACATATTTTGTATTACTTCAATACTTATAAATTTATTATGGTTTGTTTTATACCTGAAACATAGTGTAACTTGGCAAATGTTTCACGTGCACTTGAAAAAAATGTACATTCTACTGTTGCTTGATGGAAAGTGAATAAATTCCAATTATTTTAATTTGGTTAAAACTTGACCAAGTCTTCTACATCCTTGTTAATTTTATGCGTACCTTAAGGAAAACATAAGTAATCTTAGAAACTTGAAGGATCAGCACTTAATAATAATAGACTCAACTAGCTATTTTATTTGCAGACAGTCCTATATATCAGAAATTTGGGTATAGTGTGCCTGGGTTGTTACAGTATCAAAAAGATTTGCCTAGTAAAACTAGTCACAAAGTAAATAAACAAAAAATCAATAGAATTAATGGAGGAAAGTATGACAAATCCTCAATAGCATAACATATGAAATATACTTTTCATTATTATGTTGTCAGGCAGACAAAATACTTATATAGCTATAGAAGATTTGAGCAGCATTATTAATAATTCTTAATCAGTTTGATAGTCAGAATTACAATGTCCCCAAAGATTCCTGTGTGCACCAGTGTACACACACTGTACCAGCCCTTGGGATTCTGCTTGTGGGATTAGGTTATGTTATGTAAGGTACAGATGTTTTTAAGAAAGGGAAGTGGGCCTGAAATAACTATGTGATTCTTTAAGTCAGGGTATGTGGTCAGAAACAGAAGTCAGAAATTCAAAGTGAGGGGAATTCAACACAATAGTAGCCAAGCACAGTGGCTCACACCTGTCATCCCAGCATTTTAGGAAGCAGAGGCAGGAAGATCCCTTGAGCCAGGAGCTCAAGACCACCCTAGGCAACAAGGAAGACTCTGTTTCTACAGACAAAAACTAGCCAGATGTGGTAGTTTGTGCCTATAATCCCAGCTACTCAGGAGGTTGAGGCAGGAGGATCACTTGAGTCTGGGAGGTTGAGGCTGCAGTGAGCCATGATCTGATTATGCCACTTCATTGCAGCCTGGGTGACAGAGTGAGATCCTGTCTGAAAAATAATAATTAAAAAAACAATAGAAATTATTTGTTGCTGGCTTTAAATGTGAAGTGAGACACATGTTAAGAAATGTGAGTTGTCTCTAGAGACAAAGTGGCCTTCGACCAACAACCAGCAACAGGGACCTCAGTCCTAAAATTATAAGAAGTTACATTTGGCCAATAACCTGAGAGGGTTTGGAAATGCACTGTTCCTCAGAGCCTCCAGAAGCAAGCAAAGCCCAACCAGAATCATCATTTCAGCCTTGTGAAACCTTGAGCACAGAAGCCGGTCACACCATGCTCAGACTTCGGAGCCACTCTAAGTCACTATGTTTGTGGCCATGTGTCATGTAACAGTTAAAAACCAATAAAAATGGATAAGAATATATTTACCAAAAGTCATACAAGGGCCTTATAGGAAAAATTAGTAAAACTCAACATTATGAAGATAAGAATTTTCACCAAAATTATATGTAGGTTCAGTGATATTCCCATCAAAATATGAACATACATTTTGGACTTGAAAACACTATTTTCATATTTACATGGAAAGTCAAGGTATGAAGAGTAGCCATGTCAATTTCAGAGTACAAAGAGACAGCTTGGTAAGAGTATAAATTGGTAAAGCATTTCTAGCAACTCTAAATCTAGGAATTTAACATAGCAAAAAATCTAAATGTGCCAATCCTCTCCCCACCACACATACCAATTCATAAGAAGTATTTCTTAAAGATTTTAAGACTGGCCGGGCGCGGTGGCTCAAGCCTGTAATCCCAGCACTTTGGGAGGCTGAGACGGGCGGATCACGAGGTCAGGAGATCGAGACCATCCTGGCTAATACGGTGAAACCCCGTCTCTACTAAAGAATACAAAAACTAGCCGGGCGACCAGGCGGGCGCCTGTAGTCCCAGCTACTTGGGAGGCGGAGGCAGGAGAATGGTGTGAACCTGGGAGGTGGAGCTTGCAGTGAGCTGAGATCCAGCCACTGCACTCCAGCCTGGGCGACGGAGCCAGACTCCGTCTCAAAAAAAAAAAGATTTTAAGACAATTACACACATTCATATATGTATGCATAAAATGCTGTTTCCAAGTAGACTTATTAAGAACATTACATAGTGTTCTTATAAAAATAAATGTCACCAGTCACCAGCCATTATTTCCCTGGAATAATACACTGTATATTTTAAGTGAAATAACAGAGTAAAAGTTAGGTACACTAGAATACAAAAGTTGATCTTTTTTATTTTTTTTTCTAGTGAGATAAGAAAAAATCTTCTGATATCAGTCTTGGACAAAAGCTTCATGTGTGCTTGAGAGAAAATGATTTAGTGTCTTCAAAGCATACTCATGTATCACATGTTTGTCTTCTAAAGAAAACAGATATTATGAAATCATAGGCACTAAATTCATCAAGATAGGTTTAGGCATGTAAATTACAGAGTATCAGCTAAGGAAGAACCACACTGTTCTGCATAATAAAATGGCAAGTTACTGAGAAATGTGTCAGAAGAAGCTGGGTGTTGATGAAGAAAGGGCATAGAAAGAAAGGTAGGGAGCTTTACGATTGACGCTATATTGTACTTCAGTAAGAAAATAAATTTTAAAGGAGATTTTAATTTTTTTTTACTGTGGTATGTGCAATATAAACAATCTCATTCATATCTCTTGTGAAGTCTGCAATATTTTCTGTGTAGCTCACCCCTAATACTTTTGTTGTGAAGAGTTTGTGTTGCAAGAGCATGAAATGAAAGAATATGCTGAAGTTTGTATGTATCCAGGACAGACAGAGGCTGCCTACAGGGACTTTGAAGCTAGAGGAAAACGAGACAATGGATGTGATGATTACCTGCAGGAAGAAGTGAAGAGACGCATGCAGCACAACTCTCCATGAAACACATAAATATGTGAAGGGTGGTTGGGCTTGCAGATAATTTCAGCTTCTTCTTTTTATCTTTTTTTTTTTTTTTAAAACAAACATGCATTTATGGTTAGAAAATATGTTATTTTCATTTAAAAATCCTGTGCTAATTTGGGGGACTCTTTTCTACTAACTGAGACTTTAATCTGTGCCGACTGAGCATGGATAACATGCCATGCCTTACGTGATTCTTGACTTAACATTTTATTTTACTCAATGACTCCCCATCAGCCTGGCCAAGGGTGATGGGAGTAATTTTCTCTCAACTGTGCTGGAGCAAAGGCTCTTCTCCCCAGTACTCTGTCTTTCCTTTACCTTTCACAAGTGCAAGCCTACCTCGCAACATGGAGCCTTGCTACCTTCCCCTGCTTTCTCCCGTTTATCCTTCAGAGAGCTGTACCTCATGAATCTCTGGCATATCTACTCCCACCATAGCATTTCCATCTTTGCAGTCCCAAATGACCCCTGGGTGACATGAGACATCTTCTGTAAGGCTGACCCTTCCACACACACCTTGATGTGTCACCTGCAGTGCCTTTAAGTCATAAAACATCATTTGGTAATTCAATCCCAGCTGACACTCAAGCCAGAAAACACTGTGCCAAGTAGTCAAGTGAGGTGCAGCTTGTACACAACTGCATAAAGCCAAGAATTCAGAGGATGTGCCTCTCAGCTTTTGCTTGTGGCTCTGTTTGCTTCTCTGTCCGTGCATGATGGTCCTCATCAGCAGCCTCCTGCTCTCCTGTACCCACTGTCACATTCCCTGGGATGAGCAAGCCTATACATTTGAGATGCCTTATAGAGTTTCCCATTAAAATTGTGAGGAGAGCATGTGACATATATGACAATGTTTAATTTGTTGACCACCTGCCCAAGATTTTCTTAAGATGGAGAAAACAGATAATTGATTTTGTTTACGTAATCCCAGCAAAGAATGTCAAACCTAGGAAATGCTGGGAGAAATAGGAAAAACATTAATAAATAGTCATTGTTGGGTGGTAAGTTTATTTATACTTAAAAAATTATTGCATACTTTTTTTTGTAATTGGCATATCAATCAGAGACAAGTCAGGACACAGAACACACATTTATACAGAACAATTATAAGGAATTGTTAATCTGATATTCCAGAAATGGAATGGCACAAGAAAACACTAAAGTATTATGCAATAACAATTGTATGAAGCAACTGCCACCCCTAGGGCTTAAGGGACTATAGGAAAGAGACTGTAATGATTAATACATAGATGCTTGGGGAGGGGCCCTGTGGAATGGAGAGCAGAGCTAGGAGGTGGAATTACTGCACACGTAGTGTATGTACTTCCGGAGCTCAGAAGGACCCACAGAACTGCAACTGGAATCCAAGGCATAGTCATTGCTGATGTATCTCAGGTGTGCGGAAATGGGAGGGAACACTCCCATGCCACTCCCACTCCATCCAGTCTCCCTGTGGAGCTCCCTGTTGGCAGAACCAAGGATGGAGCTAGATGCCCAAGGGGTAGAGAAGCACGGGTCGGAAGCATAGGACCACAGCAGAATACTCAGCAAAGCATGTATAACTTCGACCAGAAAACACCATTCACACTTGGTTGAAGACAACAGAACATCTGATTATTGAATGGGAGTCTGAATAGAGTAAGAGATCTTTGGCAGATGTTCCAAGGTTGACTGGCCACTAACTAGCTAATTGGAATAAGCAAAATGTGACATATCTTCACACAGTGCCTGCTTCATAAAACAAACAAACAAACTCAGCGAACCTTTGAAGCATAGGAAATCCTAGGAAGTAATCATGAAACATAAATGTTGAGGACTTGGCTTCTAGTAGTTGAAAAGAGAGAGTAAAATTTGGTCATGGCTTTCCCCATGTTTAGGGCTTGGGTTTTTCTATTTAAAACAGTGAGTGAATGATTGAACCCATGTACAGATGAGTGAATATGCAAGTGCACTTTGTGGCTGGATTTGGGCAGTTGTGTCTGTCAGCATCAATGCAGAAAATAGAATCACCTCAGATTATTCAAATAAACAGACTTTAATGAAGAGACGATGCAGGGCTATGGGCACCAATATGGGAGCAATCATGGGCTTCTGAAAACCCAGACACTAGCTCCGGCAGGAAGCCACTGCCGTGTCTAGGGACCAGCATCAAAGGGCCGACATCACATTACCCAGAGCCAAATAAGAGGCGCTTGCTGGTGAGCACTGTCATTGTGGAAGAACACTGATACTGCCAGAGATGCAGGGCTAAGCCAAGAAGGAGAAGAAAAAACATACCAAACTCTCCTCCAACCCTGGCAGGTTCTCCCATTGGCTGAACCTACTAGTGCTCATTAAAGGAGCCTGGATAATGCAGTTCAATGTAGTAGCCTTTTTGCATAGAGATCAAGGGAATCAGGAATGGGAAATTAAGGCAAGAATAATCAGCACAACAGCCTTAATAAGTTTTCCAGCAAGTCAATGTTGTAAGAGAACCCGTGAATGAATAGATTTATTTATACAGGTTGTAACTAGCATACGGGATAGGAACAGGTTGGACAAGTGAGAGTTTTTATGTTTTCCTGCCAATAGCTGGCATCTGTCAGGATTTCTAAAAGTTGTATTTTTTTAAAAAAGGAGAATATCTTATATTATCCATTAGAAAACTATGTATTCATTTGTATTCGGTTATAAATTGCCTATCATGAATTTTACACACTGCCTGTGAAAGTAAACCTCTACTTCCCACATGGAGGAGGGCGGGGGGTCCCTAAAATAGAATCTTTGTTGAAGCTGCTGAAAGTAAGGTCTTTACAATAACCAGGATGAATTGTGTCAAACACAAGCAAAAGAAATAGAAACAAAAGGCTAATACAAATATTTTCCTTGAAACTTGTACAGCATATTATTTCTAAAATATTGTCTGGGAGCCACATTACTGTTAGATTGCCTCAGATTGAGAAGCTCTTTTTAAGATAAATACCTTAGATACATTTTTAAAAATATAAAGATGTAATTTAAAAAATTTCATTTAGCAGTTACAATTATGATAGTCATTACTATTTATTAAATATTTCCAAATCTCTGCCTTCCGGACACAGTCAGAACAGCAATTTCCTTGTGCTGTACTTCAGTCATGAGATGTCAGTAGAAGAAATAGGTGCATTGCTCATTTTGGCCCCTTCCCTCTTTCCCTGTGCCACTGCCAGGAACAGTTCTCTAAAGACTGGCTACTCTGTTGGCTTAGGACCTTATTAGACAATGCAGAACAGAGCCCCCCGTGAATCAAAGTAGACATATTGTTTTAAGCCGCTACGGTTTAAATTTGTTTTAAGTCAGTATAACTCACCCTGTGCTGTCTGATACAGTAAGTTTTCAAAACAAAAACAATTTATACTTGGAAATCCTGAAATCACCTAAGGACGCAGCTGGCAATGATAATATACCTGAGGCTAAACTCTTCATGATCATGGCTTCATGATTTGAGAAAACTGCCTCTACCTCCAACCCCTCCCTTTGCTACACGACATTTTCCAGAACAGAAGCAGAGGCATGAAAGAGTGTTTGTCAGTAATGGAAGTTATTTGTGTCTGCAGTGCTCTGTTGGTCCATAGAGTGCCAGGAGCATACTACATCCTGTACTGAATGGAAGATGCAGCTTAGTGTGTGAGCAGGCAGGGAACAAGCTCCAGTTTTTAGGCTGGCTTTAGTGTTAGATATGGTGAGCATTAAAAGTGAGGGGGCAAAGGGCCCAGCGCAGTGGCTCATGCCTGTAATCCCAGCACTTTGGGAGGCTGAGGCGGGCGGATCATGAGGTCAGGAGATCGAGACCATCCTGGCTAACACGGTGAAACCCTGTCTCTACTAAAAATACAAAAAAATTAGCTGGGCGTAGTGTCAGACGCTTGTAGTCCCAGCTACTTGGGAGGCTGAGGCAGGAGAATGGCGTGAACCTGGGAGGCAGAGCCTGCGGTGTGTGGAGAACATGCTACTACACTCCAGCCTGGGTGACAGAGGAAGACTCTGTCATAAAATAAAATAAAATAAAATAATAAAATAAAATAAAATACAGGGTGAGAGGACAGAAGGAAGTTTTTGACTTTTTGTGGTGTAAAGACTAATAGAAATTCTTAATGTTAGCTTGAAGACATCCAACTTTCCCTGAACTTGTTAAGCAATCTAAAGTTCTTTGATGAGAAAGTGGAAGACAAAAATAATAAGTGACACTTTCCTCTGAATTAGGAAGAGTAATAGATAAAAATTATTTTCATTCTCTCTGATTCTACCCTGCTTCTGTGAATAGGACTCCCCAGTTCTACCTGGATACACAGCTCCCTAGTGAGAGACTAGCATCTAATCTGAGACTAGGTCTGGCCATTTGGTGAAGTACTGGTCCGTGGGCTACAAATGGAACAATATATGCAGCATTGGAGTTATGACCTACAGGAGATGGATATGGCCTTCCATGGTCTTTTTGCATTCCTGCCAGTTCAGATGCAAAATGAAAAAAAAAAAACAACAAAAGATTATGGCAGTTGAGTCAGAAGATCCAGTTAGGATCCTGAAGTGAAGCAAAATAAGATTGTGTTGTTTATGTCAAGATAATTTGGTGTCTTATTTATTAAAAATAGCAGCTTAGATTATGCATTTATTAGACCAGTTACTATGAACACTGTAAGAAAACCAGTTCACACATATTTTTTGTTGTGGCCACTATTGTGTGCTTTTTAAAATCTTTATTTCTTATTACACTTCAGGTCCAGTGTGTTGAGTTAATCACTCACCTCAGCGAATGGTCTTTTACTGTCACCGAACTACCCGTTTTATTTACTAGCCTGCTATCCATGTTATCTGGGGACTAGCCTGCTGTCCATGTTATCTGGGGTTGTTTATTTCACTTCTCTCTGCTTCAGTTTTTTCATTTGTAGAATGAATGTAATAATAGTTTCAATCTCTTAGGGTTGTTCTGAGGATTAAAAAAGTCAGTTTGTGCAAAACCCTATATTCAGCATGTAGTAAGTTTCTATCGTTTTTATTTGTTATTATTTGTTTGTATTCTCATTCCCTAATCTTATTTTCTGTGTTCCCATAAGCAATATTTTGAATATGTTCATGTGTATCCTTTTGCTTATATCTGTTCTTATCAAGTATGCATTATGTATTTATGTGCATTCATTTAAATTTATGTAAATGGTATTACACTACATACATAAGTAGTAAAGTTCTAAGATCCACTCAGGTTACTATGAATACTTCTGACCTATTTCTCTGAGCTGCCACGTGGGATGCCATGGTATACACCTGCCACATTTCAGGTACCTCCTCTCCCAGTGGGCTGCCAAGGCTGCCATGGTTCTCCACCATCGCAAACAATGGTGTGATGAACAACCTAGAAAAAGTCCACTCTGAACCCATTTGAGAATTTAGTTTAATATATAACGATGAGTAGCCCTGCATAGGAACAGGCTATGCTTATTTATAATTTGACCAAGTTTTCCAAGAATGTTCTTTGAAACGGATTGACCAATTGCTACTCCTCAGCAAATGATTATTCTTATTTCCCCTTATGTACTAAACACTTGTCATTATCCAGCTCTTAAATTATTGCTGGTCCAATTCTATTTTCACTGAAGGAGTAAGCCACAAAAGAACATCACTACCATGCAATCAATGAAAAAAAAAAAAAAAAAGCCAGATTATCTGCAAAATCCTAGCACTTTTAAATCTTTCAGAGAACTCTGGTCGCAAGACAACCAAGAGCATTGAATTCCAAAGAGTGTCAAGGCCCTCTGTGGAGAAACTGGAGACATCTTTTCCTCTTGCAAGAGCAAGGGAGAGATGAAGTATGATGCTGTAGAAATGCAGAAAAAGAAATTAGCTACAAATTTAAGCCATGTCTAAAGGTCTAATATAAGCTAGCATACTCATTTAGAATAATTAGGAGCCCGATAAACAGAGTGAGGATGAGTTCCTGTTCATGTTTCAGCTCTTCTCGGCAGGTCTCTACTAGAGGCTCACAAAGAAGATCAGGAGCAGGGCAAGAGAGAGCTTCCATCAGCCTTCTAGGAAGTAATCAGGCCTCCATCAGCCGGCTGGCTGCAGTGGTTAATATTAAGTGTCAACTTGATTCGATTGAAGGATACAAAGTATTGTTCCTGGGTGTGTGTGTGAGGGTGTTGCCAAAGGAGATCAATATTTGAGTCAGTGAACTGGGAGACACAGACCCACCCTCAATCTGGGTGGGCATCATCTAATGAGTGGCCAGCATAGCTAGGATAAAGCAGAAGTTGGAAGGACTTTGCTTGCTGAGTCTTCCAGCCTTCATCTCTCTCCCATGCTGGATGCTTCCTGCCCTTGAACATCAGACTCTGAGTTCTTTAGCTTCTGGACTCTTGGACTTACACCAGTGGTTTGTCCAGGGGCTCTCACACCTTTGGCCACAGGCTGAAGGCTGCACTGTCAGCTTCCCTACTTTTGAGGTTTTGGGACTCAGACTGGCTTCCTTGTTCCTTAGCTTGAAGATGGCCTATTGAGGGACTTCACCTTGTGATCATGAGTCAGTTCTCCTAATAAACTCCTCTCTCTCTATATATATCTATCTATGTATATATATACTCACACACACACACATTATCTCTTTGCTATCATCTATCATCTGTGTATCATGTATCTACTATCTATCTATCTATCTATCTATCTATCTATCTATCTATCTATGTTCTGTCCCTTTAGAGAACTTGTCTAATACACTAGCTATGTAGGAAGTGATTAGTCACAACTGGGTAGAGGCACAAAACACACTGTACCTTTGAACTTTTTGCCCAAACAAAAACAATATCCTTGAGCTCCCAAGGAAGGAACTGTAAATCTTCTGACCCCAAGGACCCACTGGGGGATCAGGGGAAGTTAAACTCATTTATCTCTGGGTGATGAGCAGGAAACTCTCTTCTGGTCCTTAGTATCCACCACAGGACTAGCACCAAGACACACGCAACAGAAATCTGCAAGGGGAAGAACAACAACAATACACAAAAAATAGAGAGAACCTTCTCCAGGAAGCAGGGCTGTAGGAATACTGAAATCTGTGTAGGAACAGAAACAGAAAAACTGTTCAACACCCTAGCACTGCTAAAGAAATACAAAGTCTGTGAAAAACTGAAAATAACATTAGCAGTAACAAAACTCAAACCTAGTGAGATTGATCCGATGTCACACAACAGCTCACAGAAGAATAGTGTCTATATCTATGTACAAAACTATTTAAGTTTTTACTGTTCTATATATAATGTTAGACACTCAGTGAAATACTGCAAGGCACACAAGGTGAGTAAAGAAAAAATGGCTCCTTGTTAAGAGACAAAGCTATCAATAGACTCAGACTCAGAGATGACTCAGATGTTGAAACTATGTATGACGCAGGGACTATAAACTAACAATGATTAATATAAATGATCCCATGGAGGAAATATCACAAGCATAAACATCTGGGGAATTTTAATAGAGATAGAAACTATAGAAAAATTAAATGAAAATGCTTTAAAAAACAAGTAATTTGAACAAGATACATATTTTAAAATTCCACCGTGTGCTTATCAGCAGATTGGAAACAGCTGAAGAAAGAGAATGTGAATCTAGCACTTTGTGATTATCCAAAAAGAAACACAGAAAAAAAAAGTAACAGAAAATGAAACATTGAAGCCAAGAGCTGTGGGAAATTATCCATGGCAGTTACTCAGTTACTAATTTATTGTCTCTGAGTTCCAACTCTACCCTCCTGCCCTGCCCTGTGAGAATAGAGCTGGATCCTCCACTACACGGAGCAAACATCCATGTAGATGTTTGTCCTCTGTGGCTGGCACTTAGACTCTGCCAGTAGAGGGTGATAATGAGCCTATCTCCTCCTGGATCAGATGTGTTTCCCTTACAGGCTCCTGGAGCACCTACAGCTTCTCCAGGGCTTTGCTCCTGAAGCCCAGTGCTTTTCCAGTACCTGGATCGCACTGCACGTGATGGCCAGTGGGTTCCTCCAACACCTCTTTGCTTTGCAGTAAGTTCCAAGGCACTGCTTCTGTCTGTGAATGACTTCTCCAAGATCAGAAAAATATAAACATGTTTTATACAATCTAAAGGGGAAAATGCTCTAACGTTGCCAACAAGTTTATAATCACACAAATAAAAAAAGTATTAAATACATTTTGGCACAACGTCCAGATTGTATGTCCTATGGATTTTTTTTTTTAAAGGAGAAGAAAAAAATATGTAACTTTATGCAGTATGTTTCCCATTACTAGTAACATTGCTTTGAAATTTCAAAATTATTTCATATATATTATGAGATAAGGTAAATAAGTAAATACAATAATGGCTTTAGGAAGCAGGCTTTTTAATGTAAAAGAAAATCAACACAGATGTATGGGGGAAACTCTAATGTTGAATCTGAGTTCAACAGAGTGATATCACTTTATGAGATGTGGTTTGTTTGTTTCCTGTACTGAACTACTCAATGGACGTATCAGCAATGACCCCTCTGAAGTTATGAAAGCAAATACCCACATCCTAGATTCTGAGTACCATTCCCCATGAAAAGCAATTAGGGCTTCCAGGGAATGGCTGATCCTGGTTCTGGGTTTGGGAAATGGATAAACTACTTTGGACCACCCTTTATACATCAGTGTGCTAGGGAGTCCTAAATATTAAGGGGTCATGTCAAAAAGGCTACAGAAAACATTTATAAGAGGCTCCCATTAGCAAAATTAGTGGGACAATTTGAAGATCAAAAATAATAAGATTTTATTTGTGAAAAAAATAAAAAAATCTAGGAACTAAAGAAAAAGCAAAACAAAAACAAACAAATGATACTTTTTTTCTTTACACCAGAATGGCAGCTAAAACATAGAAAAGGCATAATACATTAGAGAGAACTGATTTAGGCAAAAATTGCTATTAAAAACCTGTGTGAGATTGTTTGGAAAGAATGTTTTCATAGTGTCCAAATATTTATCCACAGATTACTTAGTAACTGCAAAGGAAAAAAAAAAGATGGATGTTTCTAGTGGAGAGATGATGATAGAAATGAGCTTCCCTGATAGCGGGGTAATCTGACGCATGGGCCTCAGGATGTCATGTCATAGGAGGGACACAACGCCATCTCTAGTGGATTATTCCCCAACATTTTTGGTTTGCATCTAATCAAACTTGTAGACCAGAAATAGACAAGCTTTTTACGTAAAGGGTTGGAGAGTCCATTTTTTAGGCCTTGTGAACCGTATGAACTATCACAACTATTTAAATCTGACATAATGTAAAAGCAGACAATATTTCAATAACTGACTTACAGATGGTTTAGTTGTGTTGCAATAAATGTTTATTGACAAAATAAGTTGGAGACCGGATCTGGGCCATGGCCAGTAGTGTGTTGACTCTTGCTCTCAAGTTAAATTCCAGTTCAAAGAGATTAAAGAAGATTTAAAAGCAAGTGAAATGACATTGTGAGGAATGACGCTAAGAGGAAACAGTCACAGAAATTTGGAGAATGAGACATCTACAAAATCACTGACCACACAAATAATACAATGTAATTAAAATTAAACACACAAGAAAACGCAGGAGGGAGGCCTGTCCAATAATGAAAGAGATTAAAAATGCATGAAGCTTAATTGGATTTCAGATCAAAGGTGGAGGAAGAGAAAGAAAAGGGGGGAAAAAACCCTCCAGGTAAAAAGACATTCTTTCAAAACTAAAGAAATGTACACATAGGTCACCTATTTATGATGCTATTGAAATTTGTTGTTATTGTTGTGGTCAGCTTTGAAGTGACAGATGGTTATCTGAGAGAATATCCTTATTCTCAAGAGAAGCATGCTAAATTTTATGGAACTAGAGGGTCACACTGTCTGCTACTTATTTTAAATTGTCCAAGGAGAATATATACATGAGAAAATATGTACACTTGACTAAATGGAAATCAGTTTTTTTCATATGTGTCTAGCCTAATACAGGGTATTCATTTTCTTTCTACTTTTCTGCATTCTAAAATAAAATCTTGGGAAAAACACATGCAAGTCATAAAAGAAAGAAAGAAAACACAAGAATCTTTATTCTGTTATCACAGTCTTCTTTATCTTTATTTTTTTTTCCTTCTAGAAAGCCCAGTATATCCTCAGACAATAGGATTTGGGCTGATTGCTCTGATTTTGGTTTTCCAAGTCTCTAATGGAAGTGCTGCCATCCCCAGTCCTCAGCAGACAGTTTACTCACTGATGAAAAATATTCAGAAGCTAACAGAAGTAAAAGAGATGAAAACCCACATTCCCTTAACATGCCATATTAAAAGTGAAATGTGCGAATGTTTGTATTTGGAAGAGGGGGAGAAAAAAGGATTCAGCATCTCAGAAGCCAGTTGGAAGTGTCAGGCCTGGCAGACACAGCTAGTGAGGAATTAAGCACTTGCTTTTCTTAATCACCAAAATATGCTGCTGGAAATCTTTGAACCTCAACCTGAATCCCAGCTGCTTTATGAAAGCTCTCTAATTCTCTCATGACCCATTAAAGAAAGGGGCAGTGTCTCGGCTCCACTAATTTTGCACAGAGAAGCAGAAGGATAGATTTTTATTTTATTTCTATTTTTTAACTTTTGCTTGACAACGCTAAACCAGTTTGGAATTCTAGAGATAGGCAGGCAGTATCTTTTAGTAGACAAGATACATCTTACAGGAAAAATCATGCAGAAGGAGAAGAAAATTAATATAGATGAGTTATCTGTCATCTGCAAGATGTTCTGGAAAGCACGTTTCCTTCTTGGCGTTCCCTCCCCATGGGCGCCCTAGATGAGTGAGGATGCCCCTTACTTTTCCTGCATGTGCCCCATCATTCTGCTTTCTTGTTCCTTTTATTCAGGAGCCCAAGTGCCAGGCTCCTAGAGAGCAGCTGCTGACAGACTGCTGAGGGACCTTCCATGGGGTTTGTCTTCCTAGTCACATCGATGTATTAACCAATGCTTGTCGCAACAGAAGAGACATGAAGGGCACATTGAGCATCAGTCAAGGAAACTGGAGTTCTGACCTTAACTCCACACCTGTAAGCCTGAAAAATCTTTTCACCTTTCTGGGTTGCAGTTTCTCACCTACAAAGGCGGGACTTTTCACAGGAAAACATACAGAGAAATCCTGTTTCTAAAGTTGTGTGTCTTTGATGTCTGCAAGCTGAAAACTCAAGAAGCAACAAACCATCATTCTCAGCAAACTATCACAAGAACAGAAAACCAAACACCGCGTATTCTCACTCATAGGTGGGAACTGAACAATGAGATCACTTGGACTCAGGAAGGGGAACATCACACACCGGGACCTATCATGGGGAGGGGGGAAGGGGGAGGGATTGCATTGGGAGTTATACCTGATGTAAATGATGAATTGAGGGGTGCTGACGAGTTGATGGGTGCAGCACACCAACATGGCACAAGTATACATACATAACAAACCTGCACGTTATGCACATGTACCCTAGAACTTAAAGTATTAAAAAAAAAAAAAAAAAAAAAAAGTATGAGGCTACAGAGGCTCCCAGGCCTGGAACCAAAACCAGCTCTGCTTCCAGTAGCACCCAACATTCAACTAGCTGCTCAAATTCTGAGAGCCACAATTATTTGCAAAGTGGGGGAACTAATAAATTGTCAGGAATAAAAATGGTAGGTATTTTGTAAAGCAGATATAGTAACATTATGTGAATATTAGTTTCCTTTGTTACTTGTACTCTGATATCACCCTATTACATTTTGAATTAAAAAATTCAAAATTTGAACTGAAGGATTGTTACACATATATATAACTTCATTTAAATATGTACATATATCTTCATTTAAATTTAACATATTTAATATGCATGTTCTAATTTTCTTATATACATATTATATCTCACCTATACATTTAATTTACAGTATGTACATTTGCTCATATGCATTCTAATCTTCACAAGTGTAAATGTATATGAAATTTACAATATGAATATCAGAATGTATACATGAAATAAATTTAAGCAAATTTTATGGGCAAGATAGTCTGGGATTGAATAGAATCAAGCTCAGTTATTTCTGCCTCTTAGTCCTTGCTGTGCCCGCCACACTACAATTATGAGTGTGATTCTATTATAGTTCAACTTTATCATTTACTGAAATAGTAATTCTTGTCTTCTGTAGAGCTGTAGAGATCTTTTGCCAAGGAATCCCCAAAGCATGTATTGCACTGGAGAAGCGAAGGAGTTAATATATGCCACATTCTTTGGAAAGACAATGCTGGGCTCCTGTTTGCACTCTGTGGCTGCCTGGTGTCTGACTCTCAGCTCAGCATTCATCTCTGTGGTTTAATTTTTTTCTCCTGTTTACGTTGATACAGAAATAATGGAGTCCTTTGTGCTACTGATGTGCACTCATCCGTGTGTGTCAGATCAAGAGGGCATCTTTCTTTTCCAGAGTTTGCTTTAATTCTGCCACTTAGAATTTTTGAATGGGTGCCTCTTCTCACCTTCAATCCAGGTTGTTTTTTTTTTTTAAAAAAAAAACAGCAACAACAAGCAGTGTTTAACTGTTTAGATGGTGGAGACATAAAGACACGGCCATGCTTTTGTTTCCAGGAAAATTAAAGCAAAGCAATATTAATTGCCAAATTTTAGCAATAGAAACAAAATCCAAATATTACAATTTTATTTTTTTCCAAATCTTTAAATTAAAAATGTACCCAAGGCCCAATTTGTTAACAATTCGTTGTATATGGATACATTTTTTCATTAATAGCTCTATGTTCAGTGTAATGTTAAACTTATTAATACCATTTACGTTTTGGTTGGAAATGAAAACAGTCTTTGATATTTTATTTCCAGTGTACTACAGGCAATACAATCACTGAAAAATATTTTTATTTTCAGTAATGTGATTGAGGAGAATATGCTACATTAACAGGAACTATTGCTTCCTGTACTATTTCTTATCTCTGGTTTCTCTCTCTTTTTTTTTTTTTTGAGACGGAGTCTCGCTGTGTCGCCCAGGCTGGAGTGCAGTGGCCAGATCTCAGCTCACTGCAAGCTCCGCCTCCCGGGTTCACGCCATTCTCCTGCCTCAGCCTCCCGAGTAGCTGGGACTACAGGCGCCCGCCACCGCGCCCAGCTAGTTTTTTGTATTTTTAGTAGAGACGGGGTTTCACCGTGTTAGCCAGGAGGGTCTCGATCTCCTGACCTCGTGGTCCACCCGCCTCGTCCTCCCAAAGTGCTGGGATTACAGGCTTGAGCCACCGCGCCCGGCCATATCTCTGGTTTCTCATGAAAGTTTGAAGTTTCATAACTTGTCTCTGTAGGCATTATATTTAAATTATTTACGTTATACAATAATGTTTAACTTATTTCAGTCTATGCTATCTAATGAATTAATGAGATATTAGTAGAACTTTTTTATTTTGAGTTATTACTTGAACTTGACAATGGGTCATGCACATGCCTTTGCATTTAAAAAAAAAAAAAAAAAAAGACCAAGGAAAAACATTTGAGTTCTGGTTGGCTTAAGCCAAGACTGAATTCTAAGGTCAAGAACCATGTTTTCCTTTTGGGCACAGTAAATTGACTAGTGTGGAATAAGAGCATGCTTTATCTTTAGGTTTGTGGACCCGTACTCATAGACCTACTAAACAGAAACTTTCCAACTAGACAGACAGATCTCCAGCATTCATATTACAACAGTTTTGAGACTGGCAACTTGATATAATGGCATAGATAAGTATAATTTATTAAAGAGTAGTTTTTTACAGTGAGATTTAATAATGGACTTAATTTAGAAATATTTCCTGATGAAGTATTCACTTGAGAGATTAAAAATGCGTAAAAAGTATTGAAAAGGTTAAGACAGTACAATCTCTTGTTTTCAATCTGGTTTATTTGTTTCTAGAATGAACTGGTATTTCATCTGAATGCTAATGGTAAATTAAAGTTACTGAAATTAATTTTCCATTCCCTTTATTTTTTCTAAAAGTTAATATTGATAAAGGGTTACATCAGGTATTGAGTACCGTGGGTATCAAAGTCTTGGCTATGTAGTGTCTTATCACTTTAAAGTCAAAAGGTCTGTGTTTAAACCCAAATGCTACCTTTTACCAGCTATATGACCTTGAGCAAGGCTTTCAAACTGTCTATGTATAAGTCTCCAGGAAGACAAACAAACAATCAAACAAACAAACATACTAGTAGAGTTTTAAATTCCTTATACAGTTTTGAGGATTAGATGAGTTAAATTATGTAGATTTTAGGACAGTGTTGGACTAAGAGTTAGAGCTATATATGAATAGCTATGGTCATTGTTACTATCATCACCAAAGCCCCATAGTTTTTCTCCTCTATGAGAATTATACTAAAACATTTCAGGAATTATTGGGCACTGTTCTAAATAACCTATAAAGTTGACCTGTGTTTGGTTTATATTTACTGATAAAGTTGTATTCGCACTTCTGCAAAAGTTGTGGATACACAGGAAGTATAATGGCATATTGTGAATCTTAATTAGAAAAAACAAAAGAAATAGCATACCTTCAGAAATGGGACCTTGGCTACTTCTCCATCCTCATCTTCACATAACTCTTTGCTAAATGACTTACACTGTGTTTGACTACTTTATCCTAAAGATTCACCCTTCACATCTTCAACTCTTCTGCACAGGCCACTTCCAGCTCTGTCCACTGGTAAATATGTGCTTGGGACAGAGCAACACTAGATAAGTAAATGAAGGTGTGAGTTACATGGTAGAGTTCACTGTTAAATCCAGGTGTTCTGACTCAAAATAGGAGTTCTTTCCAGTGCTTGAGACTCTATCTTTGATACCTTGGTCTTACAGGACCTCTATATCCAGATAAACTCACCACAGCTAGGAAGAGCACCTTGAAGTAAAATAGAGAACCAGCGGAAAAGTCATTTTCTCTACCTCCTATGTTTCCTTTCAGTCAGCATAGGCTATGGTCACTTCTCAGGACCTTATGGATACAATTGCATTCAGCAGTATCACAAGGAGTTCATGTGTTCATTCTCTCTCTCTCTGCATGTGTGTGTATAAAATCACCCATGTTGCACTGGCTGTTTTGTTGAGGTGCCAATGATGTAAAGATGAACATGACAAGGGACCTGCTCACTGTCTAAGTAGGGAGAAGGAAATACACAAGCATTAATACAATGTGAAAGCACAATGAGAAAAAGGAAGCCTCGTTGCTTTGGGGGCCCAGGGAAGATCACAAGACAAAACCAAAGTTCTACAGCGTGTGCTAATAATACCCCCGTTCTCCCTCACCCTCTGTGTGGCCTCCTCTCTTTGGGATCACTGTTTCTGGAGGCCACAAAGCATGGCGTGAGAATCACTGCTTGTCGCTCTTACGTGACCACTGGATATACTGAAGCTCACACACACAGTAGGTGCTCAGCAAGTTACTGCCTGTTACATGGATGAAATCAATGCCACATGCACCAAAAAGTTGCTGAAGGCCAGTTTGTTGATTTGTTTATTTATTTTAAAAATCACCATCACAACCACCTGTTGAAATCAGCTTACCATTCTGTTTTCTATAGGAGATTTGCCTGTGCCAAAGGTTTGCCTATTTTCTTTGCTTTAAAAGGAAAATAATTAAATTACACCATTAATAATTTAGGTTGATCTCATATAGAAGCCTAGTTTCTTCAAAACTTAGAGATTGAAATCAAATGGCACTTCTGATAAAAATTAAAACTTGGGTAGTCCATCTTACAGAAACTGACTTAATGGACAGTGTATTGTTTTTCTGTCCATCAGGGATTAGAAGTAAATAAACTACAAGAGATACAATACTTGTGTGTGGTTTTAACTGAAAAATAAAATATTGTATATATTATACAACGTAATGTTTTGAAATACATATACTTTGTGAAAGGGCTAAACTGAGCTAATTAACACATGCATTAGTTAGTATACCTTACATAGTAAGTATACATAGTAAGTATACCTTACATACTTATCTTTTTTTGTGGTGAGAACACTTAAAATCTACCTTCTTAGCAACTTTCAAAAGTACAATACATTGTTATTAACTATAGTCATCATGTTGTATAAACTATCTCTTGAACTTATTGCTCTTATCTAAATGAAATTTCATGTCCTTTGACCAACATCTCTCCAAAACCTCCTCCCTCTCAGCCCCTGGCAACCACCATCTACTCTCTGCTTCTAAGAATTAATGATTTTAGATTCACATATAAGTATAATAAGATCATGCAATATTGGTCTTTCTGTGCCTGGCTTATTTCATGTAATTTAATGCCTCTAGGCTCATCCATATTGTTGCAAGTGACAGAATTTTCTTATTTTTTAAGGCTGAATATTTCAGTATATGTGTGTATTATATTTTCTTTATCCAGTCATGCATTGAGGAACACAGGTTGATTCCATACCTTGACTATTGTTAATAATATTCCAACAAACGTATGAGTCCAGGTCCCTCTTTAACATACTGATTCCGTTTCCTTTGGATATATACCCAGTACTTTTATTTTTAATGTTTTAATGTTCATTCTATTTTCCATAATGGATGTACTAATTTACCTTCCTGCCAAGCGTTCAAGGTTTCCCTTTTCTCCATATCTTTGCCAATACTTGTTATATTTTGACGTTTTGATAATAGCCTTTCTAACAGGTGTAACGTACTAACTCCTTGTGGTTTTAATTTGATTTCCTTAATTATTAGTGAGGTTCAACAGTATTTTCATATACCTGTTGGTGATTTGCATGTCTTCTTTTGGGAAATGTCTATTCAGGTCCTTTGCCCATTTTTTAAGCAGGTCATTTGTTTTCTTGCCATCGAGTCATTTACATTCTGTATAGATCTTAGGTATTAACTTCTTATCAGATATATGGTTTGCAGATATTTTCTCCCATTCTGCAGGTTGTCTCTTCACTCGATTGTTTTCTTGGCTAAGCAGAAGCTTTTTCATTTGATGTAATTCCATTTGTCTATTTTTGCTTTTATTAACTGTGGTTCTGGGGTCATATTCAGAAAAATCGTTGACTAGAAATCGTTCCTTCTAGTCGTTTTACAGTATCACGTCTTATATTTAAATCTTTAAACCATTTTGAATTGATTTTTGTATATAGTGTGAGATAAGGCTGTACTTGTATTCTGCATATGGATATCCAGTTATCTCAAACCCATTTATTGAATAGACTATCCTTTCCCCATTTTGTATTTCTGGCAATTTTGTCACAATTAGGTTGAACACAATTATGGGGATTTATATATCAGTTCTTTATTCTGTCTCATTGGTCTGTGTGTCTGTTTTAATGCTAATATCATGCTGTTTTGATTACTGTAGATTTGTAGTATATTTTGAAGTCAAATAGAATAATGGCTCCAGCATTGGTCTTTTTGCTCAAGGTGGCTTTGGCTACCTGAGGTCTTTTGTAGTTCCATGTGAATTTCAGGATCTTTTTTTTCTAGTTTTGTGAAAAAGCTGTCATTGGAATTTTGATAGCTTTCACATTGAATCTGTAGGTCACTTTGGGTTATGGGTATTTTAACAATATTGATTCTTCCAATACATGAACATGAGATCTCTTTTAATTTATTTGTGTCTTCTTCAAATTATTTCATTAATGTTTTATAGTTTTCAGTGAACAGGAATTTTACCTCCTTGGTTAAATGTATTCCTAAGTTTTTTTGTTTATTTTTTTCCCGGTAGCTAGTATAAATAGGATTATTTTCTTGATTTTGCTTTTGGGTAGTGATAGAAACACTACTGATTTTTTTATATTGATTTTGTATCCTACAGCTTTACTACATTTATTTAATAGTTCTAACAGGTTTTCTTGAGTCTTCTGAGTTTTCTGTATATGAGATCATGTCACTCCCAAGCACTGACAATTTAACATCTTCTTTTTCAATTTGGATGACTATTATTTCTTCTTCTTGCTTAATTTCTCTATGTAAGACATTCATTACTATGTTGAATATAAGTAGTGAGAGTGGGCATCCTTGCACTGTTCCTAATCTCAGAGGAAAAGTTCAGCTTTTTACCACTGAGTGTGATGTCAACTTTGAATTTGTCATGTATGTTTTTTACTTTGTTGATGTACATTCATTCTGTATCTAATTTGTTTTTTGATTTTTATTGTAGAAGGATGTTGAGTTTTGTCAAATACTTTTTATGCATCTTTTGAGATGATCATAATGGTTACTGGTCCTATATTCTTTTAAAGTGGTGTATCAAATTTATAAATTTGTGTATGTTGAATCATCCTTGCATTCTACTGATGAATCCCATTTGATAATAGTGAATAATAATGTTACATGCTGTGGAATTTGGTTTGCTAGTATTTCATTGACAATTCATGCATCTATGTTTATCGGTAATGTAGATTTGTAATTATTTTTCTTGTAACATCTTTGGCTTTGGTATCAGGATAATGCTAACCTTGTAAAATGAGTATTTCCTCCCCTTCATTTTTTAAGAAGAGCTTGAGAAGAATTAATATTAGTTCTTTTACACATGTTTGATAGGCTGGGTACAGTGGTTCATGCCTGTAATCCCAGCACTTTGGGAAGCTGAGGTGGGTGGATCACCTGAGGTCAAGAGTTCAGGACCAGCCTGGCCAACATAGTGAAACCCCGTCTCTACTATTAATACAAAAAGTTAGCTGGGTGTGGTGGCGCACGCCTGTAATCCCAGCTATTCGGGAAGCTGGAGCAGGAGAATTGCTTGAACCTGGGGGGCGGAGGATGCCTTGAGTGGAGATCCGGCCACTGCACTCCAGCCTGGGCAAAAGAGCAAACTCCGTCTCAAAAAAAAAAAAAAGAAAAGTTTGATAGAATTCATCAGTGAATTTATCAGGTTCTGAGCTTTTTTTTTGCTGACAGATTTTTTATTACTGATTCAGTGTCTTTACTCTTTATTGATCTGTTCAGATTTTCTGTTTCTTCATGATTAAGTTTTGGTAGGTTCAGTTTTTCTAGAAATTGATACATTTCTTCTAGGTTATCCAAATTTCTGGTATATCTTTGTTCTTAATAGTCTCTTATAATTCTTTATATTTCTATTTTATCAATTGTAATATCTCCTATTTCTGATTTTATTTATTTGAATAGCCTCTTTTTTCATAATCTAGTTAAAGCTTTATCAATTTTGATTATCTTTTCAAAAAACCAGTGCTTAGTTCTATTTACCACTTCTATTGTTTTTTAGTCTCTATATCATTTGTTTCTGGTTTAATCTTTATTTTTTCTTCCCTTGTACTAAATTTGGGCTGTTCTGGTTTTTGTTTGTTTGTTTTTGCTAGTTCCTTGTAATGCTAGATCTTGATACACACACACACATATTGCTATCAGCCTTCCTCTTAGAACTGTTTTTGCTGCATTCCATCAGTTTGGTATGTTGTGTGGATATTTCATTTGTCTCAAGATATTTCTTCATTTCCTTTTTAATTTTTTATTTGACTCATTGCTTGTTTAGAAGCATGTTGTTTTTCATGTGTTTGTGAATTTTCCCAAATTCTGCCTGTTGTTGATTTCTAGTTACAAATATTATGATAGGAAAAGACACTTGCTATGATTTCAATCTTTTTTAAATTAGTGAAAACGTGTTTAGTGGTTTAACACATGATTTATCTTAGTGAATGCCTTGTGTTCACTTGAAAAGAATGTGTATTCTGCTGCTGTTGGATGGAATGTTCTGTAAGGCCTGTAAGATCCATTTGGACCAAAGCATAGCTTAGGTCTGATGTTTTCTTACTGACTTTGTTTGTTGCTGAAACTGGCGTATTGAAGTACTATGCTATTTGTGTATTGCAACCTATCTTCACATGTATTCATATTTGCTTTATATATTTAAGTGCTGCGGTGTTGGGTACGTATGTATTGAAAATTATTATATCCTCTTAATGAGTTGACACCCTTATAATTATATAATAACCTTCTTTATCTCTTATTGTAATTTTTCACTTAAAGTCTAAAATTGTTGCTCCTTTTGGCTTCCATTTACACGGAATATCTTTTCATCCTTTTATTTGCAATCCTGGGTCATGTTTTTTGTATCCCTGAGCCACTTAATGTCTTTTAGTTTAAGAATTTAATCCATTTACATTTAAGGTAATTATTTTTATGTAAGGAGTTAATAGGACCATTTTATTAACAGTTTTCTCCTTGTTTTGTAGATCCTTTCTTTTCATTTCTTCTGGTTGTCTTTCTTTGTGGTTAGAGGATTTTCTCTAGTAGTTTACTTTTTATCTTTTGTCTATCACTGTAGGTTTTTGACTTGTAGTTACCAAGAAGCTTACATGAGACATGTTTCAGTTATAACGTGCTATTTCAAATTGATAACAACTTACCTTTCGTCATATATATATATAAATAAAAGTAGGCCAGGCAAAGTGACTCATACCTGTAATTTTAGCACTTTGGGAGGCAAGGCAGGAAGATTGCTTAAGGTCAGGAGTTCGAGACCAGCCTGAGCAACATAGTCAGACCCTGTCACTACAAAATATTTTTAAAAATATATTAGCTGGGTATGATAGCATGCACCTGTGGTCCTAGCTACTTGGGAGGCTAAGGCAGGAGGATCCTTTGAGGCCAGGAGTTCAAGGATGCAGTGAGCTATATTCATGCAACTGTATTCCAGCCCGGGTGACAGCAAGACCCTGTCTTAAAATATAAATTAATAAATAGATCCACATGTTTATTCCATCTACCACATTTTATGTTTGATATCATAAGTCACATCTTATTTTATTATATATTTCTTAATCATTTATGGCAACTATTATTCTTTTTATGTTGTATCTTTTAATCTTTATCATAAAGATATAGGTGATTTACATACCACCATCTCAGTATTATACTGTTCTGAATTTGACTGTATACTTGCCTTTATCAGTGAGTTTTATACTTTCATATGTTTTCATGTTACTCACCAGTGTTGTTTTCTTCCCTTTAGCATTTCTTGTAAGACAGGTCTTGTGGTGATGAACTCCTTCATTTTCTGTTTGTCTGGAAAAGTCTTTACCTTTCCTTCGTTTCTAAAGGACAGCTTTTCAGATGAAATATTCTTGGTTGGCAGTTTTGGTTTCTGTTTTTTGATTCAGCACTATGACTAGAGTCTGTTTCCTCCTGGCTCGTAAGATTTCTGCTGAGAAATCTGCTACTAGCCTTATAGGATTATATGGCCATATGGGGTTTGCTTCTTTTCTAGTGCTGCTTTCTTTGTCTTTGATTTTATACAGTTTTGTTACAATGTGTCTCATTGTAATCTTGTTGGAATTGATCTAGTGCTGCTTTCTTTGTCTTTGATTTTATACGGTTTTGTTACAATGTGTCTCACTGTAATCTTGTTGGAATTGAATCTGACTGGAGATATTTGACCTTGCTCTACCTGGATGTTTTATATCTTTCCCTATATTTGGAAAGTTTCTGTTATTTATTTATTCGAATAAGTTTTCTATTCCTTTATTTCTTTTATATATCTTGAACTCTTACAGTTTTAAAACAAATGCCCTTTTTGATGCCTTCTCACAAGTCCTGTAATCTTTTTTATGACTTTTTATCCTTTCTTTTTCCTCTCTGACTATATATTTCCAAATGATCTGTCTTCAAGTTCAAATTCTCTTTTTTTTGCTTGATTATTTCTGCTGTTTAGTCTCTCTACTATTGATTACATTTTTCATTTTCTTCATTATAATTTTTAGCTCCAGAATTTCTGAGGTTTTAAAATTATTCCAATCTCTCTGGTAAGTTTCTGATTTTGTTCACTTATTGTTTTTCTGATTTAATTGAATTGTTTTTCTGTATTTTATGAAAGCTTGCTGAACTTCTTTTAAACAACTGAATTGTCATGCAGTTCATGTATCTCCATTTCTTTACAGTCAGTTATTGATAATTTACTTTATTTGTTTGGTTGTGTCATATTTTCCTGATTGTTCTTGGTCCTTGTTGCTATGAATTGTTATCTGTGCAGTTTTTTGTTTTTTGTTTTTGGTTTTTTTTTAGATGGAGTCTCACTCTGTCATCCAGGCTGGAGTGCAGTGGCACGATCTCAGCTCACTGCAACCTCTGCCTCCTGGTTCAAGCGATTTTCCTGCCTCAGCCTCCTAAGTAGCTGGGATTCCCGGTGCGAACCACCATGCCTGGCTACTTTTTGTATTTTTAGTAGAGACGGGGTCTCACCATGTTGGTCAGGCTGGTCTTGAACTCCTGACTTCATGATCCACCCTCCTCTGCCTCCCAAAGTGCTGGGATTACAGGCATGAGCCACCGTGCCCGGCCGGTATCTGTGCATTATAAGAAGTGGGAACTTACTCCTTTTTTTACAGACTGGCTTTGTCTTCAAAGCCTTCTCCAGTCAGCCTACCCAGAGGTTTTGGCAGCCTGTCTGGCATGGTCCAAGGGTGGATTGCTGCTAGAGTTCTCAGACAGGCTATCTTGTTGCACAGGTCAGCAGTCCTGCTTTATAGGTCCATGGGGATGCCCCTCGGTCCTGGATACCCAGGAATGGACCTCTTGATTGGCTTCATGGAAGTGGACCTGGAGCCTAGATCCCAGTGAGCAGACCCAGAGAATGTATCTGTGGGGACTGGCCTGCAGCCTGGGTCCCCAGGGGCCAACATCATGCTGAAGTGAGTCTTGATCCTGAGTCTACAGTGGCTGGCCAGGCACTGGAATGGGATTGGTGCCTAAGTCCACTGGGACATGTCTAGAGACTAAGTTCACAACGGCTGGACTGATGCCTGAGTATGCAAGGGTAGTTCTGAAGCCTTTACCTGTGGGGGCAGCCTAACACATGAATCTATTGAAGTTGCCCTGAACCCTGGGTCTGCTGGAGCAGACCTGGATCCTGGATCCACTGATGTTTTAGGCCACAGGGACTGGGTAGGAGCCTGGCCTGGCCTGATGCTGGGGTAGGCATGGAGCCTGGTATTGTGGGCACTGGCCTTGTCCCTGGAGCCACAGAAGCTGGCCTGCAACATGGACCTGTGGGACCAGTCTGGAGGATGGATCCACAGGTTGATGTGGAAGCTGGATATACATATATTGTTGTTGATGTTGTGGTTGTTATTCTTTGAAATAAAATAGAATGAATGGAAGAGGTGCTGCAGCTCACAGTCTGCTGAATGATAATGATCCAAGATTGCAACCAGGATTAATATTTGTTCTAGAGATTATATGAAGGTGCATTGATATGACCTGAAAAAGAATTTTATAGAAACTTAGAGATGTGCCAGAGATATAGGGGACAGTATTTTCACATTCCAAAAAAGAATGTGGAGGATGAAATTTAATGGTCCATCTGGTCTCATTGTGATGCATGTGCTATTGAACAGCCACTAGCTCATTAACTCTGGTTGGCCATACTTCCAGACTCCCCATTAAGACTGGCTTCATTGCAAAAATTAATAACGTGTGTTGACATTAACTTGCTGAAATTTTTTAAAAGTAAATTTTATTGGACATTTGTGTTTTATGTTCATGGATGATAAGCTTCTGTTTAAAATAAAATAAAAAATATGCATTTTTTGAAAAACGAAGACTTGGTTATTCATGGAATATGTTTCTGGTGCTGTGAGTGCCACAGTTACTAGTATTTTCCAGATGTCTGCTTTTAATTATTTTTAAGAGGTTGATCATTTTAACTGCTGACTTCAAGTTTCACAGAGAGGGACTTGGTAACTGAAATAATTTTACTTGATTTACTACCTTTGGAGGTTATTTTCCCTCTTCTTAAAGTAAACAAAATTAAGCTCAGTGTTTGGATAGCTGCATAAAACTGAATCAGTGAATTCATGGGGTGTTTTCCAAAAGCATAGCTTTACTTGGAGCAGCTTGAGGAAATTTGGATGGGGGAGAGTTGGGAGCTTTAGTACTAGTTCTTGCCTTGATTTTATATGAATCTGGCAGAGGATTTCAGGGTCTATGGCTGTGAAGTTTATGGTGGGACTTGGTTTCCCTCCTTTCATATGTGATTTGAGAACTCAGTGGGAGAAGTACTTTTGAGCAAAATGTGTTACTGTCCCCTGATTGTACTTTCTCATCTACTTGAAGATCCTCTTGAAGGAGGGACAAACAAGAGAAAATAGTTTAGCTCTATTCCTCATCAGAGCAGCTAGTCCTGAATATAACACACTGAACTTCAGGGAGAATTCAGGAAGAGGTTTCCCCCACCAACACTGGAAAGTTATCATCGTGCTCTGTATGTCTTCTGAAAGTCAACTGTATACACAGCCTGCTGTCTCAGCTAAGCATTGTAATGATTCTTCATAAATCACTTAGGCAACCCTCTGGAATTGGCATTATTATATTGCCTTTACAGGCCAGAAAATGAAGGCAAGAGATTAAATAATTTGTTGCAGGTCAGATGTCTGGCAAGTGTTGAGAGAGATCTTGAATCTACAATTGTCTAATTGCATTGTATATTCTCTTAGGATTGGCAGATGACTTGCTTTTCCACAAAGATGGAGGTTATTCATGCTGGAGCTTTTCCTGAGAGCAGGCTTTCATTTTGAATGAGCAAATGTTTCTTCATTGAGGTCATGCATATGTGTAGGAGGTGTGGAGGAGCAGTGCTTATGTGGGGAGGGAAGAAGAGGGGACAAGAAAGGACAGAAGGGAGATATCACAGTTACGATTTTTAAAAGGTGGTGTGCTGAGGGTGCCAATTTCATATTTTTGCTTGAATTTAATAAACTGTAATTTATTCAGGTGTTTCTTTGGTTGAGTCACTGCTCCTGTCTATAGACATGAAAATAAGACAGACTGTGACTTCAAGAAGTTAAAGACCTAGACAAAAACACACACAGACACAGACAGAGGCTTGCTCACAAAACCAGTAAGTGAAACACAAAAAGTTATGGAAGCACAGAAGGGAAATTACTGGATTATAATAAGAAGAACTGAGGAGGATAGCATGGTTGAGGGGATACAAATAGGAGCTTGAAAGATAGAGAATATTTCAGGACAAGGGAGTAGTTTCTTTATGAAGTCAATTCTTTCAGACTTTTTTAGTCATAATATTATCCCAGAAAATAGGACATTATAAAATTCTGTAGGAAAGGCAAATATATGGTTGTCTAGATGAATCTGGTATCATATAGCAAATTGGCAAGTTTTTCTAATATATAGCTAATTGTTTGTGATGAACTGTTTTTATCAAAATGAAGGATCTTTGAAATAAGTTAACTGCCTTCATTATGTGGATTGTGTGAAGACCTGGGGCTACCTGAAAATACAGAAGTCTTATAGGATGTACTCAACTGATACAATGCATTCTTTGAGGTGGAACTTGTGTAGTCATTGTACTTATGAACAGAACTGGAACAAAATGCAACAAATATAACTATTTTCAGCTGATCAGTTTAATTTTATACTTTGACTTCCTGTTCTCTTGGGCAAATTAAATATCTGAGTCTCTATCGCCACTTGAACCAGAGTCTTAGACAGAGACATTAAAAAAGTGGTTTCTCTCATCCTTAAGCATCAAGCTACACAGGTTAGATTTGAGATATTTCTGGCATTGTCCCCTTGGTGTATCACGTTCTGGTAGCTGTCTACTGCTAGTTTTACTTCGAGCCTGGGAATTTCTCTTTGGCTTCTGTGCTAGATTGGAGCACCATAAACTCTTGTGCTCACATCATTCTGAACTGAACATAAAATATTTTTCTGTCAGGGGTCTTGCTTCTTCCAAGATAGTACATATATGACAGCAATATTTAGATATAGAAGAATCTGATATTTTCCTGTTTTTTCAAGACAGACTTCATACAGCATACATATTTGCATCTCTTAAGTTTAAGATGTTGGTAAGCAAAAGCCAAGATTACTTGCACACAAATTTTATTATTTCCCAAGATAGCCACCCTGGGGTGAAGAGAATGAAGCTGATATTCTTATTGAATGAATAAAATGAAACAGAGAAACTACAAGAAGAACATAAACCAAAATGTATATTGCCACATACATATGCTCACCTTGTGGAATTCTTGCAAAACATTATATTTCCACTCATGAGTTCTTCTTACCATCACTTCTGTTTTCCAAGTAAAGAGTGAAACATGAGACATCTGTGGCAGGAAGCCTCAAAGGTGACCTTTGGAATCCTCACCTTCTGGCATTCAAGTTCTTTTATGCTTTCCTCTTACATTACATAGTGATGATCTTTGCACCCAAGAACATACTGTGGAAATGATGGCATGTGACTCCTAGGAAGAGGTCACCAAAGGCATTTGATGCATCTTTCACCTTGCTTCCTCTTGACTCACTCTGATGTAGGTCAGCTGCCATCTCATAAAGATTCTCAAGGTGCCTATGAAGTGGTCCAGCACACCCCGTCAGTCACCTGAGTGATTTGTCTTGAAAGTAGGTCTTCCAACTAAGACTTCTAATGACTATAGTTTGAGCCAACATCTTTATTACAATTTCTTGAAAGAATACAAGCCAGAACCACCATGCCTAGCCATTGCTGAATTGCTGAAATACAGAAATCTTGTAAAATAATAAATGTTTATTCTTGTCTTAAGTCACCAACTTTTGGGATAATTTGTTAAGCAGTTATAGATAGCCAATACTATAGCCAGTAGTCCCTGGAAGTGGATGCTAGAGTAACAGAAACCCAAAATGTAGGAGAAGTTTATATAACCAGGTCATGAGTGGTAGCTCAGAGGATTTTGTTGATGGTATTAGTAAAGCCTGGTGTAAATACACCTTGTAACAGGAACTTAAGCATACCCTGAGAATAACCCTGTATGGCAGATGCACCTGAATGTGTATTCCAAGCTAGGGAATCTGGGAATGGCCAGCCTGGAGATGCATTCCTTGTCTATGGGGAACATCTGAGCCCCTGTCCCATCCCGTGGAACATGGTCCATACGGGAGATCAGGGACCCTAGTTTTGGGTTAAGTGAAGAGCTTTCCAGTTGGAGACTGTTAGTAGGAGGGTGCTATGTGAAAATGGTTCCATGCTTTTAATTCATTACCATGAGGACTTATGTCTTATTCAAGATGATACAGCCTACCACTGGAACACTCAACAGCACATAGTGAAACCACACACCATTAGGGAATTCTAATTTCTGTTACTATTAAGTGAGAAAAATAATAAGGCCTTAATCACAGAAATGTAAAAATTTGAAGATGCACCTGAAAGTTTTTGATGAGCAGCCATGTATATGCTAATGCTTTATTATTTTTTAAAAAGTTAAATATTAGAATAATCTCATAAATAATTATTGGTTTACTTACATTTCCGTTGCTTTGCTAGGTACTGAAAATATGTAAAGATTTGCAGAAAATATTTTTTACAGAGATTATTTGGGAAAAAAGAAAAAACTGCCAAATGGCCAGCATTAGATCAGTACCATGAGTTGTGATATAAGCAAAAGTATAAGAATTTAGTAAGGAAGAGATTACTCTAGAAACAAGGAATTTAAACTTCCCTTTGCTCCGTCTTTCTTCCTTCCTTCTCTTCTTCCCTTATTCCATCCATTTGCCTATCAGTCTATTCATCCAACCCTTTATCCATCTAGCCATCTAAAATTTTTACACATTTGTTCTAGGCAGAATTCTATCCTTTGTACTGAATACATAGATGTTATAAAGAAGTGATTCCTGTCTCCATGATCTGTGTAAAAAGGTAGCTAAGAAGCAAGTGAAGAGCAGAGAAAATATTTACAGGATAAGAAACAAAATGAATAAGTGTAATGGTTAGTTTTATGTGTCAACTTGGCTGATGCAAGGGGTCCAGTTGTTTGGTCAAACACTAATCTAGAGGTTACTGCGAAGGTATTTTGTACATGTGATTAACATTTACAATCAGTTGACTTTAAGTAAAGGAGATTCTTTTTGACAATGTGAGTGAGCCTCAGACAATCAATGAAGGCCTTAAGAATAGAAACAAATTTCCTGGAGAATAAGAAACAATAATCCAGAGCTTTCAGCCTGCCAATGTTCTCTACAGATTTTATACCCAAGATGGAAACATTAATCTTACCTGAGTTTGCAGCCTGCTAGCTTGCTCTGCAGATTTTTTGGAGCTGCCAGCCCATGCAATCATGTGAGTTATCAATTCCTTAAAATAAAACATATAGATACAGATATAGATAAATATATAAATAAATTTATAAAATTGTAACAGGAGATGAAACATGTCTCTATCAGTATGATTCTGAAGATGAAGTGCAGTTAAAGCAATGGCTACTGTATTAGTCTGTTTTCACACTGCTATAAACCATATAGTTGAGTTTTAAGTAGGTAGATTTAGATACTCAGTAAACAAATGTTCTGTATGTCCACATTAATATCTTTTTAAATTTTTTCTATCCTAACTGAAATGAAATTGGCATAGTATATGTAACAGGAGAGAACAGAGATATTAAAAAAAAAACATAAAATCTCTGTGTTTTTAAAATAAAAGCAGGTCCTTGAATTGGTCTCAGAGTTTCTGCGACTGCCTGGCACTGCAAAGAAGAGGGACATGTCCTTTGTAGCTTATCTATCCTGTTGAATATCTGCGTATCTTTCCTAGTAATGTGTCCTTCAAGATCTCAGCTCCCTAGCTGAGATAATTTAACATCACTCCCGATATCCTTGACCTGGCATGCTCTGATTTGTTAGCCATCCCATCCTCACTACTACGTGGATCTACCTTAGGTGACCTTTCCAACCTGACTGCCGGTGAGAGCCATCTTGTGTGGTTATTAATTGAAGACCTCTCTGAAGTCAGGCAATCATTAAGAATAACAACGAAAACGAAAAACGCTTAGTCTGCTGGTAGGGTTGGCCTCCTTCCAGCTTGCTGAATGGCTGCCGCTCATATAATCGGTTTGCATTGTAGCAGTATAATCAGGTTGACAAAAGTGGACAAGATTTTTGGAGGCAACCAAGCAAGCTAATTCATTTTAAAATGCTGAACAGGTGCAACTGGGGCACATTGACGGTGGTTATTAGCCAAAAGTTGCTCAGAGAAAGGCGGGCCCAACATCTGTGCCTATTATTGGAGACACAATAGAGCAGACCTCACTTGTAAAAGTGAGCAGGGTCTTCCTCAAGGATGGGGCAGCCAGCTGAATGAACCTCCTGATTTTAGGACTTTCACTGCTTACAGTAATTAGCATTTGAAGGGGAGGGTGCTGAATCCATCTTTTCTTTTTTCTTTTTCCTGGGGGTGGGTAAAAGTGGAGTGTGATTTAATTAAAAAGGCAGTAACTCCAGGCACCCACCTAATCAAATGTTAACTACAGCAGAACAAGGACATTCTAATGAGGTCTTTGTGATTTAAATCTGACTTAGTGTGGTTGCCTACTGCTGTAGGGTGTCTTTGGTTTCCAGGGACTCCTTTGTTCTTCAAAATTTTAATTCTTTTCAATTATCCCCTGTATATAGACCAGCTTATCATCAGAGACATGCGATTGCCAGAGATCCACTGGAAGTATAAATAAACCTAACAGAGCTGCTCTAGGTTCTGATAAATACAGTTCTGATAAATACATGAAGAAAAACGCAAGACTATGACATCTGTTCGTACAAAATAAAAGATAAATATTTGGAAGGTTTCATTGATAGACATAGCTTATAAATACTCTGATTTTCTTTTTTCTTTTTCTTTTTCTTTTTCTTTTTTTTTGAGAGAGAGTCTCGTTCTGTCGCCCAGGCGGAAGTGCAGTGGCCAGATCTCTGCTCACTGCAAGCTCTGCCTCCCAGGTTTACGCCATTCTTCTGCCTTCACCTCCCGAGTTGCTGGGGCTACAGGCGCCCGCCACCTCGCCCGGCTAGTTTTTTTGTATTTTTTTAGTAGAGATGGGGTTTCACTGTGTTAGCCAGGATGGTCTCGATCTCCTGACCTCGTGATCCACCCGTCTTGGCCTCCCAAAGTGCTGGGATTACAGGCTTGAGCCACCGCGCCCGGCCGATTTTCTTTTTTCTAATTGAATATGTGTCTCAGGGATATTCTTTATAATATGGAGATGCATAACAGAAAAAAGAAAATAGATGAATTGTGAAATAAGACAGTTCCAGATTCAAGTTCCAGTCTTAGAACTAAAAAGTGAGCCTCTCACAAAGTTTCTCTCACATTCATATGGCTCCGTGTTAGCAGTAGGGAATGTGATGGAGAAGAGAAGCAAGGGTCCTCCAGTGGGAGGTGCTGATAGGCAAGCCATAGAAGTAATCACTCTACTAGATAGACCTTCCAAAAGTGAGGAATAATGTCTTTTGATCTTTACATCTCCAAGATCCCAAAAAGTGTCAGGTACTTTCAAAGTGTGCAAAAACATTTAGTAAATGAAAACATGAATAACTATAAGTATATAAAAAATAAGCAGCACAGATATCTTCTCTTCCAGCAAAGTTATTATTTCAATATCTTTAATTCTGTTAAAAAGATTCTGGGTTCAGCTGGGCACAGTTGCTCATACCTGTAATCCCAGCACTTTGGGAGGCCGAAGCAGGTGGATCACCTGAGGTCAGGAGTTCGAGACAGCCTGGCCAACATAGCAAAATCCTGTCTCTACTAAAAATACAAAAATTAGCTGGGTGTGCTGTCACATGCCTGTAATCCCAGCTACTCAGGAGGCTGAGGCAGGGGAATCGCTTGAACCCAGAAGGTGAAATTGCAGTGAGCTGAGATCATGCCACTGCACTCTAGCCTGGGTAACACAGCGAGACTCTGTCTCAAAAAAAAAAAAAAAAAGATTCTGGGATCTAGAATAGCATTTTAATCCTCCCAAACAACACCCCCCCCACACACACACTTCAAATTCTAATAATTACATTTTTATTAAAATATATAAATCATTTAATTTTTATTTAATTATGCAAAATTTTTTCACTTATTCAAAATGTTTAGTGGATATTTTATTTTTGAGAGAACTAACTATATGCCATCAAAGACTATATAGAGCTAATGATTCAAGAACGAGCAAGAGAGCGAGAGGTAGAACATACAGCAGGGTGGAAGCTGTGTCTTTCCGTCACCTGATTTTGAAAGTGATATCCCATCAGCTCCACTTTATGCTACTACTACTAATGACACAGAACAGCCCTGGTACAGTGTTGGGGGGTTGGGGGAGGGGATGGTACAAGGACATGAATACCAGGAATCACTGGGGACCATCTTAGAACTGGTGACCAAGCCATTTAAGTCACCGTCTTTCATTCCCCAAAGTATTCCAGTCATAACATAAAAACCTAAAGTTCTGATATTAGTTGTATCTACATTGATTACATAACATCTATGCATTTCCCACCTCTGGCAGATGCGTGGCATAATGTGCACCAAGATGGTTGGGTAGAGATGAATAAAGCAGAACAAAATACAGCATTGTGAAAGGGACCCCTGAAATCACGAAGCCAAAGGAAAAAGTCAAGCTGGGAACTGTTGAGGGCAAATATGCCTTCCATTCTATTCCTTAAAAAGATAGCTACTAAGACAATAAAGCTACGTACCTCCCTCACAAGGAATTTCCTTGTGGACAAAGGACAGACAACTCAAAGTCATCCCTCTGCTCACTGAAATAAATGCATATCTGATTGCCTCCTTTGGAGAAACTAATTAAAAACTCAATGCAACTTTCTGCTTCTTAACCTACTTATGACCTGGAAGTCCCCTCCCGCTTCGAGTTGTTCCACCTCTCTGTAGGGAACCATTGCACATCTTAGATATATTGATTGAGGTCTAATGTCTCCCTAAAATGTGCCCCAACCATCTTGGGCACATGTCGTCCAGACCTCTTGAGGCTGTGTCATGGGCACATGTCCTTAACTTTGGCAAAATAAACTTAACTGAGATCTGTCTCAGATATCTGGGGTTCACAGCATCATAACTACATCCAAGCAGAGCTTAGCACAATTTTCACTTTCAAATTTGAAATAGAATAAAGATAACTTACAGGAGATGGAATGAAAATATGTTTGCATACTCAAGTACCCAATAAAAAAAATCTGTGCATAAAAAAGTACTTTTTGAAAAAAGAAAGCTTTGAGCCTGTAATTTATATTTAGAAATTTTAAAATTAAATTTAGTGTTTCTAGAATTATGTGTTCACAGGACTCAAAAATCAAAAGTATACAAAACTATACGAGGAGCCTCATTCCACACCCATTCTTAATTGATTTCTTCTCTCTCACTATGCCAACATTTCCATACATATTTTATATGTGATAGTGTTTCATAATAACACTAAATATAAAATATGCATCATTATTTTTATCCTTTTACACAAAAAGTCGCAGATTGAACCCTTATTTTGCTTTCTGATTTTAAAAATGTTTTAATGAGATATAGCCTACATATATTAATATGCACATATCTTCAGTATACAAATCAATGTATTTTATAAAATTATAACCTATTTACCCACCACATAAATCACTTGTAGAATATTTTCAACACTTCAGAAAGCTGTAAGGCTCTTTTCTGTTCAATGCCTCCACTTAGAGTAACTAACCATTATTCTTATTTCTATCATCATGTATTAGTTTTCCAGGTTTTAATGAACTCACAGAGTGTACGGTTTTTTTTTTTTTTTTTTTTTTTTTGAGACGGAGTCTTGCTCTGTTGCCCAGGCTGGAGTGCAGTGGCCGGATCTCAGCTCACTGCAAGCTCTGCTTCCTGGGTTCACGCCATTCTCCTGCCTCAGCCTCCTGAGTAGCTGGGACTATAGGCGCCCGCTACCTCGCCCGGCTAGTTTTTTGTATATATTTTAGTAGAGATGGGGTTTCACCATGTTAGCCAGGATGGTCTCGATCTCCTGACCTCGTGATCCGCCCGTCTCGGCCTCCCAAAGTGCTGGGATTACAGGCTTGAGCCACCGCGCCCGGCCGGGTGTACGGTTTTTCATGACTCTTTTTTTCATTTATTTTATTATTATTTCTGTGAGATTCTTGATGATGTTGTTTTTTGACGTAAATGATCTCTTTTTTATTGCTATGTAATTGTCCATTGTGTGTATGGACCACAATTTGCATATTTATTCTCCAATTATTTCTATAAACAGTTGGGTTACTTCTATTAATTTTTCTTTGTTAACAATAATGATTCTATCAACACTTTTGCATCTGTGTTTGATACATATATGCTTTCTTTTTCTTGGATATATCTAAAGGAGTGGTAGAGTTGCTGTGTCATAAATATTGCCAAACATATATTTATATTTGTCTTTTGAATGTACATGTACATCATAAATATATGAGTATTCCATTTGCTCAAACTACTTTAGGTAACACTTGTTACTGTCACTTGTCTTTATTTTAGTCATTCTGATATGTGTGTATTGATATATCATTTTGTAGAAAATTTTTCTACAAAATATCATTTTATTATTTTCACATGCTATTTGGCCAAGAGAATAGCTTCATTTGGGATATGAAAACCTAAAGTTCAGATCCTCAGCCTTAATTTTAACTCAGTTATATATATTTTTAACATTGATTTGTAAAAACACATTTTATGTTATCGATATAAATTCCTTGTCCTGTATGCCATTTTATATCTTTATAAATACTTTATGTGTTTATTTTATATAGTTAAAATACCTGGTTCAACTTTTTCTAACTCGTATTTTCATAGCAAAATTTCTTAATTTTTAAATTTTTTATTTTTAATTATTATGGAGTTGTATATATGAAATACAGGTAATGTTTTGATATATACAATGTGTAATGATCAAATCAGAGCAATTGGGGTATTCATTACATTAAGATTTATCTATATTTATTTGTTTTAGCAACATTCTAATTCTTTTTTATTTTTTACATTTTATTTTAAGTTCTGGGCATGCAGGATGTGCATGTTTGTCACATAGGTAAACGTGTGCCATGGTGGTTTGCTGCACCTGTCAACCCATCACCTAAATATTAAGCCCCACATGCATTAGCTATTTATTGTCATGCTCTCCCTCCCCGACCCTTTGACACAACATTCTAATTCTACTCTTATTTTAAAATATACAGTAAATTATTGTTAACTCTAGTCACCCTATTGTGCTATCAAATACTAGATCTTATTCTTTCTCTTTAACTATATATATAGTTATAACTCTATAACTATAAAATATATAATATATATACCCATTAACCATCCCCACTTTATCCTGTCTGTCCACTACCCTTCCCAGCCTCTGGGAGCCATCATTGTACTCTCTGTCTCCAAGGTCATTTTTTTAAACTTTCACATATGAGTGAGAACGTGTCATAGTTGTTCTACTGTGTCTGACTTATTTTCTGTAACATAATGTTCTGGTGTTCCACCCACATCATTGCAAATTACACAGAATTTCATTTTTTTAAATGGATGAATATTATCCCATTGTGTATCTGTGCCACATTTCTTTACCCATTTATCCACTGAGGGATATTTAGGTTGATTCCATACCTAGGCTATTGTGAATAGTGCTGCAGTAAACATAGAAGTGCAGATATCTCTTTGGTATACTGATTTGAAATTTCTTTTAGATATATACTCAGCAATGAGATTGCTGGATCATACAATGGCTCTGTTTATAGTTTATTGAGAAACTTCAATACTGTTCTCCATAGTAGCTCTACGAATTTACATTCCAACCAACAAGGTACAAATGTTTCTCCTTTCTCTGCATTCTTACCTGCATTTATTATTGCCTGTTTTTTGGATAAAAGCCATTTTAATTGGAGTGAGATGATATCCCATAGTTTTGATTTGTGTTTCTCTGATATTAGTGATATTCTACATCTTTTTCATATATTTTTTGGCTATTTGTACGTCTTCTTTTGAGAATTGTCTATTCAGATCATTTACCCATTTTTAATCCGGTGATTTTTTTTTTTTTTCCTATTGAGTTTCTTACATCTTCTGGTTATTAATCAGAATATATGTTGTTGGGTGAATAGTTTGCAATCATTTTCTCCATTCTGTATGTTGTCTGTGCGCTTTGTTGATTGTTTCCTCTGCTGTACAGAAGGTTTTAAACTACGTGTAATCACATTTGTCTATTTTTGCTTTGGTTGCCCGTGTTTTGGGGGCCTTAAGAAATCTTCATTCGGAACAATGTCCTGGAGAGTTTCCTCAGTGTTTTCTTTCCATGGTTTTATAGCTTCAGGTCTTAGATTTAAGTATTTAACCACATTCACTTGATTTTTGCATATACTGAAAGTAAGGGTTCCAGTTTCATTCTTCTGTATATGGATTGTTAGTTTTCCCAGCACCATTTACTAAAGAAAACTGTCCTTTTCCTAATGTATGTTCTTGGCACCTTTGTCAAAAACTAGTTGGGTTTAAATGCAGATTTACTTTTGGGCTTTCTATTCTGCTCCATTAGTCTATGTGCCAGTACCATATGGTTTTGTTTACTTATAGCTTTGGAGTATAATTTGAAGGCAGGTAATGTGATTTTTCCAGCTTTGTTCTTTTTGCTCCGTATGTCTTTGGGTATTCTGGATTTTTTGCAGTTCCATGTAAATTTTAGGATTTTTTTTTCTATTTCTGTGAAGAATGTCATTGATATTTTGATAAGAATTATATTGAATCTATATATTTCTTTAGTTAGCATAGATATTTTTAACAATATTGGCTTTTCCAATCCATGAACATAGAATACATTTTCATTTCTGTATGTGTGTGCTCTTCAGCTTATTTCATTGGCATTTGATAGTTTTTGTTGTGGAGATCTTTCACTTTTTTTTTTTTTTTTTTTTTTTTTTTTTGAGATGGAGTCTCGCTCTGTTGCCCAGGCTGGAGTGCAATGGCCGGATCTCAGCTCACTGCAAGCTCCGCCTCCCGGGTTCCCGCCATTCTCCTGCCTCAGCCTCCCGAGTAGCTGGGACTACAGGCGCTGCCACCTCGCCCGGCTAGTTTTTTTTTGTATTTTTAGTAGAGACGGGGTTTCACCGTGTTAGCCAGGATAGTCTCGATCTCCTGACCTCGTGATCCGCCCGTCTCAGCCTCCCAAAGTGCTGGGATTACAGGCTTGAGCCACCGCGCCCGGCCTTTTACTTTTTTTGGTTAAGTTTTTTCCTAGCTGTTTTATTTTGCTTATAGCTATTATAAGTGGAATTACTTCTTGGTTATTTTTTCTTTTAGATCATTGGCTGTTGGCATATGGAAATACCACTGATTTTTGTATGTTGATTTGTATCCTCCAACTTTATTGAATTTGTTTATCTGCTTTAATAGTTTTTTAGGGATGCCTTTAGGTTTTTCTAAATATAAGATTATATCATCTGCAAACAAGGATAATTTGACTTCTTCCTTTCCAATTCAGATGCCTTTTATTTCTTTCTCTTGTCTGATTGCTCTGGCTAGAACTTCTAGTACTGTATTGAGTAAAAGTGGTGAAAGTGGTTATCCCTGTCTTATTCTACATCTTAAAGGAAAGGCTTACAGTTTTTTTTTTTTTCTCATTCAGTATGATACTAGCTGTGGGTTTGTTGTGTATGGCTTTTACCATATGGGGGTATATTCTTTCTATCCCCAGTTTTTTGAGTTTTTATCATGAAGCAATGTTGCATTTATCAAATGCTTTTTCAGCATCAGTTGAAATGATCATATGGATTTTGTCCTTCATTTTGCAGATACGATGTATCACATTTATCAATGTGCTTCTATTGAATCATCTCTGCCTTCTGAGGATGAATGCCACTTGGTCATGATGGATGATGTTTTTAATGTGTTACTGAATTTAGCTTGCTGGTATTTTGTTGATAGTATTTGCATCTATTTCCATCAGAAACATTGGCTTCTAATTTTATTTTATTTGTCCTTTGTCTGGTTTTAATATCAGCATAATACTGGCCTCATAGAATGAGTTTGGAAGTATTCTATCCTCAATTTTTTGGACAAGTTTGAGTAGGACTGGATTAGTCCTTTAAATGATTGGTAGAATTCAGCTATGAAACAGTGAGGTTCTGAGCTTTTCTTGGATGGGAGATTATTTATTATTGCTTCTATGTCATTACTTGTTATTAGTCTATTCAGGTTTTAGATTTATTCATGGTTCAATCTTGGTTAGGCTATAAGTGCCTAGGAATTCATCCATTTCTTCTAAGTCTTCTAGTTTATTGGGATATAGTTGCTTATAATAGTCCCATAATCCTTTGAATTTCTGTGGTATCAGTTATAATGTCTCCTCTTTCATCTCTGATTTATTTAGGTTTTCTCTCTTTTTTTCTAAGTTTGTTGATTTTGTTTATCTTTCAAAACAATAGCAACTTTTAGTTTTGGTGATGTATTGTATAATTTTTTAGTCTCAATTTCATTTATTTTTGCTCTGATTTTTATTACTTATTTTCTTCTATTAATTTTGGGTTTGGTTTGCTTTTGCTTTTCTAGTTCTTTAAGATGCATTGTTACATTGTTTACTTGAAATGTCTCTACTTTTTGATGTACAAAGACACTTATTTTAATAGACTTATGGTATGGTTTGGTTTTTGTCTCCACTGAAATCTCATCTCAAATTGTAATCCTCACATGTAGAGGCAGGGAATTGAAATCCTCACATATTGAGGGAGGGAGGTGGTTGGATCATGGGGCTGGTTTCTCCCATGTTGTTCTCATAATAAGGAGTGGGTCTCATGAGATCTGATGGTTTTAAAAGTGGCAGTTTTTCCTGTGCTCACATTTCATTTTCTCCTGCCACCTTGGGAAGAAGGTGCCTGCTTCTACTCCCACCGTGATTGTAAGTTTCCTGATGCCTCCCCAGACATGCAGAACTGTGAGTCAATTAAACATATATAAGTTATCCAGTCTTGGGTATTCCTTATAGTAGTGAGAGAATGAACTAATGCAACTTACCCCTTAGTACTGCTTTTTCTGTATCCCATAGGTTTTTGTATGTTGTGTTTTCATTTTCATTTGTTTCAGAAAATTCTTCAGTTTCTTGCCTAATTTCTTCATTGACCCAGTGGTCTTTTAGGAACATACTGCTTAATTTCCATGTTTGTATAGTTTGCAGAGTTTCTGTTGTTAGTGATTCTTAGTTTTATTCTATTGTGGTCAGAAAAGATATGTATTAGGCCATTTTTGTGTTGCTATAAAGAAATACCTGAAAGTCGATAATATATAAAGAAAAGAGGTTTAATTGGCTCAAAGTTCTGCAGGCTGTACAAGGATGTCTTTATTATTTGCTTCTGGTGAGGGCCTCAGGAGGCCTACAGTCATGGCAGTCAAAGTGAAGAGGGCAAGAGTGGGAGCAAGAGAGAGCAGGAGGGGATGTGCTGCGCACTTTTAAACAACCAGATCTTGTGAGAACTCACTCACTATTGCAAGGAAAGGATCAAGCCATTCATGAGAGATCTGAAACCATGACCCAAACCCCTCCTAACAGGGCCCATATCCAACATTGGAGATTACATTTCAACATGAAATTTGGAGGGGAAAACATCACAATAATATTATACCTCTAGCCCCTCAAATCTCATATCCTTCTCATGTTGTAAATATAATCATCATTTGCCAATAGTCCCCAAAAGTCTTAACTCATCTCAGCATCAAGTCCAAAGTTCTAAGTCTCATCTGAGATTCATCTCCTTCTACCTAGGAGCATGTAAAATCAAATTAAGTCATTTACTCCCAAGATACAATAATAGTATAGGTATTGGGTAAACATTATCATTCCAAAGAGAGAAATGGGCCAATTGAAAGGGGCAATAGGCCTCATGCAAGTCTGACAGCCAGACGGGTAGTCACTAAATCTTAAAGCTCCAAAACAATCTCTTTTGACTTTATGTCTTGTATCAAAGGCACGTTGGCGCAGCTCTGCCCCTGGGGCTTTGCAAGGTGCAGCCCCCATGGCTACTTTCATAAGTTAGAGTTGGAGGCCTGCAGCTCTTCAAAGTACAGCATGCAAGTTGCTGGCAGATCTAACATTTTGGGTTCTGGAGGGCAGCAGCCTCTTTCCCCTAAGGAATTGTCCTAGTGGGGACTCTGTATGGAGCCTCCAACCCCTACATTTGCCCTTATCATTGCCATAGTAGAGGTTCTCTGTGAAAGCTCTGATTCTGCAGTGGGTTTATTCCTGGGAACCCAGGTTTTCTCACACATCCTCTGAAATCTAGCTGGAAGCTGCCAAGTTTCCTTACTCTTGCATACTGTGCATCCACAGGCTTAGCATCATGTGAAAGCTGCCCACGTTTCTGGCTTTCACCCTCCATAGTTGTGGCCCAAGCTGTACTTGGGGCCCTTTGAGCTGCAGCTGTAGCTAGAGTAGCCAGGATGTGGTGAGTAGTATCCTGAGGCTGCTCAGGCAGGAATGTGTGGTCTCTGAATCCATTTTTTCCTCCTAGGACTCTGGTATGTGATGGGAAGGGATGTCTCCAAGATCTCTGAAATGCCTGTGAGGCCATTTTCTCATCGTCTTGAATATTGATACTAAGCTCTCTTTCAATTGTGCTAATTTCTCTAGCAAGTGGCTGCTTCACAGCCTGCTTGTCTTCCTCTCCTGAAAATCCTTTCTCTTTCTTTGCCACATGGCCAGGCTGCAGATTTTTCAAACTTTTATACTCTGCTTCCCTTTTAAATATGTTTCAACTTTAAGTCATTTCTTTGTTTTCATGTCTGACTGTAGATGCTTAAAAGCAGCCAGGCCATATTTAAGGGCTTTGCTGCTTAAACATTTCTTTGGTTGTCAGATAGCCTAAGCCATTACTCTTGAATTCAATCTTCCTCAGATCCCTAGGACAGGAACACAATGCTGCCAAGTTCTTTTCGGGGTGTAACACGGGTGACCTTTACTCTAGTTTCCAATAGCTCCCTCTTTTCCATCAGATACCTCCTTAGCCTGACCTTTATTATCCGTATTTCCATCAGCGTTTTGTAACAACTATTTAACCAGTCTCTAAGAAGTTCCAAACTTTTCCTCATCTTCTTATTTTCTTCTGAGCCTTCCAAACTCGTCCAACCTCTACCTGTTACACAGTTCCAAAGTCACTTCCAGATTTTTAGGTATATTTTTAGTAACAACTTCCTCCTTGGAATTAATTTACTGTGTTAGGCCATTTTGCATTGCTGTAAAAAATACCTAAATCTGGGTGATTTATAAAGATAAGAGATTTAATTGGCTCATGGTTCTTCAGGCTATAGAAGCATAGCTCCGACATTTGCTTTTGATGAAGGCTTGAGGAAGTTGACAGTTATGGTGGAAATTTAAGGGGGAGCAGATGTCTCACATGGCTAGTGTGGGAGCAAAAGAGGGCAAGGAGGGAAGCACCACACACTTTTAAATAACAAGTTCTCATGAGAACTCACTATTCTTAGGACAACACCAAGCCATTCACAGGGGATCAGCCTCCATGACCCAAACATCTCCCACCAGGCCCCACCTTCAACACTGGGAATTCTGTTCTAACATGAGATTTGGAGGGAACATCCAAACTATATCAAAATACTTAATATGATTTTGATTTTTCTTTGAATTTTTTTTGAGACTTGTTTTGTGCCCTAACGTATAGTATATCCTTGATAGTATTCCATATGCTGATGAGAAGAATATGAATTCTGCAGTTGCTGGATTAAATGTACTGTAAATTTCTGTTAGTTTTATTTGGCCTATAATACAGATTAAGTCCAAAGTTTCTTTTTAGATTTTGTGTGTGTGGATAATCTGTCTAATATTGAAAATGGGATTTTGAAGCCCCCAGGTATTATTGTATTTGGATCTCTCTCTGTTTAGTTCTAAAAATATTTGCTTTATATATTTGGATGCTCCAGTTTTGGATGCATACATAGTCACAGCTGTTATAACCTCTTGCTGAAGTGACTTCTTTATCATTATATGATGACCTTCTTTGGCACTTTTTACAGTTTTTGTCTTGAAATCTGTTTTATCTGATACACGAATAGGTACTCCTGCTCTTATTTTGGTTTCCATTTGCATGGCATATCATTTTCCATCTCTTTATTTTCAGCTTATGTGTGTCTTTATAGGTGAAGTGAGTTTTCTTTTTGTAGGTAGCATAAAGTTGGCTCTTGTTTTTTGATGAGCAAGGACTTACTCCTGACATTCTGTTGTTATATGGCTGTATTGTTGATCTTTCTTTCATTCTTTCGTTCGTTCTTTCTTTCTTTTCTATCTTTATATTTTTTTTACTGTCCTTTTTAATTTTTTTTTTTTTTTTTTTAAGGAGTTAACAGTCTTTATTGGGCTCAGACCAGGAGTCCGTGGGTCTTGAGGACCTGTGTGTATTTGTCAATCTTCTCCTCCACGTTCTTCTCGGCCTGTTTCGGTAGCCTCATTAGCTGTTTCTTCTTCCGGTAGTGGATCTTGGCTTTCTCTTTCCTCTTCTCCTCCAGGGTGGCTGTCACTGCCACTTCCAGCCAACCTCGTGAGCCAGGCGCCCCAGATAGGCAAACTTTCTTGTAGGCTTCAGACGCAGGACCTTGAGGGCAGCAGGAACCACCATCCGCTTTTTCTTGTCGTAGGGCGGTGGGATGCCGTCAAACACCTTGAGGCGGTCCAGGGCAGCCTGGCCTCGCTTGGTCTTGTGAGGCAGCAGCATGCCTGGCACGGTCCGCCGGAAGACGCGGCTGGGGGCCCGGAAGTGGTAGGGCCTTGGGAAGGGTTGGTGTTCATCCGCTTGCAGAGGAAAGCCAGGTACTTCAACTTGTTTCTGTAGAAATTGCCAGAAATGTTGATGACTTCGCAGCAAACGACCACCACCTTCCGGCCCAGCAGTACCTGTTTAGCAACGATGGTGGCCAGGCGGCCCAGGAGATGGCCTCGACCATCGAGCACCAGGACCTGCACCTCCGCCATCTTCGGCAGCCGCCTGGGAAAGGCCCTTTTTAATTTTTATGTATCTGTTATAAATTTTTGTTTTGTGGTTACCATCAGGCTTTCAGATAACATATTATAGCCAATTATTTTAATCTGACAATTTGATCAGAAAATTAAAACAAAAACAAAGATAAAACTACAAAACTCTAAAGTCCATCCTCCCTGCTTTGTAACTTTTTGTTGTCTCTGTCTTTTTATACTATTTATTTCTTAAAAAGTTGTTAAAGTTATTATTTATGATAGACTTGTTTTTTAGTTCTCCTACTAAAGATTTGAGTGGTTTACACACTGTAATTCAAGTGTCAGAGTATCTGTGTTTGTGTGTGCTTAATGCCAGTTTATTTAGTTTTTTACCTAGTTTTTGAGACAGAGTCTTCTGCTCTCACCCAGGCTGGAGTGCAGTGGTGTGAACACAGCTCCCTGCAGCATCAACCTCCTGGGCTCAGGCAGTCTTCCCACCTCAGCCTCCCAAGTAGCTAGGGGCACAGGCACAGGTCACCACACTGAGCTGTTCTTTTTTCTTTTTCAATTTTATGGTGATGGTGTCTCATCATGTTGCCCAGGCTGGTCTTGAACTCCTGGCCTCAAGTGATTCTCCTGACTTGGTCTCCCAAAGTGCTAGGATTATGGGTGTAAGCTACCACGGCCCATTAGTGAGTATTATATCTCCAGATGGTTTCTTTTTGTTAATGTCATTTTCTTTTAGATTGAAAAACTTCTTTAACATTTCTTGTAAGACAGATCTAGCGTTAACAAAAATCTTTCAGCTTTTATTTTGTATGTAAAAGCACTTATCATTCATGTTTGAAGATTAATTTTCCTTGTTATGATATTCTCAATTGAACGTTTTTGTTGTTGTTGTTGTTTAATTTATTTTCTTCAGAACCTTGAATATCTCATCCAGCTCTTTCCTGGCCTGTAAGGTTTCCATTGAGAAATTTGCTGCTAGATATATTGAAGCTTTTTTCTATGTTATTAGAACATTCTCTTGCTGCTTTTAGGATCCTTTCTGTATCCTCAACCTTTGAGAGTTTAATATATCCCTTGAAGTAGTCTTATTTGGGTGGAATCTGGTTGGAGTTCTATGACTTCTTGTACCTAACTATTCATATCTTTCTTTAGTATTACTTATTTTAATAAATTTTCTATGTCAGTCTCTCTCTGTCTACATCCTCTTTGAGGCCAATAACTGTTAGATTTGCTATTTTGAGACTGTTTTTTAGATCCTATAGGTATGCTTTATTTTATTTTCTTTCTTTGCTCTCTGTATTTTCATGTAACTTTTCTTCATGCTCATTAATATTCTGCTTGATCAATTCTGCTGTTGACTGATGCATTTTTCAGTTTGTCAATTGTAGTTTTCAGCTCCAGAGCTTCTGCTTGATTTTTAAAATTTTTTAAATCTCTTTTTAAATTTCTCTGATGGAATTCTGAGTTATTTTAAAGTTTGTTGAACTTCTTCAATACAGCTATTTTGAATTATCTGTCTAAAAGATCACATTTCTCCATAACTTTAGGATTATTCACGGGTGCCTTATGTAGTTTCTTTGGTGAGTTCATGCTTTCCTGGATGTTCCTGATGCTTGTGAATGTTAATTGATGTCTGAGCTTTGCAAGTTGGGTGTTTGTTTCTATCTTTACAGTCTGGACTTGTTTGTATTTGTCCTACTTTAGAAGACTTTCTACATATTCCAAGGGGATTGAGTTTTGTGACCTAAGCCTGTGATAACTGCAACCATATCACACTAGGGGTACCCTAAACCCAGGAATGGTGTAACTCTTCCTGAATCCTAGGGATAGCCCCTTGATGGGCTTGGGGAACAGAATTACCCAGATAACCCAGCGGTCTCTCACTCTCTTCCCTCTCTTCCCTCTCTTTCTCCCAATTGGAAGGAGTTCCCCACCATGCTAGGCTGACTGACATTGGGGGAGGATTGACACAAACACTCTTATGGCTACCACAGCTGGCACTCCACTGAAGCCAACAAAATACTGGGTCTCATCCAAGGCCTGTGGTGACTAGTGCCTGGCTACTGCTGATTTTTATTCAAAGCCCAAGTGCCCTTTAGTCAGCAGGTTGTGAATTCTATCGGGACTGTGTTCTTCCCTTCAGACCAGTGGATTTTTTTTTGTCCCATTGTTGTCTTAGAATTGCCATGCAGGAACTCAGGCCTGGAACTGGAGGCTTCAGAAATCTTCTTGGCAATTTTTTTGTGGCTGAACTGGTACCCAAGTTGCAAGACAAAGTCTTCTGTACTCTTCCCTCTCCTTTCACCACATGAAAGGACTCTCCCTCCAGGCCATACACCCTGCAGTTGTGAGAGAATAATGTGAATACTCTCTTGACTACCACAGCTTGGTCATGGGTAATGCCCACCCCAAGCCCAATGCCTCTAACAGTACAGCTCCAGGGATGGTTTACTTAAAGACTGCAGTCCTTGTGGCATTACTACCACTCAAATTTATTCTGGGCCCCAGGCCTCTTTAGGCAGATGCTAGTGGAGCCAGCCAGGATTCAGGATCTTTCTGCTGGGGAGGGAATATTCCCCTCTGAATCTAGGGGTAGTCTAAATGCTTCCTCTGTAGGCACCAGCAGAATTCTTCCCTGTGACGTGTTCCTCTGTGATGCGGAAGCTGGGAGTTCCAATGCGAAGTTCCAGATTTACTTTATTTTCCCTACCCCCAAAACGCAGATTTTCTTTTCACGTGGTACTGATGGAAGATGGGGAGGGGTGGTATAGGAAATGCAACACTGTCTTTCCTACTCTTTTCAATGCCTCTTTCCTTGATATTATACTAAAACCAGGTACTGTGATTGCCCACCTAATTTTTTGGTTCTTATGAAAGTGCTTTGTTGACTGAATAGTTGTTCAATTTTGTGTTTTTTTGGGAGGTGATTTCTGGGGAGTTCCATTCAGTTGCTTTTCTCTGCCTCCACTCTCAATTTTAATTTTGTATTTAAAATGTGTTTTCCTTAACTTTAATACATTGACTTTATTCATTTTTTGATAGCGCTTATTACATTTAAATAAATCTTTGTCTACTAAAAAGTCATGAAGCCATGTTGTTTTTTTCTAAAGCTTCTTCGTTACAGTTAATACATTTTCAGTTAATTTTAGCATTGGTGTAAAGTCAATGTCAATGTGTCTTTTCTTTTTCTTTTTTTAATATGAATATTTGGTTTGCTAGTACCATTTGTTGAATAACTTTTCCTTTCTGAATTGCCTTGGTGCCTTTGTTGGGAATCAGTTGACCATATGTGTATGGGTATATTTCTTAATAAATTATTCTGCCTTCAATCTATGTCTGTTTTTATGCCAATGTCAGCTTTGTGTCTCGTAGCTGGTTAATCTAGAAATTAAGTTATATGAGTTATTGAATTTTGTTTTAAAACACACGCAAAATTTTGAATATTTAAAATCTTTTGTATTTTCATATGTTTCTGTCCATATTTGTGGGAAAAGCTTTATTTTGACTGAAATTTTGTTGAAACTATATGTAAAGTTGGAAAGGATGGTAACGTTGACAATAGTGAGCTTTTCAGTCCATGCAGTCTATGAAATCAATATAGCTCTTCATTTTTAAAAGATATTCCTTGAATTGTTCTTCACAGTGTTTTTCAGATTTTAATGCATATTTTAGTGTTTGTAATGTGGAGATGTGCACATAGGTCGTTTATCCTAGATATTAGAATTTTATGTTTTGTAGGTATATAATTAGTATATTTCAATTATTCTTTTTTTGATGCTGGAATTTAGAAATATACTTGAGGTAGTAACTTTGCTGAATTTTCTTCTTAGTCCTGATCATTTCCTCATGGATTATTTTTGATTTCCCTATGTAAAATCTTGTAATTTACAATGGAAAGTTTAATTTCTTCACTTCTAAACTTCATAACTTTTTATTTCTTTCCCTCCCTTATTCGCTCTTTAGGACCTCTGTTACAATGTTGAATTAAACATTTAAAAAATTCCTTTCACATTCAAAAGGAAAATATGTTTTGGCTTTCTATGTAGAGTTTTGAAAAATTTAAACCAATTTTGCATTAGAATGTCGCTTAACTTGGATTTGCCTAATGTTTACTTATGATTGAATTCAAATTACGTATTATGTGACTTACATATTTGTTTCTTGAAGAGAAAAATTGAAAAGAAAAATTATTAAAGAGAAAAATTTGAACTCCAATACATATTTTTTATAGTGCATGTTTAATGTTAATGGAATAAATACTAATATTAAGTCAGAAAGATTTTCTCATATATTCTAGGAATTCTGTAGTTTTAAATTGAAATATGGATCTCTAATTTACGTAAAACAATTTCCTTGCTATCTTTAGCATAAATCAACTGATCATATATATGAATCTATTTCTCAATTTTCCTTCTGTTCTACTGTTCTAAACGTGTATTATTTAGCCAACATCACAGTCAATATCAAACTGTGTTGAATACTGTATATTAAATCTTGAAATTAGGTAGAAAGTTTCTCCAACTTTGTTTTTCATTTTAATAATTGCTTAGGCTATTCTAGTTTCTTCAAATTTCTGTTTAATTTAAAAATCAACCTATCAATTTCTATCTTCAAATTTTGATTTTCTACCAATTTGGAGGAAATTGATGTTTTAATGAGAAAGAATTTTAAATATATTTATTAATATATTTAATTTTTCTCAGGAATGTTCTATAATTTTGAAAAAAACTTTTATATGTTTGGATTAATATACTCATAAGCATTTTATACATGTTGATTTATTGTAAATATAATTTATTTTGCATTCCATTTTATAGCGGTTTAATATTAGCCTACAAAATAGACATATATTTACCATACTGACATTTTGACCTACAACCTTATTAAAGTCACTTATGTGTTCTACTAGTTGTCTTATAAATATTTGAGAATTACCTATGTAAATTATCATGTTCTTTAAAGAGATGAGATTTTACTGACTCTCTCATCTACATGCCTTTTACATTTTTTTCTTGCCTTATTACAGTGGTCAACATACTGAGTTTCATATTGAATAAAAGTGTTGAGAATAGGCATTTTTGTCTTGATTCTGCTCTCTCAGGGAAACATTCAGCTTTTTACCATTAAGTTCATAATTTAGATGCAAATATACTTATGATTGTTATGTCTTCCTATTGAATTGGTCTATTGATATTAGAAAATATTTTTCTTTGTTCTTTGCTAATATTCTTAAAATCCATTTTATTTGATAGTAATAAAACCATTCTTTTCTCAAGGTTGCTATTCCTCTGATTATATGTAGAGAGATACACATTTTCATCATTGTATTTGCCTAATATTAGAAGGATATTTGATAGCATATAACTGAGAATTGCTTGTCCAAATGAATTCTAACAATCACTCAACATCTGACTTTTAATTGTAGTGTTTTGTCCATTAACAGTTAATGTAATTTTTGATAAATTAGCTTTAGATCTACTTTATTGTTTTCTATGTGACATCCCACCCTTCTTTCCACTGTTTTTCACCTTTCTTAGCTATTTTTAATTACTTATCTTTCCTGTTTTTGAATTTCATTTTATTTTACCTATTGGCTTTTACACATACTTTTTTTAAACATACTTCAGCATTTTCTCCAATGATTTCAATAATCATTTTATAATTATTCTGGGCCGTCTAATCTCTTTAACTGGAAATGTCATTTATGGTGGTGATATTCTTACTACTACTAATAATTTTATGTTATGTCAAAAATTGAAAAATTTCCAAAGGCCCGTTATGAATTCATATTTTGAATTTATTATATTTTGTCTTAAATTACTTGCTTTACATAAGTGTAATATATAGTTAAATCCAATTATTATATTAATAATTTAGATCAGCAAGTCTTGCTAAAACTTTTGCTGTTATTATTCCAATACATTTAAGCATCATATAATAATTCCTAATAATATTCTATATGAAAGAACAAAATATCAATTATATTAAATATGTGTGCATGATATAAACTTTTCCTGCTGTTTTGGACTTAAAGTCACTAAGTCACTTTCTGAGAAAAAATGCCTGCCACTTTTGTATTTGGAATTGTTTTTGACTATCACCTGGGTCTTTTAAGAGTTTAGCCAATTGGGGCCTGGTGTGGTGGCTTACGCCTATAATCCCCGCATTTTAGGAGGCCAAGGCTAGTGGATCACCTGAGGTCAGGAGTTTGAGACAAGCCTACTAAACATGGTGAAACCCCGTTTCCGTACAAAAGTTAACCAGATGTGGTGGCGGGTGCCTGTAGTCCCAGCTACTCGGGAAGCTGAGTCAGGAGAAGAACTTGAACCCGAGAGGTGTTGGTTGCCGTGAACTGAGATGGCACCACTGTGCTCCAGCCTGGGTGACAGAGTGAGACTTTGTCTCAAAAAAAAAAAGAGTTTAGCCAATTATTTGTTAATTATGCTTGGGGATTTGGCTAGTGGCATCAGGTACCTAACCCTATACAGTTGTCGTTTTGTTGTGATCACTATCTCCTTGACGTAAATATTTCTTTGCTTTTATTTTATTTTATTTTATTATTATTTTATTTTGAGGCAGAGTCTCACTCTATCACTGTCACCCACGCTGGAGTGCAGTGGCATGATCTCGGCTCACAGCAACCTCCGCCTCCTGGGTTCAAGTGATTCTCCTGCCTCAGCCTCCTGAGTAGCTGGAATTACAGATGCCGTCACCAAGGCCAGCTAATTTTTGTATTTTTAGTAGAGATGGGTTTTGCCATGTTGCCCAGGCTGGTCTCGAGCTTCTGACCTCAGGTGATCTGCCTGCCTCAGCCTCCCAAAGTGCTGGGATTACAGGCATGAGTCACTGTGCCCTGCCAAAGTATTTCCTTTTGGGGGTAAATAATTAGGTTGGTGTGTATGTGAGACACAGATGATCATAGATGTCTTTGGTTTCTAACTCCTGCTCCTGCTCTACTCAGTGACTGGATTATATTACTACATTCATATATGGGTCCTGCTCCTGCTCTATTCAGTGACTGGATTATATTACTACATTCATATATGGGTTGCTCGTTCACATACTCTTAATATATTGACTTAGATATAAATTTTAGCCTCATTTTGAAAATCTAGGCCGGGCGCGGTGGCTCAAGCCTGTAATCCCAGCACTTTGGGAGGCCGAGACGGGCGGATCACGAGGTCAGGAGATCGAGACCATCCTGGCTAACACGGTGAAACCCCGTCTCTACTAAAAAAAATATAAAAATTAGCTGGGCGAGATGGCGGGCGCCTGTAGTCCCAGCTACTCGGGAGGCTGAGGCGAGAGAATGGCGTAAACCCGGGAGGCGGAGCTTGCAGTGAGCTGAGATCCGGCCACTGCACTCCAGCCTGGGCGACAGAGCGAGACTCCGTCTCAAAAAAAAAAAAAAAAAAAAAAAAAAGAAAATCTTAAAAATCCTCTTCACACAAAACCTCCACAGGAGTTGTAGACATACCTGAATGTTAGAAGGATAATATAGGAGAGAGGTTTGCGTAAAAGCAATGCAAAACATCTCTAAATGCAAGCAAAAACAAAAACAAAAAAACAAAGAAAACCTCTAAATGCAACAAAAATCCATATTGTAATGGTTCTGTGGCCATTCCTTAGTAGTATTTTCCACCTTCTAAGTCTCCCTCCATATCCTGTCCATCTTCCTTTATTCTATCTCCTTTTCTGTGGGTTGAATTGTGTTCCCCCCAAATTATGTTGAATCTCTGATCTGCAGCATTTGTGAATGCAACGTTATTTAGAAACAGAGTCTTGGCCAGGTGCGGTGGCTCACGCCTGTAATTCCAGCACTTTGGGAGGCCGAGGCGGGTGGATCACGAGATCAGGAGATCGAGAGCACCCTGGCTAACATGGTGAAACCCCGTCTCTACTAAAAATACAAAAAATTCGCCGGGAGTGGTGGCGGGCGCCTGCAGTCCCAGCTACTCGGGAGGCTGAGGCGGGAGAATGGCGTGAACCCGGGAGGTGGAGCTTGCTGTGAGCCAGGATCGCGCCACTGCACTCCAGCCTGGGTGGCAGAGCAAGACTCTGTCTCAGAAAAAAAAAAAATTAGAAACATTGTCTTTGCAGTTACGAGGTCAATTTAAGATGAGACCATAATGGATTAGAGTGGGCCCTAATCCAATGACTGTTGTCCTTATGAGGAGAGAGAGATTGGAGACAGCCAAACACACTGGGAAGAAGTCCATGTAACAACAGAGGCAGAAATTGAAGTGATGTAGCTACCAGCCAAGGAACACTGAGGATTGCTGGTAACTACGAGAAAGCTGGAAGAGGGGAGGATGCATTCTTCCCTAGAGCCTTTAGAGGGAGCATGCTGTACTCACACCATGATTTTAGACTTGTAGATTTTCTTGTATAAGATCGTAAATTGCTGTTTTAAGTCACCCAGTATGTGGTAATTTGTTATGGCAACCTTAGGAAATGAACACACCTCCCCCACCCCCCCACCTCCCCCACCTCCCCCACCCCCCCCACCTCCCCCACCTCCCCCACCTCCCCCACCTCCCACACCTCCCCTCTCTCCTCCTCATGACTCCTCCCTTTGATTGCTTGGCGTTTCCCACATGCTTCCTACTCTATTATAGGGATCACTTTAAAAATTTTTTTCTTTCCAGGTCCTAGGCCAAGTCCTGGTTTATGCCTGACCTTAAATAGCTGCATCTATTCAAGGGCTAGAGAGAGCAAAATGATCTTTCATTTAATGTAATCGGCTCTTCTCTGAAGGTGACTTGCTATAAATAGTACTTCTCCCTTTCTCTCCCATCCTATTGCCTAACTACACTTGGAAAAAAATAACATGAACCCTCAACAACTAGAAATTTTTTGATCAAAAACAGGTGGCTTGAATTTTATTGTGTATTTGAGCCAGATGTAAAGGCTGGCGCATTTCTGAGCACATAGACAGTAAATATTCTTAGAATTAATACATTAAAATTCCAGAAATCAATATAATTCCAAAGATCATGAGAGTGTAAATATGGACTTGCTCACTATCACTCCCCAAAACTTAAACACAGGAGGCAGCATCTGAAATACAAAGAGTTTGTTTTAAATAAAATAAAAGATGTAATTGTTTTATAATTTAAATAAGTGTAAAAGTCCAAGGATGGCAGTAAGTTCTTTGCTACTCTCCCCGTTAAGAGATGAGATCTAATTCGCTTCCATTCCTTTGAATCTGGACTGGTATTAGTGACTTTACTGATCCACAGACAGAGGAAGTAACGTACTTGGGCCTTCAGAAACTGGGTCATAAACATCCCTGTAACTTCAGCCTGCATCTCTTAACATGAACCTTCAGCTTTCACAGAAGGAGTCTGACTACCCTGAGGCCGCTCTGCTGTGGGAAGACCAAGACACTTGGAGAGACCCAAGAGCCAGGGCAGGCAAATCCTCACCTGGGGTCAACTCTGCCCCACTGCGGGCTGAATCTGGACATCTCCATTTATTTAGTATTGTCTATGGCTGCCTTTTCTGTAACAGCAGAGTTGAGTAGTTGCAATAGAGACTCTTAGGCCTGCACTGCTCAAGATAGTTCTTATCTAGCCCGCTAGAAAAAAGTGTGTTCACCCCTCCTAGAGAATGAGACGGCTTGTGGAGAGAAGCCATGGGGGCAAAAATGTACCACGTGTGAGTGAGTCAACTACTTGGAAGTTGATCCTCCACCCTTAGGCAGGCCAGCCTGAGTCACTGCAGCATTCATGATCCACACAATTTTGAGCAAAATCTACTTTTAAGCTGCTAAATTTGGGGGTCGTTCGTTACGGAGCAGTAGATCACCAGGACTATATGAAGCATATATTCTTCTTGGATTGAAGAAGTGATATAGTAGAGTATTTCACTAGAGCAAGGAAAATGTGGACAAAGCAATGCCTAGGTATAGATTATAGATCAACAATGCGTAACGAAAACAAACTTGAACGTCGTGTGCTTGCTGAGATATATTTTATGTTTCTTTGGCAGATATATCTAAGAAAAGGTTATGAAATCCTCATACTAGCAATGCTAACATCACTTACTACGTAACAGGGACTATTTTAAATGTTTTAGACATCTTAACTAATTTAACCTTTACAGAAGTACTAAGAGGTAGCACTGTTAATCTCCCAATTTTATTAAGAAGAAAATTGATGAACTGAAGGGTTAGTTTAATTGCCCACACTTAGCAAACTGTGGACCAGCTTGCAAACCTAGGAACTCCCACTTCAGACCCTGTGCTCTTTAATTACACATGATTGTTCTATCTGGGATGTTACTTGGGTCCTCGAGCTCATTAAGCTGTCCCTCTGGAGTCTATGGAAACTACAGTGTTCTAAATACTGTGACATACACCTATTTCATGGTTTCTTTTCCTCTGTTTTATTTATTTATTTACTTACCTGCTTATTGTCTTATTTTTCTGAAGCAAAAATAACAATGCTGATTCTCCTCCTGTTGCTGGGCTTTTTCAACTTAAAAATATTTGCTTTTATTAATGGCTTGAGAACTTTATTCAGAGTTTTAAAGAGGCAATTACCGTGTATAACAAACAAGTTTATAAAGAAAGCAGTTTTTAAATAAGCTCACTGAATTATCATAGCATATATGATATGATATATATATATATCAGCATATATAATATATATGCTATATAACATGCCTGATATATAATCATGATATATAATTCATATATATATATGACTTAAGGATTATCTGCAGTTTCCTGGGTCTAATAAGGTGAGAGAGAACGCTTGCACAGTAAGTCAGGCAAAGCAAATTTGTGACTCATACAAAGCAGAGACAGACAGAAGCCTAGGATCCATGGAAGGTCGGTCCTCTGAGTCTCAGGGAAGTTCCCCAGGCAGGCAGAGTCATGGCTGCACGTGCCTCACATGGCAGCTGAGAGATTCCGTCCTGGGTGTCACACACTGAGTGACACTTGGGTCACTGAACACAAGCATTGCAGAACATCCTGCTCTGTGAATGATGAGGATGCAGGTAGGTTGTTCTGCATATTTCTTCTTTATCTCAGGACCATGCATTCTTGGTACCTTCTGCCAGGGGACTGCACACTGGAGGGGGAAGAGCGGGGTCAGCCTAGGCCATCTGGAGGCCTGTCCTCTTGCATCATCCAGGTGTATAGCTGAGGTAATTAAATCTCTAGAGTTAACTGCGTTGACTAAATGGGACAGTCTCAACATCAACACAGGCCCTTTAATAGCATACCCAGTGCTTCTCTGGCTGCCAAGAGGTTTCCAGTTTTGAAATGTACAGTGGTTTTCAGTGGTTTAATATTATTCACATTTACTAAATATTCTTGACTTTGAGTGCAAAAATTACAGATATTTTTCTAGTAAATAAGATTTTCTTTTCCATTTGTATTTCAGAGACACATTCCTTTGGTTTAAATGTATAAACTTCTATGTCTCATATAATGCACAACTTAGAACTATGAATGGTGAATATTTCAGTGTAATATAGGCAGAAAGGAGAAAGGAATGGAGAATTTTTATGATATAATTACATTTGTGAGATACATAGATTTTAGCAATTATCCTATGAATGTACAAGCATCAACTTCTTCCAGTCTGAATTATTTATTCCCTTTGAGGTCATCTTTCACATTGTAAGTGGCCTGCTTCTTAAATGAAAAATGCATGTAGGTCTGAGCAGGAAACATTGTTCGATAATGTATCTCCTCACCGGGAACACTTCATTCAATTATCACACACCTAGAGCTGGAATATACAGTGCTCCTTTAACTAGCGGATAGCAGGCTTTTAGTCTCTTTTACATTATACATGTTTACTTCTGGTACAAAATCACAGAACGCTATTGTTGAAGGGGACCTTAAGTGTTACTGGGTTGAGATTGTCTGTTTTCTTGATGCAGACTGAAGCTGTGAGGACCGTGCTTGCCTTTGGACCACACAGCAGCTTGTTCCCTGAGAGCCGAGGCTGCAGGTCAAGGACTCTTGCCCTTGTCACGTCCCAGCGACAGCACTGACCTTGCGAAAACCACTTTACTTCCCAATGTAGCTATGCACCCACAAAATAAGAGCATAGATCCAGCGTGTCACTCTTTAGTACAAGAGGTGAGGTATCGCAGTCCAGTGATGGGGGTAGGGCTACACATTCCATGCCAAACCCCTCCCCAATGTGTTATAAAGAGAAACATATAGCTGTCAAAAACTGTCAACATGTCCAAAACAAGTTGACTGTGAAAACCAAAAGCCATCCTAAAATGTTGCATGATGAATTTGACTTTCCTTAGTCAATTTCTCCTCAAGACAATTCCCTCATCTGTTCTAGTCCTCCACCTCTCACGTTTCAAACATCGTATGTTACAAGCAGAGCTTTGTACAGATGCTCAGATTAAAGGGTATGTTCTGTGGGAACCAAATATGTGAGAGAAGAATAAATAAAAGTATGTGAGATTATCCTTAATGGCATAACACTGGTAGGCCCCTGAACTCCTGGATTTTGCTTGAAGTTTGAAGTTTCTTTTTGCCAGCTGTGGGGCCCTGTGCAGGTGATTGAAGCAAGTGATTGAAACCCTCTCAGCCTCACTCCTCTGGTAAATTAGAGACCTTCTAAGTTCCAGTGTCATGGCTTTTAAGAAGCGACATCTTCGACATCTGTTTTGCAATATCACAGTCCTCAATATTATAATCATGTTTCTGTGTGACCTTGTAGATGGTTGCCTGTGAAAGCCAGGTGGGATATTACCGTGTGGCCATCCCACATGATCCTGGTCTGTGGGCTTTTGTCATGCTGTCTGGGGACACACCGAGGAGTCACTGGCCTGTCTGGACAGGGTGCTTCCTTCTGGCTGCTCAGGCTTTTAGGTCTTTGTTTGCTCTGCTCCTCTGGTGAAGCTGCCCCATGATTGTGATTAATGGCCGCACAGGATGAAGCTGGTTTTGTGTCTCTCTGGGTGTGTGGTCATCCGTTAGGCCTCCTTAATAACCTTTCTTTAAATCTCCAAATGTGGCATTTCAGCCTTGACCTTTTTGGGCCTTCTGAGTCATCTGCCATGAACAGGATCAGCCCTTTAGTGAGAAAGCAGGCTGTGGAATCACTATGCCATGGGCCTGGGGTATGAATGTCTATTACTAAATCCTTTCGAAGCAGGGTTCGCTTTAGGCTGTGCTGTGGTGTAAGAGGAGAAATATGTCAGTTCCCCTTAATTTTGAGGATTTTGAAATGATTCATATTCTAAATGGATTTTTTTTGATATTTATATAAAATATGTTTATGTTTTAGTTTTGAGATTGAATCATTTTCTTTATGGTTTAATTTGGGGAGCTTACTATGTGCACAGCAAATGTTCTGCTTTTCAAATCTTATTCCAGTGAAAGGGGGATCATAGGTGTTTTTCTAGGAGTTCTGTTTTTGGCTGTGGCTCATATTAGAAACTTGATCATTTTTTGGTAAATTACTTAACTTCTCAGAACCTCCACTTCCACTTTCTAAAATGACGTTCTTTCTGAACGACCTGGGTGGAAGAGAGAAAAGAATTGATTTCTAGACCCTCAGGACCACGGACATCTGGGTCATATCAAGAAGTGTCTTTACCACTCTGTTCCAACATTTCTTAACTGCAAAGCTGAGAAGATGCATCTTACACCCGCCTCTGCAGTTATTGTGTGTGTCTGTGGGTGTGTGTGTGTGAACAGTGGAGTCTGGTGAATGTGAAAATGCTTGGATATAGTGGAGCACTATCTATGAGCAAGCTGTTTAACCGGTGTTTAAGTTAGAAATGTCCTATCGCTTCTGAATATCTTTTCAATACAAAACGGTTAATCTTTTATTTATTGTTTTTTTTTTTTTTTTAAATTAAGAGACTAGGTCTGGCTCTGTTGCCCAGGCTGGAGTGAAGTGGGATGATCACTGCTCACTGTAGCTTCAACCTCCTGCTCTCAAGAGATCTTCCCATCTTAGCCTCCAGAGTGGCTGGGACCACAGACACATACCACCATACCCGGCTAGATTTGTATTTTTCCAATTTTTGTAGAGATGAGGTCTCCCTATGTTGCCCAGGCTGGGCTGAGCTGATCCTCACACCATGACCTCCCAAAGTGCTGAGATAACAGGCATGAGCCACTGTGCTGGCCAAAACATGGTTAATCTTTTAAAGTTCACAGTTTAGCTTGATATACTTACAGTGGATGGGTGTTTTCAGTAGGCGTATTGATTCAGTGTTAAAGGCATTCAATATTTTTGGTATATTATTGTATTTAATTAGATAGATGGTGAGGACGGTAGGCAGAATTCTAAGATGACTCCTGAGATTTTTTTTTCTCGTGTGCAAACACCTCCTTCCAGTTATTCAATCAAACCCTGACCTATGTGTTGCAGGGAAAGGACTGTGCAGATGCCATTAAGGCTCTTAATCAATTGGCCTTAACATGGGAGGGTATCCTTGGTGGGCCTGACTTCATCAGGTAACCCTGTCGGATGGACGGGAAGCATGGAGGGAATTCAGTCCTTGAGAAGGCCCCCGTTGCTGGGTTTAAAGATGGAGGAGGTCACGTGGCAAGAAATGCAGGAGACCTCGTTGTTGAGAGCGGCCCCTGGCTGACAGTTGGCCAGGAAACAGGGAGGGACCTCACCCCTCCAACCATGAGGAACTGAATTAGCTGATAACCTGAGTGAGCTTGGAGTGGTTCTTCCTCTCAAGGCTCCAGAGGAGAACAGAAGCTGAGAGATACTTGGTTTCAGCCCTGGGCAGAGAAACCAGTTGTGTGAGATCAACAAAACTGAGGGCTAATAAATGGATGTTGTTTAAGCTCCGTATTTATAATAATTCATCCCTCGCCACCAATAGAACATAATACAGTAAGATTCATTTTCCAGATATTTGTAAGATCTAGTTATTCCTCTTGCGCACATGATGACTTTCCAGCAAAGCTGCTTCTGCTCCAGAGTCTCTGTGGCAGGTGATTTTTTGCCCCACTCCAGAGAAGCAAGGCCACTTGAGCATGTGTCCTTCACATTTCAAAATCACAAAGAGGTTGTGTAATATATTGCCTCGGAATATGCTGGCTATGAAAGTATAGGCGGTGCACCTTGGAATGAATGAAGCTCTTGGGGCTTTTATGACTCCCTCATTCTGATTTATAAAGTGATTCTTTAGCAAATAAAAAGAAAAACGACTTCAGATTGTTTAGGGTTCATTTCTGTTTTTTGAGTAGCATTAATCTTCTTATCTATACTATTTTTAATATAAAAAGAAGCAGGATGACCTAAAATGTGGGCAAATTCGTTTCATTCCTTGTTAATGGGTTTTATTTTACTCAGTTGCTCATTCCTCTGGTTTCTGAGCTTTCACATAGCTTTTTCTAAAATCTTTCAGTTAAGTTGTCATTCTTGACCAGAAATAATGGTCAAAACACCATCTGCATCAATATTTTGGCTTGTTTTCTTGATAATTTGCGAACCTGTGGGTGTGAATGACGCTTCCCGCTGCACCGCTTCCCTGTGTCTCCTGTTTGTATTTAAGCACTCAAGTAGAAACTTCAGCCTGCGAGGCTGGGAGGAAAGCATCTCTTTACCTCGCAACAGGAGTTGGAAGACACATTCAGAGCCCCACTGATATCTGACAAACAAACATAGTGGATTCCGTTGTTCAAATGGCTTCAAATAACAACCTCCAAGGCCATGCCCAATGACTGTAACACATGATTCTCAGAACAAATGCTACCAAGTACTTGTTGCTTTGCTTGGACACATATGTGCTTTCTGTTAGAGTTAGAGGGCAGAGTACCAAATTGGAGGTCACTGTGGTATAAATGACCCTAGTTCTTTTCCCTGATAATATATCATAAATCATGTCCATAGAGAAATAAGCTTTATCATGCTGGGATTCTGAAAATAAAAGCTGCTTACTTTATTTTACTAACCACAGTTAAAATTTTTATGTATTTCAATTAGGTTTTTTTGGTTATAAATAGCTTTGTTACTTTCTAAAGGAGAGACATTCACATAGTAAAAAACTCAACAATTCAGAAACATGAAAAGAAGTAAGCATCATCTAATAGTCAAAGGAAACCAGTGTCCATTTTAGAAAACCTCTATCTAGACATCATTCTACATTTTTATACACACTTAGATTATATGTATATTATTTTGTATAAATAGATTATAATTCACATGCTGTTTCATAATCTGCTTTTTTCACCTAACAATGTAAAGGAAGTTTTTTATTTCAACAGAAATAGAGGTCTATGAGTGATCTTAATAATAGCATTGTGTGGCTAGTCTATATTTTAGTTAAACAATTTTCTATTAATCACCATTGATGTTCTTCCTCCATTTTCACTATGACAAAGAATGTTTCAATGTCTGTACTTTGTGCACATTACTTTGCTCTTCTTTAGCATAGCAAAATTATGGTATTTAAGTAAAATAAATACAGTTCAGGCTTTTGCATGGAACAAAAACAGTTAGAAATATGAGAAATTAATGAATTGAAAGTGACCAAACCTGCATATGACCTTTGGATTCTAAACATAGATAAAAATCTAGGAGGTATTCTAATAAAAACTAGGGGGATATTCTGTACTTCAGTTGTATCTTATTTTCTGTGGGTTGTTTTCTGGAATTACTGCCCAATTTACCTGGACATTGGGGATGGTTTGATTGTATAACTTGATTTACCTACAAATGTTGTTCTGGAAAGATTATCTACCACATTAACTTCCTTTGGACCACTGTGTGTAAAACAAAATATTACTCTTTTTTTTTTTTTTTTTGAGATGGGGTGTCACTCTGTCGCCCAGGCTGGAGTGCAGTGGTGCATTCTCAGTTCACTGCAACCTCCATCTCCTGGCCTCAGCCTCCCGAGTATCTGGGACTACGGGCATGCATCACCATGCCCAGCTAATTTTTGTATTTTTAGTAGACATTGGGTTTCACCATGTTGGCCAGGATGGTCTCAATCTCTTGACCTCGTGATCCACCTGCTTCGGCCTCCCAAAGTGCTGAGATCCACCCGACACACTTTCCCCTGGGTTCAATGACAGGAACGGAATTAAATCCCCCACCCACTCACCAGTCACTAAAGAGAAGAACCGTGTGAATATGCTTGGCTTACAGTGGTTTTGTTTTTCTCCTCTTTGAGATGGGAGGCTCAACTCAGAGCTCTGAGGAGGCTGTGCTCTGCACAACATCAAGGTTCTTTTAAAACAAAAGGAAAAAAGTGCTATTGGACCAAATGTTTGCTTTCCCTCAAAATTCTTATGTTGAAGCCCATAGTAGTTGGAGATGGAGCCTTTGGAAAGCAATTAGGGCAAGCTGACATCATGCAGGCAGAGTTCTCGTGATGGGATCAGTATTCTTTAAACAAAGAAGAGGCACAGGGTCTCTCTCTCCGCCACGTCAGAACACAGGGAGAAGGTTCTTTGTACACCAGGAAGAGGGCCCTCACCTTGAACTGAATCTGATAGCAACAGTGTCTTGGACTTACAGCCTTCAGAACTGTAAGGAATAAATTTCGGGTGTTGAAAAATGCTACAAAATTTATGCTTTTTTTTACAGCAACCCTGACTACATCTGCTACAGAAGTTATTGAGAGTTTCTAAGCAAAAGGAGAAAAGTGCTAACTTTATTTTTGAGCATGTAAATCGGAGGATAACTACTATCATAAAACAAATCTTGAAAAATGCAACAGAAAGGAGCTGCCATTTAGTGAGTACCTATTGTGTCCTGGCATTTTTATATGCCATTTCAGTTATTTCTCACAATTACCTGGTGAGCGAATATTATTAATTCCAGTTTTAGAGATGAGAAGGGAAGACAGAGGGGTGAATTCCAAAGGAAGACATGATCTTGTGTAAAGATGAATGAACAGTCCACAAAGTTAAGCATCCCATGCAGTGAAAGTTTATAAACAATTCTGGAGGTTTTCATTTTATGGATCTCTGTAAGAACCAACATTTCAATGAGTCTGCATGCATCCACTGTCAAGCAAGAAAAAAATGTTATTTGGAATTACAATTCATTTACAAGAAAATCATTTATTATAATAACATAATAATACATGCATGGTGTGTGTATACAAGCAAGAAATAGTTTTTTCCATAAACAAATTCAAAATCACTCCACCAAAAACCACAACCACAAAACCACAACCACAAAGCCAAAGGCACTAGGGAGGAAACTCAAATCAAAACATAAAAGACAGTGTTCTCCTTCCTCTTGCTTGAAGTACACTGGTGTTGGAATTCAATACTTGGACCGTAGCTACCATTTTGTCCATGTGAGTTATCGAGGATTTGAAAAGCCAGTGCATTGCAGCTGTCAGGGTAGAGAGAAGTTCTGGGTCCTTGATAATGTTGGTATGTTGCTGTCACAAACCTGGAATTGGCTATCTCAGGTTTCTTTATATGTGATGGGAAGAAACTGCTGTGTTTCTGAAGCTGCTAGTTTTGAGTATGTGTGTGTGTGTATGTGCATACGTGTGTGAGAGATTTGCAGCTGAACACATCCTGAGCTCATCCTTATCCTATCAGTTATAAGACAAAGTTCAGGTCTCTTATTTTGTCGACAATTGTTTTAGCTTCAGTCTCTCCTTTGCTTTCTTGGGTCTACCTGAATCCTTCCCATTGACAGTGCTTTGCTATTTCTGAATTACACACGGCTCTTCTGTGTCTCCATCTTTGCACCTACTTTTCCTTTTGCTTGGGGTTCTCAGTTTCTCTTGTGCTCCTTTAACATGGCACAGTTTTATCCATTCTCTACAACCATCAGCCTACTTTCTATCTGTAGACACAGAGAAACAAGAGAAACACATGATCAGATGCAGCATAGTGGTTTCCTGGACTTGACTCCAGGAACAATTACAAGTATGTTTCCAAACAGGAATCATGCAAAATTTAACAGCTGCACATCTTGTTGAAATGCACATCAAATAACCCAAAAAGAAAACGCAACTAGTTCTCTGAAATGTAATTTATAGTGTTGCCTGAATTGAACTATTTAGATCTTAATATTATTTTGTTTCCTTTTGTATGGTTATGTCCCTCCTCCATATTTTACATTTTGATAATATTTCAAGGTCCTTAAATCTAAGCCCTTATTTATATTTCCGTAGTATCCTTTGCAATGCCTGGCCCACAGAGGCGTCGACCTCTCCTCCCTCCTCCTCCTCTTGCCCAAGCTGTGACCTTCTCTCACCAGCATTTCTGCTATCACCTCCACTCTGTCTGTCTCCCTTCTGGTCTCCTTTTTTCCACAGCGTGCAGATACCCGTAGTTGTAGCAGAACTCAGGTAATGCCCCTCCTGCGCTCAACACTCCCTCAGTGTTTCCCGTCAGATTTGGAATTCAGTCCAAGCCCTCTGCCTTGCAGGACCCGCCTGTCACCACTCTCTCCAGAGTGATATTTCAGACTTTCCTCCTCTCCATCTGTGGCAGCCCCTCTGGCCTTGAGTTATTTGAACACACAAAGCTTGCTCTTCCTCTAAGGCTTGCCCCAGACCTTTGCAGGACTGTCTCACCCTCTTCATTTGGGTCCACTGGGCTGTCCTCATCTCATGTGGTCCTGTCCGACAGGCTCATTAGAACACCACACACTGTGACCCGCCATCCTCTCACCCATCACATCCCCTGCCTCTTGGACCCTCCCTTGGCTTCACTGTTTTCCCAAACCCTTATCACTGACTGACATGTACAGACAGTTTCCAACTGACCATTGTTTGACTTAGGATTTTTGACTTTGCAATGGTACAAAACCATCTCAATTTCCACTCAATATGCAGAATTCAATAAATTACCTGAGATATTCAACACCTGACTATAAAATAGGCTATATGTTCAATGATTGTGCCCAAATGTGGGTTAATTTTAGTGGTATGAGCGTGCTTAAGGTAGGCTAGGTGAAGCTATGATATTTGGTAGGTTGGCTGTATTAAATCCATTTTTAACTTATGATACAGGCCCACCCTAGAGATATTTTGGGTTTAGTTCCAGATCACCACAATAAAGTGAATATCACAATAAAATGAGTCATACACAATTTTCTTACTTGGTTTTGCACTGCATATAAAAGTTATGTTTATACTATAGTTTAAGTGTGCATCATGTCTAAAAAATTATGTGTGTACCTTAATTAAAAATGCTTTATTGCTCAAGAATGCTGACACAGACATGAAGCGAGTACACGCTGATGGAAAAATGGTGCCAGTTGACTTGCTCAATGCAGGGTTTTCACAAACCTTCAATTGGTAAAAAAAAAAAACAAAAAAAAACCAGTATCCATGAAGCACAATAAAGGAAAATGCAAATGCAATAAAACAAAGTATACATGTGTTTTCAGCTTACAATAGACTTATAACCCCACCATAAGTCGAGGAGCATCTGAGCTGATATATTCCTGTATGCTGATGGCATTACCTACATGCTCATTTGCTTACTGTCTACTTTCCTCACTGGCATTTGGGACATAAGATATGGGGGGTTTGTCTATCTTGTTCAATGTTGTATCTCCACTACCCAACTTACAGTACACACTTAGCAAATTCTTTTGAATGCATAAATAACTTAGTAAATTTTTGCAGAAAAATTAAAGAGGTACGTATTTTTGAGTGCTGTTCAACTTGAATGCTATTTTAAGCAAGTGCCACACACCCACATGTGTATTTTAGTGAGGAGAACTGATCCTGAGTCTTTTTCTTGGATTTTCAGAAACAGAATGACTTCTCTGGAAGAATATTTGACAGGATCTTAGTGGGCCGATAAATGTTTACACCGGCATTCATTCTATAAATGTTTACAGATAATCTGAAACATGACGGGCAGTTGTGCAAATCTGAGTATATAAATATGAATTAGACATTTTCTCCAATCTAGTAGTGACAAATGGTGACAAATATGTTTGTTACTATGGTAGGAGAATGCAAATTGTTGGTTCAAAGAATATTTAATAGCTAACTTTTAGGAACAGCATTTGATGACATAGCTTTTAATAAATGACAGAAACTGAAAATAATCTGAATTTCCACTAATTTCCAAACACTATTCTTTACTGTTTAGGTTGATATTTGATAGGCAGCTTATTTTAAATTAAAAAAATGCAGAACTCTAGCCATCCTTCTTTTTCACCATTTTGATGGATGTAGTCTAATGGCCCAAGAGAAATAATGACAAATAAATTAGACCCTGACATTACTGTTAACAATAAACATTTTTCCAGTCATGTTAAGTGGTTGCTAAGTATATAAAGCTAATTATTTCATGAACTGGTGTCCATCAGAGATTAAATTGTAGTTTATCTTCTGCCCACTATTACTGCAAGAATTCTTTAAGCAGCCTGATCTAAAAGCAGCCACATCTGTGGAGATTGTTTCTGTAGTGTTAGTACAGAAAATCATTTTGGAGAACCTGAATTCTGTTGCTAATTATTTCAGGTGTCCACTTTCCCTTGCTTGTGTTGACCTGATTAATGTGTGGTTCTTCACCATTACACCTCAGAGAAGAGTATTTTCAAACAGGAGAAACATCAGCAGATGTGTCTGCAGAAGACGCAGTGCCACAATGTTTGTACTGTTGAAGAGATAGTCGTAAAATGTTCACCTGGCCCCAAGAGCTGCCTGAGTGAGATTGTCTTGTGTTCAAGTTTACTCCCTGGCATTGCTGACTGATGTGGGACCCCAAGCAGAGTAATTAAAGCAAGTTCTGGATCTCTGTGTGGGAACGACAAGATTGCTTCTCCAACTCTTATGGCTATCAAGAGGGAGAGGAAAACACAAAGAGAGGAAATTAATTAACACACTAATGAATTTTTTAATTAGTATTTAAAAATCCAAACTTCAGCAGATTTCCCTATAGGGAATGGTATAGAATGATCCAGGTAATTAGGGGGAGTGAAGGTGTTAAAACAAACTTATGAATATAATGCGATAGAAGGTGTTTGAAGGTCAGTAATGGCAATCAAACTCAGGATATGATGCTTTGAGGAGGAAACACAGATTGCTGTTTTTCTCACAAAAGAAATAGGGACAATCACTAAATTTAAAATAATAAATTACATAATAAGGTATGTACCTGAAAGCATATTAAAATATTCTTCGAGTAGAAATTGGCTTTTATTAATATTTGTAATTTGCTGTATGTTACAAGCCATACTTTTAGGGTATAATTTCCCAGTAAAAATGAAAAGTGAAGCTAATATTTCAAGGATAATTATTACGGTTTTCTCTGGGTGTGAGATGATACACATGATAGCACTTTAAAGAAATAATAAAGTCTTTGTGTTGCCATTGATTCATCATGTATGGTTATGTCTATAATTGCCTCATATGCCAAAAAGGGGAATACAATTCTAAATAGTATACATCATAATAAAAGTGTGCCATATCCTCTTTTGGAAGATTTAAAAATAGAAATGAAAAGACCTATTGTATATGTATCCTAAATCTAACTATCAAGGATGAAGAATAAAACATTCAGAAAATAAATTTTAGGCACAGAAGAGCCAGGGGAACTCTTCTGCCATCTTGACCAAGCTGCAATCACAAAAGGCCACTGATGCCTAGAGGGTGGTCATGATTTCATTTGGGCTGCAGTAACCGTGGTCAATCATGGAGGTGAGGACAAGTCCCCAGTGGGTCCTTCAACCGTTGTCGTTGTAATACCATCACCGTTGTTAAGGACTTCTCAGTCTCAGTGGATCATCTCTTAGTGGTCTCCCTGCTTTCAATCTTTACATTTCTGAATCTGTCCTGCATCTTGTTATCCACCCAAACTTTTAAAAAATACTATTTAAATGATGTATGTCATCCTACTGCCGAAAATAAACCTTCCTTAACCTATGGAATATGGAATCCATCTTTTTTTTTTTTTTTCTTTTTTTTTGGCCTCATTCAAGCCTTCAGCGATCTGACAGCAATCTGAATTTCTAATCTAAGTGCTGACAACTTCCTCACTGGTACGGTTGAAAGCAAACTGGATGTGCAGTGTCTGATTCCCAGACCTTCACTCCTTGGCCGAGTGCATTTGGGCACATCATTCAGATATGCCAGTTGGATCCCCTGTTCCTGCATCTGCCAGATGGAGATCCAAATGTGAGCCTTGCCTTTCTCCTTTAATAGGACTCTTTTGAAACTGATCATATACTGCAGCACACTTTCGGTATCTGCATTTAATCTCACTAAATATTGGAGTCTCTTTGGTGGCAGAAATTTTATTCTTCATTTGTTTTTCCTTACATGACATGTAGCATAATTATTTATGTGCATTAAAATTATGGATTAACTACATTAATTAAAATTAACTATTAATATATATATATTTTATTATTACCTGGGGATTTCTGCAGAGGAGCAATCCTTTGTAAACATTTTCATATATGTCCTGTAATAGCTAAGTTGTATTTTAAGAAAAAGGCATAGTTTTTATGCAGTGACATCATAGAACGAGTTTGTTTTCACCAAATTTGAGAGTCAAGAAAAGCATGATTCATAAGAAATGTATAGAGACTGTTTCTCTGCTTCTAAATTCTGGATGGGCCTGGCTAACAAGGAGCTCTCTGCTTTTCCCACTGGCGACTTCTTCTGTTCATACAAGATTTAAAGAGACATTCTATTCTAGGCTAAAATCTCAGAACACAAAACTCCATTGATTCCTCAAAGTGTAATCACCAGCAATGTCTTCAGAGCAAGGACTGCCCCTGTGTAAGCAATCTCTGCATCCGAGGTAACAACGCTCAGAAATTCAAAGTCAACAACATAATAGAGTCCACACTTTCAGTCCAGTTCCTTACTCTTATTCTTGCCTTGCAACACACACAGAAACACACAGACACAGACACACAGAGACACACACATGCACGCCCACACTCATGGATTTTATTTCCTCTGCAGATGAATGTGCTCTTCTTCCTGACACCGCCCCTTTTCTACTACCTTATTTTACCCCCTCCCTGCCCCCTCCTCTCAGTGATTTTAAAAGTAGTGCCCATATTTGGTCACCACTATGAGAACACCCAGGAACAGAGAAAGCTTCCACGGAAGAGGCTCATCTACTCTCTTAACAGCCCTTACCAAGGTACACACATCCCCGTGCTCACCCTCCATGGGAGAGATCCTGCCTGTGCGCTAAATGCTGCTCTTCATGTTATATGTTTCTTTAGAAAGAAATTACCGGGTGTAAACCCAAAGGAATAGAAGTCATTCTTTCATAAAGACACATGCATATGTATGTTTATTGCAGCACTGTTCACAGCACTGTTCACAGCACTATTCACAACAGGAAAGACATAAAATCAACCTAAATGCCCCGCAGTGGTAGACTGTGGGTTCAGGTTTCTCAGAAGCTTCCAGCTGTTTCTGGACCTCTGAGTAGTGGGTGCAGTTCAGACTCTTCTAAACCTCAGTGTATCAACCTGTAAGTCAGGGTAGTGGTCAGTTTGGCTTTCCTTTCTTCAGACTTCACCATCTCTATGTAAGCACCCAAATCACCCATAATTTTTTTTTTTTTTTTCTGCTTGAAATGCCTAGAATAGTTCTCCTTTCTTGATTGAATCCTGACTGACAGAGCCAGGCACTTCTTTCACATAAACCCAACTAGCTGGGCATCATTTCTCTCTTTTAGTCGTGCCTGTTGCCGCCACATCTAACTGCCTGTCTTGGTTTACTGTAAGTTCTTGAGGGCAGGACATTTCAGGTCTTTATTACTAAACTCCCTGTACTCAAGTTCTGACAAACAGGTGCTCAGTGAGCACAACTCCACTGCGATTGTGTGGCTCATACTGGGCACACAAAATTAGAATCCAGGTCTGTCTGATGCTATAATGTTTTCATATACCTAACAACACAATTTTCCATTAAAAATGATCTTCAGGGTTTGTTTGAGGATAGGTTAAAACAAAAATGATGATCATTCTCTCAAGCACAACACACCTGTCAGATAGTACTGCTAACTAATAAGTCTGATGATGTCTTAGCCTGTGGAACAAACTCTGAAAAACCAATAGAGCTTATGTTTGGGTTACTCTTTAAATGTATGTCTGTCTGCTGTGGTACAATTACTTTAATATTATAATTTAGTTTTCAGATAATAGTGCATTTTATGAATAAGCAGCTTCAGAAGCCCTTTTCTGGCCTTTCAGGGTGTAACCCTGCTCTCCAAAAGAAGGGAAAGCAATGCCCTTCCCATCCCTTCACGAGGAGAAAGGGGTGAGAGCTCGACCTTCATGGTTTTCCCTTTGGTGTAAAGCTGCAGAGAAGCCTTTCTCAGCCAATGACAGCCTGACTTCCTAGTGGCCTCCAAATGGCATTTCACACACATACACCTGGGGGAGATAAATCCCTTTAATACCGGAGCTCAGTTTATAAGTGAAAGCTGCCACCTCACTAAGATTTCACCTTCCTATCCTGCTGAAATTGTTCTGGACCCCGTAGTTCTTTATCTTTACATGTTTTTAACTTATTTTACAGTTAACATAGGAAATCTCTTGTCAGTAGATTTGAGTTGGGTAATTTAACTCAATGACACTTAATCCATGTTTTAGAGGAATTACAGCAAGAGGAGCAAAAGCATACCTCCCAGCACACATCAAAAATTAATTTTGTCTTTGTAGATGAAGAAAGGAAATCACCAATAAAATGGACTAGGCTGCATGCCAAGACAAATCTTTGCTGCTGACACCACTTCCCATGAATTAAAATATTATTATCTTAGACTGTTTATCCAGGTTTTCTTTAGGAAATTAAACCACAAGAAGGCTTTTAGAAACCCTAAACAGCAAGAAAAAAAAACATAAGTATTACAAATATCGAATATTTACTACGTATTTATGTTACTGTATTGTTCTTTCATTTTTGAATTATAATTTTATTTGAATTATCCTATTTTCCTACATGAAATCATCTACATGAGAAATTCCACTACAAAAGTTATTCACAGTAAAGAATTCAAATCATTAATATGCTTAGAATCTACAAAAAATCGTAACATTTAAAATGAACAGAATCTTTTAGAAAGTTAAAGTATTTGTTTTCTGTCCTTTTATAGAATGATTCTATCATTATGCATGGTGTTTGTGGAGAGTGTTATTTGTGGAGCATTTGTGGAGCGTATCTATTTTGCTGGTCACCTCTCCTGGAACCTCATTTGACTTCATATTTCTTATGAAAGCATTCTGAATTATCTTGGCCATCATTCAGATTTCTTAAAAATGGTCTACATCCCACTTGTCCTGTGATGTTTCACTTCCTGACTGTGCTCACACTTCTTTGTGCCGTAGTCACCCTTCCTTTCTGTCCTTGTCAGACCATTTCTTCTGGCGATACGTGCCTTCTTTTCCCTTTGGTAGACTGGGCATTGCAAATGGGCCACCGGAAGTCCCAGGGAGGGCCTCAGAATAATTTAGTGCACTTGCGTATGTGTTTGTCTTTGTTTCATTGAATTTGAAGTCCGTCTAGATTGAAAAAGCGCTCTTTCGTACAGGACAGAATCTGGACACGTTTAGACTTTCCATTTCCATAAAGCAGGCCATTAGACACATTGCATGCTTGGTCCTTTTGAAAGAATTTGCCTTTGAAATGCCTGATCTGTGGCCTTATGAGGCTTCCTCCAATAAGACTTCCATGACCCCTTGGGACCCTTGGCTCCTGGTTATCCCTTTCTTTTCTACACCCCCACTTATATTGTTGTATCATGTGTTCTATTGTTCCATTCTTCTGAGTCATTTCTGCAGTGACTCACAATGTCCTTTCAGTTCAAGACCTACCTCTTACTTCCCTGTTGCCATCACAAATCTGTGTCTTTAGCTGTGAGGCATGTTAACATTCTAGCAGTGAGTCTGAAACAGAAGAGAGAAAATCGGGACAATTTGGAGTTGCAGCAGGGAACCTGCCCAAAAATAACTCAGGCTTTTGTCCCAGGGTGTGGTCTGGACTGAGCATTATTGTCAAAATCTTGGGGATTTAAAGACATGATGTTCTTGTGTGGGAGGCTTCCCAGTGGGAGTTACTGTCTGGGTCATCTGAGGTTGATTCCAGTCAAGTGGGGGGCAAAGCTGGAGTTACAGCCTGCTGTTTGGTTTGGAACAAGCTCACCAGTAGAAAATGGGGAAATGAATAAAATTTCTCCCATACCTTGAGCAGAGGGGTCTTGCAGGAGCTATCTAGGCTAAGGCCTCAGCTCAGCTTTTATCTCAGTGGAAAGAATCAAGGAAGAGAGCTACATGGACAGAAAGCTCTCACTACTTGAGTTTAGGATATATAGCTGGTAGGCACTTGGCCCCCAAGGCATATTCAGGAACTACCTGCTGGTATTATCTTGGCACCAAAACCAACTGGAAACACTAGCACCCACAGCAAGTACCCAGTGCCTGTGCGTCTGCCAGCTTGCATAGTCTAGGCTGATGGGGCAGGCTAAGGGTAGATTGTAGGCTGAGTGGGTTGCATGCTATGGCTTCTAAGAGGCTAGGAATAATAATAAGTGATATGTTCATAGTCTATGAAATTCTGATTAGCATCTTATAGGAGCTAGAAAAGCATTTATTGATGGCTTTAATTTTCTCCTTTTTAATTAAACTGTGTTTCCCTAGCATTTGCTGAATGTGTTTTTGTTGCAGGCATTCCAGGTGATCAGGGTTCAAAAATACGACAGGCAAAAGCTCTGAAAAACAAAACAAAGAACATTTTAAAAATTGAAAACTTAGAGTGGGAGATGGAGACATAAAAAGAGAGTGTATCGTGGCACAGTGCATGGGGCAAATGGAGAAATCACTTTATAGAAGAAAGAACGGTTTAACTTGGGGGTGTGTGTGTGTGTGTCAGGGTAGTGGACAACTGGCAGAGTGTGAGTTCTGGAGGAGACATCATATGAACTGAGCAGAAGAGTGGCCGTGTCTGCACTGGATTTTGAAGTCAAAACGACGGTTGGATAGGCAGATGTTGCAGGGCAGAGAAAGGGCATGAATCTAGTGAAGGAGACCGTCAAGCACCAAGGCGCAGGAGCCCGGGAGCAAGAATGGAGCTGAACGCAGCCTAATGTTGCTGTGAATTCTGGAGCAGGCTGGCAGGTGCATGAGGTAAAGAGACACAGATGGGAGCCACCGAAGGGCAGGGCCCTGCTCAGACCTTTGTCCTAGGAAAAGAGTGCTAATGGCAGAGGGAAGTTCCTTTGAGCCTACAGGAGGTAGTTACAATATTGTGATTCGAACAGGAAGCCAACCACAGGTTTTCAAGATGAAAGCATCATGCGCATGTGCCACTGAGAGAGGTGCTTACAGCTTTCGAGGTTGAAAGCCTGTGATGAGGAAGACAGTGTGACTAGTGTGGGCAGCATCACAGGGTGGCCTCCTCTGGACAGAACCCAAGCTGCCTCCTTGCACATAGAAAGGGGGTGTCGTGAGGCCAGGGCTGGCCACATTCTGAGTTCTGCTAGAACCTACTCTGCACAGCCACAGCAGCCGTCTTGGTTTTCCCCACCAATAATCATTAATTCATGGATGTAGCAAAGTGACATGCACCAACTGCAACACATCCTTGAGCCCCATGTCCACGCTTTTAAAAGCAACTTAATGGAAATACCTTGGACATTCTAGAACTTGGTACTCATTAAAAAATTATGCCATGCCCTTGATCTTAAACTACTCTGTGAGGTAGCCTGGGAGGGTTTTTATTCCCATTTTGAAAATGAGGCAGCTAAACTCCAGAGATCTCCAGGGAATAGACCACATCTAGCTCTCTGTTGATAGAGGAGGATTTATTCCAACCCCCTGGCACTCCTTGTAGCTTTGTTGAACTACATTTTCACTGCCTTGGTGAGTGACCTGACCAGAGAGGTGTCCTGTCCCCGTCCAACCTCACAGCCCCCAGCTCTACCCCTTCACCAGTGATTCCCTGTTGACCACCCGAGGTGTGGAGAGGAAGAGGACCTGGGAAGAAGGACACCTTGTGGAAGTTGCCCAATATCCCACTCTGTATTCCAGGAGAGGTTGGGGTAAAGTGGAGGAGGATGGAGCCACCTGTCCCTTCCAGAACATGTTCTCTGTTCTCTTTGCAGTGGACATGAGCTGCCGTGTTGCTAGCTGTGTAATTGGATGGAGGACGCACCATTTCTCCTCTTTCAAAAGACGGATCACTGTTCCCTTCAAGCTCAAATGGCTTCTGTTCCTCACTTAAAGAACAAAATTCGCCAAACATGATTCAAGACATCAAAGCTCTTCATGCTTCTCTGAGGAAGTGCAGTAATCAGGGCAGAGGTGACCTAATTCACAGCCGCTCACTGTGGCTACTAGAACCCCTGGAGGACGGAAGAGCCCTTTTGGGGAAGGAGCATTCAGAGGTTCCATGTAACCCTCCCCCCTTTTAATTGGGCAAATTACTGCAATTGTTTGGAAGCAATTAAGAGAAAAAGTGTCTCTTCAGCATATTCTAATATGTAACTAGATGACAATGTCGCCGGTGAAAGGAGAGTGAAGGCTTGGTGCATCGTGAGTGTTCCGGAGGGACAAAGCGCGCTTCAAGATTCAGTGGTGCCCCCTCACTGACAGTTTCACTTTCCAGGGTCTCAGTAACTCCTGCCCAAACACAGTCTGAAAATATTAAATGGAAAGCTGCAGAAATTAAGAATTATTATGTTTTAAATTGCATGCTGTTCTGAGCATTGTGATGGAATCGTGAGCCATCCCACAGTGTCCCACCTGGGATGTGGCTCCTCCCTTTGTCCAGCAGATCCGCGCTGTCTACACTGACCGCCTGTTAGTCACCTAGTAGCCGCCTGAGTATCAACTGTCAGGGCACAGTGCTTGTATTCAAGTCACCCTTTTTTGACTTAATAATGGCCCACAGCACAAAAATGGCCATGCTGGTCACTGGGATATGTCAAAGAGAAGCCTTTGAAGTGCTTGCTTTAAGTGAAAAGGTGAAAGTTCTCAACTTAATTAGGAAAGAAAAGGTTGATATGCTTTATGTTCAAAAAGAATCATCTATGAGTGAAAATGTGAAGAAGGAAGAAATTTGTGCTAGATTTTACTGTTGCATCTCCAACTGCAAAAGCTGTGGTCCCCGTGCGTGCAAAGTGCTCAGTTAAAGTGGGAAAGGCATTAAATTTGTAAGTGGGAGGCATGAACAGAAATGCATTCCTAATGGCAGCAGTGGGGTTTGGTATTGTCTGTAGTTTCAGGCATCCACTGGGGGTCTTGAAATGTATCTCCCTCAGATAAAGGGGGACTGCAACACTCATTGCAATATGTACCCCACTTAATTATGTGACATACTGGCCAGGTGTGGTGGCTTATGCCTGTAATCAATCACTTTGGAAGGCTGAAGTGGGCGGATCACCTGAGGTCAGGAGTTCGAGACCAGCCTGGCCAACATGGTGAAACCCTGTCTCTACTAAAAATACAAAAATTAGCCAGGTGTGGTGTCAGGCACCTGTAATCCCAGCTACTTGGGAGGCTGGAGGCAGAAGAATTGCTTCAAGTCGGGAGGCAGAGGTTGCAGTGAACTGAGATTGTGCCTTTGCACTCCAGCTTGGGTGACAAGAGCGAAACTCCATCTCAAAATAAATGAATAAATAAATAAATAAAAATAAAAATTCTGGGACGTGCTGCACACTGCTCAGCCTTTGCTGGAGAGACTTACGTAACTCTCAAATATTTAAGAACTCATAAAATGAAATGAGGGAAGACTAAAATCCCATGTGTATTTCTTGATGTTTTTAAAGCTCTTGGGCTAGTTTTCTTAGATTTTGAGCTGAATATCTAGAAGCTTTTCATTTCTTATATCTGCATCTATGCAAGAACAAAATATTCAGGCACGTAATAACACTTTCAACTTACTAACATGGAATGGTTTATTGCACCTTGCTAGTGTGCTTCAACAGCCATCTATTTTTGCCAAGATGTATAATTCTGAATGTGGCATTTAACTTTTTTGTTTTTAATTTAACTGCTAAAATGCTAGGAAAAAAATGAAAGAAAGGAAGGGAGGAAGGGAGATGAGGGAGAGAGAGAGAGGTAAGGAAGAGAGAGCGTGAAAAAGAAACTTTTTTGACCAGTGCTGCTGGTCAAGAAATACAATATAAAAATGGAATTTGAAATGGAAAGCCATAAATTAGAAATGCTTACTATATGCTTTTCAAGCTTTGCCCCAGATTTTCCATGAAGATGCATGGTGAAGATTTTTAAGAAAGAGATTATATGTGGAGGACAGGGAGAACACAGGGGTACTGTGATGGGGTCCGTTGGCCCCTGTCCAGCCCTTTGTCCTGGAGCTGCCCTTCATCCCTCTTGCTTTCAGGAACTCAGCACCCCCAGTTCTGGAGAAGGGGTTACAGTCCAGTGGTAGCAGCTTGAGCTCCTTGCACCAGGGGCCAGTGCCTGGCACCAGGCTCAGAGGCTGCCCCTCACCTCATGGCAGGACTGACCCTGGGGCCAGCTGTCCTGCAGAGTGCCCCCCATCACGCCAAAGTTAGACGCCCCCGAGCCCACACTTTCTGATGTTCTGCTCAGCCACAGCACCTGCCCCTGTCCTGTTTGTCTTGCTCACTTTTTCCTGAGAGCTCTTCCCTTACAAGACTTTGGAACAGAATGACCATTTTCAGATAAGGCCCTGCTGCTTACAAAATTATTAGAACATATGACCCGTCACACACATGCTTTAAAATGTGTAGATTAATCAATCTAATCTCTTAGTGAATCTGCAAAGACCAAGGTTATTCCAACCCATTCCCCTTCTCTTTTCATTTTCTACTCGCCTCCCCATTTAGAACCATGAATGTAGGGACTTTGTGCCTCACTCTCTGGGTTGTCATATCCATTCCTGGCTGTCTGCTATAAACTCCTTTTGCTCATTGCAGGATTATAGTAAAATTTGTATCCTGTGAGTACAGTTATTCTTTTTCCTAAGTTTTGCTGAATAAACAGTACACAAATGAATACTTCAGCTGAATAATTTCCTGCATTCTTCACTATATCACAACAAAAGATAAAATGTATTTGGATTAAAATTTTACAAAATCACGTATTCAGTCATTATCGGACTTTGCAATGGGCATTCAACACTAACAGCAATAGCAAATACGGAAGTTTGGGTGTGGAGTTGACCTCATGACTTCTCGCCGGGGCAGCTTTAAGCTCTTCTGACAGATGCATAATTGGCCCTTTTGTTTTTAATGTCATTATCCTTTATCAAACACTTAGACAAAACAAATGATTCTATAATCTAATCCAGTTTGTGTTAAGCACAGTTTGCTGTACATCCTTCTCCTTCAAACCCTCTCTACCACATCCAGAATTTTTTTTTTTTTTTGACAGAGTCCTGCTCCCAACTCTGTCGCCCAGGCTGGAGTGCAGTGGTGCCATCTCAGCTTACTGTTACCTCAGCCTCCCGAGTTCAAACAATTCTCCTGCCTCAGCCTCCGGAGTAGCTGGGATTAAAGGCAGAATGTATTTTAATTAACTGGATTGAAACATGAACCGTGACACTTGGGTCAAATCTGGGGCCAGATTCTTTCCATTCTTCCATCGCAAGATTTCCTTCTTCTTTCATCCTTTTCTTTCTGCTTTACTTTATAAATCCTGCTGCCTTTAGTGTTGACTGTCTCAGTTCATCCTGCCAGAAGCAAGCTTTGTCTTTTTGAAGTTTTATTAGAATGTATTACATACCTTCCTACAGCCTTTTAGAAAACGAAGGGCGTGTGAAGCCCCCAGTGACGTTGCTGTTTCTACGCAGCCTTTTCCATCTCAAGTGCATACATATACTCTGCTATTATACTGAACCAGACTGATGGATTGCCTTTCCTCAAACTTTTCTTGCTCTGTCTTATTTTGGCTTTCTCTCTTACGTATAATACATAATCCTTTCCCTCCTCGTATTTTAACATCAGCTCTTCACTTGGGTGAGCTTAAACATCACCTTGTCCTAATGTCTTCAGCCACAAAGGATTTTGTGACCATGTCTTTGGTCAGGCTGGTCTCGAACTCCTGACCTCGTGATTCGCCCACCTTGGCCTCCCAAAGTGCTGGGATTACAGGCATGAGCCACCGCGCCTTACTAATTATCTGTCTCATAATCTGAACCCAAACTACGAGCATGTACTCACACACTGGGGCCCACTGACTCTTCTGTATTGTATTTACTTAGGCATGTGTTTCTCCTTACTTAAGGATTAACTTTCTCGGGACATATTTTTACTTCATCTGATCCCTCAATTATAGCATAATTCCCACACACTAAAAGTACAATTAATGTGTTCATATTTATGGATCCTAAACCTAAAACTGCTTTGTGAGAAATTTTAGCAGGATGTTTGCATTAGTTGGGTTTTTGTACCTAACAACCTATCCCAAAACTTAGTGGCTCTATAACTGAAAAATAAACAATCTAAGAGATGTTAAGTGCTTGGTCTGGGACCACAATAATGAGTCCCTAAATCAAGCTCCTGATGCTTATATTTCTTCGCCAAGCTTTTTTCTAAAAATTAGTTGTTTAGACATTATCATTCTCACTTTTCTTTTACGAATAAAAATAATTAGGATCAGAGTTATCCTTTACGTAATATAAGTCCCCAGATAGGTAGGGGCAGGCTCCATGCCCAGAAACAGGCTCACTTTTATCCTTTCTCTTCATCTCTTAGCTAGAAGCTTTGCCTTCTTGTTGTATTAGATTCTTTTGTTAAATAAGACTCTTGAGAGATCATTATTAGAGCCTCCAACCGGATTTCAGGGTTTACTATTTTCCACATATAAGACAGGGAAAATTACTTAAAACTTTTGCTTCTGATTCGTTGCCTGTAAAATAAAGATAGTTACAATACTTGCCTTATAGGGTTATTTTAAATATAAATGAATTATTACATGTAAAGTGTTTTAAATAGTGCCTGGCACATAGAGAGCCTTCAATAAGGATCAGCTATTACAGTTATTACTACTACTATAGTTATTACTACTGTAGTAGTAGTAATAACTATTACTATAAGTATTACTATATTATTATAGTACTACTCTAGTATTACTATAGTAGTAGTAATAGTATTACAACTGCAACTGCTATTACTACTACTACTACTACTACTATATTTGCTGCTTACAACTGTATTTATTACCTTCTAAATACAGAATCATAATAGCACATAAAATGTGAACATTCACATTTTAAATTATATTATGCATCATATTAATATTTTAGAATGTAAATAATTGATTACTAAGGATGAAACATTTTCTCTCATAACCTTACCAGATGGTTTTGAAGAAAACAGAGGCCGTAGAGGTGGCTCATTTGATCATAGTTCAGAAAAGGTGGGTTTCGTAATTACACAACCGAGGTGAGGTTCAAATCCCAGTTTGAATCACAGGCCAGGTTAGCCTCTCTATCTATAGGAGTCTTGCTTGTAAAACTGGGTTAAGAAGAAATTTGAGTGAAACAGTGGACATATAAAGTGTCAGGCATAGAGTAGTTATCCAATTAATCATACCTACGCAGAGCACGTGCTCTCTCTCTCCTTCTCTCTGCCCTTGAATAAAGAAGAGGTCATATGCGCACACATCAAGATGGTGGCTGCCAAGACAAGAGTGGGGGGACTCGACATCAATCTTGCCTGGCTTCCACCTTGATCTTGGACTTCCCAGTTTCTTGAACTGTGAGAAATAAATGTTTGTTGTTTAAGCCTCCCAATCTATGGTATTTTATTAAAGCATTCCATCAATACACAAAGGCAATGCTGAAACAAGGGTCTTTGTGGATGTATACACTATTTATTCTGTCTTGGAGGATACACATCTGGAAGACCAGTTGAATCAGAAGGTATTCCTATATCAAAGATTTTTCCCCTGGAGAAGGTTGACCAGCCAGCATGTTACACATCATAAAGGACTCTCTCCTTCCCCACATCTTTGTCTCCACTGATGACAGATTCACAATCTCTTACATAAAATTAAGAAACCCCAAAAATTCTGAACTCACAGTAATTTGTGTGATTCATGTGGTCAGCAAAACCTAAACTGAATTTTTGTGAGATAAGTTATATTTTTGATTTGTCTCACTTATGAATATGAGAAATATTAATGAGTTTGATGAAAGGTTGTACCCTAGACACTGCTGAATATGTTATATAATATTGTACAAGTACTCTATTGTCTTTCTAAAATTCAGAAATTCTGAGTTGCAAAACAATTTATTACAATTTGACAATTTTAGAAAAAGGATTGCAGACCCCTCTGATGGTGAAAACAGTAGCCCCCCAAAAAACTTCTTTTGCTTTCCTCCTTACTATTGCTGAGGATATAGTTCATATGTTTATTTTTCGATTTGGTTTTGTCTTATTTTTTCCTATGAATTGCATGCTCATATACTTATTCTCCTACCATTGTATTTTCTTGTTGATTATTACATATTAATCACAGGGAAAGAGAGAGTGTTTTACAGAAGTCCCACTTTTATCACAGATTTGAAAAGCTAGATGTCTTTTGGTCAGTGACATCTTTTCTGAGTAAAAATACTATCTGTCATTGCTACATATTTGAACATATGTGATCTCAGGAAATATCATAAACCTGGAATACACGACGATCTCCTGTTATGACCATTTGACTCTGTGTACCTGTTCTCTTTCCAGATGAAGTAACTTTACAATAGTCTGGTCTTGACCTATAAATAAATATTTTGAGAACTTGTTTGGAATTGAAATAAATTATTAGATTGATTTGGGAGTATTAATATTGCAAAACTGAAATGTTTTTATTTTATGTTTTTATTATACTTTAAGTTCTAGGGTACATGTGCACGAATTGCAGGTTTGTTACATATGTATACATGTGCCATGTTGGTGTGCTGCACCCATTAACTCGTCATTTACGTTAGGTATATCTCCTAATGCTATCCTTCCCCCCTCCCCCCTCCCACAATAGGACCCGGTGTGTGATGTTCCCCTTCCTGTGTCCAAGTGATCTCATTGTTCAGTTCCCACCTATGAGTGAGAACATGTGGTATTTGGTTTTCTGTTCTTGCGATAGTTTGCTGAGAAAGATGGTTTCCAGCTGCATCCATGTCCCTACAAAGGACTCAAACTCATCCTTTTTTATGGCTGCATAGTATTCCATGGTGTATATGTGCCACATTTTCTTCATCCAGTCTGTCACAGATGGACATTTGGGTTGATTCCAAGTCTTTGCTGTTGTGAATAGTGCCGCAGTAAACATACGTGTGCATGTGTCTTTATAGCAACATGACTTATAATCCTTTGGGTATATCCCCAGTAATGGGATGCCTGGGTCAAATGGTATTTCTAGTTCTAGATCTTTGAGGAATCGCCACACTGTTTTCCACAATGGTTGAACTAGTTTACAGTCCCACGAACAGTGTAAAAGTGTTCCTATTTCTCCACATCCTCTCCAGCACCTGTTGTTTCCTGATTTTAATGATTGCCATTCTAACTGGTGTGAGATGGTATCTCATTGTGGTTTTGATTTGCATTTCTCTGATGGCCAGTGATGATGAGCATTTTTTCATGTATCTATTGGCTGTATGAATGTCTTCTTTTGAGACATGTCTCTTCATATCCTTTGCCCACTTTTTGATGGGGTTGTTTGTTTTTTTCTTATAAATTTGATTGAGTTCTTTATAGGTTCTGGATATTAGCCCTTTGTCAGATGAGTAGATTGCAAAAATTTTCTCCCATTCTGTAGGTTGCCTGTTCACTCTGATGGTAGTTTCTTTTGCTGTGCAGAAGCTCTTTCATTTAATTAGATCCCATTTGTCAATTTTGGCTTTTGTTGTCGTTGCTTTTGGTGTTTTAGACATGAAGTCCTTGCCCATGCCTATGTCCTGAATGGTATTACCTAGATTTTCTTTTAGAGTTTTTATGGTTTTAGGTCTAACATTTAAGTCTCTAATCCATCTTGAATTAATTTTCATGTAAGGGTAAGGAAAGGATCCAGTTTCAGCTTTCTACTTATGTAGCCAATTTTCCCAGCACTATTTATTAAATAGGGAATCCTTTCCCCATTTCTTGTTTTTGTCAGGTTTGTCAAAGATCAGAGGCTGTAGATGTGTGGTATTATTTCTGAGGGCTCTGTTCTGTTCCATTGACCTATATCTCTGTTTTGGTACCAGTACCATGCTGTTTTGGTTACTGTAGCCTTGTAGTATAGTTTGAAGTCAGGTAGCATGATGCCTCCAGCTTTGTTCTTTTGGCTTAGGATTGTCTTGGCAATGTGGGGCCTTTTTGGTTCCATATGACCTTTAAAGCAGTTTTTTCCAATTCTGTGAAGAAAGTCATTGGTAGCTTAATGGGGATGGCATTGAATCTATAAATTACTTTGGGCACTATGGCCATTTTCACGATATTGATTCTTCCTATCCATGAGCATGGTATGTTCTTCCATTTGTTTGTGTCCTCTTTTATTTCACTGAGCAGTGGTTTGTAGTTCTCCTTGAAGAGGTCCTTTACATCCCTTGTAAGTTGGATTCCTAGGTATTTTATTCTCTTTGAAGCTATTGTGAATGGGAGTTCATTCATTATTTGGCTCTCTGTATTTCTGTTACTGGTATATAAGAATGCTTGTGATTTTTGGACATTGATTTTGTATCCTGAGACTTTGCTAAAGTTGCTTATCAGCTTAAGGAGATTTTGGGCTGGGACAATGGGGTTTTCTAAATATGCAATCATGTCGTCTGCAAACAGGGACAATTTGACTTCCTCTTTTCCTAATTGAATACCCTTTCTCTTGCCTGATTGCCCTAGCCAGAACTTCCAACACTATGTTGAATAGGAGTGGTGAGAGAGGGCATCCCTGAAAACTGAAACTTTTTATCCAGAGTATTGTGTGCGTCTCCTTTTTTTAAAAAAAAAATATGGTATTAGGTTGGTGCAAAATTAATTCTGATTTTTGCCATAACTTTTAAATGGCAAAAACCACAATTCCAATCTTAATACGTCTCTCAAAATTTTATTTTATTTTATTTCTATACCTCTGGTGCGTTTTAATATTTATTGTTATAGTTTTTAGTTTAGTTGCTATAATTGAAATAAGTATTTTTATTGTGTCTCCTTAATATTTATTGTCATGTAGAAAGCTATTGATTGTTGCATGTTGCCATAACAAGACAATACATCAAATATCAAATTTTCTTATTAGTTTTAATAGGAAATCTTAATAAAGAATCAAAGGAAAACTCCAATTTTTTCCCAACAGACAGTAAATATCATCAGAGTGTTATGGTACATTTTATATTTATTATATATCTATATATATATGTTTTATTACATTACCTGTTTTTTCAGAATTCTCAATATATTTATGTTAATCATTAACAGAAACAGCAATCACTGTTGCCTTATCTCTGACTTTGATAACATTTATTTATATATTCTCCTTTTTAGCTTAATATTCTCTATAGGGTTTTTTGTTTGTTTGTGTGTTTTTGAGACGGAGTCTCAGCGTGTCGCCCAGATTGAAGTGTAGTGGTGTGATCTCAGCTCACTGCAACCTCTGCCTCCTGGATTCAAATGATTCTCCTGCCCCGGCCTCCCGAGTAGCTGGGATTACAGGCGCCTGCCACCACACCTAGCTAATTTTTGTATTTTCAGTACAGAGAGGGGTTGCACCATGTTGGCCAGGCTGGTCTCGAACTCCTAATCTCGTGATCCATCCGCCCCAGCCTCCCAAAGTGCTGGGATTACAGGTGTGAGCCACCACGCCTGGCCAGGGTTTTTTGTTTGTTTTGTTTGTTTTGTTTTGTTTTGTTTTTGAGATGGAATCTTACTCTGTCACCCAGGCTGGAGTGCAGTGGCGTGTTTTCACTATGTTGGCCAGTCTAGTCTCAAACTCCTGGCCTTAACTGATCTGCCTGCCTAGGCCTCCAAAAGTGCTGGGATTATAGGCATGAGCCACTGCATCTATAGGTTTTAAGAAGACATTCTCTAACAAACACTTTTTAAAACTTTGTTTTTCTGGTATTTGTATTCGTAGCATTCTGACAGACTGTACTGAGTTTTATCAAATGGTCTTTCATTCTTTTTTTTCTTTTTTTTAAGGCATCTTTATCTTTTCTTGCTGTTTTAATATAGAAATTTACATTAAACATACTTTCTTGGGGTAAACTCGAACTTGTCATGATGTATTATTTATTGTATGTATTGCTAGGCATGATTTACTAATACCTAGCAATGGATTTCTGTATCTTATGTTCATAAGAAATATTATTCTGTATATAATTTTCTGTTCTGCTGTCTTTTCTCAGATTTTCATATTAAGGTTATTCTATCTCAAAAATGAGATGGAAAATGATCCTTCTTTATTTTTTGAAAGAATATTGTATAGACTGTTATTACACCCTCATTAAAAGTTGTTAGACTGATGCAAAAGTAATGGTGGTTTTTGCCAATACTTTCAATGGCAAGAACTGCAATTACTTTTGTACCAACCTAACAGAAATTGCTGGTGAAGCCCACTATGCTAAAGTGGTTTTTGTGGGAAGGCTTTCAATTACTCATTGCATCATTTTAATAGATATGGATATTTCTAAATTTTCTATGTCTTGGTCATTTTTTTGGTAAGTCATGGTTTACAAATACCTTGTCCATTTAATGAGATAAAGTAACACATCTTTAACCCCCTCATCGCTATTAATGTAAGTAAGACCTAGAGCAATGGTTCTGCAGGGGGGGGCTATTTTGCTCAGAGGGACATTTGACAACATCTGGAGACATTTTTGATTGTCACAACTGGGAGTGCTATTGCTACGTCTACTGGGCAGAGGCCAAGGACGCTAATAACCATCCCACCAAGCACTGGACAGCACCTGTCCCCCACCCCCACAAAGAATCACCCACCCAGAATGGCAGTGAATCAAGTCGAGGAACTCTGCTGGAGCAATGACCCTTGTTCATTTTTCACATTGGCAATGGATATTTTCTCTTTTTCTCCTCAGCCTTACTAGAGATTTATCCATTTTTTGACATTTTCAAACCACAAATAATTGGTTTGCTAATTTTCCTCTTGCCTTACATCGCATTGATTTGTATGCTACCGTTATGTTATTTCCCTAATTCTATTTGTTAGGTTTAATCTGTTCTCTTTTTTAGCTTATTGAAATAAAAATTTATTTTTATTTTTTATCAACAGAAACATCTATATATATCATGTGTGATATGTTGTTTTAAAATATGTATACATCCTAGAATGGTTAAATTGAGCTAATTAACATATGCATTACTTCATGTACTTATCGCTTTTGTGATGAGGACACTCAAAATCTACTCTCTTAGCAAATTTACAAAAACACAATACATCATTATTAACTAGAGTCACCATCTTGGACAATAGGTCTCCTGAACTTATTCCTTCTAACTGAAATTTTGTATTTTTTGACCAACATCTCCCCAGTGCCCTTTGCCCAAGCCCTTGGCAACCATTGCCCTTCTACCCTCTGCTTCTATGATTTTAACTTGTTTAGAGTCCACATATTAGTGAGATCAGGTGGTATTTGTCTTTCTGTGCCTGATTTCACTTAGCATAAAGTCCTCTAGGTTCATCCATGTTGTTGCAAATGACAGGACTTTTTTCTTGTTTAAGGTTGAATAGGATTCCATTGTGTATCTATATTACTTTTTCTTTATTTGCTCATTTATTGCAAAACACTTAGGTTGATTTCATATCTTGGCTATTGTGAGGAGTGCTGCAATGAACATGGAAGTGCAGCTCTCTCATTGACATGGTAATTTCATTTCCTTTGGATATACACCTAGTAGTGAGATTTCTGAATTGCAGTACATGTTTAAAACATTGACTCTCAACCTTGTATTTCTTCTAAAATGAGCATTTAATAATATGTAGTTTGTGCTTAAGGCTTCTCTGAATTGCCCAGATTTTTATATATTGTAATCTTATAACTCAGTTGAAAATGGTTTTTAAAGTTAAAATTTCCACTTTCACTCTCTTTTTAAAAAATAACTTGGATAAACATATTATTTAGTGTAATTTTCAATTTTATGTTATATAATTTTCAAATATTTGGTGGTTCGCGTTGATTATTTTTAAAAATTTTAATGTCTTTATGTCTTTATAACTTACTCTGTATAATTTTCCTTTGTGACATTTACTGAGACTACTCTATGGCCCAAACACTAGTCTACCTTTGTGAATGTTCATGAGCACTTGGAAAGAATATGTATTCTGAAATTTAGTGAAATATCCTGTGAGTATCAATTAGAACAATTTGGTTGGCAAAATTTTTAATTTTTTTATATTTTTATTTTTTGTGTACTTCTTTTATTCAATTACAGAGAGCTTAAAATCTCCAACTGTTGACATATGTTTTCTGTATTTCTCTTTTCAGTTTGGTTAAGTTTTGCCTTCTTATTTTGAAGCTCTCTCATGAATGCACGAATACTTATCACTTCTTTCCCTTTCTTTATTATGAAATGTGTCTTTTTTATCAGTTAGTGTATTAGTCAGTTTTCGCACTGCTATAAAGAACTACCTGAGAATGGGTAATTTATAAAGAAAAAAGGTTTATTTGACTACAGTTCTAGATGGCTGGAAAGGCCTCAGGAAACATACAATTAAAACAGAAGGTAAAGGAAAAGCAAAGATTGTCTTCTCATGTTGGCAGGAGAGAGAGAGAGTGCGCTGAGGGGTACTGTGAAACACTTTTAAACAGTAAAATCTCATGAGAACTCACTCACTATCACAAGAACAGCATGGAGTAAACCACCCCATGATCCATTCACTTCCATTCACTCCCACCAGCTCCCTCCCTCGACACATGGAAATTACAGTTTGAGATGAGATTTGGGTGGGGAGACAGAGTCAAACATTATCATTCTGCCCATAGCCTCTCCAAAATCTCATGTCCTTCTCACATTTCAAAATGCAATCATGCCTTCCCAACAGTCCCCCAAAGTCTTAACTCATTCCAGCATTAACCCAAAAGTCCAAGTCCAAAATCTCATCTGAGACAAGGCAAGTCCCTTCTTCTTATAAGCCTGTAAAATAAAAAAAAACAAAAAACAAGTTCGTTACTCCCAAGATACAATGGAGGTACAGGGATTGAATAAATGTTCTCATTCCAAATGGGTTAAATTGTCTGAAATGAAGGGGCCATAGGCCCTATACAAGTCCAAAACCTGGCAGGACACTCATAAAGTATTAAAGCTCCAAAATAATTTTCTTTGACTCCATGTCTCATGTCCAGGGCACTCTGATGCAAGGGGTGGTCTCCTGAGGCCTTGGGCAACTCTAGTCCTGTGGCTCTGCAGGGTACAACACCCGTGGCCGTTTTCACAGGCTGATGCTGAGTGCCTGTGGTTTTTCCAGGTAAATGGTGCAAGTTGCCAATGGATCTACCACTCTGGAGTCTGGAGGATGATGGCCCTCTTCTTACAGCTCCACTAGAAAGTGCCCCACTGGAGACTCTGTGTGTGGGCTCCAACTCCACATTTTCCCTCTGCATTGTCCTAGCAGAGTTTCTCCATGAGGGCTCCACCCTTGCAGCAAACTTGTGCCTGAATATTCAGGCATTTCCATACATGCTGTGAAATCTAGATGGAGGCTCCCAAAGCTCAACTCTTGTCTTCTGCACACCCCAAGATCTAGCACCACACAGGAGCCTCCAAAATTTGGGGCTTAAACCTTCTGAAGCCATGGCCTGAGCTGTACCTTGGCCCCTTTTAGCCATGGCTGGAGCTGGAGCATTTGGGACACAGGGTGACATGTCTGGAGGCTGCACAGCTTGGTGAGGCCCTGGGCCCAGCCATGGAAATAATTTTTTTCTTCCTAGGCCTCTGGGCCTGTGATGGGAGGGGCTGCTATGAAGACCTCTGATATGCTCTGGAGACATTTTTCCCATTGTGTTGGCTATTAACATTCAGCTCCTTGTTACTTATGTGAATTTCTGCAGCTGGCTTACATTTCTCCCCAGAAAATGTGTTTTTCTTTTCTATTGTATGGTCAGGTTACAAATTTTCCAAATGTGTACACTCTGCTTCCCTTTTAAACAAAAGTTCCAATCTCACACCATCTCTTTGTGAACTCATATGACTATATGCTTTCAGAAAAAGCCAAGTTACATCTTAGATGCTGCTTAGAAACTTTTTTTCTGTCAGATACCCTAAATTATTTCTCTCAAGTTTAACATTCCACAGATCTCTAGGACAGGGCAAAATGCTGCCAGTATCTTTGCTAAAGCATAGCAAAGACCTTTATTCCAGGTCCCAATAAATTTTCTCATCTCCATCTGCGATCACCTCAGTCTAGACTTCAGTCTGGACTTCATTGTCCATATCACTAACAGCATTTTGGTCACAACCATTCAACAAGTATCTAGAAGGTTCCAACTTTCCCTAATCTTCCTGTCTTCTTCTGAGCCTCTAAACTGTTCCAGCCTCTGCCTATTACCCAGTTCCAAAGTTATTCCACATTTTCTGGTTATCTTTGCAGCAATTCTCCACTATCCAGGTACGAATTTCCTGTATTAGTCCATTTTCACACTGCTAAAAGAACTACCTGAGACTGGGTAATTTATAAAGAAAAAAGATTTAATTAATTCACAGTTCCATATGGCTGAGGAGGCCTCAGGAGACTTACAATCACAGCAGAAGGTGAAGGGGAAGCAAGGCTTGTCTTCTCATACTGGCAGGAGATGGAGAGAGCAAAGGAGGAAATGCCAAACACTTCCAAGCTAGCAGATCTCTTGAGAACTCCCTCACTATCACAACAACAGCATGCGGGAAACTGCCCCTGTGATCCAATCAGCTCCCATCAGCTTCCTCCCTTGACATGTGGGAATTAAAATTCAAGATGTGATTTGGGTGGAGACACAGAGCCAAACCGTATCATCTAGTAATGTTCTTCTTATTGAAGTCTAATTTCCACATAGTAGAATAGCCATGCTAGTTTATTTTCTATGTAATATATCTGTGTAAGTAATTTTTATTTTCAGCCTTGCTGAGTTTTTTAGTGTATTTTTATAATCACAACATACATCAAAATTTTGGTATGTGTGTGGTATGTATTTGTGTATATGTGTGTGTATGTGTGTATTTAATGTATGCCAACCTTCTCTGCATTTTAATTGGAGCCTATAGTCCATTTACAATAATGTAATTACTAATATGTCTGGTTTTAAGTTTTATACATTAAAATTTACTTTCTAGTTTATCATTCAATTTTTTTCTTTCTATTAAAGATAATTCATATTTTTAAAATTCCTATTTTAAATTTCATATTTTTAAAATTCCTTTTTGTAATGTCTATTTCTTAGCTATAGCTAATTATGCATTATGATAATCAATTATTATCATTTCGGTAGTTGCTTTAAAGATTATAAAATGTGTCTGTATGTTAGGTCTACTTTACCTTCAAAAAACTGTATGATTCATGAACTAGATAAGACCTTTATAAAGGTGCCATTCTCATTACTCTGGGATTTTGTGTTCTTGTATTATATTTAAGCTCCACATATGCTATAAATTATATCATATAATGTTATTACTCTGTATTCTTATTCAATTGTTTAAAGAAATAAGTAGATAAACAGAAGTATAAATGTTTGAAAGAAGGCCTTCATGTTTATCCAACTATTTACTCTCTTTTGGTCCTCTTACATTTTACAAAATGGGGCTTCATTTGGTGTCTTTTTCTGTCAGAATGAAGAATACATTTAGCATTTCTTATAGTTTGAGACTGCTGGAGATGAATTATTTTAATACTTGTATGCATGATATTGTCATTAGTTTGCTTTTATTTTGAAGAACTTCTTGATGAGTATGGTGTTCCAGGTTGACAAATGAATATTATGATGATTAATATTATTTTATTCAAACTATTTAAAGATATTCCATTGTCTGTTGGCCTTCATTGTTTTTAATGTTAAATCATCCATTGTTTTTATCTTCTTCATATTATGTGTGTTTTTTCCCTGTGACTACTTAAGATTTGATTTTCATTTATGGTTTTGGCAATTTACATATGGCATTCCTAGGTTTGTTTTTGTTTGTTTTATCTTGTACATGGTTTGAGTTTATTTGATCTGTGTTTTGGTATCTTTCATCAATTTTGAAATGTTCTTAGCCATATTCTCCTTAATGTTTCTTCTGACACATCTCTTCTCTTTCTGTTGAGGCTCCAATTATATGTCTAAATGAATATCGTCCTATAGTTTGGATATTGATATTGTCCTATGCTCATATTGTCCTATATTTCTTAGTATTTTGCTATGTTTATTTTTCTACTCTTCTTTCTTTGTGTTTTTGCTTTGACACTTTCTATTCTACATTATTCAAGGTCATTGGGTCATTTCTCTTCTGAGTCCAGTCACTCTTACGCCCATCTAAATAATTCTTTATTTCTGATATTGTATTTTTTATTTCTAACATTTCTCAATTTAAAGTTTCTATATCTGTCAAAATTATTTTGTCTGTTTCCCCACTATAACTTTTAGCAATTTTATCACAGTAATTTTAAAGTTCATGCCTGATAATTCCAACAGCTGAATCATCTCTGACTCTGCTTCTGTTAATTAACTATTTGCTCTCTCAGCCATAGTTGCATTTTCTTGCATTTTATAATTTTTCATGCTGGAATATGCATGCACATACACATAAGTAAATAACACTTACCTCAAGAAAAGTGTAGGTTATTTTTTATACCAGCTGCTAAATCAATTTGACCTGTATGAGCTGTGTATGGTCTGTGTTTCTGATGTAGCTTGATTAATTTATCAATGGGTTTAATTTCATTTTGAGAATGTGATTAAGACTTCTGTGAAGCTTGACATGTAAGCACTGACAAAATCCTAGATATATTTGCTCTAAGAGATAGCCAGCTTTCTAGGCCATGAGAGGTTTCTTTCTGCTTTAGAACTTCTCAATCACCTTGCTGAATTCTGAGTAGTTTCTTTACTTCATAGTTTTGCTAGAGATTATCCGGCCTTGAAAAGCTATTTCTTCACTTGGAATACCTTGGAGGAATTTGCCTCCATTATCTCGCTGGCTCTTGACAGCCCTGAGTGCCTGGGATCAACTTCTCTCATCTTTTCTTTCTTGCTTCCCACTCTCATAGGACACCTGGTTTATACTCCAGGAGGGAATCCCATAGGCTCCAGATTAAATTTTCTTCAAATGTCTTCCCTTTCTCCAGCCATGGTCACAGTGCCACTGACCACTGAGTGAAGATGTGTGAGTGGGGATGCATTATTTTTTTTTGTCTGGCTAGAGCTCCTCAAATTCTACTCTATCATGCTATTTGACATGTAGTCATTAAAAATTAGATTTTTTTTTCTTTTTCTTTTTCTTTTTTTTATCTTTCTCTTTACCTTTGTCAATTTCTCTTGCTCTTGGGCCTTGAGTAATTGCCCCATTGGATCTTTTCCTGGCTATGAACGGTATGTGACTTTTGAAGTGTTAGTCCACTTAAGGGTATTTGCTTCCCTTGATCTTTATTTTGTAAAAATAAAGAGTTGTATTTTATTCGATTTTTTTTGTTGTTCCTGGAAATTGCTGATCTCTTGTGCTGTTGTTCTATACACAGGTGTTTTTGTATTTTGTAGCTTACATATTTCTCTCATGGCTTTCAAGATTCTCTGTTTGTCTTTGGCTCTAGAACATGTGTGCAGCTGACTTCTGTGAGGCTGGGGCATAAGTGTGGGTAGCGACTGCCAGGTTACGAGTACAAATTGATTAAAAGCAATCACAGTTTGTTGTCAAAACCCTCCTCAGGATATTGAATGTCTTAAGTAAACTCTAGAGTTCCAAAACAGCTACATCAGACAGATTCTATCATTGATATTATTGTCTAGGTAGGGAGGTGTTTTTATGGTGCTTCCTATTTTATCTTCTTATAATCTTCTCTCAATGTATACTTTTTATAGAATATTTCTCCTCAAATTTTGATGGACATAAATGTTAATAATAAAATAATGTTACAGTTCCTGATTCCACAGATTCCAATAGAATAGTTTGAAGATGGAGCAGTTGAGAATTCTGAATACTAAGCTAATCAGATATGTTTTCTTTGAAGGAAAACTACATTGTATTATTTTGCCTCCTCCTTCCTCCTGGAAGCCTTCAAAATTTACGCATCATTTTAAAAGTTTTAAAATTTTTCAAGATTATGTTTAAGTATACTAAATATTTTGTTCAGTCATCCAAATTAGTTTTCAATGGTGCTTTCCATTTAAGGAGTTTGGGTGTTCCATATAAAAAAGACAATGTCATCTACAGTTTCTTTGTTTTCTTAATTATATCTTTTTACACAGATCTTAAAAATAGGTGTAAGATCTCCTGATTTAACCCATTTGTGTCTTAATTTTTCAGCTTCTCTGTCATTTTATTAGATGTTTTTATTGTTTTTAATTACTAAATTAATCTTAATCTATGCTTATTATATCATTCTACATTATGTTATGGATACAACAACTTAGTGAATGTTTCTGAGATTATCACTAAAAATACTTAACAATCTCTCTCTCATTTTTATCTTTTCTTTCTTTTTCTCTTTGTCTTTTTCACTCTCACTCTCTATTTATCCTGTTACATCTTTGCTTCTATCTCTTTCTCTGTTTCTTTTTGAATATTTAAGTAATGTTTCTGTCTGAGGAGGTTAAGATGTGAAAGAAGACATTGTGAGATGGAGAATCTTTATTAAGATAGAAGACAAGGGGGGATGATGTGGACACTTTCAGGATGTGGAATGGTTACATACATTATTCTGTGATCACAATGTTAGCTAAACTCTCTTTCATAAAATCTCTCTTTTTTTCTTACTTCCTAAATCTCGAATAAGTGACCGAAAAAATGCCTGGATGACCCCAAACAGTAAGAATAGCTTGCAGGTCTCTGAAGATGTTATCTTTTGCCCTGGGAAGGTGGATTCCTACAGTAACACCTGCACTTGAAAAGGTGAACAAGATAATTTTGTATTTAGTTTCTCACTACCACATGGGACACTTCTTTGTTATTCACAACAAGAACTGCTTTATTTTCTCATTTCCTGATGCTTTCAGCATGGCCCCTTTGGCAGAGGACATTGAATTCTCCTGGGCTTCAGGGAACAATAGTTGTGCTCACTTTGCCATTGGATTTTTCTTGTCTTCCTTACATGATCTGCTTATTTGGATGGGTCAGAAAGAATTGGTGTATGCTGCCCCCCGCTTAATTCCATTGCCTGAACTCAAGGCTTTTGGTAGACTGCAACCTGAAATAGCCAATGGCTTCTCTGTTATCAACTTTATAATCACCTAATATGTGGGAATTCTCACAAAATGACAAAAAGCATCTGTATGTTCTGATGCTAGAGGCTTTCTCATTTTATCATCTTTTTCTTTGTTTAATGTAGATTTCAGGAAAGGTGACTTTTATGTGTCAACTTGACTAGGTTATGCAATGCCCAGATATTTGGTAAGCAGAAATCACATCACTCATCTTTGCTACCGATGCATGTTACACTCAAGTGGCCTAGAAACAATGACTTTGCAAGCACCATATATTAACATCAGCTGGATGGCAGCTAAGATAAATTAGTGATAGTCCTTCACAAGGGTTTCTTTCCTTTCTTTTTTTAAAAATTAAATGCTTTATTTTGAGATAGTGGTAGATTCACAGGGAGTTATAAGAAATAATTTCAGATTGATCTGATGTACCCTTTACCCAGTTTTCCCCAATAGGAACACTTTGCCAAACTATAATACAATAGCGCAGCCAGATACAGAAATCCCTCATGCTGCCCTTTTATGTCCACAACCACTTCCTTCCCTACCCCACTCGCTTTCACTCTTACTAGCTGTGGCCTGGCAAGGCTGTTCATCTAGGTGCCATATTGGTCTTTGCTGTCATGGGTGGAGATGAATCTTTCTTTTTCTTGGTGAATTTTGGCTGGAATAGAGTAGTTGTTGTCTAAAAGTTTTCTCTCTTATTGTGATCCTTTGGTTAGAGACAGCAGTCTTTTTTGGAGCTGTGCTCATCGACTTTTATGAGTTGCCAGTCTCTGTAGTTCCATATCTGTGATACATGGGGCAGAAGGAAAACCCAGAGGACTCAGAACCGTATCATCCCTGGGTTCCCAGGTGCCAGCTTTATCTGTCTTCATCTCTCCGCTTTGCAGCATCTTCTTCTGTTTGCTGTATACATAATGTTCATAGTCTTAAGTTGTATGTTGCAGAAAAAAATAGGAAAAGTATGTCTCCTCCATCTTCTTGAAAAGGAAACTTTATTTCTTTTTAACCATTTTCACATTACATCATGTTTTTGTTGGCAAGTGCTTAGGCCATATTGCTTGATAAAATATTTCTTAATGTAGTTAACATTAAAAAATATCTTTTCTATATCCATTTCTCCTCTAGTGATATAAATATTAAATTATGCATCATGCTTGGACAGCTTAAATGTTGAATGTGAAATGCTAAAATATTTCATCAAAAATATTTTAAAATAAATTAGAATATGCTCTACCTTTTAAGGGTTGAATCTCTTTGTATTTTCACCATGTTGGTCAGGCTGGTCTCAAACTCCTGACCTCAGGTGATCTACCAGCCTTGGCCTCACAAAGTTCTGGGATTACAGGTATGAGCCACCACTCCTGGCCACCTGAATCTCTTGCTTAAGATGCAATGAAGTATTATGTTTAAATAAAATAATTCAATTTTAGATACAAATGTATTAGTATCTCAACTTGCTTCACAATTGTCTAAGGAAGCTAAAATTGGGAAAAGAAAACTAAGATAAAATTTTAATAAGGGTCCAAGAATCAAGACCAGAGGAAAAAATGGAGAGGAATGGAAAGTGAGCAAAGGAGAAGCAATGCTAATTCAATGGTCTAGAATGGCCTGCCCTACATGCCTGCAGATGCTCAGATTTGCTTTTGTGTCCCAGTTTTTTCACAGGAAAAGCAGGCAATGTATATCACTTTTGTCATCACAAAAGTGTAGCAAGACATGTTAGTGAAAGCAAAACTTTCCCTAGACAGGTTGTATTACATGTACATTATCTTTTGAACTCTGTTCTTTCCTTTAGGGAGATGCTTTTAAGATTCTCTAATTTTCCAAAAATATTTTTTATATATCACAAGACTGTCATCTACAATTGAAATATATATATATATTTTTCCCCCTCTAATGATGATCTTGACGTTTTCGTTGGTTTGGAAAGCTGTGTTTACTTGTTTAGCTTCTCAGTGAGCCTGTCTCAGTGGCCTTTCTCTAATAGAGCATGGTTAAAATAAAAAGTGTATGCATAAATAACTGAAAATTTGTATATTTTTTCTTGCTAGCATGAAGTGCAACTCATTTAAGTTACTTTCTGATTCATTTTTCTGCATTCAAAGTTTTAGATTCTTTAAGATTCATAGACAGCGTCACTGATGAGAAAACATCTCTCTCATTTAATTTCACAAACAATTTATTATCCACATCAAGCTTGTCACAGTGCTAGGCACTGGAGATACAGGAGCACCTAAGGAACAGTTGTCTTCAGGATGCGTGACTCTAATTCAGGAAGAAAGCTGGTATGCAAATAAATATTCAGCATTATGTTACAGTTGGCCCTTGAACAATGAAAAAATTAACAGCACTGATCTCTGTGCAGTCTAAAATCTTCATATAACTTTTCACTCCCTTGTAAACTTAACTTCTAATTGCCTACCATTGACAAGAAGCCTTACTGATAAACAGTTGACGAACACCTATTTTGTATATACATTGTGTCCTGTGTTCTTATAATCAAGTAAGCTAAAGAAAAGAAAATGTTACTAAGAAAGTCATAGGGAAGAGAAAATGTATTGACTATGATGAAGTCAATCATCATAAAGGTCTTCATCCTCATTGTCTTCATGTTGAGTAGGCCATGGAGGTGGAAGAAGAGGGATTGGTTTTGCCATTTCAGGGGTGACAGAGGTAGAAAAAATCTACATATAAATGGACCATGCAGTTCAAACTCATGTTGTTCAAGGGCCAACCATATAGTATTGATCAGAATAACCATAAAAGTGAGTATAGACTGTGAAGGTATAGAGAAAATAAAATGATTAATTTAATGAGCAGAAGATCAGAATGGATTCTTGGAAATGATTTTGAAGGATACTAAAAGGTCTCCTAGGCAGATGAGAACTGGTGGTAATTTTCTAAGCAGAGGAAAGAGATCATTCTTTCTAACTTTCTGAACCTAGGATAGTACTAAGAATTTACATTAAATTGGCAAGAGGGACAATTACATAAAGGTCTTAAAGTACATTTAGAGGTTTTGTTTGTTTTTTAGACAAAGATCTATGCTTATGTACAAAGTAAAATCTTATAGTTAGTACTGAAGCAACTTTGTTCTAATTATTCTGATTTTTGTAAGTCACTTTGCTTCATGCTTGTCTTAGCTTTTCAAAAAGAATTTACAGCCTCTAAAACATACATTTAGAGTGGATCAGGGGAAAGAGAAGTTCTGAAAGATAAGAAATATAAAGATATGTGTAATACATTTTTATGTAACATTATGGCTAGTCATACTATTTTAGTTATCTGAAAATATGTCCAATTATAATTTTTTGATTCTTAACTTCATTGAGGATTTAATGTGTTAACTTTTAAAAGAGAAATTTTGAAAAAAACAAATGACTTGTCTGTAGTTAAGCAACATTTTAGGTGTGACTGCTCTGAGCGTGCCATTTTACAAAGCACCAATTTACCAATAACATTGGACTGTCATGGTTTTCCTTTCAGTTCACTTAAGTAGGCAGTATTTTTTTTCCCAAATAACTGATTATGGAGAAGGAAAATTCTAAAATTTTAATTGTATCACTCTACCTTCAAAATTTCGATTACAAAGAAAATTATTTCCAGCCAACCCACGTTCCAAAGCAAATCAGATGAATTAAAGAAAGGCTCTTTTTTTCTTTTTTTTTTCAATTGGACCTGTGTTTTCTTCTCAGTAAGTACAACTCTGAAAAATCATTTTCACTACTTTTAGAATCCCAATATGTTCTTCAGTTGCTTTACCTGGTAGAGATAAAACCGGTGTTAGGAGTTGGTCTAGCACAAGGAATATTTAATGTTTTGTTTGTTTGTTTGTTTGTTTTGAGACAAGTCTTGCTCTTGTTCCCTAGGCTGGAGTGCAATGGTACAATCTCAGCTCACTGTAACCTCCGCTCCCGGGTTCAAGTGATTCTCCTGACTCAGCCTCCCGAGTAGCTGGGATTACAGGCACATGCCACCACAACCAGCTAATTTTTTGTGTTTTTAGTAGAGATGGGGTTTCACCATGTTGGCCAGGCTGGTCTCGAACTCCTGACCTCAGGTGATGCATCTGCCTTGGCTTCCAAAAGTGCTGGGATTACAGGTATCAACCACCACGCCCATCCTATTTAATGTTTTTATCAGTAGGTCCACTAAAGTTCAAATTTAAGGTTGAAGTTGGGAAGATCATGTATTGTTCAACTCAGACACCTAAAAAGCCTTTGCCAGTTGGGTGTGTTGGCTCACACCTGTAATTCCAGCACTTTGGGAGGACAAGGCAGGCAGATCATGAGGTCAGGAGTTTGAGACCAGCCTGGCCAACATAGTAAAACCCCGTCTCTACTAAAAATACAAAAATAAGCTGGGTGCGGTGGCATGTGCCTGTAGTCCCGGCTACTCAGGAGGCTGAGGCAGGAGAATCTTTTGAACCTGGGAGGTAGAGGTTGAAGTGAGCTGAGAACGCACCATTGCACTCCAGCCTGGACAACAGAGCAAGATTCCATCTCAAAAGAAAAATAAAACCTTTGCCAAACAACTCTTGCTATCTTCGGTTGTTTGAATCAATATTGATTTCACAAATTAAACCATAACATTTATTACCTTTACTTCAATAATATTAACTCAGGGTAAATACACAAATACTTTCATAAACAAGAGTCTAAAGTGCTTATTTGTATTACATGAGTATACAATTTCTCTACTTGTCGGGGAGGTAGTGAGGCATATGAAAACTACTTGAGAAGTTCTTCTAGAATGCCTTTCTTCATGATAGTCTCGCTTGAGAATCACAGCTCATGGAAAGAGGTGGTATGTTGCTTATCTCATCCCTCTTTCATTTGGGTTGGCAATGTGCCCAGCTTCCCCCCGTCACTAGGTATGATCGTGTAATCAAGTTCTAACATGGAGACGTGAAAAGAAACGTGTGCAATATCTGGGAAGTTTTTTTGAAGGGAGGAAACAATGACTTTCTTCTTCCATTTCCATCCAACTCCACAAAACTTGTCATGACTCCGGCCTCTCCAGCCACCTCAGAACACAAAGATGAGGATCACATTGTAAAAATGGCGCAGGAGTGACATTTGGAACCTAGGTCCTTGATGGCCATGGAGTGTTCATAGATGTGTTGATTGCCTAACTCTGACCTTCTTTTGCATAAGAGAAAAATAAACTTTATATTGCATGTGCCACTGTTGTTATGGATTTGCTGTCCAGTACAGCCAATTGCTAACTTGTGTAGATGGATAGTGTCCCACATTGCTGGGTTTATGTGAACCCAAATGGTGATTGCAAAGCTGTGATCTGGAGTGCTTAATACTTTTAAAATAAGAGTGTTGCCATGGGCTTGGGAAACAACAGATCTCTTTCAAACTCCTGCTGCTGTAATTACTTGTTTTAAGTGATTTATTTACTTTGTCTGAGTGAGCAATTTAGCACGTAGGAACTTCATCTTCCTAACCTGTGAGGTGGGGACAGTATTATCTCGCAGGGCTGTGTGAGCAGCAAATGACATGATGTTGATGAAGAGCCCGCCACACATCAGATAGCCACAGCATATTTACACGTCTTTTGTCTACTATTGCTCTTTGTCTTCTAATAATGGTACTTCTATATAAATATTTGCATGACAGTTAAGACTCTCAGAGCTTCCTGCATTCATTACAACTATAAAGGAAGACAACTGTAGATCTTACTGCCTGAACATGTTTTATCTCAAAGTTCCTAAAACATCAGAAGTTCCTCTTTTTCCAGTTTCCTTTTGTAGACAGCTATTTCAAAGTCATTTCTCTAAGAAAAATTATCAGTGTTTTTAGTGATTAAATCAAGAAGCCAATCTAAAATTGTATATCTGAATATCACTAAGGTTCATTATTTCCATTTTGAACATAATGAGCATAAAGAATTTTAACAGCTGTTCAGAGACGAGAGTACGCATTGTGGGCTCAGCCATAAATGCACAGCCAACTCAGTTCAGTCCGTCAGACAAAGCTGTTTGTACCCAGCTGGGACGAGGAGGAAGGGCACATGGTGGCTGCCTCAGAGGAGAGGGTGGTGCACGGAGTCATGGCTGCTGCCCAGGCTGCACTCCCTGGGAAGGTGCCATCTGAAAAGACAGCAAGGAAAGGTGCAAACAGGACCTTGGACACAGTTTTTATGGTCCACTGAGTGACCCTGCTTTTTTCCCCCCTGCAGAACAAAGTACCTCACTTCCTAATTCTTGAGAGAATTAGAGCACTTGCAAACAACAGATCCTAAATATTACATGACCCATAGTAGGAAATAATGCTTTTTATTAAAACCAGGAAAAATAAATTATTTTAGAATTTTTTTTTTCAGAAACATTCAGAAATGAGTTTCTGGAATAGGCATTTGTTTCTACTAAAGCCTTAACAGCAATTCTTGGTTGCCTGGGGATAAGAGCTTTGCCATTGGTGAGAGATTTCTGTAACACACCTTATGGAACTGCAGCTCCAAAGGTGTCTGTGCTTCACTGTTCTCTCTGCAAAACACCTCCTTCTCCCCTCCCCTGACCCCTCCCTCTGCTTCACACACATGCACAAACACTTGTACACACAGATGCACACACAACAGAACACAAACACACTATACACACAGGACTCATGTTAAAATAGAGATGGTAAGATTGACAGAACAGACTTTGTGGCAACAAGATACAAGATGCAGGACCTAAGGTCATGCCAGGCCAGGGTGAAGTGTCACACCCTAAACTTAAAGAATCAATGGGATTCTTACTGCCACAGGGGTTTTCGTTTTTCTCTAGCAGCGAAACAAAGGACGGCCCCCAAATTAGCAAGACTAAAACCATTACAAGCCATCCAGCTCATAGACACTGACTAAGTAATCCCCATTCCACAAGCTGTAACTACAGCTTTCACTGGACCAGGGACTAATTTCAGTAACTTTCTTCTCACACGAAGACCGCCCACCATCGACTGGTTCTGGCTGGTCTGCAGAGGTGGCCTTCTTGTCCTGAAAAGACCTTTTGATGCATAGGGTCTAGACTAATACATTTAGATGTTAAATCTCCACCCCAAAATGAACTTGAGTTGTATGTTACAGGCATGTTTGTTCAATATGCATGCATCAGGACTGCCTTTATGAATATTCACAGCTCCTCCTGTAACCTGTTGAATATGTATGATCCTCCAGCCTGTTCAGCATAAAGCTCCCGCCCCAACCCTTTCTCCTCCAAGGTGCCTGTGTCTGGTCTCTGCGGGAGGCTGTGCTTCCCAGCCCGCGGGATGCCACTTTGCAGATTATAACTCTTTACAAGAAATAATGTCTCCTTTTCCAAATTTATAAATTGTGGTTTTTTTTTTCTTTAAGTTAATAGCTGTTTTAAGGCTTGGGGAAATTGGAAGAGGGGAACGGAAAGGCAAGAGGTGGGAGAAACAAGGTGTATCCAGCTCTGCAGTGACTCCCCCAGGTTTCAGGAGGCCCTGTCCATGCCTTCCGGGAAGAGTGTATCCAAAGCCTTTGACAACTTGTGTCCATATTTTATTTGTTTTCTCCATAATGAGGGAATTTTCTTCTATACTCAAGTTGTGTATGAATGTTGAAAACAAGAAGCCTCATAGAAAGGCCCAGGGGCACATAAAGATTGATTTCAAACATTTGCTTTAACTAGGGTTGGAAGATTTGTAGAGATGATTAGATCATAGTAGAATTCCCAATGTATTATATACTAATTGAAAGTCTATTCGTTAAGTTTTGTGTACTTTCTGTTTTTCACTTTTTAACAACAATGAAGCCTGAAAACTAACACTGTTTTCACAAATATACTTATTTTTAAGAATGGCAAATTGTGAGTCACACAACACTGAAATATTCCAGGGGCACTGAGGAGCTTGAGAAACCTAAAATCCTGTCAGTGTCCCCCTGAAAGAGCTCTGGTATGACTTTGACTTCCTCACTTTGAAAAAAAAATATATATATATGTATATAAGTATGTCTCATATATATGGAAATCTCAAGTCATTTGTGGGCGGCATAAAGAAAAAGAACCAAATTTAGATTTTCCCATGGCTTGTCAAAGAGCTCCTATGTGTTGAAGGACATAGAATTAAAATCTATACTGACCATGAAGAAATGAGTCTTCGGGATCAACATGAGCTCAGGGAGCCCTTCTGCTGAGACCTAACGAAGACCTCCCAAGGCTCCCTTGGGTGTGCTCTACCCTGCCCAAAGGACCACCTGGATAACATGGTGATCAATAAGTAAAGCTGTAGTGTTAATGTCACCAATGCTGTGGAAAGAGCACAGGAATAAGGCTCAGAAGGCTCTGCCTTAGTGGTAAGAGTGAGGGCAATAATATCACTTACTTCCTAACACTGTTGAATTAAATGGCTGATTATGAGGAAAGTAAAATATTAAATGTAAGCTTTTAGCAGCATGCCTGGCAATGAGTATTTGAATTATTCTTTAGTTTCAAAAAGAACCAATTCTTTTAAATCCATGCCTCTCTTTTCTTACTTTTACAACTTTTAGCACCACAAAATCCAGGTGTATAAACAACACATTATTTTCCCACTTAGGTATCTTGAGAAATGACTTTCTTTTGAAATCAATAAGAACAGCCACTCACTTACCTAAGCATCCATTGTAACATTACTTTACCAATGGATAGGCTAGGCTCTAAGGTGAACAATTAACGATTTTAGAACATCCTTTCTGTCATAGAAATATATTATTTTAAAATGTAAAATACTAATTGATTACATTATTTCTTGGGTTAACTCCAGGATGTTGGGTTTTAAAGAAATAAATTGGACATAGATGGTTATCTAAAGCACTTGTTAAACTTGTAAATTTGAATGCAAAATTGTAAATGTCACTCTCAATTCTTTTTAAACTTGGGATGGAGCAATAATAGTTTTAAACACATTAACATTTCTACTGATTTTTTCATCTAATATTAACTATAGGATAGGAATCCTAAGGATAAATATTTATTGAGTATTAATATATGCTAGACATTATTATTTCAATGTTTGCCTCCTCCAAAATTTATGTTGAAATTTAATTGCCATTGTAACAGTATTAATAGGTGGGACGTTTATGAGGTGATTAGGCCATAAGGGGTGAGTCCTCATGGGCAGATTAATGCCATTTTTAAAGGACAAGTTCAGCCCCCTTTTGCCTCTTTGCCCTTTGGTCTTCCATCATGTGAGGACATGGCATTCTTCCTCTCTGGAGGACACAGCGTTCAAGGTGCCATCTTGGAATCAGAATCACCAACCACATCAATGCTTAATGTTGGACTTCCCAACCTCCTGAACTGTAAGCCAATAATTTTGTTCATAAGTTACCCAGCCTGTGGTATTATTCTTTACCAGAACATATGGACTAAGACACTAGGTAGTCTAATAAGTGTGTGAAAACCCAGGATAAAATAAGTGTTATTTCCTCGGTTTTGCAGATGAGAAAACTGAAGCTCGAGGAATTTGTGAATTTGTTTAATCCAAATCTGTTAGAAAATAGTAGACCTCACCTCTTCAGTAGTTGAGCATGGATATTTATGAGACTAATTTTATACTCATATTTCTTCATTCGTACGTGATTTAAATCTCAGAAAAAATTTAGAATTTCTCTTTACTGTCTGTCAGTATTATGAAATGGGATAGCAGTATGTCTAGGCACACATTGTTTTTATTTTCCTCTGCAGGGGTAGTTATTTTTTTCTTCCTTAGCAAGGGTGGCCTTTTCAGTCTGAAAGCTGAGACATATACTTTTCTCTGAGAAGAAACATTTTCTATTATTTGAATGTTTTACCTCTCCTTTTTCCTATTCTCTCTTTCTGAGGCATATATTGATTCTCAAAGTTATCATCTTTCTCTCTTATCTCTATGTTTGTCTTTGGTTCTCATTTTTGTCTGTATTCTGGGAAATTTTCATAGCTTTATTCAAGATCACTTCTCAAGCTCTAAGAACTCTCTTTTTGTCTGATTTTACCATTTTTATTATACTAGTTGTTACAGTTTTGATAGATATACTATCTTCCAAAATTTCTAAATATATGTGTTTGGGAAATTGCTTTTAAAATCCTCAGAGATATGGCCAAATTACACCATGTCAGGAAATGAAAGAAATTTATTTTTTAATTTAAAAAAGTAGTATTAGTAAAGCTTCAACCTTAGAACAGGGTCTGTGTCAGAAAAACACCACAGAACAATGAAAAGTGTGTTCTCCAAATTATTTAGAAAGTAGTATATTAGAAAGTTTTCTTCTTCTCCTTCTCCGTCTCCTCCTCCTCCTCCTCCTCCTCCTCTTCCTCCTTCTCCTTCTCCTCCTTCTCCTTCTTCTCCTTCCTTCCTCTTTTTTTCTCTTCCTCTTATTCTCCTCCTTCTCCTCCTCCTCCTTCTCCTCTTCCTTCTCCTCCTCCTCCTCCTTCTCCTTCCTTCCTTCCTTCCTCTTTTTCTTCTTCTTCCTCTTATTCTCCTCCTCCTTCTCTTTCTTCTTCCTCCTCTTCTCCTTCTTCTTCCTCCTCTTCTCCTTCTTCCTCTTCCTCCTCCCCTTCTTCCTCTGCTTTGCTCTTCTTCTCCTTCTTCTCCTTCTCCTTGTCCTCCTTCTCCTCCTTCTCCTCCTTCTCCTCCTTCTCCTTCTCCTTCTCCTTCTCCTCCTTCTCCTTCTCCTTCCTTCCTTCTTTCCTTCCTTCCTTCCTTCTTTTTCTTCTTCCTCTTCCTCTTATTTTCCTTCTCCTTCTTCTTCCTCCTCCTCCTCCTTCTCCTCCTCCTTCCTCCCTTCCTCTTTTTTTCTTCCTCTTATTCTCCTCCTTCTTCTTCTCCTTCTTCTTCCTCCTCTTCTCCTTCTTCTTCCTCCTCTTCTCCTTCTTCCTCCTCTTCTCCTTCTTCCTCTTCCTCCTCTTCTCTTCCTCTGCTTTGCTGCTGCTCTTCTTCTTCTTCTTCTTCTTCTTCTTCTTCTTCTTCTTCTTCTCTTCTTCTTCTTCCTCCTCCTCCTCCTCCTCCTCCTCCTCCTCCTCTTCCTCTTCCTCCTCCTCCTTCCTCCTCCCTCTTCTCCTTCTTATTACTTCTCCTCCTCTTCCTCCTCCTTCTTCTTGTTCTTCTTCTTGTCGTTGTTGTTGTTCTTCTTCTTCCTCTCATTCTTCTTCTTCCTCCTCCATCTCCTCCTCCTCCATCTCCTCCTCCTCATCATCATCATCATCTTCTTCCTCCTCTTCCTCCTCCTCCTTCTTCTTCTTTTCCTTCTCCTCCTTCTCTTTCTCCTTTTTTCTTTCTTCTCTCACTCTCTGTCTCTCAATTTGTCATTTGTCATTTCTCATTCTGGTCCCATTAATGTTATTCTTCAAATTGTGATTCTAAATCCCTTCTACCAGACTCTGTAAACGTACTTATATATAATTTCTCAACTTTCTGGAAACAAGTAACTCATAGAAATGTTTAGAAATGTTAAAGAATATTTTGTTAAAAATTATAGCTGTAGTGTTACAGGATAACATCTGTGCAGGTGATAACATGTGTTTTAACTGGTTAGCTGCCCCTGTGCAGGTGATAACATGTGTTTTAACTGGTAGCTGCCCCTATCAACCTGTCATCTAGATTTTAAGCCTGACATTAGCTATTTGTCCAGATGCTCTCCCTCTTCTCAACTCCTATGCTCTGACAGGCCCTGGTGTGTGTCGTTCCTCTCCTTGTGTCCATGTGTTCTCATTGTTCAGGAGCATCTTTTCTGATTGTTTTCACAAACATTTTATACCAGTTGTGCTTGTACTTGGGTTGTGCTCCTTGGAGGGAAGCCAGACTGGTAGATGACCACAAGATTTTATTATTCCTTGACATCTGTTCTGCTCATTCTCCAGCTGAGATTTTCATAAAAAATAATGTTTATACCTGTATTTTCTTCCAAATATGTCTTCCTTAATTCAGCCATGTAACCAGGATATCTTTAAATCAATAAAGAGTAAATATAAAATCACTTTCCTGACAAGCATGTTAGCAGCAGGGAGCAGAGGTGCTCATTGTTTAACTCCTGCTTATGAGTGAGAATATGAGGTGTTTGGTTTTCTGTTCCTGTGTTAGTTTGCTGAGGATAATGGCTTCCAGCTTCGTCCATGTCTCTGCAAAGGACATGATCTCATTCCTTTTTATGGCTGCAAAGTATTCCATGATGTATATGTACTACATTTTCTTTATCCAGTCTATCATTGATGGGCGTTTGGGTTGGTTCCATGTCTTTGCCATTGGAAATAGTGCTGCAATAAACATACGCGTGCATGTGTCTTTATAGTAGAATGATTTACATTCCTTTGGGTATATACCCAGTAATGGGGTTGCTGGGTCAAATGGTGTTTCTAGTTCTAGATCCTTGAGGAATCATAGTATTTTCTACAGTGGTCAAACTAATTTACATTCCCACCAATAGTGTAAAAGAGTTCCTATTTCTCCACAGCCTTGTCAGCATCTACTGTTTCTTGACTTTTTAATAATCGCCATTCTGACTGGCATGAGATGGTATCTCATTGTGGTTTTGATTTGCATGTCTCTAATCAGTGATGTTGAGCTTTTTTCATATGTTTATTGGCTGCATAAAGAACAGTCAGCCGTCTTGGAATTACCTAGTTGAATGCCTAAATCTGAGGGAAACTGGAAGAGCTTTCAAGAAAATAAGTTGGTATCAACAGTAATTCAGCCACAGCAGAAGAAAAGTCTTTGTTTTAGAAAGTTATCCGAACAAGGGCAGTGATCGGAGGAAGATGTTGCCACATGGTGCAATGCAGCCCCGAACTTTAGTTATAAAACTGGAAAAGTTGGATAAAATGCAGCAAGTTATACAGACTGTGTTTTGCTAACAGGAAAGGAGACAAAAAGGAATCATAGCAAAAAAACTCCTGTAATCACTGCCGTGAATGTATCCCTGCTCTTGTTATTTTCATGAAATGATACACTTTTTATGCTAAAATCATTGCTTGCTAATAAAATCAGTACCATTCCCTTTAAGTGAAAAAATAAAATAAAATAAAAATAAAAATAAAGAAATGTTAAAACATTATGCTTGAATAGAGACAAAACTGGTTAGTGTCTTACAGGGCAATAAACCTGAAGTTTTAGGGTTATTCATTCTATCAAACAGAAATCATTTGTCTCCCCACTGGATAAAATCCTACACATTATGTTCTCTACTTTCAGAATCGTGCCATAGCCAACACAACACATTCAGGTTGATCACTACATTGAAATACTATGATCTCTTTCATCTACTTGTTCGTTTAAGATAATTTTTATTGACACTGAATTAAAACGTACTTGAGGTCAGTGACACAGGAAGTTTGCTGGCTATGAAGAAGAAGAGAATCCCAGGAATGAGCCTGAATTTGCTACCCAGGCTCTAGGAATGAAGACCCTCACTGAAAAGAATAAAGAAGCATACAACAGAAGACAAAATAAAGTCGTGTTTTGCTTCCATTGTGAGAAACACTTTTCAACATTTTGTTTGTAAAGGGCAAAATCATGCTCTGCCCAGAGATTGGTGACTTCTGCCGCATGTCTTTCATCAGAGGTTTCTGAGTTCCATCCTTCTCCCAGTCAAATCTCTTTAGGGCAAATGTTTTGAGTGTGCCCTGCTGACGGGGCGCTGACCCATGCTGACTCATAAGAACCAACTGTGTGTCTCTCCCCAACTCCACGTTCAGTGATGCCATTTTGATTGCATGATATTGCTCATGGTGGGGGTTGTTGGTATTATGGAAACTGGCAACCACTACAACTCAGATGGTGGTGGTGGTACTGTTTTCCAGAGGCTGGTTGTTGCCATTTCAGGGCATACTGCTGCTCCTCTCCCTCGTGCTAACAGGCACTCTCTGAAGGTTCCTATTAGCCAAACACCCCCACCGAGGGGCCATCTCCCAGTGTACTCTTAACAATGACCTGCTTCCCACTGTCCTGAGTTGCTTGCAAAATGTAGGTAACTGGTCCCCAGTCCAGGCTGCTTGAATTAGAATATGTAGCCCTTAGTGTTGAAAGAATGTGTGTTTTACTAAGCTTCCCAAGTGATTTTCGTATACTATAAGGTTTGAGAAAAATGTTATTAAAGACTTTTCTTATCTAATAAATTGTTTGAGTGGTTAGTCTGCCTAAATGCATTATGTTCTGGGGTGAATTTAATTGCTTTACGGTTTGTCATGTTCTTATTAGCATTACAACAGAGTCAATTTTTAGATTAGTATGAGAAGCCAAAGATTTTCCTAGACAACAGAATAGATGAAGTAATCTGCCAGACAGAGGACAGAGAGAAGAGCTAGCACTGAAGAAGGATGCATGGCCTGGACTCTATCTTTCTTCAAATAATCATCATGATATTTGCAAATATGATACTAATTTTAAGTCTAAAATTATGTGAGCTAAAATTGTTGCTTTATAAGTTTACTATATATACTTTTTTACTTAATAACTAACATGATTTATTGACTGCAAGGCTAGACACCTTTAATAAAGTGGCACATCTAGCAAGAATGTGGCTGATCATTTCCAACAAGGACCTTAAGAGTGTGTGTGTGTGTGTGTGTGTGTGTGTGTGTGTGTGTATTGTTAGTATAGCCCATATGTGAGTTGAAACATGTACAGTGTACTTATGAGAGAATTCCTCAGGCTCTCATTGTGTCTTTTTTATTTTGTAGATAGCATGAGCTGGTTGGCAGTTAAGCATACTAGTAACAAGAAATTATGAGTAGAAGATTTGCTGCTAGAAGCAGGTGTTACTGATTTTAAAGTTGTATAGGTTTATAGGTAGAAGGAAGAAAAGATAGAGGTAAACTAGAAAATAAGAATAACTAAAAAATGAATTATACATCAGAAAAAAAATTGCTTGTAATCATGCTTACCTTCTACAGATATGTTTAAAGGGACACTATTGTTCTGAATGTTCTGAGATGCTGCCTTGTGTAAGTTTGGTAATAAAAGCCAAAAAGGGTTGAATTTCTTTGTCTCATAGAGAAGAAAATGATTTGAAATTCCAGAGAGGAGAATATGCAGAGAGAAAGAGAAAGGAAGCAGTAAAGTTGATATTTTTTGAGGGAAAGAGGACTAGAGAGAGAGAAAAAAAAACAGCCTTTTTTTTATTGCTAAGGAATTTGAGTAGTTGTTTATCTCCTTATGGAAGTTTTGGGAAAGTCTCTTTCTTGTGGGGAGATGATTTTGGGAAGCCTTTGAGTGGCAGTGACTGAAATAGTACAAAGACCTAGAATGTAGGTGGGAGACCATCTGAAAGTAAGGTCTTAAGAAATTTTCAATTATCTTGTGGACAGCTTGGTTAAAACCATGAAATTTGGAATTCATGTTACTAGACTCCCTCTGTGTTACAGCGTGGAGTTGATATTGGAATAGCAATTATATTTATTGTAAAAGAAACCTAGAATTGAACATTACGTAATAGAAAAAGTTAATCCCAAATGGAAATGCTTCAGTAGTTCATTTCCAAATATTTTCTGAGTGACTATGAAGCACAAGTACTGAGAACCTCAGGAAACATAATTTAGAGCAAAAAGGCAGACTCAGTTCACCTCAGTGCCAACTCCTGAGAGATGAGTTGGGTTAGTCAGTGGGATCATCAGGGTGAGGCAGACTGGAGAGTAGGGTGCATTCCAGGCTGAGAGCAGAGGATGTGCACACGTATCCCTGTAGGAAAGAGTACTGTGAGTCGCACGTGGTCCAGTAAAGTGGAAGGGAACAAGAGCTGAGTCTACACAAATGGTACATGAGCAATCTAATCTACCAAGTCAAATAGTTTGGACATGTGTCCCTAACGTAGATGCTGAAAAAATAAAATAATAAAATAGTTTGGACATTAACTGTACATGATGAATGATTTTGCATGATCACATTTGCATTTAAAGACATCACTCTGGCAGAGTGTGTGGAACCTGTTGTTTAAGCAGGGAATAACCATAATCTATCCATAGAATCTAATTATTTATTATCTGTAAAACCAGAAAACCCATTACCTGATGCTTATGGATAGGAAAGATGTTACTGAATGAATCCCTGTGTCCCTCTTGCTGTGATGGTGTACGTACTCACTCTCCTTCCACATCCTGAGTTCCTATGGACTTGAGACAGCGGATGATGACCATGCACATAAGCACATGACAAGAAACAAAGCCATTATTTTAGGCTGTGTCTTCTTATTTCTCACACAGTGTCCAACGGGTGACTGTGTCCAGCAAAATGCTCCCCTCTCTCTTTCCTTCTGTTTCCCTGCTTCCATATGTATGTGCACATAAACATACATACTTATTACTCAATGGAGTATTGTAACATTATTATTTAATAGATACTTCAGAACACAGTGTTTTGGAGTTTCCAAGGTATATAGGAACACCCTTGGTGAAACAGTTACATATTTTCCAAAGTAGATTTTCTTATTGTCAAAATAAGGAATCATATTGTTACTGAAGGCCGAGGTGAAAATTGGAAGGCCTAGTAGTAGAATGCAATGAATACAGGTTGTTGGCCTGAAAAAGACATTAAAGGATAAATCAGAATTACATAGATACATTGTATTTTCTTAGGACAATGCCTTTATTTCTCTGTGATGCCAATGCAGAGCCTATGTTCTGCGTGGGAAAAAATAATGGTTACATGGAAGGGCAGTTATGTGCTGATGAAGAGAACAGTCTATTGTCTGAATGTAGAAGCTCAATGAATATTAACCAAAATGGGCAATGATGAAGATTTGGTGGCTAACAATGATTTTATTTAAAGAACTTAAAATACATTAATAAATTAGACAAGCCTTATGAATAATACATTTTAAGTAGAGATATCTTATAGTAATTAATTACTTTTGGAGGATTTTCTCAGTACCCCAGAAGGTCTGTTTCAATACTTCATATCTTTGGTATCTGTTACTACTGCTGCTTAGATACACAGCTAAACAATTCTATGAGGGGAAAGAAAACTTTTGAGGGTAAAATACTTTGTATACTTTGAAATCCTTGTATTATAAAGTAGTCATTTGCTGTTAAGGGAAGGGGGAGGTCTTCGAAACGATGTACAATGGTAGGGAAGAGGCAGAAGTGTGTATTCCATCAGCCACAAAACTACCAAACAGTATTTCTTTTTGGAACAGACAGAAGCTTTGTTAACAGATTATGCAACAAAATATCAATGATTCATGTACATATTTTTATTCTTCCTTTGCAAATTAGATTTTTTTCTACAGAAATTAATTTGAAAACTCTTTGTTAAGGAACATCATGCACAATTCCATATTCTAACATTTGTCGAGACTTTTTGTTTTTTATACAGATGATCACATTTTAGTTGCTTCTCAAAGTTTCAGGGAGAAAATGCTATTTTAGAATAAAGAAAGTGATATGATGAAGCATCACGCAAAGCTGTTAGACAATCAGAAGTTCGATGTCTCAGGTATTGTTTGAAATATTTAAAATGTGTCCAAGTTTATTAAAGGTTATATCTCCATTTCATATAAAAATTTATACACAAAAGTTTATATGGTCGATCTGTGAGAATACTTAAAGCAGTTTTGCTGTAAAACGTTTAATCAGTTAAGCTTTTTTTCCTATTTGCCTTAGGCTGTGCAAAATTTCAAAGAAGCTACAAAAATTGAGTGACCTTCAAAGATCCCCCGTAGGGTTCATTAGCACCACTGGATGCTTATCTGAAATGTGCTTAATGCTTCTTGAATAAAATTTACCTAGATCCTAACAAGGACTGATGAGGGGATTTGTAACATTGGTTTTGATTTTTAAGAGGTAATGACCCTTGACTCTCAACTGAGAGGTACTTGGTACTAATGAAGTGACAGGTTCAGTTCATACAAATATCCCTGCAGTTCTTTCAGCTGGTGAACTCAGCTGAATACTTGTAAAATAAGAAATAATGTGGCCACTGAATGGTCAGCCTACATATGATTAAACTGTGGAATCTCTGAAACAATTACCAGGAAAGCAGAGTGGTCACTTTCAATGAAACAGAAGTTAGCTCTGTATATACTTAAATGAGTTGAGCTAGTTTTTAATATATGCAGATTTTATCTCTTAATGAGCCTTCCCACTATAATGTTATATTCCCATAGAATATAACAGATTTTTGAGGGCAGCAGAACATTTTTGAAATACCCTTCTACAAACAATGCTCTGCAGAATGGTCTTCGTAATGAATGTGATTGTAATTCATACAACATATAGAATAGGACAGTCTCCAACCTGGGTACACGCTTCTATAGTATAAGCAAAATCAATGGAAAAAAATGTCATTTGAAATGAAATTTACCACATTCCTCACAACTCTTTGTACTTGGTCCATAAGAAAAAAATTGAAAAGGTTTTTAGAAAAACCCCTTCTTCCAAGTATTAAGTGATAAGTCCAGGTAATTCCAATTGTGTATCTATTAGTAAAACATATATTTCACAGTAACGTTACCAGTCAAGCTAAATTATCCACATAAAGTTAAGGCTGATTCATGTGATGTTTATAGCATTAGTGAAGGATCCCAAGTCTCTGAGTTATTCTGGGAGTCGGTCTCTTACAAATTCCCATGATTTTCATTATGATTAATAATGTACATTGGCCTCATCTCTTTACGTTTCATGTCCTATTCCTTTTAAAGTAATATGGTGGTCTTGTATCAAGTCCTAATAAATTTATCTTGACAGTCTTCGTTATAAGAATAAACATTTCTTTTCATGCCTTTACAAGCCAGTGCATCACATTTACAAAAACACACTTTAGGTACTTAATAGCTTTCAGAAAAGACATCTGATTCCACTTTCATCCCTTGCTGAGATTCTAATTATGTTGATATAATAGCTGTGGGATTTTAGTTTTACTGATCAGAGAAATTCCTCACTCATGTGGGGCAGAAAAGAAACATTAAAATTTTGTTCTCTTTTCGGATCTATACTTCAAGTCAGTTGGATCTAATTTATGTATTCCAATTCTTTCATAGGGAAGATATCTTTGATGTTTCTTTAGACATATTTGTTTAGTGAGCCTAAATGTTTGGTGCACCATGAAGCCAAGAAAATAATTAATTAATTTGACTTTAACTTATGTTTCTCTACAAAGCTGTATACTCTGAGGCTGAAATGGGCTTAGCCTCACTATTGACTTAATGCATTTATTTATGATAATGGTTCATTTTTTTTTTACAATACAGGACAGTGTATCATTAAAAAAAGATTGCATTGCAATTAAAACCATTTATATGGAAGGAGTTAGTGCTATATAAATAATATGCCAATATAAACACACAGGGACAATATTATATTGATTTTTGTTGTATTATAATCTTAAAAGACATTTTATAAATATTATATAATAGGTATCATTATACAGTAATTGTATATATTACAATATAATTTAATTATAAATTTTAAAGTTAGAGCAGACTTAATAATTAATGACCTGAATTTTGAATCTTCATTTTACCATTAATAACTGATAATATTCAACCAAATCATAAATTCTTTGAGTTTAATATTTTAAATTGAGGCAAATAATAACTGATTAATGGGACTGTTTTGAAGCTGAGAAGAGAAATTACTTTCTGAAAGCATTTTGTAATTAACCAAAAGTTATACATATAACATTTAGATTTTCTATTGGGTATATCCTCTATCCTATTTATATAGGAATATATAGTTTGATATATTTCATTTAAAAACAGAGGCAGTTTAAATATTATGGGATAATACAAACAGATTAAATACCATGCAATTTAATTAAATAGTGCTCTTCTTCTAAAATCCATAAAGAAATAATGAAAAACTTCATACTTGAAGTATTTTGGATAGTTTTCTGGGAGTGCTCACTACATAATAGATTAAATCATGCCCTGACTGTGGTTAGTACAGATAAATGTTACACAAATTCCAGCTGGTAATGCGAGACAGATGTAGAATCATTTATACATAGGAGTGGAATAAAATTTTTATCTTAAAAATTGTTTATTTTTTATTTTATTTTATTTTATTTTTGAGACGGAGTCTCACTCTGTTGCCCAGGCTGGAGTGCAGTGGTGCAATCTCAGTTCACTGCAAGCTCCACCTCCCAGGTTCACGCCATTCTCCTGCCTCAGCCTCCCAAGTAGCTGGGACTACAGGCACCCGCCACCACACCCAACTAATTTTTTTGTTTTTTTAATAGAGACGGGGTTTCTTTCTTTTCTTCTCTTCTCTTCTCTTCTCTTCTCTTCTCTTCTCTTCTCTTCTTCTCTTCTCTTCTCTTCTCTTCTTTTCTTTTCTTTTCGACGGAGTCTCGCTCTGTCACCCAGGCTGGAGTGCAGTGGTGCAATCTCAGTTCACTGCAAGTTCCCCCTCCCAGGTTCACGCCATTCTCCTGCCTCAGCCTCCCAAGTAGCTGGGACTACAGGCGCCCGCCACCACGCCCAACTAATTTTTTTGTTTTTTTAATAGAGATGGGGTTTCTTTCTTTCTTTCTTTTTTCTTTTCTTTTCTTTTTCTTTCTTTCTTTCTTTCTTTTTTTTTGAGACGGAGTCTTGCTCTGTCGCCCAGGCTGGAGTGCAGTGGCCGGATCTCAGCTCACTGCAAGCTCCGTCTCCCAGGTTCACGCCATTCTCCTGCCTCAGCCTCCCGAGTAGCTGGGACTACAGGCGCCCGCCACCTCGCCCGGCTAGTTTTTTGTATTTTTTAGTAGAGACGGGGTTTCACCGTATTAACCAGGATGGTCTCGATCTGCTGACCTTGTGATCCGCCCGCCTCGGCCTCCCAAAGTGCTGAGATTACAGGTGTGAGCCACCGCACCCGGCCTAAAAAATTGTTTATATTTGTCAATTATTCTTCTGTGATGTCAACATAAAAAATGCTTAGGATAGCTCCTTAAGATATACAGCATAAAATATATGTACACTATTTTATACTTGTAACTTACCTGATAAAAAATACACAGTATTGAAAATTATTTTAGTCCATTTATATTTTATGTATTTCTTGGCATATGTTATGTATCACCACAGTAATGGTATATAACAAAGCAGACCCAAATTTAGTGGCTTAAAATAATAATTGATTTTTTGTTCATCACACAGCTGTGAGTCAGATATAATTGACCTGGTCTATGTTGGGCTTGAAAAAGACTCTTTTTCAAGAGTGCTTCCAGCTGGCCTTGAATCCTCACTACAACGTTGACTCATATTTGTTCCATGCCTATTCATTCTGGAGCTGCAGCCAGCCAGGAAAAGCTCTTCTAATAGGGATGGTCAAAGTGGAAGACAGGGAGACCAAGAAAGTCCCAGCATTTTAAGGCTGTGCTTGCGTCACATTACTAATAGTTTGTTGGCAAAGCGAGTTGCGTGGGTGAGTCCAAACCCCCCGCAGGGTGGGAAGTGCAGTGCACTTACACGGTTGCCAGAGACAGCCACGGGCCCAGCCCAACATTAGTAGCCTATGAACGTGCACATGGAGAAGAGGAAGAGTAAATAGTTGCCATGCAAAAATCGAATCAACCATACTTGAGGTTTTGTTTTGCTTTTTTGTTTTATGTTTTTTTGACACAGAGTCTCACTCTGTCATCTAGGCTGTCGCATGCTGTAGCCTCAACCTCTGGGGTTCAAACTGTCCTCCTACCTCAGCCTCCCGAGTACCGAGTACCTGGACCACAGGCATGAACAACCACCACACCCAGCTAATTAAAAAAATTGTTTTTGTAGAGATGGGGGTCTCACCATGTTGCCCAGGGAGGTCTTGAATTCCTGGACTCAATGGTATGCCCATCTTGGCCTCCCAAAGTTCATGGCCTGTGCATGAGCCATGGTGTCCAGTCCTGAGTTTGTTATTTCAATCAGTTTTGTTGAGAAATAATTTACATATAATGAATTAATTCAATGTCATATTTCTTTGGAGGTAATGTGATTATCTTGTGTCCGGCCATATGAAGCATTCAATAAAAGGCACCAAATGTAGGTGTATAGTTTGATGAGTTTTAATGTATACATATGTCTCTCTATTTATATATTACATTATGTTATATTTATTATATTGCAATTATACAAATATTTAAAGTACAGTAAGTCCTCACTTAATGTCCTTGATAAGTTCTTGGAAACTGTGACTTTAAGCAAAAGACATACAGCAGGTCCTGGAATAACATCATTTCCTTCATGTTCATTTCATGATAACATTGATGAGAAAAGAAAATGGTTTTGTTACATGTTATTTCACTTAAAGTAGAAGTTTCCAAGAACCTATTAAAGATTTGAAGTGAGGACTTACTGTGTACTGAGGTTTTATTATGATTATGTTTCTATCATGTCCATATTTATATTATATTTGTGTTTCTCTATGACTATACCTATATCTATATAAATATCATCTGTCTATACATATAAGATAATTACAGTCAAGATAATGGATGTTGTCATCATAACGAAATGTTTCCTCATGTCCAATCGCAGTGAATCCAACTCTCCTAAGCCCAGCCTAACCATTCCTGTTACCCTATGTCTCTTGCCCTATTTTTCTACCTTTTCTACAACCAGACTTTTGGAAAGAATTTTCTATACCCCCTATATTTTCATACTCTTCTCACAGTCAGTTTTCTAAGGCACTGTGTTAGAAATTCTGCAGAAATTCCACTCCACAGAAATTCCTCTAGTCATGTTCATTACAACTTATTGATTAATAAACCAAATGCACGTATTTCAATCTTTAATGTTATCTAAATGTCCAGGATATCTTTATCTTCTTGATATATCAATATGTTCTTTCCTTATGACCAAAACTATTTCCCCTTCCCTACCTTCTTGCTGGAATAATGTATTAGCCTTCATATTCTATCCTAGATGTTATTCTTTCCTGGAAACCTGCCTCAATGCTTCAGTTCTGAGTTATATAATCCTGGAATATTCAGGGCTCTTCCAGTGTTAACTCATCTTTTTAAGTTACTGGATAGTTTCCTATATTGTAACGTTCATATGGACGTAGAATATAATTTTTTATCTCTGTAGTATACATAGTTCCTGTTGAAATGCTCGATATATATTAAATTTTATTTTCATATGTTTTCCTGGGCTAATTAATTAAACAAAATTATTCTTAACAAAGTCACTCATTATTTATCCCATTAGAAATGATCACTTGTTTTGGGGGTCACAACTGCACATATAATTTGTTGCTGCATTTATTTTTATGTATATACAGCATTCTGTTTAAAGATATTATGTATTTTTTGCTTTCCTGATCATTTCAATACACACAGTTTGGCACTTACAAAAAAAGTTATTTTGTAGGAATGATTGGATGGATGAACCTATTCTCTACCCAGGCATTTTCTCAGTGGCTTTCAACATGTTCTTCTCAGTCCTTCCGCCAAAGCCCTTGGCCTCAGAATAGTGATTAGTGTAATTAAAGGGTGAAATTTCTATTGCTTTAACAAATGTATATCTTGGTCCGTGAAAATGAACCAAAATATCAAAAATATTCTCATACTTCTTGAGAATTTTCATGTAAATAATTTTGGGCTTTTCCAATGTATTGCTTTTTTACTTTGTGAAATGAAAAGCATTTTTCCAAGTTTTCTTGTTTTTATACCTCCAAATTATCCTGGTAGATCATTAAAATATCTATAAAAGAAAAAATAGTCACTGTTGAATTTAGGTTTCTTATCAATGGCATGTGTCCTCAAGAGGACATAAAACGAAACTTGCCATTTCCTGACTGCAATCCTGGGGTCTGGTGCTGCGCTGGCACCTGCCATGGCTGTTCTCCAGGGTGCACGCATCCTGCTCCCACAGCGCCTTGCAGAGGGAGGGCAGAGGTCACCTAAACACTGCAGATGCAGACTATGATGTCACCATATGATAGCAAAGGCTCTTTCAGCATCGTAGTAATCTGTTGGTGTAAGTTTGATAGATTTTCCTACGATTTGTTCCCATCTCACCAGACAGATTTGTAAAGACAAGTCTTTGGTACACTAATCAAAATGGTATTCTTGCTAAAAGGAAAAGGTCACAGCTATAAATAGATGGTGACGAGGTAGCATGCCTGATTCTAGACAGTCCTAGACGCTTTGTGTTAGTCAGAGTAGTCTAGAAAAGCAGTGCCCACAAGTGAAAAGGCTTGTTTGAAGAGTTGGTGAAAATAGTAACAGTTCCTGGGACAAGTTAACCTTCACTGAGCACTCTCTTCGAATTTTAATATTTTATTTTGCTTACACCACACAATTAGGTACTTCTTGGTATATTTGTCTGTTTTATTTGAAAATACAATATTGTTTTTACAACTCTGAGGAAAGCCCCTAGAGAATTTAAACATAGATTCTGTTCTTGTTTTTTTGTTCTTATTATCAAGTGGAATGCAGACCAGCTGAAGAGAAGGATTTATATGATTACAAACCTTGTCAATAGATACTTTGATCATGTATGCTGGTGAAGATTGGAACTTTCCTGATAGCAGTGATAGAAGGAGAGTGCAGTAGGCAGAATCATGTCCTCCCCGCCAGATATTTATGTCCTAGTTCCCAGAACCAGTGAATAGGTTAGGTCCCATGGCGAAGGGAAATTAACATTTCATATAGAATTAATGTTGCTAATCAGCTAACCTTAAAACAGGAGATTATCCTGGATTATCTGGGTAGCACCAATGTAAGAAGGAAGAGAGAAACAGAGAGATGGCTGCGTGAGAAATCAGCCCTACATTTCTGAATTTGAAGGTATAGGAAGGGGACCATGAACCAAGAAAACTGACCTCTAAACGCTTGAAAAGGCAAGAAAATGGATCTTCCATTCAGCCTCCAAAAGGGAAGGCACCACGTCCAGGGAAATCAGTGCCAGATTTCAAAACCATAAAACTGTAAGAAAAAGCCAGCTTTTTGGCTCTGACCTGTGTCAAATGTGGGTCATAGGTCATATTAATCCATCTCCCTGAATCTCATTTCCTCATTGGTAAAATGGGACCTGGGATAATGAGCTTCAGTCATTACAAATATTAACAGAAGTGATTGATTTAATAAGTATGTATTGGTGCTCAGCTATATTTTATGCACTATGCTGGGCACTCCAGGTCCCAGTGTGAATATAACCAGGCTTACAGCTCCATCCATCTCAGGGGCTGATGCAGAGTTGGTACTTGATAAAATCACATTGTCAAATTGCTTTGCTTTGTCCCCTCTGCCCAAAAAATTATTAATATAAATATACTTTGTTTCTTGCTTTTCAAGTGAGCTACTTTTAAACAACAACTGATCAATGTCCTATCTTTCTGAAATCTTTATTGGTATCATGTATTGAAATTTGGAGGAAAATAGCAGAGACTACCAAAGGTTATGATAAATTATTTGGAAAAGGCACATATTTTTTCTACAAAGGTGATATGAAACAGCCTGTGTGTTTGTGTGTTCTTTCTGTTGAAATCATAACAGAAAAAGTGCACATCCTGACAAAGCAAAAGAGATTCTTGGCTACAAAGGCAGCGGCAGAGATTATCTGATGATCACCTCAGGTTTCATTGTTTTCCATGCATATTCATTTTTCTCTTATTTACTAGTGCCATTTTACCCACTGTTACAAAAATTTTGGTTGTCTCTCCAAATGCTTTTTCACCATTTTCTTATATTTTGCTAATAGGGCTTCACTTTTCTTTCTTTTTTCTTTATTTTTTTACATTATCCACCTTCAGTATGGTCATGTAACCAGGGGAAAAACACTCCCAGCACCACCACCGGACTTCAGTGTCAATTTTAATCGTTTTAAACCAATTATGGTGATGCCTCTGCTAATACTTCTTTGAGGCAAAGCTTATGAAAACTCTAGTGCATGAGGACACAACACCTGGGATCTCTCCTGAGATGCATTTTCTTCACTCTTAAAAAGAGTCATGTGAAGGGCATTTTCTTTTTATGAATACATATGGCTGTATGATGGGGAAATGCCTGGAGCTGCAGCAGTCATCAGGGAACAAAGCAATGGCCAAAAGCGAGCATCTGGAAGAGGGTCAGGAGGAAGAAGGAAGCGTTCTGGACCTGGATGATGGGGCAGAGCTGAGTAGCCAGCCCACTCCAGAGCCCCTGAGCCTTTGGCTTCCTTGCTAGGAGAGATAATAAGAGTCAATATCTTTAACCAGCACACTTGAAATGTTGTTGCCTGCAGCTGAATTTATAATAATTCATACTGTTTATATAGAAGTATGCCAGAAAATTTCATAAACACAGTGGGGAAATTTAATTTTAATCTTATGTAAATAATTACCAATGCTGACAAAATTTTAAAAGGATACCGTCAGAAATATTTAAAAGACAATTTTGTAGCAGAAAGTTTTTAAAATGTGAGTAAATTTTCCCTTTATTTACTAACTCATTTATTACTTTGGTAAATCTTTAGTAAGTACCTATTATATATCTGAATTATATACATTAAAAGAGCAATAAAGCTATCACTGAGCAGTTAAACCAAACATAGCCATCTTTTACATTCTTATATTATTCTGCTAATTTTGAATCACTTTCAAACTTACAGAAAAATTACGAATCGTTTTAAAAATTATTTGATGATAAATTGTTAACCGAATGCTTCATCACTCTGGAGTGTTTAGCGTATTTTTCGTATAAACAGGGCTGTTTTCCTACATAACCATGACACAGCCATGGGATCAGGAAACTTGTGTCGATATACTCCTGCCGTCTAACTCAGCGCCAATCAAGGTTCTCCAATCATTGTAAATGTCTTTTACGGAAAAGGATCTATTTCAGAGTTGGACATTGCTATTAGTTGCAATATCACATTCCTTTCCTACAACTTAAAACAATTCCCCAGGCTTATGTAAGCTTGACATTTTTTTAAGACTGTGCATTTGTCATTTTATAGGATGACTCTTGGTTTGGAGCCATCTGAGGTTTGCTCATGACGGTGTCCAGGTCTGAGTCGTTGGCAGGAAAATCACAGAAGTGACGTCCTGCTCTCACTACACCCTAAATGCAGCACAAGCTTGGACCCCTCCCGCTCCTCAGGAGGTTCTCTTTCATCATGTGATCAATGGGGTGTCTCTCAGGCTTCTCCAGTTTTAATTCACCCTTTCATATTTTGTAATAAATAAGCATGCTGTGGGGTGGTGCTTTGACACCATAAATATTCTGTTTCTTAACAAACATGTAAATTATTTACTTATTTATTTATCAGGAGGAACTTGTATTTTCTATTTTAGTCAATGATTGATAAACCATTACTGTCAGCATTTATTTTGATGTTCAAATTCCCATCATGTTTATGTCACATCATAATATCACCAGCACTTCATGCTGGCTGCTGCATCCTTTTGACCTGTTCCTATCCTTTTTTTAAGAACCTCATTACTTGCTGGTACAAGATGTTCCAGGCTTATTTTGTTCTTTGCCTGATCAGCTCTTTCTCTGAGAATCCCTGATTTCTTTTTATTCCCCTATTGTGCTACTGAACACTGAAACTCTTTTCTATGATCTAAACGGTATTTTTTCACCTATTATCCAACTTCCCTTGAAACTACCCTCCCACTTCCCTTCTTGGCCCTGATTTGTCTTTTTTAGCAGAAACTTACATTTATAATTAAGGCCTGGCATTAGCTGTGCCCAAGGCTTTAGGCGCCTTCTAGAGTTCAGGCCTTGTCAGTGGGCAGAGCCAGAGAACATGTACACATCGACACACACATATATACATTTATAGTTGTATGCATTTCTAGATCTATCTCTGTATTTATATCTTAAAGACTTAGGAGTCTGCACCGATAATTCTGATTCCAGTCCAACTCTATAGGATTCACTCTGGTTTCCACCCCCCAGCCTTTCCATGTTTGCAATTCCCTTTTCAACAGTGAGAAATACAACTTCCATTCTGCTGGAAATATAGAGTTATTTTACAATCTTGTTTGCTCAATCCTGTGGTATGGAACTGACCTCCAGTCACTTCCGCCAATCCTTCCATGCATGAATCCAGTCCAGCACGCTTGGGCAGGCATCCGCCTTCCTACCTGACATCCTCTTTCCCCACCTCAGTCTCTGAGACCCGCCCTGACTGGTGCCTTCCTCCCCTTCTTCAGATGCTGGCAGTGGCTCTGAGCTACACAGCCGCCATCCTTTCCACCTACCTGGATGACCTCCCATGGTATTGCCTACAAGCTTTAAGACTGAACTGTTGAGGAAGGGAAGGGACAGGGATGATGGAAGAGGGAAGAAAACGCCTCAAAAAGCCTGCAATGGCATTTCCCAAAATAGTGATTTAGGTTTTCTTAAGATTACTGGGAGTCACAAAGATTATTATTTGAGAGGCTATAGGCCCCCAAATGGCAATAGGGAGCAGCTGAATGGGGGAAGCTAACATTTATTTTTACATCTTACATTTCTCCTTTCTATGATTAAGTTTAATGATAGTCATTGAAATGTACCAGAGAAAGGGAAGTTATCTCCTAAGAGTACTACTATCGGGCATGCAAATATCTAACCATTATACAAGGCCAAGGGAATCCTGAATCATTCCCCAAGTGCAGAGTGATGGAGAAATCTCATATGGGAGCATGGGGGAGCCCGCAGTTGACTCGTTGAGTAGGCCATGAAGGACAGTGTCCTTAACCATTCAACAGCTGGGTTGTCACTTTTAAGTTACATCAACTTTCAGTAGGCAGAGAAGGGTCAAAGGGAACTGCAGCCTGGAGGAAGACCCTACACAGGCACCCACAAGGAGGAAGGAAGTGGCCTTTCATTACCTCCTGGAGAGAAACATCAGGAAGAGTGTAATAATTTGAGGAAAAATCTTTATAACCATAAGGTGTGTGTGTTTGGATGTGGCCATGTGACTGAGTGACAGACGCATTACTGTACATGTATGTGTGCGTTTGTGGAGTGCGTGTGTGTGTGTTTGCGTGTGTGTGTGTACGTGATATGCTATAGTGGAAACCAGGAGAGTTTCTCACCTGAAGGAAAGGTTCAAATTTAATGACATCTACTTTGTCTCTTTGAGATTGAGATAACCCAGATGTTGAATAAGTCCTGTTTTGAGTTAAATTCAGGGTAGCACTTAAACATGTGATCCTTGCACATGTCAAAGGAGGACTTCCATCCCATCAAGCATGGAGGAGGAGGAGGAGGAGGAGGAGAATGAGGAGGAAGAGGAGCCTCTGATTTGTGTGACTTACCACTGGAATGGTTTATGTTTATTCAAGGAACTCTTTCTCTTTCTAGCTTTGATTTTAAGCATACATCATAGCAAGTGAGATAACATAATACAGTGAAAAAAACTAGACAACACACAAGAACTATCGTAGGAATTCTTTGTATTTTTATGACGCACACATACAAACTTTTAGATTTTAGTTTTGTTTCAGACAGCTGGGCAAGGCATGTACATTCTAACACACTGTCTCAGCAATCATCAAACAAGTGAAAGGTTACTTACATAATAAAGACAAGGGGAAAAGAACATAAGTGTCTAACACAGAATTTGCATCCTTAGATAAATTAGCTTACAAAATATCAAACTCATTCTTCCACTGTTGTACTTGTTGAAATAAAAAAAAAACACATTTAAAAAATCTATAAGCTGGTGTAGCAATTTAAGATCATTGTTTTTATATACTAAGTCCTTCAAATAAATTACACAAACTTAAGGTTTTTGTTTGTTTGTTTGTTTTTGTTTTTTTAAAAAAAGGTTCTACAATATTCAAAGACCCAAACAACTGAAGAAAAAGCGTGACGTATACATTTCATTGACCTCACCTTCTTGTATTAATCTGTTGTTTCTCTTTTCTTCTGTTCTTCCCGTTTTCCTTTTTACCACAAATTTATTAAATACCTTCAATGTATCTGGAACTCTGCTAGGCATTGAGGGTAAAACATTCAAAATGATATTCTCTACCAGAATAGTTCACAATGCAAAATAGAAATAGACAAATGTTAAATATCTATGTCATTTTTCCTTTATAAAATAATAAATGCTAAATTAAGTAAAACAACATACTTAGAAAATTCACACATGCTTCACATTTTCAACACCTGAACACGTCAAAATATATATATGTATTTATAATATATATAAATTATATATAATACTACATATTATATATAAATTATATATATACACACACTAAATGAGGGTAGAAGTTGTCCTCTTCACCATCCAAGGATCCATGCATCAGGCAAGATGCTTTTAACAGGCCGAAATTGGCCCTTCAAATAAAGCAATCCCTTGGTTTCCTGAGAAGAAGCCAAATGCCTAAAGGTAGAGTAATCCTTGGTTTTACCTAGGAAAAGTAAATAGATCTTCACACAGTCCATTAAAATAGGATTATGCTCATACACTAAAAGTTGTCTGTTTTACATGACATTTCTGCTGTAAAGCTTCAAGGTTGGTGAATCTCAGGCTGCAAAGTTTGTAGCTTTGTGACTTGTTTGAGAGTATAATGGCTATTCTCATTTAGAAGCGCTTATAACAAGAAAACAAGGCAAAACCGAAAACAAAAACAAAACTCATCTGCAAAGCAAAACTCATGGACCTGGATGAGGGGAGGACACAGAGAAATTGCAGGGCACAATCAAAGAGACCCCAGAGGCAGGCTGATCTATACCTTCAGGGTTTATGTCCCATCAGATTGGACTCAGCCACTCCTGTGGGTTTCTGTATCTTCTTCCTCTTGCAAATTCTGTCTTGAGTCTGTAACAGAAAGCTCACTCATGCTAAGGTGTGGTAAAGGTGGGCTCCAATCACCAACCGCATAGCAATGGCCCGTGGACTTCTCTAACTTAGGCACTGGGGCCCGGAACTCTTTTGTCTTTGGAAATTTGGGTTTTAATCTAGATTTTTGGCAAGAAGCAGTTGGCTGGAACTCCTTTTACCTGACGAGATTTTCTGTCTTCTCTGCTCACCCTCTGTCTCTGCGAGAAAGAACACTTCATACTCACCCGGCTCTGAGAAACAAGTAAAGTTTGCGCTTGTTTCCTCTTTAACTTGTTCCTCTGAAAGCTAGCTAGGAATGTTTGGATGCACTCTGCCATGTTGCTGGCCATTTTCTGGAAACTGCACCTGCTTCATTGGGAGTGAAATATCTGACTTTATTATGGCCAGCTTAGGTTGTAGTAAGGACACTCAGTCCTTAACTTCTGCTAGTATCTCCCCTGAGTCACAGAAGCACCTGGGATGCTGAGTGACCAGGGACTCTGAAAACTGCTCCAATTGCCTTTCTAAGAATATTTTGCTTTACTTTAGTGTGTTTTAGGCTTTAGGAAGAAAAACAGATACTCTATTTCCACTAGCAAGATAGAAATCCAGGGATGACAAGGAATTCAGCCCCACAGCAATGATTCTGCTGAACAATTCTGTCCTCAAGTCTTCCAGTATGTTAACTGTTTGGGACCTGACATAAAGCAAGGGGGCTACAAAACGTTAGAAATTCTGCGAGTTCCTGAGTGCCTTGGACTGTAGAATTACGGCCGGGACTATTCTTCTATCTTGTATTAGTTAGGGTTCTCTAAAGGGAAAGAACTAATAGGATAGATGTATATGTGAAGGGTAGTTTATTAAGGAATATTGACTCACAATCACAAGGTGAAGTCCCACAATAGGCCATCTGCAAGCTGAGGAGCAGGGAAGCCAGTCTGAGTCCCCAAACTTCAAAAGTAGGGAAGCCGACAGTGCAACCTTCAGTCAGTGGTCGAAGGATTGAGGGCCTCTGGCAAACCACTGGTGTAAGTTCAAGCTTCCAAAAGCTGAAGAACTTGGAGTCTGATGTTCGAGGGCAGGAAGCATTCATCATGGGAGAAAGATGGAGGCGAGAAGATTCAGCCAGTCTAGTCCTTCCACGTTCTTCTGCATGTTTTCTCCTCACCATGCTGGCAGCAGATGGGATGGGGCCCACCTAGACTGAAGGTGGGTCTGCCTCTCCCAGTCCACTGACTCAAATGTTAATTTTCTTTTGTCACCACCCTCACAGACACACCCAGGAACAATACTTTGCATATACATCCATCCTTCAATTCTGTTAAGTTGACACTGAATATTAACAATCATATATCTTAAGGGAAAAAGGCTAGGGATCCATGTTGTTTGTTACCTCCTCTGAGTCAACTATTGTCTCTCTTTATTCTTGTATTTAATTTTCACAACATTGCCCTGCAGTTTTTATTATTTCCATTTTACCGGTGAGAAAAATGGAATGTATGAAAGTTAAAATAATGTTGGACGCACAGCCTGTGACACTTCCAATATACCATAATGCTTTCCTAGAAAGCCCCCAATACGTCTCATCTGAGCTAACATTCAATTTCCACCCCAGCACTTAGTTTCTTTATAACAATGATTAATATCTTAACATGATTGGATGGATTTGCCATTGGACAAACAAACAAACAAACAAACCAAAAAACCCCCAAAAAACTAAGACAAAAGAAAAAGCATTTATTGTGTTAGTTTACACCTTAAAACATTAACTATGGACAGTGGAAGTAGATAGTACAGTTCCTACCCATATCTAATTTTAGATTTTGACTGGCCTGTTTTTATGGACTGAATGTTTGTGTCCCTCCAAAATTCATGTTTTCTAATCCTCACTCTCACTATAATGGTATTAGGAGGTGGGGCCTGTGGAAGGTAATTAGGGCAAGAGGGTAAAATCACAAGAGACCCCAGAGAGCTCTCCTGTCCCCTTTCTGCCACATGAGGACACAGAAAGAAGGCTATCAATTGGTTATGAAGCAGGAAGCAGCCCTCACAGGACACCGGATCTGCCAGTGCCTTGATCTTGGACTTCCCAGCCTCCAGAGCTGTACAAAATTAATGTTTGTTATTGAAGTCACCCAGTGACAGGTAATTTATTATAACAGCCCAGACTGACTACGATACCTCCTATCAGGAATAACCCCCTGCCTGGAACCCTAATTTTAGGTACAGAAAGATTTTCCAGTGCACTTAATTCCATATTTCAAAAATGACTAGTCTGTTCATTCTTAAAGTAGATAATTCTAAGAATATTATTGTAGAGAACGTTACGTAATTGAATTTTTACTAAACAGTTTGAGAGCCAGTAGCTTTTCCTGCTACCAGTCTTCCAAAATAAAATACTGATGCTTAAAAGTCTGTATGGTAAATAAGTAGGGAATGATAACAAAAACCAGAGACCAACAAATCTTGGAAATTAAAATAATAATAATAACAATAATTGTAAGACTATTGTGGTTATAAAGAAGTATATTGCTTTAATGTGAATAAAAAGTCTAGAAAACAACTTAACTGCCCACATTAGCATGTGTATCCTGAGTTAAGAGTTACATCCATTGCCATTGTTTTACTTCTTGTGTGTGTTGTGGCGTAATTTCTATTTTTAGTGAGTGAAGTTCAGTAGAGTGCAGAATTTGAATAAACAGATTCCAAATGAATAGCAGATATAATTGATTATATTGTATATTTTAAAAATAAAACTGGCATTGTAATTTAAAGCTATGGAAGAAATTTTGAGTGGAGATAATTCAATTGAAAGACTAGTAAAAGAAAAAAAGGTTATATTTGTTATTTTTATTTCTCCACATGAGTATTTCTGTTTACTAACACAGTTTTCACCTATTTGTCCAGCATTATTTGGCAAAGAGATTATTTACATATGTAAAACTATTTTCAGTAACTAAAATTTTGGCATGTAATAAAATAGTAACAGTTTTTATGAAAGTAATTCCAACATTTATTGTACACATGTCTATACTTTTAATCGATGTTGTGCGAGGTCTTTATCTCCATTTTAAATATGGACAGTTCACAGGGCCACTAGCATGGGCTACTGAAAGATGTTGGACTACTTCCCTTTGTACCACCTGTTCTCAGACTCTTTGGGCTTTAGGTATCTTCTCTGAATCATACCTTTGATGTCCAGTGTCCCTGTTGCTGTCAGTGTGCTGTCTTTTCGTTTGCTTTATCCCTATCTAGCTATCTAGCTTATTGAATGAAACGTGTTGACTTCATGGCAGTCGAATGGCTCAGCAGACCTTCTCCTTTATGTAGAATGCGTGCATTCCAGATATATGGCATTGCTGTAAGTTTGACCTACTCATTAGTCATGCATTACTGTACTTCTTAATGGTTACATTCACTAAATTATACTAATGCCATATAACAAAATACATGTCAGCCAAATTCTTTGGCCATATTTGAAAACTTGGAGTCATCCTTGACTCATCTCTCCCGTTCACATTCTTGCCGTTTTTTAAAGAATGAGATGATTCTCATATTCATTCATTCTGCTGCCATAATACTTATTCAAGATTCTGCCAGCTCCATTTATGAATGGACAGAGTTTCTGTCTTCAATGGCCTTTCACAATCTATGCCTAATAGCTACCCATGACAGTCATCATCATTTTCTTTTCCTGTGGAGTCTGTGCTAAGCACAACAGAAAACCTCCAATTTCTCTGTCACGTGTGTTCATAATGCATTAGCTCCAGGTGTCACCTCTGCCTGTGTCCTGAATAGAAAGCAGTAAAGGCACATCTTAGCCTAACTTTGTGATCATGTGCTTTAAAATCTTCACCTGTTCTTCTTGGGTTTATTATCTTGGTGAATGATACCTCCATCCATCAACCTCCAATTTTGGATATTCATAACCCTCATATCAAAACCCTACTCATGCCTTTTCACATTTATGTAATCTTGACATTTTTAATGCAGCATTTTAGGTACCAGTTCCTTTTATCCATCCCCTGACTGTGTCTACCCCTTAGGTTATTATAAGTCTTCCTAAGTTGGTTCAGAGCTGTGTTTCCAGGCTCACCATGAGAAGTCCCTTCCTAAAAAGCAAATCTGATCATGCCACTCTGCATGTAAATATTTTTGTTGTCTCCTCTTGTGCATAGAATAAAGCATAAATTTTTTAGAAGAGTATTATAAGGCCTTCAGATTTTACCCAGTCTCCAATTCCTCTTTGACCTTTCCCCATAGCAAATATTGGCTGAGCTGACACATTTTTCTTCTATGGCTTCCCAGAACATGGCAAGCCTTGCCACAACATCATGCATTTCTACATGCAAATATTTATGCCACCATTGCTCCCTTCCCCACATGGAAAACTCCATTCATCTATCAAAACCTGCACAAAACGTCACCTGCCTATGAAGTGCTTTGAGAGTCCCATGGCAGAAACAATCACTTCCTCCTCAGTGCCTGATATGGTTTGGCTGTTTCTCCACCCAAATCTCATCTTGAATTGTAGTTCCCGTAATTCCCATGTGTTGTGGGAGGGATGTGCTGGGAAATAATAATTGAATCATGGGAGCTGTATCCCCCACACTTTTTTCATGGCAGTGAGGAAGTCTCACAAGATCTGATGGTTCTCTAAGGGGAAACCCCTTTCACTTGGTTCTCATTCTCTCTTGTCTGCCGCCATGTAAGATGTGACTTTTGCCTTTTGCCGTGATTGTGAGGCCTTCCCATCCATGTGGGACTGTGAGTCCATTAAGCTACTTTTTCTTTACAGATTACCCAGTCTCAGATATGTCTTTATCAGCAACATGAAAACGGACTAATACAGTGCCCCAGTAACAGTCTGTGCACACTCTTGTTGAAGTATTTACCCCATGATGGCATTGATATTTGATTCTGTGCCCTTCTGTCCTATGTGACTTTATTAGAGTGAAGCAGGTGATTCACTTCTGTTTCTAAGCAATTGTAAATGCTTGAGGGTATGAGGTGCCTGCTCATTGAAAGTTCATTATGGTGTAAACAATGCTCATTACTCTATGACCCATAGCTTGCTTAAGAGAAAGAAAGGTTTCCTCCACAAAACTGCACCCAACAAAATTGCATTTACTTTGGATCTGTGTGTGGCCTATGAGGAGTGGGAGCAGGAAGACCCAGTCCAGCTGTTTTGAGAGCCTCAACCTCATGGCCCATGTGTTCACATCTGCAGGAGGAACATAGTGTGTGCTCTTCACTCTCCTCCCTGGGCACTCATCTAGGTGAGCAGCATTTCTCTACTTTCATTCATGTGTTATGCCCAAGACTAAAAGACTTATTGAAAAATCAAAACAACTGCTTTTGCTCATTTAGGGTCTTTTATTTGTGGTTTGCAAGTCAAACACTCTTTTTCTCAAGCTTCAGATAGGAATGGTCCCCAGGAAAAATACCATCTTTCTTTTTTTACCATCAGCCTAGTCCACACTTGCTAGTGTAATATAAGTGTGATTGTTGTAGCAACAATTTTGAGACTGTCAGAAAGCAGGCGAGTCTCTCTGTGTGAATTTCAGACCTTGATCCATACGTCCTGCAAAATAAACACAGATAGAAAAACCAAGGGACATTAGTATGCTCAGCAGGCATACATCAATTTCTGTGCTGAAGAGCTCACTGCAGAATGATATCATTTCTCAGGAACACAAATAGCATATGTTCTAGGCAGAAGCCACAGATGCAAGGCTAATATCTCTGGGTGTACTAACCTGTGGAACATGGGTGGGGAGTGACAGAACCCCATTAGTGCCTGTGCCTGCTGGGGAAAGAGCAGACCAGAGCCCCTGAGAACTCCTGTGGACAGGACAAAGTATGGATGTGATGCTCACTGCTGTCTTGGGGGTCTATTTCTGTAAAACAAGCAGTACTCAGCCCACTGCCCTCCCCAAAAACATTCCTCTGTCCAGTGACCCCCAGTGAGGTGGCTACAGAATAGATGAGGTCATGTCTCATTAGTAATTACAGTAAAGTCTTACATCACATTAAATAGCCACTATGGGCCGGGCGCGGTGGCTCAAGCCTGTAATCCCAGCACTTTGGGAGGCCGAGACGGGCGGATCACGAGGTCAGGAGATCGAGACCATCCTGGCTAACACGGTGAAACCCCGCCTCTACTAAAAAATACAAAAAACTAGCCGAGCGAGGTGGCGGGCGCCTGTAGTCCCAGCTACTCGGGAGGCTGAGGCAGGAGAATGGTGTGAACCCAGAAGGCGGAGCTTGCAGTGAGCTGAGATCCAGCCACTGCACTCCAGCCTGGGCGACAGAGGGAGACTCCGTCTCAAAAAAAATAAATAAATAAATAAATAAATAAATAAATAAATAGCCACTATGTACTTTAGTATTAATAATTACTATTATAATAGTTCTAGTTATAATAGTGCTATAATAAAAATAGTACTAGTAATAGAAACATACCAGTTGGCATTGCTACGGTGCCATACAGTTTCGTTTAGTATTTTTACATATAAAATCTCATTATGACTCTCAAAAGCATGTCAGCATCATGTTTTTTTTCTCATCCCCATTTTACAAGTAAGGAGACTGATATATTGAAGAACTTAATTGCCTAAGAGTACTGCTATTGCAGGGATGAACTGGGCCCTGAAACTAGTTATCATGATTGTCTGTCTCATGGTCCTCCTGCTGTTCAACAATGAACTAACCTACTGAAATGTTTGACAGCCAGTACATTGCATCAGGCTAGTCTTTCATTGCTTTCAAGAAATTCCTGAGACTGAATAATTCAATAAAGAAAAAAGATTTAATTGTCTCATGGTTCTGCAGGCTGCAAAAACATGATATTGCTATCTGCCTGGCTTCTGAGGAGGCCTCAGGGAGCTTTTACTTGTGGCGGAAAGCGAAGCAGGAGCAGGCACTTTGCTTGTCTTAAGCAGGCGCACGGGGCTGGGAAGGAGCCATACACTTTTAGGAAACCAGATCTCCTGAGAATTTACTCACTATCTCAAGGACAGCACCAAGCCATGAGGGATCTATTCCCATTACCAAACACGTCCCACCAAGCCCAAGCTCGAGATTACAATTCAACATGGGATTTGGTAGGGCACATATTCCAATTACATAATTCTGTTCATGGCCCCTCCAAATCTCATGCATGTCCTTCTCACATTGCAAAATACAATCATACCTTCCCAACAGTCCCTCAAACTCTTAAGTTGAGCCAGCATAAACTGAAAAGTTCTAAGTCCCAAGTTCAAGTCCAAAGTCTTATCTGGAGATGAATTTATTCTACCTACAAGCCTGTAAAATCAAAACAAGTTATTTACTTTGAAGACATAATGGGGGTACCAACATTGGATACAAACTCCCATTTCAAAAGTCAGAAATTGGCCAGAAGGAAGGGGCTGCAGGCCTCACACAATTCTGAAAGCTAAAGTTTCATAATAGTCTCCTTTGACTTCATGTCCCACATCTTAGGTACACTGGTGCGAAGAGTAGGCTCCCAAGGCCTTGAGCAGCTCCACTTCCACGTCTTTGCAGGGTTCAGCCCCATGACTGCTTTCACAGGTGATTGACTGCATGCAACTTCTCCAGGTAGGTGCTTGGTGAAACCTGCCAGTGAAGCTTCCATTCTGGATTCTGGAGGATGATGTCTTCCTCTCCACAGCTCCACTAGACAGTGCCCCAGTGGAAACTCTGTGCAAGAACTCTAGCCTCATAGTTCTCCTCCACACTATCTTAGCAAAGGTACTCTGTGAGGGCTTTAACCCTGTGACAGGCTTCTGTCTGAGCACTCAGGCTTTCTCGTACATTCTCTGGAATTTAGGTGGAGTTGGTGAATCCTTCAGTCTTGCACTCTTTGCACTCACAAGCTTAATACCACATGGAAGGTACCAAGGCTTTTGGCTTGCATTCTTCAAAGTGGCAGCTCAAGCTCTACTTGGGTCTCTTTGAGCCCTGGCAGGAGCTGGAGCAGCCAGGATGTGGGGAGCTGTGTTCCAACATTGTTCAGGGCAGCAGGGCTTGGCCCAGGAAACCAGTCTTCCTGCCTAGACCTCTGGGCCTGTGATGGAAGGGTCTATGGTGAAGGTCTCTGAAATGCCTGTGAGGCCTTTTCCCCATTGTCTTGAATATTAGCACTTGACTCTCTTTTAATTATGTAAATATCTCCAGTACATGGTTGCTCCACAGCCTACTTGAATCCTTCTCTTGAAAAAGCTTTGTCTTTCATTGCCACACAGCTAGCCTGCAAATTTTTCAAACTTTTATGCTCTGCTTTCTGTTTTAATATTAGTTCCAATGGTAAGTCATGTCTTTGTTCCTGCCTCTGAGTACAGGTTGTTAGAACGAGCCAGGTCACATCTTGAATGTTTTGATGCCTAGAAATTACTTCCACCAGATATTCTGGCTTATTACTCTCACATCACTAGGGCAGGGGCACAATGCGGCCAAGTTCTTTGCTAAGGCATAGCATGTATGACCTTTGCTTCAGTTCCCAATAAGTTCTTCATTTCCTTCTGAAACCTCATCAACCTGAATTTCACTATCCGTATTACTATTTGCATTTTGGTCACAATCATTTAACCAGTTTATAAGAAGTGGCAGGCATTCTCTTATCTTCCCATCTTCATCTGAGCCCTGCAAACTCTGGCAAACTCTGCTTGTTACCCAGTTTCAAAGCTGCTTCCACATTTTCATGTATCTTTGTAGCGATGCCTTGGTACCAATTTTCTGTGTTAGGCTGTTCTTGCATTGCTATAAAGAAATACACGAGATTGGGTAATTCATAAAGAAAAGAGGTTTGATTGCCTCATGGTTCTGCAGGCAATAAAAGCATGGCACCAGCATCTGCTTGGCTTCTGGGGAGATCTCAGAGTACTTTTACTCATGGAAGAATGTGAAGTAGGAACAGTTACCTCACGTGGTAAAAGCAGGAGCAAGAGGGTGGGAGGAGCCACACACTTTTAAGCAACCAAATCTTGTGAGAACAATAACTCACTCACTTTCTCAAGGACAGCACCAAACTATGAGGAATTCACCCCCAGGACCCAAACACTTCGCATCAGGCCCCACATCCAACATTGGAGTTTACAAATCAACATCAATTTGGAGGGGACATAGTCAAACTATATTATATATCAAGGCAAAATCCTTATTTGAAAGCAGAAAATGTGTGGGAATTTTGTTAGAAACAAATTTTCAGGGCTGGAAAAGAAATAGCACTGTAACATCCATTTTCTCAGTAAGGCAATTTTACCTCTATAGGAGGGTGTGTCTCGCAGATGGAGCAATGGCAAGAGCACAGGAAACAAAGGAAAGAAGGGGTTTTTATCTCTAATGCATAGACCCTATCTCTGTGTCACTCCTGCATGGGCTGGAGTCGGACCACACAAACTAAACTGACCTGATTGGCTACTTGTGAATATTTTTTCCCAAATAAGGAAGGGGGAAGAGGAAGGTGAGTTACAATGGTGGGACATGCAGTCTCAAAGCGTGCACATGTGGTTTTGAAGGGTGGAATGGGTACAGAGTGAGTAACCAAGGGAACAGATATGAGTTATTGATTAGCACTGACAGGAAGGTTGTTTACAGTAACTTAGGCAAGGAGGCATGGAGATCAAGAAAGTTAGGTTTGAGAACAAAGAACAAGGAAGCTCACGGGCTGAACTTTGAAGAGAAACTCAGAGAAATTTATTGTATCTTAAATGTTTCATCTCAAATGCTTCCAACATGGTGCTGGATTTCCATCTGCAAGTCTATATGTACATTTTTAGGCTTCCCAGTAAACCCCTGCATTTCCTGTGATTACATTCATTTTGTTGCTGTCCTGGAGGCTAAGATGACATAGCAGAAAGAACTCTCTGTTCCTTCTTAATGAGCCAACTTCTGAAAGCAAAGTGAAGCAGACACATTTAGGGTGGAAAACACATTCTTTAAGACAGTATTTTGCTAATTATTTGCAGTTCAGGGTCAATTTTCTGAATTTGGACTGCAAGAGAGAAACTAACCCTTTAATTATGGAAATGGTCCAGGGTGAGAGAAATGAAGGAGCTGGCACTATGCTACTCTCCAGCACGAGCCTGGACAAAATGCCCAAACTCCAGGAGGGTCAGTCTACAGAGATCTTGTCTTCCCATAGAAATTCTGTCTTGTCGTCCAAGCGTAGTCTAAGTGCCTTGGTTTGACTCCAGATTTTGATATGTTCAAAGTCTGTAACTGTGCTGGTTAGTACTGAGTGTCAACTTGATTGGACTGAAGGATGCCAAGTATTGCCCCGGGTGTGTCTGTGAGGGTGTTGCCCAAAGAGATTAATATTTGCGTCAGTGAGCTGGGAAATGTGGACCCACTTTTACTCTGGGTGGGCACAATCTAATCAGCTGCCAGCACAGCCAGAATAAGAAAAGCAGGCAGAAGAATGTGGAAAGACTAGACTGGCCTCCCAGCCTCCATCTTTCTCCCATGCTAGATGCTTCCTGCCCTCAAATATCTGACTCCAACTTCTTCACCTTTGGGACTCAGACTGGCTTCCTTGCTCCTCAGCTTGCAGACAGGCTACTGTGAGACCTTGTGATTGTGGGAGTATATATATTGTGTGAAATATATATATTTCCTATTAGTTCTTTTCCTCTAGAGGACCCTAAATAATACAGATATGGGTACCAGTAGAGTGGGTCACTGCTGTAGATACCCAAAAATGTGGAAACAACTTTAGAACTGGGTAATGGGCAGGGTCTAGAACAGCTTGGAGAGCTCAGAAAAAGACAGGAAAATGTGGGAAAGTTTGGAACTTCCTAGACACTTGTTGAATGACTTTGCCCAAAATGCTGAGAGTGATATGGACAATAATGTCCAGGCTGAGGTGGTCTCAGATGGAAATGAGGAGCTTGTTGGGAGCTGGAGCAGAGTTGACTCTTGTTATGTTTTAGCAAAGAGACTGGTGGCATTGTGGCCCTCCCCTACAGATTTGTGGAACTTTGAACTTGAGAGAGATAATTTAGGGTATCTGGAAGAAGAGATTTCTTATTTTTGTTGTTTGTTTGAGATGAAGTCTCACTCTGTTGCCAGGCTGGAGTGCAGTGATGCAATCTTGGCTCACTGCAACCTCTGACTCCCTGGTTCAAGCGATTCTCCTGCTTTAGCCTCCTGAGTAGCTGGGATGACAGGCATGTGCCACCACAGCCAGCTAATTTTTGTATTTTTAGTAGAGATGGAGCTTTACCATGTTGGCCAGGATGGTCTCAATCTCCTGACCTCATGATCCGCCCGTCTGGCAGAAGAAATTTCTAAGCAGCAAAGCATTCAAGATGTGATTTGGGTGCTGTTAAAGGCATTCAGTGTTATAAGAGAAGCAGAGCATACAATTTTGGAAAATTTGCAGCCTGGCAGTGCAATAGAAAAGAAAATCCCATTTTCTGAGGAGAAATTCCAGCCAGCTGCATAAGTTTGCATGAGTAAGGAAGAGTCAAATGTTCATTACCAAGATAATGGAGAAAATGTCTCCAGGGCTTGTCAGAGACCTTGGCAGCATCCCCTCCCATCACAGGCCTGGAGGTTTAGAAGGAAAAAATGGTTTCATGAGCTGGGTCCAGGTTCCCTCTGCTGTGTGCTGATGTCCTGCATCCCAGCCACTCCAGTCATGACTAAAAGAGGTCAAGGTACATCTCAGGCTGTTGCTTCAGAGGGTGGAAGCTGCCAAGTCTTGGTAGCTTCCACATGATGTTGAGCCTGCAGGTACACAGTAGTCAAGAAATGAGGTTTGGAAACCTCTGCCTAGATTTCAGAGGATGTATGGAAATGTCTGGATTCCCAGGCAGAAGTTTGCTGCAGAGGCAGAGCCCTCATGGAGAACTTCTGCTAGGGCAGTACAGAAGGGAAATTTGGGGTCAGAGCCCCCAGACAGAGTCCCTAGTTGGGTACTGCTTAGTGCAGCTGTGAGAAGAGGGCCACCATTCTCCAGACCTTAGAATGGTAGATCCACTGACAAGTTGTACAGTGCACCTGGAAAAGTTGCAGACATTCAGCACCAGGCCACAAAAGCAGCCAGGAGAGTGGCTACATCCTGCAAAGCCACAGGGGAAGAGCTGCCCAAGACCATGAGAACTCACCTCTTGCATAAAGCTGACCTAAATGTGAGACATGGAGTTGGAGGAGAACATTTAGAAGCTTTAAGATTTTACTGTTCTGCTGGATTTTGTACTTGAATGGGACCTGTGGCCTCTTTGTTTTGGCCAATTTCTCCCACTTGGAATGGCTGTATTTACCCAATGCCTATACCTGCATTCTATCTAGGAAGTAACTAACTTGCTTTTGATTTCACAGGCTTATAGGTGGAAGGGACTTTCCTTATCTTCAATCAGACTTTGGACTGGACTATGGACTTTTGGGTTAATGTTGAAATATTTTAAGACTCTCAGGGACTGTTGTTGTATTGGTCAGGGTTCTCTAGAGGTCCAGAATTAATGGATTATATATATGAGTTTATTAATTCATATGATCACAAAGTCCTACAATAGGCCATCTACAGGCTGAGATGCAAGGAGAGCCAGTCCAAGTTCCAAAATTGAAGAACTTGGAATATGATGTTCTAGGGCAAGAAGCATCCAGCATGGGAGAAAGACGTAGATTGGGAGGCTAGGCCAGTCTTTCTTTTCACATTTTTCTGCCTGCTTATATTCTACCTGTGCTGGCAGCTGATTACATTTTGCCCACCCCGATAAAGGGTGAGTCTGCCTTTCCCAGCCCATTGACTCAAATGTTAATCTCCTTTGGCAACACCCTCATAGACACATCCAGGATCAACGCTTTGTATCCTTCAAGCCAATCAAATTGATGCTCAGTATTAACCATCACAGGTCCACTCTTGTCCATTTCAACCCATACACATCTTCGGAGATCATACATAATCTTCAAGTAAAGACAGTAATAAGGTCATAATTATGCCTAACATAATACAACTGTCTTTTGTACAACCAGCAATGCACCAATCCTCAACCCAAATAGTACTACATAAAGTTAACAATACTTAAATGCTGATGTGAAGTCAATAAATCTTATGCCACATGATAACAAAGAAAATAAAATGAAGGTATTTTCTTAGTACAAGTATATATATGCACAAGCATGTTTTTAACAAAAGAAGGATGAAATACTCATGACAGTTACAGTCCTCATTTTTGCAGCTGGTCACGTGGTTATAGTTGGTATTGATGACGACCTTCTTCTACTCCTCATTCTGTATTGCCTTTGCCTTCAGCAAGCACCTCAGCAGGTCGTGTTTTTTTTTGTTTTTTTTTTCCTCATGGAGTGTCCCAAACCTTCATTTCTGAAGGTTCTGCATCATTTGTAGTTCTGCCTGGATTGGGTTGTAGCTTCTCATTGACCTTAATCACAGGGCATGGTAATACTAAGAGACACCCTAATGGATCTCCTGTATTCCATGCATACTCGTCCTTACTTGAGTAAGGAAGTGGTATACTGATTTCATCTTGATAGTTCAGGTCAGTCACCCCAGCCAACACTGTAACTTCTTCTTATCCTGTTAACTTAAATGTAGGAGGAGCCCAAAGTGTCGAGGTGGCAATCTTAACTTCCAGTTTAATGAAATTGTTGTTGTGTCTCCTGGTGGCAGCATTCCTCCCTCTGGAACTAAGACCTCTAGGACAGCAGAACGTAATGTCGTGGGAACAGGAAACAAAAATCTTGCTAGTGGATCACGAGGGGTGATGGTGAGTGGTGCCACTTCCACTTCCATCCCTTGACTCCTGGATCCGTGAATACTGGCTATGGGAGAAACAGGACCATATATCGGATGCTGATTCAGAGCATACATGGCCTTCTGGAAAACTTTGCCCCAGCCCTGCAAAGTATGGTCACCTAGTTGGCATTGTAATTGTGACTTCAAAAGGCCATTCCACAATTCTATCAATCCAGCTGCCTCGGGATAATGGGGAACATGGTAAGACAATGAATTCCGTGAGCATGAGCCCACTGCCACTCTTCTTTAACCATAAAATGAGTGCCTTTGTCAGAAGCAATGCTGTATGGAATACGATGACAGTGGATAAGGCATTCTGTGAGTTCATGGATGGTAGTTTTGGCAGAAGCATTGCATGCAAGATAGGCAAACCCATATCTGAAGTAAGTGTCTATCCCAGTGAGGATAAACTTCTGCCCTTCCCATGATGGATGAGGTCCAATATAATGAACCTGCCCCCAGGTAGCTGGCTGATCACCCCAAAGAATGGTGCCATATTGAGGGCTCAGTATTGGTCTCTGCTGCTGGAGAACTGGGCACTCAGCAGTGGCCATAGTGGGTCAGCTTTGGTGGGTGGAAGTACATGTTGCAGAGCCCATGGGCAACCTCCATCCCTCCCACCATGGCCACTTTGTTCATGGGCCCATTGGACAATGACAGGGGTGGCTTGGGAAAGAGGCTGAATTATATCCAGAGAACAGGTCATCCTTTCCACTTGATTATTAAAATCCTCCTCTACTGAGGTCACCTTGTTGGTGAGCACTCACATGGGATACAAATATCTTTACAGTTTTTGACCACTCAGAGAGGTCCATCCACATACCTCTCCCCCACATTTACTTGTCACCAATTTTCCAATCATGCTTCTTCAAAGTCCTTGACCATCCAGCCAAACCATTGGCTACAGCCCATGAATCAGTATATAATCACACATCTGGCCATTTCTCCTTCCATGCAAAGTGCACAGCCAGATATACTGCTCGAAGTTCTGCCCACTGGGATGATTTCCCTTGACCACTGTCCTTCAGGGATGTCCTAGAGAGAGGCTATAGTGATGCAGCTGTCCACTTTTAAATGGTGCCTGCATGTTGTGCAGAACCATCTGTGAATCAGGTCCTAGTCTTCTCTCCCTCGGTCAGCTAATCATAGGAAGCTCCGCATGTGTCCATCAGTGCAGGCTGTCAGAGAGAAGGCAGGGTGGCCAAAGTGGAGACCATGGGCATTGAGCCACTTCCTCATGTAACTTCCATGTGCTTTCAGGACCCGCTCGAGCCTGATCACATATATACCACTTCCTTTAGATGATGGAATGCTGCTGTGCATGACCCACTTTATGGCTAGATGAGTCAGAAGGCACTCAGTTCATGATAGGCAGTTCAGGTAGCATGATGACTTGATGACTCATAGTCAAACATTCAGTTTCCACTGGAGCCCAGTAACAAGCCAAGAGCTTTCTCTCAAAAGGAGAATAGTTATCTGCAGATGGCAGGGCTTTGCTCCAAAATCCTAGAGGTCTCCACTGTGATTCACCTATGGGGTCCTGCCAAAAACTCCAAACAGAATCCCTATCTGCCACTGATACGTCTAGCACCATTGGATCTGCTGGGTCTATATGGCCCAAGTGGCAGAGCAACTGGCACAGCTGCCTGGACCTGTTGCAGAACCTTCTCCTGTTCTGGACCCCATTTAAAACTGGCAGCTGTTCAGGTTGCTCAATAAATGGGCTAGAGTAACACTCCCAAATGAGGAATGTGTTATCTCCAAAATCCAAATAGTCCCACTAGGCAACGTGCCTCTTTCATGGTTGTAAGAGGGGTCTAATGCAGCAACTTATCTTTCACTTCAGAAGGAATATCTCAACAGGTCCCACTTCACTGAACCCATAGAAATTTGACTGAGTTAGAAGGTCCCTGAATTTTAGTTGGATTTATTTCCCATCCTCTGTCATGCAAGTGTCTCACCAACAAGTCCAGTTTGTTTGCTACTTTTTGCTCACTGGATCCAATCAGCATAATGTCATCCAATGTAATATCTAGCAGAAGTGGAAAGTAATCAGGGTCTCTCCAAATAAGATTATGACACAGAGCTGGAGAGTTACGTACTCCTGAGGTAACACAGTAAAGGTATAGTTCTGGCCTTGCCAGCTGAAGGCAAATGGCTTCTGGTGGGCCTTATGGACAGGAATGGAGATCAATGGCTTCATACCAGTTACCAGGAGATGTATTAATTTGCCCAAGCAACGAAAGACATCTGGTACAGCAGCTGCAACTGGAGTCACAACTTGGTTAAGCTTACAATAATCCATTGTCATTCTCCAAGATCCATGTATCTTCTGCACAGGTCAAATGGGAGAGTTGAATGGGGATGTGGTGGGAATCAACACCCCCATGTTTTTCAAGTCCTTGATGGTGGCACTAATCTCAGCAGTCCCTCCAGGGATGTGATACTGTTTTTGGTTTATTAGTTTTCTAGGTAGAGACAGCTCTAATGGCTTCCATTTGGCCTTTCCCATCATAATACTCCTAACCTTACCAGTCAGGGAGCCAATGTGGGGTTTCTGTCAGCTGCTAAGTATTTATATGCCAGTTATGCATTCTGGCACTGCACAAATAACTACAGGATGAGTCTGGGGACTCACTGGACCCACTAGAAGTTGGACCTGAGCTAAAACTCCATTAATTCACTGACCTCAATAAGCCACTACTTCATTTTTTTAATTTTTTATTTTTTTTTACTTTGTGCCAAGTGCTCTGCTTTATTTATTTATTATTATTATACTTTAAGTTCTAGGGTACATGTGCATAACGTGCAGGTTTGTTACATATGTATACCTGTGCCATGTTGGTGTGCTGCACCCATCAACTCGTCAACACCCATCAATTCATCATTTATATCAGGTATAACTCCCCAATGCAATCCCTCCCCCCTCCCCCCTCCCCATGATAGGCCCCGGTGTGTGATGTTCCCCTTCCCGAGTCCAAGTGATCTCATTGTTCAGTTCCCACCTATGAGTGAGAACATGTGGTGTTTGGTTTTCTCTTCTTGTGATAGTTTGCTAAGAATGATGGTTTCCAGCTGCATCCATGTCCCTACAAAGGACGCAAACTCATCCTTTTTTATGGCTGCATAATATTCCATGGTGTATATGTGCCACATTTTCTTAATCCAGTCTGTCACAGATGGACATTTGGGTTGATTCCAAGTCTTTGCTATTGTGAATAGTGCCGCAATAAACATACGTGTGCATGTGTCTTTATAGCAGCATGATTTATAATCCTTTGGGTATATACCCAGTAGTGGGATGGCTGGGTCATATGGTACATCTAGTTCTAGATCCTTGAGGAATTGCCATACTGTTTTCCATAATGGTTGAACTAGTTTACAATCCCACCAACAGTGTAAAAGTGTTCCTGTTTCTCCACATCCTCTCCAACACCTGTTGTTTCCTGACTTTTTAATGATTGCCATTCTAACTGGTGTGAGATGGTATCTCATTGTGGTTTTGATTTGCATTTCTCTGATGGCGAGTGATGACGAGCATTTTTTCATGTGTCTATTGGCTGTATGAATGTCTTCTTTTGAGAAATGTCTGTTCATATCCTTTGCCCACTTTTTGATGGGGTTGTTTGTTTTTTTCTTGTATATTTATTTGAGTTCTTTGTAGGTTCTGGATATTAGCTCTTTGTCAGATGAGTAGATTGCAAGAATTTTCTCCCATTCTGTAGGTTGCCTGTTCACTCTGATGGTAGTTTCTTTTGCTGTGCAGAAGCTGTTTAGTTTAATTAGATCCCATTTGTCAATTTTTGCTTTTGCTGCCGTTGCTTTTGGTGTTTTAGACATGAAGTCCTTGCCCATGCCTATGTCCTGAATGGTACTACCTAGGTTTTCTTCTAGGGTTTTTATGGTATTAGGTCTAACATTTAAGTCTCTAATCCATCTTGAATTAATCTTCATATAAGGAGTAAGGAAAGGATCCAGTTTCAGCTTTCTACTTATGGCAAGCCACTACTTTAAGTGGCAGACCACAATGATGTTTTGGGTTCCCTGGAATCAACATCAGCTCTCTCTCTCTCTATAGATATGTATTCCATATATATAAAGGAGTTTATTAAGTATTAACTCACATGATCACAAGGTCCCACAATAGGCTGTCTGCAGGCTGAGGAGCAAGGAGAGCCAGTCCGAGTCCCAAACTAAATAACTTGGAGTTTGATGTTCAAGGGCAGGAAGCATCCAGCACAGGTGAAAGATACAGGCTGGGAGGCTAGACCAGTCTCTCTTTTCACATTTTCCTGCCTGTTTATATTCTAGCTACACTGGCAGCTGATCAGATTCTGCCTACCCAGATTTAGGGTGGTTCTGCCTTTTCCAGCCCACGAACTCAAATGTTAATCTCTTTTGGGAAAACCCTCACAGACACACCCAGGATCAATACTTTGCATCCTTCAATCCAATCAAGTTGACCTTCAGTATTAACCATCACAGTTGGAAAGGCGTGATTGGTTTTGAAATGTGAGGACACAAGATTTGGGAGGGGCTAGGAGCAAAATGATATGGTTTGGCTTTGTGTGCCCATCCAAATCTCATCTTGAATTGTAGCTCCCACGTATTCCACATGTTGTGGGAGGGACCCGGCGGGAGATGATTGAATCATGGGGGCAGGTCTTTCCTGTGCTCTTCTCATGATAGTGAGTAAGTCTCAAGATATCTGATGGTTTTGTAAGGGGCAGTTTCCCTGTACAAGCTCTCTGTTTGCCTGCTGCCATCCACACAAGATGTGACTTGCTTCTCTTTGCCTTCTGCCATGGTTGTGAGGACTCCCCAGCCATGTGGAACTTCTTTCTTTTGTAAATATCCCTGTCTCCAGGTGTATCTTTATTAGCAGTGTGAAAACGGACTAATACAGTAGCCTTGTGTATAAAACTGGCTGTACCATAACTTAATTTTCTAATTTGTAAGACAGAGATATTCACATGTCACGTGGAATGCTTAGAAAGTGAAATGTGGGTGCATGGGCTCAGCAGAGCCCAGCTGCTGGCATGCCCTTCTGTCCCACTGGCCTCTCCATGCAGGGCATTGTGAGGAACCAGTTGATAAGCTCTTCCTTCTACATGATGTTTTCAGGTAAGCCAGGGAGCTGTTAGAGGTACAATGTAATCTCTGCCCAGAATAAATAGTAGTGCTGAAAATTTTAAGTCAGAACAGAAGGGATATGGGATATGGGCCCTGCCTGGCATAGCATCATTAGCTGGATGCCTACTAAACCTGCCCAATTTCCATGAATCTCCACCAGCACTACCCTAATGATGAACTTATGATGACTGAAGACAACACACCGCCTGCTTACACATGTCACATGGAGGCTGTTGGGAGGGCTGCAGAGAGAGCTGGCCATGACAGGGCAGTTGTCAACATCAACACAATCAATAACTCTGGTCTGTCTCTTCTCTCCCAAATGTGCCATCCCTCCAAAATCCTTATTGGTTGTAAAATGTCATGATCATCATTAATGAGTGTGAAGTAAATTACTGATGGAAAAGGAAAGTTTAAAAAATGGTAGCATATGATATAATAGTTTGAAATTAAAGGCTGAATATTGCTATTTATGAAATCATTTCACAACTGTTTTATGCGACACACTTTCCTGGAATGCCCTGTTTCTTAGTGAGAAGGTGGTAAAGGAAAGTGGCCCAATTGATTGGCTTCGATGTAATTGCCTGGTCCTATAACCTGGAGTCAAAATCCCCAGCCCACAAGTTAGAAGTTGCATGATACTGAGCACTTTGCCTACATGACTGAGGCAAGGCCATAATTTTATCATCTCTAAAACAGAAATAATAATGCTTAAAGGTACATCGTGAGGATTATTGAATGCATTGCACTTCAAGCTTGAAGGCCTTGCCTGACACATAGTGATGGGTCAATGTATGTTTAACATTCATTATTATTTTCTTAATATTACACTAGAAATGCAAGGTATATCAATGTCTATGTGAATTCCAAATATTAGTCACTGCAAAATTGAAGGTTTGTTTTTTTATATATGACACAATGGAGGGACATTGATGACTGTTACCATAATATGGGATAAATATTTAATTTGATACAAAATCATTCAAGCAATGATTTTATAACTAATTTTGTTTTATTTTTAGAATTTATTATGCTTTACAGTTATTTTTACTGTATACTCTGCAATGTATATTTCAGGATTAAAAACAGATGTGAAAAAAATGTTTTGTAGTATTAGAATCTGCTTAACAGAGAAAGCCACTTGCCATTCAGCCACTTAACTCGAGGTTGAGTGTGGCTTTTATTCATGAAGCACTGGTGACTGTTGTTTCTGTTGGTATCTTACTCTGCCCTTTGGTGGAGGTGATTTTTAATCCACAGCATATTTAATAGAACTTCCACTTTGTTTTGGGAGTTTGTTGAGTCAAATATACCAGAATCCCAAGAATTTTACATCAACGATATACCAGGCAGATACTAAACATCCGGGGACAACTGACGTATACATAGCTAACTCCTATGGGTTGCTATCAAAGAGTAGCACATGGTTTTTAAACATCTAGTTTCACTATATAATTTATCTCCTATGTGAGAGAGACAAAACATGTAGCTCAGAATAACCTGCGTAACACACACACAAAGCTCATCATAATATTTAGCTTCAGCTCTCCACCTGAAGTCACAGATTTCCAAATACCCCAGCCAGTGGATAACTCCCAGCGAAGAAGAACATGTGATTCCACTTTCACCCATCACTGGAGTTCTAATTACTTTGATTTAATGACTGTGGAATTGTATTTTTTACTGTTTGGACAGATTCCTCACTAATACTTAACAGGCAAGAGACATTAAAATCCTGTTTGGTTTGACGGGAGCGGAGTTTAATGTCAGCTGGACTGAATTTGTTTTTCTATGTTCTAGTTTTTCAAAAAAATCTTTGATGTTTGATTTAACCAGACTTGTTTAGGAAACAAACTCTGTGATATGTAGGGGATCCAAATACATTTCTGATTCAATCATAACATTCACATTTTATGCACCACCCAGTTGTTAATAAACAATTCACATCAGACTTTCATCGTAAACAGTCAGTGCAATCGATGGACGAACTCCACAACATTGATCAGCAACTATTTCTATTTAGGCAAAGTCTATAGCAGGAAAAAAATGTGTGATCAACCATCAGGTTAGACATATTTACAAAATGCTTCTCTTCCAGGAAACTATTTTAATTTTTCTTGTATCACTGTCTGTTCTCTCTTACCTCCCTAAACTTATTTCCAACAAAGCACCTACCTCAGTAGGTTGGAATTACTTTGTGTATCTTATGGACTGAGAGCACCTGGTGGCCAGGATGTTTCTCACACAGCAAAGCCATGAACCAATATCTGATCCATGACTGTCGACTAGAACTACTTCTTGAATAAAATTGCATTTTACTTACTATTTTACTTATAGAATATACCCATCTACTTTGTGTATCTGTATTGCAGAGTAAAATATTTACCTTTGCATTATAAAACATTGTAAAATAAATATAGTTTTATTATCTATAAAAATGTGTAGCAGCACATATCGGAATGGTTGGCAGTGAAAGATGAATATTTTTAATGACTGAGTTGTTTGTAACTAGAACATTCATTATTTTGATTCCCAAGGATAGATATTAATGGATAAGTAGGGTCCAGTTTGTATTAGCCTGCACCATGCTAGTTGCAAATGTCATTCAATATTAGCTTTTGCAAAAGAGAGAATTTATTTACTCATGCATCTGAGAAAATGCTAAAGGTGGCAGAGAATCCTGTCAGCTTCCCCAAAAGATATCACACCTCTTCTTTGTTGATTATCAAAAAATTTCAAAATAGAGGTGGGGAACTTTGATGCCATAGTATAGGTTTTAGAGTCCCTGCAATAGAAGACCTGTAACCGTAGTTCCAACCAATGGCATATGAATGATGTCTATTAGTTTAATTCTAGGAAATAATTTTCTTTGACAATATAGAGTAGGTGAAGAGAAAATCCCAATTCCGTTTAATGCTTCTGATCACAGTTCCTTGAGGAAGTGATGCGTGAACCTGTGGCAGCCACCTTGCAGCCAGGAAAGAAAGGCCAGATGTCCTGAAATTACTAAAGAAGTGAATTCAGCCTAGAACTGCATATTCCAAGCATTCTTACTATTCAGGAAAGATATAATCCTATTTATTTGGGATCTCTAATGATGTGTCCTTATTCATTCTGGAATTTTGTAATTTCTTTTCTCTTTTTCCTTGATGTATATCGCCTGTAACTTAGTTGAATTAATCCTTTCAAAGAGCCAATTTTAGCTTTATTTACTCTATTTTATGTATATATTCTATTCCATTGACTTTTTTGTGTTTTATTATCATTTTCTTCCTTGGATTTTATCTTTTATTTACTTTTTTCCTAGATTTTTAAGAAACTATGCATAAATTTCTTTGAAACTATGTATAGATTTTCACAGATTTGGGATTGTGATAACTTTCTATTGGATTAACCTCTTTATCACTGTGAAATACACTGTTTTATTCCTATTCATGTTTCTTTGCTTAAAATCTTTTTCCTGGTATTAGTAAATCTGTTTTTATTTTATATTTCTTTGATAATTATCTATACAGTATGTCTTTATATTTTTTCATTTTTAATTATTCTGCATTCTTATACTTAAAATGTGTTTCTCGGTAACACTTTTTTTCCATATTTTTCATTGTGGTAAAATATACATGACATAAAATTTACATATGAACCATTTTTAAGTGTAGAGTTCATTGTTATTAATACATGTATAAGACTGTACAACCATCAGCATCATCCACATCCAGAACACTTTTCTTCATGTGAAACTCAAATTTTGGACCCATTGAACACTCACATTACCATAACCCATTAAACATGACCCACTGCCCGCAGCTCCTGGCAACTGCCATTCTACTTTCTGTCTCTATGATTTTGACTTTCTAAGTACCACAAACCAGTGGAATTATGTAGTACTTGTCATTTTGTTCTGGCTTATAATATTGGGTTATTTCACTTAGCATTATGTCCTCACGTTTCATTGGTTTTGTAGCGTGTGTCAGAATTTACTTCCTTTTTAAGGCTGAATAATATTGCATTGCACGTGGCTAGCACGTTCTGCTTATCTATTCATCCCTCAGGGGACACTTGGGTTGTTTCCGTGTTTTAGTTATTGTGAATATTGTTGCTATAAACATGGGTGTGCAACATATCATTGAGGCCCTGCTTTCGGTTCTTTGGGATGGATATCCAGAAGTGGAATTGCTGGATCCTATGGTAATTCTATTTTTATTTATTTTTAGAAACTGCCATACACATTTCACAGGGATTGCACCATTTTAGATTCTCACTATCAGTGCATAAGGCTACTCCGTATCTTTGCCAGCACTCGTTATTTCCTGGGTTTTTGTTGTGGTTGTGGATGGTAGACATTGTAGTAATTGTGAAGTGGAATCTCACAGGAGTTTTGATTTGCATTTCCCTAATGATTAGGAATGCTGAGCATCTTTTCATGTGCTTATTAGCCATTTGACTGTCTTGTTTGTGGAAATGTCTATTCAAATACTTTGCTCATTTTTAAACCCCTTCAGTGAGTTTTTTTCATATATTTATAATACAGTTTTCATATATTTATAACACAGTTAAACTGTTTTTGTCACGTGATACATTCCACTCTTGGATGGCCCCAACATCCTAATTTTTCCTAAGTTGTATACATTAATGTTGAATCTTTGCACTATAAAGTTCTATGAATTTTGACATATGCCTAATGCCATGTATCCACCATTACAGATTCATACAGTGAATATTTTCACTGTTCTATAAAATTCCCTGGGCTTCACATATTAATCCTCCCAGTAACCCTTGGCAATTGCTAATCCTTTTATCATCTCTGTAGTTTTTCCTTTTTCAGAATGCCTTGGAAATGGAATCATTTATATATACAATCATAAACTAGCTGCTTTCATTTGGCAAAATGCAGATAAGATTCACCCATATCTTTGTGTGCCTTGATAGCATTTTTGTTTATTGCTAAATAGTAGTTTATAGTGAGGGTGTGCCAGAGTTTGTTTATTCATTTGCTTAAGAATATCTTGGTTGCTTCCAGTTTGGAGCAATTATAAAGCTGCTATAAACATTCATGTGCATGGTGTTGTGTAAGCATAAGAAGTTTTCAAATCAGTTGGTAAATACCTAGGCATGTGATCGATTGCTGGATTGTATGGTAAGACTATGTTTGGCTTTGTAAAAAGCTGCCGAACTCACTTCCAAAATAAATGTACCTTTTTGTATTCTCATCCACTATGAAGAATTCCTGTTGTTCTTCATCTTTATCAGCAATTGGCGTTGTTTTTTAATTTTAACCATGCTAATAGATGTGTCTTTTATTACTGTTTTAATTTGTATTTCCCTAATGACAAATAATTTTAGACATAATTTCTTATGCTTGCCATATGTATACTTTCTTTGTGAGGTGCTCATTCAAATCCTTTTAATTGAGTTTCTGATCTGAGTTTTTATTAGGTTATTACTGTTTTATTTTGAATTGTTTTATATATCTTAAAAACATCACCTTTCTCAAATGTGTTTTGCAGATATTTTCTCCAAGCCTTTAATTTGTTTTTTTCTTGCGTTTTCATTATCTAAACAGTGTCTTTATCTAAACAAAAGTTTTTAATTTTAATAGTATACAGCTCACCAGGCACAGTGGGTCACACCTAGAGCCCCAGAACTTTGGGAGGCTGAGGCAGGCAGATTGCTTAAGCCCACAAGTTCAAGACCAGCCTTGGCAACATGAGAAAACCCCATCTCTACAAAAAACACAGAAATTAGCCGAGTGTCGTGGTGCAAGCCTGTAGTCCCAGCTACTTGGGAGGCTGAGGCAGAATTGCTTGAGCCTGGGAGGTTGAGTTGCAGAGGACCGTGATCCTGCCACTGCACTCCAGCCTAGGGGTTAGGGTGAGACCCTGTCTCAAATAAAAAAAAAAGAAAGAAAGAAAAAGAAAAAACTAGCTTATTAATTTTTTTATTTAATGTGTATTGATTTTGATATGAATCTCATAACCCAACCCTTTCATATATTTTCTCCTGTGTTTTCTTCTAGTTTTATGGTCTTACAGTTTACATTAGTTCTATGATCCACGTTGAGTTAATTTGTGTTTAAAGTTTAAGTTTTGTGTCTAGGTTCAACTTTTTATGCATATGAACATTGAAATGTACCAGAATCATTCACTGAAATGAAACAAAAAACCCTAGACTTTCTCAATTGAAATGTCTTTGTGCGTTTGTCAAACATCACCAATGTATTTATGTGGATTTTTGCTGGACTAGGTGTCTATTTCTTCAGCAATACCTCACTATCGTGGCTACAGTGGCATTATAATGTCTTTAAATAGGGTAGTGAAATCCTCTAAATTACTCTTCTTCAGGATGTGTGGATTATTCTAGGTCCTTGCCTATCAGTTTGCTGATATCTGGAAGATAGCTTGCTGAATTTTGATTGGGATTTCATAGACACTATATTTCAATTTGGAAAACAGTGACATCTTAACCATATTGAAAATTCCAGTCCATGAACACAGGATATCCTCTGTTTTGGATATTCTTTGATTTATTTTATTAGTGAATTATAGTTTCATGAAAACTGTTCTTGCATGTATTTTGTTATATTTATACTCAAGTATTTTGTTTTTTGGTGATACTGCAAATGGCACCAAAATTTTTTTTTTTTTTTGAGACGGAGACTCACTCTGTCGCCCAGGCTGGAGTGCAGTGGCCGGATCTCAGCTCACTGCAAGCTCCACCTCCCGGGTTCACGCCATTCTCCTGCCTCAACCGCCGGAGTAGCTGGGACTATAGCTAGTGTTTTGTATTTTTTTTAGTAGAGACGGGGTTTCACCGTGTTAGCCAGGATGATCTCGACAAATTCAAATTGGTCATTTCTGATCTATAGGAAAGCAATGAACTTTTGTATATTTGTAGGCACTAGTGCTGAGACAAGATATTTTGTCCTTATTTCTGATTTGAGTGAGAAACTGTCTAGTCTCTCATCATTAAGTATGACATTAAATATAGGTTTTTGTAGTTCTTCAAATTCCCTTTTATTATTCATTTTCTGACAGTTTTTAATTATAAATAGGTGTTTGATTTTCTCAAATTATTTTTGAAATGATTACATGGTTTTTCTTCTTTAGCCTATTAATATGGTAAATTACATTATTTTTTTAAAATGTTGTCATTTTTATATACCTTTGTATACCAAATCTTGCTTGGGTAGTGGTATATAATTATTTTTATATGTTGTTGAATCTGGTTTGTTAATATTTTATTGAGGGTTTTTGCAACAGTATTCATAAAAGTCATTTTGTCTGCAGTTTTCTTATAATGCCTTTATCTGAGTTGGGTATTAGCATAATGCTGGTCTTGTAGAGTGAGTTAGTACATATTTTCTTTGTGATTTTCAAAAGAAAAGATTGTAGAGTTCTGGTTAATAATTAATGAGATTGTTTTTCTATAATTAGAAAAATTAGAATTTGGATGTAATAGATTAGTGTTGGGACTGGGCGCAGTGGCTCACACCTGTAAGCCCAGCACTTTGGGAGGTTGAGGCGGGCGGATCACGAGGTCAGGAGATGGAGACTATCCTGGCTAACACGGTGAAACCCCATCTCTACTAAAAATACAAAAAATTAGCCAGGCATGGTGGTAGGTGAGGCTACTCAGGAGGCTGAGGCAGGAGAATGGCGTGAACCCAGGAGGCGGAGCTTGCAGTAAGTCCAGATCGCCCCACTGCACTCCAACCTGGGCAGCAGAGCGAGACTCCCTCTCAAAAAAAAAAATAAAAATAAATAAAATAAAAATAAATAATAAATAAATAAATAAAAGATTAGTGGTTCTCAAATTTCACTCCATAGTGAATTAGATGGGAAGATTTAAAAAACATACCATCCTCCAACCCAGAGGGAACTAATCCAAATTTCTGGAGTGGATGCTAGGAATTAATGTATTTTAAAGCGACATCTCAAATGATCCAATATGAAGACAAAGTTAGATATTCATTTTTTAAATGCTGAACTGATTGTTCTTTAAATCGTAACCACGAACAGGGCACATTCTATGACTTTAAAAATTCCCAGTGAGAAATCTAGGCAATACTAGGAATTGAGTAGATGGCTAGTGATATTGCCTTCACTGGGGAGGACATCTTTGGTATTTTTCAATTTATATCTTCAACTGGAAAATATTTCTACATTTCTACTTGTTCTTTAGAAGAGAATTTCATTCTGGTGTGAAAACAATTCCTTGTATATGGTATTTCTCTCAGTCCCAGAGAGGGTGGGGAGAAGGAGAGAGGCAGACATGCAATGCCTTTTCACAGGCAAGGCTTTGTGTGGTCTTCAGGCAGTTTCCTCCTGAGCTGGAAAAGTGGAGGAGGCAGGAGAAAGGGTGAGTCATCCACGCCCCACTGGAGCTGAATTCATCTGGGTTGTGAGAAGTGGCCTTGCCTTACAGCAAGGACACCCTCTGTAGGCTGACCGCCCCTAGGGAGAGCTCACTTGGACTTCCGGTGCATTGAGGGACCTTTTCAGAAATCATTCACACTGATCACATTGTACCAGGGCTCTCAGTCTTGTGTTGCTAGCTGCACCTTCTCCCTGACATTCCTCCTACATATCCACAAGGCAAACTCTGTTGAGTGACAGGAGGTGCTCCACATCCCTCAGAACCCAGACGAGCTGCTCTGGAAGAGCCTTTTGCCCGCTTTCAGCTGTTCATCTAGCAGCACTTGCCAACCAGATGATCCAACAAATGCTCAGATTGTTAGTGATTGAGTGTAAATTATATTTAGAAAAATTAATAGTGGGCTAAATTTTTTTTAAATGATCATATGTGCCTTTTATTTTTCATTCTTTTTGTAGATATTATTTCATTATTGTTTCTTTGTTTTGGGGTTTTTGTCTTTTGGGGGGCTATATCATAAAATTAAAACCTGACATGCAAAATGGTGGGGAAATACATGCAAGAACTCTGTTTTAATATATACATATTTCATCAGAGAAAAGACTCTAGTCTCTCGTTAAAAGGAGTTATTGGCCGGGCGCGGTGGCTCAAGCCTGTAATCCCAGCACTTTGGGAGGCCGAGACGGGCGGATCACGAGGTCAGGAGATCGAGACCATCCTGGCTAATACGCTGAAACCCCGTCTCTACTAAAAATACAAAAACTAGCCGGGCGAGGTGGCTGGCGCCTGTAGTCCCAGCTACTCGGGAGGCTGAGGCAGGAGAATGGCGTAAACCCGGGAGGCAGAGCTTGCAGTGAGCTGAGATCTGGCCACTGCACTCCAGTCTGGGCGACAGAGCGAGACTCCGTCTCAAAAAAAAAAAAAAAAAAAAAAAAAAAAAAGGAGTTATTAAGAGTCTACTGGAAATGCAGCCATCTCTGATGGCTGAAGTCCACCTGGAAGAATCTTGGATGAAGATACATCTTCATACAGAGACTGATTTGTGTCATAAATAATGGCATTGATGACACACTGGATTTAGGATGAAATAATGATATATAGAAGCCTTTACCAAACGTTAAGCCATAAGAATAATTGTTTTCCAAAAGTACCCTTATTTCCTTATGTTTCCTGGTCTATTACCCATTCCCCATGCTTTCTCCTACATATTTTATTCTTTTTTAATACTCAAATGTGGATTAGATCATGGACTGTTGGTGCTCATTCCTTAATCTTGTCCAATGACAGTGCATTAAGCTTAGCCTCATGACGACACTATTTAATGACCCCGTTCTGTTCTGGAGAGCAAATGTTATTTGCTCTTGTTTTGTTGAATAAAATAACCCCTGTGGTTTCAGATTAATCTCCTCATGGTTATATGGGTACATATGGCCTTATGGCAGTTTGGCCGTGTTGCTAAAGCTGAGCACTGGATCCTGATTGTTTACCATATTACTTATAGACACCAGGACAAATGACTCAAATAACATTGTTAAGTATCAAAACAGTGCATCACTTTTCCTAGCGTTTCTTAAACCCATGCATTACTGTAAGTGGTCTGTGCCAATCAATGAAGCTGCTGCTGACAAGGGAGTTATAAAAGTGACTTATTAACACTCATATTAGAAAATTCCTGTTATGTATTAAAAATAGGCCCAGTTTGATTATCTAAAATACACAGACAGCCAGAGAAGTAATGTATTAGCTATTCTCACCTAAAATGGAAGCTTTACTTTACTTAGGTTTGGAAGCGCTCCTATCTTCAATGACATCCCTATAGGAGGACCCCCCAAAACCCAGTCTTCTGCCTCTAGTAGAGGTAGAGGCGTGGAACACAACAGGGTATCAAGACAAATGCTCATTCACTGGAACACAGGATCTTCGTCCTGTCAGCTTTCCCATGGTGGAACAGGTGTCGGGCAGCTGTGCCTTCATCATCATGGGCAATGGAGCAGAGGCTAATAGAAATATTGGCAGTGACATCCCAGAGGGGTCAAACATGAGCCAAGAAATCTTCAAAAACCCACCTTAAAGAGCCTCGCTGTTATGGGTTGCATTGTCTCCCCCCAAAAGATATTGATGTCTTAACACTGAAGACCTAGGCTATGCAGGTGACCTTATTTGGACATAGGGTGTTTGCAGATGTCATTAGTTAATATATAGCCATTAGTGTGGGCCCTAATCAGTATGACTGAGTTCTTATCAAAAGGAAAGATTTGATACAGAGACCCACACACGAATAATGCATGTGAATGTGAAGACAAAGATTGGGGTGACACGTCTATAAGTCAAGGAACACCAGAGGTTACTAGCAAATCACCAGGAGCTACGAGAGTGGCATGGAACGGATCCTTCCCTAGCACCTCCAGAGGAAGCACAGCCCTGTCAACACTTTGCTCTTGGACTTCCAGCCTCCGGAACTGTGAGACAACACATTCCTGTTGTTGAAGCTACTCACCTTGTGGTATTTTGTTATAGCAGCCTAGGAAACTCATAGACTATCCCAGCTTACAATTTCATGACTCCATGATAAGCCCTCTGCGTTAGGGTAGAAAATGTTTCCCAAAATATGTTCAAGAAAAAGGATATAAATCGTTAGTCAAGTTCACTCAGTTTATATTTCAAACTTATTTGATTTAGGGACTAGCATACATTTTGTTTGTCTTTGAATAACAGCTATCTAGTATTTATATACATGAATGACAAAAACTTATATCCAAAATATGTAAATAATTCCTACAAGTCAAAACTTACATACACGTCTTTATTTTATCTTATATAAAATAAAATAACGGACATATATCTTCTCTGTGTTCACAAAGAAGACATATAATAGCAAGCTATAACAAGATATGAAACATCATTATTCAATAGGGAAATATACATTGAAATCACAATGAGATAGCATTATGTTGCCATCAGAATTGCTTAAATTAAAAAGATTCACAACACCAAATGACTGCAAGGCTATGAAACCACCAGAACTCTCATATATTTTTGGTGAGAGTATAAGTTGTATAACCACTTTGGAAAAATGTCTAGCATTTTCTTAGAAAAATAAACATACACTTACATTATAACCCAGCAGTTCTACACCCAGACATTTCCTCACAGGAAATGAAGCATACATTCACAAAATGACTTGTACATGAATGTTTAAAGCAGCGTCATTCAAAATAGCTAAAACCGGAAAATGGCCCAGGTGTCAATCAACCGGAGAATGGCTGAACACACTGTAGAGTGTGTCTCCAATGGAGGACTCCTTAGGAACAACAAAGGCTGAGTACAGGTACACAAAATCCATCTGCTGAGCAAAAGAAACCAGGCACAGAAGCATATACGTTGTCTGGTTCCCTTCATTGAAAGTGCTAAGACAGGCAAAACAAGTCTTTCTTGAGACAGTCAGAAGAGTAGGCAAATGGGGTAAGCATTGACTAGAAAAACGAGTCTTTCTTGAAACAGTCAGAAGAGTAGGCAAATGGGGTGAGCACTGACTGGGAGGGTTCCATGGCTACTTTCTCAAGTGATGCAGTGCTCTGAAACTTGAGCTTTGGTTACACAGTGTGTGCATCTGCTAACTTTTGATGAAGGTACATTTAAGTTTTGTTAATTTCACACAATGTAAATTTTACTTAAATAAGCATAAAATAGTTAATTGTAGTTAATGATACAGATTCTGAAGTGTTTAGGGGTGGCGTATACAGGAATAGGCAACATATTTGGAAATGCATTAAAAACAGAATTGATTAATGGCTTATCATAAAAAGGAAGATAAGTGATAACCCAAATAGAGCACACGTCCACTGTAGAACTCACGTGGTGGGTATTTGAGTTTTCAGCACATTACTTTCCAGCTTTTCAGTATGATGAAACACTTTAATAATCAAATATTGGATAAAAACAACTTCAATTTTGAGTCATTAATATGCCCATCAAAATTGTTTCCTGCTAGTAAACCCCTTACGAGTGGGAACAGTCACCCCACCTCACGTTGGGTAAGTGGGTATAAGGAGATGCTTCCAAGTGTGGCCTCTGGGTTAGGCTCCCCAAAAGAACATTTTGTTTGGCCTGTTTCTTGAGTCCATTGTCTCTTTCCTTTCTTCACTGTTATCCCTCCTCTCTTTCATTTGAGTAAAGCTGTGATAGCACAAGATGCTGTCCTGCTTCGCCTCACGTGGAGAAGAGTCCCTCTGCAAGTGTGGTGAACGGGACGATGATGGAGTCTTAGGGAACACTGCAGAGGGCCCTTTTCAGACCCAGGCTGCTCATCTTCGATCTTCTCCTTGGACGTTACAAATAAAATAAAGGTCTTGCTGTTTTAAGTATGCTTTCATTTACCACAAAGCGGTAATGAGAATAACAAGCTTAGATTTTGGAGTTAGTAGAGGGGAGGAGAAAGGCAGTGGGAATTGAGGATGCAACCATCCCAGCTTAGAAACCTGAAATAGATTTTGGTCAATAAAAACATTTTTGGAAACTGTCGTTTGTGGTATTTGGACACATACAACCAAGCACCAACTGTAACTACAGAGTGAGGATAACTGGTAGGAAAAATACAGAAGGTATGGCTATGTTGGCTGCTTCATGCCACCTTCGGTAAAGTCCTCCCAGTGAAGAAGCATGAACTTGGTGTAGCACTGTCAGCCTTTAGAGACAGGGAGAGTTTCCTGCAAGGGTTATTCTCTACCAGTAGTCCAAAATCTGTGTTGACTGTGACTGATTTTCTGTGTGTTTGTTTTAAAAATTTTAATACACTTTATTGCACATATTTGAGGTTTGCAATATGACATTTTGGGATACATTAGTAAAACAGTAATAGTAGTGAACCAGATTAATATATCTATCACCTCAGTTACTTTTTGTGAAAACAACCTATTTGTTTGCAAAAATCCCTAATACAATTCTATTAACTTTAGCCTTTGTGTTGTACATTAGATCTTTAGAATTTATGTTTCTTAAATTCAGATACTTATAGACATTAAATTAGGAATTGAAGAAACAGATAAATAATGGGGTTGCCTCCTGTGACTGCTATATAATCGAATTACGAAGAAAATGCACCAGTTTTGGGCTTCACTTTTTTCCACTCATTTTTAAATTCACACATTTTAAAATATTTCTTATCTATCAAGCCTAAATCAGACTGTCAAATCTAGTTAAACCATTACCTAGCACGAGTTTCTAAATCCAGACTACATGATTTAAAAAACCAGTTTTTATATCCTAAGCTGAAATTTGCATATGCTGCAGCTGAAAAGCAACCATTTCAGTAGTAGATAATGTTGGGGTCTTAGGCCTTTTTCAAACGTTTCTCAATTAGAATCTGCAAGACAAAGAGAGAAAATTTTCCACCAGGTCGTGATCAAGGATGTTGTTATTTCTCTAGAGACTATTGTTTTGAATTGCGACAGATCACAGCCCATAATTGAAGGGAGGGACAAGGATAGACCACAGAAAACTGCTGCTGAGATTAAAAAGTAAAATGGTCTGATGAATATGCCTAGACAACAACTTTGGCTACATTACCCCATGTAGAATTAATAGGAGGTAGATAGACAAGAATTCTGTGTTGTTTGAGAAAAGTGCATTGTGAACTCCAAACAGAGCATCAACAACCTTTTTTCATCATCAACTAAGAAATCCCATAATGCCCCAAATTTGTACCATAGAAGTGGGCTGCAAAATGGTACATCTTCCAGTGAAGATATTTTCCCTAAGGCCCACCCCACTCTGTTCATGGAGAAATTAATGTGGGCAATCCACCCAGAAGGCAGAGCTGTTGGGACGTGAAGAGCAACAAAGGAGAAAAATGTCCCATAGATAAGACCAAGAGACTCACCTCTCTGTTAGGGCAAGGCACTTAGCATTCGTTTTCAGGTGGTCTTGACTTGTGCTATGTTCCAGGCACTGCTGTGTTGCCCTTTCTACCCATCCAGACCAGGAGATTATCTTGTTTCTTCTCCATTATTGTATGATGGGTATCTTCTGCCAATTCGTTATCAGATGGTTAAGAGACACATCTTACCTTAGGCAGAGGACCATATAATTCGCAGAAACGCTAAACTTTGGGGTGGGTGAGACTTTGTGGTCATTTCCCTAGGGCAGGTAGGAAGTGTATTTTGAGGATGTGTAAGGATGGGAAGAGTACAGGTATGGATGTTGGATAGACCAGGGAATGGACTGTATTGGATACTGACACTTGTCCAAATGATCTCAATCCCCTTTATTACCAGCTAGTGGAAATTGCTTTGAGCAAGGTAGAAAAGTGCTCAGCCAAAACTGTTAATTTTCCTTGTCACAGTCATGCACTCTAGTCTGGTCTTCCCAAGGATATATGTAAATGAAGCCTTCCGAAGAGCCTTTGAAAAGGAATAGATGCAATTTTCTTTTTTCCTATGCCCTTCCACCTTCTTTCTGCTTAAAATGTGGATACAGTGTATACAGGTACAGCAGCCATTTTGCAGCAACAATATAGAAAAGTCAAAAACATAGGAGGAAAATGGGTCTGTGGTGAGCTTGCAGAGCCACTGTGCAGGTCCTTGGGGTATGTCATAGCCTTTCCTTATTGCATGAAATATATGGAACCTTTGCTTATTTAAGTTGCTGTGGGATATTTGTGTGCTTTTAGTCCGATTTAGTTCTGAAATATAGGATAGGTAAGCTACTTAATCTCAGAGTTTATATCTTAGAAAATGAGTGCAGGAATGGGATAAGAATAAGCAGTAGTCTTACCCATACTGGTTAACAATTTAATTTTTATCCTTACTCAATAGGAAATTTGCTTATTTCTCTCCAATTGAAGAGTCTAGTTTTTTTCTCTTCTAAGACCCAATCTAGAAATTACTATTCCTGCTAAAATCTTTGTATAGCTTAGTGAAAATACATAGAGATAACTGAAAGTTTGAAGAGAGACAAAAAATGTAGAATTATGGAAATAGTTTTAAAAAACATCGTCAGATAACATGTAACAAACAATAGACATTTATCAGAGACCACTGGCAGGAAATAACCATTTTAGCAGAGTTGATAGAGGGTATTTAAACATTTAACTTTGCGTAACTGAATTTCTTCTTAATATTTCTGATTTCTTCTAAATCTCAAGGAATACTTCTGATTTTCCAGGCCTTCTGTATTCCCTTTCATCTGATGCTGACTGCTTTGGTCATTGGAAGGCTCAAAGATTAGAGCATAGAAGGAAAGACCCGAGGGTGTTTTACTCTGTCTTTGTCTCAGAGACATCTCTGGTAGGGGCTGTGTCTTGTCTGCCAAGCCAGACAGGATTATCACAGTTGTAGATGCCCTCAGGTTCCAGCATACTTCTTTCATCCTTTCAGCCTGAAGGGGAACATTATATTAATAATGTTTTCTGACTGTTGCATCATCAGTTCTATTTGGCATCTTTGTCTTCTGACATTTGTGTAATGCATTCTTTTTATTAAAGTCTCGGTTAAATTAGGGTGTCTTTTATTTTTCTGATTGGAATCTAGACATCCCAGCCACAGAAAAGGTGGCTCCACAAGGGAGCGGGGCCTCTCCAGGTTGGCAAAAAGAATGGAGGAAAGTGGAGGCAGAGACAAGAAAATAGTTTTGCGAGCAAATAGATCCCGTGGAGGGGGCAAAAGTGTGTCTCACATTGATTTAAATAACATGGCTAGACCCACCCAGGGTCTAGTCTTGCCTATCAAGTAAGTTGCTTCAGTTTCCAGGAAGCTGAGTTAGAGTATTGAGAATGTCTTACGTTTTCTCCCTAGTCATCCTGAGGGAACAAGAGTTTCTCTTTTCTGGGTAAGGCAGCAATAGGGCCTGAAATTTTCTGCTGAGTGTGAACCCAGGATCAGAATATGTGCACACAGTAAGAAGACTGAAACTCTCATTATAATGAAAGAAAACAAGAACCATCCGGATTGGACCAGAAAACATAACATTAGCCAAAGGCATTTAAAAAACGAAGTTCAGTAAAAATATCTTTAACATAAAAGAATTCAAAGGTAGACTATTACTTCATAAAAAATGTAGTGGCTTGATTGAAGTATTATATACTGCTCTCATTAGTGACAGTGAGACAGTGAGAAACTTACAGAAGATGTTTTCTTTCCCCCATATTGTCAAAAATTGATGTTTAGATAGAGCCCAACTAACCACTGCAGCCACTATCCCGAACCCCTCTCAAACACATTATTGGACAAACAAGCAATAAAGCAAAACAGAACAAAACCGCAAACCTCCACAGAGTATTCTCTTATTTTACATTCTCTAGGGTTAGTAGTCATCCTACATTTTCTCTGGAAACAATAAAATATGATGTGAATGTGAGCTGGCTAGTTTTATTCTCATTTCACTTCACATTTGCGTTGTCTGGTTTTAGGTCTCACAGGTAGACTGCAGCTCTACAGTAGGAATATTGTTTTATTTTACTTACGTGTTGGATTGAGCCTAATTCCCTTTCAGCCAACAGTGTATTAAGTGGCTCACAATAAAACAAAGGGTCAATAAGGGAGACATGCCACCTTGAAAAGAAATAAAACCGCCCTTTCCTCAGAAGACTTCTCCTATGAAGGAGGAAATAAGATCTTAATTGGCATCCAAAGTAACAACAGCTGAAAGCCCTAGAGCCTGAGCGTAATTAGACCTCAAACTCAATTAGCTGGCCCTTTCCTGTGCCACTCGGAGGCAACAGGTGTCCCAGGATTTCTCCTCAGCTCCACTTCCTCGTTAATGTTCCCAGGTTACAGGGGAGGTGGAAAAAGGATTAGATTTCCCTGGTAACTCTCATCCTGCAGTATGGATATTTTAGAAACCAATTATGCGGGTCTCCCTGGGACACAGCCTTGGCTATAAACATCAGTCTCCTCAGGCCCTGTGTCAGGATGTCGTCCGTCGATACAACCATCCATGCATGGTATGTGTGTTCACTTTGGATAAATCACAGACCTAATGTTTCTGTTTCTGTGCGAAGTAGACATTGGCAGGTATTATTTCCCAGCAGCTGCTGCTAATGACCATTAAGTAAAAAAATTATGCAGGGGAAGTTAATATTCAAGGCAACATAGCTTGTCGTAAGCCATGGCTATTGGTTGTATTTTAGGCAACAATAAGAAATGAGACACACCAATTCGAGTCATTGTGACGATGAAGGCTTACATATGGGTGAATATGTATTCCTGAAATAGAAATCAACTGGTGTAATGGCCAACATCCGGTAGAAAATATCAAGAATTGGTTACACTTCTAAAACTGTATATTGGTAGTTATCTTTTGAATAAAATAGAGCAGATATGAAATGAAAATAATTTTAGCTCTCTCGAAGGTTGCTGCAAGCTTTAGAGGAATTCATGTTTCAAAAGTATCCCATACAAAACCAGGCAGAAAGCAAGTGCTCAATAAATGTTGATTCTTCTCCCCTAAATTATAAAGACACACCTAAGTGGGAGTTTATCTTTTTTTTAAATTTTTTGAGATGGAGTTTCACTGTGTTGCCCAGATGGAGTGCAGTGGCGCCATCTCGGCTCACTGCAACCTCCACCTCCTGGGTTCAAGTGATTCTCCTGCCTCAGCCTCCCAAGTAGCTGGGATTACAGGCACCCACCACCATGCCCAACTAATTTTTGTATTTTTAGTAGAGACAGGATTTAGCCAGGATGGTCTCGAGCTCCTGACCTAGTGATCTTCCTGCCTCGGCCTCCCAAAGTGCTGGGATTACAGGCGTGAGGGGAGTTTGTCTTATAGGGACTGTAGTGGGACAGCACATACTCATGAGGACAGAGCCTGAGCAAGCACCTTAGTCAGATAAAACAGAGCGGCAAGGAAAATTAATTGTTCTGAGAAAAAGTCCACAACAACAATTAAGATGCCAGCAATACAGATCCTGCCTTCTTGCCTTGTGCATGGAATTTAGATGCCCACTTTTGTTTTTTTTGTTTGTTTGTTTTTTGTTTTTTTTGAGACGGAGTCTCGCTCTGTCGCCCAGGCTGGAGTGCAGTGGCCGGATCTCAGCTCACTGCAAGCTCCGCCTCCCGGGTTCCCGCCATTCTCCTGCCTCAGCCTCCCGAGTAGCTGGGACTACAGGCGCCGCCACCTCGCCCAGCTAATTTTTTGTCTTTTTAGTAGAGACGGGGTTTCACCATGTTAGCCAGCATGGTCTCGATCTCCTGACCTCATGATCCGCCCGTCTCGGCCTCCCAAAGTGCTGGGATTACAGGCTTGAGCCACCGCGCCCGGCCAATGCCTACTTTTGTAATAAATATTCACATTTATTCTCTATGCGAATGTGCTGCTGCACCTTTGGTTTAAATGAATATATGTCAAATGAGTTAACCACCTCAGTTGCAATTTATGTAAGTTTTCCTTCTAATTTTCTTCCGTTTCTCTCAAGCCGTACAACAGAATCGGACCCAAACCACTGCAGCTGCAGCTGCAGCTCCTCCTGGGCTGGTGGAGAGCCTGGAGCCCTGGATGCTCTCCATGTTGTGCACAGCCTGAGGTGGTAGCTGGAGATCAGAGCTGCTGGATTATCTGTTTTCCAGTGTATTGGTTGGCCCTTACCATACAGTGGCTCTTGATTTTAAAATGTTGGCTCTAAAAACATATAGGGCAGGCTTGGTACAGCATTTGCCGACCAGAGGAGCTGGTGTGATTCAGTCCAAACAGCTTCAGAAAGACAGGTGTGCCTCCTCCTTCTTCCTTGTGAACCCCCGTACTCCCTCCTAAAGACTTCCAGCTGCTGTATGTAAGTGACCACGTGAACGAGTTTCTTTTTAAAGAAGGAGAAAAGTAAAACAAATGTCTTGTAAGTAAGACTAAGTACCAATGGCACATGCAGGACTACACAGAGTAAGAGAGGTCTTCCTTTAGCAATACTCAGCTGGTGACCATAAAGTCTGAGTAGCTGTACAGCTGTTCATCTCCTCCATGAAAGGATCATTCTCTTAGGGTAAGAACTGAGCAGTGGGTGCAAACAGTGGCTTTGATGCGGGAGGACAATTGATAATGCAGGTATCGTTTGTCTCATATTGAGGTAGTCAAGGCAAAGTCTATGACTTCCAGTTGGCTTGGCTTTTCTCTTGGTATCACAATACCAATCAAGGTTTTACACAGATTGTTACAAATATAAATCAGTAAGTCCACCAGCAAAAGAGCCCTCCCTTTCCTTCTATACATGACGATTGTAAGGTCCAGAGCGATGTTCCTAGAACCGTAGTCCACAAGACAGACTGCTGCTATGGCATCCCACAACCACGATCGTCCCTCTGCCGAGAGATCAGTCAGCTAGCCACTTGTAAGTCTATCACATTCCTAAGCGCGTGTTTCTTTCAGCTCACAGTTTTTCCGGAGAACAACACTTTGGTGGAGGAAGCAGTGTGTTGATGTCCTTGAGTACAGTGCACTCGATCCTTATGTCTGACAGACTGGCACTTGGAGTAGCAGCGGTCTAGAGGGTTTAAATGTCTAGAAGTAAATTACCTAGGAATGAGTGCCAAAATTTCTAGTGGAACACACATGTCCTGATGCTCAATGCGTTGCTTCTCATGTTCTAGTACATTGTCTTTCAGTGATGTAGTACAAAACATGTAATGTTCTAAAGAGCAGTGATACATAATTTGGAAAACTTTTGGAGCTTTAAAACAGTTTATAGTTTTTTACCCTCACCTTTGAAGGCAGGTTGACATTGTTTTTATTAATAAGACTGAACAACTGCTGAATAATAAACAACAAATGTCAAATAAATAGGGAAAGAGAGAATGTGTAATGGAAAGTTCAGGCTACAGAAAGTGGTGATTTCCCCTTTCTCTGTGTACACCATTCATAGAGTAGCAACAATAAGAATGTGCAGTTTATAAAGTAGAGGCTAAGTGAGATCATCTCTGTAAACTGCTTAAAATAATGCCTGGAACATAGTCAAATCTCCATAAATATTACCTATTAATAGTAGTACTACCAATAATTATAGCTAAAATTTACGCAGGGCCTAGGCCTAATATATATTAAATGAGTATCATAAATGCCTTGGATAAATCAGTTAATGTTATCCTTTCCCAGACCTTGTAGCTAATGCTATTGTCCTCATTTTACAAATGAGAAAACTAAAGAAAAGGCAAGTTGAGTAACCTCCTGATGTGCCATAGTGAGTTACTGATAGACGGAGACAAGAAACCAGATGGTCGACCTCCAAATTGTTGACATTTAACCACTCTCCCACATTCATTCAACAGTAGCCACAGAAAGGAAACTCAAAAAATATGTGTTTCTCATTATTGCATCAAAACCAAAACTATCAGGTCTTTGGAAAGACAAGCCTTACCTGTCTTTCTGGGGATGCAGAAAGAAAGTACTAAACCACGATTTCTCTTGTGGAGATGAGTAACAAATAGACACAATTCCCAGAAGCAAGTCAGCAAAATCATACAGAGGTTTTCACCATAACACTACTGCTTATATCACTCCTAGAGACAGTCAATGTGTACTTTTGAACCATGGTCTATGAAAGTAACTCTGCAGAATAAATTCAGTTAAAAAGCTTTCCTATCACTTGCAAGGCGTTTGGCAATTATAGGTTGACAAAGATATGGGCTGACTTTTGGATGATAAATTGAAGACTGATATTTAACACCTCTCACAGATTTAGTTGTATTTAGAAGCCTTGTAATGGAAAGGCATATGTTTGGTCTTTATTTATGTAGTACTCATTTCCTTGATGACCTCATATAGTTACTTGATTTTAAACATTTATATGATAACCACTCACAAATGTAAGTCACAGCCTCAGACCTCTCTCCCAAATTCCATACTCAAATTTTCAAATGCCCGTTCACATCTTTGCTTAGTTATTTAACAGCTTGCTGAAACTCAAGTCCTAAACTAGACTGATCTTTTCCTACTAACCTGCTCCATCCCCAGACCTCCCCATCTCAGCTGATATCAACTTGATCCTTTTCATTTCTCTGGCCAAGCATCTTAATAAGTTCGTCCTTGACTCTTCTATTTTGTTCACTCTGTGTGTCTTCTCTATCAGCTCATTCTGTTGCATCTACTTCAGAATGCTTCTCTGGCCACTTCGTATTACTTTTCACATTTCTCCTTATCTGTCCATAGTGCTTGAAGTCATCATCTTCTTTTACCTAGATGGCTGTAATTGTCCAGTATATTTACTCCAGCTACTACTGTAACCCTCTTTAAACATTAAATGAAAGTGTGTCTTTACTCTGCTCAAAACCATATAATGGGTTCCATTTTCATCTGAGAAAAGAATCAGTAAGGTCAGAAGACACTACGTAATTCTTCTGCCTCTGCCTCCCCTGGCCCCCTTTTCTACACACCCCTTCCTGTCACTCTCCACCTCCCTCACTGCACTCCAACCCCATTGACCCTTATTCCTGGTTCTTGAACAGCAGACATGCTTCCCTTTGGCTGTTTGCCTTTCGTTTTTGTGGGTTCTCTGCCTCTCTTCTTGGAAGTAACTTTTCTTTTTTTTTTTTTTTTTTTTTTTTGAGACGGAGTCTCGCTCTGTCACCCAGGCTGGAGCGCTGTGGCCGGATCTCAGCTCACTGCAAGCTCCGCCTCCCGGGTTCACGCCATTCTCCTGTCTCAGCCTCCCGAGTAGCTGGGACTACAGGCGCCACCACGTCGCCCGGCTAGGCTAGTTTTCTTTTTGTAGTTTTTAGTAGAGACGGGGTTTCACCGTGTTAGCCAGGATGGTCTCGATCTCCTGACCTCGTGATCCGCCGGTCTCGGCCTCCCAAAGTGCTGGGATTACAGGCTTGAGCCACCGCGCCCGGCCGGAAGTAACTTTTCTAAGGTAATCTGCTTTGTTAATTTTCTCACTACCAGTAAGTCTTCACACAAATCTTGCCTTTTTTTTTTTTCTTTTGAGACAGGGTCTCACTCTGTCTCCCAGGCTGGAATGCAGGGAATGGTGCTCTCTCTGCTCACTGCAGCCTTTACCTCCAGGGCTCAGGTGATGCTCCCACTTCAGCCAAGTTGCTGGGATGACAGGTGTGCCACCACGACTGGCTAATTTTTGTATTTTTTGGAGAGATGGGGTTTCACTGTTTCCCAGGTTGGTCTCAAACTCCTGGGCTCAACTGATTCGCCTGCCTCAGCCTCCCAAAGTGCGGGGATTACAGGCATAAGCCACTGTGCTTGGCCAAATCTGGCTTTCTTAATGAGCCCTCTCCTAAGCCCTGCATTGAATATTGCATCAGTTTTCAGCTCCACCTCCTTCACTCCATTCCAGCTGTGATTCCTGATTTCCCCTGCCTGTTGTACCTTTTCCTTCTTTATATATATTCATAAACTCCAATATAATACTGTATGATTGTATTATGTATTGTATTTGTTGATTGTCAACTGTGGAGATGCAGTTAGTTTGGTTCAAGTTGGTAATATTTACGTAGTTTGCATGGTTGTGATGTTGCTAGATGTTCAGGTGTGGAATGCCGCCAGGAATACTCCTACCACCCATAGCATCAACACATGATACAGACCTGCAGAGCCAGAAGTCAATCATGGCATGGACATGTCCTACTACCCAGAGGGAAGATGTATGTGGATAGTGAGGAAAAATGGGTTCGAAATGTTCAATTGCAAGCCTCATTCTGTAGCATTAGGGGATACAGTAATATACATATAAGACCACTTAATCTGCACACAACCTTCAGTTCAGAACTTACAATGGTTTATATTTGAAAACCTTATGAAATTAGCACTTTATTTAACAAGGAAAGAAACTGAGGCACAGGGAGGTTAACTAACTTAGTCAAGGTCTCATGGTAAATGCAAGAGCTGGGGCTTGAACCCTAATAGTTCCACACTTGTACTGACCTTTAAGCAGAATTCTTTAGTTAATTCTTTAGGTTTCTCCTGCAATCCCCTCTGCTGAGGGTCACCAGTGCTGTCATGCTGTGAGCATAAGGTAAGGATGGTATCATTAGTTTATCATTTCCATAACCCTATGAGGTAAACATGACAACAACTTCAATTTTAGGGGGAAAAATTGAGGTAAAAGTTATTTAAATGTTGGCCGGGCGTGGTGGCTCAAGCCTGTAATCCCAGCACTTGGGGAGGCTGAGATGGGCGGATCACGAGGTCAGGAGATCGAGACCATCCTGGCTAACACGGTGAAACCCCGTCTCTACTAAAAAATACAAAGAAAAAAAAAAAAAAGAAAACTAGCCGGGCGAAGTGGCGGGTGCCTGTAGTCCCAGCTACTTGGGAGGCTGAGGCAGGAGAATGGCGTAAACCCGGGAGGCGGAGCTTGCAGTGAGCTGAGATCCGGCCACTGCACTCCAGCCCGGGCGACAGAGTGAGACTCCGTCTCAAAAAAAAAAAAAAAAAAAAAAGAGTTATTTAAATGTCAAAGGTCACGACATTGGTCCATGGCAGAGCTGGAATTACAATCCAAGCTTCCTGACTTTCAGATCAAAATACTTTACAAATTGTACGCTACTCCTCAGTTGGTGGTTTATGACATTGGCTGTCTAGAGAAAAGTGCATGGTCTCTGTGACCTTCCTCAGTTTAACAACAAAACCCCAGAGGGAACAGCAATGAATGCATCTTTAAGATAAGAGATCTCACAACACTGAGCTAGGAGATGATTTCTGGAAATCCCTACAAAGGAATCTCTGGGATAATGCTTAGATGCTCACTTCTAGCAAATAAAAGATGGGATGGTCCTTCCATTTTTTTAACTTTATTAAAATACTGAGTTTTATTTCACATGTACATTTTTGTCTCCCCACCATTTCCATGTCTGACCACCACTACTACTATGTCCCATCATAACATTCCATACATACTTAAAACCAAGCAAAGGGTGGAGTTCCATCTTTAAAAACTAAACAGGCATTTTGGACAACACATTCTTGGCAATGGAACCTGGACAACATTTATCAAACACGGCAGGGAAAGCTGTCACTCTGCATTATATAAAGGACAGCCAGACATCAACTCTTACAGAAATGAAGACAGACAGAAAATTTTTAACACATTGTTTATTTTCTTGAAGAGACTTCCTCCACTACCAGAGATCTTGAATAGCCTCCTGGTCAGTCATCCGGAAGCCATTATTTACATAATTGATGAACTTGGATTCCACTTTGGGAAGCTAGTCACCTTTTTCTATACTTGCTTGCAATTTTGCTTTTACGTCTTCTACAGAACTAGGTCCTTGTGGTGTTTTAGGAGTTTTTTTCCTGTTTTTTGAAGGATTCTTGTCCTTTTGATTTGGTGTCGATGGTTTTGAGTCTTTTCCATTCTGATTTGACTTCTGTGCACTTTTGGCTGGAGTATCTCGTATAGATTTCTTCACTGGCACTTTTTCTTCAGTTTCCTCATCATCAAAATCATCTTCATCATCATCATCTTCATCAGCAGCAAGTTTCACTTTTTCTCTGGAACCTTGCTGCCACCTCCTGGGGCAGAACCTTGCTACCACCTCCTGGGGCAGAACCTTGCTGCCACCTCCAGGGGCAGATTGCTTTCCAGATATACTTAAAGAGTTTCGCATCCTCCTCCTCTTCATCTCCTGACTCTGCCTCTTCCTCCACAGCTACTAAGTGCTGTCCACGGATATGCACTGGTCCTGAGCCACACTTCAACCGTGACACCACTGGTGGTGGTATTTCAAAACCCCCAAGGGAAACCATTGGCCGTACAGACGTTTCCAAAGTTGCCAGTGTTCCTTTAATTGGACTGCCTTCGTAATTCATTGCCTCTGTTTCAACAATGTGCAACTCGTCCTTTGCAACAGCCCCTAAACTGACTGTTTTTAAAGATAACTTGTGTCCATTTTCATCATTATCTACCTTAAAGTGATCATCTCTGTTGGCCTTTAGTTCACAACTGAAAAGATAGTTCTGGGGCCACAGGGTGCTCGTGTCCATGTTTGTCGAATCTTCCATGAGGTGGTGGCACGCACTTAGGTGGGAGAGAGGCAAACAGAGATAAATGACCACTGCTCAAGAGAACAGCCGCTCAGGACAGACTCCCACCAGGGGTCCTTCTATGTTAGTGAGCAGGTAAGCTCCCATAGTGTCGCACAGTTTCCCAACCAGAGATCTGGCACAAAGCCCTGAATGGTGCAAGTTTGTCACAGATATAATTAGCACGAATAGCTCAAAAAGCCTTCTGAGTGACATTCCTAGCTTCACCCAACAGAAAGAAAGTATACTCTCAAAGAACTGGGCTCTTAGGGTGAGAAACTAGCTTTTGGATAATCCCACCTATGCTGGTCTGTGTATTCTGAGCATCCCTGACCTTCATCTCCAGAAAGTGTTGTTATTTTTTACCATCTTGATTAATCCTGTGACCTCATGGAGCTTCCAGGCTCATTTAAGTTCCCTGTGTGAAACTGGCTTAACAAGAGATCCCAGGGTTTTACCTCCTCCTCTGAGAAGCCCCACTGCTTAGTTAGATCCAGGTGGGGTCTGAAAAGTTCCTGCTCTACAGCCAGGTTATGTGTTTTAAGTCCCCTGTGGTGAGGATGCCATCAAATATTCCTGTGTGGGACTGACCAAAGTGGCAATATGAATGCTTTATTTCTATGCCATTCTGCGAAGTAAGAATAGAAATCTCATTATTTATACAAGTTATATTCTTACTTTTACATACTGAAGACTTGGCCTAAAGTATTTTAATGTTAAAAAAAAAAAGTCAACAAGAACTTATCAGCCTCTCATTCATGAAAAAAAAAAAAATACTGGAAAATGTCCTCATTGAGGAATAATCTGTTGTATAGTTAAAGTCAATTTGAATTTAGGGAGAAATATGAAATTGCCCAAACACACAACACACACATACACACATCACACCCTCAACACACATAAAACCTTGCAACAGTTCTCTTCCTCTTTGATGTCTCTATGCCAAACGAATGTTCCTCACATGCTTCCATATGTCCCAAAATATGTGCCTTCCTTAGTTCATGATGGCAGGTTAATAGATATGGCAGGTTCAATTAATTATGACTTAAAACTTTCCACCGTTTTACATTTCCAGTTTTTTATGCCACAGTAAGAAAAATACAACTTTCAAGTACAATACTTCTAACAATATGACTGATTTTTTTTTTCTTGAAAAAAATAACTGTCAAAACATGACATGTCAGATTCAGTTTCCTTCCACCAACATATCACAATCTGTTTTGATGGAAAAGGGATATATTTTAATTATTTGTTTTTAATCTGACTCCAGACTTGACATATGGCACCTCATTAAGTTCTCTCTACATATTCTGGTAAAAACAAAAACAAGCTGTACAAAGTTATTCAACTTCTGGCATAAAAGTTATTTTTAAGAACTTCTATTGCTTCTTAGGAGGTTAAACAATTCCAAAAAAATATCCTTTAAGAGGCTGGAGTGACATCCATTTTGAGAGGCTTGCTGGGAATCCATCACAGCAGACATTAGCTGCAGGCTAAATGTGCTGCTTGAGTGGCGGGTGTGCACAGAGATAGGTGCTGACGACACCTCCGAGAGCTTGTTCCTCCCTGAAAAGCACAGATATTGCCCACACTAAGAAAAAAGCATATATTATATTCAAACTATGGATATTTTCAAACTGTGGATAAAGTCCTTTATGCTTCAACTCTGCCTCCGAAAAGGAAGATAACAGACCATTTATTTTTGTTCAGCTTTATGCAACACACTTTATTAATGTCTCCTCTCATATAGTACAGAGAAACAACTCTGATAAGTATCTATTTTTTTCTGTTGGAGACCAATCTAACAGAACTATCAATGAACCAGACCTTCTTATTTTGTCTTGCATTCTACATTAAAAAATCTCTTAGAAAAATCCTCTCATTCAAGATTTTGTGTAAAATGTTTTTAAAATCCTTTCAAATAACAACAAAAATGGACATTCAGAAGACATGCTGATGCCAATACAGTTTCAATCTACTAATTTAGATTATAATTATCTGTGCACCGGAAAATGACCAATAATGTTTAGAAACTTTTTTGTGTTTTTTATTTATTTACATTCATACAATAAATACTGAGTACAAACTTTTTTACTGAGCTTAAGAATTTTAAAAGATGAGACACAATTCCTGTTCTGAAGCAGTTCATGCTAAAGAGAAGAATGTTTTTGACCACAAAAAAACGGGAATGAAAACTGAGATATTAGCCAGAGTCTTCTGTAATAAAGTTTGGATATAAGGCCATTAAGGGGTGAAGCTGGTGAGGACATGTCACCAGGGTTTCTAAGGCAGTCACTCTAATTGAGACAGAGTCCTTCTCTGTGTTCTGTCTTGTCCTCAGAAGCTAATGGGACATGGGCTTCTTCCTTCAGGGTCTCTCTTGCCAGATTTTAATCTCTATTCATGCACCTCCTCAATGATCTGATGGTGTATTAACTGTATCTGATAAAAGATGTTCAAGAAAGATTTGGTGAGTACCTACTATGTACTAGACGTAGTCATAGGAAGTAATGATGTACTGATGAACACACAAGTCCTCACTACCCAAAATCTCACATTCTGGAGGAAAGTATTATGAGACTGTAATTAAAAACAATTCAGGGTGTGTTCATGTGTCAGGGTGTTTGAATGCATGCTTTTGCATTGGGTTAGCTTAGTCTATATTCTAGGTATTCATAGCCCAGTGCTGGTGATCAGCTGTCATTTACTCTGAATAATTTTTAGAGAAGGCTATTATAAGTTCTTTCAACTACGTGTATCTCTCATCAAATCCAGAGGCTTTACTGATTAGTATAATACATATTAGATTTTCATCAGTGAAAATAGTGGCTTGTTTGATGCTAGAAATTAGCTCTAATAGGTAAAATGATTCAGTTATGTGGATTAGCAGAAATATTTTCATGGACTTTTGGTACACATTAATGGGATATAAAAATCTAATGAACCCAGTAGCCTATAACCTTGGGGTTGACGCCTAAACCTTTACTTGGTTAAAACCAAGTAAATGTGCTATATTTGTATTTTGAGATTTTTTATATGGATTAACTAAAGTTTAAATTTGAAGGATAGGATGTAAAGATAAATAAATACAGGTGGAGAGATAAGCAGAGGAATAGAATCAAGGTACACAAGGAAGGAGGGGTGATGAGTATACCAGATGATCTTAAAAATTAAGTATCAGAGTAATAAACTTTCTTTTTGAATTAGAGGAGCCGATGGGAAATGCAGATTGTGTTGAGGAAGTAGATGAGCAAGTTTCAGCAGAGAAGAACATTAACTGTCAAGAGCAGTGTGTTTTGCAAAATGTGTTTCTCATCGAAGAATTTTTTTTTTTTTTTATTATACTTTAAGTTCTAGGGTACATGTGCATAACATGCAGGTTTGTTACATATGTATACTTGTGCCATGTTGGGGTGCTGCACCCATCAACTCGTCAGCACCCATCAACTCGTCATTTACATCAGGTATAACTCCCAATGCAATCCCTCCCCGCTCCCCCCTCCCCATGATAGGCCCCGGTGTGTGATGTTCCCCTTCCCGAGTCCAAGTGATGTCATTGTTCAGTTCCCATCTATGAGTGAGAACATGCGGTGTTTGGTTTTCTGTTCTTGTGATAGTTTGCTGAGAATGATGGTTTCCAGCTGCATCCATGTCCCTACAAAGGACTCAAACTCATCCTTTTTTATGGCTGCATAGTATTCCATGGTGTATATGTGCCACATTTTCTTAATCCAGTCTGTCACAGATGGACATTTGGGTTGATTCCAAGTCTTTGCTATTGTGAATAGTGCCACAATAAACATACATGTGCATGTGTCTTTATAGCAGCATGATTTGTAATCCTTTGGGTATATACCCAGTAATGGATGGCTGGGTCATATGGTACTTCTAGAAATTAACCCCACTCATTCTCAAGGGACAACCAGAGACTATAATCTCGGGTAGCATAGAATGCCAAGAAAATTGCTGGAGTTAAGTTTTAGGCTCAGGAACACATTTCAATAACTCGAGTGGTTCCACTGAAACTGTTACAGTGGGTAGCTAGTCAGGTGTGAGCAGGGCAGGAGAGGGCTCCTCCTGCCTGACATACACCAGGAGTGTCCAGTGACCATCAGGTGATGGGCAGGTGGTTGTTAGCTGTCTCTCTAAAGTCATAATTGGTCACAGCCAGCATCAGAGAAAGCCATTCTCCTAACAGATAGAAAACACCTGAAACTGGTGATCAGCAGCTTCCCAAGGAATTGGGCAAGGCAGGAGAAGCAGCTCTAGACCCTGGAAGCCAGCCAACGTATAAAACCCCAAGTCAAAACGTCAAACCATGCACTTGGCTTTCAAGTCGACCGTGTGGCACTCTTCCAAGTGTACTTTCCTTCCTTTTGTTCTGGTTCTAAAGCTTTTTCATAAACTTTTACTCCTTCTCTAAAGCCTGCTTTGGTTTCTCCTTCTGCCTCATGCCCTCAGTCAAATTCTTTCTTCTGAGGAGGCAGGAATTCAGGTTGCTACAGAACCATAGGGATATAGATTTGCCACCAGTAACAGAACTGTTCCCTGGGAGGCTGGAGAGCCCCAGGACTACACATATCAGCAGTTGATGTAAATCCAGGGTACAAACCACCTTGAAAGTGACTCTACATTTACAGCGTCATCCAGGCCACAACGAGTGCACTCTAAGCATTGCTATGGAGTTCTCTACCACTCGAACCAGAATGCCTTCACGTGGAAAAGATCTGACCGTCAGCTTCTCAGGTCTCTCAGTTGGAACCGGAGGCAAAAGAAGGCAGAAAAAGTTCCTTGAAAAGGAACCTGGAGACGACCTAGTCCTAGAATCTCTGCTTCAATAACAGATAGCAAGGGCAGCTTCCACGCACGCTCAGATGGTAACAAGCTGAACCAGCAGCAGCTCCCTCAGGATGTTCTCAGCCAGAATTCTCTGCTTTCCCTCCTGCACCGGCAAACCATTGACTACAGAATAATTTCTTTTTCATATGGTGTTTTTTTCTTTTTTCTTTTTTTTTAATTTCTAGAATGCACTAGTAAGAAAATTAAAAAAAAAAAAAAAAACCACCAAAGTATCAGTATGAATAGAAGATACTCTTAGGCTGACTGATGAAACTGCTAATGGAGCTGTCTCCCTTAAAAGACAGTTTTCACAGAAGCAGATCACAGTCGGAGTGCCCACAACTACCAGATCACAGTCGGAGTGCCCACGACTACCAGATCACAGTCGGAGTGCCCACGACTACCACACAGCAGGAGGAAGAGCAGGTTGCAAATTCCTGGCACCTTTACAGAAGAAAGCTGAATTGTTTGGCTTAGGGAAACGAGTTTATGCTTGGTTATAAAGCAGTTATTTATCAAATTTTTAAAGTAATAAATACCTAAAAGACAATTAGAAATAAAACTTCATAGACTATATTCCTCATTTGGCAAAAAATTATGCTGGAATAATAGATGTCTTGTGAATTGTTAGACACCAGAATTAGAAACCTTGGACAGTGAGTTTCCAGATCAGATTATTCAATCTTGGGATTTGATGCAATGTCTCAAACTAGGGTCAACAGGAGGGTTACAGTCCAAGGAAATTCAAACATTCGCACAATGCAACTGATTTCATGTTATTTGTGGGGTTGTAGTGCTGATGGCATGATAGAGGGAAGGTTTTAAAATAAAATTTTCTCATTTTTTCATTTAGTGGTAAATTCTGTCAACATACATAGCAATTTCAGCACATATCTGAACTATGCCCTTAATGTTTAGGGTTTTGTCCAGATGGTTTTTCAAAATAAACATTACTACATAAAATAGTCTTTGTTCTAGTCTGGTAAGACTAAAATGCACACATTATATAGTTCTTTTGTTTCCTCTAGCCCTCTGATACGTAAGAACAAAGGTACATTTATATAAAAGTTGTTAAAATTTTAGGCAGCCTAAGCTCTATTTTTAAGTAAGAAAAAGATAATAAAAATACTATATTTTTTCTCACAATAAAGTTCAAGGAAAAGTTGAGAAAGATGATTCAGAGAAGAGACTTTTAAATCTTTCATTTATCAAAAAGTATTTTAGAAATCCCCAAAATGATCCAAGAATAGCAATCGTTTCATGAGACATAAATATATTTTTCCCCATGATTTTAGATTTTCTCTGACACCTGAATATGCACTCATACTTCTTGAATGATACCGAGCTGACAACACAGCCTGCTAATATAAAAATCAAAAAAATATCATCAGCCCTGGACAAGTCTGTGCAAATATCAAAAGTAAAATCCTTTTGTTCAATATGAAAGCCATTGGGAGAAAATAAAGTTTTGTGGAGAATAGGATTTTCCCCCTTAGATAAGATGATATGGTGTGTATAAATGAAACACTCAGTTCACACACACAGTTTTGTCCTTTTACTTAAAATAATTTCAGCCCGATATGTTTTAGGAGCTCTAAGCAAAAGTTAAAATAGTAGTTCCTTATTATAAAACAAATAAACTAAAACAAAGATGATTATCTTTCTCTGAGTTAAAGTGTTCTCATTGAAGTATCATGATAGTATCTTGGAAACATAAGTAATTTAAAGAAATTACTATCAAACAACATCAAAAGCAAAAACAGAACTCATATACTTTCCTTTCTCATTCATGTCAGGAATTGGCTTGCATTTTAATTTTAATTCCCCTCCCCAAATCCCTCATATCTTTGCATTCATTACAATATTTTAAGAAAAATGATATTTGTCTAACATTTGACTTTTTTACATGTAAATTATCTTTTCAGTGTTCAAAAATCTTGGGATAGAAATTAATATATATGATCGATCCCTATTTTATGAAGAAACTGAAGTTGAGGAAGGTGAATGATATCTTTTAAAATTTCAGAGCATTATTTCCACAAATAGAATCTATTGCTTTGTAGAAAATACTTATAAAAAATAGGATTCTTAAATGCGTTATTATAAAGTGAAATCAGTCAATTTGAACAAACTATATATGATTCCAACTATGTGACATTCTGGAAAGGGCAAAATTATGCATCAGTAAAAACATCAGCAGTTGCCAGGGGTGGGGATGGGCAGAGATGAATGGATGGCACATAGAGGATTCTTATGGCAGTGAAACTATTCTGTGTGATATTATAATAGTGGATAGATTAAATTATGCGTTTGTCAAAACCCATAGAACTGTGCCACACCGAGAGTGAACACTGGCGTCAACTATGGACTTTCGTTAACAAGAATACTCCAATATTGGCTCATCAACTATAAAACGCAGTGTACCAATGCAAGATGCAAATAAGGGAAACTGTGTGTGTTGGGAAGGAGATGCAAGAACAATGTGCATACTCTTCAATTTTTCTATAAACCAGAACTGTTCTAAACAATAAGTTTACATTGAAAAAATCAAAGTCACACCGATGTGCCCTTTTCCACTCGAAGATATTCCAATATCATTTCAAGATATAAGTATCAGAAAGTGATGCTTGCTCACCTTTAAAATCAGGGAGCCCCGCCTGTGATCAGGGTCAGGTTAGTCCATAATAACTACTCCGCACCGAGTCTGCACCCAATACTCGCCGTTATGTTCCACCGCAAACAAACTCCTCTGAACACGGGTTTCCATATTTTTAGAGGATAATAACCACTAAAGAGGGAAATATGTTCAATAGCAGAAAAGAGAACGTTGTTTTAGTCTACCAATGAAAAAAGTGGATAATCTAAAAAATCATAATCATAATTTTTGAGACTATCTGCACTATTGCAACAATGCAACTATCAGCACTATTGCAACTATCAGAGTACTGAAACTATGAAGCTGCAAGCCCCCCCCCCCATGTGACCTGAGTTTCCTCTGAGGAGTATGGGGCACACAAATGGTTCCATATGGGAGCACTCCAGAAAAAGAGGCCCCCTGAAAGCCCAGGGCCAACATTACTGGCAGGTTGGAATCCCTGGGAGCCCTAGACACCAGGCACCTGCCCCCATAACCCCTACAGCTTGCCTTTCCCCACGGGCAGCTCAGGTGCTCACAGGAAGGGTTGCAGGCAGCACTGCAGGCCCCAAAGGTCCCTCTCCACTTCAGTGACACGGTTGTGCAGGGACTGCCTAGTTTTGAGGGCAACACAGGAGTCCATGGGAAACTTATGTGCATTTAGGTACAGACATAAAACTTGCCTGCACCCTGGGCCCTTCTTAACGTGGGGCAAATGCCATCTGCCCCTGAAGGAAGGGTGGAAACACACCTGTCCAGATAACAGGAAACGGTGATCTACCACCGAGGAAAGGTAAAAACACCCCTCTCCCTGCACGACCCTAGGCCCAAATCTCACTCCTCCCCAGGAGTCTGCACTGATACAATGAACCTTGGAGTTGGCTGTGGAGGCAGAGATGGAGACACCACACACCCAGCTACGAAGCAGAGTGTCACCTGTGGTCAGGGCGGGTGTGTGTGCAGGACACAGGCCTGCCTTCCAGACTATGCAGAGTGATTTCCCTGGGGGAGGAAAGGATGCTAAGAACGTTGTTTTCCTGAAGCTCAGACACACGGAGCCTGCCTAAGCCTGAGTCTGGAGTTGAGAAAACACACGCTTTGCTCTCAGTAACAGCAACAGCCCCTTCCACTGGGTAGCAGGAAACCGGCTGCTGAGAAGGGCATGTGGTCCGAGAGGGGGGCACACTGACAGTAAAGCCGGATGACTGAACGTGTTCTCTGGCACTCCAGGTCCCAGACTAAGTTCAGGCCAGTGGCAGGCTACTACTGAAGGATTTTGAAGGCTGCAGTACACCTAGGGTAACTTCGGAAACAACAAAACAGATAGGACTCAAGTGCAGACTGCATGGACTCAACACACCGTAGTTAAGAGCCTGGCAGAAAAAAACCAGTCAGGTCCATAAGTAAATATTCTGTTTTTACAGAGACCGATTTTTACACCCAGCATACATATCTTTCATGAATAAAGGTGAATAAAGCCTTTCTCATGCAAATAAAAGCTGAGGGAATTCAGGAGGCAAAAGAAAAATGATAGCAAGTGGAAATTAAAATATGCACAAAGGAATGCAAGAGCCGTGATTTGTAAATATAAGCTACCTATATGAGACACGTTTCCCATTTTAATCATATCAAAATAGGTAAATCATTTAAATAAAAATAATGCAAAGAGTTGTGCGTTTGATGACATATGTAAGAACAAAATGTATGACGATAGTACAAAGGATAGGAGGAGAGAGAAAAAAGTTGCTAGGATTGTATATTACATGTGCTGTAGTTTAATATTATTTAAAGGTCATCTGTATTAAGAATAATATGAATGTTGCAAACCTCAGAGAAATCAGAGAAATAAGTAACTAATAAAAAGGATGAGGCCAATCAGCCAAAAGTAGAGACAAAATGGAAACACAAAAACATAATTATTTCAAACTAAGAAAATGGGACAAATACAGAAAAAAAAAAAAAGATGACACCAATAGGAGATGACAAATTAGATGTCAAATTGTAATTCAAATATATTAATAATTATGTAAGATATTAGTCTCTTGAAAGATAAAGCTCAAGATGCTTATATTGAATGAAAAGCAAGAACCAACTATGTGGTGTCTACATGCAGCACACGTTAGAAAAAGTAGAGGGAACAGTAGGTCGTGGAAACACGATTCACAAAGAAGCTGGATTAGCTATATAAACATTGGATGAAGTAGATTTTAGCATAAGTGGTATTACCAGGAATAATGAGAAACATTGCATAATAATTAAGGGTCAATTCATCAAGAATGAAAAATAAACTTTTAAATATATAACAGAGCTTCTAATAATATCAAGCAAACCCCAACAAAACAGCATTTTTTTTTAAATTTCATAAATATTGTTGGAAATTTAAACACTTCTTTTTGTCTCCATTGTTGATGGGATAAATACACAGAAAATTAGTAAATCTCTAGAAAATTTGGACAACACTATTAAACTTGTTTTATGTTTGGATGCAGGGTCTTGCTCTGTTGCCAGGACTGGGACTGGAATGTAGTGATACGACAGCAGCTCACTGCATCCTGGAACTCCTGGGTGAAGCTTTCCTCCCACTTCAGCCTCCCAAATTTCTGGAATTACAGGAATGAGTTACCATGCCCAGCATCCAAAATATTTTTAAATTAAAAATGACATTTATAAATAATTCACTGGTCAGATAAAAAGTTACAAGGGAAGTAAGGAAATATTTTGAACTGGATTATATGAAAACACATATCAAAATATGTCATATGGAGCTAAAACATTGCATGGAGGAATATTTATAGCATTAAATGTTTAGAAACAAATCTCAAATCAATCATCTACACTTACACTTAGGAAATTACAAAAATGAAAAGCAAATTTAATTCAAATCTAACAGAAGGAAATAATACAAATGAAAATAGAAATCAATGAAAATGGAAGTTAATAAAAGCAAAAGCAAAGAAGAATAAAATCTATAAATTCTAGTTAGTTTCATTAAGAGAAACAGAGGAGGCGCAAATTGCCAGTGAAAGATGGGTCATCAGAACAGATACAACAGATATTAAAGTGATCATAATAGAATATTGTGAACAACTTATTGCAATAAATACGAAAACTTAAATAAATGCTTTTGCCCTAAGAAACAAGAAAACAAAGGAAAAGTGACAAGGAAAGTACGTCCAACCATACCACTTTTATTCAAAATTATATTGAAACTTCTACCTAGTAGAATAAAGCAAGATAAATAAATTAAAGGCAAACTGATCAGGAAGAAAGAAACAAAATTACCTTTATTCAGAAATGGCATGATCATCTAGTTAGAAAAGTCTAAGGATTTATAAAATTGGTAGCAGTTTAGTGTTTACAATGGTCACAGGATGTAAGGTCCACAAATGAGAAGCCATTTTATTTCTATATATTATAACCAATGGGAGTTTGAACCTAAAAACCAGAATTACTTACAATCACATAAAAATTGTGAAATATTTTGGGGTATATTTCACAAAATATGCACAATATCTGTGCACTGAATATTACAAGTCATTGCAGAGAGAAATGAAACAGAAGTCACAAATTGGGAGAAAGTACTGGTAAAAATTTATTAAATTATCTGCACTCCGTATCATATTTATAATGTATTCAGCATAAATAAGAAATCCTTTCAAATCAATAAGAGGACAATATAATTACAAAGTAGGCAAATGGGTACTTTCCAAAGAGATGTAAAAATGGCCAATTAGAAGCAAAAATGTGTTCAACATTATTAGCAATTAGGGAAATACACATTAAGACCACTTGTATACTCATCAGAATGGCAAAGTGAAATTTCTCGCAATACGAAGTGTTGGTGAGGATGTGAAGCTACTGGAAGTCTCATACATCAGTGGTGGGAGAGAAAGATTGTGAAATCTCTTAGGAAAACCTTTATCAAACCCAAATCTACGTATCTTATGATCCAGCAATGTTAGCCTGAAGTATTTATCCATGAAAAATAAAAATAACTGAGAGCAAAGAGACCTATACATGTATATTTTTAAAAGTTTGGTTCATGGAAGTTAAAAACTGCACACAACTCAAATGTACATCATCTGAAGAACGGATAAACGACTTGTGGTATATTCATAAAATTGACTACTAGTCAACAATAAAGAAAATAAACTATTGATAGGTATATAAATAAATAAATGAATTTCAAAACTTTCCAGCAAAGTGAAGCCAGAAATAAAAGAATACATAAGCTACAGTTTCATAATATGCCATCCTAGGAAAGACTAAGCTCTAAGGGCAATAAACAATTCAGTGCTTGTCATGGTCTAGGTGAGTGGGAAGGGCTTAACCATAAAAAGGGGGCATCTTTGTTGAATGGATCAAAATGTTCTATACCTTGATCATGGTGGTTGCATGAGTATATGCATTTATGAAGACATTAAAGTGTGTATCTGTGTGTATGTGTTCTGACAGTGAAGAGAAAAATAATTGGAGGGTTCGTTTTTTTTGTTTTTGTTTTTTTTTGAGATGGAATTTCACTCTTGTTGCCCAGGCTGGAGTGCGATCTCAACTCACTGCAACCTCTGTCTCCCGGGTTCAAGCGATTCTCCTGCCTCAGTCTCCTGAGTAGCTGGGATTACAGGCATGCGCCACCACACCCAGCTAATTTTGTATTTTTAGTAGAGATGGGGTTTCACTATGTTGGTCAAACTGGTCTCCAACTCTTGACCTCAGGTGATCTGCATGCCTCAGCCTCCCAAAGTACTGGGATTACAAGCATGAGCCACTGTGCCTGGCCTGGAGGTTTTATAATAACATTAGATATATTAACATTCATGTTCAAATTTTATGAAAAGTGTATGTTTTCTCATAGAAGTAAAATATGCTTGACATATATATGAGATGTAAGGATAACTCTTAAAATGATATCTGTCCATTCATTCATTTGTATTAATTGAATATATAGCTATGTGAAAAATTCTATTTTAGATTTACTTTAACTACTCTTTTTTATACTAAAGTTACATTTTCCTTTTAAATAGATGCTTATTTAGCATTATGCTAATACACATTTCTTATATTTTATATTCCTTCTCAAACTATATTCTTTATCCATTTCTGTTGTAAAATTTGGATTTAATATATATGTGTAAAGTTTATTCTACCCCTCCATTGTTAGGACATGAAGTCAGAAACTGGGCACATACAGTAAACTTTACTTGCTTATCTGTTAAAATTTTGCACACAGAGGCTGAGATCACTGAGACTGCTAATGTTACTGAGACCCACAGAACACATTGGGTACATAGGATGCTCAAGACACACATTAACTGTCCTCTAGAAACTCTCACTGACCTCTTCAACAAGCTTTTTTAACTGAACTGTATTTACGCAATAGGAAACGTGAGCATTTTAAACCAAGGGACAGCCTGATAAGTTAACACATTGACTCGATGATGCTGTTGATGATGCTAGTCATATTCATCATCTGCATCCTCTCTAATAATAACTCCAGAAGAATTATTTCAGGTCTTCATGAAAAAAGTAGTCATGTTTTCTCACGAGTGATTTGTCTTCTGTCTCAGCTTCCAAGAAGGTTAGCAACACATTTGTAAGTGCACAGCATTTCGGAAGACTTACTTTTTATAATACTTCATCTCTGCATTTTCCCATTTTTTTCTTTTAATCTTTTCCTTTGACAGTTTTCTTACTTTATATTTATATTTTTTGCAATTTCCTTACTTATTTATATTTATCTTGTGTTACATCAGTTTGGAAAATGGGTAGGAGGTACATAGATGATTAATGAGAGAAAAAAGGAGAGAAGAAAGAAAAAAGAGAAAGGGAGGGAGGGGGTAAGGAAAGAAGGATGGAAGGAAGGAAGGGGCAAGAGAGAGAGAGAGAGACAGAGAGAGAGAGACATTTCTAAGACATTAAGTCCCTGCTGGTCAGACTGAGGAGGAACACCTCTCCTGCTGCCTGGGCTGAAGGCTGGGGTAGCTAAAATGCACACATTTTGGTGGCAGCAACCACCAGTCCACACAATGAGTTGGTTTCCAAGTCCATGTAGTGAGAAGATGTCACTACAACTTAATGCAAGGAGGTTAGATATAACTTAGTTCTTTTACAATCCGTACTAATACTATTTTTAGTGAAGAAACTCTTTGATTAGGAATATTTATTTATAAGGCTTTTTAGTTTACAAAGAAAGGGCTGTGGAGAAGTGTCTGGAGGAAGCCTATGAAGACAAATGGTGCTCTGCGTGAAGAAACGCATGTCGGAGGTTGTGAATGGTGCTCTGCGTGAAGAAACACGTATCGGAGATTGTGGTTGTCTTGACAATGCTTTCAAGAGATCTTAGTTCAGAGAAATAAAAGGATATATTTTATTTAAAGAGAAAGGAGCAAAGAGAAGTGAATGGAGTGCTAGAGAAGAAATTATCAGAGGAGGCATCTTAAAACCTCAGAAAGTAAAATCTCTCCAAGCCCACAGGGGTGAAGACTGCCCCAGCTAATGTGATTCACAGGACTAAGGGCTGGGGCGGGGGCACACTACATACCCAGGGTGGGTGAGGTGGGTGGAGGTGTGGGATTTGAGCAGCCATCACTTAAAGTCCGTATCTGTAGTTAGTATTTGGAGTTTTGGGACAGATTGAACATATGGGAAGCTTTTTAATCTGGCAACCAAGAAAGTTTCCTGGGGAGGTTATATCATCCCATGCCCAGAGCTGCCTGGCCCGCCTACTCTGTGCAAAGGTAATGCCACCCTTTGGGCATGGAGATTTTCCGTACATTACACCACAGGAAGTTTCCACATCACGTCAGACCACTTCCTGGTATCTGTGACCTTCAAGTCATCACTTCTGCCATCTGGAAATGGGTTTCAGTGTCTGATTTGAATTTCTACGGCTAATTTTTTATAATGGCATTCAGGAAATTAAAAATGAAAGTATGAAGTCTGAGTAAAAAGTAATCAAGTTTGACTTGTACCGAGAGCCTTCTAGACATGTAAATATCTGGAACGCAGGTTATGTAATTTACGAGCGATGAAAAAGTTAGCTGTGTGAAGGGTCCAAAGTTCTACAATGATCTGAGGCAAATTCTCTTCTTTTTAAGAGGTAAAATCAACAAAGACAGCCTAGCAGCTACCACAAAACTCCACATTTTCTTGATTAGCCAAGAGATTCAACTCTTTTCATATTTGCCGATGCTTCCAGCAGTTCCCAGACAACCCAGCAACTCCAGAGTTCGGAAGTTGAGTTTCACAGCCTTTCGTCATTTCTGAGAGATGAGCCGTCGTCTGTTCTTTGAGCTTGCATGTTTCTGTCCTTGCTTGACATGCTCTAGTTCAAGTTGTCTTAAAAGAAGAAATTATCAGAGGAGGCATCTTAAAACCTCAGAACTTAAAAGCATGCTGGCACCTAAAGATATGTTTTTGGAGACGTGTTCATGCTTACATATATCATACATTAGGGAAAACAACTTTGATGTGACTTCTCTCTATATTTTGTTTTTGTTCATAATGTACGTCATAAAATATCTTTGCAGCCAAACTGTTAGAGAATCTCAATGCTTCACGCACATAGGGTTTGTTTTGCAAGGCAAGGCAGGTCTCTATGACCTACAGCTCTGTTAAAATGGGGGATTTCCACAGATCAGGTCTATGTGCCCCCTTCCAAGAGGCTTAGTGGCTGTGCTGCCTGGGCCTGGCTCTCTGAACAGTGATGCTGCTGAGGATGGCAGGACAGGTCTTGGGAAGGTGCTCCAGAGGACAGGGCAGCCTGTGCAAGGCTGGAGGAGGGAGTGCACCTGGGTGAGATTCCAGAGAGCAAGGGGCCAGAGGGGAAGAGAGGTTGTAAAGTGTGGAGTGGACGTCACACAGGCAGTGGGGATGGCCAGGGCGGGCCTCACAGGCCATTGTCAGGACCTGGGCCTCTATTCTGGAAGAGATAGCGGAGGCTGGCCCCAGAATTCAGGGGTGGGGGAAGTGGAGGGAGGTCTTGAGTTCATTAATGTGTGCATTACCTCACATGTGTATTGTTTTTAGTAATTCTTTTTAATCACAAAAACATCATGTTTTAGTATCTACTGTCAGCAATCTTCAAGAATATGATGCACCATTATTAACTCTGGTGGCCATGCTGTTCATTAGAGCTGTTGAACTTATTCCTTCTGTCTAACTGAAATGTGTACCCTTTGTCCAACATAGCACCCCAGCCCCCAGCCCCCTAGCAACCAGTATTTTACTTTCTCTGTGAGTTCAACTGCTTTAGGTTCCCCGTGTAAGTGTGATAATCATGTGGTTTTTGTCTTTCCTTCCCTGTCTCTTCCATTTAGCAGAATGTCCCCGTTCATCTGTGTGGTCACCAATGACCGACCTTTTTGTTAAGGCTAAATACTACATTGTGTAAATATATGTCACACCTCATGTGATAAATACATACAATTTTTATTTGTCAATTAAAATGAATAAAAAGGTTAAAATAAAATTATTTATATAATGGGACTGCATTACAAAGTGTCAACATTTTGTATTTATCATCATTAATTCATGTCTGTATTTGTCTTCTTAATTCGTAGGAGGCATCTTCGTAACATGAGTGATTTTTGTTTGGACAAGTTCTTCACACAAATTAATTTTAGAACTAGAGGGGGAAAATATATGTTGAACTCAGATGAGCAAACAGTCCCCAGTTTTTCACAAATTATTCAGCAGTTGGGCTTAATATAACACATAGCCCTACCCCTATAGGCAGGTGGATGATTTAAGATGAAGATATTTCATGTCCTTCGTATTCTTATGATGATTTTTGTAAATGAGATTTATTTAAAAACTTGTCATGATTGTATGTTTTTTGATTTAGTAAACATGCCTGGTAGGTAATCAACAATAGGCTTCACATTCTGTTATCTATTGTATGAAAACATACTTCATGAAGTACTTGTGAAGTAATAGGATCTGACCTATATTGTAATCTATAGTGCATTCTACGTTACTTTTATGTTCTTATAATTACTATTTTTAATATCTCAACTAAAAAAAGTATTCATCCCTTCTGCCCCTACCTATGGTTATTTTATTTTATTTTTTTTTTATTTTTTTTGAGACGGAGTCTCGCTCTGTTGCCCGGGCTGGAGTGCAGTGGCGCAATCTCGGCTCACTGCAAGCTCCGCCTCCCGGGTTCACACCGTTCTCCCGCCTCAGCCTCCTGAGTAGCTGGGACTACAGGTGCCCGCCACCTCGCCCGGCTAGTTTTTTGTATTTTTTAGTAGAGACGGGGTTTCATTGTGTAGACCAGGATGGTCTCGATCTCCTGACCTCGTGATCCGCCCGTCTCGGCCTCCCAAAGTGCTGAGATTACAGGCTTGAGCCACCGCGCCCGGCCGGTTATTTTTTTAAATCATTTTTATATTTTTTTCTGTATTTCTTGCTTTACCTCTGAAGTTATTTTTATGTTGGTATTTTCATGTTTCTTATTAGAAACACTGTTAGTCATCAGGAGACTAAGCAGTGTTTTAAATCTGTACCAACTGTTATGTAATCAAGAAATTTACTTTTTCTATCAACCCTTATACAAATTTAGATTCCACAGACCACTAAAATATCTTGGTTTTGCACTTTTCATTTATATTTAATATGCAAAATGTTATTGCTATTAGGGTGACTATACGTTGTATGAAATCTGAATTTCAGTTGTTTACAGTTTTAATAAAAATATAATTGCAAATGAAATTACAGATCACTATTCCTTTTTACTACATTTTTCCAACAATAATTCTGCTTACACAAAGCGCAAATCGCCACTTAATGAGGTCAATTCAGAGGGAAACATTTTTGCCTCTTATGCCTGAGCTAAGAGCTTAAGCAAAGACTTGGGATGGAGGTGGCTTGGAGAGACTGAGCAGGGCAGCTGCTCCTGAGTGCCGCTGGTGACACCTCAGAACATGTGCTCAGTGGCCAGAGTACGCTCCTGCCATACAAATCTCTACAGTATAACTGTCTATGAACTGGCTTTGTTAAAAGATTCCAAATGTTTAAATATACTTTTGATTAACTTGGTCATCCCATAATATCCGTGATCTCTGAGTACTTAAGGAATTTCTTGCTATATCAGTGTTTGTGTGAACACATGGTTTTGCCACTGAATTAGGCTCAAAGCATTAACTGCAAAGCCTGAGTTGGTTCCTGAGGTTTGCAACCAAGAACCCCAAGTGCTATGCATATGAGATTTAGCTCACTCCCATGAGCAAGCGAGACTTCAGTGTCTACTGGTCTGACACACCCTGAGCCCACCACACTGGAGAGGAGCCCACGAATAAGGCCATCAAGAGCAGTCAGCACAGCAAATATTCATGGTCATGTTAACGCCATGCTCTGGGAGCTTATAGTTAAATGAGGGAGGGTCGCTGAAATAGTTAACTTGTCTCACTGTGGTGAAGGAGAGGCACACACAAATCACTACGGAAGCCCCAGAAGAGAAGAGTGCTTAATCCAACTGGTGGAGTTAGGGAAGGTTTACCAGAGAATACAGTAGGTAACTTGAAACAAGAATTAGCAATATTCTGGAAGGTAGGAAGAAGTTGCTCTGTGTGTGTGTGTGTATGTGTGTGTGAGACGGGATGAACTGCTGGGGAGAATGAGAACTGAATTCTAAGTGGAGGGAGTATCCTCTGGATAGTGTACATGATACTGAGCATAAAACCATTAAACTATAATACAGGCTCTTATCATTAGGGCATTTAAAGGTGTCCACAGGAAATATCACAGTGCTATACAATAGGGAGTCGACTTTTATAGTTGAGATCCTCTGCTGGAAAACCACTTCCCTCCAGCGTGACTTTAACTCCCATCCCAGCCAGTCACTGAAGCACTGAGGGCGTGCAGCCTCCAGTGATCCCATAGAGAAAATCGAAATACAAGTAGAAGCTGTGCTTAGGTTAGAGACAGAAGGCTACTATGGTTTCATCAGCCATTATAGAAAGTACACATTAATGACTATGTATCTGTACACTGTAAGCTAAATATGTGTTTAAACTAAGAAATGATTGCTCTTTGATCAATAATATATACTCTGAAGAAAAACACAGACATTCTGGGGACACCAGACCAAGGGGTGTGAGAATATCCTGAGACACCAAGAATAGAATCCACATGAAACCAGTGTGGAATCAGTTCCTTGAATCCCATCAGTTATGGGCTCTCATGATTCTGTAGTGGCCAAGTGAAGAGACGGATGTCAAAACTCACTGCTTACCATTTACGACTGGTGGATACAACTGTAAGAAACCTTTTGTCCTTCAATCCTTGCTGCTTGTGACAATGGCTAGGCATGGGACTATTCCTAAGAAGTAAATCCAAAATAGATTAAAGAGAAATTTGCAATTATAAAGCATCTACCAGTAATTGGTGTGTCTAAGATGAAGGTCTGGAGTAGGAAAAATTATATTGAACACTGTACTTTAATGGCTGTCGGATATTTAAGAAATGGCATGGTTGTCATGCAGACGTGAACTCTATAATAAAATAAAAGCTATTTGCTTGTTTCAGGCTTGCGTCAGAAAAGACAGAAGGAGAAAAGAATGCCCACAATGTCAGGTGCACATTCTTAAGGATAGAATATGGCTATGGAGAAATTCTCAGAGCTGAGGAGTAATAGTTCCATTTAATAAGAATGATGCTTTGAAGACGGAAAAGAAGATGAGAATAATTATGTCGTTGCTAGCAATAATAACAATAACAAATAATACCTGAATAGCCTGTATGTGTCAGGGCTTTTGAGACTGTTTATGTAATCCAACAACACCACTATGAGCTATTTGGAGAAGATCTTTTTGATTATGAGTGACAGAAACTAAGTTGTAATTGGTTTCAAGAAAAACTACTAGCAATAATGCATGATGATAACATGGACGTATAAAGCTCGTAGTATATTCCAGGCACTGTTCTAAGTTCTTGCATAGATTACCTTCCCAACCCTTTGAAGTAGGTACAGATGAGGAGGCACAGAGAGGGTGCATGATTTGTTCATGATCACACAGCTGGGGAGAGTCAACCTGTGTTTGGAACTGAAGCCATCTGGCTCCAATGCCATCCTTTTACCCTTCTGATAAGAAACTGTGACTCACTAAGGCAGACCATGACACTGCGTGTCCTTGCTGAAGGGGTGTCACCAGGGTTCTGTCTCTGTTTCTCAGCTCTGCTTTCGTGTGCTTCGAAAACTCTTCAGTGTCCTGCACACATGCTCCCCCCGTGGTAGCAGCCTTGCATTTCACATGCCTTAGCAACACGGCTAGAGAGAGCATGCATCTTTCCTAATAGCTTCCAGCAAAAGTTCTGGGTTATTTCTCACAATTTAATGTCTTGAGCCTATGTCTATTTTGTTAGAAATCACTGTAACTGTCCATTTTGGGACTAAACCCCTATCAGTTTCTGGAGCATAAGGTATAAAGTCAGCCCCAGCTGAACCCATAGACTGGATGTAGGAAAGGGGGGGTTCCTCAAAGAAGAAACAAGGTGCTGCCAATAGAAAAAATATTACTATTCCATTGTGTAATGGTTAGCACTCTGGACTCTGAAAAAATATTACTAGATTTAGGGGCAAGTCAAAAATAGTAGATAGCCATTACTCCAAAAGTTATACAGCAAATGAAGTTCAGTGGAGGCAATTTGGCTTCAAGGCCAACCCTCTTAAGCCAATAAATTAGTCTTTCTTAGTGTATTCTGCAATTCATACCTATTCTTGGAAAACCTCCATGATCAAAGGTCTGTTGTAACCTCACTGTTTCGCTAGTGTGATCTGGGGAATGTATGGAGTTAAATAGCGGGGAGAAAAGTTAAAACCTATAATTGTTAGAAGCTACGCCACTAAGGAGAAACAATTCAGGCAAACACAAGCCTACCCTCTTCTGCCGAGCAAGAGTCAAAATAATGGCTGAGGGCTCTGGCTGACATACAAAGAAAAAACCAAAAACCTCAAGCTGTTTTATTTGGAGAAGATGGGAAGGGTAACCCCAGAACACCATAGGATGTGGGATCACTTGCATGGGAAACCTTGTCATTCTCCATTCAGAGGGGAGGTTTTCTCATTTTAAGCAAATCTTCACATCATCTTTAAAAGATCCTGTATACATTTACAGATAAATATTTAAACTGGCTGAATAACACTAGGCATAGCCCAACCAGCTAAGCAATGCACCTTATAAAGGTCTGTTTTAAAGACACTTATTTCTGTTTAGTGCCTGCAACCACCCTTCATCCAGGTACAGGAAGACAAAGAAAGTAGGCATTAATACGCCAGAGTGAGCATCTTAGACTTGCATAATACCTAATAAACGAAAGCATCTTTTTTTTGTTGGAATATATAAAGTTTAGTCTTTGTTCAAAACAGTTTATTTCAGTGTACTCAAATATTAGAACCATTGTTTTTAAACAACCTTCATAAAAAATTGTTCTGGAAACTTGATTATTTTTCTAGCAAAAAATTAAACCACACTTTAAAATTTATATTAATTTGATCTAGGCATTTTTATTCTTGTAGAAACTTAAGTTTAAATGGTTTTCATAAGAAAAAAGAATTAATAAATGTATTTTATGATGGTTAAAATAACCCAAATTTCTAAGACAAGTAATTTGACACGCACAGAATATCAACTAAGTAAAACCAATTAACAAACTGGCCAAAACTTTTAAGCATTTAGTCTCTGCCTGGGCTTTAGAAATATAATCAGAGAAACAAATGGCATATTTAATTAGAAAAGGAGGAAAATTTCTGAAATGCAATATTATATTGGTATGTGTGCAGACATACTGATAAAATTCCTTAGCCTTTACTGGGTGCTGACTATGTGCTCAGTACCATGGTAAACACTTTACATATTTTATTGCTTTAAATATCTCCATTTTACGAAGAGGAGTGCTAAGGCTTGGTAAAGTCATGCAGATAAGGAAAGATCCGAGACTCTCACTCAGGCCCTGTGTTTACAGGGGAATTTTTACTCATATAGTGACCACATCTGCCTCTGGCAAGAATTTCTGAAGTATTCAGTCAATTTTTATACATAATCAATTATAGCAATCCTATAGAATTCAGATGCTGTTGTAAGTTGAATTATGTCCCAACCAAATTCTTATGTTGAAGCCTTAACCTCCAGTACCCAAGAATGTGACTTTATTTGGAAATAGGGTCATTACAGATGCAATTGTTAGTTAAAATGAATCATTCTGGATTAGGGTGAGTCTCAATCCAATATGACTGGTGTCCTTATAAAAAGTAGAAATTGACACACAGGCACACACAGGAAGAACACATGCAAAATGAACACAGAGACCAGGCTTCTGCTGGTCTCCAAGGATCACCAAAGATGGCCAGCAAACACCCAGAAGCTGGAGGAGAGCCTGGGATAGATTCTTCCTCTCCGCCCTGGGAAGAAACCAGCCCTGCAGACACCTCGCTCTCAGATTTCCGTCCCCCAGAGCGGTGAGAGAATACATTTCTATGGCTTTAAGCCACACAGTTTGTGGTGCTTTGTTACAGAAGCCTTCAGAAACCAATAGATACTCTCATCTTCCCGCTAGCCAAAGAAATTAATAATCAGAGACTATCTAAAACAGAAAGTCTTTGGCTTAAAGTAGACAAGAGCCTTTAAAATTCAGCCTCTTCTGAATCCAAAACCCACACTCAGTAGGAGAGTACTGCACAAAAGAGAAAGGGTTAACGTCTTTGCCCTACAGCTGCTAACAGGATGCTGCACACGTGAGAATAAACTCTGACAGTAAATATTATATTGTCTAATGTCCACTCTTGATAGCATTCTTTTTTGATTCAGAATACTACAGGAATAGGGTTCCCTTTTCAAAAATAGTGTTGCTTATTTACATATTCAAAATCCTTCAAAGAAATTCATGTTCTTTGTAAAAATTGTGTACCATTGACATGTACTTTTTGCTAATTGAAATTCACTTTGATTTTGAAAATTATGTCCCATTTCATTAAAAAGTTAAAGACAATCTGTACAATCAGCTAGAGTTAAGTCATTGAGTTACCAATTTATGATTGTTAAATGTTAAACATATTGATGATGAATAGTCATTTATTTAACCTAGATAAAAGTCTTTCCACCTCTCCTCACTACACCGTTTACAAAATAAACAATTCTGTGAGAAGTATCGAAATCTAGTAACATTTGATTTAGGGAATCAGCTATTCCTGTGTCTGTTTTCTTTATCCTTTTGCAGAATTATCTTATTTTTCCTTTCCTCTAACACCACTAATGAAAATCAAGCACATTAATGATAAAGGACATTAATGTTGCAATTAAGTTAAATGTTAAAAATCCTAATAAAAATGATTTGAAAAACTGCAGGCTGCAGTCTAAGCTGGTTCTCTTTTTATGCCTATAAAATCCATTTGTTCCAAAATATTTGGTGAAATTTATATTTCAGAGCAAAAATTAATTGCAGTGCAATGAGTAAGAATGGAGAAAGAAATCCTGAGATTAATTTAGGATGACTATATTAATTACTTTTTTATTTAAAGTCAATATAATAATTGGAATTTGAGGAGTAATGTTGATCAGCCTCCTTCTATAACATTAAAATGCACTTATACAAAAAATGTTTGTCTTGTCACTAGAGTGCCAATAGATATGATTTAATATTGTTGAAACCAGAAGTTTTATTTCCTAGAATAAGCAAAGATGTTTTCTAAAAATCATTATAAGCTATGGAACAAAAGTGAAGAAGATTAAACTAATACACATATAAATGAAATTTGGGTAGTAATATTAATGGGTGCTATTTAGAGAGATGGGTATGTGAACATATAATGCTATTGGGGTACTTTTACAAATGTAACATAATAAATGCTGTTTCAATATTTGAAGTATATCCTAAAAGATAGTCTATGTATCCTGGGGACGAGAAATATGATCGCTTTTGAAAACTCATTAAGACAGACTCTACTCAAATATAGCAAAAAGCCAGTCTCTTTAAAATACTAACAAAGGGCAGGTCAGAGAGACAGAAAGGAAAGGAGATGGAAAGACTCAAGTAGCACTGTAAGCAGGAAAGCTTGCCACCATTTGAGAAAACAGTTTAAACTCAGGATGTTGGTGTGTTTTGGTGGGCAGAGGACAATGGTATTAGACTTTAATATATTATCTGAGAAGCGATTAAGGTGAAAATTTTCTTTCCAGTAATAGAGTGTCTAAATTAATGGTAAAATTCATTTTTCAGTTTTAGGTCAGACTATCAGAATGTCTCAAGCAATAAAAACTATTTTAAAAGCAGGTTAACAGTCTTTAAATCTAAGGTATATAATTTATTGTGGTGCATAATACCAGATTTTACCAAGGAAATCTTATATCTTTCTGGAAACTGTTATAGATATGCTTTCGAAAAAGAAGTACTTTTTAGTTTTAGAAAGGTGTTAGCATAGTATCAGATTAGATGTTTTTTAAGTCAAATACTTTAAGAAGTTTTCTTTGGGTGTTTATATTAATCCCCAGAAACTGAAAAGGATTTTAATTATTAATTATTTTTGTGTTTCAATTTTTTAGTAGAGGGGTCACACATCAAAATTATTGTGACAAACCCGATAAGAAATAATAAAATTGAAACTGAGCAGGCTTTTATTATAAAGTTCCTTAAAAATAATAAAATTCATCCATTTTTAAACAAGTTATTCTCTGGAATAGGCAAAACTCCTAGTAGACTATGGAAGCTGAAAGTGACTTTGAAAGATTACACGTGATTTTCAAAATTGTGTTAACTTGTCACATTACCTAAATGGCTATTTGTGCCAACAAGTTAGTTTCTTGTTATTAAATTAATCCTAATGGATTTTGTGGATAATATTAATTTTCATTGTCATGGGGGAAAAATGATTCACACCCCCCAAGCCGTGACAGACGAACATTTCCAGACAGATACCCTTTATTATTCAGCCAAAACATTATTTTCTTACGAACTGGATCACCTTTTCTTAAGACAAAGCAACAAAATGGGAAAGAGCATTAAAAAAAGGAAAGAGTGGATTAATCAGATTCCAAGGCAATGCCCTTGTGTATTAAGCATTTAAGCAACGGAGTTTGTTTAGCATGTTCTTTTCACTTACTACGTGAAATCGTTTGCGTTTGAATCATCGGTAATCTCTCAAGTCAATTGAAAGTAAATTTTAAAAAGTAGATATTCTTGACAAGAAGCTCATTAAATACACTTGTTGCTAAAAGCTCCTACTATTTAATTGAACACTTCACCTGCCACATTGCGTGTGTGGCTTGAGAGGCTGAATGCATACATTACAGTCTGTTTGGCACAGAACACATCTGATAAGGAACCAACCATCTAAAGAGAAGTCAGGAACTTATTGTGCGAGACAATGAAATCATTACTTCAAAGTCAATTCCAAGATCATCAGGGCTGCCCCTGCACTCAGTGGGCTGGAGTGTAAAATTACCCACAAGCATGGATCCATGGCTCAGAGCCCCATTAGACCAATGCCAGGCCATCTCTGACCATAGAGCTCAGATCCACAGCCTCTGCAGCTAGCACTCCAGGAAGCCAAACCGCAACCTTGGCAGCCACCAGCCCAGAATGGCTGGACTCGGTCAAGGACTTTGGCAGGCTGTTTCTCCTGTTCCTCAAATACCAAGGTGTCATATTTTGAGGTGGCATGTCCTGAACCTCATCCTATCTCTCGTGTCTCTGCTAAATTTTTTCTGCATCAGTATTCAAGGTCTTGATTCTCTGTAAAAGGCTATTCAATTTTAAAAGCCCTTCTCTTCATTGCAGTCTTACCAAATAGTCTCCTGAGTTCTGCCTCTCTTTCCTATAATTCATCCTGGGAATCAAAACTTCTTAAAAGATACTTTTATTACAATAAATTTATCCTTTCACAACAGAGTAATGACCCAAATCCTTTCACCACAGAGTAATGACCCAAATCCTCATCTTACTCCTCACAGCCCTAACTCTGTTTACTACAGAAAACTTGTCTCTGCCAAGTAAGTGTATCCTTAATCCACCAAGTAAGTGTATCCTTTATCACACAGCAGACTTTGCCCTTTCTAATCTTTCTAATTCTTTTTGGAACCCCACAAGTTCTTTTTCTCTTGGCCTATCCAAAAAAAAGTTACCATTTAAAAAACTGTTCATTGCAGCTCCTATTTAAATCATTCTCTTAAAATACAAACTAGAAGTAATCTTTATAGTAACGAGTGCCTGTGATGGCAGCGCAAATAGATTTTAATCTACTTGCCAACTCCTATCAACTGGTGATGGCAGAGGAGGGTGCGGAGCTGAGGATTCTGATGTTCCGAACAGCCTCATCTGGAAAGTGTGTGATGTATTAAGGGAATATCTGATTGAAATAAGAATGAATATCCTTTAATATAGTCTAGTGAGGACTGGTTAACATGACCCGAAGAGGCAATGCTTTCTAACCTCTAACTTATTGGCCATCAGTGTTCTGAATATTTTATTTTCTACTAATGATGCCTTTGCCCGCAAAATCTCTTCCATGAATTTTTAAAAACAGTTGCTTGTATAGTTATTTGTCAATTGACTTTTTCATCTCCTTAAACTCTTTATCTTCAATTAAGATAATTCTTTGAGGGCAGCTTTGTTTTATCTCCTCCAACAATATTTCATAATTGGTACCCAAAAATATGAGATTTGACTTTATTTAAAGAAAACTATAATAAAAAATGAGAGGAGTATGGTGATTTTAGCAAATGCTTAAAAATAAAGAAAAATATCCCTTTTATTACTGATCATTTCCAGTTGAATCATTTTTAATTTCCACCATCCTGAAAAGTGAGTTGTAAAAACATATTTATAGTTTCAAAAAATAAATAGAAAGGGCATATTGTATGTTTAGGCAGAAATGAATTTTAAATATTATTTTTCTGCTTTGAAAACCAAATATATTTTTTTCAGAGTGCACAAACTAAAATTATGGCTTCATCAGTGAAGTTTTGCGATTCTAATTTAGAGTGAAAAGTGGACTTACTAGCATGTATGATCACCTTATTTCATAGTATTTGAAAAGTTGAAATCTAATTTGTCTGATGTCTGGATCACTACCTATCATTTTTTTAACCAATAAAAAGAAAAACATTAAAATAATGAATTACATTCTCAATGCAAAATATCACAAAAAATGAAAGCTAAACCAGATGCAGACAGTTGAAATAAATAAATACATGAAAGAAGAATCTACGGACCATCATTCATGAAAATTAATGCAATGATACTAAATAAAATATTAACATGCAGTACTCGTAACATAAAAATAGTATATCATGACATTTATTATAGTAATATAAAAAAGTTGTTTTAATATTAAGAAATCCATTCATATATTAAAGCATATTAATAGATCACAAAAAATCGTATAATTTTCTCAACAGTTGCTGAGAAAGTCTTCAACAAAATTTGATGCCTAACTAAAAACACTCAAGAAAATGAGAGCTGAAATATACTTTCTTAACCTAATTCTCTCTCTCTCTCCTTATACATATTTATATATGTATTTCTTTATGTAAGAGACACTTAAAGTATATATAATTGGCCGGGGGCGGTGGCTCAAGCCTGTAATCCCAGCACTTTGGGAGGCCGAGACGGATGGATCACGAGGTCAGGAGATCGAGACCATCCTGGTCTACACGGTGAAACCCCGTCTCTACTAAAAAATACAAAAAACTAGCCGGGCAAGATGGTGGGCGCTTGTAGTCCCAGCTCACTCGGGAGGCTGAGGCAGGAGAATGGCGTAAACCCGGGAGGCGGAGCTTGCAGTGAGCTGAGATCGGGCCACTGCACTCCAGCCTGGGCGACAGAGCGAGACTCCGTCTCAAAAGAAAAAAAAAAAAAAAAAAGTATATATAATTATATGCACATATATATCTAATATGTAGAAATTTATATATGTAGAAATATACATGTGAGAGAGAGAGGCTTCTACAGTTCTACTAAGTGGAGAGACAATTCCCCATGTTCAGGAACAGGAAAAGGAAAGAATAATTTCTACCTCTACTACTATTCAACCCTTAAGGCCAATGGAAGAGATAAGAAAAATCAGTAAGATACATAAGAATGGGTAAAGAAGAAATAAAGGTATCTTTATAGGCCGTTGATGTAAGAGTTTTACCTGGAAAATTCTAAATAATCCGTAATAAAAATAACTCAATAAAAATTACTATGGTAACACAATATAAAATTACTACATAGAAATTAAAAGCTTCATATTTCATCCATTAGGGCTTCCATAACAAAACACCATAAACTAAGTAGTTTATAAATGACAAAAAATTTATTTCTCCTTTTCTGGAGACTGGGAAGTCCAAGATCAAGGAGCCAGCAGATAATGGTGTCTGCGAGGGCCCATTCCTTGTAGATGGTAATCTTCTCACTGTGTTCCCCTATGACAGAAGGGTCAAGGGATCTCTCTGGGTCCCCTTTTATACAAGCATTAATGCCAATCATGAGGGCTCCACCCTCATTACCTAATCATCTCCCAAAGGCCTGCTTCCCAAAACCCTCACATTGAAGCCCCATCCCGTGACTCCTTTGGACATTGGTCTAATGGGGCTCTGTGCAATGGCTCTATGCTTTTAGGCAGTTTTACACTCTGGGCCACTTGAGTGGAGGGGCAGCCCTGATAATCGTGGAATTGACTTTGAGGTCATTAATTTACTGTCTTGAAAAATAGTTCCTTGCTTTTCTTTAGGTGGTTGAGGAATTTCCTTATTAGATGGGCCACACACTTGTTCTATGCCAGACAGACTATAATTCTTTTCAATTTGAATATGATAATAATGTTACAAAACTTTAAGTTCTGCTTCCATTTTGATAACAATTCTATTAATCATTGTTTTCTTCTCACATTTTACTATTTATTATCAAGAGGGACCAGGCTGCTACTTCAACACTTTGTTTTTATATATTACCTCAGGAAAATACCCAATTTTATCACTCACAAGGTTTACATTCCACAAAACACTGGAACATGAACACAATTCAGCCACATCCTTTGTCATTTTGTAACAAGGATAGCTTTTTCTCCATTGTCTAATAGCGCATTTCTCATTTTCATAAGAGAGCTCATTAGAATGTCCTTTACTGTCTTTGTCTACCCAAATTCTGTTCAGGATTATCCATGTATCCGGATTTCTCTGCAGCTCTCCTGCTCTCCTTCTGAGCCTTCTTCAGAATTACCTGTAACAGTCCATTTGTATTAGTCTGTTCTCATATTGCTATAAAGAAATACCTGAGACTGGATAATTTATAAAGACAAGGGGTTTTGCTACAGGAAGCATGATGCTGGCATATTTTCAGCTTCTAGAGAGTCCTCAGGAAACAAACATACAACCATGGGAGAAAGTGATGTGGTTCGGCTGTGTCCCTGCCCAAATCTCATCTTGAATTGTAGTTCCCATAATCTCCATGTGTCATGGGAGGGATGTGGTGGGAGGTCATTGAATGATGGGGGTGGGATTTTTCTGTGCTGTTCTTGTGGTAGTAAATAAGTCTCATGAAATCTGATGGTTTTATAAAGGGCAGAACCCCTGCACATGCTCTCTTGCCTGCTGCCATGTAAGATGTGTTTTTGCTCCTCCTTCATCTTCTCCCATGATTGTGAGGCCGTGATTGTGAGGCCTTCCCAGCCATGTGGAACTGTGAGTCTCTTAAATTTCTTTTCCTTTACATATTACCCAATCTCAGGTATTTCTTCATAGCAGTATGAAAATGGACTATTACAGAAGGTAAAGGGGAAGCAGGCATGTCTTACATAGCAGGAGCAGGAGCAGGAGCAAAAGGCGAGGAGAGGTGCTACACACTTTTAAATGACCAGATCTCACAAGAACTCACTCACAATTAAAATCAAACAGTGCCAAGGGGGATGGTGCTAAACTATTTGTAAAAACCACCTACATGATCCCATCACCTCCCACCTGGCCTCATAGTCATGTCCGACACTGGGGATTTGCAATTCTGTATGAGAATTGGTGGTGACAGATTGAAACCGTATTATCATTCTTGGTAATGTATGATTTTACTAGCATGCACTTCTAAACTTATGTAGCCTCTGTCTATTACCCAGTGCCAAGGGCACTTCTACATTTTAGGTATTCATTATAGTAGCACCCCACTTCTGGTAATAATTTCCTGTCTCAGTCCATTCGGGCGGCTATAACAAAATACTACAGACTGGATGGCTTATAAACAGCAGAAATTTATTTCTTACAGTTATGGAGCCTGGGAAGTCCAAGATCAAGGTGCTGGCAGATTCGGGTATCTGATTATAACCCATTTTCTTGTAGGTAGCCATCTTCTCCCTGTAACCTCATGTGAAAGAAGGTGATGAGGAGTCTCTCCAGGCCTCTTTTATAGGAATACTAATACACTCATGAAGGCTCCATCCTCATGACCTAATCACCTCCAAAAGGCCACACCTCCAAATACCCTCAGATTGTGGAATTAGATTTTAACAGGAATGGAGGTACACACATTTGGTCTGTAGCATCAGAATTTTCCAAAGGCCTCTCTTTAGCCACGCTTTTGGCTTGTGCTCTCTCCATCGTAGATGCATGACTACTGCTGAGTGAGATTTCACCTTGAAGTCATCTGAAATAGTCCTCACAGTATCAGCTGGGGTTCACTGTGTTCAGATGTTCACTGTGGTCAGAGACCGCATCTAGCCCTTTCTCATTATATTCCCTCAGTCCCCAGCAATGTTTCCAGCATAGCACTTGCTCAATCAGTATAAGTACACGAATTATTATGAATAGATTTCCCCTCAGTGGAATATGAATAGAAATTGTATATGAAACTTATCACTGCTCCTGTTAAAAAATGTTTTCCTCACCAGTGTCTGAAACCAGATGTGATGGTGGCATTTTCAGGTCTATAGATGGAAGAGAGGAAGAAGAAGTGGGAAGAGGTCTGAGCTTTAAGTGACCACAGGAGGAATTACTACCCTACTATTTTGGTCTGTCCAGGCTTCTGTAGCAAACTGCCATAAACTTCTCAGGTTATAAACAACAACAGTTTATTTCTCGTAACTCTGAAACTGGGAAATCCAACATCAAGTCAGAGTCACTGTCTGGTGAGGACCTGCTTTCGGGCTCACATACAGGGCCTTCTCTCTGTGTCCTCACATGGCAGAAAAGGCAAGGATCTCCCTGGGGCCTCTTTTTCAGGCCACTAATCCCATATGTGAGGACTCCAACATCATGATTTAATCCCCCCCAAAGCCACCACCTTTTAATACCGTTGCACCGAGGATTTGATTTTGATGTATAAACTTTGAGGAGGACTTAGACATTAGATCATAACAGTAAAGAATTTTCCATTTACAATAGCAACTAAGAGTACTTAGGAATAAGCTTATAAATAAATGTTGAAATCCTACATAAGAAAAATCTTAAAGCACAAATGAAACACACAAAAGTAGAATTAAGCAAATAGAATATTAAACCTTTTCTTGGACAGCAAACCCCAGCATTATAAAGTTGCCAGATTTTCCTGTAATAATGTATACATTTATTGCAACTCCAATTATGGGATAGAGTTGATTTATATAAAGCTAGACACGTTCATATTAAAGTTCACATGGGTTAAAAAATTAGCAAAAGTAGTAATGCAACACTGAAGATAAGACAATGTAGGCTGGAGCCCTAGCCCTACCAGGCACTAAAATATACCATAAAGCCATTAAAATAAAAAAGCTGTGTGATATCACATTCTGTTGATGAGGCTCTAGGATACTGGTGTTCTCATACGTAGTTGGTCGGAATGCAAACTGGTACCACCTTCTGGATGGGAATTTGACAATACTTAAAATTATGCATCACTTACCTCTTGACCAAACATAGATTATATGAACCTACTCTGAAAAAAAATCTGTAAAAATACAAAACTTCATAAGCATTGTAGCATTGTTTGCTGTCACAATATGGGAATCAACCTGAATGCCCAAATATAGGAGAATTATTAAATTAACTGCAGTAAATGTAACCAGTGGTGTATCATGCAACTGTAAATACACAGAAAGAACAGCTCTATGAACTGACTGGTAGTGTTTTAAAGGATATATTTTTATTTTTACAAAAATTAAATGTGCAAAACCCAACATAGTTCCTATAGTATGTTACATTTCATATAAGAAAGAAAGAGCTGTGAGAAAATGTATACACATTAGCTGATTTATGCAAAATAAACACGTAAGGGAAGAACCAGAAATGAATGAGATTTGTTGCATCCAAGGGTTGCTGAGAAGACTATGGAAAGATTGGAGAATGGTGATGTGGTATTAGGAAGGAGTGCTGTTGTTGAGAGTATTTCCTTTTGTATAGCTTTGACTCTTAGGACTACAGCAATGTTTTATATACATTCTAGATAGATACATACATACATACATAAAATATACAAGGATGCTGAGAGAGCATAAAATGGAATAAGCACAGTAGATTTGAAATCAACTCTGTTATAAATGGATAACAAAACCCTGATAAAGGGGGTGGTTAAGAAAAGTACGAATCTCAGTAATTTCGGAAGAGTATCTTGGTTGGATAATGTGAGGCTAAAAACAAAAGAAATTGTACTCAAATATCATACTACAGAGAGTAAATTTGTTTTTCATAGAAGTATTGGTTAGCGATTCTGAAACTACTTTATACATTAACTAGGATTAAGCAAATAGGTAAATATATTGTTAATGGTGAGAGTCAGGTTTCACTTTGTCAAACAATACAGTTATGCATAAGAAAGGGCTAAAAGGTCAAATGAATCCTGTGATTTGAATCAACAGTAAAACAATATCGGGATGAACTCCTGCTAACTCTATGTCATTTTTCTATTGATTATCTATATATTATCTATGACCCATTATTTATCTATGTAGCTATCTGTATCTGTATCTATCATCTATCTGCAAGTGTGAGTATGCATTCTTATATCTCCTACTTCTGTCTATAAAGAAGGTCTAGAATCAATGACATCCCAGTGACAATGACCACAGCTAGCAACAATATTTTGGATTTCAATAACAGAAGTCAGGGATCCTTGGAGAAATAATTGATTCTAGGGCTGGAGCAGAGAAAATACAAAATGAATCTGAAATATTTGTGGTGTCAGAAACTAAAAAAATGCTAAAAAAAAAAAAAAAAAGAAAAAAGATAGGGTAGTAAGAGCCAACCTGAAAGAGATCCATATGGGCAAACTAAATATAATCGGAGTCACTAAATAGACATGATTATATAGATTATAATCCATAGAATAAAATTAATATTCATGAGTTTATACTTATGCAAACAATAATTGTAGGAACAAATGTAGGGGAAAGGACAGCTTTTCCTTACAGTGGAATTCAATTAAATGTAGGAGAAATTATAAAAAGAGAAAATCATTATTTTTCAAACACTATAGTCTAATGTTCAACCAAGAATCACCAAGAGGCTAAGCATGGTGGTTCACACTGTAATTTCAGTACTTTGGGAGGCCGAGGTAGGCGGATCACCTGAAATGTCAGAAGTTCGAGATCAGCCTGGACAAAATGGTGAAACCCCATCTCTCCTAAAAATACAGAAATTAGCTAAACGCAGTAGTGGGCACCTGTAATCCCAGCTACTTGAGAGGCTGAGGTAAAACAATCGCTTGAACCTGGGAGGCCAAGGTTGCAGCGAGCTGAGATCACACCACTGCACTCCAGCCTAGTGACACAGTGACAAAATAAATCAGTCAATAAGAAAAATCACCCAGAGAGATGCTAACATTAGTAGGTAAAAGGTATGATGAAAATCAAATATGTGTATAGGTCTAAGGAGCTTTCCATGAGCTACTTATTAATTATAGCATGTAAAATGGTAATTTTACAATGGAAAATTCTGGTAGATACCACCCTAACCAGTAATCGAAGTTAACATCACAAGCAATGAAACATATTGATATAATTTAACTCTTGATATGATATACTGAGAAGGATGCATTGACAATTCTCCAGATTCCCTGCCAAAAATTCATAGCCTCAGTACTCATGAGAAAGCATCAGGCAAATTGCAATTGAGGAATGTTTCAAAAAAAAACTGGCTAATCCTCTTTAATAGTGTTCAGGTCACCAAAGATGACTAAAACAGACATAAGGCCTGTCCTATAATGTAAGATATGAAGGACACCTAATAGGTAAATGTCAGCTGGGAACTTGGGAATCTGAATTTGGTTGGAAATTTGAATAAGGTTTGTAGTTTAGTTACTACTATTGTATCAATGTTTATTTCCTTGCCTTGATTATTATACTATGGTCAGATATGATGATAATGCTAGGGGAAGATAAGGAAAGGCTGTATCGAAATTATCTCCATGATTCTTGTAACTTTTATGTAAGTCTAAAGTTCTTACAAAATCAAAAGTTTAAAAACAATTGCTCTGAGATTCTATGAGAAAAGTCACCACAAGAAGGCTACCAGGAACAGTCTGTTGTCCATCACATTGGCCACACTGTTTCAATCTCTGTTTCAATGTAGCTATTAAACACTCTTTTCATTCACTTCCTTTTTAGATGAATTTTTGTACCTAATCCACATCGTTCGTGGCCTGAGAATATTCAGAATTTCTAGGATCTCAGAAGAGCATATTTCAATCAGCTTTCTTTCCCTCAGCACGGAGCTAATAGAGTTCTCGTGATACATTCATATCTGGCAATCTGTCCCTAGTAAAGAAATATTAAACTTCTGTGATTTATTTTTATTTTATGTTCTCACTATATAAAGTGGAAAATGGGAAATATGTTTATGCTCCTTAGCACTCAGAAAATAAGTTTGCCCTGTCTACTCTCTATCATAGAATAAAAAAAAATTGAAAATTGTTTTGCTGTTTTAATTTTCCAATTATATTTTGTCCTTGGTTCTGCCATACACAGACTGTCCCCCAAGCTTCTTACCACAAATTTATGATGAAAACCTCTTGACACATCTGTTTTACAGAATTAAATAAAACTCAGATTCACAAGCTATCACTTAGATGCATGTTATTCATGTAGCTATTTATCTGTCACGTATTATCCATGTAACTTTCATCACTACATATGAATTCACCAAATATGCACAATGGGTGATTTTCCTGCTTTTGGGATGCCGTTTGTGATCGAGCGGCTTGCTACGGTTTCTGCCAAACTTGTAGGAACTAAGGGATGCACTTCCTGGAATTTGTTTGCCCTTATTCCCTACTTCAGTTCCTTTTTGCTGTCTAAGTCATTGCCCTAGGATTGCTCCCCCCAAATTATTGACATATAAGCTTTGTCTTGAGCTCTGCTTTCTTAGCTTTCTAGACTGTATCAGCTATAAAATGTAGATGATTACATATACCTTGGAGTGTTGTTGGGAGGACCAGCTGAGATAGTACATTGAGGCGCTTGTCAGGTGAGAAGCCCTCATTAAGTGTCAGAGACTTTGTTGATCTCTCCTTGCCAACCTGCAGATGACATTCATGTTAGCTATCAAGTTTTCTACCAGAATTGTTGTTCCTTTAGGCCCTGGATGTTGTGTGTTATCTTAAGCTAAATAGTTACTGTTGCCACATTTGGATGGGCAAAGATAATAAAATAATTTTTTAACATATTTCCCAATGTTTCAGAGATACTCTGTACTATGAAAACTAAGAAGAAATAGGATTGAATTTCCTGTGTCTTACTTTGGACAAAGTAGAGATATTTCAGATCATGAGGAGCACATGGGAAGCTCAAGATCCCATCATATTATCTGTCACTTATCAGCACAGTTATGCTTCACAGACTGTTCTCAGATATTTCTGAATTCTGCAATATTTTAGAAGTATTTCTTATTCGTAAACTTACCCTACAGATAACAGAGGAAAAGGACCCACAATGAAATCTTTACATTACTTTTCTGGTCCAGTCTTTCTTCTCTATCAGAAGGAGTATTTCCAGGGAATTTATTTTCAAAAATTATTTTGTGGTTGGTATATTATATGAAGTATCATTCTTATTAGGCCTGGAAGAATGCCATTGTTTGTTTGTTTGTTTGTTTGTTTGTTTATTTATTTATTTATTTATTTTTGAGATGGAATCTTGCTCGTCGCCCAGGCTGGAGTTCAGTGGCGTGATCTCGGCTCACTGCAACCTCCGCCTCCCGGGTTCATGCCATTCTCCTGCCTCAGCCTCCCGAGTAGCTGGGACTACAGGCACCTGTCACCACGCCCACCTAATTTTTTTGTATTTTTAGTAGAGACAGGGTTTCACCAGGTTAACCAGGATGGTCTTGATCTCCTGACCTCGTGATCCACCTACCTCTCAAAGTGCTGGGATTACAAGCGTGAGCCACCGCGCCATTATTTAAGTGAATGAAATACCATGCTTATCAGTAAATAAAATGAGGAGTAATGTGTCTTTAAATTTTTTTTCTTGAACGGATGTAGCAGAAAGTAAGAACTCCATAGAGGCAGTTCAAATGAATTTGGCTCTCAGGTGGAGGTGAACCTTTGACAGAATCCCCTGTCTTACTGTACCTCCTGGCAGCAGCATGTGACGCTTTCCCCAATATGCTTCCAGCACACCTCCCACCACGGATGTACACGGCTCAGTGCATCACGCGTCGTGCCTCACTGCACTACCCAACATGAGAAAAGACTCCAAACCCTTGCACTCCCAAAGGCTGGCATTTGAATAATTTAAGACATTTTAAAAATGTTTGGGTGTCTCATGTTTAATAATCTAAAACAGGTCGGCAGGCATTTCTTTAGTTCATTCATAATTGAAATCTCAAGGTTAATCACCGTGTGAGCTGCTTTTCCGTATGAGATCCTTGGGAGAATGGCAGAGGCTGCAGCAGTGGGCCAAATCACAGTTTGCTACAATGAGCTTCATCATCTTGGCTGAAAACACATTATCCTCTTAGCAGGTTGTCCATGGCAATCCAGTTATAACTCCTCCCCAAATTCCCTGCGTTGTCAGGTCTGATTCTGTCTGCTTGTAGCAGAGGACGAAGCAACTCACCACTTTGGCAAATAGACTGTCACAGAGTTAACACTGTGTGTAGTCCTTTAATACATAACTAAGTCCACGAGGAAAGAAAGACTCGGTGAGAGGAAATAATAGTAACACTTTTGGAGTATGTACAAGACGTTAGTCAATGAGGTTAGGACTATATACATCACATATATTAATATTATCTCATAGTGTATGTGTGTGTGTGTGTGCATAAAATCTTGGTTTTATAACTACTCAGTGAAATGAAACCCAGAGGGTTTACATAACTTGCCCAAGCCACAGAGTTAGTGATGACCTGTCCCACCCTGGAACCTAACTTCACACACCATCTTGCAAATGTAATTCATTCAGTTTTCAACAATGTATTGAGTATCTACTACACGCTAAGCACTGTTTTAGGCATATGAGATATATAAGAAAACTAGAATTCCTTGCCTTCATAGAACCTGAAATAGACATGATTTAAAAAGTAAATTGTGTATGGGTAGGAAGATGACAAGTGCCATATAAAATAAACAACAAAGTAGATTAAGAGGAAAACAGTGTGCCCAGAAGAGGCGATCATGGCCAGTTACAATTTTAAATGGAAATGCTAGGGTAGAACTCACTGAGAATTTAACACAAAGGTATGAACTTTCAGAGTTTGCCTGTAAGTGTGGAAAGTGCTTTCATGGAAAGGGACAACTGAGCTAGCTCTTACATCAAGAATAAAAATTCACTGGGGGAAAAGGTAACGGTATCCCTAAGGGGATTCAAAAAACGAGATAAGAAAAGACATAAAACATTTGTTTATGTGCTGTACGTGTATGTCTGCCTATTACAGAGGCAGAGTATCCTGTCTTCTTCACCTACTATCTGAAGCCAACCAAAAGTATTTTAGAACTTGTCTATTAAAAGTAGTTAGCGCTTAATTTTTTTCTATTAGCTTGTATAATGCAAAAGTTTAGTATTTTAACTAAAGTGATGGCATCAGAACTGTACTGGTAAACATTTAATAACCAGCCCTTGGGAAAAATAGTTACATTTGTATCAGTTGTCAATTTCCATGGTGTAAATATTCTTACGGTAGCCAGTTTGCAGCTACCAAAAGAAAATTACCAAATGAGAAACTGAGATGTTCACGAGTCCCCCATTATATAGTATTTCTACTTTATACATATGAAACATGCAAATAATCTAGAAAGCGTAGGTAATAGTAAAAATTTACTATAATAATTAGGAATTGATGAACTTGAATAGTCATCACGTTTCCTTTTAATATAGTTTATTTAACTGAAGTTTAGATAGCTTAATTTTTTAATAATAATGGTGTTTAGCAACTGACTTATAAAATTCTTAAAAACTGAAAAAAAATGGCTCCTATAGTGGTATGAGCTGGCTCCAGCAAACCACCGATGGCATGGAAAGATAGGGAACTCTGTGTTTTTTTAAAGTCAGGTCTTACACATTTTCAGGCTTGAAGACATTCTGCATCTCAGGAAAGGATGACATTCAGAGAGTAGCTTTCCCTTTATGGCAAAAGAGGACCAGTTCGAATGCACTTTTCTCTGAAGTGTCACAGCCTGGTGCCTGGCTAGGACCATTGCCCAGTGAATGGCTACCCCTGCTTGTGTGGTGCCCGCAATCCCACACCAAGGGCAGGCTCGATGCCAGCAGGCTGAGGGAGGAATATTTTGATACTTTCTTCTGAACTACTGTTATGGTTATGTTTTAACTTTGATGGTAGAAAATGACAACTGCAGAGACTGCAACTTTTAATCTTCTGGAATATACACTGCTGATAGAGTAAAAAATGTTGATTTCCCCAGTGCTTTTTTTCTGTGTTTGAACATATTCCCCAACATAAGCCACTGCCCAGAATATATTTTTTTTTATCTTAAAGATCTTAAGCTCTTTAATAATGGTACAATGAGGGCAGCCTGACAGATTCGTTCTTCCAGGCAGCTACAGATACGTGTTCCTGTCAGCTATAATGTTGAGACAAGGTGAAAGAAAAAAATGATTTTGTGTTGCCTATCTCATCATAAATGGGATGACTCAGAGGTGTCTCTGCTGCCCATTGAGTTACCCGAAAAGCCTAAAGAGAAACAATAGTTGAAAGTAGCAGCAACAAATAAGTGGCTTATTTTCATATGAACCGATGATTTCGAAGATTTTCGTTTGGGTTTTGTTTTGCTCTTGTCGCTCTTCTGTTATGTGCCGCATCACGAAGGAACCTCCCATCACATAAAATGTGAACAGAAACACATTGCAGCGTTGGTTTTCCAAAGGATCTTCCTAGAAATAAATATTCATTATCCCTGCCACTCAATATTATATCTCTGCTTAAAGAGTTGACGTAGATGGCAGAATGCATATGTATCACTTACAAAGCCCATTCACTGTTTTAAGAGTTTAATTTTTAATATTCAAAACCATTTTGTGAGACCCAAGGAACATTCCATGAAACAGAAGGCTGAACTTGTTTAGCTGGTAATTGTAGAAGCTTGGTCTATGCGGAATGAGTGGCTCAAAGCCAAATTGACAGACTCAGGGAAGTTTATTAAATTATTTGGAATTGGTCAGTTAATAAAGGGTGGAACCTCATTTAAATGTAGCATTTTTTGGTTTCAAAGCCATGTCTTTTCTCAAAGCACCAAGATACTCCTGAAGTGTCCACCTGGCGGAGAGCATGAAAAGGTGTTAAAAAGTGCTGAATCTGGAGTCTGAAGTCCAGTCCTGACTCCAGTCCCTGCCACATACACGTGAAGCTCAGTGACCTTCTCAACTTTTCCGGTCTCATTTTCTGCAGCTCTCCTACCTGTCCTACGTAAGGCATAGCCTTTCAGCACTTCATACCGTTTAAATGTAATGCCACATTGAGAGATTATTTTAGGCAAAATACTGCTTAAAACTGCTTAAATAAGAAATGCCCTTGTTTTTTTCTTCCCTGCATGAAAATAGTAAATGAGACACTTGGACATGCTGTTTTCTCTAAACCTGGTATTTATTTTGGCACGTGTTGTATCAGCTTTCCGAGTCAATTCTTACTTAGGCCAGCTGCATTATGTATGCACGGAAGCGTCACATCATTTGGCTGTGCTTGCGGGGCGTTCCCTAGCACTGTCCTGCCGAAGTGAGATCTCTGGAAGAGCTGCGCCAGAATCATGCGTGGAGCATTGCAGGCAGGCAGCCGCCCGAGGCGATGTCCACATGGGAGGCCTGTGTGCTTGGCCACTAGAATCATCCGTGGAGCATTGCAAGCAGGCAGCCGCCCGAGGCAATGTCCATGTGGGAGGTCTGTGTGCTTCCCCACCAGAATCATCCGTGGAGCATTGCAAGCAGGCAGCCACCCGAGGTGATGTCCACGTGGGAGGCCTGTGTGCTTCGCCACGTTCCCAAGTCGGCTTCATGTATACAAAGCTTGAGGCCTACTGCATCGGCACCGAGTGTGGCATCACAATAAAACCCAGGGTGTGTGTTAGAACTGTTCTCTCTCGAAAGCCATGGATCACCTTTCCTTCAGGGTTCTCTCTCTTCCTTTGGTAAATTAGCTTCTGGAATGTATGCATTAGCTTCTGGAACACTGCTACACTGAAACTGAGTTCAGTTTTTAACCATTTACACTAAAACGTGAAAGTTAAAAGGGGCCAGAACATGTAAAATAATAATCTGAGCACTGCTTTTAGAATACAGCAAATGAGGCTATCTTAGTTTCACATACAGACAATCCCCCATCATAAATTTATTTATCTTTTTGGTTTCTAACCCTCTGTCCTCTACTCAAAGCCCTGGCCCAAAATGTTCCCACACAAGGTTTTAGGTGGAGGGAAGGAAACAGTTCCCTACCATAAGAATCCCATCTGAAGAGAGTTTCCCATCAATTTACTATTTATCATGAAAATTCAGATCTTTCTGACAACAGTGGGACTCCTGATAAATACTTCTGAGACGTTCCTGGTATTTGGGAAACAAGAAATAATATTGAAAGGTCATCTATTTTTGATACATACTAGAGGTGTAGACAATAAGATAGATGCCTAATTTAGTAAATCAATCACAATAGATGACTTCTCAGTACATTTTAATATCAGATAAATGAATACTTTTTTAGTTTTTTTGTTTGCTTTTTGTTTTTTGTTTTGTTTGTATTGTTTTGTTTTGTTGTTTTTGGTTTTTGGTTTTTTTTGAGGCGGAGTCTCGCTCTGCCGCCCTGGCTGGAGTGCGGTGGCCCGATCTTGGCTCACTGCAAGGTCCGCCTCCCGGGTTCCCGCCATTCTCCTGCCTCAGCCTCCCGAGTAGCTGGGACTACAGGCGCCCGCCACCACGCCCGGCTAATTTTTTGTACTTTTAGTAGAGACGGGGTTTCACCATGTTAACCAGGATGGTCTCGATTTCCTGACCTTGTGATCCGCCTGCCTTGGCCTCCCAAAGAGACTTTTTCAGTTTTTAATATAAATGAATTAGTCTGTTCAGGCTGCTATGACAAGATACCACAGACTGGGTGATTTCAACAACAGATATTTATTTCCCACAGCTCTGGGGGCTGGAGGTTCAAGATCCAGGTACCTGCTGATTGGGTTCCTGGTGAGGGCTCTCTTGCAGGCTTTCATAGACATACTGTACAGGACATATTTATACCAAAATAATATTACCTGCTGATTATCTGAAGTACAGATTTACCAAAATATCCCTTATTTTATTTTATTTTTGAGACGGAGTCTCACTCTGTCACCTAGGCTGGAGTGCAGTGGCCCGATCTCAACTCACTGCAAGCTCCACCTCCCAGGTTCACGCCATTCTCCTGCCTCAGCCTCCCGAGTAGCTGGGATTACAGGCACCGGCCACCATGCCTGGATAATTTTTGTATTTTTAGTAGAGATGGGGTTTCACCATGTTGGCCAGGCTGGTCTAGAACCCCTGACCTCATGTGATACACCCGCCTCAGCCTCCCAAAGTGCTGGGATTACAGGCATGAGCCTGTGATATCACATATTTTAACTGTATACATCCCAAATTTAATGTGTAGAGAAAAACAACCAGGAACCTAAAGACTTGGGTTTTCATGCCAGCTCAGGTACTTCCTGCCCCTAAGAGTTGAGCAAAGTGGTTTCACACTCCAGTTCTCAGCCTGCCCACCAGTGAAATGGAGATCCCACGGCCCAGGGACACCAGGGCCGCATGGTGTTTGCAGGGTGAGAATGGTGTGGAACAGCTTAGCGCTCGCCCAGCACCTAGCCCACAGCAGACATTAAGATTCTCTGCCTTGACATCCAAGTCACGTGTGTGGTGCAGATGCACTGAAATAAGAGTTGTTCTCGTTCTTTCTCCGAGGGGGCCCAAGACTCTGGGTCTAGGTAGGGACCTGAATGCCTCTCCCAGAAGCTCCTGTGCGGGGCCTCAGTTAGACATTTCTTGAGGCATCATTTCCTGAAAGCGTGGAATAAAACATCAGATCAATGATCCCAGTGAATGGCAAATGGGAAGAGGCCAGAAGGTTGACCATGCAGGAATGGAACAAACTTGAGCAGAGGGTACAGAAGGGGACGTCTGGGACCGGAGGCAGCCTCTGATAGGGATTGCCATTGGGATACAGTGAGCCTGGATGTATGTAAAATAGATTTTTACTTTTTAATCTAGGCAGATAAGTTATTGTTATAATTAATGATAGCAACATTGAATAATATCTATATATAAAGTATAGAAAATTTTAAACTGGCATGTATCTCATAGATGAGAATTTTAAATGCTTTTTAAAAGTTAATTTTAATTTTGTGAATTTTTCATACATTTTTTGAAAAAAAATAGATGAAGAAGAAAAGGAAATTACCCTCAATATAACTGTCCAGATGTAACCCTGTGGGGAACTTTGGCTGCATAGCCTTTTAGTGCTTCTAAATATTCAGATATTTCTAAATGTTCATATAAACTAATAACATAGGGGGTTAATTTCAACGTATCATTTCATAGCCGATTTCTCTCTTTAAATTTTATTTGGAATATTTTGCATGCCTATACATTTTTCTCAATAACCTACATTTAAATGACTTTAAATTACATGGAGGAACCGTGTTTATTTTGTTTTGTTTTATTTTGTCAAATTTCTATTTTGTGAGCATGATTTTCACTTTATTTTTACTATCATAGTGAAGAATACTCTTTTCTGTACATTTTTGTCTATATTTCTACATATTTATACAGCATAAATTCATTAGAAAGCCACAGTGTCAAAATATATTAAAGACTTTTGATACTTACCTCCTAATTACTTTTTCCAAGCACAGTTTTTGCTAGATTTTCAATTCATTATGAATTTAAGTAACAGTTTACAGTGTGGTCAGAGAAACTTCCTCGCCTGGGACTTTTTTTTTTTTTTAATGTAGAATCTCACATCCAGCCCCAGAATCAGAATCTGCCTTTCAGCAAGATCTCTGGAAGTTTTGCATAAACGGTACATTGTGGACTGCATTAAACAGTCACTTTAACAGCATTAAAACATTACCTTTTTTTAAATTGTTGCCAGAGGGGAACAATGAACAGTATGTAGATATGCTGGAAGTTTGACTCCAGACCTCTGGGAAGCAGGGCACTGTCACAGAGCTGAGCGTTGCCCATGGTGTAAATTGAGTCACCCGCCCGCCCTGAAATAGAAAGGGTGTCGGGACTGGGCTGGGGTAAATATGCAGGGGTGTGTCAGGGGGTGGAGTGGCCACTCCTGCACCTTGTCTAATTCCAGCACAGCCTGTCTGTGTCATAGGGGGCTGAAGTCCAAGAACAACCATGACTCAGTGGGCAGAGATGGGAGAGGGAAGTGGAGGCAGACGAGCCTCTCTCCTGTTCTTTCCTTTTTAGATTTTGTCAATGAACCTGGGCGATTCTGCCAATCCTATCACCATAGCCACGGAATTAAGTTAGTAATCTCTACTTTAAGATATGCATTTGTTTACCCAGGAATCGGGGGCACATATGCATGAATATGCCATCATATGTTTCTATGGAAACATGACTATTTGCATACCATAGCATCACATGCCAGACAACTTCCATTTAAGTTGAAAATGATAATTTTTTGATTCACAGCTTTGGGAAATAACATGATATAATAGATGAGTCTTTCTCAAAGGGCTGAGGGATGACCTCAGAGTCTCACTAACATGGAGATTCTGAGTCAGTGGTTCCAGAGTGGGATTTCACTTTCTATATTTTTCACAAGACTCATGTTCAGCTGCTGTTCTTCTGAGGATCACACCTTGAACAGCAAGGGTGGGATCATTAAGGTACAGCAAATGTACCAAATCTAAATCTAACTTTTCTTTATTTAGCTATGTCCTAGAGAAAATATATGGAATTTTCATTTGTCTAAGTTTAAATGATGTTATTCTGCTGAATAAAATTCTGCATTTATTGTCTAATCTGTGAAATATCATTTAATAGTAAAATATCCTTGAACTTTGGAGCTAGGTAGACTTGAGTTCAAATCGTGGCTGTGCCTTTTGCACTTGTGAATTCAGACATGTTAAAATTTCCCCATTTTGATATATTAACTAATCTGACCTCAGTTTCTCCACATATGAGTGCGATGATAGTACCTGCTTCCAGGAATTAGAAGAATCCAATGTATGCAAAAATATAGCATGTAGTAGATGTTCGACTTTGTCATAAAGTTACATGAAAAAAATACATTACTTTCAAATAAGCAATACAGTTCCTTATAGGAAGAGAATTGTTCTGCTCTGGAATAGACAGGTTCTGGAAGCTGGGGCAAGCTGTGACAAAGGAAAGGGGAGAAAACTGAAGAGCAGGTGAATAAAGGCAGCAAGATGACAGTGAACCGAAGTCCACGAAGAACATTGATTCAGAGAAATTTCTGCTAGCGAGGCATCAATAGAATTTTAATAGACATTTCTAATACTCAATTTTAAGATTGTTTTTTCAAGGCAGGAACAGAGCTTCTAGCAAGATGTTTTTCTTCTTGTTTGCACAATTCTACAAAACATAATATTGTAAACTCATGCACGCACTACTCCTGTCCTAATGCAAACCTCTTCTATTTTTCTGGATATTCAATGCACATTATACTGGACACACTGACTTTGTGTAGATGACATTTGACAGTGGAACAGAATTAGGCAACTATCATTATGGGGCGAGAGAGTCTGGCCATGGCATTGCTCACTCAGGAGAGTGAAGTTTTAAGGGAGGGCGAGAGCACAGTGCAATTGGGACGGAGCTTCAAGCTAAAATTGTTTGAATCTAAAAACACTCAGGTAATTCCAGCTGGCATCAATCACATTTTAAAAATTATCTTTTTCTTTCTCCTACTTTATTCCTTTGATAATGACCTGTGAGTTTAATTACCCCAATACCAACATGTCCATCATAGTCTATTCAGTATGCTAATTTGTTATATTCTTTTATTCTCAAAGTTCACTATCTTGTACAACTAAATGTTAAATAGATGTCCAATTATTAGTTGATAAATGAATCAAGAGATATATAGTTTTTTACAAATAGTAAAATTTAATTATCCCTAATTTGTGGGAACAATTATATCTGACAGCTTAGAATTTCTTGTTAGTCAAAGTTACTCTTTTCTGTTTTAACCTTGTTTTGAAAAAAAATTCAAAAATACTTTTAATGAATTTCATTTCTTAAGAGTTAGAGTATACATAAAATAAGTGGAATTTGACTAGACAGAATTTTTTCATTAAATAGCATTTTCTTTTTGTCATTGATACCTAAAATTATGACCCAGAGCTACAATCTGACAGAAAATGTAAAAGTGTTGATTGAATGCATGCTTGGGCTAAGGCCGTTGAGTAGTTTTATAATTTTTACTTAATTCATGATATTGCCTTAAGCTCCTTTTACAAATATACTACACAAAATATTTGGTTAATTAAAACTATTAAATAATTGTGCCATTACAATTTAGAATTTGCTATACAAAGGTTCAGAATTTTCCTCGGCTTTAATAATTTTTACACAGATTAGTTATTCATATTACCCTTAATATTAATCAATGCTTCATCTTCTATTTGGCAAACTTTTGCCATAGCTTAATATAATATTTAACACTTTTTTAAACTGTTGGGTGCCGGCGCTGTGGCTCACTCTTATAATCCCAGCACTTTGGGAGGCCGAGGCAGGCGGATCACCTGAGGTCAGTAGTTTGATACCACCCTGGCCAAGGTGGTGGAACCCTGTCTCTACTAAAATGCAAAAATTAGCTGGGCGTGACGGCGGGCACTTGTAATCCCAGCTACTCGGGAGGCTGAAATGGGTGAATCACTTGAACCTGGGAGGCGGAGGTTGCAGTGAGCCGAGATCATGCCACTGCACTCCAACCTGGGCCACTGAGCAAGACTCCATCTCAAAACGCAGCAACAGCAACAACAAAAACAACAAAAATGTGTTGGGCTAAAGTAGAATAAAACAATTGTAATTCACAGCTTTAAGAGTCTCGATTTCAATAGAGAGCAGTATATATAAACTTTTACTTTTGAAAGCAAAGCATTAGACCAGCTGTGGTTCAAAAAAACGTCTCTCCTATCTCTTACAAATACTGTTTATCTGTACAAAGCACAGTTCCTTTCAGGGAGGGTTGATTTCAGTAACATTTTTCTTGTGGATAGCAAAACCTTTCAAAATTGGCAGTGTGTGACACTCTAATTTCAAAGACTCTTATTGTGATGTGAGTGCCAGTTACTTGAGGCTGATTAATTTAGAAAATTTCAAATGCATATTTGAAAAAATTGAATTATATTGAAGTAAAAATTTTAAATACTATTAATATTAGGAGCTGTAAATTCAACCGTATGAAAAATAGAAAACAATGTATTAATGAAGTTTGCAGAATAAATAGAGTAATAAAAATTTAGTTATTGGCTCGTTATGGTGGCTCCCAGCACTTGGAAGGCCGAGGCGGACAGAGGTCAGGAGTTTGAGACCAGCCTGGCCAGCATGGCAAAACCCTGTGTCTACTAAAAGTACAAAACAATAGCTGAGTGTTGTGGCATGTGCCTGTAATCCCAGTCACTCGGGAGGCTGAGGCAGGAGAATTGCTTGAACCCAGGAGGTGGAGATTGCAGTGAACCGAGATCATGCCACTGTACTCTAGCCTGAGCAACAGAGCAAGACTCCGTCTCAAAAACAAAACCAGTTATTAATAAATATAGTATCACATTTCTGTTTAATGCTGACTATGTGCCAGGTCCTATCCTAAGATGCATCACACACATACACACACACATGCACACACACACACGCACACACACATCCTCACAAGCCCCTTATCAGTACTGTGATATGAACACTCTGTATTTACAACTATCCCTATCCTGGAGATCTAGAAACTAAGGGAGAGTAAGTCTAAGACCCACACCTCGTAAATGGTTAATGGGCATTAAACTCAGGCATCTCACTAAAGATGCTACACTCTGAACCATCCTATTAAACATCCTCTTTGTGTAACAGGTGATTTGCATTATATCACTCAACCAACTCAACCACCATCAAGATTACTATACATAATTAGATTCCATTTCCAGATATAATAGCTGAAGTTATGAGAGGCTGAGTATTGGGCTTAACATATGATAAATGGAGAGTGCACTTGGGTTCATGCCTAGAAGTACATGTATATGCCCATATGTCCCATTCTTGTTCTATCACCTCATTTCGCCTTCAGCTGTTTCATTCATGTACAGGTCTTTATAGATTTACATTTAGGACTAAATGTGAGAAAGTACAGATGTAAAGCGGAAGATGACTTTTCTAAATTGCCTTAGGATAATAAATGAAATAAACTGCAACTTTATTCATTAAAAATGAAGGACTTTAAATATTTTAATCAGCCCAAGGATTAACAGACATTCCAGGTGTGCGCTTTAGAAACACTAGGTCAAACCAGAAAGAGATGCTAAGGGTAGAGAGGAATGTGGTAGAGATAACTATTTACAATTATTCTTCTTTCCACGTGCTTTTCTTCTCACCCAGGTTAATTTCTTACATCCCCGAGGCATAAATAACGTTCACAGAATTTTTTTCAGTTTGATACACTCTGTCCTCAATTTTCAGGTAAAAACCTGGACAACCTTAGATAATTCGACCTTCGGAGATACTCCTCACAAATGCAAAACCCACAATATCTGGGGGAATCATTTTGCCACTTCGTTGGATTTGAAATTCATGGTTGCTGACACCTCTTTAAAACCCTGCAGTCAGGTGATGCACATTTGCTCAGCCATTTTCGGCTTGATGTATTTCAAAGCTAGAGCTCTGAGGCAAGTCCAGCAATATATTGTTGAAGAATTGAAGTGTGAGCAAGATGCCTAAGAAAGTCATAGATTGCCTTGAAGGAGAATAAGCTGTCCAGCAAGAAATTGTTTTTAGAGCAAGTTCAAATTGTTTCCGCTAATACAATATGGTTGATCTTCAAGTTATTTTCATTCAAGGCAGATATGTCTATTTCAAAGCACACCTACTCCAGAAAGACTTCAAAGCAACTGAATTTAGCCTTTGAAAAACATTTAATCTCAACCAACAATGTTCACTGGAGCTTGAACTTCATTGCATGTGTGTGAGGGGGTAATTTTCATGTTTTATATATTTATTACATTTCATACACATATCATATATATGTATATTATTTTTAAATCAAAACAGGATGCTATCATAGTGCAGGTCTATGTCATACTGTTGAAAGCACGCTTATTTTTAAGAAATATGGAGTCTTAAGTGTTTTAATGCATGGCAGATGTGCTGGGTGAGGGAGAGCAGAGAGCACTGATGTAGCCACTGAAATGAAAGCAGGGTCCCCAGGGGGAACTGGCTGCCGTGAAAAGAAGTTAATAAGAATGAGACTGTGACTACACCTCTTATAGCATTTCTTTTAGTAGAAATGGAGGAATTATGTCTCCAAAGAGGGAAATGACTGCTAAATTATATCCTAAATTCGCATTTCCAAATTTGTCCAAGGTCTATATCCAAAGTAGGGTTTATAATGTTGACTGGGAAAGAAAAAGATAAACAAAAATATGATAGGAAAAATTAGTTTATTGGAAATAACATCTAACTTATCAAATGGGTAATTACCTAAAGGTAATATCACAAAGAGGTGCTACTAATGTGGAAGTAATCTTTAGCTAATCCTTCTGCTGCTCCTCCTTCCACACAAACATCTAATCCATCAACACTCACGTGCCTTCAGAGATCTCAAAGAAACAGCTCTTTCTGCTCTTCCAAAACATTTGCTTCCATGCTAATTCTCTTGATGGTATGGTTATTTTTTCTTTGCATATTCTACTGCTGGGCACAGAGGAACTCAGTAAATGAGTAAGTACCTAGTATATAATAAACATTTTTAAACCCTTGTAAATAATAAAAATAATGAATCAGTGAATAAATGAATAATTACACATTCATGAAATTTGTTTTAATATCAATATTTTTATTTTTGGAATATTCTACATTTACAGAAAAGTTGCAAGGATAGTAGAGTTTCTACATGCCCTTCACTCAAACTGCTCTCATCCTAACGTTGAATATAATTAAGAAATAAACACTGGCACAATAATATTAACTAATCTTAGGTTTAATCAAATTTTTTCATTCTTTTTGCACTAATATTCTTTTCAGTTTCAAGATTCAATTCAGGAGCTTAGATTGTGAGTACTTATCGTGTGTCCTTAAATCCATCCAATCTCTACAAGTTTGATATTTTTCCTTGTCTTCTTTGATCTTTGTGATTTTGTAGAATACTACTTAGGTGTTTGTAGACTGTCACTTAAATTGGGTGGGTCTAATGTTTTCTCATAATTAGACTGAAGTAATGGGTTTGGAAGGAGATTGCCACAGATCTCATGAACACATAAGTGATGTATGTTACTCATCAAATCATAAGAATGGCATTTGATGTCAATGTGATTTATTTCTGGTGACCTTCATTACTTAGCTAAAGTGGTATCTGCCTAGTTTTTGCACTGGAAATTTACTTTTTTTTTTTCCTTTTCACACTGTATGTGCTAAAAGTGTGTCACTACAACTGTAGTCCATACCCAAGAAAGGGTAAACTGAATTCTACCCTACAGAAAAATAATTATCAAAACATCTGAAGATGTGCTAAAACCACAGCAGCAATTAGTATAAATAATATTTAGGAGGAGATTTTCTGTGACTATGAAAATATTGTTTCTCCTTAAAGCTTTGTCCATTAGTGTTAGCATTCATTAAATAATTTTGCCACTGATAATTAAAAACCATGGTTACATTGGAAAAAGCTTTCTAGGCATTGGCTTAGGCAAAGACTTCATGACGAAGAACTCAAACACAAATGCAACATAAACAAAGACAAATAAGTGGGGCTTAATTAAACTAAAGAGCTTCTGCACAGAAATGGAATGGTCAGCAGAGTAAACAGACAACCCACAGAGTGAGATAAAATCTTCACAGTCTAAACATCCAACAAAAAACTAATATCCAGAATTTAGGAGGAACTCAAACAAATTAGTAAGAAAAAAATTCCCATCAAAAAGTGGGCTAAGCAAATGAATAGACAATTCTCAAAAGAAGATATACAAATGGCCAACAAACATATGAAAAAATTTTCAACATCACTAATGATCAGGGAAATGCAAATCAAAACCTCAATGCTATACCACCTTACTCCTGCAAGAATGGCCCTAATTAAAAAATAAAAAATTAATAGATGTTGGTGTGAATGCAGGGAAAAGGGACACTATACTACTGGTAGAAATGTAAACTAGTACAATCATTATGGAAAACAGTGTGGAGATTCCTTAAAGAACTAAAAGTAGAACTACCATTTGATCCAAAAATCCCACTACTGGGTATCCACCCAGAGGAAAAGAATTCATTATGTGAAAAAGATACTTGCACATGCATGTTCATAGCAGAACAATTTGCAATTACAAAAATATGGAACTAGCCAAAATGCCCATCAATCAATGAATGGATAATGAAATTGTGACATATGTATTTTATATTTGTCTATATATGGGATGGAATACTACTTAGCCATAAAAAGGAGCAAAATGATGGCATTTGCAGCAACCTGGATGGAACTGGAGACTATTATTCTAAGTGAAGTAACTCGGGAATGGAAAATCAAGCATTGTATGTTCTCACTGATAAGTGGGAGCTAAGTTATGAGGATGCAAGGGCATGAGAATGACACAGTGGACTTTGGAGACTCAGGGGAAAGAGTGCGGGGTGGGGGTGAGGGATAAAAGACTACAAACGTTGTTCAGTCTATACTGCTTGGGTGATGAGTACATCAAAATCTCACAAATCACCACTAAGGAACTTACTTATGTAACCAAATACTACCTATTTCTCAAAAACCAATGGAAATAAAATTTTTTTTAAATTATTAACCATGATGTTTTAAGGATGATTTTCTTTTTTCCTCATTTCATCTACATTTATTAACTATAATTCTGTAAAAATAATTGTCCTTTCTTGTTCATTCATTTAAGTATTCCAGCATGCATTTTTTTTTAAGACAGGGTCTTACTCTGTTGTCCAGACTGGAGCGCAGTGGTGTGGTCATAGCTCAGAGCTCACTGTAGCCTCCAATTCCTGAGTTCAAGAGAGCTTCTTGGCTCAGCCTCCAGGGAATCTGTGACTACAGTTGAGTGCAACCACACGCAGCTAATAATTTTGTTTTTAATTGAAATGGGGTCTCACTATGTCATCTAGGTTGGTCTCAAATTACTGGCCTCAAGTGATCCTCCCACTTTGGCCTACCAAAGTGTTGGGATTATAGGCATGAGCCACTGTACCTGGCCTCAAACATGCATTTTATTCAGTTTGAATTCCTAGTTATTTTATTTTCAGAGTTATAACCAAATATGATATTCTTACTAATTCTGTACAAATTGTTCCAGCTTTGTGATTGAGTCTATCAGACTGTCTCTTATGTCCTTTGACATTCCCTCTTTTTGGCCCTTTCTCACTTTCTGAACTGAAAAGGTGGTCCAGCTTATCTTGTATTTTCCATGTCCCAGATCTATAATGTCTTTTCCACAAGGAACCCTTGGTTACCTTTTATTGGAGCATGGTATTCAGAAACCAACATCTGAGCATTAGGTGTGCTCATTGCAAATAGAGTGTCACTCCTTCTGGGCTCTCACAGAAGACAGAATTAGAAAATACATGTATGTACACTAACTCATGTATACATTCATACTATATTTACTTGCTTATCTTTCTATTTGTATATATGGGAAAATAAACATGAGCCCATATTAACATATCTAATTCTAATCTAGCACCACATGGTTCATTTTAATATTTTCTCCTTGTTTGTTTGTAAATTTTCTGTCAGTGAGTGGCCCAACTCTCATTATCTATATTTATTCAATTTTAACCCAAATATAAATATGAAGTAACTTCAAAACTGCTAATCTACCCTTTGAAAGATGCATTTACCAACAATAGTACAGTTTTTGTCAGTGTTTGTATGCCTTTTAAAAAAAATTTCTTAGACTTATAGTATCAAAATAAACTTTCCAAGTTACTGTGGCCAATTTTTTTTACCCAACGACTTCAGGGCAGTTATATCATATATTTGCAATACAATTTAATGTTACAATATAGATTATTAATTTCTACCAGGCTGAATTTTATTCTTAGTTCCCTCCTAAATCCTGATTTGTTTGTATTTGCATACAGTAAAATTTAGTTTTGATGTCATACAGTTCTTTGTGTTTGGACAAATGCACAGACCCACAGATCCTTCACTCTAGTACCATACAGAATGTTTCATCACTGTAAAATTTTCCCTGTGTCTTCTCTTTGTCGTCAACTATTCTTCTGTCTTCTGAACTAGTGCAATCACTGTCTTCTTTCCCTATAATTTTGTCTCTCCTAGTATAATACACAAATGTCTGTATTCTTGCACTTAGCAAAATGCATTTAAGATTCATCTGTGTTCTTGCATAAATTAATAGCTTTTTCCTTATTATCTCTGAATATTCCATTGCATGCATATATCATAGTTTGTTTTTTCCTTAACTTGTTGCTGGCCATCTTGATTTCATCCAATTTTTGACAATTGCGAAGAAAGCAGCTGCTATATCTCTATCTATCTATCATATAGGTTTTATGTAAACATAAGCTTTACATTCCCTGTGTAAATATCTAAGATTAGAATTGCAATTTTGACTACCAAATTTATGTTTAATTTAATAAGAAGCTGCCATACTATTTTCCAAAGTGGCTGTATAATTTTGCATTACCTTCTGCAATGAATGAGAGTTTCTCTTGCTCTGCAACTTAATTAGTAAATAGTATTGTCAGTGTTTTTTTTTTTTTGGAATTTTAGATTCTAATATATGTATATCAATATCTCATTGTTTAATTTGCATTTTCCTAATGACAAAATACGTGGAATATATTTTTATATGTTTATATACTCTTTATATATCTTTTTTGGTGAGAGATAAAAGTATAGGGAATAATCTAAACAATCTTTCCCTATACTTTATTATAGAGTTATATGTTTTCTACTTGTTGAGTTTTAGGATTTACTAAATATTATGAATGGAAGTCCTTTACCAGCTACATGATTCTAAAGCATTTTCTGACAGTCTGTGGCTTGTCTTTTTCTTGCCTTTATAATGCAATTCAAAGAGCAAATTTTAAATTTTGAGTTAGTACAATTTATTAATCTTTAAAAATTTTTTATTCAAGATTATAGTGCTTTCTCTAATAACTAACCAACAAATCTAAGGTTACACAGATGTTTTCCTATGTTTCCTTATAACGTTTTACTATTCTATATTGTACATTTTACTTAATTTATGTATAAATGTAAGGTATGTGCTAAGGTGTGTTTGCATATTTCACTGTATTCTATCAATCTATATGTCTGTCTTTATGCCAGTACCATATTATTTTTTCAAGTACATTCAACGATTTATTTGATTTTTCTATGTGTTTTTATTTGTAATTTTATATTCTGTGGCTACATATTAGATTTCTGTATTTTGGGTACATGAGATATTTTGATACAGGCATACAATGCATAACGATCACATCAGGGTAACTGGAGTATCCATCACCTCAAGCTTTGATCCTTTCTTTGTGCTGCAAACAATCCATTTATAATCGTTTAGTTATTTTAAAATATACAATAAATTACTATTGATTGTAATAACTCTGTTGTGCTATTAAATACTAGATCTCATTCATTCTAACTGTATTTTTGTGTCCATAATAGTATATTCTATTTTCTATCTCCATGAGTTCAATTGTTTTAATTTTTAGTGCCTTCCCACAAATAAATGAGAACATTTGAAGTTTGTCTTTTTGTGCCTGGCTTATTCTACTTAACATAACATCCTTCAGTTCCATCCATGTTGTTGCAAATGACAGGATCTCATTCTTTTTTATGGCTGAATATTACTCCATTGTATACATTACTACATTTACTTCATCCGTTCATCTGTTGACAGACTCTTAGGTTGCTTCCAAATTGTGGCTATTGTAAACAGTGCTGCAATAAACATGTGACATGCATACATCTCTTTGATATACTGATTCCCTTTCTTTGGGGTATATTAACTAGCAGTGGGATTTCTGGATCATATGGCAGCTCTACTTTTAGTTTTTTGAGGAACATTTAAACTGTTCTCCATAATGGTTGTATTAGTTTATATTCCCATGAAAAGTGTATAAGGGTTCCCTTTTTCCATATCCTTCCCGCATTTTTTATTGCCTATCATTTGGATATAAGCCATTTTAATGAGGGTGAGATGATAGCTCAATGTAGTTTTGATTGGCATTTCCCTGATGATCAATGATGTTGAACATCTTATCATACACTTTTTGGCCATTTGTATGTCTTCTTTTGAGAAATATCTATGTATATATTTTGCTCATTTTCGATTGGATTGTTACACTTTTTTCTATAGACTTTTTGAGCTCCTAATATATTCCCGTGATTAACCTCTTGTCAGACTGATAGTTTGCAAATATTTTCCCCCCATTCTGTGGGTTATCTGTTCACTTTGTTGATTGTTTCCTTTTCTGTGCAGAAGCTTTTTAACTTGAAGGGATCTCATTTGTCCATTTGTGCTTTGTTTGCCTGTGCCTGTGGAGTATTGCTCAACAAATCTTTGCCTAGACCAATGTCCTGAAGAGTTTCCCCAAAGTTTTCTTGTAGTAGTTTTATAGTTTCAGGTCTTAGATTTAATTCTTTAATCCATTTTGATTTAATTTTTGTATGTTGTGAGTGATAAGGAGTCTAATTTCGTTCTTTTGCATATGGATATCCAGTTTTCCCAGCACCATTAATTGAAGAGACACTCCTTTTCCCAATGTATGTTCTTGGCAACTGTCTTGAAAATGAGTTCACTGTAGATATATATAGTCATTTCTAGGCTCTTTCTTCTTTTCTGCTAGTCTGGCTGTCTGTGTCTATGACAATACCATGCTGTTTTGGCTACTACAGCTCTGTAATATAATCTGAGGTCAGGTAATGTGAATCCTCCAGTTTTGTTCTTTTTGCTCAGGATAGCTCTGGCTATTCTGGGTCTCCTGTGGTTCTATATACATTTTAGGATTACTTTTTCTATTCCCATAAAGAATGTCATTGATATTTTGATAGGGATTGCATTGAATCTGTAAATTGCTTTGCGTAGTATGGACATTTTAACAATATTGATTCTTTCAATCTAGGAACATGGAATATGCTTCCTTTTTTTTCCCTTTTTTTTCCTCTTTAAATTCTCACATCAATGTTTTATAGTTTTATTGTAGACATCTTTCACTTCTTTGATTAAACTTACTTCCAGATACTTTATTTTATTTGTAGCTATTGTAAATGTGATTACTTTCTTAATTTCTTTTTCGGGTTGTTTGCCTGTTGACATATAGAAATGCTATCAATTTTTGTATGTTAATCTTGTATCTGGCAACAGTACTGAATTTGTTTAGTAGTTCTAATAGTATTTTGGTGAAGTTTTTAGGTTTTTCCCAATAGAAGATCATATAATCTGAAAACAAGGATAATTTTACTTCTTCTTTTCCAGTCTGAATGCACTTTATTTCTTTCCTTTATCTGATTGCTCTAGCTAGGACTTCCAGTACTATGTTGAAAAACAGTGGTAAAAGTGAGCATCTTTGTCTTCCTCCAGATCTTGAAGGAAAGGCTTTTAGTTTTTCTTCATTTAGTTAGATGCTAGCTGTGGGTCTGTCATATGTGGATTTTATTGCATTGACATGTGTTCCCTCTATACCCAGTTTTTTGAGAGTTATTGTCATAAAGATTTTGAGTATTATCAAACATTTTTCCAGCATATTTTATCCTTAATTCTGTTGATATGATGTATGGCATTGATTAATTTGCTTATGTTGAAACATCATTGAATCCCTGGAACACATCTCACTTGGTCATGATGAATGAGCTTTTTAATGTGTTGTTGAGTTCTGTTTCCTAGTATTTTGTTGAGGATTTCTGCATATATGTTCATCAGGGGATATTAACCTGTAGCTTTCTTTTTTTAATGTGTCTTTGTCTTGTTTTAAAGTCATGGCAATTTGTGTCCTCATAGAATGAGTTTGGAAGTACTCCCTCCTCCTCTATTTTTTAGGATAACTTGGATTAGTTTTAGTTCTTCTGATAATGTTTGGTAAAACCTAACAGTAAAACCATTGGGTCCTGGCTTTCTCTTTGCTGTAACACTTTTAATTATGGCTTTAATTTTATTACTTGTTACTGATTAGTTCAGGTTTTGGACTTCTTCCTGGTTCATTCTTGGTAGGTTGTATGCATGTAGGAATTTAGCTATTTACTCTGTGTTTTCAAATTTATTGACATATATATAGTTGCTCATAGTAGCCTCTAAAGATCTTTTGAATTTCTGTGGTATTGGTTGCAATGTCTCCCGTTTCATCTCTGCCTTTATTTATTTTGGTATCCTCCCTTTTTTCTTAGTCTAGATTGAGGTTTTCCAATTTTGTTTATCTTTTTAAAAAGCAAACTATTTGTTTCATTGATATTTTGTATTATTTATTTAATTTCATTTATTTCCACTCTGCTTTTTATTATTTCTTTTCTTCTGCTAACTTGATTTGGTTTGCTCTTGTGTTTTTTTAAGTTCTTTAGGATATATTGCTAGGTTGTTTATGTCAAGTTTTTCTACTTTTTTGATGTAGGTGTTTATTGCTATAACCTTTCCTCTTAGTACTGCTTTCATTGTATCTCTTAGGTTTTGATATGTTGTGTTTCCATTTATTTTTTTTTCAAGGAAGTTTTCAATTTTTTTCTTAATTTCTTCATTAACCTACTGGGTCATTCCGGAGCACATTGTTTGATTTCCATGTGTGCATATAGTTTTCTCTGTTACTGATTTCTAGTTTTATTCCATTGTGGTCAGAGAAGATGCTTGATTCTTTTTCAATTTTTTTTGAATTTTTAAGACTTATTGCATATGGTCTATCCCTCAGAATGATCGATGTGCTAAGGAAAATAATGTGTATTCTTCAGCTGTTGGATGAACTGTTCTGTAAATATCCATTAGGTCCATTTGGTCTATCGTGTAGATTAAGTCCAATATTTCTTTGTTGATTTCCTGTCTGGAAGATCTGTCCAATGCTGAAAAGGGTGTTGAATTCTCCAGTTATTATCGTATTGGGTTCTATCTTTCTCTTTAGCTCTAATAATATTTGCTTTAAATACCTGGATGCTCCAGTGTTGGGTGCATATATATCTATGATTGTTATAGCCTCTTGCTGAATTGATTCCTTTATCATAATGTAATGAACTTATTTGTTTTGTCTTGAATTTACTTTTATTGAGATACGTATAGTTACTCCTGTTTATTTTTGGTTTCCATTTATGCAGATTAACTTTGTTCATCCATTTATTTTCAGTCTATGTATATCTTTATATATAAAATGCATTTCTTGTAGGCAACAGATCATTTGGGTCTTGTTTTTTCTCCATTCAACCACTATATGTCTTTTATGGGAGTGTTTAGTCCCTCCCTGCCTCCCTCCCTCCCTCCCTACCTTCCTTCCTTCCTTCCTTCTTTCCTTCCTTCCTTCCTTCCCTCCGTCCCTCCCATTTTATGTTTAGTAAAGGTGTTTTTCTCTGGTTTTGTGTTTTAGTTTCTTACTTTATGTTTTTTGTGTGTCTTTTTTTTGATTTGAGGTTACCGTGAAGCTTGCAAATAATACTTTATAACACACTATTATTAACTAATGACAACTTAATACAGTTTGCAGAAACAAACTAACCAACAAGAAAAAAGAAAACAAAAAGGATTCTACAATTTACCTTCATCCCAAAACTTTTTAACCTTTTTGTTTTTTCTGTTTATATCTTATTGTGCTCTCTACATATTGAAAAGTTGTAGTTATTATTTTTGATAAGATCATCTTTTAGTCTTTCTATTTAAAATAGAAATAGTTTCAATACCACAATTACAGTATTATAATATTCTACATTTGTCTGTGTACTTACTGCTACCAGTGAGTTTTGTACCTTCAGATGATTTATTAGTGTTCTAATTAGTTTACTCATTAGTGTTCTTTTCTTTCAGAATAATGAACTCCCTTTAGCATTTCTTTTAGGACAAGTCTGGTGTTGATGAAATTCCATGGCTTTTTTTTATTTGGGAAAGTCTTTATTTTTCCTTCATGTTTGAAGGATATTTTCACTGGATGTACTACTCTAGGATAGAAGTTTTCTTCCTTCAGTACTTTTAATATGTCATGTCACTCTCTCCTGGTCTATAAAGTTTCCATTAAGAAGTCTATTGTCAGATGTATTGGACTTCCTTTGTATGTTATTTGTTTCTTTTCTTCTGCTGCTTTTCATATCCTTTTGTACCCTAGACCTTTGGAAGTTTGATTATTAATATGTCTTGAGAGTCTTTGGGTTAAATCTGCTTGGTATTCTATAACCTTCTTGTAGTTGAATATTGATATCTTTCTCTAGGTTTGAGATGTTCTCTGTTATTATCCCTTTGAAAAAATTTCTACCCAGATCTCTGTCGCTACTTCATTGTAATGCCCAATAACACATAGATTTGCTACTATGAGGCAATTTTCCGGATCTTATAGAATGCTTCATTCTTTTTCATTCTTTACTTTTTGTTGACTCTTACTGTATATACAAAAATTAACTCAAGGTGGATTAAAGACTTAAATGTAATACTAAAACCATAAAAACTCTAGAAGAAAACTTAGGCAATACCACTCAGGACATAGGATGGGTAAAGGCTTCATGACTAAAACATGAAAAGCAATTGCAAGAAAAGCCAAAATTGACAAATGGGACCTAATTAAAGAACGTTTGAACAGCAAAAGAAACTATCATCAGAGTGAACAGGCAACCTACAGAATGGGAGAAAGTTTTTGCAATCTATCCATATAAAAAAGGTCTAGTATCCAGAATTGACAAGGAACTTAAACAATTTACAAAAACAAAAACAACCCCATCAAAAAGTGGGCAAAGGATATGAACAGACACTTCTCAAAAGAAGACATTTATGTGGCCAACAAACATATGAAAAAAGGTTCATCATCACTGGTCATTAGAGAAATGCTAATCACAACCACAATGAGATAACATCTCACATCAGTTAGAATGGCAATCATTAAAAAGTCAAGAAACAACAGATGCTGGAGAGGATGTGGAGAAATAGGAATGCTTTTACACTGTTGGTGGGAGTGAAAATTAGTTCAACCATTGTGGAAGACAGTATGGTGATTCCTCAAGGATCTAGAACTAGAAATATAATTTGACCCAGCAATCCCATTACTGGCTATATGCCCAAAGGATTATAAATCATTCTACTACAAAGATACATGCACATGTATATTTACTGCAGCACTATTCACAATAGCAAATACTTGGAAGCAACCCAAATGCCCATCAATGATAGACTGCATAAAGAAAATGTGGTACATATACACCATGGAATACTATGCAGCCATAAAAAAGAATGAGTTCATGTCTTTTGCAGGGATACAGATGAAGCTGGAAACCATCATTCTCAGCAAACTAACACAGAAACAAAACCAAACACTTCACGTTCTCACTCATAAGTGAGAGTTGAACAATAAGAACACATGGACACAGGGAGGGGAACATGACACACAGGGACCTGTTGGCAGTGGGGGTCAAATACTTAATGTGGGGACAAATACCTAATGCATGTGGGGTTTAAAACCTAGATGATGAGTTGATGACTGCAGCAAACCCCCATGTCACATGTATACCTATGTAACAAACCTGCATGTTCTGCCCATGTATCCCAGAACTTAAGGTATAATACATTTTTTAAAAAAAGAATATATTGGTTCCAGTATTTTTCTCAACCTATTATGGCTTGTAGGCCTCACAGAGAATTCAGTTCACCCAATATATTTATAGTGTAATCAATTTCACAAGCGATATCAATGTACATATGTTACCTTAACCTAAGCAATCATAGTTTTCTTTTTAGACAATACATAATTTATGAAAAATGTTCTTGAGCTAAAAGATATTCAGGATACAATAATATCAAAACACTTCCCAGAAAAATGTTTCTATAATTCTACCAGTTTTGCTTTTATCTCTTGAGTAGCTCCTCAGATCTCCTTCCTATGTCAGAATTAGCTTCTTTAATGACAACCTACTACTAAGATTAATTATTCTGTGCAGCCATTAGTGAGGCCTTTGCAAGAGTATGATTCCTTAGTAGCCTCAAACTGTTTGTCTTCTACAAAAGTACCCAAGAAAGGAAAGGACTCATGAGGATGTAAACCCATCCATGGATATTAGAGAGCTTGAGGTGGTGAAGAATATGTTACATATAAACCCAGCAGATGCATGATCAATGAAGAGGATCTATGGACTACAAGTAATAGGACAAATGCATTGTTTATTTGAGATTCTAACCTGTATCTTCCAAATCCTAGTTCAATGCATTTTATATTAAATCAGCCTAAAATACTTTTTCACTCAGGTTCTTTTTTACCTTTTGAAAGATTAAAAAACCAATGCTAATGTTGAATAAAGCATCCAGCTACATTTTGAAATGAATATGTATTCCATCTCTATTTTCTTTGATTCTTTTTAAGTCTATTTTGTGCTATATCCACAGATGGAGAAAGCTATTATCTACAGCTGATTTCACTTGTGATCCTGCAACCTATTTACCTTTCCATCTTTTTATAAGCCCCAAGATTATATTTTTCAAATACCCTCAAGTACTGGTTCATTTTCATGAACATTATATTTGTACCTAAGTGCATATTAGCACCATTTTCAAACAATCATAACTAGAGATCTGAATGGCAGTAATCTAAGAAGAGACAGATCTCATTAAGAATCACTCCAAATGTTCTGTTTCTCAAGTGATTATACTAAGTAGGTCAGTGGTTTTCAACGTATTTGGTGAACAAGAATCACTTAGGAGCTTACTAAAGATGTAGAACCCCAGGTATAATCCTAAACCTACTAAGTCAGGATACCTGGAGGTTAACCCGGGAATCTGTAGAGATGCTTCATTGCTAGTTTTAAGTATTCATCATGTTTTTCTTTTTCTAGTCAAAATGTATTATTTCCTACTTAATATTCTTACCCTTAAAATGGTAAATGAATAGTTATTTAAATACATATGTGTGTGTGTGTGTGTATGTGTATATATATATATATGTGAGATATTCCATTTGCTAACTTCCCTTTTGGAATATGGTGTTTTTGATTGTATGCCTGTCTTCAACCTGTATTAGTCACTAACTTGAGAATGGTAAACATTGATTTTCCTTTTTCCATCTGGTTAAAGGATGGAAATAATAAGTATACATTTATTGATGACTCAAATTCATTTTATCTTATGATGATAAAATTTTTTAATAAATAGAATACATTTTAGTTGGTGGTTTAGTAGAAAAAGAAATGAACGAGTTTTCACTTGAGCTAAAAAGACCAGGGAAAGCTTGCATGGGTACGTGTGAAAACAGAGCAGCCACTTCACAGTTACAGCAGCAGAGACATTAAAACGATAAAGCCGACTGGACTAAATCAAGTCAAAAGAGAGCAATAGAAGAAAGTTCTTATTGCTGTCAACCTGGAGGATATTTCTGTAATGGAATACGCGTTAAAGTTTGTTAAACACACACATGCAGCGTTTTTGCATCCTTCTCACTAGCTTTGCAAGGTTTAGCACCTTTTATAAGATTAGAGAATTGTTTAGATGTCATGACATAGTTGCAGTGGTTTAAATGTTCCGAAATTCGTGTTGAAACTAATTCCCACTGTGGTGATATAAAAGGTGGGCTTTTTAGGAGGTGTGTAGCTCATAAGGTCCCTGTCCTCGTGAATGGAATTAGTATCCTTAAGAAAAAGGCTTGAGGGAATCTGTTTTCTTCTTTGTGCTTTGTAGGGACACACAGAAGGGACAATCTGTGAGGAACAGGCTCTCATCAGACACTGGTGCCTTGATCTGGGACGTCTCAGATTCTGGAACTGTGAGTAATACATTTCTTTTTGTTAAAGCAGCCCAGGCATTCACTATGAGACCATAGTGAAATAAACTTTGGTTGTGAAAGGACATAGATTTGGTCCCAAATTCATGACATTCCAGCTATGTGACATACACAGGTCATTTAAAATCTCTAAGCCTTTGGTTCTTTGTGATAAAATGGAAAATGTAATCTTAAACCCTCTGCATCATTACTGGAATTAATAACATGTTGAATATAAAGTGCAAGGACAACATGTGTGTTCAGATGTTAATTCCCTTTCCCTCATTTGCATTTCTCTTTTGTTACTTCTCACAACTCCAAGGCCTCCCAGGAAGGTGATCAGTGTAAAACCTCTGAGTATGTATTAGTTCATCTTCTCCACATCGTTGCCAGAATAATACTTCTAACTTCACATGCAATTACTCCCATGCATAAAACTGTGCAATTGCTTTCATTTCCTAGAAAATAAAATCCAAATAACAGCATATTATGAAAGACCTTCATCATCCAGTCCTTGCTTGTGTCGCGATTCTTAATTCTAACTGCTTCGAAACACAATGAGAATACTGGCAAAAGAACAGACTCTGACATTTTTTTGGACTTGGTTAGTTGCAGCTTCCTCACTTACCAGCTTTCTGGTTTGGAGAAAAATACTAATCTCTTTTCATCCATAGTTTCAACTTTTAGAAAGTAAAAGCAATGATAATTGTGCTTCTTTATTTGAGCTGTGAAGAACATGAAATAATTTAACATTTAAAAAACTATTAGCTTTTGTCACAAAATCAACTTTATTAAATCGACTGAATATACATTTTTGCTTCATGTATGTACCTGTGTACAAGTTTGTTGTTGTTTTCTTCTTTGTTCCCTTTCCCTAGACTATCCTTCCCCTGCTCTCTGAGGGAAGGAATAGCATGCATTATTCATTATTATAACAAAGTTACGCTCTTTGTTGTTTTCCTAAGTCAATCCCTCCCTCCATGCAGGAAGGATCAAATATTCTTTTCTCAGTGTTTCCATGGCATTTTAATCATCACCTATAGTCAGCTGTAAAATATTGTGTAACAGCTGTTTAGGTGCTTTGTTGACACAGTACATATGGCATATATACTATATATACTTGAAAGTACAAGGACTGAATTTTACACAATTCTGTCTCATCAGGTTAACAGGAACATCCTATATGATTGCAGATTGCTCAATAAATGTTTTTGGTTCTCTTTTTTTTTTTTTTTTAACTCAAAGTATATTTATTGTGGCAAAATGCACATAACATAAAACTTACCGTTGTAACTGTACTAAAGAATACCATTTATTGGAATTTTATACATTTACTAAATTGTGAAACCATATAACTATCTAGTTTCAAAACGTTTTTATCACCCCAAATGGAATGCCTACAAATTAGTCAGTCCTAATTCCTTCTTCCTCCCATTTCTGAGGCAACCACTAATCCACTTTTTATCTTTGTAAATTTGTTGATCCTAAATAAGTGGAGTCATCTAAGTTTGGTCCTTTTGTGTCTATTTTACTTGGCAAAATATTTTCAAAGCTCATCCATGTTGTAGCATATATTAGTTTTTCAATCCTGTTTATAGCTGAAAACTATTCTATTTTATGAATATACCAGATTATGTTTGCTTATTCATCTGTTGATGAACATTCAGGCTATTTCTTTAGGGTATTATGAATAGACCTGTTCTGAACATTCATGTACACATTTTTGTTTGAATACAGGATTTCAATTTTGGAGGGCATATGACAAGGAGTGGAATTGCTTGGTCATATAGTAACTCTGCTTAGCTCATTGACAAGCCAACCAACTGTGTTACACAGTGCTGCATCACGTTACATTCCAAAAAGCAATCCAGAAGCCTTCCAATTTATCTTCATCCTTGTTGTCTTAGTCCCTTTTCTGTTGCTATAACAGAAATCTGCGGCTGAGTAATTCACAAAGGAAAGATAATTATTTACCTCATCGTTCTAGAGCTGGAAAGTCCAAGATCAGGTGGCTGCATCTGATGAGGGTAGTATTATGGCAGAAAAACTTAGGGGAAAGCAGGCATGTGCAAAAAAGGCAAAAAAGAAGAAGTGGCCTCATTTTATAACAACTCAGTCTTGCAGTAACTAATCCAGTCCTAACATAATGAGAAGTCAATCACTTCTGCAAGAAATAACCCAGTTCCACAAGAGCAGCATTAATTCCTTTAAATGACCGAATCACCTCTTAAAGGCACCACTTCTCCAACACTGCCACACTGGGCAGAAAGTCCAACACATAATTCTGGGGAACGCACTCAAACCATTACACTTGCCAATGCTTGATATTTTAAATTATTTTTTATGTTGGCCATCGTAGTAGGTGTCATGAAGTTGCTCATTGTAGTTTTGATTTCCATTTCCCTAGAGACTAATGATATTGAAAATCTTTCTATGTGATTGTTGGCTATTTGTATGTCTTCCTTCAACAAATCTCTGTTCAAGTCTTTTTCCCATTTTTAATTGATAATTAAAAGTCCTTTTGTTATTTAATTGTAATATTTCTTTTTAAATTCTAAATACTAGACCTTATCAGTTATAAGATTTGCAAATATTTTATCTCATTTTGCGGGTTTTCTTTTCAATCTTGTGATAGTGTTCTTTTTTTTTAATTTTTTTTTATTTTTTTATTTTATTTTTTATTTTTTTAAAATTTTGTTTTATTATGCTTTAATTTCTTTTTTTTTTTTTTTGAGGTGGAGTCTCGCTCTGTCGCCCGGACTGGAGTGCAGTGGCCAGATCTCAGCTCACTGCAAGCTCTGCCTCCCGGGTTTACGCCATTCTCCTGCCTCAGCCTCCCGAGTAGCTGGGACTACAGGCGCCCGCCACCTCGCCCGGCTAGTTGTTTTTGTATTTTTAGTAGAGACGGGGTTTCACCGTGTTAGCCAGGATGGTCTCGATCTCCTGACCTCGTGATCCGCCCGTCTCGGCCTCCCAAAGTGCTGGGATTACAGGCTTGAGCCACCGTGCCCGGCCTATACTTTAATTTCTAGGGTGTATGTGCATAACGTGCAGGTTTGTTACATATGTATACTTGTGCCATGTTGGTGTGCTGCACCCATCATCTCGTCAGCACCCATCAATTCATCATTTGTATCAGGTATAACTCCCAATGCAATCCCTCCCCCCTCCCCCCTCCCCATGATAGGCCCCGAGGTGTGATGTTCCCCTTCCCGAGTCCAAGTGATCCCATTGTTCAGTTCCCACCTATGAGTGAGAACATGTGGTGTTTGGTTTTCTGTTCTTGTGATAGTTTGCTAAGAATGATGGTTTCCAGCTGCATCCATGTCCCTACAAAGGACACAAACTCATCCTTTTTATGGCTGCATAGTATTCCATGGTGTATATGTGCCACATTTTCTTAAACCAGTCTGTCACAGATGGACATTTGGGTTGATTCCAAGTCTTTGCTATTGTGAATAGTGCCGCCATAAACATACGTGTGCATGTGTCTTTATAGGAGCATGATTTATAATTATTTGGGTATATACCCAGTAGTGGGATGGCTGGGTCATATGGTACATCTAGTTCTAGATCCTTGAGAAATTGCCATACTGTTTTCCATAATGGTTGAACTAGTTTACAATCCCACCAACAGTGTAAAAGTGTTCCTATTTCTCCACATCCTCTCCAACACCTGTTGTTTCCTGACTTTTTAATGATTGCCATTCTAACTGGTGTGAGATGGTATCTCATTGTGGTTTTGATTTGCATTTCTCTGATGGCGAGTGATGATGACCTCTTCAAGGAGATCTACAAACCACTGCTCAGTGAAATAAAAGAGGACACAAACAAATGGAAGAACATACCATGCTCATGTATAGGAAGAATCAATATCGTGAAAATGGCCATACTGCCCAAGGTTTTTTATAGAATCAATGCCATCCCCATCAAGCTACCAATGAGTTTCCTCACAGAATTGGAAAAAACTGCTTTAAAGTTCATATGGAACCAAAAAAGAGCCCGCATTGCCAAGACAATCCTAAGTCAAAAGGACAAAGCTGGAGGCGTCACGCTACCTGACTTCAAACTATACTACAAGGCTACAGTAACCAAAACAGCATGGTACTGGTACCACAACAGAGATATAGACCAATGGAACAGAACAGAGCCCTCAGAAATAATACCACACATCTACAGCCATCTGATCTTTGACAAACCTGAGAGAACCAAGAAATGGGGAAAGGATTCCCTATTTAATAAATGGTGCTGGGAAAATTGGCTAGCCATAAGTAGAAAGCTGAAACTGGATCCTTTCCTTACTCCTTATATGAAGATTAATTCAAGATGGATTAGAGACTTAAATGTTAGACCTAATACCATAAAAACCCTAGAAGAAAACCTAGATAATACCATTCAGGACATAGGCATGGGCAAGGACTTCATGTCTAAAACACCAAAAGCAATGGCAGCAAAAGCAAAAATTGACAAATGGGATCTAATTAAACGAAAGAGCTTCTGCACAGCAAAAGAAACTACCATCAGAGTGAACAGGCAACCTACAGAATGGGAGAAAATTTTTGCAATCTACTCATCTGACAAAGGGCTAATATCCAGAATCTACAAAGAACTCAAACAAATTTACAAGAAAAAAACAAACAACCCCATCAAAAAGTGGGCAAAGGATATGAACAGACATTTCTCAAAAGAAGACATTCATACAGCCAACAGACACATGATAGTGTTCTTTAACAGACAGGTTTTTTAAAAAATTGGTTGCGTGCAACTTACCAACTTTTGTTCCTGTTACTTCGGTTCTTGATGTCATATTTAAGGAACTGTTGTCAAAGACAAGGTCACAATAATTTGCCTTTGATTTATTCTGAGAGTTTTACACTTCAGGCTTTTATATTTAGGTTGTTGATCCTTTTTGAGTTAATTTTTATATGTGATTTGAGATAAGATATCCATTTGTTCTCTCCCCATTGGATGGTCTCAGCATTCTTGCTGAAAATCAGTGGACCATAGGTGTCTGAGTTTATTTCTGTACTTTCAATTTTATTCCATTCATCTGTATGTGTATCTTTACAGCCGTATCACACCGTTTTGATTATTGTATATTTGTTAAACTTTTGAAACAACAGTGAGTTGTGTGTCATCTAACTATTATTATTTTTCATCATGCTTTGGCTATTCAGGGCCCCTTGCAATTCCGTAGGAAGTTTAAGATAACATTTTCCATTTCTTCAAAAAAACGCCATTGGGATTTTGATACGGAGTATACTGAATCTGTACATCACTTTGAAGAGTATTGCCATCATAACAATATTCAATTTTCCAATCCATGAACATAGTATTTCCTTTCATTTACTTATGTCTTTTTAAAGTTATTTTTATCAATATTTGTAGTTTTTATTATAAAAGTCTTTCACTTACTTCACTCAATTAAACCAACTCCTGTTTAAATATGTTCAGTTCGGGGAAACGTGCCAAATCCTAATATAATTCTGTTATACTGCTGAAACATATTGTATCAAATTATACCCTCTAGCAAATATTATAATTTTGTTAACAGTCATAATTTCTGAGAGAAACATATATTGATATCAGAGTTGAACTTCTAAAAGCTCAGTAAATTTCAACTAACAAAAATATTACTAAAGAGAAAACACACTGATAAAGATAAAATATGAGAAAGTAATGTGCACTTTGCGTATTCATGATGATTGATAGTGGACAAATATCTATCAATATATGGAGTTATATGAGTTCATACAATAAGAACATTTTCTACTTTAGAAAAGGTGAGGCTATGGAGTTCTTCCCGCTCTATCTTTTTACTTTGAAAGTATTCTGTTTCTTTAAAATCATAAGCTTTATTAGTGGTAGTATGTTACAACACATTTTTCATCTCTAGGGAGAAGTTACACAAGTTTAAGTCTGGAAATTAAAGAAAAACAGAAATTATGAGTACATTATTTTACTTACAGACATAAGTAAATGAGATAAGATAGCCTTAGATAAGCTTTTTAGATGAATTCAATAACTGAGTTTCCTCAGTTCCTTCCAGGGCTGTACAAAAAACCCAACAAACAAAGTTTTAAAAGAGTCATCAATTTTTACCAATTCTGGTAAAGAAATGCTGATATAAATATAGGCAAAAATGAAGTTCTTAGAAGTAAAATCCACATAACCAGACTGAGGAACAGAATGTATTGATTACTTAAAATTATATTTTTTCTAACACCATTTTGATATATGAGGTCTATAAGTATCCATAATTATTCTTTAAATTGAAACTTCAGGCATTTGGATAGCTCAACAAACAACCCAAGGGCTGTTAGAGCATTTATGTCACATCAGTAATGTGTTAAGAAAAAATGGCTGTGGCTTCAGAGTGGGGAATTGAATTCAATTCTACCTAGTCTTCAAAGACTAATCATTATGACCATCTTTAAAAACAACCACCACGATATCAGGACTGTATCTGCCCCTTAGAATGCTTTAAAAGTTTGAGCCGGGCGCGGTGGCTCAAGCCTGTAATCCCAGCACTTTGGGAGGCCGAGACGGGCGGATCACGAGGTCAGGAGATCGAGACCATCCTGGCGAACACGGTGAAACCCCGTCTCTACTAAAAAATACAAAAATCTAGCCAGGCGAGGTGGCGGGCGCCTGTAGTCCCAGCTACTCGGGAGGCTGAGGCAGGAGAATGGCGTGAACCCGGGAGGCGGAGCTTGCAGTGAGCTGAGATCCGGCCACTGCACTCCAGCCTGGGTGGCAGAGCAAGACTCCGTCTCAAAAAAAAAAAAAAAAAAAAGTTTGAGACAAAAAACAACAATCATGATGATTCTGAAATGATAAAGGTTTCATAATTTTCTAAAGCTCTAATTATTAATTACCATTGAAATGAAACCACAGTGTCTTCGGGGCAGAGCAGTTCACTTTTCATTAGACTAATATTCATCAAGAAATAAAGTAATTCTTATATCAACTTTGATCTAAGGTATTTTACAAACTTTTAATAATATAGCATTTTATTCAAGTAAGCCGGTCATTAATTCAACACAATTTAGAACACATACTGTGGATAGAATTCAACTTTCATATAAAATACAGTAAGGAAGTAATCGATTCTTTTTTAAGTTCAGAATCAAATACAATATGGACTTTCCCTCATAAACTTTTAATACAAACTTTTAATAATCTGAGGTCAGTCTAATAGTGATTGTAGCATTTGATGGTTTTATTATCTAAATAAATTTATGAGAGAAAGTTCATACTTTATATGATTCTGAACTTAAAAAAGAATCGATTACTTCCTTAGTGTATTATATATGAAAATTGAATTCTATCCAAATTATGTGTTCTAAATTGTGTTGAATTAATGACCGGATTACTTGAATAAAATGCTATATCTAAATATTAATAACACTATGTTTCATATTAATAACAAGCCCATTACTGTTTTACATGCATCAGCCTATTCTAGCCTCTCAATGAACTTGAGATATGTAGTGTTTATAGATGAAATTTTTAAGGTTTAGTTTCTTCAACCCTGCAAAAGTCATTTTCCAAAGAGTCATCTCAATGAAAATTTAGTTATTGGATCCTTCAGCACTAAAGCTTCTCCATGGCTTCTGTATTTTCCTGGAAACATAGAATTATAGTAAGTTGCACATAAGACATTGGCATAAGTAAATTTTTTTTTCACTTTTCTACTTCCCCATTAGATTCTGAAATTTTCTAAGACAGAGCCTATATTTATTCATATTTGTATTTCCAGGATCAGGTTGTGTTAATCACAATGTAGGCACTCAGTAGATGTTTCTTAAATGAAGGAATAAATCTGAAGCTGACCAGCAAGCCCTTCCTTGTTTTCCAAAACAAGCCAAACAAATCAGTCTGCACTGGACGTTCTCACAATGCACTGTTTGGTTCTATCATAATTCAAATCACATGACATTATATTTGTTTTCTTGACAGCTCCCACCGCCCCCCCCCCCCCCCCCCCACACCTAGGCCAAACAAATGTAAGGTTTTGAGGGAAAAGATTCTACTCTGAACACCTGTGAAGCCCTAGTCCTAGCAAAGTGTTTGGCACAGCAAGGGCTCAGTAAATATTTACGAAATGAGTACGTGGGCAGAAATGTCTTTGATTCATCATTTTATGTCCTGAAGGGGAGAAGTTTTATGAGAGTGGAGAAGGGGAGAAGAAATATTAACATGATAGCGCATAGATCATTTAAAAGCTAAGAGTAATATACACATTGTAAAAGCTCAATTGCATTTTAGACTTTCCACTCTGAACGTAAATCTAAACTTCGAGGAGGGTCCAGCAATGTCCGTTGGAATGGTCTCCTCCAGGACCAAGCCAGGAGGAACGTCCTCATTGCCTAAAGGAAGCAGCACTGCCTGAATCAGGATGGAGTTGTGCCTTTTCCAGAGGAGAACAAAGGGATAGAAAGGTCCAGAGGAAACACAGAACCAGAAACGGAAGGTGGTCAGAGAAAGAGGGCACTCGGGTTCCCAGTGAAGGCAGATGTGATGTGGGCTGAAAGACGAGCAATGGAGAACGTTAACAAATTAACTGCTTCCCTGTCTACCCTCTAAGTTGTGATGATGAAAAGCAACAATGCTTCTCTCTTTAATAGCAAAGTCCCAGTGTCACCTCAGAAATGCAAGAGAAGGCCCCACGTGGGCTGGCCAGTCTGAGGATGCGTGGCTTTAACCAGGCTTCCTAGAGGCCCGTGTGGGTAATGGACAGAAAATCCATCCAGCTGGTGCAGTCCGCTCGGGTCTCCTTCCACGCTGTAGAAGCTTTGTTCTTTCACTCTTCATGATCAGTCTTGCTGCTGCTCACTCTTAGGGTCCTCACGACCTTTAGGAGCTGTAACACTCCCAGCAAAGGTCTGCAGCTTCACTCCTGAAGGCTGCGAGACCAGGAACCTACCGGGAGGAACAAACAATCCGGACGCGCCACCTTGAAGAGCTGTAACAGTCACTGCAAAGGTCTGCGGCTTCGCTCCTGAAATCAGCAAGACCATAAACCCACCGGAAGGAAGAAACTCTGGACACATCTGAACATCAGAAGGAACAAACTCGGGACGCACCACCTTGAAGAACTGTAACACTCAGCACGAGGTTCCGCGGCTCCATTCTTTAAGTCAGCCAGAGCAAGAACCCACCCATTTCAGACACAATAGAACAAAATACGTTTTCCTTTCCTTAGCTTTGTATTTTACAGTTCAGAACTTCAGTACGACCTCATTCACTCATGTACAGCCCGTGCTCATTTTCAGGACCCTAGTAATGTGTCCCAAAGTGCAGCTCAAAACACTTCCTGTCAGTTCAAGCCACATCAGGGCCTTCTCCCACCTCCCTGCTCCTCCACCACCCCACTCCACGGCTCCCCACTCCCACTCCTCCACCTCTCCAGTTGTTCCCCTATCTCCTTACCCCACCACCACCCTACCCCCCCTCCCCGTCCACCACTACTCCACTCCCCCACCTCCCTGCTCCCCCACCACTTGACTCCCCCACCTCCCTGCTCCCCCACCACCCCGCTCCCCTACCAGGCAGCCAATGCACAAGTGTTGCTCTTCTCAAATGTGAGGGAAATGCCAGGTGCTCCCACCACCAAGCCATCCCATTGCTGTCCTTCCCCCTCCACTGTTTTGGAAAAATAGCCAAATAAATCTGACCATTCATGTCTGCTTGTGTTACTGGTAGAGGGTGTCCAGGTTCTTGGCATCTTGAACAAAGAATCGCTCTTCCACTGAAGAGCAATACCAGGTCTTATTTATTCTTTCACCAATTGATGGACATTTGGAGTGTTTCTAGAGTTTGGCTATTATGATAATGCTACTTTGAACATACATGTGCTCAGAATTGTGTAGACGTATGTTTTTATTTATCTTGACTGGATAATCAGGAGTAGAATTAATGGGTCATTGGTGAGCTTATGTTTAACTTTGTAAGGTTTTAATGGAACTGACAAACTATAATTGACTTTGGGGTCTGCAGGTTTCGTATCCGCAGATTGAACCAATCTGGGATCAAAAATATTTGGAAAAAAAAAAATCCTTGTCTATGGAAAATAATAATACAAAAGTAATACACTTTTAAAAATACAGTATAAGAACTATTTGCATAGCCTTTATGTTGTATTAGGTATTAAAAGTAATCTAGAGATGATTGAAAGTATAGGATATAGATAAAGGATATCTAGAGATGATATAAAGTATATATTTTGCAACTTTTAATGGCAAAAAGTGCAATTACTTTTGTGCCAACCTAATATTTGTAGGGTTATATGCAAAGATCATGCCTTTTTTTTTTTTTTTTTTTTAATCAGGGGCTTAAGCATAAGCAAATTTTGGTAGCCATGGAGGTCCTAAAACCAATCCCTCTTCCTGAGGGACAGCTTGATTTCCAAAATGGCTGCATCATTTTACATTCCTACAAGCGATGTGAGGGTTCCAAATTCTTCAGTTTTGTCAAGGCGTTTTCTTTTTATATTGTGTCTTCTTCTCCCCTCTTCCCCCTCCTCCTCTCTCCCTCCCCTCTCTCCCTCCCTCCTTGCCTTCCTTCCTTTCCTTCCTTACTCCCTTTCTCCCTTGCTTCCTTCCTCCTTCCTTTTATCCTTCCAGCATTTCCTTAAGGACCAATAATGCTGAACAACTCATGTGCATATTAGCTGTCCATATATCTTACTTTGCAAAACACCTATGCAAACATTTTGCCTACAGTTAAATTGGGTTATTTCTCTTCTTTATATTGAGTGGAAAGTCTTCTTTATATATCGTGGAGACAAGTTATTCAGTGCTCAGATATATAATTAGAAAGTATTTACTACCATCAGATATACCAATTTAAAATGTTTTATGTGGCTTGACCTTTTATTTCCTTAATGGTGTTTTTTAAAGTCAGATGTTTTTAATTTTGATGGAGTTTAATGTACCAATTTTCTCTTTTTTGGATTGTGTTATTGGTATAATCTCTGATAGCTGTCTACATAACTCAAGGTAAATGAAAACTTTCTCCTTCATTTTCTTCCAGAAATGTTAGAGCTTAAGCTCTTATATTTAGGTCTAGAATCTATCTTGAAGGAATGTTTTGTGTGTGGCATGAGGTGGGAATCAAAATCTGTCCTTTGTACTTGGATATTAAATTGCTTCAGAATTATGTATTGAAGAGACTATCCTTTGTCAATTAAAATGTATTGGGCCTTTTGCTGAAAATTGGTCAGCCATAATGCAAGTTTATTTCTGAATTCTCAGTTATATTTTGTTAATTCATATGTTTATCCCCATGCAAATACCATATTATCTTAATTACTTTATGTATTTTACAGTAACTTTTACAATTGTTTATTGTATCTCCTACAATCTCCTTTTCTAAATTGTTTTGCTGATTCTGTGTTTTTTAACATTCACTCTATAGTTTAGAATAAGCTTATCAATTTCTATAAAACAGCCTGCTGGGGTTTGATAGGAATTATGTAAAGTCTACAGATAAACTTGAGGAAAATTGCTATCTTAACCTCATTGAATATTCTAATCCGTAGCTTAGAATATCTACCCATTTATTCAGATTTTCTTCAATTTTTCTCAGCAATGTTTTGTAATTTTCAGTAAGCAAGTCCTGTAATTTTGAATATGAAATTTATATCTAAGCATATTATTTTGGTAATTCTGTGAATGAAATTTTTAAAATTTTGTTTGAATTAGTAGTTTATATATTGAAAAATTAATTAATTTTTGTAAAACAATGTATCTTGTGTCCATGTTTAACTCATTAGTGCTAGCATTTTAAACAATGGATTACTTAAATTTTTCTATCTAAAAGATCATGTCATCTGTAAATAAAAAATATTATATACTTGATTTTCTCCTATCTGGATGTCTTTAACTCCTTCTCTTTTTCTCTCTCTCTTTATCCTTCCTCCTTCCTTTCTCCTTTCCTCCTCTCTCCCTTCCTCCCTCCCTCCTTCCCTCCCTCTCTCCCTCCCTCCCTTCCTCCTTTCCTTCCTCTTTCCCTTCCTTCCTTCCTTCCTCCTTCCCTTCTTTCCTTCCTTCCTTTCTTCTTTCCTTCCTTCTTTCCTCCCTCCCTCCCTCCCTCCCTCCTTCCTTCCTTCCTTCCTTCCTTCTTTCCTTCCTCCTCCCTCCCTCCCTCCCTCCCTCCTTCCTTCCTTCCTCCTTCCTTCCTTCCTTCCTTCCTTCCTTCCTCCTTCCCTTCCTTCCTTCCTTCTCTCCCTCTTTCTCTCTCTCTCTTTCCTTTTCTTTTTTCACTGAGTAAAATCTTCCATAAAATGTTGAACAGAAGTCATGAGAGTAGACATCACTGCCTGGTTCCTAATTGTGTGAGGTAGAGGACATTCAGTCCTTTCCAATTAAATATAATGTGAACCACAGTATTTTCACAGATGCTTTATATGAAATTGAGATAATTCCTTTCTTTTCTTAGTCTCTTGAAAATGTTTATTACAAATATGGGTTAAAGTTTGCCAAATGCTTTTCCTGTATCTATTTTTTTCTATTATATTAATATAATATTATGTATTTTGGTTTTTTTTTTTTTTTTTTTTTTTTTTGAGACGGAGTCTTGCTCTGTCACCCAGGCTGGAGTGCAGTGGCGCAATCTCGGCTCACTGCAAGCGCCACCTCCCAGGTTCACGCCATTCTCCTGCCTCAGCCTCCTGAGTAGCTGGGACTACAGGCGCCGTCACCACGCCAGGCTAATTTTTGTATTTTTAGTTGAGAGGGGGTTTCACCATGTTAGCCAGGATGGTCTCGATCTCCTGACCTCATGATCTGCCCATCTCGGCCTCCCAAAGTGCTAAGATTACAAGCGTGAGCCACTGTGCCCAGCCTATACTTTGAGAATAAATTTACTTTGCTTTTGGAGAATAAATTTACTTTGTCTTGTTATTTAATACCTTTTATATTCTGGTGGACTAGGTTTGCTAATGTTTATTAGAATTTTGTATCTATATTAATGAGAGGTATTAAATTATAGTTTAATTATTATGTGTGTGTGTGTGCAACGTCTCTGTCTGGGTTTGGATTCAAGTTAATGCTGGCCTTACAGAGTAATTTGAATAGAGGACACTATTTCCTATTTTCTGAGAGAGTTTGTAAAATATTGGTATAGTTTACTCTTTACAGATTCGTGTGTGCATGTGTGTGTGTGTGTGTGTGTTTGCCATATATAATTGGGTATTAATTCACTATAGTAATGTTTTCTTAAAGTTTTAGCTATTGTAATTTTCAACTCTGAAATTTTTACCAGGTCATTTAAAAAATAATTATCATAATAACTAATGTTCTAGTTATTGAGCTATTTTTATCATGTTTTCTTTAATTCCTAAAAATGGTTTTGTTTAGTTTTTTTCCCCAATATATTTAAATTAGCTTGCTTAGATTTTTTGTTTCCTAAGCCCAATATTTATGCCATCTCAGTGACAGTTTTTGTTACATGGTTTTGATTTGCTTTTTATTTTTATTTTTTGAATAGTAGGGAAAACTTTACTGTTTCTTTCCTTGTTTCATAATTTTTCACTGGAACCTGAACCTTTTCATAAAATAGTTCTACATTGTGGATTCAGATCTTTTGTCCCTCAAAGATTGTTGTTGAATTTTTGAATTCATGTTTTGTTTCTATAATGACTTGTGTGTACTAAATCTATAGATTCTGTTCCCCATGGCATGTGGCTGCTTATGTTTCTGCTCAGTTGAAAGTGTGTGTTTGTGTGTGTGTGTGTGTAGTCTCATATCACTTAACAATGGGAATGCATTCTGAGAAATGCATTGTTAGGAAATTTCCACATTGTGTGAACGTCATAGAGTGTGCTTACACACACCTAGATGGTATAGCATCTACACACCTAAGCTATATGATGTAGCCTGTTGTTCCTGGGCTACAAACTTGTATAGCATGGGACTGTACTGAGAACTGTTGGCAGTTGTAACACAGTGGTAAGTATTTACGTATCTGAATATATCTGAACATAAAAACAAAATATAGCAAAAACATAATACTGTAATCTTATGGGACCACTATTATATATGCTGTCTGTGTTGACCGAAACATTAAGTGGCACATGACTCTGTGTGTATGTATAATTATTACTATTATTTTTTGCCTGGCTTCCTAGGGTCATCTTTGTGTCTGAATAGCATACTGGCGAGCCAGTCATTAATCAGGGGTTGTGGTCTAACACCTCAAAGCAGTAAGTCTTCCATTGTGTGACAGTGGATCTGTGTGGGTCAGGGGACACTTTCAATGTTTCAGCAGCTTTTGAGTCTCTTCCTGCTTTAATTTTGTTGTGCCTGCTCATATGTCTTCTACAGATAATCACAGGCCAAAGTGAGGAATGTGTGAAGATCTTGGCTTCTCTGAAGTCTCATAGACATGTGGAAGCTCACCAAGGACCCCATATCTTTCTCATTTCTTGGATGTCCCTGATAGATGCCTGCGGGTTCTGCCATTCTGTTTGCTTGAATCCATGTCACATCTTCATCCTTGCTGAGCCACTTTTCTTCTGTAGATTCATCATCAGTGTTGCTGTTGTTACTGATAATGCTGCTTGAGCATGGCGTCTTGCGTCGTTCTACTTCGTATCAGGTCAGGCTCCTCTGGCAAAGACTTTCAGTTTTTTTCTCCTCTGGTAGAACTATCACTGTGACTCAGCTGTGGTGGGGGATGGGCGAAGCCCCAAGCAAGGATGCCACAGGCTCCCACTCTTCTTACTCAAAATCCAGTTGTTTCTTTACAATAAATGACCACTTCTTAGTTCAACGTTTGCTTTGGCCAATTTCCAGAGTCCTGATGGGGTGATTGTTGGCAATAATGTCCAGTTTTATTACTTATTTTGCCACACTGGAAGTCCCACCTCACAAAAGTTTTTGGTTTTGCTTTTTTACATTTTAAAGGGAGCAGTTCTCCCTACTGTAAACTGTACACTGGCGTTCCCGATGTGGCGTACTATGTTCTTTGATAGTGAGTATGCGTCGTCCTATGTCAGTAAGGATGAATTGAACCAACCTCACTTTAGGAGGCCGAGAAGGAATTTCCCAGGAAGCTACAGACATACTTCATTTGACTACACTTAGTTTCAATGTGCTTCTCACTGAAGGTTTGTGGCAACTCTGTGTTGAACAAGTCTACCAATGCTATTTTTCAATAGTATGTGCACACTTTCTGTCTCTGTGTCACACTTTGATATCTTCACAATATTTCAAACTTTTTCATTACTCTTATGAAACAGACTGTTACTACGTCTGTTATGGTGATCTATGATAATTGATCTTGATGATACTACTGTAATGGTCTTGGGGCAACATTTCCAAATACAATGGAAAATTTAATCAATAAATGTGTGTGTTACGAGTGCTCCACCACCTTGCTCCTCTTCCATTTTTCTGACTCTCCTTGAGACTTCCTATAACCTTAGATAAAACAATATTGAAATTAAGCTAATTAATAACACTGCAATGACCTCTAAGTGTTCACGTGAAATGAAGAGTTTTGTGTCTCATTCCTCACTTTAAACCAAAAGCTAGAAATAATTAAGTATTGTTAGGAAGGCATGCCAAAAGCTGAGATAGGCCTCTTGCACCAAATAGTTAACTTGTGAAAGCCAATGAGAGGTTCTGTAAGAAAATTAAAAGTACTACCCCAGTAAAAACACAAATAATAAGAAACTGAAAAAGACCTATTGCTTATATGAAGAAAATTTTGGTGGTCTGTGCAGATGATTGAACCAGCCACACCATTTTCTTAAGCTATAGCCTGATCCAAAGTAAGGCCATAACTCTCTTCTATGAAGATTGAGAGAGATGAGAAAGATGGAAAGTAAGTTTGAAGCTAGCAGAGGTTGGCTCATGAAGTTTAAGGAAAGAAGTTGTCCTTATAAAAGTGCAAGATGAAGCACTTTTGTTGATGTAGAAGCTGCAGCAATTATCCAGAAGATCTAGCTGAGATCATTGATGAAGGTGGCTACACTCAACAGATTTTCAATGCAGACAAAAGAGCTTTTTATTGGAAGTAGATGCCAACTGGGACTTTCCTAACTAGAGAAAAGTCAATGTCTGGCTTCAGATCTTCAAAGGACTGGCTGATTCTTTTTTTAGTGGTTAATGCAACTGATGACTTTAAGTTGAACTCATTGTTCACTTACAATTCTGAAAATCCTAAGACCCTAATGCTAGATCGACTCGACATGTGTAAACCACAAAGCCTGGATGACAGCAACTGTTTACAGCATGTTTTACTGAATATTTTAAGCTCACTATATTGAGACCTACAGCTCAGAAGAAAAGGTGCTTTTCAAAATATTACAGCTTATTGACAATGTGCCTGGTCACCCAAGAGCTCTGATGGAGATGTACGAGGAGATTAATGTTTTCATCATTGCTGATACAACATTTATTCTGAAGTCCAGGAATCAAGAAGTAATTTTGATTTTCAATCCTTATTATATAAGAAATACATTTTATGGCCGACAACTGCTGTGGATAGTGATTCCTCAGATGAATCTGGGCAAAGTACTGAAAAACCTTCTGGAAAGAGTTTATCCTTCTAGAATCCATCAGGAACATTCAGGATTCATGGGAGGAAGTGAAAATATCAACATTAACAGGAGTTTGGAAGAAGTTGACTCCACCCCTCATGGATGACTTGAATGTTTCAAGCCTTCAATAACTGCAAATGTGGTAGAAGTGGCAAGAAGTAGAATTAGAAATGGAGCCTGAAGTTGGGACTGAATTGTTGTAATATTGTGATAAAGATTGAACAGATGAGTACTTGCTTCTTACAGATGAACAAAGAAAATGTTTTATTGAGATGGAATCCACTCCTGGTGAAGATGCTATGAACATTTTTGAAATGATAGCAAAGAATTTAGAATATTACATAAACTTAGTTGATAAAGCAGTATCAGAGTTTGAAAGAATTGACTCCGATTTAAAAAGTTCTATTTTAAGTAAAATGCTATCAAATAGCATTAGATGCTATAGAGAAATCATTTGTGAAAGGAAGAGTCAATCAATATGGGAAACTGTATTGTTGCCTTATTTTCAGAAATTGCTGCAGCCACACCAACCTTCAGCAACCACCACCCTGATTGGTCAGCAGCCAGCAACGTCAGCACAAGACCCTCCACCAGTTAAATGGTTATGAGTCGCCGAAACATCTTTTTAGCAATGAGTATTTTAAAATTAAGATATATAAACTTTTGAGACATAAAGCTATTGCATATTTAATAAATTTCAGCATAGTGTAAACATGCCTTTTAGATGCACTGGGAAACCAACAAATTCGTGACTTGCTCTGTTACGATGTTCACTTTATTGCTGTTGTCTGGAACCAAACCAACGACATCTCTGATGTATGCCTGTGTGTTTAATCTTTGATCTACAAAAAGTAGAAAATTTTCATAAATAAAAGGTTAAACAAACAGACAAGTAAATACATCACGTCAGTCAGGAGGAACAGTTTGTGCAACGATGCAAATGCAAATGAAAAGGCAGAAATGGTCTTTGTTTACCAGTTTGTTTCAGATCAAAATGACTGGTTGGGGGTCTACTCACCAGAGATACACTTGCATAAGTCTTTAAAGAAAAGGAGATGAAGAATCAGGCATGTGTGTTTGAAACACTGACAGCAACATAGTTATCCAAAGGAGGAAGCAAGTTGAAACAGATCTTCATGCCTGAAATTTATCTCTACGATTGTCTTCTTCTCTGAACCGAAAGTCCCTGTCAGGTTCCTGTGGGGAGAAATAGCTCAAATTAAAACCCGGAGAAGCTGCCTTTTTGATGAATCACTTGCGATGCTGAGCATAGAAAGCAGTATATTTCCACCTCAGGGCTCTTCCACCCAGATGCTGGTGGTCTTCTCCATGTCCTTGCAACACCTCTGCTGATTTGGCTCTAATCTCATGGCCTCTGACTGTTTGAAGTTTTTCTCCAACCTCGAAAACATCAATAAACTGTGAAGGAAATCAGGACTTTTATATATTTATTAGTGAGGTCGTTGCCATCATTTCTCCACATATCAATTGTTCATCCAGACACAGATTTTCTGGATGGGAGAAATCACTGAGACAACAGGAGCATACTGTCTAATAAGTCTAGCTTTGGGATTAGTTGACATTTATAAGATCACCTTCTGATATAATTTTTTGAGGAAATGATTTTAAAGCAAAATTTGAAATCTAAAAAATGAACACTTGCTAATGCGTGAGAGCAGGAGGATTTGTAAGCCAAATATAATGCTGTTACAAATTGATATCAATTGATTTTTATTTAGTATAAGAAAGTCAGAGTACAATATAGAAAATGCATTTATGTTAAAATAAGGAAATAATAATAATCATCCTGACACTGTATAATCATGGTCCCTTGAACAAGTGACCAAGTGGCATCATGGCAAAGTGGCCCTTACTGAAGTCACGTCTTCTTGCTTCTTCTTCCTGAAATAAGTCTGACTTTCAAAATCTATTAATGAATCTGATGTTATATTTTTTACTTACTGGATGGGCAGTACTCTTTTAGGCCAAGTGAAAATCCTTTCTTTTTGTGGAAATATCTAAGATCACAAATGCAGTTTTGTTTAATTTATGGACAGATTTACTTTGACTTTGGAATTGAGGTGCTATTATAACAAATAGGGACTTACAGAACAACAAAAATTAAATTAAATTGTAATCACAGGTCTAGGGTAAGGAAATTAAAAGGAACAGAAGGTTTACCAAGTTTTAGGGCTGCGTATTCAGGTACAAGCTGTAGCAAACCTAGCTGTGTCATAGATCCCAGTTAAGGAAGTTGACATACTACCAAGTTTTACCTTTACTGTGTAATTTATAAACAAATTTGTTGGCATGCAAATTATAACTTGTCCTGAAAATGTCTTTCACTAATTAAAGCTTGCAGAAGCCTGGGAAGGGCTGAATAATTAATACAATGCTGGCATGTTTTTTAGTTAAGTGAAGTATTACCAAATTAGATGTCAAGGTTAAGGAAAACGAACTACTTAAAAACATATTTTAGTTTTTTTAACTCTCTTTACTTTTGAAATATATTCTGAGGAACCTTATGCCAGGAGGAGAACATGAAATGTTAAGTACCAGGAGTCTGCTAGATGCCACATCACATGCAGGGCATATGTTAGGCATAAACATCACACGTTAGGCATAAACATGGCTGTGACACCTGCCATTGGATAGCCCCCTTGCAACTAACTACATAGGATATCTACAGGACTAATTCATGACCTAACCCCACCTCTCAAACATGCGCTGCCATTTCTCAGCACGTTCCCGTCTTCTTTCCCCTCAGTTCTGTGTCAGCCAGCCAGAGCGTTCAGACTACCTTGGCCACGATTCATCTGCCATCGCGTTGGTTACATAATGGCAGGGTGCAGTGAAAAGAACATGGGATCTAGAGTGAGATAAGCCTGGGCTCAAATTCTCATATCTTCATGTATTAGCTTTGTGACACTGGAGTGATTGCTTTCTGAGCTCTCTGAATATGTGCTGTTTCATCTGTAAATCATTACAGGCATCATATAGGTTGAATAAGAGAATCTAATCAAAGACCGTAGTGACTACTCCAAAAACTATCTCTCTCCATGTTGTTTAGTTTGGGCCATGTATATATTAAGTGGGTAACAAAATGATGCACTTAGTAATGAATAGGGAGAATGACGATGAGTAGAACATTGCATTAGAAAGAAAGCTTGCCACATATAAGGATCTTTAGCTTTGAAAACTGAGTAGATGTATCCATTTTGTTCTACAAAATGAAATAATTGCTAATGATATTATGATATAAAATATGAAGCTTTTAGCAAGTAATAATAATGACAAAACTTTCAAACAACTGTCACTCTCTGACTCATTTTCATTTGCAGTTTGAAGAGGCTTTATTAGGTATGCGATAAAAGAGATTTCTGCCTGTTGGATGGCATTGGCTAAGCACCACTAAGTAATGATTATTACAATAATGGTAGCTAAGCGCCAGTTCAAATATATTTTGTTTAACTTTGTATTCCACAGCATCTGGAAGTTCCTGCTATGTAGTAGACATTAAACAAATATTGTTGATATAAGTTCATGGACTTCTCCTTTATCACCGTTAGCGCAGCTCTTATGATCCACCCTCTTCCCACTCCAAGAAAATACATGTACACATATATGCCTGAGGTTCTCCTAGAGAAAAAGGGATTAAGCTTGTCAATGTAGACATTTTTTTTTTTAACTATAAGGAAGTTTTTAGTGTTATCCTATATTAGGAGGAAAAATATTTTGTCCTAAAAGTGTAAGACTATTTTTGTGTGTGTATGTATGTAGTATGTATGTGTGTGTATGTACATATGTATGTGCTTGTATTTGTGTGTGTACACATGTATGTGCATGTGTGTGTGTATTTGCAAGGCATATAATCAAATTTTCTCTGATGGAAAGAATATGAAATTTTAATATAATAGATGGAGCCATTTTATCTTTATAGTGATAAAGAACATGCAATTGTAAATATTTTGAGGGACACATGTTACACCCTAATCACCTTTAATCTAGGGAAAAAGGGTTGTTAAAAGGCTGGCAGGAGGTGAGCCAGGGCTCTCCTCAGAATGAATAATCAATTTGCAAACAACCTACATGACTTCAGTACAGTCAGTACATTCTCAAATGGCCAAAATGTTTATTGTTTTAATATGTTAATGTGGATTATTTGATGTCTTGTGGGCAAAAATGTTTCCATTCCTTTCTGCTTGATGTTAAAGGAGTATTGTCTTCATAATCATAGACACAGTTGATGCAGCATAGCAAAGAGATACATTCATAGTTTGTGGAAATCAGTAATGATGTTGATGTACTCACACAACAAATGAAAACATTGATCTGAATCATTTATTAATATCACTACATGTATATAAGCAGGTACAATCATACAATAATATTTTTATGAATATCAGTGTGCTTTTAAATATTGATGATTATCAACAAAGACAGAGTACATAGCAGGCAAATTCTAAATGGCTCCAAAGTGATGAAAGTTGTAGAATTATGTTAGAATGCCCAAGAAGACTTTTTATAGGGTTTGTAGGTTCCAAAACCAGATAATTAATCCAGACAGAAACAAAACGGTTTGGAGGCTGAAGGAGAATGAAAACCATTACTCCAGAGCAAGTGGTAGACAAGATGGCGTAGAGAACAGTCTGAGAAATGTCAGAGCATGTGTGAGAGGTGGGGTTAGGTCATGAATTAGTCCTGTAGATACTGCAGATACTCTAAGTAGTTAGTTGCAAGGGGACTATCATAGGGCAGGTGTCACAGCCATGTTTATGCGTAAAAATGACACCTGCGGTTTTTGCTTTTGTTTGCTTTTATTTATTTATTTATTTTTGCTCATTTTATTAATTGTGACCTGACTGGGAGAAATGTTTGTGCTATATGATTCTGAGAGCTACTATTTGGGTATTCTAAGATATTTCTTTCTGGCCATTTTTTTCCATTTATGGACAAAACTTAGGCAGTATGAGAATGTATAACGTTAGATGGTCTGGTAGCTGGAAGCAGCTGAGAATTTGGATTCTTTTTATTCTTTCCCCACATTTCAATGTATCCAAGAGATGTGCTATGCAGACTGCATATAGATCTTTTCATTTCACCAGATTATATAACTTTCTGTACTAATCTCAGTAAAGATTAACAAATGGAGTCAACTGGTAAATCTTAGCTAAAATAATTGATCCTTAACACTTCTTTAACTTTGGGCTTTTGGCAAGATGTATAAGGTGGGATAAATTTAAATTGCAAAATATTGTGTGCTAAAATGGCAGGTATTGTATGAAGTTTTGCTCTTTGCAATGTCCACTTTAAGTGTATACTCAAGAAAAAAATTAATCCAGTAGATGTCTAGCTTTTGAGCTATTATTCTAGATTTAATTGTACATAAATACTGACTACAATTCCAAAGAAACACTTTTAAGTGGGTTTTTATCTATATCATGGGATAATTTTTGTACATCTTTGATTTTTTTCTTTTTGGTTTTTAGTAGCAGGGTCTCACTTTGTCACCCAGACTGGAGTGCAGTGGCACAATCTCGGTTCGCTGCAGCCTTGACCTCTGGAGCCTAAGCAATCCTCCCACCACAGCCTCCAGAGTAGCTGGGACTACAGGTACACACCACCACACCTGGCCAATTTTTATATTTTTTTATAGAGATAGGTCTTGCCACGTTGCCCAAGCTGGTCTTGAACTCCTGGACTCAAGATATCCTTTCACCTCAGCCTCCAAAAGTGCTGGGATTACAGGCATGAGACACTGTGCCCAGCCTGATTTTTTTCTTAGTTTTTATAAGTTACCCTTAACCATTACAATTATTTTAAATAACTAAACAAACAACTAATAGCTACTCTTATTGAGATGACAAAACTGAGATATTGACACATCTCACAAAGACTACTAATGTACTATTACACATTTCATATCTAAAAGGAATTTTTCCCATTAGAGGAAATGAATCTCTTTTCAATATCAAGCAGCCTGAAAACAGTGACATCTATAGTGGGCAGGGCATGAGGAAACCTGAAGCCCCATTTTAGAGACAAGACAATCAAAAGAGCATGGAAAAAACTACATAACTACATAACTTCGAGGCAACTTTTCCTTCAGAGGAAAAAGGGTGGTTGAGGGTGGATAGAGTCAAGGATGTTTTAGTAGAGAAGCTGGGACTTCCAGTTAGCCTCAAGAAATGGGTAGAATTTGGGTAAAGAGGCAGGCAGGGAGGCGGGCGGGCGGGCAGGCAGGCAGGCAAAAGAAGAAGGAAGGAAAGAAGGAAGGGAGGGAGGGAAAAGAAGAAGGAAGAAAGGAAGGAGAAAGGAAAAGAAGAAGGAAGGAAGGAAAGAAGGAAAGAAAGAAAAAGGAGAAGGAGAAAGAGGGAAGGAAGGAAAGAAGGAAGGAAGGAAAGGAAGGAAGGAAGAGGAAATAGATATTAATTTCTTACATGTCACTGAATGACTCCCCTTCCCCCAGGAAGGATAACTGTTTAAATTGATTGAATCCCAGAACCATGGTACTGAATCATTATTGATATTGAATTTGCAATGTCCCAAATATATCAATTATGTTGGGATTATCACAGTCATTTTTGCTAAAACTAAAAGTGGAGTCATAAATCTCTCTGAATTCTAATGATTTTCTTCGGATTAGAGTATTGGGAATCCTGTGTAGCTGATGTGCTCACCTATAGAATTAATTGAAGCAAGAAAAAGTAGGAAGAATAATTTCTTGCATTTTTATTATAAATGTCATTTCAATAAGTCACTGATGCAGGAGATGGGACAGCCACGGTGAAATCACCAACTGTCAATTACATTAAAACCCATGAATTTTCAACATATGGATTAAAGCATCTTGCAATCTCCCTTAAGGAATTTATTCTTGGAAAATCCCCATGGTGTAAATTTCTTTTTTTTTTTTTTTGAGGCGGAGTCTCGCTCTGTCGCCCGGACTGGAGTGCAGTGGCCGGATCTCAGCTCACTGCAAGCTCCGTCTCCCAGGTTTACGCCATTCTCCTGCCTCAGCCTCCCGAGTAGCTGGGGCTACAGGCGCCCGCCACCTCGCCCGGCTAGTTCTTGTATTTTTAGTAGAGACGGGGTTTCACCGTGTTAGCCAGGATGGTCTCGATCTCCTGACCTCGTGATCCGCCCGTCTCGGCCTCCCAAAGTGCTGGGATTACAGGCTTGAGCCACCGCGCCCGGCCCATGGTGTCAATTTCTGCTGCACATGACATTCCGTGGATGAGGGACGGGGTCTGAGCTAGACTGTGCAGTAAAAGCGTGTGTTTTTGGTTTTGCAATGTGTCCTCTTGTGGTCCTTATTCTCTAGTAGTGCTCTGCCTACCCCATCAACAATCCAGAGGGTACCTTCTTTGCTTTTAGCTTTCTGCTCTCAAAATAAAAATGTAATTAAGAATGGACTATGTTAATTAACAAGTCATTGTAATTCAATACTATCTCCCCTCCTCTGAGAATTTTAAAAAGAATTCAGAGAGCGTTCTTTTCAGGCATCTGTTATATCCTGTATATTGTCTAGGTAGCCAGTATACAATGAAAAGCTGCTGTTTTTTCTGATGAAGAATCTAAAACCCAGAGTACCTTCAATGTAAATAATAGATCACTATTTTGAAGTATTTTGTACATTTGGGAAGCTGTCTTAGTGCCTTTGAAATGACTTCAGTATGTCACTTGGACTGGGGACTGAATGAGACTAGTCTTCAATCTACCACCTTGAGGGCCTGGTGATAGACTGAAGGGGAAAAGCAGAGTCTGAAGATAGATTTAACAATAATTGCAGAGATGTCATTGATATTTATGCCGTGAATGAATAGCAAGGCACTGTGAGAACCTTGAGAGTGAAGGAGTAAAATTGATATCCAGGGAAGAGATCACATACCTACCAAAAGGAAAAGGTGAAACGAGAAGTAGTTTCCCAATGCTAAGGCAAAAAATAGCAGTGTGAGATTATTGTCTAACAATAACAAAATATGGATAACAAAGAAAAGGGGTGGTCGGCTTAAAAATAGAAAAATGTAGCCTCAATATTGGACGTGTTTATCCAAAACTGTTAGAACTCCATAAATAAGAACAAAAGTGAAGATATTCTAACTTGGTGAAAGCAAATCGGCGACATTTATTTCCTCCAGTTTAATCTTTGTACGTATCTCATTCTCAGAATATATTTCAATATTTTTTAGCTCTGTGCTATTATCTAGAGAGATTGTGCTGAGATACAAACACAATCTGCTGTGCTGGATAATTACATGTTTCACTAAAACACGTCTACGAATATTTCTAGTTTATACGTGCAACTTTTATGAGTTTTGTTAGTGTGAGTCTTCCCTAGACAACTTCATGACTGAGAGGAACATTTAACGTTCCCAGGGCCGGAGTCAAGAACAAAAAACTGTATCAAACCAGTGTCAACCAGCAAGACCCTGCTAGACAATCCATCCAAACTTTCTTTTTTCTTTTTTTTTTCTTTTTTTTTTTGAGATAGAGTCTCGCTCTGTCTCCCAGGCTGGAGTGCAGTGATGCAATCTCAGCTCACTGCAACCTCCGCCTCCCAGGTTCAAATGATTCTCCCTTCTCAGCTTACCGAGTAGCTGAGACTATAACCACGTGCCACCACACCCAGCTAATTTTTGTATTTCTAGTAGAGACGGAGTTTCATCATGTTGGCCATGCTGGTCTCGATCTCCTGACCTTGTGATTGGCCTGCCTTGGCCTCCCAAAGTGCTGGATTACAGGTGTGAGCCACCACACCTGGCCTCAAACTTTGATAACATGCCAATCACCCATTCATGTAAGCAAATGGTATATCACTTTTTTCAAATAAAGTGGTTACTTGGTAGAAAAGCCAAAATAGCAATGTATAACAAAATCTCTATTATTACATAAAATCCATGGGCCTGGGTTACGCCAATTTGGAGAACTCTTGGGAAAAGAGGGAAATCTAGAGTAGTAAAAGAGACAGAGAAAGTGAGTGAATGTTCCCACTGAAGCCAGTCAACTGGCACCATAACCATTTGTGGTGACAAGATGGGACCTAAACCATCTGCTACTCCTCTTATTCAGCTAAAAACAAACAAAACAAAACCAAAACAAAACCAAAAATTTCCAAAGAGTTCTGATAATTCTTGAGTTGTGGTTTTGATAATGACTTGATGCTGAATCTAGAGAAAATGAAAAGAACATTGCCACTCTTAAATTATTTCTAAAACACACACACACACACACACACACACACAAAGAAGACAGAACATGGTTGTAAGTTTTAAACATCCTAGTTAGAGATGGCTAGATTTCCACTCATCTTAAAAATTATGGGCATCAACCTTCATATTTTTTTTTAAATCTGGAGTATAGGAAGAGAGATGTATCTAGATAATTGGGACATTATCACATATCCAGGCACTGTAATTTCAAATGGCTTGAAAGGGGAGGCCAGGAAGCACATCTAAAGAGGCCAGTGTTACAACACAAAGAATTCATACTCTTGAATTTTAAAGTAAAGTTAAAAAAAATTGAAGGTTCATAACCAGAGATGAAAATAAAGATATAGAATATGCCTAAAATAATTATTTCCAGAAATCTAAATTTTAAATAATGAGGATTTGGAAAATTTCAAAGAAAATGAGAAATGACTGATTTTCAAAGAAAAAAAACAGACAACTAAGGCAAGATCATGAAGCTTCAACAAGAAGATCTGAGAAAAAAATGACTCAATTCTATTTCTGCTTCTAGAGAAACAATTTTCAGGAGAAAAATTGTAAAGTAAATTTCCTATTAAAGAGTTGCCACTCAAGATAGATGAGATAATTCTAAAAAAAACACCCAGATGCTCTAAATGAGTACGAGTCTGCAGTATTTTTTTAAACCTGTCTAGAATCCATTTACTCCTCTTTTCCAAAAATAGGCTTTACTCATTTTTACCCAGAGATGGGCAGATGAATCAGAAAGAGCCAATCATAGAATTCCATCTTTCTTAACATGCTGTGTTAAAATCCCAACCTAGCCAAATGTTTGTCTTTCCCAGGAAGCTGGAAGGATGGATTTTCTGTTGTCTATTGAGTCAAGAAATTGGTTTGGTGATCATGAAGATAAAACCTATGTATAATGAAAGATGAAAGGCAAGCAGAATGAGAATCAGTCCTAATGGTCACTGGGTTCCCAATTCTAGCCCTTTGGTTCTTAGAGCTGTCCTTTCTTCAATTCAGTGAATCTCAGTATTAACAAATTCTGCATCCTTTACCTGTGTACTTTTAGGCAAGTGTGACCTAAGTTTCTATCACATGAAACGAAAAGAATTTTAAAAAATAGAATACAAAAACAAACAAGAAAAACAATATTTACTAATCTGAGTCTTAACCTTGATTAAGGCAAACAAACCTCGTACATGAGGCTGCTGAATGACCATGAGCTGTACTTGAAAATTTGTGGGCAAGTGAAGCCATGAAGGAGGAGCTGAAAGTGCTCAGGTGTTTTGACTTATTTCTGGTCACATGGAAAAAGCAGGATGTCCCTATCTGCCCTGCAGGTGGGTAGCCCATAGTCACTGGGAAAACTCTCCCTACATCAAGTCTACTCTCGTCCAAGTACCCAGAGAAAATGTGAATGTATGTGTGTGTGTGTGTGCATAAATACATATATAGTATATATGCTATATATAATGTACATTATATATTATATAGTATATATAATGTACATTATATAGTATATAGCATATATAATGTACATTATATAGTATATAGCATATATAATGTACATTATATAGTATGTAGCATATATAATGTACATTATATAGTATGTAGCATATATAATGTATATATAACATATATTTATATATTATATATAGTATACATATATCTACATAATATACAATATTATATATAGTATATATAATATACTATATATACTATATATTATATTATATATAGTATATGCAATATAATGCATATTATATATATGTATATTATATATACTATATATAATGTATATTATATATTATATATTATACATTTTATATATATAAGCATTTTCTTTCTTAAAACTTTTAAAAGAGCCATTTATGACTAGAAAACTGTGTGAAGCTTACCTTTTCCTAAAATCTTCATAAAATAAAAACATCATCCAAAAAGACACACATTCACCAAGAGTTCAGCACATTGGTCTTTGACTTACATAACTCTAAAGAAATAACTTGTTACTTTCTTTTTTTCTTGTTTCTTTTTCTTTGTTTCGAGACAGAGTTTCCCTCTTCTTGCCCAGGTTGGAGTGCAGTGGTGCAGATCTCAGCTCACTGCAACCTCTGCCTCCCGGGTTCAAGTGATTTCCCTGCCTCAGCCTCCCAAGTAGCTGCGATTACAGACACGCACCACCATGCCTGGCTAATTTTTGTATTTTTAGTAGAGGCAGGGTTTCTCCATGTTCGTCAGGCTGGGCTTGAACTCCTGACCTCAGGTGATCCACCCGCCTCAGCCTCCCAAAGTGCTGGGATTACAGGCATGAGCCACCGTGCCTGGCTCTTCAATTTTTATTTTAAGTTCAGGGGTACATGGGCAGGATGTGTAGGTTTGTTCCACAGGCAAACGTGTGCCATGGTGGTTTGCTGCACAGATCATCCCATCACCTAGGTATTAAGCCCAGCATCCCTTAGCTCTTCCTGATGCTCTCCCTCCCCCTACCCCACCCCCTCCAATAGGCCCCAGTGTGTGTTGTTGCCCACCATATGTTTTCACTAAAGAAAACTCACCTCTCATAGGAGCCTTAGTCACTGCACTCAGGCCCATACTCCTTAATTGCTTCTGCACAAGGGAGCGGTTTCTTCCTTCCGTCATATTTTCCTTCCCTCCAATTTCCTTCCCAGGAGCTCTCCTCTCCCTTTGACTTTCAAGTCATGGTTATCAGATACTTTGTTTTCATCTACTTCTAACTTAATTTTCCCTTTCTTATATTTCCATAATATTTAGTAGGGCTCTACAGAGTCTTCATATCCCAGAAGCCAAAGGATTAAGACTCTACTTGAGACTTTTAAATAATCCACAAATCTAGGTTGTGGGGCGGGGGGAGGTGCATGTATATTATCTACTATTTATACTTCTGTCAGTGATGGCCAGTGCCTCCCAAAAGGTCCTACCTTTTCCATCTTACAAACTATCATTTTACTCTGCTTTTTGTTTTCACATGCCTCAAATCATAATTTATCTTTATAGCTTATATGTAAATATTCTTAAATAGAAGAAACATGCTACCTACCTATTAGAAAATGCATCTCTTTATGAAAACTGAGGCTGGATTTTATGACTCGAATCTCAAGGAAGATGCCAGCTTATGTATTCATATCCTATTGCTACTATAACAAATCATCAAAACTCAATGGCTCAAGCAACACAAATTTACATCTTACAATTCCGAAGGTCAGAGTTCAAAATGGATTTGTGAACTTTCAGCACCAGAACTGCTCACACTACCCTTAAGTTACAGTTATACTGTCCCCTAGGTCCCTGCTCCTTCCCCACTGAGAACTTCTTCTGGTGGTTGAATACAGATGAGCCGTGGAGTCTGTCTCTAAGGGAAATATCATTCTCCCCATTTAGGAGTATTGGCAACAGGCTCAGTCCCCTACAAAGCCTGACTCCAACAAGTTTAATTTTCAAAAATATGTGTAAAGTTGAGGACCTGCCCCAATTCTAAACTTTCTCCCAAATCCAGCCCTCCTGCCAGTTTCTTTAACTGGGAAAATGTTTGTCTTTATCTCTCTGGAAACATCTTCTTAATGCGAAGCATTCAACTTCCAAGCTTCTTAAGTTTAAAACTGACAATGGACTCTGCAGATCCCAAATTATATATATATGTATTATCTACTGATTAGGGTACACTTGCTTTCTGTCAGAGATATATACAATTATTGAGGAGAAAAATCCAGAGTATCATGAACTTACTCTAAATAATTTAACTAGGAAACAAAAGAGATTAAAGGAACATTATGTAAATAGCTGACCACAGATTTAATCAATAGAAAAATTAAGAAAATAAAACTACAAAAAACTTTCACCTATTCTTTTTGAATATTCTACTCCTTAAGAGTTGCATTTAGTTTCAGTATTAACAATAACAACAACAACCAGGGACTTCTGTTGGCTATAATCATGCCGTTAATTCACTGTATTTGGTTCCTTCTGCAAAAGCTAGTGTAATCTCCAAAAGACAAGAAAGGATGGTTTAAATTCTGCAAGTACTCCAAAGTAGATGTCTACTGCAGGATGGAGTAAGATTATCTTACACATACACACACACACTCACACAAATGATCAAGGAGAGGTCAAAATTATCACATTCTAGAGGTATTTTAGAGAGAAATAAGATGTTACATTTTTATCTAACCAGATAAAGACTATCAGAGATAAATGTAAAGTCTATACTTAGATCCAAAATCCCAGATTTGTGAGTCTTGATTGAGAAGGTCTGTTTTGAGAACACGTATGCAAGTCATTTGTGCCACCAAAGCCCTCCCACCAGGGCCCCATGGATCTTACAGTCTTAAAATCTCTGAATCCCATGAGCACGCTCTGTGTACCCAACAGCCACAGGTTATGTTCCTGACCCTTTGTACGTCTCTTTCCACTGGGTACCACGAATTCCCCTTTTGATAACAGCATTCTTTTCACATGTCTTCAATGGTGAAAGATGTGAATCGTTGTATCTTACTCAAATAACCTCATATGCTCTTGTAATCCTAAGAACATTTATCCGTATCAGGGATCTGTGGAGGCAGGAAGAATTAACCCCACTAATGCTGATGAGGATCCCTGCACATAGGTCTGAGGTCTGGCAGATCCAAGCATCAGTTTTAAGAAGGTTGACCGTATTATTTATTGTCACAGCCAGGCAACTTCAGAGAGTAAAAGGACTGGCCAGCAGAGGTCAACCCAGCCACTTTCAGGAAAACTAAAACCCTAGCACCAAGATCATTACTGGGCAGGAGGCAGCAAGAATTCCAACCTCAAGGGCAGTTTCTGGGCCTATCCTGTGCTCTCCCATTTCCAGAGAAAGCCCAGGCTCATAGAAGCCACGCACACGGGAGCCCTGGGGCTCCCTACTGATTCTGGGTGATCCACTTCAGGAAACAGTCGCTTTCAGAGATCCTTTAATGGTTTTATGGAAAAACAAATTAAAAATAAATTAATAGGACTGATTATTTATGTGACAAAAGAATTCTTTTTACTAAGGATTTCTTCCACTCAATTCCCACTTAATACATGATTAACAAATTTTTGGTGAAAAATTTTCCTCAAAACAATAAGAACAACACCTTTTTATGAATGAATTATTGTATACAATGAAATATATGGTGAACATGTAGATTCTAACAATATAAGAGAATGTGTAAGGATTTGTATCTGAATTGGGGATTCCTATTTATTATTTAAAATAATAATGAAAAGATTTTCTTCATGATTACTTTTTTTAAAGTTAAGAACGTTTTTATTTTGCTTTCTGCTCAATTCCTTAATTTCATTGTTTGTCATTGTATTTAAATGGGATAGTGTGAAGTAACTTTCAGCCTCTGATGTGGCTGAAATGACATGAAGAGAGATTTAATGTGAGTTTTTCAGTTAATTCCATATTGATGGCTCCAGTCATATAGAATGAACTGAAAAAAAGCGGCTGAATCGTTGGCAGAATTGTCTTCAGAGTCCTTTTTTTGCACTATTTCAGCCCTGGCCAGATTGGATTCAGGCTCAAATTGTTTCCAATATTGCCTTCTGAATTGGATTTCAATTTTCTGGTGTGTGTGAATAAACCTGTGTTCACAGAATAGCATGCTTTTTCTTTCTTTCTGAAAACTGTCATAATTTAGTGTCTAAAAGGACTTTTCACGGATGGCGTTCAGAAGCTCTTATCAATAGACTTAGAAATATGTGGCTGTCTTAATGGAACTTTCAATGTAGTGGACACATAATAGGGTTGATTTAAGAAAAAATAAATCTTCCATTACTCTGAAAACATTTTAGGTTTAAATTAACTTGGGATTTAAAATAAAAGCAAAAATGACCAAACTGCTATCATTTGTATGTAAGTATTTCTAAGACCGGGGTTCAGCCATGGAACAGGGTTAGCCCCATGCACACTCAGAATAAGACAATGTCCAAATGATGGGATTTGGAGTCCCTGAATGCTCCCCAAAGCCACAATACCATTGTTCCAGTTCAGTTCCTTGTTTCTTTCTGAAATCTGACCAGACACAAAATTGTTACAAGACAAAAAAAAAAGTGAATTTTCTACTGGTGATTCTGCAAGACAAGGCAAGAAAAAGCACATTCACAGTGGATGCAAATCCTGACACTGTGGTCATCCCAGAGCAGTCGCTAGTGGTCGCGAAGACGGAGGCAGTCAGTGCCTACTAATTTATACATTTATATATGTTTCTCATTTTAATAAAAGACGTGTGAGGAGAGTGAGAGAAAGATGTGAAAATCTGCAATAGACCCCACCTCCCAAAAAGGAAAAGAAAAGAAATAAACAACTAAACCTCATTCTCAGTATTAAACAATGAACAATACACTTTTCATTTTTTTGCTAGTTTAAGAGGTTAAAACCAAGGAGACACCAATGCCACCTGGGTAAAAGTTAGCAAACAGGTTTGTAGTTTGAATGTCATAGACATCAAACATTTGCCTGGCAGTCCAATGCCTATGACTTTGTTTTGAAGTAGAAATGTAAAAAACATATATTCAACTGACAAAGACATAGGCTCACAAAGTCTTTATAGAGCAGGGCCTACCACAGTGTACTCATGCTGAAACCATGTGATAACCTCCCTGGGTCCATTCCTTTAACACTGTTTGTTTGTTTGTTTGTTTGTTTTCCCCCTGTGTGGCCCCTCTTCTGTTGTCTTTGGGACCATTCCTAATCATATGTGTTGACATAAGGAAAATTTGTATAGAACTCATAGGCCTTTTATTATATTTTATTGTGGCAAAACTAGGGACTATAGAACAAATGTTTGTCTGTTTAATTAAATGAACAAATGATATCAAAAATGAAAGCCCGGCTCTGACATTAATAGTATAACTCCCAGGGTTTCCTTTGCTAGAATTATTCTATAATTTCACCATTACTCTTCTCTACACCTAGTGGGTCTGGATCCCAAGCCCAGTATCCCCATGCTCAGAGTGAACACATGCAATATAAAAGATGAGGGTCTGATATTGGTTAAGAAGAGGAAGAAAGAAAAAGAAGAAGGAGGAGAAAAAAGAGAAGAAGGAGGAAGAGGAGGAGGAGGAAAAGTGTTAATAAACTCTCTTAAGAAAAAGTAATTGATCTGCAGCAAAGTTTTTTAGTCTAAAATCATGAGATGAATAGGGCCACATTGCTCTCCAGGCATGGCTTTGGAAAAACGTTATGCATGAGATATAATCAAAATAGGAAATACAATTTTACTGGACAATTCAAACTAAGATAAGGGTAGTTTGTATTTACAGTAAAGTAGATCTTAACATTACCCGTATCAAAAGGTGCCTGTATTCAGATGAGAAAAATGCTGAAATAAAATAATTTTCCAAATACAAAGCATATTTTTTCAAGATATTTTATATTAAAATTTATTTTTCTTAAAACAAAAAGAAACAAAAGAAGGCACCAATGTGGATTATGAAGATGGAGTAAGCCCTCCCATGCCATGATGAGCTTCTTTTCACTAAATGCATTCATGAATCAGGATTCAGAGACCTAGATGAACACATAAGTTTCTAAAATTCCACAAAATAATTTTATTTTAGATAAGGTGATAAAAGCAACTGGTTTGTGTAAACATAAATAAAATAAAATATATTTTTGAGTAGGTAAAAGTGATAAATCTAAATCTTGGTTGACATAATATGAATGCATTTATCTAATAATTTATAATTCCATATTTTATGTAATTTTTAAATGGTTCTTTATATAAAAACCATCTTAAATAGTATTATCTAAATTTTAATTACATATATTTCTTGTTTATGATTGGAAGTTTTAAGAATATAAGTAAGCAAAACTATAATGGCTTTATTTTTAGATTAAGTAATTCCAATAGACAACTTAATCTAAAATGTCACAAGTAATAAATGGTGGGATTAAGTTTTGAACCCAAGTATTTTATTTACAAATCAGTGCTCCTCTTCTGAGGAAGAATGTTGGAAGATATTTTATGTCTTAATTTAAACATTTATAACATTCTTTTGTAAATATTTTGTTATCAGTCTTGGCTACTAAGCTGTAGCTTTACTATGGCTATGTGAAATAGAAAAAAAAAAAAAGAGTACTTTTTCCTACTCTCTTCTCTCAAAACAGCACAATACTTCTGACACCAGATGTATAGGGATTCCTCCCTACATTGCTAGCAGTTAATTCGAATTCAATTTAATTCCGACACTATCTGCCTAGAGATAGTGTCAGATTCTCATGAGTCAGGGCGCAGTCCCACAAGACTGTCCCCACTGAAGATCCCCCTGAAGATTGGGGTTGCAAGCCCTAGGTTATGGCTTATGCTTCTGACTAACTAGTTATAAATTAGGTTTCCCACAATCCCCTAACCAGGTTTTTAAAATTTGCTTAAGTAGCTCACAGAGCTCAAGATAAAACTTACTTTTACCAATTTATTATAAAGGATGTTACAAATGACACAGAGGAACAGCCAGATGGAGGAAATGCACAAGGTGAAGCATGGGGAAAGGGTGTTGATTTTCCATGCCCTCCCCAGGCTCATCACCATCCAGGAACCTCCATGTGTTCTGAAACTAAGCACCTCTGGAACCCAGTTGGGTTTATGAAGGCTCCAATATGTAGGCATGACTGCTTAAATTACTGGCCATGAGTGATCAACTTCATCTCAACCTTTCTCCCCTCCCTGGAGTTGGAAGGTGGGGCTGAAATTCTCAAGCCTTGTTTCTTTCAGTGACCAGCGCTTATCCCGCAGCTAGAGAGGGGCCCCAGCCACCAGTCATTTCATTAGCTTATAAAAGAAACTCATGTCTCTGGCCATCCAAAGGTCTTATGAGCTGTAGGTCAGGAAAGGGGTCAAAGATCAAATATATACTTAATGCCAAAAAGGGTAAGATGTGTTTTGTTCACCTCTGTAATCTTAGCTTCTATCAGAATGCACATATTAGATAGTTCCAAAATTTAGGGTTAATCTGATGATGTCTTCTACCCTGGCTTCAGCTAGCAGCTGTGAGTTACATTGTGCTGGGAAGAAACTATATGTTAATTGATTGGGTCAATGGTTTGATATTAGAAAGCAGACTGTTTCCTTTGAACCTGGAAAAATTTGCTTAGAGGAAAAAGTGATTATATGTCTGGATTCGTCATGTGTATGCCAGCACACATGGCTTCAGACAATACCCTCAAAATAGCAAAACTTGTCTTTGGGGTTGTTTATATCAACCTAAAATAATCGAAGGGATCAGAATCCAGTTTTTAAAACTTTATTCAAGCAAAATGCTAGGTGGAAATGGTCATCTGGGAAACACAAACTCCAGAGAAATGGCGTCAGTGCTCCAAAGTTAAAAGTTAAGGTCTTGCTTATATATAGGGAGAAAACCAAGAAATTTAACAGGATTGCAACATTTTCCATATAATTCTGATTTATGAGTTATAATAATTTAGTTACAGTTTGTTTTTCATACAACTTTCCTTTCCAATTTAAAAATGTAATATTTATCATGTCATCTTAGAAAATGTGGTAGACATAAAGACTTTTTGTAAGAGGTGAAAGGGAAGTTAATATATAATGAAGATCAATAGTGGGAGGGGAGGAGTCTTCCTTAGAACCCTTTAGTCATTTATCACATTTTATAAAGCAGTGCAGATGAGGAAGAAGGCTAATCTGTAATCAGAGAAACAGAGGTCACAGCTGCCTATCACATGACCTAGACCCCATAATCACACTCCTGTAAGTCTCAAAATAATTTAAAATTCCAACTGCTTAGATTTTGAATTAGTAATCTTCACACTTATACCATTTTTTATTCTTTGTCACATTACATTGTAAAATCTGCTTTTCAAAGAAAAAATAAAAAGAAGAAAGAAAAAATTTATCAGGAACCATTTATACCTTAGAAAATGTGTGTCACCTTGTTCCCACTCTTAGGCTTATGTGCTCCTCAAGCTTTGTGACTAACCATACTATGTTCAGCCATTAGGTCCCATGACAAAATTAAACATGAAGTATTTCAGAGTAGGCAGAGGACTATTATTTTGAGAAGATATGTTTTGTATTTTAAATCAAAAAGTATCTGAAACAGGTCTCAATCAAGTTAAAAGTTTATTTTGCCAAGGTTAAGGATAATGACCTATAACACAGCCTCAGGAGGTCCTGAGAACTTGTGCCCAAGGTGGTTGGTTACAGCTTGGATTTATACATTTTAGAGAGACAAACATTACAGCCAAAGACATAAATTGATACATGGCAGGTATACATTTGTTTGACCTGAAAAAGTGGGACATCTTGAAGTGAGGGCTTACTGGTCATAGGTGGATTTAAAGATTCCTGACTGGCAGTTGGTTGAAAGATTTAAGTTCTGCCTGAAGAGTTGAAATCAGCTTGAGTTTAGGTAAGAGGAGAGTTGTGGAAGCCAAGGCTTTTGTCATATAGATGAAGCCTTCTGGTGCTGGCTTCAGAAAGAACAGATGTGAATGTCTCTTATCAAAGGTGTCAGACTCTCTGGAGAGACCTAGTAAGGGAAAGTGATTCTCCACAGAATACAAACTCTTTCATAAGAGACAGCTTTGGCAGGGCCATTTCAAATTATATCCAAAGAAATATATTTTGGGGTAAAAATACTTTGATTTCCTTTCAGGGCCCCTTATCTTTCATGTGATATTATACCAGAGTCAGGTTGGAGTTGGTAACTTACTGCTGCAAAGAGTCTGTTCTGTCAGTCTTAGGATCCCCATATTAATGTTAGTGCTGGTTTGAACTCCAAAGGAGGAGAGTACGATGAGGCGTGTCTGACCACTCCCTCTTCCCATGTTGGCCTGAACTAGTTTTTCAGGTTTGCTTAGGTCCCATTGGCAAGGGAAGGGTCCCATGCAGTATTTTGTGGGGGTGGGCGGAGCTTAGAACTTTGTTTTTGATTTACAGTATCTATGTAATTTGAATCTAAGAATAAAATCTAAGAAATCTGACTTTATTACCTATGCATTCAGTTACCACATGGCATTGCTATAGAACAGCGGTTTTCCAATGTTGATTTGCAGGTCACTGGAAGACCTAAGTTTGACTCAGCATGTCTGAGGAGTCAAAACTATTTTCTAGGCCGGGCATGGTGGCTCACGCCTGTAATCCCAGCACTTTGGGACGCCTAGGTGGGCAGATCACAAGGTTAGGAGATTGAGACCATCTTGGCGAACACGGTGAAACCCCATCTCTACTAAAAATACAAAAAATTAGCCGGGCATGGTGGCAGGTGCCTGTAGTCCCAGCTACACAGGAGGCTGAGGCAGGAGAATGGCGTGAACCCGGGAGGCACAGCTTGCAGTGAGCTGAGATTGCGCCACTGCACTCCAGCCTGGGTGACAGGGTGAGAGTCCGTCTCAAAAAAAAAAAAAAAATTTCTAACAACTTGAAGACAAAATTTGACCTTTTCACTGTGGTACTGATGGAGCCAAATCAGCAGTGGGTAAAACTGCAGAGGCCTTAGAACAAATCAAGACTGGTGGCACGAAAATGCACTGGGAGTCATTGTATTTCTCAGCTACCATGTCCTCACAGTAAGGGAGAAAAATATGTTTCACTTAAGAATATACTTTATGTAAACATTATTAATTTTGTTAAATTTTGAACCTTAACAGCTCATCATTTTACCATTTGTTTACCAAATTGGGAGTGTTCAAAAAACACTTCTGCAGCATTCTAAAATGTACTGATAGACTGAAGCAAAAATAATCATGCAAATGTTTGAGTTGTGATCCACAGAGTCAATGCAAGTCAAATTGAAATCTCATCAGGTTTTTAAATGGAGATTTTAAATGATTTTGCTAAAATATATGTGAAAATAAAACATACTAAAGATACCAAGACAATATTGAGAAAAAAATAACAGTGTTGAAGGATTCACACTACCAAATTTTAAGGTTTGTTACAAAGCCCCCCTAATTAAGATAGTGTAATATTGGTTCTTGAAGAGTGTATTAGTCTACATGAGATGCTGTATTAGTTAGAGTTTTCTAGAAGGACAGAACCAATAGGAGATATATATATATATGTATATATATGAATTTATATATAAAATCTAAGAAATCTGACTGTATTGCCCATATATATATATATATATATATATATGAGTTTATTAAGCCTTAACTCACATGATCACAAGGTCCTACAAGAGGCCATCTGCAAGCTGAGGAGCAAGGAGAGCCAGTCCGAGTCCCCAAACTGAAGAATTTGGAGTCTGATATTTGATGACAGGAAGCACCCAGCACCACAGAAAAATGTGGGCCTGGGCCGGGCTCGGCGGCTCAAGCCTGTAATCCCAGCACTTTGGGAGGCCGAGACGGGCAGATCACGAGGTCAGGAGATTGAGACCATCCTGGCTAACACGGTGAAACCTTGTCTCTACTAAAAATACAAAAAAAAAAAAAAAAAAAAACTAGCCGGGCGAGGTGGTGGGTGCCTGTAGTCCCAGCTACTCCAGAGGCTGAGGCAGGAGAATGGCGTAAACCCGGGAGGCGGAGCTTGCAGTGAGCTGAGATCCGGCCACTGCACTCCAGCCCAGGAGACAGAGCAAGACTCCGTCTAAAAAAAAAAAAAAAAAGAAAAATGTGGGCCTGGAGGCTGGGTCAGTCCAGTCTTTTCACGTTTTTTTTTTTGTCTGCTTTATATTCTAGCCATACTAGCAGCTGATTAGGTGGTGCCCACCCAGATTGAGGGAGGGTCTGCCTTTTCCAGTCCACTGACTCCAGTGTTAATCTCCTTTAACAACAACACCCTCACAGACACAGCCAGGATCAATACTTTGCATTTTTCAGTCCAATCAAGTTGACACTCGGTATTAACCATCACAGATCCCATAATAAAATGTGATAGACTCGGTGGCTGAAACATAGAAAAAGTGTTTCTTGCCATTCTGGAGGCTGGGAAGTCCAAGATTAGAAAAAGTGTTTCTTGCCATTCTGGAGGCTGGGAAGTCCAAGATGAAGGGGCCAGGCGGTTCAGTCCCTCTTTCTGGCTTGCAGAAGGCTGCCTTCTCTCTGTGTTCTCGCGTGACGTAAATAAAGGGAGGGAGAGAGGAAGAGAGGGAGAGATCAATTTCTTTTCCTTATTAACCTACCAATTCTATCAGATTACAGCCCCAGCCTTATAACCCCATTTAATCTTAATACTCCCTCCTAAAAGCCCTATCTTCAAATACAGTCACATTTTGGGTTAGGGCTTCACTGCATGAATTTGGGGATGGGGGCAGGGGTGAGGGCACAATTCAAGTGTAATTGTGTAGTTAGCGAGTGAGCGGGTATGACCAGGCGCACCTGACTTGCCGTCTTGTTACGGCTGGGAACTCAGTTTTCAAGGTTACTCTAGGGTCCCTTTGACAAAAAGGGGGCCCATTCTGTCAGTTGGAGATTTTATTTTTATTTCTCACTCTTACCACACACAAGATTAAATAGTGGATTGTCATTCAAATGTGAACAAGTAGAACAATACAGCTTCTAGGAGTTAATATCAGAGAAGATATTCATGACATTAGGGCTGACAAATATTTATTACATAGGACACCGAAAAAGCAGTAAACGTTAAGGAAAGATAGATCCTTTGAATTAAATTAAAATTAAATGTGTATTTATTTATTTTTTCAAAAGACATCATTAACAGAGTAAAACGCTAGCCAAAGACTAGATTTATATATCTAACAAAAGACTTATATCTAGATTATATCAATAATGCCATAAATCAGTCAACCAAATAGAGAGAATTGAAAAAAAAGTTGGCAAATGCTTCATGAAAACTAGCTAAATTTCATGGAACGAAACAGGAAAACAGGAAAGACGGTAAGAAGAAAGGAGAAAAGCAAAGAAAGAAAATCTGAAAGAAAAGCCCTGCAAAATTTAACGTGAGTGACAGTCAGGCTGGCTACAGCTGTAATGATGGGGAATATCATGTGTTGGTAAGAATGTGAAACCACTGGACCTCTACAAACTAGAGGTGGGAGGGAAAATATGTATAAACTGTATTTGCTAGTATTGACAGAAGCAGAACATACACTTATTCTACAAAATATGTATATATGTGTCTCCAAATATATGTTATCGAATACTCCTGTTATTATATTGCTCCTACTATCTCGTTCATATAGCCCAGCACTGGAAACAACTCACATGTTGATCAGCCTTTGAATGAATATTTTCTGATATACTCATTGCTTTTATTCTTGTATAGTAATGACAGTGAAGGGAGTATGGCATATGTTAGTAAAACCATAGGAATGAATCTCCTAAACCACCATCTTGAGGAAAGGAAGTCAGACACAGAAGTGTACATACCAAATGAGTTCATTTCATGAAGTTAATCTGTATTTTTAGAAATCATTCATTAATTTTGAAAATAGTAATGACCAGGAGGACCCCATATAACACTTCTGCCTAACTGATAACGTTTTAGTTATTTACATGGGTGGTAATCATGCAACTGAAAATTTATTAAGCTATACATACAATTTATGGACTTTTTGTTTGGATATTTTACTTCAATAAAAATGGTTACTGGGACCGAGCACAGTGGCTCGTGCCTGTAATCCCAGCACTTTGGAAGGCTGAGTTGGGTGGATTGCTTGAGCTCAGGAGTTGGAGACCAGCCTGGGCAACCTGGTGAAACCCTGTCTCTATTAAAAATACAAAAATTAGCCAGTGTGGTGGTGCGTACCTGTAGTCCCAGCGAATTGCAAGGTTGAGGTGGGAGGATCACTAGAGTCCAGGAGGTGCAGGCTGCGGTGAGCTGAGATCGCACCACTGCACTTCATCCTGGGTGACAAATGAGACCCTGTCTCAAAAAAAACAAATGTTTACTGGGGAAAAGAAAACAGCAAACTGCTTCTGGTCAGATTCTTAAAAGCAGTGATCTGGAAAATATTTTGTATCAGTATTGCCAGAGGTAGCTGCCATTTGGCTTTTGTTCCTTGACACTGCTCTGCCTAACTTCAGACTCTTGTCATTGGCCATGCTAGAAAAACTCCTCTTTCTCCTTCCTCCCTTTATTCCACAAGCCATCATATTCTTCCCAAAGCATGTTTCCTCAAGTTTGTCTCCTCTTTGTTTAAACACTGGATTCCCATTATGGTACAGAATAAAGGACAAGGCTGCAAATATGTCATCTGGAATCTTTTGTGATTGTGGTCTACGCAGGCACACTATTACTCTTCAGTATCCTTCTTCTTTCCTGGTTCCATAGTCAGGCTCTGTTAGATGACAGAGCACCCAAACCTGGTCAGGATACCGCAATACCCTGCAGGTAGCACAAGACGATGTAAGTGCAAAGACTGCGCAGCCAGGCTGTCCAGTGCTGGAGTGTGATTCAGAGCTGTTCGGGATTCAGTTGCAGCTCCATGTAGTTATCTGGTAGTTGTACTGATTCCCTGATAATCCTAGTAATTTTCTCCTCAGGAGAAACTCTCAGCTCCTGCGCATTCTGGTGCCGCAACAACAAACAGGCTCAGTTTCTTCTTGCTCTGATTATTAACGACTGGATAATGCTTCTCTTTTGTTATCCAGTGCAGTTATTCTCAGAGTTGGCTTTTGACGTATTTTAGCGACCATTTTTTAGGTTACTGGGCTCTTAATGGTGGGAGACGCAATTCCAAGACCCCCCTCATTCTCTGCTAATGAGCCAATAGATATTTTTATGAGAATCAAACATACACCCGTAATTCAGTCAGCGATAGCAAGGTGGTAGAGTCCCAGGGAAAACCTGTGGTTGCTCTTTCGAAGGGACTCTTCAGAAAGGGGCTGCAAACATGGGAAGAATTCAGAAAATCCCGTTGCTTCTCAAACATGTAGTCTTTTAAAATCACACGCTAGTATAACCTTGCATATTCATTCTCAGTTCTCTCCACTCAAAATTAATTTGACTGTTTTGCATTTGCTTGTTTATAATCCACATCGTTTGTAACTTCAAAATAGTATTTTTTTAGAATGCGAGTTATTAACGTGCCAATATTTCCTACCAAGGTGGAAGTGGAGACCCTGTTCAGTGTTATATTTCCAGAGATGACTTCATGTTGTTGTCCTAATCCATTGGGACTGTTATAAAAAATATCTTAGACTGGGTAACTTATAAACAGCACGAATTTATTGCTCACAGTCCTGGAGGCTAGAAAGTAAAATAGCAAGGTGCCAACAGATTCAGTGTTGGTGAGAGCTAGCTTTCTTTGCTTCAAAACAGTGCCTTCTTGCTGCATCTTCACATGGAAGAGGAACTCTCTCCTTGTGATAAGAGCACTAATGTCATTCATGACTTAATCACTTTCCGAAGAACCTGCCTCTTAATACTGTCTCATTGGATGTTAAACATACTCATATTAACGTATGAATTTTGGAGGGCAACACTGTGCAGACCATAGACGTTGTCTTGCTCAGAATTAATTCCACCGAATCAGTGAATTGGTGGAATAGCTGTTTTCATCCCTGAAAAGAAATGCCCCTATCATGTGGGAAGTTCACATTAAACTCCGCCTGAGAAGGCTGGCTGCCTAGCAGTCATGTTCCTATATGACCTCAAGTGGTCATTCATTTGCAACAAAGCCCATCGCCCCGTATCAGTCTGTGGGTGAAGGGCAGAAGGGAAGTAGCATGGAGGACTGGCTGCTACATGTCATTCACCATCTCAATAATCCTCACAGTCCGATTTGAAGTACTTATGGCTGTTTTCAATTCATAGATGAAGAAAACAAGGTCCAGAGAGGTAAAGAGCCTTGTCTAAAGTCCACACTGCTAGTAGTTAATGACATCCAAACAATATGTCAGATATACATCATTCCTCTAGACTTTTACTGCCTGCAGGGATGGCCAAGCTGGATCCACTGGCCCAGGGCAAGGTCTGCACTGAGTCTGCCTCAGGGCTGGGCACCCTGCTACTGTTCTGGCATGTTCATTTGCCCATCTCACTCTTCCTGCTTCTCTTTTACGTTTGCAAGACATGGTATTGTGCCAGCAAGGCTGAAGAAGTTTCACAAAAATGTTATAGATATGCTTTGATTATTTTGTGGAGGTTAAGTATGTTCTCTTCTAAACTCCCCCTAGAAAGGGAGGGAGACTAAGTGGACTAAGGCCCATAGTCTGTTTTATTACAATTATCATTTTGTAAATATAGTTTTCTTTGGTGCTTTCACACTACAACAGCAGAGTTGAGTGACTGTAACAGATGCCATAGGAGTCACAAAGCCTGAAGTATTTACACCTGACCTTTACAGAAAAAGTTTGCCAAGCCCTGTACTAGGAAATCAAGGATGCCATTCTTCTTATGTTATGAGGGCCCAGTGGAGGCCATTTCCAATTCATGCTGTTTCCTGCTTGTGTCATAAATTAATTTACAAACTAGGCTTTAGGCTCTTTATTGTTATAACAGAGTTCAAATGGGCACTGCTTAGGTACTAGATTTTTAAAAAGGAGAGAGAGAGAGAGATGCACAGAAAACGTTTACTGTTTATCATTTACCATCTATATAAGAAGGGTGTGCAGGGCACACTGGTGCACAGATGAGGAAGTATATGATTTTTTCTGAGTCAGAGGAGATACAAATTGGAGGGTTGAATGTGGCTGATGAAGGATGAGCAGAAGTTCTTCAGGGAAAGTGGAAGGGAGAGCATCCTCAGAAAGGGAAATAAGAGAGAAGAGAGGCCAAAAGAAACAGCAGTGAGTGTGGCAAGTGGGTCACTGGCTCGGGAGCATGGCAGCGAGGACTAGAGAAAACCACTGTGATATTTTAGGCCAGAAAGCGTATGATGTTTTGAGTGGGATTCAGATGATGACTCAGCAGTTTGACAGCACATGTAATGATCTCTATTTACCACGAATCCCTTTTCCTGGTGCCTAGCACAATCCTATATACATAGAATTTGTTTCATACATATGCACGCGACCTAGACCTATCATTACTAAAAGTATTTAGAGTTAGTTCCATCTTCCAGCACCAAAAACAGTGATTCTGACCCGCTGCTTCTGGGGCTCTGAGCCATCTCTCGACACCGTCCATGAATCCACATGATGTGTAGGAGGTGGGGTAGATTATCCCGATGCTAAATTCCCTATTGTCCTTTAAACTGTAGGATAGAATTGTAGAAGTCATGTGGCTGAGCTATATTAGAAAGAACAAGCACAAACTATCTATTAAGAGTAGTAAAAATATCTTTATTTGTAGAAGTGCTCAATCTAATTTCTGAATTTCTTGGCTAGGGAGCAAAGACATTAAATAAACATAAGATATTATGAATGCAATAAACTGAGTCATAACCTTTTTATAAGAGAAGAACAGATACACTGAATCGTGTTTCTTCCTTCAGATGAAAAGTCAATTAAAAATAGAGTCTAATAATTACACTTAAACTCACCTTTGTTCTTGTGTCATGGACCATTTAGGGTCATGGTCCCTTAAAATATTCTGGCAATCACACCACTGTTTACTACTATTATTTGATTCTAAGATATCCGTATGATGGCTACTAATGGTCACAATTAAGAATGACTACTAATGACAAGGCTCACTGCACACCTGTGCTTGCACTGGACATGGTCATATTCACTGTCTTCAATCCTGACAACCTCTCATTCAAATATGTTCAGCGCAGGGAACTGATTCAGGTTGTTCACGATTACAGGTGAGTACAGGTTTAAATATGCACATGGCTATTACATGGGCATAATGCCTGGAGTTCTAGAGTAAAAGACAGGGATCATCTTAGAGATGGAGAAGACACTCCTGATGGTAGAAATTACATGATTCATTTAAATAAAACTTAGAGTTTCCTAGCACAGTTGGCTGCTGGTTTCAGTCTCTGTTTATTGGAATTTGGACATCAGCATGCCTTGGACTTGGACTGTTTGTTTTACCACCATGACCCCAGAGCCAAGATTGCGTGTGCTCAATAAATATCAGTTGAATGAACAAACAAATAAGCAAATTATTAATTAAAAATTAATGGAAGATTTTTTATTTGTCAACATAATTGCCTATAATTTCTTCTAAAGCATGATTTTCTAGTGCAATTAAAATGGCTACAATTATTAAGTAATGCAACAAACAAAAATCCTGTTTTAACACATATCTTTTCTCCAAGGTAGCAATATATAAATAATAACACAAACCCAAACTCTAATTATCTTTAAAACTGTGTTATGCCAAAAAACCCTTAAGTGGCTTCTGGTGTGCATTTTAAATTTGTAACACCTGTATAATAAGGACACTGAATTTCCTCTATGCATCAGAGATCCACAATATCCATTCGATGCCTCCAGAAATAAATACGTATCTACAGACCATTTCTTCAGCAAAACAACTATAAATCTAGTAGATTCTCTAGACACACATTTGTTTTCTAAAACGAGAAAGTTGAGGCAGAAAGTTGTGACATGGTTTTCTTTTTTTGTTTTTTTGAGACAGAGTCTCACTCTGTGGCCCAGGTTGGAGTGCAGTGGTGCGATTTTGGCTCACTGCAAGCTCCACCTCCCGGGTTCACACCATTCTCCTGTCTCAGCCTCCCGAGTAGCTGGGTCTACAGGCGCCCACCACCACGCCTGGCTAATTTTTTGTATTTTTAGTAGAGATGGGGTTTCACCGTGTTAGCCAGGATGGTCTCGATCTCCTGACCTCATGATCCGCCTGCCTTGGCCTCCCAAAGTGCTGGGATTACAGGCGTGAGCACCCCCGCCTGGCCGTGACATGGTTTTCAAAGCACCAGGTGTTCTTGATTTTATTCTGTTCACTGAATGTTTATCTTCCAACAAATATTTTCTATACAATTTCTCAAGATAAAATCTCCTATTTATTGTAAAGCATTCTTTTCAAATTTCCAGGGACCTAGACTTTGGCAATTGGTACCACATTATATTTTGGGGGATATCCACAGAAACAACTACGTGCCTTTTCGTGGTATTTAATATAAGTGCTTACAATCCTTCCTACAGACAGTCACTACCCCACTCTCATGAGGGCTTAAGTTTGAAGTCTGTCTGCCTTGCCCTCAGGTTTTCACTATGTTCTTCTCATGAAATATTTAACATGAAATAGAAATAAATTATTGCTTGGGAATTACCTCTCATATTTTGTATAGGGATGGGAGAAGGTCTGAAAAGTTTGCTACTTCTGATAACCTATTTTGGAAGGGCAACATTTATCCCCCTGTGACTCAGAGAGTAAACATATTAACTATATCAAACAGTAAACTTCAAATATTGACCTATCTGGCCTTTAAGAATCAGTAAAAGATAGATTATCTATTGTTGTATGGTATCTGGATTGTCCTTCTCGTTCTCATATAAGAAACTATTGTAGTAAAAAATATGTGTAACTTATAATCACATGACCATTCTAATCATGAACATTTGCTGTTTGCATGCACTATTTAGAAAATTATTTGCTAAATAAATATGTAGCAAATTGTTTTAGATGCAACTAACAGCAACAATTAAAAAAACTCATGAAACAAGCAGTTATTGGAAGAATATGTAAGAGGTCACACAAGTAAGGAAATGCGAAACAACCAGTCCTTGAGAATAGAAACCATGTTGACTTAGGGATCTGGTTGGTGGAAAATAACAGACCAACTCATTGAATATCTCCTGCAGGACTGATTAACTTTGCCTGCTATTACTATACACATATTCCAGTCTCCTTGGTAAAAGTATGTGATTGTGTAGTTCAGGTCATAAACAACTCCATGACCAGGAGTGGTATTAGGAAACTCAACTTCCAGAAGGTTATTCATAGCTGTAAGAGGTAGAAAAATTCCTAGGTAGACAGGGGCAGGTCCCCAGTGAAACTCAACCTTCAAGCCAAAAACGCCCTGAAACCTGAAAACCAGGCTGCCAGATGACCCAGAGCGAGAACTTCCTCGGTACCGTTCAGCCAATCGAATGGTACTTTTTCCAGGCCTGCCCATGGACCAATCAGCATACACTCCCCAATTCTGAGTATGCAAAAACCCTGGACTCAGCCACATGTGGGGACTACTCGCCTTCGGATAAGGGCTCCTCACTTTGGGTCACCTCTCATGTTGAGAGCTGCTCTGTAAATCAATAAAACTTTTCTCCACCTTGTTCACTCTCTGGTTGTCCACATAATCTCATTCTTCTTGGATGTGGAACAAGATCCAGGACCTGCTGAATGGCAAGTGTGAAAGCAGCCATAACACTGTAGCCCTCATGCCTTCACTGGTGCTGGGCAGTCAGCCCCCATGACAGGAAGCCGTGGCAAGGCAGGGCCGGACCAGGTCAGGAGACGTGGGCCTAAGCAGGGTGGTGGGACCAAATGAGCCATAACATAAACAAGCTGAAGCACATTCCTGGCCAGCCTGCCCAGCTGTAGGCAGTGACCCACTCCCATTCTCCAGACTACCAAAGAAGAGCTCTGAACCTTCTGGAGGCCCAGACCTTAGGTTTCCCTGAGCCAGAACTGTGACCTCCTGTAACACCCCCTTGGGATTCTGCAGTTGCTGACGTACCAAGTTTTTGGGTGTCACTATGTCCCCTTTGCCCAGATGCCAGTACCCAAAGCAGAAGATGCTTGAGGCATGCCTGGTGCAGCCACAACCTCGCGCGGGGGCTCACACCTACGCTGGTGGCTGGAGTGGTCCGCCCCGTTGCAGCAGCCAGTGTGTCTGGCTGTGCACTGCGGCCAGACCCCACACTCGCTTCCTTACACACCCCTCGCCACTCTGCACCTATCTCATCCAAGGCGAGAGTGGAATCTGGGCCAATAGCATGAGCCAAGCACAGCCTGCCAGGTAAGTGGGCGGAGCCAGCTCAGTGGTCACAAGTGAAACTTGGGGAGAGACGCCACCAGCCACAGAAGTTTCCACATGGTGAAGTGGCACCAAAAGAATCCTGGGCCACTATGACCTGAGTGTTTGTCTGTCCCCCAGATTCACAGGTCAAAATGTAGTCACTGATGTGATGCTTTTAGGAAGTAGAGCCTTTGGGAGCTGATTAAATGGTTACAAGATTAGAGGGTCTCCTCCCCATAAATGGATCAATGCCCTTCTAAAAGAGACCTGAGAGAGACCCTTCACTTCTTCCACCACATGAGTTCAAAGGCAGAAACTGCCTCAATTAACCAGAAGCTGGCCCCTCACCAGACTCTGCATCCGCTGGCTCCTTGACCTTGGACTTCCCAGCCCCCAGAATTATGAGAAGCAAATTTCTGTTGTGTAAGTGACTTATTTGTGACATTTTTTTTACAGCATTCAAAATACACTAAGAGGCAGGGTCACTGAAACCTTTGCAAAAGAAGAGAGGTAGTTTTCAGAGAGAAATTCACAGGGATTTCCCCCAAAATAGAGATGGGCACTGGGAAGACAAGCAAAACAGGCAAGTTTCCACCAGGGAATTTTGAAAGGAAGCCACATTTTTCTTCAGTGTGTGGGCAGACCACTTGAATCCCCTTGGTTTTGGAGTCTTTCCAATAGATTTAACATGGCTTTTGTATATCACTGAATTGGATTCAGTGATCATTCAGAAAGCTTGTTGTGAGGCTAGATGAATATTATCAGGTTGACTATATCTAGTATACCTCCAGAGATTAAAAACCCAACAATATGTACTAATTTCAAATTAAGCAAAATGCTTTTCTTGATTGTGACAACACAATAGAGAATTTTTGGTATCATAGGGTCAACTTATTAATGCCCATTATTGCAAAGTGCTCTAGGCCCAGGAGGTAAAATAGAAGTGGACCTGTAAATTATCTATTGCTTTTAAAAAATATCATTGAAATAAAATAAAAAAAAAAACAAACTCTGCAGGCAGATGATGTTTTTGCATGTCTCTGGTAGTTGATATGTGTAGCACCCCACAGGATGTTATTTCAGAAAGAATCACCAGTAAACCACATGCATCCAAAATGGAATATGCCTCAGCTGTTTTCCACTTATATGAAGTTAGGGTAATGATTTACCTGGATTGAGCCTGGTAGAGGGAAGGGGTTGGGGAGATTGCGAGGGGGGGAGATGGAAGGAAGTAAGAAGAGGGATGATGGTAAGTTCTTTAAGTGTAGAATGTTCAAGTTAGAAGGTACCCTAGAGATTATTTAGTGTAAGATTCTTGTTTTATAGATAAGAAAACTGAGGACCAGAGTGGGGAGGTCTTTAAGATCATATATTTTCAAAGTCCTAAAGTAGGATAAATTAATTGGATTTCCAAAGGAGAGGACCTATTTCACAGAGAAAGAAGCCTGGTAATGTAGGAGAAGAAATCTCAGAAGAAGAGTTAATAAGCCGAAAAAAATTCTGCAAGACATTGCTTTTGTTTGGCTGCAAATTTCAAATTCCATTAATTCTACCTTTACTGACTTGCATTTTATATACTACTTAGAAGAATTCATCTGATTGGAGACCACAGCCTACAGGTTCTTATGAGAAAAAGAGTATGCTCTTCAAAAACTGTAAAAGGAAGAATAAATGAAATATAAGAAAATTCTTTAATGACTTTATTTGTATGTGTGCTTATAAGTCTATAAACACAAATACAATCACAATAAATTTGTTTAGGTAAAGTAGCTCATCTTGAAGCCTCTGTTTCAAGCTAGCGCATTTTCTTTCCTGTTAATCTTGATGCTGACGTCCTAGGTTTAAGGTACACCACTTTGGGGAATCACGGTGTTTTTCACAAGTGTTAATTAAGTAAATTTATACATCATTTACATGGATGAATGTTATTCATTTCTTCATAGGTGGGAATGGAGGAAACTTTTGAAGAGATTGGTGTTTGAGCATCCTAGCTGAGTTGAGAATCTGTGCTCAGCTATGCAGACTTTAAACTCTTCTTCCTTAGCCATGCCCAAATCCCAAACCTTGGCAATCAATGTGCATTTTTCCCTTTATCCCATTTTATCCAGCCTGTCTGTATCACAGGATTTTTGTCCAAGGATTAAATCTTTCCATGTATCTTGAGTGCCTCATTCAAAATCTACAAAGATCTGAGGAGTTTTGTCCCTGCAAACACAAATCATTTGCCTTACTGTGAGCTTGGTTCAGCCTTGCCTAAGAATGCACTTCTTCTGGTTTCTGGAAGAGTAAACAGAATGAAAGGAAATGCAATTTTCACCTAACATGATAGCAGCAGTCCCCTTGACATCATGACAGTATATTGAAACAAATGAGTGAGATTCTTTTATTAGAAAATCAATAATTTTTTGCATCGATTTCACTGAGTAATGCACAATGGAAAGAGATAGGGAATCAGACGTGGGTTCAAGTCCTGGCTCTAGAGTTCCTTGGCTACGCATTTTCAGACAAGCTGTGTCATTGCTCTGAGCTTTAGTGACTTCATCTACACACAGGGATTACGATGATACCCTCCTCACATGATCAGCATGATAATCAAATATAAGGATTTCTTTTTGTGAACTACATTACTAGCAAATACGTTGCCATGGTAAATAGCTCCAAAACTAAGGTACTTTGTTTGGATATGCAGATCAGGCTTTATTAGTTATAAAATACCAATAGAAATTTAGTAACTGAGATAAGAGCCTAGTATGTTTTTTCCCTAGAATAATTTATATTCACAAGATATTCCTTAAAAAAAAGTTCTCAAGATATTAGTATTAAATTAGACAAAATAACTAATTCTGAAATAATTACCCAAACAATTAGATTGATTGAAGTATCTCTAGTGAAAATGATTTAATTGAATGCTAGGGGCTATTTGTAAGCAAAACTATTCTCTCTCTCTCTTTCTCTCTCTCTCTTTCCTCTGTGTGTGTGTGTGTGTGTAATTTGCATATATGTAGATGGATGGTTGGATGGATGGATAGATGGATGGATTGATGGATGGATGGATGGATAGAAGGATGGATAGATAGATAGGTAGATAGATAGGTGGACAATGGTATGGACTCCTTTAGAAGAAAATAATGGGAAGGTAGGAAAAGGGAATGGTGGGTTCAAAGCAGAGTTTCTTGACCCTGGGATTTGGGGTGGGGTGAAAACCAGTAGAATTCTAGGGAGTACACTCTAAGAAAGTTTCAAGAAAATTCTGACATCAATTTTGCATGACTTAGACTTTCACCTGTAAATGTCCCATCTTTGCAAAAACAATTAGGGGAAACTTAATCTAGTCAAAAAGTGTCACTTCGGACTTTCTCCTCCAAATAATCTCTCGATTGCCTCAAATTTAAGCTTTCTGAACCATGAGTCTGGTGATGCCACTTTGGGATGCCAGTCTTTCTGTGCCTCCTGATGGCCAGATAATTTAAAAAGTTATTCAACCTGGTGTTTGAGATCCTCTAAGTGGGGTGCCAGTTTACAGACTTGTCTTTTAATCTTAACCATCATACCCCTTTTCCTTTCAGAATTTCCTGAGCATAGGGTATCTTCCTTTATAAAACCTCCTTAACACTCTTTATTAACATTTAAGGCAACAGAAACCAAACTCAAATGCACTTAAATAACAAAAGGAAATGTTTGTCTCCTGTAACTGGGAAACAGGAGGACAGCTGGCTTTAGACCCTTTTGGAACCTGAGCTCAAGAAATCTTTCTCTTTCCATCTCTGACCTCTGCTTCCTTGCTCGGCTTTGTTCCTTCTTCTCACTGTGTTTGGCTCTCTCCTGGCAACCAGGAAGTAATTCTTCAGGCACCATCCCCTTAAAATTCAGAAACTCAGGGGACAAAAGAAACTTCTGTCCACGGCAGGGACCAAGGATCAAGCCTCAGGGAAGACACAGGCCCTCCGTGGACTGAGAGTAGGGCAGGAGAGACAGTAACAGTTCACAAGATCTCAAAATACGGAGTCCCTTAGTCAGGGTTCTCCAGAGAACAGAAGCAACAGGGTGTGTGTGTGTGTGTGTGTGCGCGCGCGCGCGCGCTGGCGCACACGGAGAGAGAGATGTTAAGGAATAGTCGGATGTGATTATGGAGACTGGAAGGATCTGCCAGCAGGTTGGAGATGCAGGAACAGCTGATGTTGGAGTTGAAGCTTGGAGACCGGCTCCTGGCAGAATTTCTCCTTGCTCAGTGGAGATGAGTCTTTTGTTCTACTCAGACCCTCAAGTGACTGAGGCCCACCCACATTAGAGAGAGAAATTTGCTTTACTCAGAATCCACAAATTTAAGTGTAAATCTCATCCAAAAACTCTCTCAGATAAATATCCAGAATAATTTTTTTTGTTTTACAGAGTTTCACAATGTCACCCAGGGTGGAGTGTAGTGACGCAGTCTGGGCTCACTGCAAACTCCGTCTCCTGGGCTCAAGCGATTCTCATGCCTCACCCTCCCAAGTAGCTGGGATTACAGTCGCCCACCACCACACCCGCATAATTTTTGTGTTTTTCGTAGAGACCAGGTTTCACCATGTTGTCCAAGCTGGTCTCGAGCTCCTGACCTCACATGATCCACCCGCCTTGGCCTCCCAAAATGCTGGGATTACAGGCATGAGCCACCGCGCTGGGCTCCAGAATAATGTTTAACCAAATATCTAGATACCTTGGCTCAGCTAAGTTGACATAATGTAACCATCACCGGGAGTTTACTTTGCAAAGAAAATGCAGACTGTGTTACCAGATGGCAGGAGGAATTGCTTTAGGTGTGTATTATTCACATATCCTCATTTTCCTAGCACATATTTATTCCGACACACACACACCCGTAGACACACACATACACATACACATTAGGTCTCTTATAAATTCAGAGCCTTTCCTTTGGGGGGGGTCTAGAGAGTCACATTTATTTTATTATTACCTTCTGCACCTTATAAAATATACCACATAAAGTAGAGAACAATAGAAATAGCTATTTGATAAACTGGAGTAACTGAAGTGTAACTGAAACAACACAGATAAACTCACCAGGAAACCTAAGTACTTGATTACTTCACCTTTGTTTAGCAGAAGGAAAAGGAAAACAGCAGAGCTCGTGGCCAATTGGAGAGTCTCCAAGTGTCCCTCTACCCTTTCCATTCCATGATGGAGAAATGAGGGTGAGAAGCCCTGTTTACCTTTTATGACTGTCTTGAATAGGAGCAATTACCGGACAAGTTAAAGAGTTTCTAAGTCCTTGTTTTTCTTCCCCAGTGTAGAAGATAGGTTTTGAGATGGCGATACATTCATTTACTTGTTCTCACTGTCCCCTGGTTCCATCAAGGTAAATATCATAGAATCAGGCTGAGGTCACAGAGAATGAGTGGTTTGTGACCTGCTTACACCTTATGGTTTTTAAATTTGGTTCTTGAACTGCATTTACCTTATTTTAAAAATATTGATGAGATCGAGGAGTGAGATTTCACACTAACATTTAGAATACACAACTTTTTGAAAGGAGGAGGAGGAGGAGGAAGGAGGAGGAGAAAAACCAAGAGGAGGAGGGAAAAGAGGAGGAGGAGAAGGTGCATAAGCATGTATGGTTTACGCGTATGACTGTGTGTCTATGTATGTGGGTTTGTGGGTGTATATACCCAGGCTCAGTTCAGATAAACCACTAGCAATGATAGTAATCAAGACACAAATATAGCTTTACTCAAAAACATCCCTGCAGCACTCTGGTTTCCCAAGTAAGATTTCACCAGTTCCTGCTCACATTTATTTATTCACATACCCATTGAACAAACTATCCCAGAAGTAAAAGACAGCTGGTCTTGTTCGTGGTGAGGCTCACAGTACTGAGGAATACAGGGCAGCAATTGCCTAGGGATAGCATATTAATTCAAGAATCCCTTAATAAAAAATTAATACCAACAACAATAGAAATATTGGACATTTATTGGTGTCTTACAATGTCTTGACACTGAGATACATGCTTTGTATACTTTAAACAAATATTATAGTCACTCATATACTATTATACTCATTTTAGAAATTGTGAACTTGAGACACAGAGGGCTTAAGTGACATTAAGACTTATCTGCCTGGCTCTCTGGTCAAAAACTGTCTATTGCTTACAACAACCACATGCCAGTATTTTCATTCATTCAGTGCACAGGCATATACGAAAGTAACCATATATATAGCCAGTGATAAACTTAAAACACATATGTGATTACTATGCATCTAAATTCACATGGGTAGAAAGCTAGAAGTCTGAGATACTATGCCAATTCATTTAAATCCAAGACCAGTTCTCCATTCATAAACCTATAACCTGTAGCATTTCTGAAATATAAAATATACATGTCAAAACTGCTGTAATTTTACTTAAGCATTTTTTTGCTTTCCAAGAAGCATAATTTCTTTCTACCAGCAATCTGACTTCTGCTGACTGCCAAATGTATTTGATGAAGTTTCAGAGATATTTTATTTTATTGAGTTACACACACATACACGTGCGCACGCACACACACACACACACACACCATACTCTGGACAGAATTAGTCCACATTTCCTATAGGTGTCAGACTGCAAAACTAGCATCAAAATAGAAAATGGCAGTTTCTTCTGTTCTATTACAATCCTGATTTTTTTTTTTTTACATAAATAGAACCCCAGTTAGACTGCCTGTACATCAAAGGCAAAGCTGCATTAAGGAGTAGTCAGGTGCTGAGGCTGGCTGGCTTCTGACAGCTTTCAGCCGCTTTGATCAGACACCTATCAGCACAAGCAGGCACCTTTTTTTGCCTTTTGTCTGAGTCAGGAAATGAGAGAGATGATAGCTGCCTTTTGGTCCTAATCCTAACCACTCTGCTTGACAGGAGATGAAAGGAGCACCAATTACCACTGGTAATGGCTGACTACAGTGTGCATTCATTATCCAAGTTATCATTACAAATTACACGGTATTCTTCGTTACCTGAGGAAAGGAATATTTAAAGCAAGCAAACCCTCTACCAGCAATATTTGATGAGCCCCAAGAGAAGAGCCCTCTGTCAAAGTGTTTTCAACACAGCCTCACCCAGAAGAGAAAATCAAATGAAGATCCCCAGGTCTCACTGGTACATTTTTTCCCTGAAGGTCTCCCGCTGAGAGGTGTGTGTGTGTGTGTGTGTGTGTGTGTGTGTAACTGTGTGTGTGTGAAGCTATGAAATGAGGTAACTCCCTGCTTTATGAAGCTATAGCTCAGCTTAGAGATCTCTTGTCTCCAAATGTTTTATCCAGGGCAGTTTACGTTGTTGCTTTTGGGCCTTAGTAGATGAGTCAGCATGTGAGGAACGCATCCATTTAATAAACTGATTTCAAAGTATAGCAATGAAACCCATGCACTATTAGTGATGCATTTGTTACACATACACACACATACGTGGGTTGATCCAGAGGTCTAGGCTTGTGCAGTGTCTGAGGTAACCACCATAACAGTATTGACTGTTCCCATAACCGCATGCATGGATATGTCTGAGCATGTGCACCTGCGTGTGATCACATGATGGTCGGGAGGGTGGACTCACACCTGGGACAGAAACTTAGGGATTATCTAACATTCATGTGTTCTCATTTAATCTTCACACCAACGTGGAGACATAGGTGTTATTATAAAATGTTAAAATGAGACAAACAATAATTGAGGAAGTTATTGTAAATTGTTCAGAGTCAACTTTATCTGATATGTCTGAATTATTGTGCTTGACTCTTCTCATTCTCATGAACTTGTTTAGATGTTTATTCCAGTTTATGATCCATTTTTAACCAAAATACTCTTCTCAATCTGTTAGTCCTACCCTGTCTGAAAGGCCCAGATCATCTGTCACCCGTTTGTGAAAGTTGACTTTATTATTCTGTTGAAAATAAATCTCACTAGCTTCCAAATATCCATGGAACAGCTCTCATTGTGATAAGCAGTAGAGTTCTGTATATATTTGGTATGTATGTGAAGGTCTGAGCAACTTGAAGATGTGGCCAAATCTTACTCGTTTCTGTAAGTCAAGCTTAGCACAGTGCCTGAAAAAGAGAACAGAGTGAATATTAAATAAATATTTAAGTCAAACTAACTCCAATTATTAGAAGAATAGTCATTACATTCCTTGAAGCGTTTCGTAAGTGGCAATTGGTTCTTCTAAAATTATTTACTTTAGCCTTAATTTTAGAAAATTTATTTTCCATGAAGAAACCCTAATCTAAAAGAAAATTTAACTGAATAACTTTCCATAACTAAAAAGAAATAGTATTTGTTGTTTTAAAATAGTGGTTCTGAACTGGGTGCAGTGGCTCACACCTGTAATCCCAGGACTTTGGGAGGTCGAGGTGGGCACATCACCTGAGATCAGGAGTTTGAGACCAGTCTGAACAACATGGTGAAACCCTGTCTCTACTAACAAAATTAGCCAGGCATGGTGGTGGGCTCCTGTAATCTCAGCTACTCAGGAGGCTGAGGCAGGAGAACAGCTTGAACCCAGGTGGTGGAGGTTGCAGTGAACTGAGATTGTGCCATTGTACTGTAGCCTGGGTGACAGTGGGAGACTCCATCTCAAAAAATAAAATAAAATAGTGATTCTGCTTTTTTTTTTTTTTTTTTTTCAGACGGAGTCTCGCTCTGTCGCCCAGGCTGGAGTGCAGTGGCCGGTTCTTAGCTCACTGCAAGCTCCGCCTCCCGGGTTTATGCCATTCTCCTGCCTCAGCCTCCGAGTAGGTGGGACCACAGGCGCCCGCCACCTCGCCAGGCTAGTTTATTGTATTTTTTAGTAGAGACGGGGTTTCACCGTGTTAGCCAGGATGGTCTCAATCTCCTGACCTCGTGATCCGCCCGTCTTGGCCTCCCAAAGTGCTGGGATTACAGGCTTGAGCCACCGCGCCCGGCCGATTCTGCTTTTGTTAATAGTGAAATTGTACAAGACAAAATAATTTTAACCTTTGGACAAAGAGTTAAAATCCATAAGTATACACGTGTGCATGTGCACACAGACAACTATTTGAAGACATTGGACACATTTCGGTAGCAGGCAAAGTTGGAGAAGTGTTAATATTGAAAGAATTGCACTGGGTGAGATTTGCTGGGGCAGGGAAGAGGGAATTTTGAATTTATGAAAATAAGAACATTCAAAACCTACCACCATCTCTCCCTGTAAATGGCAGTGGTTTAACCTGCAGTAGAGGCTGGAACTGGGAGGGCATTTTTCGGCCCATGATACGGATGCATGTCTCTCATGAACATACATGCAAATATTTCTAACAAAATATTTGCAAGTAACATCTGATAACGTATAAAATGAATAATACACTATGATGAAGTAGTGTCTATTCAAGGAATGCAGAGTTAGTTTACACATGAAAATCAATTGTAATTCATCACAATAACAGACTTTAAAAAACCACTATTTTCCGCACAGATGCTGAAGAAGTTTTGAGAAATACAATATCCATTTCCTTGAAAAAAAGTCACGGCAAACAAGGGAGAAACAGGAACATCCTGAACCTAATAAAAACATTTACAAAAAGCCTACAGATAACAGCTAACATCACACTTAATGGTAAAAGACTGAATGTTTTTTCTCTGAGATAAAGAACAAGTAACAATGTACTGGAGGCTTGATAAGGAGACAAAAATAATGAAAGGCATCTAGATTTCAAAAGAAGATGTGAAGTTGTCTTTATTCAAGATGACAGGATTATCTAGGTAGAAAATTCTGTAAGATCCATAGAAAATGACTAGCACACATAGATGAGGTAAGAAATGATATTGTATAAGATTGATATCCAATAATGTATTGTATGCATTTATGTATTATGATGAGCAGCAATTGACTAGAAATTGAAATAATAAACAACATTCACAATAGCAACAAAGATATTAGGTTTAGTAAAACTATCAGAAGTTTTACCAAAGATGTTTAAGACCCATACGCTGAAAAATATCAAATATTGGTGACAGAGAGTGAAGGGGTCCTACAGAAATGGAGACGTGTCTTTTTTTTAAGTTAATGTGTCAGTTGATTGCATATTGATCAGTAGATTCAATGTGATTACAATGAAAATCACAGCAGCTTTTTGTTTATAGAAATTGACAAGCTGATTCTATAACAAATATTAAAATGCATAGGCTATCAACTAACCAAAACAATTTTGTAAAAGCAGACAAATTTGGAGACCAAAAAAACACTACTTAAGACAATTAAGTGTATGGTAATAAAGACAGTGTTATTAACAAAATGGTAGATGACTAGATCAATGTTCAGAATATATAGAGTCTAGAAGAATATCAATATGTGCATATTGGTAAAAACAACAGTTTTCCCCCAGAACAGAAACAAATTTAGGATGTCCACTTGCACTGCTTCTATTCAACATTGTCCTGGATGTTCTGGCCAGGGAAGCAAGGCAAGAAATGTAAACAAAAAAAAAAAAAAAAAAAAAAAAGACATCCAAGTGGAAACAGAGAAATGGTTCTGCCTTTACTGGCAGATGACATCATCATCTACATTAAAAATTCTACAAAATTTGACACAAAGCTACTAGAACTAATAAGTGTAGCATACTCACACAGCACAAGATGAACTAATACAAATCAATGATCTTTCTATAGACAGTCAAAAGCAGTCTGAAATTTTATTTTATTTATTTATTTATTTATTTATTTTTTTATTATACTTTAAGTTCTATATACTTTTATTATACTTTAAGTTCTGTGCATAACGTGCAGGTTTGTTACATATGTATACTTGTGCCATGTTGGTGTGCTGCACCCATCAAGTCGTCAGCACCCATCAACTCCTCATTTACATCAGGTATAACTCCCAATGCAATCCCTCCCCCCTCCCCCCTCCCCATGATAGGCCCCGAGGTGTGATGTTCCCCTTCCCGAGTCCAAGTGATCTCATTGTTCAGTTCCCACCTATGAGTGAGAACATATGGTGTTTGGTTTTCTGTTCTTGTGATAGTTTGCTAAGAATGATAGTTTCCAGCTGCATCCATGTCCCTACAAAGGATGCAAACTCATCCTTTTTTATGGCTGCATAGTATTCCATGGTGTATATGTGCCACATTTTCTTAAACCAGTCCGTCACAGATGGACATTTGGGTTGATTCCAAGTCTTTGCTATTGTGAATAGTGCCGCAATAAACATACGTGTGCATGTGTCTTTATAGCAGCATGATTTATGATCCTTTGGGTATATACCCAGTAGTGGGATGGCTGGGTCATATGGTACATCTAGTTCTAGATCCTTGAGGAATTGCCATACTGTTTTCCATAATGGTTGAACTAGTTTACAATCCCACCAACAGTGTAAAAGTGTTCCTATTTCTCCACATCCTCTCCAACACCTGTTGTTTCCTGACTTTTTAATGATTGCCATTCTAACTGGTGTGAGATGGTATCTCATTGTGGTTTTGATTTGCATTTCTCTGATGGCGAGTGATTTATAGATTCAATGCCATCCCCATCAAGCTACCAATGACTTTCTTCACAGAATTGGAAAAAACTGTTTTAAAGTTCATATGGAACCAAAAAAGAGCCTGCATTGTCAAGACAATCCTAAGTCAAAAGAACAAAGCTGGAGGCGTCACGCTACCTGACTTCAAAGTATACTACAAGGTTACAGTAACCAAAACAGCATGGTACTGGTACCAAAACAGAGATATAGACCAATGGAACAGAACAGAGTCCTCAGAAATACCACACATCTACAGCCATCTGATATTTGACAAACCTGAGAGAACCAAGAAATGGGGAAAGGATTCCCTATTTAATAAATGGTGCTGGGAAAATTGGCTAGCCATAAGTAGAAAGCTGAAACTGGATCCTTTCCTTACTCCTTATATGAAAATTAAGTCAAGATGGATTAGAGACTTAAATGTTAGACCTAATACCATAAAAACCCTAGAAGAAAACGTAGGTAGTACCATTCAGGACATAGGCGTGGGCAAGGACTTCATGTCTAAAACACCAAAAGCAACAGCAGCAAAAGCCAAAATTGACAAATGGGATCTAATTAAACGAAAGAGCTTCTGCACAGCAAAAGAAACTACCATCAGAGTGAACAGGCAACCTACAGAATGGGAGAAAATTTTTGCAATCTACTCATCTGACAAAGGGCTGATATCCAGAACCTACAAAGAACTCAAACAAATTTACAAGAAAAAAACAACCCCATCAAAAAGTGGGCAAAGGATATGAACAGACATTTATCAAAAAAAAGACATTCATACAGCCAACAGACACATGAAAAAATGCTCATCATCACTAGCAGTCTGAAATTTTAAAATGCCATATAGTATAGTATCAGAAGTAGAATATATTTAGGGATAAATCTTAGAAAGAATTCAAGATCCTGAAGTCTATAAAATATTTTAAAAATGAAAACTGTAAAATCTTAGTGATGCTATGTTTGGCTGAGATTTCTTAACTACAAGACAAAAAGAATAAATTATATTTAAAAATTACTAAATTGACTTGATCAAAATTAAAAATGGTTATTCTTCAAAACCTCTTTAAAACTGCAAATGCAAACTGTAGGCGTTGAGGAAAACTTTTGCAAAATGAAGAAATTGTATCTGTTATATATAAACAACAATCACAAATCAATAATAATCACAGTCATAATAATCACAAAGTCATAAATTCAATAATCACAAAGTCATAAACTTCTCAGAAACATGATCAAAAGATTTGGAAGACATGTGGCCAAAGAATGAATGGATATGTCACCAAAGAATGTATATGCATGGCAAACAAATACTTCAAAAGATATTTAATATTATTACTCATTAAAGAAACACAAATTAAATTTCCCATGAAATACCACTACGCACATACTAAAATGGCTACAGTGTAAAATTGACAATGTAGGTAAAATATCATAAAATTATTCAGATCTTTGACTTACCAATTTCACTTCTAGGAAGTTTTCCTATAGAAATCATGAAAGTGATGCTCATGGTATAACATAAAGAACTAGAAAATAGTCCACAATGCAATAGCCATTAACATGACTGCTGCTGTTATATCTGTACTAATGAATAACAAAGAGCTATTAAAATTATGATCTCAAAAGATCATGCTAAGTGAAAATATCAAAAAGTAAAACTTCATATGCCATATTATCTCAACTGATCAAGTCAATTAGAATAAAGCACATTTAGATAACAATAGTAAGTTTAGAGGTGATTTTTCTTTTCTGTATGTTTCTATATTTTCAAATTTCTACAATGTCAATATGTTATGCTAATATCAATTGTATTACTCCTTTTTCACACTGCTATAAAGAACGGCCAGAAACTGGTTAGCTTCTAAAGAAAAGAGGTTTAATTGATTCACAGTTCCGTGTAGCTGGTGAGGCCTCAGGAAACTTACAGTCATAGCAGAAGGAGAAGCAGGCATGTCTTACACGGCAGCAGGTGAGAGAGAAAGTGAGCAAGAGCAGGGAAAATTGCCTTATAAAACCATCAGATTGCACAAGGACTTATACACGATTAGAACAGCATGGGGGAACCTCCCGTATGATCCAGTCACCTCCCACCAGGTCCTTCCCTTGACACATGGGGATTACAATTTGGATTACAATTGTTGATGCAATATGGGTGGGGACACAGCCAAACCACATCATCAATATTTGTTTATTTTAAAATAATATGTATTTTGGCATATTATATGTGTTTTAAAACATTTATGTATATGTACATGTATTTAGTATCATATATATTTAATAAATATATTTAAAAAGACAGCATTATTTGTGGTAGTCTTATTTTTTACAGGCAATTTTTCTAGAGCACTTAGTTTGTGTCAGTCTCTTTTTAACCACTTTACGCACATTCCCTTCCTCAACCTGTTCAGGTATTTTATGGATACTATATTCAACACTGTTCACACTGGAGAAAACCAAAACCACAGCATCAGTAATTTATGAAAAGTCCTTCAGCACTTAAGAACCTATATCGGCCGGGCGCGGTGGCTCAAGCCTGTAATCCCAGCACTTTGGGAGGCCGAGACGGGCGGATCACAAGGTCAGGAGATCGAGACCATCCTGGCTAATACGGTGAAACCCCGTCTCTACTAAAAAATACAAAAAACTAGCCGGGCGACGAGGCGGGCGCCTGTAGTCCCAGCTACTCGCGAGGCTGAGACAGGAGAATGGCAGAAACCCGGGAGGCGGAGCTTGCAGTGAGCTGAGATCCGGCCACTGCACTCCAGCCTGGGCAGTAGAGCAAGACTCCGTCTCAAAAAAAAAAAAAAAAAAAAAAAAAGAACCTATATCGGATACCCCCATAGTTTAGCAATAGAGATTTCACTCTTTACCATTATTGTATACTGTTCTCTGTAAAGGATTTTAAATAAGCCAACATTTACTTCTCTGTATTCCGTTCCTCATTTTTCTTGTCTTCTCTTTCTAAGTATTATTCTACAGGCGAATTCTTAGTGTTTTAAACCTTAACCTGCCCACAGGCTTACCATAGTCTTTTCTTTTGCAGCCTAAATATCTTCAGTTCCGTAAATTTTCTTCATGAAATGTTAATTTCTAGTCCCTCTGCCATTCAACTGATACACCTGGATGCAGTTGAGATTGATGCACCGCTAATGCTATTCTCACTTAGCTATTTTTAAGTGTTCTAACTTCTCCGGTTGAAACAAAAAGAATTATAAACTTCAGTTCATTACAAAAATTAATAATGATCTTTGAACAATTCTGTATTTCATGGAATTTACCACATTTTACTTGTCCTTGGCCATGAATTAGCCAAAGTAAAACTATGGTAGAAATATTGAAAGCAAGTAAATGAGGAATTTTCTGGTATAGTAAAATTTACATACGTAAATATAGGAATATAATTATTCATACAAACATATTTCAAAATGTTTTGTTGGTCACTCTGTTTAGTTGAACACTGGGACTACTTCAGCAACTATTGCTAAACATACTAAACTTTTTCAAAAGAGCTATGATTGTACATATTTTTAATGGTGATTTTATCTAAACTTAACCAGTTCTTTTGCATTTCGCTGTTTGGAATGTTAATTAGGGAGTGATTTATTGCTGGCATTCAAAACTCTTTATAGCTAGGTCATGGCCTGTAATGTCTGACTGCCTGTCGACCAGGATAACATGACTTATTTGCCTTGGAGCTATAAAAAGTAAATACAGGCCCTCTGTCTGATTTTACTCCCTAGATTTGTGCTGACCTCATCTAGGTACTCCTTAAAATATTAATAAAATTTTGATAATAAAAAGAAACAAGCCTGGGAAACTCAAATACCATTGTAATTATAATCATAATTATAAATGCGAGCATTATATTAATTAATATAATGGTATATTTTCTTTTATTTGGGCCATACCTTAAAATATATTATTTCACTTAATTTTGTTACTCCCTGGAATTGTCTGTTTCTTTGTGGATTCTAAGAAATAATATACTGTTAAATATGACAAGAAAAACAAAACATAAGCACATATACTTTACTGTTGGTATTTAATAATGTGTATGTGTGACCTAAGTATTACAAGAAATAGAGAAATGAAATGACCGTGTCAAGCTAGTGGGACTGTGTTATTACAGAATATGTGATATTGACAACAGTACATGTTTTATAAATTAAAATTTTAGTACGAATGTGTAAACAGTGGCCTATTTATTTGCTTATAAGATTACGTGGGCAATTTCTTGAGTTTACAAATAATATATAGTTTTTAAATACTAATTAAAATTTCTATAAATGTTTGAAGATCTGCATTTCATTAATTTTCACACATTTGTTTTGAATAGGTCAAGAGAGATATTGGCTGTTCTCACTGATAGAACCAAAACTTGCACAGAAATACTGGAGTATTTTTGTTCACAGATCTTTTGGAAAGGCATAGGGTAAAAGCACCTAGTCTTCACTTTTGGAGGGTATCATGTATGCTATAGAAGGGGCCTGCCACATGTCAGTGACTGCACCTGTTCCTTAGTACTAATTACACTGAATTTCCACAGCCACCCATAAGATAGGCATTATTAACCAGTCCTATACACAAAGGACCTGGTGAGAGAAATACTCTTGGGAATAGACCATTGAACCAAACATTTATGTCTAATCCCAGCATGCACACATTAGCATTAGTACAGGAGGACTGCATCAGGGCTGACATTTAGGGCATCTCCTGTTGGTTCCTTTCCTATGGGTGCACGTAACTGGATATAGGTTTCCCTTCCTTTTGCCACCATAGGTATTTAACTCTGACACCCTCTGAAAGTCTCCCACTGATGTCCCAGATATCACATGGCACTCGTTGTCAGCCAGTCAGTGGTTGGCTTTTATCCTGATGGTTTTGTCCATTTTATGCCACTAATAACCATTCTTCCAATTTTCATTTGTAATCTACCCCACTCAGCCGTTCTCCGTCATGTTGTTCCCACTTCAACAGTCATTCTGCATCTAGTTCAGTAATAATTCAGGTTCCCTTCTATAATTATTTCCACTATTTCTAACCCCTAGTGATGGCTACATTAGATTGAAGATACAATGTCGATTGTTTTTAGAAACAACAAAATGTATATTTTTAAAAGACAAACAAATTTGGTTTGCAAAATCACCCTAATTATCTATTTCATCATCTTAATGCCAGCTAGCATTTGAGTTCCAGAATATAAATGTGGGCTTTGATTTATAAATATTCACACCATAATCAGATTGTGATACCTTTCAAGAATAATTCAGATTGACTATTACCATTTGGAGAGAATATGGAGTAGAATGTGTCAAGTTTGTTTTAAGTTCTCGTGTTGTCAAATTGTCTCAGATGTGGGTGCCCATACTTTCAAAGAGCAGGCTTAAAAAGAAACTACCTGGGAGGCGGAGCTTGCAGTGAGCCGAGATTGCGCCACTGCACTCCAGCCTGGGGGACAGAGCGAGACTCCGTCACAAAAAAAAAAAAAAAAAGAAAAGAAAAAGAAACTATCATCAGAGCAAGCAGGCAGCCTATAGAATGGAAGAAAACTTTTGCAATCTACCCATCTGACAAAGGTCTAATTTCGAGAATTTACAAGGAACTTAAACAAATTTAGAAGAAAAAAAACGAACAGCCCCATCAAAAAGTGGACAAAGGATATGAACAGACACTTCTCAAGAGAAGACACTTATCTGCCAATAAATATATGAAGAAAAGCTCCATATCACTGATCATTAGAGAAATGAAAGCAAAACCACTATGAAATAGCATCTAATGCTAGTCAGAATAACTATTATTGAAAAGTCAAGAAACAACGGATGCTGGAGAGGCTGTGGAGAAATGCGAACGCTTTTACACTGTTGGTGGGAGTGTAAATTAGTTCAACCACTGGGGAAGACAGTGGGTGATTCCCCAAGGATCTAGAACCAGAAACACTATTTGACCCAGCAATCCCATTACTGGGTATATACTCAAATGAATATAAATTATTATATTATAAAGATACATGTACGTGTGTATGTATTGCAGAACTATTCACAATAGCAAAGACATGGAACCAACCCAAATGCCCATCAATGATAGACTGAATACAGAAAATGTGGTACATATATACCATGGAATACTGTGCAGTCATAAAAAGGAATTAGATCATGTCCTTTGCAGGAACATGGATGAAGCCATTATCTTCAGCAAACTAACACAGGAACAGAAAACAAAACTTCACACGTTCTCACTCATAAGTGGGAGTCGAACAATGAGAAAACATGGACACAGGGAGGGGAACAACACACACCAGAGCCTGTCGGGGATGGGGGGAAGGGGAGGGAAAGCAGCAGGACAAATAGCTAAGGCATGTAAGGCTTAAAACCTAGGTGACTGTTGATAGGTGCAGCAAACCACCATGACACACGTATATCTATGTGACAAACCTGCATGTTCTACACGTGTTTCCTGGAACTTATAGTAAAACAAACGAACAAAATTTAAAACAAACAACAACAAAACAAACAAAAAACACTTAGGCTTAGCCAGGCCAGTCGCTGGGCTAAGGTGTATTATAATCACAGCAACTGGCCAACTGAGTAAGGGCCAAGGGTTAGCCCCTGTGTTGGGGTTTCGCATATATTATTTTGAATCTTAGTAAAAATGGTAAAACTTCTCATTATTCCCATTTTCCAGATAAGGAACTTTTGACCTAATTAGAGGAAAGTAGAATCAAAATTCAACATCAGGGCCCAAACCCCAAGCTCTTTCCAGAGTTCCAAAATATTAGCAGGCCTGGGCCTGGTAACCAGCAGACACACCCAGGTCGTCACGCTTCAGATTTCCAGGTGACTGCAGCTTGGCTGGTCCAGAACGTGGGATGGCAACACTCCCCGGCACTCACCGTGAGAGCCATCACTCACAGGCACTGCACTTAAGTACATCATGTGCGGTGGCTCCTTCATCCCGAGGGCAGCCCTGTGGGGTGAGTGTTCGCATCCCTATTGTACAGGTGTCTCAGAGAGCTTAAGCAGCTGGGACGATGCCATTCAGGAAAGGCCAGAGTTAAACTCCTCCCCACCTTGTTCTTCTGTGTGTTCTTGACATCCATGGCTTCATTTCACCCTGAGTTCTTGCTTAAATTCTGGGATTCTGAATCCCAGCTTTACCCTTATTTCAAATTCTTGGAGAGGCCCTAATCCAAACACTGTGATCATCTGAAGTAGAAACTTGCTCCGCTACTGGAAGTACTGGCTGTGCCACTGAGATGGCAAAGTAAATTTTTACAAAATGAGGTATATCATTCTTCAGTCCTAAGATTACCTCCCACTAGGAAAGGCTGCATTTTGTGGTGAAACATTACCTTTTACAAATATTTGACCCCATATTTGTGGTATTCTTTTTTTTTTTTTAAGTATTAGGTATGAAAAAAATCACCTTACTTTGGGAAACGTTAAGAATGCTAAGATTATTTGTGTCTGTTAATGTGTTTTGATCATTAAGAATTTACAAACTTTGAAAGCAAATTTTTCAGAATAATTGAGTCATACTAATGATAAGAAATAATAATTGGAATTAGTAAAAATTCTGTGGCAAAAATATTCTCTTCCTGCCCTAATGGAGTAAAGATAAATGTGGCGAGAAATGTTAATACAAACTCACTTCAGGGCTTTCTCCTATTTTGGTCTTGGTTTTTCATCTCCCTCTGAGTGGAATTCTATATTTGGCAATAAGTTTTATTTAAACCTTATAAATACAATGCTACATTAAAATATCCTGCTTGACAACAAACATATATGTGACATATATATTACCTGGTAAATATAATATATATATATATATATTTTTTAAATGCTGTATTTTAGTATCTAGAAGTTACCACTGTGGAATCTGCCTGTTGAGATAATGTTGGACAGAGGTGAGTTTCCTGCTTGTATCTGTTCAGGTGAACTAACCACTTTTGTGAGCGAGCTTTATTTTATACTTTAGTACTTTCAAATGTTATGAAGCAGCATATGTATCAGAGGGCAGAGTCTGGGATATATGAAAACGCAGACTTAGAGAATAAAATCCCTACATATTTTATTTCACTCCGGCATTGCCAAGAGGCATTGTGGGCACTGTTCTGTTAACTGGTCCCTCAGAGGGGGCATCCCTAAACATCCTTCGATTTCATTAATTCTAGTAAATCATTGTCAGGATGGATCACCAAACACTACGGCACCTTGTCATGTGAGTAAAAGAATAGAAAAACTCAAAGTAATTATGGTCAATAAACTCCTATGGTGATATATATTGTATTTCATTATGACATCTTCAGAATACATCTTGCATAAAATATTTTTAAAGAAGCTAAAAGCCAATTGTGGTAGAAGAAAATTACCAGTTTATGGACCAGTCAGATCCATGATTATGAACAAGGAGAAGTATTTTTCTTCATTATTAGAAGAAAGGTAATGTCTTAAAAATTTAACAACTATGTTTAGAATCTATTGTCCTGTCTTTTCACTTAGGGATTTAATAGCATGCTACCTCTCAATATTATTTAACAGTTCTATCTATATAGGCTGTGCCTCCTGGAGATTTTTTTTTAGCTCTTGAATTACAAGGACAGTCTTATACATTGGCTTTTATCTTTCTCACAATATCCAAATATACTGTTGGCTTTGCATAAATATTTACTGAATAAATGCCAAACAATTAGAAACACACCTGGTGAGAAAGAAATTAACAAGGTAATATTGAGACCATTGTAAAAGTTTTTTGTTTCGCCACATTCCTTTTCTTGGTGAAATATTCATTCCAGTGGTGACCCATTCTTTAATTGGAACTTCCCTAGAGAAAGATCTAAGACACAAGTTACTACAGCCACATACAAAAAACACTAAGAGTCATCATTAAGTCATTAATATGATACTTTAATTCTTAGAGCATTTTATGGTCTTTGTTTAACATTATTCTTACAGATAGCACGAGGTGGTTCTGGGAAGTTAATTAAGTCAAAATAAGCACTTATTATAAAATATAATTCTCTGTCATTTATCTCCGCCCTACCAACTCCTCATCTAAAGAAACATCCTCCTAGTACATCATGGCACACTCACCAGACTGTATTGCCATTGTCCATCTGCATGCCATGATTGTAGCTGCAGAGGACAAGGGCCCAGGGAGTTCATCTTTATACACTTAGAACCTAAATAATGTCAGCTTGCAGCTAATACTCTGAATATCTTATAAATTTATATAGACCACATAATCTTGTGATTATACACTTATTTCTTTTTTAATGATAACATTCAACTGTGAAATACTGCATGTGTTTTTCCAATTGTTGAGACATCATTGGGCAGAATCCATAAATTTCTCTCCATTTGTGTTTCTGAAACTTAAAAATTTAATCTCGTACCCCAGTGTAGGCTTCTGTTCTGATCCCTGCAGCTTGGAGTCAGGGAGGGATGTCTCACTTTAAGATGCTTCCTCATCTTTCCTATAACACTGTCATTAGGAGGAATGCGGAACAGAGATGGGGATGAGCTCCTCTTCACACGGCTGACCAAATACTAGGAAGGAAAGAAATCTCGCTATTGTGCTAATTCTGTCCAGCCTGTGGGTGGCGCCTATGTGGCTGTGGCTTCTTTCAGGAAGTTGTCACCTTCAGCTTGGTCCCATCCATCACCGATGACCAGAATTGAAGGTACATTCCTTGTTGGCCCCACTCGCCTGGTACACCATCCCATCCTCTCTTCGGAGATGGAGATTGAATTTGCAAGGCCCCATATCTTGCCCCTCTGTTAATTCCCATGGTTCTTCTTGTGAAAGAGAAAAAATAGAAATTCTGGAATCCCTTCAGCACTCTCTAAAGGCTACAGGGGTGAGTGGAGAGAGGGTCATCCCGTCTTTGCTCAGAAACACTGGGTGATGGTCTTGCTGCATGAGCTCCTGCAGAGGCCCCCAGCCTCAGCCATCTCCCACGGACAGGAGGAAAGCTGTCTCCACACTTCTATCTCCTCTCTCTTCAGTGGACATGTGCTCATCTCTGCTAAGGGGTCTTACTCCACTTTCTTCACTGGCTGCCTTTTCTTTAGTCATTCAGAAGCTTTGCCATCGGACTTATACTCATGTGGCTTCAGAGGGGGGAACATCAGTTCTCGCTTTCCCAGATGGGAAACCACACTTTGCATAAGGCTGATGTTCACAGATGCCTCCCTCCCACTGCTGTCCTAGAGATGACGCGCTGGATCAGTTTTGGGGTAGACACAACTCAGCTCTGTGTGGGGAGGTACATGAACTTGAAATTTAACAGATCCATGGTGGACTCCTAAACATTTGGAGTTACTTTTTTCCCCCTTTTTGTATCTTTAGTCATAACACATAGACCAATCTCTTGGGTTCAAGAGATTCTCATGCTTCAGCCTCCCAAGTAGCCAGAATTGCACGCATCTGCCACCACACCTGGATAATTCTGGTATTTTTAGTTGAGACCGGGTTTCATCATGTTCGCCAGGCTGGTCTTGAACTCCTGACTTCAGATGATCCACCTACCTTGGCCTCCCAAAGAGCTGGGATTACAGACGTGAGCCAATGTACCCAGACTACTGCAGTTCATTTTTGGCGCAGGTCACCCCCGAGTGCTTTCTGGTGCGAGCAGCACATGGACAAAGCCACCAGAGGGCAGGCGTCCCTGGTCCCTGGGTTTCTCTTGGGGCCAGTTGCTCTCGGAACTTCCTCTCCTTCACTCTCTAAATAGCCAGTTTGTCCAACATTCCTGTTTGAAAAACATCCAGGGAACGATGACTTTGAACAAGAAACATTACACTTCAGTCTCATCAGTCTAAGAAGTAGTTAAGAATTAAATCTTTCCACCTACAGGGTATGTGAGGTGGTCAGGAAGATAATGAGGATAATTCTCAAACAACTTTTCAGCCTTAGAATTGCCCAAGGAAGTCATTTTTTCTCATTTCTGCCTCTTTCTAGTTTTTTTCTCATGAGATAAGTGTGACAAGATGGACTAATGAATAGGAGAAGCTGAGAGTCATTTATTGCCTCAAGTCTCTGGACTGTTTTAAGAAATGAGAAACCAACTTCACTTAAAAACTAATAAAAGTCTAAACATTATCAGACCTTTTTAGTAACTATGTAAATTTGAAGTCGATTGGTTTATGTACTGGACTGACTCATTTCTTAAGGGGAAGGAAAAGGTTCAGGTGCAGAAGTCCTGGCTTCTACCATGCCCCTGGGGATTAACACCAGCAGTAAATAAGGGAGTATTATGTGAGCTAATGCCAACAGGTAACTTTCATTTGCTGCTGCTAGACTATTTAACATATTCTAATTTATATCTCTGATTTACTTCCGCTTCCCTCTAGAGAGTTTTTGGCTCCTCATTAGTCCTGGAGTGACTGAAGCAATATACATGTTCCCTGAAGAAGAGTCCTGCCTAGTCCTTTTCCATCACTCTCTCTGCTTGGCTATCTTCTGTCTACAGTACCCTGTTTCTGTGCCTCCTTTACAAATTTTCTCTTAAGTTAAAATCTCCTGTGTACTTAAACACAATGACCACATCCCTCCCTTCCATCCAGAAATTGCTTTATAAACTAATGAGCACACTAAAAATCGCAGGCAAATGACTAGCTGCAGGAAGCAGCTCAAAATATTTTAATTATTCTTGGTTATAATAAAATCAACATTTATTGACCCCTTACTTGTTTCCAACCATCAGATATTTATTATCTCATTTTATCTTCACACCTGAATGAAGTAGGGCATATATTCCACACTCCATAGATGGAAAAGATGAGGCAGTTGCTACCTGGAAAATTAAAGGATTGGATTTTATTTTCTATCAGTACCCAAGGTATTTCTAATCCAAGATCAAATTCTAAATGTAGAAATTTGCAAAATAAATCTTCTTCTAGAATATATAATTCTAAATATAAAAAACTGTGGAATGTTGGAGCTTGACATCTTACCTGTCTCCTAATTAAGAGAAAAAAAATGTAGAGGAAACAAGAGAGAAAATATAGGGATAAGTGGTTTGCCCACATTCAGTTAGGTAGAAAATGTAGTCTAAATTCTGAGCTGCTCATCTCTCAGATTTTTATGTCTGAAGAGACTGGAAATTTTATGGCCAATTTCATTCATCTTCTGAATGTATCTTTAGCTTTATGGTTGGGCTGAGGAGCAGTCTCTTTGGGTAATTCGTACCTGGGCCAGGGTCCAGAAGTTCAGGGCTCCTGTGCCCCTTGTGAGTGAACCTCACACCGCTGAAGCTTAAAAGCCTGAAGAGAGAGCTCCTGTGAGTCCTGCCTCTGTCTTTCTCACTCATCCCCTTTGCTGGCCTTGAAACAGATTTAAAGAGCTCTCACGTTGACTGAAATAGGATAGGAAACGGCCAACCACTTGACCTGAGAAAGAATACCATGCTAGTAGAAGCTGACTTCTCTGCACAAACATTATTTCTCTATGTGATATGGTTTACCAGAGTTTGTCTCCAGTGTCTAAATGGACCTTGAATATAACGCTGGTGTGTGTGTGTGTGTGTGTGTGTGTTGGGGGTGGTGGCAAGGGAAAAGAGAGAAAAAAAGGTTTCTTTATTCCTGTTCTCTGGATAGATTTTTAAAAATTTGCTCTGTTGGAATGAGGAAAAACAATCCCACAACAGTAATACTCCTTGGACTCCATAACTGTAAATGCAGAGGATTTCACCAATGTCTGTATTAGTCAGGATTCCCTGCTGTGACAAAACCTCTCTGTCTGCCTCCGGCAGAAAAGGCATTTACCAAAGGCTGTTAAAAGGCATTAGGTATACAGATTTGTTTCCTCTAGGTTCAGCCTTGGAATCCCAAGTGCTCTCTCCTCAACCTCCACTCCCACCTGAATGGCCTCATTGCTGTGGCTGAAAGCTAAAAGCCATGGCTCTACCTGGCTGCAGCCCCACCACCAGTGTCTATGCCACCTCTGCACCAGAAACTTAAAATCACAACCTACTGGCAATCCACCTTGCCCCAGCCCTGCCACTATACCTGAATACTCCCACGTTTGTCTAACAGAAAAAGCGGAAACTTCCTCCAGTGGTTCTCACAGTTGGCTGAGCATGGGAATCACCCATCCAATTCTCTAGCCGGGGGTCCTGTCTCCTCAAGGTCTCTGATCATTAGTCAGATTTGGAACCACTGCACAGGGGCGACCCTTGAGGTTCCTTGCAGTAATGCAAATCGTCTGGGCTGCCAGGAAACCAGGAGTTCACACCGATCTCCAATTCCATGGCTCCTGTGAGGCATGGCTTATCTGAGCATTCATTGTTAAGGTAAAGGAGCTGTGAAACAGTTCAATTGGAAAAAAGACCCGTGTAGCAATCACTGCAAAGCCCCTGCTGCTCTACTTCCTGCAAAGCGGAACATGCATGCTTGAAAACCAGGAAGGACTGGTCAGGCATGAAGACACTGCAGAAATCTGAGCAACACAGAAACAGCTTCTGACTTCTGCCCAGAGAACCTTCATTCCAGAATGTCTTTATTTGGCTGTATGTGTAAATTGAACCCATCATTGAGAGACTAAATGTTTTAAAAGATGTGAAAAGGAAAATTACTTGATTCTTCAGTGCAATTATTTTAAATTTAGTAATTTCCATTCAGGCAAACATTCTGTATGGCCCAGTGCAAGATGTGTCTATCCGATCCCTCAGTTCATCTTTCTTTACTAAACCGGACAGTTGAATGTACTCATAATGAACAAAATACAAGTTTTACAGTAGTTTAATATAAGGAAGCTTTGACAAAAAATAATTATGTTGATGCTGGCACTGTTTATACTTTCCTTCCTCCCTGTCCCCCGACAATTGTCTAAATGGTGAAATCTAAAAGTAAGGAGATTTAGAAAATATAAAAACCATTAGAGATAATGACACAAACAAGTGAGAGAGAAAAATACCACATTAAATCGTTTTACCTAGAATCAAGACAATTAACATTTAGGCAAATACCTTATTTTTAATTATATATGAGCATATATGTGTGTCATAAACTGCTATATACATTGCTGTATTAATATTGTATTTTATTTTCCACACCATTTTTTTTAAACAACAACATATTAAGCAATTGCACTATTCGTTTATATTGATATACCATTGTTACTTTATCAAGACATTTAGGTCGCAACTTAAGGGGACACCCTGTTTGGGCTGGTAAGCTTCTTTTCTTTTCTTTTTTTTTTTTTTTTGAGACGGAGTCTTGCTCTGTTGCCCAGGCTGGAGTGCAGTGGCGTGATCTCGGCTTACTGCAAGGTCCGCCTCCCTGGGTTCACACCATTCTCCTGCCTCAGCCTCCTGAGTAGCTGGGACTACACAGGTGCCTGCCACCACGTCTGGCTAATTTTTTTTAATTTTTATTTTTAGTAGAGACAGGGTTTCACCATGTTAGCCAGGATGGTCTCGATCTCCTGCCCTCGTGATCTGCTGGGCTGGTAAGCTTATGTCTAAGTACTTGCACGAGAATCATTAACTTTAACAAGTAGACTCACTGGAGCTAATATCTGGAGATTTAAAAAATTCCTGCTAATTATTAACAAATGAGAGTTAGAGGAAGATGTAGTAATATACATCCAGTAGAAATACCTATAGCCCAAAGTGCTTGCAGGCCGCCATCACTACCATCTCACTCAATTAAACCTAAAGAAGAAAACCTGTCACTTTGCATCAGTTAGTAGTGATGTAATCCTACCACGGTACATCTTTTATGCTTATTACAAAATACTATTAACTTGCTTATGAGTCATCCATTAATATCATTTTGTCATTGTATTGTGTCCGGAATTGGTGGGTTCTTGGTCTCACTGACTTCAAGAATGAAGCTGCGGACCCTTGCGGTGAGTGTTAACAGTTCTTAAAGATGGTGTGTCTAGAGTTTGTTCCTTCAGACGTTCAGATGTGTCTGGAGCTTCTTTCTTTCTTTTTTTTTTTTTTGAGACGGAGTCTCGCTCTGTCAACCAGGCTGGAGTGCTGTGGCCGGATCTCAGCTCACTGCAAGCTCCGCCTCCCGGGTTCACGCCATTCTCCTGCCTCAGCCTCCCGGGTAGCTGGGACTACAGGCGCCGCCACCTCGCCCGGCTAGTTTTTTGTTAGTAGAGACAGGGTTTCACCGTGTTAGCCAGGATGGTCTCGATCTCCGAACCTCGTGATCCGCCCGTCTCGGCCTCCCAAAGTGCTGGGATTACAGGCTTGAGCCACCGCGCCCGGCCTGGAGCTTCTTTCTTCTGGCGGGTTCGTGGTCTTGCTGTCAGGAGTTGAAGATGCAAACCTTCGTGGTGGGTGTTACAGCTATTAACCCCAGCGCATCTGGAGTTGTTCGTTCTTCCCAGTGGGTTCATGGTTTCGCTGGCTTCAGGAGAGAAGCTGTAGACCTTTGCAGTGAACATTACAGCTCATAAAAGCAGCCTAGACCCAGAGTCAGCAGCAGCAACATTTACTGCAAAGAGCAAAAGACCAATCCTCCACAGTGTGAAAGAGAACCCAAGCAGCTTGCCCCTGGCTGGCTCTGGCAGCCTACTTTTATTCCCTTATCTGGCCCCACCCACATCCTGCTGATTGGTCCATTTTACAGAGAGCTGATTGGTCCATTTTGACAGAGTGCTGATTGGTGCCTTTACAATCCTTGAGCTAGACACAGAGTCACAGAGTGCTAGTTAGCTACATACAGAGTTAGCTAGATACAGAGTACCAGTTAGTGTGTTTACAAACCTTGAGCTAAACACAGAGTACCGATTGGTGTATTTACAAACCTCGAGCTAGACACAGAGTGCTGATTGGTGGATTTATGACCCTCTAGCTAGACATAAAAGTTCTCCAAGTCCCCAGCAGATTAGCTAGATACAGAGTGCTGATTGGTGCACATACAATCCTCCGGCTAGATATAAAAGTTCTCCAAGTTCCCATCATTGCTCAGGAGCCCGGCTGGCTTCACCTGGTGGAGCCTGCACTGGAGCTTCAGGCGGAGCTGCCTGCCAGTCCCGAGCCACGCCTGCACTCCTCAGCCCTTGGGCTGTGGATGGGACCAGGCTCCAGGGAGCAGGAGGTGGCACCCGCCAGTGAGGCTCAGGCTGCACGGGAGCCCACCACAGTGGGCGGGGAGCTCAGACATGGCGGGCTGCAGGTCGCAAGCCCTGCCCCGTGGGGAAGCAGCTAAGGCCTGGCGAGAATTTGAGTGTGGTGCTGGCAGGCAGCACGGCTGGGGGACCCAGTGCAACCTGTGCAGCTTCTGGCCCAGGTGCTAAGCCCCTCACTGCCCTGGGCCGGGGGCGCCAGCTGTCCACTCTGTGCGGGGCCTGCTGAGCGTGCGCCCATGCCCACCAGAGCTCACACTGGCCCGAGAGCGCAGCCCTGGTGCCTGCCTGGGTCTCTCCCTCCACACCTCCCCGCAAGCAGAGAGAGGTGGCTCCGGCCTCAGCCAGCCCAGAGAGGGGCTCCCACAGTGCCATGGTGGGCTGAAGGGCTCCTCAAGCACCACCAGAGTGGACCTGAGGTTGAAGAGGTGCTGAGAGTGAGGGCTGCTAGCACATTATCAGCTCTCAGTATTGTGTTTTACTCATATCTTTACATTCATTGTATGTTGTTTATAATTTTGATCTATTTACTAATTAATTTATCAGTCACAGTTGCAGCAATACATTTGACTGTTAATTTAGAAATCTAAATGTCTCCTTTGGTGCTATTATATATCATCTCTTGACTTTAGGCTTAGAAAATCTCACCCTACTCACACACTTTTAAAAGAAAAACATGAAATATTGCACACGTGCATATTTTAAAAGCACAATATTAAAACAAGCAGTCCTATGTGTTCTACACAGCTTAGGAAACAGAATCATATTAGTAGTATTGACCAATCACATTCATCATTTGGCTCCAACAGTTAAACCATTATCATCAATTTTCTGCTTAGGATTCTTTTAATATTCACTTTGTTTGTAAAATGTATGCATAATTCTCTAGACAATATATTAATTTTGCTCATTAAAAAAGTTTGTGTATATGAATCCTCTTCAGTTTTTCATGCCTTTGTTTTCCAAATATGATACATTTTAGTTTCACTTATGTTTATGTATATAGTTGTGGTTTTTACATTTTCATGGCTATATATGTCATTTTACATATGTGTAGCACAGTTTAATTATATATTCTAATGTTAAGGAACATTTTATTCTTTTCAGTATGTTTCCATTATAAAACATGTTGCTATAAACACTGTATCAACCAGGAGAGAAACACTGCCAGTAGTGTGAACATTTCATGTGAAGAATTGTTAACTAGTAAGATGTACTCTTAACTACTATAAGGAATGAAAGAGCATGCTAAGGAGTACAAAAGTAGCAAACACAGAAAGAAGCAAGTGCCTCAGAGGACGAGGAACAAGGAAGAACCAGGCTGAGACCCCCACCTCTTTGGAGAAGGCTTTACGGTGTAGGAGCTGCACCTGCTGGGGGAAGGGACTTGCTGGAAGATGTAGGTAGAGCCGGTCCATTGGTCCAGTGCACCAATAAGTCAAGAAGTTTGCAGGGGCTCAGGATGCAGCTGGCCCATCAGAGTCACAGAGATTAATGCTGCTAAGCCTCTTGCATACCAACTTGCTGGCTGCCATGCTACAAGCAGCACAAAAGCACCAAAAAAAGGAAGCACCTCTCCTCTGCGACTGTTTTACAGTGCCCCAGCTCTGTCTAGAGATGGAGCCTCACTTTGAGACAGCAGATATTTGAGACCTGTTCACAGGACCCATCTCCATATCACAAAGCAGGGTCAAGAAAGGAGGTCTCAGAGCTGGGTGGCAATAACTCACAAGAGATGCAAATCTCTTCATGTTAACCTAGTGCTCCTAAACAGGAGGTTCCAGGACACATGCCTGGAACGTCATCATTTTTAAGAAATGCTAAATTACTGTCCAAAATTATTTTACCATTTTATATTACCAGATGTGAAATGCTAAATCATTATGGCTTCAATTTTCATGTTTATGATGACTAAGGTCCCATTTATTTTCATATTTTTATGGACATTTCTATTTTCCCTTCTGTACAATGATGGCTTACATTTTTTGCTCATTTTCCTAGTGTGTGTGTGCACATGCGTGCGCATTTGTCTTTTTTAATTGGTTTTATCAGTTTTTTTATGTAACATGTTTATATATTATGAATTCTTTTGGGTTATATGTTTTGCAAATATCTTCTCATAGTGGTTAGTGTCTTCCTGGTGCCTTTTGTTTAATATAATTTATTAATTTTATGTAAACCAAGTTACCAATATTTGTTTTTCTTTTAGTTTGGGCATCATAGACTTGTTTATGAACTCCTTTCTTTATCTGGGAAACTAAATATTCTGCCATTTTTTCCTACTATTTTTTAAATTTTTGACTTTGCATTCAAATCTGTAATCCATGTGGGTTTAATTTTTTGGGAGGGGTAGGTACATAGAATAAGTATATATTTTACTTTACAAAATAAATATAAATAAGTTGCTCTAGCACCATTTACCAAAGACTTTTGTAGTGGCTTATGTACAATAAAACTAGTTTTTTCATAAATGCAGGTTTTTATTATTTTAGGGTCATTTATTCTGTTTCTTTCTGTTCTGATCTATTTATATCAGTCAGTACCAGCCTATACCATCCTAAATATTGTAGATTTAAAATAACTAATAATGTCAGGAAGAATGATTCTCTCCATCTGCTCCTTTCTCAACAATATATTGGCAATTTTTGAAATTCTATATAATTTAAGAATGTACTTGTCAAATTCCATGAAAAGCTGAATTCTTGAAACAATGTTTGGGAAGAGTTGAAGTTTTTACAAGGAGTCCTTCAATCCATGAATCTTACATATTTCTACATTGATTTGAGTATTACTTAATTACTTTGAATAAAGACTCACATTTTTTTTCCAAAAGGTTTGAACCTACCGGTGGCATCCTTCTGCTTGTGCATGCTTTCGTATTTTAACAGTGGTATTTTCTAAATGCTGTAGTCGATGTGTGGAAACGCAGCAAACTTTTTATGAGGATTTCATATCTGGTCTGATTGTGGTGTAAAAGCTAAAACCAGGGCCATCTGGGGAAATCAGGAAGGCCTCCCTGTGGCCTGACTGCAAGTCCCTTGCCTCAGTGTGCTTTGGCGGATCGGCCCCCTACTCAAGCCACTCTTCTCACAAAGAAGGTCAGGTTTGCGCCCTGCTTGCTCCTGAATAGTGGGCTTCAGCTCTCTGCCAGCCTGCAGAATTATTCAAAACAATCCAGTCATGACATCCCATGGGAACTAGGGCACCACGCCCTCTTATTACGGTAAAGCTGCCTCCCATGGCCCTGCTGCTCCTGCTGTTTCCACGTGCAGCCCCTGTGGTCCCGCATAGCGTGGGGTCCTCCACCCCTGGGCTGTTCGCTGATTTTTTTCTTTTGCTGTGCAGAAGCTTTTTGGTTTAATTAGGTCTCATTTATTTATTTTTGTTTTTGTTGCATTTGCTTTTGGGGTCTTAGTCATAAGTTCTTTGCCTAGGCCAATGTCCAGGAGAGTTTTTTTCTAGGTTTTCTTCTAGAAATTTTATGGTTTCGGGCCTTAGATGCAAGTCCTTAATGCATCTTGGGTTAATTTTCATATATGGTAAAAGGAATTCAGTTTCATTCTTCTACATGTGCCTATCCAATTTTCCCAGAACCATTTCTTGAACAGGGTGTTCTTTCCCTAGTTAAAAAACAAAACAACTAAAACAAAACAAAACAAAACAAAACAAAAAACTTGTGTTTTCTAAATGCAGATCTCTGATCCAAAACGCATTGAAGAAGAATAAGGCTGCTCTCTCCAAATTTGCTAACATAATTGCTTTTCATCCTAAAGTGGCTGTACTGCTCAAATCCAGAGGCATTTCCTAGATTTTTTTTTTCCATCTCTAAACAGAATGTTTTTCAGGAGCCATATTGTCTTCCTAACACCGTGGAGTTAGACAAAGATGAACAGTGTCTCAGTGTTTTGTAGCTCTCACCACATTTTTGATGTTTGATGACTGACAGCTTCTAAGTCTCACCAGCCTCTCTGCTTTGTGTCCCACAACAGGGCAAGTTGATAAGAAAACTTCGGTGTTCCCTTTTTTGATGCCAGCAGAAAATTCAAGCAACACAAGCCACTTTGCATGCAAGGGAAGCCCATGGCCTCAGGCCTGAACAACTGTAAAAACCCCAAGCCGGGGTCTGTCCCTGTTCTTTCAAACCATTTTTGGACAAGCTTGGGAGACATCTCCTGCTCTCCCCTGGAAACCTCGCTGGTAAGTAACACATCTTTCCCCCCGCTCCATTGTGTGTGTAGCATCATCAGCCTCCACATCTGAACCAAAGTACAGGTGGTGGTGGCGGTGGTGGAGGCTTTCCTTTTTTTGGCAGGGGGGCAAGAATACACTGAAATTGCTGTGTCTAATTGTAAACGCCTGCTTAACTTTTAAAGAAACTGCCTGTGTTCCAAGTGGCTATGCCAATTCCATCTCCACAGTCAATATATGAGAGTCCCAATTTTGTCCCGCCAACCCCTATTTTCTTTTTTATTGTGGCCACTCTGTGGGAAAATTATGGTATCTCATTCTGGTTTTCATTTGCATTTTCCTAATAGCTCATGATGCCAGGGTCCTTATTAGGGGCTTATTAACTGTTTATATGTTTTTTTTTTGTTTTTTGTTTTTGGTTTGGTTTTGTTTTGGCAAACTTTCTTTTAAGTCTCTGGCTCATTAAAAACTGTGCTGTTTTCTTATTATTCAGTTGAAAGGCTCTTCATATTTTCTGGAGCAAAGCCCTTTATCAGGTTTATTTTTAAGTATTTGCTTTCAGTTCTTGGCTTGACTTTTTATTTTCACAGTAGTATATTTTGAAATGTAAACATTTTAACTTTTAATAATGTCGAATCTATCAATGTTTTGCTTGTATGGTTGCTACTTTTGCTTCATGCCTGAGAACTCTTTGACTCAACATAAAAAAAAAAATCCTATATTTCCTTCTGGAAATTTTATATTGTAAGCTCTTCCATTTAGTTCTGTAATTCATTTTAAGTCAATTTTTGTAGATGATGTGAGGCAAGCATCTAATGTTATTCCTAATGCATTTTTATTATGGTAGAAAACACAGAACATAAAATATATTATCTTAGTCACTTTTAACTGTACAGTTCAATAGTGTTAAGTATCTTCACATTGTTGGAAAACAGGGCTCCAGAACCTTTTCATTTGCAAAACTGAAACTCTATACTGGTTCAAAAACAACTCCTCCTTTCCTTCCCCACACAGCCCCTGGTAGCCATCCTTCTACTTTATCTTTTTATACGTTTTACTATTGTATGTACCTCGTGTAAGTGGAATAATATAGTGTGCATCTTTTTGTGTCTGGCTTAATTTCCATTAGCACCATGTCTTCAAGATGCATCCGTGTTGAAGCATTCTTCAGACTTTCCTTCCTTTTAAGACTGAAGAATACTCCATTTTAAAGCGTCCAATTTCATTTTTAACTTTACTTTTGCATATACATACCTAATTGACTCAGCACAGCTTTTTGAAAAGACTATTTTGTCTGCATTAAATTGTTTTCACAAATTGTGGACAATCATATTTTACTGTGAATGGAAAACTTAAACATGTCCCTGAATGTTGTTTCTTTGCCTATTTGTCTATGAATGGAAGACAAGAAAAAAAAAAAAAAAGAAGGAGAAGAAGCGAGAGCCCTGGGCCACTAGAGCTCAGTAGGATGCTCAGGAGAAATTCTGATTGTGGAGTTAGCCTTCTAGCTCTTTGGTGTCCAGTAGTTTTTCTCATTTTAACACATTCTACCATTTTTTAAAATGGTGCTTTTCCCTGTAACCAATGTTTTAGTTTTCTGCACATTTAATCTACCAGACAGTAGACATGAGAATTTTTTTCTCTAATACTTAAATTTTTGTAAAATGTATTTCATCTATACTGTGAAATACATATGTAAATATATGTTTTCCAAAATGCTAACCAACATTAAATTACTTGAAACACTTTCCACTTATATTGATCTTACGGTCTACTTTTATTATATTATTACATACCAAGGCCTATTTTTGGGTTGCTTTTGGTGTTTATTCTCCATAAATCCAGTCTTATGGTTGTGCTAGTCTTATTTAATTTTGCACTTTTCTGACTTTTTTGAATACCAGATGAAGCTTACCCCTTTAGCTATTTTCAACCATTTTTTTTTTTAGTTTAGACTTTAAAATAGTTTTCGCTAATTCCTATGGTATATCCAAAAGCCATATTACTCTAATAATAAAATTTAAGAACACATTGACAAAATTCTAATAACCAAAGTTAAGAACAAATTAACACATTGAACTTTCTTCCACACATATTGCATTTTACTTCATCTGTTCTGTTCAATACCTTGAATTAATTGACTTTTTTCTTTATTTAATCATAAATTGTACTTTGACTTTTTCTTGATGTCCCTTTAGAGCCATTTAATAGTATTTTGGGAAAGGCGTATCAAGCTGTGTTATTTCAGTCTCTCATGTCCCTCATTGGCATATTCAAATTATGTTCAGCGCTACTGGATGACTTATTTTCTAAATCCCAGACTCTTTATCTTATTCATATTTATATCCCTGTCACAGATCTCTGCCCAGCTCACAATTCTTGTTTGTAATATTGAATCACAGCAAAGTCTGAGATAGCTACAAAACTCGGACTGATTTGAACACAAAAGCCTTTCTGGAAATGGCAACCTATGAGCTGAGTTCTGAAAGGCGAGTAGGAGTTGGCTACACACAGAGAGTACGGAGCAAGCACTCTTGGGAGACAGAACAGCATGGTCAAAGCTGAGGAACCTCTTCCAAGATTCTTGGACATTAGGGTACAGTAAGAACAGTAAAAGAACAGGTTAAAAACCAGGTCTTGATGGACCCTTAGGTCATGCTGAGAAGTTTAGATTCATCTGAAGTCAGTCAGATTTCTCCAAAAATTTTAAAGAGGCATGAAATGGTCACATTTCTTTAAAATATTATTTTATCCACAGTATCGTGAATGAATTAGAAAGACTCAAACAGAAACAGAGACAGAGAAATAATTTTCACAGCTGTTACCATAATTCAGACATGGTGATTAATGAGTTTTGTATTTTAATTGAATAAAATGATAGATACCCTTGTAATGGGAGCCAGATCATTGCTACTGTTTTCAAAAACTGTGATCCCCACGGTCGGTGCCGACCGCAGCGTTCTGATGAGCCATTGCTCCGGAACAGATTGTCACATTAACACGTCTTATGTGGTCCAGGCCGTGGTTCTGAGCAAATAGGAAACAGGCTGAATCAAATTGTAATTGCAGGGGTGAGATAAAGATTTTTATCCTCCTGACAGCAAGGTGAAAGCCATGTCAATCCCCGTGTAAACAAATGATCATACTGTCTGAGCATGGAACCACTTCTGAAAGTGTTTTCATATACGACAAAAATGCCTATCTATCTTTAGTTATGGTATTTTCATGAGAGTGAATTTGGTCAGTCTTCATTCCAGGAGAGAAACAACAAAAAACAATGACTGTCTAGGAGAGATTTGCTGATTCTCAGTTCCCTGCGAGATGAGGAAAAACTGGGGCCGGGTGTCATGTCACTTTACTGGAGTCATGGAGCAGCCCAGCTTCGAGACTAGAAGCGTAGTCACTGCTTTCAGAGGTTCCCATTTGAAACCAAACTTCCCTCGTTGCTTAGCAGGTGTACTGTGTGAGACAAGCTGCTTTTCCTCTGAGCGTAGGTATCACAATGCCGTTAACATAAGGCTGTTGGTGAGACTACAGAGAAGGTTGTAGCAGTCACTTAGAACACAGTCTGGTACAGGTGAGTGCTAAATACATGATCACTATTATAGTTTTAAAACGTGGCTAGAGAGTTTTTTGTTGGAATGAGAACCTGGGTTTGACGTACATTAGACTGTTCTTATTTCACTGTATTGACCATCTCTTTTCTAGAGGCTACAATGATTCTAAAGGTGCACTGATTTTTTTTCTTCCTGCATTAACTGATTTGATCATAGTTAGAGTAAGCTTTATCTGGTAAATTTTAATAAAATCTTGTAGTGTTATCTGATAAAAATGTATTATTGTGTGAAGTGTATACCTTGCAGTCAGGATGAGTAAAGTATATATTTTCTTCTCTTTCCTTTGGGATACATTTATCCCTTAAGTATGAAAATTGCACAACATTTGGCCCTAAAATCATGCATCATGAAGACTTTATTAAGAAAATAAATTTGGAAACATTTATTACTACAGAATCTAAAAAGATCATGTTGTTTTTTCCCCATTCACTCCCCAACCTGACTGACATTTCATACATGCTACAAAAAATTTATTTTCATTGGTTCATCTGTCTATTCACCCATTCACTTATTTATCCATTCAGCCATTCACTTATTTATCCTTTCATTCATTCAACCCTTTATTTGACAATCATTAAGTGAGCATAAATCATACATACAAACAAGAAATATAATCCAGAAATTAAAAATAATACCTCCTTTTAGGGGATGGGAAAGAGATCTATCAACCCAACATTTTAATAAAGTCATACATGTTCTTCAATGGAAGTCTTTGCAGGTATCCATCTCTGGGGTAGGAGAAGCAGAGGTGGGTGTTGACTAGACAACCATAAACATCAGGTTAGTGAGAAGAGGTAAGAAAAGCATTTTCTGGAGCAGGAACAAAATGCTCCATAACCATCTGGCATATTTGAAGAACTTCAGATGGTTCTAAATAGGTGGAACTTAGGGTATTCATTCCTGGGAACCTCATAACGCTTTGCTAGGCAATTGAATGTATCCAGGCAGCCAAGCCAACGAAGGGACTTAACTGAAGACTAACCTTTTAAATTTGCATTTTATACAATGAAGGAATTCACCTTTTTTTCTTTTGGATGAAGGGGTTTTCATTACAGTTATGATCAGCTCTGATTTCCTTATGAGCTGGGCTAATATCCTCAAATGTCCATTAGCACAAACCTATTCCTCAGAAGTTCTCTTCAACTCAAATGGTAAGAGGTATGATTTCCTGTGAGGGTACATTGAGTTGCACATCTGTTTTCACAATGAACACGTGTGTTTCTATTTTTACTAAAAAGAAAGGCCAAAGCTTATTTCATCATTCTTTTCTTTCCTTTTTTTTTTAGATGGAGTCTCACTCTGTTGCTCAGGGTGGAGTGCAATGGGGTGATCTCGGCTCACTGCAACCTCCACCTTCCAGGTTCAAGTGATTCTCCTGCCTCAGCCTCCTGAGTAGCTGGGACTACAGGCACATGCCACCACTTATGGCTATTTTTTGTCTTTTCAGTAGAGATGAGGTTTCACCGCATTGGCCAGGCTGGTCTCGAACTCCTGACCTCAGGTGATCCATTTGTCTTGGCCCCCCAAAGTTCTGGGATTACAGGCATGAGCCACCACACACAGCCTATTTCATTACTCTTTTCAAAGTATGTTTTAAATATTTTTAAATGGGAGAAATTACCAGGTGTAAAATGTCACCCCAAACTCCAGGGATTCTTATGAGGTATGATCAGCCCTTTTTTTTTAATATTTTAAATTTATTTTTATTTTTATTTATTATTATTATTATACTTTAAGTTCTAGGGTACATGTGCATAACGTGCAGGTTTGTTACATATGTATACTTGTGCCATGTTGGTGTGCTGCACCCATCAACTCGTCAGCACCCATCAATTCGTCATTTATATCAGGTATAACTCCCAATGCAATCCCTCCCCCTTCCCCCTTCCCCATAATAGGCCCCGATGTGTGATGTTCCCCTTCCTGAGTCCAAGTGATCTCATTGTTCAGTTCCCACCTATGAGTGAGAATATGTGGTGTTTGGTTTTCCGTTCTTGTGATAGTTTTCTAAGAATGATGGTTTCCAGCTGCATCCATGTCCCTACAAAGGATGCAAACTCATCCTTTTTTATGGCTGCATAATATTCCATAGTGTATATGTGCCACATTTTCTTAATCCAGTCTGTCACTGATGGACATTTGGGTTGATTCCAAGTCTTTGCTATTGTGAATAGTGCCGCAATAAATATACATGTGCATGTGTCTTTATAGCAGCATGATTTATGATCCTTTGGGTATATACCCAGTAATGGGATGGATGGTTCATATGGTACATCTAGTTCTAGATCCTTGAGGAATTGCCATACTGTTTTCCATAATGGTTGAACTAGTTTCCAATCCCACCAACAGTGTAAAAGTGTTCCTATTTCTCCACATCCTCTCCAACACCTGTTGTTTCCTGACTTTTTAATGATTGCCATTCTAACTGGTGTGAGATGGTATCTCATTGTGGTTTTGATTTGCATTTCTCTGATGGCCAGTGATGATGAGCATTTTTTCATGTGTCTGTTGGCTGTATGAATGTCTTCTTTTGAGAAATGTCTGTTCATATCCTTTGCCCACTTTTTGATGGGGTTGTTTTTTTCTTGTAAATTTTTTGAGTTCTTTGTAGGTTCTGGCTATCAGCCCTTTGTCAGATGAGTAGATTGCAAAAATTTTCTCCCATTCTGTAGGTTGCCTGTTCACTCTGATGGTAGTTTCTTTTGCTGTGCAGAAGCTCTTTCGTTTAATTAGATCCCATTTGTCAATTTTGGCTTTTGCTGCTGTTGGTTTTGGTGTTTTAGACATGAAGTCCTTGCCCACGCCTATGTCCTGAATGGTACTACCTAGGTTTTCTTCTAGGGTTTTTATGGTATTAGGTCTAACATTTAAGTCTCTAATCCATCTTGAATTAATTTTCATATAAGGAGTAAGGAAAGGATCCAGTTTCAGCTTTCTACTTATGGCTAGCCAATTTTCCCAGCACCATTTATTAAATAGGGAATCCTTTCCCCATTTCTGTTTCTCTCAGGTTTGTCAAATCAGATGGCTGTAGATGTGTGGAATTATTTCTGAGGACTCTGTTCTGTTCCACTGTCTATATCTCTGTTTTGGTACCAGTACCATGCTGTTTTGGTTACTGTAGCCTTGTAGTATAGTTTGAAGTCAGGTAGCATGATGCCTCCAGCTTTGTTCTTTTGACTTAGGATTGTCTTGGCAATGTGGGTTCTTTTTTGGTTCCATATGAATTTTAAAGCAGTTTTTTCCAATTCTGTGAAGAAATTCATTGGAAGCTTGATGGGGATGGCATTGAATCTATAAATAACCTTGGGCAGTATGGCCATTTTCACGATATTGATTCTTCCTATCCATGAGCATGGTATGTTCTTCCATTTGTTTGTGTCCTCTTTGATTTCACTGAGCAGTGGTTTGTAGTTCTCCTTGAAGAGGCCCTTTACATCCCTTCTAAGTTGGATTCCTAGGTATTTTATTCTCTTTGAAGCAATTGTGAATGGAAGTTCATTCATGATTTGGCTCTCTGTCTGTTACTGGTGTATAAGAATGCTTGTGATTTTTGGACATTAATTTTGTATCCTGAGACTTTGCTGAAGTTGCTTATCAGCTTAAGGAGATTTTGGGCTGAGACAATGGGGTTTTCTAAATATACAATCATGTCATCTGCAAACAGGGACAATTTGACTTCTTCTTTTCCTAACTGAATACCCTTGATTTCTTTCTCTTGCCTGATTGCCCTAGCCAGAACTTCCAACACTATGTTGAATAGTGTTGGTATTCAATGTTCAATAGTGTTGGTATTCTTTTTGGTTGGTAGGCTATTAATTATTGCCTCAATTTCAGAGCCTGCTATTGGTCTATTCAGGATTCAACTTCTTCCTGATTGAGTCTTGGAAGAGTGTAAGTGTCCAGGAAATTATCCATTTCTCTAGATTTTCTAGTTGATTTGCATAGGGGTGTTAGTATTCTCTGATGGTAGTTTGTATTTCTGTGGGGTCGGTGGTGATATCCCCTTTATCATTTTTTATTGCGTCTATTGGATTCTTCTCTCTTTTCTTCTTTATTAGTCTTGCTAGCGGTCTGTCATTTTGTTGATCTTTTCAAAAACCACTCCTGGATTCATTGATTTTTTGGAGGGTTTTTTGTGTCTCTACCTCCTTCAGTTCTGCTCTGATCTTAGTTATTTCTTGCTTTCTGCTAGCTTTTGAATATGTTTGCTCTTGCTTCTCTAGTTCTTTTAATTGTGATGTTAGAGTGTCAATTTTAGATCTTTCCAGCTTTCTCCTGTGGGCATTTAGTGCTAAAAATTTCCCTCTACACACTGCTTTAAATGTGTCCCAGCGATTCTGGTATGTTGTATCTTTGTTCTCATTGGTTTCAAAGAACATCTTTATTTCTGCCTTCATTTCGTTATGTACCCAGTAGTCGTTCAGGGGCAGGTTGTTCAGTTTCCATGTAGTTGAGCGGTTTTGATTGAGTTTCTTAGTCCTGAGTTCTAGTTTGATTGCACTGTGGTCTGAGAGACAGTTTGTTATAATTTCTGTTCTTTTACATTTGCTGAGGAGTGCTTTACTTCCAATTATGTGGTCAATTTTGGAATAAGTGTGATGTGCTGAGAAGAATGTATATTGTTGATTTGGGGTGGAGAGTTCTATAGATGTCTATTAGGTCCGCTTGCTGCAGAGATGAGTTCAATTCCTGGATATCTTTGTTAACTTTCTGTCTTGTTGATCTATCTAATGTTGACAGTGGAGTGTTGAAGTCTCCCATTATTATTGTATGGGAGTCTAAGTCTCTTTGTAAGTCTCTAAGGACTTGCTTTATGAATCTGGGTGCTCCTGTATTGGGTGCATATATATTTAGGAGAGTTAGCTCTTCCTGTTGAATTGATCCCTTTACCATTATGTAATGGCCTTCTTTGTCTCTTTTGATCTTTGATGGTTTAAAGTCTGTTTTATCAGAGACTAGGATTGCAATCCCTGCTTTTTTTTGTCCTCCATTTGCTTGGTAGATCTTCCTCCATCCCTTTATTTTGAGCCTATGTATGTCTCTGCATGTGAGATGGGTCTCCTGAATACAGCAGACTGATGGGTCTTGACTCTTTATCCAGTTTGCCAGTCTGTGTCTTTTAATTGGAGCATTTAGTCCATTTACATTTAAGGTTAATATTGTTATGAGTGAACTTGATCCTGCCATTATGATATTAACTGGTTATTTTGCTCGTTAGTTGATGCAGTTTCTTCCTAGCCTCGATGGTCTTTACATTTTGGCATGTTTTTGCAATGGCTGGTACTGGTTGTTCCTTTCCATGTTTAGTGCTTCCTTCAGGGTCTCTTGTAAGGCAGGCCTGGTGGTGACAAAATCTCTAAGCATTTGCTTATCTGTAAAGGATTTTATTTCTCCTTCACTGATGAAGCTTAGTTTGGCTGGATATGAAATTCTGGGTTGAAAATTCTTTTCTTTAAGAATGTTGAATATTGGCCCCCACTCTCTTCTGGCTTGTAGAGTTTCTGCCGAGAGATCTGCTGTTAGTCTGATGGGCTTCCCTTTGTGGGTAACCCGACCTTTCTCTCTGGCTGCCCTTAAGATTTTTTCCTGCATTTCAACTTTGGTGAATCTGGCAATTATGTGTCTTGGAGTTGCTCTTCTCGAGGAGTATCTTTGTGGCATTCTCTGTATTTCCTGAATCTGAATGTTGGCCTGCCCTACTAGGTTGGGGAAGTTCTCCTGGATGATATCCTGAAGAGTGTTTTCCAACTTGGTTCCATTGTCCCCCTCACTTTCAGGCACCCCAATCAGACGTAGATTTGGTCTTTTTACATAATCCCATACTTCTTGCAGGCTTTGTTCATTTCTTTTTCTTCTTTTTTCTTTTGGTTTCTCTTCTCACTTCTTTTCATTCATTTCCTCTCAATCGCTGATACTCTTTCTTCCAGTTGATCGAGTCGGTTACTGAAGCTTGTGCATTTGTCATGTATTTCTCGTGTCATGGTTTTCATCTCTGTCATTTCGTTTATGACCTTCTCTGCATTAATTATTCTAGCTATCAATTCTTCCACTCTTTTTTCAAGATTTGTAGTTTCTTTGCGCTGGGCATGTAATTCCTCCTTTAGCTCTGAGAAGTTTGATGGACTGAAGCCTTCTTCTCTCATCTCGTCAAAGTCATTCTCTGTCCAGCTTTGATCCGTTGCTGGCAATGAGCTACGCTCCTTTGCAGGGGGAGATGTGCTCTTATTTTTTGAATTTCCAGCTTTTCTGCCCTGCTTTTTCCCCATCTTTGTGGTTTTATCTGCCTCTGGTCTTTGATGATGGTGACGTACTGATGGGGTTTTGGTGTAGGTGTCCTTCCTGTTTGATACTTTTCCTTCTAACAAACAGTCAGGACCCTCAGTTGTAGGTCTGTTGGAGATTGCTTGAGGTCCACTCCAGACCCTGTTTGCCTGGGCATTAGCCGCAGAGGCTGCAGAAGATAGAATATTGCTGAACAGTGAGTGTACCTGTCTGATTCTTGCTTTGGAAGGTTCGTCTCAGGGGTGTACCCTGCCGTGTGAGGTGTGGGGTGTCAGTCTGCTCCTAGTGGGGGATGTTTCCCAGTTAGGCTACTCAGGGGTCAGGGACCCACTTGAGCAGGCAGTCTGTCCCTTCTCAGATCTCAACCTCTGTGTTGGGAGATCCACTGCTCTCTTCAAAGCTGTCAGACAGAGTCATTCGGGTCTGCACAGGCCTCTGCTGCTTCTCCTGTTGTTTTTTAGCTGTGCCCTGTCCCCAGAGGTGGAGTCTACAGAGACAGGCAGGTTTCCTTGAGCTGCTGTGAGCTCCACCCAGTTCGAGCTTCCCAGCGGCTTTGTTTACCTACTTAAGCCTCAGGAATGGCGGGCGCCCCTCCCCCAGCCTCGCTGCTGCCTTGCGGTTAGAGCGCCGCAGACTGCTGTGTTCTCAATGAGGGAGGCTCCGTGGGCGTGGGACCCTCCCGGCCAGGTGTGGGATATAATCTCCTGGTGTGCCCGTTTGCTTAAAGCGCAGTATTGGGGTGGGAGTTACCCCATTTTCCAGGTGTTGTGTGTCTCAGTTCCCCTGGCTAGGAAAAGGGATTCCCTTCCCCCTTGCGCTTCCCAGGTGAGGCGATGCCTTGCCCTGCTTCATCTCTCGCTGGTTGGGCTGCAGCGGCTGACCAGCACCGATTGTTCGCCACTCCCTAGTGAGATGAACCCAGTACCTCAGTTGAAAATGCAGAAATCATGGGTCTTCTGTGTCGTTCGCTCTGGGAGTTGGAGACTGGAGCTGTTCCTATTCAGCCATCTTGCTCCGCCCCCATCACCCTTTTTGATATAAGTAGGTGAGTGAAGTTTAAATAGTTTGTCCAGTTTGGAGAGCTAAGAGTGTGGGACCTGGGTGTCCAGACCGAGTCTGTTTGATGTTAGGGTTGATGGTCTCCAGGCTATGTGGTAAAGTTTTCTTCCACTTTTTCTTCTGGTTGAAAAACCAGGCACCCTTAAGATTTTTAGATTATGATTCATATAACAACACAGAGTCTCCCTCTTGGGTTTCCTATGAAAATGTAGGTTTACAAACGAGTTTGACCACAATTGCATCTTGGTTTTTTTCCCCTAATTCAGTAACCCCATTTTCACAAGAGGGCAACTCATAGTTATGTGCAAATCTAGTTGACTCTCACTTTTTTAAAAAGGTGGCTCGAGCTTCTTAAGCCGGAAAATAATGGAAAAAGAGTCATGTAGCTGCTTAAAACAGCAAATTTTCACATTACGAATGATCTCCCACTTGCTTAGTTTATCAAATAAGAGCTTCAGTCATGTAAAACAGCCTTGAATAAATTTGGTAAGTTTGTAAATAAGATTCATATGGCAAAAACATCACGTTTTGTACCTAATTGTCCCACTAGACCCTTGGTATCTAGTACACCGTAATGAGCGAGGTTTAACATAGCCAACTGTCTCAGGTTAATGCTTTAAGGTTGCGTCACCAGCAAGCAGAAATTGGTTTGGCATCTTCTCCTGTGTTGTAATTCTGTTGAGGAGGTTTTGCTGTAGAAGATTTGATATTCACAAACAAAGATAAATGTTTTCCTCTTTCTCAGGCAGTACACTTTAGATCGATGAGAGTCCAAGCGTCTATTAAACACAATCATTAGATTTTAATAAAGCACAACTTTACAAATTATAATTTTCTCACTTTCTGATACTTTTTTTTAAAACATATATAGGCATTGCCCTTAAGAACCTTGAAAATGGCATCTCTTGGACCAATAATGATAATGCTGTAATGTCCAAGAAAAGAATGCCTGTGTTTGTTAAACATGACCAGATTCTGAACTTATTAGTTAATTCAACATAAGCTTACTGGGTACCTAGCACATGCCATGCCCAGACCTAAGTGCAGCAAACAAAACATACAAAGCCTGTGCCTTTATTGGGCTTACATTTTACTGGGAGAGAGAAGTCAAAAATACACAGAAAATGGACAAATACAGAACTGAAGGCACAATTATTAAAGTAAAATACAAGGTAGGCATTTGTGAAATTGATCGTTGTGAAAAGCACATGGAATTTTACAATATACAAATTATGTGTGTATGTGAATAAATCTCTCACCATAAGGAAGGAATTCAGAGAAGCAATATTTTTTACAAGAGCAGGAAAATAAGCCTTTTCTTTGGAAAACATCACCCTTTAAACCTCATAAAATATTAACAGTATGGCTGATACTTATTAGGTATGTATTACGTGCCAATGTCTGTTCCATGCACTTCACATTTAGATATATTGACACAATTAATCCCCACTACAACCTTCAAAGTAGGCACTTTTATTATCCTGACTTTGTAGCTGAGGAAACCATGGCAGGGAGGGCTGGATGACTTTCCCAAGTCCACACAGTTGTTTAATGGCAAAACGGCATTCAAGTTCAGGCAGTCTGGCTCCAGATTCCACACTCTTAACTACCACAGCAGACCATACAGGGTTTCTTTATAGAGGCATTCTTTAATTTTTCTTACTTAAGAAGACACGAATAAGAAACCCAAAAAGCCATTCCACCAGAGAAGACTGTAGGCCCACATTATTTGGACTAAAATAATAAGAAGCATGTATTTAAAAACAAAAAATCAAAAAGAAAACCTGACAGTGCTATTAAGCATATGATGAACAAATTAAAAAAAAAAAAGTCTCTATGTCCTGCTATGGAGACTTCAATGCTAGTCCCATAAGTGTGGTTCTTCTTGAAATGCGTGGCCCTTCCCAACGCTTCTCTCTTCTCCCACCGGGATGAAATGCCATCCAAGTGCTGCTGGTTTGGTAGCTCTGCTGACCTAAACTTGGGCCACCTTCCAGATGTTCAAGGCAGTGAGGGTGTGCACTGCAGGGCAAGTCCAGGAGCGGCTTCCAGATGTTTTCAGTGAAACTTTGCAGCCTCTGGTATTATTGCTCACCTTACGTGGTATCAGACGACACAGAGTCCCTAAACCCAATCTTCCCATCTACAAGCAGGAGCCCACACCACGGGCCTTCATACCTTTCCCCATGGGGTTTCCTTTGCTTTGAGCCCCCTTTTTTCCATTTTGCTTCTCTTTTGGCTACCTCCTAAGCATCTGAAAATCATCAACTTGAGTATAATTTCCTCCAGGAAGTCTTCCTTGATCTTGTGGGTCTTGATCAGTTGTCCCTTTTTTGAGCTTCAAAATTTTCTATGAATTCCTCTCTCCTGATGCCGATCATATTTTATTATAGGTATTTGTCCACATGGTTACTTTACATTTGTAAAGTCATTTGTAACGTCGAGGCGGTAGTCATTCTACCTCGGTGTCTTTAGGACCGTCGAGGCAGTAGTCATTCTACCTTGGTATCTTTAGGACCTAGCACAGGCAGTGCCTAGGAGTTGGGCTGACTTTTCTGCTGATCTTTTAGCACAGCACACTCTAATAAAACAAACAAAATGTTTCAAAATTCATCTTTATGTTTGAGAAATGACCTTTTCTCGGAGGGTATATCTGCTTCTCGTTTCCCATTTCCATAACCCTGCCAAGGTTAGAATCTTTGAACATCCTTGAGGAATTGATCACCACTTGATTCAGTACCTGTGTGGAGACATAAGAGCTCATTCATTCACCAGGCATCATCATGAGTCGTGGGGATCTTTTTGGATCCTACTCAACCCGAAGGTGCAGAGTTGAGATGTCCCCTAAGGGCTTCAATCCTCTGGGGCCTATTTTCTAGAAAGAATCACCCACATGGTAAGAGGAACAGAACAGTTTTCCATCCCCCCAGGAAACTCAGGGAGCTTTCCCCCTTGCTTTCATTGCTTGCTTCTGCTAAAGTTGTAATTCCCTCTCTGCATTCCATCTCCTGCAAATTTGTTGGCTTTTTCTATGCTACCACTACCCAAATGTGGCATGCCCCTCATTCCTTCATTCTCCAGGGCATTGTTAACATCAAGAAGGTCACAGAATTGATGATACTTAAGAAGGAAAATTATAACACACATCAGTAAAAATGGATTGGCTTGGGCATTTCCTGCAACTGCTTCTCCCATAACTCTAGCCGTATTATTTTCTGTCCCAGCTTATGTTTCTAATGAGACCGTCACATCTCAGAAAGGCCTTTGCATTGGACTCCAGTACACTGCTACTGATCCACTCTCAAATTCCTGCTTTTGCAGAGGCATTGAAGCTTCATGAGTAAGAGAATAAGAAGACCTGGACTTTCACCCCTGCTTTACATCCACCTTGCCCCACACCACTGTGACCTGGACGGCAACTCACTCTACCTAATCTGTGTCTGTTTCCTCATGAGTAAAACAAAAATGAGAATATCACCAACTCGTAGGCTTGTTAGGAGGATGATAGGAAGGAATGCAGTAAGAGGGCTTAGAACCATACTTCCTTTTAGTACTATTTTTGTTTGTTGTTGTTGTTTTTATATTATGTCAGGCTTCTAATCTACAGAACTGTAAGATAATCAGTTTGTAGTATTACAAGCCACTAAGTATGTGGTGATTTTTTATGGAAGTAATAGAAATCAAATTTACCTAGCACCTAGGATTTGATGGAAACCTGCTGAGGATGCCTGAACACATTCAACATGCCTTCATCCTTCCATGCTTTCATTCATTTGAATAGCATTTTCAATTGCACTATCCTTACATGAGGTGCTGTGTTGAGTCTCAGGTACGAAGAGGTATGAAGAGAAGAGGCAGAGATATGAAATAAAACCACAATCTCTGGTGTTCCCCAAAGGCAAGTTGCCAAAAAACAGGAATACACATGAAAGGCAGCAAAGTATTTTAGAGCTGAAAGTGAGAAATGCATCCTGAAGTATGCAATGTTTACACATCCCATATTTACACTCAGTGGATTCAGGAATGATGTTCTAAAACCCTCATTTACTTTCCTTCAGTCACTTTCCCTCAGGGCTTAACCCCAGAGTGTCTTTTTCTATTCTGCATTATCCCTTTCCCTTCTGATTTCAGTTGTAAAAGTCTCTGTCCCTTTCTGTTTGTCCCCGAAAACAGTGGCTGATGACTTATTTACACTAATACTGAAAGTTCTGAGGAAGCCATTAAAGCTTGTAGAAATAAATACCCATGTGTTCAAACTCTGTAGTAAGTGGAACTCCATTATATTTCATCTGCATTCCAGATACAAATTTCCAACTCTTCATCACACATCACATCATGCCCTGCAAACACACCAATTTAATTGTTTTTCTTCCTTTAACTTGTTGCTGTATAACCCTCTCATTTAACTAATGCAAGATAAAACCTCAGAGAAAAGCTTTTCTACATCTCTTTTCCTGTGTCATTATACCAGGCAATTTTCTTGATAGCCTCTTGGGCAATATATGTTTTATTAAAACAATTTCCTCAATTTCTGTGTCCATAACTTCACCAGAATCCTATAAGTAATCTTAATTATTGCAGTCGACCACCTCCTTGTGATGGTCAGTTTAATGTGGCAGCTTGGCCAGGCTCTAGGCCCAGCTCTTCCATCAACCACTAATCTCGGTGGTGCTAGGAAGGTAGTCTGCAGATGCAATTAATGTTTATTACCAGTTGACTTACGTAATGGAAATTATTCCAGAAAATCTGGAAGGGCCCGATGCAGCCAGTTGAAGGGCATGAAAAAAAGAACTGAGTTTCCTTAGAGAAGAAGAAATCCTGCCTGTGGGCAGCAACATCAGTTGGTGTCAAGATTTCCAGCCCATCTCTCCTGACCAACTGTCCTACAAATTTTACACTTGTCCAAACAGCCCCACAACTGTATAAGACATTTCCTTGCAATCAGTACCTTACTATTGTATTAGACTTTCTACGATGATTGTTATCCATAGCTTTGCACCTGTGATAAATCAGCAAGAGAAGATGGTCCTTCCCCTAATATAAGTTTCTTTGTTGTCTTATTTTGAATCCTCAGACTTGGCCCTGTATTTTTTTTTTTATAAATACGTTAAATTGGTTCCCACTGTTATCCCTTGTCCTCCAAAATATGGCAAATATTTGTCTTGTATTTTACTACTGAGTCCACTTAAAATTAAATTTTATGTTTTTAAATTTGAAATACTTTCTTTTTCTTTTTTAAACAAATAATGTATCAAGAGACCTTAATTGATTGCCTATAATTTTCCAGAACCATGTTGGGCTCTGTAAACTCAAAAGCAGAACGAAGAGTGAGATACAATCATGACTTCTATTGTTATTTGTGATTATAAAATAAATACATAATTTTCTCTTCAAGAAATGTATACGAATAGAAAAATATAGAAAATGTAAATTATACAATATTATTAATTATAGTCATGCTTGATATTTTCTTTTTGCAGTCTACCAATTGTACCTAGAAGTCTTTAAACAAAGAAAAATACACACATTTGAAACTAGTCTCCTTACACCTTTTTTGTTGACATTTAATCAGGTCCTTTTAAAGCATATTTTCTATTTATATATATACAATATTCTAGCATATACATATATTAATTTCTGACACCCCTAGTATCAGACATTGAAGTTGTGTGAAATCTTTCACAACTATATGTCAGTGTTCCATGAGCATTTTCTATCTGATGATTTACTTCTCTGAACAAATTTGCTTAGCCTGGATTCCTATAAGTAAAATTATTGGATGAAAAAGCATGAGCAGTTGAAGTGGTAATAAGCTCTTGATGTACATCAGAACTTTCCCTCCAGAATGCTTAAGAAAATCATTTTAACAGTCTCCACATCAGGGCTTGATGGCGCCCTATCTTTTTGCACCTTCAGTACTATTAATAGGATTTTGTTTTTCATGGCTTTGATTAATGGTGGATTAAGTGCTTTTTATACTTATTCACTGTAATAGTTTTTGGATATTTACTGTATGTATCATTTATCTGTTTTTCTATTGGCATTTTTAAAGAGCTATTTATCTTTTAAAATATTTTTCTCTCTGAATTCTAATGGAAAATATTTCCGGTTTCCTTTTTATTTGGTGTTTGTTTTTATTATTATTATTATTTAATGCTTTGCTTTTACTTTTGGAATCTATACATAATTTCCTTTTCTTTTGTGAGCTCACATGTTATTTTATGCTTGGTCATTGTATCTCTTTCCTGATCTGACTTGTTTAATAAAGCATCAATACATGGCTTGGGTTTGGATTGAAAGAAGCTGGATCTGCTTTAAAAAGATGTGATATTATTGAGAAATATTTTTATACACCCATCTTGACAATTTAATTATTCATCATTTTTGAGATCTAACTTTTATTCTCACGTTCAATTGTAATACACTGTACTGAATGTGAAAATTATCATAAGTTAGTTAGAATAAAGATACTTTGAGAAAATTACTGTGCACAGTTTTTAGACAAGGCATTTTCAATGTAGGAGAGAGACGAAGGTTTCACAACAGAAATATGCCAACTCCGTTTCTGTGTATGTTCCATTTAGATTGAAGCCATAGCAGTTATAGTGCATTCTAGCCTCCTTAGAGTTTATCAATATTATGCAGCTGTTGCCTTGCCTAAAGAAAGTGCCAAGAGGAAATAATGAGATCGTATGGAATCCCGATAAGTAGAAACTTGCAAGGCAGAATCAGAGCTAAGAAAATGAAGGAAAAAAAAAAAACCACAGCCAAAGTTCCAGGAAGTCTTCTTTCTTATTTATATAACATTACCCTAAGTGTTTTGCCTTAAAATTTTTCTTTGAACAATTGTCCTCTCTGTAATACTGTAATACACCAAAAACTAAGTCTGTTTCTTTCAAGAGCTGGCACCACACTGATAATTTATAAGTACAAAGTATGCAACTGCAATTCCTGTTTCACCCTGAACTTGAACTAAAGACATCTTTGATTGGCATGAATGTGGTGTCAAGCAAGGAGACTCCACTAATACTGGAGAAGAAAAACAGACAGACAGTCTTCTTCATTCTTGAATAAACATACCATTCAATTCACGTAAAGGCAAGTTAATTTCAGAAAGGTTCACTCCCGTTTTCTTGAGATAACAAGATGCAAAGCATTTGCTTAAACTCAGGTAGTCGATAAAATTCTTCAGACGTTATCATCACTGGCTGTGTAGTTTTTAAACATAACATATTCAAATAGAATGCTTTTTTGGTCATTTGTAAAACTCATCTTTGCTGTACCTTCTGAGAACGAGTATGGCATCATTGCTTTTCCCATTTAACATTCCTTCAGTTTGACTGAATCATTGGTAAAACAGTTTCCTTGTGTAAGATAATGAGAAATTCTGGAAAACTACTTTTAGCTTCTTACTAAAGAATATTTTCTCTAACACTCTTTGAAATTAAAACATGCATAAAAATACATTTTACATGTCAACCTGATTTCACGTTAATATATATGTTAATAATTATTTGATAATTATTATTTGATTAGCCAAACACCATGAGAAAGTCTCAGTAAAGAATATTTTGGAAAAAGCAGTTTCGTATCTATACACATCACATATTTACATGAAGTATTTCCTGTGATTAGTAGCATTGTACTCATCAAAACTCATAGAACATTATGATTTTAAGATATTTTGAGCTCTCTCATAACACTCGTAGATAAAAACAAAAATCATTAAAGCATAATTCATGCCTGAGATGCTAAATAAATACTTGGTTTGGTTTTGACTGTAAAATTATTTAGCAAATGGATTAACAGGACAATGTACTCTAAAGTTTAGAATATTAATACTAGGTGAAATTGATTAAATGTATAAAAGATAAAAATAAGACGAATGAAAGCAATATTACTTTAGAAGCAGCTGGTTAAATTATGGAACTGACTTCTACAAAGTGTCGTCTTTTCATTTTTCTTCTCTTTGATTTTCTTTTCCCTTGAGGCTGAACAGTATCAGCAAATCTAACATGATTTTGGAGTATAAGGAATAGCCTTTGCATGGCCCAGTCCAAATATACTAGAGAAATATTTTTGTGGACTCGTAGTAAGATGGTACTTTATTCCCACTTTAATACTCTTCTTTAAATTACAGATCCCTTGATACCTGGAAAAGTGAAAGAGTCAAATGTCTGGTCAGACTTTGGATTTCTTTTTCCAGTCCCTGTCCATAACAAGCCACAGCCTTACTCCTAGCGCTATAGACAAAAATGTATTCATTTGAAATATTTCGATTATTTCTTTATTGAAAATCCAATTTTACCTTTTTATACACATTGAGGGTATTTTGGGGACATGCGTGACTTTTAACAAGAACATTGTTGATACCAATCACCCTTCCTCTGAGACTGTCTGCCACCCAGAGTTCTAACTAGAGGTATTATTACTTGACATGCCTTTCTTGCATTTTTGGAACCATATTCTTGAACACATTTTTATCTGGAGGTATTTCCTGCTTAGAGACAGCCTGGTATGTGAAATAGGATATTTTAAAACTAGAGTGGTACTGGTATTGCAAAATGAATTTTGATGCACAAAAGCAATTGCCATCAAATCTCCTCTGAAGGCTTTTGAAGTCTCTCCTAAGACATTTAAAACTCTCCCACTCACTTTCCCTGAGGACTTCTAATTTCTGACAATGGAAACTCAACTCCTAGAGTGTTGTAATGTAAATTGAACACCATGGGGTTTATGTAAATGCCAACTGAATGAAAAAGAAAGATGACTGACAGACAATAAGGACAGTTCTAGTTATTTCAATGCTTATTTACTGTCGATTCTACCGTATAAACACAGCATCTCAAATACTATCAAGAATTATCAGAAATATAAAAAAGATAATGTGGTCCATAGTGAAAAGTCAATAAATTGGTGAATTAGACCCCTAAACAACCCAGATGTTACAAGAAATTGAAAACATGAGTGGAGAAATCCGAGACATCAGGAGAGATTTGGAAGCTGCATAATAGAAACTGCCATCCTACAACTGAAAGACACAACATCTGAAAAACAACAACAACAACAAAAACCCACTGGATGCGATTAATGACATGTTCGATCCACAGGAGAAAGGATCAGTTACTTGGAGGAAAGGTCACTAGACGTTATTCTAAATAAAGGAGAGTGAGAACAAATGGAAAATAAATCAATAATACAAAATAACATAAAACTGAGCATCAGCAGCAGTCTGCAAGTTAATATTGAGTACTCTGATGTTGGAGTCCCAGTAATGAAGGAGAGAGAAAATGGGATGAAAAATATTTGAGGAATCTTGCCTGTAGTTTTCCAAACTGATTTAAAAAGTAGTGAGCCACTGACAGGGGAAGCTCTGCACATTTGAGGGAGCATTAACACCACACACACACACACACCCCCACATACACCCACACCCCCCCCCCCCACACACACACTCTTTAGGTAGGTCATAAACTGGTGAAGTCTAAATATGAAAATAAATTACTGGCTTCTTGTAATGGTGGACAAGTGAATTTGTCTTGTAGATCATCTGGAAATAGAAATTATAAAAATAACTTGTAAACTTCCTAAGGCTGACCAAAGAGGAACGATGGCATAATCTCAAAAAACATGATGAATGATAAGAATTATGAACCGGTGGCTTCAGGCCTGAAGGCACAGCCCACCCCACTGAACTAGTGCAGGATGGGTGGGGAGTCTCTGTAAGCTTATCAGGAAAAAATTTCAGAGATCGTGATTCCAGAATGGGAAATCACCTGGAAATGGAAACATTTAAAGAAAAAATCCCAGTAGTACAAGAAACATAGATGTGGGACCCCAATTTAAGGCACAAATTCTTCAAATATCTGAATGACAGCTAAACTGCTTGTTCTCGGAGAAATGTCCAGGACCAAATAAGCAGAGTAGAGAGGAATCTACCGTGGAAAGGTAGAGTTACTTGGATCCAGAACTGTGATTCGATGAATTTCTTAACAGAGTCTGTGTACTATTTCGGTAACAGAGAACATGAAGTGCTGGACTACAAAGATCAAAGTTGGAAATTAGGGGAAATTTTTCAGAAGCAAAAGAGCCTAAAAGAGGATGAGCTTCATCTCTATTTCAGTTCTTGGGTGAAGAACCTATTTCACAGGCACAGGGAAGACTCTCTTGAGGGAGAGCTAACAATCAACAGCAACACTCCAGGGGAAGTTACCAGAGCAAAGCCCAGGTCTCAGCAGCTTTGGGAGTGACAAAATTTACATTTTTAGTTCAGGCAAGTTAGAAATTAGAATAGAAAGCTAATAACTCTCAGAAATACAAACCTAACACAGTGTATTAATTTCCATGTTCAGTTTTCAAAGAAAAATTACTGACGTGCAAAGAAAAGGGAAAATGTGACACATAATAAAAATATAAATCAATAGAAGCTGAATATAATTGTCTTCAGAAGCAGGATTTAGCAGACCCTTCTAATTAAAATACATTCACAAATTCAAAGAACATGTGCTTGATGAATCAAAGGAAACTATGAGACCCCTGAGTTGACAATTAGGGGACATAAGCAGATAAATTAAAACTACTTTTTTCTTCTTGGGCATCATACCAGAAATAGATTCATACAAATGTAATTAACCGAGTTTTGCAAAAGGCAAAAAAAGAAAATGGAATCAAAATAATCTTTTCACCACATGGTTCTAGATCAATTAGATGTCTATATGCAAACAAATAAATAAATAAATACAGCAACCTTAACCCACAACTCACATCTTGTGCAAAGTTAACTACATTTAATCATAAGCCTAAGTGTAAAATGTAAAAGTTTAAAACATTTAAAAGAGAAGAGGGGAAATTGTGTAAGAACTTGGACTGGCAAAGTTTTTAGAAAATGCAACAAAATAGATCTATAAAAAATTGTACTTCATCAAAATTCAAATATTTTGTTCTCTGAAAAACAATGAGAAAAGAGTTTTGAAAAACTAGGAAGAAATATCTGCAGAGCACACACTGGATAAATGATGTGCATGCAGAATGAGACAAGAAGTCTTTTCCTGATCCAAGGTCTTTTCTCCATCAAAGAGTTTGTGGTCTCTGGGGCTTCAAGGAATGAAGCCATGGACCACAACGGTGAGTGTTACTACAGCTCCATTAGAGAAACGCATGGGCCCAAAGAGTGTGCAGCGACAAGATTTATTAAAGCGAAACCCAAAGTAAAACGAAAGCGAAAGTAAAGCTTCCACTCGGTGGAAGGTGCCCCAGAAGGGTTACCATTGCTGGCTTGTCTTATGCTTATATCCCCTTTTGACACCTCCCCTTTTCCTTTTTCTGCCCTATAGAATTACCTTATTTTCTATCCACTTGTGGGTTGGCAGGCCTGATTGGTTAAAAACATCAGGCTGCAGCCCGAGCTTAAACTCCCTATGATTGGTTGATGTTTCAATCCCTTAGCTTGCTGCTATGACTCATTCTGGCTTAGGGGAAAGTCTCCTTTGATTGGTTGACGTTTCAATCCCTTACTTGTGGCTATGACTCATTTTGGCCTAAGGGAAAGTGCCCTTAGGGAAGTCCTTATTCACTCAGGAAGTTCAGCCAACTTAGCCACATAGTCCCTCAAGAATATGCAAAGAACAGCTAAAACTCAGCAGTAACGCAACAATGAGTACTCATTATTAGCAAGCGGAGTGTCATTGATTTAGAAACGCATTCATATAAAATTTGTATATAGTGCTTTAGTTAAACATTTAACTACGGAAAGTAATTACAGAACTAATTCACATATTATGTCTTAAATATAGCCATGTGCCTTTAGAGCAAATTTCAAGATGTTATCTTTTTACCTAAAATCAATGAAACCATTTATACAGAATAGTTTGCTTTCTAAGAATGTAGAAACAAACTAGAAGAAAATAAAAGCAGTAAATTTCTTTAGCCCTTGGTTTAGTGGAAATGAACTATAAAAATTTTGCATAAAGGCAGAAATTACTTTTTTTGACTATTTTATATAATATCTATTTGTAGAGTTCCCTGTACATTACTGGTTTTTATTATTATTATTGTTATTATTTTTATTTTTATTTTATTTTATTTTATTTTTTTTTTTGAGACGGAGTCTCGCTGTGTCCCCCAGGCTGGAGTGCAGTGGCGCGATCTCGGCTCACTGCAAGCTTCGCCTCCCGGGTTCACGCCATTCTCCTGCCTCAGCCTCCTGAGTAGCTGGGACTACAGGCGCCCACTACCGCGCCCAGCTAATTTTTTTTGTATTTTTGGTAGAGACGGGGTTTCACCGTGGTCTCGATCTCCTGACCTTGTGATCCGCCCACCTCGGCCTCCCAAAGTGCTGGGATTACAGGCGTGAGCCACCATGCCCGGCCTATTATTATTTTTTTAATGGAAAACATTCTATTGCTTAAAAGTAATCCAGGATTCTGAGGCTGTCTTAGCCACCATTAATAATAGAATTCTGACTGAGGGCACACTTGGTGAGAAAAAAATGGATTGAGCCTTCCGATAGCAGTGGCAACCTGCCTGAAGCTGATGCGGCCATGATGTCAGCTGCAGTCCGGGAGGCACAGCTGGGGCTGAGTGTTCCACTGAGCTGAAGGGAGTCGGAAATAGGCGGACGCCCCACCCCCTTCTGAGTTGGCATCGTGGGAGTCTCATGCTTCCTGGGTGCAGCTGCAGCTGCCCAGCCACAGCTGTGGACCCGGACCTCCCTGTGCTCTTGCGGGCCAAGAGCAGGCAGGAAAGCTCTCTGGCATAGCTATAGCGGAAGAAGCCGTGGTTGGGTAACTGGGCATCTCTGCCCTCTCGGGGGCCCAGGAAGGCCACCCCATCCCTGCAGGCTCTGAAGTGCCTGCTCCTGCTGCCTGACCTCTCCCTATTCCTGGAGCCTGTTCTGATCTTGGAGGGGAGTTGATGTCAAGCCCGGGCACTGTCACGACCCAGACAAGTGTGTGCAGGATCTTGGAGGGGAGTTGATGTCAAGCCCGGGCACTGTCACGACCCAGCCAGGTGTGTGCAGGCTTTCAGCAGTGCTGACACCCCAGCCCCATGCTGCCTCGGCCCCCTCCAGACTTTGGGTGCCAAGGAGCACAGGAATGAGGCTGAGGGGATGCTAAGTGTAGCTTGACACTGGCCTGCAGGCTCCCCTGGGCAGGAACACCCTGGATGCCCAGCCTGGGTGAACAGGGATGAGGGAGACAGGCCCTTGTGTGGAAAGGGCAGGTCTCTGGTGAAGCCCCACCTTCAAGTCAGGGAAGGCCTGAAGCCTGGGGCCTCGACTGCCTGCCCTGTGGACCAGAGTGCAAACTTAGGGGGCTTTTTCTGGGCCCACCCATGGTCATCCATGGACAAATCAGCACACACTTCCTCTCCTCTAAAGCCCGTAAAAGCCCCTCTTCCTTCCTTCCCCCCACTAAGCCAGAATCAAAGAGACATGACAGGATGACCAGCTGCGGAGATGAGCTACCGACTCCAGGGCCTCCCGCTTCTGAGAGCTGAGCTCCTGTTGGGATGCCATGGCTGTGGAGAGAAGCCACCCTGTCCAGGGTCTCCTTTGAGCTGTTCTATTGCTCAAAAAGCTTCTCTTTACCTTGCTCTCCACTTACCCACATACCTCATTCTTCCTGGGCATGCAGGATAAGAACTTGGGACCTGCCAAACGGTGGGGCCGAAAGAACTGCAACATAAACCGGACTGAAGCACACACCTTCCTCACCATGTTGCAGGAGACAAGAAGGAGAGAAGAGCTACGGTCCTTCAGGGATCCCAGACCTCGGAGCTCCCCAACCCTCTTTGGGTCTCTGCAGTTCCTGGCATCTCTAAGCTTCTGGGTGCCACCGTGTTCCCCAGTGCCAGCCGTGGAAGCTGCTTGCAGTGTACCTGGTCTAGCCACAGCCTCGCAGTGAGCCAGCACTGGTGCCAGCTCTTGGAGCTGCTTACCACACTGCAGTCAGTGTGTCTGGCTGTGCACAGTGGTCAGACTCCAAGCATGCTTGCTCACACACTCTCGCAGCTCCACTCACCCTTGGCAGGCATGAGATCCAGGTTGGCAGCGTGAGCTAAGAGCAGCCTGCTGGGCTGAGTGGGCCCAGGGGGCCTGAACAAAACTTGGGCTAAGGCATTGCTGGCCACAGATTTCTGGCTGGTAAAGCGATACTCAAAGGATCCTGTAACACTTCCATGTCCTTATTCTGAGGGTGACTGACCTCAAGTCACTGACATTTAGGCAAGTCATGACAGCCAACAGTCTGTAATATCCAGTTTGTAAATTTTGCAGAAAGGCATTTGACGTACAAACACTTAGATTTGTGTAGTTGCCTTCTTTTAATTTTCACTTGGTTTAACTTTCTTTCATTGAGGTCAATTCTGTGCTTCTTTCAGTCCCTTCAATTTGAAATGCAACACATTATTTTATTAACACTTCATGGCGGGCAATAGAGTGGAACTGATTGAAAGTAGTGCTGTGGCTCCTAACTGCGGATTCTAATATCGTGTTTCTTATTTCTTTTCAGGATGCATTTTGAGACATGTTTTCTTTCTTTCTTTCTTTCTTTTTTTCCATAAAATACCACAGGCCAGCTGCAAGGTTCTTTGTAGAAGAAATCTTTAAGTACAGGTAAACCAGGCATATTAGAAAAGATGGCTTAAAACTGTACCTGCCATTAAAAGTGCAGAGAAAATAATAAAAATCTAAGAAAGAAAATTAGTATATGTATTGTAGAATCATAGAGCCAGACTGTGTCATCTCCAGGGTAAGCCTCATAAGATTTGCTTTAGTTAGCCAAACGATCTTTTTATGTGTCGCTGTGGAGACAAATGATAGAACAGAATTTCTGTTGTGTGCACATGATGATGTATGATTTGCTATTAGCTGCTCAATGTACACATGCATTGAGTAACAGTCTGATGCTCTCACAAAAACCATTGCAGTGAGTTCAGGAAATGTGAGTTCCAGAGCTGACGGAAACTTGCATAACTTCACTTGTACTTATTGAATGTTTTCTTAATATGTCTTTTCTATTTTACTTTATGGAGTCATAAGAGAATAAAATAAATTTAGTTGTAAGTCACTGGCACGTGCTGAGACTGTGGTACAATAAGAGATGCTGTAAGATTTACCCAGTCCTCTTAGTTAATACCTGTAAATTAGTTCATACATGTAAGGCAATTAGGACAGTGCCTAAGAGAGAGAGAGACAGAGACAGAGAGAGACAGAGGGGAGCTATAGATGGTAGAGAGAAGGAGTATAACCATCAAACTATGAGTCTTAACACACATCGAGATAATCATGGGCTGAAAGCAATTTTAAAATGTACGTCCCTAGGACTCAGTCTCAACATAGAAGTCAACAGACTTGTTCAGACACAAAAACTGGCTTTTAAGCACCTGGGCAATTTTTTTTTTTTTTTTTTTTTTTTTTTTGAGATGGAGTTTCGCTCTTGTTGCCCAGGCTGGAGAACAACGGCACGATCTTGGCTCACTGCAACCTCCACTTCCTGGGTACAAGTGATTCTCCTGCCTCAGCCTCTCAAGTAGCTGGGATTACATGTATGCACCACCACATGTGGCTAATTTTGTATTTTTAGTAGAGATGGGGTTTCACCATGTTGGTCAGGCTGGTCTTGAACTCCTGACCTCAAATAACCCACCTGCCTCGGCCTCCAAAAGGAACCCAAAGAGCCAAAGCCATCCTAAGCAACAAGAACAAAGCTTGAGACATCACATGACCTGACTTCAAACTATCTGACAAGGCTACACTAACATCACGTCTGCATCCTGATCTTCTTTTCTTATGAGGTCACACATTCTATCCGATTAGGGACCCTTATGACCTTTTTAAACCTTAATCTCCTCTTTAAAGACTCCATCTTCAAATATAGTGACATTCTGAGGGACTGGGGGTTAAGGCTTTGGCATATGACTTTTGAAGAGGACACAATTCAGCCTCAAACAGACACGCCTAGCACCCTGCACTTTTTCTGCAGAGAGCTTATCTCAGTCCAACAGCGAGGCATGCATTATTTGATATCTGTCTCCTCCACTCATGAGAGTAGAGACCAGCTCTATTTGTCCCATACCTAGGATAATATGTACCATATAATGAGCACCAAATACATATAGTGATATATATATCACAAGATCCCCAGGCAAGGTAAATTTTAGCTGTTCTAGCGAAGCAACAGAGAAGAAAAGATATGCAGACACGTACACTTGTTCTATGGGCACTTAGTTACCATTCTCAAGTAAAAGCAAGTTGCAAGGAACAGACAGGATGTAAGTTCAAGAATAAGTTAATTTGATTTTTTTTCAAGGAAAGGCAAAGAAGCGAAATAATCATAATTTATGATGTAAAGATTTAGGAGAGCAGAAATCTAAATTGCCTCATTGTGTTAAAATGCACCACATATTCTGAAAGTGCAAAAGTGTCATCAGATAAAGGAGACACATTGGATCTTTCGAGAAAAACTCGAGGTGTTATCATAACCCATAACCCATTGCTTCTGAGACTGTGACTTGCCCAAGATAAAAATCCCCATTTAGGGGCACTGTCAAGATGTGGACCAGGTACCCATGATTCTGGATCACAGCCTCCTTTCTGTCTGGTTCTGCATCTCTGTAGATCTTGGCCCTGCCTTTTTCCAAAGTCTACAGCTTCCAGTCCCTCATGGCACGAACAGTGGCCAAGTGACCACTGTATTTAGTGCAACCATGCTATTGAGAAACTCCCTGGATGACCTCCTTATAAGCGTTCTTATCACTGGAAATTCTCCAGCTTATTCTATGAAAAACTCCATTACTGATTGACTCTTTCAATTTAGTCTCTTCCCATTAGCCAAGGTTGTCAGTGCTTGCTCATACAGCTCTGTGCTGTGTTGGTTGAAAGGAAGCCAGCTTTACTGGGGAAAGCAAAGGATGCCCTTCCTACTCAGAGGAATCAGGAAGGCTCTGGTTACATCTTCCTGTGTCTGATTCAGGGAGGGCTGTCAGCGGGAAGGTCAGCCTGATCTCCGACTGCACCCTAGATTGTCACACCTTGCTCATCCAGCAACGGTGCAAAACAAGGTCATTGAAAAGAAGGGGACACACACATGGACATGTGTGGACACACACAAATATACACCACTGCACACACACATAACACACACACCACGGCATGTGCACCACACATGCTACACACATCTCTGCATGTGCACCCACACCCGTACACACACACAATACAGGCACACACTACTCATGCACCATGGCACGCACATGGGTACACGTGTGCACACACAACACATACCACACACATGCATCACTGTGCATGCACACAAGCACACACAGATTCCTCACCTCAGCAGTGGTGCTAACCAAGGCCATTGACATGATGGTGAATACATGTACACATGCATGCATATGTGTGCACTTATCCACTCTCACATACCATGCACACTCACATGCCATTGCATGCACATATACACACACCACTGCGAAGACACATATGCACACCACACACACACAGGTATACACACACTGCACAAACAGCACTGCATGAACCTGCACACACAGAGGCATGCATGCACACATGCATGTGTACACAGACACATCACACACACATAAACTACACAAACACACACCACTGCATACTCTTACCTCATGCATGGCATTTAGTAACAGATCTAGAATTGGTGTAGTCTTAGAACTATTTTTAAAAACTTTCTTTTAATAACATATGAATGAAGTACTTATATAACTTAAAAATTGTGTTATTTAGAATGTAGTTAAGCAAAGAGAAGATAATTTACTCATAATGCTTTTGTTTAAAAACAAGCACAGAAAAATGTGTATACCTTAAGTAATTTCCTATTCATTTATTTTATAAAAATATTCATACCGTTTGCAGAATTTGTACTTGCTTTCACAGTCTTTTGAATACACGGTTTTCTATATTAACACATAGAAACCCTCTTTTTAAATGACTATGTTATTCTACTAAATGAGCATTCTGTAATTTACTTAAACAATTTATGTTGATAATGTCGATAATCATTGCCTAGTTATACATCATAGCTCTCTTAACCAGTGAGGTGTTAAACATCTTTGTTTAAATATTTGGTTATATCTTTAATATTCCCTTATTTATCTAATGCTAGTCATATTCAAATGGGTGCCAGCTTGGGCTATTTGTGCTGTTTTCTTGATTTATCTTTCATAAAAATATTCTAATGGGCTCAACTGTGTATTTAAAAAATATTTAATGACAATTGAGTGATAATAATATAATGCAGATCCTGCTTTTATAGAAATAAGGGTATTCACAAATAAAAATGACCTGTCACACAAGGCAATTTTCAGACACCAATCGCAAGTGTCCATTGTCACCCTCTCCGTGTTGTGACTGCGCAAGGACTCTTGTTGCTTCCTAAGTAAACTTACCCCTCACCTCAACAGCACGTGGTTTACTCATTCTCAGCAGATATTTTAGGGTTTTCAATCTAACTTTCAATTTAGAAATCTAAAGTCTTAGAGTTAATGGCTAGAGTGAGAAAGTTAACTGTATAGAGAAAGAATGAAACTGAACAAGATAATTGTCCTTTCATTTGCCTATTTTAAACATTTCTTCTACAACTTCTTAATCATAAAAGTGGTAGATCAGATGACAAAATACCAAAATAAATTTCCCATTTAGTAGCTAATAAGCTTATATAAATGTGGCCAAGGGTGATCTTGAATGGCATAGTTATAGAACATTTCAGAAAGGCAGATTTTCTAAATTAATGGGTATCTCTCAAAATAGCACAAATGAAGTTAACATATATCCACAAATGAACGATGGACACAATGAAGGTATAAGAATATTCATCAGAAATCAGAAGAATCGAATTCTCCCAAGTTGAACCACTAAAGCAGACTAGAGTGACGACTCTAGACAATCTCATTATCCTCAATGATGAGGACGCCTTTATTAACGTCGGTGACTGTTGTGAATGCGTGTTAGGCAGTGATTGAAGGTTTCCTGGGAAGTATAAAGGACCCACAGAATCACAGAATTTGGAAGTTGAGAGGTATTTTAGACAGCAGCTAGTTTAACTCCATCACTCCACAAATTATGCAACTCAGCACCAGACAGCACATGTTTCTTATCCACACCAGGACTACAGTTGATAGCAAATAAAAAACATTCAACATTCTGTACACTATCACTTACGTTTTTAACATTGTATTTGTTTTCTCTCTGTGTGTAACAGATCACCTCAAGCAGCATTTTAAAACAGTATTCATGTATCTTTGGTAGTTTCCTTTTTGATTAACAAAAAATCAATTGGTTAATAGCTATAATCTGTAAAATCCTCTTTTCTGTGTATTAGGTTGGTGCAAAAATTATTGGGTTTTTTTTTGTCATTGAAAGTAATGGCAAAAAGCACAATTACTTTTGCACTGACCTAATACTATAAATAACCATTGGCATAATATCTCATTGTGTTAGGAGGGGGAAATCTTGGGGAATCATTTTGGAATTCCCTCTCCCACACCTTATGAAGTATTTTAACTTCTGGCCAAAAATAAATACATACATACATACATAGATGCATACATACCGAAAAATAAAGGGGGGGAAGCCAATATTGATTTGCTCTGCCCTTTATGGGCTGAAAGACTACCCAGACAGTAACTTCCTTGGAGGCAGAGCCTCCTCTAGTTGGTCTCCATCAGGCAGAGATCCTTATGTGGTCAGTAGTTTCCCCATGACCACCGCTTGTTATCAAACAGATCCACAGAGAATGGCCCAGTTTACTGCATGGTACTCAGAGAAGAAACACTTCTTACACAAGGGGCAGTTTTCCCAAGGATGGAATTATTTTCTGAACTAAGACAATTTACACTGATATTACCCTGTCATTTTCTATCCCCGTCTGTTGGTTTGTTTCTCCTTACGTGACTTCACTAGCCACATATTTATCTTTATATTTTTGTTGTTGTTTTTAAGGAAGAGTCTCACTCTGTCGCCCAGGTTGGAGTACAGGGGCAAGATCTTAGCTCACTGCAACCTCCACCTCCCGGGTTCCAGCAATTCTCCTGTCTCGCCCTCCTGAGTAGCTGGGATTACAGGCGCCCACCACCGTGCCTGGTTAATTTTGCCTGGTTAATTTTTGTATTTTTAGTAGAAATGGGGTTTCACCATGTTGGCCAGGCTGGTCTCGAACTCCTGACCTCAGGTGATCCGCCCACCTCAGCCTCCCAAAGTGCTGGGATTACAGGCGTGAGCCACCGCACCTGGCCATATTTATATTTTTCTTATATTCGTTCATACTTGTGCTTTATTCTGGAATCAATTTCTATCCACCTATTTATTTTTATAAGGATCTGCTAATCATGAAAAATATCATTTTTTATTATCTAAAATATTTTCATCTTGCCTTTATATTTAAAGGATATTTTACTTCTGAAACATATTTTTCTAAATAAAATGCGTGTGAAACCTCTGTTTATAGAAGAAACAAAACCACACTGTCCCAGATGGAGCAAGGGTCAGAGACTGAGCTCGGCCTGTCACTCAGTTCTCGTAGCAGCCACTGTCTCCTCTGAACAATCAGTTTCAAACCACTGAGGCCATCAATGTATTAGACTTTATAAAACCATGTTTGAGACCACATGGTAGAATGGAATTAGAAATGCACTGGGAATCACAACTACTTTGTTTTGTTCCTGATCTTGGAGGCAACTAGTTATGTGACATTAGAGAAATATTACAGAATACCTTGGCAATTCATTTTCTTTGTTTCTAACACAGCAAATTCACTAGCCACCTCACTGAACTATTGCAGGGATAAAATAAAATGATAAAAGGCACCTGCTTACTCAATGACTACTTCAGAATCAATTGCTGTATCAGGGATCTTTGACACAGATAACAGAATCAGATTCCTGGTCACAAGTCAGAAATTATATATTTTCAAAGACAAGTAGCGCCTCACAGAATCTGGAAAGAATAATGAAAAGTCTGACTCACAAAATAATGCCCAGGAAAAAGGACCTCTGGTATCTAAATAGCTGGAATTACTTGCTTGTGCATCAAAACCCAGTCATTGGAATGAATAATTTATAACTTTTTTCTTTTTTTTCGTCATTTTTTTCCATAATTCAAAATTCTGAAAGGGGGAATCTGGCATATTTTGTATGAGGTACATTTTCTTTTCAAGTGTGTAGAAGATGCTTTATGTAAGAGATTCCCCCAAAACTGAACACAATGAGAGAAGTTATTTCTCAAGAAAAATAAGGTTTGTTACTAACAGAAAAGATCCGTGGTAGGTGGTGGTAAACTGTAGATGTGCACTGCCACTCTTACCCTTCATTAGTCAAACCCACCTGACTCTCAGCTTACTCCTTTGTAGCATGTGTGTGCAGAATGAGCAGCCACATCATGCCGGCTTGAACGTGGACAGCACACTTTCAGGACTCAATTCCTCAACCCCTTGAAGCAGATACACAGTTAACAAAGATTAAAGTAATCATTTAATCATATTTTTTTATGCACTGTCACTCTGAATAGGGGAATGTTCAGATAAAACATAGTTTCATTCACTCATCTCTTTCCTACAAGGAGCATGTTGGAGTTAAGAAGATGTACCTAGATACTACGCTTCAAACTGAAAATATTTTCAGAATTCTAGAATTTCCCTATCTCTCATCATAAATGGAAATTTGAAAAGCTGTTAGCTTTAGTCTGTGAAAAGTTTGAGGAAATAAAGTTAGGAAAGATGCTTAAGACAGGAAATGTCAATCTCACATCTCTAGTGTCAGGAAGGAAGAAAATATTTCAAGGTTGAATTTGAAACCTATCTGAATGGAAGAAATAAGGGCATGGGTTCTTCTTGCAGAATAACCAAATGAAACTCTAAAGGAAGGAATACTCAAAAGGCGATTTTAAATTCTAGGTGTGGCTGTCTAAAGAGAACTGATAAGATACAAGCAAAACAAGCTTAAAAATAAATATATTATGTCGAATAATATCTGATTGCATTTTGTAGATTGAAGAAAATGATGGTTCAATGTAAATATTATTATAATTATTGTGAATTGAACGAAAGATAAGTCCTAATCCCTGGAATCTGTGAATGTAACGTATATTTGAAAATAAGGTATTTGCAGACACTAAATTTAAAATAAATAAGAACATAAATAAATAATTACATAAATAAATAAATAAACCAGTCAAGTTAAAAGAAGACACACTGGATTAGGGCATTCTCTAAAACCAGTAACTGGTTTCCTTATAAGGAGAGAGAGATTTGAAGACACAGCGAAAACACACAGGAGAAAGCTTTGTGAAGAAAGAGGCAGAAATTGGAGCCGTGCCGCTACAAACCAAAGAATGCGAGAGATTGTAGGCAAAAAACAGACACAAGAAAAGGCAAGGCAGGATTCTTTCCTAGGTCCTTTTCATGGGTGTGGCCCTTATTCTTTCATTACGATGAGTTATAAACAAAGAGCTTTCTTACGTTTTTGAAGTTCTGAAGAGGAAACAATTTTGAAACCCGGAAGAGAACCGCAGTGTGCTGTGCTGTAGGTTTAGTTTGAAGGTAATTTCATTTTTCATTTTCTTAGACTTTTAAGAACTTGTTAAGGGTTCTCTTCTTATAGAAACAGCATTTTTGAAGAATAATTTATTGTTTGATTTTTCTGAAGCTTGTAAGTTTTTATTTTAAAAATTAAGTAACATAGAACATAACAAATATAAATATGTCATGGAAAATTCCCCGGAAATGACACAATTATATTACTATCTTTGCAGCTGTTTCTCTAGGTAGATAAAAAGAGTAAAGGTTATGAGAATATGGAGCAAAAAATAAATTTTAAAATATGTGATCATACTGTATAGTCTGGATTAAAAAAAAACACTTAAAATGCCACATTAACAGAAGAAAAATAAAACAGCTAGAAACAGAAGTTATTGACAAAATTCCTAAACATAGTCATATTCACAGAGAACTTTTCATTTCTTGTTATAATTTAATATTTTGATTTCTCAAGTTTTATATTTAACTCATGATTTTATAGCTATGACTATTAGTCTTAAAGAGTAGAGTTAATTGCATTCAGTACTTATCTTCTTTTACTTTTTTATTTCTTATTCTAATTCATCTCACTGAGAGTTACAGCTCATCGGTAAGGTTTTTCAAGAAGGGTTAACAGGGTAACATTTATGGAGTTTTGTGTGGATATTTTTCTACTGTCTTTTAATATATTGTATGTTGTATTGTTGCAGATGCACTTTTACTGGATGTCTACATACATATTTTGGAAAGCTAGCCATTGTCATCAAATAATTTTTTTTTTTTTTTTTTTTTTTTTGAGACGGAGTCTCGCTCTGTTGCCCAGGCTGGAGTGCAGTGGCCGGATCTCGGCTCACTGCAAGCTCCGTCTCCGGGTTCACGCCATTCTCCTGCCTCAGCCTCCGGAGTAGCTGGGACTACAGGCGCCCGCCACCTCGCCCGGCTAGTTTTTTTTGTATTTTTTAGTAGAGACGGCGTTTCACCGTGTTAGTCAGGATGGTCTCCATCTCCTGACCTCGTGATCCGCCCGTCTCGGCCTCCCAAAGTGCTGGGATTACAGGCTTGAGCCACCGCGCCCGGCCTCAAATAATTTTTCTAAGAAAGGCTCATGCAAGTTATATTCCCAAATTCTTTCCTGTTCAAATGTTTTTATTGCCTCTATATTGGAGGAAAACATGATTGAATATTATTTTCGGGATTCATTTTATTTTTAATCAATCTTTGTCAATTTTTCGGGGAGGACCTAGAATGTTAAGAATAAGACTGGACTGTTCCCCCACCCACCCTTTGAAAGTGACTTGCTTTGCTTTCTAAATTTCTTCCCCTTCTCACACTCCTTCTCTCTTTCCTCCCTTTTCTTCTATTGCTTCTCTGTCTCTGCCTCCTTTGCTCTCTTAACGTTCAGTAGCCTATCTATTAATACTACTGTATGCTTATCCTCAGATTCAGGAATAACTGTGCAAATGTTCAAGAGGTTGTACTCTTTCCTATAAAATGAGCTTTTAAAAATGGTTTGGCGTGGGGAGGAGGTATCTAGAAAGTACGCACAGTTATGCCAGAAATGTTTTCTTTCTTTGTCACAATTTTTCAGAGGTTGTTGACTTTCCCTTGCTTTCATTTATATTATTTCATCAAACATTATTCCGGATGCTTTTGTGAGGGTGTTTCTGGAGGAGGTTAACACTTAAGTCCATGGACTTTGGGTAAAGCAGATTGCCCTGCCTAATACTGGATAAGTCTCATCCAGAGGACTGAAAGCATGAATAACACAAGCAAATGACCTCCCCCAAGCAAGAGGGACTTTTCCAGCAGAGGGTCTTTAGACTTAAACGGCAGCATGGACTATTCCCTGGGTCTCCAGCCTGATGGTCCACTGTGCAGATTTTGGACTTAGCCTCCATAATCACGTAAGCCAATGCCTCAAACCTTTCTATCTGTATTTATGTTTATATCTGTGTCAACACACACACATACACACACACACATCCTAATGGTTCTGGTTTACTGAAGAACCCTGACTAATGCAGAATGCCTTAATTACTTCAAAAAAAGAAGTATTCATAAATGAACACAGAACAAGGGCAAACACAATTTTGTGGGGGAATGAGTGTGTATGTGGGGGAAAAAACATAAAAATGAAATAAATCCTTAGCCAAGAAAAAAAAAAAAAAGAGCATCTTCCCTTTGTTAAAAGAAGAATGCTAGGAATTAAAATTCAAGCTGTTTGTGTTCTTCTGATTTCATGTGTTTTGATACCACTTATTATTTAACCGTAGGTTTTGACAGTCCTTCTCCCACAACATGATTAAACATCTCAACTTAAACACCTAAGCTAGTTACTAGCAAAATAGAATCTAGTTGTCAATTTTGTAATAGTCCTGCTCCATAATGAAAAATACAGAAAACAGGTTTCATTTTTAAAGGCTACTTGGCAGCTTGCCTGAAAAAGACACATTTAATATTTTCTTAGCCAAATCTTTGTACATTGTCAATCTAGATTGCATATTGTATGGGTCGTTCACCTTCACTCCTTCATAAAAACACAATCTTGTCAGAATATCATGTTCATAAATCCTGACCTTCAAGCAAAAATTCAAAGTCAGTAGCAAAAGCTGGCTTTTGTTTTATTTGTCTGTTGAAAATTTTTAGAGGACAAATGACCTCAGTTGCAGTATATTTTGCACTCAATGAGCCCCATATGCTCAATCATAAATGAGAAGATTTTGATACCTTCCAGAATGATGAGCACTAAGAGTCTAAGTTATTTATGTGCTTTTTGGATATAATAAAGTCCTGTTTCTGATTCTGTTTTTCATCATTATTATTGGAAGCTTACTTTCTTACTGTAAGACAGATATTATGAAAATAAAATTATTTGACTACATACAATTCATCATAGATTTTATCGGCTTTAAATGATCTAAATTTATTTAGTTACCACAATAATTTAAGAATTATTGGTCAGTTAATAATAATATTTTAAAAGTTATTATATTCAGTATATAAAGTAAAATGGTAGAATCTGTTTGGACAAATGGAGGTAAGATGGCGCACTTCCGGGTTCATCACCTTTTCCCGCACGCGCGAAAATGCAGCCGGCGCCCAGGAAGGTGCAGATCAACCGGGCATGCGCCAGGTGACATCAACCCGAAGAGACCAAGATTTACCTGGTCGCACCTACGGAACGCCCCCCGACACGCCCGTGTCCCACCTATTGCCCTCCCACTCCTAGAAAAGCCACTCCCGGCAGACGCCCCGCGCGGACTTCCCAGCCCCCACTCTTGTTGGGACTACAGGAACTCCGTCCGAGAGCCCCACCGGCCGACTCTGTTGGCCTCCTTTGCCAGAGGCCAACAGACCTCTCCCCCCACACCTTAGGTGACCAAAAATAAATTTGCAGTTTTGCTCCTACCCTTGCCTACTCGCTGGTTCTTTTGTGCTCGCTCTGGTGGTCTTGGAAAAAACAAATCAGAATCCACATTAAGTGTATGAGTATCTGTGTGTAAATTAGGATATTGTAGGTTAGTTGACTCTCATTTAGCAAAATGTCACACCCCTATATAAAGAAATGTAAATAAAAACATTTTTTATTGCATCAAAAGACTGCATAACATTAACATTTATGCAGACAATTTACTTTCTGGCCTAGAGAGCAATGTGAGACATTTTTACTCATGATCACTTATTCTGGAAATTAGGATTAATAAATCAAAACATTACTTTGATCATGTAAAATATGCCTAATATCAAAGGAAATATAATAGCATTTTTAAAGTGTTTTGGAATAATATTTTGATGGGAGATTATGGAGATTGTCATCAGACACTTTTTTGAAATGCAATTGTGTCATATCTGTATTATGTAGGTAAAGCTATTTAGTCTCTCTAAGCTTCAATATTATCTATATAGCCATAAGACTATCGGAAGGAGGAAGGAAGTAAAGAGTGGAAATCATCTAGCATTGTCTGGCCTATGTCGACAACATTTACTTACCTATTTCCCTTGAGTCTCAATTTTTCTACCTTTAATATGAGGATAAAGTTATTAACTCAGAATTTTTTTTTTCTTTTTTTTTGAGACGGAGTCTCGTTCTGTCACCCAGGCTGGAGTGCAGTGGCCGGATCTCAGCTCACTGCAAGCTCCGCCTCCCGGGTTTATGCCATTCTCTTGCTTCAGCCTCCTGAGTAGTTGGGACTACAGGCGCCGCCACCGCGCCCGGCTAGTTTTTTGTATTTTTTAGTAGAGACGGGGTTTCACCATGTTAGCCAGGATGGTCTCGATCTCCCGACCTCGTGATCCACCCGTCTCGGCCTCCCAAAGTGCCAGGATTACAGGCTTGAGCCACCGCGCCCGGCCAACTCACAGAATTTTTTTAAGAATTAAATACAATGTCATATGAAAGTGCTCAGTGTAGTCAGGAAAATCATGTATGGCTTCTATCTTAGTTCACTTTGTGCTGCTATAACAGAATACCTGAACTGAATAATTTATGAAGATAAGGAATTTATTGGCTCACAATTCTGGAGGCTAAGAATTACAGGAGCATGATGTCAGCATCATCCTAGCATCTGCTGAGAGCCATCATCCTTCTTCATCCCGTGGTGAAAAGTGAAAGGGCAAGAGAGGTTAAGAAAGAGCGAGAAGTGGCTGAACTTGTTTTTATAACAAACTCCCTCCTACAGTAACATCACCCCATTCATGAAGGCAGTATCCTCATGACCTGGTCTCCTTTTAAAGATCTCACCTCTTAACACTGCTCCACTGGGGATCAAAGTTCCAACATACGAATTTTGGGGGATACATTTGAACCATGGCAGGTAATATGGTTTGGAAATTTGCCCCCTTCAAAACTGATGTTGAAATTTAATCCCAAATATGCCTGTATTGAGTAGTGGGGCCTTAAAGAGAGCAGAGCACTCATGAATGGGTTCCTGAATCAATTCATGAAGGAAGGGATTAATGAGTAATTGTAAGAGTGGGACCGGTGGCTTTATAAGAAAAGGCAGACAAACCAGAGCTAGTACACTCAGCCCCTAGCCATGGGATGCCCTGAGATACCCTGGGACTCTGCTGAGAGTCCTCACAAGCAAGAAGAACTTCACTAGATGCCGCCCCTTGGCTTTGGATTTCTCAGCCTCCAAAATTGTAAGAAGTAAATTCATTTGCATATTGATTACCTAGTGTATTAGACTGTTTGTGTTACTATATGAGAATATATGAGACTGGGTAATTTATTTTCAAAAGAAGCCTAATTGGCTCACAGTTCTGTAGGATACACAGGAAGTGTGATGCTGGCATTTACTTATGGTAATGGCCTCAGGAATCTTATAATAATGGTGGAACGCAGAGGGGAAGCTAGCATGTCACATGATGAGAGCAGGAGCGGGGGTGGCGGTTGCTACACTCTTTTAAACAACCAGATCTCACATGGACTAACTGAGCAAGAACGCACTCATCATCAAGGGGATGGCAGTAAGCCCTTAATGAGAGAAGGGTCCTCATGATCCAGTACTTCCCACCAGGCTCCATGTCCAACACTGGATGTCACATTTCAACATGAGATTTGGAGGGAACAAATAACCAAACAATATCATTTTGGACCCCAAATCTCATGTCCTTCTCATATTTCAAAGTACAATAATCTCTTTTTAATAGTCCTCCAAATTCTTAACTGGTTCAAGCATCAAGTTCAAAGTCCAGTCTCATCTAAGACTCATCTTCCATCTACGAGACTGTAAAATTAAAAGAAGTTCTTCACACCCAAGATACAATGGTGGCACAGGCACTGGGTAAACATGACCATTTCAAAATAAAAGAAAGGAGTAATAAGCCCCACACAAATCTGAACCCAGCAGGGTAGGCATTAAAACTTAAAACTCCAACATAATCTTTGGTTCTATGTCCTGCATCCAGGGCACAGTGACGCAAGCGGTGTGCTCCCAAGGCTTTGGGCAACTCCACCCTGTGGCTTTGCAAGGTGCAGCCCCTACGGTTGCTTTCACATGTTAGAGTTGAGTGCCTGTGGCTCTTCCAGACTCAAGATGCCAGCTGCCTATGGCTCCACTATTCTGGGGTATGAAAGTCGGTGGTCCCCTTCCTACAGCTTCATTAAGTGGTGCTCTGGTGGGGACTCTGTGTGGGGCCTCCAACCTCACAATTCCCCTCAGCAATACCCTAGTAGAGTTTCTTTGTAGAGGCTCTAGCCTGCAGGGAGCTTCTACCTGGGCACTGAGGCTTTTCCAGACAGCCTCTGAAATATAGTTAGAAACTGCTGAATCGCCTTCATGTTTGCATTCTGGGCATCTGAAAAGTTACATCATGTGAAAGTCTCCAAGGCTTATGGCTTGTGCCCTCAGGAGCTGTGACCTGAGTTACACTAGTGCCCCTTTGAGCTGAGGCTGGAGCTAGACTGGCTAGAATTTGGGAAGCAATGTCCCAAGGCTGCTCAGGGAAGTACAGTCCTGGGCTTGGCCCAGGAAACTAGTCTCTCCTCTGAGGCCTGCAGGCCTGTGATGGAAGGGGCTGTCTGGCAGGTCTCTGAAATGCCTTCCAGGTCTTGTTCCTGTTGTCTTGGAGATTAGCACTTGGCTCCCTTTTAGTCATGCTAATTTTTCTAGCCAGTACTTGCTCCACAGGCTGCTTAGATTCCTTTCCCCAAAAAACTTTTTATTTCTCTGCCACATGGTTAGGCTGCAAATTATCCAAACTTTTAAATATATGTTCCAACTTTAAGTCATTTATCTGTTCTCACATCTGATCATAGGCTGTTAGGAGCAGCCAGATCAACTCTCAAATGCTTTGCTGCTTAGAAATGTCTTCCACAGGATATTCTTAGTCATCACTTTAAAGTTCAAACCTCCACACATTCCTAGAGCATAAACACAATGCACCCAAGTTTTCTGCTAGGGTGTAACATGGGTGCCTTTTACTCCAGTTCTCAATAAGTTCCACAGTTCCATCTGAAACCTCCTCAGCCTGGCCTTCACTCTGCACATTTCTATCAGCATTTTGGTCACAGCCACTTAACAAGTTTCTAAGAAGTTTCAAAGTTTCCCTCGTGTTCTTATCTTCTCTATAGACCTCCAAACTCGTCCAACCTCTTCCCATTACCCAGTTCCAAAGCTGCTTCCACATTTTCAGGTATCTTTATAGCAATGCCTTGCTCCTGGTACCAACTTTCTGTATTATTCCAGTGGCATTATTATAATGAAATACCTGAGACTGGGTGATCTATAAAGAGATTTAATTGGCTTGTGGTTTTTCAGACTGTACAGGAAGTGTGGTTCTGGCATCTGCTCTTGGGGAGGCCTCAAGAAGCTTCCAATCATGGAGGAAGGTGAATGACGAGAAGATGTGTCACATGGCCAGAGAGGGAGCAAGAGCAAAAGGACTGGGAGGTCTCAGGCTCTTTTAAACAACAAGAAATCACATGAACTAACTGAGAAAGAACTCACTCATCACGAGGGGGATGGTGCTAAGCCATTCATGAGAGACGAATCCCCATGATCTGAAACCTCCCACCAGGTCCTACCTCTAACACTGGAGTTATCATTTCAACATAAGATTTTGGAGGGTACAAACATCCAAACCATGTTACTCAGTTTCAGGAATTCTGTTATGAGCAGCAGAAAATGAACTGTAATGGTTAGTATTTAATGTGAATTGTTCCTGGGTGTGTCTGTGAGTTGTTGCCGAAGGAGATTAACATTTGAGTCCAGGGACTGGGAGAGGCAGGCCCATGCTCAGTCTGGGTGGGCACCATCTAATCAGCTGCCAGGGTTATTAGAATAAAGCAGGCAGAAGAAGGTGGAAGACCTGACTTGCTGAGTCATCCAATCTTCGTCTTTCTCCCATGCTGGATGCTTCCTGTCCTTGAACATCAGACCCCAGGTCCTTCAGGTTTTGGACTCCTGGACTTGCACCAGTGGTTTGTCAGGGTCTCTTCAGCTTTTAGCCACAGATTGAAGGCTGCACTGTCAGCTTCCCTACTGTTGAGGCTTTGGGATTTGGACTGGCTTCCTTGAGCCTCAGTTTGTCCAAATGGTCTATTGTGGGACTTCACCTTGTGATCATGTGTGTCAATTCTCCCAATAAACTCCTCTCTAAATATATACACATCCTATTAGTTCTGTCCCTTTAGAGAACCCTAATACATGAACTAAAACAGCAGATATGAATTAGCTGCTAAACTTCCATCCCCCCTCCTTCTGTACTGATGGGTAGAGTGAAAGGGTAGGGAACCAAGACTGAACTTCTTGGATTCATTTGCAGCTGAGTCCTAGTCTCTCTTACAATGCTTTCAATTTAGAAGTGAAATGGAAACCGTCTTCCTGGTACTTTGGGCTGATTTTGAGATGGTAATAGCACTGTCAAAATAAGAAGTCTATGCAGTTGCATGCAATGACCACATCCACACTTTCCCGGTGACTGGAGGCAGCCACACAAGAGGCCACTGTGGTGGAGGCTTCAGGTTTCTGACCGCCCAGTTCCTCAGATCACAGCTGGGATGTGTTCTTGAGTTTAATAGTTTTGGTAGTGATTTCATAGGAATGAGATTTCTAGTGAGCTTGATGTTTTCTCTCTGAAATTCACTCCTGGTGGCACACCAAATGTTTTTCTCCAAAACGTTTTTTGAAGCACCAAATTCCCTTTAAGATATTCTTGTCTATTTAAATTCTGACAGCATTTCCTATTTCCTGTACAGAATCCCGAGTGACCCAGTTTGTCTTGAAATCCTATTTTTCAGTTAGTTTTCATTGACTCCAAGGGAATTAATAGTCTCACTGCGGTTGGGAGGGTGCAAAGGCACAGGAAACCCGCAGACAGCTCCCCAAGTCTGCCTGTGAGTCATGGCCCTGCTATCACATGGCCCCTCAGAGCTCTGTAGGCTGCCTGGGGAGAGGGAAGAAGGAAAGAGAAGCTGGAGAGGTGAAAAGTGATGGCCTGAGCATGGAGAGGCACTGAGAGGAGAGTAAAAGGAACAATAAGGATAATCTCCTATGATGACGTAAAAACAGTCATCGCTATAATTTGAGTAAATAAAGCAAACTTCTTCCCAGACACATAAATGACTTCAGAAGAAAGATAGCTTGGATCATATACCTGCTGGTGCTGGGGAATTAGGGTCAGCAACGGGGCTGGTTAATAGTAAGTACGTTGAGGAATTGCTGAATAACTTTATCTTAGAATTTAAACTAATTCGATGTATTTATTTTCTTCTTTCAACTTGTTGGAGAAAAATAAAGAACCATCTCTGATGGTTTGTCAAGTTATGTATTAGGGTATTTTAATTCATTCCTAGACATGTTAACAGTCGGTTACTACATGGCCTGAATATTTTCAAATGTTCCTTCTTGTGGACATACAGAAACACGTTGCATTTAACGGCATGAGGTGCACTTTAAAAGAAACAGCAAAGGGAAGTCATTAAATAGGCTACAGCATGCATGAAGAAAAACAGGAATAAAAAAAGTACAAAAATAATGTAGCTATTATGTTAAGATTCCAGCTAACTTTTCAAATGAGGTTAGAAATAGATTCTTTTAATTTTATGACAGCCATTTAATTATGTAGCTCCCTCAATGCCTTTATAAGAGAAAAGGGCTTTGTAAATTAGATTGTTTTATTATAAAATTCCAACAGGATATATATTCACCGCCTCTTATTTTTCTGTAAATAGTCCTTGATGAATAAGAAGAGGGTGAACTGGGTAAGATTACATGAGACTTAAACTAAAATTTAAACCACCCAAGGTGACTGTATCTAAGATTACTGCTATACACGTGTCTAGGACTTCACTTGCAAATAGAAAAGCAGATTTGTGTGCTAGTTGGGGCAAAAGAAAATCACATGCTAAAATGACCCTGGTGAAAACCATTTAATCTAAAGCCACATTCATTCTCCGATTCACTGCTTGGTTTCCCTTTAGGATTTGAAGAGCATATTCTTTGATACACAAAATGTTATTTGCTGAAGATTACCGACACCATTATCCACATCATTTACAAGTGTTTATCTCTCCCAGTTTAGCCTACATTTTTTTCTATTGTAATTCATACTCATGAGAGCGAACATTTGATTTTTGTTTTTTTCTGTACTACAATTTGTAAAGTAGCATTTAGGTAGGGTTAAAACTGTTCAATTTTTGTCTAAATATTTGCCTCTCCTTCGGGGAAGCCTTATCCAGGGTTCTGTCTGCCCAGGACTACCCAGGACGTCCTTGTTTTCCCCAAGTCCTAAGATGAATAAGCAAAGCACTGAGAAACATCACCTTGAAGGCGTGATGCTGCTGCCCACTGTCTGACACACTCGCGAGGATGCTCAGAAATGCACCATTTCCAATAAAGCGGGAAATTTATTATTTTTTTAAATGACTTTAGTTATTCAAAGTCTCTAGAATCTCTCTTAAAAAGGCAAGAAAATTAAATTTTTCCTAAATGCCAAGCAACGAGTATTTGCTTGGCATTTAATTTATTATTAAATTGACCTTTATTCATAATTGACCTTTAATTTTGCTCTCTCAGTTTCCTTTATACAAACTGCAGGAAGGTATTTTCCTATTTATTTATCAGATGAGGAAACAGACTGGCACTACAGAATTTTTGGTAGTCATACAGTAAGTGCCTATAGGCTGGCATCTCTCTCTCTCTCTGCCTGACTCCAAAATCCTTGTTTCTACATAGTCTCAGCTATGTAGCTGTAAGGATAAAACCTGAATATCGTGTTGAGAAATATTGGAGTCCAAGTGCAAACTTCACCAGAAGGGAAACAAAAAAAAAAAAAAAAAATGGGAGAAGGGGGCAGGTAGCTCTAAATGACTACACATTTACCTGTGCTAAATCCTCTATGTCATTTAAAATTTAACACAACCTTATGAGCAGTGGTGTTCTGGTAAATCTTTAAAGCTGTCTGGAGAAAAAAAGGTTTTTCGTGTTTGCCAATTTCTATGATGTAGTACCCCAGAGATGACAGGTTTCCCACCAGCAGTTTCATGCTATGGAGTGCAGAGTTTGGAAGGGGTGTACACAGCAGGCTCTAGTGAGCCACTGGACTCCAGCAAAACCCTCCCTATTAAGTCATTATTGTTTTTCACCCCATTCCACAGGTGAAGAAATCTAAGATCAAAGAGCAATAATGGCCCGAGATCACCAACCAGAAAGCAGCTTCACTGGGGATGGAAAGAAGAGCTATTTGGTTCCAAAGCATTTCAACAAGTTTGGAAATTGTCCAACTGCTTGTCACTGGAGTTTTTTATTCTACTTAGGTATATTTTTATCAGCAGATGATTAATAAAAAAACCCAAAAGACAAGTTCTTCTCTTGGGCACTCTCTCGCCAAGCAAGCAAAATGTTTATTTTGTTGTTGTTTAGTTTTGCTAAAGGTTGTGTTAGCGTCTGCCAGTAGACAGAAATGTTAGGGATGGGAGAGGTACTTGCAAACCTTCCGAAAAGTCCGGAGGAAACAGTGACTGTGCAGTATGAAGACTCGAGCCATCCCCAAAGTAGGGCAGCAGCACATGTGAAGAGGGATTCCTATCTGCCCTTGACTGAGGCCTGCTGCATCCATCCATGCTGGTTCTGTTGAACTGGGAACAGACAGGCCTGCAGCAACCAGGGAGGAGGTGGAGCGACTTTGTTGCAATTGCTTACCCCATAATAATGCATTGTATATGTAGATCATTTTTTCAAACCAGGCTGGCGTAAATAGTACTATGATTTGACCTGTTTGGTGTTCCTATTATTCTCTTTTGTAAGGAACCTAATTCTTTCTTTAAATTAATTAATTAATTTTTTGGAAACAGAGCAGTCCGTGAGCTTTTCTTAAGTGAAAAGTACAGGGTGTCTGCTAGAAGTTCATCTGATGTTGAAAGGGCAGCATCGCCAGACAGCCTGAGTTAGTGGGTGAAATATTTTTCTGATTGTTTTTTCACATTATCTGGTGTTAATACCTTCAATTATATATTGAAGCAATTATCTTAATAAAGCCCTATTTTGCCTCTCTCTGCTGTTTTCTTCATGATTATTTGCCATATGATAAGAGAGAATACATACACACAATAAATGTTAACAAACACACATTAATATCTGGACACCTCTGTCTCTCTGTATGTCTCTCTTTGTCTCTTTCTGCCTCTCTTTGTCTCTCTGTCTCTGGGTCTTTCCCTCTCTCCTTTTCTCCTTCCCACAGCCACACACAGACACTTCTGGCTTTGAGATAAATCTAAAAATATCTGCTGTTTGAAATCACTTCCCGTGGTGATTACAAAGGACTTTTCCCACTGAGATCCAAGATAGCCTTTTCTTTCCTGTGTTGAAGCAGGGCCTCTGCCCGTGGGTGTCACTGTGGAGTAAGATGTCCCTGAGAGGCAAAGCATATGGTGTGTACCATGGGCTTGTGTACCATGGGCTCGTTTAAAAACAATCTTTTCCAGAGCTATGTATAATTCCTTGGCTGAGAAGAATACAACTTCAGTGGAAGTGAATAGCAAAAGGAAGCAATTAAATTCTATTATGCAATGGTCTTTTTCAAAAGAGCTGGTGTGTTATAGAAGGAAAAATCCTACGTTAGAAGTCAGTGGTCCTGAGGCTACTTCTTAGATTGCTATTATATGTACTGTGACCTGAAATACGTCACTTCACTTTTCTGGGTCCTCATTTGCATATTTGTTTTCTCATTCCATCATTTGCATATGCCCACAAGAACAGGAAATGATACAGGGCTCTTCTTAAGCAGATGGCATCTTACAAACTCTAAGTCCATTGAAGCTACTTTGAAAATTACAAGCGCCCATCCTCCAGGCATTCTGATCTCTGGGTGAGGGCACAGTCACCTGCATCCTTTTATATTTAAAAACTATGTTTTATCTTCAAGGCCCTTTTCAGCCCCGAAATAATATGACTCCAAAAATAACTCACTTCTATAAAACCTGCATGAAGATCATTTGATCATTTAGTCATAATAGCTACTCCATAATATTCATAAATCAAGAACCTTTTATAATGGCTTTTTCATATCATATAATAGCTTCTATGTACTCAGTGCTTATGATATGCCAAGTACTTGGCTAGGCACTTTACTCATATTATCTCTTTTAAAGTCATTGAGCTATCATAACAACTCTACAATGATTTATTTATTTTTATTTTGTGGAAAAAAGAGCTAAGAGTGACTAAACAGCGTGGGTATTAAATGGTACAATCATATCTGTAGGTCCTTATAATCAATTATACTATTTGCTCTACTAAATTCTGTATAATAAAGTCATTCATGTCTTTTTGAATTTAACATACACGTATTAATATATAACATTAAATTTTAATCATTTTTCCATTTGAAAGAGTGTTCTAAAGCTTTCATTTGATTTGATCCCACCAAGAAAGTAAAAAATTTTCCGCTCACAGAAGGCGCCTTTTAAAAAAATGATGCTTATTAAATCCACAGTAAAATCGCTTACAGTTTTCATAGAAAAAGTGTACTACACAGGAAAGGTAAAAGAAACTGAAATTTCCAAATCCAACAATATTTTAAGGTATCTCTATTTAATCATTAATTATTTAAATCCTCAAAGTAATTCATAGTTATGTCTAAAGGTTTACTTTAAAATTTTGCTTTAATATTAACAAAATTCTGTCTTCCCTAAATCACATATTATATGCCAATGAAAAGAAATGGCCCACATGTAAATGAAGGGGAGGCTTTTAGAGTATGGGTTAAAAATTAATAAAGAAGTGCAGCCAGGCACGGTGGCTTACCCCTAGAATCCCAGCACTTTGGGAGGCAAAGGTGGGTGGATCATGAGATCAGGAGTTCGAGACCAGCCTGGCCAATAAGGTGAAACCCCGTCTCTACTAAAAGTACAAAAATTAACTGGACGTGGTGGCACGTGCGTGTAGTCCCAGCTGCTTGAGGGGCTGAGGCAGGAGAATCGCTTGAACCCAGGAGGCATAGGTTGCAGTAAGCTGAGATCACACCACTGTCCTCCAGCCTGGGCAACAGAGCAAGACTCTGTTTCAAAAAAAAGAAAAGAAAAGAAAAGAAAGAAATGCAACATACACCACGTTATGTTAGTGTTTGAAGCTTAGAGACAGCCATGCCTAGGTTCAAATTCCAGCTAGGCCGTGTACTACATCTTGAACCTCAGTTTCTGTCAATCTGGTATGAGTACAAAAGTGCTTCAATCTTGAGAATAGTTGTGATAATTAAATATATGTAAGTGCCTAGGAGAGTTCCTGGCTTTTACATATATGAATAGCCTACCTCTTCCTTAAGCTCATAGCATGGTAATGTGGGTGTAAAATTTACACAGAAATCCTGTGCATCACATAATTTTACTGCTATCAAACAGAGCATATTTTAACCATGACTGGTTAAAGCAGCAGACTCTATGGGGGGAAGAAAAGGAACATCTGAAAAGAAGTAAATGGAGTTGTGAAAGTATGTAATAACTATCTAATTGCTTTGGAACTTAAGAAATCAGTTTACAAGCATCTGAATAGAGTTATGCAGTTGACATCCAGGTCACGGAAGGAACGGAGCTATTAAAATGAGAAGAAGCAGAGGAAACAGATTTTCCAAAGAGAAATGGTCAATGTTCTTTGAGGGAGTGGAGACAGAAATGGCTTGAGGTTGTACTAGAGGAGAAAGTAGTGCAGAATCTCTCCTGTTCATCTCCTTTCTAGTTTGGAAAATAAACATAAAATATGTTATCTTTACTAAATTTTTAACAAAAGTAAAGAGCAAATAAAAGGAAGGAGAAAAACTTGTAAAATTGACTTGTTTTCATTTTAAAATTTATCTTATTTGTCATAAAAAGGTAATATGAGGCTGAAATACAAAGCCATCTTGGAGCCTTTGGAACTCACTCTCTAGGTAATATGGAAATCTTAACTCTACAGAATTCATTGTATTTTTAATTTAATATTGATCTGAATGCCATATGAGTTTGGCAAGTATCAGTATGTACAAATGTTTAAATGTATTGTTTTTGTTGTTTTGTTTTTATTTTTGAGACAGTCTCACTCTTGCCCCCCAGGCCGGAATGTAATGGCATGATCTCGGCTCACTGCAACTTCCGTCTCCTGGGTTCAAGCAATTCTCCTGCCTCAGCCTCCCGAGTAGCTGGGATTACAGGTGCCTGCCACCATGCCTGGCTATTTTTTTGTATTTTTAGTAGAGACAGGGTTTCACCATGTTGGCCAGGCTGGTCTCGAACTACTGACCTCAGGTGATCTACCTGCCTTAGCCTCCCAAAGTGCTGGGATTACAAGCGTGAACAGGTTTTTTAAAAAACTGTAATTAATTCACACTCCTTTCCAAATTGTTTTCTTTCTGTTCTTCAAAATTATAGACTACACGCTTCAGATGTCTGACAATTTTGTACTTAAACATGTATGATCTATGGGGTCATGAACTATTGTCTCTCCACAGTAAAAGGTACTATGGGATTTTACTAACTCCATTTTTCATCTTTTTACCTTTCCTGAACAAGAGTTGTCATCCAAGCCCAGCATATCAACTTTCAGTCATCTTTGGGGGAAAGTCCCTAATGGTATAACATTAAAAACTTGGAACAGGAACAGTGCATGAATCTTTGTCTAACTTTGCTAGACTTGACCACTAATGCTAGACTTCACCACCAAATGCATGAAAGCTGTCTTCTGCAGTATTTCTGGAGAGGGCTCCTGATTGCCCACCATGGTTTTACACCTTTTTAACCACATTTAAACAGCTCTTACTTCTGCTTGAAACTGCTCCAGTTAGACTTTTTTTTGTTTAATTTTAAAAGTAATTTTACTTAGTGCTCAGTCACTAGGATTCTCATTTTCTTGTTTCTACATATCTACTTTGCTGTCTCATCTGCTCAACTAGCACAATTTTTAATAATTAATTAGTTAAAAAAGTAATGTGTTTTAAGTTGAATATGGTTAAATCGACAGTGATTCTTGGTTTGATTTTCAGCTGAGAGATTACAATAAAGTCTGTTTCCTACATCAGATGTGTTGATTAATACATTGTAGAATTAGGCTCCAGGTTTTTACAGCTGGATTAATTGATGAGAAGTCAGAGCTTGGGGCTACACAATTAAATTGCTGGAAAATTAATGCAGGAATTGGCTTTGTGATTTGATTGGTTTAAAATCTATGAATACACTTACTTAATCCTTTTGAATTAAACTTAGGTGCCAAAAAATTATGTTAGCTACATCTCTGCAATGTTCTATCTCCAAGGCAATACTCTTTTGCAGTCTTTGAAAGAAATGATGTGTATACAGAACACAATAATCCCCAGCTATCCAGTAAAAAAGATGATTTTCTTGTTCATTGGTAAAATATGCTGGACATCTTTAATTCTTTTCCTTTCCCAGTTGATCTTTGAATTAATTTCTGTGCCATAAATAATAAAACTCCGTGGCTGAATACACTGTAGCCTACTATTAGGATTAACTGTTCTTACAGGTCAGCAACATCAGGCAATTTTTATGCAAAGAGGGAATGCTAAATAAGAAAAATCATTTAACAGCCATATGTTATACTCTACTGTAAGATGGCTAATGGCTCCGTGGGAAAAAGGAAGAGCTTGAAAGACTGTCTTTTGAGGAGTAGGGTGAAGTCTAGCTATTTATGTCTGCATATTAATTACAAAATAAACACGTTATGAAGTAGTAACCAAGTTAATATAATGATTTTCTTAGTCATTCTTTGTCTCTTCCTCTTATAACTCAACACTTTCAAGCTGGTAGCATACTCTTTAGATGGAATGCCCCTTCAATAACCTCTCTCTCTCTTTACCTCTCTCAATTTGTTTTTCTTTCTACCCTTGCAATGTGAAACCACACAGCTAAAATGAGTTTTAATTCATTGTGTTTTCATCATACTTAGACTATACGGCCTCACAACTATCAAAGTCAAATACATAAATACCTTTTTTATTTCTCCATAGTTCTCTTCTGTTCTTATGTAATTTTGAGATCTTCAATTAGCTTCTTTTGTGAATTTAAATAATATTAACATAATGTAAACAAATAATCTACTTAAACATTGACCTTTTGTTGCATCAATTGAGACTACGTTACTCACTGTGCATATCGAGGGTATCTGTAAAGTCTCCCTTTCTTGTACCATTGCTCTTTTTTTAATTGCCTAAATTTTGCCAGTTACATATTTGTATTTTTTACCTATTCGATCACATTTCCATTTTACACCACAGTTGAATCTTCTGATTTGCCCCCAAACTAACACTAAACCTGAAAATCTCATAAACAACATTTACATTATTGTAACCAGAACAATATTGTTTTCTACAGAGCAAGTGGTATAGGATTACATGACTTTCCTTCAAGTTTCAATGCTAACACCACATGCCACTGGAAGGAAGATGTTTTTGGCAGATCTTGAACAAATAAATTGGTTTTGTTTGTACTTTGTTAAATGTTAAATATAATGTCATGTATTTTCTTACTAACATGATTACAACACAAAAGCACTTGAAAAGGCATGCACAGAATTTGATTCAAGATATCTGGTTAAAGATTCAGGTTGAATTACTTCCATATTTAAAGTGTTTCTAAGCTTTAGATTTGGACCTTGAATTACTAGTAGAGCTTTCTATGTAATTGTCATTTATATTTGCTTTTTTTTGTTTTTGTTTTTGACAAAGAAATATGAAGCTTTTCTTATATCCTTACATTTATTAAAATTCTCAATCATAATAGCGACTGCTTGCATTATTTTCTCCCAAAAGACACCATTGCACGGCACCTTGTCCTCCTAGTCCGAACTGAATAAAGTGTCATCTGATTCTGTAGAGTTTTATAGTAGACTTCCAATGGCCCTTTCATTTGGAAAATATGTGAAGCATAATACAAACATATAGATAATATATGCATATATATGTATATAAAATTTGTCTCACACTTGATAGATGGTTTGGCTGGGTTTAGAAGTCTAAGTTCAAAATATTTGCTCAGAGCCTTAAAGGTTTCACCTTATTGCCTTCTTGTATCCAGTGCATTTACGATAGACTGGTCATTATTTCCTCTTAAATCACACGAGCGGTATAATAGGTTTCTATTATGTTTTTAAAAGATTTAAAATAATCTTTATCCTTGATGTTCTGACATTTCACAAGAACATATCTAGTGATGGGCTTTTTCCCCCTTTAAGCCTATTATCTCTCATTATAAACATTTTATATGTGAAAAATATTCTTTTTAAGTTCTGGGAATTTTCTGTGTTATTTACTTGAACATTTTCCCTCATTCATCTTTCATTCTGTTTTCTGGGAAATTCTGAGTGTAAATGTTGAATATCCCTGGTGGCTGAGTCTCTAGTTCTCTTTTTTGTTTGTTTGTTTGTTTGTTTTCCATTGTATTTTCATTTCTTTGTCTATTTGCTCTATATTCTTGAAGATTTATTTTGACTTTACGGTCCATTTAATTTTTCTTTCATTTGGTAATTGAATTTTCAATTGTCCAATGTCTCTTTCTTGTTCTCTGCTTATTTTTTTAATAATAACATTTAAACAAATTTCTTATTCAAACTGTATTTGAAACTCTGGGGAAGGTAATAATAATGTTTAAAAATTTTATTTTGATCTTCAAATTCATTTAGGTTAGTCTTTGTCTATATTGGGTTTTCATTTTCATTCTATAGGTACCGGTGAATCTTGATTGCCCATTTACCATTTAGAAGACTGATTATCATTCTTGCTTTTTCCTCGGCCGTTTCCTTGTTTTCTGTACGAATAAAGCAAAAAGAAGAAAAAAAAAGAAAAATCTTGTTTCTTTTCATGGGAAGTGTGAAAGGAGCTGTGATAAATATAAGAGCTGTGTTTTCCATTTTTAGGCTAGTTTGGTGGTCAAAAGGAGCCAATAGCTTCAGGGTTCCTTATTTCCAGATTTAGGAAGTAAGTGTTTGTTTTAGGTGTTGGTACTTCTGGCAACTCTTATTATTCCCAAGATTACATTCAGCTTTTTAAAAAAGAGACCTCTTCTTTGTTGCTGCTTTGGTTTTCCATATTCTTTACTAGTTCTGTTTGAGAGGAACATTTGGTTAAAGCTTCTTTCTTCAGTTTTTCAATAGACCTTTCACCATTTTGCAACTTTTCTTTTCCTAACTTCCATACCTCCAAATTTACCTCCTGAGCCTCCAACTGGAAGATTGCTTCCTAAGTCGTTTTTTAGTTTGTTTTGTTTGAGATAGAGTCTCACTCTCTCGCCCAGGCAGGAGTGCAGTGGCGCGATCCCAGCTCGCTGCAAGCTCCGCCTCCTGGGTTCCTGCCATTCTCCTGCCTCAGCCTCCCGAGTAGCTGGGACTACAGGTGCCCGCCACCTCGCCCGGCTAATTTCTTGTATTTTTAGTAGAGACGGGGTTTCATCGTGTTAGCCAGGATGGTCTTGATCTCCTGACTTCTGATTCACCCTCCTCAGCCTCCCCAAGTGCTGAGATTACAGGCTCACGTGAACCACCGTGCCAGGCTGAATTTGTGTTTTTAACTGCAACTTCTCATACTGCTTCGTCAGTAAACATCCTCCCATCTGCTTCCTTTCACCCGGAGATATGCCACAATCCCGATCTCTTGATGTTCTATGAACATCATTGTTTTCTTCTGTGAGTTTACCTCCTTTGCATTTTGAAGTAGGAAAATAACCATACCTGAATCTTTAACCAGATACTCAAAATCTATTTTTGAATACTCCTTTCAAGTGTTCTTATAATATACTTGTGTTCAAAAGAAAAATTATGTAAAAAACTGGTGATCAACAACAGACTGTTATCCAGGTGTGGTGTCTCACACCTGTAATCCCAACACTTTGGGAGGCCATGGTAGGTGGATCATTTGAGGGCAGGAGTTTGAAACCAGCCTAGCAAACATGGTGAAATCCTGTCTCCACTAAAAATGCAAAAATTAGCCAGGCATGGTGGCACAGGCCTGTAATCCCAGCTACTCAGTGTCTGGACGGAGGGAGAGGGAAACAAAGAACAAAGGTGACTAAGATGGAGCACTTCCGGGTTCTTCATCACCAACTTTCCCGTGCCCGGGAAAGGCACAGGTCAACTGCGCAGGCGCAGCATGACTTCCCACCGAGGAAAACCGAAACCTACCTGGCCACGCCCACCGCACGGCCCTCGACCCGCCTGCATCCCGCCTACCGCCCTCCCACTCCCAGGCCCAAGACACAAAAGCCGCTCCCGGCAGGCATGCGGTGCGAACTTCCTCGGCCCCCTCCTCATACCGGGACCCAGGAACCTCCCCGGGAACACAGGAGCGACTTCCTCAGCCTCCGCCGCCGGAGACCGGTGAACTTCACCCTTTCCTCCTTCACATTGGCTAGCTAATAAAGTTTCCTTTTGATCTTGCCTACTTGCCTTTTCCTCTGGCACCGGCTCTGGTGGTCGCATAAAGCAAATCAGGTGGTGCCGAACCCGGGAGGAGACCGCTCCTCAGGGCCCCCCAAGGTCCAAGGAGCCTCCTCCTTCCACGCCGCGGACGGACCAGGACCTACACATCGCTTTCCACACCTCCAAGTCTCCTAGGGGTGAGTACCTTTTGCCTCCCTCTCATATTCCTTGGCCAGAATTCCTGCGCAGGCCCAACATTTTTCTTTTGGTCACCAGGTGACCCACAGGAGAGTTCCCAAAGGTAGAGACGTCTGCCCAAAGGAACTCCATTCCGTTCCGTGGGAGACCCGTCCGGGAGGGAGACGTCCGCCTGGAGGTAATCTCCATTCCGGCTCCAGGAGCCTCTCACCGGTCTCTGGTGGCTCCAAAGGACGCTTTGTAGCCAGGTAGAGTTCGGTTTCCGTTTCCGCCTATAGGTGAGAGGAAGGCAATGGGAAACCCCCAATCCAAAATACCTAGAGACTCCCCTTTAGGGTGACTTCTAAAAAAATCTCAAAACTTTGCAATTAGAGCAAGATCTTAAACGAAAGCGATTGATTTTCCTCTCCACTGTGGCATGGCCACAATATAAATTAGACAACCAGTCTCACTGGCCGCCTGAAGGCACTCTAGACCATAACATTTTAATCGACCTCAGTAATTTCTGCCAGCGCTTAAGCAAGTAGTCTAAAATAAATTATACACAAAAGTTTTAAGACTTGCGTTCTCGACCAGACTTGTGTAGCCAATGTTCCTTGGCCCAGGTCAAGTTGGCTAAGGCGCGGACCTAGCAAAGTCAGAAAAGAGTCATCTTTCCTGTCTGACTTGCCCCTGTCAGCTTCCCCCCACCTTCCACTCCAGCTTCTGCTCCACCTCCCCTTCCCGCTTCAGTTCCGCCCTCCTCCTCTGTCCCTCCTACCATTGTTGAGGCTGCCCCTCCTTCCATCCCTTGGCACTTCCGCCTACCCACCTTCCACACTCCCTCTTATTCTTGCCTTATCCGTAGCTGTCTCTTACTCTCATTCCACCTTCCTCTTCAGTCTATTCCTGCCCTCCTCTTCCTCGGCTCCTTCCTAACTATTCTGTCATCATTCTATTACTGTCATCATTCTATTACCTGCTTCTTATATCTCCTCTAATAATTGTTTTAGACCTTTAGGCACCTAAGGCACTAGGCAAACCAGTGTCTGATCTCCGGCCTAGTGTTAACTAAAACCAAACAATACTCCAGACACTAGGCAAACCGTTGTCCTTACATCTAAACGGTGGTGGACAATACCGTCTCCTAGCAACTACCTCCGCTAGGTCACCACTGTTGCCCATCTAATACCAGGTAAGACAATTACTGTTATCTAAATTCTTTTCTCTTTATACTTGCGCTTCTTCTCTATTGGCTACAAAACTCTCCGCTGTTGACTAAGTCAACATCCTTCTCTCCCCCTTAAAAAAAACACCAAAATGGAGTCCTACTTTATACTTATATTAATACTCTTCTTACACACTCCAACGGCTGGCGGAGTAAAAGGAGGACTCTAAGGAGATCCTATTTAAGATTCATATCCGACTGCCACCCTCTTAATAAAAAAGACACTTGTCCAACAAAAATCCCTCCCTAAAAATATACAAGTCCTACAAAATTTAACCTTAGCCATACAATCACAAGAACAGGCCCTACAAGATCAACTACACTCCTCCAACAAAGACCCCTTCTCATGGTTAAAGCTGGTCTGTCAAGGGTTAAACATAACACAGGCAGCTAACATAACACACCTTTCCCACTGTTTCCTCTGTGCAGCCCTTAAAGAGCCCCTTAGTGGCAGTCCCCTTACCTACTGCTTTCAAGGCTACAACTGGCTCTACAAGCACCTCCCAAAAACCGTTTTTTCTCCAAGTCCCACTATACCAAAACCCAGAAAATCCAATCCTTCCTTTCTGCTACTCTGCCCCAAACTCCTCCTGGTGTGAGTACACCCAACCACCCAATAAGACCCAGACAGCCCCCGTTGGAGGTTATTTCTGGTGTAATAAAACCCTCTTCAAGGTCCTTAACCACACATCCATCAGCCAATCCCTCTGCGTCCCAGTGTCCTTAGTACCCAGTTTAACCCTATATAGCAAAGCAGAAGTGACTGAACTCACTTTACAATTTAACTCTCCTCCTAATAATCTCCAGAAACGGGCCGTCTTCCTTCCCTTAGTCATCGGGATCTCTCTAGCCTCCTCCTTAGTGGCATCAGGGCTTGGAACTAGGGCACTTACCCATTCTGTACAATCTACTCGATCTCTAACCGCCCAAATTCAAGAAGCCATAGAGGCTTCGGCTGAAAGTCTAGCCTCTTTACAACGTCAAATCACTTCAGTAGCTCAGGTGGCAGCACAGAACAGGAGAGCACTAGATCTTCTTACAGCTGAGAAAGGAGGAACATGTCTTTTCTTAGGAGAATAATGTTGCTATTACATAAATGAGTCAGGCCTGGTTGATACAAACATCCAAACCCTAAACAGAATTAAAACAGAACTGAAAAACTTCAACACCCCCCTAACCCCAGGCCCACCCATACAGGTGCTACCAGTAATACAACAAATGCCCCCCTCCCTGATTCTTATATTAATCCTCTGTCTTATCCTATGATTTGCCCCCATTTTAATCAAATTTCTCTGAGCCAAAGTTCAAGAGATCACCCGTGTCGCCTTCAAGCAGATGCTCCTACATCCCTACGTCCAGGTGCCAACCATAGACTCTCATGACAACGCCCCCTGACAGCAGGAAGCAGCCAGACAGACAACGACGCCCCCAATCATCTTAATCAATAAAAGGTTGGACTGTCTGGATGGAGGGAGAGGGAAACAAAGAACAAAGGTGACTAAGATGACGCACTTCCGGGTTCTTCATCACCAACTTCCCGCGCCCGGGAAAGGCACAGGTCAACTGCGCAGGCGCAGCATGACGTCCGACTGAGGAAAACTGAAACCTACCTGGCCGCGTCCATCGCACGGCCCTCGACCCGCCCACATCCCGCCTACCGCCCTCCCACTCCCAGGCCCAAGACACAAAAGCCGCTCCCGGCAGGCACGTGGCGCGAACTTCCTCGGCCCCTCCTCATATGCGGGACCCAGGAACCTCGCCCGAGAACACCGGAGCGACTTCCTCAGCCTCCGCCGCCGGAGACCGGTGAACCTCGCCTTCTCTTTCTATACACTGGCTATGTAATAAAGTTTCCTTTTTATCTTGCCTACTTGCCTTTTCCTCTGGCGCCGGCTCTGGTGGTCGCATAAAGCAAATCACTCAGGAGGCTGAAGCAGGAGAACCGCTTGAACCTGGGAGGCAGAGGTTGCAGTGAGCCAAGATGGTGCCACTGAACTCCAGCTTGGGCTACAAAGGGAGATTCTTTGGAAAAAAAAAAAAAAAAAGACTGTTTAGTAAATGGAATGAAAACATGGCATATGATTAAAAGAAATACAACACTTGATTATCATGTAACTTCAAAAATGCAGATGAACTCTGAAAATATTAAATATTGAAGGTGAAAAAGAAATGACAAATTTAATTGAAGGAAATTCATTGTTAGTTGATTTAAAGTTAATTGAAGGAGACTGTTTTTAGATATAGGGGTGTTAGAGAGTTCTTAAAACCTTGAAGCGTAAATAGCAAATGGAAAAATTATGTATTAGATTATGTAAAAATTAAGTATTTGTTTTTAGAAAGTAACACAATGGACAGAGTTAATAACCACAGGTAAGAAACAAATTGCCATGTCTAAAATTGACATGGCATGAATATTCACACTATTCAAATATTTCCTGAAAATCGGGGAGAAAACTCAGCATCTCAGTAGAAAAACAAACAAATATTATAAATAGGAAATTCCCAAAACAAAAAACCTTGAAAGGTTGGTAATAATATCAAGAGATGCAAAAAATCATACAGTCAGGAAAAGACCAAATAGAACAACACACATGACACTCATACATCTATATACAATTGTACATTTGTTTGATTGGCAAGAGTTAGAGAATGGGCCAATGACCAGCGAGGTTCAAGCTGTGGGATGCAGAAAGCCTCAGGCATTGTTGCTGGGGGCACAGTCTGCAGTGGGCACTCTAAAGAGCTATTGGCACTTTTGATGTTGAAACAGACCATGCACAGCCATGACCAGCAATACTTATGCATGTTTGTAAAGAAACAGGTTGAGGTTGCATGTTGCAACTTGTACGTACTCTCAGGAAATTGAAGCAACACCGGGTATCCATCTCTCACAAATGGGTAGGTGAAATGCATGCATGTGAAGGGGTGGCCTGCCCCTCCACACCTGTGGGCGTTTCTCGTTAGGAGGAACGAGAGACTTGAGAAAAGAAATGAGACACAGAGACAAAGTATAGAGAAAGAAAAGGTAGGCCCAGGGGACCGGCACTCAGCATACAGAGGACTCGCGCTGGTACTGGTCTCTGAGTTCCCTCAGTATTTATTGATCATTATCTTTACCATCTTAGAAAAAGGGAAGTGGCAGGATAATAGGATCATCACTAAGAGAAGGTCAGCAGTAAGACATATGAATAAAGATCTCTGTGACATGAATAAGTTTAAGGAAAAGTGCTGTGCCTTGATATGCATATGTAAACATCTTCATAAACTTTTTAGTGCATAAAGAGCAGCATTGTGCTAGCAAGTCCCACCTTTCGCCCTAAGGCGGTTTTCTCCTTTCTCAGTAAACAGAACATACAAACGGGTTTTACACCGAGATGTTCCATTGCCCAGGGACGGGCAGGAGAGACATGCTTTTCTCTGTCTCAACTGCCAAGAAGCCTTCTTCCCTCTTACACTAGTCCTCCTCAGTACAGACCCTTCACGGGTGTCAGGCTGGGGGACGATCAGGTCTTTCCCTTCCCAGGAGGCCATATTTCAGACTATCGCATGGGGAGAAACCTTGGACAATACCTAGCTTTCCTAGGCAGAGGTCCCTGCGACCTTTGGCAGTGTACGCATCCCTGAGTACTTGAGATTAAGAGAATGGTGATGACTTTTCACAGGCACACTGCCTTCAGGCACTTGTTTAACAAAGCACACCCTGCACAGCCCAAAAGCAGTTAAACCTTGAGTCACCACAGCACATGTCTCTTGCAAGGACAAGGTTGGGGGTAGGGTCACAGATTAACAGCATCTCAAATACAGAACAAAATGGAGTCTCTTATGTCTACTTCTGTCTATATAGACACAGTAACAGGCTGATCTCTTTTTCTTTTCCCCACATGCATGCATATAATGGAGTAGCAAGACTACTAAGGAATGGGTGGTATGTTTGCCTGAAAACATGAAGAGATAAAAATATAGTGAGCAGTGAAAAAAAATTTTTGAAAAATATGAGATCAATACTTCAGAACTGACCAGGCTACGTGTCCTTGGAAAATGCCTCTAGTTTTTTGGTTTATGCTTTTTACACATATCTGCCTGGCTTTGCCTGCATGTCTGTGAAGTGAGCAAGGATGAGTGAACGTGAGATCAAACCCTAGTGAAGGAGGGAGGTGTCCAGTGAAGGCATCTGGAAGGAAATGGTCAGGGTGTTCAGGCTGGGAGTCTGTGAGGAATTAACTCACCCTCTGCAAGGCTCATTCTCATTCTGACTTTTCCCTGGGCCAGACAACCAGAGCCCACCCTACCATGAGCTCTTCGACAGAATCCAAGCCTTTTCCTGGGATTAGAGTTGGTCTTCTGTGGTTTTTATTGCTATGGAAGTGAACTGGCTCCAGGAGCTACACTTGCTTTCCTTTTTTGTGTGTTCATTTTTATAATGTGATAATTATCTTTTATAATTTTATTTTTAATAGTACATATTCTTGGGACAAGTTGTTTGAGTTCAAGTCCCAGGTGTACTCATGAGCTCTGTCACCTTGAGGAATAAGGTTGATCATACCTGCCTGATGATATGTGGGGGAGGATTAGTGATTTAATTTCATGGATGCCAGGGGCTATGTGAAGGTACAGAGTATATACTCTATGGCTGCTATGTTAACATTAACTTTAAGTCACTATATTGGACAGGAATATCTATTCAGGACAGAAATTTATTTTTCTTTTTGTAATAAGGCTCTATTAGGCTGAGCGTGGTGGCTCACGCCTATAATCCCAGCATTTTGAGAGGTCAGGTGGGTGGATCACTTGGGGTCAGGAGTTCGAGAGCAGCCTGGCCAACATGACAAAACCCTGTCTCTACTAAAAATACAAAAATTAGCCAGGCGTGGTGGTGCATGCCTGTAGTCCTAGCTACGTGGGAGGCTGGGGCATGAGAATCGCTTGAACCTGGGAGACGGAGGTTACTGCGAGCCAAGATCATGCCACTGCACTCTAGCCTGGGCAGCAGAGTGAGACTCTGTCTCGAAAATAAAAATAAGGCTATATATCAGGGTCAGCTTACATAATCAGAAACAGGTGACCAAGACTAATTTACAGGCTGAGAGAAGAAGTAGGTGACAGCCTTAGCCTTGCCACTCACTGGCTCTGTATTTTGGAAATATCGTTAACCATCCACTCAAATACTCATTCGAGTAGTTTAAGTAAGCACTGGCTGCATATCTGCCCACATAGCTACACAACCACACACATATACCCCTCACACACATGCACACATGTGTGTTAGGCAGTTGCTCACTATTCAGCTATTGATTCAATAGCTGTTTATCCTGTGCCTATTATGTGCAAAGTGCTGTTCAGTTAAAACTCGAGGCTTTGACCATGACAAGGAAGACTGATCCCTGAACTCAGGACCTGAACTCACCAGCATCATTTCACCCTCTTATCCAAAACTTTGATCTTGCTTATATTTTTCAAAAGTTTTGATTTCCTTACTCAGATATGTGAAATGATGCTTACAATGTCTCCCTGTGGAGAGGACTGGAATTAGCCAGAACCAAAAAATGTTGTTAACCCTGTCTCTGAGTCACTACTCACTGTGCTATTCTCTGTACATTAAGGTGGTCTGCAGGTTAGGTAGACCTGCCTGCAGGGGCAGGTGAGGAGAGGAGGTGGAGGAGCATCCTTGCTCATTGCCAAATGACTATCAGGCTAATTCTGCCACAAGGGAGAAAAGAACTTGAAAAGAACTCCTACCTGCCTGGGCTGGCTTTGGGAGAGACACAGCATTCTATGGAGGGATAAACTAAGGTAGTGAAATCAGTATTCCCTCAACACTCAGTAGCTGAGAGGTCCCAGAGTGATAGATCTGGATAGTTAAGTTTCTGAATCTTTCTTTAATGCACTATGAAGCACATTATGAAGGAACTCTGAATGCAAGCCCTTTTAGGAGAGAGAGCTTCCATGACATTGAAGAACAGTTTCTATATTACCAGTTTTCTTAAACAACATCTTTATAAAATCATTGCAATGTAACTTCAAACTAAATTTTTTTTAATTGTAAGAGAGTCAGGGATTTTCACAAGTACTTTTTTGTCCATCACACAAATCCTCCTGTTTTATAAAGGTATATATAATTTACTGCTTGGGTTGGCTGAAAAACAAAACAAAACAATAAAAGATGGAACTTGTTTTGGGATTGCCAGTGCTCTCAGATGGCAGAAACATCCCTGGAACAAATAATGATAACAGAAGTCGTATGCAATACTACTGGGTTTCAATGTCAGAAGGGATAGAATCTCACGGGAGGACCAGAAAGATGTTTCTGAAGGAGATGAATTTTGATCTTGACTCTGAAGTTAGGATCAGTCATTCCTTGACAAATATTTTATGAATGTCTGTGGGAAATGTCATGAAATCCCAAATGTATTAATGATAACACGTGGAGGACAGCATTTGTACACTTCAACAAATCAATGTACGCTTACAAATTTGATTAGTGCGGTGAAGTGCACAGAGGTATGTGAAGATGTCTAGGAGGACTCCAAGGTAACACGTGGAATCAGGACGCATGGCCAAGATGAGCTGACTTTGAGGGGCATCAGAGAATAGAACATGGTGATTAACTAGGCAAGGGCGGGAGGGAAACACTATTTCAGTTAAAAGGAACAAAAAGTGCACAGGGCCTGTTCTGCAATGGGACGCTGCAGTCCGCCGGACACGGAAAGAAAGTCAGTGGAGATGCTGTGTACAGCATGAGGGAGAGCTTCCATCAACAGGAGGCTGGAGAGGCTGGAGAGACAGAGCATGCGGTTTGCTCGCCATCTCCTGTCCCTTTCTTCCACCTCTCCTTGCCTCCTTGCCTCTCCGTGCTTATCCACGTTGGAAATGCTTCCTTCTCGCTTATGTGTTTTCTACTTGCCTCTTCCTCATTTCCATCCAGACTTTGGTTAACTGCCATAGTATTGGTCCTGGTAGTGCTAGTAGTAGTTAACTCATTATTAGCTTGCTCTCTATGTCCCTGTCACTGTCTAAATAATCAAGCAGATTGGCCCATCTGATTCTCACAACAACCCCGCGTGGTAAGTGCTCTTATCACCACCTCATAATCGATGGAATTAGGCACAGGAAGATTTGGTCACTTATCCAAAGTCACATCCCTAAAAGAGGAGAACCAGCCTGCAGGCCTAGACCACCATGTCCTTAGCCCATGCTCGAAGAACAGCACTGCACTGCTAGCACCCAGGCCTGCTTGGCATCAGGTAGGAAGAATAAAGCAAGAAATGGGAACCACATTTATGTCTTTATATTTTGCCAGGGTAAAGGGATGCTACATTATATTTCCTTCCCAAAATGCACAATTTTTTTTTTTTTTAACACACTGAATCCACGGAATGGTTAGACTGTTGCAAACAACTGATGGGAAAAGTTTATTGACCAGAAGCTCCAGCCACTGACTGTCTGCACTCTTCATACCATGAAGCACAGATATGGCAGTATGCTGGCTCTTTTGCTACCATAGAAATCTTTAATTTACTCATCTCAAAAATGAACACTGACTGTGCAATTAGGATAAATGTCTGATGTTAATAATATGCATCCCTTCAATTAGTCCTGAATTCATCATGTTAGCTGGAAACTAGTATTGATTAGGAGATTAAGGGCCCAGAAGATATGCAGAAAATGTTATTAGCATCCTAGAGGTGTCATGATAGTATTTAAATAAAAGATCTTGCACTGTGCATCTACATTAGAAATATTTTTTTACTAAAGTTCAGTACATTTTGTAACTTTATAAAATAATGCCTAAAGTTGTTAATTTGTAATCAAGCTAAGGTTGCTCATTTCTTCACATTTAAGGATTGGAGTCAGTATGTGGCATTTGACTAGCAGTTTGCACTGTATCTGTACCCACCTTCTCACTACAATATCATCAAAGGCAACACAGAAAATATAAAATAATAAAAACCCTAAAGCTCGACTGCAAGAATTAGATACAAACTAACTTTAATTAAAAGATAAGTGGGTGGGTATTGAGCAGCTCTCTCCTGAGTCTGTGCTTCTGCTCAAGGTATGTACTGGCTTTGCTGCTACAGGGAAAAAGGTAGAAATAAATTTCGTTTTCAGTGTATCTCTCCCTAGATTTAGAGATGCGGGGTCCATTAACCCAAGACCCTAGTTTCGTTCCCACCTCCATTTCAGAGAAGAGAATGGCACCCTCCTGCTGCCGTTTCCTCCCCCTCAGTATGTGAGTGGAGATAAACAGGAGAGAAAGTAGCTGGTGAAGGTCAAGCTGGAGTGCCTTTTATGTTATATGTTTTTGGATATGGAAGCCTCTGTAGGCAAATGGTAAATAGAAGTGTATAAAATCTGGATTCAAACACCGCTGCCTTCAATGCAGCACAGGCCTACCATGCTCTTGCTTGCATGCTCATTATCACTAATCATCAGGGAAATGCAAATTGAAACTACAATAAGATATCACCTCACACCTGTTAGAATGGCGCTTAGAAAAACAGAAGATATCAAGTGTTGACGAGGATGTGGGAAAAGCAAACTCTTATACACAGTTGATGAAAATGTAAATTAGTAAAACCCTTATGAGAAACACGATGGTAATTTCTTAAAAACCTAAAAATACAATTACTCTGTTGTTGTGGGAAGTCAGGGACCCCAAACAGAGGGACCAGCTGAAGTCATGGCAGAAGAACATAAATTGTGAAGATTTCATGGACATATATTAGTTCCCCAAATTAATACTTTTATTTCTTTTTTTTTTTTTTTGAGGCGGAGTCTCGCTCTGTCGCCGGGGGCTGGAGTGCAGTGGCCGGATCTCAGCTCACTGCAAGCTCCGCCTCCCGGGTTCACGCCATTCTCCTGCCTCAGCCTCCGAGTAGCTGGGACTACAGGCGCCCGCCACCTCGCCCGGCTAGTTTTTTGTATTTTTTTAGTAGAGACGGGGTTTCACCGTGTTCGCCAGGATGGTCTCGATCTCCTGACCTCGTGATCCGCCCGTCTCGGCCTCCCAAAGTGCTGGGATGACAGGCTTGAGCAATACTTTTATTTCTTATGCCTGTCTTTACTGCAGTCTCTGAACATAAATTGTGAAGATTTCGTGCACGCTTATCACCTCCCCAATCAATACCCTTGTGATTTCCTATGCCTGTCTTTACTTTAATCTCTTAATCCCGTCATCTTTGCAGGGGCCATTGAAAACAATATGCTAAGAATAGATAGGGCTCAAGGACAGTATCTCCAGTTGAACTTTTAATGAACTCCAGTAGGCGCCAAGAAGGCAGACAAATAAGGAAGAGCCTAGAGACAAGGAACTCAGCAGAAGGTTACATCTGGGTAGAGAAAGTTTGTTTTGCATTGTGTTATTTCTGCTGACGTGGGGTTTATGGAGTATAAATAAAGTGAGGCAGAGGCTCTGTGCGCGGCCGCCATGTTCTCTGTTTGTCTGTGTCTCTTGTATCTGTTCATTCTCCACCACCCCCGGCGCGGCCCCCAATAAGTGGTGCAGCGAGCAGGGTCCGCACGGGTGAGTAGCGGGGAACAAGAAGGGGAACCCCCAGGAGGGGGTAAAACCCGGGGATTGTTAAAGGGAACCTTCTTAAGCTTTCATTATGGGGAATTCCAGTTCCTTGGCCTCAGAATATTTAAGATTATTACAAGGGCTTTTACTTTCGATTGGGGTTAATGCAAAAGAGAGAACTTTGCGGAAATTGTTTGCTCATGTGGAACAACATTGCTATTGGTTTCAATATCAAACTAAAGTGCAATTAAATAAACGAGATTGGCAACAGGTTGTTAAGACCCTTCGTTAAGCACACCAGCGCGGTGATGTAATGTCCACACCTTTATGGGCCCTTTGTGCTTCTATTACCCAAGCTTTGGAGCTCTTAGAGACAGACTTTGAAGAAAGGGGAAAATGGGGATGAGGAGTGTTCGAAGTCTCCAATAGCCATTTCCCCTTCTTTAGATAATCCTGTAGCTGGTGGAAACGGTCCTTTGTCTGACGATGTGTCTCATGGAAAGGAATCAGAAATTCAAAAGGAGCTTCAGCCAGTTGTCCAATTGCTACAACAAATATTACAATTACAGTTTTCTCCCCCTCAGCCTTCTCCTCCACCCACTCCTGTTTTTACTTTTCCCGTGGTTCATCCACCCCCATCGGCACCCAAGGTGGAGGAGGAGGACAGTTTTCCCCCACCGCCACCGCCGGTGGAAATGTTGCCTCGTTCAGGCACGGTTTTTGCTGTCCCTGCTTCTACTGCTAAAGCTGTGATTGAGGTATTGGATTCTCAAGAGGATGAGGATCCTCCACAATTGTTTCCCATTACTAGGCAACCTTTTGGTCCTAATGATCAATTTCCTCAAGGAGGTATAAATGTACAGTATAATGTCCTTCAATTTAAGTTCCTTAAAGAAATGAAGGCAGCTGTTGCTAATTATGGCCCTCAATCCCCCTTTGTCATGGGGCTTTTAGATTCTTTCTCTTCTGAGAATTTGTTTTTGCCTCTTGATTGGGAGACCTTGGGGAAGGCTGTTTTGGACCGCTCTCAGTGGCTTCAGCTATGCAGTTGGTGGCTGGAAGATGCCAAAGAACAGGCTCGCCGTAATGCTGCTAGAAATCCTCCAGGGCCAACAGAGGAGCAATTAACAGGTACTGGTCAGTTTGCTACAGTAGCGGCTCAATCTGGACTCGATGACGTGGCATTATCACAAGTTAAAGGACTGTTTTTAAAGGCTTGGTGTAAAGTAGAACCATCGGGGAAAACTGCCTTGTCTTTTGTTAAGGTTGTGCAGGGTGCCAATGAACCTTATCCTGATTTTGTTGCTCGGCTCCAAGATGCTGTAATAAAGACTGTGGGTAGTGGGGCTGCAGGCAAAATCCTGATAACCACACTAGCCTTCGAGAATGCTAATCAGGAATGTCAGAGGTTGTTGCGTCCTCTCAAGGCTGCTGGAAACTTACAAATAGAAGATTTTATTAGAGCCTGTGCAGGAGTCGGAGGGGCTGCCTATAATGCACAATTGTTTGCTGGAGCTTTATCTAAGGCACTCATGGGAAAAAAGGGAGTTTGCTTCCAATGTGGAAAGACTGGTCATTTTAAAAAGGAGTGCCGTAAACTATCTAATAAGAGCGACTCCTCAAGAGTAGGATCTAAAAAGCTTCCCACTGAGCCCTGTCGTCATTGCGGCAAAGGGCAACACTGGACTAATGAATGTCACTCTAAGGTGGACAAAGATGGTAATCTTTTAACCTCCGGATCAGGAAACTTGCAAAGGGGCCCTTCAGCTTGGGGCCCCAACAACAATACAAGCCCTCTTCATTTGCAATTTCCAGTCAGCTCGGGGGTCCAGCATCAGCAGGCCAGTCAGTCAATGTTAACCCCCAATTTTCAGTAGCTCAGCTTTTCTCTGCTACTTCTGGTAGCGCTGCTGCTGATGTGGCAATTTTGCAGGCCATCGAACTTACCCCAGAAATGGGGATTGTTAAATTGCCTACAGGTGTTTTTGGGCCATTACTGTCACATACTGTTGGACTGCTTATAGGACGCAGCAGTAGCATTCTACAGGGTTTACAAGTTCATTTGGAAGTTACAGATTCTAATTATAAAGGGGAAATTCAAATTATGGCACAGGCTCATAAACCCATATCCCTTAAAGGGGGGCAGCGGATTGCACAACTTCTTTTATTACCCTATTTTCAGTTTCCTTCACGGGGAAAAAAAGAACCGGAGGTTTTGGAAGCACCGGTAAACATATTTTTTGGGAAACTTTAGTAACTCAACAAAAACCTGTTTCCCCTCAAAGTAGAGGGACAAATTTTTCAGGGCTTGGTCGACACTGGAGCTGGCGTTTCTATTATTGCCTCCAACCAATGGCCTTTACAGTGGCCTAAACAGCCTGTTGCTGTTTCTCTTACTGGATTAGGTTCTGCCTCTGAGGTGTATCAAAGTTCTCAATTCTTGCGTTGTCGAGGGCCGGATGGCCAAACGGCCCAAGTCCAGTTTTATATTGTTCCTATTGCCCTAAACTTATGGGGGCAAGATTTATTGCAACAATTTGGAGCTTTTGTTTCTATTCCTCATGTCTCTAATTCTGCCAAGAATATGATGTTCCACATGGGCTACAATCCCCTTGAAAAATCTTTAAACATGTAGCCACTGTTCAGCAGCCTCAAGCCCTTCCTTTGACGTGGAAAACTAATGTTCCCATATGGATTAAACAGTGGCCTTTAACACGTAAAAAGCTTGAGGCCTTGGAAAACTTAGTTCAGAAACAATTATCCTTAGGTCATATAGAGCCTAGTACTTCTCCATGGAATTCCCCTGTCTTTGTAATAAAGAAAAAAAGCGGTAAATGGAGACTATTAACAGATCTTCATGCTATTAATGCATGTATTCAACCCATGGGATCTTTACAACCTGGCCTTCCTAATCCTTCTATGATTCCTCAAGATTGGTTACTCATGGTTATTGATTTAAAGGATTGTTTTTTCTCTATTCCTTTGCATCAAAAGGATTGTGAGCATTTTGCCTTCTCTGTCCCTGTTTTTAATAATTCTCAGCTACTTTCGCAATATCAGTGGAAAGTTTTACCTCAAGGTATGTTAAACAGCCCTACCTTGTGTCAAAAATTTGTTCATCGGGCCCTGGATCCTGTTCAAAAGTGTCATCCTTCTGTTCTTTTATATCATTATATGGATGACATTCTTCTTGCTGCACCCACCAAAGAAAAGCAGCAAGATGCTTTTGCATCGTTACAAACTCAGCTTTCTTTTTACTCACTTAATATTGCCCCAGAAAAAATTCAAATGGATTTTCCTATTCAATATTTAGGTTATACCTTAGGAGCACGAAATATTCGACCCCAAAAAATTCAAATTTGACGCGATCATTTAAAAACATTAAATGACTTTCAAAAGCTTTTAGGAGACATTAATTGGATGCGTCCTGTTTTAGGAATACCAACGTATCAGTTACAACATCTTTTTTCTATTCTAGAAGGAGACAGTCACTTGGACAGCCCCCGTCATTTAACTCCTTTGGCTTTACAGGAACCCCAGCTGGTAGAAGAGCAGCTTCAAAGAGCCCATTTACATTATATCCTTCCTGACGTTCCCCTTTCCTTGTGTTTATTTCACACTTTACATTCTCCCACAGGAATGATTCATCAAACAAATCGGCAGTTAAAATGGATCTTTTTGTCCAACAAAACATCTAAATGCTTGACTACTTATGTTGATCGTTTAGCTAAATTAATCATCAAAGGACGACATTGCTGTCGACAACTCTGGGGAGGAGATCCTTCCTTAATTATCTCTCAATTCACTCATAGTCAGATTACTTATCTCCTTGCCAGTTCTGATTCTTGGCAAGTTGCTTGCGCCTCATTTGTTGGACAATTTTCTACCCAATATCCTAAGTCTCCGATCTTTTCATTTTTCAGGCAGCATTCTGTCTTACCTTTCTCACCAATATCTGTATTTCCTGTTCAAGGTCCACTTTGAGCCAATGTCGAGCTCCTTTATTCATTACTCATCTTTGTTCTCATTCTCAACTTCCTGGACCGCTAGTTCATGCTAATACTCAAATTGATTAGCTTTTAATCGGCCACCTGCAGGCTGCAGAACAAGAACATACTCTACATCACACTAATAGTTCTGGCCTTCAACGACGGTTTCATTTAACTCGTAAACAAGCTCGTTCTCTTATCCGAGCTTGTCCTTCTTGTGCTCCTTTAAGCATTCCATCTTTCCATCCTGAGGTTAATCCGCAAGGTACTCAAATTAATCAGATCTGACAAATGGATGTCACACATGTCCCTTCTTTTGGACAATTAAAGTATGTTCATCATACCATTGATAGTTTCTCTCATTTTCAATGGGCAACTCTTTTGCCATCTAAAAAAGCTGACTCTGTTATTACTCATCTCTTAGCTTGTTTTACCATCATGGGCATTCCTCTTATACTTAAAACTGATAATGCCCCTGCCTATGTCTCTTGTAAATTACAAATTTTCTTACAACAATACAATATTCGACATCTCACTGGTATCCTGGGCAACAGTCAAGGTCAAGCCATTATTGAGCGCGCAAATTTAATCTTAAAAATGCAGCTGCAAAAACAAAAAGGGGGAAATGAGTCCCCCAGAAACCAGATACTGAAGTTTCTTTTTACCTTAAATTTTTTGAATCAATGGAGACAATTGCAGGACTCCGCTGCCATAACTCATCTTTCCTCACCTCCCTTGGCAATAGTCCCCGCTGACAATTTAAGGGTTTGGTATCCTAATGAAGAGGGTAAGTATACTCAAGGGCAAGTTCTAAAACAGGGACGGGGCTATGCTCTTATCCTTACAGGGAGAGGACCTGAGTGGTTTCCTATAAGGCGATTGAAACCCTGTTGAAAAGAAAACTGGACTCAGCACGTACCTCTTCTTTCGTTAGATGTGCCTCGGTGGGGGACTTATTTCCCTTAGTGAGGCTTTGTATGAATATTGGACTTATATTCCCTTTCCACCCTTGTATCAGGGAGTCGCCTGGGGGGAGGCAGAAATTAAGGTTTTCACCAATGACACTACTTGGATTCCATCCCCTATATGGATAATGACAACATAGAATGGGAAACGGGAATAATAAACAGCACATACCAATTTGGAGTGGAAGGACTTCCGATTTGCATGGGAATTAGTCCTCATTGTCTCCGGAAGTCGCATGAAGCTTGGGCTGTTCGCTATAATCATAGCCATGTGGCTGCTAACACTGTTATTATTGTAACTAGAAGCTTTCAGTATAACCATACTGTATATAGTAATGAGACTATTCCTAGTTCCTTACCTTTTTGTCCAATCCCAGAGGTTTTCCCTAATATTGAGGTGCTGGAGTGGCAGCACTGTCAGGGAACTAAGCCCCGGATTTTAATAGAGTACAATGGGCTGCAAGTAACTGATTGGAGTGTGCACGGTGATTTTCAAACAAAATTTAGTCACATACCTTTGAAATGGCACCGGGTAAATAAAAGTATTGCCGCTGACGGTAATGAGACCTTGGTATGGCATGAAGGAGGCTTGTCGCCACCTGTGCCTCATCTTAAACACTCTTTACAAGTACAGAGTCATCTTTGGAAGTTATTAGCTGCAGGTGATGCTATTAGTACTTTTGTGGGAAATATGTCCCTTAACCTTTCTAACCCGAAGAGCTCCTTTCATATTCACTTACATCTGAATACCTCTCGATATATTATTGCTTGTGTCTGAAAGCCTTACCTATTATTAGCGGGGAACTTAACGTGGGATAATGATACGGGGATTGTTAATTGTAAAGATACGTGTACATTTTTGTCTTGCCTCAATCATTCCTGGTGGCGCAAAGATGGCCGAATAGGAACAGCTCCAGTCTCCAACTCCCAGCGCGAGCGACACAGAAGACCGGTGATTTCTGCATTTTCAACTGAGGTACTGGGGTCATCTCTCTAGGGAGTGCCGGACAATCGGTGCTGGTCAGCTGCTGCAGCCTGACCAGCGAGAGCTGAAGCAGGGCGAGGCATCGCCTCACCTGGAAGCGCAAGGGGGAAGGAAATCCGTTTTCCTAGCCAGGGGAACTGAGACACACAACACCTGGAAAATCGGGTAACTCCCACCCCAATACTGCGCTTTAAGGAACCAGGCACACCAGGAGAATATATCCCACACCTGGCCGGGAGGGTCCCACGCCCACGGAGCCTCCCTCACTGCTAACTCAGCAGTCTGCTGCGATATATCCGCAAGGCAACAGCGAGGCTGGGGGAGGGGCGCCCGCCATTGCTGAGGCTTAAGTAGGTAAACAAAGCCGCTGGGAAGCTCGAACTGGGTGGAGCTCACAGCAGCTCAAGGAAGCCTGCCTGTCTCTGTAGACTCCACCTCTAGGGACAGCCCACAGCTGAAGTCCAATAGGGAAAGCAGCGGGGGCCGGTGCAGACGCGAACGACTCTGTCTGACAGCTTTGGGGAGAGCCGTGGATCTCCCAACGTGGAGGTTGAGATCCGAGAACGGACAGACTGCCTGCTCAGGTGGGTCCCTGACCCCTGAGTAGCCTAGCTGGGAGACTTCCCCCACTAGGGGCAGTCTGACACCCCACACCTCACAGGGTGGAGTCACCCCTGAGAGGAAACTTCCAAAGGAAGAATCAGACAGGTACACTCGCTGTTCAGCAATATTCTATCTTCAGCAACCTCTGCTGCTGATACCCAGGCAAACAGGGTCTGGAGTGGACCTCAAGCAATCTCCAACAGACCAACAGACAGTCCTTCTGACTGTCAGATGGAAAACTAGCAAACAGGAAGGACACCTATACCAAAACCCCATCAGTACGTCACCATCATCAAAGACCAGAGACAGATAAAACCACAAAGATGGGGAAGAAGCAAGGCAGAAAAGCTGGAAATTCAAAAAATAAGAGAGCATCTCCCCCTGCAAAGGAGCGCAGCCCATCGCCAGCAACGGATCAAAGCTGGTCAGAGAATGACTTTGACGAGATGAGAGAAGAAGGCTTCAGTCCATCAAACTTCTCAGAGCTAAAGGAGGAATTACGTACCCAGCGCAAAGAAACTAAAAATCTTGAAAAAAGAGTGGAAGAATTGACAGCTAGACTAATTAATGCAGAGAAGATCATAAATGAAATGACAGAGATGAAAACCATGACACGAGAAATACGTGACAAATACACAAGCTTCAGTAACCGACTCGATCAACTGGAAGAAAGAGTATCAGCGATAGAGGATCAAATGAATGAAATGAAGCGAGAAGAGAAACCAAAAGAAAAAAGAAGAAAAAGAAATGAACAAAGCCTGCAAGAAGTATGGGATTATGTAAAAAGACCAAATCTACGTCTGATTGGGGTGCCTGAAAGTGAGGGGGACAATGGAACCAAGTTGGAAAACACTCTTCAGGATATCATCCAGGAGAACTTCCCCAACCTAGTAGGGCAGGCCAACATTCAAATTCAGGAAATACAGAGAACGCCATTCCTGGTGGCGCAGTTTTACGGGGGATATTTATATCCTCAGGGCTCGTAAGGAGATTTGGCTACCTGTCAACCTTACGTGACCGTGGGGGGCATCACCTCTTGAGACTTATATTTGGACTTCCCTTCAGCGGACCCGTCGTGCCCTTGGACTTATAATTGCCTTGGTGATGAGCCTTGTTGCCATTGCCTCCACTGCGGCTGTGGCAGGGCTCGCACTACATCAAAGCATACAAAATGCTAAATTTGTACAGCAATGGCATGAACGATCTCACCGGTTGGGGCTGCAACAACGGAACATTGACTCTCAACTCGCTGAAAGATTGGACAACATGGAACAAGCCTTAACATGGCTTGGAGATCAGCTCACTGTCCTCAGTACTCAGATAACACTGCAATGTGATTGGAACTCGACTCAATTTTGTGTAACACCTGTGCCTTTTAATATCTCTCAAAATTGGACCGAAATCCGAAAACTATTAATAGGCCATAAAAATATTTGTGTGGACATCCAAGAACTCACTCAAAACATTTCCGAAGCATTTCAACAACAATTACATGTATTGTCCGGAGCAGCTACTATGCAGGAGCTGGGTCAACGCCTTGCTGCTCTTAATCCATGGACCCAGATGAAAACATGGATTTCTACAATCTCTGGAAGTATATTGCTTTGGGCGCTTGGATTGAGTCTACTTCTCCTGGTAATCCGATGCTCCCTCCGTTGCATCCAAAAACAAAGGAAAAAACAGGAACAAGTATGGGCTACCTTTCTAAGATTGAGGCAAAACAAAAAGGGGGAAATGCAGGGGCCATTGAAAACAACATGCTAAGAATAGATAGGGCTCAAGGACAGTATCTCCATTTGAACTTTTAATGAACTCCAGCAGGCGCCAAGAAGGCAGACAAATAAGGAAGAGCCTAGAGACAAGGAACTCAGCAGAAGGTTACATCTGGGTAGAGAAAGTTTGTTTTGCATTGTGTTATTTCTGCTGACGTGGGGTTTATGGAGTATAAATAAAGTGAGGCCGAGGCTCTGCGCGCGGCCGCCATGTTCTCTGTTTGTCTTTGTCTCTTGTATCTGTTCATTCTCCACCACCCCCGGCACGGTCCCCAATAATCTTCATAAGCTGAGGAGGATGTAAGTCACCTCAGGACTCTGTGATGATTGCGTTAACTGCACAAATTGTTTGTACAGCATGTGTGTTTGAACAATATGAAATCTGGGGACCTTGAAAAAAGAAGAGGATAACAGCAATGCTCAGGGAACAAGGGAGCACCATAAACTCTGACTTCCAGTGAGCCGGGCGGAACAGATCCATATTTCTCTTCTTTCAAGAGCAAATAGGAGAAATATCGCTGAATTCTTTTTCTCAGCAAGAAACATCCCTGAGAAAGAGAATGGCCCCTGAGGGTAAGCCTCTAAAATGGCCACTTTAGGGGTGGCTGTCTTTTATGCTCAAAGACAAAGGGATGAAATAAGCCCTGGTCTCCTGTAGCGCTCCCAGGCTTATTAGGATGAGGAAATTCCCGCCTAATAAATTTTGGTTAGACCAGTTGTCTGCTCTCAAGCCCTGTCTCCTGATGTTATCAATGACAATGCGCGCCCAAAACTTAATTAGCAATTTTAATTTCACCCTGTCCTGTGGTCCTGTGATCTAGCCCTGCCTCCATTTGCTTTGTGATACTTTATTACCTTGTGAAGTATGCGGTCTCTGTGACCCACACTCTATTTTTACACTCCCTCTCCCTTTGAAAATCGCTAAAAAACTTGCTGGTTTTACGGCTCAGGGGGCATCACAGAACTTGCCAACAGGTGATGTCTTCCCTGGACACCCAGCTTTAAACTTTCTCTCTTTTGTACTCTTTCCCTTTATTTCTCAGACCAGCTGACACTTAGGGAAATAGAAAAGAACCCATGTTAACTATTGGGGGCAGGTTCCCCCAATACCCTATGACCCAGTAATCCCATCCCTGTAGAGTATATCCAAAGGAAATGGAACAAGTATGTGTAAGGGATGTCTGCACGCCCACATCCATTGCAGCATTATTCAAAATAGCCAAGATATAGAATCAGCCTAAGTGTTCCTTGGTTGATAAAGTATGCTATTTATACACAATGGAATATTATTTAGCCTGAAAAAAACTGAAGTGAAATAGGCCAGGCACAGAAAGAAAAATATTCCATGATCTCAGTTATACATGGAATCTATAAGAGCAGAACTCAGAAGCAGAGAGTAGAAGGTTGGGATAAGGTGATATTGGGGAGATATTTGTGAGAAAACACAACCTTTTTATTACACAGGAGGGATAAGTTCAAAAGATCCATTGTACAACATGGTGACTATGACTAATAATAACCATGTATTTTATACTTGATAATTGCTGAGATAGTAGACTTTTTATTCTCACTCCCAAAAATAATTGAGGTAGTATATATGTTAAGTAGCTTGATTTAACCATTTCACAATGCATCCATATTTAAAACATCATATTGAATGCCATAAAAATATACAACTTTAATTTTGACCATTAATTGTTTTTAATTAAAAAATATATCAACAAATTTTTTTTCTGTTTCTTTTGCATCTGGACTCTATGAAAATATATACAGCTGGGTTTTCAACTCTGTCCAGATCTTAGTAAATCAGAATTGATTAAGGGAATCAGAGATGAGTAAAGTAGTTTAAAAATCTTATATGATCACTGCACTGAGATTAAATTCTTTCCAGTAAAGCAGAACTCACTTCCAAGTTCATCATCAAAAGAATAGTAAATATACAAATGAAACAGATGGAGATCAAAATATTAACTTTATTTTCTAAGCTGAATTGAAGGACGTGGCTTATATCTAGGCCAAATGGAATCTCACATATTTCAGTGCTGCCCCTTCCCCTGAAAATGTACTTATTCCCTCAATCACAGTACGAATTAGCAACCTGGAGGCCTTCTCAGTAGGGCCAGCTGTGTCCCAGGAGGCGAAGGTGTGCATGGGAAGAAACTAAATCCACACACCCAAGCTATACACACACAAGCTCTTCTTCCCATCTTGCCCTGACTCAGTCACCCCTTCCTCTCACTACAAGACTGAATGAGAGACGACATTGGAAGAGATGCCAGAATTAAAAATGTCTCATGTTTTGGTCTTCAGGAGCCTTGTAGTTCCCTCTCTTTTACTGAAATTTAAAGAGTAATGGTTATTTCCCCAATACTCTATCATCATCTTCTTTGTTAAGAGTTCTTGAGGAGGAGAGACCAGATATGATGCACCCTCATAACTAGTTTCTTTTCTTTTTTTTTTTTGAGACAGAGTCTCGCTCTGTCACCCAGGCTGGAGTGCAATGGCTTGATCTTGGCTCACTGCAAGCTCTGCCTCCTGGGTTACACCATTCTCCTGCCTCAGCTTCCCGAGTAGCTGGGACTACAGGCACCCACCACAACACCAGGCTAATTTTTTGTATTTTTAGTAGAGACGGGGTTTCACCTTGTTAGCCAGGATGGTCTTGATCCCCTAACCTTGTGATCCGCCCACCGCAGCCTCCCAAAGTGCTGGGATTACAGGCATGAGCCACCATGCCTGGTGCTAGTTTCTATCCCTTAATTAAAAAGATACACTTTGTGTCTTGTGATAATTTAAGATGTGCAGAAAAGTTAGGGTGGTAGTAGAGACAGACTCTGGTTCCTCCTCACACAGGCGTCTTCTCTTGCCAGCATTTCACATGACCCAGGTACGCTGGCCAAAACTGAGAAACAAACATGGGTCCACTACTAGGAACGGCATTTCCGACCTGTTTTCAACCTATTTTGAAATGAAAGTTATCATGGCAAGCATCAATTTTGGTGAGAGAAGAAAGCCCATCCCTGTCATGAGTTTGGTGCAAATTCACTGAAGGCTGCAGCTTACTCTGAAGGTGAGGCCAGGGAGCTGGTGAAGCAGAAGCACAGACAGCCTGCTGCATTTGGAACCCAAATTGAAGAGGGTCCACTATGCCAAATGCAGGGTTTCTCTGTATGTGCAGGTTAATATTATTTTGACTATCAAACATTAGTATTTCTGCTTAAAGAAGCTGCTATGTATCATGAGGGAAAACTGCCTTTTCCCACAGAACCTGGTTGACACAAGCATAGCATTCTTTAAACCGTGCACCTTAACATGTCTGTAGAAATGCACAGAAGAATGCCCAGTGGCTCTGTGAGGACCATGGTGTGGATATCAAGGTATCCAATGCCTCACAGAGAAGTACAGCATAGTGGGACTCCCAGGGCCCCTCATGTTGCCACCTTAATGAATCTGACTCTTATGGTAATATGGTTTGGCTCTGTGTCCCCACCCAAATCTCATCTTGTATCTCCCATAATTCCCATGTGTTGTGGGAGGGTCCTGGTGGGAGATGATTGAAGCATGGGGGCGGGTCTTTCCTGTGCTGTTCTCATGATAGTAAATGGGTCTCACAAGATCTGATGGTGTTAAAAATGGGAGTTTCTCTGGACAAGCTCTCTCTTGGCCTGCTGCCATCCATGTAAGATGTGACTTGCCCCTCCTTGCCTTCTGCCATGATTGTGAGGCCTCCCTGGCCACGTGAAACTGTGAGTCCAATTAAACCTCTTTCTTTTGTAAATTGCCCAGTCTCAGGTATATCTTTATCAGCAGCATGAAAACAGACTAATACACACGGCAATGACTTCTTGCTTTTCTCTATAGTTTTACCTTCTAAACATATATCTAAAGTACTTATGTTCATGTTCCTAGGACTTTTATAACTTTACATAAATGAATAATCAGTAAGTTTCTTTTGCATCTGAGTTATTTTACTCAACACAATGTTTGTAAGATTCAATTTCATTATAGTTTAGTTGTACAATATCATTTTCATTGCTGTATCTTATTCCATTATAGAAACCATTCAAATTTATTTAACCACTTAACTGATTCTTTCCAGTTGGGGTTATTGCTGCTAATGTTACTCTGTGTGTCTGCATTTACGCATATACCTGAGAGTCAAAGTTTTGGGTCATGAACTATTGATATCTTAAAACTTAGCAGGTACTTTCAAATCGTTTTCTAAAATGATCACAACTGCTTATACCTCACTAGCTCAGGACAAAGGACCAAGCATTTCTTATCTACTATGATACTCCTTGTGGTCAGTGTGATCCATCTTAGCCATTCTTGGTGGTATGTATTTGTAAACTTTTCAAGTGAGGTATAGCATTGATGTGGGAAGGGGCAGGGAAGTGCTGGGTAAAGAAGGGCAGGGTCCCTGGTGAGAGCTCCACCCTCGAGCTGATGCCCACAGACCTAAATGAGGACAGGCATTTTTGTTTTTGCACCCAAAAGGCTGTCTTTTGGCCCACCACACCCCCGATCCTGTGCCAATACAAACCCGAGATTTTATGCTGACACAGACACAAGCAGCTTTTTATGTCTAAAAAATGACAAGTTTCTGCCAGGTTTAAAAAGAACCACTAGATATAAAGGAAAAAGACATTTATTTATTGTGCTTTTCAGCAAACTACTATCGAGTGCTTACTATTTTTTGCTGGCATACTTCCTCTCTTCTAAAGTAGGGAGAGTAAGACAGAAGGAAAGTTATAACATGGAGTAATGAGCATCAAGACAAGAGTGAATATTGTATGCTGTGAGGAGATATAGGAAGAGTCATGATGGCATTTTTACTTGGTGTCCACTTTACAGAGAAAATGTCTTCTGAGCTGGGGAGTAGTGGCCGATCAGGATAATACTAGGCTGTGGTGATGATTTCAGGTGGAGTTATCATGTCCAAAGTCTCATGAGTGACGTTATATGGTAAATTTGAAGATTGGAGGAAATTTGAACTAACCCAAAGTTTAAGTTTTAGGGTAGAGGAGTGGAAAGAGTGGAAAGTGGCAAGGTTAGCTTGAACTAGGCAGTGTTAACAGAAACCAGAAAGTAAAGAACCATGGTCTGTACATTAAAGCATTTGGCATTGTTCCTGGGAGAACAATGTTTTATAATTAATAAAAAAGCATAATTATATTTGGGGATTTACATTTTTGCTAGCAAAAGGCAAGTTTTCTGGCTCTGAACTCCAACAATACTTTCCATATATATACAATTATATTCATAAGTATTTATATATATTTATATATGTAAAATGCTTATATATGTCTTATTTCTGAGAGTAAGTATAAATCTTAGAATAGGTTTTTAATGACTTGATGTTGAACTTTCCTCAGTGCTTTTTCTGTATCAATTCATATAATCATGTGATTTTTCTTTTTCAAGTTGTTTTTATGGTGGAGTACACCGATTGATTTAAAAATATTGAAGTAGTTTTGAATTGTCAGGATAAAGTCCATTTGGTCATGGTACAGTATTTGTTTTGTATATAATGAGAATTAGAATTGATTTCCTAATTTTATATTGAAGATTTGCTCATTACAATATTGTTTTTCTTTTCTTGTACCGTCTTTGTATGGTTTTGGTAGAAGGGTAATACTAATATAAAACGTCTGTGGGTGTTTTCTTCATCTTATCTTTCAAATAGATTGTGTAGAACTGACGTTATTTCTTCTTAAAACATTTGGTAAAATTAACCATTGAGACAATCTTGGCTTAGATAATTGGAAGGTAGTTTAAATACAATCAGATATCTCTAATAATTACAGAACTATTTTCGTTATCTAATTTTTCTTGTGTAAGTTTTGACAACCTATGTTTTCGAGAAATCGGTCAATTTCTTCTAAGTGGTACAGTCCACATTCATAGACTTTTTTTTTGCAGCTTCTTTTCGTGTATTTTTAAGGTACACTATAGTTATTTCCTTTTATAATGTTTGTATTGGTAATTTGCTTATTTTTTCTATCTCTCTTTTTTCATTACTCTTGTTATAGTTTTATAAACTTTATAATTCTTTTCAAAGGACCAGCTTTTGGTTTGCTTAATTTTCTCTATGTTCTCTTCTCTGATCTCTATTATATTCTTCCATCTAAATTACTTAGTTTTATTTTGTTAATCTTTCTCTAGTTTTCTAAGGTAGAAGCATAGATGATTGGCTTGAGTCTTCTCGTCTCATATGGGCATATATTGTGAAGTTGCTCTAAGCACTGTTTTAATTTCACTGTATAAAGCATATGTTTTATTTTAATGTGTGTTCATTTTAAAGTATTTTTACATAATTTCCAGTTTTAATAATATAGAAGCAAGCTGGCTTCACTCCCTGACACAGAAAATAAATAAATAACCAGTGCTGATACTATCACCGGAAATATCCCAGAAGTTACATGAGGATGAGACAGTTCCCAGGACCACAAAGAAGTTAAATATTCTGAACAGATTAAAAGGTATAGGACCTCCCTGTCTGCAATGCCCTCCTCCCTGATTTTCTTTGTATCGAGTGTGAGAAAACTCTCCCTGACCAACTCATGATTTTTACACTGGAAATGTAAGATTGAGGTGGACAACCAGCTTCCCCAGAATCTTGGATTTCCTAGCAGGAGACCTGTCTCTGCCTCAATGCACCAGAGGTATCTTGAGTGCCTGAAGGGAAAAGCATCTCTGAGGACAGGCACAGACAAAGGGGAAAGGCAGAACTACCATTCTCACTCCTGAAGAGTTTGTTCTCTAAATCAGTAAAAGGAGAGGCCAAATTAGAGTGGCTTTTTAATAGCATCGCACTGCAGGAGAAATGTTCCACAGCTCCACTAAGCACAAACCTCCAGACTCCTATCCTTCCAGGATATCCCTTTGGGGACCCAATAACAGTCATCTCTCAGATGATTGACTAGAAACAAGACAAACCTGGGATGAAGGCACCACCTAGTGCTGAAAAGAAGGCAAGAACCTAATGGGGGAAAAATTAACTGGTAAATTACAGGGACTCTCTCAACAAATACATCCAATCCAAATCAAAGACCAGGTGGACAAAGAAGACTGGGATGAATAATTAATCCTTCAATGAAATACATAGAAGTATACTCACAAGAAACAACAGCAAACAGAGAACCATGACCACCTCAGACAAAGCAGGGAACAGATGACTGACACTAAGAAGATAATGATATGTGAGCACTCTGAGCAAGAATTCAAAATAGCAGTTTTAAGGAAGCTCGGTGATCTCCAAGATAATACAGATAAGTAGTTCAGAAATGTATCTGAGAAAATTGAGAAAGAGATTGAAATATTTTCAGCAATCAAAGAGAGATCTTGGATCTGAGAAATACATTCACTGAACCAAAAATTTCATTAGAGGCTCTCAACAGCAGAATGGATCAAGCAGAGGAAAGAATTAGTGAACAAAAAGACAAACTATTTGAAAAGAAACAGAGAGGAAAAAGAACAAAAGAATGGAAAAGAATGAAGATAACCTATAAGATATAAAAATTACCTCATACAAAACAAATCTAAACATTATTAGTCTTCAAGAGGTACTTGAGCAAAAGCAAGGGTTAGAAAGCTTATTTAGAGAAATAATAATAGTAAACTTTCCAGAATGAGAGAAAGATCTAAGTATATACGTGCAGGGAGGTCAGAGAACACTAAAAAGATTCAACACTAAAAAGATTCAACCCTAAGAACACTACCCCCAAGTCATATAATAAACACTTGAAAGTCAAGGATAAAGAGAGGAACATAAAAGCAGCAGGAAAAGGAGACAAATAACACTCAAAGGAGCAACAGTTTAGCCACAGCTTTACAAAATAAAACCATACAGACCAGGAGACAGTAGGAAGACATATTTAAAATGCTAAAAGAAAGATACCACCATCAAATTATATTGTGTTCAGCAAAGCCATTCTTCAAACATAAAAGAGAGATAAAGTCTTTTCAAAAAACAACAAAAACAACAACAACAACAACAACAAATGTGATAATTCACCATGACTAGACTTTTCTTACAATAAATACTAAAGGAAGTTCTTCATCAAGAAAAAAAAAACAACCAAACAAACAAAACATGCAAAAACAAAAAACCCGGATATAAAATTCATTGGTAAATGTACATACATAGACAAACCTAGAAAACTCTAATACTGTAATCGTGGTGTGAAGTCTGTTCATAACTCTAGGATCAAGTCTGGAAAACATATCTATAAAAGTAATAGCCATAACAACCTGATAAGAGATCATCAATATAAATAAGTACTTTGAGAAAGCTAAAGCTTAAAGTGTGGGGGATGAAGTTAAAGGGTAGAGGTTTATATTTTTAAGCTTTTTATTTGTTTTTATTGTTTTTATTTTGATCTTTGATAATTTATCATCTATGATGGTTAATACTGAGTGTCAACTTCATTGAATTGAAGGATACAAGGCATTGATCCTGAGTGTGTCTGTGAGCGTTTTGCCAAAGGAGATGAACATTTGAATCAGTGGGCAGGCAAAGGCGGACCCCCCTTAATTTGGGTGGGCACAATCTAATTGGCTGCCAACATGACTAGAATATAAGCAAGCAGAAAAATGTGAAAAAAGAGACTGGCCTAATCTTCCAGCCTGCATCTTTCTCCTGTGCTGGATGGTTCCTGCTCTGGAACATCAGATTCCGAGTTCTTCAGTTTTCAAACTCAGGCTGGCTCTCCTTGCTCCTCAGTCTGCAAATGGCCTATTGTGGAAACTTGTGAGTTAATACTTAATAAACTCATATATATATATAACTATTATATTAATTCTATCCCTCTAGGGAACCCTAATACATCATCTTTTAAAAATAACTTGTTGGCCGGGCGCGGTGGCTCAAGCCTGTAATCCCAGCACTTTGGGAGGCTGAGACGGGCGGATCACGAGGTCGGGAGATCGAGACCATCCTGGCTAACACGGTGAAACCCCGTCTCTAATAAAAAATACAAAAAGCTAGCCGGGCGAGGTGGCGGGCGCCTGTAGTCCCAGCTACTTGGGAGGCTGAGGCAGGAGAATGGCGTAAACCTGGGAGGCGGAGCTTGCAGTGAGCTGAGATCCGGCCACTGCACTCCAGCCGGGCGAGAGAGCGAGACTCCGTCTCAAAAAAAAAAAAAAAAAAAAAAAAAAAAAAAAAAAAAAAAAAAAAAATAACTTGTTATTTGTATAAAATGTTTTCTGTAAGCCTCATGATAACCACAATGCAGAAACCTAAAATAGATACACTGAAAATAAAAAGCAACATATTAAAACATACTAAAATAACACAACCACAAAGGAAAACACTAAGAAAAGCAGAAATGATTTACAAAACAATCAGCAAAGAAGCAACAAAATGGCATTATGTTATCACTTATCTATAATAACACTAAATGTAAATGGACTAAATGATCCAGTTAAAAGACACTGAGTAGCTGAATGGAGACAAGAGACAACTATATGCTGCCTACAATAAACCTGCTTCATCTTTAAAGACACATTAAAGTGAAGTGACAAAAAGAAAAAATCATGAAAATGGAAACCAATAAAGACTCAGTGTAGCTATATTTATATCAGAAAAAATAGACTGCAAGTCAAAGACTTCAAAAAGTAACAAAGAAGGTCACTACATAATAACAAACATGTCAATTCAGGAAGAGCATATAACAATTATAAATATCTATTCCCCCAATCCCAGAGTACCCAAGTATATAGAGCAAACATTAATAGACCTAAAGGGAGAGATAAACTGCAATACAAAAATAGTTGAGAACTTCAATACCTTCCTCTCAGTAATGAACAAAATATATATGATCATTTCACTAAATGATGTGAAAGCATGCTATAAAATTTGACATACCCTTATTGTAGAAATCCTCAACACACTGGGTATAGAAGAACATACCTGAAAATAATAAACTTCATATATGACAGACTCACAGCTAACATCACACTGAATGTGAATGTGAATAAAATTAAAGATGTTCCTCTAAGATCTTAACAAGATGGGGATGCTCATATTCAACATAATAAAAACTAATACTGGAAGTCTTAGCCAGAGCAATCAGAAAAGAAAAAGAAATATAATAATTACCTCTAAACTGGAAAGGAAGGAGTCATATTAGCTTTATTCACAGACAGGATAATTTTTTATTTAGAAAACCCTAAGGACTCTGCTGAAAAACTTTTAAAACTAAAACATGGATTCAGTAAAATTGCAGAATACAAAATTAACATTAAACAATGAGTAGCATTTACATAAACCAACAGGAAACAATCTGAAAAAAATCAAGAAAGCAATGCCGTTTACAATAGCTACAAAGAATATAAAATACCCAGGAATTAATTTAACCAAAGAAGTGAAAGATCTATACAAAATAACTGTAAAACATTGATGAAACAATTTAAAGAGAACCCAAACTTGAAAATATATTTCATGCTGGTGGGTTGGAAGAATTAATATTGTTAAATTGAATATTACCCAAAGCAATTTACAGATTTAATGGAATTTTTATAAAAAATACTAATGATACTCTTCACAGAAACAGGAAAAAATATTCTACAATGTATATGGAATCACAAAAAGTTCTGAATAGCTAAAGCAATCCTGAGAAAAAAAACAAAGCAGGAGGCATCACACAATCTGTCGTAAAAATACACTACGGCGGCCAGGCGCAGTGGCTCACACCTGTAATCCCAGCACTTTGGGAGGCCAACGCAGGTGGATCATGAGGTCAGGAGATCGAGACCATCCTGGCTAACATGGTGAAACCCCGTCTTTACTAAAAATACAAAAAATTAGCCGAGTGTGGTGGGGCGGCGCCTGCAGTCCCAGCTACTCGGGAAGCTGAGGCATGAGAATCCCTTGAACCCGAAAGGTGGAGGTTGCAGTGAGCAGAGATCGCACCACTGCACTCCAGCCTGGCCAACAGCAAGACTCTGTCTCAAAAATAAAATAAAATAAAATAAAATACATAAAATAAAAAACAAAAAATACACTACGGAGCTTTAATAATGAAATCAGCATTGTACCGGCATAAATGCAAACATAGACCAACGGAATAGAATAGGTAACCCAGACATTAATCTCAACCCGTTTTTGACAAGTCACCAAGAACACACATCGGGGAAGAAACAGTCTATTCAATAAATGGTGCCAGGGAAACTGGATAACTGTATGCACAAGAATGAAACCAGATCCCTATTTCTCACCATATAATAAATCAAATCAAAATGAGTTAAAGTCTTAACTCCAAGACCTAAAACTATGAAATTACCATAAGAAAACACGGGGGAAGTGTGTGAGGACATTGATCTGGGCAAATATTTCTTGAGTAAAACATCAAAAGTTCAGGCAACCAAAACAAACGTAGACATAGGATTACATAAAGCTATAAATCTTTTGCACAGTAAAGGAAACAATTAACAAAGTGAAGAGACAACCCACACAATGAGAGAAAATATTTGCAAACTACCCATCTGATAAGGGTCTAAGAATTAGAATAGATAGAATACAGAATAATACATAGAAATACACAGAATGTAGAATAAGAAGCTTTAAAAACTCAACAGCAAAAATTCAAATAGTATAATTTAAACAAGGCAAAATATCTGAATACACATTTATCAGAAGAAGATATATAAATGCCCAACAGGTATATAAAAATGTTCAACATCACTAATCATCAGAGAAATGCAAATCAAAACTTCAATTAGAAATCATCTCATCCCAGTTTAAATGGCTTTTATCAAAAAGAAAATAGTGGATGTTGGTGAAGATGTGAAGAAAAGGAACACTTGTACACTGTTGGTCAGGATGTCAATTGGTACAGGCACGATGGAAAACAGTATGCAGGCTTCTCATAAACACAAAAACTAAACTACCATATGATCTAGCAATCCCACTACTGGGTATATATCCAAAAGAAAGGAAGTTAATACATCGAGGAGATATTGGCATTCCCATGTTTATTACAGCATTATTCACAATAGCCAAAATATGGAGTCAATCCAACTGCCCATGGATCGTGATTGTCAATCTATGTATATGTAATATGTAATCAATGGATGAATGGATAAAGAAAATGTGGTATATATACATATGGAATATTATTCAGCCATAAAATGTTTTAAAATCCTGTTATTTACAACAACATGGATGGATCTAGAGGTCCTTATGTGAAGTGAAATAAGCCAAGCACAGAAAGACAAATATCACATGTTCTTACTCATGTGTGGAGGCTAAAAGGGTGGATCTCATGCAAATAGAGCAGACTTGTGTTTGCCAGGGGTCAGGAAGGGTCGGGAGGAGAGGGGATAAAAAGAGGTTGATTAATGGTTGCAAATGTACAGTTAGAAGAAATAAGACCTAGTGTTCAATAGATCAAGAGGGTGAGTATTGTTAACAACGTCTTTTGTACATTACCAAGTAGAGAATAATTCAAATGTTTCTAGAATAAAGAAAAGATAAATACCTAAGGTGATGGATATTGCAATTACCTCGATTTGATGTTTACACGAATTTATCAAAATATCACATGTAGCCCTCAAAATATGTATATCAATAAAAACATTAAAGAAATTAAAATAAACAAGAAATTATTTACCTTGAGATTTTCTCTCTTTTACTCATTGATTTTGTAGGAGCCTATTGTTTTATGTCTAAATGTGGGTATGATTTCAATTGTTTGAAATGTGTTTGGTTTGTTTTGTGATGCAGATATGGCCTTTCTTGTTGAATACTTCATGTTCACTTGAAAAAAGTTTGTGTTATCTTTTTGTTGGGTAGATTGTCCTATAACCATCAATTAAATCCAGTTTACTGATTTAGTTTTTCCATATCCCTGTTTTGTTTTTTTCTGTTTCTTGTACTGAAGGCGAAATGTTAAAATCTCAAATGTTACTCTGCATGTGTTTGTTTCTCCCTTCAATTCTATCATTTTTTTCTTTTATTGCATTTTAGGTTTCTATTATATTGTGGTTGTGTGTATATAAATTTTAAACTGTATTTCTTTTGGGGAAATTAACTGTTTATGATAGCGTAACTTACTTATGTATCTACAGTAATTGTCTTTACTTTGATGTCTAATTTGTCTGATATTAATATAGCCACTCTGACCTTAGTTTAATTTCTTTTTCACATTATATTTTTAACCCTTTGACTTTTATCCTACCTTATCAGCTTATTTGAAGGTAATTTCTTATAGGTAGCAAGTAGTTGGATTATAACATCATAATCGTTGTGACCAGATGATTTACATTTAATAAATGTATACTGATACATGTCAATTTAGGTCCATCATTTTTATATTCATTTTTTTGAATTTGTTTTTCATTTATCTGGGATTTTTTTCTGTCTCTTTTTTGAATTGTTTTAACTTTTTTGTTTTAAAATTCCATTCTACTTTTGCTATTGTGATTTTTTTGCTATTTATCCTTGTATTTTGTTAGTGTTTTGTCTGATGGTTACAATACACATACATACCTTTGCACAGCCTGCTTAGAATCAATATTTTACAATTTAAAGTACATTGTAGAAATCTTGCCACCATATAGGTCCCATTACCCTATATATCACATACTTTTTAGCTGTCTCATATGTACTACATTTACATACATTGACAATCATATCAATGTTATTTTCTTCTTATTTTTGCTTTCAATCACCAAACATACTTTGGAGAATCAAATAGAAGAATAATGTATTATATTTCCCAAATTTACTATTTTCCTTACTCTTTCCTTATTCTTGCTGTCTTAACTTTCTATTTCTGTTATTTTTTCTGACTGAGAACAGTCTTCAGAAATTCTTATAATAATCTGCTGTCATTATTGCCAAATTTGGGGAGACTTTCATTTATTATTTTTTTTAAAAATAATTTCATTCCTCCCTTTCCCCTCCCCCTCTGAAACCCCAATGACATAAAAGTCAAATCTTTTGCTATTGTCACAAAGATTTTTTTTATTATACTTTAAGTTTTAGGGTACATGTGCACAACGTGTGGGTTTAATACATAGGTATACATGTGCCATTTTGGTTTGCTACACCCGTTAACTCATCACTTACATTAGGTATTTCTCCTAATGCTTTCTCTCCCCAGTCCCCCATCCCCTGACAGGCCCCGGTGTGTGATGTTCCCCACCTTGTGTCCAAGTGATCTCATTGTTCGGTTCCCATCTATGAGTGAGAACATGTGGTGTTTGGTTTTCTGTCTTTATGATACACACAGATTCTTAAAGCTGGTTTTATCTTTGAAATTCTTTTTCTCTGACATATCCATTAATCTATCAACTCCATTCAGTGCGTTTTCATTATAATATTGCATTTTTCTATTCTTAAAAATTTCAATTGGTTCCTCTTAACAGCTTCTTTTAAAAGCATTTTTGTTTTTGTGGATGCATTCTAATTAATATTGTTTCAGCCGTGCTCCAATTGCACTTTTGTAATTGTTGCTTTGAAGTCTTTGATTGATAATTCCAACGTTTTTGCCATTTCATTGGGGATTAACACTTGATGATATTATACAAGTTGAGAATCATTTTCTATAATTCTTTCTATGCTGAGCACCTTTAAATTTTATCCTGTATATTTTGGATATTACATTCTAAAACTATGGGTATTGTTTAGTATTGGTATTTTTTTATTTGGTAGGCAACCAAATGGCTTAGTTTCAGCAATAATTTTTAACCCAATATCTGCAGGTTATGATTCCAACATTGAGTTCAGTTTCCAAGCCTTTTCTGTACAATTAAGATCTTTTCCATGGGTGCATCACCCGGTGTTCCATCTGAGACATGATACGATGTCTATGGTTTAGTTCAGTTCTCAGTCTTTGGCATGCTAACTACGCATGCAGACTCTTCCACGAGCAGTTCAGGGATGAGCCCAGTAGCTCATAAACGACTTCATAAGGTTGCAATCACAAGCTCCTCCAACTCTGTGATGTCCAAGTACTCTCCGATTTCCCGTGGCTCCCCTTTCTGCTCTTTCAGCCCCAAAACTGAGGTTTCAGTTATCCTGCTCTGCCACACTCCCTACAACCACACTCACACATAGCTCCAAATGGTGGGAAAAGGCAAGGTAAACAGCAGAGGCCACCCCACTCTCCTGAACCCCACATCCTCCGACTGGAGAGTTTCTCATGCCATGCACACCACAGCAGGGTTCCTGGCCAAAAGGCAACTTCCCTACTCCCAATACCCATAAGACTCCTCCTGTGTCTCTCCAAGGATGGTTACTTCCGTGCTTCAAGATGCTTTGACTCCAGGCTAGAAAACCAAGAAGAAAAGCAGAGCACTAAACCTGTACCCAGCTTGGCAGTATTTTGCATCCTGTTATTCTTCAATCCACCTGCTGCTATTACAGAGTCCTCACATAATTGTTTCAGGAATTCTTTCCAAGTTTATATGTAAATTCAGTGGAAAAGTCTGGGTGAAGTGGACCTACTCCTTTTTCCCAGAACCAGAATTTTAAATATCACTTTGGAGAAGTGTTTTCTAATTTGTGAATGCTAAGTGTGTATGTCCTGTGTCAAACACAAATCTAGCAAGTTAGAATGACTGCAACTAACCTGTAAAAATTCTCACATAGCTACAAAGTCAAAAGCATTATTCAGCAACATTTTGCTCACATTGGCATACTGTAGGACATTGTAAATTAAATCTTATTCCTGTCACTAGAAATGAGAAAGGTAAGTAGGTCTACTTAGTTCAAATTCTCATAAAAATAAAGTCATTAGCAGAGATGTTTAAATCATATTCTTAGTTTTACTTAGTGTCACTTTTTAAATTTTCTACAGTATTTGTTCATACTTATATATCTTATTATCTCTTTATATAAAATCATACATGATAAATACTTTAGAGATCTTGGTTTCATGAAAATATTTCCATTGTCTACAGATTCTACTTTCTTCCTTTAGTTAGAAAATAGAAATTGCATAAATATTGTCACTTTTTCCTTGACTTCCAGGAAATATATTGCTGAAGTTAGAACTAACTTGAAACACATAATAACCATGATTTTAGTATTTGCACCCTCCACTTATATAACGTAAATTGACATAATTAAATTTACATGGTTACATGCAAATGTACGTAAATTTAATTTTTCCTAAGTCTTTTTAAAAGTTCTACTAAATATACACAGTAAGATATAGATACAAATAAAGCTGCCAGGAAATTTCCATTTTTCCAGTTTTTACACACAACTGTACAATGAACCAAAAAAGATCCATTCAAATGAAGACATCACATTATGTTTACTTATAACTTTTTTCTCATGAAAATTTCAATTCAACATTTTTATCTATATTTTTCATTTAGTTTCAAATTTTGTATATATTAACATCTAAACCCATTATACTTTCTTTTCTTGAGACAGGTTCTCTGTTACTCAGGCTGAAGTGCAGTGGTGCAATTATGGCTCACTATAAAACCTTGAATTTCTGGTCTTGGGTGCTCCTCCTGCCTCCCTGAGTAGCTGGGAGTACAGGCCCAAGGCAGCAAGCCTGCCTAACTTTTTTATTTTTTATAGTGACTAGAGTATCACTATATTACCAAGGCTGGTCTCAAACTCCTGGCCTCAAGCAGTCCTCCTACCACTGCCTCTCAAAGAGCTGAGATTACAGATGTGAGCCACTGCACCCAGCCTTCATTATACTTTTTATCACACTGCTTGTTTATTTAAAAGCTGAAACACAGAGCTCTCACAATTCATAGAGTCATGTAGTCTCCTTGAGAATACATATACAATTTCCTTGAGAATACATATACAATTTTGGAAAAGCATAGAAAATATCCAAAGATCTCCTAATTAGTCCCCCAGAGAATCATTAGAATAAACAGAAGTATTGAAATTTAATCTCACAGGTATCGTTTAACAGAATCCTAATAAAGTGTTACATATTTTTCAATACTATTTTAAAATGAACACAGATGAGTTATTTGCCTTATAATCAGGGGATCAGCACGAGCAGGATGTTTAAATAAACATTATATCAAAATGAATCGCATTCTCACAGGGTGGCTACCCCAACTCTGTTCTGATTATGTTTACTTTTCCTCTCTTTTTGGGTCTTATTTGTTAAATTTCCGCTCTGTACAACGACACATTTCCACTTTTATTTTTAAAAGCAAAGTCCAGTTTAAGCAACCTGCAGTGGAAATTTGATCATCAATTATTTACATTTTTAACCTATTCTCTAGCAAAGTCTCTGATGGCAAGCAAAAGCAGTCAATCTCTAAAATGCCAGCTTCTATTCCTACCATTTCCTTAAATATAGAGACCATTTATGAGAACTAGGGAGGGAATTGAGAATGTGGGTGTGTGTATTGTGTGTGAGGTTGGTGGGAGGACCTGGGGTTGCTGAAACGGCACAGATAATTGGTCCACTCCATAGACTTCCTTTATCAGTGGAGATGCTGCTGTCTAAATTGATCCACGGTTTCCATGACAGCCAATCTAGATAATTTGTGTCTTCCACAGCAAGGATTTTGGGATCAAATTATTTTAAAAATTACCTAGTTTTCTATTCCAAAGTTATCACCTCACATACTAGTTGTTAGAAAGTGGATATGGCTTCTTTATGAAAAAACATTGAAAATGCTTTCCCACAGAAATATTAGCATGTCAAATTTTATGCACACATACTCCTCAGAGATTTTTTTTCAAACCACATCTGCACAGAATTGAATGTTAAAGTGAGTGTTTTGTTGCTGAAGCTTTTTACAAAGGTAGACAATGTTTATTATTTGTAAAGAGAATAAAGCAGGCAAACTATACAGAAATACTGCAATGGAAGGCATCTCTAATAATTTTGGCATTTCCTTATACATTTCCATGGCTACTTTATGAATCATTATCCCTATACATGAGATCAAACTAGGCTGCTTGCAGCTCATCTAAACTCCTATGAGTTGTAGTTCATTATCCTATTCAGAAAAATAATCACATAGTTAATTAGAATGTTAGGTGGTCACATGAGCCTGAACATTCTAAATATTATTTCTTTTTTTTTTAAACAGTGGATGTTTATTACTATTTTCTCTAATAGTAAATATAAAATGAACAAGATACAAAAGAGTAAAATGAGGAAAAAACATTATTTTTAGAGTTTCAATAAACGAAAGCATTTTCTTGTCATGCAATTAACACTCACATGAACGTGTTTATATATAAGTACTAGATAATGACTATTTCATTTTTATTTTTTCCAATTAAAAAGAATCTCTTTTCTTATTTATTAGAAGGTACTGTGCTAAGTTTCTTTTTTTTTATTATTATTATTATTTTTAATTATACTTTAAGTTCTAGGGTACATGTGCATAACGTGCAGGTTTGTTACATATGTACTTATGCCATGTTGGTGTGCTGCACCCATCAACTCGTCAGCACCCATCAATTCATCATTTATATCATGTATAACTCCCCAGTGCAATCCCTCCCTCCTCCCTCCTCCCCATGAAAGGCCCCAGTGTGTGATGTTCCCCTTCCCGAGTCCAAGTGATCTCATTGTTCAGTTCCCACCTATGAGTGAGAACATGCGGTGTTTGGTTTTCTGTTCTTGTGATAGTTTGCTAAGAATGATGGTTTCCAGCTGCATCCATGTCCCTACAAAGGATGCAAACTCATCCTTTTTTTATGGCTGCATAGTATTCCATGGTGTATATGTGCCACATTTTCTTCATCCAGTCTGTCACTGATGGACATTGGGTTGATTCCAAGTCTTTGCTATTGTGAATAGTGCCGCAATAAACATACGTGTGCATGTGTCTTTATAGTAGAATAATTTATAATCCTTTGGGTATATACCCAGTAGTGGGATGGCTGGGTCATATGGTACATTTAGTTCTAGATCCTTGAGGAATTGCCATACTGTTTTCCATAATGGTTGAACTAGTTTACAATCCCACCAACAGTGTAAAAGTGTTCCTATTTCTCCACATCCTCTCCAGCACCTGTTGTTTCCTGACTTCTTAATGACTGCCATTCTAACTGGTGTGAGATGGTATCTCATTATGGTTTTGATTTGCATTTCTCTGATGGCGAGTGATGATGAGCATTTTTTCATGTGTCTGTTGGCTGTATGAATGTCTTTTTTTTTTTTTTTTTTTTTTTTTGAGACGGAGTCTGGCTCTCTCGCCCAGGCTGGAGTGCAGTGGCCGGATCTCAGCTCACTGCAAGCTCCACCTCCCGGGTTCACGCCATTCTCCTGCCTCCGCCTCCCAAGTAGCTGGGACTACAGGCGCCCGCCTCGTCGCCCGGCTAGTTTTTTGTATTCTTTAGTAGATACGGGGTTTCACCGTATTAGCCAGGATGGTCTCGATCTCCTGACCTTGTGATCCGACCGTCTCAGCCTCCCAAAGGGCTGGGATTACAGGCTTGAGCCACCGCGCCCGGCCATGAATGTCTTCTTTTGAGAAATGTCTGTTCATATCCTTTCCCCACTTTTTGATGGGGTTGTTTGTTTTTTTCTTGTATATTTGTTTGAGTTCTTTGTAGATTCTGGATATTAGCCCTTTGTCAGATGAGTAGATTGCAAACATTTTCTCCCATTCTGTAGGCTGCCTGTTCACGCTGATGGTAGTTTCTTTTGCTGTGCAGAAGCTCTTTAGTTTAATTAGATCCCATGTGTCAATTTTTGCTTTTGCTGCCGTTGCTTTTGGTGTTTTAGACATGAAGTCCTTGCCCACGCCTATGTCCTGAATGGTACTAACCTAGGTTTTCTTCTAGGGTTTTTATGGTATTAGGTCTAACATTTAAGTCACTAATCCATCTTGAATTAATCTTTGTATAAGGGGTAAGGAAAGGATCCAGTTTCAGCTTTCTACTTATGGCTAACCAATTTTCCCAGCACCATTTATTGAATAGGGAATCCTTTCTCCATTTCTTGTTTCTCTCAGGTTTGTCAAAGATCATTATTTCTAAGTATTTTATGTCATCGAATGCATTTAGGACATATAGGACATGTATTCTGCAAAATAATTTACAAGGAGACTGTCTAAGACAAAATACTGCACCTTAAACACGTCTTACCAGGAGTTCTTCTATATAGTATAAGTCAAAGTTTTGTTAAAACAACAATCTGCATGTTTCAGGACAAGTCTGGAAAACTGTGGGAAGAGCAATCTGGCTACTGCTGCATTTATATGTGTGGTCATATAACCTGCAGGAAATAGACTATTAATATGCACGTGTTTGTTCTTAGATCTCAGACCTTTGGCAAAAGAGACAGGCGCATTTGAATGCAGTTTTCTGTGTATCACTCAGATTTTCTTCAGTATCTTATATCTGGTGTGATGCATGAGTCCTACAGCAAGAAAATTGCAAGAAGAAGCCCGAAAGAACATGTGAAAACACAAACAACACAAATATAGATAAAAAACCAACAAAACAATGAAATCAAAAATCTAAATGGTTACCAAAAGGAAGAAAAAAGAAAAAAGAACAGATGGAAGATATAATTAAAAATAGAAATATGGTAGATTTAAATGTAGCCACATTGAATATTATCCAAATGTAATGGGAATAAATACCTCAACTGAAAGAGATGGTTATTTGGAAAATACAGACAGACTCAACTGCGTGCTCCTCACCAGAAATGCACTACACCATCAACATACAAATAGCTTAAACAAACCAGATGAAAAAAGATGCAAAACACTAACAGCCCTTATAAGAGAAAGTCAAAATGGCTGTCTAAATATTTCACAAAATTGTTTTCAGAGCAAATCATTTTTCAGAGGTATAGAATCTCATTTCATAATGGTAAACGTATCAGTTCATTAAGAGAAAATAATATTCCTAAACATTTATAAACCTAGTAACAGACTTTCAAAATCCATGAAGCAAAAACCAATATAGATAAGTTCAAATATGTCATCAAAGATTTCCATAACTTCTCTCAACTACTGATAGAATGTTTAGTCAGAAAATCTGTAAAAATATAGATGGCTAAAATAACTCTGTCAACTAACTTGAGCTAATGTCATAAGACATCCCACTTAACAATATCAAAATATAAACATCTTTTTCATGTTCACGTGAGGTATATACAAAATTAGATGATTTCCTGAGCTATTAAAAAATCTCAGTTAATTTAAAAGCATTTAATTTATACAAAATATATTCTCTGAGCACATTTGATTAACTTTGAATTAAATAACAGATTGCTATCTCATTTTTCTCAGAGTTTAGAAAATAAATAACACACCGATAAATGACCTTATGAGTTGTTAACAACAACAACAACAACAAAAATCAAAGGGACTACTAGAAAGTATTCTGAATTGAATAAAAGTGAAAACATAATGTATCACTTTTTTTTGTTTGTTTGTGGCATGCTGCTAAGGCAGTATTTAGAGGGATATTTATAACAGCAAATGGCTACTTTAGAATATAAGAAACATAGCAAAGCTCATGCTCCACCTGAAGAACCTAGAAAAAAAAAAAAACACAAAACTTAAACCAGAAGCAAGTGAAATAAAGAAAATATAATAATAAAGGTTACAGCAGAAATCAGTAGATTGAAAACAGGAAAGCAAAAGAGAAAATCAATGAAAAACATTGACTCATTGAAATGATCATTGTAATTAAAAAACTTGTAGCAAGACTGATATGAATAAAGGAAGAAAAATACACATTACCAATATCAGGAACTGAAGAAATAATGTCAATGCCTATTATATAAACAAAGAATAAATAAGTGATATTAACAACTTTTTTCAATGTAATAACTTGAATGAAACGAACAATTAGAAAAAACGACTGAAATTTGTTCAAGAAAGAAATAGAAAAATGATTACCTCATATCTATTAAATACATTGATTTGAATGTGTACTTTTAAACCTTCCTATGAAGAAAACTACATGCACACATGACATCAATGTTAGTTTTATCCATACTTCAGGAAGAAATAATACCAATCTACACAAATACTTCCAGAAACTTAAAGAAGCAGGAATACTTCTCCACACATTCTATAAGGTTAGCATTACCCTAAGGCCAAAACAGCCAAAGAAAAAGGACAAGGAAGGTAAAAACAATATAAAACTGGAAATCCAAATACCTCATGGACAATAATGCAATAATTATACACTAAACTTGAGCAAATCCAGTTCATAAATAACAAATAATAATTTTATAAATAACAAAATAATAAATAAAAGAAGAAAACATCATTACCAAGTGGGATTTATTCCTAGAAAGCATAGTTGGTTTCCCATTCTTAAATCATCAAATAAAATCTACTACATTCACAAAATAAAAGAGAAAAAAAAAATCCACAATGCTCTCTTTAGACACAGAACAAATACAGTAATAAAATCCAATATCTGTTCCAGATAAACTCTCAGCACTGAGAATAGATGGGAACTTCTTCAACTTGATACATGGCACTTATTGAAATCTTAAAGCTAACCAGATACTTAATGTTCTGAAGCTGAATGTTTTCCCCAAGATCAGGAACAAACCAAGAATATTCTGTATCATGACTTCCATTCAAAACATTGTACTGGAGGTTGTATGTAGCAAGAACAATAAAGTAAGAAAAAGAAAAGGAATACAGATTGAAAGTAAAAAAAGTAAAGCTCTCTTTCTTGAAGATAAACCTGATTATCTGTTTAAAATCAAATGGTCCATAATTGGTAGAACCAGGACTCTCACCCAGGTCTACTGGACTATGCAGGCCATTCAGACATACAACAGCTATGCAGTGTCACTAAAAGAGTACACTTCACTAAGATTTGATAATTAAAATATGTAAGTGTAATGACATGATCCACATAAGTATAAAAGACAAAATAGTTGTCAAAGAAGACCTGACAAAGGATTAAATGTATGAAATATTTAGCTAAATAAAGGTTGCTATTCATTGCCCAGTTTAAATGTAGAGCAATTTTTAATAAAATGACTTCGTTTTGACTCAATTTTTAAACAGTCTTTTAAAAAATTAAGGCATAGTTAGCTTCAACCTATAAAAAGCTTGGAAATAATCACTCTATTACAAGAAGAAAAAAACACTGAACAAACTGAAAACTGATAGGTTTTCAGGTTCTCGGACTCATGAGAGAAATGAGATCAGAGCAGACAGTGTATTAGTCCATTTTTACACCGCTATAAAGAATTGCCCGAGGCCGGGCGTGGTGGCTCAAGCCTGTAATCACAGCACTTTGGGAGGCCGAGACGGGCGGATCACGAGGTCAGAAGATCGAGACCATCCTGGCTAACACGGTGAAACCCCGTCTCTGCTAAAAAATACAAAAAACTAGCCGGGCGAGGTGGCGGCGCCTGTAGTCCCAGCTACTCGGGAGGCTGAGGCAGGAAAATGGCGTGAACCCGGGAGGCGGTGCTTGCAGTGAGCCGAGATCTGGCCACCCCACTCCAGCCTGGGCAACAGAGTGAGACTCCGCCTCAAAAAAAAAAAAAAAAAAAAAAGAATTGCCCAAGACTGGGTAATTTAGAAAGGAAAGGGTTTTCACACAGCTGGGTGGTCTCAGGAAACTTCCAATCACGGAGGAAGGTGAAGGGCAAGTAAGGCACCTTCTTCACAAAGCGGCAGGAGAGAGAATGAATGCAGGAGGAACTACCAAACACATAAAACCATCAGACCTTGTGAGAACTCACTATTACAAGAACAGCATGGGGGAAAAGCACTCACATGATTCAATTACTTCTACCTGGTCTCTCCTTGACACATGAGGATTACAGGGATTCTGGAGATTATAGTTCAAGAAGAGATTTTGGGAGGGGACACAGCCCTACCATGTAAGACAGTAACCCTGAAATCTGGACAGATGTGAATACAGAGAATTCCAGCCGAGAGCGCCGATCATATGCCGGAGTTGCTGAAGCCATGAACTAATGGGAACATCACTATGGTAATTGTGAACTTTCTGGAGGCTGAGTGTGGACTACCTTGAGAGTGGAGGCTCCTGTCTTAGAAGAACATGAACATTTTGATGGACTTTACTTCCAGGAACCCCACCAAGTTCTCCTGGTAAAAGCATAAGAAGAACACTCTCCTGTTTCTGGCAAGAAGGGAAAAGCAAACTTTCTGAAATGCTCTTAGAGCATTATCTGTAATGAAGGCACAGTGTCCAAGGAAAAGGCATTGCCAGATACTTACAAACCTAGGGAAGTGCAGCTATCCAACTCCAGCCTTTCTGTCTCAGCAAAGCAGAAGGTGGAGAGGTTAAGAAAAACTTCTCAACTTCACAGTGCAGGGACATGGGCAGCTAACAGACAGATTTAATTGTAAGATAGCAGCATGCTTCAACCACCCCCACTTCTGCCCCTCCACGCACACATACCATCATACCAGGTCAACAAGGCACCAATAAAATCAAGTGTATCATGGACACTATTTAAAAAACAATTTTTAGAGAAACGAGGCAAGAGTGGAGACAAAAACAAGGAAAGTAGAGGAAACTGATGCCTTAGCACCTACAGCTGTCATGAGCATTAAACACAGCCCAATTTCTAGCAGATTAGCAAAAAAGTTCACTCTAAAGGCCTATTTACCGTAGTTCCTGTCACCGGATACATCACATGTCTGGATTTCAACAGAAAAATGATCAGATAAACACAAATTGAATGTATATTAAAAGGCAAGAAAAACCGCAGTCTAAAGAGACAAAGCAAGCATCAAAATCAGACTCAGATATAACAGAGATGATTTGGGAATTGTCCGTGTGTAGTGAAGAAACTGGCCTTGTCCAAAGAGAGCTGACCTTTTTCTCCGGTCGCTGGGAGCTTTCGGAACTTCTAAATCATTGGAAATTCTCAGCGAGGGAATTGTCATTGTTTTTCATGGCAGGCCCCTCAGAGCACACCTGATAGTATCACTGTTGAGACTCATGCTGGGTCCGTCAGATCATGTAGTATGAATTTGACCTTTGGGAGAGGGTGGGTGAAAAGCCCGGTGGGCAATTCTCCATGCCTATGTGTAGTGTCACACGAAGATGGCAGGGAGGGAGAGAGTGTGTCCTGAAGATGATGAAAGCTTTGCACTAAGGGACCCCTCCTAGACTCTACTCTATGCCTTTCTTCCTTTGTCTTGTTTAAATTTGTGTCTCTGCTCTGTATTAAACTTTATCTGTGAGTATAGTAGCTTTCAATGAATTCTGTGAGTCTTTCTAATAAACTATTGTAGTGGAAGATGATTTGGGGAAATCTCTAACATTGCAGCTGGTGTTCAAAGTGAGAGTAGTCACCTGTGGACTCTTCCCTCTCAATTGGAAGTTGGATCCTCACTCCTTGCAGCTGGGGTTAGAAGTATTGGCCAGTGCTGCCTTTCTGGAAGACTATGCCCTTTACTGAACAGTCTGGCCAACTCTGGGCAATCTCTAGGGAATCTGAAAATCACTATGATAAATATTTTAAGAGCTAATGCAAAAAAATAGACAACTTCCAAGAGCAACAGGCAAGACACCTGCATGAGACATGAACCGGAATAGTGTTAACGGGATGTACACAATTGTTTAGTTAGAAATCTATCTATCTATCTATCTATCTATCTATCTATCTATCTATCTATCTACTTATCTATATCATCTATCAGGGAAACACTAATATAGTTTTATAAGGAAGTATAATTGATATACTGAGAGAGGAGAAATAATTAAATCATATAAAATGTTCAATTACAATGAGGGAAGGCATAAAATGAGGGGAAGATTAAAAGAAAAGAAAAAAGAACAGTTGCAATAAATTGAATACAATTACAAAATGGTAGCTGTTACTCCCACTACTGTGTATCAACAAAATCATTTTAAGTAGAAATGGTCCAAATATATCAATTAAAAACAGAGATTATCAGAACAGACATAAATACTTGATCCAGCTCCATATTATCTGTGAGAAATCAATTTTAAATATAAAGACACAGGTAGATTAAAGGGAAAGAGTGGAAAAAAATATACATATATTATGCCACATCTAATCATAAGAATACTGGAATGACCATACTAACTTGAGATAAAATAGATAGTATAACAACAAAAATTACAGGAATGAAAAACTTTAATGACAAAAAGGTCATTTCTCCAATAAGATATTTCAACCCTTAGTTTATATTCACCTAAAAAACGAGAATCAAAGTGTGTGAGACAAAAGTGATAGCTGCTAGAGGAAATGAATGAATTCATTTTTATATTTGAAGACTTCAACACTTTTTTTCAGTAACTGATACCTGCAGTGGGCAGAAAATCCATAAGGATTTAGTTGAACTGACAACATTCTTAATCAACTTGACCTAATTGACATATAAAACACTTCATTCAAGAAGAGCAGAATGCACTTTCTGCTCAAGCTCACATGGAACATTTACCAGCAGCGCTAACACTGGGCCTTAAAAAACACCCTACTAAATTTATAGGAATAGAAATTATAGAAAATAATAATTTTTTGAAATTAGCCTGGAAATCACCAACAGAAAGATAATTGGAAAATCCCAAATACTAGATGGTTAAACAAAGTGACTTCTAAATAACACACATGTCAAAGAAAAAGTCTCTAGAATTTTTTAACTGAACCACAATAAAAATGAAATAACAACACAAAAATTTGTTGTATGCAGTGAAAGTAGTGATTACAGTAAAATGTACAGCACTCAATGTACATATTAGAAAAGAAAAATATCAAATAATTAATAATCTTGGCTTCCATTTTGGAAAACTGGAGGAAGAAGACCAACTAAAGACTAAAGCAAGTGGAAAAAAACAAATAATAAAATTTAGAGAAGAAATCAATAGAACAAAGAACAGGAAATGGAGAGAAATCAATGAAACCAAAAACTTGTTCTTTTGAAAAATCAGGCAAGATGGCCGAATAGGAACAGCTCCAGTCTCCAACTCCCAGCGCGAGCGACACAGAAGACCGGTGATTTCTGCATTTTCAACTGAGGTACTGGGGTCATCTCTCTAGGGAGTGCCAGACAATCGGTGCTGGTCAGCTGCTGCAGCCTGACCAGCGTGAGCTGAAGCAGGGCGAGGCATCGCCTCACCTGGAAGCGCAAGGGGGAAGGGAATCCGTTTTCCTAGCCAGGGGAACTGAGACACACAACACCTGGAAAATCGGGTAACTCCCACCCCAATACTGCGCTTTAAGGAAACAGGCACACCAGGAGAATATATCCCATACCTGGCCGGGAGGGTCCCACGCCCACGGAGCCTCCCTCACTGCTAAGACAGCCGTCTGTGGCGATCTATCCGCAAGGCAGCAGCGAGGCTGGGGGAGGGGCGCCCGCCATTGCTGAGGCTTAAGTAGGTAAACAAAGCCGCTGGGAAGCTCCAACTGGGTGGAGCTCACAGCAGCTCAAGGAAGCCTGCCTGTCTCTGTAGACTCTACCGCTGCGGACAGCGCACAGCTGCAGTCCATTGGGGAAAGAGCGGGGCCGTTGCAGACGCGAATGACTCTGTCTGACAGCTTTGGGGAGAGCCGTGGATCTCCTAACGCGGAGGTTGAGATCTGAGAACGGACAGACTGCCTGCTCAGGTGGGTCCCTGACCCCTGAGTAGCCTAGCTGGGAGACATCCCCCACTAGGGGCAGTCTGACACCCCACACCTCACAGGGTGGAGTCACCCCTGAGAGGAAACTTCCAAAGAAAGAATCAGACAGGTACACTCGCTGTTCAGCAATATTCTATCTTCGGCAACCTCTGCTGCTGACGCCCAGGAAAACAGGGTCTGGAGTGGACCTCAAGCAATCTCCAACAGACCAACAGACAGTCCTTCTGACTGTCAGACGGAAAACTATCAAACAGGAAGGACATCTATACCAAAACCCCATCAGTACGTCACCATCATCAAAGACCAGAGACAGATAAAACCACAAAGATGGGGAAGAAGCAGGGCAGAAAAGCTGGAAATTCAAAAAATAAGAGCACATCTCCCCCTGCAAAGGAGCGCAGCCCATCGCCAGCAACGGATCAAAGCTGGTCAGAGAATGACTTTGACGAGATGAGAGAAGAAGGCTTCAGTCCATCAAACCTCTCAGAGCTAAAGGAGGAATTACGTACCCAGCGCAAAGAAACTAAAAATCTTGAAAAAAAGTGGAAGAATTGACAGCTAGACTAATTAATGCAGAGAAGATCATAAACGAAATGACAGAGATGAAAACCATGACACGAGAAATACGTGACAAATGCACAAGCTTCAGTAACCGACTCGATCAACTGGAAGAAAGAGTATCAGCGATTGAGGATCAAATGAATGAAATGAAGCGAGAAGAGAAACCAAAAGAAAAAAGAAGAAAAAGAAATGAACAAAGCCTGCAAGAAGTATGGGATTATGTAAAAAGACCAAATCTACGTCTGATTGGGGTGCCTGAAAGTGAGGGGGAAAATGGAACCAAGTTGGAAAACACTCTTCAGGATATCATCCAGGAGAACTTCCCCAACCTAGTAGGGCAGGCCAACATTCAAATTCAGGAAATACAGAGAACGCCACAAAGATACTCCTCCAGAAGAGCAACTCCAAGACACATAATTGCCAGATTCACCAAAGTTGAAATGAAGGAAAAAATCTTAAGGGCAGCCAGAGAGAAAGGTCGGGTTACCCACAAAGGGAAGCCCATCAGACTAACAGCAGACCTCTCGTCAGAAACTCTACAAGCCAGAAGAGAGTGGGGGCCAATATTCAACGTTCTTAAAGAAAAGAATTTTCAACTGAGAATTTCATATCCAGCCAAACTAAGCTTCATCAGTGAAGGAGAAATAAAATCCTTTACAGATAAGCAAATGCTTAGAGATTTTGTCACCACCAGGCCTGCCTTACAAGAGACCCTGAAGGAAGCCCTAAACATGGAAAGGAACAACGGTACCAGCCATTGCAAAAACATGCCAAAATGTAAAGACCATCGAGGCTAGGAAGAAATTGCATCAACTAACGAGCAAAATAACCAGTTAAATCATAATGACAGGATCAAGTTCACACATAACAATATTAACCTTAAATGTCAATGGACTAAATGCTCCAATAAAAGACACAGACTGGCAAACTGGATAAAGAGTCAAGACCCATCAGTCTGCTGTATTCAGGAGACCCATCTCACATGCAGAGACATACATAGGCTCAAAATAAAGGGATGGAGGAAGATCTACCAAGCAAATGGAGAACAAAAAAAAGCAGGGGTTGCAATCCTAGTCTCTGATAAAACAGACTTTAAACCATCAAAGATCAAAAGAGACAAAGAAGGCCATTACATAATGGTAAAGGGATCAATTCAACAGGAAGAGCTAACTCTCCTAAATATCTATGCACCCAATACAGGAGCACCCAGATTCATAAAGCAAGTCCTTAGAGACCTACAAAGAGACTTAGACTCCCATACAATAATAATGGGAGACTTCAACACTCCACTGTCAACATTAGACAGATCAACGAGACAGAAAGTTAACAAGGATATCCAGGAATTGAACTCATCTCTGCACCAAGCGGACCTAATAGACATCTATAGAACTCTCCACCCCAAATCAACAGAATATACATTCTTCTCAGCACCACATCGCACTTATTCCAAAATTGACCACATAATTGGAAGTAAAGCACTCCTCAGCAAATGTACAAGAACAGAAATTATAACAAACTGTCTCTCAGACCACAGTGCAATCAAACTAGAACTCAGGACTAAGAAACTCAATCAAAACCGCTCAACTACATGGAAACTGAACAACCTGCTCCTGAATGACTACTGGGTACATAACGAAATGAAAGCAGAAATAAAGATGTTCTTTGAAACCAATGAGAACAAAGATACAACATACCAGAATCTCTGGGACACATTTAAAGCAGTGTGTAGAGGGAAATTTATAGCACTAAATGCCCACAAGAGAAAGCAGGAGAGATCTAAAATTGACACTCTAACATCACAATTAAAAGAACTAGAGAGGCAAGAGCAAACACATTCAAAAGCTAGCAGAAGGCAAGAAATAACTAAGATCAGAGCAGAACTGAAGGAGATAGAGACACAAAAAACCCTCCAAAAAATCAATGAATCCAGGAGTTGGTTTTTTGAAAAGATCAACAAAATTGACAGACCGCTAGCAAGACTAATAAAGAAGAAAAGAGAGAGGAATCAAATAGTCGCAATAAAAAATGATAAAGGGGATATCACCACTGACCCCACAGAAATACAAACAACCATCAGAGAATACTATAAATGCCTCTACGCAAATCAACTAGAAAATCTAGAAGAAATGGATAATTTCCTGGACACTTACACTCTCCAAGACTAAACCAGGAAGAAGTTGAATCCCTGAATAGACCAATAGCAGGCTCTGAAATTGAGGCAACAATTAATAGCCTACCCACCAAAAAAAGTCCAGGACCAGATGGATTCACAGCTGAATTCTACCAGAGGTACAAGGAGGAGCTGGTACCATTCCTTCTGAACTATTCCAATCAATAGAAAAAGAGGGAATCCTCCCTAACTCTTTTTATGAGGCCAACATCATCCTGATACCAAAGCCTGGCAGAGACACAACAAAAAAAGAGAATTTTAGACCAATATCCCTGATGAACATCGATGCAAAAATTCTCAATAAAATACTGGCAAACCGGATTCAGCAGCACATCAAAAAGCTTATCCACCATGATCAAGTGGGCTTCATCCCTGGGATGCAAGGCTGGTTCAACATTCGCAAATCAATAAACGTAATCCAGCATATAAACAGAACCAAAGACAAGAACCACATGATTATCTCAATAGATGCAGAAAAGGCCTTTGACAAAATTCAACAGCCCTTTATGCTAAAAACGCTCAATAAATTCGGTATTGATGGAACGTATCTCAAAATAATAAGAGCTATTTATGACAAACCCACAGCTAATATCATACTGAATGGGCAAAAACTGGAAAAATTCCCTTTGAAAACTGGCACAAGACAGGGATGCCCTCTCTCACCACTCCTATTCAACATCGTGTTGGAAGTTCTGGCTAGGGCAATCAGGCAAGGGTATCCAGTTAGGAAAAGAAGAAGTCAAATTGTCCCTGTTTGCAGATGACATGATTGTATATTTAGAAAACCCCATGTCTCAGCCCAAAATCTCCTTAAGCTGATAAGCAACTTCAGCAAAGTCTCAGGATACAAAATTAATGTGCAAAAATCACAAGCATTCTTATACACCAGTAACAGACAAGCAGAGAGCCAAATCAGGAATGAACTTCCATTCACAATTGCTTCAAAGAGAATAAAATACCTAGGAATCCAGCTTACAAGGGATGTAAAGGACCTCTTCAAGGAGAACTACAAACCACTGCTCAGTGAAATCAAAGAGGACACAAACAAATGGAAGAACATACCATGCTCATGGATAGGAAGAATCAATATCGTGAAAATGGCCATACTGCCCAAGGTGATTTATAGATTCAATGCCATCCCCATCAAGCTACCAATGAATTTCTTCACAGAATTGGAAAAAAATGCTTTAAAGTTCATATGGAACCAAAAAAGAGCCCGCATTGCCAAGACAATCCTAAGTCAAAAGGACAAAGCTGGAGGCGTCACGCTACCTGACTTCAAACTATACTACAAGGCTACAGTAACCAAAACAGCATGGTACTGGTACCACAACAGAGATATAGACCAATGGAACAGAACAGAGTCCTCAGAAATAATACCACACATCTACAGCCATCTGATCTTTGACAAACCTGACAAAAACAAGAAATGGGGAAAGGATTCCCTATTTAATAAATGGTGCTGGGAAAATTGGCTAGCCATAAGTAGAAAGCTGAAACTGGATCCTTTCCTTACCCCTTATACGAAAATTAATTCAAGATGGATCAGAGACTTAAATGTTAGACCGAATACCATAAAAACCCTAGAAGAAAATCTAGGTAGTACCATTCAGGACATAGGCATGGGCAAGGACTTCATGTCTAAAACACCAAAAGCAACGGCAGCAAAAGCAAAATTGACACATGGGATCTAATTAAACTAAAGAGCTTTTGCACAGCAAAAGAAACTACCATCAGAGTGAACAGGCAACCTACAGAATGGGAGAAAATTTTTGCAACCTACTCATCTGACAAAGGGCTAATATCCAGAATCTACAAAGAACTCAAACAAATATACAAGAAAAAAACAAACAACCCCATCAAAAAGTGGGGAAAGGATATGAACAGACATTTCTCAAAAGAAGACATCCATACAGCCAACAGACACATGAAAAAATGCTCATCATCACTCGCCATCAGAGAAATGCAAATCAAAACCACAATGAGATACCATCTCACACCAGTTAGAATGGCAATCATTAAGAAGTCAGGAAACAACAGGTGTTGGAGAGGATGTGGAGAAATAGGAACACTTTTACACTGTTGGTGGGATTGTAAACTAGTTCAACCATTATGGAAAACAGTATGGCGATTCCTCAAGGATCTAGAACTAGATGTACCATATGACCCAGCCATACCACTACTGGGTATATACCCAAAGGATTATAAATTACTCTGCTACAAAGACACATGCACACGTATGTTTATTGCAGCACTATTCACAATAGCAAAGACTTGGAATCAACCCAAATGTCCATCTGTGACAGACTGGATTAAGAAAATGTGGCACATATACACCATGGAATACTATGCAGCCATAAAAAAGGATGAGTTTGCGTCCTTTGTAGGGACATGGATGCAGCTGGAATCCATCATTCTTAGCAAACTATCACAAGAAGAGAAAACCAAACACCGCATGTTCTCACTCATAGGTGGGAACTGAACAATGAGATCACTTGGACTCGGGAAGGGGAACATCACACACTGGGGCCTATCATGGGGAGGGGGGAGGAGGGAGGGATTGCATTGGGAAGTTATACATGATATAAACGTCATGCACATGTACCCTAGAACTTAAAGTATAATAAAAAATAAAAATAAAAAAAAATAAAAATAAAAATAAAAATAAAAAAAAAGAAAAATCAATCAAATAGACCTCCAGCCAAGCAAAACAAGAAAAAAAGATACTATAAATTGTTAATATCAGAAAAGTAAAAAGGGGAAATCACTAATGATTTCTTGGATATTAAGAAGATAATAACATAATATTATGAATAACTCTATGAAAACAATTTTGATCACTTCAATTAAATGGATCTCTACAACAAATGGTGCTAGAATAATTGGATGTCTATGAGCATCCCGCCATCCCACCAAACTAGATCCAGACCTTACACCTTTCAGAAAAATCAACTCAATCATACACCTGTATGTAAAATGTAAAACTATGAAATTTCTAGGATTAAAAAAAAAGACAATCTTAAATTTGGTGATAACTTTAAGATACAATACCAAGAGCACAACATAATCTATAAAAGAAAATACTGATAAATTTGACTTTGCTAAAATCTTTTTAAAAAAGAAAATACTTCTGCTCTGTCAAAAAAAGTGTTGAGAAAAAAAAAAAATAAAGATAAGCCACAGAGTGGGAAAGTATATTTGCAAAACCTATGTGTGACAAATGATTTATATCCAAAATACAGTTGACCCTTAAACAACTCAGATTTGAGCTATACAGGTTCACTTATACAAAAAAATTTTTCAAAAAGTATTTTGGAAAATTGGTTAGAGATTTGTGACAATTTGAAATAAACTACTAGATGAACAATGTAACCTAGAAATATTGAAAAAAATTAAGACAAATTTAAGCATGTAATGAATACATAAAAATATATATAAATACTAGTCTATTTTATCATTTACTACCATAAAATGTACATAAATCAGTTATTCAGAGTTAAAATTTGTGAAAATGTACACATACACAGATTGTACATGACACCATTAACCGTTGAAAGAAATGTAAACAAATTTGTAAAGATGCAATATTAAATGTTAACTGCATAAAAGTATAGTACAAACTGTACTGCTCTCATCAATTCACAGTCATTCCTGTTGGTATCGCAATGAGTGCATATTGCATGTATCTGCTTAAAACATCTTGTAACACTCATCTTCTGCTTATGAGCAATACACCTCTCCACTAAATTGCATATGCAAGTAAAAAGTGATCTCTTGCAGTTCTTATACATTTTTCATCATGTTTAATGCAACATCTTAAACCTAAAATAACACCATGAGACCCATATGAAGTGCCACTGGTGATGCCGAAAGTGCTTTCAGAGAGCAAAGTCATGACATTACAAGAAAAAGTTTGAATTGCTTGATATGTACCATAGAATGAAGACTGTAGATGCAGAGACAGAAAGTTACAGTATCAATAAACACTGTACAGTACTGTAAATGTATTTTCTCTTTCTTATGATTTTCTTTACATTTTCTTTTCTCTAGCTTACCTTATTGGAAGAATACAGTGTATGACACCTATGTAAATATGTTAATTGACTATTTATTTTGTTGACAAGGCTATCAGTAGTAAAGTTTCAGCGAAGCCAAAACTTATACATGAATTTTTGACAATGCAGGGAGTTGGCACCACATCCCAGTTTCGTTCAAGGGTCAACTGTGCTCAAATAACTATTAAAACTCAACAGTAAGAAAACAACAATCTAATTAAAAATGGACAAAATATGTAAACATGTACCTCACCAAAATGCATACACGTCAACTAAGCATATAAAAATATGCTCAAAATATTTATCATTAGTCAATCAAAGCTAAAACTAAATCAAGATAACGCTCCTGAACAATTAGGGTGACTAAAATTAAAAAAAAAAAAAAAAAAAAACAGTCCTGATGAGGATGTAGAACAACATGACTTCTTGAATGAGGGTTTACTGGTAGAAATGCAAAATGGTATATCCAATTTGGAAGATTCTTGAGCAGTTTCTTACAAAGCTAAACATGCTATTTACCATTTTATTCAAAATTGTGCTTTTAGGTATTTACCAATTGATTTGGAAACTTACATTCACAAAAAATCTGAACACAAGTGCTTATAATGCTCTATTCCTGACAACCCAAAACAAGAAGCAGTCGAAGTGTCCTCCATTAAGTTAATGAGGAGGCAAACTTACTATATTCATACATGGAATATTATTCACCGATAAAAAGAAACTATCAAGGAAAAATAAAAACAGATATATTTATCCTTGAACTTCATATTGTCAATGAAAGAAGTCAGTTTGAAAAGGTTACATAATCTATGGTACCAATTCTCTGACATTCTGAAAAAGAAAAGACTACAGACACAGTAAACTCATGAGTGGTAATCAGATGTTCAAGGTAAGAAGAGAGGGATAATAAATAGGTGGAACATTAGGGATTTTTCAAGAGGTATAACTATTTTACATGATTGTGTAATGGTAGATACATAATACTATACATTTGTCAAAATACATAGAACTTTATATAGTACAAAGAGTGAACCTTATTGTATACAAATTAAAAGAACAATAAAGGTTTGAGACATTCCAGGAAGAAATGCAGATTGTGATAAGAGAATCTAATGCTATTACAAACACATAAAACAATCTCAGTGAAAGAGGTGTCAGAGAAAGGTGCTGGCCTACATGACTTTGGAAATGAGTGGAATTCCTAAGAGTAATAGCAAAAGGAATGACACATCAGCACTGTATTCTAGTTGACTGAGTGGTCTCCCACAGGAGTACTGGATAACAATTCCCATACTGCTGTATCTGTCTATTACTATACACTTATTGAACAATTCAGTAAATGGATGGCAGATGGTAAGAGCTAGGTTTCTCACTGTTGCAATGTGAATTTGTAGATACACAAAGGGAGGAGAGCAGAAAGATACATGTGATAATGGATTAAAGATGGAAATACCAGTAATAACTTGTGTTTAGATTAATATAGTTACAGACGATTATCTATGGAAACGTGTGTGTGTGTGTGTGTGTGTGTGTGTGTGTATGTACAGGTTAGTATATATATTTCTTTCTTTGTCCACCCTGACAAACTAAATACAACAGCACTTAATTAGCAATGAGCACACCTAGTACCTAGATTTTGGCTTCTAATACCATTCTCCAATAATGACAACAAAAAAAGAGGTCTTAGAAAAAATGCCTGATTCTAAGACTGAGACAAGAAAAATATGTAAGATGAGCCTGAAGCATCTAATAGTTCCAGAAAGTATGGCGTGTTCAAAAGGAACCACTTTGATGTCAGTCAGTCAAAGGAGCACAGGAACCCGCTAAAAGTGCTCCCATGAGACAAAACTAGAACCATTTGAGCAAAAAACCAAGTACTGAATTACAACTCAAAGTATAAAATAAATATCATAATCCATACTGATATCTGTAAAATAGGTAAGTGGGAAAAAGAGACGAGTCTCCCATGGAGAAGAATTACAAATAATGGATACAGTCTGTCCTCCACAAGGGAGAACATAACTCTTCACTTTTCAAGTGCAGATGACACGTAGAGTCTTCCTTCCAAAGTACAGTGTGAAAAACATAGTGGAGGGGAGAATCAGTAACTTTACAATGAGAAAACCTGACAGGCACTACATAAGGCATGTATTCAAAGTCAACATCAACAATCATGAACCATACTGATATTATGTGTCTTTTATGTGGTAAAAATGACACTCTCTCTAATCTTCTTACCCAAGTCTCATAACCCCAGTCTAACCACGAGTGAAATAGCAGACAAATCCCAATGGAAAGAAATTTTGTGCTGTCTCTGACCTATATTTCTCACAACTGTGAAGGACATCAAAAACATGAAAAAGCGTGAGAAACTATCCCAGCCAGAAGGAATATAAGGAGACATCCTGACTCGTTGTATTGTACTATGCTTAATGGAACTCTGGAACAGAAAAAAGACATTAGGTGAAAACTGAAGTGATCTGAATAGGCTCTGGACTTCAGTCAACAACAATCTAACAATATTATTTCATAAATTATAGGAAATGTACCATAATGCAAGATGTTAATAAAGGGGACCCTCCATGTTCGACTACATGAGAACTCTCTGTCCTACCCTCTCAGTTTTTCTATAAATCTAAAACTCTTCTAAAAATAAAGACTACTAAGAAATAATCACAAAATAGCTGCTATGGCAGCTTATTTCATCAATGTCTCACTTATTCCAACTATGTCTGAGTTTCCTTTACTTTTAAACTTCAATAATTATTACATAGGGCTTTTGGGAAGATTAAAATCTCACAGTGCAGTTCCTGGTAGAAAGTAGAAGGCCAATGATTATTTCTATGCTTCCATGGTTAAAAACATTTTAGAGTTGTGGTGTTAGAATTGCCATCAAAGCCATATAGAAAAATCAGTTTTATAAATTACACTGAGATCAAGATTTGAACCAAATGGTACTTTAAAAGCATGGTGGTATATTAATTTGATTTACATGTTTATTTTTATTATTTTCAAATATTAAATTTGCCACAATTAAAATGAATCAATGTATTTTAAAACAACTGCCTTGGAAACATTGATAGGCATCTAAATTACTATATGAGACATATTAGTAACATATATTTTGGAGTCAGGAATATATGAATTCAAATAAAACTATGCTTCTTAGTATCTTGTGCTTTTTGGCTAAGTTATTTATCTCCTCTAAGCCTCGGGGAGTTTTTAAAATCTTAAAACAAAGATAATTTTTGCAGCATTTGTGTGAAAAGTAAATGCAGTAGTGCTTATTAGGTATTAGCACAGTCCTTGGCACATTGTAAAGCAATAATATGTTATTATTATTATTATTATGTTAGCTTACAGATCGTATTTTTCCATTAAATATTTTACAATTGCAAAAATATGAAATTATTATACAGTACAAGTATGTTCACTAAAGTTAAGGGTATGGTATGATTTTTTTAAATTTCCAAAGTAGATAATAATTATGAAACCAGAACTGGACACAGGTTTTCTTTCTTTCAGACAAGTGATCTATTAAAAAATATAATTATTTATGTTTCCAAAATATTGGTAGAATAAAGGCAGACAGAAGCGACATTATTTCTTTTTTATTTCTTCATGTTGCTTTTTATAAACAGCTCAGAACTTATTTTATCTCGGTGATGATATAGATGTGTGGTACACATGGTTTCTCCTTTATATATATTTTGGAATTAGTTTCCTGCAATCTCAACTTCCCTATATTCACAAAATAATAAATGAGAGAAAGAGATGTGAATACATCTGGCTTTGCAAAGCCCCTTTTCTGATAAACTCCATGTCCAATGGAACAGAATTATCACCAATCAAGGAGGCATTTTTCTAAATTTTTAACATTTTAGCAATATTAACTCATAATCACCATTCATCAACATTAACAAATCAGAGTGCATAAATTACATTATATGCCTTATTCTGTATCTGCACAACTCTGGTGAACTGATTTCACAACTTTTGTAACACAAATCTTAAAACACTTTATAGCAAAACATAAGTACACTTGATGTTGCACAATTTAATAGGTCTTTGTAGTAAGTAAACAGGGTGATAAGTGGTTACATATGGTAGCCCATTCAAAACTAGAACTGCTCATCCCATTTGATGTTACTCACTTTGCTTTATAATGTGTATTCTTGCTAACAATGTGTGACTGGATCTTTTTTGGTTTCAGTATTTTCACTTGGGATTAGAGCTTTCATATTTCATAGACAAATCTAAGAAAGAACTATACTGCTATCATGAAATCTTTTTCTTCCCCAGGGAAAGTCTCCCACCACTGACTCAGCCATAAAATTCACTAAACATCAGTTGTCCAAGCACTGTTGGTTAAAAATTATTTTTACATTGTATGTAAACTTGAAAATTTAAGCCAAAATGGGAGAGAGAGAGCGAGAGAGAGAGAGAGAGAAGATAATGTCTTCCAGATGACGGCTTTCTGGATGAAATCTGAAGCCTGAAGCAAGAGAAAATTTTCATTACCATTCAGATTACATGTCATTTTGATTCACACTCCCTAAGCAAGCTAATTTGGTCGGCAGCCAACCTTCTCGCAGTGTGATGACAACACAACAAGCTTCACCGCCTTCCTTTCAGCGCTAATGACTCCTTGAGTGACAGCCATGGTCTCAGAGCTCCGCGTGACCCCTCACCCTGCTGCGCCCGCAATGTCAGAGCTGCTGCCATCCTGGGCTCCTGCTCACGGTCCTGGCAAGGACAGCCTGTGACTTCAGGAACACGCCAGCCGCCGTCACCCCACCCACCTGCATACTTACACACACACAGGCGCCCCTGGTGCTCACCTCTCAACACTGCATGTTCTCAGGACAGTATCACCAGGATGAAATACATTGTGGTAGCAACTGGGTGCCTCTGAGGACCTCTCCCCTCTCCCCTCAGGGCAGGGGAGCTCACCCAGCTTCTCACCATGGACTCATGCAAGCCATGAATTCTTTGTTGTGCTATAAGCCGTTATATCAGGTTTGAATGTCACCCTTTTTAAAATTTATTTTTATTTTAAATTTTCATTTACTCTGTTTTGAAAAATACCTTTTTCTGCCGAGATGGGTGAATCACGAGGTCAGGAGATAGAGACCATCCTGGCTAACACGGTGAAACCCCGTCTCTACTAAAAAATACAACAACAACAACAAAAACTAGCCAGGCATGGTGGCGGGCACCTGTAGTCCCAGCTACTCGGGAGGCTGAGGCAGGAGAATGGTGTGAACCTGGGAGGCGGAGCTTGCAGTGAGCTGAAGTGAGCTGAGATCCGGCCACTGCACTCCAGCCCAGGCGGCAGAGCGAGACTTCATCTCAAAAAAAAAAAAAAAACAAAAGGAAAGAAAAATACCTTTTTCAATAGATATATTTTTTCTCAAAAATCAAAATATTTTGTTGACTTGTTTTCAGATTTAAGGTAGGCACACACCCTTATCCCAAAGTCCTGCTACCTGATAGTGTTTGGAGCTATGAGAAGAGTGACCTTTGTTTCCATTCTGGAAAGGAATCTGTCAATGCATGTTTGGGGCGGGAACATAAACACTAAGATATGATGTATACAGAGTGGACATCTTGTTCGAATTCCCTGTGGTATTCCCAATGCAAGAACGCCCACACATGGGAGCACTGCACAGCCATTGGATGAGGAAACAAAAGAACGAACGTGACTATCTCCTTGTGAACGTGGCCATCTCATTATGAATGTGGCTGTTTCGTTTCTGCCTGGGAGTTACCGCATCATTTGCAAATTCGGAAAGCATGCTTGTCGCTTGGTCTGTGACTTCTTCACTGAAGTCCTCTTCAGCCACTCACGGAGATAGGAAACTTGACTTCAAATAATGGAGTATCAAAAGGAGTTTTTACCCAGGCACTAGTTTTCTTGCCCTATAACATGCCCAGTTTGTATCTGAATTCAGTTATTCACTTAAGAGAAGGCTAAGGGTCCCAACAGCGTGGAAGTCACAGTGCTGGGATACTGGCTACACAGGTGGGCCCAGGTGAGCAGGGTAGGCCTCTAGTGTTCTGGGATTTTGCATATAAGGAAAGATATTGAAAAGCTCATTATGGTTTGAAGGTGTTAGGGCAGAGGAAGGTCTAATCTGAAATATGAGAAATTAAGTGTTGGTCAGAGAGGTAGGTGTGGAAGGCTGGAGTGGAGCCTGCCTCTTCCCAGAAGCTATTCATGGAAGACCCTCACTCCCATGACCTTGTAGGGCATCGATTTCTCTGCAATCGAATTTGAGATTCTGGGTGGCAAAGAACATGTACAAATACATGATTTACTAATGAAAATAATTCTACTCTTTTTCTATACGTCAATGTATATCAGTGACCTGGTGTAGGAAATTAGATGGGTATGTAGTGATAGAAAGCAAAATCTACTAAGAGGGTATTGTTGGTCCAGTTTCTAAGAAGTTAAGACATATTTTATGTAAATATTCTTTTTTACTCCCATCATGGTGGTTTAGTAATTAGTTCTCTATTTTTCTTATTTTTTAGGATGAATACATAAGAGGGGATTGAGATTGGGGAGGAGAAAATAATAGCTTTCCCATTAGAAACGTTTTTCTTTGGCCAGGTGCAATGGCTCAGGCCTGTAATGTCAGCACTTTGGGAGGCCAAGAAAGGTGGATCACTTGAGGTCAGGAGTTCAAGGCCAGCCTGGCCGATATTCTAAAATTCCGTCTCTACTAAAAAATACAAAAGTTAGCCAGGCATGGTGGTGCATGCCTGCAGTCCCAGCTACTCGGCAGCCTGAGGCAGGAGAATAACTTGAACTCAGGAGGCAGAGGTTGCAGTGAGCCCAGATCATGCCACTGTACTGCAGCCTGGGTGACAGAGCGAGACTCTGTGTCAAAAAAAAAAAAAAGAAAAGAAATGTTTTTCTTTTTAGATGGAGTTTCACTCTTTTCACCCAGGCTGCAATGGCACGATCTCGGTTCACTGCAAACTCCGCTTTCCAGGTCCAAGCAATGATTCTCCTGCCTCAACCTCCCAAGTAGCTGGGATTACAGGTGCCCGCCACAATACCCAGCTAATTTTTGTAATTTTTGTAGACACAGGGTTTCACCGTTGTTGGTTAGGCTGGTCGCGAACTCCTGACCTCAGGTGATCCACCTGCCTCGGCCTCCCAAAGTGGTGGGATTATAGGCCTGAGCCACTGCGCCCAGCCTCTTTTTTTTTTTTCTTTTAGCTTATGAGAAAATGTGGGAAGACTAGTTTATTTGGAATCAAAATAATCACAGCCAACCACTGATCCACAATGTATTAGATTGTTTAAATTTTTATCCTTGCTAAAACTTTATATTCACACCTGTAAAATGGTAACAGCAATAATGCCTATGTATACCGATGCTTTTAGGATTACAGAAGCTGATTTGAGCACTCAGTATGTTATTGAACGCTAAAAACAATTCAGTTTTGTCTTCAAATCATGTAATGGTTCTGTCATTACATAGTTAAAGAAAGATGTATTGGAATTAAAATTAAGAATCGTTTTCCTCAATGTATATTTTATTACAATTTCCCCAAGGTGAGGCTATTTAAAAAATGTCTATGTTTTTAAGTCAAATGTTACAATACAGAGGAGAAGATCAGTGGGTGCAGAGAAGTCTGAACATTGTGGACATTAGACCTTTTAATACATCCCAAATCTTGGTGTTTTCCAAATGCATCAATAGTTTACAAGAGCTTGTGAGGGACAAGGATAATTAACTTGCAGGATAAACACATTTATTTTGGTTCAGAGCCACAACATACAAATGGCTAGCTCACGCAATGTGAAAACTTCAATTCAAGCAATGCTGCACAGGAGCACGTCTGTGGAAGTTTGACCTTAGTGCTTCTGAAGGCTTTTCTAAGACTTTTCTCTTGTATCCACTACCCTTCTAAGACGTAGCTTCAAAGGTAACCATGACATTTAACCTTCATATTCAAGGGGACGTTTCCTGTTTTATGTGTTTACTTAAACGGATGACTAGGAAGCATTTGTCTGTGCGTGTGTAGACTATGTCTAGAACCAGAAAGAGAAAATTAAGATGGCCACAGGAAGAAACATGAGACCGTAGTCACGAGAATGGTCTTCAAATACAGAAAAGATAAAATGTATTCTCTAGGATTTCAAAGGGTGAATGTTAGAAAACATTCTTTTCACGTAAAGAATTACTTTAGAAAAAAGGACGGTTTCCAAAATCGAATTAGACGGTTGCACTAGTAAGTTACAAGGTGTTATAATTCTTGGAGAGCAGACAAGCTCCCAGCTCTTACAAAGGGCATCGAATTCTGAGTTCATGTATCAGGCAGGGCAAGGATTTAAAGTGTTCTCAATCTAGTTTAAGGATGCCTTGCTCCCAGCCGCAGAGATTCCGATTCACCTGTTCTGGGTTAGGGCCTCCCTGTGTTTGGTTCTAAGCAGTGATTAGAATAAGCTTCCCAGGTCGTTCTAATGTGCACTCCAGATTGAGAACACCTATGTTAGTTGAGGTCTAGAATTGTTTCTCACTGGATGACTCTGGGGCTTTTCGTGGGCACTTGCACGAACCTAGGTTAAAACAATTGAACATAGTCGGCGATCAATCTGGGCTGTCCACATGGCAAAGCAGTCCTAATGCAAAGCACTGGCATTGATTGATAGAGTTTTAATAGAGGGTGGATTTGTGCTTTGATCATTACTGCTCTATTCAGGAGACAAGTAGCAGCGAAGTCCTCTGGTCTCTGCCTCAAATGGAGACAGAGACTGACAGTTCTGGGCCTCCCATCTTCCCCAGGAACATGATTTTCATGGAACAGTGCCAGCAACACTGTCCCAGTGACTGTGATGGAGAAAAGGTTATGAGATGCATTCACTTACTCAGTGTACTGAAGGACCGCAGAAGCCAGAATGTATTTCATAAAAACGACCCCATTCCCAGAGCCTGGTAGCAGCAACTGGGAAACATCATTCTCAACACAGTGGGGAAATCCTGCCATTTTGTGGTGAAAGCAGGATGCGAATTTTGACCTCTCCAGTGGCTGTGTGTGTGTGTTTGCTACAACCTCATTTCTCTGTAACTGTGCTTCCCAGACTTCATGCCACCAGGTCTTGGCATAATCCCCACCCTCCCTGAACGTTTGCTTCAACTGAGAATTAGGCGTTTTATTTTCTAGATCCTAATTGTCACTTTTTGGATGTAAATTTGCATTAAGCTATTTCTGTGTAAATAGAATTTTGACATAATAGGAGCACCGGCAAGGACTGGCATTGCTGCTGGCACATCATTTCAAATCCATCTATCCTATACTGTGGCTTCATTTAAAGGCTGGATTACTTGAAAATGCATTTATTAAGTCTGACCTACTTTTTAAATATTTAATATTCCATTTTGGTTTCCTTGCAACGAGAGAAGCTTCAAGGTCTTCATGTTCTTGCCAATTTTTAAAGCACTGATATTGATTCCGATAATAAGACCCTGCACAGACACAGTGTACAGACTCCCCGTTCCTGCACCACTTTCAAGAGTGGTATTTAAAGCAATTAGCAGCTCACAAGATCTTACTGGTACTTGGGTGTCCCCAAGGACCTGCCTGCCTTTGTCCCTTATGAAATTTCTCCTCTTTCCCTTTCTTTATGTACGTGACTGCGCTATCAATAAAAAAATAATAACAAGCAAAGAATCCCAGATCCATAACAGGAAAAGTATCACCATCTTATCTTTCCAGAGTGGAGCCTGTTTACAGCTTAGTTGAGGCTTATTCTTTTAATCAAAAAGCATTCTGACTTGAAGAATAATAGACATACAAGGAAGAGATAAATACAAATTATTGAGAATGGGAGAGAAGTAAGCAGGGAGAATAGGAAATATTATATGCAATGCAAATTGTGAAATGTAAGCAATATTTGTACACGTATATTGCTTACGTATATTTTGCTTAGTTCACTGTAAAAATACTAGGGTATCATACATTGAAAACATCAATAAAAAAGAATTTAAAATAGAGATGGAATTAAGGGTGAAAAAACATAAGAAGGTAGAATAGCTTGCAGCTAGTGTTAATCCAGCACAGAAAAATACTTAGTACGTAACTTTGTCCTACATAGAGTTAAAGCTCCCCAGTAGCCAAAATAATGATAAAACATGACAATTATATTAATTAACTCTTCATAAGACTGGAGCAAACAAGTTTCTCAAAACTGCAACTGTTTTGGATCCTAGTCTCATAGCGAGTTTCTCCAGTAGATCCACTTGAGAGGAGGATTTGTGATCTGAACGACTAACCCATCAACTTAGCAATATCGAATGTGATCAGTGTTTCAGAGGTGAAAAATATTTTTTTACATTAGAATTCTCTAACCAGGCACAAACTCATACTTAGCTTCAGTGCTAGAAAGAAAACAAGTAGTGTTCAGTTTTGCTATGACATCTAAGATTACTTCTCCAACGCAAAAGTTAAGAGAAGGAGGCAGTGGTAGAGGTGGGGGGTTGATGTTCAATGCCTGCAGTGAAAAAATGCTGTGTGGCAGGCAGGCTGGTAGGGACATGTTTTAAAATAGCAAAGGACTTTGTTTTTATTTCCTGCAGACTTTGAAAACACCTTTGACTAGCTATGTGTGGAAAGAGAGTAACTCATACAAATACTTTAATAAAAGAAAATGCAATTTTCTGACATATCTTTGTCTTGAACAAAATACTTACGGAGCTACATTAAGATGGACATGTTTCTAGAACTAGAACTGAGCCCTTTTGAAGAGCTTACTCTTTGTAACAGCACAAACTGTCAAAGTTATAATAGTTTTAAAGTAATGTTTTTACTATTTTTATAATGAAATAGAATTAATGCATATGTTCCCTTTTTTCATTGTTTGTAGTAGCTTTTATTCAATGATCGCAAACCGTATGTGAATTCCTGCCCCACAAAGTGTAAATGTACTCTTTACAAATTAGAATTTCATTATTTTTAAAAATTTGAACAATTCTTCCTCTCATACTATTAAACTTTCAGCTGATCACAACTTTTGAGTACAATGGTGCTCTTGCCATGTTTTACTACATATCGATATTTCTTGCTTGGCGCATTGGCTGGAACTTGAGGAGCAATGTTGAATTACAATGATGATCATGTGCCCGATTGTGGATGATTTTAATAGGAATTCCTTTGTATCTCACATTAATTAGCATACTTGAAACCAGTTTGAGATATATTCCATTTTTCATAGTTAGATAGCTCTCCTCCATAGCAAGTTTACTGACATCTCCTTTAATCAGGAAAATATTTTATATTTTAAAATTAATACCACTCAAAAAGAGTAGATGGATTTCCTCTTCTATTACTTAGATGAATTATGCACAGTAATTGGGAAATATGCAATAACATATTTGCAGTATTGGAGCATCTTTGTAATCTTGAAATTGTGTGTGTGTGTGTGTGTGTGTGTATTTGTATCCATGCAGGCATAGATATAAAGGTTATTTGAGTATCTGTCAGCTCTGCCTGTTTTAACGAATTACCATAGACTGAGTGGCAAGGACATTTATTTTTCATAGTTCTGGAGACTGGAGGTCTGAGATCAGGCTGACGGCAGATTTGGTTCTTGGTGAGGGTTCCTTCCTGGCTTGCAGACAAGGCCTGCTCACAATGTCCTCCCATGACGGAGAGAGACAGACAGAGGAAGCAGGGTCTCTCGAGGCTCTTAGGGAATGAAAACCATCATGAAGGCTCTGCTCTCATGACCTGATACTTCCCAAAGAACTTACCTCCATATATCATCACACTGGGAGTTAGGGAGGCAACTTATGAATTTGGGGCTTGTGGAGGGGCGTAAACATCCAGTCCATAATAGTCTTCTTAAGATTATTGATCTTTTCCTATGCTTTGAAACTCAAAATTCTTTGAAGAATGTATAAAACTCCTAAAATATATGGACCAGAGCTTTTTTTTTTGTAGAATTCTTTTTTATCTTTATTTACATTCTCCTAGTAAAATATTTTTAGAATATTTTCAAATATATTAACATAAAATTTATATGGCATGTAACATTTAAAACATTTTCTTTAAAATGTGTGTCCTCTAGAATTGTGAGTTTTTCCCTGTTACTTGTTGTCAAACTTTCTTATGTGTGTGCTTTCCCAATTATTTTTATTTAATAAATAGAAAATTTGTGTCTTAAATTTATCTTTTGTGTGGCATGAGCCATTCTACTTTGTTAATTTTCACTATTGTTTTTGATGTGTTTCTTCATTAGAATTTATTTCCTAGGCGTGTCTGCAGGGACAGGTGTTCTGAGGTAACATGTGTGAAGCAGGTTCCCTGTACACTGGTTTACCAACTTGTCTGAGTCTGTTGAGACGGAACGCACTCAGATGCAAGGAGTTACAGGAGGCAGATTTATTCCTTATAGACAGGCAGCAAGGGACAACCCAAGCCCAGGTAGGACTCAATGCAAGCTCATCCCCCATGGCACAGGAAAGCTGCCCACAGTGGATAGAGCTTCGCCTGGGCATATGCCACTTGCATTCCAGCTGAGGGACCCTGGAAGGCAGCCCTCCCTGGGTGTACCCCAGGGGCCATGCAACTCCCCGGGCAAAGCTTTAAGGACATCCTGCTTCCAGGGGAGAGAGAAATGGAGCCCAGGTGGGCCTTATCTCAGGATATTGCATCCTGAGCACATTCTACTGTGGTTCTTAAGAATTACTAGCAAGAAAGCAGGGAGATCTGGGTTGGTCCAAGACCAACGGGAGAACTGTCTTGCAACAAGCAATTGCAAAATCTCAGTGCCTAAAGCATCAACATGCTATTTCTCGCTCCTTTTTCGGATCCATGACAGGTTGGCAGGAGCCCCTCGCTGAGAGGTCTTTACTCCGGAAACACAGCCTGGAATACTGGTGTCTCCATAGCTCTGTTATAAAGACAGCATGACTGATGACACCCTGATCCTTAGAGCTTCAAGTGTGCAATGACACACATCGCTTATATAGCAAAAGTCATGTGGCCACACCTGATTCTGGAGGCTACAAAGTGCCTCTGTCACATGCCTTGGAAGAGACCGAGAGATACATGGTGGTCAGTGTGAAGGACCAGTACCTCTCGCACATGCCTGGGAGGAGACAGAGAGATGTGTGGTGCTCAGTGTGAAGGACCAGCACAGCTACTTTTTAGTTTTAGTTTTAGTTTTTCTTCACTTGTGGCTGACTGTTTAGTTTGATTTTTCATGTTTGTTTACACAAAAACAAATTAACACATATTCTTAGTTCATTTTTATATAGTGTTTGTTATTTTCTAATAATCTGTTCTTGTTTTGAGTCCTTTGAACTCAGTAATAAATATAAAACTTACAAATGCAGTGGTTATATGTGTTTATTCTTTCATCCTTTGGTTTTTGGCTTGTAATTCTATAGCATGAGCTGACAACACTTGCTCCTGAGTTTGCAAAATGTTTTTATTGTTTGATTGTAGCCTTTTATGATTTTGTATCTGAATGCATTTGTCTGTGTGTGTCCATGAGGAATGAAGCATCATTGAGGCCTACATATTCCATGTGTATTCTAGGATGTTTTAAACATTCTCTTGAGATGGCAAAAAGGAAACAGAAGCCAAGGCTGTATGTATTTGTGGGGGTTGAGGGGAGAGGGGTTGAGCCAAGAGGGAAATCTTAGAGTTGGGGATCACAACTGTCTTTTGCCTACTTCCATTGTGCCATGAACTTAGCACGCATTAGTGCACTGAAGTCGAATGTTCTAAGGGAGTACATTTTATCCTTAGGATATAATGGCAGACGTGAGGACTAGGCTTCAGCCCAGTGTCGTCCATCTAGTCCATCACAGTGCTCAGTCTGCTCACTTTTTTGACGGTGTGTTCATTTCCCCCTTTCTTTTCTTCCAGTTTGGGTAAGGGAGGGAGAAACTGAGAAGACTGAGTTAGGAGACAGCTAAGTTATCAACTACTCTACTTCAGTTCCATTCCACATGTGAACCTCTCTTCTTGAATTTCCCTATCCCTTTATGTTTTGTTTCATTTATATTTTCTGGGCATTTCCTGGGTTTAATGTCTTCTTTTCCTATATTTCTTTTAATCCTAATTTCATGGGCATCCTTTGCCCTGCCTGACCTTCCGTGTTCATCGGTGCCCTGTCCTGTGCCCATGTCTTCCTCTGTACTATATCCCAAGGGAAACCTTCTTCTCCACTGCCCTCCCCATCATTAAGAAGTTCATGACTATCAAATTTGAGAGAGAAAGATAAAGACAGATAATCTCTTGTTATCTGTGTCATCATTAGTTAGACAAACTGCAATATAAATTTAACGTGCCAAAAAATATGTTCCTGTTCTATCTAGTGTTCTTCTCAACGAAGGACCTGTTATTCATCTGTTTATGACAAAATATCACAAATTATCTTCTATATTTTCCTGTCTGTTGATACATTGGGACAGTCACCAAATCCAGGCAATTCTCCCTAAGTTTTATTCACGTATGTCCACTTACATCAGCCTCTTTTGCTACCACTTTAGTTTAAATTACCATTATTTCTTTCTCAGCATACTGCAAAATATTCCAAACGTTCTCTTTACAATCACTCTTGCCTCCTCCTAGTTCTTTTTTTTTAATCACAGAATTCATAGGAATTCTATTTTGAAAAAAGTAAAAGTAATCATGTTCTATGTTTGATTAAATTTTTCAAAACCCTCTTAGTGCTCAGGGTAACCAGGTCTCCAAAACATCATTATGAGCTGGCACCTGTCCACAGCTCTGGGCACCCTATCCCTTGATTTCTATTCTGTAGCCACACTGTCCTCTTCCTGATATACCCGAGCATCCCACTGTCTACCTTATTTGATTGTCTCCTAATTATTGTTTGGTCCTGCAGTGAATATGACCATCAGAGGATCTTACACTTACCCTTCATAGTGTTTGTCACAATGACTATCATTGTCTATTCAATTACTCAATACCTTTCTATCCTACTAAGTGAAATACTCCAAGACGGCCAGCAATTACTCTACCTTATGAATGTTTTTATTTGAAATATCTGGTACCTAATGCCTGACACATAAACCTATTTAAAACTAGTTGTCTAATAAATACAGTACATAGAGGCCACATAGAAAAGACAAAAGGAATATGTTTGACAATAATAAAATGTATTTCTAAAGAGAAAGCCAAATCTGTAGAAATTTCATAATAATAATCAAATTAGTCTGAAAAATAATTCTTTCAGAAAAGAGGTTCTAATGGAATTCTAAACGTGTATCAAGGTGATAAATTCTGTTTGTCTTTCAATATCTCTATCCAACCCTATCCCCAGCCCAAAGCCTTCTTTTACCTATTCTTCCGCCATGAATTCTAACGAATTTTGTTCTTGTCTTATATTCCTTGGTATCCAAGTACTTCCTGAGAGCAAAGTCCTTTCCTTTGTACTTAGCATCCAATTTTGTGCATATAAAGTAATCATTAAACCTCTACTAAATAAATAAATATGTTCAGAGTGATTTATTACAGAATACTAAATATCAGCAAGTGCTAATGGAAGACCTATTTTGACCCAGACAGTGTAACAGACCACAATTCTGCAAAATATAAATAAATACAAATAAGAACAACATATAACCCCTACCGTAAAGAGTCCTACTCTTACTTGGGAACCCTTTTAGTCTAGTTCTGCCACACATTATGCCCCTCTCTGTGTCCTCATTCCAACACCTCCTAAGAGGAAACAAGAGATTCATATCCAGCTCCCCAGCAACTGCTAGAGTAAACCCATGCTTCATAAACCGTAAGACAATGTATCGAATTAAAAGTGTACATGCGTCATAATTCATTTTTATTTACTGAAAATTTGGCTTACCACTGTTATAATATTGCATATGATTAATTATGCCATAAAATTTGTATGTTCAAGCTTATGTTTGACTCTGTAAAAGAATCCATGCCTGTTTTTTTGTATCCTATAGAGAGCTCAACACGATGCATTCAGTTTCATTTGCATGATATTTACATAAATTTGCATTTTCACACACTCCTATTAATTTTACATAAGAAGTACATCTAACTCGATGGACAATAAAATATAATCTTATGACCTATAAAAGAAGTATAAGTATTTTTAGAAACTGGTTAACGCAGGAAGTTAGCAAAAAGTATATATGTGTAAAAATACTAAAAATGATAACTCCCCATTGCATAAGGATTTCTATTTGAAAAACATTCCCAATTGCTCCCCTATCTGAAGGTTTTTAGATAAGTAGATCAGAGATGACATCGATCTTACCAGAAAAAAACTGTGTCCTAGAAGTTAAGGGTTATAGCCAAGGTCAAGGAATAGATTCCTGGCACAATCACACCTTGAAGCCAAATCTGCAAAGCTGATGCGTGTTTCACCTGCTTCCAGGTAATGAGTACACAGAGTTAGGAGAGGCGGTATGAAAGAGAACTCTCTTACAGACGAGAGAAGCTACAGAACTCCATCCTTCTTCCCTCTTTCTCTGACGTTCTCACTCCTTCCACTTCTCCAAACCTTTGTTCCCTCTCATCAGATGCACAGCCTAGAAATGAAGAAATTGAGGGTGGCCAGTCTCTGGGCTACTTGCATTATCAAAGGAGGACTTCTTAAGCCCAAACAGCTTTGATGTCTTGGAGAGATATAGTTAATACTGTATAATTAGGAGTAAAAAGCTGATTTTTTATAATGCAAAAGGACAGTTCTGCTTAGGATTGTTAAGTAGCTGAAAGGGTAAATAAAAATCCAGCTGTTTAGTAAATGTTAAGTCCCTGCATAGATGAGAATACATTGGAATGGGAGAATTAGCTTTTTAGATAAAGAATTGGATTAAATAAGAAATTAATAACAATCACCCCAATGTTGTCTACTAACAGTAGTCACTTGGCTCAGCAGACTGTCTATCTCCAGTCCTTTCAGTATATCCATACAACATTGTTTTTAACTTCCTAGGTGAGCATATCAATGCTTAAAAGGATAATGCAATCTGTCCAAAGTGTCATAGCTAATACATAGCTGAGTCAGGATTCAGGCTGTGGTTTCTTAAATTTTAAAATCATTCTTAAAATCTGATCCTTTAGATCATTGATATAAACTTGAAGAATTGGAAATCTAGAAGTGAATCTAAAAAAATTGAACTGTTTGTCTTGTTTTATATGATCACAAGTTTAAGGCTGGTGTTCTAGATTGCAGAGCTGGTTAAACATTAGGACTAGAACCAGGTCTCTGCTTTTCAGGAATAGTTTGCTTTAGTCTGTTGGGTTTTTCCCATAAGCATCATGCTGTCACTCTTGTTCCTCAAGCTAACTCCCCATGCACATGCTCCACTTGATTGAATGTCTACGATGGTCCTTCTTGTTTGGATCCCAGTGGATCATCTTCATCACAAAACAATACAGCCCACATGGTGACCTGACAGCAGTGGTACATTGACAGTGAAGAAGGGAGAATTAGTCTGTTCTCACACTGCTGATAAAGACATATCCAAGACTGGGTAATTTACAAGGAAAAAGAGGCTTAATGGACTCACAGTTCCACATGACGGGGGAGGCCTCACAATCATGGCAGAAGGTAAAAGCCACATCTTTCTTACATGGTGGCAGACAAGAGAGAATGAGAACCAAGTGAAAGGGGAAACCCCTTATAAAACCATCACATCTTGTGACACTTATTCACTAACACAAGAACAGTATGGGGGAAACCACCCCCATGATTCAATTATCTCCCACCAGGTCCCTCCCGCAACACATGGGAATTATGGGAGCTACAATTCAAGATGAGATTTGGGTGGGGACACAGCCAAAGCATATCAAGGGGACACACTGTTCCACCCAGAATGTAAGACTGTCTTTGCATTGAGAATAATTTATGTTCCAATCTTAGCATGGACAGTGTGGGTGACATTGCCTGCATCCTGTGGTGTATACCCTGGGAGACTCAACTTTCACACCTATACATTTGCACCTGTGAGGCCCAGCACACAGGGTTGTTATAAATAATCACAGCAATTTTTATAAGTATAACAGATAATAATATGCATAAATTATATAAAAGAAATAAATTTTCTCTTTTTTCCTTTTTCAATGCAAACATTTTCAAACCCAGCATCAATGGTTTGTTGAGTACCTAATAAAAACAAAGAACATCAGTTGAACCATATTGAAAGTCAGTGTAGGGTAGTTTTCCAATAAAGCCTGGAAATTAATTGTGCAGTCATGACATGTGAATTGAATATTATTTGCTATTCACTACAAACATTTTCAGCATATAGTATGAATACTCAATATTTCAATATTTATCCACCTAACTTTATTTTCCTTTTCTCCCTTGTTGTGCAGTGAATATAATGTTGTCAATTTTGTAAAGTAAGAGTAGTTATAAAATATTGATAGGAACATCAACACAGTATCATTCATACCTTACACTCACTCTATTATGTGGAAAGTTGCATGCTGTGATATAAAATATACAGCTTTTTGTTTTGCTTTATCAAGAAAATAGAATATTACTTCAGTATGTGGCTGCTTTACAATACAATGTCCTTCATTCACATACTTCAGTTTTGCTACCAGGCAATCATTATTTCAGTAAGTTGTGGAGTTTGGCAAGAATAGTGAATTATCTGATGGAAAATGCAAATACGACTCAACCACTGTTCACTGACTGAAATAATCTTACTGATTAGCTTCCTTTGAGCTTTTCATCCTTTTCCAATGATGGAAATATGCCATTTTAGTCATTTTTGAGTACCAGCTATGGATGTTCCATATTGCCTTTCTGTATAAATAATTATCTTCAACTTCTGCATAACTCCGTATTTTCTTTTTTCTTCATTCACTTTAACTTTATATCAGAACCATATCGGCCAATTTGCAGAATCTGCCTTCTCTGCTGAGGTTCAGTTAAGTTCCATGTAACCATAGTTCTCACCATGCTTGGGAACTTAGGGTATGATTTGAGTAAGACTCATTCTAGTCCTTGTTCTTACATAGGCTTGGAGGAAAATATTATGAGAGGAGCTACAAGATACATGGCATTTCTAAGATATCAAGAGATGAGGCTTTAAACAAATGATAGGAGCAGAACCCAAAGGTCTTTCAAGGCAGTAGAGATTTTTGTCTCTACTGTAGAGCAATAAGAAGCCTCTTAAAAATGTTTTTTTTTTTTTTTTTTTAGTTTTCATACCTAACTTTTAATAACTTGATTGTAATTAATAATTTTAACTTTGGAATTATACCCCAACACAATGACTGTTTAACTTTCCTTTTTGAGCTATTAATTTTTACAATCTTTTTTTTTTTTCTTTTTTCTTTTTTTTTTTTTTATTATACTTTAAGTTCTAGGGTACATGGGCATGACGTTTATATCATGTATAACTCCCCAGTGCAATCCCTCCCTCCTCCCCCCTCCCCATGATAGGCCCCAGTGTGTGATGTTCCCCTTCCCGAGTCCAAGTGATCTCATTGTTCAGTTCCCACCTATGAGTGAGAACATGCGGTGTTTGGTTTTCTCTTCTTGTGATAGTTTGCTAAGAATGATGGATTCCAGCTGCATCCATGTCCCTACAAAGGACGCAAACTCATCCTTTTTTATGGCTGCATAGTATTCCATGGTGTACATGTGCCACATTTTCTTAATCCAGTCTGTCACAGATGGACATTTGGGTTGATTCCAAGTCTTTGCTATTGTGAATAGTGCCGCAATAAACATACGTGTGCATGTGTCTTTGTAGTAGAGTAATTTATAATCCTTTGGGTATATACCCAGTAGTGGGATGGCTGGGTCATATGGTACATCTAGTTCTAGATCCTTGAGGAATCGCCATACTGTTTTCCATAATGGTTGAACTAGTTTACAATCCCACCAACAGTGTAAAAGTGTTCCTATTTCTCCACATCCTCTCCAACACCTGTTGTTTCCTGACTTCTTAATGATTGCCATTCTAACTGGTGTGAGATGGTATCTCATTGTGGTTTTGATTTGCATTTCTCTGATGGCGAGTGATGATGAGCATTTTTTCATGTGTCTGTTGGCTGTATGGATGTCTTCTTTTGAGAAATGTCTGTTCATATCCTTTGCCCACTTTTTGATGGGGTTGTTTGTTTTTTTCTTGTATATTTGTTTGAGTTCTTTGTAGATTCTGGATATTAGCCCTTTGTCAGATGAGTAGGTTGCAAAAATTTTCTCCCATTCTGTAGGTTGCCTGTTCACTCTGATGGTAGTTTCTTTTGCTGTGCAAAAGCTCTTTAGTTTAATTAGATCCCATGTGTCAATTTTTGCTTTTGCTGCCGTTGCTTTTGGTGTTTTAGACATGAAGTCCTTGCCCATGCCTATGTCCTGAATGGTACTACCTAGATTTTCTTCTAGGGTTTTTATGGTATTAGGTCTAACATTTAAGTCTCTAATCCATCTTGAATTAATTTTCGTATAAGGGGTAAGGAAAGGATCCAGTTTCAGCTTTCTACTTATGGCTAGCCAATTTTCCCAGCACCATTTATTAAATAGGGAATCCTTTCCCCATTTCTTGTTTCTCTCAGGTTTGTCAAAGATCAGATGGCTGTAGATGTGTGGTATTATTTCTGAGGACTCTGTTCTGTTCCATTGGTCTATATCTCTGTTGTGGTACCAGTACCATGCTGTTTTGGTTACTGTAGCCTTGTAGTATAGTTTGAAGTCAGGTAGCGTGACGCCTCCAGCTTTGTCCTTTTGACTTAGGATTGTCTTGGCAATGCGGGCTCTTTTTTGGTTCCATATGAACTTTAAAGCCGTTTTTTCCAATTCTGTGAAGAAAGTCATTGGTAGCTTGATGGGGATGGCATTGAATCTATAAATAACCTTGGGCAGTATGGCCATTTTCACGATATTGATTCTTCCTATCCATGAGCATGGTATGTTCTTCCATTTGTTTGTGTCCTCTTTGATTTCACTGAGCAGTGGTTTGTAGTTCTCCTTGAAGAGGTCCTTTACATCCCTTGTAAGCTGGATTCCTAGGTATTTTATTCTCTTTGAAGCAATTGTGAATGGAAGTTCATTCCTGATTTGGCTCTCTGCTTGTCTGTTACTGGTGTATAAGAATGCTTGTGATTTTTGCACATTAATTTTGTATCCTGAGACTTTGCTGAAGTTGCTTATCAGCTTAAGGAGATTTTGGGCTGAGACGATGGGGTTTTCTAAATATACAATCATGTCATCTGCAAACAGGGACAATTTGACTTCTTCTTTTCCTAACTGGATACCCTTGATTTCTTTCTCTTGCCTGATTGCCCTAGCCAGAACTTCCAACACTATGTTGAATAGGAGTGGTGAGAGAGGGCATCCCTGTCTTGTGCCAGTTTTCAAAGGGAATTTTTCCAGTTTTTGCCCATTCAGTATGATATTAGCTGTGGGTTTGTCATAAATAGCTCTTATTATTTTGAGGTACGTTCCATCAATACCGAATTTATTGAGCGTTTTTAGCATAAAGGGCTGTTGAATTTTGTCAAAAGCCTTTTCTGCATCTATTGAGATAATCATGTGGTTCTTGTCTTTGGTTCTGTTTATATGCTGGATTACGTTTATTGATTTGCGAATGTTGAACCAGCCTTGCATCCCAGGGATGAAGCCCACTTGATCATGGTGGATAAGCTTTTTGATGTGCTGCTGAATCCGGTTTGCCAGTATTTTATTGAGAATTTTTGCATCGATGTTCATCAGGGATATTGGTCTAAAATTCTCTTTTTTTGTTGTGTCTCTGCCAGGCTTTGGTATCAGGATGATGTTGGCCTCATAAAAAGAGTTAGGGAGGATTCCCTCTTTTTCTATTGATTGAAATAGTTTCAGAAGGAATGGTACCAGCTCCTCCTTGTACCTCTGGTAGAATTCAGCTGTGAATCCATCTGGTCCTGGACTTTTTTTGGTGGGTAGGCTATTAATTGTTGCCTCAATTTCAGAGCCTGCTATTGGTCTATTCAGGGATTCAACTTCTTCCTGGTTTAGTCTTGGGAGAGTGTAAGTGTCCAGGAAATTATCCATTTCTTCTAGATTATCTAGTTGATTTGCGTAGAGGCATTTATAGTATTCTCTGATGGTTGTTTGTATTTCTGTGGGGTCGGTGGTGATATCCCCTTTATCATTTTTTATTGCGACTATTTGATTCCTCTCTCTTTTCTTCTTATTAGTCTTGCTAGCGGTCTGTCAATTTTGTTGATCTTTTCAAAAAACCAACTCCTGGATTCATTGATTTTTTGGAGGGTTTTTTGTGTCTCTATCTCCTTCAGTTCTGCTCTGATCTTAGTTATTTCTTGCCTTCTGCTAGCTTTGGAATGTGTTTGCTCTTGCCTCTCTAGTTCTTTTAATTGTGATGTTAGAGTGTCAATTTTAGATCTCTCCTGCTTTCTCTTGTGGGCATTTAGTGCTATAAATTTCCCTCTACACACTGCTTTAAATGTGTCCCAGAGATTCTGGTATGTTGTATCTTTGTTCTCATTGGTTTCGAAGAACATCTTTATTTCTGCTTTCATTTCGTTATGTACCCAGTAGTCATTCAGGAGCAGGTTGTTCGGTTTCCATGTAGTTGAGCGGTTTTGATTGAGTTTCTTAGTCCTGAGTTCTAGTTTGATTGCACTGTGGTCTGAGAGACAGTTTGTTATAATTTCTGTTCTTGTACATTTGCTGAGGAGTGCTTTACTTCCAATTATGTGGTCAATTTTGGAATAAGTGCGATGTGGTGCTGAGAAGAATGTATATTCTGTTGATTTGGGGTGGAGAGTTCTATAGATGTCTATTAGGTCCGCTTGGTGCAGAGATGAGTTCAATTCCTGGATATCCTTGTTAACTTTCTGTCTCGTTGATCTGTCTAATGTTGACAGTGGAGTGTTGAAGTCTCCCATTATTATTGTATGGGAGTCTAAGTCTCTTTGTAGGTCTCTAAGGACTTGCTTTATGAATCTGGGTGCTCCTGTATTGGGTGCATATATATTTAGGAGAGTTAGCTCTTCCTGTTGAATTGATCCCTTTACCATTATGTAATGGCCTTCTTTGTCTCTTTTGATCTTTGATGGTTTAAAGTCTGTTTTATCAGAGACTAGGATTGCAACCCCTGCTTTTTTTTGTTCTCCATTTGCTTGGTAGATCTTCCTCCATCCCTTTATTTTGAGCCTATGTATGTCTCTGCATGTGAGATGGGTCTCCTGAATACAGCAGACTGATGGGTCTTGACTCTTTATCCAGTTTGCCAGTCTGTGTCTTTTAATTGGAGCATTTAGTCCATTGACATTTAAGGTTAATATTGTTATGTGTGAACTTGATCCTGTCATTATGATATTAACTGGTTATTTTGCTCGTTAGTTGATGCAATTTCTTCCTAGCCTCGATGGTCTTTACATTTTGGCATGTTTTTGCAATGGCTGGTACCGGTTGTTCCTTTCCATGTTTAGGGCTTCCTTCAGGGTCTCTTGTAAGGCAGGCCTGGTGGTGACAAAATCTCTAAGCATTTGCTTATCTGTAAAGGATTTTATTTCTCCTTCACTGATGAAGCTTAGTTTGGCTGGATATGAAATTCTCAGTTGAAAATTCTTTTCTTTAAGAACGTTGAATATTGGCCCCCACTCTCTTCTGGCTTGTAGAGTTTCTGACGAGAGGTCTGCTGTTAGTCTGATGGGCTTCCCTTTGTGGGTAACCCGACCTTTCTCTCTGGCTGCCCTTAAGATTTTTTCCTTCATTTCAACTTTGGTGAATCTGGCAATTATGTGTCTTGGAGTTGCTCTTCTGGAGGAGTATCTTTGTGGCGTTCTCTGTATTTCCTGAATTTGAATGTTGGCCTGCCTACTAGGTTGGGGAAGTTCTCCTGGATGATATCCTGAAGAGTGTTTTCCAACTTGGTTCCATTTTCCCCCTCACTTTCAGGCACCCCAATCAGACGTAGATTTGGTCTTTTTACATAATCCCATACTTCTTGCAGGCTTTGTTCATTTCTTTTTCTTCTTTTTTCTTTTGGTTTCTCGTCTCGCTTCATTTCATTCATTTGATCCTCAATCGCTGATACTCTTTCTTCCAGTTGATCGAGTCGGTTACTGAAGCTTGTGTATTTGTCACGTATTTCTCGTGTCATGGTTTTCATCTCTGTCATTTCGTTTATGATCTTCTCTGCATTAATTAGTCTAGCTGTCAATTCTTCCACTTTTTTTTCAAGATTTTTAGTTTCTTTGCGCTGGGTACGTAATTCCTCCTTTAGCTCTGAGAGGTTTGATGGACTGAAGCCTTCTTCTCTCATCTCGTCAAAGTCATTCTCTGACCAGCTTTGATCCGTTGCTGGCGATGGGCTGCGCTCCTTTGCAGGGGGAGATGTGCTCTTATTTTTTGAATTTCCAGCTTTTCTGCCCTGCTTCTTCCCCATCTTTGTGGTTTTATCTGTCTCTGGTCTTTGATGATGGTGACGTACTGATGGGGTTTTGGTATAGGTGTCCTTCCTGTTTGATAGTTTTCCGTCTGACAGTCAGAAGGACTGTCTGTTGGTCTGTTGGAGATTGCTTGAGGTCCACTCCAGACCCTGTTTTCCTCAGTTGAAAATGCAGAAATCACCGGTCTTCTGTGTTGCTCACGCTGGGAGTTGGAGACTGGAGCTGTTCCTATTCGGCCATCTTGCTCCGCCCCCAAAAATGTTAAGCATGGTGAAATTTAGTTGGTATTATTATTTTATTTTGCTTCATTTGTATATAGAATTATAACTTTTATGTTGAAGTATACATTACATAAAGTAACATGCACAGATTTTAATGGCACAGCTCACTTAACTTCATAAATATGCACACCCATGTAAACCATTGCCCACATGAAATTACAGACCATTCCAGCAACCACAGAAAGTTTTCTCATGCCCCCACTAGGTCATATGCCTCAAAAGGTAATCACCTTTTTACCTCCACTGTCATAGATTGATTTGAATTTATTGGGGGTCGTCTTTTGCTTACCACTATATCTGTGAGATTCATCCATGCTACTGCATGCAGCTGTAATCCATATTTTTCATTGCTATGTTATAGACAATTTTTATATAGTATTCTATGGGTGGACATTTTAAAACCTCATTATGACTGATGTATAGTAAGGAGGTTAAAGGAAAGGGAGCAAAGGAGATGTTCTGAGGCTGCTTCAGAAGCTACTACGATAGTTTGGGTAAGAGGCGATGACGGGCTAGATTAGACATGCTGTTTTGGAGATAAATAAACAATGGATCATCTTGAGAGAAATTCAGGACCTGGTAAATGATTTGAAATGAACAGTTAGGAAGAAGAAAAAAATCACATCTAATGCTGGTATTTCTCACTTTAACAGCTGATAAAAATAACCTTGGAAGAATACGTTGTTTGGTAGGGAAATACTGAGCTCAATTTTGGATATGTTCAGGGTGAGACACTTTTGATACAAGTGGAGACGTGAGGGAATCAACATCCAGAGATGAAATACCACGAGGAAGAGACAAATAATCAATTTTTATCACAAGAATGCTTTTCACTGGGTCCAGAGGCTCTTTGCAGTTTACAGAGTTCATTTATGATTGTAAACCTATTTTTGCAGCTCTACTGATTGTTAGGACCCTCAGGGCTCTGTGGCACATGCAGTCTGCACAGGCAGATTCTGTTGATAGCTATTGAGGTCTGCTCTCTTCTTGGCAGAGGGGTTAGCCAGGGATTAGCCTTTTCCACACATTTCTAAAGGTTCTTCTCTAGGCCACTCACCTGATGACTAAGCTCCATGATTAAGACTGAGAGGCCAAGAAGAAATTGAGGTCATGGTTTTTCACAGCAAGGCCCCTCTTCAAGGTTAACTTCAGGGTTATGATAAGAAATCTCTTGTTTAAAGCTCCTTACTTCTCTCAAGTTCATATTCTGATGAGCTTTAGAGTCTAAGAAAGAGTGGTAAATGCAACCCAACAGTTGTTCTACTCAGCAGCATTCTGCATCACACGTTTAAATGCCCATCAATGACAGACTGGATAAAGAAAATGTGGCACATATACACAATGGAATACTATGCAGCCGTAAAAAAGGATGAGTTCATGTCCTTTGCAGAGACATGAATGAAGCTGGAAACCATCATTCTCAGCAAACTAACACAAGAACAGAAACCCAAACACTGAATGTTCTCACTGATAAGTGGGAGTTGAACAATGAGAACACATGGACACAGGGAGGGGAACATCACACACTAGGGCCTGTTGGGGGATAGGGGGCTGGGGGTAGGATAACATTAGGAGAAATACCTAATGTAGATGATGGGTTGATGGGTGCAGAAAACCACCATGGCAGGTGTATACCTATGTAACAAACCTGCACGTTCTGCACATGTATCCCAGAACCCACACGGCAACCCACACAACCAGTGCTCCTGTGGGCTGGAGGAGTCCCGGAGAGCACACCTGATCCCCACAGGAAGCCTCTGCAGCTCATATGCAAGTCCTCATTCCATAGTTCTGATGGGGGCAAGTGGTGTCCCTACATTTTTTCTGGTAAACCAGCATACACATTCTCAGTGTCTGTCTCATCCCTTGAAACTAGCTGTCCCCCGCTGACTGATTGTCCTCTGAAGCCAATCTCTTGGGAAACATGGGGAACTGCAGCCACCATGGGCCTTGGCCTTGAGAGAGCTAAGAGAAGGAGACTGGGCAGAGCCCACTTCAAAGGGGCCCACGCAGGACGGGGGCTGCTGGCTCTGAGTGCAAACCTGAGCCGGGAGGCAGAGACGGCCTGCCTGTGAGGGTGGGAAGGCATTTGGGGATTTAACAATCAGTGGTCAGTGAGTAGCTGACAGGTTGGCAGGGCTCAGGGCAGTAAAGCTCTGCACCTTCAAGATAGGACATCCCCGTTCACCATGAGACAGTTTCTATTCTTTTTAGGAATAAAATTGTGGACAAACAGACAGGGCGAGTTCTTAGGAGCTGGGTCTGGAAGCACCACATACCACTTTCGTTTACCTTTATCTATTGCACAGTCATGTGGGCACAGCCAACTTCAAGGGAGGCTCCGAACTGTAGCCTAGCTGTGTGTTCAGGAATAAGAACAGATATTCAATTTTGGTGAGTGCTTCTAGCAATCTCTCATACAATCACAAGTCAAATTATCTGAAGATCAGGTATTGTTCATATTCCTTAAATAGGATTAAACCAGACAGATCAAAATGTCAGCATATGTCATTTGAGGTTATACTTATATAAATAGCGTTTCTCCAACATGTCTCTCCTATAAGCACCAATGGATATATTAAATTGGAATTAATGTTACCATGTTAGTGCTACAGTCCAATGAAAAACAGGTGGGTAGTTGCATGACATGAGTCAAGACTGTGATTTTAGCTTAAATGAACATGAGGAAAGGGATTAGAACTGGGGAAATATAATTATCTAATTTGGAATTTGGCCAGAATAGCAGAGCTGAAAACTCCAATGGAACTCATTGTGAAACTGTGTGTGTGTGCGTGTGTGTGTGTTAATGGCAACAAATAGTGAGGAACTTAAATCAAATTGACAAGCATGTAAACTCATCTTTCTCTTCTCTCTCTGTCTCTACACACACACACACACGCGCGCACACACACACACACGCCGCAAAAACTTAATCAAGTGCAGCTGGTTTGTAGCGTATTTCCTCTGCCCTCATCTTTTTTTTCCAAGGAGAAAAGGTGTCTCTTGCTGACAAATGATGTATCAGTATGTACTTCAAGCAGTTCCTGAAGCAACCTCGATATCTAGCTTAAACATTGTCCAGGCTTATCTCTATTCAACTAGTGAAACATAATGAGATCTGGGAGCAGGATAAAAGAACTGCTTCATGGACGATATATTGCAGAGACCACAATTCTAAGCTTTGTGTCTCACGCGGGCTACTTAACAGGCGGTCCCACGAGGGGAGACCGCCCCCTAATGGAGTGTGAGCCAGCAAAAGACTCTTGCTTTGGGCTTAGTGATAAAATGTCAAATCCCCAACTTGGTCTCAATTACAACATGCATATTAAAATAAAATGATACAAGACAGTTAAAGAACACTTCAACGGCATGTTCAAATTTAAAATGCAGTTTTCAATATTGTCCTGTATATATGAAGAATGGCAAAATAGTCTATTTATGGCTATTCTTTGCAACTCTATAGATCTTTATCTAGATTTTAATTTTCTATTTAGTTGTTCGAAATTCTCTTTTGGCGTCAGTACATTTCTGTTATATCTGCACCTTTTTTCTTAAATACAAACTCAGTTCTAGACTTTCACCATACATTTTTGTTTTGAAACGAGGACTAGAAAAGATGGTTAACAGATTTTAAAAAGGTAAAATCAATAATTAATTTCTAATACTTAAGCAAAATATAGCACAAGCTCATTGTTTGGTTGTTGTGATTTTAAATGTGTGTACTTTTCAGTATAGATGTCTTAGAGAAAAGTTTCTGTCGGGTTAGACTCTTCCAAAAGCTATAAAAGAGTAATTAAATAAAAATTTTTCATCTATGAGTGACAGGTAGTAAAATAGAAAGATGTTATTAAGGAGGATTGGGATGTATATGAATATTCACTAACAAACATAGGGTAAATAGAGATGTAAGAACTCTTAAGAAAAACATAACTGAAAAATGTCTGGCCTAAGGAATTATTTTCATCTTCTGTGTAACTTTGTGTAAGAGTACATTTAATTTGGCCATACTCTGACAAGTAAGCAAGAACAAATACTGAATTGAATTGACATATTCCAGAGAGTTATTCGTGAATTGATTCACTAACAAAAACATTTTTTCATACAAGCATCAAATTTTTCTAGATATAATTTCATATGACTAGTCAAGCTTTCAAAAAAGTTGAATTAAAATTATCTGCTCCTTCACCATCGACACGACCCAAAGAGACATCCCAGGAATCTTCCCTTTGAGTCTCTAATTTGAGTGGTCTTTAAGTGTGTGTATATTTCATGATAGTTGTATGCCTACAGAGTGAATAAAGTAGGCGATTTTCTGAAAAAACTTCAGTTTCTTCTACTTGATCATAGTTTGCACAATTTTTTTCAACTTGAATGAAACCCTGAAAATGGAATTTATGAAGAAATTAATAAAATTTGGAACATAGAATGTTTAAAATAAAATTATTTTAGTTTAAATTAAAAGCATGCTTAGTAGGACATGGATGAAGCTGGAAACCATCATTCTCGGCAAACTAACACAGGAACAGAAAATCTAGCACCACGTTCTCACTCATAAGTGGGAGTTGAGCGATGAGAACACATGGACACAGGGAGTGGAAGATCACACCAGGGGCAGTTGGGGGTGGAGGGAAAGGGGAGGGAGAGCATTGGAAGAAATATCTAATGCATGTGAGGCTTAAAACCTAAATGACGGGTTGATGGGTACAGTAAACCACCATGGCACATGTATACCTATGTATCAAACCTGCACATTCAGCATATATATCCCAGAACTTAAAGTAAAATTTAAAAAAAAATTAAAGTCTCTTGTTCACATTTGGAATTCTGAGGTTTCCCAAATGAGGGCTGATACTGTGTTAGCATCAGTAGAGAGGTTAATAGTTACACTAGCAGTTGAGCAGTTTTAGGGATTTTTTAAAAAATTGTTTTTGTTTTATTACAGAGATGTTCCAACGATTTTTGTTTCAATTTTTTACTTCAAGTGAAATTTTAGATTTAGTTTTTTTAAAGAAATAAAAGGTCATCATCAGTGTCTGCCAATACTGTATATTAACAAAATGAAAAATGAACTTTATTTCCATTATCAATTGCTAGAAAAAAAATCTTCACTATTAAAGGACTGTAGTCTAAAAAACTGTAGATTTGATCATTTCTGCTATTTCTCTGAAACTTTCTCGTCCAGTGTTACAAAGTAGCCTGACTCCAAAAGTGCAGCTCGCTGGAAAAGCTATTTTCTTTTAAAAGACTAGATTAAAATAGGGTTGTTTTGGGCCCGGTGCAGTGGCTCACGCCTGTAATCCCAGCACTTCAGGAGGCCGAAGCAGGCGGATCACGAGGTCAGCAGATGGAGACCATCCTGGCTAACAGGGTGAAGCCTTGACTCTAATAAAAACACAAAAAATTAGCCGGGCGTGGTGGTGGGCATCTGTAGTTCTAGCTACTCAGGAGGCTGAGGCAGGAGAATGGCATGAACCCGGGAGGCAGAGCTTGCAATGAGCTGAGATTGCGCCACTGCACTCCAGCATGGGCAACAGAGCGAGACTCTGTCTCAAAAATAATAATAATAACAATAATAATAATAATAAAACATAAAAAATGGGGTTGTTTTATTTCCAAAATATTTCCAAAGGCGGATCACTGCAGCATTGTATTTGGACACTTTCCATTCTGTAACTTTATCAATCAGAGCACAGGATTTTCTTAATATTTCCTTTTGCATTTGAATTAACTCTATTCATATGGCAGATGCTCCATTAACCCTTCTTCCACTGCTAGCAATTAGTCATTTGAATTTTTTTCCCCTTTCCTTATTAAAATGGCAATGCAGTGCCTGCTTCCTGCTAGATGGCAATGTGCCAAAGAGTCAGGTAATCTCAGCGGGTGAAGTTTAATCCTAATTAGAGTGGTGTCGATGGGACAGTGGAACTGGTATTGTCACAAGCAGGAAGTGCACTAGACAGGTGGTTTCAAAGGCAGGCTATAAAGAATGTGCAGCACATAATAAAGTCACCAGAGACCAGCCGACACCGTGATTCTGATGCTCTTTCTGAAGCTGACCTTTTCACAGAACGTGGGTCTTATCTTATCCCTGTGATAAATGTGGGCCTAAGTCATAGAATCATGACCTTTGAACAGACGGGCTGACTTTCAACAGACTGTCCCTTAACTCCCAGAAAGGGAAGCACACTTGGGGGACAGTCAGCTACGACCATTATTTTCACGTGCAGACTGTTGGCCGCAGAGTTCTTGCTGTAGTTCCAGCGTGGATAGATTTTGTCATAAAATCGACTGCCAGTCCCATGTGCTGTGGTTCTAGAATTGAGACGGCCTTCAGCACTCATCAAATGAGTCCAAAGACAGCAAAGACTAGGGAGGAACAACCCCAATTTTTATGTGTATGTGTGAAACTGAGATATTTTTCACCTAGTAATTTTAAGCAGAGATTACAGCATATGGTCTTAGTTTCCCATCTAAGAACCTAAGAAATTCTTCATGAGCATGACCTAATGAATGAATGTTTAATGTGTAGCACTACATTAAGACTGTATTTTCGGATATACTGAAAACAGGGTGGTTAGGTAAGCAGCTGCACCCTGTGGCTTCTCTCCCTCTTAGGTTTCTTCTGAATTTTGTCTTTCCTGGCCTTCGTTGTGAGCCATTCTTATGAACGCTTGAATACCCAGTTATCCATGTGTCTAGACTGAAGCTGAAAGACCTCACCCAGCAATTCTCAGGTTTTGCTGGTTTGCTTTTCCCAGACCCCTCTCACTATGAGAAAACTTCATGTCTTGATGGAATCTCTTCTTTCACCCTCATTCTTCCTCTGATGTTTTTGCTCTTCACCGCATTTGCATACATCCTGCTATGCGGTGGCTTCATTGCTCGTATTAATCTCTCTCCTAGCAGCCAGTGCTGGCCTTCAGAATGCTCAGCTCACAAGGGTTCAAACCCCTACACACCAATATATGAGCGTGCTTCTCCCAGAAGGATCCAAGCAAGGTACAGGTGAGCAATTGGGACACCAGGCATTATGGTATTTAGGTCAATGTATTACATATTTTACCAATAAACAAATTGTGGACATAATCAGAGCCCAGCACAATTGCTTAATTGTTGCATGGTTCTGAATCTCAAAGAGACATACATTGCATTTTTTAATCAGACCAATCTCCTATGTCAGGAAACAGTGTCGCACTCTCAGTCCTCCACGCTTGGCCAGAGGTCACTCTTAATCCTGTGTAAAAACAGGTTGTGAGAATGCACTTTTTAGCTGAGATTACCCAGATATCCTCACTTGATGCATCCTATTCATGGTCATTGGGATCCATTACGGTCGTCTGAGAACTGCCTTTCCCCATGAAGACAGAGCCTGCCCCTTTAATTTATTAGCTGTGTGATTTGAGGGAATGCTCTTCACCACTGAACACACATTCCTTACTCAAAAAATAGACAGTGTGAACCTTAAATTAACTCACGTTTTGGTTAACAATAAGATTGTACCTAGCACATAATATGCAAGTAAAAACATTATATTACTAGCATTAAAGTTATTATAGGTTTTTTTCATATATACAAAAGCATTTATTCCACCTTTAATACCATCTTGCCAATGAATACACAAGAAGGGCTAAAACTTTTGTGTGCACTCTCTGAATAAAAATGTTTCTAGACTTAACTTTAATCAAAAACTCTTCCTCACTTCAGAAAACAGAATATTTAGGCCAAGATTCAAACTAAACTCCTAAACCTGCTGCATGTCAAAACTTCGGCTCTTCCCTCAGCTAGACAGCTCCAAGAAGGAACCTGGGAGTGGTCGTCCTGTTTGACACTTTCTCCTTGCTCAGTGCTCTACCTCCTAGCACTTTTCCATTGCTTCATTTGTGGGAGGATTTCTGAAGGTTTCAGCATCATCCTGTTGCAAGTAAAGGGGAAGAGGTGATGCCCCAGGCAGTTCTTCCCTCCCTTGGATTCCTTGTGCACTCTGAGCCCAGGAAATGGTTAAACTCGGGTCTTATTTGCAGCTGGAGCAGTTGTTAAGATACGGAACTGTTCCATACGGCCAGACTTTTCCTATCCACTGCCTCAACCTCCTCCATTCCCATGCCAACAGGATCTCACTGCACTCCCCACACCTTCTGGTCCTCTCTCAACATCATAAGCTCTCCTGTCCTCACAATCAGGCAAGTAAACATTCAAGTTTGGCACAGCAGAGAGTATCCAGGGCCCTGGAGCCAGCTTTGACTCTGACAGGTTGGGACCCATGGTGCATTGGTTGTTAAAGCGTTTGAATACAAATTCTGGTTATAATTGACTCCTTCCTTCAGGACCATTTGATGGCCTCTTCACAATTCTTCTGCAGTACAAAAAGGCTGTTCCTTTGACTAGAGAATGTACGTCAACTCCATGGGTCCCCTTCTCTCCTTTCTCAGGCCCTGGCCTTGCAGCAGTGTGTCTTCAGCCTGTTTCTGTTCAGGTCTCCTTGTCCAGGGCCAGGACAATGTATCTTTCTCTTTCCCACATAGTCCATAACTAGTTTACAAAATACGGTCCCCAGAAAAAATGCCAAGTACCCAGTTAAATTTGAATTCCAGATAAATAATGAATAGTATAAGAATGTCCCATAAACTATTGAAAAAAATTTAATTAATTATATTTCATTGCATTCATAAATACAATCCCAAGGGGAGAGGGAGCAAGACCTGAAGAGGCCTGAGGCCTCTTTTGGAAGGATTTGGTTTTCCATTGTCTTCAGAAGAGTGTGACATTGGGAAGTATATACCCTTCTCTTCTATTTTTTGGAAGAGTTTAAAAAGGTTTAGTATTAAATTTTTAAATGTTTGTTACAATTTAGCAATGAAGTCATCTGGAGCTGGACTTTTCTTTTCAGCAAGTTTTGGTTTTTGATTATTAATTTATATCTTCATTGTGACAGATCTATTCAATATGTTTGCTTCGTCTTATATCAATTTTGGTAGTTTGTGCCTTGCTAGGAATTTGTGGTTTAATATAAGGTATCAAATGTTTTGACATACAATTATCTATACTATTCACTTCTAATTTTTTTCATTCCTGTAAGGTCAGTAGTAATCTCTTCTCTTTCCTTACTGACTCTACAATTTGAGTCTTCTCTCTCTCATGCTCTCTCTCTCTCGTGCGCTCTCTCTCTCTCTTTCTCTTTATCATTCTAGCTAAAGATTTCCCAATATTGTTAATCTTTTCAAAGAATCAGCTTTTGGCTTCATTGATTTGTCTCTCATTTTCCTGTCTTCTATTTTATTGATGTCTGATCTATTGTTATTATTTGCTTCCTTCTACTTTCTTTAGGATTAATTTATCCTTTTTCCAGTGTTTTATGGTACAATTTTAAGTTATTGATTTGAGGGTTTTCTTCTTTCTTAATATAAGCTTTTACAGCTATAAATTTCCCTCTAAGCACTGCTTTAGCTGCAACTCATAGGTTTTGGTATGGCATGTCTTTATTTTCATTTATTTCTGTGTATTTTCTGATTTTCCTTTTGATTTCAGCTTTGACTTTCTTGGCTATTTGGTATTCAAATATTTGTGAGTCTTTAATTTTTTTGCATTATTAATCTCTAATTTTCTGTCATTATGGTTGGGAAATATATTTTGTTTATTTCTATCTTTTTGAGTTTAGTAAAATTATATATTTGACAACACTTTTTTCAATAGTTTTTCAAAATTTGGGATTATACGATGTATATACTTATAAAGAGTTAGAAGTTTCTAGAAAAATTCTGAGTCATTGTAAATAGGACATCTGAGTGAAGGTGCACAGGGCATTATAGCCAATTATTCTAAGAAACTGAACCCTGGGAGGGTGCTGAATTGGGGTATGAGAGGCAGTTCAGGTTTTCTTACAATTCTTCATTGTAAATGCACAGGAACATCCTGAGCATTATATATTATATATGCTGAGTATTAATGTATTATCTACTTATATATAATAAGCATTAATATATATCAATATGTAAATATGATGATTAATATACAATATATTACACATGATATAATTATATATTATATAATTATGAAGTATTAATATAATACATCTGTAGAATTATGTATGGGCTCAGGATGGGGCTGATCATTTATAATGAAGAATTGTAAGAAAACCTTAACTGCCTCTCATACCCTAATTCAGCAGCCTCCAGGATTCAGTGTCTTAGAATAATTGGCCATAATCCCCTGTGCACCTTCACTTTGATGTCCTATTTACAATGGCTCAGAATTTTTCTAAAAACTACTAACTCTTTCTGAGCCCAACCTCTGTTTAAAACCCCCAAGTTCTGAATTACTTGACCTGAGGTCCATCCACTTCCCGGTAGGAATGATTTCCAAAATGCCCTCATTTCCTTCCCTGAGTCATTCTCTGAAACAAACAGCATTGAAAGATTCTGATTACAATTTGATAATTGTCAAGGATTCTGGGGTGTAAACTTTTCTTCAGTGAGACTAGGAATAGAAGTGGAGAAGACTGAGAAGTAACCAAGGAAATTGTCAGTTTATGAAGTAAGAGCAAGATGAGAAGACTTGTGGTGCGGTCCTGCTGAAATCAACCTGGAAACTACAAAGTTAAAAACACAGTCTTTTTTGTATTATACTGTCAATTCAATGAGATTATTCTTTTTTCAATCACCTTCAAAGCTTTTAAAGTATTGTTACCAAAGTATCCCTCAATGTCGACAGCAGTAAAGGTTAATTTCCAAGAGTCTGTACCAGCAATTAGCAAAGAGTTTATTGACCTCGTGATCTGCCCACCTCGGCCTCCCAAAATGCTAGGATCACAAGCATGGGCCCAAATAATGAATGTAACAAATGTCTTTTGAAACCTGTGATGTGTCCTCTGTCCTGGGATTGCTAATCTCCCACAGTCAGTCCTCCACCCTTTCTGTGGGGCCGACTTGGAGGCACTTAGTGCTCAGAGAGGCCGTGGGTGGCTGGAGCTGATCCCACTGAAACACCCTTCGTATGTCGCTTGTTTGGTGTGTATAATAACGGTATCACTGACTGCTGAGCATCCACGATTAAAGAGCTTTTCCTTGCAATGTCATCTGAGACAAGGCCTGCAAATTATTTAGACAGTCACCCGTGCTGGTTGTACATTAATTTCATAGAAAAGGTTACACTTGTGGAACAGATAGAGAAAGAGTACTTCAACGATCTTTTCCTGTAAAGAGTGGTTGTAAATTTAAATCAAACCACTAGCATTTTTCTGACCATGTCCAGAGAATAGTAAATGATAATTAGAACTATAATTTTGCAAACACAAACTGGAGTGTATACCTCATGTCCGAAAAACTGGTTTACACTGTGTTATATATGAAAATTAGGGTGCCAACATGGATTCATAGTAGTACTTTATAAAACAACCAGTCAACAATTTCAAGGTTGTGAGGCCTTATTGTTTTCACTGGGAATAAGCAAGAAGTATTGGAGATAAACTTAAATTGTATGCTTGGACTAGGGTGTCTCTCTCAGTATCTTTTTTCTTTTCAGAATCCTCAAAAATATGTATATAAGTTATTGCAGATGAATCCCACACAACCAATCCATCACAATTCTGTTAGACTCTTTCCCAGCCTGAGATCCCAGTCTGATGATAGCAACATAGTAAAATAAATAAATAAATAAATAAATAAAACACAAGGGTGTAAAGAGTGGAAAAGTAAATACACCAACCAGAAAAGACAACTCGCACAAGTTTATCCCATACATACAGGCTGGTGACAAACTTCTAAGATCTGGTACTTAAAAATGAAGGGTCTAAGAATCACCCAAGATGTGAGGAGAACTTCTAAGAATAAAAAAGGATATAAGATAAACAAAACAAAAATAACTCAAAAAAGCAGGAATAAAATTTTATATATATAAATATTTATATATATATAAAGAGAATATTTGGAATATTTGAGTGAAAAAAATCCAAGAAAGGGAGCAATTAAAACTGGAAACAGAGCTGCTACAAATTAAGCATCTGATTGTTCAAGTAAAAATACCAGAGAAGGTGTGAAAACAGAGTGAAGATAAAAAATCACACAAGGTAGAATTAAAAAAGGAAGTAACAGAAATACGACAAGAATAAAAATAGAATGTAGAAAGAGAATGTTATGGGGTGCACTGTGTTCTCTAAAAAGATATCTGGAGGGCCTAACCCCAACCCCAAGAACCTCAGAATGTGACCTTTTTTTGAAATAGGGTTGTTGCAGATGTAATGAGTTAAAGTGAGGTCATACTGGAGTAGGGTGGGTTTTTAAACTAATATGACTATTATTCTTTTTAGAAGAGAAGAGACACAGAAACAGAGATGTGCAAATGAACAAAGGTCATGTGGCAACGGAGGCATAGATTGGAATGGTCAGTCTCAAGCCAAGGAACTCTGAGGACCACCAGTAAATAACAGAAGCTAGAAGAAGTTTTATTTTCTCCTAGTCCTGGAGGGTAGAAATCAGAAATATATATATTTTTTGTTTTCTTCCACCCAGTTTATTGGGGCTGCCATAACCATGTACCACAAATTATGTGAAACTAATACAGAGAGGATCAATGAAGATGTTCACCATCTGATTAACAAGAGTTCCAGGAAAAAAAAAAAAGCATAGGAAATGGAAAAACTACCAAAAGGACACAAATATTTTATTAAAAAGCGTCTCCAAATACAATCAAAATAGAAATTACAACTTGTTTTATTTTTTCTTCAAAACTTTGAAGATAAAGGATCTTAAGGAGTCCAAAAAAGAAAGAAAATCCTCTCAGTGAAAATAGTTATCTCACATAGAAATGAGAGGCTAAAGGACACTGTACTTAATCATTTCACACTGGATACTGAAGGTCAATAAAGCACAAAGTCATGGATATTCTAGATTTGACTCTCAGCCAATTATAAATCAAATCTGATGGCAGAATACAAACCTTACTGGAAACGCAAAAATGAAGAAAATACATCCATTTTTACCTTTATAAGCAAGAAACCAACCCATGACCAGGGCAGTCCTAGGTCCAACCATGGAGAGCAGTCCAGAGAATTTTCAGAATAAGAGTTGGGGGAGAAGTCTAAGGTAAGCGCAAACCCCACTTGAAGAAAAGAATCAAAGCAGAGTCTCTAGGAAAGGAGCCGGGCTCTGGAGAAACCAGCGCAGGTCACTGAAAAAAGGGCAGCAATATCACCACATTGGCAGGTTGTGACAATTTAAAAATTCAAAATATAAAGTACCGTGAGCAGTGACTTGCATGGATAAAGAGAAATAAATATAACTGCACTGGAAAGATGGCCAGGGGATATGGGAAAAGCAACCAAGGAAAGCATGAAAAGAAGTAAGGAGAACACGTTTACATGTGGTAATTTAAAATAATAATATTGTCTAGCAATGTAAGGCCAACAAAAAAAGAAAGAACTAAAAGAGCAAAAATGGGCTCTATTTAGGGTTTGGGAAAAGAGGGTTAGATCAGGGAGCAGAGGGATAATATTTGTTATTGAAAATATTTTGTTTCTCATATTTAGTCATATGCATATATTATTTTTGTCAACATATTTAAGACATGATATTTACTCAATAAAACTTGGTATACTTATTTTCTAATAATAGACAAAATAAACTCACATTGAAAAATAAATTCTAACAGAACATCTAGACTCCCCTCAAAGAAAGGAAAAGAGAGCTTCAAATATTAACAAAGAGTCTTCAAGAATGATCCAGGCATCTGCCAGTTTATGAGAAACTGGATTGTAAATTGAATGACTGCTTTCAAACATTTAATAGAGACTGAATGGCTGTTTGCTCCTTTTTCCGCATTCATCCTGGGCTCATGGTTAGACTCTATTTTTCAGCCTTCCCTGCAGTGAGTTGGGGCCATGTGAACAAATGGACATTGACAGAATTGATGTACTCCATTTCTGCATTAGCCACAAATACCTTCCCCTTCTCTCTCATCTTCAAAGGCTGGATGTCAGTGCTTAAGGGAAACTTGGAGATCTAGTGTTGAAGATGGCAGAGCCTCCTCATCAATGGGTCTCTGAACGGAGTTGTGGCAGACACAGCAATGGATTGCTCAGACCCCCTTCATGAAATGATACCCTACCCAATGGGGAGGAGTAAGACTGACAGATCTGCAGGTGAGTCTACCTCAGCTTCACAGCCAAAATCATCGTTTTCTCGGAGTAGCCCCTGTCCACATAATAATAAAGATGTTGGTCACCGAGGGAACCCCATTCTTGGGGCATCAGCCACATAGTGACTGAACAAGGAGGGGGTACAAGGGCCTGGTCATTTCTGCATGGTGCAAGACTCCTTCAACGGGCACCTGGTGTTACATTAATAAAGAAGGAGTACTAGATGGAAGGTGCTGAAAATACGCAGCTTTAGCTTAATGGGCCAAAAGTCATCAGCAAAGAACTGTTATCAGAAACTGCAAAGATGGATGACCATGCTATGTAGTAGCAAAAGATTTAGTAAAAATACTATTTATGCCATTTGTAAGGCAACTTATGTGCTAATGGAGCCTATAGTTTTAGTGGTGAGGTGTTGGAGGACAAGGTTATGTGGTTTTTGTCAATTATTGACTGTGCCTAACAAAATCTTAGGGAAAAGAATAAGCTCAGGAAAAAAAAATAAAGCATGCAAGGAAACATGAAAAGAAAAGGGAGAGCAATTTACTACCTCAAAAGTTTGTGTTTCTATTTGTTGACTTCAAAGGGTAGAAATTTTGATCAAGAAAGAGTTGAGAACAGCAAACACGCAAATGGCCATTAAAATTCCACCCAGTAGAAAGGTCACATGGGGGCTACAGGCCTGATAATTTCAATTGGCCATCATTCAGCTGAGTGAAAGAGATGTGGGGAAAAGTGTTGAAGTTGCAGATACCAGGATGAAAGCACTTTTGTCAGACCCAGACAAAATAGGGCTGGGAAGGCCTGAGGGAGAGGAGACTCATGCTTACATGTCAAAGATAAGAACTGTTTCCAACGATTTTCTAAAAACCCTTCACGCACCTCCTGCTTTGATAAATTTATCACTAGCCAGTCTTTAGTGCTACAGTGATTCAGATAAGACATTCTCAGATGATCACTTGTCCAGTAATGGCATATCCACCAGTGTACTGACAATAACTCGGGCTTGGAACCTCTGGAACCAATGAAATCTCTTTGTAACTGGTTTACGTAAATTTCTTTTTCTTTTTTGGAAATAAATTCCCCTATTTTCCTTCTCTCACTGAATGCATGGGTGGCTTGCAATTCCATACATTCCAGATTATAATGCTTATTTCTCTTTGCAACTTATTTAGAGATCATTTTCTCTAGTGTCTTTTCTCCTAGGTTGAGATAAGCAAGCAATGAAATCAATGAGGTTTGAGAATTATGTCTAACAAAGAATTTGATGCACTTACTGCCACAATAAACTGACTGAAAGAAAATATGTCAGATGTCTACCAGTTTTTTGGAAGAACAGTGTTGCTAACAAAATCAGGAGCCTTTGATGGACTGGCATTAAAACAATGTTCAGATGCCCAAATGGGTATCAGCACGAACTGAGCTATAGAATCTGTCCTCTCTTAAGGGGGAGTCATTCCTCAATATCCACTAAGAGAAGGCCACAAGGATAATGTGCAAGAAACAGCCCCCACTGAGGACAGCCGGGAGCAAGTGAGAAAATGGAAAGATTGTGCTGCTCAGAGAGAAGAGTCAGCACCCACTCAAAGATGTACCCATTTCCCAGGTGGGGGCTCTCCCAGAATTCATCTGGTCATGGACCAGGTCCCGCTGCTCACCTTCCATTTTTCCCTTTTCTAGGTGGGAGTTTATTGCAGTTACCCTCTTCACCGTTTCACGGTAGTATATTGTTTGTATTTGGGGAGGTGGTAACAGAGGGGTGAGGACGTGATGTGCCAGGTTTTATGTCTCCCAACTACTTGCGAGTTGGTTTCTGTTTACCACAGAGCATTTTAGTGTTGATCTTTATTCTAGCTGTTGTCTTTTGCTGAGAAACTGTTAGCATTTTGGTGAAGACACTAAAAGAATATGACTTCCATTGAGGTGTGATGAAAAGGTACAATCTGTTGAGCTTGAGACCCAGGTTTTCTAGCCTGTCTCTGTATTCACTGTGGAATGTCTTCACTTGGGCAAGTGACTTAACCTCTCAGTGTTTTCATATCCTCATCTGTAAAACTGAGAAGCAGTAAGTTACAGAGTTATTTTGGACGGTAGGTAATCAATATTCATCACAGTGCTCAGCATAGAGCGCTTGCATGGCAGTCAGTGAATAACAAGAGATGCTTCTCTAAGCAAGGCTTATAGAGAAACATCCATTTCCTTTACAAGAAACATGCCCTATAAAACTTTATCTCTCTTTTATATTCCCCTTTTTTATTATTTTCTAAGTAATCCTAAGATCTTGCAAATTTCTTGTCAATACTGTCTCCTCGGTCCTTTTAGCTTTGCAGAATTAGGCTCTCCTTTTTAAATGGATATCTCAGATCTTTAATTACATGATATCTCAGATAGCCAACAAGTAATTTTATGAAAGGAATGATAATACACATACATTGTCGCTGAGATATTTTAAAGCCCTCTGAGAAATATCTCTCTCTTTGGTCTGAGAAAAGTGTTTGTCTGTTGGTATTTGAATATATCTGTTTACGTATGTCTAGGGCTTTCCTATGCAGCTATTAACACTGCTTTTTAAAAACCTATGTTTATGTGACAAGAAAAAAACCCTCTTCTACAGAGTATATTTTACATTCTTTCTCCATTTGCACCTCTATCACAGAACACCCGAGATTAGGTCATTTATAAAGAAGAGAAATCTGTTTATTTCTCATAGTTGTGGATCCTGGAAACTCTAAGGTCAAGGTGCTGGCATCTCCTGACAGTCTTCTTTCTGCATCCTCACGTGGCAGAATGTGGAAAGGGGGAAAAAACGGACACATTTCCTTCCTCGAGTCTTTTTAAGGCCATAATTTGCTCATGAGGGCAGAGCCCTTATGTCCTAATCACCCTCAAACGTCCCTCCCTGCAGCACTGAAGATTAGGCCCCCCACATGTGAATTTTGGGGGCACATTGTGACCATGGGACGTAGATGAGTGACCGTCCATTGAACTGAACTCATGTGATCCTTACGTAAGCTTCTACTTTCAGTTTCAAATGGCACTGGGGAGAAACATCTAGACTGATTTAGTGTCACACGTGCTTGGAATTTCTAAGTGCACACATTCAGATAAATTAACAGTTACACTGCTTGCTTTGTTAAAAAATAAAAAATATTTTGCTTGTTTATGATGTCAGTATATTTTGTCAGAATCTAAGGTGGAAAGCTTTGACCTTATACTTAAATAATTGAACTCAGCTTTCTGTCACAGTACATGCGTGTATCACCACGTAAATAACTAAAGGTTGCTTATAGTTGAACTGTGACGCAGGCATGAGGTTCAAGCCTTAGCAAACTGAAGCGCTGCTGCAGGTAATCACAGCCTCCTCCATAGTGAAGCTTTTACCTCGAATGCTGTACTTTTCTACAACACAAGCACATTCGTTTGACAGATCCGAATATTTTAAAATTCATCGTTTTAACCATAATTTTTGCTCATTGATTTTTTTTTTTTTCAAAACAGAAAACATAAATAAAACCATTTTAGAGATCCTGAGGGGAGTCTTATGTTTAGGGATGCAGTGTGGGGTGTAGATTTCTTGTAAAATAATGCCTAGGGAAAGCAATTAGTGCTTATTTGTAAAGTCATATTGTTAGTGAGGTTTTGTTAGAATGAACGTCATTATTCATAAATTTAAAAAGAGTTTCTCAGCCGGGCGCAGTGGCTCATGCCTGTAATCCCTGCACTTTGGGAGGCCGAGGTGGGCAGCTCACAAAGTCAGGAGTTCGACACCAGCCTGGCCAGCATGGTGAAACCCCGTTTGTACTAAAAATACAAAAAATTAGCCAGGCGTGGTGCCGCACACCTGTAGTCCCAGCTATTCAGGAGGCTGAGGCAGGAGAATCGCTTGAATCTGGGAGGCGGAGCTTGCGGTGAGCCATGATGGCACCACTGCACTCCAGCCTGGGAGAAAGAGTGAGACTCTGTCTCTCACACACACATACACAAATGATTTTGTCACTGATGTTTCTGCCTATGATCATATTCACTGTGTCCCTACACAAAATAATGCAAATGATATCATCTGAAAACCACCTTTTTTGACACTTAACTTTCCGGTCCAAGCCACGGCTACTCAGGCCTGCAGCGGGGAAGGGAGTTCAGGGGCATTGTCTATCTTCCTAGGTGCAGTGCTGGTCAGGAATGTGAGGCTGAGGCCCACGCACAGGCTGCAGTCCTGGCTCTGCCACTTAGTTGGTGGAAGTCCTCCCCATATCTCTAAGGAATTTTTTTTCCCCCTATTATTAAATGTAGGGCATGGAAGAGGGGGCAGTCTATGTGGCCCTAAGATCCTTTTCACTCATAACAAAGTACATTTCCATAAATGAGATGTGCAGAAGGTGAAATTACAAATGGTTTTAATCATTGATTACATTGGAATGTGGATGCAGAAAATGTTAGGTTGGTGCAAAAGTAATTGCGGTTTTTGCCATTCCTTTCAATGGCAAAAACTGTAATTACACTTGCACCAATCTAATGTATTCTGAACATTTTTCATACTTTCAAGATATTGAGCACATGGCCTAATGCCCTCCACCATGTGGAGAAGACTAAACGACTGCCATGTATTTCTACATCACAGTAGAGCCAGGAAGAGAAAATGAGCTCAAGAACTTCAGGTTCTTTGTCCTTTGATGACAAATATTGAAGACTTAGTTTGTAAGCTTTTAGATGTGATTCTTACATCTCCACCAAACAAATGGATGCAAGGTTGTAATATAAGTTTTTAGTATTCCCACAGTATTTTTGCATAACAGATGTTCAATCAATTAACAAATAAGAAATAATCTATCTCATCTCTACTCAATCCTCATCTCCAGCTGACACCAGCTTCCATTTCCATCCTCACGTCATAGACCTGCTGATTACCAATGCCTGCATCTCCTCTAAAATCCACTGCAAGTCCTGCTCTCTCTGACCACCATCCCTTGTTCCTGCCCTCCATTTGCTCCAGTATTTCCCTGGAGAATTGAGTCTCCTGAACGCTCCTCAACTCATTGACTCTCCAGTGTTTTCACTCCTCCTCACCCTTCCTCTCTTCAGCCTCCACATCATCCCTTCACTTTCTTTTTTAAATTTTATTATTTTAGAGACACCATCTTGCTATGTTGCCTAGGCTGGAACAAAGTCATTATGCAAAGGTGAAATCACAGAGCACAACAACCTCAAACTCCTGGGGTGAAGCAATGCTCCTGCCTCAGCCTCCTGAGTCACCATGACTCAGTTGTGCATGCATCACCACAGCTGGCTTCATTGTCTATTTTTACTTCCCTCCTTTACAGAAGAAATTATCTAGAATACAGGTAGTTCCCCTCTCCAAATTTTTCTTTTTGATCAATTTTCTAATATACCTTCTATCCCTACCACACTAATAAAAGTCATCTTTTCCAGGCTACCATTGGCATAAGAGAAGTTAACAATGCATGCCTCTGCTTTCATCCTAATTGACCTTGCAGGAATACTCAATGCACTTGACGTTCCTTGCTTAATTGAAAGAGCTTGCTTTGTTTGATTTGCCTTGCTTTTTTTATGAAACTCATAATATCAAGCTGTTCTTGTCCTCACCTTGTCTTACGGGCCACTTCTCGTCAACATTCACCATTGTTTTTCTTTTCTCTCTTTTTCTTGTAAATCTCTAAAGGCTGGATGGCCCCAGAGCTCTCTTTCAGCCCATTGCTTCTATTTTCTACCCATTTTTTTAATCCAGTCCTATGACAATTGAGATAGTCAATATGCTAATTGTGTTCAGCTTCATGTCCTTATTTTGGCTTTTTCTGACAGCATGCAGATCTGCTACTATGCTGCTTCTTTAATACCACCATGACATTTCAAAAAAGGCACTCGAAACTCAAGAAGCACATTTTCAAAACCAATTTTTGATTCAATTATTTCTATAATAGGTACCTAAAGTGTTCTTCTCCAAGACTTTCCATTTGCAGTAAATAGCTCCCCATTTTCCCAGTTCACCAAAACATCAGCTAAAATCGCAGATTATTTCTTGACTTTTTACTATCCCTCACATTTACCCTACATCCAAGTCATCAAAATATCTTCTTGGTTCACCCTCCAAAATGTATCCTGTATCTATCTATTGCCTTCAGGCTTCAATGTCAAAGCCTATTTCAAGCCACCATGATTTTTCATGTGGATCACCAACTGCTTCCGAAGAAATCTTTCTAATTTTACTCTCAGTCCCTTATTATCCAGTTGTGAGAGGTACCTTCTCAAAGTGACTGTAAGATGACATTATACTCCTGCTTAAAATTCTATAATGACTTTCTTTCATAAAACAATGTAATAATATTTAGGTTGTAGAGACAACTTGAGCATGCGTTCCTTCTTGGTATGGGGGGCTTCTCTCATAGGCACACATTGACTGAAATCAGGGCTCCATCCCCTTCTCCTACTTAGCCTGAAATGGCCATATTTTCTCTGCTACAGTACTTGGAAGAAGAGAACGTCATCCTCGTTTTCTACTGAGTCTGAAATGGTCAGATTGTCCTTGCTATAGTCCTTGGAAGAAGCTTCATGTAGGCATTGCCAACTGGGCAATCCGACATGATGCTTTGACTTGTTAAAGGCTGACTCAAAGCTATGGAGTGTAGGAAATTCTGTACCAAGGTGCCAGGTGCATCAGATATTCAGACCAGAAGTAGAATGCGGCATCCAACTGAGCACTTGGTCCAACTGAGCACTTGGAATTGCAGCGTGAGGTCACTTTGTTTCTGGGTACATGGCATCCCTTCATTCCTGCCCATTGTATAAGCTGGTCATCTAGCTTTTCCAGTGACACTAGGCATTGTCCAACATCCTATGAATCTATTGTCTTACTGGTTGTCTATTGCTGGTTTATATTATTTGAAGTCAATAACCCTGAATAATGCATATTATTCATAAGAACCCCCATAATCTGAATCTCATATACTCCTTTGACTACATCTTTTCCCAACTCCCCAGTATGTACTAAGTTTCAGCCAAGGGGTCTAAGTAATTTTTCTTGAAAATGCCATTGCTGTTTCTGTCATGCTATATTACATTCACTATTTCCATTATCTTTTTTTATTTAACAGTGACTCAAAAGCTTAGTGGCTTAATATAACCATGATTTGTTATGCTTAGTCACTTAGAGGTTGGACTGGGCTGGAAGATTCAAGGTTTGAATAGTCTTCACTTACATATCTATTACTTGGGACTCTGCCGTATTTCCCCATGTCGATATCTTGGGCTTCCTCACAGCATGGTGGACTCAGGTAGACAGGTTCCTTATATACTGGCTGATCTTGAAGAATGAACATGCAAGGTACCATGCTGCTGAAAAGCAATGTCAGAGCTTACCCACCATTGCATCTACTATAGCATATTGGTCAGAGACAGCCTGCATCAGGGCTCTGCCCTTTGGTAGGAAGAGTAGCATGCATTTCTAGGATTGGAGAAATCATGGCAGCTATCTATGGAGACTACTCCTTTTGCTCTTCCCTTTGTCTGTGGCTCTCAGATGTGACTTCTTATGGGTACTTAGTTCTCAATTTAAATGTCTCCTCAGAAAGGAAATTTCTGAGCCTCATATAATGTTGGTCCCCCCCCATTTTATTTTATTTATGAATTTATCACTTCCCTAAATCTTCTTGCTGGGGAAAAAATAAAGCAAAAAAAATTCTGCCTGGATTTTATTATGAGTGCAACAGGAAGTCATTGTAGGGTTTTAAGCAGGGGTGTAATGTCATCTGACAATCACTTTGAGAAGATACCTCTAGCTACTGGATAATAAGATATTAAGAGTAAAATTAGGAAGATTTCTCAGGAAGCAATTAGTGATTCATGTAAGAAATCATGGTGGCTTGAAAAAGGCTATTGGCTTTGAAACTGAAGACAATAGACAGATGATGCATTTTAGAGGATGAACCAACAAAATGCTTTGATGGTCTGGTTGCAAGGTAAATGTGAAGAACAGAAAAAATTCAAGAAATCATCTGATGTTTTTGGCTAATGTTTTCAGGATCTGGAAAGATGATGAATTAATAATTTTAATTCTAGATATCTTATGGGAAACTAATAATAGATATTGTCTTCCCCAGTGGAAAGTATTCCACTGCATTCCAGTCTCCTGGCTTCTAGTATGCTTATTTAGCATCTTTCAATATGCTTTTAGTTTTATTGCAAAGTAAAACTGCGTGTGGTACTCAGCATATAACCCATGGGTCATCCAATTACAGCCCATGGACGAAATCTGGTCCAACAGTTGTTACCAGGAATACATTTTATTCTGACACCACCAGGCCTGTTTATTTGTGTTGCCTGCACCTGCTTTCTTGCTGCCACAATGGAGTGGAGTAGCTGTGAAGGAGACCCACAAAGCCTAAAATACTTGTTCTGGCTCTTTACAAAATAAAAAAAAAAGGTTCCTGACTCTTGCTACATCCTCCTGCATGACTTCTCTATTTTATGTGATGACGAAGTACTGTGATATGATGTCAAACTTATGGAAATCTGGGGCTAAAGTTATAAATTTGTGTCAAAGGCAAACATTTTAGGTCTTTCTACTACTCTCAACTCCCACTCCTACCTTTGCATTGCTAACCTTAGGGCAGAGCAAAGTGTGCCTTCATGTGCATTCATGGCATTTTCTCAGTGAGTACAGATGTGGCAACCCAACCCCATGGATTTCTGAGTGAGAAAAATGTTTCAATCATTGAGGGGTCCATAAGGTACTAAAATTAAAGACTTACATTGGGCAAAATTTCAGTCTTGAAAGAGAATTTGAGAAGCAAGTATCTTAAAAAAGTTATTCTTTATCTTCCTCCAGTTTCCTAATTTGAAAGTGATTAAAGGGGAAGAGTGGAGGTACATTCGATTTCCACTACAGCTTCTTATGATGTACCTGTGCTGCTTTTAACAACAGATGCCACCCTTGAACAGGCAGAACCCCATCCATCACTTGGTATATAAAATTTTCTGAAATCAGCTTTAGTTGTGGGCCTCTCATGAATAAAGTCAATTTCCACAACTGTGGGTCCTCTTAGGCAATATAGTAAAATAAGTAATCAACAGACCTGACATTATTCTTTAACTTTTAACTCTAAGTTATGTATTTTTATAACAAAGTGGCATGGTGGAAAGAGGAAGTTCTCTAGTGGAAAGACGTATGTTTGAATTATCTTGTTAATATTTTGTCAAAGGTGCTATACTAGGTAGGATAACAGGCCCCTATGATATTCTTTTCCTGTTCCCTGGAAGATAAATATGTCAGGTTATGGAACAAAGGGAAATGAAGGCTGCAGGTGGAACTCAGGCTGCTAATCACCAGCTCTCTGACCTAGAAAGAAGATGTGGAAAATGGAGGCAGAACATTCAGTGTCAGAGGATGTGATGTAGGAAAGACTCGGCTGGTTCCTTTTGGCTTTGAAGATAGGAGGGCCCTGAGCCAAGGGATGAAGTAGCCTTTAGAATCTGAGAAAAGCAGGGAGGAGATTCTCTCCAGAGACTCCAGAAGACAGTGCACTCACCCAACATATTGACTTTAGCCCAGTGAGATCTGTCTCAGATTTCTGATCTATGTGCCTAGAGGATAATCTGTTTCCCTGCCGTTTCCCAGCAGCAGTAGGGAATTAAGACACTGAGTTACATGGATACTGAAATTGTCTGAAATATCAGAAACAACAAAATACATCCATTGAAATAAGTTTTACTTCAGTGAAAACAATTTTAATTCAGTGAAAACAATTAGTTTAGATTTTTTCACTGGAGCACATGTCACAAGAAGAAGAAAAAGAAACTTATTTGCAGTATATTTAACAATTATGTAAGTGTCACTATGAAAATTCCCACAAAGTCTGCCCTTTACAACAACTTTCTGTCTTGACTTCTTTGATATGGCACCTTTTATAGCCTCCTACTTCTAATTATATTTCTCCTCATTCCCCTGTTTTTCCACATTTCATTTCTACATCCATTCTTTTCACTGGTGTTTTCCATTTTCAAGGCTTTAACAACCCTGCCATCTTGATGGGGTTAACCATATTCCATAAGCCCTGATATCTGTCTCAAGCTGAATTCCCACTTTTCACCTGCGTATGTGGTAACCTCTCCCTCCACTACACCCAGTCTACCTTGCACGTCTCTGGAAACAAAACTCCAACACACCTTAAATTAAAACCTCAACCCCACCTCTACCTACATCCTGTTTTATTCAGAGTCTCAGGGAGCAACACCTCTTTCCTTCAAGTGGCTGCACCAAGAATCTCAGTGTTTTGCAATCACTCTTTCCACATCTAATCAGCCCTAAATTCTAATTCTTGAAAATGCTCAAATGACACTCATATGTGTTCTATTCTAAGAGTCTACTGGCAGAACCTGATTTTAGGTGACCTTCTAATTAGTCTTCCTGCGTTCTGCCACTTGTCTTCATCAGTGCCATATTCTATGTCCTGCATAATTAGAAAAGCAATTCTTTTTAGCCCCAGAACCTTCAGATATTGGTCACTGTCCCAGAATAAAGTGTGAGCCCTGACAGTGATGTTCCACACTCCCACAGTACAGGGCTGGAATATTTTTCCATATACACTTCCTATTATTTTTTCTCTCAGGATTCATTCATACTGTGAAAAAATATTGAGGACACCAAAAAGCTCCTATTTATGTGTGTTAGATTTATAGGTAGTGTTTTAATCCATTTTCACACTGCTATAAAGACCTACCTACGACTGAGTAATTTACGAAGAAAAAAGGTTTAACTGACTCACAGTTCTACACGGCTGGGGAAGTCTCAGGAAACTTACAATCATGGCAGAAAGTAAGGGGGAAACAAGGTATGCCTTATATGGTGGCAAGAGTGAGAGAGCAAGTGGGGGAAGTGCCATGCTTTAAAACCATCAGATCTTGTAAGAACTCACTCACTATCACAACAACAGCATGGGGGAAACACCCCCATGATTCAAGCACCTCCCACCAGGTCCCTCCCTTGACACTTGGGGATTATGGGAACTATAATTTGAGATGAGATTTGTGTGGGGACACAGGACCAAGTCATATTATTCTGTCCCTAGACCCTCTGAAATCTCATGTCCTTCTCACATTTCAAAATGCAATCATGCTCTTCCCAACAGTTCCCCAAAGTCTAAACTCATCCCAGCATTAACTCAAAAGTCCAATTTAAAAGTCTCATTGGAGACAAGGCAAATCTCTTCTGCCAATGAGCCTGTGAAATCAAAAGCAAGTTAGTTACTTCCAAGATACAATGGGGATACAGGCATTGGGTAAATATCCCCATTCCAAATGGGAGAAATTAGGCAAAACGAAGGGGCTACAGGCCCCATGCAAGTCCAAAATCCAATAGAGCACTCATTAAACCTTAAAGCTCCAAAATGATCTCCTTTGACTCCATGTCTCATATCGAGGTCACACCTATGCAAGAGGTGAGCACCCACAGCCTTGAGCAGCTCTGCCCCTGTGGCTTTGCAGTGTGCAGCCTCCTTCTAGGATGTCTTCATGGCTGGTGTTGAGGGTCTGCAGCTTTCCCTGGCACACTGTGCAAGCTGTCAGTGGATCTAGCATTCTGGGGTCTGGAGGATGGTGGCCCTCTTCTCATAGCTCCCCTAGGCAGTGCCCCAGTGGGGACTCTGTTTGGGGGCTCTGATCTCACATTTCCCCTTCTCACTGCCATAGCAGAGGTTCTCCATGAGGGCGCGGTCCCCATCAGAGACTTCTGCCTAGACATCCAGGTATTTCTATATATCCTCTGAAATCTAGGTGGAGGCAGGCCCAACACCACATGCAAGCTGCCAAGGCTTGGGGTTTGTATCCTCTGAAGCAATGGCCAGAGCAGTACCTTGGCCCATTTTAGCCATGGCTGGGGCTAAAGCTGAAGCAGCTGGGACACAGGTAACCACGTCCCAAGGCTGCACAGAGCAGAAGAGCTGGCCCAGGGAACCACTTTTCCCTCCTAGGCCTCTGGACTTGTGATGGGAGGGGCTGCTGTGAAGGTCTCTGAAATGCCCTGGAGACATTTTCCCCATTGTCTCTGATACTAACTTTCAGCTCCTTCTTACTTATTAAAATTTTTGTAGCTGGCTTGAATTTCTCCCTGAGAAAACAGGGTTTTCTTTTCTACCTCATTGTCAGGCTGCAAATTTTCCAAATTTTTATGCTTTGCTTCTCTTTTAAACATAAGTTCCAATTTCAAATCATTTCTTGGCGAATTCACATGACTGTATGCTTTTTTTTTTTTTTTTTTTTTTTTTTTTTGAGACGGAGTCTCGCTCTGTCTCCCAGGCTGGAGTGCAGTGGCCGGATCTCAGCTCACTGCAAGCTCCGCCTCCCGGGTTCACGGCATTCTCCTGCCTCAGCCTCCCGAGTAGCTGGGACTACAGGCGCCCGCCACCTCGCCCGGCTAGTTTTTTGTATTTTTTTAGTAGAGACGGGGTTTCACGGTGTTAGCCAGGATGGTCTCGATCTCCTGACCTCGTGATCCGCCCGTGCTGGGATTACAGACTTGAGCCACCGCGCCCGGCGACTGTATGCTTTCAGTAAAAGCTAGTCACACTTTGAATGCTTTGCTGCTTAGAAATTTCTTCTGCTAGATATGCTAAATCATCTCTCTCAAGTTCAAAGTTGTACAAATCTCTAGGGCAGGGGCAAAATGTCACCAGTGTTTTTGCTAAAGCACAGCAAGAGTGACCTTTGTTCTACTTCCCAAAACTTCCTCATCTCCAGCTGAGAACGGCTCAGCCTGGGCTTCACTGTCCATTATCACTAGCAGCATTTTGGTCACAATCATTCAACAAGTCTCTAGGAAGTTCTAAACTTTCCTATATCTTTCTAGCTTCTTCTGAGTCCTCCAAACTGTTCCAACCTCTGCTCATTACCCAGTTCTAAACTCAATTCCACATTTTCAGATATCTTTATGGCAATGCCCCACTTATCTTAGTACTAATTTTTTGTGTTAATTCATTTTCACACTATTATAGAGAACCACCTGAGACTGGGCAATTTATGAAGAAGAAAGGTTTAGTTGACTCACAGTTCCACATGGCTGGGAGACCTCAGGAAACTTATAGTTGTGGTGAAAGGCAAAGGGGAAACAAGGCACAACTTACACGGTGGCAGGAAAGAGAGAGAGTGAGGAGGGAGATACCTCACATCAGATCTTGTGAGAACTCACTATCGTGAGAACAGAAAGGAGGAAGCTGCCTCCTTGATGCAATCACCTCCCACCAGGTTCCTTTCTCAACACGGGGATTATATTTTGAGATGAGATTTGGGTGGGCACACAGAGCCAAACCATATCAGATAGAAGTTAAAAGTAAAAATTTTAAATTATTTATTCATTAATTCATGTCAAAGTAAAAATATTTCTATTATATACAAACATAGCATTTGGAGGGATAAAAACCCGTATTTTTCAAAAGAAAAATTACTGAAAAGATTGACTTTTTTCATCTTAGTAAATCTCTTTAACATCTGGCTCCATAAATGATAGCTGGATTATCATGTATGCTTATTGATTCAATCCATTTTCACATGTTGATTTGTGTAAAGTATATATAGAAAATCCAGGTTTACACAATTATGTACTTGGAAAAAGGAGGGATTTTTAAATAGGCTTTCAGATGTTTGTGAATATTCTACTTAAATACAAACCAAACTTCAAAAAGTGGTAGTTTTTAAAATGTTACTTGCAGTGTGAAATCCGAAGCCATATAAATTAAGATTTTATACTATGCTACCTTATAGTATCTCCACTTAATTTTCAGTTTGAACAGATAACTTGCCTATCATGCAGTGATCATTTGTAACATCAGCTATTGGTCATTGGAAAATATTCATTTATGTAGATCTTGCAAATGTTGATACATTTCATTACATAACATCTAGAAATCACATGCATTACTATCACCACTGAGTTCATTTAAAAAGTCGTTCAGTACTGAGAAACTATGAGTTATAGTGGCAAGTACAAATTTCCCAAAATACTAAATTTTTCTTGCAAGTTTGATTTTTATCACAGGCAACCAATATTTTCACTTGTATTCCTTGAAGCATCAGTAATCCTTTACTCATTGTTGAGACAGTATCTACCAAATATTTTGCATATCTGAGCCTGGCTAACCATAGTTTGTCTATTAGCTCTTCTAAATAAAAAACGGTGTTGCATGAAAATTGTCTAGTTCCGCACACAATTCAGTCACAGAAGCTCTGTTCCTGGAGGTAACCATTGTGCCCCGTATATGGCAGAAGTGCAATGCTTCTCATTTTGTCTCACAGGATATAAGACTTGTACTCAAGGCTTGAGACTTCATACAATTAATGATATTTAATACTTTTACAAAGATATTCCCAAGAGAATCTACATTTTTCCCCTCTGCATGTGAAGTAATGAAGAACACAGGGATTACTTGTATGAACTGGTGCTACTGCCTTGATTCATGGTACGGTGCCAGCAGTTTCACCCACTGTTGCTTTTGCATCTACAGTAAAAGCACCAACAAAGTTTAAAAAGGCAAATAATGTCTTAGTGTTCTTATGCAAATGGTTTTGACGCCACAGCCCCCTTGAAAGAATCTTAGGAACCATGAGAGGTCCACAGAGTATACTTGACATGGCTAATCATTTTTGTTATTTTTACCCAAAACTATAAGAAGACCCCAATTTTATGAAATTTAAAAGAATGACTTCAGGTCCAATGGGCGTTCTGGAGAGTCACCTGCCTGTGTCTTCTTCCCTCTCTCCCTTTTCTCCTGTGACTCCATCATGGTCTCAAGGCTCACAGTCTTGGCCAGCCAAAGTCCTCACAAGCATGCTGTGTGTCAACCTGTTTCACTTTCCATCTCCTTCGCATTGCTCACAACATGTGCTTGCTCAAAACGTTCCTCGCCATTGCACACCAAACCCACAACAGAGTGTTCCTCACTGTCACTTTTATTTTAGCTATAGTCCATAACTGGGACTTCCCCTGCCCTTCTAGAATGAACACTTCTGGAGGGTAAGGACCATTTCTAATTCAATTTAACTTCCAGAAAATGCAGAGGTAATAAACGTTTGTTTAAAATATTGAAAATCTTTTCTTGAAAAAATCATTTTCCGGGTGTCTTTACTTTTTTTAGTAGCTAGAACATTCAATGCAAATACTGTGTATCTATCTTTCAGTCTCAAGAGCCTTTCCTACATTTAGCCCTAAGAAACATTTCTTGTCAGAACTTTATTATTATAAAAAATTTCAAACCAAGATCATCCCCATCTTAAAAGTTATAATTGAATGAAATTATAGAAACTCTTACACAAGCCTAATTACACTCTAACCCTCACTCTACCACTGAAGCTTGCCTTAATACTGGTGATCAAGTAGATTTCCCTAGGGTGCCTTCAGTAAAACCTGTGCTGCTGATTCTTGAGTATTTTCAAGGAATTCTGTGCATTCCTTTCAAGCGATGCCACATGTGTGATTACTCTGACTCTCAGAGTCTCTACAAATTTGTCTACACCTGCTGGTGGCCTTACCCAGAAAGCTGGATCCTTGGATTGTACAAGGAGAGCTCCCTGCCAGTTGGTGCACCACCATTTTCATAAGGCTGTGCGACTGCTGACGCGCAAACACGAGCTGATAAAGCTCTTACAGCATTGATTAATTTGTTTCATTTCTAAGGATTCAGAAACTACTGATTTATGTCAAAAAAAGGGGCTTTATACTGAATATTTCTGGTTAACAGTTGTATCCTGGAGGTTCAGTCTGTGGCAGGAAGGAGAGGGTTATGGTTCTGGGTCCCAGGACTCAGAAAGGGACATGAGCTGTCACAGAGAAGATTGCAGAAAGTGAAAGGATGTCATGCGTCACCGACTGTAACTTTCTCAATAAAACAATGGAAGGAAGAAAACATCCAGATCAGGAGCAGACATCCTGCTGACTTTATACAGTAAGACTCTTTACATTCATTTTCCTTCTTCTTTCTCTTCAAGAAGTGGACATGCGGCACCAAAATGGGAAACAAAACTCCACCACCATCACTAACAAATAACGACTAGAATTTCCCACACGTATTTTGGACTGAGTGGTGATTTTGGAAAGTTACTATGCACATGAATAAATCCCTGTGCATTTGGGAAGTAAGCAACAGAGAAAGGTCTCCTGGCTTGTTAACTTTTATACATAGCAATTAATCTAGCATTTTATAATCCTAAACTCTCTTTCATGTATGTGATCTTATATCTCACCCCATCTCTGTGAGGTGGATATTATTTTCATTTTAAGGAAGTCATAACTGTTTTGATAAAGTAGTGTGTCAAGCAGAGATGCATTCAGCTGTTATTCTGAAGTAGACAATCAAGCGCTGTTTGGTGGCCCCGGGAAGTTACCAGAAACACAGATGTCTTCGTTTTTCTGCTGACATCATTTGTTTCTATCTTTAAGAAGTTTAGAGATGGCCTCTGTAGGTCTAGCCATTGATTTGAGTTTCTGGCCAGGAAAAGGGGAAGACAGGAAGCAAAAGAGCATTCACTTCCTAGATGAGTCAGCCTACTTTAAAGGGTATTTTCTGGAACTTACACTAATGACTATTTCTGACCACATATAGTTGACCACTATATATATCTGCCAAGGAGACAGAGAAATGTAATCTTTTGCTGTTGCTTTGCCATTGCCACTCCAAATAAAAGTAGGATTCTATTTCTGAGGAAGAGTCCCAACCATCTTCCTACAGATGGTTATTCTGTTACAGAGCTGAAGCTTTAAGCCAAATCCACCTCTCACAGTCTACCATTTTGTATCTGAACTTACACTGAGGAAAATACAGTTTTATAATGTTTACTTCTGTCTATTGCTTTCCATGAAATAGTCTTATTTGAATACTTACCTCCAGAGATGTTGTAAGATTACACACAATATTCTAATTCTTTCATGATCTCATGTACTTATAGAGCTTTAGTCTTTTTTTTTTCCTAGTGACACAATTTTTAAGTCTTTCTCTGTTTTTTGTACTTTTGAACTACTTATCAGTCTCTTCCCACTCTCAAAACAAAGCCTGTCCCTCTAACCCGTGCAGCTCATACTCTTTCTGATTATCTCTTTTATTTCAAGGGCACCCACATTCCCCAGAGTTTCAACTGAAGTGGCTCCATACCAAGGATCCCACAATTCGCAGTAGAAGCAAACCTAAATCTTCTCTGAAGAAGAAATCTTCAGATTAGGGATTCTAGTTTTCCATAAATTAAAATCAATGAAATGTGAGAGACCACAATTAAAAGTCAGCAAACATGCAAAATTGTCATCATGCATGAGAGCCAGATAGAAAAGCAAACATTACATTTAGACTCCCTGATATTGAAATTATAAGATAAACAATACTTAGCATTGTGCATATCAAATATATTCATGGCTTTTAAAAATTAATAAACTGAGAAAGCCATAAGAAACTATACAAAATCATGAGAGAGCTTTGAAAAATAACTATATAAAATGTTCATATGTGTATATATATGTGTGTGTGCCTGTTCTATATATTTGTATACATACCCATACATGCATATATACATATTTGAGACATAATAATTCAATTAATTATTAAACAGCTGATTAAAGAGAAATGATGGATTCACTAATAGTATAAAGACGAATTGTTAAGTAAAATGCACTCTATAAAACTAAAAATTGGAGTAGCCATATTAATTAGACAAAGTAGATTTTAGAACACAGATCATTACTAGGAATGAAAACAATTTCTTAATAGAAATTTTATAACAAAAGGGTCAATTCACAAGGGGAAAAGCAATCTTAGGTGTTTTTGTACATAATAATGAAGCTTTAAAATATATAAAGAAACAAACTGGTAGAACTACAATGAGATCTAGGGAAATACACAGAAGTACTCGGATATTTTAATGTTTATCTATAGCACACAGAATAAAGAGGCAGAAAATCAGTAAAGACATGAAAAATGTAAATGATATTGTAACCAACTTGATCTAGTTGATATTTTGAAACACCCCACCCACCCTGAGCATAATAAACACACTTTTCAAGTGCACATGGAACATTAACTGAAATTAAATATATTCAGGTTACTACAACAAGTCTTAATACATTTAAAAATATTCACATTGTAAAGAAAGCGTTCTTAGACCACAGCAGAATTAAACTAGATATACTAGATATGCATACAAACTGTTCAAGTATTTTAAAACTGAAAAACAATTCCTTAATTATTACATGTATTTGAGAATGAATTTAAAAATAATTAGAAAGTATTTTGAACTGAATGAAAAGGAAAATAGAAACCATCACAATTTTTGCTGTGTAGCTAGACTAGCAATTAGGAGGAACTTAAGCACTGATAACTGTATTAGAAAAGGCGAAATTCCTAAATCAATGATTCTGATCCCAGTATCTGCCTTAAGCCAGGCAAAGAAGAAAAACAAAATAAAGTAAAAAGCAGAAATCAATGTCAAAATCTGATTCTATGAGAAATCAATAAAACTGATAAACATTTCAGAATCATAAAAACAAAAAACATAACCAATTACTAATATCAGGAATTAAAAGAGTGACATCATTGCAGGTCTAAAAGTACTAAAAAGGTAAGAGAAAACTATAAAACATTGCTGAAATAACTAAGTTAAAAAGTTAAATACATCACACACACACACACACACACATACACCCCTCAAGGTCAGAAGACTCAATATTGTTAATGTGCACATTTCCCCCAAATTGACTTATGATTCAAAGCACTGCAATTAAAATCTCAGCATGACTGTTTTCGGAAACTGAATACTTGTTTTGAAAATTCATATGGAAGTTCAAAGGACCAAAACTTCCAAAACATCTTCCAAAAAAGAACAGAGGGAGGACAAACACCATCTGATTTCAAGACACTGTGGTGTTAAATGTAAATGGCATGTAGATCAATGGAATAGAAGAGTCCAGAAACAGACCTACCCATATATGGCCAACTGAAATTGCCAAAAACCTGCAAGGGTAATTTAATGGAGAAATTGTAGACTTTTTCGTCAGTGTTCTTGTTATGACTGGGGATATGTATACAATAAAACAAAGCAAAACAAAAGGAGGCCTTCGAACCATAACTTGCTCCTTATAAAAAATAAACTTAAAATTGACGATATATTGGCCGGGCATGGTGGCTCATGCTTGTAATCCCAACCCTTTTAGAGGCAGAGGTGGGTGGATCACTCGAGGTCAGGAGTTGAGACTAGCCTGGCCAACATGGTGAAACCCCATATCTACTAAAAATACAAACAAAAAAGATGATATATTTAAATTTAAAACTTAGAATATCATATAAAACGTATTTTAAAATCCTATAAATTTAAAAACCTACAAACAGCAGCAAAAAATAGTAAGAAGAAAGCATAGGAGAAAATTGTTTTGACCTTAGGTTGGACAAATATTTCTTAGATTTCAAATCAAAAACATAATCCATAAAGAACGAATTAAACAATTACACTTTTCGAAAGTAAAACAACAGAAACAACAAATTTTGCTCTTTGAAACACACTCAAAAGAATGAGAACACAAGCCAAATATTAGGAGAGACAAATCACTGCAAGCCAGATATCAAACAAAAAACCAGTATCTATGTTGTCTTAAGAACTGTGACAACTCAGTTAACTCAACTTTTTAAAAATGGGCAAAATATTATTTAAACAGATATTTCACCAAAAAAAACTAAGAATGGCAAATTAGCAATTGAAAAGCTGTTCAACATAATGGATCATTAATGAAATAAAACATACAAGTAAAATGTTAACTTATAAGTAATAATTTATTAGAACACAATAATGTGTTAAATTTAAATAATTTAAAAAGATTCACCATTAAAAGTGTTGGCAAGGATATGAACACATTAGAACTCTCAAACACTAGCTGGTGAAAATGTAAAATAGCCCAACACATTTGGAAATCAGTTTTGCTGTTTTCTAAAGTGTTCAACATCCACCTGCATATGATCCAGCCATTCTATGCTAAGACAGCTACCCAATGGAAATTAAAGTGCATGATCATACAAGTGTAGTACATGAATGTTCAAAGCAGATTTATTTGAAATAGGTAAAAACTGAAACTAACATAACCACCAAAAGCTGAACTAACAAACATGTTTTTAAATACCCACCCAATAAAATATTACTCAGCAGTAAAAATGAATGAACAGTAGGTACCTGAAACAAGATAAATGAATCTCCAATAACTGTGCAGAATGAAAATGGCCACAAATGTGTTAACTTTATTATTACATTTATATAAAGTTTTACTGGATGCAAGCTAATCTACAGCGACACAGTGCAGACCCTTGGTTACAGATAACAAGGTGGGAGGAGGAACAGGAGGAAGAGAACAGAAAGTATCACTAAGCATTGGGGTGAGGAATCTGCTCTATTGATTTTGGTGATGGTTTCATGTATTCACATATGAGTTGAAACTTGTCAGACTGTGCATTTGAAATATGCTTAGTTTCTTTTACAGAAATCACACCTCGAGAAAGCTGTTATAAGAGATTTGGGGAAACATAGGAGGAAACACTGTTATGACCATCAGTATATCACAAAAACTACAATTCTTACAAGAAGTCAACCAAAGATCCACTGGTTAAACTTGCTATTCAAGACACCATAAAAAATACAAACATAAGGCTTGGCATGGTGACTTGCAGCTGTAATCCCAGCACTTTGGGAGTCCAAGGCAGGTGGATCACTTGAGCCCTGCAGTTTGAGATCCCCCTGGGCAACATGGAGAAACCCTGTCTCTACAAAAAAATTACAAAAATTAGCCAGGTGTGGTGATGTAGGCCTGTAGTTCCAGCTACTTGGGAGGCTGAAACCGGAAAATAGCTTGAGACTGAGAGGTGGAAGCTGTAGTGAGCCGAAATACCATCAGTGCACTTTAGTTTGGGCTACAGAGTGAGACTCTGTCCCCCAAAAAAGCAAAAGACAAACAAACAAACAAACCATAAATGGCACACTGGAAGAAGATATAACAATACATGTTAACAACAAAAGATCCCTAAATGAACAGCAACAAATAGCCCAATGAAAACTGGACAAATGACAGAAACAATGATTTTACAGAATAGGAAACACTGATGACACACACATTAACCTAATTCTCAGTCAGAAAACAATACACATTTTATCCACAATAATCTGTCATTCTATAGAGGCTAAATTGAAAATAAATTAAGAAGTCTGATAATACCAAGTGGTAGAGAGGATAAGCTCTTAAATGACGTCATTGCTAAAATTTCTCCAATAAATCTGAGGAAATTATTTGACATAATTTGATGTAAACTAGCATTTACTGGAAATCTGACCCAGCAAGTATTTTCCCAGGTGTGTACCCTAGGGAAAATTTCACAAATGTGCAGCTAGAGACATATTCACAAAGTTGTTCATAATAGCATTTTTCTCAGTAATAAACATTGGAACCTAAATGTTCATAATGGAAGAATGGAAATATAAATACAGAAAGGTGTATTATACAGCAATGAAAATGAGTGCACTACAGTTATATGTAATAGCATCCACGGTGATTAAAAACAAACTAGTCGGTGAAAATAATAAGTTCTATATAATTACGTATGGTAAGATATCATTTTGTTTATGTTAAATAAAATAATTAAAATTAAGCCATAAAGATATATCATACGTTATCGAATATATTTTTGAAAGCAAATGAAGGCTGGGATCCTAGCACTTTGGGAGGCTGAGGCGGGCATATAATCTGAGATCAGGAGTTCAAGACCAGTCTGGCCAATGTGGTGAAATCTCATCTCTACTAAAAATACAAAACTTAGCTGGGAGTGGTGCTGGGCACCTGTAATCTCAGCTACTCAGGAGGCGAAGGCAGGAGAATCTCTTGAACCCAGGAGGCAGAGGTTGCAGTGAGCTGAGATCTCACCACTGCACTCCAGCCTGGATGACAGAGAGAAACTCTGTTTCAAAAAAAAAAAAAAAAAAAAAAAAGCAAATGAATAACAGACACAAAGTTTCAAATAATTGTTACTGTGGAGGAGGAGGCTAGAGAATCAACAGGGTGAGAAAGGAGTGCTCAAATAGATTCAGTAGAGGGATAATGTAGACATCTTGCGTGAAACGGTGGATTCCTAGTGTTCATTGTATTATGCTTCCTAACCCACATACATTACACATATTCCTCATATTCTTCATATTAAAAACCTCGAAGGCTTTAGAGGGTAAGAAATAGAAATGACAGGCTATATGTGAAAGGTTGTTCTGCACTTACGGATTTGGGGAGAGGAGATGGGAAAATACACTGACTTTGGGGGAAGGGTGATCAGTGGTCCATTTTCAGTGCTGGGTTTCTTCTAAACACTCCCCATTCCCCATTCACCGATTCCCCACAAGTGCTCTTTCATAGATACTTCTGTGTAGATAAAGTATGTTATAAGTCACTTAAGACATCCTTGATAACCCTGGGCCTACATTCCTATGTCAGGGGAATTTCAGGGATCCCCAAGATTCAACACTCCCAGAATGACTCCCAGAACTCAGCATATAGTTGTACTCATAGCTAACATTTCTTACAGTTAAAGGATAAAACACAAAATCAGAGAAGGGAAGAATTTGGAAGAAAATTAGATGCAAGTTTCCAAGCATTCTCTGCTGGTGAGGCTGCACAGGACACTTAGCAGCAGTGTGTCCTGACGACATACGGGAATGCTGTCTTCCAGAGAAGCTCATGGAAGACTCAGCCCCCAGCACCTTCACTGGGGACTGGCTCACATAGGCTTCCACTGTCTAGCTGGTACTAACACTGAAGACCTCCAGAAAGAAAGCTCAGCACAGACCATGCTGTGTGCACTGGCCAGGCACAGTGAGCCACTCTTATTCAGGGGAGATGTTCTAAGAGCTTGGGCAGCTGGTCACCGGCGAAGTTCTCAGACCCCAGACAAGGGCCAGTTTCCTTTCTATGGAGGACAGTCTCAGCCTGCCACACAGACGACCCCCAAGAATCCAAGTATAAAAATAAAATAATTAGTCAAACGTTTTGGTTCCAGAATGGATTATACTAGACTGAGAGACGTACGAGAGCATTCTTGAGCTTCTTTTAGGAGAAGGAGAAAAACAGTGGGCCCTGTATTGGGGACAGAAACTCCAGCAGCAGGGACTATCATCCTTTCTCCCAAGGAGGTGGCAGTACATCCAGCGAAACAAGTCAAAGACCGAAAAAATACCCAGTGATACATGGGTTCCCCACCAGCTCAAGAGAAACAGATGTGTCATGACCAAGTTAAAAAAAAAAAAAAGTGTTAACTATATTCTAACTGGTCTCTCTGCTTTCGGATAATTCCCATACGAACCACTTACTCTACATTTCGGAAAGAGGCTATTCCTGATAAACATGTTTCCAAAGCCCATACAATTAAACAATGAGAAAAACATCATTTAGTATAAGGCAGGGTAAATTATCACATGCCTATTAGGTGCTGCACATTTTACTTAAGTTTAAGTGTAATAAAGTAGAAAGGGGAAAATGAATATTTACTAGAAATTTAAGCAAGATACAGAATTATCAATTCTCAGAAAATATTATGTACCTAAACATTGAATTCCAAGAAATGATGCATTTTTAACCACTAATATGATGTGACACATGTCAACAGCAAGGAAAGGGTTACGTCAGTTATGCTGTTTTACGAGTGGTCAGCACTGAAGAATTCCTGCACCTAAGGAAAATCTGAATGCGTTCGTAGCAAAAAACTTAATGATAGGATTTACATATTTTCAAACAATAAAAGCAACGTATCCTCACTAAGTCAGGTAAAAGGACAATAAAACATATAAAGAGAATAAGAAAATCATGCATAATCTCACTCTAAAGAAAACTGCTTGTATTTTATTGTATTTCATTTAAAGCTCTCTTTGATTTATATCTTTTATATGTATGTTCTCTGTCTCTATATATACATGTTTATATATATATGCATGCTTATATATATATATATATATGCACATTTATACATGTACATAGTGTGGTATAAAAGCTGGGGGACTTTTTTTTTTTTTTTGCTTTTAACTAAAAAATCATTTAAAATAAAGATCCGTAATAGAACCCTCCCAATTACAAGAAAAAGAAATTAAGAAGCCCAAGGCTAAAATTGTAACCCATGTCACTTGCTTATATCTTTATTCAGTAATGAAAGAATTTTGCTAATTTTGTTCAATAGGAGTTTCTTTCTTAGTGGCCTGCAGTCATTCAGCTAGATCAATGTTTTAATCATGTCATCATGCCACCTGCTTGGTCTGAAATCCTTTTGTGAGATTCTCTACAGTTCACAGTGGCATATTTTCAGGTTAAAATGACCTGAAGTGTTCAAGAAAATCTCATATATTCCCCAAATAATGAGCTGAACCTAGAATATACCTACTAAAATCTCTTGGATCCACTTTTCATCTATAAGGAAGCAGTTTGAAGAGCACAATGAGTATGGTTTGTTACATAGAAATTGCCATCTTCTAAGCATTATAAGGGTCTGGTCATGTACTCTTGCATTTTTATGCATTCCCACAAATTTGATTACAATTAAAAATAATTATGCTTGCAATAAAAAACATAATTATGTCTTGAAAATAATTCTGGCCATTTTATCTTAATGTGGGTTTAGTGTTGAATCTATCTGTGCTAAAATCACCTAGGAAATCCGAAATGTTCTCAATATTTTTACATAATTTGAAGGCATGGTTAGTTTTCACAGATGCTTAATTTTTTTCCACTTACATCACAAATGTTTACTAACATTAAATAAAATAAAAAGAAAACATGTAAAATGATAGATCTGAATTATCATAAATATTATAGTCATCACAAAGTATCATTAAAAAATTGTTGATGTTTATCAGTCATACAAGAAAACTTCATTATCCCCTGTCCCGAGGTAGCAGGGATTATCTTTACAGTAGTAAGTAAACTAGCAAAATGTCTAAGATAAAATGCTCCAATTTGGATTCAAGAAACTGAGCTATCTTTGCTTTTAATAAAAAAATCCTTCTTATCATATTTCCAGGCCTGCTATGTGAATTCATGTTTACATATTATGCCACATCAATGAGAATATGTATATTTTACATACACATAAAAGTATGTATACACATATCTATGTGTGTATATATGTGCGGGTTCATATACATATGTGCACACAGGTATATATATGAATATGATGTACAAATTTAAACTTGTACAGTATTTTATGGATACTTTCTTAGTAAATGTTCACAGCAAAATAACATTGAGTGTCATGTATTAGTATCGACATTCTAAAGATGAGAAAGAACAAGCTAATAACAAATGCATGACCTGCCCATCATGGGCTCAGGGCAAATTGTCTTTCCTTCTTTTTCACTGCCTCGGTGTCTGGCTCTTAAAAAACAGGACGTGGTCTTTGTCCCAGTTGCAATTAGTTGTACTTTCTTATTTCGTGCACAGCACTTGCATGAGCTGTGAACATATGCCCCCTTCGGGCTGGCTGGACCACCTGGGTTCTCTATGAACAGGAGTCACTTCATTCACATTTACAGGGCCTTGGGATTGTTAGTATCATTTTCAACCTGGCTGTTTCCTGCAATGAACTGTGAGCCCATGGAGCACATATCACGCTGTGCCTCCATCTCCAGTGTTTGCAATGGCGGTACTCTTGCTGCCAGGTAGGTCTCTTCTCAAGCATCACCTCCTTTCTTCTGATTTTTTAAAGTATCACCTCCAGGTTGTGTTTCTTCACTGAGTTCATCAATATAAAATTCACCTTCTATGTGTCTGCCTGTTTATTATCCATCTCCCCTCTGGAGCTCTGGCTTGCTTGCTTCAGTGCTCTCAGCATGCAGAACTGTACCTTGGGTATGAAGTGCTTGAAAGGATTATTGTAAACTATTAATAATTTTTTATCGTTTGTAAAAAATAAATAAACATAACGTTTTTTGAATAGCAAAAATAAGATGGATATTTGATGTTAACTGCCTTCATATGCCATGTTCACGTGTTCACATACGGTGTCCTCTTGTCACTTAAAGACCAAATATGAGTGGCCTCCCCTGGGTTTGTTTACAAGAACAAGGGAGATCCATGGAAGAGGGGGTGTGTGCACACTTTCAATGATTTTTGAGATCAACGTTGCTATCCCATTGTACATATGTGAAAATGAAGCTTATATATTTTGAAAAACTTGCCAGGATGCACCTGTCACTGGAAACAGCTGAATGTAAATCTCAGGTTGCAATGACTCCAAGTGCAAAGTTGTTCAACCCTCCATGCTAGGTTAGGGAAACACTGAGGGGAAGATGGCCTCCCCGTCAGCTCCACCAGGGCTGGCTGTCAGGTGCGCCCATGCATGGCTGCTGTCTCTGTATCCCCACTGAAGCCCACAGCAGAGGCTGCATTCCTGCTCACATAGACATTTACTCATTTACTGTATTCTGTTTATGGATCTAATAACTATTAAATTTTACACAGGTGTTTTTATCACTTAAAAAATCCTTAGATAGCTGCACCTGGTGACTCATGCCTATAATCCCAGCACTTTGGGAGGCCAAAGCAGGCAGATTACCTGAGGTAAAGAGTTTGAGACCAGCCTGGCCAACATGGAAAAATCCCATCTCTACTGCAGAAACAAAATTAGCCAGGTGTGGTGGTGCATGCCTGTATTCCCAGCTACTTGGGAGGCTGAGGCAGGAGAATCACTTGAAACCGGGAGGCAGAGGTTGCAGTGAGCAGAGATCGCGCCATTGCACTCCAGCCTGGGCAACAAGAGAGAAACTCCATCTCAAAAAAAAAAAAAAATTCTTAGACATATTCAGGTATTTACTTGTTGCAGAACTTTTAAATATACCCAGTGTTCTATGGATGGCTTTTATTTGACTCACAATCCACTGAGATTTCGAATTTACAAATGCCATTGACAACCCCCTCTTTGTCTCTTTAAAACTGACTTTCTTTGGGAAATCCCTGTTCTGAATAAACACAGGCCTTGACATTCACTTGATGGTGATTTGGACTCATCTATCTCCTTATACTGAAGATTTTTTTTCCGTGTATTAGATGTTTTTCTCCTCTCTGATGTGTCTCCATCATTCACCAGCCCCCAAATACCTGGGCTAGAGAATAGGGGAGTGGGTGCTGTGGCTCATAAAAAGTGCCTTTTGCCTCCAGCTAGAATACCTCCACTAGTCCAGGTCCACACTTGTAAGAGAGATATCAGTACACCAAAAGCTGTGCAAATTCAGATAACTGCAATAGTGCAAGATTTAAAACCATACATTTTAAGACCTGATTAAGAAAATTCTGACCCCTTAGCTTGATGAAAAAGAGGCTGAGGATAAAAAATGACTAACTTCACACATCAACAACAATCCAGTAGAAAAAAGAATTAGACTTATGCTCTCTGACTTGAAGGAATTAAACCAAGACCAGTTGATGGAAAGTCTTAGGAAATTTTTGACTTCTTTGTAAAATATAACTATCTAAAAATCTAAGTTGTCCAGAGATGGGAAGGAAACGCTGACCTTTCTGTTAACAGAAGAAAAAATTGTTTGGCAATTACAATGAGAAAAGCAATGTGCTGGATTTTTAAATTTTATTTATGTTTTGTTTGATTGTTGCTATTGTTATTCCACGAAAAGCTAATGAGGAAAATAATTACATGCTCAATATTCGGAGTGAAAACCTGACTCAGAAAAACTAGACAAATTGCCTTCGTTTATCCAGCTAACCCATGATAAAGCCAGGATTCAAGCCTTGATCCTGGATGCTGCATCTCATATTAATTTTATTCTCCATACTCTAGTCAAGGTATACCCTCAATTACTATTATTTTTTTCTGTAGAAAAATTTCAAAACATAGTGTTAATAGACAACAAAAAATCAGATTTGGTACATCTATAGGTCCCAGTTATTAATAATCCTAAGGAGTTTTGGTCACATTCAGAGTTTTTTTTTGGAGGATGCTATGTGGTGACCCAGAGGAGAACTGCTGCTCACAGTCCACCCCACCTGGGACTGGTGTGCTTCCTGGCAAACACTCGCACTGCTTGTTTGTTAATAAATCCAGGAGCTCAGTCATCAGTTGACCATGACAGCAACTCTTATTTCAGGCTTGTAAAATTATTTAACTATTAAAAATAATAATTGAGACTTAAGTATTATATTTACTCAAATCTGGAAAGGGGAACACAAATTCTAATCCATTTATGTTTTAGGTCCACTTCTGTTATGAAATATAAGTGGCTTGTCAGAGGAACAACCAGTAGCTCACAGAGACAAGGAATTAAAGACAGCAACATGGTGGTGGGTTCGTGTCACCTTTGATTATTGGATGCATATGGGCCTAAAGACAAATTCTTCAGTGAGGTACATTCTGGATCAAGCTTAGGTTTAAGGGACAAAAAGACCCACAGTTGGACTTAAAGTGTTGTTTGGTTAAGAGGATGAAAGCGTCTTTGAAGAAACACCAGTGGCTCCCATTGAGTGATCACCGAGTGAGCTATCTAAATGGGAAGAAACACTGCAGAACCGTATGGGATCTGGCAGGTATGGAGCAGATGTACTCTCAAAGCAGGTAGCTCAAATTCTCGAAGCTAAATCATTTCTAAGATTTTCTAGGCATCATTTGTACAGAACTTGACACTGTGAAACACTTACACCTACTTAAATATATGTCAGCTCACTATGTACAACATTGTGGGGGAAGATACATTGGGCCTTTGCTTTCAAGCATCTGTCCTGTCATTGGAAAAATAAATAGAATAGAACCAGGATATCTCAGCAGCCCAAGTGAAGCATTATTATTTTTGAAATATATTATGAAAATTTAATAGTAACAATAGGTACTTCCAGTAATGAAATCTATCTTGTACTCGAAATTGTGGCAGACTCAAGAACAACATGGCTGCACGATCCTAATTTTGCTGGTGAGTTATCAGTGGCATAGTAGGTGATTTACTGAAAACCCACTGAGTGGGTCATAATACTAAGGTAGTAAGCAAGAATGTCTGCCCCCAAAGCCCATGTTCTTTGCAATCCACAACGTTGTAAGGAATTTCTATAGCTGTAAGGTCAACCCAGATTCTTCTTTTGTTGATTTTCAGAGGTCAAAGTTGTAGGAGTTTCTCCTGACCAGCATGTTTCCATGTAAGGACAGGCTTTCCGGAGGCTCTGATTTCTTTCTGAGAGCAATTTCATTCTCATGTGTTGTCACATGCAAATCTTGTGGGTATCACTAGTTTCCTAGATAGTTTTAATACTTAGTAGGCATTTGTTTAATGCCCATTTTATTGTATGGTGCCTAACAGAAAATGTTCACCACTAACATCTGAAATGTTTTCAAAATTAATCATTACCTTTATTTATAGGTATGGAGCAGCTGATTTTTTTCCTTAATAATTGTTTCTTTCAAATTCCTTGACTAAATTTAAAGTAGTAGAGAATAGACTAAAATTTTAAAAATAATAACTAGAAATAAATAATAATCTCCTGAAATTTTCAAGTTGTTATTCAGAATTATTTTTATTTTCCTTTTTCTGTTTGTTTTACTTAGGTATTATTTAACAGTATTTTTTGCTCATTTTTCAGTGTAATCACATAAGTTTAATGAATAGATATGAAAAGGTTTAAAAATGCAATCATTAAATTAAGCTCACTCCAAGTCATTAATACAATGGTTAAACTTGAGAATATCTTCCTCTAAGAACTAAAAATCTCTGTGAAGAAGACCAACATGAACTAATTTGGTAAAAACAGGAAGATTATATATATTTATTTTTAATTTATAAGAATATTTTTCTATAAAATATTCATCTAAACTCAAGAGTTGTTCTTCAAGATATTTTTCTTCTTAAATCAGACAGTCAGCTTCAGAAACACCTCTTATCAAAATATTTCCCACAGATATTGATGTGTTTCTAAGTCTTTCAAGTCTTTCCAACAGGCTCATCTGTTCTTTTCATTTTCTCTGACAAGGTCAGACATTCATGCTACCTGCCCTGTGAAGTGGCAGAGCCAGAGACTAATCTAAGGCTGGTCTGACTCATTTGTCTTCCTCACATGACTAAACTACATCTGTGGTTGTGTTGACCACTTTCCTTCTGGGGTGTTCCGAGGAATTTTGCGCATTGATTCTCATGAAAAAGGCATGGAAGTTCCCTCAGTCTCAGAGATAAAAGAATGAGGGAGCCAAAGGAAGAGGCAGGGAGAGGCACCAAGCAGAGAGCACAGAAGTGAATCTGAGACTTGAGCTGCTGAAGCACAAGAGAGAGAGGGGAGTATTTTATTGAGGATTTTTGCATCGATGTTCATCAGGGATATTGGTCTAAAATTCTCTCTTTTTGTTGTGTCTCTGTGGAGAAATAGGAACACTTTTACACTGTTGGTGGGATTGTAAACTAGTTCAACCATTATGGAAAACAGTATGGCAATTCCTCAAGGATCTAGAACTAGATGTACCATATGACCCAGCCATCCCACTACTGGGTATATACCCAAAGGATTATAAATTACTCTACTACAAAGACACATGCACACGTTTGTTTATTGCGGCACTATTCACAATAGCAAAGACTTGGAATCAACCCAAATGTCCATCTGTGACAGACTGGATTAAGAAAATGTGGCACATATACACCATGGAATACTATGCAGCCATCAAAAAGGATGAGTTTGCGTCCTTTGTAGGGACATGGATGCAGCTGGAAACCATCATTCTTAGCAAACTATCACAAGAAGAGAAAACCAAACACCGCATGTTCTCACTCATAGGTGGGAACTGAACAATGAGATCACTTGGACTCGGGAAGGGGAACATCACACACTGGGGCCTATCATGGGGAGGGGGGGAGGAGGGAGGGATTGCATTGGGGAGTTATACATGATATAAACGTCATGCACATGTACCCTAGAACTTAAAGTATAATAAAAAAAAAAAAAAAAAGAAAGAAAAAAAACACAAGCAATAAATGTAGAAAAAACATTATTTTCAAATGTACATGGAATGTTCAATGCACACAGTGTATCTAGACAATGTACTAAAAAGCACTAAAAAGAAAACAGCTATCAAGCCACTGAAAGACATGGAGGAACCATAAATGCGTATTACTGAGAAAAGCCCATCTGAACAGGCTACCTACTGTATCATTCTAAGTATTCTGGAAAAGGCAAAACTATGGAGACAATAAAAAAAAGACTAGTGGTGGCCAGGGGTCAATGGTGAGGGAGAAATGAATACACAGACAAAGCACAGAAGATTTCTAGGGTAGTGGAAACTACTCTGTTTGATACTACAATGGGAGATACATAACATACATTTGTCAAAACCCACTGAACGTACAACATCAAGAGTGAACCCTAAGGTAAACTATAGACTTTGGGTAATAATAATATGTCAACGTAGTTTCCTGAATTGTAACAAATGTACCATTCTGGTTCAGTGTTTTGGGAGATGAAGGTTGGGTAAGTGTGGGAACAGGAGGTATACAGGAACTCTGTATATTCTGCTCAATTTTGCTGTGAACTTAAAACTGCTCTAAAATATAAAGTCTATTAAAAAATTAATCAAAAAAAAAAAAAACAAAAACAAAAAAAAAAAAAAAAGAGAGAGAGAGGGGAAGCTTGCTCTCTCCACAGAGCTCTAAATCAGTCAGGAAGGAGTAATTGCTATTGAGTAGAAAGCATCATAATCTTCCAGCTAGAAAGTAAATAGTAAAGAGCATCAGCAGTGCAGTTGACATGACCTGTCACATCTTCATGTGGGTCATTCTCTACAAAGAGTTAAAAAGCATTGTATTACTCCATTTTCATGCTGCTAATAAAGGCCTGCCCTAGACTGGGCAATTTACAAAAGAAAGAGGTTTAATGGACTTACAATTCCACATGGCTGGAGAGGCCTCACAATCATGGTAGAAGGCAAGGAAGAGCAAATCACATCTTATGTGGATGGTGGTAGGCAAAAAGAGAGAGCTTGTGGAGGGAAACACCCCCTTACAAAACCATCAGATCTCATGAGACTTATTCACTATCACGAGAACAGCACAGGAAAGACCCACTCCTTTACTTCAATTACTTCCCAACAGGTCACTCCCACAACATGTGGGAATTATGTGAATACAATTCAAAATAAGATTTGGGTGAGGACACAGAGCCAAACCATATTATTCCATTCCTGGCCCTTGTTAAATCTCATGTCTTTACACTTCAAAATCAATCATGCCTCTCCAACAGCCTCCCAAAGTCTTAACTCATTTCAGCATTAACTAAAAAGTCCACAGTCCAAAGTCTCATTTGAGACAAGGCAAGCCCTTTCCACCTATAAGCCTGTAAAATCAAAAGCAAGTTAGTTACTTCCTAGATACAATGGACGTACAAGCATGGAATAAATATAGCCATTCCAAATGGCCAAACAAAGCGGAAATTGGCCAAAACAAAGTGGCTACAGGTCCCATGCAGTTCCAAAATCCAGTAGGGCATGAAATCTTAAAGCTCCAAAATCTTCTTCTGACTCCATATCTCACATCCATGTCACACCGATGAAAGAGGTGGGTTCCCGTGGTCTGGGACAGCTCTGCCTCTGTAGCTTTGCAGGGGATAACCCCCCTCCTGGCTACTTTCATGGCCTTCCAAAGAGTGTCTATGACTTTTCCAGGAATATGTTGCAAGCTATCTGTGGATCTACCATTCCAGGGTCTGGATGACAGTGGCCCTCTTCTCACAGCTTCACCAAGCAGTGCCCCAGTGAGGACTCTATGTAGGGGGCTCCAATCCCACATTTCCCTTCTGCACTGCCCTAGAAGAGGTTCTCCATGAGAGCCCCACTCTTGCAGCAAACTTTGCCTGGGCATCCAGGCATTTCCATACATTGTCTGAAATCTAGGCAGACGTTCCCAAACCTCTGTTCCTGGCTTCTGTGTACCTGCAGGCTCAACACCGTGTGGAAGCTGTCAAGGCTTGGGGCTTGTACCCTTCTGAAGCAACATCCCAAGCTGTGCCTTGCCTCCTTTTAGCCATGGCTGAAGTGGCTGGGACACCGTGCACCAAGTCCCTAGGCTGCACAGAGCAAGGGGACCCTTGGCCTGGCCCATAAAACCATTTTTTCCTCCTAGGCCTCTAGGCCTGTGATGGGAGGGACTGCCATAAAGGGCTATGACATGCCCTGGAGACATTTTCCCCATTGTCTTGAGGATTAACATTCAGCTCCCCGTTACTTATGCAAATTTCTGCAGTGAACTTGAATTTCTCCTCAGAAAATGGGATGCTCCTTTCTGTCACATTGTCAGGCTGCAAATTTTCTAAACATTTATGCTCTTATTCCCTTATAACATTGAATGTCTTTAATATCACCCATGTCACCTCTTGAATGCTTTGCTGCTTAGAAATTTCTTCCACCAGATACCCTAAATCATCTCTCTCAAGTTCAAAGTTCCACAAATCTCTAGGAAAGGGGCATAATGCCTCCAGTCTCTTTGCTGAAACATAGCAAGAATCACCTTCACTCCAGTTCCTAACAAGTTCCTCATCTCCATCTGAGACCACTGCAGCCTGGATTTCATTGTCCATATCCTTATCAGTATTTTGGTCAAAGCCATTCAACAAGTCTCTAGGGAGTTCCAAACTTTCCCACATTTTTTCTATCTTCTGCCGAGTCCTCCAAACTGTTTCAACCTCTGCCTGTTGCCCAGTTCCAAAGTCACGTCCACATTTTCGGGTATCTTTTCAGCAGTGCCCCACTCTACTGGTACCAATTTACTGTATTACTCTGTTTTCATGCTGCTAATAAAGACATATCCCAGACTGGGCAATTTACAAGAGAAAGAGGCTTAATGGACTTACAATTCCACATGTCTAGGGAGACCTCACAATCATGGTGGAAGGCAAGGAGGAGCAAGTCACATCTTATGTGGATGGTGGCAGGCAAAAGAGAGAGCTTGTGCAGGGAAACTCCCCCTTACAAAACCGTCAGATCTTGTCACAAGAACACCACAGGAAAGACCCACTCCCATAATTCAATTACCTCCCACTGGGTCCATCCAACAACACATGGAAATTATAAGAGTACAATTCAAGATGAGATTTTGATGAGGACACAGAGCTAAATCATATCAAGCTTGTTCTCCGTGTCTCCATTCCAGATGACAGTGGTGTCTCCCCTGGCTCTGCATTTGGTCACTCTCTAGTTCTTCAGTTTGTAATGTCTGAGGTTATTCATTATTTCTTGAGACTCTTTAGTTACTCTGCTAACAGCAGTTACTGTGCTAACTTTGCACATGATTGTGCAGAGCATTATGCTAGGTTTTGGAATGCAGACATAACATGTTCTTTAACCTAATGTATTTGTGGAGTAAGAATAGGGACAGGAAATGCTGATAGATGATGGAACTGCACTGAAAAGCATTGCAGAACTTAGCAGAATAAACAATTAGGTCTCACAGAAATAGTGAATTACCTCAAACATTACAAACTGAGGAACTAGAGAGTGGCCAAATGCAGAGCCAGGGGAGATCTGCCATCATACGGAATGCAAAATGGTTTTGCACAGCTTTTTTTTTTTTTTTTTTTTTTGAGACGGAGTCTCGCAGTCGCCCAGGCTGGAGTGCAGTGGCCGGATCTCAGCTCACTGCAAGCTCCGCCTCCTGGGTTTACGCCATTCTCCTGCCTCAGCCTCCCGAGTAGCTGGGACTACAGGCACCCGCCAACTCGCCCGGCTAGTTTTTTCTATTTTTTAGTAGAGACGGGGTTTCGCCGTGTTAACCAGGATGGTCTCGATCTCCTGACCTCGCGATCCACCCGTCTCGGCCTCCCAAAGTGCTGGGATTACAGGCTTGAGCCACCGCGCCCGGCCTTTGCACAGCTTTAATAAAAAGATTTAAGATGCAGGAAGTGGACAGATTAATTTCCCCCAGAAAGCAAGTTTATCTAGACATTTTTAGTATTTTCCTCTATCAGATTCTTAACATATATTGGCTAAATTCCTATACAATCTTCCTTTACTATCAGTGAAGGATTGGTTGCATGACCCCAGTAGATGCTAAAATCAGCAGATGCTCAAGTCCCTGATATAAAATAACACAGTATTTCTACACAATCTATGCATATCCTCTACTATATTTTAAGTCATCTCTAGATTACACTATAATAAATATAGCATAAGTGCTATGTAAATAGTTGTTACACTGTATTGTTTAAGGAATAATGAGATAAAAACACTCTAAACATGTTCAGTGTTGATGCAACCATCCTTTTTTTCCAGAACATTTTTCATCTGTGATTGGCTGAATCTTTAGCTGCAAAACCCAGGAGTACAAGGGAGTCTAAAACTGCTTGTTTATTTGAGAGTTGGAAACGTGAGTGCAAGGAACCATTCCTGCTCTGAGCTGCTCACATGCTTTATGGAAAGACCATGAATACAACCGATTGAAAATTTTTGCCAGGTCTTCTTCTAGGGATTTTACATGATTTAACACAATATTTCACTGAGGTCATTACTAACATCTCATTCATTCATATTAGTAAACCGAGGCATAAAATGATTAAGTAACATGTCCAAGATTATTCATTTATTAAGGGGAAGAGTCGAAATTTGAATTCAAATGAACTGGCTTCAGAATTCACCCTCTTTAACCACCCATATTTATGTGCCTATTAGATAAGTTACTGTTTAATTTATGTTCCCATATGAGAGCTACATCTTGGTAAATACTCCTACAAGTACACATGTATCTATATGCAAAAATGAGATATTTGATGGTTTGCTACAGAACGAAATACAAGTTTAGCAAGACCCTATCACTGGGCGCCAATCATGCATTTGCTTTCATTTCCTGTGGTGGCTAGCTCTCCTTCCTTTCAGTCACGTGAGACTATTTGGAAATTCCCACTTCACTCTACCTTTGCTTATATATTTTTCTGCCTTGTCTGTCTCTGTTCCAAGCCAGTGTATTTATTCTTCAATACACAGTGCAAATCTTACTTGCCTTACGTTACCTTGAGCCTTTTCCTAGAAACTCTTCTCCCAAACTTGTGAATAGTTCATTACTGTACTATTTCTTAAGGTTTATATTTTCATTAGATTTTCACTACTGGCTATAAACTTTCTGAGGATATTTTACTTGTTCCTCTGTCCTCACTAGAGAGGATAGGCCATTATAAAGAGTAACTTCTCAATACAAGTTGGTTAAGTGATAAGAGCTCATTGATTTTTTTTTTTTTTTTAAACTTAGGCACTTGGCAACATTCCTCTAGCTAAGAAAAAAAGATGGCAAAAGTTCTCTGGCTAAGAACAAACCTTCCATCTATGCTTTGGTCTTGTTGCTAAATTTTTTAAGTATTGAAATGCTGTCTTGTCTTTCCTTTTAGTTTTTTTAATTCTTGTTTTAGTGTTGGTAGTTTTGTCTAAATTTAATTCAATTCAACAAATATTTACTAAGCTCTATACGTTTTTTAGGATCTTGGACAGGTTCTGGGAATAAAAGAAAGAATAAAATGTAGATACTAATGCCAAGAAGCCATAATCTGGAGGGGAAGCACTGTGTAATAATTACAGCAGAATGTGGCAGACATGGGAGAAATCGAGTGAAAAGAGTCACCATCTGAGGGGATTAGGGAAGGCTTTTCCGAAGAGTTGACACCTAAACAGTGTCCAATAATGAGTTGTTAACCAGGTTCCCACGGGGAGCAGGGCTGTTTACAAATCCTCAGGGCCTCTGTGTAGACCACTCTCCACACCCAACACACAGATTTTATAAAATGCACTCAGTGAATCCATATCTACATATCTATATACAATTATTTGTTTTGCTTTAAGTTTGAAAGGAATTGCATAATTTTGCTTTTGAGATATTAGTTATGGTTGGCTGTGCTTTCTCAGCAATCATTATGGAAAATTGGCTAAGCGAGTATGAAACTAAGGAAATACAGCATCTGAATTGGTTATGAATATAATGAAATATTTAGAAATTAAGACTTATAAACATATTAGATAATGAAATTGACATAATGTGTATTGTATTAGTCTGTTCTCCTGCTGTTAATAAAGATATAACTGAGACTGGGTAATTATAAAGGAAAGAGTTTTGATTGACTCACAGTTCCACATGACTGGGGAGACCTCACAATTGTGGTGGAAGGCAAGGAGGAGCAAGTCACATCTTACATGGCGGCAGGCAAGAGAGTATGTGCAGGGTATCTCCCCTTTATAAACCCATTGGATCTCATGAGACTTATTCAGCATCATGAGAACAGCATGGGAAAGACCCACCCCCACGATCCAATTACCTTACACCAGTTACCTCCTACAGCATGTGGGGATTAGATTATTACAATTCAAGGTGAGATTTGGGTGGGGGCAAAGAGCCAGGCCATGTTATATATGTTGTAGACATAGTGTGTGTCAATTATAATCTTGCAATTTTTCATGTAAAATTTTGGATGGAGAGCATGACTGAGGACTCAGTTACTTAGACAAGCCTTTATTTTTTTTTTTTTTTTTTTTTTTTTTTTTGAGACGGAGTCTCGCTCTGTCGCCCAGGCTGGAGTGCAGTGGCCGGATCTCAGCTCACTGCAAGCTCTGCCTCCCGGGTTCACGCCATTCTCCTGCCTCAGCCTCCCGAGTAGCTGGGACTACAGGCGCCCGCCACCTCGCCCGGCTAGTTTTTTGTATTTTTTAGTAGAGACGGGGTTTCACCGTGTTAGCCAGGATGGTCTCGATCTCCTGACCTCGTGATCCGCCCGTCTCGGCCTCCCAAAGTGCTGGGATTACAGGCTTGAGCCACCGCGCCCGGCCTAGACAAGCCTTTAAATAGCCCCTAGGCTTTGCGAGTTCCCATCCAGACTGTTGAATGGATGCTCTGGCTACATGGAGGATGGAGGAATGCACATGTAACACAAGGAAAATGTACAATGGCAAAGACATCTGAAACTGCCTGATTTATTAGGAAACCCTGGGGATGTTGATACTACTGGAGATTAAATACAAAAGGTGTGGCCAGAAAATCACAGATTGTCTCTGTCACGACTTGGTGTTGGGATAGTACTAGAGATTTACTTATCTTGCTGTAAATCTGCGAATGTTGCTTTCTGTAGGATCTTTACTTCCTTATTTGTCTGCAATTGCTCTCTTCTGCCTGTTCTTCATACATACTTCATGATCCATGCAAATTTGCAAACTTTGTGCTTTGATTCTTAAAATCTGCTGCAAGCCTAGAAGTGAACCTCCTTGTCATGGTTTTCCTGGTCCATTCCCTTGCTTGCCACCACCCAGCCTAGATACGACTGCCCACTGACATCCTCTCCTAAAGCTATGCCATTCCATTGTTGCCCAAGTCAGAAAAAATTAATACTTTATCTTTACTTTTGGAAACCCCCCTTATTTTTTGAGACAGTGTCTTGCTCTGTTGTTCATATTGGAGTGCAGTGGCAAAATCATGGCACACTGAAGCTTTGACCTCCAGTGCTCAAGCATCCTCCTACCTCAGCTTCCCAAGTAGCTGGGACCACAGGCACATGCCACCAAGCCCAACTACTTCTTTTTTTTAAGTCAATGTGTTTCCCAGGCTGATTTTGAACTTCTTCACTCAAGCAATCCACCTGCCTTGGACTACCAAAGTGCTGAGATTACAGGCATGAGCCACTGGACCTGGCAAAAACCCTATTATTTCAGCAGAAAAGCTATATTCTGACTTAGAAACACCAAAGAAACTCCCTCCATAAACACACACACACACACACAACAAAATTATTTTCTAACTTTGACTGTTTTCACAGCCTTAAATAATCCTTTGGTTAGAAATTCTGCCGTACTACAAATGATATCAACATAAGACTATCTTTTTTTGTTTCTTAACTTTTTAGAACATATTTTAAACAAAATATTTTTTCTTTGAAGTGAGCTACTTTAAAGTGTTATCATTTTGAAGAATGTCATTCTCTTTCAACATTCAAGTAGAGTAGTTGACAACAGAGAACATACTAAGTGTTTTGAGTCAAATTGTGTGTAGCAAAATAACATCCATAGATTTTGTTTACATGATAAAGTTGACAATGGCATTGCAATAAATGTTCATGCTCACCCGCCTTATTCATATGCTGGAATCCTAACCCCCAGTGTGACGGCACTAGAAGGTGGAGCTTCAGGAGATGGTTAGGTCATAAGGGTGGAACCCTAATAGATGGTATTAGGGCCCTTAGAGACCCCAGAGGACTTTTTTGACCCCTTTCTGCCATGTAAGGATACAAGGAGAAGTCAGCTGCCTATGAACCAGGAAGTGGGCCCTCACCAGATAGTCAATCCTCAGGTGATTTATTCTTAGACTTCCAGGTCTCCAGAATTGTGAGAAATACATGTGCATTGTTTAAGCCACCCAGACTATGGCACTTTTTTTTATAGCAGTCCAAACTAAGACTAGTGTCAGATGTTTAAAATGGCAATAATAATTTAAAAATATTTTACTCATGTATGAATGTGTTTTCTAATTGCATGACAGTACACTGCATTTTAAAAGCAATCAGAACTTAACAATAAAAGAGTGCAGCACAAACACAATTACTTTTATCAATTTATTTATTATTACAACAAACTACTATTTCAATCTTTTTTTTTGACATCAGCTTGAAAACTGAGAGAAGATTTAGCAACATAGGACACGATGGCTAAATCTGTATATGATGATCACATGTAGTCAATATTTTGCTAAACCAAATGTTTAATTTTGGCAGGATTTTTGAGATTTTTATTTTCAACGCTTGTTTTTTTAAATAAAGTACAGTTTATCATTAAACTATTGAGGTGTCTCTTTATAATTAGATTCCTGTGTAAACCATCACAAATGTTACTGAAAAAAAAATTTTAGACAGGAGATTGATCAGTGCACACTGTAGTATTTTCCAGCATACTCCTGAAGAAGTTTAGAGAAACTGGCTGTGAGTGGATTATTTACCATCTTCAAGAGCATATTTGATTCACTTATTCTCCCGTTCTTCTCTTTTTATAATGACATGCATCTTCTCCCTCTCTGGCCCCTCTTGGCTGTTTTCAGTGAGCACTGTCTTCAAAATGATCTGAGGAGTTGGTGATGAAACCGTGAGGGTTTGAGGAACAAGGAGCTCTTGCTGATTTCTGTCCGGTCACGGGCCTTGCAAATGTCAAAGGGGCATGAGTCTAAGTCACTTCCTCTAACAATGATACGAAGCAATTTGAATTCATAAAAATAGACACTGTGTGGTTTTAGTAGCACATTTCAAGGACCATATTTGTTCTTAGTCATAAATGTAAAACCCAAGAGATTAGTTTTACATGTGTAATATTTTGCCAATATACTTGTACTTCTAATGCTTAATTAGGATTCAATATATTGACAACCTTAAATTTCCACAGCTTAAAGTGGCTTGCAGAATTTATTTAAATAAGTATGGTTTTAAGTTTGATTTAAATTTTTTAAAGCAGCACTCTATTAAAGTGTTCATACTACTAATCAGTGGTTTCTTGGTTCTCGAAAAAATGTGTGTGTGTGTGTGTGTGTGTATTCTGTGTTTAATTTACAGGGAGATAGATTGGTTAGAAAATCAGAAGTGCAACTAGGTGGTTTATTAATCAATAGCAACTTCGAAGAAGCAAGATTAATATAAGTAGTATAATTAATATAATTTAGGTCTTGCACACTCATAGAAGTCAATCACACGTTTGGGTGTACAGATATCAAAGAATCACGATTCTTGTTTTCCTACTGAATGAAAGGTGGACTTGACAAATGGACATCACAACCCACACATCAGGGAACTGTCAGGCCCCTTCCTTGGCACATAATGTCTTGGGTTGTTTTATGCCTTTATTTTTCCTAAATAAAAGAGAAGTGTATTTTTATATATCATCTGTTTTAAAAATTAGCATCTTGGTATTTCAGATCATTCAGATTAAAGTACAGATAAACTTTAGCTCTTTACTATCTGAGGATAAAAAAATGTTTTATGCCTTTATTTTTCCTAAATAAAAGATAAGTGTATTTTTGTATATCATCTGTTTTAAAAAAATAGCATGTTGGGATTTCAGATCATTCAGATTAAAGTACAGATAAACTTTAGCTCTTTACTATCTGAGGATAAAAGAGAGGTCAGTGAGTTAGTGGTTGCTTAATAATTGTCAAAATAAAATAATAATACAACAAAATGACAATATTACTGGATTTAAGTACAAAGGTCACTTTATATATATTTATCCCTTTAAGCTCTACTGACTTTCAATTTTATCAAATTATACTAATTATGTTTGGTCATCTATTTGTAAAACTCGTTATTCTCAAAAACAAAAATCTGCCTCCCCTTCTCCCATCAGACCTGCTTCTGTTGATGCTGAAGCTGACACTTCAGACTGGGCACGGTCTGACCCAAATCAACTTCCCATTGTTTTTGTTCCCCCTCCTTAAGCTCTGATCATCTACGAATTTGTCTTCTCCAATACATTTCTCTTCTTTTCTACCCTTCCGATGTGGCATAGACAAACTGCTCCTTATGGGAAGCTGTGACTCTATTTCCCACATGCATATTCTTCACGTAGTCAAGGTCCAGCTCCCCTGCTCCCTTTGGCACGGAATATCCACTGTCACTTGCAAACAGAATATCTTCCTCCCGCCCTCTCCTGCCCGTCTTTCAGGGACACTCGAACGCCTTAGAGCGTGTGTTACTTTCCAATATGCTTACTCATGCACATGTATATTACTGTCCACTAGACCACGTGCTTCTCCAGGACAGTATTGATACATCTTTCCTTGCATGTGCCTTGCCTGTAGTGGCTAGTCAGACACCAGAGAATCTGTTTTTTTCGGTTTTGTTTACTATTTGATGCTCTGTGCTTAAAGCAGGACCTGGCCCAAAGTATGCACTCAACAACAATTTCTTGAATAAATGAAAAAGTTAGTGGATGCTGTGAATAGTTTGAATTTCCATGTCTGGTTTAGGTCTTTCTATTCGTGCCCACAGAAGTGTAGTCCATGTATAATGAAGGTGTCCAGTGGTTGAGAGCGGGGGAGTAGAAGCTTTCTCTAGGCTCTGCCAGGACAGCTGGGACAAGTCTGGGGGCCCACCACCAAGTGTTTCAGGGTGTCTGTGGTCCCATTATCTGTAACTTTGAATGTACGAGTTAGCACCCGTGTAGTAGGTCTTTATGCAGAACTTCCAACTGAATGCACTGGTCACGAATATCTGTGCCTGGAATAGTCCTTGATGTGATCAAAGGTGGATATTTGTTTTCAGGGATTCCTCATGTCTGGCAACACCAGCTTTGTTCTTAGGTTTGTTTTTCTTGCTCCACTGTCCCCACGCCTTTTGCTTTTATCCTTCACCTTGAGTCCATTCTCCTGTGACCAGACCCATATCTCAGAAGGTTTAGTTCTTTCCTCCGGGTCTCTAAAACACAAAATGTACTCTTACCTAATTTGCAAGGATCTGTCTGCATTTCAATAACTTATTGGTTGTCCATGTTCAAAAATTCACTGAAGTATTTCATGGACTAGACTCCAAGACAGCTCTCTACGTTGACTCTAGCACTCTCCACTTGGACACAGCCTAGTGGATAAATCATAGACAAAGGGCTAATCTACTAACAGATACTGTAAATACTAGGGAAGTCCAGGAGAAAATAACAAGAAAGATGAGGCAGGCCTATGAATGCTGCTTAAGTCATCCCACTGTGATGCACAGTTTCTCCTGAGTACTCCCCCAAATGGCTCTTGGATGGCCAATCAGTGCCTGTCAGGATTATCCTGCATTGTGCATGAGATGACTGAAGTTACGTGGATGCTAATGTCAGTGGAGAACCACAGCACGGGATAAAGGGGGAAGAAAGGGCAGTTTGCTGTTTGTAGGTAAGTACAGGCACAACTCATTTTATTGTGTTTTGCATGTAGTTTGTGGGTTTTTTTTTTAACAAATGAAAGTTTTGTCACCACCCTGTGTCAAATAAGTCTATCAGCTTCACCCTCTAACAGCATGGACTCACACTGTGTCTGTGTGTCACATTTGGGTAATTCCAGAAATATTCCAAACATGTGCATCATTATTATGTCATTATAATGATCTGTGATCAGAATCACTGACCTTCAATGATACTATTTTAATTGCTTTCGGACACCACAAAATATGCCTATATAAAATGGTTAACTTAATCAGTAAATGCTGTGCAGTTCTGACGGCTCCATAACTCGTCATTCCCCCATTTCTCTGCCTCTTCTTGGGCCTCCCTAGTCCCTGAGACACTGCAATATTTAAATTAGGCCAATTAATAACCCTATAACTGTTCAAGTGAGACAAAGAGTCACATGTCTCTCACTTTAAATCAGAAGTTGAAAATGATCAAGCTTAGTTAGGAAAGCATGTTGAAAGCCAAGGCAGGCCAAGTGCTAGGACTCTCGCACCAGTTAGCCAACTGGGGAGTGCAAACACAAAGTTCTTGACGGAAAGTCAAGGTGCTACTCCAGTGAACACATGAACAATAAGAAAGGAAACAGTCTTGCTGCTAATTTGGAAAGTGTTTGAGTGATCTGGACAGAAGACCAAAGCAGCCACACCATTATCTAAGCCAAAGCCTAATCCAGAGCAAGGCCCTGATTTTGCTTAACTCTATGAAGTCTTAGAGAGGCGAAGAAGTGGCAAAAGAAATGTTTGAAGCTTGCAGAGCCTGATTCATGAAGTTTAAGGGAAAAAGCCATTTTCATAACATAAAAATAGAAGAAGAAGCAGCAAGTGCTAATGAAGAAGCTGTAGCAAGTTATCCAAAAGATCGAGCTAAGATCCTTGATGAAGGGCATTATCCTAAACAACAGATTTTCAATGTAGACAAAACAGCTTTCTATTGGAAGAAGATGCTGTCTAGGACTTTCATAGCTAAGAGGAGAAGTCAATACCTAACTTCAAAGGACAAGCTGCCTCTCTTGTTAGTGTAATGCATTTGGTGACTTTAAGTTGAAACCAATACTCATTTACCATTCTGAAAATTCTAAGGCCCTTAAGAATTATGCTAGATCTACTCCTCCTGTGCTCTGTAAATGGAAAAATAAAGCCTGGATGACAACACATCTATTTACAGCATGGTTTACTGAATATTTTAAGCCAACTATTGATACCTAATGCTCAAAGATTTCTTTCAAATATTACTGGGTATTGCCAATGCACCTGGTTACCCAAGAGCTCTGATGAAGATGTACAAGGAGATTAATGTTGTTTTCATACTTGCTAACACAACACCCATTCTGAAGTCTACATATCATAATTAATTTTTGCTTTCAAGTCTTATTCCTTAAGAGATACGTTTCATAAGACCATCCCCACCACTGATAGTGATTTCTTTGATGGATGTAGGCAAAGTAAATGGAAAACTTTCTGGAAGGGATTCACTACACCAGATGCCACTAAGAACATTTGTGATTCATGGGAAGAGGTCAACATATCAACACTAACAGGAGTTTGGAAGAACATGACTTCAACCCTCATGGATGACTTTGAGGGGTTCAAGACTTCAGTAGAGAAAGTAACTGAAGATATGATGGAAATAGCAAGAGAAATGGAATTAGAAGTGAAGCCTGAAAATAGGAATGAATTCTGCAATCTTAGAACAAAACTTGGGATGAGAAATTGCTTCTTATGGATGAGCAAAGAAAGTGGTTTCTTCAGAAGGAAACTATTCCTGGTGAAGATGCTGAGAGTATTGTTGAAATAGCAGCAAATGATTTAGAATATTACACAAACTGAATTGATAAAGCAGTAGCAGCATTTGAGAGGATTGACTCCAATTTTGAGAGGCATTCCACCGTTGGTAAGCATCTATCGAACAGCATTGTATGCTACACAGGAATATTTTGAAAAAAGAAGTTAGTCAATGTAGCAAACTTCACTGTTGTCTTACTTTTAGAAATTGCCACAGCTACATCAACTGTCAGCAACCACCACTGTGATCATCAGTCAACTGCCACCACTGCCACTAAAGCAAGACTCTGCACCAGCAAAAAGATTACAACTTGCTGAAGCCTGAGATGATCGTCAGCAATTTAAAAAAATTTTCTATTATACTTTTAAGTTCTGGGGTACATGCGCACAACATGCAGGTTTGTTACGTATGTATACATGTGCCATGTTGGTGTGCTGCACCCATTAACTTGTCATTTACATTAGGTATATCTCCTAATGCTATCCCTTCCTCCTTCCCCCACCTCATGACAGGCACTGGTGTGTGATGTTACCTTTCCTGTGTCCAGGTGTTCTCATTGTTCAATTCCCACCTATGAGTGAGAACATGTAGTGTTTGGTTTTCTGTTCTTGCGATAGTTTGCTGAGAATGGTTTCTAGCTACATCCATGTCCCTACAAAGGACATGCACTCATCCTTTTTTATGGCTGCATAGTATTCTATGGTGTATATGTGCCACATTTTCTTCATCCAGTCTGTCATGGATGGACATTTAGTCTGGTTCCAAGTCTTTGCTATTGTGAACAGTGCCACAATAAACATACGTGTGCATGTGTCTTTATAGCAGCATGATTTATAATTATTTGGGTATATATCCAGTAACGGGATGGCTGGGTCAAATGGTATTTCTAGTTCTAGATCCTTGAGGAATCACCACAATGTATTCCACAAAGGTTGAACTAGTTTACAGTCCCACCAACAGTGTAAAAGTGTTCCTATTTCTCCACATCCTCTCCAGCACCTGTTGTTTCCTGACTTTTTAATGATTGCCATTCTAACTGGTGTGAGATGGTATCTCATTGTGGTTTTGATTTGCATTTCTCTGATGGTCAGTGATGATGAGCATTTTTTCATGTGTCTGTTGGCTGCATAAATGTCTTCCTTTGAGAAATGTCTGTTCATATCCTTTGTCCACTTTTTGATGGGGTTGTTTTTTTCTTGTAAATTTGTTTGAGTTCTTTGTAGGTTCTGGATATTAGCCCTTTGTCAGATGAGTAGATTGCAAAAAATTTCTCCCATTCTGTAGGTTGCCTGTTCACTCTGATGGTAGTTTCTTTTGCTGTGCAGAAGCTCTTTAGTTTAATTAGATCCCATTTGTCAATTTTGGCTTTTGTTGCCATTGCTTTTGGTGTTTTAGACATGAAGCCCTTGCACATGCCTGTGTCCTGAATGGTATTGCCTAGGTTTTCTTCTAGGGTTTTTATGGTTTTAGGTCTAACATTTAAGTCTCTAATCCATCTTGAATTAATTTTCATATAAGGTGTAAGGAAGGGGTCCAGTTTCAGCTTTCTACATATGGCTAGCCAGTTTTCCCAGCACCATTTATTAAATAGGGAATCCTTTCCCCATTTTTTGTTTTTGTCAGGTTTGTCAAAGATTAGATGGTTGTAGAGGTGTGGTATTATTTCTGAGGGCTCTGTTCTGTTCCATTGGTCTATATCTCTGTTTTGGTACCAGTATCATGTTGTTTTGGTTACTGTAGTCTTGTAGTATAGTTTGAAGTCAGGTAGCGTGATGCCTCCAGCTTTGTTCTTTTTGCTTAGGATTGTCTTGGCAATGCAGGCTCTTTTTTGGTTCCATATGAACTTCAATTCTGTGAAGAAAGTCATTGGTAGCTTAATGGGGATGGCATTGAATCTATAAATTACCTTGGGCAGTATGGCCATTTTCACAATATTGATTCTTCCTATCCATGAGCATGGAATGTTCTTCCATTTGTTTGTGTCCTCTTTTATTTCATTGAGCAGTCATTTGTAGTTCTCCTGGAGGCACCCCCCAATAGGGGCAGACTGACACCTCACGTGGCCGGGTACTCCTCTGAGACAAAGCTTCCAGAGGAATGATCAGGCAGCAAGATTTGCTGTTCAGCAATATTCACTCTTCTGCAGCCTCCACTGCTGATACCTAGGCAAACAGTGTCTGGAGTGGACCTCGAGCAAACTCCAACAGACCTGCAGCTGAGGGTCCTGACTATTAGAAGGAAAACTAACAAACAGAAAGGACATCCACACCAAAACCCCATCTATGTCACCATCATCAAAGACCAAAGGTAGATAAAACCACAAAGATCGGGAAAAAACAGCAGAAAAGCTGAAAATTCTAAAAATCAGAGTGCCTCTCCCCCTCGAAAGGAACGCGGCTCCTCACCAGCAATGGAACAAAGTTGGACGGAGAATGACTTTGACAAGTTGAGAGAAGAAGGCTTCAGATGACCACACTTCTCCGAGCTAAAAGAGGAAGTTTGAACCCATTGCAAAGAAGCTAAAAACCTTGAAAAAAGAGTAGATGAAAGACTAACTAGAATAATCAATGTAGAGAAGTCCTTAAATGACCTGATACAGCAGAAAACCATGGCATGAAAACTATATGACAAATGCACAAGCTTCAGTAACCAATTTGATCAACTGGAAGAAAGGCTATCAGTGATTGAAGATCAAATGAATGAAATGAAGTGAGAAGTTTAGAGAAAAAAAGAAACAAACAAAGTCTCCAAACAATATGGGACTATGTGAAAAGACCAAATATATGTCTGATTGGTGTACCTGAAAGTGACAGGGAGAATGGAACCAAGTTGGAAACCACTCTGCAGGATATTAACCAGGAGAATTTCCCCAACCTAGCAAGGCAGGCCAACATTCAAATTTAGGAAATACAGAGAATGTCACAAAGACACTCCTCAAGAAGAGCAACCCCAAGACACATAATTGTCAGATTCACCAAAGTTGAAATGAAGGAAAAAATGTTAAGGGCAGCCAGAGAGAAAGGTCGGGTAACCCACAAAGGGAAGCCCATCAGACTAACAGCGGATCTCTCAGCAGAAACTCTACAAGCCAGAAGAGAGTGGGGGCCAATATTCAACATTCATAAATAAAAGAATTTTCAACCCAGAATTTCATATCTAGCCAAACTAAGTTTCATAAGTGAAGCAGAAATAACATCCTTTACAGACAAGCAAATGCTGAGAGATTTTGTCACCACCAGGCCTGCCCTACAAGAGCTCCTGAAGGAAGCACTAAACATGGAAAGGAACAACTGGTACCAGCTGCTGCAAAAACATGCCAAATTGTAAAGACCATCGATGCTAGGAAGAAACTGCATCAACTAATGAGCAAAATGACCAGCTAACATCATAATGACAGGATCAGATTTACACATAACAATATTAACCTTAAATGTAAATGGGCTAAATGCTCCAATTAAAAGACACAGACTGGCAAATTGGATAAAGAGTCAAGACCCATCAGTGTGCTGTATTCGGGAGACCCATCTCATGTGCAGAGACACACATAGGCTCAAAATAAAGGGATGGAGGAAGATCTACCAAGCAAATGGAAAACCAAAAAAGGCAGGGGTTACAATCCTAGTATCTGATAAAACAGACTTTAAACCAACAAAGATCAAAAGAGACAAAGAAGGCCACTGCATTTTTTAACAATAAAGTATTTTTAAAAGGAAAACATGAACCTTTCATTATACATAATGCTACTGCACACTTAGACAAAGTATTACGTAAACATAACTTTGTATGCACTGAGAAACAAACAAAAAAATGTGTGACTGCCTTTACCGTACCATTTATTTTTGTGCAGAGATCTAAAACAGGACCTGCAAGGCCTGCCTGTACATGGGCAATCTAGAGACGGGTGTGTTTTAAGATCCTTTCTTTTCCTTCCTAGGTGTATTGAATGGTGCATCTATATATGAGAATATTTCTGTAATATTCATGTTATTTTGAAACAAATTCCCAGTGTCTTCCCTGAGTCTTTTCGAGAGTAAAAATATGCCCCTAAATTTGAGATGACTCAAGACTTCTACCTGGGGCAAATTGCAACTCCTCTTTGAGCTTTAATCTTCATATCTGAAAAAAGGGTAGTTCAAATTGAGTAGTTTAATATTATAATTCTTTACAATTCTAAACACTCTTTGGGGTAAATTTTCATGATCTGGTTTTATAGTCCTTGGTTTTTAGGCACTGCATTAGGCATTGGTGTAGGTGAGGATTGAATAGATGTAAAAATATACACGCAAGGATTATTGAAATTACTTATGTGAACATGTTTGTCTAGTGAGTTATAAAGAGAGAAACTGAGGGATTTGTACTGATACATTTTACAGTTATTTCTCTCTCTTTCCTTTGATTTCTGAGAAATTTACAGTTAAATCTGTGACCTGTGACCCAAATCTTTGGTACTGGTGTGGAAACTAGTAGTACTCATTTGGTGTATCAAACTTATCCTAACTTTTTGTTGCAGCTAAACTTCTTTTTTATTTTATTTATTTTAGCAAGCCCTCCACTCTGTAAAATTCATTTGTAAAAACGCATGAATCATGCCATATATAAACATGTCATTGAGGACTAAATATGGCCAATCCTATACAGACAATGCAGTTATGTATTTAAAAGTGAAAATGGATGATGCTTCATAATTCAATACGTGCTTTCCACATAGAACGTTCTTTTAGAAAAATCTGCACACTCAAAACTATATTATCTTCTGCTTGTTTAACCAAAAGTATATATCAACCCTGAGTCTGCCAGCAGTATCTTTAACATAGTCAAAGGGCCTCTGGTCGAGTCTTTCCATTTTGTAGGGCAGAAATCAGAAGCTTCTGATAGGAAGACAGCCGCTCGCTGATCAGCAGAGGCCAACATTGCTGGCGCCCTCCTGATTCACTTCATGCCGGAGCAGAGACTCTTGCTCCCTGCAGAGTGAGGCAGTGCCTCTGTCACGGTCACATGCATGTGTGTGACATTGCTCTGCTCCCCCCAGCTATCTCCGCATGTGTGCAAGTTTGCTGGACTTCATGCTGAAAGTCATGTCGAGGTGGAGTTGCCAACCCTGCTTTTTTTTTTTTCTTTTCTTTTCTTTTTTTCTACAGATGTAGTCCCCAATTCAATCCGGGCTGCCAAAAAGATAGACAGGAAGTGCAGGGATTTCCCTCCTTTGCATCCCCAGAGCAAACAAACAAACAAACAAACAAACAACAACAAAAAAACCCCAGCAAACTGTCCAAGGTCTATCAGTGGAGGCGGGCCAATCTTGGTTTTTAAAGGGTACCTTTAAACGTGAGAGTCTAAGTGACAAAAGGAAAGATTGCCTGGATGGGGGCCTCTACACTTGCCGAAGAAATGGAAGTGGGAGCGGCTCTTGGATCACCGCTAATATTAACATTAATGTATTAAGAAGCCAGACGACTACCCTTGAGGGGGATGCAGGCAAATTCTTAGAAAGTACTTTTTACACTAGTGATAATTATCAGAACTTTACTTACAATAAAAGTGAGAGTTTCTTCTCTTTCACAAGATAATTCTGAAATGCCACAAGGAAATGCTTATAGGAAAGCATTACAGAGTAGAAAAAAATCCGTATTATTAAAGCTCTTTATAACCTTACTTATTTCAAAAGAGAAAACAAAGTGATGGAATCTGTTTTTTTTTTTTTTTTCACTATACAAATTAGTGTCGTAAGGGTTAGATACCAATAGAATTTTAAAGGCAAACTCAGAGCCCCCAGATACAGCATTCTTTATCTCACACTGACATCTGATTAAATTAGACGGATGCGTTTACAGAGTCAATGATCCCCTCGAAGGATGTTCAGCATGCTAAAGGTTTTCATTTGAGGCATTAATTGTAACAAACTAACTCAGAGTGGCAGAGATATTTGCAAATCTGATGCGCAATGTTTCAGATTCTGACTTGAGAGGGATGATTCCCGAAGCCTGGTCTGAGACAAAGTACCTGAAGCTCTCTAATTGACATTTCTGGGTATCAGAAAGAAAAATCTGAAGAGATAGGCACAAGTGAGTGTGTCTAAACAGTGTGATACATTGTTTAATTTAGTTTGGCAGGTGGAGGAGAATATTCGCCTGTGAGTAAGCAGGTAGGCCCCGTTCACATTGCAACGGTGTGTGCTGGGCAAGAGGAATAACAAAAACCACAAGATAAGCCCTGCTCTAAAGACACTGACTCACCTGCTGGAGCTGGAAGGTTCATTTAGAATTACAGTTCCTTCGTCTAGAACAGAACTCAAAACACAGAAAGGAGAGAATAAGAGGTGCTCTTATTAAGAACAAGAGCAACATGTACAGGGTTTAATTAAAGCTACTCAAGGAAGCAGAGAACTAACACAGGCCCTGTCTGATTTTTCAACATCTTTAACCTACCAAATGTCTCTAACATATTATTAAATTACATAATCAGCACACATGCTTTTTGTAAGATCAAGAGCTCATTGCCTTACAAAAAGAACTTGTCCTGATTATGCTGTATGCATGCGTGCATGCATATGCGTGTCTTGAAGAGAAGGAAGAGCACAAATTTGTCGTTGAAATTATTCAAACTGTAAGCTAGAGCCCATTCTCTAATTCAACTTTGTATTCTATTATTTCTATTTATATACTGATTCAAGCATTCAGTATTTTCAAATTCCTGGTTTTAGCAATATTTTGCTGGTCACTAAGGATTGATATTTAAATACACCACAGCCTTTTTCTCATGGATCTGTGAGTAGGACAAGGAGGGATCTGTAGAGATGGTCAAAACAAGTTGTCACCTGAACACAACAGAGATGCTTTGAGTCTTTTGTGAACCTAGAAGAGGAATGTTATCATGAATGACTTGGATGCGATAATATTTGTTTGGATTTTTGAAAGCAGCAGCATAGTGAAATGAAAATAGCCAGGACTTTATAGTCAGCAACTTGTTTAAATCTACGTATGGGTCATGACATATAGGAGGAACACCTGTCTGGGCCTCCTTTTCCTATCTGTCAAATGCAGGGAATGGTACACATATTCCAGAGTGTGAACGGGCATTAGGTGGTTTGAAGGTCTGACAGCAGGTTGAGCACATGGTGAGTGCTCAGGCATGTGAATCAGAGCTAATAACACTAGTTACCATGTTAGTAAGTAGAGGTTAACAGGTGGGAAGGAAATAACATTTTAAACAGGTGACAGGCACACTGTGAGATGAGGAGAGAGAATGGCCTTCCCACGGCAGTGGCTGTGCCGCATTCTGCATATGGTGGATGGGGGGCATCCAGCTGAAACATGAGGAAGGGCAGGTGCTAAAGGGCTTGTATTCCATACAAAGGGGAAAAAATTGTTATGGGAACAAGAAACCAATACAAAATTTTGTAAGAGAGAGTGGCACCTTCAGTTTTATGTTTGACAAAGAACACCTGGGTTCATCTTAGAGATGGTGGGTGTTGCTGAGGTAGGTCTGGAGAAACCGCCGGGCAGCCCTAGGAGATGGTCAAGGGGCAGTGTGAGTCACAGTAAGTGGGCACATCTGATAGCTGTGTTGTGGAAGCACTGGCACATGGAAGGTGGAGGTGGTGAAGACTTGGTTAGCTGCCAATTCCCATACCTGAGATGGAGAAGAGAAAGTGGAGGAAGGAAGGAAGCTGAATCCACTGACCTGCATGCAGAGAGTGGCCTGTGGGCTCTAACAACCACAGCAAACACAGATTGGAGCACAGGAGAGAGGTCCAATTACGAATCGTAACAGAGGGTTTACAGGGTCACAAGACAATTGAACTTGCGGCATGGTTCATGCAGATGTGTTTATGCGATGTAGTATGCTCTGTGTTACGACCACAGTTGAGTTCAAGTAGTAAAATTACCATTTAAAATCCATACCACAAAAAACCGCCAGTTTTCAACCACAAACTAATGCAATTCCTATCTGCCAAATGCAGGCAATGGTACACATATTCCAGAGTGGGGATGTGCATTAAGTGGTTTAAAGGTTTGACAGCACATTGAGCACATGGTGAGTGCTCAAGCATGTGTAGCAGAGTTAACAGTAACAGCTAGGAACCTGTTAACCTCTATTTACTAACATGATAGTGGGAGTCATTCTCTCTCCTCTTCCCACAGTTTGCCTGTTACCTGTTTAAAATGGTTTTTCCTTCCCACATGAAAACTAGTATTATTAACTCTGATACACATGCTTGAGCACTCACCATGTGCTCAATGTGCTGTCAAACTGATGTAATTCCACTTGACCACGGTTTCAAGGTTGTTACTGATTTTACCAGGAAGGATCTGTAAAAAGTTCCATAAAGCTTAGGATATTTACTCTGCTCTTCTGGTGCCTAAACCACTTGCTTGTGAAAGGTTTGCAATCACCAAATTAAATTTTATTTTGGTCTCCTAGATCAGCTCTTGTTCGTGGCAATAAATACATCACTAGGCTATTAATATTTCTATCAATAAAGTAATACTAATTATGGCAAAAATAGATTTCCAAGTCACAAAAGTCGAATAGTTCATCCCCAGAGCTCCTGGCAGAGACAGAACTCAAGCCCAGCTCGCCTCGTACTACATCTCACTCCTTTCACCTCCATCAATGCTGCCTCCATGTAAGTTTTATATAGTGTAAGTTCTAAACAAGAATCTGTATTTGCTTTCTGTGACAACGTATAAAAGTATGTCTCATTTCGGGTCTTAAATTTTCTTCTTGATATGACATAACTTAAAAAATATATCACATGACTCAAAAACTCTGGAGACTGGATTTGAAGTAAGGGTTTGAGTGAAAGGGAGAAATAGCAGATAAATGGTTAAGGGTAGAAATGCATCCTCCCATTCTAAATCATGGCAACACACTCTTCCATTCTAAAGTATGGCAACACACCCTTTCATTCTAAAACCTGGAGACATCATCTTCCATTCTAAATCATGAAAATGTACCTTTCCATTCTAAAGCATGATGACGTGTTGCCCTCGGCTTCCAGCTCCCAAACATATTATTGTACATGATTTAATTTTCTCTAATGTATTAACTTTATTTTTTAAATTTCTATTTTAGATTCAGGGGTACATGTGCCGGTTTGTTATATAGGTACGTTGTGGGTCATGAGCTTGCCTGTTGTTCCCCTCCTAGTGTTCATGTATTTTCATTGTTGAGCTCTCACTTATAAATGAGGACATGTGATATTTGGTTTTCTGTTCCTGTATTAGTTTGCTGAGGATAATGGCCTCTAGCTTCATCTTTGTTGCTGCAAAGAACATGTTTGTTCTTTTTTATGGCTGCGTGGTATTCCATGGTGTATCTGTACCACCTTTTTTATCGAGTCTAGTGTTGAGGGGCATTTAGGTTGATTCCATGTCTTTGCTATTGTGAATAGTGCTTCAATTAACATGCGTGTCCATGTGTCTTTATGGCAGAACAATTTAGATTTCTTTGGATATATACACAATAATAGGATTGTTGGGTCGCATGATAATTCTGTTTTAAGTTCTTTGAGGAATCACCACACTGCTTTCCACAATGGCTGAATTAATGCACACTTCTACCAGCATTATATAAGCATTACCTTTTCTCTGTAACCTCACTAGCATCTGTTATTTTCTTAGTAATAGTCATTCTGACTAGTCTAAGTTTGACAGCACTAGAAATGAGCTGATATAAGTATTGGATCTATCATCAATTATCAATAGACTAAGTCTATAAAGTTTGACTGGAATTTCAGAGTTGCTGAGATTCAGAGTGTAGTTAATAGGTTGTACAGAAAAGCAACATGCACATACTAGATCTTTTTCTTAACACAACAGTTTTTAGTAGATAGATAAAACTATCTTTATTATAAGATTTAGTTTACTTAACTGATAAGGTCTTGTGTTTTCAATGTTAACAGGTATGGCAGGCAATCTTATTCTGATATTAATGAATGTAATAATTAAAAAGAAAGTACTTTAACCACATAAGCCCACTTCACATATGAAAACACAGAACCTGCAACAATAATGTATTTCCACTAACACAAAATTAAGTATTTTAGTCAGGCATGCATGAAAAATAGTGTTATTACTAAAAGATTCATGAAGCAACATTGATTAAGGATTTTGGTGACTTTGATCAACGGCAGGAGTCATTTTGCTTTGAGAAAAACAAATTCACACTGCTAGAACTTGTTCATCTCTTTAGGTATCAACATAATTAAGATACAACTTATAAGATGCTAAACAGAAGCTGGACTCAAGAAATAATAGGCAGAAGGACAAAGCAAAAAATCATCCTTTTGGGTTCAGTTATTATTTATTCATCTCATGTTCGTATCTTACAATCTTCCTGCAGAGATAACTGGAGAAACACTGGAATTCGTCAGTTTTTCTTTCAAACATTTATAGGAATTCTGACTTGAATTACAATACGAATTAGTGGAGAACAAAGAAATGTTTTATTAAATTTTGTTTCTTGATAGGTGTTAAATGTCCTGTAAAGTTTTTGACATACGGCAAACACACTATCCTAGGAGTCTCCTTCAAACCAGCTCTGTGACAGCAGCTCTCAACAAGAAGCAATTGTCCCCCAGGGGACATCTGGCAATTTCTGGAGACATTTTTGATTGTTTCAACTAGAAGTAAGAGGACAGGGTGATACTAGTATCTGTTGGGTAGAGGCCAGGATGCAGCTAAACATCCTAAAATACACAGGACAGCCCCACCACCAAGAATGATCCAGTCTGAAGGATCGGTAGCATACACTGGCTGTATATATTATGTATTTTTAGGCAAATTACTACAATTACTACACAGAGTTAATACTTCAGATCTGTCCCAATTAAAGTTTAAACCTAGAGTGCAGGCACATGATAACAAGGACAGAAATATACTCCAGCTTAATAGGGCCAGATTAAATAAAAACCTCCATCTGGCTTCCATGCTGAGGCCTGTGGAAGCCTTAAAGAATATGTTTATTATGGCTTGTGCAGGATCTAGCAGTGGAGAGCTCCAACTGAGTATTTATTGAATTTGGCACAAGCCCTAGTTTTTGCTGGATGTTTGCATATAATTTTATTAATTCCACTTTTGCCATATTCCAATATTTTTGGTTAACATGGGACTTTAAAATTAGTGGGCCATCTGCTTTAGATGTTGCAGGGTATTTGTTGCCAAAGATTTGGAAAGATGCAAAGCATGAGATGCACATATTGTCTCCGTAAAATAAATAAAATAATTAAAATGTTGCATTTACTATTGTCCAAATGAATTTCCAAAACTCTCATTGTGAATTTTTGCTAACAAGCCTTATGAGCATTTAAATGAATCAACACCAAGTACATTTTGATATGCTGTTTTCTACAAGAGTCATCTGCATGTGAATTTTCACATTTATTAATTCTTCCACATGAACAATACTTTTCATTTAATGTGGATTGTAATGATGTTGACTGCATAAGATATTTTTAATTTGCTGAGACAAATATTAAAATGCAAATAATGTGCACATGTTCAGTACAATTTACCTCCACATGTCAAGGATACCTTATTGTTTTAAATGGGTTGACTTGATTAATGAGACCTGGGCACACCTTAGGATGTGAACACATGGCATTTTCATGGAACTGCCTTGGTTCGAGAATTCCAATGGGACTTCATTACAGCATCCCTAAAAAAGACTCTCATGATATATAACCTGTAGGTAGTTTCAACTGGAGACCCAATTCTGCTTTCATTTTTTTTAATAATCCGTGCTTATAATGAGAGTTGGGACTGGCTCATAAAGTCTGCTTTTCAGCAAGGTTTAAATGTATTCGTAGGTGAGTGTTTTCTAAGCACTAATTTCTGTTTAAGTTTTAAGACATCATGTCTCAGTAGTATAAACAATAAACTATGATTTAATTTGCTGATGGTTCAATTTTGCTTTTCTAGTGATCCACTATATAATCCTGAAAAATCTCTCAATAAGAGCTATTCCCTTCAGGGCAACTTTCCAATGGCTTCAGATGACACATAGAATTAAAATAAAGTAATAGTTATTCGTCACATGGCTGAGGGCCTTCAATTATCTACTTAAATCAGCTTTCCATTCCTTAATTGCCCAAATAGTGCATCTGTCTCAGGATCTTTGCACTTGCTGTTTCTTTTTCCAGGAATTTTCATCCTTCAGATACGCATGTAATTCACCTCCTCAGTTAATCCTCTGCTCAAGTATTTCTTCCACAGAAGAGATTTCTCTGAAAAACCTTCTTAAATAGTACTCCTGGCTACTTTTAATCTGTCTTACTCTGCTTTTTTTTTTTTTTTTACATTTAACTTAATTTAATTTTGAGATGGGGTCTCACTCACTCTGTTGCCAAGGCTGGAGGGCAGTGTGCAATCACAGCTCACTGCAGCACTGAACGCCTGGGCTCAAGTGATCCACCTGCCTCAGACTCTTGAATAACTGGAACTCCAGCCATGTTTCACTGCACCTAGATTTTTTTTTTTATTTGTTATAGAGATGGAGTCTTGCCATGTTGCCCAGGCTGGTCTCAAACTCCTGGTCTTAACTCCTTCATTTTCTTTGTTGCATTTATTACATCTAACATTATGTTATATATGCATTTGCTTATTTTTGGTCATCTATTTCCCCATTGCACATGTGCAAAGTCCCTTAGAGTATAGTAGCAATTGTGGCTCCAGGAACTAGAGCGTATCTGGTACTAATTAAATCTTGCATTAAAATGTACTGAATAAATTAATAAATACATTTTAGTATGAAGTTTCACAAATGTTTAAGAACATAAACTGTAATAATGATGGTTTAAATATATTGCCCACTTCCCATGAGCCAGGCACATTATGTTTGTATCTTATTTAATGCCTGTCATGACTCACTGACCTAGGTGATGTTAGTATCTCAAAATTACACATTAAAAATACAGGCAAACAAAGTTAAGTAATTTTCCCATCTTGAACTTGCTACTCTGATTCTTGATCCTATGATTTTATTCACTTCTGCAATACTCTTTTTCCCTAATGGATGAGATCGACTACCAAGTTAGAGCTTACCTATATGTATCAAAATACTAGAGGTGATAAATACTTATTTGCTGTCACAACAAATATTTAATGAACACTGTATGAAGATCTTGTGATTGGACAGTGATAATGAATTGTGGTTGTATGTATTCTCTCTTCATGTAAAGAAAAACAATTTAGCTCTGATCACCAATAAACTTTCCAATAATGACCCTTTCGATGAAGCATACAAACACTGTGAAACTGTGTGTGTGTGTGTGTGTGTGTGTGTATGCATATATTTGGCATCAGAATTCTCTGATATGTTTCTTTCTTTCTAAAACCTTTCCCAACCCTACTGAATTAAAGGCTTTGCAGGTAAGGCCCAGGTGATTCTAACAATATTTAAAATACTGGGTTAAAAAAACATTTTTTGAAAGGTTACACCAGTTTTGCTGACAGACATCCAACAAATACGTGATTGTTTTGATATTCTAGAGTAAAAATACATTGCATATTGCTTTCCAACAATTTGGGTCAGGGGTCAATTTCACAGCTGCAAACTGTTCTCTCTGTATATATCCTTTACTAGCGTTGCTCTTACAAACAATGGTAATACCATTAATACCTACCGTTGCAAGTGTTTATGGTCAATTCAATACTGCCAGCGCTGCCTGCCTCCCATAAACACAAGCAGCAGTTTATAGAAAGCAAGAGCATTTTAAAAACTTCTAAACTTAGTGCTATTTCTTTAAGCAAGATCAATCAGCTGAAGTTCACTCTGATACCCCAATAGGATGGTGCAGATTTAAAGAGATGGCTGCCTAAAACATGCTTGAATATTTTGACTAACACATCTAGAAAGGTTTATTTAACCCCCTATTAAGTGTTCTTTTAAATACTCATTAACTTACATCAATATTTCATTGCTATAATCCCAAAATGAGTATGTCATTGCTTTTTGAATTTGAAGGAAAGTTATTTCCTTTGCTGTGTCTGGTTAGTTCAGTTTGGTACAAAAATTGCCAAGGTCCCTGTTTTGATTGGCTCCCCAGTCATAGTTCCAATTACTGGTCTTCAAAATGTGACCTACTACTCACAATGAAATTAGACAGGGGCATTAAGAGAACCTGAGAACTACCAACAGAACTGGAAGAACAATTAAAACATGTGCTGTGCAATTACTGTATCAGTAGACATTGAGTCACAGGTATGTACACAGTAATTATGGTAATAAATGAAATCAATATAGTATGATCAAACCTATTTTTATACATATTATTGAACAAATTTTCCCAGCTTCTTTTCTAAAAAGTATGGGTTTTTTTGGCTCTTGGCATTACAGTATTTAAGACTTAGTTGCCTATCGTTACACAACTTGCACACAGTAGCAAAGAGACTGGAAATCTTGTTGTTTTAAATCAACATATTGGAGAATTTGTTTATCTGAAAAATAATAATGTTTTGCAAAAGATAGACAGATAAGTAGATAAATAAATAAAAGTCCTTTTTTTTCCTCCTATCTGTAAATTCCTGCAGTAGTTGGAAGTTTTTTCATTTGGTCAATGTTCAACTTTATCAATCAATTTTATTGAACTACGTCAAAGGAGTTAGAAAACTAGTCATTTAATCCACTTGTTTTTCTAATTAATAAAACTCATTTTTATAAAAGCATCTACATTAGAACAAAAGAAAAAAGGCAGATTGCATGAGTTTACGTCACTCTTCCACAACTTCAAATAATTTTAAATGATTTTATCATTATTTTTAACTATAGATCCAGTTGAGGTTAAAAAAAAATTGAGGGAATCAAGTTTCCAAAAGTAGCCAACTTCATTTCTTACTATTGTAATAAACCTTACCAACTTAACTGAGGGAAGAAAGATGGTGTAATTCTAAGAATAATCTAAATTTCTTTGACCATAAGTAAAGTAAAAGTGGTGGCTGTATAGGCAGTTCTCAAAGTGGAGTCTGCACACCCCGGCAGTGGGGGGGTCCCGGAGACACTTTCAGGGACCTGTGAGGTGAAAACTCTTCATAATAACACGAAGACGTAATTTGCCTTTTTTCATGTGTTGGTACTTGCCCTGGTGGTGCAAAAGTAGTGGTGGGTGAAACTGCTGGCACCTTAACATGAATCAAGGACTTGAACCCAACCTGCAGTGCTAGAAATTGTAGCCTTCATCTCCATGCACTGGACAAAGAAAAGCCTGTTTCATTGAAGAACATCCTTGAAGCACTAAACATTACTTTATTAAAACTAAACACTAAGAATATATCTTTTCAATAGTCTGGGTGATGAAATAGGGCTTACACATTAAGCATTTCTACTGTGTACTGAAATACAATAGCCGTCTCAAGAAAAATTAACTGTGTGATTTCATTTCATACTGAAGCCACCACTTTATTATGACATTTAATTTTAATGGGAAAGAATGAGAAATAAATGGTAGTTACTCAGAGTGGAGTATTTGACAAACATCATCCTGAAAATGAATGAAGCAAGCGTGCCACTTGAAAGAAGGGAAGCAAGAATATTTGCTGTCTATGATCAAATTTGAGTTCTCCAGCAACCATTAGACATTTGGATAACTTGTATTCATAATAATTCAAAATAATGTAAAGATTCATTCAAAATGCAAGATAGACCAACGGATTGCACTAAGCAATTTCTGATATGGTTTAAGATTCCACATTTCAACTAACCTTGTTAAACTGTCACTTGTTGAGTTTTGGTACAGTATTAAATCAGAAGAATATCCATAATTTTCTGAAAAAGGGTATTAAAATATGATTCCCTTTTCCACTTACATGTCATTGAGTTCAGGTTTTCTGTATAGGTTAAAACAAAACAACAATTTTTTTATTAAAAATAATCAAATTTCAATCTAATTACATAGAAATTTAATGGAGAGGCAGTTATGAGAATCCAGACACTAAAGTGATTTATGAAAGCCTAAAATGCTTACATATGTTGAGGTTGGTAATGATTTTTGGAAATGTGTCCTCCTATCAAAGTAATATAAATATATGTCCTCCTGAATTCCCAACTTATATCTTGATACACCAAGTTCACCTACTTTCATATTGTTGGTGTGACACACCATTACATTGTAAAGATCAGCCAGTCAGCAAGAAAGAGACACAGAGACAGAGTGAGAACCCCATACACGTAGAGGCAAAGAGGAACCATGCCTCTGGTTTCATCCATGCGAATGAATTGCTTTTGTTTTTTTAACACTCTTTGAAAATGTTTTCACATACCCTCGAGTAAACCAAACAGATCCTGCTTCTGTTCTGCAGAAAACAATCACTACTTCCCTATAAAATGCAGGCATTTTGCCCTGTTTGGATGTTATGCTTTGTGAGTGAATCCTGCATTGTTGTATTTCTCATCTGCAGTGATCTTAAGGAGAAGACAACTAGTCAAAAATTAGTGGTTCCAACCTAAATGTCCATGGACTGATGAATGGATGAAGAAAATGAAACAATCCAGGCACAGAAAGGCAAATACTGCACAACTTCATTAATATGTGTGTGGTAGTCAAGGTTCTTCAGAGGAACAGAACTCATAGGATAAATGTATATATGAAAGAGAGTTCACTAAGGAGAATCGGCCCGCATGATCACAAGGTGAAGTCCCATGACAGGCCATCTGCAAAGCTGAGAAGGTAGGAAGCCAGTAGTGGCTGAGTCCAAGTCCAAAGTCCTCAAAATTAGGGGAGCTGACAGTGCAGCCTTCAGTCCGTGGCCGAAGGCACAAAAGCCCTTGGCAAGGCACTAGTGTAAGTCCAAGAGTTTGAAGCCGAAGAACCCTAAGTCTGATGTCCAAGAGCAGGAGAGACAGGAGGAAGCATCCAGCCCGCCAGAAAGAAGAAGGCCAGAAGACTCAGCAATCCAGCCTATCCCACCTTCCTCCCCTGCTTTGTTCCAGGGACGCTGGCAGGCGATTGGATTGTCCCCGCCCATATGGAGGCTGGGTCTTCCTTTCCCAGGCCATTGACTCAAATGCCCATCTTCTCTGGCAACAGCCTCCCAGAAGTACCAAGAAACAATACTCTACCAGCCATCTAGACATCCTTCAATCCAATCGAGTTGACACCTAATATTTACCATCACAAGGCAGAATCCAAAAAAGTTAAGAGTAGAATGGTGCTTACAGGGGCTAGGAGTGTGTGGGAAAGTCAGGAGGTGCTGGCCAAAGCATACAGCATTTCAGTAATGCAAGATGAGGAAGTAAAATGTATGACATGGTGGCTACAGTCAACAATGCCGCACTGTACACTTGAAATTTGCTAAAAGGGCAGATCTTAAGTGTTCTCACCACTGAAGTCTTATGACTATGTGAGTTGATCACAGATATGACTGTGGTAATCATTTATATATCAAAACCTCATACTGTACACCTTAAATATATGTACTTTTTAATTTAACACTGATTTCTCTAGAAATCTGGGGAAAAAATAGTGCTTAGCCAGGGCTAACAACACTGTGAGACTTAAAGACATAGAAGTCAAGTCAGACTGTTAGTGTCCCTCCTCCTACCCACTTTTTCGAGTTAGTCTCACTCTGTCTCCCAGCTATAGTGCAGTGATACCATCATAGCTCACTGCAACCTCCACCTCCTGGCTTCAAGTGATCCTCTCGCTTCAGTCTCCTGAGTAGCTGGGACCATAGGTACAATAATCTGGGCACCTAAAACAATGCTTACTTCCACCTGCAAAGAATGTTGACCAAAAAGTTTATATCTTTCTAGAAAACTTCCACCTAAGCAACTCCCACAGCTGTTCATTTTGCTATGAATTTGTATATGGCAGGTGGCCTTGGAATTTTTGGCTGTTTCCCCTCAGGGTAAAATGTGTTGCTGTTTTTACACCTCCCATCATTTGAAAATTAAAACATGTACTCATATGCCATGAGCCTATCTTCTCATGGGTTTCTCCATTGTTTCACTGCATAGTTTGGGTAAATAGCTTACATCCTAATTCAGCCTGTGAAGACTAGAGAACAGGGCTCTCACTATTCTGCTGGCCACATCAGATAAACACTGGAGGGAAACCTTTCAATCTGATTTAGGGAAACATAACTACCTAGCATCTTACCTTTGTGGGTTTTGCCACTCTGGGTTGAAGAAAATGAAAAGCAAAAGGTCCTTTGAAATTCCCCAGAATGTATGTAACATCTTGTGTCCAGAGGAGGTAGACATATTTCAAGGATGTATTACTCTGGAAAATGTGATAATTCTGATCTATAGCCTAATGGTACACATGTGAACTAACCAATGTATGACACATGGTTTTCCCAACAAGCCTATTAAATAAAAAATTGTCCTACTTTGACCTGAAGATGTTTTATTCATCTTTATCAAAAAGAATGCATTTAAAGGGCTTCTTTCTAAGAAAAAGGACATAGAACCACAGGTCAAGCAGCTCAGAACCTGAGCATGGAGAGTCTGCACGTTACTGTCAGCTAACCTAGGTGCGCACGTCTGACCCATGTTTACTAGGTGTGAGAAGTGTCTCAAACAGGGTCTGGGCAGGTGCCGAGGAGCACCCAGAAGACAGAACCCTGTGGAAGCAGAAGAGAAGAAACCAGATACAACCTCAACTACTAATCAAATTAGTATCGAATAATAAAAAGTATCAGGAGACATGAGATCAGGAGATCTGGCCGGGAGATGTCTACAGTGGGTCTGAGATCTGGACGTGGAGTTGAGAGGGAGAGTATGAACACTGGGAGAGGCCAGAACCTCATTTTCAGGTACATCTTGCTCTTTAGATTAAAGAGTTCAGTTATGATTGTGTCTGTTACCTTTCTACTTTAAATCAGAGACAATTTTTTAACCTCCTCCAAAAGTTCTCAAATAAAATGACACTATCAAAACTCAGAATTACAAGTAACTTATTCAAGAAATGAAATTTTATTTTCTAAATGTACATGCAATATTTAAATTTTCAGAGGGGCAAGAAGGACAAAGGGATTAACTTTTGTGGCTTATGCCACTTAGGCACATCTAGGAAAGGCTGTGTTCCCTGTGAGTATGCAGAATTGAGTAATAGGACACCAAATTCACTCTAGGAAAACCTGCCTGAAACTTCACTGGGGGGTATCTGTTAAGAACAAGAATCACCTTCCAATCAAATTATTAAGCACCCAGTGGACTTTGTTACTTACAAAAATAATAACAACGATATTCACAATGATTAAACCTTGCCTAAAGAGATACTACGTAGTCATATATTTACTTAAATGTACACTTCAATACAAATTTTACAAAGCAACAAAAAGTAAATTCAGATAAAATGTCCTTTATTTAAGAAAAGATGAATGATTAATATGGAAAGTACTTAGAATCCAGGGAATAAGAGATTCAAGCTCTTGCAAAAAGATCAACTTGAGGAACAAAAACACTTGGAATAATATTTGTGGACTGAGTGAGTGATAGAGAGGTGAGTAGGAAAGAGAGACTGACACAATTCTAGTAGAATGGGATGTTCTTGGATTCACAGAGGAGGTTTTAATTGAGCTGAGACTGGAAATAGAGAAGCATGAGCTTTTCATGGGCAATTGGAGTGGGGTCCCAGTGAGGAAGGAAGGGGTAAGCAAAGTCTCCTGGCCCTTCAGGTAGGAGAAACGATCATTGCAGGTTTTGTGCAGCCGTGTGGGACAAAGAAAACAAGCACATGGGTGAAACATGCATGCCACAGCAAATGCACACGAAATGCCTGATTTTTTTTTTTTTTTTTTGAGTGGCTCTAGTTAACGACTCCTCTGATTTAATATGAGCTGTTAAAAAGAATCACTGCATTTCAACCAAATTATCATACCACTAAAAATGTTCGTCAACCTGTCAGTGTTGTGCCTGCAACTTGAACCCTCTGATGATTTAACTTTCATGCAATATTCGATCTTTTTATCATAAAAGTGAAGATAAACAACTCAAGTGCAAACAGAAAATTCTTTCAGCTCTCTTCAGAAAGCTGCTTTAAGGGTTCAGGGCCTCTGTGACCCTGGCCTCAGTATGAACAGCTTAGCATGAGAATATTGGCTGAAAAAACCCCAGCATTCTGCACTGGCAGATGGAGTGTGTGGCCATTTTTGAAGAGGAACAAATGTATGAATTTAATTAGAAAGGGATTTGACAGCTCCTTTCCTTTAGTTGCATAATTTTGGAGACAATTGGAATAAAGTACATGTTTTCTTCTTACAAAGATACACTGTTGCAACATTTTCTCATTTCTTCCTTTTTCTCTGATTTTCTATATGCCTCCCCCAGTTTAGGAGCTCACAAATTGTATTATTTATGCATTTTTTTCTAGATTTGTGATAAAGACCGCTTATTTCTACGAGTCTTTTAACAGAAGACCCAGTTGGCATGCATGCACTTAATTTGTGGCTGGCCCAGTGCTAACAGCAGCCTGCCTTTAAGACCACGTGCCTCATGCCGCCCTGAGCAGTTTATTAAGGACATTGTGGAGCAGAGACAATGCAGTCTTTTCAGAGAGCAGTCTCAATACATTACATTATTTTTACAGGGAATTTTAATGGACATAATCCTTGACCTCACAATATATTAAAAGAAGAACCAAGAGCAAAGAAAGTGTCCTTAATCTCAGTCCAATTCTTCATATTAAACGGCAAAACTCCTGCAAAGGGTCAATGCAAATAAAATACTTGCAGAAGCCTGTGTAGACAGTGGCCCTTTTCTGAGGCATAGTACCCATAAAGATTAAATGAGAACCTTAGGGCACAGAGGTACCTTAAGCCAGCGGTCCCCAACCTTTTCGGCACCAGGGACCAGTGTAGTGGAAGATAATTTTTCCACAGATTAATGCGGGAGTGACGGTTGAGGAGGCGTTAGATTTTCACAGGGAGTGCAACCTAGATGCAACCCACGCACAGTTCACAATAGGGTTCGTGGTCCTATGAGAATCTCAGCCTAGATCCCTCCCAGGCACAGTTCACAATAGGGTTTGCGGTCCTATGAGAATCTCAACCTAGATCCCTCCCAGGCACAGTTCACAATAGGGTTTGCGGTCCTATGAGAATCTCAACCTAGATCCTCCCAGGCACAGTTCACAATAGGGTTTGCGGTCCTATGAGAATCTCAACCTAGATCCCTCCCAGGCACAGTTCACAATAGGTTCGCGGTCCTATGAGAATCTCAACCTAGATCCCTCCCAGGCACAGTTCACAATAGGGTTCGCGGTCCTATGAGAATCTCAACCTAGATCCTCCCAGGCACAGTTCACAATAGGGTTCGCGGTCCTATGAGAATCTCAACCTAGATCCCTCCCAGGCACAGTTCACAATAGGGTTCACGGTCCTATGAGAATCTCAACCTAGATCCCTCCCAGGCACAGTTCACAATAGGGTTCGCGGTCCTATGAGAATCTCAACCTAGATCCCTCCCAGGAACAGTTCACAATAGGGTTTGCGGTCCTATGAGAATCTCAACCTAGATCCCTCCCAGGCACAGTTCACAATAGGGTTTGCGGTCCTATGAGAATCTCAACCTAGATCCCTCCCAGGCACAGTTCACAATAGGGTTTGCGGTCCTATGAGAATCTCAACCTAGATCCCTCCCAGGCACAGTTCACAATAGGGTTCGCGGTCCTATGAGAATCTCAACCTAGATCCCTCCCAGGCACAGTTCACAATAGGGTTTGCGGTCCTATGAGAATCTGATGCTGCTGCTGATAGACAGAAGGCAGGGTGCAGGCCCTAATGCCCACTTGCCTGACAATCAACTCCTTCTCTGTAGCCTGGTTCCTAACAGGCCACAGACCAGTACTGGTCCACAACCTGGGCGTCGGGGACCCTTCCCTTAAGAAATAATGTTCTTGACTCTTAAGTACACCTTTAATATTCAAAATGGAGAAAATATCAACCCTACTACCAAGTTGAAGTTGATTAAATTCAATAATGTATGTAGAAAACTGAAAGCTTTCCAGTGTAAAAGATTACTACTGCTACTGTGCTGGACTCCACAAAGCCGTCTTTCCACTTAGAAGGTTACACTGTTTAGTTAAAGGGTGTTATCTGGTGAGCCTTAGACCATGGGCAGTCGCTCAGCTCTGTGCCAAATAGTATCTTAAGGCGTGCACATAGCCATGTGTCAGAGGCTCCTCAAAACCCTAAGCAGAGCCACCTGTTCTTCAAGGAGTCGGGTGACCAAACTCCATCTAACAAGGTCTTTGTTCTATTTGTGACCTATGCTCCTTTCTTCATCTGCCTACTGAAACCCGGTCCTTCATGGCACTGGAAGGACTAGCAGAGGTGGTGTGGATGGAGGACAGCAAGCACAGAGCTCCTGTGAACGGGTTTTCCATTTTCTCCCACATCAAGTGAAATAACAGAGAGACCAAGTGAGACACACCATAGCCCTAGTTACCCCTGGAAACAGAGGTGGAGGAATCATTTTATTTATTCATTGAAAAAAATATATGTTAAGTAACTGCTACATATCAGGCCCTTGTTCAATACATAACAGAAGGTGGAACATATATCATTACTACTTTTTTGAGTCAGGCATTAACAATAGACACCTACAATAAAAAAGTAAAACAACAGGCTGGGTGTGGTGGCTCAAAACTGTAATCCTAGCACTTTGGGAGGCTGAGGAGGGCAGATGACTTGAGGAAAGGAGTTCAAGACTAGCCTGGCCAATATGGCAGCAAAACCCTATCTCTACTAAAAATACAAAAATTAGCCAGGAGTGGTGGTGCACACCTGAGATTTCAGCTACTTGGGAGGCTGAGATACGAGAATCAACTGAACCTGGGAGGAGGAGGTTGCAGTGAGCAAAGATTGCTCCAAAGCACTCCAGCCTGGGTGATGGAGTGAGACCCGTCTCAAATTAAAAAAAAAAAAAAAAAAAAGTAAAACAACAAATTCATGTGATCAGGTGAAAGCAGAGCTCCATGAAAGAGAAAGAGGCACACGACATGCAGGTTGGGAGTGGTTAAAAGACATCACTGCGGTAATAATTTTAAAGTTGAGACCTCAAAGTATAAAAGAAACCAGCTAGAAGAGTAAAGAGGAAGAACACTCCAGGCTGCAGACACAGCATGTGTGTGGACTCTGAGGCAAGAAAGTGAGTCCCATATCTGAGGAAATGAGAGGCAGAACCTTGGGGCATCACATGGACCAGAAACGCCACGGGGAGCAATGGATTCTAGGAGCCAGGTCACACCGTGCACCCTTAGGCATGGAAAGAAGATTCTATATGAAAATGCACTGGAAGGCAATTGAATTATGTTAAGCAGAAGAGTGACATGATCCAAGCTGAACTTTAAAAGATTACTCTGCCACGTGAATGATGGACTTGAATGGACCAAAAATGGAATCTGAAAGACTACTTGGGGGCCCTTGTTATATCATAGGAAAAGATGTTTTGGATTAGGGTGATGGCTATGAATTGGGAGATAATTGGAAAGATTCAAGATTTGCAGGAGCATGACTAATAGGACCTGTTGAAGTGAAGGAGAGGGGTTGTTTGGAAATGACTCCAAATTTTTAAATCAAATTTATTTCAAATGATTTGAGATTGGTGCCATTGTTGTTTCAGAGACAAGAAGCCTGAAGAAACAGGACTTTCAAACAGGTAACGCATGAGTGTGTTGAGGAGGGTAGAAATTAAGATTCCATTTCAGTCATTTTAATTGTGAAAATCAGTGAATTGTCTGAAGGCAACGTCTCAGGGCAGCTGGACATGGACTGTGGAGTTGGATTGTGTCTGGGTATAAAATACACATTTTGGAATTGTCAGTACCTAGCTGGTATTTGAGGTCCTCTGAGACAATATAAAATGAACATGATTAAAAAGGGACAAGACCAAGCTCTGAGGAAGAAAAGTGTTCACAATTCCACTGGCTTCAAAAGTGACCAGAAAAAATTGGGGCTTGGGGAGACAAGGGAGAGAAATGCAGTGGGAAGTCAACTAGCAGAACGTGAAATCATGAAATGCAAGGACAGAGAATGAAGAAAAAGAGATGGTTTTCTGTGCCAGAAACTCCTGTGAACAGATGAGTCAGATGAGATGAAATGGTCTAAAAGGGCACTCATTGAAATTGACGACACGTGAATGTCTACTGACTTTCACAGAAGCCCTTTCAGTGAACGCAGGCTGAAGTGGAAAGAACAGTCAAAGACAAATAAGGAAACGGAAAGAATTAACTGGAGAGAAATCTGGCAAAAGAAGATAACAACAGGAAGATCAAAATTTGGAACAGGGAGAGGGAGAAAAGTAGTCTTAACTCATGAGGATGTAAAGTCCCACGAGAGCTGTTGGGGAGGCTCTATAGTGTACACTTGTTGTGCTGGTGAGAATGAACCAGTTGAGAATGAGAGGAGGCCCAGCTGGGAGCAGGAAGGTATTACAAAGAAAACAAAGGAATGCTATCTTCAGCTCTTAAGGAAGAATTGATCTTTGCTTACAGGAAAGAAGAAAGCTTGTGTGGGTGCAAGTGTGAGAAGGTGAGGAGACATCCAGAGCAGTGGCTTCCAGAATTCTTGCCACCACAGAAACCCTTTTATTTTCGCTTTATAAATTCTATCTACCAAAATATCTTATGTGCAACACTGTTTTCGTTAATTCATTTACCCATTTTTTCAAAGACTAATGAATCAGCAATCAGTACAAAGTAATTTTTTTTTTAACTATTGAGGTATACACTCATACTTTGGATCATTTCTGGGTAATCCCTATTTCCAACTTCCCTCTCGTGGTACTATCTGTGTACTTAGAGGGCATCCAGCAGCTCAGAGCAAGAAGGATATGAAGCAGACGGACACCGGTGAAAGGTTGCAGATGCTGGCTGAAGTCAGCACCTGACATTCAATACTCAAGGAACTCCTCCCACCGCCCCCAGATTTGCTGCTGGGTGGCAGCCCTCAGCTGCAGAGATCTGTTTCCCTGAAGTTTTATCCCACTTTCTAGGGACGGTCTGAATTCAATGACTTGTTAACATAGGTGGCATAATTTCTCAACCCCCTTTTCCAATTTAAGACAATTCTGAGGGGTCATCCCAGATTTAGAGAACTCTTTCTGGTTGGCTGAAACCTTTGTTGTGACTCTATTGCAGCCTAAATTCTCCCTCTGCAATCTTGAATTTTCAGAGCACTTTCAAATAAACTTCTTATATTAGAGTCTACCACCGAGAAGATCCACTGTTATTAGTTGAAACGTGTTCCCTAAAAAATATGTGGAAGTCCTGACTCTGATACTTCTGAATGTCAACTTTTTTTTGGAAATAGAATTCTTGCAGAAGTAATAGAGTTAAGATAAAATCATTATGGAGAGCCCTAATACAATGTGGCTGGTGTCTTTATAAGAAGAGAAAACGTGACATGAAGAGAGAGAGGCACCCAGGGAGTATACTGTATAATGATAGAGGCAGGAATTGGATGTAATTACAAGCCAAGCAATGCTAAGGATTGACAGCTACCACCAGAAGCTAGCAAGTGGCAAGAGAAAAATCTATTCGGAATCTCAAAGAAAGCCTGGTCTGGCAACAACTGGATTTGGGGACTTCTGTTCTCCAGAAGTGTAGGACAATAAACGTATGTGGTTGTGGTTCTGGGCTACCCAGTTTGGGGTACTTTGCTTATGGCAGCCATAGAAAATGAATACTTCATTCTTTAACACTTGGTAACAATGGTGGTCAGTAAAAGCAGGCACCAATATTGCATTCTAAAGCTGATGTACCTGCTGCGTGGTTGCCAATAAAGAATGCACCACTGGTGGTAGATGGGGCACAGATAACCTCAAGTACAAGGTGAAGTACAAATGCTAGAGTTGTCACTGGGGATGAGCTGTGTTGCAGTATCAGTAGAAGGAAATGGAGTTAAAGATGGAATTGGTAAAATATTTATGAAATATGGGGCAGATAGTCATTATGACGACAACAGAATTATTAAATGTTACTTGAAAAAATATTATTTTGAAAAAACATAATAAAAAATTCAAACATTCAACCAGTAATTGAAAGCAAGATGTGAAAACCAAAGACCTACTTCATAGATTATGACTTTTATTTCCCACAACTAAATGGCACAAAGAATGTATGACTTGGCAAATAACTAAACTGATATGCTTGAAAATTTTGAATTCTAGATTCTCCTGAAACCACTGACCCCAGAAGATCCCTCCACCTCCTGTTAGAGGCTAGGGCCCTCTCCCCATTTTTTGAAGAGGATGTAGAGGCCTGTGGTCCAAAAGACACAACATGTCATCATCAGAATCTAGCACAACATCCATTTCTGAGCAGACAAATAACTGGGAAAAGACAGAGACTGAAGAGAAGAACATACGATCAATTTTACAACAAAGACAAGGCACCTGGCAAGGCATCCATTGGTGACTTCCCAGGCCACCACGCTGAAGCCTGGTGCCGTCCTCTTGAGGACAACAGAGGCTCCGTGTCTGTGATGATGCCCCTGTGACAGTCACAGCCAGCTGCCTTGGATCTTTGCAGCACGGTAGAGATTGCCCTAATTTGCACTTCCAGTGTGCCATCTCTAGGCTCACTACCTAAAATCATGACTGTTATATGAGGCTGAGTCCCCAAGAGTTGGGCTACTTGGGTCTAGGAAACAGAGGCTGAAAGTACTAATGGCTCAGTTTTAAAATCACTGCCGGTGACCTAATTGGGAGAGTTTTTTTTTTCTTTCCTGCAACTCTAGTCTTTGCAGGGTTATAGATTCTAGCTCCCAAAGGGGGAAAATATTTCATACGGGACACTATAGGAGACCCACTGAATTAAAAATCGATGGCTTCTACTCAGACAATGTTCCTCATGTCAAGGTACCAGCAAACAAACCAAAGAAGGGACTCATATGAGGATGAGAGATTCTGAAAAATTGGCCGTCTCCTTTCCAAATTTTAAAACAAATAGATTTTTAACTTGTGTATAATTCTTCTTCTATAAAAACTTATCTCAGAAATAAAATCAAAGAGTATACTATATAGAGAGCCATTCTGCTTGAACTTGCATATACATAAAAGAATCGGTATTTTATTTTAGACATGAGAAATATATGACCAGAATGGACTTTATATGTGTATATCTTTATATGCTCCCTTCATGCTCTAATTCTTAATATGAAGATGGTAGACTGAGGATGTGGTTAAAAAGTTAAATGCTGTGGCCAAGCATGGTGGCTCATGCCTGTAATCCCAGCACTTTGGGAGGCCGAGTAGCTAGATCACTTGAGGTAAGGAGTTCAAGACCAGGCGGGCTGACATGGTGAAACCCCTTCTCTCCTAAAAATGTAAAAATTAGGCGGGTGTATTGACAGGCACCTGTCATCACACCTCATCAGGAGGCTGAGGCATAAGAATCACTTGAGCCTGGGAGGTGGAGGTTGCAGTGAGCCAAGATCCTGCCATTGCACTCCAGCCTGGGCTACAGAGTGAGACTCCGTCTCAAAAAAGAAAAAAAAAGTTACATTCTGCAGTATACTATCAAAAATCACAGACACACAATACGTACATTGTTTAGTTGTGATTTTAGAAGCATATAAAAACCAAAACTATGGAAAATATTTTGGTTTTGGCATGTATTATGAAATAAGCTATTTTGGATATTAAAATGAATAAAAATTACAAAATTTTCTTTAATGGCAACTGTGAACGTATTTTTAAGTACTATTAACTGACAGTGCATCATGTTCAAAGTGATCTTTAGCAGGTGTTCTCATGAAGCAAAAGCTGTTTCTATGAAAAGTAAGAAAAAATGATTCTATTAAAACAGCATATGACAACACTGAAATATAAAAAGAAAAAAGAACCCAAGATAAGCATAATTATATTCTTTTGGTACCAGGATATATTACAATCCACACCAAAAACCATGTTTGGGGTAATTTTTTTCCCCTAAATCTAAGTAAAATTTTTTTTAAGTTTAAAGGTAGAAAATATGCAATGAAATATTATGAAAAGGAGACAAGTTTCAAAATAATGCAAATGAGATATAATTATTCCAGCAAGGAAGTGCTACTGACGTGGTGATATACAAAATGTCTTATAACTTTTTCAAACAATTTAAAGGAGAATAAAACAAGTACTTTTTTGTAATTTTATTTTTTAAACTAGCACAGATGAAATAATGCCCATCTTTATAAAAATAATTTCAACTTTTATTTTAGGTACCAAGGATACATGGGCAGGTTTATTACATTGGTATATTGTGTGATGCTGTGGTTTAGGGTATGGATCCTATTACCCAGGCACTAAGCATAGTACCCAATGAGTAGTTTTTCCACTCACACTCTCCCTTCCATTCTCACTCCTCTAGGAGTTCCCAGTGTCTATTGTTCCCATCTTTATGTCCATGTGTAACCAATGTTTAGCTCCCACTTACAAATGTGAACACGCTGTATTTGATTTTCTGTTTCTGCCTTAATTCCCTTAGGATTATGACCTCTACCTGCACCCATGTTGATGCAAAATATATAATTTCATTATTTTATATGGCTGTGTACTCTCAACGGTGGATTGGATAAAGACAATGTGGTACCTATGCACCACGGGATAATGTTCATCTTAAAGACAGATTGATTTTCTGAGGTTGAGTTGTAGCCTCACGTTCCATTAGAGACGGGCACCGTTAAGTTACATACTTAACTCATCCCCTACACAAGGATATTTTACGCGACTTTAGCTTATTACAATGATGAACGTTGCTATACTAAAGAGATTTCTACATATAACTTTGTGCATTTCCCAATTGTTTCTTTGGCACAGGGTCTTGAACTGTTGACGTGGATGCTCAAAAAACCGTACTATGACTGCTGCTGAATGACCTTCTGTGCAGCAGTGCCTGGTGAGTGGAGCCCTGAAGTTGTGCAGCATGGTAGTAAGATTGCACCAATTTACACCTGTCTATACCTTAGGTTGTGTATAGGAAAGTTTATTCCCCTACTGTGCAAAAATTAGTACAAATTGCTCTTAATCTCTACCAATTTAATAAAGAGTACTAGTTTGAAAAAATATTTAAAAATATCTTATTCTGTAAGCAAAAGATAAAGTCAATTCCTTAAAGAGAAAACATTTTCACTAGTAGTTTAGAGGTAACGTATAATTGTATAATATTCAACAAGCATTTTGGGTCTATTATGGATAAATGACAAGGCATTTTTATGTATCATTATCTCTCAATGTATGGCAGTTGATATGGAGAATGGCCAAATAGTTATTAGGATTTACCTTGAAGAATGTGCTTAGTTTTTTTATATTAGGAGGTTTAGGTGGTGGGTATACAGAAATTGCCACAAATATTGACTGACATATATTATAAAATATTATTAAAATGGAAAGTATGATACTTTGTAGACTACTCTAGCTAAATGTTGTAATGACTTGAGTAAAATGACATACATGGTAATTATTGCCAATTTTATTTGAAGATAATATTGAGCAATTAGTGAGGCTTAGATCGTCAGAGCAGAATTTTAAGAGATGCACAAAACCCTGTTTGCTAGTGTGTTTTGGGGTGTTGGTCTGTATTTTTCATTGTAAAATATTTCATTTATAAAATTTTGCAGTCTTAGAATTGGAGCTGTGCATCTTGCAGCTGCTCCCAGATGATGCGGTCAAGTCCTCACTCAAAGCTGGTTCCGAAGTTAAGACTCACAGTGAGTGAGTAGGAACAAACTTATGTGCTGGGGTTTTCTGGAGAGAGCAGGGCACACTCCCAACCAGATCTGAAGTGGTTTGAGCAGAGGACAGCCAAGGGGCTTTGATTTGTGTTGTGCTTACGGAGTGGGGTTAAGGTTCTTTTGCAGGAGATGGGTTTGTATGGTTTGAAATCACCTACAGATGTCAAGTGGGGGAGCACATGGGCTATTTTATGGACTTGACCAGATATGGGGCAAGAAAGGAAGGGCAAGGTGGGGAGCTTGACCATGCTCAGTGATGAAACATCAAAAGTAGAGTCAGTCTCTTTCTTATTCTGTAAAGAACCTAAGAATGGTTCTGGATCCCACTTTCTGTATCAATAAAAGGTGGAGCATGAAATAAATGATAAATGAATGTCCTTTCCTCTTTACCATTCCATGGTCACTAATTTCCAGTTCTGCTACTTTATAGTACACATCCGAGAACAAAATAATTAAAAACGCAAATAACTGCCCATGTGATTGTTGCACCAAAGTTAGCACCAGCTGATTTGGAGCTCTCCTGGCTCCTAGTACAGTATTTCCTTGACATTCACAATTACTTTGGAATGTACTTTAAAGACATTTTCAAATATATCACCTACTGCTGAAGTAAAAACACTAATTTCTTAAAAGTTCACTAATCTACTATTAAAGCCTGAACTGCTGTATTCGTCAATTTTCACACTGCTGTAAAGAACTACCTGAGACTGCGTAATTTATAAGGAAAAGAGGTTTAATTGACTTGCAATTCCACATGGCTGGGGAGGCCTCAGGAAACTTACAATCATGGTGGAAGGCAAAGGGGAAGCAAGGTGTGACTTACCTGGCAGCAGGAGAGAAGGACAGTGAAGGGCAGGGTGCCAAACTTTTAAACCATCATGTCTCATGAGAACTCTCTCGCTATCATGAGAACAGCAAGGGTGAAATCTGTCCCCATGATCCAATTACTTCCCACAAGATCCCTCTTCTGACACATGAGGATTATAATTCAACATGAGATTTGGGTGGGGACACAGAGCAAAACCATATCAGCTGTCTTTGTTACCAGAACAGCACCGTGTAGTATTCATCATTTAGAGGAAAGTGAGATAGCTCTGCTCTGGCATAACAGAGTAAACCTTAATGCACGAGCCCTCCAACTGTCAGCCCTGCAAAACTGGGCAAAACACATGAGGCAACTCTATTCAGACAATGGAAAGCAGACAGAGCTGAACTCCAAACCCTGCAAGCAAAGAAACTCATGCAATGAAACCAAGGTTGCCCAGTTTTTGCCTGGGGATGGGTATCTCGTCATGGTACAGTGAGCTGAAGGGTACAGAGGACCCACGAAGTGAGGTGCTAGGGATCATAAGTCAAGACAGCCAGAGAGGCGGGAGCCAGCAGAGCACAGCTGATTCATAGAGGACAGAGCTGTGCATAGATAATCCAAAAGAATTTACAAAAGAGCTGCTAGATTTAAGAAGTGTTTCACAAATTTTCAAGCTACAAGATCAATATATCAAACATCAAATGCATTTCTATATACTGCCAACAAAGAGATGAAAACTAAAATTTTAAAAATCGCATCATATATAGTACTATCAAAATCATAAGACACTTAGGTATAAATCTAATGAAAGGTATAAATCTAATATAACATTGGCATGACTTATAGCTCTAACCTGTAAAATATTGATAAGATGAATGTTTTAAAAAGATATTATCTCTCTTTTCAGGCAGAGACAATAAATGTGTTCATGAATTGGAATATCCAATGTCATTAAACTGTTAATTCTCCCCAAATTAATATTGACAGATTAATTCAATACACTTTCAAATGAAATCCAGTGACCTCTATCATAGATATTGAACAGCCTATTTTAAAATTTGTATAGAAATTCAGAGGACATAGAATAAGCACGGCAATTAAAAGTAAAAACAGTTTTAAAAATTTAGCCTCCCTAATTTCAAGGTTTATTATAAAGTCACAGTAATCAAGACACTGGTGTAGAGGAGTGAAAATAACCACATGATACAGAAATGGACCCATATATATATGGTCAACTGAATTTTGATAAAGGCTCTGAAGTAATTCAGTAGACAAATATATTGGTGCCACAAAAACTGATAATTCACATGCAAAAGAATGAACCGCGATCAGCATCTCAGATCCTGCATAAGCTTTACCTCAAACTTAGGCCATAGGTCTCAATGTAAACATCTGTAAAAGTATAAAGCTACAAGAAAAAAATAAAAAAATTTTAACTTTGCCATAAATATAATTTTTTATATAAGACACAAAAGCATGAAACATAAAAGGCTTAGTGACTGTACTTAATTAAAATTTAGAAACTGTTTTTTGAAAGGCACTATTAAGAAAATGAAAACAAACAAGTCATACTGAATGAAAATATATCTGCAGAAATACATATCTGATGAAGAATCTAGGGAGACTATCAAAAACTTTCAAAATTAATTATTCTGCTAAAAAAATGAAAAAGATGGGTAGATGTTTCACTAAGAAGAATTCAGATAGAAAATAAACAGAAGAAAATATATTTAATATTATTAGCCACTAGAGATCTCTAAATGAAAATGACAACACGATAGCACTACAGACCTATTAGAATGACTAAAATAAAATAAAGCCCTGATTATGCCAACTGCTCTTGAGGATGCAGTGCAAGCAGAACTCCCATGTGAGAGAGAGGTTAGGAAACATTCTGGCAGTTTCGAGTGAAATCAAACACGCACTTGCCATATCACTCAGGATCCCATTACCAGGTGTGTACCACCTGCTAAATGAAGACAAATGTCAACGCTAAACCTTATTTACAAATAAGGTTTATACTGGGCTTTTCTACCTCGAAAATTCAATTAGTGAAATCATATTTTCCCTCATTATTAAGTTACTTTGAGATTTGGGTTTTAGATAATAAAATGGTCTCTATCATATGCAAATACCAATTCCCTAATGAGGAAATTTTATGGCCGATCTTCAAGTTAAAGTGCATTCCAGCCTTTTACTCTAGCCTACATGAGAACATTGAATAATTTCTTTTTGGACTCAGCGTGGAGGACATGAAAATATTTGTATAAACTTTAGAAAGTATACTTTAAAAATGCACTTTTTAAAACTTAACACATAGATCTTAAACTGTGAACATATTTGTAATATCCACAGAAGAATTTGACTTTTCCAGCCTCCCTATTTACGTTGCCAAATATATTTTAAGACTCTGATTCAAACCATGAGGTTTTATTTGCCTTTATTTAGAGTAAATGCCAATTACACCATCTAAGGCCTGCCCCAGAAGGGTAAGAGAATGATTCGTGACGTGGAACTGGTGAAGAAGCCACCTTCTGCCTCGGTCTCATGTAGCTTCTATTTCTTGCTGCAACGTCACACTTCAGTCATTGCACAAAAGCAATTTGGGGAAAGGATTGAAGACTGAAGCCTCAAATATAAACCTGCATCAAGCATTAATACTCCAAATACATTATCTAGTGATAAGAACAGCAGCAGTTTATAAGTGCATCATTTGTAAGTTTGTTCCACGTTTTCACCGTTTCCATCATATTGATATACGACGAGCTCCAAGAAGGATAAGTGACTTATCCATCTTGCAGAGCCAATGGCAAAATTGAGGCTGCTAAGCTTGTTCTGCAGCCTGACCCTTCCACTCTACAAGAGGTGAGCTCAAATGGTGCCCACATGTGGTAATGTTCCTCTTTCTCTATGACAGCTTGTCCTGGGCACCAAAACTGTTATGTGAGATACAGAAAATAATAACCTGGAAAAGGAAGATGTGTATTAATCATGAATTATCATCTGAATTTGTATCCTCATTTCACTATTTAATTTTTACTTATGAATTGACTCAAATTATATAATATATACATTATACTATAATGGTACCTATAGTAGTCAATGATCTAAAACTGTTAATATTTTATCATATAAATGTCATTTTTCTTTTGTTATAACCTACGTAAATTTGTATCCATATATTCACTGTAATAATAACAAGAATAATGATAAATAATACCAATAATTATAAAAATTTTGCTAGAGGAAAATACATAAATTTTGTCACTGAAAAATGAAAATGAAAGAACCTTTATTTCTGACTAGGAAAGCTTAAGAGGTTTCAGGATTGCTTCTGTCCAGCAAAGAACTAGAAAACTGAAAATATTTAAGACACAACTATTTTCTGACATTGGACAATAGGCAATACAGGTCTGTGATCCCAGAAAAAGCAAGAACACGTGAATTGAATCTCAACATTGTCCTGGGTTTTGTTCCAGAGATATCTTCTGAGTGCACTATCAGAATGGAAGGAATAAAAATAGTCTGCTACAAAATAATACTTACAATATAATTCAATTCATATTAAAATCTACAAAGCACAAATCTACTCCACAATGACAGCAAGAAGTTCTGAATGTGAGAGCAGATGATTTACCAGGAAGGGAAACAAAAGAAACTTTGGTTTGTGATGGAAATATTTCATTATACAAAATGTGGTGCTGCTTAAACAGGTGTAAACTTTCGAATAATTTATCAAGCTCCATTTAGAATTAAATCATTTTGTTATATATAAAGTATTCCTCAAGAAGATTTGTTAAACTAAAAAACAAAAAATGAATACATTTACAGTTAATTCAAGTACTAAACACATGTAAATAAAGACTAAGGATACATTCAAATACATTTTCAAAAAATAATAGAGAGAAATTAATAAGTTATAAGATAGAAAATTAATAAACTGACAAACCCAAAGCCCATTTTAGTATCCATAATAAAATACATAAATCTTTATAAGTGCAAAAAAGAATAAAATATAAACACACCATAATGAAATTGATTAAGCATATATATAAAAAGCCTAAGATATAGAGGTAATAAAAATGTTAGCAAATGTTAAATATTGATCTGCTAATATAAATTTAAATTAATGGAATATGACACAAGAGACTGTTAAATATTAAATGTGGCAACAAGCACAGAAATCATTTTAATAGTTTCCAAAGAAATACCTCAAAGATATGTGTGTACATACACAGTTATGAATGAATACAAATGAAACATTATAGACGACATAATTCCTATTCTATCTAAAAATAACTCAGAACCTTGAAAATTGGACCCCTCCTGGGACTGTTTTATAAACCATAATAAAAATATGACAAATAATAGAACACTCTAACATCGACATGAATGCAATATCCTAAGGAAATCAGCAAGTGCTGAATAGATCAAAACAATAAAACCAAGTAAGATTTATTCCAGAAATCTAAGCTTATCTAATAAAGAGCACTCTTTATCATTCATATAATAGGTCAAAGAGGTGCCAAAACATATTCATAAGATCATCAATCATTATTTTTCCTAAAATGAATTTATTAAGATATACTTCACTAATTCTACAACTTATTCTCTTGAAGCAGGGGTTCGCAACCCCCAGGCCACGAAGGTGCCTCTTACGGAGACCTGTCCATGGCCTGTTAGGAACCCAGTCACACAGCAGGAGGTGAGCAGCAGACAAGCAAGTGAAGCTTTATCTGTATTTACAGCCGCTCCCCGTGGTTCTCATTACTGCCTGAGCTCCTGTCAGATCACCAGCAGCATTAGATTCTCAGAGAAGCACGCACCCTATTGTGAACTGCGCATGCAAGGGATCTAGGTTATGCGCTCCTTATGAGAATCTAATGCCTGATGATCTGTCACTGTCTCCCATCACCCCCAGTTAGAACCATCTAGTTGCAGGAAAACAAGCTTAGCTTAGGGCTCCCACTGACTCTGCATAATGGTGAGTTGAATAATTATTTTATTGTATATTACAATGTACTAATAACAGAAATAAAGTGCACAATAAATGTCATGTGCTTGAATCTTCCTGAAACGATCTCCCTACCCCAATCTACAGAAAAATTGGCCTCCAAAAAACCAAAGAGTTTGGGGACCGCTGTCTTAAAGCATTCAATTCAGTGTTATGTATTATGGTCACAGAATTCTGCAACCCTCATTCTCATATATTTTATATTACTTTATTTCTACATCCTCCATATAGCTCAAAACCAGCACCGAATTTTAGAACACTTCTATTTCTCATACAGGAAATCCTGTACCATTAGCAATCATTCCCCAATCCCTCCAGACTCCCCTAGTCCTAGGCAAGCATTAATCTACATTTTGTTTTACATATTCATATATACTGAATATGTTCCTATAAATGGCGTCATATACTAGGTAGTTTTGTGACTAGCTTCTTTCATTCAGCATGTTTTCAATCTTCTTTCACCTCGCAGCATGTATCTGTACTTCATGTTACTGCTGAATGCCATTTCATAGTACAGATATAAAACATATATATCCATTCTTACTTGATGTACATTTGGGTTGTCTCTGCTTTTTGACCATTATAAATAATGCTTCAGGCCAGGCATGGTGGCTCATACTTCTAATCCCAGTGCTTTGAGAGGCTGAGGTGGAAGGATTGCTTGAAGCCAGGAGTCCTAGATTAGTCTGGGTAACATAGTGACATCCCATTTCTAAAAAACAATAGTTTTCTTTTTTAAAATTATTTTTTAATTAGTTGGGCACAGTGCTGTGCACCTGTAGTGTTAGCTACTCAGGATGCTGAGGTGGGAGAATTCCATAGAATTGCCTGAGCTAAGGAGTTGAAGGTTATGAAGAGCTGAGATGGCACCACTGCACTCCAGCCTGGGCAACAAAGTGAGATCCTGTCTTTGTAAAAATAAACAAAAATTTTAAAAAACGCTGCTGTGAACAATCCTTTACAAGGTTATATCTAGATGTATATTGTCATATCTTTTGGATATGTATTTTGGCATGAATCTAATTTCTCTTGTGATTTCTTCTTTGACTAGTTGGGTTTCTTTCTTAGTGTATTGTTAATTTTTAAATTGCCTTATATTGTGTTCTAGTTTAATTTGGTTATATCTGGAGAGTGTACTTTGTGTGCTGTCAGTATGTTTAAACTTACGGAACTCATTTTATAGCCTGAAGAATGTTTTACCTTGGAAAATGCTCCATGCATACTTGAGAACAATTTGTATTTTGCTGCCATTGGGTGAAGTATTGCATGGATGTCTATTAGTTGTAGTTGTTTTATAGCAACCAAGTCTTCCATAGCTTGTTGATATTCTCCATAATTGTTTTATCCATTATCAAAAGTGGGATAATGAAGCCTCCAATTATGATCATCAATGTGTCTATCTCTTAATTCTGTTAGTTTATGATTTATGTATCTTGGAGTTTTGCTGTTGGGTAAATATATGTTTGTAATTGTTTTGTATTAATGATAGACTGTACATTTTATTATTATTAAGTACCCCTCTTTAGTCTGTTATATCTACTATAAGCATAATCACTCCAAGTCTCTTATGACTGTATAGTAATCTTTTTCATTCTTTAACTTTCAGCGTGTTTGTTTCTCTGAGTCTGAAGTGTGTCACTTGTAAAGCAAGCACTATTTGTTAAAATAATAAAGTTATAGTCTAGAGAATACTTCCCTTACAGGACAAATGATATCTACTTCAAATAAGTAGCCAAAATCATGTTTCTTCAATAAAACACTTGCAAGTATCCCTTCTAAACACAAAACCAAGAGTATAAATGGACACAAATATTACCAGTTTAAAATGCTGCTCATCATCTGCTGATATGGTAAGGTATGTGCTTCTTAAATGAGAGAAACAAAAATTTTAAATTAGAAGAAAAAAAAGTTCCTCCCAATTTCTAGTACTCCTGATTACTTTCCTAATCTGTCTTTCTCAATGATTTTTATATCCATCTTACATGATACTTGCTTTCTTATTTTGACTTCTTACTTGCAGTTCTAGTATTCTCCCTCTGAAATGTTGACCTCACAAGAGCAAGTACTTTTTTCTGTTTTGTTACTTTAGTTGCCCCCCAGTGCTATAAACAGGGCCTGATACATAACCGTAGCTCAATATAAATGTGAAAATAGATGGATAATTTGAAGATGAAATAAATTCTACTTTCAAAATAATGAGGGAAATCAACTACAATTCTATTAGAATTATTAGCAGAGTTCAGTAAGACAGCTGGGTTAAAATGACTATCAAAACTCATGGATTTCCTGTACGTCAAAATTAACTTTTAGAAAATGTAACTGAAAAAAGCCTAATTATCAGCAGCGAAACATATATGGAACATGTCTAAGAATGACCCTAAACATAGATATGAAAGTACAATATGAAGAAAACTTCAAATCGATATTAACAGACATCTAAATACTCAATACATAAATATATTCTCCTTATGAATGGGAAGAATTCGTACCGCAATTCTCCCTAAATGAATCTGTGTATTTACCACAACCAAATTTAAAATGCTAAGGGACATTTTTTAGAAACTTGAGTAAAAGTCCTGAAGTCCACCTTTGATAACAAATCAATAAAAATATTTAAGAAAAGAATTGGTTGGAGGATGGGAAGTCGTAAGCATTCCGTGTTTTGATATTATACAATATAAGCATAATAAAATGGATGTCACCATGTGAAACTGGTACAGCATTAAGCAAACAGATTTTAAAAAATGAGCTAGACTATCCCTTAGCAACCCCACCTACACAGAGAAATCTAATATACAATAAGGGTATTCTCTCAGATCAACAGGAAAATATGAATTCTTGAGTGCCAACATGATGCTCAAACAAAATGCCTATTGGAGTGTTTCAAACTTTGTGTTTTCAAATGAAGGATGCTCAACCTGTACCAAAATCTGCAGATGGTCAAGTCTATGCTATAAAATGGTACAGCATTCGCACATAACCCTGCACACCCTCCCATGTAATTTAAATTATCTCTAGATTACTTATAATAGCTATACAAAAAATGGTATGTAAATAGTTGTTATATTGTATTATTTAAAGTATAATGACAAGAAAAATTCTATATATGTTCAGTAGTGACAGAATTGTTTTCAAATATTTTTTATTCAAGGTTTGGGAATCCATGGATGTAGAACTCAACAGATGTGGAGAGCCAACTCTACTTATAGATGAATTAAAACTCTAAATGTATCACATAGGAAACCATAAATTATGTTTTTCAGTGTAGGCGGAGATTTATTTAGTCTTGGGGAAGAAGTTTCTAAACACAGCTCCAAAACAGAAACTATAAAGGCAAACATTTTTCTTTATACTAATACTTTCACATGTATGCAGAATTATGAATGTCATGTGGTAAAGCACACCTTAAAATATTGAAAGCCAAATGGACTAGAATATATGTGTATTATACACAATTAAAAGCTTATAAATATACCTAAAATATATAGCATTGTCCAAAGTACCAAGATAAATATGATCACACTCACAGAAAAACACCAGAAATATGTTGTGAAGCCAATTTCAGGAAGGGTAGAAGAGTGCACGTCCTGGTGGAACTCCAAGGGCACCTGAGTTCAGATTCTTTGATACATTCATTTTACATTAGAATTAATAAAACAGGATTTTTTTAATGTTCAAAAATATAGCCAGAAGAATATTAATGGTACAAATAGCAAACCAATTTCTCAAATGTTGGACAGTGAGAAGTATCAGGTGAGATGTAAGATGGGGCAACCGTAAAACAGAATTATCAAAGTCATCTCTAACAGTGCCTTGTGAATTAACATTTTGCCATCTTTTGGAAATAATTTTATTTGTCATTGGGTAGGGTTACATGAAGGTGGAATATTCACCAGATATGGTAGCACACCTCAGGAATACTTTTTTGAAAACCCCAGCATTTGAAGAATTTAACAAAAATAAAATAAACTGATGTTTACGCAGTACACTGCCATTTAAAGCATGTTCCTCACCTATTATATAATTTGAGCTCTTGCTTCATATAGTGACACTTTACTGTTAACCAGATACTATATCCAAGGAATAGAGATGAGGACTCAGTTCACACAGATGGTAAGTGGCAGAGCAGGGATTAAACTGTGAAGATAAATAATATCTCTCTTATTAATTAAAACTGAGACCCAAAGAGAGACCTCACCTGTCAAAGATCACACAGGCCCTCCAGCCTGATCTATATCCCATGCCAATGTTAATATTCCCTGCTTCTTGTCATGTATGTGGCCATATTAGATGATCTGAAAGTTACTGGAGAGCAGTCAAGACATCAAACTAAAGATAACTAATTTAACTCACATGGGTGCAGGAGTTTGAAACAGAGAAAGGAAGTATAAGAGAAAAAAATGCTTGCAAGGTGTGTAACATCTATCATTGTGATAAAAACAAAATACATTAGAATATGATGTACTATGTGGCCTAACAGCAGCATGTAAAAAAAGTAGGGTCTGTGCAGAGGATGTATCTCATTTACACACCCATACCCCCCACACTCACACACTCACACTTATACATGCACGCTCACACACTGATAGACATGTTTCCACACACTCATACCCACACACGCCATGTCCACCCATACCCACATATGCTCACGTACAACCACATGCTCACGTTCACTCACATACACTCACACAACCATTTCCTGTGCACACATACTCACTCATACACTCACTCAAACATGCCTACACTCACACACGCACTCAGACACAAACATCTCCATTCTTATTCCATGACAAGCAAGGAATACTTCCGAAAAGGGCTTTACGGAGATGATGAAATATGATTAGGTCTTGAAAGAAGAGGAGTGTTTCTCCCTTTAAAAATAGAGATGGTCACTCTCAGAGGGAATGTGTTTCAACAAAAGAGCTGAATGTGAGAGCAGCTCACCTTCACCTTCCTTATGTGAAATTCCAAGAACAAGAAGTGAAGGCCTACGGAAGGCCGACGGGCACAGGATCTTAAAGCGACAAAGGTGCTGAGACATCCTCATCTCTCTGCAACTCCTCACCTTCTCCCTGCCCCACTTTCTCCTCACAACTCCCCACCGTGTTGAATGATTGTATCATTGTCCCTTACCTTTCTTACTCACTGAAATGTCAGTTCCACCAGGGCCTTTGTCTTGCCATTTTGTTCATTAGCAAATCCCTAGTTTCTAAGACAATGCCTGGCATGGAGGAAGTGCTCTATAAGTGCGTTAGAAAACTAAGAATAAAGGAAAGAATAAATGTTTGCTTTGGGCCCAAATTCTGGCTGAGTGTCATTAAATAGCTGCATGACCTTAGACAGGTAAATCCATCTAAATTTTGGCTTTCTCACTTTAAAAATAGGAACACTAATAATAGTTGAAACACTAAGATTGATGAAGGAGTAAAACATAGATGCAGACCATTAGCAAAATGAGTACCTAGTAGTTGTCAATGCAAGCATGGTGGTGGTGCTGGTAATGCTAATGACACTGATGAGATTAGTAAGACTCATAGGATTTCTGGTTCTGCTGGTAGTGGTCATACGGTGGTGCTATCATTCTCTCCAGGGACTAAATCAACTTCTTGGTTGGTGACAGTGCATCACCCTGTGTCCCATTGGAGCACAACAGTGACCAACACCAGATAAACAGGAACCAGAGTTACTCATTTTCAAACAGTCACTCCCACTCAAAGATTTTAAACACCTTAACTTGAAAGTAATAATGTTACTCATTCATACTGACATGTGTCATGTAAAAATCCTGCCTGAGGTGCTGTGTACACATCTAAGTGTGTGCATGTTCCTCCAAGATCCTGAATGTAACATATTGTATTACATAAATTATTGTATTAAATGGTGGTGGGATTATGATAGTCTCTTTATCATTAGCATTTGATTACAGTGTGTAATGATTAGAAATCTTTGTTTTGTGATATATTTTGAGTAATAACTACAGTCATTGCCATTGATCTCTACATCCCAAAGTGGGAACTCATCAAGTCATGCAACAATCTTTGCTCCCTTTCATATCTAATTTGAGATAAACTACAAAATGGATTCTCTTTCAAAACCCTAAAATAAAAATTTTAAGCAAAAATAAAATGAGCTTGTTCCAATAACAGGCTCACCAAAAATGAACAGTTCACATTCTAAAATTAATCTAGCAGAAGATGCTTGACCCAAGCAAGTGGCACTCCTTCCGACTAAGGACTTACTTCGTGAAAGGAGCAAACAGGCCCTGCTCTCTGCCCACCCATGGGTAAATCTCTGGAAGGTATTGTATTGCCCATCTCCGAAATCATTATTATCTCATTACCCCTCATAAGCTCACCTTGTGTTATTTCCACTAGGACATCTTAAGCTTCTGCATTGCTTAACCTGCCTTTTAGCAGAGAGGTAGGCGTTCAATGAGACACATCTGAGTGCACCAGAGCACAAAAGATAATGAACAGCTTAACTGTCCTGGGGCCATTGAGAGCTTTGTAACTTAGGAAACACGGCCAGGAGATTGCTCATAACATCCTGGGAAACTGAGTCATTTGGAAAAAGGTAGAGTCTGAGTGTGCACATTCTGTTCCTCCTCTTTACATCACTTTAGGGTTCGCCTGAGAGGACGTTTAATCAAGTAGCTGATTGTATGTGCAAAGAATGTGTCGTCTTCTCAGGTGGCACAGAAGAGTTCTTGAGATTATAACCCATTATAAAGACAGAGACTTCCATCATCATTTTGACAGCAAAGTCCGTATGTATTTCAGGGCAGAGTTCTTCTTTGTCTAGCATCTCGAGCTCTCAGCCTGTGGGAAGCAGTGTCACTTTGAGTATATTCTCTGTCTCTTCTCCCTGTAAGGTATTGCCTTCTTTTCTTCATCTTCGCTCACTGCACCTCTCCCTGGAAGAGGCACAACCGCACGCCAGTGTGGAAATGACATTTCGCTGCTGTGGCTGCAAGACGGCTCTCAAAAAAATGTCCCTAGAGTCCGACTGGCCACCTCCTAATTGGCCACCGTGGTTCAATTTCCACTCACATTCTGCGCCAAAATTAGAAGGATTTAACGCAGACGAAGCTCCTCCAACCCCACTTCCTGACACCCCATCATTCTAAGAGACACATATAGTTGCAGATAAGCAGCCTCTTTTCCAGCAGTTACTCAAAGGTCAGAAAACTCTATGAGAATCAGAGAAAAGAAAATGTCAACCTGGGAATTACTGGATGTGTGCATGTGCAGAAGGCCAAATCTTTTAAAAGATAAATATCATAGACAGAGAGTGCGCTGAGGGACCTTCGGGTTTTCACAGTTTACCGTGAGATTTATCACATCCAAGTTGCTCAAGACAGCACTCCATGTAGCATTCAAAGATCTCCAGGAGCTACTTTTATTTGTTTTTCAGCCCTACCCTTGCTTCTTTCCAGTCCTTTTCCTCCACATTTCTGGGGACTGGAACGTATATTGACCCAGGTTAGATTAAATGTTCACTACTATATCACATAACTGTAGCCGGGAAGTTAGGGTTGTTTTCTAAAAAAAAAAAAATTAGCAGCTGCCTGAAATGCTTAGTTAAAGAAGAAGACTGGTAGATGGTTTGTTTTTATTATCTGTGACCAGAATAAAACAAACAAAAAAGTAGATCAAGGATTCTACTACTACCAGCCTCATCAACAACAGCAAGAAGAAAAATACATTGCTGAGGTGCATCCAGTGACAGAAATTGTAGAAAAGGGAAGCACAAAAGGACCAGACCTGAATATTCATGAGAAGGTTGCTCACAAACCCTCTTCCATGTGGATGCTTGCAGCCCTGTGTCAGGCAAGCCTTCTCTTCCTTCTCTTGCCCTGGGAACCCTGGAGATACAGTGACAAGATGTGAATATGCTTTTATAGCAAGACAGTTCAGACTTTGGAGTCATACTGAACACCAGGTGTGACTTAATGCCACTCTTTCTAATCCATGTGGTCTTGAGTGTGGTCACTTAGAAATCCCTTAACTTCCCAAAGCCAAACTTGCCTCACTTTTAAAATGGGCATGGGAGCAATGTCTGGGACCTGGGAGAGCTGGGGATGCACGCAGCACACTAGGCCCAGCGCCCATCCCGTCTTCAGCTCTGGACCCCACTGAGAGAAATCAGACAACGGTGAAACGTGCTCCTGAGGATGACAGCTGTGATTCACTTCCAAGCTTCAGACGCGTCCGTGTCACCAAGACAACTGCATTGTTTCAGATGCAGCTTCTTAGGGGCCTGAATCAGCCCAGAGCATGAACCAGATTCCCTTAGTACTAAATAGTCCTGCGAGCACAATGGGGACTTTCTATAAAAAGCAGTATTGTTGTCGACCCTTAGGGTCTACAGAATGCTCGGTTATAATTATACAGTATTACGGATAGAAGTGTTTTAGGTTTTTTTTTTTTTTTTTTGAGACGGAGTCTTGCTCTGCCACCCAGGCTGGAGTGCAGTGCAGTGGCCGGATCTCAGCTCACTGCAAGCTCCGCCTCCCGGGTTCCCGCCATTCTCCTGCCTCAGCCTCCCGAGTAGCTGGGACTACAGGCACCCGCCTCGTCGCCCGGCTAGTTTTTTGTATTTTTAAGTAGAGACGGGGTTTCACCGTATTAGCCAGGATGGTCTCGATCTCCTGACCTCGTGATCCGCCCGTCTCGGCCTCCCAAAGTGCTGGGATTACAGGCTTGAGCCACCGCGCCCGGCCAGAAGTGTTTTAGGTTTTAAAGACTAACCAGGAGATAACACATAAAGTAGGATTTTAGTGTAAAGCGTCTTAAAATGTATTTCCATGTGATAAAAGGCCAGATAAATGTGTTGATTCACTTTGTCCTAAAAAGAAAAACATCGCCGGGCGCGGTGGCTCAAGCCTGTAATCCCAGCACTTTGGGAGGCCGAGACGGGCGGATCACGAGGTCAGAAGATCGAGACCATCCTGGCGAACACGGTGAAACCCCGTCTCTACTTAAAAATACAAAAAACTAGGCGGGCGAGGTGGCGGCGCCTGTAGTCCCAGCTACTCGGGAGGCTGAGGCAGGAGAATGGCGGGAACCCGGGAGGCGGAGCTTGCAGTGAGCTGAGATCCGGCCACTGCACTCCAGCCTGGGCGACAGAGCGAGACTCCGTCTCAAAAAAAAAAAAAGAAAAACATCAGTAAAAATGAATTCTTGTTACTCCTGTGTTCAAGTTAATAAAAACACTGCAGTACTTTGAAGCACTTGAGAACTTACTGGTTTTAAAACAATGATAACCTCTACAAAATCGTTGGTTAGAGGCAGTGTAGAGTCAACTAGGTCCATACATATAATTATGAAAAGCTTTGGTGACGTTTCATGAGTTGCATTTTTTACAGATTTATCCAACATTTTAGTTGTATTTTGGTTTCTATTCTTAGGTAAGCCAGACAACGATACTATATTTATCTTCAGGTTTAGAGGAATTGTGATCATTTTGGCTCTTCACATGCAAAAGGAAATCCTTGTGGTAGGTGGAAATTATTTGTCACATCTAACTTTCTACAAGGGCGACGTTTTAAAGGTTAGATAATTTTTTGGAAAGAAAAAATAGTACCACATTGCCTTTAACATGTTACTTTTGCTGGTAAGTAGTGATACTTCCTGGGGCAAACGTGATCTCTGTACCGCAGGGCACCACCAGGCACGGAAGTGCAGCGCTCCCCAACACCGCTCCGCGGTGAGCTCACCACAGCCTCTTTAATTGCTCTGGAGCTATGTGGCCTCCAAACACATTCTTAATGATCAGTGGACCATGAGATCAGAATCTTTGTTTCATGCCCCCCATCAGGAACTGATCTGTAATTTCCATATGATTAAGACAAAAATGTCTCTTTAGTAAGGAAGTTGCTTTACTTCCTAGAGAGACATAGATAAAACATACAAATCAAGTTATGGAAAATTTAATTTTCACTGCTCTAGGTATAGGAAAGAGTCAATCAACCCTATTTAAAATACGTAATTTGTATTTTCTCCCAATATATTAAGAAAAATGGAGAACTCTATTTGCCTTCTGATTCCAGTTCTCCTCTCCTAGGTGCAGTCATACACCTTTGCAAAAGTTCATATGCCTTCTTTTTAACCAAATCCCAATTGCTGGAGAAGTTAATAAAAACTTCCTTTTATGGGAAATACATACCATTAATGTCAGGACTATATTCTATTGTTTTGAGGCAAGATATTCAAACAGAAATGTGTAAGAATTTCCCCAGAGACAGGTGCAGGAGTATCTCAGAGGAGAACATGATATAAATCTCCAATCTACTGCAAAAGCCCTTTTGCCTAAAAATCATTTTTGTGGGATCTGTGTCCATAAAAATTAGAAGAAACTTGCCCTTTGCTGTCCAAAGTAAGGTTAAGAAGACGGCGAGTGGGTATCATCATAGTCCACAGCCATTGCTCTGATGGAAATAATAAAAGAGGAGGACCATACTTTCCCATCCTACACTGGATAGGCCTAAGTTGACGCTACCCACGTTCCACTGACTGGCAGGTGCTGTGTGATAGAGGTTTCCTGGAGCCCACAGACCCCAGGCCTTTTGGAAAGTATGTGAACCCATTTTCAGGCTAAGCTCAAAAGCTGTGTGGGTAATGGGTTTTTTTTTTTTTTAATTACTTGGCATTACATTTAATATGGAAAAAAAAAGGTAAAACAACCTGTCATTGTCTTAATGTGCTGTAATTTACCTCTCTCACTAAGTATTTTTAAATCGAAAGATAATATTGCCCATAAATATAAGACTCACTGATTTCTTTCAGGCCAAGCATGTAACCTTCCTTGGGCCAAATTTCCTTAAACTACAAAAAGACAACATTTGAATGACAGTCTTTCTTTTTTTTTTTTTTTTGAGATGGAGTCTCGCTCTGTCGCCCGGGCTGGAGTGCAGTGGCTGGATTTCAGCTCACTGCAAGCTCCGCCTCCCGGGTTTACGCCTTTCTCCTGCCTCAGCCTCCTTTCTTTATGTTACAGACTGTCAAGTGCTCTATAGTGTTGAAGGGTTAGATGTAAGTATTAATAGTTTTATTGAGAATTTCCTTTTGATACACACTTCTACAAAGAAAAGGAATCCAAAAACTATACTATAAGCAATACATGAATAAATTGGAAGCAAACACACACACATTGCCAATTTGTCAGTCTCTCACCAATATATGACTGTCCTTTTTCTCAGTGTATAGGCCCACTGCCAACAGAGTTATTTATCTGTACAATACCTGGCTTTTGTTTTATTGTAGAAATGGACAGGGAAAGCAGGAGCAAGCTTCCCCGTCCTCTTTCTTATACACGTAGGACACATAGTGGTTTTATAAAAGTGCCCATGGATGCACTAAACAAGCTTTTGTTAGATTCCCTTGAAAAACAGGGTTTTCTGACAATTTGTTCCATATTTGTTCAGAGATAGACTTAAGGCACCTAACTTACACTGAGGATGGGTCTGAGGTTTCGCAAATGTATTTATTTATTTTATTTTTAACTGTCTCTGCCCCTGAGGATCTCATTAAAGTGAGAAATCGACATAATGCAGTTGTGGATTAGTTGTACGGCTCTTTCGTATTCTTGATAGTACCTATGTTCTTCCACTTGTTCCTATAAACCAAGGCGGATCCGACAGGCATTGTGCAGTCATAAAACCAGAAAGAATTCCTTGCAGCAAGGGTCACTGAGAAGGCTGAATGCTCATCTATATTTCCTTCTTTTTACCTTGGAGCCTGAGGTTCAGTATGAAAAGACAGAGGCTCCGCACAATACTAAAGGGGATGCAGTTAGACAAAGAATAATTTGAGAGTTTCATGTAACAAATAGTGATGCACCTTGATAAGAAATATATATACATACATATATATTTTACATACATACATTTAATATATATTTATATTATATATATATATATAAGTTAAATTACTTGGCATTACATTTAATATGGAAAAAGAAATGGTAAAACAACTTGTCGTTGTCTTAATGTGCTGTATATATTAAATATTATATATATTAAATGTATGTAAAACTTTTAAATTACATTAAACGTATATATACACATACATACATTTAAAATTGATAAACTCTACAGTTCAGACATAAAAGTAAGCTAAGTTACAGATTGTGATATTTTAGACTTGTAGAATCTGGAGCAGTCACTAGTAGCACTAGTAGCCTGCTGTCTTACTATTCAGAAGCATCAGTAAGGCCTGGGTGAAGAAATGGTAATATATTAATAATGATAGATATGGTCCAAGTCAAACCTTATCTCTGCCAATGAAGGGTGAGGAGAGGTCAGGTTGAGAGAGAGGGCATAGGGCGGAAAGGGAAGGGGTCTGTCATATGTAATTCTTTCACCAGGACAGAGATTACCTGTCTGGGTGAAGAATTATCTGGCAAGGAGAAAAAGGGTGGTTGGGAAAATGCGCTACTTGGGTTGAAAGTGAGTTCTACTTAATGCTACATGACTTTGATCCCATGGGCATTTCCTTTGCCCTCATCTCCAAAAGTATAAATATAGAATAAAATTTAGAATTAAATATCAGAAATTTATTCAGAACGTTAGTAGTCAAGAGCTTCATTTACTGGATTTAACCATTGTGTTACATGTGGATAATGTGGCCTCAGTATTCATTTTAACTTTTCTCTTGAGGATTAAGGAGCTCCTCTGTGACCAATGAGGGGGTCCAGACGGTTCTCCCAGGTCTCATGCTGCATGGAGAACCTGCCCTGTCTGGGGGGTGATGGATGGGAATATGGCTGTGAGCATTTCACAAATTGCATTGGATTTGATAACAAAAATTTCATTTGGGAAAATCTGCTTCCTGGATAAGCTGATCTGGACGAGTTCCCACATAGCAGCAGGTCATGGTGGACTCACCTTGAGAATTACAACTATCAGCGAGTCATTTTACAGAAAGAGTTAATAAATTTGTTTTTGGATAAAACAGCTGGGGCCTCATATAGCTTGACTGATTGGATCGTTTTGAGATACAATCCTGTTCAGATGTAAGTACTATTTTGGAAGGAGGGTACTCTTTGAGTTTATACCTTACCATTCTAGCCAACTCTTAATGGAAGGCCAGACGGTTTATTAGTATGAGGTTTTAATATGGAAACAGCATACCACTATTTTCTCCACTCCTAGGAATCAATCTGGTCCAGAAAACTAGACTGAGATACTGATCCTCCTTTATTCTTAGAGAAGAAAGAGGGTAAAGTAGAGAAAATCCTGATCATTAAGAGGAGACGTCCCAGAAACCTGGGCTTCATCCTTGACTGTGTTACAAACTAGTGTGTGACTTTGAACAAGTCTCTGAATGTTAATTCCCTCCTCATCACTAGGGGATCATAGACTTGATTTTCTGTTCCAGGACACCATGAAAGTGAACAGGGCTACTGTGAAGTATCATAATAATGGCAAGACAGTAAGCGTAAACCAGAATGGCTCCGGGCAAGCCAGACTTACGAGCACCCTGTGTGTCCATAAACTGACACTAGTTCATGTGGGAACTTTGCCCCTTGCACTCAGGAGAACAACTATCTCTTTTACAGATTGTGATTCCAAGTATGATTTCATTTGGAACAAAACTTTCCCCAGGGAGAAGGATAAATCTGAAAATCACAAATCCAGCGATCTAGAGAAAAATGGCCTTTGTTTCTAGAAGCATTGTGGATGTCTCTTCAACACCATAGCATGTAGAAAGAGCAGAAGCCAAAGTTCAAAATGTGGGCACCTACTTGGTGGTACCTGAATAGTGTGCAAAACTAGTGGTATCCTGGCATCCTACACAGTGTAGTGAGAACGACTGCGAGGTGGAAAACCCAGTGTGCATGCATCCATCACCCACCAGTAGCGGGGAAATGCAGTTGACAACAGAAAATAATTTGTCCCTTTCTCGGTCTCCACTGAGAGAAAGAGAGAGAGAAAAAGAGAAGGGAAGGAAGAAAGAAAGGAAGAGAAAACAGAGATCACTCATAGATGTAGGATTGAATTCAGTTCAGGAAATCCTTTACTCACTCAGTTTGGAAATAGTCTGCTTGGAAAGAGAAAGATAGCCTTGGCTTATTTCCACCAGTCTTATTTTTTTCTCTTTCTGCTTTGCTTACATTTCCATTTTTGTCCTCACATGCTTCTCCTATGTGTATACCTGGGACATAGATCAATGCAAAATTCCAGAAATACAAGCCCCTTCAGGCCAGGAAACTTTTCTGATATGTTCAACATGAGTACTTAGAACACCATTTGGCACATAATAGGTTTTCAAAACATAGTTGCTGAGTCAGTAAAGGATTAGCTCAACTGAAAAACCCAATAGACAAGAAGTCTGGCTGCCTGGAAAGGACGAAGGCTGGGGCATGAGCAGACACGGGTGCAAGTGCATTTGCCGTCTGTGGTCCCTGCTCCTGCCACCCCAGCTGGGCTTCTCAGATGGTGCTTCTGTCACACACTCACTCTCTTCCCACTTTAACCTGCCGTTTTACTCTTACATCTAGATTGTTTAACCAACTTGCTATGCAGGAACCTCAAAAACCAAATTAGAGAGGTTTATCTTCATTTCTTTTCAAATGGAAACAGCTTTGGAATAAGCTACAAGAAGACTGTGATATGAGTGTTTTTAAGGGGCAGGATTTAGTAGTATGTGAGTCCTCGTACTGCAACTCCGTGGAAATTTTGAATGCGTGGTTGCTGCTTGAGATTTTCTACAAGCTTCCATAGAACTCTGAAGAACGTTTATTTGGTACCACATGTTCTCATTTATAAGTGGAAGCTAAATGATGAGAACACATGGATAGAAACAGGAGAACAACAGACATTGGGGCCTACTTGAGGACGGAGCGTAGGTGGAGGGAGAAGATCAGAAAAAATAACTATTGGATACTAGGCTTAGTATCTGGCTGAGGAAATCACCTGTACAACAAACCCACATGACACAATTTTACCTATATAGCAAACCTTCATATGTACCCCTGAACTTAAAGTTAATTTAAAAGAATAGAATTTTAATTTAGGTCAGCCAATATGTCAATGATAGCCAGTGGTGATAACAACAATAGTTCACATTTGTTTTAGTTCTTATTGTATGCCAGGTATCGTGGAAGGCCCTTTATATGATGTAACTCATTGAATTTTCACAATCATCCTATGAGTTAGGCATGCTATCACCACATGCTCAGGATAAGGAAGCTGAGACAAGGCTTGCATTTTCACGGGAAAGAACTCAGTGGAATGAGACAAAGCACTATAACCTGTAGAGGACTGTTGTGTGATTTAGTAGACAAAGGAAGGAACTGTGTGATAAGAGCTGAAGATGAGTGGCCTCTGTTTGTACCAGTCCTCTTTGTCCTTCTGTGTCAAGGTAAATTATGCCTCTTAGAATTAATTCTTTGATTCTCTTACCTTGCACTTACTTGTCTTGCTTAAATCATGGAATCATAGCTCAGAATAAGGTCCATTAATGTCAGCTTGTCTATATTCCCAAACCAGGTAATACTAAATCAAAATTACATAAGAATATGTTCTAAAACAGCTACGTGCTCTGCATGTTCTAAACAGAATGCTTGGCAGAAATAGTAGGATAATTTAATTCCCTAAACAATTCCTCAAGTACTTTGTATGTTATGTGATTCACTCTAAAATTGAAGAAAAAATAAAGACACAGACTGGTAGAGATTTTTTTTTTCACAGTAAACCAGAAAGTCAATAAGAGAGCAATGGATCTCACCGAGATATATTATTGAAAAAGTCAAGTAAAATCCTTTGCTTTCTAGTTAATGCCAATATAGAACTTTTAAAAAATGCAATCTTAGTTCACAGTATTTTAAAATAACATAGAGATACATCTTTAAATCTATGTGAATTTAATTCTGTAACTCTTATACAAAATTACAATGACTCTTCTTTTTTTTCTATTTCCTCATTAGCAGATGCTTTATTCATTTGATCTTAATATTAAGGTTAAACAGAACTTGACTATCACTTCAACCTCTACGTGCCCAAGGTTAGATGTAACATATGCTCTATTCTTGAGCCCTATTTATACTTTTAATCATTTGTCTCATGTATTATAACTCCCATATACACCACGAAAGGAAGAAATTGGAAACAACAATTTTTGAAAGCATCAAAATCCAATTAAATAATCATCTGATTCATATGCTAAATCTGCAAGGAAAACACAATGTAAAAATGAGGTATAATTGTTTTGGGAAATGTTCCAGAGACAACAGCATCGCTTGCAATAAATTATTGTGGCTTTCTTTTTCTTGTGTTTCTTTAGATATTGTAATTACAATATTGATTACCTCTGAAGGATTAGTTCTTGACTAAGTGAACATAACTTGCTTTGCCTGGTTCAATCAGCAAACACTACACATTATTGATTACTAACATTTACTACCAATTAGTAACCAGAGAATAACCAATCACATATCCTAGGCTTTAGATATTTTGGATTTATGAGAATGGCTTCGTGCTAATGTGGAACACTTCTTTCCGAGTGCAGGTGGAATGTTTCATTGAATTAACAGAGGTCACTATCAACATTTTATCTTTTCTTGTTTGCTAAAGAAAAAAACCAGGGAAGACTTACAAATGAAATAGATTTAGCATTCATGCCCCAGCTCTGATCAAGTACCTTAGAGCTTCAAGAATAATTCTATTAACTCACTTAGTGTTACACTTAGTATTACACTCCAGAGTTTCCTGGAGAAGAACACAGAGTAAGAAATATTATTGATATACCACTGTTGCAATAAAATAATGGACTAACCCGAGGATTGAACACTGTGGACCAAGCTGAATTTTGCATTTTCAGGCCCACCAAGAGCTCATAAATGCTCAGCCATGTGTTTCGTTTGCATTTACTCTTCTGCATGATCCTTCATCCTTTTTTTTTTTTTTTTTTAAGATAAATTCAACTTCAGGTGAATGGAATAGGCTCAGATCAAACAGGTGAATCTAGTATTTAATACAGAGACCTCCTTTATGGTAGGAAGAACTTTCCACAGTCCAGAGATCATGAGTGGGCAATCCAGGGGCCCATGCAATGCTTTTATTCTTCAAATAGTTCTACTACTACCTCTTCCTCACCATTGCTTACTCTTCTAACCATTTACTCAATGTTCTAATAAGTCTTTTAAATTCATATATTTTATTTTATTTAAATTCATATATTTTATTATTTTAAATTACCTTTACAATAAACTTAATATACAACTTAATTAAAAGCATCAGTGAATTCATTCACATGCTTTAGAGTTTGAGGTCATGTTTGCTTTTATAGAGAAATGCACTGTTTATTTGAATAAGAACATGACAGAGCTGCCCTGCTGCACAGTGTGGATTTTACCCTATATCCTCCCAACTACAATGAGCTTTTCCATTTAAATTATTATTATTATCTTTTTACTGGTGGAAGATTGAATAGAGCAATAACTCTCTGAAGTACTTTGTGGAGCCTCGATAAGTCTGGAAGATATCACAAATTGTTAGTTTTAGGGATAAATAGAAATGGATGCAATTTGGCCCTACCCACATTCACTTAAACACACAAGCACACACCTATAAAACTGTTGGCCTTTGTTCATGGCTGTATACATTGATGTTATTCTTCTGAAAAAAAATCAACAAACGGCAAAAATCATTTATATTTTTACATATCTGCAGGCCAACAAATGTCTTCAGAACTAATCATTTCATAGAAATATATCCAATGGATATGTTCTTCCCCCACTATAAATAATAATAAAATTTGGAATATTGCACAAACATCAATGTGACTATTATAGAATCTATATAGAAAAGTAGCAATTATATCATATTTTTCAAGAAAAGAGAAAATAGGTTCCTATGATTTCAACTATATAAATATGTATACAATATAAATATATATATTATATATATACACACAAAATGTAATAAAACACATAGAACAAAAAGTCTTATATTTGGATGGTAAGATGACATTAAATATTTTAAAAAATATTATCGCATTTTGTCTTCAGTTAAAATAAATTCATTAATTTTAAGATCAATGTTAAAACACTGTTATTTTGCAGCTAACCATTATTCTAAGTCAATAATATTAGAAGATACTTATTTAAAGCGCCAGCATCATCAACTTGAAGTTATAATTTGGCATTTGTATTACTCAACTGTCTCTGGAAATTTATTCATAAAAAAATGTTAGATTGAAAGAAAAGAGATGAGACAATGACATCTGTGTGAAGATGAAATTTGGGGTGATGAAGGGAGCAGTGGAGCCCCTATTTGCTTTCTGATAGGCCACAGATTTCAGAATCTATTACGCAGTGACATTTCAATGCGGTGAAGCCTGCTCACCCTGGCACACAGTATCTGTTTGACGGTCCATTGTATTCAGCATGGTGAATCAGGAATTAGGGAGTGTTAGTAATTCGATATAAGCAGCAGGACCCTGGGGCATCTGATATCTCCAAGGCCCATCAAAGAGTGCACTGTTCAGGAGGAGGCCATTTGAATGGTAGAAATTAGGTCAGTGTGTTAGAGAACTAATTAGAATTGTCTTTTTATAAGAATCAGAAGATGTGTCCTAGAGGCATTTCAGTGATTGTGGATAAGATTTAAAAAAATGAACAGAGTTGTGATTTGGATGAGGAACCCGCTTAAAGGGAGAGAATCCCACTTCGGCTCTTAGGAGACTTAGCCATATTTGTTTAATTGGGGCAACAGTGAGTTACAAAAGTTATCCCAGAACAAAATCCCTTTCCTCACTAACGATGGGGGTGGACTTAGGTGTCATGTGGCAAATAGCCATTGCCAGCCCCACTTGTGGGCATGGGATACGTTGCTCAGGATGATCAAATTTTTATTTCGTAATGAGGAGACAGAAGCCTCCTGTCTGCTGAAGCAGCACAGATTGCCTCAAGCATCTGAGGGAAAGATGGGTCTCAGCTTGTCCCACACTGGGGACCAAATCCAACCCTCGGTGATTTTCATCAGCTTCAGGAGCAGGCAGATATTTTTGCAGGACCAGACAGGAAATTAGGCTATTAAATTACAGCCTTTCTCCGAGAGGCCCCGTCATTCTCCTCCCCCTTCCTACAGATGTTCTATCAAAGCAAGTCGTTGTAGCCATTTATCTTGCCAAACTTAAAATACCTTCCCCAGAACTAATTTTTCCCTCCGTACTTGAGGCCTTTGTACTCTCTGTCTTGCTTCCCTGATCTTGTATGGATCTAAGATTAATTTGCACTAGCTAGGAGTTCAACAACAAAATCAATTTCAATTGGGTCAGACGGGGTCACTCCAGGCTCAGTAGTGTGAGGAAAGAACTAGATGATTATCATTCCAGGAGTACAATGCTAAGGTCCAGTCTGAGGGAAAAGAAGCAGCACGTTCCCATAAAAGCAATAAATAATTCTTTCTAAACTGTCAGAAACAAATAGGAATTGGCTTATTTTCCACCAGAGTTTCCCAAAACTATATACAAATAGGTAAACTATGCCCTTCAAAGGAAGCAGGGGAAATTAGCAAATGCAATTTGGCATATTCTTTGTAGAACTGCTTTAGAAACATATTCCAGCATCAATGATGGTCTTACTTTCCTAAGCTCACACTTTCCATACAAGAATCTTCTCTGGCATTCTGCACAAACCAACTTAGGCAGGACTTCTGAGCATACTTTCTGAGGAAAAAAAGTCAAACAATGATTATATTTATTACCCTCTGTCATTGAAGTGTGTTGTCAGTAGACAAGGCACTCATTGAGTAAATTAAAATCAAGCTGTGTATCTCATTACTTTTTTTTGCATTTTACTTGATTATTGAGGTAAAAAATAGAGACTAAAAACAAAGTTTTCTCTGTTTCTTCTTTAAAAACTGTAGAATCTATAATGATTCTTGACAGTTTAATTGGTATAAAAACATATCAATCACAAGGGAAACAATTCTTATTAGCCTCTACTCCTCTTAAATCAAAATGTATTATTGGTTGCCAGCTATGTAGAAATGCATCCTGTTGGCTATTGGGACACAGAAAAGATTAATCAACCACGGGTCTTATTCTCAATGAGCTTATGTCAAAATGATCCTACAACTAAGAAATGTGCTGTTAATAAAGTAGGATTATTTTTAACTGGAAAAGGATGATAATGCATTTACTATGTGTAAGTGATTATTTTAGGTAGTTGAACATATTATTTCACTCAATTGCAATGGGCACACTGGAAGATTGTTGTATGGCCCTGACTTTAATTGCACAGATAAAAATCTCTTGTAGCTAATTTAAGCAAAAAGAGATTTATTACAGTTATTGGTTGCCAGAAGGACTAAAGAAAAGCAGCTCTAGCCTGAGATCTGAATGTGGACGGTCATAATCACATGTAGACCTGAGCCATCCGGGGAGCCACTGGCCCTCCCAAAATCAGGACATCTCAGCTGTTTCTGAAAGCCAACGCAGCTGCAGTTCCCAAAACACAAAAACAGAACGGGTTTCTCATACACCATATTTACCCATAGGACGTATTTACAAACTCCAAAATTCCAACTAATTCTGGTTGGTAGATCTGACAATACATCTAAAATTTTAATTTCAGCTGAGTCTGAAAATTGCTGTTTTTGGCTTTCTAGCTTCTACACCCATGAATGGGGTTGGACCGATCAATGAATCAACAGTATCTGTCACAGTGGTTATTATCCCATTTTTCACAGGAAAGATGAAATTTAGGGAGGATCTACATATAACAAATACATGATGCAGCAGGGCTGTGAGTCAGATATAACCCAGATATTGATATCACCACTCCATTCCATTACTCTACCAGCTGAACAAACAATTATATTCTTAGTTATAAAATACTTAAGTCCAGAAGACAGAGGCAGAGTATTTGTGGATTAAAGGAGTGTGGATTAAAGGAGCAAAAGGTGCTAGGACTGACGGGGAAGGGGGAAAGTCCTAATGCTGAGAGTCACAAAGACTTTCTTAAGGACACAGCCACTTACCATATTCTGTGAAAGACATGAAGAATTTAAATACATGTATCCACAAAAAGAAAGGCCTTACAGAAAGAAAAGAAAAAATGGAGTAAAGACATAAGGCAAATGATTATGATGAAGTACAATTTTGGTTAAGATACAGGTAAATGGCCAGGTGCGTTGGCTCACGCCTGTAATCCCAGTACTTTGGGAGGCCAAGCCGGGCGGATCACGAGGTCAGGCATCTCTACTAAAAATACAAAAATACAAAAAATTAGCTGGACGTGGTGGCGGGTGCCTGTAGTCCCAGCTACTCAGGAGGCTGAGGCAGGAGAATGGCGTGAACCCAAGAGGCAGAGCTTGCAGTGAGCTGAGATCTGGCCACTGCACTCCAGCCTGGGCAACAGAGCGAGACTCCGTCTCAAAGAAAAACAAAAACAAAAACAAACAAAAAAACAAAAAACAAAAAAAAAAAGATACAGGTAAATGAGGCGGAGTAGGGGAAAATAAATTATAAAGAAATGTGTTTTCTCATCATGTTGGGCTTTCTCATCGTGTAGGCATCTGGGCTCTAGAATGTCGTTTGTGAGTTTCGCAATGGGAAGTGTTATGGTCAGGTTTATGCTTCAGGAAAATCAATCTCTTTATCAGTGTGCCTTAGTAATTGGATAAAAATTTTCCATAAAAATGTACTTACAATAGAATCAGAATTGGTTACTGACACAGTTATCGTTTCAAGGCTTTTCTCTCCTTTGACCTGGACATTTAGAAGGGGGCTACGAGAATGAAAGTTGGAATCAATGGGATACACACAGGCCTTCATTCAATATAAAACTAGTAGTGTTCTGCTATTCACAAAACATTCATATTCTATAGACATTTTTATTATATAAACAGGTAGGGAAGGAAGCCTTTGACAGTCACCAAAGGAAGAAAAAGATCATTGAAAAGTGAGATGTGAATATAAATACTTACAAATTTCTTCATAAAAAATACCTAAAAGGACTTTAGTCCTGTGTTTGGAAAATTTTAAAAACTATATATGGTACAAAAAGAGTCCATCATATAGCCTACTTGGATATACACAGACTCACTAAAATGGGAGAAAAACATTCTCACATTTCATGTGACTGATAAAGTGTGAGGAGATTCAGAATAAAATAAGAATCCACTCCATGGGAAGCCAGCCCCAGATGGGAGGCCTGGACTAAACTGTCTAGCCTCATGACTATAAATTTTGCAGAAGCAAATCCTACAGTAAGGGCAGCAAAAAAGGAAGTGAACCCACTCTAATTGAGAAACGATTATTTTGTGATAAAAGTACTTGCTCTGAATATGATTTTGGCACAGAACTTGGGTTTAGGCCCATTGTTCCACCGGAAACAGACCCATGCACACACACATACACAGGCACACAGGCACTCTAAAAAAATCAATGGTATATCTGTTATCATAACTAATGAAAAGCCAGGGCCCAGGCACTTGTCCCTCGCTTAGCTTGTAATGGAGCTTTGCAGAGTGCACATACAGAAGCATGTCTCCAGGGCTAGTCTTGGTGAGGGAGAATTTCTGCCATCCTAGCCCTACTGGCAAAGCAACATTTAAAATAAGAGAAATAAAATGAGAATTCACATTTATGGGCATAGTGTTAGATGAGATCAAGTAATAATTCAATGTAGTAACTGCAACAGGCCTTTAAAAATAGACATTGAAGACAATAGAAGTTTGTCATTTCCCACAAGATCATTGCTTTCTAATGAGCTGGGTAAGTGTGAATTTTGCTCATCCAGGTGGCGACCAGGAGGATGGGAATGGGAGAAACTGACAGTGGAAGTGTCCTTGGTCTGGGGAAGGGTAGGCCCAGGGGGAGCTAGAGAGGGCAGAGGGCCCCATGGCTCTGCTGCAGGATTCAAGGAGAGAGGGCAGGAGGTACCTGCAGATTTGAAATGAATTTATAATTTAAAAAATTTTTCCAATATAAATTATTATTCCCCTTTTTCCCCCCAGTTGCTGAATGAGACCCATGTGATTGTTAAGGCCATAGCAAACGTGGATCTCCTTGGGCGTGTTAAGGGGTTTGCTGTAGCTCCAGGGACCTGTGTGAGAGGAAAACCTGGAAGGGAAGCTACACATTGGATTGCATATCCACAAATGATAATAATAGTAATAATATTTCTTTATCAGAGAAAAATGAAAACATTCTCATGAAATTCAGGAGAAACACCTAACTTGGCAGCTCTACTTGAAAATCTGTGTCTTTTACACCTTTAATGTGGCAGCTAGAAATGTTTGTATTCTATGCCCTGGTCTGATGGAGTGGGACCACAGACCCGGGAGCCTTGTGCTGTCCTCCTCAGTGCTGAAAATGATGTTCACATGAGGTGGAAAAGGCATCTCCATTACATTAATGTTCACTATGAGGCAAAGTGTGGCACTCTTTAAAGCATGTGGCCTCAAAGAGCTAAAGCACACACACATGCCTATATATGTGCAAATGGGCAAATATGTACATATATACTCATATAATCACACATGCATCTACACATTCACTCAAGACACATGCATATATGTGCAGGCATATGTATATACATATGCAAATACATATACGTGTATATATGTGCAGGCATATGTATATACATATGCACGTATATACATATATGTACACACACATGCACATATATGTATACACATATAGTCCAATAGTCCAATATATACACATACAGATACGCACAGACATATACATATATGGCTTCAACCAAACTTCTCATATAAAACAAGACTGCATTTTTTCCTGGTAAATGAACAGAGTGTTTGAAATGATGTTTGACAACAGCAGGAGAGCACAGGCAGCCGGCACACAACACGCCATGCTGCTGATAGAAATGCGCGTGGGCAAACACCATCATGGAGGATCATCTGACATTATTTCTGGAAGCAAGAACCACACGTGTGCATGGTGAGGTTTTCTGTTATTGCGATTTTATACTAAAGACAAATAAAAATTTACATGCTTACCAACAAGCACATTTATTGTGTCAGAAATAAAAAATAAAATACATATTTAATAGTACAGATTTGGTGAAGTAAATGGTGGTGCATACTTAAAATGAAAGAGTAAGCAGTCATTTAGGATGATGTTATATTAATAAATATAGTTATGTATGAAGATAGAGTGAAATAAAAGTAGCTTATAAAACAAGTTATACACTATGAGCCATTTATATAAGTAGTGTTCAAAAATCAGAGCAGTAAATATAATAGTTGCAGTTATTTTTGAAGTGGAGAGAGTAGAGGTGATTTTTGTTTACATTCCCTTTGCATGTGTTTTCAAAATATTTCTGACTTATGATTGTATAATAAATATATGTACATGTACTCTGTCCTTCATATTGAACACTGCCATTTGTCTCTATGTGAATTTCTTCTAACTTTTCTATTTTCATTATGTAATGTCCTTCAGACCTAGTCATGATTTTTTGATAGTTTTTTGTTTTTTTTTTTGTTTGTTTGAGACGGAGTCTTGCTCTGTCGCCCAGGCTGGAGTGCAGTGGCCGGATCTCAGCTCACTGCAAGCTCTGCCTCCCGGGTTCATGCCATTCTCCTGCCTCAGCCTCCTGAGTAGCTGGGACTACAGGCGCCCGCCACCTCGCCCGGCTAGTTTTTTGTATTTTTTTAGTAGAGACGGGGTTTCACCGTGTTAGCCAGGATGGTCTCGATCTCCTGACCTCGTGATCCACCCATCATGTTACTTTCGCTCAATATTTTGATAATATATTTTTAGCAACCAAATGTTATGAGACAAATTAGTAAAACAATAGGAAATCAAACTATGATCTGTAACAATTTGTAAAGTCCAACAGTGAATTTATTAAGGTGTTTTACCAGAAGAAAAATTAGACCGCCAAGTGCTGTCATGAGAGAGGGAAGTATCATTGCCAGTCCTAGGTCACAAAGCTGTTTTGTTGCTAATGAGCTGAAAATCTCACTGAGCATGTTCGCAAGTATGTGTGTATATGTAAACATGTATTCTTCCTATCGTATATTTAATCATCTATTTGCTTTGCTCAGTAGCCCTCCACTTCTGTTAAGATAATGCTTGAGAAAGAGAAATTTCCTGAGGTTTAGGCATTTTGTGTTTAGGAACCATGCGCTCAAACACTATTTCTTGATGAATTTCAAGTCTGAACTTCTAAGATTAAGGAAATGTGACACCTCATCTAAATAAAATGTAGGCAAGAGGGTGCCACATGGGGAAGAATCCAAGAGGCCAGGATTTCAGTCCCAGTTCCATATTGGAAAAGGGTTTCATTGTGTACCTGTTTCTTAATCTCTCTGAGTCTTAATTAACCAGCTACCAAATGAGCTTCAGAATGTTTTCTCTATTTCGGTCACATCCGTTGTCATAAGAACCAATTTATGCCAAGTTTCATGACAATTTCACCAGTGTAAGCTTTTGTTTAAATCATAAATATTGAATTAACAAATAAATGAGTTAATAAGAAATAATTTAAGTATAAATATAAGATGATCCTATTATTATTACCTCCATAATTCTCTGTTTCCTTACTCAGAAATGTTGGCTACTTCACAACACAACTCTGCCTCTCTCAGAACTAATCAAAGCCTTGATATAAAAATAAGCAGGACTAAGAGGAGCTACTGACATCTACCCGCCTCCCATGAAAATGGAGTAAAGACCAGAGACAAAATTTTCAATCTGACACACAAAGCAAAATTAAAACAATAATAAATAAAAATAATGATAAAAATATACACAAAACAAATAGATCTTTATGCTGGTGTTAAGCAGTGTCGTAAATATTTTCTGTAGATCAATTTATGGAATCCATACAGTAATCCTATTGTTGATACTATTAGTATCTCTATTTTATATATGAGGAAACTGAGATTGATTAACTTGGCCAAGATTACACAGGTAGGAATGTATCCTGCGGATCTGTCCCCACGGGCAATGCATTTAGCCATTATCCTGTGCAACTTCTATCTTCAAATTATTCTGAAGAAAACCCAGTGGGAAATAGAGCTTTTCTTAAGACGCTGCTCTCAATGGATCCTGTGTTCCTGCTTTGACTTTTAGAGCACAGCAATGCCTTGATGAAAATGGGAAGGGATTTCTACAAATGTCATTTCTCTCAGGAAGGGTCTGGAGTCAGGTGGACCTGAGTGTTTAAATACACATCCTGCCTCTCATTAGCTTTGTTGCTGAGCTCTTGCCTTTTCCAAGCCCCATTTTCTTCACATTAAATATAGAGAACAATGAGTATTTCATGGGGCTATTGTGAAGATCAAACAAAATATCTATAAGTAGTCCTACTACAATGCCTTTCAGAGAAGGAAATCCATATATGTGTTATCCATTCTCCTCCATATCAAACAGGATCCCACAGTCTATTGCGGTGTAGACTTTGCCCAATAGGCACTAATTGGAATGCCTAACTGGTCCCCACTTTCTGGTCATTCTTTCACTTAAGTCTCTTCAATTTTTCATCAAAACACTGACCACCATATGTTCCTTTTGTTTACAATTTGTACCCAGAAGCATAGAGACATGAAATTGAAGGTTTAAGATAATGGTAGGGCTCAGAGTCAAAGTCAGCAGACTCAGGGAGAGCTTCGTTTCTTTCCTTAGGTTTATCTTTTATTCCTTTTTCTACTTATAAAGAAATTGTTGTTCTTCTCATTAGCTTGTTTAAGGCTCGCCCTTGTTGCTATCTGTTGCTTGCAAACCAAGAACTCCAAGAGGCTCTTCTCAGCCCCTGAAAACTGCCACTTCCGCTAACACCCAGAACAAAGAATCTGGATAATTGTCTTAAACATGAACACCAGTGATGATGGTTACTAAGATGAGGTATGATCACTTAGTTTTCTTCCCTAAATGTAACTATATTGTAATTCTTTATTTTAGATATTTGAAAAATGTATGTTTTATAAGACACCTTATCAAGCAGAGATTAATTCTTCTATAACATCATGACATTTATAGGTCATCCATTATTACTCATGGGAAATAACAAGACTTAAGTTTGCATATATGTCTCATTCCACCACCAACTTGAAAATAATGGATGCAGGGCAGGTGAGCCCGAACGTTGAGCTTAGCCAGTGAGGGTTCTTGGCTTTGCCCAGGAAAGAATTCAAAGGCCAGCCGTAGACAGAAGAAAATAGCTTTATCGAAGGGGCAGTGTTACTGCTCTGTGACTGCTCCTGAAGAGCAGGGATACCCCATAAGCAGAGCAGCAGCTCAGGGCAGTTTTCAGTCATATTTATACCTACTTTTAATTGCATGCAGATTAAGGGGCAGTTCATCCAGAAATTTCTAGGAAAGTGGTCGGAATCATTGGGCTATTGCCATGGAAAGGGATGGTAATGCCCAAGTGCTGCCATGACAATGGTAAATTGACATGGCACACTGGTGGGCATGTTTGACTGAAAGATGCTTTTATCCTTGTCCTGTTTTAGCTAGTCCTCATTCTGGTCCACTAAGTCCTGGCTCTGGAGTCAAGTCATGCCTCCTACATTATAATTGGTAGGAAAAATTAAAAGGAAAATACTTTTGAATTGATAAAGTACTCAAGAGAATATCAAGAACTCTGAGTATATTCACAGCACTCTGAAATTGACTTGTAATTGGGTACAGTGTATACCGCTCCAGTGACGGGTGCACCAAAATCTCAGAAATCACCACTAAAGAACTTATTCATGTAACCAAACACCACCAGTTCCCCAAAAACCTATGTAAATAAAATATAAAAAATAAAATAAAAGACTTGTAAGATGCAATACATACAAATTCTTAGGTCAAAGAATATAAATACACTTGTTTTATCTTTTTGATATGGAATTTTCTTGTTAATTTTGATTTTTCTCTCAAAGTCATTTTGGATATCTGTCATAATGTAATAATGTCTTTAAAACACGTATTTAAACCCTAAACTTTAAAAATCATTTAAAAGATCTTAGATTTATGGTGCTGTATCTGTCAGGCCTTCAGGATTCCAACCACATACAGAAATTTTGATCTCTTCCAGACTGGATGTGAGCTCTAGGACCAGGGGCTGAGTGAAAGCCATGGCTTCTAGACAATGACAACAAAATGCAAGCTTCACTGGCATTGTGTTTCCAAACACAGGCAAGTTAAACTGCATTATCATACTGTTAGCAACACTACAACTTCCCAGAAAATTGTGTGTTTTGTTAATACAGGAACACGCTGGCAATTAGCAGATGTGCTTGATTTAAAATGGGAATGTGCTTATTCAGTGTAAATACTGTATGACATTATTCTGCATCATTTCGGTTGCAGTTTCCTTGCATTGGAACATCTATTGGCAGGACAAGTTAATGATTGACAATATACGCAATTAAACTGTGTAAATAGAGACAAAATTTGTTTCGTTTTGTTTGAATCAGAAGGGGCATCTCCCTAATAAAATATGCCTACTTATAAGAGGAATAGCTTTGCCTCAAAAAAAAATTAGTAGACGGATAGGCTAGAAGTGAGCATTTCTCCAGGGAGAATAAAAGGTGCACCGCAGTGAAGAGGCTGACGCAGAAAGGCCCACACCCACGACCTGAAAGGAGTAGAGTTGTTTTTCTTTTAAAGTTGCCTTTTAGATGAATACACGCAGTTCTCTGGCAAATGCCACGTCAGTATGTGAAAGAATCAAGCACGCATGCTTGGGATCATCCAACTCTATTTGTACTAGCCCATGAATGCAAAGGAAAAATAAACAGCTACCATAAAACGCCCAGCAAATCCCTTTTCCTCGTGGCTCTAATTCCTACAAGCAACACAGTAAAACCAGCACCTACCGAGAGAAGGAGCTGAGGTCGTCCAGGCCGGCGCGTGTGTCCCGCCAGGGCTCAGGGTGTGTGCACTGTGGGTCCCAGGTTCTGCCAGCGATGGAGACGGACGGGGTCTTCTCCCGAGAACAAACGACGGCCCAGCAAGAGGCGGTCATCTCAGGACACCGACGGGGGGCCTGGAGGTTGCTCAGTGAGGCCTGTGGGCGCTGAGGCGGGCGCTGCCTGGGGCCTCCGGGCCAGGGCGGGTGAGGCCCCGGAGTCCCGGAGACTGCACAGCAGGGCCCAGCCTGGCCGGGCTCCTCGCCGCCCACGGGGCTTGAAGGCAGGTGTCACACAGCCTGCCTAAAATAACAATTGGTCACAGGCAGCGCCCGGGAAAGGCAATTCCCCTGCACATAGAAAAAACCTGAAGCTGGTGATGAGCCGCTTCCTGATCGGATCTGGGGAGTTGGGCAAGTGCGTTCACGCAAGCGCACTAAGAGGCAAAATGGTGGCGTCCGAGATTTGACCTTCCAGGGCGCTCCAGAGAAACGAGAGGAACGTGCCAGGTTAATATGTGTACGACTGCAGTAAACACACTGGCCATGCTCCCCTCCCAAGCCCTAGCAGCTCACTACACAGGTGGGCAGCCCACCCTAAGGGAAGAATCAGGGGAGGAAGGACGCAAGACCCTGGAAGCATGTCAACGTGTAAAACCCAAGACAGAGGTCAAACCCTGCACTTGTCCTTCGAGTCTACCGCTTGGGCCTCTTCCAAGTGTACTTCCCTTCCTTTCATTCCTGCTCTAAAGCTTTTCAATAAACTTTCCCTCCTGTACTAAAAGTTGCCTCAGTTTCTCCTTCTGCCTTCTGCCCCTCTGTTGAATTCTTTCCTCTGAGGAGGCAAGAATTGAGGTTGCTGCACGTACAGCTTCACCACCAAAAAGACAAGCACTTGAATTTCAACTTCCAAAGTCCAGTGTGAGAGCTGGCTGACATAAGTCACTTCAAAGTGATACGGAGATATTTTTATTCATACTTATTTTATAGACAGAAATGTGAATATGTTGCATTTATAGACAGAAACGTGAATGTGTTACTTCACAAATTTAAAATAATTAAAGAAAACATCATTTGGGGTTGTTGACCAGTTTTTACTTTTTATTCATCAAGTGAGTAAAAATATCAGACAGCTCTAATTTAGACTGATATTTTCATAGAGTGAAAAATCTTTAAAAAGTTGTATACTGCATCTTCTTAAGCAACCATGAAGAAAGAAATCTATTTTCTTTGGAAGACAATTTTTAAATTTTTTCTAATATTTTAGCTAATGGCAGTATATGATCATTTCTAAAACTTTAAAATGCAAATACCCCTTAAAGTTACATTGATCATATCACACCCCCAAAAAATGGTGTTAATATTTGTGATATATGCTTTCAAACACTTTTGACCAGGTGTATGGGTAACAATGTCATACATATGACATAGTTTGATTTTTGTATAGCTATGTATATCCATATACATACTAAGCATATAGATATTCCAAATGTTATATGCTGCTGGAGTGCATGTGTAGTGAAATATTCTGTGTTTTTTAATGTTGTATGCTTTTTAATCTTTTCAATATATCCCAATGTTTTGAAGTGTTTTTCAAATGTATGAAAATGGCTGCACAGCATTCTGTCATTTGAGTGTGTAATATATAAAACACTTATTCAAAATAGTTGTGCTTATCTCGTAATGTTTTCACTTTTAAAATCTAGACATGAAATTCCAGGATAAACTGGTACAGTCACATTCAGGGTCGTGGGGTACTTTTCACAAGTAGCTCTCAGAAAGCTATGACCAGCTTAGCTTCTCCCAAGCAGTGTATCAGTTCCTTTTTCACTGCACCCTTGACAAACCTGGAGGCTTAAAAAACATGTCAGCATGACATGTGAAAGATGTCTTTACTTGTTGGGATTTTTACTCATTTGTTTTTTTGAAAACTACATTGACTCTTCACACTATGATGTGAGCTGTTTATCTCCTTGCTGTGTTCTTTACTGTAGACACATTTTTCATAATAATCCAATATTTTTATTCATGTATAACATGCCTCTTAATTCTATTTATGATGCTCTTCAATGTAAAAATGTCATGAAATGTTTATGCTTGCAAGTTGTTAAATTCCACTGTTGAATTACTGACATTTTCTCCTTATATTTACTTTTTTAACAAATAAATCTGATTAGTCTGAAATTTAAAATAATGAAAATTAGTATTATAATTGTCAGGTTGCTAGCAATTTCCCCAGTATCATTTAATAATTTGTCCATCTTTGCCCCCCTGATTTGTACTGTACTAATTTCTTCAATGTGCTATTTTGTTTCTCTGAAATAATTCCATTCTTTGTCCATTGTTAGGTAAATACCACACTGCTTTATTTATTTCAGAGCTAAAATGTACTTTCATGTCTCCTAGCCCCATTATGTCTATTTTATTTTACCTGTAGTTTCCTGTATTCCCCTTCAAATAGGAATATTTCTATGATATTCCCAAAAATAGTGGGTTTGGCTTCTAATTTCATTAACTCACTAATTCATTTTGAGAAGATTACACATTTTACAGGACTAGTCTTTGCCTCAAGGAATGTGTCCTTTTATGTGCTTCTATTTTTGCTTGCTTCATCAGTTATATTTTGTAAATTTCTCGCTATGCTTCTAACATATTTGTTTAAATTTTATATTTATACAAAATATAAAATATGTTTATATTAAAAGATGGCATTTAAATAGGTTTAAATACTTATATCTTGGTCTCCAAATCCCACTCTTCACTAGCATGAACCTAAGTTCCTGGAAGAAGCAGTTTGCCAGTTTGGAGACCAGGAAAGTACAAGCGAGTGTAGGACATCTCATGCTGGTAAACAAGAAAATACTCAAACATCAATGGGATGTGGGGTGTGGCTGAAGGGGAGGAGGAGAGGGCTCCTGCAGGGCCTGCGATTTTCTACCTCTTGAACTCAGTGCAGGGTACACAGGTGGGCTCACATTGTGAAAATTAATTGAGCCTGTACAGAGTTTCAGTAAGTCCTGTGTGTGCGTGCGTATGTGTGCACGTGTGTGTGTAGAAAGCTTCAACAGAAGGTTTGAAAACTATGAATAAGAATGTCAGAAAGATAATTCTAAGGGGCGCCTACTGGCTAAGTTCGGAACAATTTCACTGTGAAGTTACTAATGATACCAATGAATAATAATAGATTGAAAATAAAATGAATGTAAATCAAGATTTTTTAAAAAATGAATATACAGGGAATGGTTTAAACTCTACTTCACAGAAGAATGTCAGTTAGTAAATATTGAAATGTAGAAGGAATAAAATAACTACAAAGTAAGTGCAATAATTGTTTCAGGGAAGAACAATCAATGAGTGAAAAAATCATTGGATTTATTGTTACAGATTACTTATTAATTGCAAATGAACATGTATCTTTACAGTGAACAAATCTAGCAGACAATACCTTAAGTTGTTAAATTTAGCATCACCAATATTGGAGCAACCTGACATGAAATTTCCTCTGATGAAAGGTGATAGGAATTACAAAAAAAAAAAAAAAATTGACTGTGCAGTATGTTACCTAAACTACTTAACATAAATAAAGGGGAAATAATCAGACTAATCTAGATTGTAGACATTCTCCAAAATGACAAGCGCTTATCCTTTAAAGTTATCAATAACATGAAGCTTTAAAAATGCAAGTGAAATATTTGAAAGGAGATAAAGAGAAAAACTAAATTCAAAGGGTAATCCTTGGTTGAATCCTTGGTGGGCATGTGTGAAAACACACCAAGTTCTATTTCCACAGGCCCTCCTGCTAAAACCTGAGGGCAGTGAGATGTTGCAGCCACATCCTTAGCTAGGAGCATTAAAATGTATTTATTTTCAAATGAAAATTCTGTTTTATTTTACTACAATACATAAATTTATCCTTAATTTAGTAAATATAAAAATACAGAAAATGAATAAATGTAACCATATTCCTTCTTTGCAAAAGACAAAGCCTTTATTTTGGTCTATTTTTGCCCATACTGGTTTTATTCATAGAGATTATTTTTATTCATGCTCTAATAATTATGGATTTATTTTTATTTATCAAATACTTATTAATCCCCTTCATTAAACAGAATATAGAAGCAGGTTTCTGTGAATGAGATAACACTTAAACTTTTTAAGGCATAGGATGTACATGCTATGGTTCTAGTTGACATTTACATCCAAGCTGTTCAACCTCCCTACACCTAAACGTATACTTTAACTTCCTTCCAACTGTATCATCGTTCACAGAAAACACAATCTTTTTTCAAAACACGGGACAGAAATAATGGTGGTTTACACTAGGGTAGTAAAATATGAGAATAAAAAGCATATTATTTAATTAAAATATTGAATTAAAAATAAATCATAAAACATGGGATCAATTCAGAAAAAAATAGAGATAATTTTGAAGGTTGGCATGAATAGTTTATTTGGTTGCTAATGTGAATTCCACACATAGGAAAGCTAAAAGGTGGTCATTGGTTTTCATGATGATATTAGTGAGAACAGATTTGGTTTAACAGTAGAAGCTGAATACAAACTGAGGGAGTATCTGAGTCTATTCTGACTGCCATAGCAAAATACCTTAGGCTGGGCACTTTATAAATCACAGAGATTTACTGCTCACAGTTCTGAAGGCTGGGAAGTTCAAGATCGAGGCAACAGCAGGTGTGATGCTTATGAGGGCTCAGCCTCTGCTTCAAAGATGGCACCTTCCTGCTGTCTTCTCCCATGGCAGAAGAGGCAAACAAGGTCCTTGAGGCCTCTTTTATAAGGGCTCTGATCCCATTCATTAGCAAAGGCCCTCATGACCAAATCCTCTCTGAGGCGTCCCACCTCTTAATGCTATTGTATTGGGGATTCGATTTTAACTTATGAGTTTTGGAAGAACACAGACATTTAGACCATAGCAAGGGGGTTGAGGAATAAAAAAGATGTAAGAAAATGGAAGGTTTTATTTAGAGAAAAACACTTTTGAAGACAATGACCATAAGAGAAAGAAGATCTGAGAGAAAAAAAAATCAGACGGTATTATGGAATCAAAGAAAGGCTCCTAAAATGAAAGACCTTCAATGACACTGGGAGAGAATAAGGAGTGATCCATCCTGGAGTTAATGGAAAGCAGACATGATTAACAGTCATTAACAGTATAAAGGCCCTGAAAATGAAGGCAGTGGGATTTGGTGAACATACAAAGAAGCTGGCTTTAGGAGAAAAAACAATTTGTTTTTTGTAATAGAGGTTAATGAAGGATTTTCAGGTATACAGTCATATTTACTACAAATATTGTTTCTGCCCATGTATTTATAAAATCAGTAAGTTCTCTTTGTCTTATTTAATTTCCTTAGCTAGCACTGCCAGAGCCATGTTAAATGTTCCCTTTATGGGAAACATGTAATTTTAATCATGTTGGTAATGTACAAATCTGTTTCTGTATTATTATTACCATTATTTATTCAGTAATTATGTAAAATAACATTTTTGTTGTCAATAAATATATTTAAATAATTTGAATTATTATGTTTATTATATCAATAATTGATACCTGAAAATGGCTTGCTTTCATATTAAGTAACCTCTCAGAGACATATTGTATGCTTAATACATCTATATTGCATGCTTAATACAATGGCATTAAGAGGTGGGACCTCTCAGAGACAACTTGGTCATGAGGGCCTTTCAACCTCTAAGTAAAAGCTATGTAGATTTTCTTCACAATTAGAAAGTGAGAAATGAGGAAACAAATAATACAGATATAGAACCTTTGTTATAGCATGAAAATAAATTTACTTAAAACTGTAATCTGTAATAACCAGGGAGGTATTTCATGTTTCTGTAGTGAAAATAACTGCAGAAGAAGCAAAGGGGAAGACCTAAAATATTAATATCTGTTATTTGTTCCTTTCTGATTTTGGCAAGTTGTTGCCAGAAAGAGATGAGCTTGAGAAAATAGTGGTGATTTTGAAAACAAAGATGTATGGCAACAGAGTCTAGCTGGAATTAGACGCTCACAGATTTGGAAAAGGCAGTTGCTTTTCTATCCCAAACAGCAGGAAATATGTGTATAGTTAATGCTTTTTGTCAAGTTCTTTCATTTAGGTTTTTCTTGTCAAATATGTGGTAATAGGTGTCTCAAAAACTTCCAAGTAGCTACTATTAAAATGAAGAAAAGAAGAATGAGCCCAGCATTGGAGCATATAAATAAGAAAATCTTTTTTCAAAAGCAAATCCAGGTAAGAATGTGGAGGGTTGCTAACTGGCACAGAGTATAATCAAAATAAATAAAACAAAACCCAGTCAATTTTTGCAATATTTAATGAATATTCACTTTAATCTTTGAAGCAACCTCTATCCTCCCAAATTCACCATAGCAGGAAGTAATCTACAAAAGCAGCATGTCCTTCATAGAGGGAACACTGTATGAGATCCTTTTCAAATAGGGCCAGTGGGGTCACAGACAATGACGAGCTCACAGATGACAAAGCCAGTGACCCGTACCACCTTGGACAACGAAGCCCTTCCCAGAGAGTAGAACTAGAGCTTCACCAAGGAATATACACTAACGCCTGGGCTGCGGGGTTTGGAGCTCCTCCCAAACAGGACTTACCAATTCTATGAATTGTTGTATTTTGTATCTCACCTTCTTTACTCTTTTCCAATGGAGATTTTTATTGTGATACTCTTGTTCCTGATCTGCCATATATTTTGTTTAGTAGGGAACAGATCATTTACGTCTTAATCTAAAGATCACGAGACAATGGGGCTCTACGTTCACAGCTTGCAGAGAAAACTCTACATTCTTCAAAATCCTGGACTTTGATCTGGATGCAACGTAATGAAAGTTCAGGTTTCTTGCCTTGGGGTAAGTGTATTATGTACAGGAAGAAAAGTTTGCACAGCTATTTTATAGGTCATTAGTTGTTTCTTCCTTCCTGATTACACAGCCACCCAGCTAGAGATAACCTTTTCTACTTCCCTTCTAGGTAGGTGGAGCCGTGTGCGCAGGGTTTTGCCAATTGAATGTGACAAGGAACTAGGTATAAAGCAGCCACTGCTCTTGTTATGAAATGTTTCCCCTCTCCGCAGCCTGAAACCATATACAAGGTGGTGGCATCTTCAAGTCTACAAACGGACAAAACCTGGGAGTGAAGCGGCTAGAAGAGAAAATAAATGTGGACTTTTATGCGGTCTTAAGAGGAATTACGGCCCACCAAACCTGAATCAGTTGTAACATTAACTGAGAAACAAACTCTGTATTAAATGTTTTGCGCTTGAGAGGCCCTTCAAGCATCTCAACCTTTGCCCTAATTAATACAGAGTCCTTTCATTAATGAGACTCAACCCCACTTGGTTATGTTCTATGATCTTTTGACATGCCACTGGAATCATCATGCTGATATTTTGTTGTCATTGTGTAAACTCTATATTAGGTTTTTTTTTAATCCCCTGGGGATTTGCTGCCTACAAATTGCCTATAGACAGGCAACACAAACAATCTGAACCTACTGCATCTTCAATCAGCAATTCGGAGACACTGAAATTTGCCTCTTCAAGTTGATCTTGGGTAATGACTTGAGGATAAGCATCAGCAGGGCATTTATTTTAAGTCTCAGGGACTGTCTAGTACGGAAAAGGTGGAGTTTTGCTAGTCTTCCTAGAAACTAAAACAATATTGCGGTAGCAGATGATTAAAACAAGAAGGAATTTAGATCAGCCTGGCCATCAAACTAAAACCCCATCTCTACCAAAAAATACAAAAATTAGACAGGCATAGTGGTGTGCACTTGCAGTCTCAGCTACTTGGGAGGCTGAGGCAGGAGGATTCCTGGAATCCAGGAAGCACAAGTTGCAAAGAGCCAAGATTGTGCCACTGTACTGGGTGACAGAGCAAGACCCTGTCTCCAAAAAAAAAAAAAAAAAAGAAAAGAAAAGAAAAGAAAAGAAAAAATTTAGGAAGTCTGAAAAGTGTAGAAAAATACATTAACACATTGAGCTTTTCAAGGCAGTCTTTATCACCACAGAAAACAAAAGTCAGCCAGGCACGGTAGCTCACACTTGTAATCCTAGCAGTTTGGGAGGCTGAGGTGGGAGGATCACAATGTCAAGAGATGGAGACCATCCTGGCCAACATGGTGAAACCCCATCTCTACTAAAAATACAAAAATTAGCTGGGCGTGGTAGTGTGCGCCTGTAGTCCCAGCTACTCAGGAGGCTGAGGCAGGAGAATCACTTGAACCTGGGAGGCGGAGGTTGCAGTGAGCCGAGATCATGCCACTGCACTCCCACCTGGCAACAGAGCAAGACTCCGTCTGGAAAAAAAAAAAAAAAATCAAAACAAAGGCATTTAACAAGCAAATGTCAACCGAATTAAAACATTCATAAAAGTAGACCTCTGAACTCAGGGAAGGAAGGGCACAGTGCACAAAAGCAGGCGACTTTAATCATTATGTACAAAAGGTGAGGTGCAGGGCTAAGTACTACAAATAAAATGATAGATCTAATTTATAATAACTTGTGAAATAGTTATTTTATTTTTACTATGGAGAAATAGTTACTGACAACTATTAATACATAGTTCTTTTCAAGGAGCAGAACAAAGCACTAAAAAAGACATTGAACTAGAGTCTAGCAGTTCAACATTTTGTTCTATCAGTAACTAGTGGCATCTGCCTCCACTGTCTTATCTAGAAAAAAGTGAGAATAAACCACTTGGCTCTCCTATTCAAAAAAATGTGCTGAGAATCACATGTTTTGATACCTACATAATACTCCGGAAAATCATAAAACTAGAATCAATTTATCTCTGTGCAAATATATACAACATAAAATTGTAGGACTAGGCACAGTGGCTCATGCCTCTAATCCTGACACTTTGGGAGGCCGAGGCAGGTGGATCACCTGAGGTCAGAGTTCAAGACTAGCCTGGCCAACATGGTGAAACCCAGTCTCTACAAAAATACAAAAATCAGTTGGGCATGATGGCAGGTGCCTGTAATCTCAGCTACTTGGGAGGCTGAAGCAGGAGAAGAGAATCACTTGAACCCGGGAGGTGGAGGTTGCAGTGAGCCTAGATGGCACCACTGCACTCCAGCATGGGTGACAGAGCGAGACTTTGGAAAAAAAAAATCATAAAATTGCCATTTTACCTATTTTAAGTGTACAATTCAGTGACATTATTTACCTTCACAATGCTCGATTTGCCTTTGTAATCTATGAGATTGAAATTTGAGGTATGATATCTCTAGGAAATCAAAACATCATGTTTATCTTATTTGAGGCTTAAGGGCAGGAAATAATCAACTACTTAAAAGAACCATATAGTTCAACTGAGGTATAAACAGATAAAAAGCCATACAATGCCACGTTTTAGATGGCAGGAAATGTGTGATCAAATTCTGTGATATGAGTTATCTATAAATTAATCACAATTAACTGGACTTCTTATCACTGTTTATTAACAGTCGTATACATCTTGGGCTTGGGTAACCATCATGCATCAAGGGCAGGAGAAAGGAACACAGATCAATAGACTGTTCACACAAACCCGGGACACTTTTTAGAAAAGAGCATTGTAAAGTATGTCTACAGTAGTGAAATGTACAATAATTGGATACCATTAGTAGAGTTTTTGTTGTTGTTGTGTTTTTTTTTTTTTTTTTTGAGATGGAGTTTTTCTTTTGTTGCCCAGACTGGAGTGCAATGGTGCCATCTCGGCTCATTGCAACCTCCGTCTCCCGGGTTCAAGCAATTCTCTTGTCTCAGCCTCCCGAGCAGATGGAATCACAGGCACACACCACCACGTCGGGCTAATTTCCGTATTTTCAGTAGAGATAGGGTTTCATCACATTGGTCAGGCCGGTCTTGAACTCCTGACCTCAGGTTATCCACCTGCCTCGGCCTCCCAAAGTGTTGGGATTACAGGCGTGAGCCGTCGCACCAGGCCTCATAGAGTTTTTAAAAAATGGTTCTAGCTTCTCTGCAACTGATTTTTTAATCAAAGCTTCACAATTGTTTTACTGTTTTAACTTTATGGAAACATTGGCTAGCCTTGCTTCTCAACACCAGGTCTGGCCTTATGCAAGGACAAGCTGTGAAGTCGCACCGGGCTCCACACTCAGAAGGACCTCATGCTTGGTTTAATGCTCCTCTGTCTTGAAATTCTGAATAATTTTATCTTTGAATTTGTGTGAGTGATGTCCAATGAGACAGGGCAGCAGGCATATGAGCAGAGGCGATGCACACAATGCAGGAGCCAGCTCCGTATCTTGCTGCCCTACAAGCAAGCATCCATGATGCCATCATGAGCACAATATTCCACAGGACCCACATGTGATGCATGAGAGATGCCTTAGACCATTTGCACTGCTATAAGGAACACCTGAGGCTGGGTAATTTATAAAGAAAAAGGGTTCATTTTGTTCACGGTTTTGCAGGCTTGACAAGAAGCATGGCGTCAGCACCTGCTTCCAGTGAAGGCCTCAGGAAACTATCGTTCATGGCAGAAGGGGAAAGGGGGCCTGTATGTCATATGGTAACAAAGGGAGCCATAGAGAGAGGAGAGGACGGTGCCAGGATTTTTTGAACAACCAGTTTTCGCTGTAAACTAACAGAGCAAGAACTCACTCAATAGCTTGGGGGAGGGCAACCCATCAGGGATCCACCCCCAGGACACAAACACTTCCCACTAGGCCCCACCTCCAACACTGGGGATCACATTTGCACATGGGATGTGGAGGCGACGAATGTCCAAACTACATCAGGAGACCAGTGAGACTCAAAGTAATGCAGCCTAACCATGGTATGTCCTCTCCTGGGTAAACAGGGCCAACTGACAGGCCCAAGTGGTCACGCTTTATAATGAAACCAGAGCCTTCTTTTCTGAACACCTAGAAGGTAATAAAGTTCTAAGAAAAACAAATGACCGAAGAGCCCTATCATGTTCTTTCTTACTCATTCTATTTCTCTGTGTTACTAACGACTAACAACAGAAGAGCATACAAGGGAAGGGGAAGGAAGGCTGCCCACAGATGGTCTTCCTCTTCAAGCCTGAGGTAGAGATTGCTGGCAGAATACAAGGATACCAAGAAGTGAAATAAAAATAGTTGAGGCAGTTTTGTGCTGAGTTTCCAATGATTTGGTAAGAACAACATACGTCTGCCTGTGTGAGCTACGGAATGTGAATCAGGCCATTTTGGTGATTCCATATGTAAGTTAAATGCTCCAGAATTTTTATTTGAAATTAGTTTTGCGAATGATAAAACATAAAAACGATTTTTTTTTTGCTGAGAAACACATTAAATAGCAAATTTTTAAATGCCACAAGTTAGAAAACAGTCCAATGAATAAAGAAAAATGCTTTATATTTTAATTTCTTTAATGGCTTTTTTTTGCTTTTGAATACATTTTTATTTTGCACTAAGTTTTGCAAATTATGTACTGGCTCTGCTCAAAGCAACCTCAATGTTGATATTGTGAAGCATTAAATGTTTAATCAGATGAAAAATCTGATTCTAGGTTAAACGTCCAAAATTGTATAAGATTCTAAACTATTTCTGCATTTGATTAGTGTTTGAGTGCAGATAAACAAAAAACACATGAATTGAACTTACTTTTAATACATCAAACAATAAGAATTGGGATACAATTTCATTTAGTTCTATTCTGATCTTGTTATTTATTTTCTTCTGCTATCTGTGGTTTGGGTATTTTTTCTTTTTTTTGTAGTTCCTCGAGATGTGACATTAGGTTGTTATTTTGTGATCTTTTTTTTATTTTTTTTGATGTAGGTATTTAACAGTATAAACTTCTGTCTTAGGTCTGCTTTTGTGGTATTGCAGAAATGTTGGCATGTTTTGCTTCCATTTTCATTTGTTGAATTTAAAATAATTCCTGTCTTAATTTTGTCATTTACCTAAATATTACTCAGGAGCAGAATGCAATGAAATGAAAAGTTAGTTCCTTGAAAAGATCAAATCTATAGCCCACTAGCTGGACTAACCAAGGAAAGAAAAAAGAAGATTCAAATCAGCACAATCAGAAATGAAAGTGGAGACTTTACAGTTGAAACCACAGAAATTCAAAAGATCATCAGAGACTACTAGGAACATCTCTGTGATCATAGACCACAGAATCTAACGGAAGGTGAGATTGAATCAGTAATAAAAAAATTACCAACCACAAAAAGTTCAGCTGCACAAAGAAGAACTGACACCAATCCTACTGAGACTGTTCCAAAAAAACCAAGGAGAGGATTCTCTGGAACTCATTCTACTAAGCCAGTACCACACTAATACCAATGCCAGCCAAGGACACAACAGAAAAAGAAGACTGTAAACCAACATCTCTAATGAATATAGATGCCAAAGTCCTCAGTAAAATACTAGCAAATCAAATACAACAGCATATCAAAAAGATAATACACAACAATCAAGTGGGTTTTATTGCAGGGATGCAAGGATGGGTCGATACATGCGAATCAATAAATGTGATTCATCATATAAACAGAAATAAGAATAAAAATCATATGAACACCTCAACAGATGCAGAAAAATTATTTGATAAAATTCAACATCTCTTCCTGATAAAGATCTTCAATAAACTAGGGATAGAAGGAACACACTTCAAAATAATAAAAACATATATGAAATACCCACAACTAACAGCATACTGAAAGGAGAAAAGTTCAAAATATTCTCCTTAAGAACTAGAACAAGACAGGGATGCCCACTCTCGCCACTCATATTTAACATAGTACTAGAAGTCCTAGCTGAAGTAACCAGGCAAGAGAAATAAATAAAAGTCGTTTAACTTGGAAAAGAGGATGTCAAATTATTCCCGTTTGCTGATGATATAATCTTATACCTAGATAATCCTAAAGATTCTTTTCAAAGACTTCTACATTTGATAAATGAATTCAGTAAAACTTCCGAATACAAAATTAGCATTAAAAAATCAGTAGATTTCTACACACTAATAATGAGCAAGCTGAGAATAAAATTAAAAAATCAATCCCACTTTTAATAGCTATGAAAATAAAAATAATATACCTAGGAATATGTTTAACCAAGGAGGAGAAAGACCTCTACAAGGAAAATTGTAAAACACTGATGAAAGGTATTGTAGTTGACACAAACAAATGGAAAAACATTCCATGCTCATGGATTAGGAGAGTCAATATTATTACAGTAATCATGCTGCCCAAATCCATCTACAGATTCAATGTAATAATACTAAAATATGATTCAAATAATATAAAATGTATATGGAACCCAAAGAAGATACCATACAGCAAAAATAGGGTGATTTTTCAAACAATTAAAAATAGAACTACCATTCAATAGAGAAATCTCACTACTAGGTATTTACCCAAAGGAACAAAAATTATTATATCAAAAACTACCTTCACGTGTGTGTTTACTGAAGCACTATTCACAACAAAGATATGGAATCAACCTACGTGTCCATCAAGGGACGACTGAATAAAGAAAAGGTAGTGTGTGTGTGTTTAATACACTCAGCCTTAAAACTAAAATTTAAGTAGGGTACTGCACACACACACACACACACACCCCTATATAGATCGATGTGTGTGTGTCTGTGTGTAGTATCCCACTTAGCCATAAAAAAGAATGAAATCATGTCTCTTGCAGCAACATGGATGGAAGTACAGAAAGAGAGAAGTAGAGAGAATGGGTGACTTGCGTCCAAGGCCACATAGTGGAATTTTCTGAAGAGCCAAGACCTGAGAGCCTTGGCCCCCCAACTCCCAGCCAAATACAGCATGAGAGAATCTTTAATAAAAAGTGTCTTTTAAAGCAAGTGTTAAGAGTAGTACCCAGGGCACTGCCACCTTCCCGCCTCCCATGAACTGTTCCGCTTGGCCTCTCTCCTGAGTGTCATTGAGTGACTCTGTGCCTTCCATCCTCTCTCTGTTCCATTCTCACCTCCTTTACCCTCAAAAGGCATTCTCTACCACTAAGTAGACTACCGCATGTTTCAAGGAAATCATTTCTACCTCTTCCTTGAACTAAGAGTTTCTCAAGCGGTTCAATTCATCCATGGGCAGCTCTTTTGGAAGACTCAGTTTTGTCTTCAACTGAAGTATTTTTCCTTCAAAATTTCCCCCTTGGTTCTTGCTTCAGTTTGGGATGAAAGGGAGGAGGCATAGGGAGTACATGGAATTGATGCCTTTCTTTTGAGCTATTTTCCTATTGAATACAATTATTCTGTGCCCCTGCATCTCCTCCAGGTGAAGTCTTTCCTTCAGGATTCTTCCAGAGGGCACACATAATCAATGCTTCATCTACTTTCTGGTCTTATCTCTTCTGAGCGCATTCTCATCTCATCAAGGGAACAACGCGTCCCTCCTAGTTGTTAAAAAAAAAAACGCATTGTCAAACAGGTTTTAGAAATGGATCAGTTTGAACACGCATGAGGTATGTAGTTTGTAATTTGCTTACGACAGCCTGGCTGTGAGTGACATGGAATCTGAGAGGCCAGCCCACCAGCTTCTGCTGCCCCTGCTTTGGGAAGACAGTCATCTAATGAATTTTGTGAGAATGGCATTAACTAATTTGTGGGGAACTGTGACCACACTGAAAAGCAAATGCAAATGCAATTATTTTTCCTGTAGCCCCAAACACATACTTTGGTACTGCTAGAAAAAGAAGCCTCCTTGGCTCGCCAGTGGGGTATTGGGGTGTGCACTCACCCAGCACATACTTCATCATCTTTTACTACCTCAAAAAGGCAGGTGTACCTGCATTTCTTCACCATACTTCACTCACACACCCCCAACACATACGTTACCATCATCTTTTATTACCTCAAAGAGGTAGGTGGCTTCATTCCTTTAATGTTACATGGTCTGACTCAAAGCTTTTAGAGCCTACAGGATGGATAACTGGAAGATAATTCTCTCGCTATCCAATAATTGGCAATTCCACATTTTGTGGGAATATTCAGTTTGACATGCAGACACTTTTATTTGCCATACAAATTCGCAGTTTTCATAAACTGGAAGCATTTCTGAGGCTGTGTTAATCCACAGAGGGAAGCACATTTTCGGAGCAACAGAGTTCAACCAGAGGCCAATCTTCGAATATATGTGAGCAAGAAAGGGAAACAGAAGAAGAAATCGTGCTCTTCCACTGGAGAGAAATAAAAATAGCTGTGAATGTTATCATTTTCAAATTGGGACTAGGAAGAGGAGACGTGATTCAAATACCAAGTGGCATTGGTGGCTCCGGCAGGGCTCCGGGGGGCCAGTGCCAGGCCTGTGCAGAGGCAGGGGCAGCCAGTGTCCCTCGTAGCGGCAACCAGAGCTTACAGGGCCTCCTGTGTACCGGAGGCCCCACCAGGGCATCCCTACAGCTTTACCTAGAAGGGAACCAGGAACCCAAGTATGCCTACCAAATTGCAGGGGCTGTGCGGGTGGGCGGGGAAGTGTGAGCCTTTCCCCAGACCCGGGCAAAGTTTTTCCTATCAAATACCATTTTTCCTATCAAAGAAAAGGAACTGGGCTTGTTGCTTAAGAAGACAACAATGGAACATCTGCCTTTTTGTTTCATTTCAGTCATTTGAGAATCTCAGCACAGCCCCCTTCTTTAATCATGACAGCTGATATTTAGGGCTCACACAGCTTCTCTCGTATCCAACATTCTGAAAGAATGAAAGATCTAACACTAAAAAAAAAAAAAGAAAAGAAAAAGAAGAAGAAAAAAAGGAAACTGTCCTCCTTTCTCTAAGGGGCCCTGTCTTTGTTTAGGGTCCGTTACTCTGAAAGAAACAACACCCCTCCCCGTATAACAGGCTACTTGGGGTGAGGTGGTTAGGATGCATAAAATGCCAAGATTTAGAGTGAAGATTAAAATATTTGGAGTTAAGTTTTCTAAAATTATTGGTAGCTTAATAGTAAATTGGAAAAAATACCAAAGGCATGATAAGACGAAAGTGGAACAAAAGTATTTGAGGGCTGAGTCTTGATACACACACTTTGTCTCTTTCTTCTAGAGGCTTTTGTGGACACTCCCTCCATGCAGAAAAAGTGCCGTGGGCGCTGACCAAGTGACCAAGCACACTATCTCTTGCCACAGTCCAGCACTGTGGTAAACATAGCTGGCCTTACAGGATACCTCAGACCATATCATTAGCCTTCTGTGATTGAAATCTTTGCACCAAATGAGATTTTAATAAAAGAAAAATTAGAAGGCACTATTTTATCAAACAGCATGATTTAAAATATGGATGCATGCGAATTGGAGTGTTTTAGAGGTAGAACAATTCTCTTTATTTTCTGTGTAACAAACCTGAGCCTCAAAGATGTCAGGAGACTCAATTAAGTTACAGAGTTAGTACATGGCAGGGACTGCAACCAAAACAAATCAGTTCATCACCTTTTTTATTCTGTATTTTTCATCCTCTCTCAAGGCTTCTGGAGTTCGGTGTTCAAAATCTCAAGTTATATTTCCTTAGAAAACCCAGAGAAAGATAGCTGGTGTTAGGGGAGGATTGAAGAACAATGCTTGTTAAAACAGCTCTCAAATGGAGAGGAAATCTGCCTGCCAGCCCAGGTTTTCCAAATTCACCAGGACACCAGGTGTTTGCTAGAGGAGGGGGAAGAGCCCAGAAGTCATAGCCTGGATTGAATTTGCCAGCCTTGTTCCCAATCCACATAATATGCAACAGATCTATTATCATTTAGTTTGAGGCCCGCAGGTCCCCAAGGGGAGTTTTCCCTTCATGGAAGGTAAAACGTGGCGGCACCTTGGGGCAATTGAGGACAGGCTACACATAACATCCATCGCTCCGTCAGGAGCCCGAAGCATGGGCTTGGGAAGGTCTCCCAGCTTGGAGGTGCTCAGAATTTGCTTAGGACTTCTGGGAGCTGTGACATCTTGAGTCCAGGAGTCCATAGTAATACAGGTGCTTGTAGAGAAACAGTGAAAACCACATATAATTGGCCAAAGGAATTGTTCATTTGAGTGGATGAAACCGAAAAATGGTAGTTAAGAAACAGGTTAAGGAGAAGCCATGGGAAGGGGCAGGAGCCGCAGGGAGAAGCGCGGTTGCTGCTGCACACCAGATGGCAATTCCGCTGCTTTCTGTGCCACTGGTCTCCTCCCATTCAGGCAGGGAGGTAGCTACTGAGGAAATTGCCACCATGTTGATTTGTCCATAATTGAACACCACAAACGAAGTTGTGTGCAATGGTGGATTCAACTGGGTTGCTTACTGAAGACGTTTGCCAAGTTCATTTCTAAACACTTCTCTCTTTTTATTATTTAACATGAAGCTTTGCATCACATATATTCACAAACTTGCTAAAAAATATGTTATAGAATACAAACATGTCGGAGTAACACACACAAAATACAGTCTCTAAGTCTCTTCTGAAAAGAGACGTCTGTAATGTGTTACTGGCTTGGGTATAATATTGGCATTTATGTTTTCTTTTGTGTTAAATTCTAGTCTTCTAGCAACCCAGGAGATATCTCTGCAATATTCCATATTGACTTTAAAATGTTATATATTAAACTTGTGCTTTAATTACATTGGAAGTGTCAGATCCTATCAGAAGTTTAAATGTATGTGATCCAGCAACTCAAATTTCCATTTGGTTTTTATGATGGCTATAACCATCCGCTTTTTCATTCTCTTAATGTTCATGATTTTCCTTCTCTGCCTGGGGAGTTAACACAACTAATATCAACTAACAGACCCCCGCTAATTCCTAAGTAATTATTTTCTCATTATGCCAAAAAAGGCAAATAATCTGCCAGAAAATATGATATCATCTACACAGGACAGGGAAATATGAAAAAAAAGAACCACTGGGGAGTGTAGCCCGGAGTCTGACTGTTCAGATGCTTGTGTTCACACTTGACATTGAGCCTGGCCATGATGTGGATCTATGCCCACTTCATCTTCAAGGGGAAATGCATTTGGAGCATGCCTTCAGCAGCATTGTACGTATTGGTACAATCTGTTTCCAATTCACCACGCTATGTTGGTGTACAAAGGGTCTCTTCGGTTAGATCGTTGCTGCTGGGGCACTTATTATAATTATCTTTCTTAAGGTTTTTACACTAATGAGTTTTCAAGCACGTTATGTCTAGTACCAAGACTGAGAAGCGGAGCTCCGCACAGGCGGCCGTGCAAGCCCGGCTGGCCAGGCTCCAGAACAGTAAGGCTGAACATAGTGAATGCTGTCTAACAATGGCATGTTGTTCCTGCCGTCTGGACAGCTGCTGAAAGATTTTTTATTCTTATCCTGCTTTTAAACACTCACAGCATAATGAATTACGAACTCTCAATGTGGCAGTGATGTGTGAACTACTGTGGAGGCAGCAGTATGCTCAGCAACATCTGGATTACAGGTGTGAATGTGAACGGTCATATCCTTTCTTAATTAATGTCTAGAGAAACGCATTCTGAGTGAAGTGCTTGCCCCAAAAGCTTGAGTATGATTGATAGAAACAGAATCACGTCTTGTGTTTAGAAACCAAAATCATGTAACCATTCCGCTTGCGGAAGAAAAGAGAACAGAACTCACATCCGAAAACTAAAGTAACACTTTTAAAAGACATTAAATGAAGGTATTTTTGTTGTTGACATCATATTCTCCCAGGTTGACATTACATCCATTGATGGAGGTTGTCAAGTTTTTGTTCAAATGGCCAAATACGATGGTGATGAAAGCTGAGAGCTAAGAATTTTCTCTCTGGAAAATGCACAGCACACATGTACATTCTGTGTGGAATTTCAGGTTGTTCAGAAACTCTGATTTTCCTGTTATCCAAATCCTGCTTTTATAGATATTAAAGAATCCATCAGACTTTAACTTAAAAAATATTCAACTAAAAATCCTGGACCTATAGTGCAAAAACGACAACCCTGGCAACCTGGATCCCAGTCTGAGGCCATTGATTTCATTATTGTAAGAGTTATGTGGAAAATGGGATTTCAAGGAAGAGAGGAGGCACCCACAGGGGTCTACATGGGATGCACTTGCCTCAGAAAGGCTAAAGGACCATCTTGTCATCTCTTAATGGGTTCATTTCCAAGAGAAATGAGGACTCTGCTCTGAAAACACAACTGGGCAATTCTCCTCATGGCAGCCTCATAGGCAGTGATGATTCTTTCAGGGAAAATGATTCAGAAGAATTAGAAAATGTGCAGGCAAATCTCAAGTGGTGAGAAAAGTTAGACCTCAGACATAGATGATTAAAATATTTCCTACAACTTAAAATTTACAGTCCATAGAGCAGGGGACTTTACACCTCTGGTTGCATGTTTGAACTTTTCTTCAGTTCAGAAATACTTTTGGAGATTTCTACAAGTACCTCTTCCTCATCTCTCATCCCTCCTTTAGGTTTAAATTCATTCAGCATTTTTTAAACATATTTGTACTATCTTTCAGAGCAAATGCATATGTGTTGACTCAGAAAGAATCACACCTATCATCTCAGATACTCAGGAGGGAGTATCTTGGGCCTGGGAGGCAGAGGTTGTTGTGAGCTGAGATCATGCCATTGCACTCCAGTCTAGGTGACAGTATGAGACCCTTTCTCCAAAAAAAAAAAAAAAAAAAATTATCCTTTGTCCTTGGGAGACAAGATTAAAAGTTCCCTAGGAAATCCTGGGAAGTGTTCATCATGTAAACAAATTCTGCTGGCCTCCTTTCTGACATGGGTTGCCTTCTTCATTTCCTCTTTTAGCTGAATTCATTATTTGTGAATTTCATTCTTACTCTTCCTAAAGTCTAGTTCCAGCCATGGTGCCCACTACCTATACTCAAAGTCTATAGTCATTTTAGAGTCTCTAGCCAGTAAAGCCCAGTGCTGCTGTTGATATTCAAGGCCCTTCACAGTATCATCCCACTTTATGCTAGTCACATGTCTCATCAGCACCATAAGGATCAATATTTCAATCAAACTACACCATGCCTCCAAGAAACCAAGCCTTACAATACTTCCTCTTTTAGAATTAGTTTTCCTTCCTCCTCCCTCCTATTATTGACTTTCAAAATGCTATTTAGCTTTCATCTGTGTACATGTATGTATAGGTAGATGTCTTACACCTCCCTGCTCTGGGCAGATAATTTTTTTTTGCTTTTAGAGACAGAATCTTGCTCTGCGTGCAGGCTGGAGGGCAGTGGCGCAATCTCGGCTCACTGCAACGTCTGCCTCCAAGGTTCAAGCGATTCTCCTGCCTCAGCCTCCAGAGTAGCTGGGATTATAGGTGTGCACCACCATGCCTGGCTCATTTTTGTGTTTTTAGTAAAGGTGGGATTTTGCTATGTTGGCCAGGCCGGTCTCGAACTCCTGATGTCAGGTGATCCACCCGGCTCAGCCTCCCAAAGTGCTGGGATTACAGGCATGAGCCACTGCACCCAGCCTGATAATGTGTTTTAATGTGTTTGTTTTACTTGCATGTGTATGTGCTATTGAACTTAACATAGAATCTTGAGCAGGTAGCTAGTGCTTATTCATGCATTATTAGACCATTTAATCCCCATTACTATCATTAAGGTTGGCATTGGTAGTAAAACTTCATAGGTGAAGAGGAGGATCCATGAGATTAAGTTATTTTATCAAAGTGTGGTTTTCTGCAAGGGCAGTTTTGAAACCTGACCCTAGCCATGCTCCAGGACCTAGGCATGCTCACTCTACCTTGTCTTTGTGTTGAAGGGAAGAAGTGGTTTTCAATGAATGTTTAAGTGACGAGTACTATGAATAACTACACCTTCACCAGACTAGATTGTCTCAATGTCCTTGGCTTGCAACTCCCTCCCACAGCCAAAAACTGTCATGTTAGGCCCATGCTGTATTACTGTATAGTTTCACAACATAAACTTTTAAATATTGTATCACTAACTTCCTCATAAAGAAACAATTATGGGCAAGTACAGAATCAAATCACAGCAACTTCACTTTCAGAAGATCTCCTTCCCTGTGATTTGGTTATCCAGCATCCTATATGCAATTCCAGAAATGCCATTTAACCTCTACTTTTACTTGATAATCCACCTTCATGAACACATATGAACAGTGGGAAATGAAGAACTCATTGAATTTAAGCATTCTTCAAGGAGACAGGAAAAGAATGGCATCCTTTGTTGTTCACAATCCATGACTTAGGCAACTGGAAATCGATAGGTGGCCTTCTCCTCTTTTCTTTTATCTTACCTTTCTCCTTCCTTTAGTCTTCATTATTCTTCCTACTTCTTCCTTGTGTTTGTATGTTTACTAAATATTCAACAAAAATTCTTGTTTGTTTCTGCACTTTAGAGAACTCTTTCCCCTAAATAAGGTAAGAATTACAATATATTGACTACTAACTGGTGCCAAGAAATTTACATACATTATTTATGATAGTCACAATGATTCTGACAAGGTTTTATTATTCTCATTTTACTTCTATAAGGAAACTGAAATATCTGCTTTTTTTTGTTGCACTTATTAAATTGGCCAGTTTTCATTATCAATGTATTGTTTGAACTAGACCATGCAGTTGGGGTTAAAGGATCAAGTACGTCTTATTATATAGTTACAGTTTTGCAAAAGTATGTTGCTGCATTCAAAATTAGTATAATCACTTTAGCAAAACATTAAAACTTCAAGTTGGAAATACCCAAACTTAGAACTATTAAAATGGGATCCTGATAACATAATGCTATTCTCTTTGAAAATTTTCATAGATTCAAAAGGAATCAATATAGAAGTTGTCTCTCCCTACCTCAGGTACATATAAGTTGCCCAAATTAGTGGCATTTAGCTGTTCTCACTTATTTATTTATTTATTTATTGAGACGGAGTCTGTCTCTGTCACCCAGGTTGGAGTGCAGTGGCATGATTTTGGCTCACAGCAACCTCCACCGCCCGGGTTCAAGTGATTCTTGTGCCTCAGCCTCCCGAGTAGCTGGAATCACAGATGTGTGCCACAACACTCAGTTAATTTTTTGTATTTTTAATAGAGATGCATTTTCTATGTTGGACAGACTGGTCTCGAACTCTTGGACTCATGTGATCCACCTACCTCAGTCTTCCGAAGTGCTGCAATTACAGGTATGAGCTGTGTCCGGCCTAGTTGTTTTCAAGTATCATGAGGATATGATATAAAATGGCCAGAGCACGGAGAAAAGAAATATGAAAGGAAGTACAAGAGTGTCTTTACTCCTTATTCTACAATTAAAATAAGAAAAATAAACATGTGGTTACAATTAATCATAAAGCAAACACTGTTGGTTTCCATCTCTTCTCACTCTGTCATTACCTTGTCAGGTGAGGAAACTGAAGTTCCAGGAAATTAAGAAACTAATAGGTAGAAAACACACACAAAGCTCCTTCTTTCATGTGTTTTATATATATACACACAGGTGCACACACGCAACACACATGCACATACATACACACACATACGTACATGTATACACATCCACAGACACACCTGCACACACAGGCACACACACACACACACACTGCACTGACTTTCAAGTTTCTCCTTTTCTAACTCATCCCACCTCTCTACCTCGGCTTCATTCTGCTGAGCTGAGACTAGTCAAGCCGTGTGTTTCCTTTGCCCATGGGATTCCCACAAGGTTTTTCTGGGTGGCTGGCAGGCTGGAGGAGGCTGGCAGGCTGGCCAGGGTGGGACTTGCTCCCCGCCATCTGCCCCTGCAGTCGGGTTACCCCACGGCATCCACAGTCAGCTGCAGTCAGCAGGTTTTGCAGGATGCCAGGTCTGTCCTCCTGAGGCCTCTCGGAGTCACCAGCCTCAGCCAGCTCGCTCTTCCTCTTTGCGGGTGTCAGCTGCTGGGCCCTCTTCTGAGATCTGTGGCACTCAGACTAGAAGGTTGCAAACTCTCTCCTGAGTCCCACCTGCAAGCTCTCAAGTGTGAATCATGCAATCCTTCCTTTTCTCTCCTCATCCTGGGCTAGCAACTTTTTCCTAAAGATAATCAGCCTGTCCCTTCTGCCTTCTTCTCCGTCCTGGTTATATTTTGCTTGTATTAAATTCTCCAGATTCAAAACAAGAAAAAAAAAAAAAAAACAGTCTGTGTCCTAACCAGAACTGACTAATATATATGGACAGAAAGCATTCTTTCACCTTTGTTCTGGGAGATGAAAGAAGCAAAGGGAAGAAAGAGGTCTGGAATATGCTCTCACATTTGAGTGCTGGGTCAGCTTTTTCCAGGATGTGCTAACTTCGGTAAGTCACATCAGTTGCCTGAGCCTCAGTTTCCTCACTGTGACAAAAAGATATGGGGTGCCCAGCTCAAGGAACCTTATGCATATTCAACTCAACTAAATAACAAAATGTAAGCATTGGACCCTGCACACTGTTGGCACAAAGCAGGCCCTCAACAAATTAACTGACTCAGAAAGGGACTGCTTCTATATGAGTGAAAATACCTACCTTTGCTTTGTCAGTGACGACCACTCTAGTTACTCCCACACGGAGATGGGTGGCTAGACACAGGACACTCAGGCTAGAGACGGCACTAGGATGATGTGGACCCCGGAGAAGAGAGAAAAAGCTTTCCAGTGATGACAAGCAAAACGCTTCTGAGTTTAACTGTTTAGAAAAGTAGGTTCATAGCTCTGATATAATGGTGAAATATGATTCGCTGATGAAAAACCTACAAAATCTCATTCTGACGGCCAGTTTTAGGATACATTTTATCATGTTTGCAGTTGGTGATTTACTAGCTTTGTGTAATGTAAAAATCATACTTGCACTATCACTCCACCCAAACTACAGAAAACAGTGTTCGTGACACGATGGGAGTGTGTGGACAGCAGCAGAATATGGAAGAGATGAGGCATCCAGTATACTGTGAAAAACAGTCCTTTTCCTAAGTGTTAACATTCAAGGAGGGTCACAGCTCAGATCATTCCAGGGGTATCTACTGCATGCCTGCCACGTGTCAGGACGCACAGGGGCCCATAGCGATGATGGTGGCCTTAGTCTCTTTGTCACCTGTGCCAGGCTCCCCATTCATCACCTCTAGGTCCTTCTAGAACAGAGTTTCAGACACGTATGAAGTGTGGGATCTAGACTGGGGCGCTTCTTTGAGATGTCAGTTTGATCTACAGATTTTCATTCCACCAGCCTGTAGAAACATCCCCAATTTTTTCAAATGCATTGAGTGCTGTTAATGATTGTAGAGGATCAGATTGTTAAATCAGGAGGTAGATGCAATGTGTAAATAGTTTAAAGACAGCCTGATTGCATAGGTAATTTAAAAATTAATAGGTTTTATTTAGTCCAAATAAATGAGTAAATTTATAAATAACTTTGAAATAAACCTTATTTGTAGAAAGTATCTATTGGTTTTATGTATTTCACCTCCTCCCAAGTTGATTTGGAGGTAGCAGATATAAAAATATCTCTCCACAAACTATCCACCAATATAAAAGAGAATCATTGAATTTTAGGGCAGGCATAGAATTTTATAAGTCACAGGAACTCATTTTGCAAATGAAAAGAAGAAGGCCACAAACATCTGACCTTGGCTGGAGTATAACTGTTATGATTACTTGAAAACCACCACTGCCAGGGCTGAAACCTTTTAAATTACTCATGTTTACATAGCAGGATAAAGTAATTTGTTATTTGATAGTATTCGTAAAGAGGGTAATAAATATAATGAACCCAAAGGTTACTATTTCTTTTTGTTTCATGTTTGGTTTCGGTTTGGGTTTGCCTGTTTGTTGTAAATGTTCAGCTGATGCCTGAGACCCCCATCCTAGCAAGGGTTGCTCCTGGTGAGTTCTCCATGTGGGAATTTGTTGCCTACAAAGGTGCTGCTGGATTTCTCAGGTGGAGGGAAAAAGTGGCTCCAGGGTAGTTCTGAGTACAACCACACTCAACCGGAGTGGGAAAGCGAGAGATGCCAGGGACACAGGCAGAGAGAAGGGCTATGAGGTGATAAAAATGAGAACAGGCACAGCCCTTGAACAGCTGAGCTTGCAGAACACTGCCCGGCTATGTGCTATGGATCCGAATCCCAAGAACATTCAGTGTTCAAGTTCATGTCTTCACATTTGCAGAGAGATTCTGTGTTCATTACAGGACTCAGTCTGTCTGAGCTGCTATAACCAGCACACCATAGGCTGTGTGGCTTAGATAACAAACATCTATTTTCTCTCAGTTCCGGAGGCTGAAAGTCCAAGGTCAAGGTGCTGGCACATCCGGAGTCTATTGACGGCCTGGGCCCCTTCTGATTCATAGATGGAGCCTTCTGGATGCAACCTCACATGGCCGAGAGGAGAGAGAGGAGAAAAAGCAGCTCATAAGAGCTCTCATCCCATCCATCAGTTTCACCCTCATGACCGATGACTTCCCGAAGTCCCCACCTTCTAATACTGTCAAATCGGGGGTTAGGATTTCAACGCACCGACATGGGGGAACATGAACACTCAGTCCCTAACATGACAGGTCACACAGTTGTATTTTCAGCCAAGTGACAATTTATACGCTGGTTTCACCACCAAGGCCCAAACACAAACTCAGAATGCTGAAAGTACAAACACAGATGTAACTCTGTAACATTTTTTAGAGAAGAAAACCCATGGATTGAATGGTTCATTGCCATATCCTCTCCGGAACTTTTTGCTTTCTATCAGAGAGCAATTCTCAATGGAGAAAGCAGCATTGCATTGGGGCCAATTCTCCACTCAAAGATAAAATGGAATTCCACCAGTGTCAGTTACCAAAGGGAGAACATTTGGCTTGGGAATCATATGCCCCCCTTCCTTTACCTTCACACTTTTCCTAAATGCAGAATTGACTAAATAGATGGATCAAGGGGTTCTAGTAAAAAGGAGGATATCTGGTTCGCTTTTAGGAAATTCTAGTAACAATGGAAACCACAGGTCCTACACCTCCTGACACTCAGATTCCTCTGTGGCTTTTTCCACTTACACTGTGGGTAACCCAGGAGGAAGAATAAAATAAAGGGTAGAAAAGGAAACCTTTCCAGTGGGCTTCGTTCTCTGATACTTTATTTATTGATCTACACTATCAAGATTCTCCACACAGGGCCTTCTTTCTGAGCACCCCTAAACAAAGGCTGCTCATCCTAACTAAAATGTTTCTCATCTTTGCCTGACATTGCTTTCTTTCTTCTTTATTTCCGAAAATTCAAATGTGAGTGCCCCTGAGCTTTTGCAGTTAATAATTAAATTATTTGAAATATGAATGAGAAACAGTGCAGAGAAAACAACAAAAACACAATTTTTTTTTTTGAGACAGAATCTCGCTTTGTCACCCAGGCTGGAGTGCAGTGGCACGATCTTGCCTCACTGCAGGCTCTGCCTCCTGGGTTCACACTATTCTCCTGCCTCAGCCTCCTGAGTAGCTGGGACTACAGGCACCTGCCACCACGCCTGGCTAATTTTTTTGTATTTTTAGTAGAGACGGGATTTCACTGTGTTAGCCAGGATGGTCTCGATCTCCTGACCTCGTGATCTGCCCACCTTGGCCTCCCAAAGTGCTGGGATGACAGGCATGAGCCACTGCGCCTGGCCAAAAACACAGATTTTATACACATCTTACTCTTGTGAATTAATTGGCTTTTCCTTCGAAAAAAAACCCAATGCCTTAAGTGTAAGAATTTCTAGCTGGCTCGCAGTGGCTGGCAGAACATTATCTGGTTACCATCCATAAATGAAGTCATCTTTCTTGCACAGGTAGGATTTCATAGCACCCCTTGTATGGTGGGGCTATAGGGCTCATCTTGAAATTCATGGCCCTAAGTCAGGATGGCCTCTGCCTAACCAGGGCTGCCCTTGTACACATCATCTGTATTAGTCTGTTCCTACTCTTCTAAGAAAGACACACCTAAGACTGAGTAATTTATAAAGGAAAGAGGTTTAATTCACTCACAGTTCCACATGGCTGATGAGGCCTCAAATCATGGTGGAAGGCGAATATGGAGCAAAGTCACATCTTACACAGCGGCAGCAAAAGAGCTTGTGTAGGGAAACTCTCCTTTTTAAAAACATCAGATCTCGTGAGAATTATACACTATCATGAGAAAAGCACTGGAAAGGCCAGCCAGCATGATTTAATTACCTCCCACTGGGTCATTCCTACAACAGGTGGCAATTATGGGAGCTACAATTCAAAATGAGATTTGGGTGGGGACACAGCTATCTCCCAAAATTTGCCATCAAGATTAAAGTCTATGAAGAGTTACTGTCTTTGAAAAATGGTTCTTCAAACCTATGCTCTGGAACTATATCTGCAAATTCTGGCAAGTTTTTCTCACCTTGAATTCACCATCTATATTTTGCATGAAAGAGGTCTGTCTTCTGTCCTACTCTTTTCCAAATGAAAAGTGGTTGTAATCGCGTTTCCTAAGGCCCCTGGTTTAATGACTCACAGGATATGTCATTCAGGCAAGGGTGCAATCGCAGTATTAGAACATTGAGTTCTAGTCTCCTGGGATTTGGGGACCAACAGATGATATCTATAACCTTTGTTTTTCCATTTGTATAATTTGTTTCAAAAAATAAGTAATGAGCATGATCTCTTACAGGCATTGCTAAGTGTTAGTAATACAGAGAAAAAAAGAGTTTATAGGTTAATTTAGAAACATAAGAAAGTTTTGCCTATCTTTCATGTAATTAACACTATGTGGGATGCTATTTTGCAGATGTTATCTTCATCCTTTTTCCAGCTTTGCAAACCAATTCATAGAGGTTTGGTAATCTATTCAAGGTCCTAAACTACCTATTAATAATTGATAGAGCCTGAGTCTGCACCTAGTTTTGCCTGGACACAAAAAAATTGCCATTTCCATGAAGTCATGCTCCAAAATGAGATCTCTTCCAGTACACATATTAACAGCCCTGGCTCTAAGCAAGACCTTTTCTATCTCTTCAGATACTAGCAAAGTTGGATGTTGGACATAAAATTTCCAATTTTGTCTAGTACCAGTATTGTACTTCTCAGGTTCGTGAAAAAACTAATAGCTACAGATATTAAATCATGATGTTTATGAAGATGCTTTGCAATCTATAAAAGTTACTATAGATTGATCCTGTTAAAATCCCTGTTTATTTCTCTTGCACCAGGAAAGGATAAACAGAATTGCTTTTTGCTAGAGACAGAAGATTATATTCTCATCTAAGGGTGAAAATAGTCGCAGCTGGGCCTTTATAATTGTGACTCATTTAAAATGCCTCGTTATTAAAACTGGATTGTTTTGGATTGCGACTTTATTCAATTGAGACAATTATGTGTTCTGTGTGATTCAAATCAATGATTTCAGGCAGCAGTTGATTATTTCAGCTTAATTTGTTGTGCCTTTTGCGTTTTTAGACAGCCATTGGATATCAAATTCTGAAATTAGATTTTAATTTCCTTTTGTGGGAATTTCACATGTATATTGCATTAGCTTTCATAAATGTCATGATGTTTTTCTCCCTATGCGAGTTCATGCATAAGCTCAGAAAATATCGATCCACAGAGGCATAGATTCACAGACTGTATGCAGGAGCACACGAGCCTCCCCTAAAGTGAAGCTGCCACTGCGACTTTGGGACAATTGAGTATACTCATTGTGTCTACTGGCCCAGCTCCAGGACACTTTGGAAGGAAGAAATTTCATCCTTCTGTAGGTTTTCTCTTTTTTATGCTTTCTAGGAGGAATTATTTAGAAATCAGTGGAAGCTCCAGGAAATGCTACCGTAACGATGAAGCAACTGTATGACTCAGCAGGTGGAAATGTCCCAAGCCCTTCTCTCCAAGGGTTGATGGCAATCCATGGTGCACACTGATGATGAAATGTATTCCCATAAACAAGTCTTTGCTCTAACTTATTAAGACGCCCGCAGCCTTAAGTGAGTCTTGCGGAGGCAGACAGGTCCCCACAGTATCGTTTGTTTTAGAGGCAATTTTGACTCTCAGCTCACAATCTGTTCCCAGCCACGCCCTGGGGGTGGCAATGAAATTGTCATGTTCTTGTGCAAAATTATGATTTTTAGTTTTGGAAATATGTAAAATTACAAGAATGTAAAACTCACCACCAGTGCTGGGGCTAGCTATACTTAATGATCTGTGGTGGTTTTATCTGATACTGACAGAAAATAGTGTGGTGGGAGGAAGAAGCATGGAGAAGGAGCATAGATCAGGTGTGGTGCATAAATTACTAAATATTCACAGGTAACAATTATCAGCTTTGTTTCAAGGGAATGCAGCTGAAGTCATGGAGGTATCCTACAGATAATAACCTAATTGGAAGTTGAATCAATACATGTCTGACTCCCAAATCAAAACACAAGCTGACTCCTAAATTTCAAAAGAGTAAGTACCTATCTTACATGATACGCAAGAGATATCAAATTTTTAAGAGAATTTGGATATTGTGACCTCTAAACGCTCTTTTCAGCTTAAAGGATATGTGATTTTATGGTTCATTGAGCCTACCCTGGGAGATTAAAACTGATGTAAGAGTGATATTAAGAAAGTACTGAGACTTAAAACAAAACACACTATTCCTGTTTTGTAAACTTTCTTTTTTTTTTTTTTGAGACGGAGTCTCGCTCTAGCCCGGGCTGGAGTGAGTGGCCGGATCTCAGCTCACTGCAAGCTCCGCCTCCCGGGTTCACGCCATTCTCCTGCCTCAGCCTCCCGAGTAGCTGGGACTACAGGCGCCCGCCACCTCGCCCGGCTAGTTTTTTGTATTTTTAGTAGAGACGGGTTTCACCGTGTTAGCCAGGATGGTCTCGATCTCCTGACCTCGTGATCCGCCCGTCTCGGCCTCCCAAAGTGCTGGGATTACAGGCTTGAGCCACCGCGCCCGGCCGTAAACTTTCATATTAGGACCAAGAAGGTCCCATAGAGACGACTCACTGCCCTAGGGAATCATGCAACCTAGATCAGAAATTAATATGACTGTGCCTTCCAAACTAGAAATCTGTGTTCTCTTTAATAGAGAAGAGGGTCATCCACTAAAAATAAATCATTATGTCAAAACAAGAAATGTTTGACTGTTTAGATATGGTGAAAGAAGAATCACCTAATATATGCAGAAAATCATTTCAGTAATTCTCATGGGCATCCTACCAATTTCAATAATGTGAGCTTTATAGCCACATCGAGATCAGGAAATAGATGGTCTAAATAAATACACAACCTAAAAAACAGAAATCCTACCTTGTGTGGGTTTTCCATTACAGACCTCCATGGATTACAAAGGAATCTTCTTCATGGGAAGAGAATGATGACACTTTATCTTGGGGTGGGAGTGGTTTCAGCACGGAATTATAGTTCAATTCTGTTTCAATTTTAAAACAATGGTGTTACAGCTTGAAATTTGAGATCTCCTGGGAATTTGTCAATGCTCTGTGAAAGATCAGACTATTTTATAGCTCACAAAAATCTTTATTTGTTGATGACATTCTCAATCTCGAGAATCAATAAAATGCTGAACGAGGAGGGAGCCTGCCCACTTAATTCTCACTGGGGTTTAATTAATTTTATTTTGCCTGCTCTTGCCCAGAAAATTTCCCAGGAAAACTAATAACTTTTTGGATGATGTAACAGATCAGAAAACATCTCTTACACGCTCACATCCATCTTGCCTGTGTTCCGCCCCCTCTTCCACCATTCGTATTCAGTCCTGTATGCCTTCTTTAGACATTCATGGCTACCAGAGTTTTAGTTTCACAGTACTGTGCTTCATACCAATTTCCTGGAGCAGGGTAGGGAAAGACCACAGGACTTTCTTCAAAAATTATAGGATTATTTTAAACCTTATACACTGATATTTAAAGCTCCACAAAAAATATGATGCTAACCCCTCTAGGTTTCATTTCTCCCTACCCCTTCATGTGTATCTTCTGCAGAACACAAACAGGGGCATCGCCTCCTCTTCCTCTGTGGTTTCAGATAACATCTATGTTATTGCAACTTGCAAATCATGAATCTAGATTGTTCTTTTGCTCTGTATACATACATATCATTGTACAGACTGATTTTGACATTTACAAAACAATATAGTTTAAATTTTTTATAATTTTGTACCCAAACATGCTCCTCTTTCTACGTTGTCCATTTTCACTAAAAATGGAAACATCAATCAATTAGTCCAGGCCAAAAAATCAACTGTCAAAGTCCACTTCTTTTTTTCCATTCGTGAGCGTACACTCCCTCTGTCCTGATGTTCCACAGATTTTCTCTATCTCCATTGTCTTTATTGGGCTGTGTCCCCACTATGCTTTCTCCTGCCAACATTCCCATCCTGCAACCCAGGCACATAGAAGGCTTCTTAATTGGCCTTCCATCCCATCCACCATCGTTCCAGCTATTTCACCCTCCCTCAGGGCAAAGTTTTCCAAAATGCAAATCTGATCTTGGCATTAAAATACGGCCTGCATATCTTAATGAGATTTGATCTGGAAGCTCAAGGTCATTTTTTCCTCACCACCTGTTACAAACTCCTAAGCTCCAGTTATTGTGAACTTCTTCAAATTCAGGAACACATCCTTAATTTTTTGAGACTAGGCCTTTATACAAGTTTCCCCTTTGCCTGGAAAATCCCCACTCCCCAACCCCAGTAATTCCCAGCTGCCCTCAAATCTTCTCTTTAGATATAATTTCTGCCAAGATTTATGATGACACTATGGCTAGACCAAATGCCCCTCTTAGGTTTCTTTTTTATTTTTTCAGAGCATCTGCTCCTATCATAACACTTATGCAATATTCAAATGCTTGTTGCTTTCCCCACTGGCAAATAAAATCCCCAGGGACAGAGATTTAAGGTTGGTTCACTCCTGTAGCCTTACCATACAGTGTAGTACCTGAAATACAGAAAAGACTCAATATATCATTTTTTTGGATTGAGTAAAATATTTATTTCTTCCGAAACCTCATACCCGAAAATCATTTTTTCTATGTCTGTGTAATGTTATCTTCATTTAATGCTTTTACCCAATCCCAGATCCCAAGAAATATCAATAATGTAGGTTACTTTTGTCCTGCTCTCGGAAGTACTTCCTGAAATACTAGTTCACAGTAATCATTCTCTTCTTTAAAAATACTTTTATTATTTTTTCAAAAACATTTTCACATCTCAATACATGACCTTTCTCCTTCTCACTACCACAAAATGTTCATGATCTTCTATAAGGGAATGTTATGCTTTTCATCCCACATGGAAAATACTATGGTTTGACTATGTCTTCTACATTTTATGTATTGGAAACTTAATCCCTAAATTCATGTTGATGACATTTGGAGGTGGGGCCTTTAGGAAGCGATTAGACCCTGAGGGCTCTTCCCCATGAATGGATCAAGGCCATTATCACTGAACTGAGTTAGTTATAAAAAGAGCGTTTGGCCCCCGTTTCCTCTCTGTCTCTCTTGCTCACATCCATCTTACCTCCTTCTGCCACAGGATGATGCTTACTGGATGACAACCCCATGCTCTTGGACTTCTTAGCCTCTGGAACTGTGTACCAAATAAAATTCTGTTCTCCCTAAGTTACCCAGCTGGTGATATTCTGTTATAGCAACGGAAAATGAACTAAGACAAAAATTAAAGAATATTTGCTCATTGATCAAATGGCTCTAAATGACATAGTATTTTTTCAGAATTGGAAATACCAATATAATACCTTTTCTCTTTATTCAGATCATTGACATCCCACAGCAACCAAAAGTCGCTAGTGTTTTATTCCTTTATGTCCTTTGTTTCACAACTTGAAATATATTGATAAATTGCTTATTTGCCTGTTGATTTCCCATGTGTAAGCAATCGCATGATGACAACTGTGTCCCAAAGCAAGTAGACCTATTTGATAAATTAATTAGAATATATTTTGGAAAATCAGCTTCACATTGATTCTTGAAGATGATTCCAAGCAGCAACTTGGACTAGGCAAACTGAATACAAAGCCCAGGAGCCCCCACGGCAGCACAGATGCAAAGTTCGCAACTCAATGTTAGTTTTCCTTGAACTACAATGCTACATTATGTGGTGCCAAGCAACTGGAATCCTTTAGCAGTTTAGGAAATCTGATCCAGCAATCTGATATCGGAAGACATCGTGCACAGATTGCAATAAAAAGTTAGTTCTACTTCATTCTAAACAAGAGAATTCTTCATTTAATTCCTGATCCTACTTTCTATGTTAACATGTTTCAGGAAAATCCAACTTTTTGATCATGGTATGAATGAGTTTAATTCAGTAAAGAAACATGCATTAAGTTGCTACTTAGGCTGAGTGAATGTAATAGAGAGAAAGCAATTATATTTCTCATTGCCAACTCATTATCTCTACTCACATGTTTCTCAGGCACCTAAACTCAATGTGTCTAAATCAGACCTTATCATCACCCCAGCATGTACCCTGCTCATACACAAAGTCAGCCTTCATCTTCCTCTAATGATTGCCATTCCAATAGTCAGCACCCACGGATAATAATTAGGAGTTGGACTTAGGTTTGGATAACAAAGCTGATGGATTTTTGTTTAGGAATTATTTTTTCAAAGCCAATCATATAGTCTATTAAATTATTTCATGCTTTACCTACAATGCACAATAAAAGCCTTCCTGAGTCTATTTTAATTTGCATTTTTTAGAACCACCTTTTCCAACAAAATGACATCATTCTGAGGACATTTTATCATAAGATTCATTGTATGTATTTGTTTTATATTCATAATATGTATCAATAATAATTTCTGCCATTGTACATTTCATGACTTGAGTCATTATTTCTATTAAGTGTACTTCTGGGATTTTTTTCAGGCAAATTGTGCAGCTTCAGAATATCATCATAAGCAGTTTCAGCAGCTGCCAAGAATATTTTGTATCAATTTTTTCAACTAATTAATATACATAATACTGTTTCAAATGATTGTTTCCATCACTTTATTAATGAAATCATAAGAAAATTGATATCAAGACCCCTCAGTTAGCCCAAAAGTGTTTCATTGTCCTGGACCGGTTTACCCTATGCCAATCAGATTCTTTCATAATGCCCATGCATTTGGCATTGCAGTGGCACCCCCTGATGCCATTGATAGCACAAGGAATCAAGTCCTGAAGCAGAGAACCCTTCGGGTGAAAATAAAGGCTAATCCATAGTATCTTGCTCTGTGTAGGAATACACAGAGGGGCACGTGAAAAAATTGCAAGGTCTGTATTCCACATCTACCGCAACCATTTAGGTCAAGAAACTGCAGAGCTTTACTCTGAAAATTTCTAAAATGTCACAGAGTCAAAAATATGTACTTACTAATTATTTATGCTAAACATTTCCAAGGCAAAGTTTCATTATTTAAAAATTGATTTAGCTGGGTTCAGTGGCTTGTGCCTGTAGTTCCAGCAACTTGAGGCTGAGATGAGAGGATAGCTTGAGGCCAGTAGTTCGAGGCTGCAAACAGCTGTGATGGCTTCACTGCACTTCAGCCTGGGTGGCAGAGTGAGACGCTATCTCTAAATAAATAAATATTAATTTATAAATATTTAGGTGCAATATGAGCCTGGTATGTTGAAGAATGATTCATGAAATAAAATATCAACACTGCTTTGTCTCCTAATGTTCCTTTAAAATGCTTTATCTGCTACTAGTTGAAAATACTAAGAGATCCTATGCCATTTATCTTCATCTTTAATTAATAGATAGTGCTTTTAATACTATATTAAAAATATAATATTATCTCAGAACTAAGAAAGAGATCATCAGAAAATCATTATCCTTAAGTTATCTAACAAAATATGTGCAAGACCTGTACATTTTAAATTATAAAACAATGATAAAAGAAATTTAAAAAATCTAAAAAATAAAGCAGCTAAGCATTTTTATAGATTGAATGACTCAGTCCAGATCAGATGTCAATTCTCCCAAAATTGAAGTACAAGCCCAATATGATCCCAATAAAAATTCTAAAAGAATTTTCATCTGTAGAGACAGACAAGCCATTCATAAAATGTATTTGAAGAAGCAAAGGAACTCAAATACATGAGACAAGTTGGAACAGAAAAAAGAAAATAAAGATCAAAGTGCCAAAACTCACGCTTATTATAAACCCATAATGATCACAGCATCGTGGTGCTGGCTGAAGTGCAAATACATGGGTCAATGGAATAGGATAGAATTGAGAAATAGACCCAGACCTATATGGTTCGTTAAATTTTTACCAAGATGCACATGAAATTCAATGGAGAAAAGAATATTTTCCACCAATGATGCTGAAACAATTGGACATTAATAAAACAACAACAAAAACCAAAAATCTGGGTACATATTTTTATAATCTAAATAAAAGTTTCAAACTAGTCCATAAAATTAAATTTGAAACCTAAAACTGGAAATTTTCAGAAGATAAAATAAAAGAAAATCTTCATAATATTGCATTAGAAAACTTTTTGGCTGTAACATGAAATACACAATCACTAAAAATAAAAATGACAAATGCAACATCCTCACAATTAAAAAACACTGCCCTTTGAAAGGTTCTGTTAAGAAAATAAAAAGACAAATGACAGACTTTGACACATTTGAAAGAAATATATGCTAAATGACGTGTATCCAGAATATATAAAGAATTCTCGCATTTCAATAATAAGAAAACAAAAAATGCAATTAAATTTTGGCTAATAATTTAAACAGATGCTTTACAAATGAAAATATACAGATGGCATATAAGCATTTAAAAGGATACTCAAATTCATTATTCATCAGGAAATTAAAAACTGAAACCACAATGAGATATCACTATACACCTATTCAAAAAGCTAAAATTAAAAAAAATAAATAAGTAAAAAAGAAAGAAAGAAATACACGGGATGATACTAACTCCTGACTGAAACTCTCATTTATTGCTGGTGGGAATAGATAACGTTAAAGTCACTCTGGAAAGCATTTTGGCAGTTCCTCAGAAAATTAAACATACACTTACCATTTTGACCCAAGGAGACCACTTTCAAGTGGTATGCAAGAGAAATCAAATTGTAACAAATTGTAATTTGTTATTTGTTACAATTTAATAAACTAAATTAAATTAATAAATTAAATTGTAACAAAACCTACACATGAATGTTTCTGGCAACCTTATCCATAATTCAAAACTCCTGGAAACATCCAAAACGTTCTTTGGCCAGTGAATAGATAAACAGACAGTGGCGCATTTGTAGACTGTAACATCTCTTATTAATAAAAAGGAACAAACTACCCGATCCTCTTAACAAAATATATGAATATCTAACGCAGGATTCGAAGTGAAAAAGCTAGACTCAAAAAGGCTACAGACTGTATGATTCCATGTTTACAGCTTTGTGGAGAAAACAAAACTGCTGGGACTGGAAACAGATCAGAATTTGCCGGGGCTGGAGGTGGGGATGATTTTCCTGCATAAGAGAGGGGGCAGTGTTGCAGGGTGTTGGGATTGCTCTATGTCTTCATCTAGGCAGTGGTGACACATCTTTCTGTATTTGTCAAAACTCATAGAACTGTACACTAAACATAGTCCATTTTATTATAAGGGAACTTTACCACAAGAAAACTGATACACACACGCACACACACACACATGCACACACACACACAGATGTAGTATTTTAATTATGTGAGTGAGGCTATATTAGTCCATTTTCACACTGCTGATAAAGACATACCTGAGACAAGGCAATTTATTTAAAAAAAAAGAGTTTTAATGGACTCCCAGTTCCACGTGGCTGGGGAGGCCTCACAATCATGGCAGAAAGTGAAAGGCATGTCTTACATGGCGGCAGGCAAGAATGAGTGAGAACCAAGTGAACGGGGAAACCATTTATAAAACTGTCAGCTCTTGAGACATATCAGGAGAACAGTGTGGGGAAAACCAACCTCATGATTCAATTACCTCCGATTATGTCCCTCCCACAACACGTGTAAATTAGGGGAGCTATAATTCAAGATGAGATTCAGGTGGGGACACAGCCAAACCATATGAGAAGCAATGCTCTGATATTGCAGAAAGATACAGCAGGGGTATTTGGCTCCATAAATGTGCATATATTTACACGTGCTAGGAAAAGACTCTTGAAGGAAAGAAAGTATTTCCACAAATCTCAGAGAAAATGTTTCTGTAAGCTCAGAGGATTTGGATAAAATCTTGAAAGAATATAGTTGTATTTTCCTATCTAACTTACCAAGGCAAACATAGAAAAGCTAATACAAAAAAAAAAAAAAAAAAAAAAGAATAGAAAAGGCAAATATAAAAGCAATTTAAAAAAAGGAAAAAAATCCACATGTGGCCAGAAAGAAATCATTATTCTATAAAGAGCCTAATTCAATTGAATTCAGAGTATACAGTTGACTGTTGAACATATAAGCTTGGATTGCACGGGTTCACTTACACATGGAATGTCTTCTGCCCCTGCCACCCCTGAGACAACAAGACCAACTTCTCCTTTCCTCTTTCTCCTCTGCCTATTCAACATGAAGTTTTGATGATCCACTTCTACCTAATAAACAGCAAATATATTTTCTCTTCCTTATGATTATCTTAATAACATTTATTTTTCTCTAGCTTACTTTATCATAAGAACAGGGTATATGACACATGTAACATAAAAAGCATGTATTAATAGACTGTTTATGTTATTGGCAAATCGACCAGTCAACAGTAGGCTATTGGCAAGTTAATTTGGGGGAAGTAAAATATTACATTCAGATTTTTGACTGTGAGGTCCATGCCCCAAATCCTGTGACAACTGTGTCCAAACCACATTACACAGGAAAATTAATAAACAAATGAATTGCAATTAATTGAATATGAAAGCAGAATTTTGTGACAAAAAGGGGTTCCCTGGTGCCTAACAAAATTCTGAGCTTGGGCTAATACCCAGCTTTGGGGAAGCCACACATGTGTAAGAGGATTCCTTTTTAAAGGACACTAGACACTTGCTACATCATCTCTGGGAAATGTGTTAGTTTTGTAGGTAGGACTGTTGCAAACAAATCCCCTATCTGGGAGCTTAAACAACAGAAACGATTCTCTCACTGTTCTGAGGCTGGAAGCCTGAGACCCAGGTTGGTTCCTTCTGAGGGCTAAGAGAGGGACCTGTCCCAGGCCTTCCTCCTCGGCTTATAGATGGTGTCTCCTCCTTGTGTCTTCACACTGTCTCTCATCTGTGTATCTGTGTCCACATTTCTCCTTTATAGAAAGATACAGTTCTATCGGACTAGGATCCATGCTCATGACCACATGCTAACAGGATCTTTTATTTTTTCTTTTTTATCTTTTATTTAAAAAAATATTTATTATACTTTAAGTTCTAGGGTACATGTGCACAACATGCAGGTTTGTTACATATGTATACATGTGCCATGTTGGTGTGCTGCACCTATTAACTAGTCATTTACATTAGGTATATCTCCTAATGCTATCCCTCCCCGCTACCCCATCCCCACAATAGGACTCGGTGTGTGATGTTCCCCTTCCTGTGTCCAAGTGATCTCATTGCTCAATTCCCATCTATAAGTGAGAACATGCGGTATTTGGTTTTCTGTTCTTGTGATAGTTTGCTGAGAATGATGGTTTCCAGCTCCGTCCATGTCACTACAAAGGACACGAACTCATCCTTTTTTATGGCTGCATAGTATCCCATGGTGTATATGTGCCACATTTTCTTAATCCAGTCTGTCACTGATGGACATTTGGGTTGATTCCAAGTCTTTGCTATTGTGAATAGTGCCGTAATAAACATATATGTGCATGTGTCTTTATAGCAGCATGACTTATAATCCTTTGGGTATACACCCAGTAATGGGATGACTGGGTCATATGGTACATCTAGTTCTAGATCCTTGAGGAATTGCCATACTGTTTTCCATAATGGTTGAACTAGTTTACAATCCCACCAACAGTGTAAAAGTGTTCCTATTTCTCCACATCCTCTCCAACACCTGTTGTTTCCTGACTTCTTAATGATTGCCATTCTAACTGGTGTGAAATGGTATCTCATTGTGGTTTTGATTTGCATTTCTCTGATGGCCAGTGATGATGAGCATTTTTTCATGTGTCTGTTGGCTGTATGAATGTCTTCTTTTGAGAAGTGTCTGTTCATATCCTTTGCCCACTTTTTGATGGGGTCTAACAGGATCTTTTCAAACACACTCTCTCCAAATGAGTCTCACTGGGAAGTACTGGGGGTTAGGACCTCAGCATATGAATCGTGGAGACCCAGTCAATCCGCAACAGGGGACTTCCTGCACAGTTGAAACCAGCAAGTGGAAGGTCTGAGCTGAAAGCAGAAAGTGTGTGTGTGTGTGTGTGTGTATGTGTGTGTGTGTACATATGGGGTATGTGGAGATATGTGTGCTGTGTATGTGTATATTTGTGGGATGTATGTGGGGGTGTGTATGAGGTGTGCACTTGTCACATATCTATGTGTATGTGTGTATTCTCTGTACCATGTGTCTGTGTATATCTGTATAGTGTGTGTCATCTCTGTAAACATGTATTTAGGTTGTGTATCTTTTGTGTATGTGTCTGTGTAGTGTGTGTCATCTATGTGAGTGTATGCATGTAGGGCATGTTTGTGTGATGTGTGCCATGTGTATCTGTGTATGGTATATGTGTGTGTCATCTGTGTATGTGTATGTCTGTAGGGTGTGTGTGTCTGTGTGCGATGTATGTGTGTGCCATCGGTGTCCACATATGTATTTTGAGTGTGTGTGGCATATGTCAACTGTGTGAGTGTATGTATGTAGGGAATGTCTTTGTGATGTGTGTTATGAGTATCTGTGTATGGTGTGTGTGTGTGTGATCTCTGTGTGCATGTATTTCTGTAGGGTGGGTGTAGTGTGTGTCATGTGTATGTATCTGTGTGTAGTGTTTATGTGTGTCATCTGTGTACATGTTTGTATTTTGGGTGTGTGGCATGTGGCACGTGTATCTGTGTGTGCTGTATGTGGTGTGTTTATGCATAGGTATGCAGGGTATATCTGTGTGGTGTGTGTCATGTGTATAAATTACACAATCATGTTTCTCTAATTGGGGTGTTTACAATCTAGTTGAAGAAAGGTATTCAGATGGGAAAAGGTAACCAATAGTAAAAATCAGCATGGGCCTGGTGCAGGGGCTCACTCCTATAATCCCAGCACTTTGGAGGCCGAGGCAGGTGGATCAACTGAGGTCAGGAGCTTGAGAACAGCCTGGTCCACATGGTGAAACCCCATCTCTAATAAAAAATACAAATATTAGCCGACGTGGTGGCACATGCCTGTAGTCTCAGCTATTCGGGAGGCTGAGGCATGAGAATTACTTCAACCCAGGAGGCAGAGGTTTGCAGTGAGCCGAGATCACACCACTTCAGTCCAGCCTGGGCAACAAAGTGAGACTCCATCTCAAAACAAACAAACAAACAAACAAAAAACAAAAAAACCCACAAAACTTCGCATGGGAAAATGCCAGGCATTCTAAGAATAAACACATAATTTAGTGAAATGAAATAACTTTCAAATGAAGCAGTGACGCCAGATTTATAAAATATATAAAATTAGAGCCAGGCCTTATTAGAAATGTCAATAGAATTTAGATAGAGATGAAATTAGAACAAATAAAAACAGGAGTTTGAATTGAGGTGAAGGGCTTAATTCCTCTCATTCTCAGCAATTGTGACAAAGACATCACTCTTCCCTCCAAAGTTGTGGCGTGGCTGCTGAGTGGCTGTGGCCAGAAGACTGCGTGCACCACCTGCCAACACTGGGCATTCCTTCGATATAGTTTCCTTCCTTTTTTGAGACCTGAAATGTGGAAACACAGAAATGCTGCACTTCCAGCTCTGATAACATGAGGAGGGAGAAGGAAGGGGTTCCTCTGTCATCATATAGGAAGCCACTTTTGTGCCCAAATGGCCTAGAGAATAGACAACCACTAACTCCAACGTGCTCCATGGCATTTCTGCTCTGTTGGAGCCACGCTTTGGGGCCTCACTGTTAATGCTCTCGGCCCTTCCTCCTAGGGTGTGTGGTCTGTGTATTAGAATGATGTGTGGCTCTTGGAAGAAAGCACATGTGGAAGTGCTTTAAAAATCATAAGACAAATTTTGGCCGGGCGCAGTGGCTCACGCCTGTAATCCCAGCACTTTGAGGAGGCCGAGATGGGCAAATCACGAGGTCAGGAGATCGAGACCATCCTGGTTAACACGGTGAAACCCCGTCTCTACTGAAAAATACAAAAATTAGCCGGTCGCGGTGGTGGGTCCCTGTAGTCCCAGTTACACGGGAGGCTGAGGCAGGAGAACGGTGTGAACCTGGGAGGCAGAGCTTGCAGTGAGTGGAGATCGAGCCACTGCACTCCAGCCTGGGTGACAGAGCAAGACTCCGTCTCAAAAAAAAAATCGTAAGACAATTTTTTAAAGGTGACCTGTGGCACACAGAGTGGTAACATCAACCATTGATAGTCTGATCAAGTACAGGTATTGAAAAATGAGGATAAATGCCAATCCCCCTGGAATGTGGATATAGAGCCTAAATATGCATGAAGAAAATAAAATCTTAGTAATCATATAATAACAATAATAACTCATTAAATTTAGAAAGCCATAGTTTTATCAATTCATTCTTATACAGCTTAAGTAGGTTTAACAGGTGATTCTGTTTAAAAGTTAAGCAAACTGAAACACTGAACAATGAGGAAAACTGTCCCCTATTTGTGGTTAACAATCTGTGGCAGAGCTGATAAAAGTACCCCAATACTAACCTCTCACAGGCCCACAGACCCTGTTTTCCCTCCCAAAGGCTGTTGAGAAGAGCAGATCACAGCAGATGAGCTCAGAAAAGAGAAACTTCCATCATTAAAGTAGAAACCTTCATAATTCTATAGACCTAAAAGTATAATTTTTAGAAAGTTTTAAACGATAAGAAGCTACGAATTTTCCACCTGATTTGTGGTCACCGATTATGTTTAAGGCTGTTCAAAGGAATGCCCAAAATGGTGTTGCTGACCTATAAGGAATCTCAGAAGGAATTTTTATGTATGTAAACATAGGGCCATTTAATGCCATGGAAGACAAATGTATCTACATTTCTGTGGGAATGTCCATAAGGAATTCTTTTTTTTTTTTTTTTTTTTTGACAGTCTCGCTCTGTCACCCAAGCTGGAGTGCAGTGGCACAATCTTGGCTCCCTGCAAGTTCTGCCTCCTGGGTTCACACCATTCTTCTGCCTCAGCCTCCTGAGTAGCTGGGACTACAGGAGCCTACCACTACGCCCAGCTAATTGATTTTTGTATTTTTAGTAGAGACAGGGTTTCACCGTATTAGCCAGGATGGTCTCGATCTCCTGACCTCGTGATGTGCCCGCCTCAGCCTCCCAAAGTGCTGGGATTACAGGCGTGAGCCACAATGTCCGACTGAGGAATTCTAAAGTAGTAAATTTTTATTCTGAATAGTCATTTGCAATGTTGAAAATACTGGCTGATATTTCTCTCAAATACAAACTTTCCAATTAGAAAGTCATTCATGGCCAGGCACGGTGGCTCACGCCTGTAATCCCAGCACTTTGGGAAGCCGAGGAGGGCAGATCACCTGAGGTTGGGAGTTCGAGACCAGCCTGTCCAACATGGAAAAACCTTCTCTCTACTAAAAATACAAAAATTAGCCAGGCGTGGTGGCAGCACCTGTAATCCCAGCTACTCTGGAGGTTGAGGCAGGAGAATCGCTTGAACCCGGGAGGCGGAGGTTGCAGTGAGCCGAGATCATGCCACTGCACTCCAACCTGGCCACAGAATGAGACTCCGTCAAAATAATAATAATAATAATAATAATAAATAAAAATAAATAATAAAAAAGCTCCCTTAATAAGAATTACCTTCCTTATCTTAAAATTTTAAAAGCATTGAGAGGAGCCGGTTTGGGGTGAAGATAGTTCCTTCTGAAACGGGCTGGTGTGACCAAGAGGAAGCTCCAGCAGGGGAGTGGAGTGGCTGTTGGCGCAGGGATGACCTGGCTGCACAGGCCCTTCAAGATCCATTCTGCTACCTAGCTTCAAGAAATTGTCCTGGGTATCTATAAAATGGACAGCAATCGGGTTGAGAGTCAGAGCAGGATGCTGAAATGCCTCCATTGGCAGATCTGAGAAACTTTAGAGGCAATTAAAGAGTGGGTCTTCCGATGGAGGTGATCTGTAACAGAGGAGATAGTAGGCTAACAATGTCTTCCAGGAGGGAGTAATGACTCGGAAGCTTACAGGAGCTGAGGAAATAATCATGAAAAGCCAACAGTGGAGGTAAACAAAAACAAATGAAGGTATACATGGAAGAGTATCCCGTGATCAGAGTTACTGGAATGCACTTACGCAGATTGAAAGGGAGGCTGAAAGACTGTTGGCAAGACCACTAGATAAGAAGAGAAATAAAACACACTTGAAGACATATGTATTACATCACTGATGTTAGAGGCCCGTAATTCTGCTCCACTGGTATTGGACTCCTGTGTGAAAAGACTTTAACCCACTTCCAGCCATTTGGGAAAATAAACTGAGGAAAGAGTTGGCAGACATAACATAGGTTATCCAAAAAAGTTGTAATTTCAGATACATGATGAATAATTTGGAATATAACTATGTCCCAAGTACTTTTATGAATTAAACTTGGGCTAATAATAATATATTAATATTAATAACTATAACATTAATATTAATAACCATAATATTAATATCAATAACTATAATAAAGAGGTTTCTATTGTTTATTATTTATCTGAAATTAAAATATGCCTTGGTGCCCTGTATTTTCATTTGAAACATCTTGCAGCCCTAGTTGAGAAAAAGGTGGAAAGATAGATGTCCCACACTAAAGTCTGCCTAAATCAGAATTCCCAAACGATGAAAGCTATTAGGGCTTATGGAATGGATACTAAGGATCAGGGAGGTTTGGTTGATATTAAGTCTCATATTAAGGAAAATCCCTGGACCCAAAGAGAAGTTCAGGTGTCAATATCTCATCTTACTTGCCTGCAGGAGAAGAATGGAATTCCATGGTCTTCAGAGTAAGTTACACAATCTACTTGAGCCTGAACACAGTGTCCCCGCAGCATCCAGCATTGCCAAAATGATGATAAATGTGACCGTGGTTTCTAAAAGTTTCTAAAAGATAGGCATAGTTTCTAAGTTCGGCAAGACTTTGTGGAGCAACAAAGAGTAGAGTTTCAAATGATCACATTTATAGAGAGAAGAAAAGTAGACAGGAAAGAGGAATTCTTATATGAAAGTCTTTGCTCCTTTCCACGTTTTTGGGAGTTAACACACTGCATCAAGTTCCGTTCTGCAAATAGCTCAGCATGTTGGGGAAGTGGTGGATGCATGAAAATGCTCAGTTTTCATGACTCTTCAGGTTTCCCATCAACATGAGTCTACTCTGTTGAGCCCAAACCCAGCCCTCATCCTGCTGGGCTGAGCAATCTGTCCTGACTCCTAATCTCACCTTGAACATCATTCTGAGCACACAGAATTGAAGTTGTGTGTTTACATGTCAGCTCTTGGCCTCACTCCCTTGCAAGTATCCCATTTAATAACAGCAGTAGGCCTGGTGCGGTGGCTCATGCCTGTAATCCCAGCACTTTGGGAGGCTGAGGCGGGCGGATCACCTGAGGTCAGGAGTTTGAGACCAGCCTGGCCAACGTGGTGAAACTCTGACTCTACTAAAAACACAAAAATTAGCCAGGCGTGGTGGCGGAAGCCTGTAATCCCAGCTACTCGGGAGGCTGAGGCAGAAGAATCACTTGATCCTGGGAGGCAGAGGTTGCAGTGAGCAGAGATCATGCCAGTGCAAGCCAGCCTGGGTGACCAAGGATGGTTCTGTCTTAAAATAATAATGATAATAATAATAATAGCAGCAGTAGAATCGGTGAATGAAATAGTTGTTGTGTGACTGGGTATTGTGTACTTAGTGTGAAATAACATAGGTGAAATGCAAAGAATAGTGAATGCATGACAAAGCCCTAGCATATTAAATGTAAACACATGAGCAAACTCCAGGAGAGCAACAAGGAAGGCAAGCAATGCAGGTGCTGACAAAACGCAATGGCTCTGGATGTACCCTTGAAGGAAGAGAAGCCATGAGGGGAAGCAGAGGAAACGGTGTCCGTAGAGAAGGAGGTGAGAGTACAGCAAAGGAATAGGAGGACGAAAGCAGGCCAGGCAGAATTAGCAGCAGAGGAGCCTGGGGGTCAAGGGGTCCTCAAAATATTCTCCTTTGGGATGAAACGAGAAGGATCTAGAGTTGAAGAAATGCTGGGAGACTCATGCATTCCAGAAATATTTTAATGGGGAAATTATTAGACCTTGTATCTGGCCAACTTGTATGGATAACAAAGGAAAAAATAATTGTCAGATATGACAAGAAGTTTAGTACATGAAGCACCAAGAGAATATGTTCCCTGGAGATGGAAACAGAAGTTGGGGAATAAAAAGGAGAGTTTGGGGGAAAAAAATAATAATTCTTGATTATCTTTGCTAGGGGAAACCAGCAAGGGCATTCTTAACATTGTAGACAAGTACATTTCCCAGCTGCACTTACATAAAGTCATACTTTAAAAGAGGGAAAGTTTTTCAGTTAAGTATCCCGTATTTTAAAATAATAAAATTTTTATTTAAGAAAAACTTACAAGAATACATATAGCAGACGATTCCTGGTTAGTCCTTTAAAAAATCATTTGTGAAAATAAACATAGCAGATGAAACTAAGAGTATCCAAGGAAATCCCAGATCGGTGGCTAAAATTTTTGAAGTACAGACCCTTTCAATAATAATTGTTTATTGACATATGCTATTTAACCTCTAAAACTTGTAAATTAAATACAAAAATAAAGCAATATTTTAATAGAAAGATCATTTTGAATGACATCTGTGCATTTAGAAATTCAAACAATAGGGAAGGCATGGTGGCTCAAGCCTGTAATCCCAGCACTTTGGGAGGCCGAGGCGGGCGGATCACCTGAGGTCAGGAGTTCAAGACCTGCCTGGCCAACATGGCGAAACCTTGTCTGCACTTAAAAAATACAAAAATTAGCTGGACGTGGTGGCAAGCACCTGTAATCCCAGCTACTTCAGAGGCTAAGACAGGAGAATCTCTTGAATCTGGGAGGTGGAGGTTGTAGTGAGCTGAGATCAAGCCACTGCCCTCTAGCCTGGGAAACAGAGTGAGATTCCACCTCAAAAAAAAGAAAAAGTAAACAATAAAGCAGTAAGTAGTATGCCACTTTTCAACTTTTTTGATCAATGGCTACCAGATCCTAGAATTTTAAATTTGCTGCCTTCAAAATGAGGTACAATTGGCAAATAAACATCTTTAGATTTGTAACATAAATCAATGACAGAACAATTCAAGTTTTATTCTCTAAGTACATTTAAACATCTATTGCCTAATTCCAGTGTAGTAAGCACAGACAGGCAAAACGAACTACAACTCCCTGGGTGAGGCATGATCCCATCAGGCCTCGACAGAAGGAGCCATCTGGAGATGGGAGACCGGCAGGCAGTCTGCAAAGCATTACCCTGGCGCGCTAGACGTCACCTTTTCAGCTACAATGGCTATAATTTGAAGAGCTAGTTTCTCTAATCTTGAAGCTTTATACCTTTCAGATGACACTAAAGGAGCAATTTTCTTAGACAAACTGGGTATAATTTGGGTAATCTCCGCATGGCAGGCACCTGTACCTTCATTTGCATTTACACAATTCCTTTTAAATCTGGTAATTATGTAAATAGCAGACAAGATTTTTGACATCTTACTTTCTTATTCTGCTTTGGAAACTGACTAGACATTACATTGCAGTCAATTTGCTATTTTAACACGCACAAAAGATGGATTCATTTAAGCAAAAATAAAGTGAATAACTGCATTTCTGTTCTCCAAAATGCACCATGTATTTTTTGTTCAATTGTATAAGTCCACAGGATTTACAGAACTGGAGAAGTCCATTCAAAACTCCGGCTCGAGTCCTGGACATGAGTCATTGGTGTCTTTTCCATACCTCTCCCTCAGCCCTGACTTGCTGGACTTGCTCCAAGGCTCTGTATGAACAACTGAAAAAAACAGACACTGTCCTAGAAGCTAAGGCCACAATACAGGGGTTATGGATAACATGCCCTAGTAACATCACTTTTATTATAATTATACAACCAGCAGTGCAACACTTACCACTAAAAAGGCAAAAGAAATAAAGCATATGAACGTGTATTTCTAAACAAATTCCTTACAAACTAAATTATTTCTGGCACTGTATTTTAGTAACTGTAAATTTCTCTAAGCTAATTATTCACTCTGACTCTCTATTTGGAAAATAGAGATACCACCACTAAATTTAGGGGATAGTAGAGGTAAAATAGGATGACAGTGGTGAGATAACATAAAAGGCACCTGTCATATATTAACACTAGCGTTTGATAAATGCTAGCTGCCTCCTCACCCTGATTCTGATTGTGTTTTGGACTCTCAACCTTAAGCCTGCCCGACAGTAGCCAGTGGGCTGGTGTCTCCTGGGTGAGAGGCATGAACTCCTACTACAGCCCCAGTACCCTAGCCACGGGCAGTGTGTCCATACAGTACACGCCACACAGTGAGAGTCGCTCTGAATAGACACCCCTGAGTTCTTTGACACTAGGAGATGTAGTGAATGTTGAATTACTCGTCGTGCAGGTTTATATATAGTCGGCATCTCTTTATCCCCAAAGCCTGAATTTACAAACAGGCTAAAAATGAATGCCTTTCATCAGCTTTAATTTTCTAATGCAGTGACCCATCCTAGCACTGTGTAATAACAGGTCCCAGAGTGACAATTAAAATAAATCACCCTACAGAATATGCCATTAAAAGCGTTCATGCCTCATCAGTAACCGAATTGTCTTATATAATATATCCTAAGGAAATATTTATAACTTTAGCTTCAGTTCCTCAAAGCACACATTGATTAATATTCTGACCTTGTTGTAAATTTCTCAGAAATTGAAACATGGTTCCAATATTATTTTCTGGGTGACAGTCTAACTTTATTTTAATGAGGAACACCAGTGGCTAATCATGAACCAATAGTTATTGATCCATAATAGATTACCTTCCCACAGAGTCCATGGAAAACATAAGCCTCTGCACATTCCTTCCATTTTAAGAAAAACTATTGAATGACAGATTATTTTTCCTCTCTAAATTAAGGGGATATTGGTCTCTGGAAGGAACAATGTTGAAACATTAAATATATTCATCCTTTACTCTTCTAAAAGAGTATATTCTAAGTAATGAAGAAATTGTAAACCAAAAATAAAATTTTAAACCTCCAAACCGACTGAATGGGGAACCCTCTGAGCCAAAGGGACCTGAGAGAAGCTTGAAAAATGGAATTCCTGGCAAGACAGGGAAGGGGGTGCAACACACTCTCTTTGGAGTTTCGGTACAACTGACCAGCTTTAACATTGAAACAGAGATCACAAAACAGACTTTTTGTGGCAATAAAATATCACATTTCAAACTGACACTGGTCCAACATCATATGACAAATAGCAGACTCTGAGAGAAATTAAAATATTTTACTCTAAAATAAATATCTTGGGCATATTTTGAAATAGCCCTGCAAAGCCACCTGGTGTGATTTGACAGTGTCCCCATCCAAATCTCAACTTGAATTGTATCTCCCAGAATTCCCACATGCGGGAGGGACGGATGGGGACGTAATTGAATCATGAGGGCCCGTCTTTTCCGTGCTATTCTCATAATAGTGAATAAGTCTCACGAGATCTGATAGGTTTATTGGAGGTTTCCGCTTTTTTTTCTTTTTTGACAGAGTCTGGCTCTGTCGCCCAGGCTGGAGTGAGTGGCGCCATCTCGGCTCACTGCAAGCTCCGCCTCCCGGGTTCACGCCATTCTCCTGCCTCAGCCTCCCGAGTAGCTGGGACTGCAGGCGCCGCCACCGCGCCCTGCTAGTTTTTTGTATTTTTAGTAGAGACGGGGTGTCACCGTGTTAGCCAGGATGGTCTCGATCGCCTGACCTCGTGATCCGCTCGTCTCAGCCTCCCAAAGTGCTGGGATTACAGGCGTGAGCCACCGCGCCCATCATCTCCCCCGGCTTTTGCTTCTTCCTCATTTTCTCTTGCTGCCGCCATGTAAGAAGCGGCTTTTGCCTCCCACCATGATTGTGAGTCCTGGCCAGCCATGTGGAACTGTAAGTTCAATTAAACCGCTTTTTCTTCCCAGTATTGGGTATGTCTTTATCAGCAGCATGGAAACAGACTAATACACCATCTTTTATGGAAGAAATTTGCATCTGTAGAGCATTTCCATTAATACAGTCAAGCATTTCCTCATCTAGGAGAGATTAACTATGAGTCTGATATCTTTTAAGGTTCATCTGAAAGGAAAACAGGCATTTACCATCTACCCTCTCTGAAAGCTGCCACCACTGAGGCTTCATCTATATCACAAGAACCTTGGGGTCGACGACCTCCCTTTATCTTAACTCAAGCATTTCTTTCTACTGACTTGGAGTCTTTAGACAAAGCTTAACTCTTTCAACTAATTACCAATTAGAAAATCTTTTAACCTACCTATGACCTATAATGTCCCTCCCTTTTTAAGATATCCTGCCTCTTTAGTCTGAATTAATGTACACCTTTTATGTATTGATTTATGATTTAATCTGCAATTTCTATTTCCCTAAAATGTATAAAGCCCACCTGTAACCTGACTGCCTCAGGCATCCTTTCTCAAGATCTCTTGAGACTGTTTCCTGGGCCAGGGTCACTGATACTGGCTCAGAATAAACCTTTTAAAATATTTTCCAGAGGGTTTTTTTGGTTTTGTTTTTGTGTCCAAGGAATATATGGGGAGAACTCAAGTGTAGTTCCTCCTATCAAAAACTTCCCACTCTTTAACATTCAAAGAAAACTTGAGGGTTCCACAGACATCCAGCTCACAGTGGACAATTGTATTCAATTTCCACCACCACAGGGTAAGACCAGGTCACATCACCATCTACTGGTGAGTTGCTCAGCTCCTATGGGCTAAGACAAACAAGAATAAGACCTAGAGAAAGAGAAACTCTACAGTAGCATATTTAGGTAAACTTTTCATTTTGGTAAACTCAAGTACTCAAACACTTCCTTGGCATCTATTATTTGGAAACAGTCCTCAAGTCCCCACACACTCTCCTTATCATCTGTTATTTAGAAATATTCTTGTCTTTTGAAACTCATAGGCAGTACCTCTTCTTACTACTAAGGAAAGATATAAATATTCTGTGTTTGAAATCTCTACATTATTTACAATCCTGAGCTTTAATTTTCCGTCCTGCTATTTTATAGGTAAAATGCCTGCTAACAACCTGAAACCGCAGTGGTAGGAATTGCTGGGATTGCATGTAGAGTAGAGCCAGCCATCAGGAAGAGGAGCATTAATATGGATAGATCCACTTCTTCTGAACAAGTGTTTAATGTTAACACTTTTCTAGCAAAACTCTTTCCTGACTCATCCCTGAAAGCCTTTGAATGGGAAATGCTTGACCTTTTGAAGAGCCCTTCATTTTCCTATTTGTTTTCTATAGATTTTTACCCTCTCTCCTACCCCTACTCCCTACTCACTGCTGAATAATCACTTAGAGAAATTGTATTGTAAGAGAACGAGGTATTTGGAAAATTTTGGTTTTGAAAGAAAAAGGGAGAAGCAAGAGGAAGACACAGTTCCATTACTCCAATATGGAAACCTAAAGACCTCTGATTGGATCTGTTAAATAAAATTTACCCTGAAGTTGTCTCATTACATATTTTAAGTTCAGCCTAAAGGTCTCTCCATATGTGATGAACTGTCACCTCGCTGGATGTGTAAACAGACTGTACTTACTCTTGTACCAATCATTGAGTTTTTGTCTGTTTAAGGCAGCCAACTATTCAAACCATGTATAAATAAGGCAAGTGCTGAGCTGTAACCAATCAGGCTGTTTCTGTACCTCACTTCTGTGTTCCATACCTCACTTTGTTTTCTGTCCATAAATCTTCTTCTTTTACTACATGACTGGACCAGAGTCTCTCTGAACCTGTTCTACTTCAGGGGCTACCTGATATGCAAACCATTCTTTGCTCAATTAAACTCTGTTAAATTTAATTTGTCTAAAATATTTCTTTTATTAGATCATAGGTAAACTCCTGGGACCCTGAGGTCTGAGGCCACGCAAAAGATACCTTGGCAAATCATGGTCAACATCTGGATCTCTGTGTTCTTCTCTGCAAAATGAAGAGGCTGATTAAATGCTATTGAAGACTCCTTTTTGAGGCTCTAGCGGTTTATCATTGAGGGTATTTTGAGCAATGCGCTAGATCCATGATGGGGCAGAAGGTGGAGGGTGGGAAAGAACTGTGAGAGTTGGCCTCAATGTTCTGTGAGGAAAAGACCGCCAGCTGCTCTGCCCCCATGTTTGGAAGCTGCTGGACAAGGATCTTCGACAGCCCAGAGGGCCCACAACATCAGGGGCCCCCTGGTGGCTGTGGTCAACACTGTGAGCAGCTAACATTTATTGAGTAATTGCTATGTGACTGGCATGGGTTTTTCTGAAAATATTCTTTTTTTTTTTTTTTTTTTTTGAGGCGGAGTCTCGCTCTGTCGCCCGGGCTGGAGTGCAGTGGCCGGATCTCAGCTCACTGCAAGCTCCGCCTCCCGGGTTTACGCCATTCTCCTGCCTCAGCCTCCCGAGTAGCTGGGACTACAGGCGCCCGCCACCTCGCCCGGCTAGTTTTTGTATTTTTAGTAGAGACGGGGTTTCACTGTGTTAGCCAGGATGGTCTCGATCTCTTGACCTCGTGATCCGCCCGTCTCGGCCTCCCAAGTGCTGGGATTACAGGCTTGAGCCACCGCGCCCGGCCTGAAAATATTCTTACAAGGTCAGATATATTTCCTATTTAACAGATGAGGAAATTAAGGAGGAGAGGGTAATTAAATTTCTTGAATTTCTACTGCTTTTAAGTGGCAAAGCCTGGAGCACAGCTTTCTCTGACTATACAATGGTGTCCAACAAAGGCATTGATTACTGGTCCTCATGTTAACATCATGTCTCTCCATGAACTTCTCAGCACTTTTCCTGGGATCTCAGATCCCTTTTGGCGTGGACAGTCAGAAAGTGCATTTAAGGTATTGTCAGAATGTTAAAATCTTCATTCAGTTCAAGTCCATATACTTCCCCGTCTCTCACGCTCACCATTCTCTCTCATCCTGCAAGCAGCTCCTTCTTGACTGGGATGTTAGGAGGGAAAAAGATACATCCAAATAGAAATCTTACCTGGGGGGAGAAGGTAAAGCACGACCTCCCCTCCTAGGGGTTTTGCATTTCAAAGCATTCCATCTTTTTTGACTACTCAGGAAAGAGAGAAGGTTTTCACTACTTGGTAATGATTTGTCATTGACCTGAGGCAATTATTGGCAAAACAAGGCCTTGAGCTATTTCCCAGTCTCTCAAAGTGGGTGAAAAATAGCAAAGGAACCCTGTGAGGATGTTAAGATGGTTTATTATGTGGTTTGCTTAAGGTCACAGAGTCACTAAACTGCACAGCTAGCTGTGGAATGCTGAGGCCCCAGGGGCTCCCTGTGCAACAGGCCTGGATCAAACTCCTAACTCTTTCCTGCCTAGGCATTCTCCTCTCCCTCACAGACACTGTCAAACAGCAGCAGCCCAAGGCCTGAGTTCCTTTGCAAAATCCAGCTAACTCCAAACTCAGTTGACGCTCTGCTCATGGGTGGAGAGAAAACAGGTGGAACCACTTCTCTATCAACTGAGTGAAAACCAAATGAGGAATAGCAGATAGATAATGGGGAAAATATCTAACTATTTCATTAAAATAGATCTTCCTCTCTTTATTGCACTTAGTTTATAAAATTTAGAAAACTCATACAGGCAAAACGAAGTGCATTCAATGGACTCAATGGATTCATGGAATGCAAAGGAGCCTGAAGCTAGGTTTCACCCAGCCACTGCCACTTACCTCAGTCTCCTAATAATCCTCAGAAGGGAAATTTTCAATCTGCCTGGAATTTTCACTCCAGGCTCCATGTTCTTGGAATCACATACAGCTCTATGGACCCTGAAATCAGTCCTCCATCCATGAGCTTGAGGAAGCTGCGCTATTGCTGAAGCTCAGGCGCTAACACTGTCTGTGGGTCTCTGTGTCCTCTGCCAATAAGGAAACCCTCTATCTGGAATTGTCAGCTGGTGCCTGGTTATCTCAGCTCCACACACCTGCTGTGAGGACCTGGAGGCGGCGGTGGGGCGAGGGGGGCTGGGGGGGTTCCTTTTGCTGTACAGAGACGTCAGCGTTCACCAGAGCTGCAGGCCCCTCACCAGGGCGACCGCCCACTTGGCTCCCACGGGGCATGTGATGCTTCTTCGAATTCAGCTTCAGTTCTTATCTACCTTTTAAGCCATTTATATCTGCTATTGTAATTGTACCATTTTTTGAAAAGTTAGTTGTTTTCATAAGATATGAAAGCTCAGTTGAAGCTTTGTAAAAGTTCAATGATTCCATTAAGGTGACTTTGGAAACAAAAGGGAGGAAAACAGAGTAAAAGAAAGAAAATAAAAAGATGGAGGGAAGGACAATATAAAGAAGACCACTGTTGTTCAAAAATGCGTAAGCAAGGTAACTGTAAAGACTAAAGAAAAATTCAAAGTGTGACATGAATCATCATTTGAGTTACTTTAAAATCATGGAGAGCTCCCTCTGCTTTAAAGGAACCAAAAAAAATTAAAAAATAAAAAGTATTAGGGACAAACTAATATGTTGTGACCTGTGCAATAATAATACAAGAAAGATGGAGTTCCACACTCATTCTCAAATGAAAGGCTTTGGAGATTTTATACCTTAAACATCCTTAATTCCTCATATTTCTACACATCCCCAGTGCTTTTTGTAGGATGCATGTAGATTTGGAATTGCTGGGTCAAAGGATACACAGGCTTTGAGACGTCATACTTCCTTGGGGCAGAGGGCACTCATCCCCACATCTCAGTCTGGAGGACAGATGGTAGGAAAGGCTGCAATGTAACTGAAGCCACAGGAGGCCCTGAGGCACTGAAAGGACATGGCAGGAGCATCCATGCTTCTGCTTACAGACCCTGAGTTGCAACGAGAATAACGTCACGAGGAATGAACAGAAGCTCTGGCTAATCAGCAATAGAAGTATTATGGAAAGCTTAAATACCAAGCACCACAGGTCATGACCTACCTTCACACACACACCAAAAGCAGGCACATTAACACCCACATGTACACACAGACCTGCACCAAGACATATGCCCTAAAACAATGGTCCCGAAGCTTTTTGGCATCACAGACCGGTTTCATGGAAGACAACTTTTCCATGGACTGGGGCTGGGAGGGTCAAGCTGAAACTGTTCCAACTTGGACCATCAGGCATTAAGGAGCATGTAACCTAGACCCCTGCATGGGCAGCTCACAGTAGGGTTCATGCTCCGCTGATCTGACAGGAGGTAGAGCTCAGGTGGTAATGCTCATTTACCCGTGGCTCACCTCCTGCTGTGCAGCCTGGTTCCTAACAGGCCACAAACCAATACCCAGGGGTTGGAGACTCTTGCCCTAAAACACAACATTGTACTCAAGCTTCCACTTTAGCTGCAAGGGATGGCTCTTTAAAGCATCACCTAACCTTCAAGTTGTCAGAATTGATGGTATTTTTTTTTCTGGAAAAACAGAATTGTTGCTGAATGCAACACATGCTTTTATTCCTAGATTAAACAGACCCCTGCATAAAAATGTCATTTGGGAGGCATTTGTTTCCTGTGTTGAATAAGCCCAAGAGAAGTCTCAAGTAGAAAATCAAATGTAGTAAGACTCTTCCAGAATATCGGGTTAAATGCTCTCAGTCATAAGGCTGGTACATTTTGCCATGGGACAACAACAGAGCTCATTAAATAGCTTTTCAGATTCAGTATTACCAAAAATGCTACCAGAGAAAATACAGACTTAGAACACGTATCAAAGCAATGTGGCACTCCGGTGTGTTCTGCTCAAACAGCGAAACTAGGATGAGTCTGCGGCATCCTCTACAAGCATTGGCCCTTGACAGGAAATCACGACACAGGTACCTTCTCGTGACTTTGCCCGACTAGTGGTAACACTGTTCTCTATTTCTAACCACACCCATCCTGCAAACCACTGGCAAGACCTTGAAGTCCAATACCCCAAATCTGAAGTCAGGAAGAGGTTCCTTCCACAAACTCTCTGTGCAGCAGGGTGAAACCTCTAAACATGGGTAAAACACGGGTGACCAGATGCTTGGGGTGAAGATACCTCATCGCTGCTTGAAACCCTGTGATTCTCATAGGAGTAGAGGTTGATGGGGAGAAGGGAGAGGAAGGTAGGGTGAAAGTGAAAGAAACTAGAAGTTTCAGCAAATCTAAGGGGACAAAGCCTGGAGAGTGTCTCGGTAAAAACAGGTCACTGAAACTCCTGACCTATCTCCACACGTCGTAATTTATTCAGAGTAAACTATGGTAACAGAACTCAGGAACATGCCAAGGGGGTGTGTCTGGGTACCTATTAGCACATAGAATCAGGTCTCAAACATTTCCCTAAGGAAAAACATCCTGTTTCATCAGTGCTGAACAAGTGGAGGGATGATTGGAATGAGAGAATTTACAAACAGCAAACCTAAACATGGAACTAACATATTCAGAACACTCAAGCAGTAGAAGAGAAATAAACATCCACTTTAATCAGTTTTAATTGAAGATCTAAAGCTTAGCTGCTGTGGGCACCTTCAGGTAACTGGTCTCAGCCAGTCGGGGTCAAGTCGTCATCCTTTGCCCAGTTTCAGTGAGTGACCACTTTTCCCTAAACACCTGAGGAATGGGAAACAGGAGGTGGGAGCAGGTTTTAGGACATAGGAACTTACTGTTGCAGAACTTTTTCTTGGTTCATCTAAAGACGGGGTTCTTGTCCCATGGCCACGAAAGTTTAGGCTCGCCAGATGGTTTGAAGGCAAGGCCAGAGTCCCAGCTAGAGTGCTTCCCACCTCGCAGCTTGAATCCCAAATTCCACACAGGAAGAGGAGGGACCAGGCTCCTCCCAGCTGCAAAAGGCGCAAACTTCTGTGGCTCCACCCCAGTCCACCTTCCCAGTGTGCAGCAGCCCAGTTGGAGGTTTTCCGGGGGCCCCCTCCCTCACGGCTGTCTCACTATGGCAGTAGCTCTTCCTTCTGATGGCTCTTAAAAGTCGCTTGGGAATTTCTCCAGAACATCCTGCCTGACTTCCACACCCAGAGATCTCATGTGGACTTGGTCTGGGAGAGGGGCCCAGATATTAGCATTTATTTTTAAAGGTCCCGCAGTGATTCTAACCTGTGATTCTAAAAGGATGACTAAGGTTCTTAGTTTGAATCAGCTGGAAGGACTGTGGTGCCTGACTTTTGAATTGCCCTCCTAGCTTAAACACCCGAAGCATGGGTTTATTCTGTTCTCTCAGCGAATACCTGGAGAAAATAATGCTGCAGATGCTATTCTAGATGCTTGGTGTATGTTACAAAGAAAGAAAGAAAGAAGAAAGAAAGAAAACCCCTGCGTCACTAAGCTAACCTTACAGTAGGAGGATTCTGGCAACAAGCAGAAAGCATGGTGTACAGAAGTGTCAAGCAACAAACCCTATTAAAAAGAAAAAGAGGCCGGGCGCGGTGGCTCAAGCCTGTAATCCCAGCACTTTGGGAGGCCGAGACGGGCGGATCACGAGGTCAGGAGATCGAGACCATCCTAGCTAACACGGTGAAACCCCGCCTCTACTAAAAAAAAAATACAAAAAAACTAGCCGGGCGAAATGGCGGGCGCCTGTAGTCCCAGCTACTCAGGAGGCTGAGGCAGGAGAATGGCGTAAACCCGGGAGGCGGAGCTTGCAGTGAGCTGAGATCCGGCCACTGCACTCCAGCCCCGGGGAGAGAGCGAGACTCCGTCTCAAAAAAAAAAAAAAAAAAAGAAAAAGAACAGAGTGACAGGAGTTGAGATTGCAGGAAAAGTGAGAAGCGGAATTTGTTATTAAAATAAGGGGTCATATTAGCCCTCACTAAAAACACATATTTGAGAAAGATCTTGAGGGCAGTAATGAGAAGAAAAGGGTGTTCCAAGGGAACAGCTAGTAGAAATGCCCCAAGATTGGATTTGACAGATGTGCTCACAAAATGAAGAGATGGCGAAGGCTGGGTGTGGTGCCTCAGGCCTGTAATCCCAGCACTTTGGGAGGCTGAGGTGGGTGAATCACAAGAGGTCATGAATTTGGGACCAGCCTGGTCAACATGGCGAAACCTCATCTCTACTAAAAATACAAAGATTAGCCAGGCATGGTGACATATGCCTTTAATCTCAGCTACTCGGGAAGCTGAGGCATGAGAATTGCTTTAACCTGGGAGACGGAGGTGCCAGAGAGCCGAGATTGCACTACTGCCCTCCAGCCTGGGTGATGGAGCAAGACTCTTTCAAAAAATAAAAATAAAATAAATAAACCAGAAATGGCCACTGAGGCTTGTGCAGGATGAATGAGGTAGAAGGCTGCAGGTCGAGGTTGCAAAGGTTAAGGAGGCAGCTTCCTTAAGTGCCCTGCCATTGTGAGGAGCTTGGCTTTCACTTTGAGTGAAACAGGGAGCCAAGAAAGGGTTTTGAGTCACGGAAAGAAAGCACAGACTACTTTATATCTTAAACAAACAAACAAACCAAAAGCACTTTGACTATTATGTTGACTCTTAAGTAGAGAGGACAAATGTGGAAGCAGGAAGATCAGCTAGTAGGTGATTGTTGTTCTCTGGGGGCAAAGCGGGATGGTGGCCTGAACGATTTTCTTAGTAGCACTTAAAAAGCAGAGACATCAATCTATGCTGAGAGATTAACATGGAAAGACAGGGAGGAGGTAAAAAGGATTCTAAGTCGTTTTTTGTTGTTGTTGTTTTGTTTTTAGTCTAACCCAACTAGAAGGATTTCATTATCTTCAACAGAGAGAGAAGGTTACAAGTGAAATGAGTTTGTTTTTTTTGGGGAAGAGCATGAGTTCAGTTTATGTCATGTTGAGTTTAAGATGTTTATGAGACAAGTGAGATGCCAGGTACAGAGTTGTATAGATTGAGGCAAGTTCAGAGAAGAAGTCTGGCATGCAGATGTAAGTGTTCAAGTTAGAAGCATAGAGATAGTATTTAAAGGTATATGAGAGTAGATAACATCAAACATGTGTACACAGAGAAGAGGGCAAAGGGCCCCAAAGTACCCCAGCAATAAGAGAACAGGAAGAAGAGACAGAATCAGCAAAGGTTATGGAGAAAATGTGGTCAATAAGTGAGAAGAAAAATTATGTCCTGCTTCTTCAGTAAGTTGAAGAAAGTGAAGATAATGATGAGGAGGAGGTTTGATTAAAGCTGTCAAATACAGCTAGCAGGTTCAGTAAAATTATAGTGGATCATTGGATTTAGCTATGTGGCGATCTTTGGTTACTCAAGAGAAAAGTTATTCTGTAATTATAGAAAACTGATCTAAAGATAGTTAAGGCAGAATAAGAGAAGGATTGGACATTACAAATATAGGTAATGCTGGTGATTTCTGCTGCTAATGAGAACAAATAGAATGCAGGGAAAGTGAGGTTAAGAAAAAAAAAAGTTTTGACAGAAGGAAGTATTACATGATGTTTTTAAGCCATTGAGAATAAACCATTATTTTAAAAGAAACACTGATAATGCAGGAGAAGGCAGAAAAATTGTCACAGTGATGATTTTGAATAAGCAGGAGTGGATGGGATTTGGTGTACAATTGCAGAGTCTGGTTTTAGATAAGAGTGTAGAAGTTCATCTGTGGTAGCACATAGGAAGCCAGAATATGTCGATAGAGATGTTTGTAGGTTGATGTGATAGGAGCTTGAAGAATTTCCCTTCTGACTGCTTCAGGTTTCTCAGTAAGGAAGACATTAGGCTGAGCATAAGAAGTGGAGAGGAAATGCTAAAGGTTTGTGGAGAAAGGAGACAGTGAGAAATCATAGTCTAGGACAGTGGAAAATTGACTGACCCAGCAATGCGTAGTGGTGTGTGTATGCATCACTGCCCTGCAGCACGAAGGCCCATGGGCATGAACCTCACCTCAGAGCAGGTCACTGCAGTTGCTTGTCTTTCCCCAACATATCAGCTACAAAAATATAGAAATCTGGTCAGCAAAAGTTTGGATTCAACCAGAGTTGTAGTTTTGCCATTAAAGTATGCTGAAGAGAGGAGCAAAGGAGTCAAAAGTGTTTGCAGGAGTTTAGTATAGATTAACCACAAAATGTAAGCTGGGTAGTGAGGAAAGTACAAATATCAAGAGGGTGAGGGGTAGTGACACATTGTAAGATCAATATACAGAAAATCCCAGTGAGGGTAAAGCTTTGTTAGGCTAGAGATAGAAAATGGAGAGAGCTGGGAAAATAGGAAGCATTTATCGAGTCTATGTACGTGAGAACAAATAACCAAGACAGCACTAAGAACAAGCTCTTTCAAAAAGAGGAGTTCTGGACATCTGAAGGCCAAGATGTTAAAAGGATCATCTAAAAACATTTTAAAAAGTGTGAGGGGGCCAGGCACAGTGGCTCACGCCTATAAAATCCCAGCACTTTGGGAGGCTGAGGTGGGCAGATCATGAGATCAAGAGATCGAGACCATCCTGGCCAACATGGTGAAACCCCATCTCTACTAAAAATACAAAAATTAGTTGGGTGTGGTGGCGCTTGCCTGTATAGTCCCAGCTACTCAGGAGTCTGAGGCAGGAGAATCGCTTGAACCTGGGAGGCAGAAGTTGTAATGAGCTGAGATCGCGTCACTGTACTCCAGCCTGGCAACAGAGCGAGACTCCATCTCAAAAAAAAAAGGAAAAAATGAAAAAAGAAATTGTGAGGAATTAAGTCTGTGTAAAACTTGAGAGAATGGGCCATGAGCTAACATTGTCTTAAAATATAGGGCAATAACTCAGTCATTGGAAGAAAGCAGCAACAGGAAAACATAAGATCACGAGCTGGGGATTTTCAGGGAAGAGAAAGAAAGAATGGCCAGAAAATGAAATGAGGGAATAGTTAATAGGCGTTCTACCTCCCCCTAAGCTCAGTGGTAATGATAATTGTAGAGAGAACATGACCACCGCTTGAGACATCTGCAGGGGAGGCAGTTTGTTCAGGTGGGAGGAACAAGAGTGTGCATCACAGTCTAGATGGATGTTGGGACCTAGATTACTTTCCTGCAGCTGCCGACCCAGAGTCCGCAAACTGAGTTGCTTTAAACAATGCAAATGGTGCTCGTTTCCACAGCACGAATGCTAAAATTGGAATGACATAAAGAAGATTAGCACGGCCCCTCCACAAGGATGACATGCAAATCCATGAGGTATTCCAGAAGAATGCAAATGTATCCCCACAGTTCTGGAGGCAAGAAGTCTGAGATCAGGGTGTTGGTAGGGCCATGTGCTCACTGAAGGCTGTAGAGGTAGATCATTGCTTACTTCTCTCTTCGCTTCTGGTGGTTTCCAGCTTCTTGCTGTCCTTGGCTTGAAGATGCATCTCTCCAGTCTTTGCCTGTCATCACATGACATTCTTCCTGTGTCTCTTCTCCTTTTCTAATAAGGACACCAGTCATATTGAACTTATGGCCCACCTTACTTCATTACGAACTCATCTTGATTATATCTGCAAAGATGCTATTTCAAAATAAGGTCATTTCACAGGTACTGGGGCTAGGACTTGAAGGTATCTTCTTTTGAGGAGTACAGTTCACTCCACAACAGGATTAGGAGTGAATTGCAAGCCCAGTAGGAACAGTCTCACAATGAACAGAGAAAATCTTCCCAACTCTTCGTTTCTTGTGTTACTGGTTCCAAGGTATCCGTTTCTCCTGGGACTCTCTCATTCAACATATGAGCATTTCAGTGCCAAGAGCTGAAAGTGGCTCAGAGAAAAGAAGCGCAAGGTGCTGCCCCCACAGACTCTGCCCAGGAGGTCTCATTCTTCTTCATGGACTCTGAGTGAGACCTGCTGCCTCTGGGACCCCCTGTCCCTGGAACGTCTCTTGGTCCTTCCTTATTGTGTATTTTCTACATTACCCACATTGTGTAACTCAATCTGTGTATTAGTCCATTTTCATACTGCTATAAGAAACTGCCCAAGACTGGGCAATTTATAAAGGAAAGAGATTTAATTGACTCACAGTTGTGCATGGCTGAGGAGGCCTCAGGAAACTTACAATCATGGGGGAAGGCAAAGGGAAAGCTAGCACCTTCTTCACAAGGCAGCAGGAAGGAGACATGCTGATTGAAGATGGAAGAGCCCTTTATAAAACCATCAGATCTTGTGAGAACTCACTATCACAAGAATAGCACGGGGAAGCCACCCTGATGGTTCAGTTTCCTCCACCTGGTCTCCCCCTTGACACATGGGGATTATGGGTATTACAATTCAAGATGCGAATTGAGTGGGGGCATAAATCCTAACCATATTACCATGTAACTGACAAAATGACCTTGTAAATGGTGTCTGCTTATTGGACACTTTTCTGCATACTAAGGATAAAAGACATTCAAAGCCCTACCCTGGAGGAGCTTATGATCCAGTAGCACACACATGGCTTTTCTAACTTTTTTCCTTCTCCTAATTAGATTCTCAATTCTGGAGGGCAGACCCTTTTATTATACATGAATTCCACCCACCCACCCATGCAGTGCCATAGTGAATAAGTATTCCCTGATTATTTTAGAGTTATGGGCTGTGACTTGAAATCCATGAGTGGTCTGCTATCTTGTCAATCACACTAGTCTCTACTTCAGCCCAAATACATGGGGACAGAAACTTTATTTCTATATTGAATACAGATTCCTGGGTGGCTGGCAAACAATAGTTTTTAATCATAGCAGAGAAGAAAGTGGAAGAAGTAAGTTTTTTTTTTTTTTTTCTGAAAATCTGATAGATCTATACTTCAAAATCCTAAGGAAAAGATTATAGTTCCTGCATTGGTTTTCTGTGATTATTGTAAGAATTAATACAAACATGGTGGTTGAAAACAACAGAAATGTATTCTCTCACAATTCTATAGAAAGCAGATAACACATGGATAATGCAAAACATCATGCAGCCATTAAGTTTAGGTAGAAAATTAATCACATGGGATGTTGCACATGATACTTTTAAAAGGAAGGAGGTAGATTTATGTGTATGTCATAATCACTTTGGAACGAAAATAGCACAAATTATATGAATAAAAGTAGGAAAAAAACATGGAAGGAGTATGCATTAGCAGTTAATAAAAATCATTGTGTTTAAAGATTATAAGATGTATTTTCAATGCTTAGTTTTATAATTATTTGAAAAATAATCTAAAGGCTTTAAAAAGAGCATTTGTTATTTGTATTTTTAGAAATAAAAACTTTAAATACCATTCTAAGAAAAAAATGATATAACCAGCAACATATAATGGAATAAGAAAAGCAATGAGGAAGATGATTTGTAATTGATCTACTTTTGATGAATTTTAGGATTTGACCACTAAATAAGTTAGTTCACAAAATTTACTTGTGTGAACAAATTCAGAACAAAGAATGAGTGAACAGAATACCACAAATATGTGGTAATTTAAAAGTAAGAAACACTCATGTTCTCATTTTTAGTACTGAATACTTTGAAAGGAACAAAATAAAATGTGTTATGTAAATTAGTAGGAAAGTTGAAACATGCATATATTCAAACAGGCCCTGGATAACAGATATGTATCTTACACATTTGTTAAGTCTAGTTCAGATGTAGGTACTTTGCAAAAATGAAAAAATATTAATTGAATAAATGAGTGAAAAGTATAGGGGTTTTAGTTGATGAAAATGCATTTTCAATAATTGTTCTTAGAAAGAGGAGTACCTCATATAACAACTAATCAATCTAGGAAAACTGCCAGCAAAATTCTGTCTGGGCCCTCATTTTTCAATAAAACACTATAAAAGTCACCATCATCTGGGTGCCCCCACACTTCTTATTCTCAGCTCAGTGTGCTGTCTCCTCCTGGGCTCCTGGGGGATTTTTAGCCACACTAGGGAGTGATCTGGTTTTGAGAAAGTCTGGAATCTGACTTTCACTCCAATGTTACTAACAGTTGTTTCTGGATTGTAGTGGTAAGCAGGCTTTATAAATCAGCTTATGTTCTTTATGCTAAGTCAGAGAAACACATATGCCACGGAGAGTTTTAATCACAGGAGAGATCCAATTACTCACGGAGTACAAAGGGGCAACCGCATTTGAATTCTCCCTTTGATCATCCAGAAATGCGATTGTGAAGAAAATAGAGTCAATACTCAATGAAATTTTGAATTAGTTGTATAGTCATTTTAAAATCAAAGCCTTTCTCTTCCCTTTTCTTAAAAGATTGAATTATTACTAGTACAGGTGTTTAAATCACAAGATGTTCTTGGTGCTTGTGATGGTTAATACGGAGTGTCAACTTGATTGGATTGAAGGATCCAAAGTATTAATCCTGGGTGTGTCTGCGAGGGTGTTGCCACAGGAGATTAACATTTGAGTCAGTAGTCTGGGAAAGTCAGACCCACCCTTAACCTGGGTGGACACTGTCTAATCAGCTGCCAGCACAAATAGAATGTAAAGCAGGCAGAAAAATGTCAAAAGACCAGACTGGCTTAGCTTTACAGCATACATCTTTCCCCCCTGCTGGAATTTTCCTGCCCCTGAACACTGGACTCCAAGTTTGTCAGTTTTGGGACTCTGACTGGCTTTCCTTGCTCCTCAGTTTGCAGATGGACTATTTGGGACCTTGTGATCATGTGAGTTAATACTTAACAAACTCATACACACACACACACACACATATACACACACACACACGCATATATATGTATATATATCTCCTATTAATTCTGTCCCTCTGGAGAACCCTGACTAATATAGTGCTCAAAATGCTAGCCATGTACAAATCTACTTCAGTAACCTACCTCTGTCCGTCACTTAAATCTTGGTGTGCCATTACTTTGTAACCATAGCTTCTTTGTTCTCCAATCTTTAGGTAAAACTTAAGTGATCCTATCAACTCTTGGAACTTTAACTGCCAGCTTTTGTGCAAAATAACACACTCAATCTCTCTATTTCAAATTTCTCCTTTCAGATTTGCTGTATCCCACATACACTGTGTCCAAAGTGAACCCACTTCCATTTCTCAATTCTTTTATTTCCCTTACTGAATAAGATGAACAAACACCCATCTTAGAGAATGACACTATTATCCACCCAATTCCCCCAAAAGAAACATGTAATCAGCCTAGACCTTTCTCCTTCATATTCCTCTCTTCCCATGTTTATATTAATGAGCATTCACAAATGTGAAGTAAGAGCTCTCTTCAATCCTTTTCCTGCTTTATCTCCACTGCTACTTTATTTCAGGGTCCAACCATACATCAAGTTAGGGTACTGTTCTTGTCTCTGGTTCATTTCTTCTGGGCTCTCTGTGCATTCCAATGGAGTCCCGTAAATTATTATCACATCGCCATTCTTGAGTCAGTAAATGGGTTGCCCAGCCTATCTACCTACTTTCAAGTCTGATTTCTTATCAAGATCTGAATTTCTTTGTGAGTCAGTGTCCTCCATTGTAAGAATGCATTTACGATATTCATTTCAAATTGTGGTCTCATCTCTCTGTATGAAGGATACCTGTGACGTTTTATAGACATTGATTTAATTGGTCTTGGATGGACCACAGGTACTGTAGGTTTTTCAACTCACAAGATGATTTCAATACACAACCAGTGTTTTTAGCTCATGAAGTAAAATACAGAAATTGCTATGGGTTGGGTCCCGTGTTCGTCAGTGTTCTCTAGAGGGCCAGAACTAAAAGGATAGTTCTATACATAAAGGGGAATTTATTAAGGCGTATTGACTCACATGAACCCAAGGTGAGGTCCCACAGTAGGCTGTCTACAAGCTGAGGAACAAGGGAGCCAGTCCGAGTCCCAAAACTGCAGAACTTGGAGTCTGATGTTCAAGCGCAGAAAGCGTCTAGCATGGGAGAAAGATGTAGGCCGGAAGGCGAAACCAGTCTAATCTTTCCTTGTTCTTCTGCCTGATTTTAGTTTGGCTGCACTGACAGCTGATTAGATGGTGCCCACTCAGACTGAAGGTTGGTCTGCCTTCCTGGCCCACTGACTCAAAGATTATTCTCCTTTGGCAACACCTTCACAGACACACCCAGGAAAAATACTTTGCATCCTTCAGTCCAATCAAGTTGACCCTCAGTATTAACCATCACAGGTCCTTAGCTCAAATATCTATCCATATCCTTTCCTTAAACTATTTTGTCCTTTTCACCCTCAGTATGTCTTCACTTTGGGGTGGGAGAAGTTTCATAAACTGAGCCTAGAATCCATCAGGATAAGCTGCTACCTTGTTTGGTTTCCTGAGAAGCCTCTAAGCACCTCTGTCTCTGCAATCAGTCAACCAATCAAGCTGGTAAGCAAGGAAGCCATTAGAATTGAGGTTCTGTGACCCTACGCATGCCACAACAAACACATCTCTCGGAGATGAAGAGTTCTCTTCATTTGAAGGAGGACAAGGCTCTTTTGCTTTGATGCTTTCTCAGATGCCGTTCTGAATAAATCTGAACAGATTTTTGATGACCTGTGAGAACAGCTGTCTAATGACTAAAAGGGACTCCAACCCCAAAAGCCAGAAATGAAGATGGGATCTGACAGCACTGAGTGGTATTTTCTACAAGAATGGCCAAGTTTCTTAACATATATTAAGAGATTTATAAAAACAATAATAATAACATAGAAAATGATAGTTTTCTGGCAGTCTAAGATCAAAACCTATTTATAGAGTTTAATAACAACTCCTTAAAGGACGCTTTGATGTCTTCAGAGTGCTCTCAACATCAAACTACTCAACAATATGGTCTAAAGCTATGTTTATTTTTTGTGGCCCTTGTCATTATTTGCACTCATATGTTATTTATTTGATGTATATTTGTATAATGTCTTTCTCATCTGGCAGATTTGCATGCCTGGGGTCTGTTTTGTTCCTCCCTGTGTGCCCAATGCTAGGAGGAGATTCTGGTTGAATCCAGCAGGAGGCCCTCTTGGTGTGTTTAAGAAGACAAGACAGCACCACAGAACCATATTTCCCTCCACTCTTAGACAAAAGCTAGCCTTTTATAGGAAAAAAGAAAAAAAGGAAAACAAATAAAGCCTGTGTTAGGCCATTCTTGCATTGCCCTAAAGAAATCCTGAAACTGGGTAATTTTTAAAGAAAAGAGGTTTTATTGGCTCACAGTTCTGCAGGTTGTACAAGAAGCATAAAGGCATCTGCTTAGCTTCTGGGGAGGCTTCAAGAAACTCACAATCATGGCAAAAGGCAAAGCAGGAACAGGCACAACACATGGCAAAAGCAGGAGCAAGAGAATTGGAGGGAGGCGCAACATAGATTTAAACATCCCAATCTAAAAAGAATTCACTCACTATGGTGAGGACAGTATCAAGGGGGATGTTACTAAACCATTCATGAGAAACTGCCCCCATGATCCAATTACCACTCACCAGGCCTCACCTCCAACATTGGGGATTACATTTCAATATGAGATTTGAGTGGGGACACTAATCCAAATTATGTCATTCTGCCCTAGGCCCCTTCCAAATCTCATGTTCTTCTCACATTTCAAACTACAACCATGCCTTCCCAATAATTCCCAAAGTCTTAACTCATTCTAGCATTAACTGAAAAGCCCAAAGTCCAGAATCTCATATAAGACAAGGCTAGTCCCTTCTGTCTACGATCCCATGAAATAAGAAATATGTTAGTTACTTCCAAGATACAGTGGGAATATAGGCATTGGGTAAGTACTCCCATTTCAACTGCAAGAAAGCCAAAAAACCAGGGGCTACAGGGTCCATGCAAGTTCAAAACCCAGCAGGGCAGACATTATATCCTGAAGCTCCAAAATAATCTCCTATGACTCCATGTCCCAAATCCAGGGTACACTGGAGCAAGGGGCGGGCTCCCAAGGCCTTGTGTAATTCCTCCCCTGTGGTTTTGCAGGGTTTAGCCCATAAAGCTGCTCTCACAGGCTGACACTGAGTGCCTGTGACTTTTCTATATGCAGGGTGCAAGCTGTTGGTGGATCTACCATTCTGGGGTCTGGTGGATAGTGGCCCTCTTCTGACAGTTTCACTAGGAAGTGCCACAGTGGAGACTCTCTGTGGGAGCCCCAACCCCACATTTTCCTTATGTGCTGCTATAGTAGAGGTTCTCTATGAGGGCTTCGCCTCTGCAGGGGGCTTTTGCCAGGACATCCAGGATTTTCCATAAATCCTCTGAAATCAAGACAGAGTCTCACAAGCCTTAACTCTTGCATTCTGTGTCCCTGCAGGTTTAACATTACATGGATGCCAAGGCTTGTGCTCTCCAAAGCAGTAGTGATATGGTTTGACTGTGTCCACACCCAAATCTCATCTTGAATTTTAGCTGCCTTAATTCCCATGTGTTGTAGAAGGAAGTCAGTGGGAGATAAGTGAATCATGGGGACCGTTTCCTCCATCTTGTTCTCGGGGTAGTGAATAAGTCTCATGAAATCTGATGATTACATAAGGGATTTCCCCTTTCACTTGGTTCTCATTCTCTCTCTTTCAGCCACCATGTAAGATGTGCCTTTCACTTTCTGTCATGATTGTGAGGCCTCTCCAGTCACATAAAACTGTGAGTCCATTAAACCTCTTTTTCTTTATAAATTACCCAGTCTCAGGTATGTCTTTATCAGCAGCATGAAAACTGATGAGGTCTGGATTATTCAGATTATTAATACAAGCAGGCTGTGCTGTACCTGGGCCCATTTGAGTCACAGCTGGAGCTGAAACAACTGGAATACAGGGAGAAGTGTTCTGAGACTGCACAGGGCACTGGGCCCTGGGCCCGACCCATGAAACTATTCAGTCCTCATAAGCCTCAGGGCCTGTAATGGAGGAGGCCGACATAAAGGATTCTGAATACCTCCCAGGCCTTGTCTTCATTACCTTGGCTATTAGCACTTGCCTCCTTTTTACTTATGCAAATTTCTGCAGCCTGCTTGAATTCCTCCCCTTTAGATGGGCTTTCCAGGCTATAAAATTTTCATACTTGTACTCTCTGCCTCCCTTTTAAATATAAGTTCCAGCTTAAAGTCATTTCTTTGCTCTCATATCTGAATATAACTTGCTAAGAGCAGCCAGGTCACTTCTTGTACGTTTTTCTGCTTTTAAATTTCTTCCACTAGATACCCTAAATCATCACTTTTGAGTTCAAAGTTTCACATATTCCTAGAGCAGGGGCATAATGCAGCCATGTTCTTTGCTAAGGCATAACAAAATGATCTTTGCTCCAGTTCCCAAGAAGTTTCTCATTTCCATCTGAGACCTCATCAGCTTCCATCTGAGACCTCATTATCCTTACAGTCTATATCACTATCAGCATTTTGATCACAACCATTTAACCAATCTCTAGGAAGTTCCAAACTTTCCCTCAACTTCCTGTCTTCTTCTGAGACTCCCAGACTCTTCAACCTCTGCCTGTTACCAATTCCAATGCTGTTTTCACATTTTCAGGTATCTTTATAACAATGCTCCACTCCTTGGTACCAATTCTCTGTATTAAGCAGTTCTTGCATTGCTATAAAGGAATACTTGAGACTGGGTAATTTATAAAGAAAAGAGGTTTCATAGGTTAATGGTTCTGCAGGCTGTACAGGAAACATAGCAACATCTACAACACCTTCTGGGGAGGCCTCAGAAAATTTAAAATCATAACAGAAGACAAAGAGAAAGCAGACTCATCACATGGTGAAAGCAGGAGCAAGTAAGCAAGGGAGGAGATGCTACACACTTTCAAAGGACCAGATATTAACAAGAGCTTGCTATTGCAAAGACAGTACAAAGATGACAGTGCTGAACCATGTAGGACAAATTAGTCCTCTAATCTAATCACTTCCCTGCAGACACTTCCCCTTCCACCAAAACTGGGGATTACAGTAGAACATGAGATCTGGGCAGGGGCACATATAGAAACTATATCAAAGTCCCTGGGTCTTCTGCCTCAAAGCATGGTGTTTAAATTTTACTTTCTGCATATTTCCATATAATAGAAGATAAATGTGCTCTTTTAGGAAACCATTCAGTTTGAATTCATGCTTTCAAAATTTATGTTTTGCTGACAAGAGCCACGACTTTAAAGGGAAGTATATTCCTAAAATCCATTCAAATGGGAGCATATTCCAAAAGTCCATTCTCTGGTTCTTCTGAATTGTGAGCTTTATCTATTATACAGTGGTTATTATCACTTATAACAAAATTGATGGTGCCCCAGGCCACAAGATTGTATGTATATTTGCAAAGCCACACACTCCATCATCCCTGAGATTTACTCTGGAGAACGCAGCTGCTTGCATTGCTGACTTGCACTTATTCAATATTCAAGGACTGTTCCTTCCAAGAGAAAGTAATTCTCATCTAAAACTGAAAGAAGCAAATATTTATTTAAAAATTATTTATAGAACAAAATAATTCGGATCCTGATAAGTAGGTCCAGAATGAAATTGTACAGATGAGTTCCCCATTTTATATCTTTAGGCTCCATCTCAAATTGACAGTAGCTTAGCCTGAGTGAAAGCCTGAATGATGGAATGGACAAGATGTGAACATTTGATTCTCTAATTTCATTTCATTGACTTATTCAGGAATTCCTACCTGATGAACATTAGCACCTGAAAACTCTCAGATGAAGAGTGTAAAGTTGGTGTCACCTGTTGTCACCAACAGAACTAAACTCCCAAGTATTTCTACGTGATGACAATGGTTAAGACCAAGTAGATTGTTAAAATAAAAATTATTCAGTGAAAACATAACATAAATGTTCCATCTTGGCCATGCCAGTAATTCCAGCACTTTGGGAGGCCGATATAGGCGGATCACAAGGTCAGGAGTTCAAGACCAGCCTGGCCAACATGGTAAAACCCCATCTCTACTAAAAATACAAAAATTTGCCGGATGTGCTGATGGGCACCTGTAATCCAGCTACTAGGGAGGCTGAGGGAGGAGAATTGCTTGAACCCAAGAGGTGGAAGTGGCAGTGAGCTTAGATCAAGCCACTGCACTCCAGCCTAGATGACAGAACAAGACTCTATCTCGAAAAAAATTAATTAATTAATTAAAAACTAAAATTACAAAAATGATTATCTGAATATAAAAGTGATGAGACTGAATAAATATCAAATATTTTAAAACTGCATTTCAGTCAATGAACATTTTCACCTGCTATATATTAAGTTCTCAATTATGATGTCACATCTCAAAATGTTAAACTGTGGCCTTTTGAAAGGCTTTTAATTTGCAAATGATTTTCACACGCGTGAATCCTGATTTAAACAAAGTCAAATTGCATGATAGAAATCTATTCAAGCACATTAAAGTTATCTTCAGAGAGATCCTTGTGCATACATTAAGAAATGGTTCTGCATTTATGAAATCTTTAAAATGAGCTTTAAAACTTCTTACTCAGAGAAAGATATTTACCTTTCTACATTTCTTCACGTAGAAACAAAAACTTGATAGATAAGTCAAATCTGGTTGCATCACATTTTGACAAGCGAAAGCCTCTGTTGTAAAGGAAAATCTATCCTCTGTTTCCACTACAGATTAGTGTCACAACATCAATTCTGCCCCTCAATGTGATAATTCAATCATAGACACCCTTGGGTCAGAATACAAGACAAAAATGTCAGGAAAGCTCTTTCAAAATAAAGTTTTGTTTATTTTAACATTTAACAAATATCATTAGCAGAAATGGAAAAAAAAAAAAAACAGGAAAAATATCTTACAAAATCCTTAGACCCTCTCTCCAAATAAAAAGCAATTATTAAGGCTTCAAAATACTATTTGAGGCATCACAAGAGCTGATAGTTATGTTGAAATTTGTCTTTTCAAACACAATTTTTACAATCATTGTCCCATCACATCCAACCAAGAATAAAGGCTTTTCTTTCTGTCAGTTTCATTTCCTTGCTTTGGGAAATCGGGAACAGTGAGAACAGCCATGGAGATTGTGGTCAGAGCAGCTATAGTAACAAGGAGAACCTGTTTGTGCAGGAAGGACCCATGAATGGGCATTTACAATGCACACAGTCAGCAAGTCCTTGGTCTCTGCAGGAGCAAGGGGTATTCTAATCCTGGAGAAAATGGCTCCAATCCCAGGGCTGTCTCTGAAAAGGAAATATGGAGATTAAAAATATGTGGCATATTCATATCATGGATATCAGCCTAAAAAAAGACAGGAAGGCCGGGTGCGGTGGCTCAAGCCTGTAATCCCAGCACTTTGGGAGACCAAGACGGGCGGATCACGAGATCAGGAGATCGAGATCATCCTGGCTAACACGGTGAAACCCCGTTACTAAAACATACAAAAAACTAGCTGGGCGAGGTGGCGGGCGCCTGTAATCCCAGCTACTTGGGAGGCTGAGGCAGGAGAATGGCGTAAACCCAGGAGGCGGAGCTTGCAGTGAGCCGAGATCTGGCCACTGCACTCCAGCCTGGGCGACAGAGCGAGACTCCATCTCAAAAAAACAAACAAACAAAACAAAAAAAGACAGGATATTATATGCCACAACCATGGATGAACCTTGAGGACACTGTCCTAAGTAAAATGAGTCGGTCACAAAAAGGAAAAGTAGTATAATATTCTACTTACATGAGGTATCTAGAGTCGTCAGGTGTACAGAGGCAGAAAGGAGAATGTTGGCTCTCAGGGCCCTGGGGGTGCTGAGGGGAATGGGGACATGTGTTTAATGCACACAAAGTTTCAGTCTGGGAAGATGAAAACGTTCTGGAGTGAGATGGTGAATGTACCTTATTTCACTCAACTCTTCACCTAAAAATAGTTAAAATGGTAAATTTTATGTTAAGCATATTGTATGTGTCAGGGTTCTCTAGAGGGACAGAACTAGTAGGATATATGTATCTATGAAGGAGAATATATTAAGGAGATTTGACTCTAGCACAAGGGAAAGTTCCAAGATAGGCTGTCTACAAGCTGAGGAGCAAGGAAGCCAGTAGTGGCTGAGTCTGAGTCCCAAAACCTCAGAAGTTGGGAAGTCAACAGTGCAGCCTCCAGTCTGTGGCTGAGGGCAGGAGAGTCCCTGGCAAACCACTGGTGTTAAGTCCCATAGTCCAAAGGCCAAGAACTTGGTTCCTGATATTCCAGGGCAGGAAGCATCCAGCATGGGAGAAACATGAAAGCCAGAAGACCAAGCAAGTCAGCTTCTTCCACCTTCTTCTGCCTGCTTTTTCTAGCTGCGCTGGCAGCCTATTGGATGGTGCCCACCTACATTGTGGGTGGGTCTCTCCCAGTCCACTGACTCAAATGTTAATCTCTTCAGGCAACACCCAGAAACGCCCAGAAATGCTCAGAAACAATACTTTGCATCCTTCAATCCAATGAAGTTGACACGTAATATTAATCATCACACGTTTTACCAGAATAAAAATAAAGATACCACAGGGTAAAGCAGCAGTTCCTCATGGTATGCTTCTTCATGCCACAGGGGCATCGCCTGGGAATTCCTGAAACAAATGCAACATTTCAAACCTCAAACCAGACCCACCTAATTAGAAACTGCGGGGGAAACCCTGGCAACCTCCGACCAGCTCTCCAGGTGATTCAGGTGCACACTTCAATTTGAGAACTCTTGTGTAGGGTCCAAGAGCATGAAATCAGTTCCACCTTGCTTCTCACGCTAGCTGTATACCGTGCCATTATGCGCCTTAGGGCAAGTGTTTAAACCGCCCTGTAATTTAGTTTCCCCATCTGTAAAGTGGAGATACTGATATTGCTTTGAGATAATTATATCATCATAGTAAGCTGTCACTAAATGCTTGGTCTTATTAGCAGCTGAGAAAAATTTACCTCACTTACTTGGCATCTTCCCTTACCAGCCTCATACTACAAATTTTACCAGTAAAATGACTGTAGACTTCAGGAGCCTTGCACACCTATTTCCAAATGTCAGTAGAACTGGGAGCAGGGGCAATGAATTTAATTTAAAACTCATAATATGAAAGTTTAATTTATATGCAAGGCACTGAAATGTAGATTTATACAGGCTCAGAAGTCACTAATAATTTCTCTTATGGCCATAGAGGGCTCTGGTCTCAGGGGTGAGATCTCAAAATTCTAATCGGTGACAAAAATTCTCTCAGGCAGTTCACAGCATTCTAAACAATTTGAAGGTGAAGGTAAGCCTTCATTTTTATGTACACACAATTGTGTTAGTATCTTAGAACCTCAGGAACAGTAACAATAAAATATTTCGTGCAGATCTTATCATACTTAAAATGAAGGGAGAATATGAACAGTACCCTGGAGACAACGATAGCTCCCAGTTCAACTATCCTAGAGTTCTGCTAGGAGAACCAATCAAGGCTGGAAGCTAGCTGTATCACTCTCTTTATTTAAAATGCAAACAAACCTGATTTCTCCTCTGTGTCAATTTCCACTAACATGTTGAGACTGCCTTCCCACACCCAGGAAGATTAGGACAAGGGCACAAATGGAATTCATTCCTATCTTTTGGATTTATCGAGGATTTCTGATGTCACATGAGTATGTGTATTCTAAATGGATCTCAATTTCTTACGTAGGTGCATTTGGGTCTGTTTTTGCCTAATATATCTTAACTTTTAAGGAACGAATATCAATATTTAAAACATGAAATTCCAGGAAACCTGGTAGAGGAAGTATCACAGATGGCTTGAGACTGAAGCCCTGTGCAAGTGGAAAGGAGAGGCATCCTGTGGGTTCAGACATTGATCTCCTTACCAAAATAATACACCTGTCAGGGCTCAGTGGGGTCCAAACTGTAAAACACTATGCATTCTCCCTTCCATACTGCCTGGGAGCTGGTACTATGATTGTTAACACTTCAGGTAAAAAGACACAGAGGTGCAGAAAGGCTAAGTCACTTGCTTAAGGTCAGAATTATTAAGTAATAGAATAACAATTTGAATTCAGAATCCCCACAAGTATTTTACACCCTTTCTATTCCCAGCATCAGTATCTCCTGGGAACTTGCTAGAAATTGCAGAGTGCAGCCCATACCCTAGTGCTATGCAACTGAAACGGCATTTTAACAAGTTCTCGAAGCTTTTCTCCTCATGTTAACGTTTGGGGCCCATTGCTTTACCTTTAAGCTATTCAGCCACAGTACCATAGTGCCTAAAAATTCACATCATATCCCGTTTTGAATTACGGTAAATAATACCTGCTAAATAAAGGGAAACAGTGTATCTGATAAAAAACCAGTCCCAGCCTGATAGCTAGAGAGTGGAGAGGGTAACTTCCAGCATTTGGATCCTGCAGCTGATATTTTCCAGAAGTGATTCCAAACCTGCTACCTTTACACACTGATGTAGGGATCAGTGCACTTTCTCACCCCAAAACCCACATTTTACAGGAGAATAAACAGATGGGTAATGTTTTCCCAGGTTACACAGCCAAACACTGGACAAGCCAGCAGATAACTCAAGGCTGTGACCACCATTCCAGGCCTGTTTCCTTGGTCACTAGGATCCCCTCAATGCTTTGAGAATCAAGTAATTCATTTCAAAAGAATAGGAGGCAAGAATCAGAATGATGAAAGTTCTCATCAAATTCTACTTTCTCTCTAGAAATCAAAATAAAGTTAAAAGTAGAATCTCAAGAGGGCCTTTCGCAATCACACAATTCCACTATCCCCAAAACAAATCATTTGAAACCAGCAAAAGGTGCTAGGATCCCATATAACAATATGAGTGTGCTATGCTATGATCAGGCAACTAAAAACCAGTGGAAAGAGACAAATAAACTTACTGGATTATTCAGAGAGTAACATAATTTACAAATGGACAACAGAATATGCACTGTGTTAGCCGAAGACTCAGAATCATGCAAAAGTGGACAAATGACGGGAATTTGGGAAATTTGCACGAGGGTATTTGAGTGGGACCAGGAGGATGCAGCAGAAAGGAAGTTGGGTGCAGAATCTGAGGACTGTGTATTAGTCTGTTTTCACACTGCTGTGAAGAAATACCCAAGACTGGGTAATTTATAAAGGAAAGAGGTTTAATTGGCTTACAGTTCTGCATGGCTTGGAAGGCCTCAAGAAGCTTATAGTCATGGCAGAAGGTAAATGGTAAGCAAGGACCTTCTTCACATGGGGGCAGGAAAGAGAGAGAAGAGATCAGGAGAAACCACCACTTATAAAACCATCAGACCTCGTGAGAACACGCTCACTATCATGAGAACAGCATGGGGGACACCACCCCCATGATCCAATCATCTCCTACCAGGTCCCTCCCTTGACAGGTGGGGTTTGCAGTTAGAGATGAAATTTGGGTGGGGACACAGAGCCAAACCATATCAGACAGGTTCTGACAGTCAGTCCCCACGTGGCCCTATTATCTTATTCAAACACTTTATATCCTCTGGGCCATATTTCTCTTATCTTAAAACACAGAAACAACATATGCCCTAGTTCTGCACATAAATGTTATGAAAATTAAAATCAGATTACCAAAAATACCTTATAAGCTCTAATTTTTCTATACTTTGATTCATTGTTTTTTGAATGAGGAAAAATGAATGGAATGAAGCAATACTAAGGTATCTTGATCCTTGTCATTCAGAGATGAAAGTGTTTAGAGAGAGAAGTTATTGCATGCTCAAGAAATTCTCATCATTTCCTTATTCTGCTTTTGCTCACTGCATATTAATCAGGTTTGCTTATTGACACTTTAAGATTAGAAACTGCTTAGGGAAAGTTTCCTAGAGTGCCTTGGTCCCCACTGCCCAAAGAGTACCTTGGGATATGTTAATGGCCAGATATTTTGGTAAAGAAAATAGAATCTGGACAGATCATGCTATTTGAAAGAGAGGAACTGAACAGTGGAGTCACTGACATTCTCCCCAATTATTCTTAGGTTTCATTCTCTGTCCCTTTAGCCAGAAGCCCATATGAAGAAAAATCCATTCAACTGGTTTCTCAGGAGTGCCTATAGCACAGGTATTAGGCGTGCAGCTCCTCCAAGTCTTTCCCAGTTACCCTCGGGAGGACAAGTTTTAGTTTTCGGAAGCTGTTGAGAAACCACAAAGCCCCCATGGGTGGCACTGCTGCTGTGGGGACCTGCTGCTTCTCTAGCACCACAATATCCAACATTTCCAAAAAGAAATTGCCAATAAGAAATGCCAAGAGAGAAAAGGATGAGAAAAGGAAGGGTCTTTGAGTAGAAGTCCATAATTGGACTTGGATCACTAAACACAAGTAAGACCTGACCATGGAACTTGGGGGTCCCAGGAGCAACTGTGTGTTTCTGGCAGGATTACCCACAGTTGTGCCTCTAATCTGCCTCTGCAGCCAGTGGGAGCCAGCAGGTGTGGCTGCTGCGCCCACAGCAAGATTCCTGTTGCTCGAAGGAGAGACCAGCGGCGAGCCTGAGCCATTTCCTATGTTGCAGGCTTGGAAGAGTCTCTTGCAAAACACTCTTCCCAAGTTTTGTTTTCCTACTTTTCAATGTCAGATATCTGAAGAAAGATTAAGCATAGAATGACTTCTAATGTTTCTAGAATCCTAAAGCAAATCTTTCTTTTAAGGTTTTCAGTGACTAAATTGAATTAATAACAAATACATTACATCTTCCTTGGGTTTCAATAACGGTTAGAAAAATAAATTTGGCTTGGTGACCCTATAATTTGTTTTTTGAATTGCAAACAACTTAGGAATGTTTTGGATATTTTAAACTTACCAAACTAATTGAACTGGCTACTCATTTTATAGAATGAGTGTACTTCAGGAGGGTTTCTTAGAGGCTCATCTTTTTCAGTGCTGTGCACCTCACCTTCCTTAATTTGGTTCTTTATATACTTATTCTCTGAGGAGTATGCAAAGCTTATTAAGGAGATTGTACTGGTAACAAACTCACAGGAAGAAATAGGGCCTTGAGGTGAAAAGCATTCCTATCAAGCATGATCAGAGTGTCTTTGCTTAAGTGTCATTTGCAATTCAAAGTCATAACCCATCACTATGAAAACAAGTCTCTACTGTGTGAACACACAATGATACTGATAGATTGATTTATTCCGATTGGGGGCTATCTAATAAGATCAAAGTCAGTCCTGATTTGACCAAAGGCATGCTGTATCTAACATATAATAAAACCAAAACAAAACAAAATGAAGCAAAGCACTCAACTCCAAATCCTGGTTGTTTCCCCCACTAAAATTGCCAGCAGCCTCTCTGGCTGACCTGGGCAAGTCACTGAATCCCTCTCAGACTTAATTCTCTCTTAACAAATGAAAAAACAACAATATACGTTGTTATAATCCCTCATTTTAAAAAGAAAATAAACTGTTAGTTGTCTTTAAGTTTTTAAACTCTAAAATATTATAATTCTCTAAGTTCCTTGAGGGAAGGCTAAACGTTGCCAAGTATTTTTTGTGTTTCAGCTAAGAGTATATTTCCTTGGAAATGACCTTGAAATCTGATAAAACACCTAAACCTCAGGTCCAAGTAAATAACTTTAAACTACTCTGTTTTCATAGCTTCCTTGGTTGAGAAGACTAAAAACTGCCCCAAGTCTAGACATGTCTAATAGAAGAATGTTCAGAGTGTTCAGATAAGAGGTAAGATGAATCTGCGTGTTTGATGTGGGGAGATGATCATGTGTCAGAACACAAGCACCAATCCAGATGACAGTTTAATGAGGTTATGTGGATAATTATATTATAGATTGGTGCCCTGACATGAACTGACCTCTTATTGGCAAAATTCACGTTTGCCATAGGATTCAAGCAGCTATTTATATCAGAAGACCTTAGTAGAATGCTATCTCTTAAGTCTAAAAACTATGGAAAAAATTACAAAGTCAAAATTGTTGAAAAAATTCATTTACACAAATGTGAAATGTATACAAAATTAACCAAGTTATTGAAATCACAGCAGATAAAGGTTAATGTACTTATTATATAAAGAGCTTGTGCAATTCTAATTGAAAACCACTAAAGCCTCAATAAATGAGCAAAGGCTATGAATAGATAATTTTAAGAAGTATGACTGGCTAAATCTCATGTTCACACACTAGAAATCAGAGAACTGCACTTTTGATTACCAAATCAGAAAACACTGGTCCACATAATTACACACACACACATACACACACACACACACACACACACACACACACATACACATGATGAAAGTTCAATCCAATAGATTAATCCATCCATTCACTGTGTTGGTAGAAGTGCAAAACTGGTTAGTGTTTTCATAGCAATGTGATGAAAAGTTTCAACTACACAATAAATATGATTATGAATTGAATTAATAAGTTTCTCATGGAAAAAATCACACTATTAATAGTGGTATCTGCATTTTGTAGCACTAATATATCATTCAAGAAAGTAATCTTTTTACATTTTTAAATTTTTCTATACTTTAAATGATAAGAGAAATAATTATGTTTAAGAAAATGCTAACTTCTTCACACACGGCCTACGCATGATGCTTCTGTGTTAGTCCTATCCAGCTGATACGGTCTACGTAAAGTTCATTCCCAAAGTACATTTTTTTTAAGTAAAAGGGTGTCATACAATTAAAATGCTACTTTGATATTGAAATAGATTACTGCATTGGAAAGAGATTTCATATTAATACATAACAATGAGTCCTGGAGAAAGAAAAGAGTTTCCTCTAAAACATCTTCCAAACACTCTGTAAAATAATGCAGTAAGACTAAGGTTTGCATCACTGTAATGAAGCCTTACAATATCCACTTGAGGTTTGTGTGAATTTTAAATGATTTGCTCCATCTCACTGTTTGGAAGCAAGCAGGCATGTGCAGTCTCGGATATCATGTAACAGAGACCTGGTTCAGAGGAAAAGCTTTACAAAGACCTCACTGTGCTGGTCCTGTTCTCTCCAGCCTCTGAGCAGATGTGCCATCAAAGCTCCTCCACAAGTATGTGGCAAAAACAGTCAAAGAGTCTCTGAATTTTCCCATAGAAGTAAGCCTAGTGGGAACCACAACCCCGTTCCAGATTATCTGTGTATTAAAGAATTTCTTTCCATCTTAAATACATCCTCTGAATCTTTTCAAGCTCCGTTCTAATGATGAAGAGGCCTCAGCCCACACCGCATGCACGTTGGAAAACCGCATCCTTTGGTCTTTAGTGATTCGGGGCAACTTCCGGCTTCACAGATTTTTTTTTTTTTCTCTGTTGTCTCGATTTTTTGATTTCTTATCCTTTGATTTTATTCTGAACTCAAAGCCTTTAAAATACATTTTAAAACACAAATAACTGTCTACTTTGGAGCAAATTAAAGACAAGCTACACCCAAGGTCCTCCAAGATGCAAGCATCACCGCTTCACAGAACTCCGGTTTTATGGTGGATTTCCTTTCTTCATTTGCCAAGGATTGACAGGCAATGGAATTTTAAATGCAGAGCCATATGACAGCTGCAGTACAATGCTCAGTGCGAAGATAAAAGCCAGTGTTTCGAAATCAGGAGGCCGATTCCCAGGCTGCACCCGGAGCTTGCTTGCCACGCCTGCACATTAATGGGAAGTCGCAGGAGCCCGCCTGGTGGGGCAGACTCACGTTCTGCGGTGCTTTTCAACGTGGCAGCAGAACACCTGTGCAGGAGATGCACAAAGATAAACTCGTCCATCTTTTATGCATCCATAAAAACATGACAGATTGTAGGCCACGGAGACACATGTCGTGGGGTCTTTTCAATTCAACAGTAATCCTGTTCCTGTTATAATTTCACCCATTTAAAAAGAAGCTAGGCCACAGAAAACCTTGTATTCTCAAACAGATTTTCCTTGGAAACATTCTACTTATGAGAAGCTGACATCTACTTATAACCAGCATGGTTTAATTGCTTTAAATAACCTTAGCCTCTCTTTTAAGATAAAATAAAACAAAGTTGGCTAGACTTTACTACTTCCAATCAGAACCCATGTATACATGGGCCCTGAGGCATCCATTCCGCATGAAATGTGTAAGGTCTGAGTGAAAATAAGATGGATTCCAATATTTCCCTGTAGGTAATTATAGCTGACTTCATCACCATCTTTTCCCCCTCCTTTTGAGAATTAAGAAAGTATATGTGTTAATTTCATACATTCTGCATAAGTTGCTTTGATAGCAATTTTGTGGCCATGTGGATCTTTACAAATTAGTATTTGTTTCAAACAGTCCAAGCAGCCCATCCTTTCTTACTTAATTAAATCAGTTTTCCCAAGAAATGTCCTCCAAGTTTGAAAAACCTACAGTTGAATATGGGCAGTAATTCATTTATGAACATTCTGTCCAATTAGCAAAAAATGTATGAAACCAAGACTTTCTTTCCCTCAGATTTTCAGAGTAAGCCATCCATTAATTGTGTTGTGTTTGCAGACTCTACAAACTGCAGTATGCAAATGTCACTCCTGCACATCCAGCTCTGTCTTTACTTGTGCTTCTGGGCTTCATTTTGTGAAGAAGAGAACAAAGCTGGCTTATATCTTTAACCATGTCCAACAGAGAAAGAGAGAGACAGAGACAGAGAGAGACAGAGAAAGGAGTCTATATCTAAAGCCAGGAGGAAATCACCATTTAAGTCACAGGCATATGGTAGAAATGTAAATTTTCCTGGAATCATTATTATTGCAAATATTGTCCGTTACGATTACATTATTTGTTCTTATGTGGGAAAAACTGGTCATCTCCGTAGCTATTCCTACTTGAAACAAAATAGTGACATCCAGTAGCAAGCAGACTAGCAAGCACAGACTGTGGAGAAGGCATAGATGGCTCAGCTAGTGTGGACTAGCTTGGCTTCTCGTCCCAGTCATTATCCATTAGGTGGCATACTAGATTATACCACCCAGCACTGCCTTAAAAGACAAAACCAAACACAAACCAGCATGATTTGATTTTTTCTCATAAGAGCCCTCCTGCTGTTTCTTTTTCTATTGACCAAAATTATTCACAGCTATGTGAACCTATACAAATTTTAGTCATTTTGGCATTTGGTAAACATTCTGGAAACATGCACATTTATAACTATGGCATCCACCACCTGTATTTGCTGAAGTGCCAAGAGTATATATATATATATATATATATATATATATATTCATGAGCCTATATATGTATATATATTCATGTGCCTATATATATTCATGTGCCTATATATATATTCGTGTGCCTATATATATATTCATGTGCCTATGTATATATATGTGCCTATATATATTCATGTGCCTATATATATTCATGTGCCTATGCATATATATCCATGTGCCTATATATATATTCATGTGCCTATATATATATTCATGTACCTATATATACTCATGTGCCTATATTCATGTGCCTATATGTATTCATGTACCTATATATTTACATGTGCCTATGTGTATATATATTCATGTGCCTATTATATATATTCATGTGCCTATACATTGTGTCTATATATTCATGTGCCCATATATATATTACTGTGTCTATATATATTCATGTACCTATATATATTCACGTGCCTATATATATATTCATGTGCCTATATATATATATATTCCTATTGAAGTCCCTATTATATTTAGTGGACTACTGGATTACCCTGGTATGCTCTAATGGCAATACAGTAAAAAGATAATTCTGCACGGGAAAATCATAGGTCTATGTATGCATTTATAAACTCCTGATGCCAGCAAAAATTCAATTACTAGCTATACATTATTAGTTAATGTAAGTCAGTGTGCCTGAAAACCGTGGTAGGCACACTGACTTACATTAACCATATCAAACTCAGGATACATTATTTTAGGGCGCTGGGCTAACAATTATACAATGGTAGCTTTATTTTACTGAAGATAATTTTTTCATATTTACTGTTTGTTTGTATATAATTTTTGGTTAACACTATCTTTAGAAAGCAGAACTATGAAGTGGATTCTAGTTATATCTTCTCCTCTCAGATTAGTTTTGATTGATTCATGACACTTAACAAAAATATCTCTGTTTATTCATCCATATGATAAAAAATAATGCTTTTTGGGTGCAGCAGATTTTAAAAGAAGACTAAATAATTTTACATATTGGCACTTTACAGCTCTGGGACTGGCAGAACGTCATTGGCCCTGGCCCCAGCTGCAAACTTATGAAACCCACAGGCTGCTCCCAGCTAATGACCGAGTGTAGCGGATGTAAGGTTGGCTTGTCCCTGGGGGTTGCAGGGCTCTTTTGGTTCCCAGTCTCTGAAGGCCTGGCCAAACTTTCCTCAGAATGCACTGACATCCGAGGGCTTCCACAGAACCTTCCCTCTGGCCCTCTGGCCTTCACACAAGCTCAGATCTGCATTGCGGATGTGGCACATATACACCATGGAATACTATGCAGCCATAAAAAAGGATGAGCTTGTGTCCTTTGTAGGGACATGGATGCAGCTGGAAACCATCATTCTCAGCAAACTATCACAAGAACAGAAAACTACACACCGCGTGTTCTCACTCATAGGTGGGAGCTGAACAATGAGATCACTTGGACTCTGGAAGGGGAACATCACACACCGGGGCCTATTATGGGGAAGGGGAAGGGGGGAGGGATTGCATTGGGAGTTATACCTGATGTAAATGAGGAGTTGATGGGTGCTGACGAGTTGATGGGTGCAGCACACCAACATGGCACAAGTATACATATGTAACAAACCTGCACGTTATGGACATGTACCCTAGAACTTAAAGTATAATCATAATAAAAAAATAAAAATAAATTTAAAAAATGGCTGTTCCAGCTTCTCCCACCCCCTCCCGACGTTTCCCCATAGGCATTTGCCCTGATGAACATCATGCTGACTTCTGACTTGCTCTCCCTTCTCAGTAATCACACTAGTACAAATATCAACATTCCCTTTCATGCATTTTTATTAAGACCTGTTTGTAATAGAGTTCTTTCTAGGAAATTCCATTAGGAAACTCATAAAGGATCCATAAGGCAGGATCCCTGGAAAGGCAGGTCCAAGGAGTCCTCCGGAAGGGCCAGTGTTCCCTGGAGCCTGCTATTGCGTCCCGCTGGGCTTCACAGTGTGCTTTTGTGAGCCCCACCTTTCCTACCTGGATCCGCCCACAGCTCTGAGTGTCCCATACCATGGCAGCTCAGGACCTGGTCTAAAAGGAATCACACTTAAACGAACGGTGCCTCTCATCTCATCTCCATTAGCCACAGGGCATCTCACAGTGAGTCCTCTGATTCTAGGAGAGACTCAACTCCCCTGCACTCTGCAGAATATTGGCCTTTTAGCTTCATGACTGTTAAACATTTCTGCATTGCGAGGATCTGTAAGAGGCATTACGCTCTGGCCCTGGGGTCCAGCTGCATTTTCTTCCTACAGAGACCAGCATCAGTTCTGCCGTAGACTAAGCAGGAGTCTCACTCATTTCCTAACACAGCTCTTCCTCAAAGTTGGCTCTTCTTATCGGAGCACCTACAGAGGCTTTACATTTCCGGGTTTAGCTTCCTGGACATTCATCTGGCACTAAGAGCCCCATTTTCCGGAAGGCAGAGGGTGCATGTTGCTTCTCCTCATCAGAGCAGACTGACTTCAGGTTCCTGCTGGCCCAGAGACAAAGTGAGTCTGAAAGACCCCTTTAAACTCAGTATCTGCTTGGATGGCCTTCCAACATGAGGAAGGGGGACTCCAGGTCTATTTATGTCTAGTTTTCCCCTCACGATCTTATCCTACTCCCTACCTTCTTGTATGAACGGAAGCATGTTAGCCATAGAATTCCATGCCAGCAGGAAACATGCTGATAACAGTTACCAGCATATCTCTGTGCTTAGCACAGTGCCTGGCACAAAGACAATGATGAAAGTATTGAAAGGAAGTAGTGAGTATTTGTGGAATATTCCACATAAGCAATTGATTAAGTAAATCAATGGGTTAAGTGGAGGCATTGGACACATTGATTTAGGTGCCAATTTTAGACAGTTAATAATTCATCATGTAAATAGATATGGTCAATATAGAAAATGTCCAAAGTGCAAAAAAAAAAAAAAATAAAGCCTATGATCTTATTCAGTTACTTAATACGACACTTGCACATTACAGATATTTATTATGTTTGTTGAGTGGAGAGAGGAATGAGTGGTATTTTAGACAATGCCTCCTGACTCGGCTGTGGAATTAAATACATATAGGCTCAAACTCAAACTCAACACTTATTAGCTTTGCAACTCAGGGAACATTAAATACTCTCAATAGATTCCTCATTCATAAAAAGACTATAATAATAATTACCACACATGGTTGTCATGAGGATTACATCAGATAATAGATGTTGTCTGCCTTAGGAGTAGTTGATTTGAAAATAGATTCTGGCTGGGTATGGTGACTCACACTGGTAGTCCCAGTGCTTTTGAGTTTGAGACCAGCCTGTGTAGCATAGCAAGGTCCCAGTCTCTATCTAACAAAACATTTAGCCAGGCATGGTGGTGTGTGCCTATAGTCCTAGTTACTCAGGAGGCTGGAGTGGTAATGGTGGTGTGTGCCTGTAATCCTAGTTACTCAGGAGGCTGGAGTGGGAGGATCACTTGAACCCAAAAGTTTGAGATTCCAGCCTGGGTGACAGAGATAGATTGTCTCCTAAAAGAATTTTTTTTTTTCCATTTTCTTGCCTAAACTTTGCCTTTATGCTTGAATCTTACCCTATTTACCAGACTGGATCTTGGCACCATTATCCATCCATCCATTCATTCATCTATCCATCCATTCATCCATCCACACATCCATACATCCATGCATCCATTCATACCCATCTAGCTAGCCATCCCTTTTTTCATCTCTTTCAATTTCCCTTTTACTTGCAAACTCTCTCATTTCTTTATTGACTACCTTTTTACCAAAGATTCTCTCCTCAAAAAGCCCTCTTTCAATTTAGGAAGATAAAAAGATATCCTGGAATTCTGGACATAAATGATGGTGATGATTGCATAATATTGTGAATATACTTAATGCTATTGAATTATACACTTAGAATAGCTAAAATGGTTAATTATGTATATTTTACCTCAGTGAAAACCTCCCAACATGCTTCTGCATCACGTATCTTCATTGCTTCCTCCTCTCCTCTGTAGCCATGTGTGCTGAGTTATCTATACTTGTTTTATCTTTTTCTGAAATTTCCTTCAACTGTTTTTTCTTCCTAGGAATTCCACAGTGATTACACTCATTAAGTCTATCTTACCTTTCTAATAATAAAATCAGGGGACTATTTATCACAAATTACCTTGCCAGTCTCTGCACTTGGCTCTCTTCAGCGTGACCTACCAACTGTAAATCTTTCCTTTCTATAATCCTGTATCAAGTGGACCCTCTACCTTTTTCCTAGATTCTGTCTCTCGTCCACTCATGGACAGCTTCCAGTCCTCCAGTGTTGGCCTTTCCCTGCCATATTGCAAATTTTTCTCTCTAGAATGACTCATTCCCATTGGCATATAAACATAAGTTTTGTTCTTTAGTATATTTAAAATGCTGTTTTGCCATTTTGTCTTAGTGATGCCTCCTAATCCAAGAAGTCACTCCATCAAGGTTGGTGATCCCTGTGGTGTGACTGAGTCCAGTGGTTAATCCTCGACTCCATACTGCAGGGTCCATCAGCAGCACAGGACACAGTCAACTGCCCTTTCCTTCTGGAGATTTTTTTCTCCTTCTGCTTCCCTGTTTTCTCTCTTCATTTTTCTCCTACTATGTGCACTATCCAAACACAGGTTTCTTTTGAGATTTAGTACAAACCATTTTCTCACAACCCACATCAATTCTTCTAGGAATCCTACTGACCCTGACATCAATGTATTTCCATAATTGGCTGCTTATTACCATTTCACTCCTACCATCCTATTCAAGCCAACATCACCCCTTACCTGGAGAACAAAGGCTTCCAACCAGCTCTTCTTACTCTTGTTCTTTTTTTTTTTTTTTTTCTTTTTTTTTTTTTTCTTTTTTTTTTTTTTGTTTTATTATACTTTAAGTTCTAGGGTACATGTGCATGACGTTTATATCATGTATAACTCCCCAATGCAATCCCTCCCTCCTCCCCCCTCCCCATGATAGGCCCCAGTGTGTGATGTTCCCCTTCCCGAGTCCAAGTGATCTCATGTTCAGTTCCCACCTATGTGAGAACATGCGGTGTTTGGTTTTCTCTTCTTGTGATAGTTTGCTAAGAATGATGGTTTCCAGCTGCATCCATGTCCCTACAAAGGATGCAAACTCATCCTTTTTGATGGCTGCATAGTATTCCATGGTGTATATGTGCCACATTTTCTTAATCCAGTCTGTCACAGATGGACATTTGGGTTGATTCCAAGTCTTTGCTATTGTGAATAGTGCCGCAATAAACATACGTGTGCATGTGTCTTTGTAGTAGAGTATTATAATCCTTTGGGTATACCCAGTAGTGGGATGGCTGGGTCATATGGTACATCTAGTTCTAGATCCTTGAGGAATCGCCATACTGTTTTCCATAATGGTTGAACTAGTTTACAATCCCACCAACAGTGTAAAAGTGTTCCTATTTCTCCACATCCTCTCCAACACCTGTTGTTTCCTGACTTCTTAATGATTGCCATTCTAACTGGTGTGAGATGGTATCTCATTGGTTTTGATTTGCATTTCTCTGATGGCGAGTGATGAGCATTTTTTCATGTGTCTGTTGGCTGTATGGATGTCTTCTTTTGAGAAATGTCTGTTCATATCCTTCCCCACTTTTTGATGGGGTGTTTGTTTTTTCTTGTATATTTGTTTGAGTTCTTTGTAGATTCTGGATATTAGCCCTTTGTCAGATGAGTAGGTTGCAAAAATTTTTCCCATTCTGTAGGTTGCCTGTTCACTCTGATGGTAGTTTCTTTGCTGTGCAAAAGCTCTTTAGTTTAATTAGATCCCATTTGTCAATTTTTGCTTTTGCTGCCGTTGCTTTTGGTGTTTTAGACATGAAGTCCTTGCCCATGCCTATGTCCTGAATGGTACTACCTAGATTTTCTTCTAGGGTTTTTATGGTATTAGGTCTAACATTTAAGTCTCTAATCCATCTTGAATTAATTTTCGTATAAGGGGTAAGGAAAGGATCCAGTTTCAGCTTTCTACTTATGGCTAGCCAATTTTCCCAGCACCATTTATTAAATAGGGAATCCTTTCCCCATTTCTTGTTTCTCTCAGGTTTGTCAAAGATCAGATGGCTGTAGATGTGTGGTATTATTTCTGAGGACTCTGTTCTGTTCCATGGTCTATATCTCTGTTGTGGTACCAGTACCATGCTGTTTTGGTTACTGTAGCCTTGTAGTATAGTTTGAAGTCAGGTAGCGTGACGCCTCCAGCTTTGTCCTTTTGACTTAGGATTGTCTTGGCAATGCGGGCTCTTTTTTGGTTCCATATGAACTTTAAAGCGTTTTTCCAATCTGTGAAGAAAGTCATTGGTAGCTTGATGGGGATGGCATTGAATCTATAAATCACCTTGGGCAGTATGGCCATTTTCACGATATTGATTCTTCCTATCCATGAGCATGGTATGTTCTTCCATTTGTTGTGTCCTCTTTGATTTCACTGAGCAGTGGTTTGTAGTTCTCCTTGAAGAGGTCTTTACATCCCTTGTAAGCTGGATTCCTAGGTATTTTATTCTCTTTGAAGCAATTGTGAATGGAAGTTCATTCCTGATTTGGCTCTCTGCTTGTCTGTTACTGGTGTATAAGAATGCTTGTGATTTTTGCACATTAATTTTGTATCCTGAGACTTTGCTGAAGTTGCTTATCAGCTTAAGGAGATTTTGGGCTGAGACGATGGGGTTTTCTAAATATACAATCATGTCATCTGCAAACAGGGACAATTTGACTTCTTCTTTTCCTAACTGGATACCCTTGATTTCTTTCTCTTGCCTGATTGCCCTAGCCAGAACTTCCAACACTATGTTGAATAGGAGTGGTGAGAGAGGGCATCCCTGTCTTGTGCCAGTTTTCAAAGGGAATTTTTCCAGTTTTTGCCCATTCAGTATGATATTAGCTGTGGGTTTGTCATAAATAGCTCTTATTATTTTGAGGTACGTTCCATCAATACCAAATTTATTGAGCGTTTTTAGCATAAGGGCTGTTGAATTTTGTCAAAAGCCTTTTCTGCATCTATTGAGATAATCATGTGGTTCTTGTCTTTGGTTCTGTTTATATGCTGGATTACGTTTATTGATTTGCGAATGTTGAACCAGCCTTGCATCCCAGGGATGAAGCCCACTTGATCATGGTGGATAAGCTTTTTGATGTGCTGCTGAATCCGGTTTGCCAGTATTTTATTGAGGATTTTTGCATCGATGTTCATCAGGGATATTGGTCTAAAATTCTCTTTTTTTGTTGTGTCTCTGCCAGGCTTTGGTATCAGGATGATGTTGGCCTCATAAAGAGTTAGGGAGGATTCCCTCTTTTTCTATTGATTGAAATAGTTTCAGAAGGAATGGTACCAGCTCCTCCTTGTACCTCTGGTAGAATTCAGCTGTGAATCCATCTGGTCCTGGACTTTTTTTGGTGGGTAGGCTATTAATTGTTGCCTCAATTTCAGAGCCTGCTATTGGTCTATTCAGGGATTCAACTTCTTCCTGGTTTAGTCTTGGAGAGTGTAAGTGTCCAGGAAATTCCATTTCTTCTAGATTTTCTAGTTGATTTGCGTAGAGGCATTTATAGTATTCTCTGATGGTTGTTTGTATTTCTGTGGGGTCGGTGGTGATATCCCCTTTATCATTTTTTATTGCGTCTATTTGATTCTTCTCTCTTTTCTTCTTTATTAGTCTAGCTAGCGGTCTGTCAATTTTGTTGATCTTTTCAAAAAACAACTCCTGGATTCATTGATTTTTTGGAGGGTTTTTTGTGTCTCTATCTCCTTCAGTTCTGCTCTGATCTTAGTTATTTCTTGCCTTCTGCTAGCTTTTGAATGTGTTTGCTCTTGCCTCTCTATTTTTTAATTGTGATGTTAGAGTGTCAATTTTAGATCTCTCCTGCTTTCTCTTGTGGGCATTTAGTGCTATAAATTTCCCTCTACACACTGCTTTAAATGTGTCCCAGAGATTCTGGTATGTTGTATCTTTGTTCTCATTGGTTTCAAAGAACATCTTTATTTCTGCTTTCATTTCGTTATGTACCCAGTAGTCATTCAGGAGCAGTTGTGTTCAGTTTCCATGTAGTTGAGCGGTTTGGATTGAGTTTCTTAGTCCTGAGTTCTAGTTTGATTGCACTGTGGTCTGAGAGACAGTTTGTTATAATTTCTGTTCTTGTACATTTGCTGAGGAGTGCTTTACTTCCAATTATGTGGTCAATTTTGGAATAAGTGCGATGTGGTGCTGAGAAGAATGTATATTCTGTTGATTTGGGGTGGAGAGTTCTATAGATGTCTATTAGGTCCGCTTGGTGCAGAGATGAGTTCAATTCCTGGATATCCTTGTTAACTTTCTGTCTCGTTGATCTGTCTAATGTTGACAGTGGAGTGTTGAAGTCTCCCATTATTATTGTATGGGAGTCTAAGTCTCTTTGTAGGTCTCTAAGGACTTGCTTTATGAATCTGGGTGCTCCTGTATTGGTGCATATATATTTAGGAGAGTTAGCTCTTCCTGTTGAATTGATCCCTTTACCATTATGTAATGGCCTTCTTTGTCTCTTTTGATCTTTGATGGTTTAAAGTCTGTTTTATCAGAGACTAGGATTGCAACCCCTGCTTTTTTTTGTTCTCCATTTGCTTGGTAGATCTTCCTCCATCCCTTTATTTTGAGCCTATGTATGTCTCTGCATGTGAGATGGGTCTCCTGAATACAGCAGACTGATGGGTCTTGACTCTTGATCCAGTTTGCCAGTCTGTGTCTTTTAATTGGAGCATTTAGTCCATTGACATTAAGGTTAATATTGTTATGTGTGAACTTGATCCTGTCATTATGATATTAACTGGTTATTTTGCTCGTTAGTTGATGCAGTTTCTTCCTAGCCTCGATGGTCTTTACATTTTGGCATGTTTTTGCAATGGCTGGTACCGGTTGTTCCTTCCATGTTTAGGGCTTCCTTCAGGGTCTCTTGTAAGGCAGGCCTGGTGGTGACAAAATCTCTAAGCATTTGCTTATCTGTAAAGGATTTTATTTCTCCTTCACTGATGAAGCTTAGTTTGGCTGGATATGAAATTCTCGGTTGAAAATTCTTTTCTTTAAGAACGTTGAATATTGGCCCCCACTCTCTTCTGGCTTGTAGAGTTTCTGCCGAGAGGTCTGCTGTTATTCTGATGGGCTTCCCTTTGTGGGTAACCCGACCTTTCTCTCTGGCTGCCCTTAAGATTTTTTCCTTCATTTCAACTTTGGTGAATCTGGCAATTATGTGTCTTGGAGTTGCTCTTCTGGAGGAGTATCTTTGTGGCGTTCTCTGTATTTCCTGAATTTGAATGTTGGCCTGCCCTACTAGGTTGGGGAAGTTCTCCTGGATGATATCCTGAAGAGTGTTTTCCAACTTGGTTCCATTTTCCCCCTCACTTTCAGGCACCCCAATCAGACGTAGATTTGGTCTTTTTACATAATCCCATACTTCTTGCAGGCTTTGTTCATTTCTTTTTCTTCTTTTTTCTTTTGGTTTCTCTTCGCTTCATTTCATTCATTTGATCCTCAATCGCTGATACTCTTTCTTCCAGTTGATCGAGTCGGTTACTGAAGCTTGTGCATTTGTCACGTATTTCTCGTGTCATGGTTTTCATCTCTGTCATTTCGTTTATGATCTTCTCTGCATTAATTAGTCTAGCTGTCAATTCTTCCACTTTTTTTTCAAGATTTTTAGTTTCTTTGCGCTGGGTACGTAATTCCTCCTTTAGCTCTGAGAGGTTGATGGACTGAAGCCTTCTTCTCTCATCTCGTCAAAGTCATTCTCTGACCAGCTTTGATCCGTTGCTGGCGATGGGCTGCGCTCCTTTGCAGGGGGAGATGCGCTCTTATTTTTTGAATTTCCAGCTTTTCTGCCCTGCTTCTTCCCCATCTTTGTGGTTTTATCTGTCTCTGGACTTTGATGATGGTGACGTACTGATGGGGTTTTGGTATAGGTGTCCTTCCTGTTTGATAGTTTTCCGTCTGACAGTCAGAAGGACTGTCTGTTGGTCTGTTGAGATTGCTTGAGGTCCACTCCAGACCCTGTTTGCCTGGGTATCAGCAGCAGAGGTTGCCGAAGATAGAATATTGCTGAACAGCGAGTGTACCTGTCTGATTCTTTCTTTGGAAGTTTCCTCTCAGGGGTGACGCCACCCTGTGAGGTGTGGGGTGTCAGACTGCCCCTAGTGGGGGATGTCTCCCAGCTAGGCTACTCAGGGGTCAGGGACCCCCTGAGCAGGCAGTCTGTCCGTTCTCAGATCTCAACCTCCGCGTTAGGAGATCCACGGCTCTCCCCAAAGCTGTCAGACAGAGTCGTTCGGGTCTGCAGCGGCCCCGCTCTTTCCCCTAATGGACTGCAGCTGTGCGCTGTCCGCAGAGGTAGAGTCTACAGAGACAGGCAGGCTTCCTTGAGCTGCTGTGAGCTCCACCCAGTTCGAGCTTCCCAGCGGCTTTGTTTACCTACTTAAGCCTCAGCAATGGCGGGCGCCCCTCCCCAGCCTCGCTGCTGCCTTGCGGATAGATCACCGCAGACGGCTGTGTTAGCAGTGAGGGAGGCTCTGGGCGTGGGACCCTCCCGGCCAGGTGTGGGATATATTCTCCTGGTGTGCCTTTTCCTTAAAGCGCAGTATTGGGGTGGGAGTTACCCGATTTTCCAGGTGGTGTGTGTCTCAGTTCCCCTGGCTAGGAAAAGGGATTTCCTTCCCCCTTGCGCTTCCAGGTGAGGCGATGCCTCGCCCTGCTTCAGCTCACGCTGGTCAGGCTGCAGCAGCTGACCCGCACCGATTGTCCGGCACTCCCTAGAGAGATGACCCCAGTACCTCAGTTGAAAATGCAGAAATCACCGGTCTTCTGTGTCGCTCGCGCTGGGAGTTGGAGACTGGAGCTGTTCCTATTCGGCCATCTTGCTCCTCTTACTCTTGTTCTAACAAAACTTCCTCTCAACCTACCATTCAGAGGGCTGATGTTAAATCTGTCAGATCGCCTCATGCCTGTGCTTAGAAGCTGCCTCTGGTTTCCTGTTTCTGTCAGCGTAGAAGCCAGTTTGTAGTATAACTTGCAAAGCCCCGTGTGATCTGGCCTCTTCAGTGTCCTCCCATCGGTCTTTTCCATTGTTTGCTGAGGCTTCTCACTTTGGCTCTGCCTTCAGCATGTGGAACATGCCCTTGTCTACTTCCATTAGATGTATATATTATATTTATAATGTATTATCATATCATATATATAATAAATAGGTAAAAATGGATGTTTGTCCCTCTGGACGTTTATCCCGCCATATTGATAGAAGATGAAGGCCTTGACTCTCTAAACCAAAATGGGACGTATTCAATTCCTAAACTGCTGAAGACCTTGGTATGATTTTTCATTCAGATTTACTCTATTTCTGCACTTTCCACCCAATATGCTTCACCCTAGTAATTTCATTTTTCCCCAAGCCACACCTCCTCTCCTCATGTCTGCTGATATTACCCTTACAGTTGTCTGGAGCACTGTCCAAGCTGTGTGGCCCCACATTGACCTGTCTCCCACCACGCTTTAATTCGTCTTACATCACTCATCACCACTCTGATCCAAGACATGTTCGGTGCTCACATTTCTAAAGTAGTGGTTCAAACTTGCTTATTTCAGGGGAAGTGAAGATTGTCCTTGTGAGATTCTATGATATTCAGACACATGTTATTCTGTTATTCATGCGAGAAATCTTGCTAAGAGAAGATACTTTAAAAATAAAGTAAAATATCTTAAAATAATATCTCATGTGTATCCACTAATAGTCACTTGCAACGTTTTCATTTGTTTTATAATCTGGGAATGCTCACCAAACCAGCAAATAGCAACAGATGACAACATTTTAAGAGGAATTTTTAAAAGCAATTATTTTCCAGTTGATATACTTTATTACATAAGGAAAGGTACTTTACTTAATTTTAGAGAAAAGACAGTTTATTCTGGCTTAGGGAATGCCTTCTTTCTCCTGGGTCATGAGATGCCATGCGTGGACCACAGCACGGAGGGCACATAGGCCCTGGAAGATTTGCCCCAGGAAACTCAGTTTTCATTCCTTCCTCCTTCTCCTCCCTCTCTTAGCTCCTCCCTCACGCCATCTCTCTCTTCCTTTTTTTCCTGTTTTTATGTCAATATTAACTTTTAAGCAATTGTGCAGTTGGAAACTGTGTTAGGAACAGGAGTGTGTTGGTGTGCAAACCCTCACATAAGTCCTAGAACTTTTATTTAGCTTGGAAACAAGATGTGAATCACACAATCACAAACAACATGGTAACCCCCAACCCCATGCTTTCCTGTTGTAGGACCACTTGTCACTTCCAGAATGTTCCATGAAATGTCTGTTTTCTCCTCCATTGCTCAGTTTTTCCTTACTTGGATTTTTATGACTCTCCTCTCACCTCTAGCTCAAGTTTTAGAACGCCAGGAAATCGCCCTCTCTAGGAAGTGGCTGTGGCCATCTGTATCATGGTGTAGATGTCTCCTGCTTTTATCAGTGAAGCTTGTCTGCCCCTGAATTTTATACCTAACAGACAACCGCAGTTCATGTCTACTCAGTTAATAGGCAATGTTTATTAGGCAGCCAATGTTCATTTTGTTTTTGACTATTCACTGAACTCAACACTTTAGGTACTTCCTGATGTCCTTTTTGTGCTCTGGTGTCGGATCCAGGATCCTCTGTGTCATTTAGCATCACGTCTCCTTATGCTCCTCTTAACTGTGACAGTTTCCCAGATTCTCCTAGTTTTTGATGACTGAGACAGTTTTGGTAAGTACTGATCAGGTAGTTTTCAGAATGCCTGCCAACCAACGTAGGTTTCCCTGATGTTTGTTTCATGGTTAGATTAGGGCTATTGGTTGCTGGGAGGAAGACCAGAGGAGTGGACTTGCCATCCTGTCATGGTGGCAGAATATGCTGTCTCCATGCCTCGTCACCAGCGATACTCACCTGTCATCTGCCTGACGTGGAGGTGCCAGACTTCTTCATTACAAACTGACTGCTCTTCCTCCTTTCCCCGTTTACCCTTTGGAAGGAAGGAACTATGCTCAGCCCACTTCAAGGGGTAGGGAATTACTCTCAACCTCAATGAGGAGGGAGCACCTAACTACATTAATTGGGATTCTTATTTATAGGAAATTTGCACTCTCTGCTCCATTTATTCAGTTAATCAGAAATATGAACTCATGGGCAATATATTTTAATTAAAGTTGACACAAACAGTTGTTAAGAATCCAGGGAATATGATATTTGAAGCACAGTACATTGTAACTAAGTTTAGCTCATTTTCAATTCTTGCATCATTTGGTCCTTCCAACAGTGTGCATGGGGGGTGTTGTATATGTGCATGTGTGTGTGCAGTATGCATGGCATGTATATGCTGTATGAGTACGTGTTTTTTATACATGGTGTGCATGTACCTGTGGTGTGTGTGGTGGGCATGTGTGGGTATGTGTGTTCTGTGTGTGGTATTGGATGTATGTGTAGTATGTGTGTATAGACATAGGATATGAGGGATGTGTGTTTGGTGTGTGAGATGTTTATGTTGTGTGTGCCATGTGGTGTGGTATGTGTGGTGTGTTTGTGTGTAGTGTATTGTGTGTATGTGGTATGTGGCATGTGTTTCGTGTGTATTTATGTGTGTGCATGTATGTATTCTGTGGGGTGTGTGATGTGTGCGTGGTGGGCATTTATATGAGTATGTGTGTATTGTGTGTAGTGTGTATGGCATATGATGCATGTGTGTATGTGTGGTGTGTATATGTGTGTACACATGTGTGTATGTCTATGTGTGTGGTGTATTTTGTGTATGTGGTGTGTGTATGGGTGTGTGGTGTCTCTGTATGTTTGTATCCATGTATGAGTTCTCTAGTGTGCATGTGTGGCATGTGCATATGTGTGGTGTGTTGTGTGAATGTCGTGTATGTGTAAGTGTGGTATGTAGTGTATGTTTATGTGTGTGGTATGTGGTGTGGTATGTACATAGTGTGTGGGGTGTGGTGTGTGGTGTGTGTGGGGGGTGTGGTGTGTGGAGTGTGTGGGGAGTGTGTGTGGTGTGTGGTGTGTGGAGTGTGTGTGGTGTGTGGTGTACGTGGTGTGTCTGTGGTGTGTAGTGTGTGGGGTGTAGAGTATGGCATGTGGTGTATGTGGTATGTGTAGCATGGGGGGTATACAGTATGGTGTGTGGTGTGTCTGTGGTGTGTGGAGTGTGTGTGGTGTGTGGTTTGTGTGGTGTGTGTGGTGTGTCCGTGATGTGTGGTGTGTGGGGGTGTGGCGTGTGGTGTGTGGTGTGTGGTTTGTGTGGTGTGTGGGGGTGTGGTGTGTGTGTGGTGTGTGGTGTGTCTGTGGTGTGTGGTGTGTGGAGTGTGTGTGGTGTGTGGAGTGTGTGGTGTGTGTGTGGTGTGTCTGTGTGTGTGGTGTGCAGTGTGTTGGGGTGTGGCATGTGGTGTGTGGTGTGTTGGGGTGTGGCATGTGGTGTGTGTGGTGTGTCTGTGGTGTGTGGTGTGTTGGGGTGTGGCATGTGGTGTGTGTGGTGTGTCTGTGGTGTGTGGTGTGTGGGGGTGTGGCGTGTGGTGTCTGTGGTATTTGTAGTGTGTGGGGTGTAGTGTGTGGTGTGTGGTGTGTCTGTGGTGTGTGGTGTGTTGGGGTGTGGCATGTGGTGTGTGTGGTGTGTCCATGATGTGTGGTGTGTGGGGGTGTGGCATGTGGTGTCTGTGGTATTTGTAGCATGTGGGGTGTAGTGTGTGTGGTGTGTGGTGTGTCTGTGGTGTGTGGTGTGTGGAGTGTGTGTGGTGTGTGGAGTGTGTGTGGTGTGTGGTGTGTCTGTGGTGTGCGGTGTGTTGGGGTGTGGCATGTGGTGTGTGTGGTGTGTCTGTGATGTGTGGTGTGTGGGGGTGTGGTGTGTGGTGTCTGTGATATTTGTAGCATGTGGGGTGTAGTGTGTGGTGTGTGGTGTGTCTGTGGTGTGTGGTGTGGGTGGTATGGGTGGTGTGGGAGGTGTTGGAGGTGTGGGTGTGATGTCTTGGTCATGTGACAGTGACCACTCCCTGTCTGGGTCTTCAGGGAAGACTTCAGTAAGGGAAGCACATTTATGCCAGAGCTTGAAGGGCCCGGCATCCTCCCCACACACAATGCTCCGTCCTCCTGCCTTTCTTGTCTCTCCCTTGCTCTTCCATGCTGCACACTGGGGTGTTGGGCCAGGTATCCGGAAAGCCCCCTTAGATCATCCTGCTAAATGACATTGGCATTGCCACTCCAGAAAGAGCCTTAGTTTTAGAACGAGACAGGTCTGAGTTTACATCCTGACTCTGCCCCTCACGTGCTCTCTGATCCTCAGATTTCTCCTGTGCCAAATGAAGCACATCCTTTCATATGAGAATCAAGACGTGGCTGTCCACGGAACACACCAGGTACTCAGTAGCGCTATCGGTACTCACGTATTAAGGTGTCACTGGCCGTCAGTGGCTAATTATTATTGTTTCTGAATGTATCTGGGTGTTTCTGGGTGTTGTCAGAAGAGACTAACACTAGAATGGGGTTGGACGCGGTGGCTCACGCCTGTAATCCCAACACTTTGGGAAGCTGAGGCAGGTGGATCTCGAGGTCAGGAAATCGAGACCTGGCATGGTGGCAGGTGCCTGTAATCCCAGCTACTTGGGAGGCTGAGGCAGGAGAATCACTTGAACCAGGGAGTCGGAGGTTGCAGTGAGCCGAGATCATGCCACTGCACTCTAGCCTGGCAACAGAGTGAGACTCCATCAAAAAAAAAAAAAAAAAAAAAGTAGAATGGGAGAGGAAGACCCCTCTCAGGAAGATCCACCATAGTGTGGGTGGGCATCATCCAATCAGCTGCCAGCACAGCTAGAAAGAGCAGAAGGAAGAAGGTGGAAGAAGCTGACTTCCTGAAACTTCCTACCTTCATCTTCCTCCCGTGCTGGGTGATTTCCTGCCCTCAAACATCAGACTCCGAGTTCTTTGGCTTTTGGACTCTTGGACTACACCAGTGGTTTGCCAGGGGCTCTCCGGCCTTTGGCCCCAGACTGAAGGCGGCACTATCGGCCTCCCCTACTTTTGAAGTTTTGGGACTAGGACTGGCTTCCTTGCTCCCCAGCTTGCAGACGGCCTGTTGAGGGACTTCGCCTTGTGGTGGGGAGTCAATTCTCCTCAATAAACTCCTTTTCATTTATCTATCTAGCTAGTTAGCTAGCTATTCTGTTAGTGCCGTCCCTCTAGAGAACCCTGAATAACAAAGGCCTCCATGATGGGAGTTGTGTCCTCATAAGAAGAGACAGGGGAGGTGTGCCCTGGCCCTACCCAGGTGGGAGGACACAGCCAGAAATTTCCATCCAGGAACCCGGACCTGGCCCTCACTAGACCCTGAATCAGCTGGTGCCTTGATCTTGCACTTCCAGCCTCCAGAACTATGAACAATAAATTTCTCGTGTGTAAGATCCCCCCGGCTTGAGGTGTTTTGTTATAGTAGCTCAAATGGACCAAGCCATTGCAAATTTCAGGCCCAAAAAAGGCTTCTTTGGCTTTGCAAGTGGGAAGGAATGCCCCTTCCCCCAGGCAGGTCTCTATCCGGCTCCTCCTCTGACTCCGAGGAGGAACGGAAGTGGAGAGCTGGCCATCCCCACGGTAGCCCGGGGAGGGAGCCCAGAACAGGTATTTCTAGGAGGCCAGGGAATCCCTGAGCAGCCCGTCCTTTGTGGCAGCTTAATAGGGGATGACTTTAGGGGAGGGAAATCTTCACCTGTACAAATTCCCATATTTAACTCTTTTCGTTCTTGCCGATGAAGAGATGGAAAGGAGATCCGACTCTATGCGCAGACTACCTAACCTAGCATTCACCCAAGGAAACAGTGTTCATGATACCTCCGCTCTCCGAGCACCCTATCTGCTCTACTGGGGGCCCCAAATGCCAGTGATGCCAAAAGTCACCAAATTTCTGTGACTTTTAATGGCCCTCTCTTTCCTCCCTGGAAATCAGTATGTTTGGGTTTCCAGTCTCGTACTTGGTCCGAGTCTCACGTGAGTGGTTCCCACAGGGCAAGCTACCTCCAACCCCAGCATCCGCTGATAAGGAAATCCCACAATATACTATGTGTCTGTAACCAGAACCTCTTGCAGTCTCCTTTTAAAAATAAATAAATTAAACAACAACAACAACAAAAAAGCCATCAAAAAAGGACAGGTGTTCACAGCCCACATATTTTAGCAAATAAATAGCAGTTTTAAAATCAGGCATTATGTGCAAGCCAACACCATGTGGCTGCCCTTATGTCGAGAAGGCACATGGGTGAGTTTCTTTTCTTTTCTTTCTTATTTTTTTTTTTGTAACTCAATACTTATATGTTGAAGACAATTTAGTTTTCTAAAGAGAAATTAAGGATTTCTACCTTTTTGGGTTCAACTAAAGCTTCTCCACCTTGTCAGCCTCTAAATTTGTTATCCATGAGGCTTAAACTAAATTACAATGAAATACAATACTCAGTCTCTATATATTGCCCTAAAGAGTTTGCAGATCTCCTTATACACATGTGATTATAAAGTAATACAAATACGTTTTCTAAAGATACATAATATTTCCAAAAGTATTTTTTTGTTAACGTTCACCTTTTTCTTAGGAGGGAGGGAGGCTGGCTGAACCAGGCAAAAGCTAGGCTGAGGAACAATCACTGGGGCCGGGTGTGAAGTACGAAGACCTTGTCTAAGCTAACAGAATGCACTGACGTAGCAACAGGGATGGGAGTGCAAGAGAGCAGTGGACAAGGAGGCTGACATCTAAATCCAGAAAGAAAACTCAAAAAAACCAACAAGCCAGCCGGGTGCGGTGGCTCACCCCAGCACTTTGGAAGGCCGAGGCGGGCAGATCATCTGAGGTGGGGAGTTTGCAACCAGCCTGACCAGCATAGAGAAACCCCGTCTCTAAAAAAAACTACAAAATTAGTCAGGCGTGGTGGCGCATGCCTGTAATCCCAGCTACTCAAGAGGCTGATGCAGGAGAATCGCTTCAACCCGGGAGGCGAGGTTGCAGTGAGCCGAGATCATGCCATTGCACTTCAGCCTGGGCAACAAGAGTGAAACTCCATCTCAAAAATAAAAAAAAGAAAGAAAAAAGAAAACCAACAAGCCTAAGAGAGGTCAGACAGGGGTTGAGTCAGATATGGAGGCAGACATTCAGAACCAGGGAGAAGAGTTTTCAAAACAATAGATTAAGATCAATAGGTGGAGATTTGTTTTCTAGTCTCACAAGAGTCAGCCTCTGAAGCTGGCACTGATGACTCATTAAGAGGAGGCAAACATGGAGTAGTGATGGAGCCGATGTGCTCATTCGTGGTATTACTACCAGCAACAGGGCTGCATGCCTTCCGTACGTGGCCTCTAATCCTGCCGCCATCCCCAAAGCACCTGTGTACGCTCCCTGTTTTAGGGACGAACCCCTCTGACTCAGTAAGTCTAAGTAATTTTTCTATATTTACTAAGAAACAAAGCTAGAATTCAAATACAGTTTTCTCTTTCCAGACCCATACTCTTAGGGAACAGTTGGAAATAAATAAAGGTCTTTTGAGTCATGATGACTGGAGGAATGTATATAATTTCCCAAGATGACCATTTTGAAGGAGATGGACTGCATTTGGATACACATATACACATATTCCATGAATTTGTTGAGTGAAAGATCTTGTTAATTTATGGTAACCCTTTCCAAATATCTTTCTCAAAAACAATCCAACACAACTGGCATTGATAAAACATTTTCAAGGGATAAACAAAGGTTGAGTGAATAGCAATATGGCGCACTAAACAGTGCTTCCAAGGTGTGGCACAGCTAGAAGCCTCTGGGAACGCACTCAATATTGCCAGGAACAGTGAGTTAACGGACAGAATTAGATCCTTGCCAAGGGGTGGGAGAGCACACGGCCATTTTAAAGGATAAAAGTGAAGTGTTATTAAAGTTCTTCACACTTTGCCATGGTTTTAAGGTAATATTTAGTTGCACGCGATAGAGACGTTCATTTGCTAAATAACCATGTGAATAGGTACCCAATTCTACTTGCCCTCACAGATGTTTATAAACCCAGGTCACTTCACAGACATACAAAGAAGACCCTTTTCATGTCATTCTTGTCAATTTATACATGCCCAGAACCGAGGCATGTTGGGATCTGAGAGGAAAGGTGAATCACTCAAAAAGATGTAGACAAAAACCCTCGGGAGGGAGCATACCTTTACAGTTCACTGCGCCTGAGGTGGAGGGTGGTGAGATTTCAGAGGAAGAAGTGCCTGAAGTGGAAAGGTCGGAAAAGCCTTCCTGCTTCTCTGAGTCTAGGCCTGGCAGAGGCCACTGCAGGGCGTTGCTGCTGAGAGCGAACTGCAGCCTCATGAGAGGCCCTGGGCGGAACCATCTGGATTAACCTCTCCTGAATCTCCACATTGCAGAACTGCAGGAAATCATACATATTTGTTTTCTAAAGTTGTTAATTTGGGAAGCAATTTTTAAACACAGTAATAGGGTCCAATACAATCTCTGTGGTTTAATTAGACTGTGGGTGATCGGAGGGCTACAATTGTAGCAGCACAAAGATTTTCAGAAAGCTCTTATATTTATTTCAGGGAGATATAAGAGATGAGACCAGGGCAACATCTCTGAAAACAGAGTGAAAGAGTCAAATTTTGGTACAATAAATCCTAAACACTAACTGAACGGGACTGGCTGTCTAGACGTGAGGTGTGAGAAAAAGAGGAGACTCACAGGTGTGTTCAAGGTTTGTGACCTGAGCCACTTTGGGAGGGAGGGAAAGCTTTGGGTGTTAAGGTGTCCAAGGACTCATTTTTGGAAATAGTTTCAGTACTCATGAGACAGTTTCGTGGAGGTGCCTGGTAGAGCTGAACATAGGAGCATGGAGATCAGAGGAAAGGCCAGGGTTTTCCTCTCATTTCCACACTTCCACTTCCATGGAAGTGGACATTTGGGAGTTCTAATTGCATAGGTAGTATTTAGACCCATGGGGCTGAATGAGCTCACCTGTGTGAATGAGGGTGGAGAGAGAAAATGACAGAGCTGAGGGTTGATACTTGGCGATACACCAATACTCAAAGATTAGGAAGAAAGGAGTAAGAGCTGCCTGTGAGGAAGGAGGAGCATGGAGAGAGTGGTTTCATTGAAACTAGAAGAAAAGAAATATTTCAAGGACCTGATAGTGATCAATTGCTGAAAGCTACTTACTCATCAACTATGATAAGGACTGAAATTTATAATTGGACTGAGATTTTGAACCATAGAGATCCCTCTTAAGTTTGATAAGAGCTGTTTTTGGTGAAGTGGGATGTCTGATGAAAGGAAGAAGAGACAAGCAGAGAAAGGAGAGTCAATAAAACCAGGAGACAGTTTCCAGGAGTTGCAGCAAAGGGGAGCTAAGCCAGTGCCATAGATGAGGTCTGTGGGGCTGAGGGAAAGCTCATTTAGTGTTGAAAGAAAGCACTGTGATGCATGTAGTACACAAAGGCATACTGAAAGAGCAAGTCACTAAATACCTGACAGGTGGTTGGATCAATTGCGCAAATGAAGAGTTTGGCATTAAATAGCGGCTAGAACAACCCATCTATTTACCAGGAAAAGAGGCTGAGAGGAGGTGTGGGAGCTCATAGAAGCCCTCTTCTGATTGTCTAGAAATAAAAGCGGTTATCAACTGATAAGGAGGAGCTGGAGGGGATTCTGGGGCTGAAGACATTAGTGGAAGTTAGGAGGGTGGGAGAGTGACAGGGTGGCTGATATGCCTGGGCTCTGTGTCCCCACCCAAATTGCATCTCGAATTGTAATCCCCACATGTCCAAGAAGGGGCCTGCAATCCCCACGTGTAGAGGGAGGTAGGTGATTGGATCCTGGGGATGGTTTTCCCCATGCTGTTCTCGTGATAGTGAATGAGTCCTCACGAGACCTGACGGTTTGATAAGTGTTTGGCAGGTCCTCTCTTTTGCTCTCTCTCACCTGCCACCATGTAAGATAAGCCTGCTTCCCCCTCTGCTGTGATTGTAAGTTTCCTGAGGCTTCCCCAGCCATGCAGAACTGTGAGTCAATTAAGCCTTTTTTCTTTATAAATTACCCAGTCTTGGGCATTTCTTTATAGCAGTGTAAAAACGACTAATATTGGGGCCCAGTCTCAGTGGGCAACACAGGAGTAATCACTCATGTGGAATGTTGCTGAAGGTTAGTCTGCTACAGAGCTCCAAACACTGCCCAACTGTGTGACTGCAGGCCAGGGTGGGGAAGGGAGGCAACACAGACGTGATGAAGACTAGGGACAGTGGAAAAATAGTAGGATCAGTGCATTTTGGGCTCCGGGGCTGGTGGATGGGGAATGGAGGTGAAGATGGTTTGTGTCAAGAAACAATAGCAAATAAAATGGAAATAAAGGAGGCAGGGTTAACTGCCTGTGTGAATTTTTTGTTCCATAAATAGCTCCTGTCCTTTTTATTTCTTTCATTCCTAAATTGGGGCTACCGTATGTGTTGGTCTCCATGGTGTGTTACATGCTATTCCTTTTACAGTTTTTTCTCTTTTATTTACTGGCAAATATATGCTAGTTAGTTGTCTTTTACTTTGCTTATAATTTTAAAGAAATAACTTTTAAATATTGCATAATTAGATACTGATGGTCCTTTTTCTGAATTTTACTATCCTATTTGAGCTTTAATTTTCCATGATGAGAATGTAGTAATATTCATTCCATTTATTCTGTATTTATTTTATGACTTCTCCTACATGAAAACTGGACTCTATCTAAAATGTGTATGTGTACAAACTAGTATTAACTTGTTTATTTTCTGATTTAATTTTGGTCCAACAATATTTATGAAATGAGAAATTCTGACTTTTTCAGGTTTGTTTAGATAGACCTGCCATTAACCCTTGTAGTAATGTGAAGCCTTGAACTCTCTAAAAATCAGAATATTTAGATGAGAACAGCTCTTTCAATACTAATAAGAATACACGGAAATATTGCTCAATAATCTCATATGTTGAGTAACATGTAATAAATGGAAACTCTAAGAATTCATAGCAAAATGGGAGTGACACTTTAAATCATCAGTTATTAAGGATAAACTTGCTTTGTAATATAAAAATAATTAAATCAAAATAGAAGGCATTCAGAGAACCACTTGTTCCTTCCTACTTCTGTCAAGCATGCTGTATAAACAGTGTAATTTACATCAACATTTCATGGATCAAATAGACAGCAAGAATCATAGACTAAGAATCATAGCTACATTCCAGTTATATCCAATAAATTATATGTGTCTCCCAAGTTCAAAGCACCTAATAAAATATTCAACTCAACATGTTTGATTTTCACTTCTCATTCTAATTTTTAAAATAAAAATATTTCACTATAATAAAAGTTGGAAAAATGTGAACAAACTTAGTTTATAAAATAATCACAGCAAATAATAAAATTGATTTTCCTAAAGTCAAAGAATGTTAGAAAAAGAAGGTGATGGTAATGACCATGATGAAAGCTAACATTTTGTAAGATCATAATTGTTTCTTACACATCGCAAATAGTCAGAAAGCATCACCTTCTTTTGTTTCCACAGCAACCCTGAGAGGTATATGCTTTTATTATGTCACTTTAGGGTAACTAAACTCATTTCAGGTTGGAAAAATTGAAAGAAAAGAAGTTAAGCTTTTTTCATGGCCTTAAAATAGAAATAGAATAACCAGGGCTTGAATGCCAGCATCCATGAGCTTAGGGCTCATAATGTAGCATCTTATCCTCAGGTTTGCAACCAGGGCTTGAATGCCAGCATCCATGAGCTTAGAGCTCATAATGTAGCATCTTATCCTCAGGTTTGCAGATGAGACAAATGCAGATTAAGGCATTATAAGAACTCTGCCCAATATTACACATGCCACTTGAAAGATATGGAATTTGGTGGAAGTTCACACACAGAATAGGCTTAGGTAACCTATATATAATTAAAACTATACCAAATATCTGGAAGTTCAATATATTTAAATAGTGATATTCCTATTAATTTAGAGTCTTATAATTGAGTAATCAATACTTTCAGATTGAAATCTACAACATGTATATTAAGAAGTGCACATTGTATTTTCAAAAATATTGGAGATATAGTATTTTTCTATCTCAAAATCCAAATTGAGTTTATTTCTTGAGCTTTGTCTTCAGATTCCTTAATTAGTTAGAGCAGACAACTGGTTTGCATTAATAAAAACTAAAAGCTCTAAGGAGCCCCTCAGGAGAGTCAAATAGAACTTGGAGAAGCACCCACAAGCAGTCTTCGAGGCAGAAAGCTGCTTAATTGTCATAGATGCTAAATTTTATAAACTGAAATGTTTTCAGAGTCAATTAAATGATATTATGTTCAGCGTGGTCAATAAGACACTAAATAATCATCACTGGATTCTAATTCCTGGACAACTCAAGAGCTCAAAATGACAGAGACTCTGGATAGTTTCCTTACGTGAAACTAAGTATTTATCTCCTGAATCACTGATGTGAAAGAAACACATTTTCAACAACCAGTTAACTGGAGAGGAGAAAACTAGATTTGACCAGGCTGAGGAACAGGGATTCACTAAGGACAAACTCTTACGTTGATATTAAAGTCAACAGATTAACATCTTTTAATTAAAAAAAACATGAAAGATTGTATATATTTGCTAAAAGTACAATTAAAGATCTAGTGCTAGAATGATGTGTCATCAAAGAAATAAACAATCCCTCGATTCCAGTCTCTCTGTTAATTCCTTTCAAACTTTCACCTACCCTTCCTTGACCACAGGACTAACCTTCTCCCTGAAGTCTGAAGCTATCTCAGCTCATTCTCTGTGTCACGCAGGCCACAAGACATCTACTTCCCAGAGGTTTTCTAGGTTACTGTCCACAAAATTAGTGCTATGGAAATGATTTTGGTATCTTATCCACTGATTGCAGATTTAACTTTGTCAGTCTGAACTTCGGCCACATTCTTATTAGTATTAATAAACTAAGAAAGCTATTAGTATTAATTATGTATTGGACAGTAACTCTTTTTATGGAATACCTGGAAAATGGGAAAAGGTAGAGGCTCTGGACAAGTGTCCCACCCTGGTAAAGCCAGGGAAATGCCTGTGAATGTGATTATCCTAATACTCAGGATCACTCCTTGTACCCCTGGATTTTTGAGCCAAACGTTTATGGTTGTCTTTCTTCATGTAAAATGAATAATTTCTCAGGAGGTCCTAGCTTATGAATAATTTCTCAGGAGGTCCTAGCTTATTTATGTAAACATGTGGCTGTGTAGTGGATTATTCACAAAATATGCGATGCACACTGGCTTTCCACATATGCCCTAATTGAGCTACTAATGTGATTCAACTAGCCCTAAAACGCACTTTCAGCCAGGAAAATGCCCTGACTTTACCAGGGTAGGACATTTGTCCAAAGTTAGTTGTAGGAGGCAATAACTATTTAATTATTTACTTATTTTCTAGTTTATTTTAATTTATTTTTTATTTTGGTAAGACAATTTAATACGAATTCTCTCTCTTCACATATTTTTGAATGTGCAATACCGGCATGTTGTCTATAGGCTCAATATGCTACATCAAATCTCTAGAACTTAAAATTAAAATAATTGCATAATTAAAATTTTACACATGTTGATGAGAAACCCCCCTATTATTCCTTGGAAACCCCACCTGGGTCCTTGGCACCCACAGTTCTCTTCTCTGCTTAAGAGGCAAAGCTTTGATTCAGGTCAGTCTGATCTTCCTACTGGACCCTTAAACATTGTTGCAAGCAGTATGCTGCTCACAGTCTTTAACTTTTCCACAAAATGTATAAGAAAAACGAAACTGCATTTGTAAAGTTAGAGAAGGTGAGCTTTAGGGCTGAGGACTGCCTGGATACAACACGTTAGTGGTTCATTTAGTGCATATGTGGAGAGCCAGTGTGCATCCACTTATTTTGTAAATAATCCACTACACAGCCACGTATTTACACAAATCACCTAGGACTTCCTGAGAAATTCTTCATTTTACAGAAGAGAAAACCACAAACATTTGACTCAAAAATCCAGAAGTACAGGAAGGAATCGTGAGTATTAGGACAATGCCACTCACACTACGATTCCCTTTGGTCTGGACTCCATGATCAATAGCTGTGTTCTCATGCAAGAGGCCTTCAACAAAGAGCAAATCGAAGAGAGAGCTGTTGAGCTCCTTAGTGCACACTATCTGGGACATGGGACACCTGGCTGGCTTTGTTGCCTGCGAAGCGAGAGAAGCAGTGGCAGACGACTGGGGAGTGGGAAGGAGAGGGGGAGGCCAGAAGGGACAGTGCAGTGCAAACGCGAGGTCTGCCGCTCACATTCGCCCTGCAGGGGAAGAGGAAGGGATAGGGTAGGGCCACTGACAAAATCCTTCCCTGGGCGGGGGACTCCCGGTTTTTGCAGGAGGTCAGTACCTTCACTGAGAGGCCTGACGGAACACATCTCCTTGGTGACCTTGGCAAGTAGCCCCACAGCAGCGGGTCAGGGAAGAGGATGCAAGACAGGTTGACACCACAATGCGGCCCAAAGTTCCTATGAATGCTGCCTCCCGACAGCCTCAGGAACACCTAGAGCTTGTGCTGGAGGAAGTTGAAGAGACCTGGAGTCCCTGAAGAACACAGATAAAGCCAACACACACACACGCGCACGCACACGAGCACGCGCGCGCACACACGCACACACGAGCGCGCGCGCACACACACGAGCACGCGCGCGCACAAATACGCACATGAGCGCGCGCGCACACACGCCCACATACACAGAGTAATTCTGTTTCTCTATGTTGTGGAAAATAATGTTGGAATTTCTTTCAGAGGTGGTGAAAGAAAATAAATATATGTGGAATTAGATACTAGGGAGATGTTCGCTTGTAATTGGGTACAACTACTTTTTTCACGAACTTGTAAAATTTTACTTCTTTGGTCTTAATACATTTTGATGAAAAAAGGAATTTCATAATCAGTAAAAAGATTAAAAAGAAGCAATGTGTCTATATTGTCATATATTATTAATGGACTACAATGCTTATCTTCAAAATATGAAATTCTTTGAGAGAGAAAAAAATGAGACTTTGGTGTCACCACACTGAACCTATAAATCCCTCCACATGTTCAACTCTCTCATCATCCAACAAAATTCTACCTTCAATTAAAGTGAGTTTTGTGGATGATCCGTGTCCTTTTCATCACTGAACTTTAAAATCTTATTTTATATTTCACACTGCCCATTGAAGTCTACATAGCACCAGAAAAGTTCTGCTGGCAGGGCCTCTTAGATTTTCTAATAACCCTTTGAACCTGAGCTAGTTTTCTTTCATAATCTACTAAATCCTCAAACTTTAAGAAATGACTTTTCTTTCTCTAAGCTTTCTCTTTTCTTTGACTATCTTGTTACAATTATATGCTACAAAGAAACTAGAGATTGGATTTTCTTCTCCTACAATGTAGAAAAAGCCAAAGCCGTTATAGAAACATGGACATAGAACTTGTATGCGATCTGTAAAAGTATGCACAAATCCCTTAGAATAGGATGCGGAAGGAGGGGGCCTACTGCTCTTTATTAACATGCTTTCTTTCTTAAAGGTCTGAAACAATTTGCAAAGCAGCTGTTAACGGAACATATTTTGGAAGAATTCAAACTGACCTACAGTATTTAGTAAATATTTCTAAATGTGAGTTCTTTTGAGATTTTTGCATCATTGTTGATTTGCATTTCCTTTTAAATATTTCTTTACAGTAAAATGTGACTAGCAAGTGAATATGTACACACAGCACAACCCTGGTTGCTTTAAAGTTGTTCTGTCCAGTACCCTTATTGCTAGGAAAACAGAAACTGACACAAATATATATTCTTATAAGAGAAAAGGGGAATAATTACCCCTAATTACCAAATAAACTTTAACCAGTAGTTTTTATCAAACCCACTTTTCTGATTAACCAGCACAGAGCACATTACAAGAAACAAAATTGGGGAGAACTGGCAGAACTAGAACAGAAAGTCGTATGCAGTAGAAGAAAACATGGATATTTCAACATCAAAGGAAGCCCCAGAAAAACTAGAAAGCAGAAACTATCTATAGGTGTCAGAGTCTGCAGGCAACCATAAATGCCTGTATGGTAAGGTATTCAAGGGAAGAAACTGTATGAGAAAGACGATGGAAATTTGAGCAAGAAAGACATAGCTTTAAATCCTAATTCTACTTCTTAGTTTTATAACTGAATCTTGTTACCAAAATTCTCCAAGTCCCACTTTGTTCGACAGTTATATCTGAATGGGAGGACCCAGTTCACCAAATCTCAAGGATTTCCTGACGTAAGTATGTGCAAAGTGAGGGCTATAATAGATACTCACTCTATGGTAATATTTTCTGTTTTTTTTCTTCATTGTTATTATTATGCTCAGTAGTATCTTCCCAAGAACTCCAGGGAGTGGCCTACAGAAAATTTCCTTGCAGATATTAAAAATTAAATGCTTGTGCTTGAAATAGTAAGGTTCAATGATCTGAAAAATTCACTTATCTGATAGATAGCATTCTCCTGAGCTTTTGAACAAATGATGTGTGAATGCACATAATTGTGTTCTTATAGAACTTTTCATGTATATACAATATAAATTGTAAAATATGCATATATATATCAGCAAAAGCATAATATACCATTCAAATGTATTTATATTAATGTAATAATCATGATGAATTTAAAACATTCTCAAATATATGACTTTTCTCCAATGTATAAACAATTGTAAGTAAATTACAAAAACTAAAAGCAGGTAAAATTGGAATATGTATATGTGTCTGGACATAAATAAAAATGTGTATACAGAGGCCAGGCATGGTGGCTCATGCCTGTAATCCCAGCACTTTGGGAGGCCAAGGCAGGCAGATCGTGAGGTCAGGAGATCGAAACCATCGGGGCTAACATGGTGAAAACCCGTCTCTACTAAAAATGCAAAAAGAATTAGCCGGGCGTGGTAGCGGGTGCCTGTAGTCCCAGTTACTCGGGAGGTTGAGGCAGGAGAACGGTGTGAACCCGGGAGGCAGAGCTTGCAGTGAGCCAAGATCGTGCCACTGCACTCCAGCCTGGGCGACAGAGCGAGACTCCGTCTCAAAAAAAAAAAAAGTGTATGCACAAATATATAGTGGATGTTTAATACATATTTATTCTATAGCTTACAATGCAAATTTCTAACATTTTCCTCCAAAGTATTTCCAAAATTATGGAAAACCTTATGTGCTAATAAATAATAATTGTGGGATAGAAATTTTCACATTGCATAATTAATTGTGTTAACTTGCTTGAGCAGATCTTTGTATCCACAGGAAATGTAGAGCATTCATTTTCCCCGCAGGAAGATGCACTTGCACAGACACTCACAATCACCAGTTCCACATGCACCCCACGCTAAGATCATATAAGCAAAGCAAAGGGAACCAAAGGGAATCATGAGGGAGTTTCGCAGCTGGAGTTGCAGGTCTTTCTTTTTTTCTTTTTTTTTTTTCTTTTTTATTTTGGACAGAGTCTGTCTCTATTCACTGCAACGTCTGTCTCCCTTCTAACTCTCCAGGATCCCAACCATCCCTCGTCATGGTTCTCCTGCCTCAGCCTCCCAAGTATCTGGGATTACAGGCACCTGACACCAAGCCTGGCTAATTTTTGTATTTTAAGTAGAGACAGGGTTTCACCATGTTGGCCAGGCTGATCTGGAACTCCTGACCTCAAGTGATCTGCCCGCCTCAGCCTCCCAAGGTGCTGGGATTCCAGGCGTGAGCCTCCACTGCACCCGGCCAGGAGTCGCAGGTGTAAGACAGCCTGTACGGGGGGCTAGCTCTTCCTGTCTTGTCACTGTCACATGACCTTTCTGGTGTAGGTGCCCCTTTTGGTTGACTTGTTAATTATTAACCTTAGCAAAGAAAGGATGAGTAGGGTACAACTTTAGAAGACTGTTATCAAGCTCTGAGTGTGAGAGTAAAAATCTGGAGCCTTAAATCAATACCATCTTTTAATCTGTAAATGGATTTGAGGCCTACCTACCTGCTTTGTCCTAAACCCCCAAATCTGAGTTTTTGTTTGTTTGTTTAATAAACAGGTAACTTGGGTAGGTAAAGCAAGGTTATAGTCACAATAAAAGATATAAGTGATAAAGATTGAGGGTTGTTGAATCTCTGCTGCAAGTAACTACTACACCTTTTTTTTTTTTTTTAGACGGAGTTCAATTCTTCTGCCTTAGCCTCCCAAGTAGCTGGGACTACAGGCTCCCACCACCACGCCCGGCTAATTTTTGTGTTTTCAGTAGAGACAGGGTTTCACCATATTGGTCAGGCTGATCTCAAACACCTAACCTCGTGATTCGCCTGCCTCGGCCTCCCAAAGTGCTGGAATTACAGGCATGAGCCACCGCGCCAGGCCTAACTACTCCAGTTTTGTAAAGAGATGTATGTTAGACCCATATGCGATGTAAGGAAAGGTCAAAAAACAATGTTGTCTACCTACTCCCTTTTTAACTTCTGTTACTTGACCTTAAAAGTGTGGAAATGTTGCTGGGGCATCCTAAGTGTCTTTCTCCAGTTTCCTCCAAAGAGTGTGAGTTTCTGCATAGGAAAAACCCTCCTTTCTTCTTAGACCTTCACCTGAGAACCAAGTGTCTTAACATAGAACTTACTTCGTATTTCAAGGGGCACTGAAACCAGACAAGCTTGAGCTTCAGGACAGGGACGCAGAAGCCTGGGGAGAAGAGGCAGTGAAAGACCCATTTGTTGTCAGTGTTGTGATTTCTCCAAGTAAAATTCAAATTGACTCCAAGGAAAAAAACAAAACAAAACAATTCTTATTTTCAGTTGCAGCCTGCTCCGAATCAAAGTCACGCTAATTAATCCTGAAAGCTCACTCCATGCCAGCCCTGGATCTAAAGGCTTTCCATTTCTAACCTTGATAAAGTCTGCAGCAGGAATGTCAGATAAGTAAAAGTGTTCTGCCACAGGGAGTTCCCCCACAGGGAAACTGAGGCACAGTGAAGCTCCATGACTTGCTTGCCCAGGTGTCTGAGCAGAGAGGAAGCCATGGGGTCCAGCTCCAGAGCACACGTTCCTTTCCTGACAGCAGTGACAGGGCTCAGATTGGTTTAGCTTATCCAGATTTATGTACATGAAGCCGCTTCTAACTCTCCAGGATCCCAGCCCTCCGTCTTTATGAGCCTTTGAGGGAAGCAAGACAAGTGTTACTGTCTCCTTTCTACAGGTAAGAAAACCGAAGCTCAGGGGAATGACAGGACTTGTCCTGTGAATCATGGGCATCAAATAGTGGAGTCAGCCCAGAATCTAATTCTGTGGGCTTCACATCCCAAACTATGACATCTTCCAAATGATTATTGGAAAATAGATATTTGTTTTTTGGCTTGCGCTGTTTTGCTGTCCACTTTCTGGAGTTTTCTCATCACGGGCAGTGAGCAGGGCCTAAGTCCTTTGATGACTCAGGAGACACGAGGCTACTTTTGCAGGTCTGGCAATGTGACTATGAACAGCCCACGGGAGCGAGAGATGCTCCAGGCTGAGAAGCAATGGCATTATCAGTACTACCGAGCAGATGTGACACCCTTGAAAACAAAACGATCACTTGTTAAGTAGGCACATAGCTACCCAAACAGCAGGTAGTAGAGTGCAGAGGGATGGCCAGAGGACTCTGCGGGGCCTGCCTCAGCCGGTCACACAGAACAAGCCCGTGAAGGAGGAAGGAGAGAGGACATGGCTTTAGCATGGCCCAGGCCCTGTTATATTAGCCTCTTTTGGAAAAAGAGTACGTGGCTCTTGCAGTGAAGTGAATTTCAGAATTTGAGCGAATGTAGTCTTCTGAAGTGAGGTTAGGCTGACACAGTCTCAGCTGCAGAGCTGGGGATCCAGGCCGCCTGGCCGGCTCCAACTTTCCATCAGGGAAGCCGCGTCTTTGACCCTCAGTTCTCGCACCGGAAATGGGGAGATTAACAACACTGAAGGACTTCAGAAGGCAGAACGTTGCCCCAAGAATCAGCCCCTGCCAAAGAAGTTTTAAAGATTTTTCCACTGAAAAGCTTTTGGTCAAATGATAAATGGCCATGAGTTACTATTTTATCATATGCTAACATGTATTTCTAAATGTTCTGGACACATAAATGTGCGCAGTTGTTCTCAGTCTTCAGGCACATTGAGAAGACTTCTGTTTCGAACACTCTCTAGATGCATCATGCCGCGTGGGCTTTCTGGAGCTAGTCTTGCATAAAGTAAATGCCAGCAGGGTCTCCTTGAGATTTTAGAGCATGGCTAGGTGGTCCAGGAGACAGGGATTACCCTCTGCAGTGCAGTCTCCAGTCAGATCCAGCCTCTCCTCAAGGGACCTAAAAGGAAACGTGCAAATTATCTTCTATTTCTTTCCTTAAATTAACATTTCTCAAAGGACTGATTGGGACTAAAGGTTTACTAAATTTTTTCTCTCTTAATTTGTATAATTGCATATGTCTAAGGACAAACAATCTGCACAATTATTTCTTTGTATCTTTCACTTTAAGCATGGTTTCATTTGACAATATTTGACCAATTATGCATTCTTTTGAATTTAAAATTATCTCAAAGAAACAGGTCTGTGTGCCTGTGTTTATGTCCTGTATTATGGGTGTGTAAATAATACATATACATATAAAGGCATGTATATGTCTTTTATGTGTATATAGAGATTGTACATATATGCGTATATGTAATTTAAACTTGAGCAAATCTGTCAAATGTGACTTGAGAAATTCTCCTTTGTAAAATTATTTAGTTTTTATCAATAAATATGTAATGAACAATAATTGTATACAATACCATACTTGATATAATTACATGAAAAAGATGGAAAGTATTATCTGTCAATTGTGAATTCAGGGCACAACATTATCATAAAGATGCTAATGTTACTAATAATACATCCTTACAGACTCATTTATTGCTAACAATTAATGAGTTATGCGTTCATATTTACCTGTGACATTTGGAATGGGCTCAGATAATGAAAAAACAAATAAAAAAGCATTCTGCCAGCCTCTTCCCTTGCTGCCACTTTCTCCTGGGTGCTGATATGCACCCAATCCATATCTAATCCAGGCTTTTCTCACATGTGGTTCTGTATCTGTATAAAACCTGACGGACATCCACATTTCTACCACCATCAGACCCCAAAGTGAGTTGACAAAAATCCACTGAGACTCAAGTTTTTATTGCATTGGCTGCCTAGTCCCAATAATATATAATATATGATACACAATATATAATATATAACACACTATATATAATATATAATATACAATATATATAATATATATATATATTTGAGATGGAGTTTCCTTTTTGTTTCCCAGGCTGGAGTGCAGTGGCGCAGTCTCGGCTCACTGCAACCTTTGCCTCCCAGGTTCAAGTTATTCTCCTGCCTCAGCCTTCCAAGTAGCTGGGATGCCTGGATACTTTTTTTTTTTTTTTGTATTTTTAGTAGAGATTTCACCATGTTGGCCAGGATGGTCTCGAACTCCTGACCTCAAGTGATCCACCCGCTTCAGCCTTCCAAATTGCTGGGATCACAGGTGTGAGCCACCGCACCCAGCCCCCAGTCCCAATAACTAAATATGTATTTTGGCAACCTTTATTCTTTTTGCTCCAAGCAATCCCTCTCCCAAATTCTGTAAACATCAGCCCCACAGCTCAGAATGTTCAAACTAAATCCATTATCCTTTCTCCCCACCTTTCTCTTTCCACATGTATCAGTCCAGTCTGTATCAGTCCAGTCTGCATCAGTCCAATCTGTATCAGCCCAGTCTGTATCAGTCGAGTCTGTATCAGCCCAGTCTGTATCAGTCCAGTCCGTATCAGTCCAGTCTCTGACACAGCAATCTAGGTTTCTCACAGGACTCCTCTCTTCTCTCCCTCAGCTACTCATTCATCAACTATTCGTGCAAAACCCTATTCATAAGTTTCTCCCCTTGAACCTGTCACTGGCCAAACTTGGAATTTCACAATCTCTAGTTTGCACTTTTAAGTTGTATCCTGTTTGGTTTGTGTATCTCTTCTTTCACATTTTTCATCTCCTGTTTATACTAACACTAAAAAAGCTTTATAAAGCACACATTGAGTCATGGTATCTCCTGCTTCAAACCTTTCAGTCCTGTCCCCTGGTTTAGAAGGTGAAGTGCACAGACATTTTAGTGGGAACAGATCATGCATGACACACTCCATCCCATCTCTCCAGCAACATCTTTAAGTACCCCTACTCCTGCCACCATCATAAGCAACAACTCTGTCATCATGATTTATGCATCTCAGTGTGGGGCAATTATGTGTTTCCCTCTATAAATTAATGTACTGTGATCTTACTAAAGGCAAACTTCATTTATTTGATCTTTGAACCTCCAGCATGCATCATGATGCCTGGTCTAATAAAGAATGTTTTTTAGATGAGGAACTAAATGATTACAGAAAAGAATAAAATGTGTTTCCTTAAGAAGCCTATTCATTGTGATCACTAGTAAGAATTTAAAGATTATTTAGAGATGAGATTTATTCTTAAGATAATGAAGCTCAGTGCCAGAGTGCAGGATTTCTCAGCCTCATCATTATTGCCAATATAGACCTGAGAATTATTTGTTGTCCTGTGCATTGCAGGACATTTATCAGCACCCCTGGCCTCTACCCACTAGATGCCAGTAGCACCCTATTCTCCCAGTTGTGACAGCCAAAAATGTCTCCAGGCATTGCCAGATGTCCTCTGAAGTATAAAATCAACCCCATTTGAAAACCACTGCAACAGAAGCACCAATCATCCGTGGGTCTCCGTGTCACTAACTGAATAGTAGTAATGAGAATAACTCATATTGAACTTGCAAAGAGAGACATGCGCTGTGTTGAGACGTTTTCATTACTGTTTTAATTATTTTTCTCAGGGTAATATTTATAGCAGCTCCAGAAGTTAGTTTTTTATTATCAGTTTTACAAATGGAAAGCAAATGTTCAGTGAAGTTCAGTAAAGATTACATATCTGTTAAGAGGTGGAAAACGCCTTGGTCTCAGATAATATTCCTCTAGTCTTAGGCTGTGCCCTTAGCCATAAAGCTTAGCTTAACCTTGATGTCTCTTAAATAAGGAAGATTCTATAAATACACCCGCAGTCAACAATTTAAAACAAAGAATAAGAGATATCAGTAAAGTTGATCATTACTCAGTCCATCAACATCTGAATGTATAGGCCTGTGTTTACATAGAAGCTCCTTCTGAAAATTTATAGTGTAAGTGTGAATATTTTGCTTTATTTTTTCTTAAGCCTCAGAGAATGTGAAAATTCTCAGTATCTCAAATAATATCTTTATTTGTAAAGTTATAAAATCGCACTGCTGACTTTCAATCTCTATACTTTGGTTCATTTCAAATATAACCTCAGCCTTAAGACTATCAAGCCATTTTAAAATAAGAAATTTGTGGCTGAAGGTATAGATGCTAGGGGATTAAAAGATGAGTCCAGTGCTCAGTGAAAGAACAGACAACCATATTACGGCTTAATATACGACATTAGGAATAGATATTAGTTTTATTTTTCTTTTTACTAAGACTTTCTCAACATTCCTGTGTGGGTGTTTATAGCAGAAATTAGAAATATGAGCAGTGAAATTCTGGAGTAATTAGATATTCATCTTAAAGTATTTCTGCATTTTATTGTTTTCTGTAATCATTTATTTCCTCATTTTAAAAAACTATTAACCAGATATTTTACTATATCTTTTTAAATCAACGTATCAATAATGTTCGTGACTGACTGAGAATAATTTTATTAGCCAAAGAAAATGTGATACTCTAAATATGTTTTGCTTAAAGAGTTTATATTCGCCAGAACCTGTGCTTATAACAATTGCACAAGCCAAAATATAATTTAGAGCAAAATTAATAGTGATAAATACCCACGTTCCTCTTCAAAAGCTCAATATTTTATAAACACATATCTGAACATTAATTACCCAAATACCTTAATCTGAGAGTAATAGACCTTTTGATTCATGTTGGAATATTAACAAATAGAATAATATTAAAATTCTCAATGCATCAGTCTACTGAATTATGATGAGGTATCCTTGAAGTCTCTTAAATAAGGAAGATTCTATTAAATACACTTGCATTCAATACAATTTAATACAAAGAATAAAACATATGAGTAAGAACTGATCACTACTCAGTCCATCAATATCTGATTGTATAGTCCTGTGCCTATATATAAGCTCCTTCTGAAAATGTATAGTGTTAAGTGTGAATATTTTGCTTTATTTTTTTCTTAAGTCTCAGATTTGGATCTGTATTTAGAAGACTGCAGGTTTCTAAAAATCAAGTTTGATACAATTAAACAAAGCTGTATCAATCCCTTCCAAACTCCGTTGCCTAGCATATGAAACCCTAAATGATACATCTCTTTCTAGTTCTTGTTACTGTCACCAGAAAAAGTCACAAAATCTGTAAATTTAGAAAAGAGAGCTTTAATTCTAAAGTTGGGTAGAGCAACCTGCAGGCAAGAAGCATAGCTCGTGGCTGAAAATGAGAAGCAGGTGTTTTGAGGGAGGAAAGGATAAGACAGGAATTTGTGCTGTATGAGTTGGCTAAGTATACATATTCAACAGGTTATAGGAGGAACTATGAATAGCCACAAATGTGCTGCTCACATGCATAGTAAGCTAACATGCATGTTACATATGTCTATTTTACTTTGGGGTGGAGATGTAACATTTCCTTACATTTCAGTTAGGCTCTTATATATCAAAAGGTGAAGCAGAGGGCATGAAGACACTCAATGCACAGCTTCCGTAAACTGAACAGATATACTTCATGGTCTTGTTCTCTTATCAGGAAGGAATGTTGCTTAGCTGCAATGTTGAAGCTGCAAAAAGGAAAGGGCAACATCAGGTGGTGGGTTGAAACCAGCCACGGAGCAAGCCTGTCGTCCCAGCTACTCGGGAGGCTGAAGCAGGAGAATAGCTTGAACCCGGGAGGCGGAGGTTGCAATGAGCGAGGTTGCACCACTGCACTGCAGCCTAGGCAACAGAGTGAGAGACTCCGTCTCAAAACGACAACAACAGCAACAACACCACACACAAGAAAACATTTAGTCAGCTCCTGGCACACAGTTTATCCTCAAGTCTTAGAAGCACGCATTTAGTAGAGAGATGGAAATAACCCATTTTGTAGTTTTATCTCCCTGTCTTATCACTAATCCTTTTCGTTTTCAGGCAAGATGATTGTCGTAAAATGTACCTTCTTAAAAGGGAGCTTGGTATTTAGCAAAGCCACCATTTACAAGTATTTGTAAATGTACATTAAACTAATGCCACTTGACATGAAAAATGGTTTTCAAGTTATTAATGTTTTATTGACACAATTATGTTTAAATAAATTTTTAATAAAAACTTCTTGCTGAAAAACCCAGGGAAATGATAAAGCACTTAGAAAAGAATAAGACATTCCCATCACAGTTCTCACATGTAAAGAGATTGGAAGTCAGTACTCTCCTCCTTACAATAATAAAGAAAAATGCTGAACAAACTGAAAATCAACTTTTTTGGTATTCTTCAGAGAATTGAGGTTGCAAATCACCATTCTGAACTCTCCAAAGAAAAGTAAATACAGAGAATCACAGCTGAGATTAATTTACCTGGAGCAGAAGCTGCTGGAGCCATAAACCAGTAAAAAATCTTACCGGTTATTTTAATGAATTGCTGGAGGCTAAGTGTGTCAAAGCAGGAGGCTGATATATGAGAGGAGGGGGAGTTGCGGTTTTAGGGGATCCATCACTTTGCATGGGTTTTACCTACAGGCACTGCACAGGTTTCTTGAGAAAGGTTCTAGGAAGAGCCTGCCCCTCTCTAGGGGGAAGAGCACCATTTGCGAAGGACAGAGTATTCTCCGTAACAAAGGCCAATTACCCAAAAGCAAAAACTATCCCAGAGCCTCAGTCCACTCAGGAAAGGGCGTTCCTTCACTCCAGATCTCTGTGGGCTCACTGTGTTGCCTATCCATGGGGGGACATGAAACCAAAGAAACACTTGTGAAGGTCACAGTCCAGGGACTCAGGTGCACTCAAAGCTTGAGATTTACTCATAAGATTAGAGATTCTATGATTATAGAGCATTTCTCCTTCCTGGAACCTTACCATGGCACCAACAGGGCTCCAGTGTGATAACAGTGGATTACAGTTCAAAGAACTAAAAGTCACAGACTGTTTAAGGAGGAGTTCTTAGGCGAAGCTCAGGTTCAACAAAAGAGATGAAAACAAGGGCACTAAAGGAATTTGGAACCTCTGGCACCTACAGATACAACAAACATTAAATATAGCCTTACTCCTAGCCAGGTTAACATAAAACCTCACAGTAAAAACCTATTTAGCCTAACATTTTGGTTCCTGCCTGTAATTCCAACTACTAGAGAGGCTGAGGCAAGAGAATTGTTTGAGACCAGCAGTTCAACACCAGCCTAGGCAACATAGGGAGATCTTCATCTCTTAAAAAAAATGAAAATAAGTACATAAATAAAAGGATGTCTACCTCAGTTTCTATTACTACCTGACATATCACATCTGCCTTTGAACAACAATCACAACAAAACACAAGGCCTGGTAAAATGCAAGAAAAAACAATCAGAAAAGACAAAACAAGCTACAAAAGTTGACCGAGATTTTCAAATTGTCACAGAGGGAATTTAAAATAACTCATGTACTAAGGACTCTAATTTAAAAAGTGGACAATATGCAAGAAGAGATGGTAAGATAAGCAGATAAATGGCAACTCTAAGAAACAGTAAAACAATACTAGAAATAAAAACATTGTAACTAAAAGGAAGAACAGCACCGATAGGGTCCTCAGTAAACTGGACTCATCACAGTGGAGAAAATCTAGTACCGAAGAGCTTGAAGATAAGTCAGTAGAAACTTCCCAAACTAAAATGTAAAGAAAAGATAAATTTAAAAATATGATATTTCTCCTTATTTAATCTTTCTAGATTTATTGAACATTATAGATGATTCTTTTTCATGTACTCCCTTAGCTACAGAAGCAGAAGAAATACTTCTTAACTCCCTCTATAAAGTGAGCATTACCTTAATACCAAAACCAAACAAAAACATTACAAGAAAGGTCAGCTACAGGCCAATATATTCCATAAGTTTATATGCAAAATGTCCTCAAAATATATTGGCAAATCGAACCTAAAAACGTGTAAGAAATAATGTATACCTTACGTGGCATGTATACCAGGTATCCGAAGCTAGTTTAACATTCAAAAATCAATCCATGTAATCTAGCATATTAACAGACTAAACAAAAAATATGTAATTGTATAAATTAATGCAAAAATTCAGGAAAAGCATTTTATATAATGCTACACCCATCTACATTAAATTTTTTTTTCAGAAAAATAGGTACAAAGCAAGCTTAAATTCTTAAAGAATATCTACAAAAAGCCTATAACTAACATACTGAATGGTGACAAGTTGGGTACTTTACCCCCAAGATCAGGTAAAAGTCAAAAATGTCCAGGTTGCCTCCTCTCATCATTCCCACTCAACATTGAACTGGAAGTCCTAGAGAGTGCAATAAGGCAAGAAAAGGAAATAAAAGATATATAGATTGGTAATACATAAATAAAATTGTGTATATTCACAGCTAACATGACTGTCATGCAGAAATCCCAAATAATTAAAATATAAACCTCTGGAATTAATAAGTAATTATAGCAAGGGTGTAGGACACTAGGTTAATATAGAGTTTATCAGTTTTCAACATATAAGAAATTAGCAATGGGAATGTGAAATTAAGTACAGATTATATATGTAAAAAACTAAAAAAAAATCAAACATATGAATAAAGGAGATATATTCTGTGTTTATGGATTGAAAAACTCAATATTGTTTAAAAGTCCATTTTTGCCATTCTGATTTTTAGATTCTATATAATTGCAATTAAAATTCCAGCACACTATTTTGTAGATATTTATGAATTGAGTCTAAAGCTTATGTGATAAAACAAAAGACCCAAAATACCTAACAACATTCAAGAAGAACAAAGTTGAAGGAACGATACCACCTGATGTCAAGACATAACACTACAGTCATCAAGACAGCATGGTGTTGGAAAACAAACAAAAACACAGATTGACAGAAAATAAAGGAATGCAGAAATAGAATGACATGAATACAGTTACTAATCTTTGGAAAATAATAATGGCAATTTAATAAAGAAAGGGTTGTTTTTTAAATAAACAGTACAGAAACAACTAAATGTCTATATAAAATTGTCATTATCATAATTATCCACCTAAATGTACAAAACAAACCTGCAAAATATCTAGAGAAAAACATAGGAGAAAAACCTATGTTACATTGAATTGGTGATTTTTTTAAGGTACAAATCCAAAAGAGTAATTCATAAAAGCGAAAAAAGTAAGTGGGTGTATTTTAAAATTAAACATAATTTTAATTTCTTGTCTATGAAAGACACTGTGAAGAGAATCACAAGATAACACACAGGCTGAGACAAAATGTTTCCAAAACACATTATCTGATAAAGGATTATATCTAAAAAAAGTGAACACTTAAAACAAGAATAATAAAATTAAAAAATCTTTTAAATATGTGCAAAATATATGGACCAACATAACACTAAGGAAGATATACAGATAGCAAATAAACATTTAAAAAGATATTCAACATCATGTGACATTATGAAATTAAAAATTAAAATAATAATGTCATCCAGTAGGTTTTTAGTCATATCACTACACACCTGTTTGAATATCTAAAATTCAAAATGCTGATGATGCCAGTTGTTGGAGAATATACGAACAAACAGGAACTCTCACTCATTGCTGATTGAAATGGTAAAAGCTACAGCTGCTTTAGTAGATAGTTTGGAAATTTTTAACAAACTAAACATAGTCTTAACATATGATGCAGCAGTCACATTTCTAGGTATTTATCCAAATTGATTTGAAACTTTGTGCCAACAAAAAGCCTGTACCTGAATATTTATAGCAGCTTTATTTATAATCACAAAATACTGAAAGCAACCAAGGCGTCCTTCAATAGGTGAATGGGTAAACAAACTATGGCAAATCTATATGCTGAATATTATCTAGCAATGAAAAAGTTGAGCCATCAAGCAAAAGAAAAAACATGAGTGAGCCTTAAATGTGTATTATTAAGGGAAAAAAGCTAATCTGAAGGGGCTTTATGTTGTATAATTCCAATTATGTGACATTCTGGAAAAGGCAGAACTAGAACATGGTAAAGAAAAAAAGATCAGTGCCTTCCAGGAGTTTTTCAAAGAGTGTAAATGGTTAAATAGGTGAAGCACAGGAGACTTTTTAGATTGTAAAACTATTTTGCATGATACTAAATGATAGAGTCATGATATTATGCTCTTGTTAAAATGCATGGAACTTTATAGCACGAACAGTGAACCTTAATGTATGCAAATCTGATAAATCACTTATGAGGTCAGGGGATCCCACAATGGAATGCAGAATGTAACAAAATGAAGGAACTGTATTACAAATGCATGAAACAAGTTCACTGAGGAGGTTGAGGGGTAAAGGTCCTAGCTCCAATAACTTGGGAAATGAGCACTGTGGGTACGTAAGACTAAGACAAAGGAAACTGTGCATAAGCACTATACCCTGGATGATAAAGTTGTTTCCCATGGAGTTACATGTTAGCAATTCTGATACTGCTACAACTGTACATCAGAATTTAACGATAAAGTAAATAGATGGTGGGATGAAAATTTACAGATAACCAAGGGAGAGGAGGCCAGAATAATTGATATAGTAATGAATTAAAGTTGTACACACCAGTATGAACTCATTTTAGCTTAAGAAAGATACAGACTACCATGGTTTGAATATGTCCCCAAAACTTCATGTGTTAAAAACTTAATTCCCAAATGTATATGTTGATTGGAGGTGAGACATTTGGAAGTTAATCAGAAATAGATAATGTCATCAGGGTGGGGACCCTATGATAGGACCGGAGTGTTTATAAAAAAATGGAAGAGAGACATGAGCTGACACGCACACTCTTGCCCTCTTGCCATGGGATTCCCTGTGCCATGTTATGACACAGCAAGAAGCCCCTCACCAGATGCTGGTGCCATGCTTTTGGACTTCCCAGTCTCCAGAACTGTAAAAAATAAATCTGTTTAATACATTACCTAGTCTGGCATGACCGTAGAGAACAGACTAAAGCACATGCAGTAACATACAGAAGTATTTTTATTCATATACATGGAAAGCCTGGAATCAATGACATCTCAGTTGCAACAAACACACCTAGTAGCCATATCTTGGTTTTTAATATTTTCTCCGATGCAAACAACAACAACAACAACAAACAAACAAACCCAGAATTCTTTGGATCGGTAGATGTTTCCAGGACTAGAGAAGAAAATATATAAGATGAGCCTGGACCATCTTATGATGTCAGAAAGTAAGTATGATAATTTAAACATGCCCCCTCCAAAATTTAGGTGTTGTCATTGTGACACTATTTTATTTATTTATTTATTTTTTGAGACGGAGTCTCGCTCTGTCGCCCGGACTGGAGTGCAGTGGCCAGATCTCAGCTCACTGCAAGCTCCGCCTCCCAGGTTTACGCCATTCTCCTGCCTCAGCCTCCCGAGTAGCCGGGACTACAGGCGCCCGCCACCTCGCCTGGCTAGTTTTTGTATTTTTAGTAGAGACGGGGTTTCACCGTGTTAGCCAGGATGGTCTCGATCTCCTGACCTCGTGATCCGCCCGTCTCGGCCTCCCAAAGTGCTGGGATTACAGGCTTGAGCCACCACGCCCGGCCCATTGTGACACTATTAAAAGGTGGGACCTCTAAGAGGTGATTAGGCCATGAGGGCCACACCATTCTTAATGAGATTAAGGCACTGGTAAAATATGCTTCACTCCCCATTCAGCTAGCTTGCTCTTCAGCTGTTCTGCCATGTGAGGGCAAAACATTCCACTCTCCTGGAAAAATCCCTCACGAGATAGTCAAACCTGTCAGCACCTTGATCTTGAACTTAGCAGCCATCAGAACTATAAGGAAATGCATGTCTACTATTTATAAATTACCCAGTCTGTGATATTCTGTTATAGCAGCACAAACGAACTAGGACAAAACGACACAAAAATCAGAAACACACACACACAGTTATGTAGATGTGACAAGTTAACACAGCCAAGCAACAAGCTCCCAATGGCCAAAGCTGGGACAATTTGAGGAATAAAATAATAAAGACAGATTTGATTATAAGTTAAAAGTATAGAGCAAATATCCATGATTCCATACTGATGTAAATATATTATTGAATAAGTAAATAGGAATGAGAAACAATTCTCTTATGCAAAAAAAAAGAGAAAAAAATTCAAGCAACGTATATGTTCTACCTCCGAGGAGGTGCAGTGCAACGCCCCATCCCCTAGGTGTGAGCTGAGCATACTGGCTTCCTTTCAAGGAGTACAGCCGGAAAAAGGGGAAACTTGACAAACACTGCCTCAGCCAGGTGATGAAGAGTGACATCAACAATTGTAAGTCATTTTGATGGTATATGCACTTGATATAAGGTGATAAAAATGACACTTTATCCCTGTGGTCTTCCTTTTTCAAACTCACAGCCCAATCTATCATGAGATAAACATCAGACAAATCGCAAGTAAAGGACATTCTACAAAATACCTGGCCAATACTCTTCAAACCTATAAAGTAATCAAAAACAAGGAAAGCGCAAGAAGCGGTCACAGCCCAGAAGTGCCTAAGGAAGCATGGTGACTAAGTGGAATGTGGTTTGTGGCTGCAAACCTGGACCAAAAAAAAAAAAAAAAAAAAAAAAAAAGACATTAAGTAAAAACTAGAGCTATCTATATAAAACATTGATTTTAGTTAATAAGAATGTATAATATTGTTTTTCAATTGTAAAAGGCTATACTATACTAAATAAGATCTTTAATAGGAGAACTCAAGAGTGAGATTTAACAGCACTCTCTGAGCTCTCTACAGAGTCGGATTTTTTCTGTAGATCAAAATCTGTTGTAAGTCAAAACATTTATTTTTTTATTTTTTATTTATTTATTATTTTATTTTATTTTATTTTTTTTTGAGACGGAGTCTCGTTCTGTTGCCCAGGCTGGAGTGCAGTGGCGCGATCTCAGCTCACTGCAAGCTCCGCCTCCCGGGTTCCCGCCATTCTCCTGCCTCAGCCTCCCGAGTGGCTGGGACTACAGGCGCCGTCAACGCGCCCGGCTAGTTTTTTGTATTTTTTTAGTAGAGATGGGGTTTCACCGTGTTCGCCAGGATGGTCTCCATCTCCCGACCTCGTGATCCGCCCGTCTCGGCCTCCCAAAGTGCTGGGATTACCGGCTTGAGCCACCGCGCCCGGCCAAAACATTTATTTTTTAAAAAGACAAAATAGTGAGATTCCCTCAATTTCTGGACAGTTACATTAATATAGATTGTGATGAAATCATTCAATGTAAAGTATTTGAGTTTAGAAGATGGATTCTTGAGCTGGACATCATCTCGGAATGCCTGTAGCCCCCAGTGTCTTGATTTAAAATGTGGAGACTCAGTCTCCAGTAAGTCAAATGATTTGTCCAAATCCCTCCAGGAATCGAAGCATCTTAGAAAGAATCTCTTTTGTTCTCAGGCCAGATTTCCACTCCGTGAACAATGTTGCCTTTTTAAATATCTTCATTTACGAGTCATGCTTCAGGAAACGTGACTAAATCAATAGCATTTAAGTTGTATCAGGTTGGTGCAAAATAAATCGCAGTTTTAGTTATTACTTTTAATGGCAAAAAAAAAATGCAATTACTTTTCACCAAACTTTTTATTTTTATTTTTATTTTTTTTTTGAGGTGGAGTCTCGCTCTGTCGCCTGGACTGGAGTGCAGTGGCCGGATCTCAGCTCACTGCAAGCTCCGCCTCCCGGGTTCACACCATTCTCCTGCCTCAGCCTCTCGAGTAGCTGGGACTACAGGAGCCCGCCACCTCGCCCGGCTAGTTTTTGTATTTTTTTTAGTAGAGACAGGGTTTCACCGTGTTAGCCAGGATGGTCTCGATCTCCTGACCTCGTGATCCGCCCGTCTCGGCCTCCCAAAGTGCTGGGATTACAGGCTTGAGCCACCGCGCCCGGCCACCAAACTAATACAGCATTTGATTGTCCAAGTTCTTTGCTGAAGATTGTTTTGTGTTTTCTATAAAACATATTGAACTCCTCGGATTCAGGCTTGTGTGTGTGTGATAAGTATATAAGTATAGCATATGCATATTCCTCCTTTAGATGTTCCAAGTACACGGAGGTGCCTGAGTGTCAGTTTGTAATCTGGAGAGTTTCCTGCAGAGATTGGCAGAGAGGAGTCCACGCAGTTGGTGCTATGCATTGCTCCCAAGCATTAGGGGATAAAAAAGTACTAAACAATAACAATATAACTAGAGTGTAGAAAAAGAGGAAAGGGAAGAGAACCATGAGTTTCTGAAGTACCTCCAGGTTAGCAACAACAATATGTCACATCTTTTTAACAGTGAGGTAAGTAATAGGAAAGCATGAGGTTTGGAAGAAAGAAGGAAAAAGTATAGTCTGCAAATGAAAGGCTGTGAGCTCCAGAAGCATCAGCCTTCAGCACTCCAAATCAGGACCACAGAGACCCGCAGGGCATTCCAGAGCTTCCCTCACAGGCAGGCCAGGAGTGTTCTGCTCACATCTCTGGGGGAATAATCTGACTTTTAAAGGAGTTACCTGCAGCTCAACTACAAATAATGAAACCAATTTAGCTCATTACGAGAAACTCCACATGTACCATTCAAAAGAGAATCCAGTAAAAAGTCTTCCAGAGTTGCTTGCAGGCTGATTTTACCATTTCCTCCTGTCTTCAGCAGCTGATGTATTTACAAACATGTAGGAACATAAGGCAACTGATAAGTCATTAAACACTGTGGAATATGCATTAGGGACATTATATATAGAGTGCTGAATACCTAACCTCAATTTCCGCTGGGAATGAGGTAGGAGAGAATGGCTCCATGTGGTAGGAAGGTCTTAGGACAGCAGTTAGGAAAAACTTCTGGATACCAAAACTTAAATAGGATGGGGGATTGGGAGAACTAGCGACAAAACCAGAAATAATCATTTATATGTTATACTCTTTGCCCTAGAATGAGGATTTTACTTTACTTTATTTTATTATCTTACTTTTGGAACAGGTTCTTGCTCTGTTGCCCAGGCTGCAGTGCAGTGGTGCAATCATGGCTCACTGTAGCCTCAGCCTCTTGGGCTCAAGTGATCCTCCTGCCCCAGTCTCTTGAGCAGCTTGAACTACAGGCACATGCCACCATGCCCAGCTAATATTTTTGTAAAGACGGGGTCTCACTATGTTGCCCAGACTGGTCTCAAACTCCTAGGCCCAAGTGATTCTCCTGCCTAGGCCTCCCAAAGTGCCAGGATTGCAGCTGTGAGCCATTATGCCCAGACTATATTGAATATTTTAGAGAGAACAGATGTAGGAAAAGATTAAGTCTAGGAAGGAAAATGCATCTAAGTGGAGTCAGTTGGAAAAGGATCTGGGCTCACTGTGGGCCTGGGTGTGTGAGTATCAGACCCTCAAGCTGTCCATCTGCCATGCCGGTGAGAGCAGATGGAAGCCAATTTCAGAAAGGCCTCAATGTTTGAACGGACCCAGGTTCTAGTAGATTTTCTTCTTTGTTTCCCTTCCACTTAATTAACTCCTTGCTTCCTTTCCTGACTTTTCTCATTCTGGAGCCATACTCCTGCATCCCTCACCTCAAACATCTACAGTGTCAACACTCATAATAGCAAGGCCCGTCGTTTGAACTAGGGCAATGTGTCTCTTCAAGGACATCTTCCTCCTGGCTACTAGGGCACTGTTTCTGAAGCCCAGGCTACAGCAGAGCCTTAGTTCTGGATTCAGTTCTTGATTTCTGAGACTGCCTCATCAGAATTCGAACTTGTTGTCATTTATTTACCCCATACCCTAAATATTCACCCCCTCCACATTTCTTACCCAGCCCAGTGACTGAAATTTAAGACCAGTCTTAGGTCTTTTCCTCATCATGGAAGAGATTCTGCCCTTTTCACCTTGAATTTGTCACCTGCCTAACACTCCTCCTAGCTTTGGACTTCATTCTCACACCTGAGATAGTGATTGTTTAGTGTTATATACTTACTAATGTCTTATTACTAAGGATGCAAATATATTCCCAATGCATCATTTCAGAACTTTCTCATGAAGATATATTTAAAAGGACTCAAAATTTGTCTCCTGTAATGGTGAATAAATGTCTTATAATAGACATCTACAACATTTTAAAGGAAAGACATTATTGTGCCAACCTCTTCCACATTGCTAAAGAGAATAATGCTGCGAATTCCTCTGAAGCCACGAAATGGAGGTGCCCACATAAGAAGCAGCTTGAAAAAAAAAAAAAAAAAGCAGCTTGAAAAATTAATGCACAAAACGTTTAGTGCCAGTCCTGGTGATAATGGGTGGTGCATGGAGGAGATTCCACTACTTGCTTTCTCAGGCTGTTGCTTTCTCCTATATTTGGCTGGCACATCTTCTAATCCAGAGGCTCATGGCCCTCGTGCAGGAATGTAATCGTAACTGCTGTGGAAATGCCTGCTTCTCCCTTTGCAGTGGGTTCCAGTGCATAAAAAAGTGAATTAACATAGGCTGCTAATCTATATTTTGCCCATCATCCAAAAATATTACAACTTTATTTCCTGAAATCTTAGATGATTGTTTTTATATGATGTGGGAATAGAAACGACATGGGATTCTACTTTGCTAAATTTATTGAAACTTAAAATTCCTTCATAATATGACTGCCTCAAACTTATCAGATTAGATAATTCACTTTTCCCTAGAGAGCTCTTCATTTCTTGATTTAGTGGAAACCACATGCTTTTACCTACCGGTGTACTTTCTATTGCCTTTAGTAAACATAGGTGAATGTCTTTGTACCACATGAGAGGTAAGGCTAACACCAGGTGGAGTTAAATAAGTTTTTACTGTATAAGTATATCATATTCTACTCAACTAAAGGTTACCTTATGAATTCGACATAACTAAAGATTACCTTATCAATCATCCAATGCCACGGTTCTGCCTCTGGGTTTAAGAAAGAAACTCTAGCAACGTAGACATCACTTTCAGTATTTTAAAGAGCCTAATAAAAAATTAGACATTCATCATTGAAGTCACAGAAAATGACTCAACAATCAATTTATTTCTTTTCTTTCTTTCTATCCTTTCATTTCTTCCATTTTCCTCCCTTCCTTTTCCCTTTCTCCCTTCCTTCTTTCCTTCTTCCTTACTCTTTTCTTTTCTCTTCTCTTTTCTTTCTTTCTCTTTCTCTTCCTTCCTTCCTTTTCTCTTTTCCTTTCCTTTCCTTTTCATTTTTTCTTTCTTCCCACCCTTCCCCCCTCCCTCCCTTCCTTCCTTCTCTCTCATCCTTTTTTCTCTGCCTCCTTTCCTGTCTTCCTCCCTCCCTTCCTTCCTTCTTTCCTTCCTTTCTTCCTCCCTTCTCTCCTTCCTCTCTTTAATTTCTTCCTTCCTCCCTTCATTCCTTCCTTCTCTTTCATTTCTTCCCTCCCTCCCTTGCTCCCTGTACCCCTTCCTCCCTTTCTGTCTTTCCGCTCCTTCTTCCACTCACTTTGTCTGTCTCACTCAATGTGGTGACGTGTTCTCTCTGTGCTTCGTCACTGAGTTACCTCTCCCATCTCCGGCACCCACTGATAAGGAAAGTCCAGTTTAGCAACACTGCAGTGCTCATCTCAGTTTCCTCAGATACTTCTTGCTTGATTCCCTTCTGCTGTTTCATTGATTAGACTTTAGAATCTTGGGTGTTCTCTTCCAGGCCATAGCATTTGGTGTCCGCAGTGAATTCCTTAGTGATGACTCGAGTCAACCTTGCCCTTTGGTCTTCTCTTGGTCGAGCTACACCCGCGATTGCTGAACATCGAGCCTCTGTCAGCACAGCCCCATGGCCGGTAGCTTTGCATTTTATATGCCAACTAGAAGCTCTGACTAGCAGCTCTCGAGCCTCTGTCAGCACAGCCCCATGGCCGGTAGCTTTGCATTTTATATGCCAACTAGAAGCTCTGACTAGCAGCTCTCGAGCCTCTGTCAGCACAGCCCCATGGCCGGTAGCTTTGCATTTTATATGCCAACTAGAAGCTCTGACTAGCAGCTCTCTGTTGATACATAATTGAATGAAAACCTGTACTTAAGTTTATAGAATACAATACAACCGAATTGTAGTTTGCTTTTGTTTTCGTTTTTTCCAAGCGTGAGCTCCATGTGAAGCAAAAAAGGAATATTTTTCCTTGAATAAACATGCAACACAGATCCATTACAATTATTTCTCTTTAAACATCCAAAGTCCAGAAGTTTTAATGATTGGATGGAGCCTCCCTTCCTGTGAGCAGCAAAGTTATAGTTCTGGGACACAGAAACTAAAATGCCAGCTTTCAAGTCAAGCCTCGCATACCAAACGTTATTCCAGAAGTCCAGAAGAATCGAAATGAAAGTTTAAAAAAATAGTCAGTGAAGAATCACTTTATAAGCCAGTTCACTAAATCAATCACTGTGGAGAATAGAAATTCTGGGTCACCTGTCTGACTCAGTGACAAGTAGTAGGTATGAGGTCTGGTGACTTTTCTGAAATAAAACATTTGACAACAGAAAACTGAAAAAAAGTGTGACATATTTAACCCTTCCATATTTTCTCTCCCTGCCCAGAGAAGGGGCTTGTGATCCTTTCCTAGGCCACGGTTCTTGAAGGTTGCATTGGTACAGGAAGTAGATGAAGCAGGCATCTGGTTCTAAGGACTCAGTAGAGCACTGCAGTCAGGGTTGTTATAAGCTGTGAATGTGCAGTCAAGACAGAAGAACGGCCACTCCTCAAAAAGTTAGGGGCAAATAGGTAAGTCAGAAATCAAGCAGCAAAGTGGACAAGCCTGGCTTCCGAATGAAACACGTAGCTAGAATAGAAGGGAGTGATACAACAGAAGAGAAGATTAGAGAGAAGAAAGAACTCAGCAACCTATGCTGATGCTGAACAAGTGCCAATCATGAGCCAATGTTATTGAATCCTCATAACTGTCTTATCTCATTTAACAAATGAAGAAATTAAGGCTTTTAGAGGATAGGGAATTATGGGGATCACATCGCTAATATGAGGAAGAGAGGGCACATCTCAGGAGAGTCATGAAGATTAATGGAAACCAAAGAGGCAAATATGGAACAAGAAAGGTATCTTGGACCTGAAGTATCTTCTCTCTTTGTAAGAAAAGTTCTAAATTTTCTAGGGTCTAATTAAAAGATTAGAGTATTAGTCCATTTTCACGCTGCTGATAAAGACACACCTGAGAGTGAGTAATTTATAAAGAAAAAGAGATTTAATGGACTCACAATTCCACATGGCTGGGGACGCTTCTCAATCATGTCAGAAGGTGAAAGGCACATCTTACATGGCGGCAGGTGAGGAAAGAATGAGAGCCAAGTGAAAGGGGAAACTCCTTATAAAACCATCAGATCTTGTGAGACTTACTCACTACCAGGAGAACAGTGTAGGGGAAACCGCCCCCATGATCCAATTATCTCCCACCAGGTCCCTCCCACAACACATGGGAATTATGGGAGCTACAATTCAAGATGAGATTTGGGCGGGGACACAGCCACACCATATCAATTTGGAACAAACTGTAGCAAAAGAGAGCGAGTGAGACAGGAATGTCTGTTGATTCTAGCCCTTGTACTTAACTGAAGGAGACAACACCATGTAACCACCGCTTATTACCATAGTAGAAATACCTTCCAGGTGGGTGAGGCTGTGCACTGAGCCTGCACACTTCAAACTTATTTCTCACTTTAAAGTCTACATTTTAAAGTCCTTTATAGTACTAACGTAACTCATACATCTCCAAGTTAAACAGAAAATTAGTCTAGAATTGAATGTAGGTGGTTACTGCAGGATATTAGCACTTATGTTACTGACCAGTACTGCTCTCTGTGCTTTTCTTATTTCTCGTGTTACAGAGGAGAAAACTGAAGCAATAGAGAATGAGTACTGAACCAGCATTAAGCCATCTTGAAATCAGAAGGAACTGGGATTTAAACTGGAGTCTGTCTTACTCTACATCCTATGTTCTTTTCATTGTATCTTATAAATGTCCATCAAAAAATTCCTGTGAATTATTCTCTTATGCCATTCCCACATACAAAATTCTCCAAACTCAAGTCAGACAGCTGAAACAGACCAACATAGTTAATGTTAAGAGTTTTTTTTGTGTGTGTGTGTAACAGTTTTCTCAGAATTGTCATTATTTCTCAAAAGTCATTCTGTATTCATGCTTTATTGTCTGTTTCTTTGAACTTTAAAAACAACCAAAAATCTATGGCACTCTCATAGTTGTATGCTTATTTTTTGCATCAAATTCAATGCTTCTAAACTCCCCTGGCTATTATTTTAGACATGGATATTTCATCAGGAATATTAGAAGAGCAATTGAGGGAACAATGAAGTCTCATCTTGCCATACATTTTGCCCCAATCTATTTTTCACGGCTTTGTGATTGTTATATTTTCCATAAAATTGATCCTCATGTAGACTGTTATGGTGAATTTCACAGCAGCGAATACAATTATCCCCAAATGGAGAAAGTGTAGTACTTGTCTACCTCACTGCAGTGAGTGTGATCTTAGCATGTAAACAGTTATTGTTGGGGGATCATACAAGATTTCAGCTTGATCAGGGAGTGTGGAGTTGACACATGTTGAAGGCGAGAATTATATTGAGTATTCTTAATTAACAGTTGTGTTTGATCAGGGATTTAGAAGTTAGCACCTGTGAGAAAGTGAGAATTGAATTCAGAATGGCCGACCTAAGCGGAACAGCTGCCTTGTTGTTGGTGGAGATTAAGACATTTGCTAGGAGATGTGCAGGAAAGTCAAGGTGAGTGATGTACATTGGAGGCACATGGTGATGCGTTTCTGTTTTTAGGGGGAAAAGAATCACTCATTGAATAATGTATTATTTCTACTTTGAATGCCTCCAGAATCTGACCACTTATGACTTGGATATCCAATTTTGTCTTAAATTTAACAATTATGTATCTACAGGTAAGGCAGCATAGGTCACTAGAAGGGAATTGTGTTTGAAGTTGGATAGTGCAGGTTGTATCTGGCTTCAGTGATTTTTTCTTTTTTTTCTTTTTTTTTTTTTGAGACAGAGTTTCGCTCTTGTCATCCAGGCTGGAGTACAGTGGCGCCATCTTGGCTCACTGCAACCTCCAACTCCTGGGTTCAAGTGATTCTTCTGCCTCAGCCTCCCAAGTAGCTGGGATTGCAGGTACCCACTACCATGCCCAGCTAATTTTTTTGTACTTTTAGTAGAGACAGGGTTTCACCGTGTTGGCCAGGCTGGTCACAAACTCCTGACCTCAGGTGATCTGCCCACCTCAGCCTCCCAAAGTGCTGGGATTACAGGCGTCAGCCACCATGCCCAGCCCATTGATTTTTGTTGTGTAAATTTGGGCATGGATTTTCCTCTCTAAAGCTCAATTTCTCCAACAGTATAATGAAAGTTATGATTCCTATCTAGCAAAAGTGATGAAAAGAGTTAATCTAATCCAAGTGTAACACAGTTAGCAATAGTATCTAAAACACAAGACAAACATTAAATGAGTGTCCTCTTCTAAGACATAACACCTTCTCCTCCAGGTAAACTAAGCTTCTCCTTAGTCCCTAAATAGATATCTTGTTCACGTGACTTCTGTGCTTCATCTGGGATATTGTTTTCACTTGGATTATTTTACTTTCCTTTTCCTTTTGTTCACTTATTTCCCTGTTTGGGACGTATTTATAGCAACAACAGAAATCCCTGTTTTAATCTCAATCTCAGATTTAACTGGGTACCCGGTATCTTTCTTTGCTAAATCTGGCACACCTACTCTAGGAGGTGTTGTCTTTTTAAACTTTAGGATTTGGGCCCAGTGGTCTATGTGTCAGTCACTAGACAAGTACCTAACACTCAATAAGTACTTATCGATTAGAAAGGAGAAAACTTATAACACGTATCTTGCTTAGTTGTGTTCAGACTTGCTTTATTAAATACATTTCGTTTATTTGTTAGAACTAGATTCTAAGTCTATGGACTCAGAGTCCTTAGTTTATTACAGTCATTATGGCATGTCAGTAAGAGTTAAAGTTCTTGGATTTCACAATTATGTGTGAAATTTCCCAGAAGAGGATAAGCTTAACACAATAGCTTTACTCAATGGTAGACTTTCAATATGGCTAAATCTTAACCTAAAAGAGTAATTGTCCTTTACATTGCAGCCAAAACGACCCTAATTAATGACTTTGCTAACAACTGCTTTTGCTTATAAGCACTTTCAGTTACTTTGTTAAGTTAGGCATAAATATCCATACAATACAAAATATATTGTTAGAAATAATCTTTTTAATTTCTCAAGCTTACTTTCTTTGTATTTACTTAGCTATCCATTTACCTGTTCAGTTACTTATAGTTAGATAGGAAGCAAGTCAAAATACATTTATTGAGCATCTATTCTGTGCCAGGTACTTTGATGAGAGAGGAATACAAGGAGATGACTGAGCCTACAGAACTTGGGCCCTGAGGCCACTGAAGCTGTTTTAAGAGAAAAATTAAGAAACAAACCAAAATGAAGGAATATATAGAGTGCTGTGTGTGTGTGTGTGTGTGTATGTGTGTGCGTGTGTGTCTGTGTGTGTGTGTACACATGCTTTTAGATAAGTACTTTAAAGGGAAGAAATTCAAGGAAAAATGTTGGCTCAGCCCTCTGAACCCTATAGACTTAAAAAGATTCACCTAAGGAGGCACACATTTTCTCAGAAAAGAGAAAGTTAAATTTGTATAAAACTATGACTGAATCATACATTTACTCTATTCTGCCTTATATTATCATTACTTGGGTCTCCACATTGAGTGGCCAAGAACCGAGTTGGGTCATGCGTATAAAAGTATTTCTACTCTCTTTTATTGTCTAAGCTTGTAAAGGTTTACAAAGGTTAGAGAGCAGCTTTAATAATGATACCCAATCTGAATCCCTCAGCTGCTTCTTACTCTCATTCTCATAAGAATAAGCAGTGGTGGAAATTATTCCACAAATGCAAACACACACAGATGACCACAGCTCACTCTAGATTATTTTCTTGCTCAGGATCCAAGGGCAATGACTATGTAAATCTGAAAACAAAAAGGACACATCAGTCCATTAAATATTAACATGACATTGCTTTTGAATTTGAAAATGTGTAATTTTTTTTTGAAATAAAAGAATGAGATAATCTTGAGATGTTTAATTTCTGGGATGTGGTAAATTTGTAACTGTTTACCAAATAATATCCACAAACCCATCAAACAATATGTTTCCTTATATTAAGGTGAAGATTAATCAAATGCAATGTAACTCTGGCACTAAATAACTTCAAATTACCATTAATTTTGGAAATACTTGTAAGTTACTTAATAGTTAACATTAATAAATATAGCAACATTTTAAAATATCAAGAAAAATACATAACATACCCAATAAATTAAAACTTCATAAATTGCATGTCTTTTCTCGATTTCTTTTCAAGAAATTAATGGAATTATAAACTGCCCACAAACACTTTTGAGACCAAGATCAAGGTGACTAGCATCCAGATGGTAACAGTGATATGTGGATATTCTTTGACTTTAACTGTATGATTTAAGTACAATAATGGGGTCTATATGGATTACATAGAAAACCAAATCTTAAGGAAGCAAACAGCATGAAAAAAGAAAGCACAGTGGTACCTGTCCAAATACTGAAGCCAAGGGAAGAGAGAGAAATCCAAGGAAAGAAGACGTATAAAGTCATGGGATACTGAGATGAATTCTGTGCTGAAATGAGGATATGGAGTCTCTTTATGCTATCATGGGCTAGCTTAAAGGGAGATAACACTGTAGGCAAATGCTCAATCTCTGCTCTCAGGTCAAAGATCCTCTGGGGAGACAGATAATCAAAAACGATCATTCCACGGGACCTGTGTGAAGGTAGTGGTGAGTGCGGGGCCCCACATACAGTGGAATCCTAGAAAGAAGGATGGGTAAGGGACAAAAGTCAGTGAAGGAGACAAAAATGAGTTTCAGGATTAGGGAATTCAGGTGATACATGTATTTTTTGTTTGTTATTTGTTTTGTCACATGAAGACATTTTTGGTAGAACCAAGCTTGATGTTTCAAGTCTGAAAATACTGAACACTCAGTGGTCCAGTTATCTTCTTCCACAGAGAAAACAGAATTAATTTTCCTTTCCATACCAAAGTCTACCAGATTTGTACTTACTGAGGGGAGAGAGTTGTTCTCGTTCACACCGCATGCGCAGCACCTATAATAGAGACCTATCATTGTAAGTACTTACTCAGTGCCTGTTGTTGAATAGATGAAGCCCTCAAAGAGGAGCCATTCTAGGTGTGGCTGACGCAAGGTTCTCTTCCCTGCCTCATTCAGCCCCAACTGCCAGAGGCCAGTACACTGTGAAGACAGCACAGATGTTGAGGAGGGCCCCTGCCTGTTGTCAATCCAGTTAGTTGGCTTAATCTTCACCCCAATAGTCTATAAAAGATAAAACACTGCCTTCTCATTTCTGTAAGTTCCTATATCTTCTTATTGAGAAACAGAAGCTCAGTGAAAAGTCCTTCCCATTAGCTGGTTTTCACAATGCACACACACTTAGCACATACACACATACATGCATGCGTGCATATATGCATGCATACGTACATCCACCCAACAAATCCCTGTGTATCAGACACCAGCTGATTTGTCTGGGGCTGGGTATGGAGTGTGCGGAAGGTGACAGGCTGGGAGGGATTCCCATGTGTTGGGCAGGGTACCAGCATCTCCTTAGCTCTTCCTGCCCCCACCTCACATTCTTAGACTTTGTTTTTCCCTCTCCTTATTCTAACAGTAACATCTCTGATTTTTAATTAGTCTCCTCAGTTCTTTCCTCACTCAGTTCCCTCAATTTTTTTTTTTTATTTCTATTACAAAGCAAATCCTTATAGGCTATAGTGTATTTTCCTTTGTGTCGAGTATTTCAAACATGTCTAATTGTTCCCAGGTCATCTTTTGCAGTTTTTTAGTGTTACTAATAAGACATAATTACTCAGGCAGTTCTTTTGTCTATAATAAATTCTACTAGGCTCCATTTTAGCTATTATTCACTTTATTTTGTGTTGAACACCTCTGACAATGATACGGACTGTATGTTTTCTAGAAGACTGATGATAGTCATTTATTTTTGACGCAGAATGCAGAGGTCATCAGGATGGCAACCGTGTAGAATGTGAGCACTTGCTGTGTCAAAGGCAGGATCCTAACGCCCTGTGCCTTCTGGCACTGCCCCACTCACCCACACCGGGCATTTTCACTCCGAGGTGTGGGTCCCATCAGCCTGAAAGTCCCAAAGTTAGGTTTTCTCTTTCTTATAAAATGACATCTTCAGGACTTAAATCATCAAAATACGTTCATTCCTCCTGAAAATAATGTTTCCATGCAGTTACCATGAACTAATACTATAATAAAGAATGGTCCTTGATATTGATTCTTAAAAAAAAGAGACCAATGACAAAATAACTGCAGTTACTGAATAATGATTTTAAAAATAAAAAAAAAACTGTAGTGATACTAATAAAATTTCTAACATACTTAATATAAATCCTTTTGCCAAGAGAATGCTTACGTCATCCTTTGAGAGGGGGAAAATTCACAACCTTTTCCACAAAGTAAATACTTTCTACATTTCAGCCACATTAACTATCAGGAAGTATTTTGTTATGAAGTAGAAAATGAGGCTGTTTAAATAAAATGAACTGATGTCGTTCAGGAGTAACTCCAGAAAAAACTGTGAGGCATTATTTCGAGTGGATGATAAATCTTTTTTGATTCCATCACTCTGCTGACATCTTGTCTGTCTGTTACTGTCAAGAAGTTTGACTTATTTTCTAACCACACCATATCAAATATCCTATTCTTACCTTTCTGAGCATTTACTCAATCTGAAGTCTTTCCAGATTCTGCTCGAGTGTATCCCAGCAAGACTAGTGACTCTTCTCCCTTGAGGAAAATGGGTGAATGCCACTGGTTTGCTGGTAAATGTTTGAGTACCAGCTATCCGAAAGAAAGAAAAGAAGAGTCGTAATTTGTGGTCTTGGTCAATTCCTGAGGTGTAACTATTTCCACCCTTGATGACTTAAAGCCACCAGTTTGACTGAGCTTAGAGTTGGGAAGAAACGAATGCATCACGAGTTGGAAGAGCTGGCTCCAGCCACACGCTGAGGGTTGTGGATTTTCCTATTATTTGGGGAATTTATGAGATGAGAAGCTCCAACAGAGGAGTAGAGAGCTTCCCCTAGATGTCTGGATGAGAATGGAAGAGAGGAGAGGTGTTTTGATAGAATCATTTGTTAGTTCAGGACTCTGATGAGTGTTCCAGGACAAGTTTGCAGCTTGGATTGGTCGTATGTATGGGAACAAGCAGTCAGTGCAATGAGCAGGTGAAGTCAATTCTGAAGCTACATGTATGTTTCTCGGTTATTTTCAAACTTTCATCCTAAGAATCACATACAGCCTTTTCCAAAAATGCAGATCTCTTAGTTTTTACCCAAGCTGAATCAGTCCTTCTAGAGAGAGCCCTGAGAAATTATATTACAGTAATTGTCATCACTGTAATTCTACTGATTAGGCAAGATTAGGAAACAGAGAAATTAAAGCCTTGCCTTGGGGTGTAATTATCCAAGGGAAAGAAGCAGAATGGTGGTTTCTAATCCTAACTGTGCAACAAAATTACCCAGGGAAGTTTAAAACTTCTGCTGCTTCCCAACCACTCCAGAGATTAGGATTTAATTTGTCTGGGGTTGCTGGGAAGGCTGGACATCTGTAGATTTAAAGAGCGCCCAGGTGCTTCTGATATGCAGCCAGGCTGGGAAGCGCTGATGTGGTCCTCCTGAGAAGGGGATTGACAACAGCACTCGAGGGAAATCAACAGTTTAAGCTGAAGCGTGTTATGTCACAACTGCAGCTTATATGTTTATAAGTTTATCTTTCTCAGCAAACTGTGTCCTCCCAGAGACAAGGGCTCACGTCTGCTTTCCTTCTGTGCCCTCAGCACTTAACCAGCAGCGGGCATATGGTAATCCAACAGTAAATGTTGAGTGAGTGAATATCCTAATTGGCTTACCTCATTAATAACTTGGTGATAATGTGTTGATTAATGCATTATCTTGTTCTGAGTAACATATTTGTGTTTCTATGGGACCATCTGCAATGACTTAACCCAGAGAAATACCTCCCCTGCTGCTGTAGGCAGGTGGGGGAGGCATTTTTTATTAATCCTTTCTCTTTCGTACAAAGTGTATTATGTGGGCAGCTTGTTTTTATCAAAGGCAGTCTAGTGTCCTCGTGTATTTTATTTTTTAAGTGTGCCTTAAATATCAACTTACCAGCTGGAAGGTACAGGGCAGGGCTTTGGAATAATTATTTTAAAAGAGATATAAAGTGGATAGTATTTCTATATTTACAAGCAGTTAAAGACATGCAGTGCTGGATAAGGTAAAAACTTCTCAAATGTGAAAAAAATGACATTTTCCTCATACGCACAAAATATTCCAGAATGACAAACATTAATTTATTTCAAAAGCATATTTTTCATTCTCAGTCCACAGCTTGTTTGGAGAATGAGTACAGCAAATATTCACGTGTGCTCCCAGCACCTGTGGTCTACTTGGTAAATAATGTGTATCTCAGTCTTCGCACTCCTGACTAATGATGAAGGAATCCGTGCCTGTGTTCCCTCTGTACGCTTCTCCCATGTGTCTTACCTTTTCCTAGTTTGTTCTCTTGATTTTCTCAATGACAATTAAAATGGAATTCAATGAGAGAAAAGGGCTTCTTGCTTACTGCCATTGGTTCTGCTGTGATGACTTTAAAGTGACCAATCACCCGCTGTCCTCTGCGCTGGGAAGCCTGCATGTCCTGAGACCAGGGGAGGGAAGGGAGCTTCTGTGTCTCTCCCCGCAGCCTCCTCCACTGGGGTGTGATGGAGTAAGGCCAGCTGGAGACGAGCGGTGTGATTTGTATCTGTCATAGAGACCTTTCTGCATGTCTCCCAGATCTGGGCCATCCACCAGTGGCAACCTTGCACCCCAGGGCACATTTGGCAATAGATGAGACATTTTGGGTTGCCATAACTTGGGGGAGGGGTTGGTGAGAAGGTGGTACTGGCATCCAGTAGTAAAAGTTAGAGATACTGAGAAGTATCCAACAATACACAGGGCAAACCCTAAAACAAATAGTCATTCATCCCCAGATGCCCACAGTGCCCAGATTGGGGAACTCTGACCAAGGACTACATTCATATCCATATCTGTCTATCTCCAGGTGACTTCTGATGAGAAAGGACATTGCCCTCAACAATATATGTGGTTACTTGTCCACATTTCCATTTGCTGAACTCTAGTCAATTCCTAGAGGACAGGAGCAGCACTATACCGTCTCTGTACCTCCCAATAACCTAGCACACACCCTCAGGCATAGATGCACAAGGAACATCTTCTGAAATGAAGTCAGCCAGCAGACACTCTCTGTCCTGAGCCCTCCCTCGCTGGATCTTCCATGATATGTAAAACAGTTTGTTTTGTGTTGCACCTTGAAGGCCTCTGTAAAAGTGGGAATGATACCTTGGAGGCAAAACACCGGAATCACCCTCCGTCTCAGCGTCTGTGCCACAAGGCCACTGTGAGGCCCTCGTGAGTTCATGGGGCCATCTTTTCAGAAAGCTTGCTGCTCTTAATTAGCGTTAGCTACTGTTACTACTACTGCTGCTACCGTTATTATTAATATTACTACTACCACCACTACTATCACTATTATCACTATTACTACTATCACTGCTACCACCACTACTGCTACTGCCACTACTACTACTACCACTACTATTCCTACTATTACTACTACCAACACCACTACTACTGCCACTACTACTATTAATACTACTACAACCACCACTACTACTGCTAATACCATCACCACTACTACCACCGTTACTACTACTACAACCACTACTACTACTCTAATTACTACTATCAGCACTACTACTACTATTACTAACACCACCACGGCTACCACTATTACTACCACTACAGCCACTACTACTACTCTTATTACTACTATCAGCACTACTACTACTATTACTAACACCACCACGGCTACCACTATTACTACCACTACAGCCACTACTACTATTACTACTATCAGCACTACTACTATTACCACCACCACCACGGCTACCACTATTACTACCACTACAGCCACTACTACTATTACTACTATCAGCACTAGTACTATTACTACCACCACAACTACTACTATTAGTAGTACTGCTACTGCCACCACCAGTATCACTACCACTACTGCCACTACTACCACTATTATTATTACCACTACCACCATTACTACCATTACTACTACTATCGCTACTATCACCACTACTATTACTACTAACACTAATATCGCCACTACTACCACTATTAATACTACCATCACTACTATTACTAATACTACTGCGACTATTACTATTACTACTACTACTACTACTACTATTACTACTGCCACTACTACCATTATTGCTATGACTACCACTCCTACTACTACTATTGCTGCCACGACTACTACTATTACTACTACTGCCTCCTCCTCTTACTACTACTACTATTACTATTTAATCATAATTCATATAATGGGGAAAAGGATGTTTAACTCATTGGTTTATGCCAAAAAGGAAATCTCATTTTTTCCTTTATTTTTTCCCAATATTTTCCCAACCATTCTCCATCCCTGTCCTTGGTAACCACCTTTCTACTCTCTACTCTAAGTCCCACTTTTAAATATATTCCACATACAAGTGAGATAATGCAGTATTTGTCTAGCTGTACTAGGCTTATTACACCTCCATAATGTCTTCCAGGTTCATCCGTGTTGATGCAAATGGCAGTTTTTCCCATCTTCTGAAGGCTGAGCAGTGTTCTATTGTGGCATATGCCACATTTATTGATAAATCCATTCATTTGTTGATAGACACTTGGGTTGATTCCATATCTTGATATTGTAACTAGTGCTACATTGAACATGGGAGTGCAGGTCTCTCTTTGACATACTGATTGCCTTTGGATATATATCCCCAGTAGTGGGATTGCTGGATCATGAAATCTAATTTCTAATGCAATAGTTCTAAAACGGGGTGTCATTTTGCCTGTCTCCTTAGGAAAATGTAGCAACATCTGGAGATTTTTGGTTTTCTTTTTGATTGTGAATAATGGTGGTTGCTACTGGCACCTATTGGGTAGAGGCCAGAGGTGCTGACTGGTACCCTACAACACATAGGACAGCCCCCAACAGAGAATTATCCAGCCCCGAATGTCCCTGGTGTTAAGGCTGAGAATCATGGAAGTAGGCCAATGCGTGGCCCATTGCTGGGGAGCGACGGGCAGCTCTGTCCTCGTCTGCTAACACTGGCCTGTCACAACCATCTCACACCTGGAGCACAACTTTGCCTCCTGCCTTGAGCTCACTTTCAGGAAACAAGGCAATGAAAATCGATTTGATGTCATCAGGCTGCTTTCATGGAAAGGCTCTTGCCACCTGGGACTTCTTACCTTGTCTGTTTTCCTCCTCCGGAGACCAGCTGGGCCCTGGGAGCTGGCCACGTTGGCGCCAGGAGCCTGCTGGGCCCAAGCCCCTGAAGCCAGCTGGGGCACATGGCTGCCTGTATGTCAGCTGTCTAGGAAATCCTGCGATTCGGTCACACGGGGGCTAGGAGCGGAGCACCCAGGCCCTACTCTCGCCCCTCACTCCTCACAGGGTGCTGAGGGCTGCCTCGAAGGAGAAATGAAATAAAATAAATGAGTAACAATAAATAAATCCCGAATCTGTCATCATGGGGCATCAGATGTGCCTCCTTCGAGACACCTCCCAGGGTAGGACCCATTGCTATGGTGAACCCTCCCGGGGAGCAGGGGAGCATGCTGAGGAGCTTCAGGGGAGGCTGGCATCACCCGTCAGCCTCCGGAAACCTCCCTCCTGAGCTTCGAAGGAGATCTCGCCCTCAGAGGAAACGCAGGAGGGTGTCCTTCCCCTTTATAGATGAGGATATTAGCAACAAGAGCTAACGCTCACCACATGCCGGGTCCAGCTCTAGAAGGTGTTGTCTGTGGGAACTGATTTCACTCTCATTACTGACCCTAAAGGACTGTAAGGTGTGGTCAACACTCCACAAACGCCTGGGACGAATTGGATTCTTGAGTTGGTTTCTCTTGACAGTTACCTGGGTTTAAGGCCAATTGAGACATTTGGGGGAAATGTGCGAGGATGAGGTTCTAAATCAAGACTCCTTTTAGAACCCAGCTGATAAATACTATTCTCAGGGTAAATCTGGGCTCCAGACTTTTATGCATGTCACTTTATACACAGCCTGGTCTCAGCACTGGCTTATTGTGACCATTTGGGTGATACCAGGTGAAATTAGTGAAAAGTCAAAAATACAGAATTTTTAGACGAATAGGCACTTTCTTTCAAAGGTTGTTAAAGAAGTTGATTTTGCACTGCTTTTGCTAACTTTGATGAGGTGAGAGCACTGTAATTAGCCCAGCAAAATAAACACTCACGTTATTTCATGTATATATACTTTTTAAATCTTTGAAGATAATTTTATAGAGAAGACAAATAATTTCTCCTATTTGTTTATTTTGAGATGTCACTTTCATAATTTGTGAAATCTAAATTTGTGAGAGTTAGAAAGAAAGCCAACTACCTAAGTTAGGCCTCCAAACCACTGTGCGTCCCTTTCAGGGCTCTGCCCATCTCGTTCTTGTTCCTCGGTTGAGAACACGAACTTCAGGACTTGCCTCACATTAGGGCCTGTTCTTTGTTTCCCAGAAAGAAGAGGCTCTCAACACAGAGTCCCATGTACACCAGGCTGTCAACAAACACGAACTGAATGAAGGAGTGGATGGTTGGGTGGAAATGATTTAAGAAATCCTAACTAGGGAATTTCACTGGAAACTTACGAAATTCAATTTATATGAAGTCTATGAATTGTCCATTTTTGTGTCTGCATATTCAATGCCGTAGCTAATTTCCTGCTAAACAGTAGAAATTCAGTAAGTGCTCACGTTGAAAGAATGAAATTTGGAGCTGGGCATGGTGGCTCATGCCTGTAATCCCAGCACTTTCGGAGGCCGAGGCCGGGGAATCACGAGGTCAAGAGATTGAGACCATCATGGCTAACACGGTGAAACCCCGTCTCCACTAAAATTTCAAAAAATTAGCCGGGCGTGGTGGTGGGCATCTGTAGTCCCAGCTACTCGGGAGGCTGAGGCAGGAGAATGGCATGAACCCGGGAGGTGGAGCTTGCAGTGAGCCAAGGTCGCACCACTGTACTCAGCCTGGGCGACTAAGCAAGACTCCGTCTCAAAAAAAAAAAAAAAGGCCACGTGCGGTGACTCACATGTGTAATGCCAGCACTTTGGGAGGCCAAGGCGGGTGGATCATGAGGTCAGGAGTTCAAGACCAGCCTGACCAATATGGTTAAACCCTGTGTCTATTAAAAATACAAAAATTAGCCAGGTGCAGTGGCAGGTGCCTGTAATCTCAGCTACATGAGAGGCTGAGGCAGGATAATCGCTTGAACCTGGGAAGCAGAGGTTGCAGTGAGCCGAGATCACGCCATTGCACTCAAGCCTGGGTCCTGGGTGACAGAGTAAGACTCTGTCTCAAAAAAAAAAAAAAAGAAATTCGAGTGCTCTTGCATCCTCAAATAAATCTAGTAAAATAGAAATAAGATTAAGTCATGAGCATAATTATGAAAAGGCAGTCATTCTAATAATAGTGTCTTGACAAGTAGATGCTACATGTAGTGTAATATTTTGATTTAAAAAGTTCCTCTCAACATTTCTGAAGTGAGATAATGTACAACGATCCATGTTTTTAGCTACCTTGATAAGTTTAGTGCATCTAGGGCTCCTTTCTTACTGGTTAACAGCCGAGTTTCAAATGCTAAGAAATTCTTGATTTTCTAACACAGATATTCAGTATAATTGCTGGTTGTTTGGGAGAAGAAAAATTTAGAATTCAGAAAGAAATAGAGAATGAAATGTTCTAATCAATTGAAAAAGGATTCTATAGACTTCGACGTTGTCTGGTTTACAAAGCAGTCTGCTAATCTCTCACGTGAAATGAATCCTAAGTTGTAGCATTAAAATAGTGATACTTAGATATAAAATTAGAAATGCAGTTACAGTCAGGAGGCTTAAAAGAATCATAGAACCCATGTGGGATGACAGCACAATTGGGTGTGGGGAATGAAGTGTGCCGAATCCATCCATTTTGGTGCTAAAGCAGCAGCAGGAAGGAGCGCAGGGAAAGGGCTCAGAGGACAAATTAAGCTTCTAGCAACTGCAGCCGGATTGCATCAGTTAGCATCAATTAGGCTGACAGGCACAGGACCAAGGCCACTGAGAAGGCTGCTGCAGTAATGAGAGGAGGACATTTTGCGCACCTGCAAAAGATGAAGTCTGTGAACTTGAGTTCATCACCGTAAGAGAAGATGGTGTGAGGGATGAGAGAAGATGAAAAGCATCCTAGGCTTCTGGAAAATCTGGAGTCCAGGGCCTGGTGTCCGGTGTGAGGCCACTGTGCAATCCTGCCTCTCCATGTTCCCATCTGTAAATCAGGACATAGAGGTACATCATCACTTAGGGTACGGCTGTCTTCTTATAAACCAGTCTGAGTCTGTGGTACCACATTAAAAATCACATATTACAGAAACCAGGGCAGCCACTAGCACCTGTGACATAGTGTGTGAATATAGCAATGGATGGTTTATTTTTCTATACCTGCCCTTGTGCATTGCTGGAGGACAGGGTCACTATCTTCTTGATATTAATAGTGACAAAATTGACAACACAACAAATTTTTCTGAACAGTAATCTACTATCTACTGCACATTCAAAATCAGAGAAACTCCTCATGAATTATATCATTGAACATTTACTTGTGCTTTATGAAAGTGCACAAGTAGGTTAACAGTAGGAGAATTCACCAGGTCACTTCCTTACCTGAGTTCTATGCTTTGTCTTCTCATTAACTCCTGTTGACCTGGATGCAGAAAGTCAAGATTTTATGTTTTTTCTAGAGTTAAAAATGTTTGTCAGTTATATAATTTACAAAATGTAGCTTAGAAAGGTAAATAACTACCCCTCAGTCATATAACTAAAACGGGATAGATTTATATTTTAAATACTTTTCTCATCTGTTTCCAAACCCCACACTCTTTTCACGTCTCTACTGTTTAATAAATGATCATGTAATAGAAAATATGGGAGTGTATGAAAACGGAACTAAAGAAGAGGACATTTGAAGAAAGAAAATTGAAGAGAATTATCTTCCACAAGGGAATGTGTTTTTTAAAAATATTATGTAAGTCCTAACTTTTTAGACAAAATATGAAACAAACAAACAAAACCACCTACGAAGTGCAATGAACGTGAAATGTTCTCTCCTGGACTTTTGCAAACAGAGCACATATTTTAAAGAAGTGGAAACAACATTGGCCAAGACCCAGCCTTCTGTCTCTCTTCCCTTCCTCTCTCCCTCTTTCCTCGATTACTTCCCTCATTCATAAATTAACTCATTCATTCTTCAATGTGTACATTTTTTTCAGATCTTGTCAGCTTATCTGGAGAATAAACTGTATGGAGGGAAGCAGTAAACAATGAGTTTGGACAGGCAGATCTGAGTTCAAAAATCATGCATTCAGGTAGGTGAGCAAACACAAGGCAATGAAGCTAAATTAATTACAATAGTAGATTCCTATGTTCATGGCAGGTTTAGGGAAGACTTCTGGAAGGCAGGAATGAGCTGAGATATGACACAGGGTTAAGAATTGCCAAACTGAGGACACAGTATCCACTACAATACTCAAAGGAGAAATTGGTGATTTCCACTTTATTCCATTAAAATAAACTCTTCCCAAAGGAAGGAACTTGGTCATCTTCACTTTATTCCATGAGGACAACGAGATTAGGGACCTCACCTGACTAATCGTCACTGACCTCCACTCATCTAGCCCAGCTTGTGATAGAGACTAGTCTCAATACTTAAATATTGAGTCAAGGAATATTTTTCCTTGTCTGTTTTCAGAAACTCTTATCTCAAAAGATCACATGTTTAGGATAGTTGGTATTGAGATCACAAGGAAAGGGAAAATGGAAATAAATTGAGATGTCATAGACACAAAAGTCAAACTGCATCTTCTCATTAATTACCCCCAATACTATGAGCATTCTGAGGCTGAGGTTAATTATCAGGGAAAGTTGCATCACCAAAGTCACCTTTTCAGTAAGAAATCAAGCTCAATACTATGAGTATTCTGAGGCCGAGGTTAATTATCAGGGAAAGCTGCATCACCAAAGTCACCTTTTCAGTAAGAAACCAAGCTGGGGCTTGAGACTTGAGCTCTGTGATTCTAAAACCCTTGCCCTGGACCACGCATAAGATGCAAGTTTGCAAATGTTTCCTAAGGCTAAGCATTGGAATACATAACTAGGCATGGTACCAACTTGGAAATTAACTTGAAGACCAACAGAAGCACTTGCTTTATGAAAGTGCACAAGTAGGTTAGCAGTAGGAGAATTCACAAGGTCACTTCCTTACCTGAGTTCCATGCTTTGTCTTCTCATTAACTCCTATTGACCTTGACCCAGAAAGTCAAGACTTTATGTTTTTTCTAGGACCAAGCTCCAGCCTCATCAATCATTTAGTGTGCTCCTAATGTTCTCTCAGGGTTTGACTCACACGTCGGCTGTACTCTTGTTGAGGACAGAGTAGATTTAGCCGCCTAGTGCTTCTTCTCTAGTGCAAGGGAAGAAGACACCATTGTGGCTAAATAATCTGAACTTTGCAGTGTCTTGCAGGATAAGGAAGATGGCAGAAACCACAGTAATACTAGACCAGGCAAGCGAAACTTCAAGTCTGGTGAGACAGGGCAGCCTAGGATAATGATTAGTGATGGGGACTAGAGGCAGTTCTTAATTTGAATCACTATTTTGTCACTAACTACTAGTTAGACATGATGCAAGTTATTTATCTTCCCTCAGTGTCATGTCATTTTTTTTTGTAATTGATAAAATGGTGATAATAATGGTGATACAGATCTTCTATCACAGAATTGTGTCAGCATTAAATGAGATAATCCATAGATGATTCCTTAGTACTGAAGGAAGGTTTGTTATCGTCTTTGACTAAGTAAACCAACATGCATTGTAATAAATGTTTTTGCATGTTACATTAATTTTTAGTAAATAATAACATCCTGATCTAATAATAATTAAGCTTTTACAAGCAGGTATAACAACAACAGTAAGAGCTTCCCTTTCCTTCCCCAATGCCCAGTAGGGATTTTGTCTCTAAATATTGACCAGGCTCAACAGATACTGTGAACATGGTCAGTCCTGTTGGCCTCATCAACATTTGTTGAACTCGTCTTTCAAAGCACAAGAAGGCAAGGAAGTGCTGAATCCAGAGGAAGACCATGTTGACCATGCGCAGGTCAACTCAGCACCATCTGCAGGAGGCCTCATTGTTTTCTGTTTAGATCTTATTTCTTTTTTTCTTTTCATTCTTTGTGATACTTTTTATTTGTTTATTATTATTATTTTTTTTTTTTTTTTTTACGGAATCTCACTCTGTCGCTGGGCTGGAATGCAGTGGTACAACCTCGGCACACTGCAACCACCACCTCCCAGGTTCAAGTGATTCTCCTGCCTCAGTCTCCCGAGTAGCTGGGATTACAGGCGTGTGCCACCATGCCTAACTAATTTTTGTATTTTTAGTACAGACAAGGTTTCACCATGTTGGCCAGGATGGTCTTGATCTCTTGACCTCGTGATCCACCTGCCTTGGCCTTTCAAAGTGCTGGGATTACAGGCATGAGCCACTGAGCCTGGCCTATTTGTTTTACATATTACTGCACTGGCCAGAACGTCTGGAAAACACTGAATAGCTGTAATAGCCAGCATCCTTTCTTGCATTCCATGATTAGGCAGGATGCTATTTAAGATAAATTTGGAAAGAATGTATTTCCCCTTTTCTAATTTCTTATACATATTTTATTTTATTATTTACTTTTGTAGTAATTTCGACTCTTATTTCAGATTCAGGGGGTCCATGTGCAGGTTTGTTACCTGGTTATATTGCGTGAAAATGAAGTTTGGGGTGTGACTGATCTCATCATCCAGATACTGAGCAATAGTTTTCAACCCTTACTCAGGGTTGTCCCTGAGCCCTTTGTCCACCTTTATGTGTCCTATGTCTACTGGGTCCACCTTTATGTCCACGAGTACCCAAAGTTTAGCCCCCAATTATTGGTGAGAGTATGTGATATTTGGTTTTCTGTTCCTGCATTAATTTGGTTAGCTTAATTCTTCCAGCTCCATCCATCTTGCTGCAAAGAACATGATTTCATCCCTTTTATGGCTCTCTTTTCTTGAATTTGACTTTGAACGCATATTAGAAACTTATATTCTCTTTTTTCTTTCTTTCTGGATATTTCTGTCTCAATACTTTGTGATTTTTCAGAGATGCCTACCACCAAATTAATGTTTCATGAAATAGTATGTGTGGGCTTTAAGAGCTTGGATGAGACTATGAACTTTGATAGGAAAATGAGGGTTATATATTCATGACCTTCTAGAGGAGAGAACTCCTAATTCCATCACCAACACAGTACCTGGTACATAGCAAATACTCAAATCAATGTTTGTTGACGTGACAAGGTAATCATCATATGGCTGTTTTGATCTGCACATGGCAAAACAGAACTGAGAATTAGCATGGAGACCTAAGGGAGATGATCCATCTCCATCATCCTCACTGTGCTTGTTGGTGTTTACTGTATTATATCAAGTCAGTTTGTTATTGAGACGGTTGCTTCTGGAAAAAAATTATGAGGAAGGAGGACTTTACTCCCTGTTTAACAGACAAAAAATAGGCCATTGAGGACACAGACCAATTTTCCAAGGTCAAATGTGGACATTTTTACCGGGGCTCTACTTTTCACTCTGTGGGACTTAAAAAAAACTCTTGATTTTTAATATCAAAGTGAATAGCATTTCAAGCCCACTTTTTTTGCTCAGATGTGACATTCTCATACTATAAAAGAAAAAATTCTTAAAAGAACAGATAAATTTAGCCCATGAAATGGAATTACCAACTGATTCCAAACCTGTATCTCTCCTTGACTGGCTCTTAGATGGTAGGAAGTCACCTTGTGAGCCCCTATCTATAGAAATATTCAAAGACAATGGTTACCAGTAGGCTTGCATCAGAGAGTCATTTGGGGCCTTAATGGATTATTGTAACAAAAAAAAACCTGTTTGCCCTAAAGTAGTCATAGAATTATTATTAGATTGCTGGAATTGAAAGGACTTTTAGAATTGTGTAGTCCAGTCTTCTAATTTTTTGGATAAATCAGTCAAAACCCAGGAAGACTAATTATAAATACACCCTAGTGTTACAGGTGACCTCTCCGTGACTTTGGAGGATGCCCTTACAAAAAGCAAGCCATTTGGTAATACCAAATACGTCCTTCTGTTGATTTTCTAGCTTTTCTCCCTTAACTTCACCCTATTATTGAGGGAATATCTAAAGTTGGAAACAATTTTCTGTAACTAGTGATTTATAAAAATAGAATGGAATGCTATCCTCAATCTCTCTCTCTCAACAGAAAATATTTCCTGAAGTTGGAAAATGATTTTTAAAAATTGTTGAAGCCCCTTAATTATAGTTTTCATAAAAAATCACTCTAAGTTTGAAAGAGGATAAAGAACTCATGCACACATGCAAAACACAGACACACACACACACACACACACACACACATATCCTAAGAAACTAGAAGGTGCCTAAAGATTTGGCTGAAAGTATTGAATTGGTGAGAATAAAAGTTATGTTATAATCATATAATAGAAAAGATACATAATAAAAAAGATTTAAATTTTACACTATCACAATAATGTGATTATTGTACAGATAGGATAAAACAGTGCAATATAATACATTTGATAATTTCAAACACTCAAAAAGAACAACAATTAAATTACATATTGGCATAAAATAAGATACTAAAATTTGTATTTATATAACGTATTTAGGATTAGAATACTTCTTTCATAAACATTAACTTATTGTATACCTTTAAGAATGTGGGGGTTTAGGTAAAAATATGTTAATATCACCTTTCCAGATGATTTGCAGCTCAGAGAGATTAGCTTGGCCCAAATCATATAGCAAGTCAGTGGTGAGGCTTCAGATCATCTAGAATTTCATCCAGCATTCTTACCCCAGATCGGAGTGGTTCCTGGAGGATAAGGAAGTACCAATGAGGAAGACTTAGGTTGCAGAAATGATGACACATAAAAATGTTGGGAAAAAAAAGGAATGCATGATTTTGAAAGCTGAAGATTAATGACATGTAATAATTAGTGACATGGAACTGGTCTTATTTTGTTCACAAACTTTTGACTGATAAAGAGAAAACAAAATCCAAAATCAACCTATGCTGACTATATATCAGGAAGTCTATTTGATGTTGAAAAACTAAAAATGATTAAAACATAGACTTTACTTTTCTAGTGCTCACAAATGAGAAACTGAATTATAGCCAAAAAACAAAAAAAAAACTTGAAACATGAGTTCTAATAAGAAATAATTTAAATACAATATACCTTCAGTTAAAACGGAATATGAGGTCAATATTAAATATTAAAAGAACAATGTAAAAATATTTGTATGCCAAAAAAATAATTATCTTTCAAATCTGATTTTTATTTTTTTATTTTTATTTTTTATTTTTTATTTTTTATTTTTTGAGGCGGAGTCTTGCTCTGTCACCCAGGCTGGAGTGCAGTGGCCGGATCTCAGCTCACTGCAAGCTCCGCCTCCCGGGTTTACGCCATTCTCCTGCCTCAGCCTCCCGAGTAGCTGGGACTACAGGCGCCAGCCACCTCGCCCGGCTAGTTTTTTGTATTTTTTTTTTAGTAGAGACGGGGTTTCACCGTGTTAGCCAGGATGGTCTCGATCTCCTGACCTCGTGATCCGCCCGTCTCGGCCTCCCAAAGTGCTGGGATTACAGGCTTGAGCCACCGCGCCCGGCCCAAATCTGATTTTTAAAGAAAACAAGGAAGTTATTCTACAACGAAGAGTTAATTTTATGTAAATCTAAATTAAATAATCATTTGAATGTTGGACTTGTGAATTATACAGAAAACTTACAATTACGGGTCAGGTCAAGTAGTTTCTGATTTAAGAAAAAAAAATCCTTAGTTTATGTAATATCAGATTTTCCTCATACAGCTATCAGACAACTACAGCTAATGCACATAAGCACACACATGCATATATACATACACTGATGCATAGTTATATCTATCAGAAAGATATAAGAAAATTATCAGGTTTCACATCAAGTAAATTGCTTTCCAGTTTTATTAAATATTGGAAGCAAGAAGGTTTTTAAAAATTATTTATAAAATAGTTCATGTTTATTGTAGAAATATAAATGCTATAATCTAGAATAACTTAAAAACAAACTTATTTTTCTGTGTATTTATGGCCATTTAAAAATGAAAACTGAACTCATAAAGCTTTTTAAAATTCAGGTTAATATTTTTATATTATCATGAATTAGAAATTCTTTTGAGAACATAATTTTAATAATTTATAAAGCGAAAGTGTATACCCAATAGTGTTGCTAACAATGTTTTCCTAATCTTAACGGAGAGGAGAACACTAATGGAGTGGTGTGAGAAAGGGTCTTGGCAAACGTGGACAGAAGGAAGCCTGTGTGAGAAGTGGGGTGCGGGGCTGTTGGTGCGGGAGCAGAATGTAGACACCCAGGAGAGCTCAAGCGGAGGCCAGATGAGGATGAAGTGGTTCCACTGTGCAGGCTGCTGGACCCTGAACATGGCTGGGAACCCTGTAGATTGTGAAGCGGAAACTCTGAATCCCAGAGCTGACAGGTTAATTGTTAATCAGATAGGTTAAAAAAAAATACATCGTCTATATTTCACTTCCTTAACTACTTCCTTAACTTCCTTAATCTTTAACAATCTTTAATCTAAATCTCTGACTTTTGTCTTCGCTTTGGTTTTTTTTTTTTTTTTTTTTTTTTGGTGGTGGTGGTGTTGTTTTCGACATGGAATCTTGCTCTGTCACCCAGGCTGGAGTTCAGTGGCGTGATCTCAGCTCACTGCAGCCTTGGCCTTCCAGATTCAAGCGATCCTCCTGCCTCAGGCTCCTGAGTAGCTGGGATTACAGGTGCCGGCCACCATGGCCGGCTAAGTTTTTTTTTTGTATTTTTAGCAGAGATGGGATTTCACCATGTTGGCTAGGCTGGTCTCGAACTCCTGACCTCAGTGGACCCACCCACCTCGGCCTCCCAAAGTGCTGGGACTACAGGCGTGAGCTACCACACCTGGCCTTGTCTTTACTTCTTGTATATAAATTCTTATTGCATGTCCCTGAGAAGTTACCTGACATCCCTGAATCTGTTCCCTCATCCATATAACGGATTTCACGATTATGAATGCAAGTATTTTAATATATGTATAATACCTATACAACTATATGTTATAGCTAGTTTATTATATAACATTCAATTTAAAATAAATTGTCTTCAATTACAGTAAGTACAGCATTTTGCCTACTGTGTTTTACAAATAATCTGATAATTAATTGATCTCAATAACTGATATCAAGAATTATTTTAGTTTGTTAGGTAAAGGTATAATTTGACGGCTTCACTATGCCTTTCTTTAATGCATCTTAAAACCAGAGAGCCGTACTTCATTATTCACAGGGCCTGTTGCCAGAAGAATAAAAGTATGTCTGATAATTATTGCTTTTACAGAGTCCGTGCCTGAGTGGCTAGCACTCAATGAGTGAATGTCCTCAACACTCAGTATTTTGCAAAAAGCCTTGCATGACAGATGAATGGCTTTTATGCAGAGATGAGATGATGCATAAGGAACAGAAATCTATTATAGATTTTCTATTAAAATTAGCAAGTAAAATAAGTCATGGTTATTCCAAGCTCTTAGGTAAGAGAGAAGCAAATGTATTACTGGTGACTTTTTGGAGGACGCCCCCTCCTGTGGTTCGTGCTCATTCTAAATTGCCTGAGAGTAAGCTGGAGACGGCACTGCACAATAATCCCATATGTAATGTGCTGATAATTAAATCCCTCTGACAATTACATCATGCATTAGCAGGCTCACCCCGATCCATTACTCATGATCACTGTCTTGGACAAAACAAAATGGGCACACCAGGGACCATTCGTAGAGCAGATGCTCCTATGGAAGAAGGTAGCCAAATTCTGTTTATGTAATGTGATCCAGGCAAGGCTAAAGCAAGGGCTCCCTTCACCCTCCCCAGTGAGCACCAAGTTCATGGAGATAATGACACCCAATCTCTGCCACCTGCCTGGCCTGGTCTCATTGCCAGTCTAAAAAAGTACATGGTAAAGGTCAACCAGCATGGATGGCACCAGCATATTCCAGAGGGACTTCTGGTGACTTTGAGAGAAGCAGCAATGCTCTCATACCAAGCCTCACAGAACAAGGTTCTCCATTTAGAAAGAGCCACACGATTTTTTAATTGCTAGGTTGAAATGTTACTCTCTATTTGATCACATAAAGATCATTCTGAAGTGACAAAAGATAAATTGTTACATAATTACAATATTAAATTATAAGTACTTCCAAAATAGACTGCTTGTATGTGTACACACACTCACTCACACACACACACAGTGTTGAAGTTCCACATGTCCATGTATTTAACACAAGAAGTTAAGATATTCCTCAAAATTTTGGGAGACAACATGCATAACAATTTAATATTTACCAAATACATCCAAAGCTGCTAATATTGTAATTAATAAGAATTCAAAAAAACAACATTGTCAATTATACAAAATTTTTTTTTCTTGCAATAGACTTTTAACATAAAAAAGAAAATAACAAGAGATGACCAGATATTCATATTAAAAATTAACAAAAAGCAAGCTAATTTTTAAAAGTCAAGTTTATCCTGGGGTCATCAACCTTCTGTTTGGATCTACATATTCAGTATATCCATTGCTATTTTTGGATAAACATCAGAGTAATGACTTTGAAATTTTTCTAAGGAGTGCTGACACCCTACCAGTATGTACTTACAGAATCAAACAAGGTATTCTGTACTTAAAATATCAAACCATGGTCTATTCTGATTGGTTGTATATCTACTTCACTGATACTCCAATATTTTGACTATTATTTCTGCTGTCAAGCTACAATAAACATGCAATAATTTACTCATGTTTATTATAATCTATTAGCTCAGCAAGTGATGTAAACTCATATTTTATAAATTATTTCTAAGACAAACATAAAATACCAAAAGCTTAAACCAATGAGAGAAGTCGCCAAACTATGGGAGAGGAGGTGGGGAATTGCTGGAATAGCTTCTTCCCATGGGCCTTGTACATATGTGCATGGGCAGCCATCTGTTTGTGTCTGCAGACCTGCTCCCTGGGAAGCTTTTGCTCTGGTTTGACTCCTGGAGACTGAGCAGGTCCCCTTTCTGAGTGAAGCCAGGAGAATATATTAATTATGCACTTGGCTATGGGGGGTCATACTAGCCTGATTTCAAAACCTGGCCCTACGATTTTCCAACTCTCTGACCTAGGCTCATTCTTTACCCTCTCTGCACCATGCCTGCTTCTTTTTACATTACTTGAGACTGTAAGGCTCTGCTGCTGTAATAAACAAACCTCATAGTCCTGGTGACTTAACACAGTAAATGTTCATTTCTTACTCTCCTAACCTCCAAAGTGGGTCAGAATACCCCAAGAACACCTGCCTTCTGCATGGTAACATTGAGATCCAGGCTGCCTCCATCAAAAGATGCCACTGCATAGCTCGTCACGGTGGCTCATGTCTGTAATCCCAGAACTCTGGGATGCTGAGGCAGGCAGATCACCTGAGGTCAGGAGTTCGAGACCAGCCTGGCCAACATGGTGAAATCTCATCTCTATTAAAAATACAAAACAATTAGCCAGGCGTGGTGGCAGGCACCTGTAATCCCAGCTGCTTGGGAGGCTGAGGCAGGAGAATCACTTGAACTTGGGAAACAGAGGTTGCAGTGAGCTGAGATCACGCCACTGCACTGCAGCGTGGGCAACAAGAGCAAGACTCCATCTAAAAAAAAAAAGATACCACTGCACATCATGTAAGAATTTTGCACTTGTTCTTAGTTGCCCGTGCTTGGAAATGACACACAGCTTCTCTCCTCAATTGGCTATAACTATTCCAATGGCTACAAAGAAACTCTGAGAGAAGCTGGTTGGTTGGTTCACACATGCAGGAAATACACAAGAACCAAACATTAAGAGTATGAGTTATCTCCACACAATACTTCATAGAGGAAAAGTTAAAATAAGTAATATTTTGCAAAGCTGTTGGTATACTACTTGACGGTAAGTATACAAGAAATGATCATTTTTATTATGCTGTGTTTTATTTTCATTATTAATTTATGATTCAAATACATAGGAGACTCCTTTATTGATCCCATCCCTCCATTGCCTATGATGACTTTATTGCCTTTCCAGGATCCTTTTCTGACGGCTAGGGCCACGAGAAGATCAGGCTGTCTTCCCCAGATGCCTTCTCGGGAGATGGCTATACATTTAACAGGCTACCTTTCCTGCTGGCCAACCAGACCAAGCAAAATAGTAAAATATGTAATGTTTTCTACCTCCCTTTTAGTTCAAACTTCTGACATTCATAGGTACTCTGGTGATCTGCTTTTATTCCAAATGTCCCAGGATTTGCCACTTGTGATAGCCTCCTAGCTTGCCTGTTTCATCCCATCTCCTCCACAGAAATCCAACCCAAACTCCAAATATGGCTTCCCACAGAGCTGAGAAGCAGCGCGCTAATAAAAATTTGGAGAAGCCTGAGGCAAAACAGATGAAATTTAATTTTAAACTAGGGAAAGAGAATCACTGTCAAATGCTACATGAGGAAGGCTGTATTGAGTGTCAGAAGGCGGTCTAGGTGACACGTGATCCAATGTATTAGGAGAGAAGAGTGGGAAGAAGGGAAGTAGAGAAGACCCGAATCTCGAAGTCTGTGTACTGTGTGATTTTAACCTATGTCCTAGCCCCTGCTGGCCTTAAGACTGACTTAACCTCTACTCTAATAGTTTCTAATCAGACATTTGATCAATTTTGTGTCTGGTCCAATTTTATGTCTGGTCCTAATAGGCATGCCCAATTGCTTAGAGCAAATAATTCTTCCTTCTTCACCTTGGAGGCCAAAAGAAAGCCCCGAGAAGCATGAGTCAATCATGTGCTCTCTAAATGCCTTCTTTTAAAAGCTATATATATTTAGGATTCATTTGCTTGTTTGCCAATTGTGTTAGTAGTTTTTCACAGTGATACAAAGAAATACCCGAGACTGGGTAGTTTATAAAAGAGAGACGTTTAATTGACTCACAGTTCTGCATGGCTGGGGAGACCTCAGGAAACTTACTATCATGGCGGAAGGGAAAGTAGGCACCTTCTTCACATGGTGGCAGGAGATAGTGAGAGCAAAGGGGGAAGAATCCACCTTTAAATTACCCCTTGAAAGAATTTCACTCTGTCACCCCAGCTGGAGTGCAGTGATCCTTTGAGGCTCTCTACAGCCTCAAACTCTTGGGTTCAAGGGATCCTCAGCCTCCCAGTAGTCTTTGCAGACAGCCTGATGGAGTCTCATGGCACAAGAAGATTAATTAAACAATGTCTTCTAATTTTAATAAATTTCTACAATCCAAAACAAAAAAGAATCCTTTATAAAACCATCAGATATTGTGAGAACTCACTCAATCATGAGAAAAGTATGGGAAAAACTGCCCAGATGATCGAATCACCTGTCTCCCTCCACACATGGGGATTACAGTTCGAGGTGAGATTTGGGTGGGGACACAGAGCCAAACCATATCACCAGTTCTTACTATTTTCTCATTCAGTAAGACTCAGTATTCGGTATCAGTCTCTGGAATCTAAGGGTTAGAACCATCTGCTCATGAAAGCCATCAGGGAACAATGCAAAAGATGGGGTGCATTTCAAAGGTGAAGTGAGAACCATGTTGTTTTAATGTGCTTTGCATCTGTGTGTATCAGAGCAACACTAGTGTTCACTAAGCAGTCTGCCTGTGCTGGCCACCATGCTAAGCACTTTAATTGCATCATCTCATTCACTCTACAACACAAATCTATGACACAAGTGTTATTTTATCTTCATTATACAGCTAAGGAAATAGAAGATGAGAATATTTTGTGAGCTTATCAAAGTCACATAGATGCAGAACTAAAAGTTTCTACTGTATGTGCTCTCAGATTGCTGCAGTTCAGACAGCAAACCCTTGGCTTGTGAATAATTCTCAGTTCATTGTAGAATACAAGCAAGGTACAGCCTGCTCTTTCTTTCATTAAATGAAAAGTGTGTGTGTCATAATAGGAAGCTGCTCATGGAAGGGATGAAGGCACATTTGTATGTCTCATCAATCTCTCCCTTATTAATTCACTCAGAGCTTTGAATGAAGCAATGAATGGATTCTCTTGGGCCCTCAGTGACTAATTCAGAGTCAGTGCCTGGCAACCAAGGTGTCTTTAAATACTTTTAGAAGGAGGAAAACAAACAAAGAAGAAAACCTGACTGAATAACTGATTGATTTATCACCACAGTAACTAGTCTCAGTGATTCTTCTCAGGTAAACTGGTTTATTCAAGCATTCCCCTTGATTTTGATTGACCTCTGAAAAAATAATTGAGATGCTTTTCTGGGTTGGGAGATGGAAAGGTGACAAAGTACTGTAGCACCCAACCCCTCTCAGCTCAGGGAGTATCCTAAGTGAAGCGGATAAAGGTCCTTCCAAGCAGCCTGTCATCATCTTGGACGAAGGCAGCGTCTTGTGCATAGGACACTTCCCATCAGCAATCCCCAAAGTGGAACTTTTTGTTTTTTCAGAAATTTAGTCTGTAAGTTTTGAGGTGACACTAATCAACCTCCTGTGAGAACTTTGCAGCTCTATCTCCGCTATTTGGGTTCCCGAATGGAGAGGACTAGGAGAGCCTGACCCCATTCCCTCTTCCCTTATTTAGCTCCAAAGTCTGCTCCATAAGTGCTAAGACGATGCATTCCAATCTTATATGAAGGTTGAGTGTGAATGCAACCTGAGGATGCCTGAATACTGGTTGAAGTGCCCTTTCACTACAGAAGGTAAGACACAAAACAACACTTACACTGATTAGAGAAAGAAATAGAAGCCCAAAGACACCATGAACCAGGAGGGTCCAAGAGAAGACACTCATTGCTTCATAAACCTGTGAGCACAGACATTAAAAACCTCCTGTCTTCCAAGCAGGCCACAATCTACTAGCCCTACCGGGTAATTAACAATCCTGGGCTTGGGATGCTAACGGCCCCCGTCTTCAGGGAGGGGCTGACTAGTTGGAGCACATTTTTGCCCATCTGCTGTCTAGCACTAGCTCTGAGTGAATTAATGGGGGAGATTGATGAGACATACAAATGACTGCCAGTATTTTTAATATGACAAGAAGGCATATGGGTAAGGACACAGAGGATATTCCTGTACTCATTTAGATAGGAAATAAAGCCAATATACAAATCCACTCAAAAACTCTGAGTCTGCATACTATTAAGTAAGATCTCAAGTCACAGAAAAACTACTATAGTCATAAGTTTCAGTCACTTGGCATGTTTGGGAAAATGAGAATTCCACAGAAGTGGTTTTTAGAAACTGCTGCATGCCCCTTTCTTAGAAGTGGCTCTGCACCCACCCAGCTGCAGGGACACCAGGCTCTCCTAAGACTCAAGCACACTTCCTCTGCACTCCACCGCATATTTTACTGGGCCAATTCCTCAAGTCTCTGATCTTAAGATCCCAGATTACATGTCAATTCCTCAGATTAAACATTACTAAGACTGAAATTTATACTGCTTTTGTCTATGTATTCGCCATTTAAAAATGTCCCCCACATCAACTGAATTGCTTATCTAGTGGTCTAATACTTGATTTTTCTAGCCAAATGTAAACCTGGAGAGCAGAGTCTGAGACTAATCATTTACTCTTGCTGTGATTTGAATGTTGGTGTCCCTCCAAAATTCCCATGCTGGAACCTTATCCCCACTGTAATGGTCTTAACAAGTGGAGCCTTTAGGAGGTGATTAGGTCATAAGGCCTCTGTCCCCATGAATGGATGAGTGTCTTTTTGGAAGAGACTTGGGGAGCCTATTTATCCGTTCCCTGCCTGAGGACACAGCAGGCATCACTCATGAGGAACAGACCATCTCAAGACACTGATTCTGCGCGTGCCTTGTCTTGGACTTGCAGGTTTAATAACTGTGAGCAATACCTTCCTCCCCTCTCCCCCCCTCACCTCCTATCCCCTTCCCTTCCCTCCTTCCATTGAGACAGGGTCTGGCTATGTCATTGGGGCTAGAGTGCAAGGGAGCGATCTTGGCCCACTGCAACTTCCACTGCCTGGGCTCAAGCGATTCTCCCACATCAGCCTCCCAAAAGCTGAAACTGCATGCACATACCACCACAGGTGGTGTGTAATTTTTTTGTAGAGATAGGGTTTCACCATATTGCCCAGGCTGGTCTTGAACTCCTGGATTCAAGCGATTTGCCTGTCTCAGACTCCCAAAGTCCTGGGATTAAAGATGTGAGCCACCACGCCAAGCCAATTTCTGTTGTTTATAAGTTACCTAAAGGTATTATGTGATGGTGGTCTCAAAGGACTAAGACAATCCCACATTTCCAATGGGTGGCAAATTGCTCTGATGAATATTTGCTGACTGTTGCCTAAGTATGCCCTTGACCATTTTTCTTCGAGACTTAACTGATTCCCATGTGCCCCATCTTGCCCTCTGATTCCAATACATCTTCCAGATTAAAGCCAACGTGGTCCTGCTAAAACAAATCGTATAATAACATTACTGATTCTACTAATGCCTCTGGTAATTGATGGAAATGTAACAAAACACCCTAAACTGAGTGGTCTACACCAAGAGCAGTTTGGGCAGGGCGTAATCGAATACACTCAGGATTTCCTTCCCTGGGTAGCTCCCAATTCTGTCAATGTAAATTGGCCAAGTCTCGTAACTCCTTTGTATACACTTCATTTTCTCCTGGGTCACACTTTTTTCCTGTTTCTCTGGGAAATGCTTGGACTTGAATCTGGTTATAGGTCTAAAACTATAGTTTCCAGACTGTGCGTCAACCTGCCCCAGGGTACCACAATACCTTTACAAGGGTGCTACAGGATATTTTAAGGAAAATACAGAGATAGTCAATGTTTGTCAGACTCCATGGGGAACGACTCGCTTAGTGTATGTCCAGTTTCAGCATGAGATCATGCTGCAGCCTCCCATGGTGTCCCATGTTCCTAGATTGAGATTTTAGGTGTGCATGTGCCATTAGCAAATATTTGTGGTTGCTTACAAATGAAGTACAATTATTTTTTCTTTTGGTTTATGTGTAGTATTCTTTCAAGTAATAACAAAATAAAAAGAAATAAATGAATAAATCAATAAATATTGAGGGGTAAACTTCATGAACAGAACTATTGGGTATTTCATTTGGCCCAGGGCACTGCAGAAAATTAGAGATGCTAAGGTAGCCATCAGTTGAGGAAATCTGGAAATTTCTGGACTAGAAGCAATGAGATTTGGTGAGAGGAGGCCCAAAGAATGATCCTAAGACTCTCCTCAGGTGATTACTTCAGAGAATGCTATTCTAGCTTTCTCAGGCAAGGGCTGGCTAACGTCCTCAGACAGGAGAAAAGGCTGTTTCGGTGGGCAGAAGAGGCTTAGCAGAATGTGTGAGGTCTTCAGTTCATAGGGACCTTCCCACCTGCTCCCATCCTTGGCTGTTTTCATGGCAATTTTCATGGCAATCTGGCCACCCACTAGATTAGACTTCAGGTTCAGCTTATAGAAATCTCAGTCCTGTAGCTAGAGATCAGATTGCTTTTAGGGCAATCATAGCTTTCTGGTATATTTTGGACCTAGAATTGAGATTTTTAAATCCATGCAATTTTACCTGTTTTTTTTTTTCTCCAAGATCTCTAGGATGTTTGCAAGCAGCCAATTAATTCCATTCTACTTATTTTTGGTGAAATTCACTATGATGGAGTTGGTTTCCAAAGGCACATGTTGACAGGTGCTCACAGGTGAAAATTTAATCAAGAGCTTTGTCACTGCTTGGGAAGGGCCCTCAGTGCCTCCTGTGCCCCTGCAACAGAGTCACGGATGCCCTTTAACCTCATCAGAGTATGCAAAGAATTCATTTCACTTTCTTATCCTTAAAGTTATGTTGCCCTAGAGCTACTCTTAGTATCACCAACTATATTAATGGAAGCAGAATAGAATTGTAAAATATTCTGCATTAATAAATTCGATCATAAAAATTGTGGTAAAAACTGAAAAGTAAAGTTCTAATAAGGAAAATGTGAAAAACAAAACAAAACAAGTCACTCACCAGCCCAGGAGAATGTGAATGAGTTGGAGCTTGGGGGAAGCTCAGAGCTGGACCTGCCCAGACGCTGGAGCAGAACCTGAAGGGTCAGACACGGTCGTCTGTGGGAATTTGTTGGGTGTCAGCAATGATCGCCTGCCTCCAGGTTTACGGCAAAGCTTCTGGTGATCCGCGGGGATGGCTACAGAGTCAACAGTCGAAAAGAACAAGGCATGCAGAGCAGAAAGGAAAAACGAAAAACCTTCTGTCTCATTGCCTGTCACTGCCTGTCATGAACGATGACCTTCAGAGTGTGATCAGGTACTTCACTTCCATCTCCCTACCTAGCACAACTTAGCGGACCAAAAGGACAAGCACAACCCAGAAATACAGAAAGAAGAGGATTCCAGGGACTTCAGTTTCCAGTTAGTCAATCTGCCAACAGAGCCATCAGTTTGCACACCCATTTGTCACCCGTTATCTGCTAACTTCTCTGTGGGCGTCTTTCACCACTGCTCTCTCTGGCCCTATTTAACTACTCACAACTTTGAAAAAGAAACCGGTTTCTCAGTTTCCTCTGGGCTTCTTTATCCACCACCCCCCAGTTGCCATATATTGCTTTTGGAACTCATTGACCTCAATATCAGTAACTCTTCTCCATAAAAACCTTCCCAAGCTCTCGAATAAAGGTTAAACACTGCTCCTCCTCCATCTGTGGCACCGTGTTATTTCTGTCACGGTATTTTCCTCACTGTCTTAAAGGTATCTAATTCTTTGTTTACCCAGCTATATATAAACTCCTTTAGACTAAGGATTCTAGTTAATATAGTGTAAATACCTAGTGTAAATCTTGGCCTATAATAAATCCTAAACTAATTTTTCTTGTTGGAATAGAAAGAAAAAGGGGAAGAACGAACGAAGGACTGGAGGAAGGAAAGAAGAAAAGGAGAAAATCAATTAGAAAGGGCTGACTTTGAGAATCTACTATTTTCCATACCTCTCTCCCGGTGCTTATCCTTTATAGGTCAATGAACCCTCAGAGCCCACCCAAGGTAATGCTTTGTCTTCTACCCTCTGGCATTCACTATTTACGTCACTGTAGGTAATTATTTTTTCCAGCTGGAATCAGTCTTTTGACCCCATGATTATAAGGAAAAAAATCTTAAGTTTAGTTTCTTTTAATAATTGTTATTTTGATAGATTTAGAGGGTACAAGTGCAGATGTGTGACATGTATATATTGTGTAGAGGTGAGGTCTGGGCTGTTAGTGTACCCACTACACAAATAGTAAACACTGTACCCACTTATGAGTGGGAATATGCAGTATTTGACTGAGTTATTCCACTTAGCATAATAGCCTCCAGATCCATCCAGGGTGCTGCAAAATACGTGATTTCATTCTTTTTAATGGCTGAGTAGCATTCCATATATTCTATGTATATATAAACATATATACATCTATATAGTACATGCATACACTATACATACTATACTTGACATATATATGATATATACATATATACTACATATAGTATGTAGCATATACTGTATATACTAACTCCTCAATGGGCCTCATATATGTATGTATATGTAGATATACTGTATAGATATGTATATGTATATACATGTACTATACATACACAGTATATGTATATACTACATACATGTATATATGCTATGTATATATAGTATATGTATATATTTAGTATATACACACAGTATATGTATATACTACATACATACATAGTATAGTGTATATGTGTAGTTTATATATGTATAATACAGTATATATGTGCTGTGTATATTACATACATGTAGTATATCATAAATGCTATATATATGGTAGGACTTATATAGGTAATGTGTATGTATGTGTTTGTGTATGTGTGTGTGTAGTATACCATAATACTTTTATAGTATATATATATGTGTGTGTATATATATATATACACATGAATGAAATACACACACACACACATTTTCTTTATTTAATTCTCCATTGATGGACACTTAGGTTAATTCCATATCTTACTATTGCGAATAGTGCTGTGATAAACATATGATTGGAGGTATCTTTTTGATATAGTGACTTATTTCCCATTGGGTATATGCCTAGTAGTGGGATTGCTGAATAGAATGGTAGTTCTCTTTTCAGCTCTTTGAGAAATTGTCATAGGATTTTTCATAAAAATTATACTAATTTACATTTCCACCAGCAGTGTATAAGCATTCCATTTTCTCTGCATCTTCACCAATGACTGCTGTTTTTCGACATTTTAATAATAGCAATTCTGACTGATGTAAGATGGTATCTCATTGTGGCTTTCATTTGCATTTCTTTGATGATTAGTGATATTGAACATTTTTTCGTGTTTGTTGACCACTTGTTCGTCTTCTTTTAAAAATATCTGTTTATGACTTTTGCCATTTTTTAAATGGGATTTTTTGTTTGTTGTTGTTGTTGAGTTGTTTGAGTTCCCTGTAGACTCTACATATTATCCCTTTTTCAGATGCATAGTTTTCGAATACTTTGTCCCATCTATAGGCTATCTATTTACTAGGTTGATTGTTTATTTTGCTCTGCAGAAGCTTTTTAGTTTAATTATGTCTTATTTGTCTGCTTTTGTTGTATTTGTTTTCGAGGACTTGTTCATAAATTACTTGCCCAGGCCAAAGTCCAGAAGAGATTTTCCTAGTTTTTGTTCTAGGATTGTTATAGTTTCAGGTCTTACACTTAAATCTTTAATTCACCTTGAGTTAATTTTTATATTTGGTGAGAAATAAAGAGTTCAGTTTCATTCTTCTGCATATGACTCTCTCATTTTTCCAGTACCATTTATTGAGTAGGGTGTCCTTTCTCCAGTGTATATTTTTGTTGACTTTGTCTAAGATCAATTGGTCGTGGGCCGTGTCTTTTTTTCTGGGCTCTGTATTCTATATAATTGATCTATGTGCCTATTTTTATACCAATATCATGATATTTCATTTGCTATAGCCTTGTAATATAACTTGAAATCAGGTAATGTGATGACTCCAACTTTTTTCCTTTTGATTAGAATTTCTTTGTCTATTCAGGTTTGACTTGTTTGATGTCACAAAATTAAGAAGAGATAAAGTCACTTTGTTTTGTTTTTGCAGTTCTGCCATTTGTCTGCAAGCTGACTTGCAGTCTTTAGGATTTCAAAGGAAATTGCATCCGGGTAATGTCTTAAACAAGTGATTCACCACATAACAGAATTACTAACAAAAACCATATGATAATTTCAACAGATGCAGAAAACTCACTTGATAAAGTTCAGCATCTTTTCATGGTAAATTCCCCATCAAACTTGGTATCAAAGAAACATACCTAAAATATTAAAAGCTATATAAGAAGCTATATAATTGATCTATGTGTCTATTTTTATACCAATATCATGATATTTCATTTGCTATCACCTTGTAATATAACTTGAAATTAGGTAATGTGATGACTCCAACTGAGCTTCCACTTATGACATTCAATGATGGCAATGGCTCCCATTTACTGAGTGTTGCTGAATGCTTCATGTGCATTATTTGACTTAGTCTTTTCAACAGCCGTGTTAGGTAACTATTATTATCACCATTTGCATAGTGTCAAAAATGTTACATTACTGTCTAAGGTCACACATCAACCTAGAGAAAAATCCAAAATTCTATTCTCAAGATCATTTATTAGGCCCTATGCTACATAATTTATTATTGAAAGGGAATGCTCCATATCTACCCTGCTTATGACACAGGATCAACCCAACTAATACAGGTGAGTGCTGTTTGTAAACCACTAACTATAAACTATAAAATGTGAAGATTTTATTGGAATAGTACTTTGCCTTCTGAGGCAGTTGCTATACAAAATAAATTTTTGACAGTTTTCCAAGCTTGTACAATTTTTGATGTTGGTTTTGATTTTATTATTTTTGTCTTTTCCTTTTCATTGTCAGGTAGTCAGCTATATTTGCTTTTTGTTCTCAGTCTTTCTATTTCTAGGTGCCCTTGTCACAACCTGCAGAACTTAATCTTTTGTGGGTGGAAAACTAGATAGTCAAAAGAGGTGCCGAGTAGATTTAAATGTGGAAAATATGAATTATGAAATACGGGTTACATGGGATTTGGAATATGAATTTTGAGTATAAAATATACTTTTACCCCATTTTAAACAAAATCTATGTCCAGTTTCTCAAGAGTTGAGGTCAAAAGGACCACTTGCCTTTGAATAAATACGATTTAATTATATGGTAAAGCCAATGACCTATTAGTGACAAAATATTCCGTGCAAATGTTTAGCATTAAAAATACTTTTACCAACAGACAACATAAAAACGACTGTGACTAATGTAAACTAGCATCAATATCTTGATTTTATTCTAAAAAAACAAAACAATATGAAAATCGCAGAAGGGGTACGTTTTTTCTCCATTAGCAATTTATGAAAAACTGGAAATATAGATTATGAAGATTTTTTTGAAAAAAGATAACCTCATTAAAACACTGCATAAACCAAAATGAAAATGAGAAGCCACGATTTCATTTCTGCGACTCCAGTTTTATGCCCGCCTTTAATTTGGGGAATCCAATTGCACGTAGGGAGAATTATACTATAATTTACTAAATGTGGCCATAATTTTCTTTCATTTTTGAGAGTACAATTGGCTTGCTTAGCCCACAATTACTTTAGTGTCCAATTGCCTACACAATTAATTGCAAATGTAAAATGTTACTGGGTAGAGGCTCTGGGAAATGTGTTCCTGATGCCTGCCAATGCCAATAGTTGCCTGATGAGGACCAAAAAATTCACTTTGAAGGACAGAGCTGGCTCTGCATACTGACAGAGACTAATATTATTAAAATTGCCTTTGAATATAGATTGCAAGCAAGACATTGGCAAAAATCAAAGTGTAATTAAGAGATTTAAATGTAGATTTCAAAGGAGCCTTGTTGTTAGGGCTTTTTAGCCAGTGGAGGAAGGATTAGCAGAGACAGCAAGCAAAACAGATGTAAAAGATTCTTCTTTAATGAAGTGTTTCTGTGAGTTCGTCTCCAGAGCGTTGGGAAGCAACCAATAGGAACACTTTGACATTTTGACATTTCAACCAGCAGCTGGAAGAGAAGCCTCTGCTAGTTTTCAGCACCTTCCATCGTACACCACAGGGTGTCAGAGAGGCTTTCACAGCAAAGGTGAGAGGGATTACAAGCAATGGACCAGGCTAGACTTCACCATTTGAAAAAGTCCTGAGAACTGATAGCTTCTCACCCAGGTATGGTTGTTCATTTGCAATACCTCCAGAGTTTCTACTGTGTATATAAAGAAAAGAAAGAAAAGGCAGATTGCAAATACCTTTTATGTTCCTAGAGAGAGGACTGCATTTTGAACTGCATTTTGGGACCAGTTTAAATAATACATTTCTATTCGTGGATGTGAAAATAGGTTCAGAATTCAAAGAGGTTGCTGATCTATGATTTGGTGATATCATGATAAAGTACAAATTACATTTTATTAGATAAAAGCAGCTTTAGCCTTTCTTCTACTTCAAGGCCTATGGAAGAAAAAAAAAAGTAAAACCGTACAATCTGCCATCTCATTCTCTCTGTGAACATTTTTCTCTTCCCAGTGCAATCGAAACACACATATGGTGCCCAGAATTAACATCATAAAAGGGATCCCATTGCTCTGCAGAGAAGACAGTAGTGAGTCATATTCTGAATCCATTTGCACAATTTAGGAATTCAATAGTTAAGGTCAACATACATGTGTGAATTTTCATCTCTCACTCCCTCTCTCTCTAACCATGATTTCACACTCCAGTCGCAATCCAACACTACACTTCCATTCTAGTTTTTCTTCCTTTCATATTTGCAATTCTTTTCTCCAGTGGTGAGAAAACCAACTCCTATTTTTTTATCTGATCAATTTCCCCTTATGCAAACAATGTCTTCTCACCTATAGGCACACCCCTATGTAGGAGCCCTCCTTACCCATCTACCCTAGCACATGAGTGTCGTGCTCACTCTCCTTGGGCTTCTGTACTCTGCACCAGCTGTTTGTCTGGCTCTACATCCTCCTCACTCCCTTCTGATTCTGAGAACCCCCCTGCAGGAAATCTTAGCATGGATGCCCTTGCATGGGTACCTGAATACCCAGCTATATCCCCACACCTCACACTAGGCCACACCCCTAGAGTGGACCTTCTTCTCACTCTGGTTGGGAGTCAACGCCTTGCCTTGGGCCACTGCTCCCTCCACTGCCGGGGTAGTATAGAAGCTTACTTTGCCCCATCTGATGGATTTTTGCACAAAATTCATCAGAAATAGAAGGGAAAGAAAGGAAAAGGAGAGAAGCTGGGAAAGAAGGAGATGGAGAGGTGAAGAAGAAGAAGAGGTAAACTCACGGTAGACTTTTTGTGGGTGAACTTCATCAGGTGAAGGAGTTCTTTTCTATGCTTTCATTACCAAAATGTGCTTGTGTGTGTGTATTTAACACAATACACATACATTTAAAGTTTTATTAAAGCTTTTTTCTGTATAGAAATATTCTCATATGGCATTTCTCCTTTTCATACATTTAATGGGATGCAGAAGTCTGACTTTGTTAAGTATATTAAATAAGTTAAACTCTTGTCTACATTTGTATTTGTCTTCTTTATTATTATTGATATGCTATAGTTCTTTATATAGTCCGGGACTAGTTCTTGGTTGACTATACGTGTTGCAATATTTTTCTCCCATTCTGTGACTTCTAATCTGTTAATTTATTTTCTGACATTTACTAACTTTCAAAAGTTAAATCAGGTATGGATTACAGGGGACTGGAAGCAGGGAGATATAACTGGGTTGGGTTTGGATCATAATCTGGAAAGACACTATCCTGAATGCCATAATCCCAAATGTTGAAATCTCTAAAGATCAGAATCCTAACGTGTAAGTCCCTAAATTTGAAAATTCCTCATGTCTAAAATCCTGAAAATCACTATCACAGGATAATTGCCTAATGTTAGGCAGAACTATCACCTTGTTATTTTCTTTATGCAGCAGAAAATGGATTTCAGCTGAATCCTCAAACCATGTCAGATTTGGAATTAGGTGCAATCAGACTTTGAAAAGTGAATTTCAAGATGTTACCAGTAAAGGGTTTTGTTACTGTTGTTGTTCTTGTTGTTGTTTTTTTTTTTTTTTTTGAGACGGAGTCTTGCTGTGTCGCCCAGGCTGGAGTGCAGTGGCCGGATCTCAGCTCACTGCAAGCTCCGCCTCCCGGGTTCCCGCCATTCTCCTGCCTCAGCCTCCCGAGTAGCTGGGACTACAGGCGCCGCCACCTCGCCCGGCTAGTTTTTTTGTATTTTTAGTAGAGACGGGGTTTCACCGTGTTAGCCAGGATGGTCTCGATCTCCTGACCTCGTGATCCGCCCGTCTCGGCCTCCCAAAGTGCTGGGATTACAGGCTTGAGCCACCGCGCCCGGCCTGTTCTTGTTGTTTTTTAACCTTCAGCCCAATGCATTTGGCCGAAAAATCAGGTGAGTGGATTGGCCATAAGATACGAAAACAATGGAAACTTCAGTTTAAAAATAAGCTATTCGCCTGCCTTGGCATTCATTCCAACTGATGACATGTCACGACCTTTTAATGAATTAAAGCCATATTTGCTATAAAAAGCCAGCAAAGTTACTGACTGGTTCAAAACTAATTACATGCATGGTGGGATGACAAGACATACAAAGTGTTGTCGGTTGATCACCAGTAATTGTTCCTGCCAAATGTGTGGACTGTATATGAGTACATCTGGAATAAATTTCTGTGGACCCAAAACAGCATAGAAGTGTGGCAAAGAAGATAGGAAAAATTATTACAGAATGCTCTTGTTGGTGTATATCAGATCATGAAAGAATTTCAAACTGAGTAGCGCCACATAGAAAATGAATGTGAACGTATTCTCTAAAAAGAGGACGTCCTAACATCTATCCCTGTAATATACTTATTTGTTTGAGTTCCTTGTAGATTCTGAATATTAGCCCTTGGTCAGATAAGTAGATTGCAAATTTTTTTTCCCCATTCTGTAGGTTGCCTATTCACTCTGATGGTAGTTTCTTTTCTTGTGCAGAAGCTCTTTAGTGTAATTAGATTCCATTTGTCAATTTTGGCTTTTGTTGCCATTGCTTTTTGTGTTTTAGACATGAAGTCATTGCCCATGCCTATGTCCTGAATGATATTGCCTAGGTTTTCTTCTGGGGTTTTTATGGTTTTAAGTCTAACATTTAAGTCTTTAATCCATCTTGAATTAATTTTTTATAAGGTGTAAGGAAGGGATCCAGTTTCAGCTTTCTATATATGGCTAGAAAAATAATAAAAATGAAAAATATTTAAGGATATCTTTTGTATCTTTAGAAAGACAAAATAACTCTCTTTCTAAAGATACGATCATATAAATATACATAATTATATTTTCAGGATTTTAGTCTTCCCAGATTTCAAGATTTTGGCACCTGAGATTGTGCCTTTTGGGGTTATGATTATCTTCTAACTGAGCCCTATTAAATATGGTTCAATTTGATTGTCTGTATTTTGTTTAGATTTTCTACCCACGTTGACATAGGTGAGATTAGCCTGTGGTGTTTCTTTCTCACAGTATCTTCTTTTGTTACTTTTCTTTGATTAACATGGTTATGATAACCTTATAAAATGAGTTGAGGAGTATTTGCTCATCTTCCATCTTCTGGAAATGTTTACAAATTTTAAAGCTGTTATTGAATAATTGGCAAAAGTTGTTGGTAAAGTCTTTCAGCTTTGCATTTTGATTGTGACATGAATTTACTGCAGCTGTTGTGATTTTATTGAATTTAAGATTACTTAGATTTCACTGTGGGGTAGTTTTGTTAAGTTGTAGTTTTCTAAGAATTTATCCGTTTTATGTAAATATGCAAATTGACTTAAATAAAGCTATAATTAATCTATTTAATTGGGTGTCTAGGTTATTAAAAATAGTAAAATTAAACACTTATTTTAGGCTACGTGTATATTAATTCCCCTTAAGTTAAACATGAGGATATAAATAGCAAAAAGCCTTTAAAATAAAATAAAAATATGATCATAACCTCAGTGGAGGGAAAGAGTTTTTCAAAAGGATACAAAATTATTAAGTATAAAGTAAAAGATTATAAAATTTGCTTTACTAAAATTAAGATTAAAAAAATTAAAGATACTGTAAGAAAAATGAAAAGTCAAGCCACAGAATGGGAAGAAAAACTTGCAAAACATATAGCTAACAAAGAATTAATACCCAATCTATGGTAAAAAACAAAAAAGACTATAATATACCAATGAAAAAAGATACATACAGCTATGGACTAAAAATAACAAATAAAATAGACAAAATAAGGTATCTACATCAAGACACCATAACTAGGAATGCATTTAAGTCTGACCAAACATTTATGGCGGTGTGGAGCAATGGGAACTCTTCTATGCTGTTGGCCAAAATAAAAACCAGTGCAAACACATGGGACAGTCTTCTGGCAATATCCAATAAAACTTGAGTATGTGTGAATGTACGATCAGCAATTCTGCTCCTAGGTATCTGCCCCTGAGAAGTTATTGCTCATGAGTACCAAGATATATCCTAGAATATTCAGAATATTTTCTGAAATAGTCTGAACCTAGAAACTACTCAAATTACTATGCCTTATAGGACACATATATTGTGGTATGCTTATACAAATGATATTACATAAAATAAAATAACTACAGTTATCTTCAACAACGTGAATATTCAACAAAACATATTATTGAGGAGAAAGGCAAGGCCCAAGAGAGAAGGTGAAATTTCCAGTGTGATTGTGTCACTCTGAACCATCAGATCAGCGGACACTTCTGTCCTAATCCCTTCATCTCATTGAAGTGCAGCAGTGTCTCAGGCCAAACCATCAGACTCCCAGTTCTGCTTTTGGCTTCACCTTCTACTGGCCGCCACCCCCTGACTGTCTCCACTCTAGTCTCACTGGCTGCCATGCTGGTTTTGAACACACCAGGCAAGGTCACTCTTTGAGTCTTCGCATGGCTCTCCTTCTGTGGAGAACCGTCTTCCCTGGATGGCTAGAGGGCCACTGCAGCACTTCCTTCAGATCCTGATGAGAATGCTCCACTTTCAATGAAGCTTTCTCAGGCCACTGTCTGTCTTTTGCTTATTGTTCTTCAAAGTATCATCACTACATAATCTAATATTCATGTCTTCATTCATTCATTTATTTATCTCATTAATCATGTTTGCTCCTACTAAACTGTAACCTATGTGATAATACTGGTGCAAAAGTAATTGCAGTTTTTGCCATTAAAAGTGAGGGCCAAAAACCTCAATTGCTTCTAATGGCAAAACCCACAGTTACTTTTGCACCCACCTAATATCTTTCTTTAAAAATTGCTTCATCCTTAGTTCTTATACAGTGTCTAACTCATGGTTGTTATTAAATAAATACTAGTTTATTGAATAGTAAAACAAATGGGAAATCCACACTCCAATTCCAGGAAAGCGATTACCACTGAGGGTGGTGAATGCAGACAGCATTAGAAGCTGGTGGCTTATATATACCTATTAAATGTGTCTCATTAAAAAGTGAATAATCAAAAAGCATATAATGCAAAAATGTTAACAGCACTTTAACCTCAGCTGTGCATATATTGGTTCCTATTTGCTTTCCTGTGTGTTTGAAATTTAAAATGTTTTATGATTTTTTAAAATAAAGAGGAGAAACAACTTTGGAAGTTTGGCATATTACATTGTTCTTTTGGGATATAACATATTATTTCCTTTAAACTCAGTATTTCTCAGAGATCTTTTAACATGAAACACATTTTTTTTCAACTAAACAGCTATAAATGATTTCTGCATATAAATGTGGTTCCCTGTTTGTTTTACTACTCAACCAACCAATATTTATAAAATACCGATTACAAGTTAGACACTTGTCTAAAAACTGAGAATAGAGCAGTTAAAAAAATGATACCATGTTAGCAGGTGGGGTATAGTCCAGTGAGAACAGACAGATGATAAACAAGTGGAGTAAATGAATGATTCAAAGCAGGGATGATAGATTAAGTAGCGGGGATGTTACAGAGAAAAACAAAGCAAGCAAGAAAGACAGTGGCCTGAGAAATGAGATAAACTTTGACTTCATTTTCCTTTCAACTTGGGTCTTGTTTATCTCTAAGGTTTGCCAATATGTACTAGGACCAGAGCTCTCCTGTAAAATACTTTAACACTGAGACATTTACAAAAGTAGATCTCATATCACATTGTATTAGTTATGTATGTATATATGCATGTATGTATGTATGTATATACGTATCAGCTTTCTAACCATGCTGCTTGATTTCCCAAAGCAAGTACATCATATTAAAAAACATCATAAAGAGTACCTCATATTAGTTTCCCAAATCAAGCTGCATGATTTGGTAAATTCAAGCTGCATGATTTGGGAATGAATATGATATACTGTTTATGTAGATCATATTAATTTATAGTCACTTCTGAGCTTGTCTAACTGAATTCATTTTTAAAGTTATATGTGGAGCTCTGCCTTAGATTTTGAGGGAGAGGGGGCTACATACATACATATGTCCTCAAGGAAAATGACAAATGTGTAACTGTTTTTCATTTTATTTTGGCTTCCTGGGAGCTTATAGCCCATTTTGTTTTTCAAATAAATTATATAAAATCTTGGACAAACTAAGCTAAGCCAAGGTGAACCTGGTCAGAATGATAAAAGAATAAGAAAACAAATCCTTTGAAGGAGAAAAATGGCAGAAAAATTTGCCAAGAGAATAAGCGAACTTATTTTTATGTTTTCAAATATTTGAGAAGTGTATACAATTTATCTGTTGACCCCAGAAGGCACAACTAACACCAATGAGTAAAAATGCAATACAGGAAAGAACTTTCTAGTTATCATAACCATCAAGATGGACTGAAACATATCATTAATGTCTAATGAGCATGTCTAGTACACATGGAAAAATCTTGAAGTTTCTTTCCAACTCTCCAGTTCCATAAATCTATAATGTTGGTCCTCTGCTATTTATGCCAATCTTCTCTGTAATCTGGAATGAGGGAGCTCACTTCCCACAAAAGACCAACGCTCCTTCCTCATTTAGCTTCTTTCTAAAGGCTCTGACATCTATTTACAAAAATTCTTAGTGTCACAGAGTTCAATGAAGGGTGTTTGCACATATGTAAATAAGTGTGCATGCCTTGTCCAGGGTTGTTAAAGGTTACTGATGCGTGCCATAAATTTTTAAGAGTCATCTGCTGCTCTGGGCAGAGGCCATGGCTGGTAAGGCTGTTGTGCTGCCATCCACTCATCATAAATCCTTCAGAAGGCTTCGCACTGTCATGGGCAATTTTGTTTTTATTGTTGCTCTTTCATTTAACAAAACATGATAAATTGGTTCTGTCTATTGTGCGTTTCTCAAATAGCCACTTCCTGGTTCATTATCATGATTATATGACACGTGAAAAGAATAGGGAAGGCTGAGTTAATGGGGCTGTCTATGAGCCACAGACTGCTAGGAAACTAAAAAGATCTGCATGTTGACAGCATCACAGCTGAGTATCGGGACCCACCAGATGTCCCTGAGCTGTGACCAAAATCAAGGAGCCTTTGTTGACACCCCACCCACACACGCCAACACCCGTAAAGGTTATGCATTAAAGGATGACAGATCAGTATAGTGCAAAAAGGAATGAAAATAAAAAGTAAAATAGTGAATGTTTTCCTTATGAGTCTTCCAATTGCTTTCTTTGTATCCCCTATAACTCTCACTATTGTGCAAAAATTCAATTAACAATTTCATAAATCAATTACAAGAGTTTTTTTTTTTAATGAAGTTATCAAATATTTAATGGATGTTTTTCAGAGCACAATGGTGAAATTCAATTTCTGGTAAATTAGTTTTTTTAACCTAATCCCAGAATATGCTTAATTATGTAACATAATTTTGCGTTAGGTATTTAGTGACAGAAACAAGTACTATTTGGTCATTACAATCTCATGATTATAATTCATCAAAGTACATTCAGAAATGATTTTACCATGATTCAGCAACAATATCAACAAAACAGCAAATACTAAATTGAAGTGGAGTTAGATATTTTCTAACGTCAGAAACCATTTTTCTAGGCCCAGAGTTTTCTGTGTGCATACTGCACATAACCAACAATAGTAGTGATGAGAGCTAACACACGCACAGGGCTTTGGAGTCTGAAATGAATTTGCTCACCTGTTCCCTTCTTTGATCATCCTGATTATGCTGAGAGGTAGACAAGCTCTACTTCATTTTCCACATGAAAAACTAAAGATTCAGAAAGGTTAAGTGACTTTTCTTGAAGATGAATTTAAAATGTGCTAGGCTGGAATTCTGGCTTCAAAATTTGTTTTCTTTTCCATTTTATTTTCTTTTCCAACTCTGTCTCTCTGTCCATTAAAAAATCTGTTCCTTCCCCTGCCACACCATGCCTTGTGGTTGATGCCTCAGTAACACTGAAATGCTGTTGGTGAACAGACCTGCCATGTGATTCCAGAAGCTCATGCCTTTCACAGGCTGTTCTGATTGCTTGGAATTCTCCAGGTGAACAATGAAGCTCCTGTTGATCTTTTAAAATTCTTCATTGTCATCATCTCCTTAGTATCACATTTCCAGACACCTTTCCATATTTTTTTAAAGCTTTGTATTTAATGCCCAAACACACCCCAAAATAGAATTTCTTCCAGCCTCAACATTTGTCAATCTTCAGTCCTTTGTGATTCTTCCATCATTTCCTTGATGTATTTGTTGGTTTTGTGTTGCTCTTTGCCAGAAAATTTCAAAACAAATTTTAGACATCTGTGAATATGTTCATATACTTTCTAAAACATTTTGTTTCCCATTTGTAAACTATGTATGATTATGTGATTTCTTCCCCAGTATGTCATCAATTGTCCTCAATTTTTTCAACATGTATCTTCTGTTGGCTTATTCAAATAAGAATTAGAGGAGATTCTCAGACTGTACTTTCTTGATATGGAACTTGCATCCCCCTCAGTCTATAACAGGCTCCCCACCTACCTCCGACATTTCCCCCATGCTTTTTCTTTCTTGAAGAAATGGTAGAATTTCTCAAAGTCTGGATTTGATTCATTGTATCTCCTGCTATTTAATATGTTCCTTTATCTTATGTCTTATTAACTAGGCAATTAAGTCTAGATGCTTGATTACATTCAGTCTTTATATATAGATGAAACTTGATTAAATGCTTGATTAAAAACATTTTGTATGTATGTATATGTGAATAATTGAAATGGGGTATCAAGCATTTCCTATTGCACCATCTCAAAGAAATACATATGACCTTATTTTTCCACTTTTAGAACAGTAAAGTTAACGTCTGGGTTCAGACATTATCAATCTGATCCATTCATTAATGACATCCCTGTCTATCTTTCCCAGTGGATTTCACCCGTGGTAAAGTAGTAAACAAAAGAAAACAAATATTTGTTGCCTAGCACCATTATTTCATTGGAAGTAGCAAAATGGTAATTTCTAAATTCAAAAATTTGTCCTTTTTTGTAATTTTTTTCTATAACAAACTTAGCATCACCAAGTATTTTTTTTTCTAAAATGCAGTCTGTATTAGAAAGACAGGATAAATGTTGTCATCTTCTTTTACTTAGCAATATTTAGAATAATCAGTGGATGCCCTAGCAAACTCCAAAGTTCATCAGTAAGGTTATTACTTTTAAAAATGTATTATTATAAATGAATGGATGTGTGCATATTTGTGTGTATGTGTATGTGTGTGTACATTTTCAAAAGATGTTTATGGTATAATTCACTCCACTGCAGTTGACATTCTCTTGGTTGCTCAAATTTTCTCATCAAGGGCAGTAGAACTCCGTTTTGCAAGTTGCTTCTTATACAGACGGCCTCTTGTTCATCTGTGATAATTTATTTGTTTTCGACATGACCAAATGTCCCAGGCGCACATTTTATTAGATGAGACCTTTTAAATTGCCGAAATTCAATCATTTGGGACCTACAAAGGGACAACGTAATACAGTTCAAACTAATACATATTTTGCTCCTATCGTAGAGTCAGCTAGTTCAGGGAGTCCTGGTTCCTTATAGTGAAATAGTGTTTAGATATCATAGGGAATGAAATGTTAATTGGTCCTGGCTTTTGATTACTTCAATATATATTTCTTAAAAGAGAAAAAAAACACGAGTGAGTAATTATTTTTCAATTTATGTAAAGATTATGTGATTTTACTTTTATCGAAATTCTTTTTATTTTTATATTTCATTTCTCTTATGATGAAAATCTTCCTTTCTAATTATACTAATAAAAACATATTTTCTTTATCCTATTTAAACTATGCTAGGCATATGCAATAGTCTCAAAAAGCAAAGTAGTAATGTCAATATTGCTGACAGAACAAATATATTATAACAAAATGTTTACAGATTACCAGGTGCAATATAAGATACTGTGTTAGGTTTTTCTTTCATTGCTGTAAAGAAATACATGAGACTGGATAATTTATAAAGAAAACAGGTTTAATTGGCTCATGGTTCTGCAGGCTGTTCAGGAAGCATAGCACTGGCATTCGCTTCTGGAGAGGCCTCAGGAAGCTTCCAACCATGACAGGAGGTGAAGGAGGAACAAACACATCAATGGCAAAAGGAGGACCATCTGGGTGAGGTGGCTGACGCCTGTAATCCCAGCACTTTGGGAGGCCGAGGCGGGCGGATCACGAGGTCAGGAGATCGAGACCATCCTGGCTAACACAGTGAAACCCCGTCTCTACTAAAAATAAAAAATAAAAAATAATAATAAAAAAAATTAGCTGGGCGTGGTGGCGGGCGCCTATAGTCCCAGCTACTCGGGAGGCTGAGGCAGGAGAACGGCGTGAACCCAGGAGGCGGAGGTTGCAGTGAACTGAGATCGCACCACTGCACTCCAGCCTGGGCAACAGAGCGAGACTGCATCTCAAAAAAAAAAAAGGACCAAGCGAAGGTAAGGAAAAGAGCCACATGCTTTTAAATGACTAGATCTCCTGTGAAATCAGAGCAAGAGCTCACTTCTCACTAAGTGGATGGTGTAAACCATTCATGAGGTATCTGCCCCCACGATCCAAACATTTCCCAGCCGGCCCCACCTCCGACATTGGTGATTGCATTTCAGCATGAGATTTGGGAGGGACAAACATCAAAACCATACCAGATACCTTGTGTTTACTTTTAGCTTAGATTATACTTGGGTTTTAGAGTAACTTAATCATTATCTGACTTCCTGTACTACTTAGTTGATATATTTTACGTTCATTTATTTCTATTTCTTTTCTGTTTTTACAGATTGTTTTCTTTTTCATTCTTAAAAAATTACATAATATTTTTCATGGTTTTAAAGTCCTCCAGCTATTTTATAACACGATCTTAATATTTATATTATTTGCAATCATTGTATATATGATATTATACATTTGTGTGTGTTCATGCTAGTACATCTCACTTGACCAGGAACTAAGTGAGGTCAGGTTCTATGTCTATATATAGCAAAGTAGTTGGCAAGAGAGAAAGTTCTAAACTTAGACATGAGTCTTGTGTGTGTGTGTGTGTGTGTGTGTGTGTGTGTGTGTGTGATGTGAATACAAGAATGAAACAGTTGTACATCAGAAAGGTAAACTTGTAGTGTTAATTTCTGGAATACATAACATGTATGTTGATCTCAATAAAGACTAGGAATATAGGTTGCTGGGGTATATTTGGAATCATTGGTTGTTCTTCCATGCCAAAAAGTGAAAAAATTAGTGCTGAGTTAGGTAAAATGAACGCATCTTAGTAGAATGAAGATGGGATATTAGCTGTGCATGGCTTTTTGAAATTAGAACCTCAATGGTCAAGCTCTATGACTCCAGTTAGACAGATGTGGATTCAAATCCTAGCCCAGCTCTACCTCTGAATACATATATATTATTGGACAAGCCATCTACATTTTCTCTAACCCAAATTCCCTTATTATGCAATGGAGACAGTAAAAATTCCTGCCTCTTAAGGTTGCTGTGAGGAATCTGTGATCAAATAAATATAATGTGCTTATCACAGGGCTATGAACATAGAAATTAAGTAGCTATTACTAAAGAACTCTTATTACCACCATCATCATAATTATCTACTGCTACTGCTAATACTACTATTTACCACACTGTTTTTAAATGCACTTCAAATTTATTAACTAAGGTAGTAGTTCTACCTTAATTACAAGTACATGACTCCACATTTAATGCCTAAGGTAGTAACTCTCAACCTTTACAGTCCTTGGAAGCGGAGGAGGGACCCAAAAAGTACGGATGCCCGGTTGCCACCCCTGAGGAGCTGATGTCCTTGCTCTACGGTGTGGACCAAGTGTGGGGTTTGAAAAGCTCTCAGGTGATGATAACGTAGCACTAGAATGGGGGAAAACTACTGAAGGCCTTCAGATTTCAAATGATCAAGTGAGAAGCTGTTTGTTAATGTTTGACTTACTCATTGATGTGCACAATTCTGCCTGGCAGTTTTGTGAAAAGTCAAAATAATCAAAATCAATTTCCATTAAGAGCACTATGCACACCCCAGCTAGGATTCAGGGACACCCTTTTTCTCTCTGCCATTCTCTGTCTGCTAATCTGCTAACTATGCATAAAGGTTTTCATTATCAGTAAAAACCACTTGTGACTCAGGCTAAAGTACCAGTGAATCCCATTCACGTCATATGAAATAAAGGTAAAATGAATCAGTACTCCCAGGGACTAACATCCCGAGGTCAGTGAAGACCATTCTGCTTAGGAAAAAATAGATATGAGGCACATTATCTCCTGTCCCAGCTATTGTGTTAATCTCTAAGTTTGATACACGTTAAGAATGAATCCTTAAAAAGAAAAAAGCATGCAGTTCAACCCCTCACCAGCATAAGCTGAATCTCTAAGTGCCGTTGTGTTTTGTATTTTCTCGTCTTATTCTTCCTAATTAACGTAAAAGCATTGAGGCTCAGAATGCAACTAGGATAATCAATAAGGACCTTTACAAACAACCCAGGCATTTTAAAGCTCCTCATCATTACAATGGAGACGTAATTACATAAAAATTTTAAAAACCCACAGCAGGGCAGTGCAAGTATTACTGTAGTACCTTAGCTTTAAAATCAGATCCTGGCTGGGTCCTACATTTATGATTCATTCATTTTACTCGTGATTTTCACATGAACATAGTTTTCAATGCTGAACAGGCACAAGGCAGCACCATCGTCGATGCAGCAGGTTGGACCACGCCCCTCTCTGCTTACTCCACATGTGTGCCGCAGGACAGCTAAGGATGGGGAACCGAAAGGCTGAAACTATTTTCTTCAGCTCTGTTTGAAAAGTAAACAAACTGTATCATTTAGAAGAAAAATTCAAGAACTTCTGATTTCTCTTTAGGCCACTGTACTTGCACATCTGCTTAATTTTCGGTTCATTGGGAAGCCTAGTTTTGAGTTGTAAAGATTCAAGGACAATAGTAAGTCATATCTTTTGAAAGATCTGAATAATAAGAATCAACGTCACCAGAATTTTACTCCATTCCATAAATGTATAGATATAGATTACTTCTTTTTTTGATTTCTGGCATTGGAACCAGGCTCCATATTAAGAAAAAACTCAGCTAATAGTGCAATGAGGAATAACTAAACTTATTTGTCACATGAGCAAACTTTAAGAAGATAGCCCACAGGGCACCAGACATTCAGGACTGGATCTGGATTATTGATACTGGACTCTCATCAGAAAGCCATTGACATGAACACAGATTCCCATCAATGAGTTTCTTATACACAATGAGTAATCATTGCACATAATGCATAATCTTACATGTAATGTGTCTCATTAGAAATAGAACATCTTGAGATATGCTATATATGAATGGCATGTCAACATAGTTGGTGGAAGATTAATACTGTTTTGTGGGTGGTTCTAATAAGTTGTCCAGGGTGTTACATGTCACTGACTGTAGAATTCCCTTGGATTTACCATTTACAGTGATATCGACCACAAGTAGCAGTGGATGAAGACATGGTAGAATTGTTGGCACTGAACCCTGACTCGAAGTTTCCTTCTCCACTGCCATTCTTAGGGCTTGAAATGAAGCTTTGGGGTCCCCAAGACTCCCCTCTTAAGATATGTAGAAAATCAGAATATGCCACCTCAAAATATGCCTCTTTTGCCTAAGGATTGTTGAGCTCAAGGCAATTAAGAAACAGTAGATGCAACAGTGCTCTCTGCATTGCCTGTTTGCCTAAATGCAGGGAACTGATTTACGAAGACCAGAGATATTCCACCTTCCTTTCTGCAAGGGAAAACAAAAGTTAACCCCCTTAAGGCAAGTTTAGACCCTTTCTGGCCTGGAGAACGGCGGAAAAAACTCCACACTAACCAAGTTCCCTAACTAGCCTGCATCTGCAGTTATCTGCCTTCCCAAGGGTTGCCACCCCTAGGAACTCAGATTCCTTTCCCTTGTCTTGTCATTTCTCTAAAAATTTACTGCTCTTTGTTGAGGATGCTACATAAGCTGGAAATCAGAGCCACCTTACTGAAAATGTCACACTCCCTAGGCATGTCTCATGTATATGTGAAATATGCATGTTCATAAACTTGTTTGTTTTTCACTTGTTAGTCTGTCTTTTGTTATAGGGGTTCATTTCAACGAAAAACTCATGATAATTAAGGAAAAAAGTATTTTTCTTCTCCCAGTAGATGCAAATACTTCAGGAAAGAAAGAGGAAGGAAATGGGAGCAAAGTAAAACATAAACATTTCCATACTCAATTTCCAGCAAATTGAGGCATAGAAGCTCATCACTGACTTGTCATTTTGTTGGAAAATACAGTTGCATATCTAGACCTTGACTTCCAAGCTCAGTCACTCACCTTGCTGCACGCACTAATATTTCTGCTCTGTTGCTGTCTCTCCCTCAGTGGCAGAGGCTATTTCTTCATCTCAATGTCCCTAGTGCCAAGTAAAAGCACTATGACTTATTAGATGTTGAAAGCGTGTTGAACTAAACCATGTTTGTTAAAAATAGCAATGTTACCCACTTCCCTGTGCAGATCACTATAGATAATGCCATTCAAACTTGAAGACAATGCTGTATATATTGTCCTTGCTTTCATGGAGAAAAGCTCAATACTGCCTTTCAGCAAAGGGCCAGGTTGCTTCTCATCACAGACCTGGGGCTTCCGTGTGCTACTTTCCACAGTGTTTCACTGAAGAATGACGGGAAAAACGTGGCAAAGGGTGCAGAATGCAGAGCTGAGGTTAGCACTTTGACTGCAATTTTATCTTTCCTATATTCCTCAGTTTTCTGAGACACTATCTTTTACAAGAAAAACTTTTTTTTACCATGATCATTTTCAGATGTAGATTTTCTCTTTTAGAGTTTCTCTAATGTGCTGAATTCTGCATTCTTGCAAGTAAGGTATGGCAGCTTGAAAACGTGAAACATGGCATTTTCCTGAATTCTACATAGTTGTTAGTGTTGCGGCAAATGTATAAAATGCCATACTATATGTGTTGTTTTTTGAAGCTCTGGTACTGTCATTTATAAAGATGTCTTTGCTTCCAATGTGCACTACGTATTGTAACTCAGAGAGGTATGAGTTCCCTGAAAGTCAGAGTGACTTAGCTGGCTATCTCACTCACAGCATGGGGACCCACAGAGAAACCCAGGAGATTTTTAGTAGTTTGGCACTAACTTGGCATAAGACTTGTTGGCTCAAAGGATGTAGGGAACTTGAATTCTTTCTGGGTAAATGTGAAAACTCATTTATTAGTTTCTCTGCACCAATGTCTACGCATAAAACATTGTTTCAAATGACAGAGGCTGTCACCATGTGGAGTAAAAACAGTCCTCCTCTTTACTCCTTTCTGTAGCATCTTCTCTTCATCTCAGCATATTCCTACCTCTCAGACACATGGCATAGGACCTAGGCTGGAGAAAGCAAAATGTTTCCATTAACTTCTGCAGATTTCCTGTGCCAAGCAGAGTTTCTGAGAATCAAAGAGGATAAGTCATCTCCTTGGGTAGGAGTCTCTCGCTATCCTAGAAAAGGTGGGAAATTGTGATTTGGAGGTGCATATCTTTGGAACCAAACAGCTGATGGGAGGACCAATGTCTTGAATACTGTCTTACTCTACTACTATTCAATCTAGCAATCCCATCACTGGGTATATACCCAGAGGGAAATAATTTATTCTATCAGAAAGGTACTTGCACTCATAGGTTCGTTGTGGAGTGATTTACAATAGCAGGGACATAGAGTCAACCTAAGTGTCCATCAGCAGTGGACTGAATAAAGAAAATGTGGTGTACTTACACCACGAACTACTATGCAACCATAAAAAGAATAAAACCACGTCCTTTGCAGCAACATAAATGGAGCTGGAGGTCATTGTGCTAAGTGAGCAGACTAGCATAAGAACAGAAAACCAAATACGGCATGTTCTCACCTAGAACAGGGAGCTAAGCATTGAATAAACATGAACATAAATATGAGAACAATAGATACTGGGGATCACTAGGTGGAGGCTGGAGGTAGAGAGGATGCAGGCTGAAGAACCACCTATTGGAAACTATGCTTACTGCTTGGGTGGCGAGAGCACTGGAATCCCAAGCCTCAGTGTCATACAATTTACCCATGAAACAAACCTGCATGTATACCTTTTCATCTAGAATAAACTTTGAAATAAAAAAAAAATAGACTTCAGAGATCTGCACCAAACATACAGCAGACAAAATTACAAATTGTGTAAATGCCAGTTTTTACCATAAAAATCACTGGATGGTAGATACAGAAAAAAAGAACATTAGACAGGATTGAAAAGTCTGGGTTTGAATCATAATGTGAAGATTCACAATAGTTTAGTTCTGCATCTGTTCACAAGTAAGAGAGAACAGGTGCTTCTGGACATATTGTTCATATATGTTCTAATTAATCTAGGCACTATATTTGTAAGCCAATGGGGCATATCCACACAGTATAGCATATTGATTAAGTGCATGAGCATTGATCATAGAGAGCGAGATGTAAATACTAGCTCTGTACTCACAAGCTGTGTGATCTAAGCTACTGAGTAGATTTTCTTCATCAATAAAATATCCTTCATAACTCCAACTGCAATGATGATTATGAGGATCATCACTGATGAAAAGGAAGGCATAGGAAAATGAAATGGAAAGATGAAAATGAAAAGGAAGGCATAGGAAAACTTACCAGTGGCAGCTATTATTTTGGGATAACTATTGTACTAGATCCTCCTCCTAGGCTGAATGTGTGTCTATTTTGTCTCACTGCCCAGCTGCTCACCTTCTAGTTTCAGAACCCAAATCTCTTCCATCAGCAAAACACCCTCTCAGGAAACGGAACTATGGGAAACATATTGGAACCTGAAAATGAGGAGATCACCAATTTTCAGGTTCCAGGTCTGGGCTTTCGAGCCATGGCTGGAATTCTGAAAATTCTAAGTATACATTAACTAAATGTTAGTGCAATAAAAGGACTGATTCAGCAGCCATGGGAACTGCCTCAGTCATGGTCATGGGACCAAAGCCAGTCACCAAGTCTTCCCTTTGGTTTTGCTGAGAATGTTGGGAAAGGGTCATTGTCTTCATGCTGAGACTTCCTGCTATTTGTAAAGAATGTACTAGGAGCTGCTGATGGGTATAGACGTTGTACATGTATAAGTCTGCAGGAAGGCAATCTCACTTGAAAGAATAATAAAGACCACCCGGATCCATTGAATTTCTACCTCAAACGTCTCAGTTTCTTGACGTATTCTATTTCATTTTTTATTTAAGTCAAATTGAGTAGGTTTCTGTCATTTGTTACTAAGAGAGTTATGGCTAAGACACTTTTATTACACATCCTTCTTTTGAAACAAGACCAGGCCATTTATGATTTGTTTCTTGCTCAGAATTCTTCTCCTATCCTTTGAACTCGGTGTTAGAAGCTGACCTCCCAAATGCCTATGTCCAGATGGCTTAGGTGGGACTTAGGCTTGGACACAAGTTTATGATCTCCTAGATCAGCGTTTCCTGCAGTATTTATTCCATTGTAGGCAAGCTTTTTATTAATTTATGTGAAAATACAAAGGCCACAGGATAGCTTAAAAATAACCTTCAAAATGAAAAAGAAAGTGGAAAAAATCATTCCGCCCCATATTAAAGTCTACCATATAGCTGCATTAATTGAGACAGTGTGGTATGGGCCGAGAGACACACAAATCGACTGAACAGAAGAGAAAAATCGAGAAATTGACCAAAATAAATATGACCAACTGTTTTTTGATGAAAGTGCTAAGGCAATGCAGTTAAAAATGAATACCCTTTTTAACAAATGGTGATGGAGCAGTTTAATATTTAGAGTTAAAAAATAATTTTGACCTAAAATTCACAGCTCATATAATAATTAACTCAAAATAGATCTTGTACTTAAATATAAAATGTAACCTGATGAAACTTTTAGAAAAAAAATAAGAGGAAACCTCGGAGATTGAGAGTTGGGCAATACGTTCTTAGACTTGACACTAAAACAAATAATCTACAGAAGGACAAAGTAGTAAATTAGACTTCATCAAAATGAAAATCTTTGGCTCTGTAGAAAACCTCACTAACAGGATAAAAAGGCAAGCAATAGACTAGGAGAAAACACTTGTAAACTACATAGCTTTTAAGAATCAGTATCTACAAAAAATTAGCTGGGCATGGTGGCAGGCATCTGTAGTCCCAGCTACTCTGGAGGCTGAGGCAGGAGAATGGCGTGAGCTTGCAGTGAGCTGAGATTGGGAGGCGGAGCTTGCAGTGAGTCCACATTGTGCCACTGCACTCCAGCCTGGGCGACAGAGCGAGACTCCGTCTCAAAAAAAAAAAAAAAAAAAGAATGAGTATAAGAATGAGTATCTAGAATAGATGAAATCTCAAAGCTCAATAGTAAAAGTACAAATGTTCTAATTACAAAGTGGGCCGAAAGACATGAAGAGACATTTCACCAAAGAGGATTGTGTAAATGCTCAATAAACACGTGAAATAAAAAAAAAGTTCAAGATCACTGGCTGTTAGTGCACTGCTGCCTCCATAATAGCACCCACCATTGACCAGCAGCTTAAACAGCAGACGTTGGCCGGGCGCGGTGGCTCAAGCCTGTAATCCCAGCACTTTGGGAGGCCGAGATGGGCGGATCACGAGGTCAGGAGATCGAGACCATCCTGGCTAATACGGTGAAACCCCGTCTCTACTAAAAATACAAAAACTAGCCGGGCGAGGTGGCGGGCGCCTGTAGTCCCAGCTACTCGGGAGGCTGAGGCAGGAGAATGGCGGAACCCGGGAGGCGGAGCTTGCAGTGAGCTGAGATCTGGCCACTGCACTCCAGTCCGGGCGACAGAGCGAGACTCCGCCTCAAAAAAAAAAAAAAAAAAAAAACAGCAGACGTTTATTTTCTCACAATTCTGGGGCTGGAAGTCCAAGATCAAGCAGGATTGAATTCTCCTGAGGCCTCTCTCTGGGGCTTTATCATGGCCACCCTCCTGCATCCTGTGCAGATGGCTGCCCCTCTGGAGATGTCTCCCTGGTGTCCTTATCCCCTGTTCTTATAAAGGCTCACATCAGATTGGATTAGGGCCCAAACCAGAGACCTCATTTTGACTTAATTACTTCTTTCAAGGACCTGTCTCCAAATATAATCACATTCTTAGATATTGAGGGTTAGGGTTTCAACATATGAATTTTGGAGAAACATGATTCAGCCCATAATGTTGGCCATTAGTGCAATGAAAATTAAAACCACACTGAGACATCACCACACACCTATGAAAACAGCTAAAATAAAAAACAGTGATGACACCCAGTGCTAGTGAGGATCCTGATAAATGGGATCACAAATACCTGGCTGGCGGGGGTGTAAAATGGACATGCACTCTGGAAAAAAAATTTTGGAAGGTTTCTGTTTTTCAATTGTTGTTTAGCTAAACATGCAGCAACCGTATAAACTCAGTAATGCACACTTAGGCTTTTATCCCAGAGAAGTGAAAAAGTGTGTTCACACAAACACCCATACACAAATCCCAATGATTGTTTTATTCTTAATAGCCAAGAATAAGAAGCACCCTAGATGTCCTTAAACAGGTGACTGTTCAAACAAACTGTGGTGCAACTCTACCGCGAAATATGACTCAGCAAACAAAACGAGCAGACGGTTGATGCAATCAACCACCTGAATTCTGCTTCCGGAATTTGTGCTGAGTAAATAAAACCCCTCCCAGAAGGATTGCATGTAACATTTGAAACGTGTTTATAACATCTGAAATAAGAAAACTGTAGAAACGAAAAACTAATTACTAATTGCCGAGGGTTACAGAGAAAAATGCAGGCAGGGAGCAAGTGGGTGTGGTAAAGGGCAACTGGAAAGATCTCATGGGGTGAGGGCGACAGAGCGAGACTCCGTCTCAAAAAAAAAAAAAAAAAAAAAAGAAAATGGTCTACTTCTTGGAAATGTTCTGTATCACTGGCTGTGACACTGCCGGACAGTTATTCAAGATGTTGCCTTCTGGGAAAATTCGGTAAAAGGTGGAGGGTATCTCTGATATTTATGTGTTAACTTACAAATATTTCCAAATTAAAAATATAAATAAAATATCCTTGATTTTAGGAACTACTAAAGAATGTACTTTAGCAAGAAACTGACCTCACATGGAAGACAGCACTATTTTCTTATACTTTGAAATATTTCAGAAAAAAACTTCTAGAGAAAGGACACGTTTATCAGCTACTAACTTTAAAACAAAACTTGTAGGATTCTGCTGTCAGAGAAATTTTGGAGATTTTCCAAAATTCTTATTTTACCAAACCAAAAAATAAATGACAACTTGGAGTAAATGTATATTCACCAAGATTACACGGTGAACGGGCAACTAAACCAGGACGACGTCTCCCAGCTACCTGACCACAGCGACTGCCATCACACCACACTGTTTGATTTGGCTAAGCTTGAAAATTAACTACTCTTAAATTTAATATACAACATTTTTCATTTTAACTAGTTAAGTACCTACATAATGGCTTTCTCTGCACTGGAGGCTGATATAATTTGATGGATATTAGGGAAATTAAAACTTTAAAAATCCACAGCCAGCCTAGTTGGGGATACAGTGAGGAAGTGTTAGGGACAGGCACCACCTGTAGGTTGTATGAGCCCAACCAGGGTGATGCAGGGACTCTGAAAGGCACACAGCTCTACAGGTGAGATGAGCCACTACAGCTTCACTGTAACCAGCTACACACAGTGAGGGAGTTGGTCAAGACCTATATTCTCAACGTGCATTATCCTGCTTTATGCTGGCACATGTAAGATCTCTACCATGACTCCAGCAAGATGGGAGACAAAAAAAGGGAAAGTGAGACCATGGCTATCATTTGAAGAAAGCTGTTTGTTACAAAGCAAAAGGGGAAGACCTTGCTTGTCTATAAATTGATGGTAAGAAAATGTTGACCTATATTGACTTTTAATTAATGTCTAGAACAAAAGTCTTGTAATTTCACTAACCATTCCTAATAAAAATATGTAGACAAATCTAATTCTGCCTTCTATGGCACATATGGGACAGCTATGTTCCTCACAGCCTCTGCAAAGGATGTGATGCCCAAATTCAGTGGGAGAGAAGTTTCTAGGATCTATGTACGTAAGCTCCAAGCTTGAGAAGACTGGCCTCAGTTATTCTCTATGTTGTACCTAGGTGCCATAAGCTCATAGTTATTTTCCATAACCCTTATGCTCTGTGGGCAGTTTACCTATGCTCATTATTTCTTATCAGGACCTTCACATTGAATACAAGGAGAGCAGTCTGTTACTCAAAGGAACACACACAGAGATGCACACACAGCAGATGCATACATGGGCACATACACACACATACACAAATATACATGCAGATGCACACACAGATGCAGATACAGATGGGTACACATATCCACACAGACAGATGCACATACAGATGTAGATGCACACGTGAGTGCACATACACATGCACAGGCACATACACAGATGCAGAGGCACATGGAGACACACCTACAAACACAGGAATACATACAGGTACAGATACATACATGGGTACACACATGTATGCATAAATATACAGATGCAGATCCACACAAGCACACACGCACATACACATACACAGGTACACACAACTGCAGATGTACTTGGGTACACACACATACACATATGCAAATACACAGATGCAGATGCACACAGTTACACACACATACACAAATACACAATTTCAGAAGCACATAAGTACCCACACATATACACAAATACACCGATACAGATGCACACAGGTACACACTCAGATACACAAACACACAGATGCAGATGCACACAGGTACCCACACATACACATGCCCAAACACACATATGCAGATGCAGACAGGTACCCACACATACACATACACAAATACCCAATTGCAGATGCACACAGGTACCACACACACATACATACACAAATGTACACACAGATGCAGGTATGTATGAATACACACACACATAACTCTGAAGTGCTTATTTCTAAGGTTTTTTGTTCACTAAATATGCTGTGCCTAATACTCAATGAACTCACAAACTGAAACTATAAAATGAAAAAGTTTTAAGCAGCTGATTAACATTTCTCCATTTACCCATTCATGAGATCCAGTTATGAGTTAATATTAAGTACATAGTAGAGTGAAATTTACATTGAAAATGGGAACAGTCAGCTTTAACACAGTTGAAAATCTTCTCTATGCTATGGAAGGAGTGTTCCTCCATAATTTATACACTGAAATCTTAACCCCAATGGAATGATGTCAGGAGCCACACACTTTGGCAGATCATTAGGTCATGAGCATGGAGCATCCATGAGAGGGATGGGGCTCATTATAAGAAGAGAAACAAGAGAGCTCGCTCTCTCTTCTCTGCCCTGGGAGACGACTGTTGATGAAGAACAGGGAGCAGAACCACCCCAGGCTCTAAGTCCTGATCTTGGACTCCCCAATTCGCATGACATTTGAGAAATAAGTTATTGTTGTTTAAATCATCTATGGTATTTTGTTAGAACAGCCTGAGTGGACTAAAATGTATTATAATGCAGAAAGTGAGGAGTGAATCACGACTTGAACTCCTGTCTGCCTAACCCCAAGGCCCACCTCCTCCTCTGCCATCTTGCTCCCATAAAGTGCTCTTACTAAGGATCTCCATGTGCCAGGCACTGTGGTATCAACTCACCTCTCTCCAGTGTCAATGCCGTTTTCTGAATAATACAAATACAATTACTAGACTCTTGTTTCCCTAAGCAGAATGAAAATGGGTAGGTTACTGAGATGACGAATTATTTAAAAATGACCTACACTCTGAACTTTCGCCTCCTTTGTATGCGTTGTAAAATGGTATTTTGGGTACAGAATTATGTTGCATGAATGTCTTCATGAGCATTAATATTCTCTTTGAAAATATGGCTTTGTTATTCATTATCTTTGAATTAAGAATAAGTCTTTCATTTTTTTTCTCTTATCTTTTCTCTAGTTAAAAAAAAAAAGAAAGAAAGAAAAAGAAAAATCTCAACCATTAATATACTCATCTTCCAAGACAGGAATAATAAATCTTGAAGTGGTTCATTAAATATCAAACACTTATTTCAGTTGTTTCTTCTGATTTTGGAATGCACTTTATACAAAATGCCTCTAAATGGTCAGTTTTACTGATTACACAGTGTTTATTCTTGAGGGAAGTGATGATTTTGTCACATTTGCTGTGTCTCATTCAAAGACAGTCATTTAGTAACAGGCAAATGGGGTGTAGCACCCTTGAGGGGCAAAGTAAGTAGGTTACAAACGGTAGAGAAAATGGGACATTTGAGTCATACTTTTGTTAGCCAATGTTTGACTTCCAATTACCTAGATCTCCTGAGAGCTGACTGACATGTACATGTACACAGAACTGTATGTAATTCTACGAATAACACAAAATGGTCCTATGAAGATGGGGGATACTGAAAGCCCTCCATAAGTGTGTGGCACTTGGGTGAACTTTTCAAGCGTCTGACAGTCATTGACAAGATACCCTGTCTGTTCTGACCTTGCAAGGCTGCAACTGCCACACCCTCACCTCGGCACTTTTGGGCTCACTACTCACTCTCAGACTTTTCAAGAATGTTATGTTTCTACCATCACAGCTGTGCACAAACTGTCTTCCTGGCTAGAAATCCTCTTCCTCAGAATCTAGCAGGTACTTCCTACTCACCTTGCAGAGCCAGCTCTGGCTGTTCTTCCATCTTCCTTCTCCTGATAGCCAAATCGGGCTTTGCACGTTGTGATTTACTGAATGCAGAATCTGTATGATAATGATTTTGGTGTGTCCCCATTTGACCTCTTCTGAATTCTGTGAATTCTTTAGGAACAGGAGGTGTTTTTTAAAATTTTCCAACGCCTGTAAGCATCTAATAGATGATCCGTTACCGTAAGTTGAATTTAATTTGTTAGATTGTAGAGTAGAAATCCAACCTCCATCTACTGACATAGAAGCAGCACTCAACCCCCTTTCCTATGCATTTTAGTTGGCTGAAAACAGACCTTTTCCTGCCAGCTGATGCTTACGTATCTTTAGGTATGAGAAATGTAAGCCTATAGCTATATACAGTTGCCCAAAGGCTGAGGACTCAAGGAAAGCCAGAAAGGGACAGAGTTTATCTGGTTAGCCACATGAACACCATGAATATCAACTGGCAGCCTGAGTTCCCGCCTTGGTGTTCTTATCTAGTACAGGATGACCAGCTGGGTGAGCTAATTAGCCCTGGAGTCTTGCTTATCTTCTAAGTCAGCCAGCTCCCCCCATACACCATCAATTCACAGCTGTAAAAAATGATGTAGCAAGAAAGAAAATACTTCACAAAAAAATGTGCTCTGTAGACTTTAATAAGGATTACACACGGCCTGTGAAGGAGAATTAGGCAGAAAACACAGGAGCGGTGTGTGTCCTGCAATTAAGGTGGTTTTTGTTGTTTGTGTTTTTGTTGTTGACACACAGATCAGGAGAGATTTGTGTCCAGAGAATGATAAACGTAAAAGCCAAACATTTTCTGCATTTTGATCGTATTCTCTTCTATATTCTTTTCAAAAGTACACTAGAGGTTATGCTTAAAAGAGATCTTTGGACGCAACCATCTATATATCTCTTAGAATATTCCCAGAGATTGCTTTTAAATATTCTGCCCTTATTTCAGACGCCCTTAGAAAATAAATGATAGTGGTATAGAGTTAGGAGGAACCATGGAGTTCATCTGACCTGAGCTTCTTCCCTCTACATTTTCCTAAAAATGGTGATGCAAGTTAAAAACAATAAATTACAATATAAAATTATTTCCTTTGAAAATGGAATAGAAAACTGCAGAGATGTAAATGGTGCACATTTGCCCTAATGCAAAAATTGCCAACACGTAATTCATATTATAGCCTGATTGTAAGTTGCGCACTTAGATGCCTCTTGAATAGTGGAGTTTAAAAAATAAAAGCAAAACAAGCCATTAAATATGGCAAATGGCTCTCTCTATTGATTTCTCTTTTAATCTGTTAAAGCAAATTCCAAGACAATTTCTATTATGCACATATTTGATAATTACTTGAAGTTAAAAATGAAAGAATATAAATTAAATTACATCAAGCACCTCATGCAGTAGACTATATCCTTTATGCTTTTATTTATACCACCTCATTGTATGTAAAAGGTTCATGTAAATACTAAGGAGGATGGGTTTGTTCCCATAATATTTAACTTCTGTCTACACATTTTATCATTCACATTAATTAGTCAAAGTGAGGTTTTCCAATCTCAATTTGCCTAATATGGAAATTAATGAAAGCTTTTATATATTTTATTTCAGATATTTTAAAAATTATATTGACTTTGCAATTCAACTTGCAGAGACTACTTCATAAGGAAATGAGGAAGAAAAAGACAAGAACAAAAAAACCCCACTTTCCTCTTTTAAAAACGATCATTATTTAAGCTGTAGATTACTCTATAAAAAATATGTACCAATTACGTATGCATTGTTTTCATCCATATAATTTGTATCAATTGTAAAAAAATGAAACTCTGTATGTAAATATAAGTACTTGATGCACTTTGGGCTTGAAAACAGCAATGAGATACACAGACATGAAATAGGAATGAAATGAAGAACAAACACAAACCAATCAGAGATTACATGTAAATATTCTCACACCTTATGAATCAGTGAAAGTCACTGTATATACTGAACAGAGCTGTGTTATTATAATGCAATAGAAATACAAACAGTTTCCAAACACTTCTATGGCCAGTTACATGCCAAGGATGCAAATTTGATTAATGTAAACCTGATTACTATGCTTTGAGAGAATTTGTGGCTTGGTGGAAAAGAGTTAAGGATTTGGACAAAGATGTCCTTAAAATAACTATTATAATGGAGGTAAGTACACATGCGAGATGGTGCACCTAGACTTCTCACTGTGGATGCAGCCCTTCAGCTGAGACCCAGGGGGCCTAGTACTACCATAATCAACCGCAAGCAGTGTTCTTTCTTTCTTTAATTTAGGAAGTCTTCTTGCTTAGGCAGAATGCATGAAGACACCATTGTAAGAAAATAAAGATTGTATTTTCATGTAGTTTGACTTTACTGAGTGGGCGTGGCCTCCCTAGGATGGCTGCCGCCTTCCCTGTTTTTTCTTGCCAGGTTGACCCCTCCTGGATACTCGAAGGGCCTCTACCTGTTCTCCTATCTGACTTCTGTCTCTGCAGAGCCCATTCCTAGCTACTCACTCAAATGTTGCTTCTCACTAAGGCCAGACCCGGACCATGCCTGGGTCCTGAATCAACTTTCTGCAGTGTCTCCTGGGAAGAAAGGTTCTCTGGATACCAAACTTTATCACACCTCAGCTGGGACCATGTGCCAACCACTTCCTTAACTCAAGAGTTTAGACTGACATTCACTGCTGGCCTCGAATTCAATAGCATGCATAGTTCCAAAATCAGTAAGTCAAATACACTTGTCTTAAAAAAAAAAAAAAGAAAGAAAGAAAAGAAAAGAAAAGAAAAGAAAAAAAAAAAAAGAAAAGGATTTTGCTTATCAGGGTCAAAGTATAATGACATGAAGACCAGGCCTGAAGAATCCCTGAGCAGACAAAACCAGTGTGGTGTTATAAATAATTTCAAGCTTGCTTTATTTATAAACATAAGCAAAACTTAACTTATTTCTTATAAACACCTACATTAAAAGAAAAAAACAGGGCCGGGCGCGGTGGCTCAAGCCTGTAATCCCAGCACTTTGGGAGGCCGAGACGGGCAGATCACGAGGTCAGGAGATCGAGACCATCCTGGCTAACACTGTGAAACCCCGTCTCTACTAAAAAAAAAAATACAAAAAATTAGCCGGGCGAGATGGCGGGCGCCTGTAGTCCCAGCTACTCGGGAGGCTGAGGCGAGAGAATGGCGTAAACCCGGGAGGCGGAGCTTGCAGTGAGCTGAGATCCGGCCACTGCACTCCAGCCTGGGCGACAGAGCGAGACTCCGTCTCAAAAAAAAAAAAGAAAAAAACAGAACTCAAGCTCAACCAATCAGAAGTAGCCAACAAACCTATAATTATGGAACTAGGGACTTTTCCCAGTGGGATATACCAATTAAGGCCACTGTATACCTGTAACCAATCAAACATCCTCTTTGCTTTATTTCCACATACATCCTATAAACGTCTCCCCCTCAGTGGAGTTCTTGAGACACTTCTGTTTTGGAGCTGCCTGATTCATGAATTTTTGTGTGTTCAAATAAACACATTAAAATTTTATTGTGCCTCAATTTAACATTGGCTTAACATACATCCTGTGCATAGAAAAAGGCTATACAGAGAGACCCTTTCTTCCTTGGACAACAGGGGGAAAAAAAAAGAGAGAGAGAGAGAAGAAGAAAAATTAAAGAGACTCTTCCTTTTACCCATGAAAGTTTTGGAGGAAGATACTTCCTGTGATTAAATGCTGTAGGTATGCAGAGATATTTGAAACTGATAGAGCCAGGAAGTTGCTGATGGGAAGTCAGATTTCTTTATGGATATAAACGTCTTCCTGAGAGAACTCTGACTAGAAGACAGTTGTTCATCTGCAACTTATGAGATATATTGGGGAAAATGAACAGTCTTTCCATTAGACATGCAGTGGGAAAAACCAAGGGATAAAGTCAATGACAAAGCAAAGTTTTTTAGGTGGATGTGGCATTTTTGAATTGCCTATAATAAGTGGAAAGCAACAGATGATGTATTTTAAATTTCTTCTCAAACTGAAAGCAGGAAACGTAACATAAAGGATTGTCAGATTAATGTTCTTTACATACCTTGTTTATTTTAATCCCTGCTATATTCTTAGGTAATATTAATGCACTTTATAAGATTAAATAAACTGAGGTTAAGGAAAAGTGTGTGTGTATGTATGTGCGTGTCTAGTGTGTGTATGCGTGTCTGGTGTGTGTGTGGTGTGTGTGCATGTGTGTATACAAGCTCACATGGCTGATATGCTGGGGGAAACTGTTTAACTGTGGGTCTGTCCAAGCCACTTAGGGTAAAATAAATTACACCAAAGGCCGCAGCCACCCTGAAAAGTTTGGTGCATGATGTGACGCACTTTTCGGCCCCCTCTTTTTTTATCTGTTTAGACACATGCTATTTAATAAAGAAATTAAAGTAACATTTTAACTTCACTTAATCTTATATAACAATTGATAGCAGCATTTTTTTGAAATAGGCACTATGCCTTAAAATTATAGACGACGTATGCCATTTTTCATCCAGAAGAATACTGCTCCCAGGAAAGTGTATCTATGCTCTATTCTCAATCCTACTTTCTCTTGGGCTCCCTCTCACTTCCATCTTTCTCAAAGACGTTGGTTTCATTTTACACTTAAAAAAAAATCTTTATGATTCTACATTTCCCCACTCTCTTACCTCCTCTCATCAGAGCCACCATCCATTGTGTTTCAAAGTAGTATCTGGCAGAAATTGTCTTTCACCTTACCCTGCTGAGGATCAGCACCCACCAGTATCATACCATTTCTTTGATTTTCTTTCCTTGTTATATCCTCATTAATGGATAACAAAAACAAATTAGTTGAATGCATTATCTGGTAAGAAAGATGCAGTGTTACTGGAAAGATAACCAACCATTGTACACTAAATTGAAACACTGCCTGCATCCATTTTTTGAACATACTTCACTATTACACAATAGCCAAGATTCTCAAGTCACTTGCTTCTACCTCTCTTAACCATAGACACTTATGTCCAAAAGCACCTTCATTTGGCTATTCAAAAACAACTTTAAGTCCCAATTCCAAAAGGAAACTCAACTGGCCCACCAAAATAGCTCCTTTTCCAACCAGTTAATGGCTCTGGCATCCGCCCAGTCACTCAAATTAGAAACCTCCAGCCTTGTTGATTCTTTCCTAACTGCTCCCTCTGTCCAATGTATCCTTTAGTTTATTGTAATTTTCCAGAAAAGTAATTTACAAATATTGTCTTACCGCTCAATTTTCATCTTTATATTAGCTCAGGTCTTCTTCACTTTTAAACTAATCTGATCAACAGCCAGCAACTATGTTTACAGCTTCCAATCTCACACCCTTCTTCTCCTGGAGTTGCTGTTTAAAATATAAAATTGAACACACATCTTTTCTACTAAAAACTTAGTTGACTCTCATTGCTGATGATATAAGGTTTAAAATCAACAGAGCACACAGACTCTTATACTCTCTACTCAACTTGCACATGTAATTCCAGCCACCCTGTCCTCTAAGTATCCTATTCTTCAGCCAGCCACGCTGAACAGCTTCTTTTCCTGACAAGTGAATAGCATTTATCCACCTCCAGAAAGAGACCTAGCAGAATTCTAGACACAGAGACACTCCATCAATGTTTATTAATGTAAATGGTATATTTGAATTTTCCACCTCTCCAGCTGGACATGGCTTTTCTTTCTCAAATTTTTATGTTTATCTGTGCCTCTCTCACAAGTGATTCTCAAGATTGGAGAGAAAAAAAGTTTCTCTGTGCATCTTTCGAAAGAGTTGGCCATTGATTCCTGTAGCAGGTGGTGCATGGTTCTCACAAATGTGGTGGACTAAGATGGTAATCAGAAAAGGAGATATGAAGAAGACAGATGTGATGTCCAAAGCACTCTGTGGGACATAGAAAATCAGACCATTCTCCCCAAAGCGCTAAGGGTCACTCTGACAGTGCCAATGAACTCCACAGGGCTCATGGACTCAGTCATACATGATTCGTGATTTGATGGAAACACTTTATGCTTTAAAGTCAGTAAAAGCTGAATATAAAGTCTGGAATTACCACTTAATTTACAGTAAGTCCTTGGGAAAATCTTAATTAGCCTTTCTCATCCTGATTTCTAAAATAAAAATGGGGATTGCAGTTTTCACCCTGGGTGGCAATGGGGGTTAGCAGATAAGGCTTAGCACAGGGTCCAGCACATGATAATAGATACAGGAAAGTGTTATTTTTAGTCTTTTAACAAATGTTAGCAGAAGAATTATATTTCAAGGTCTAATTATGCTATTGATACCAATAACCATTTTAATTATTAGGATTTTTTGGAGATACAAATTAGGTCCAGTGGAATAGATCTAAAAATATTTATATTTAGAGTTATGATAAGTTTATCTTGTGTGCCTGAAAATTAATTGAAAAATGTTATCACAAATTGAATAATAATTCACAATTTTAAAACAGTTTATTATTCTTTTAATCAATGAAAAACCATGGCAGTTAGAGTTATAAAAATCTACTAAAAATTCAAATATTAATTTTACCCCTTAAAATACGTATTTAGTCAAATAACTTAATTTCTCTAAAGACTGGGATAAGAACATTTTATTATTGAATAACTATGTATACCAAAAATTGCTGGCAACTTGGTAAATTAGTGTTATCCCTTTCTTCTTCCATTCTGAATTACATTTCTCCTTAAACAATTGTTCATAGGATTTTTCTGGAGGAAGAATTGAAAAGCACTTTGTAGAAACAATAGTTTATTCTGGGAAATGATAACATTTAGTAAATATCAAAAAGTTCCAATAGAGAAGTCATTAAAAATAATTTTCTTAATATTTCAATATTTTCTTGTTATTTTGGAAAAATGTACAAAAGCATGTTGATTTCTCTGTGCCTTTTCCATTGTGTGCATGTTTTAAAAACGTGTTTGGTTATAAACATTTCCCAGTTGGCACCCCGGGAGGCTTCTCGCTTGTTTGAGCACATTGAACAATGAGCATTTCATGGAGCTGCCTGAATATTGCTGTAATCCACTTGTCTGAACATCCTAACATAAACTAAATTTCATAACAAAATAAAACAGCCACAACAATCATAAAACAGAAAAAAAAAACAAAATAAAAGCTCTTCGGCACGTATATATAACTTCCCATGAGTTATTTTTCTCCTCTGTAAAATGCCAACAGTAGTTATGTCATATGGCTATTCCAGAATTAAGTTAGTTTAAACGTGCTTAAACCAGCACGTGACACCAAGTAGTAATAAATGTCAGCTAAAACACAAAACTGACTGATATCAACTCACTGAGTGATACATTTTATTTAAGGCTCAATTTTGTCCTCTCGTTAGAAATTTTCCAGTAAGTGTATTGGTTTTCTTTTTTTCTTCTTCTTCTTTCTTTTTTTTTTGTTTGTTTGTTTTTGAGACTGAGTCTCACTCTGTCTCCCACGCTGGAGTGCAGTGGCCGGATCTCTGTTCACTGCAGTCTCCACCTCCCGGGTTTACGCCATTCTCCAATTTTTGTATTTTTAGTAGAGACGGGGTTTTGCCGTGTTGGCCAGGCTCGTCACAAACTCCTGACCTCAAGTGATTCGCCTGCCTCAGTCTTCCAAGATGCGGGGATTACAGACGTGAGCCACCATGCCAGGCCTGGTACGCTGCTTTTCAATTACGGGAGAGAAGCTGATAGGCTGATGATGATGTCAGGGGGAGGAGTTCAGGTTCAAAATGAGAATAGGGAGCGGTGGTATGGGGAGCAAGAGGTTAGGTCTCTTTCATAGTTTGTAAACACATAATATGTGTAATCTGTATATAATATACATAGATGTCATGATGCACATATTCAACTTTTTAGAGTTTGCTGCAAGCTCTTTCACACTCTGTTTATGAAATAGAAAGCATAGAAATGATTTTTTTTTTTTTTGAGACGGAGTCTGGCTCTGTCCCCCAGGCTGGAGTGCAGTGGCCGGATCTCAGCTCACTGCAAGCTCCACCTCCCGGGTTTACGCCATTCTCCAATTTTTGTATTTTTAGTAGAGACGGGGTTTTGCCGTGTTGGCCAGGCTCGTCACAAACTCCTGACCTCAAGTGATTCGCCTGCCTCAGTCTTCCAAGATGCGGGGATTACAGACGTGAGCCACCATGCCAGGCCTGGTACGCTGCTTTTCAATTACGGGAGAGAAGCTGATAGGCTGATGATGATGTCAGGGGGAGGAGTTCAGGTTCAAAATGAGAATAGGGAGCGGTGGTATGGGGAGCAAGAGGTTAGGTCTCTTTCATAGTTTGTAAACACATAATATGTGTAATCTGTATATAATATACATAGATGTCATGATGCACATATTCAACTTTTTAGAGTTTGCTGCAAGCTCTTTCACACTCTGTTTATGAAATAGAAAGCATAGAAATGATTTTTTTTTTTTTTTGCTAGATAAACAAATTGAGCATTCTGAGCTGAGGGAGGTAAACCCAGTAATAGAGAGATCTGGAAGTCCAAGTCTTACACTGCTAAGTCAAATTTTATTTTACTCTTTACCATGCCACTTTCTTTTTTTTTTTTTTTTTTTTGAGACAGAGTCTCGCTCTGTCGCCCAGGCTGGAGTGCAGTGGCCAGATCTCAGCTCACGGCAAGCTCCGCCTCCCGGATTCACGCCATTCTCCTGCCTCAGCCTCCTGAGTAGCTGGGACTACAGGCGCCGCCATCTCGCCCGGCTAGTTTTTTTTTTTTTGTATTTTTAGTAGAGACGGGGTTTCACCGTGTTAGCCAGGATGGTCTCGATCTCCTGACCTTGTGATCCGCCCGTCTCGGCCTCCCAAAGTGCTGGGATTACAGGCTTGAGCCACCGTGCCCGGCCGCCACTTTCTTATAAATGCTTGTGTATTAATTTGTGTATATTTATATATGTATAAATATAAACCTATTTTATATACTTGTGTTTTTATATTTTATATACTTGCATGTAATTTTATATAATTGTGCTTTAGTCTCTCTATGATAAATACATATAATATTTTATAACCACATAAATATATTTGTATAAAAAGATGTATTTGATGAGTATAAGTTTTATACCAAATAAGTTGCAACTTGCCAAATTTAATTCAAGTCACATAAAACGTAATCAACAACATATTAACCAATATGATATAGCAGGAAAAATAAACATTTCTTTAAATTGGATAGGGTGGATGAGCTTTCTACTATAGTTTTATAGCACCTGCATGCATTCTAGATAATGGAGTTACATATTTTCTAAAAGTTTGCTTTAACTATGGTGTTCTTTCTTGCATGCATTATGCTATATTAGCAAGTGGCTTACAGCATGTTAACATGCAAAATCATGTCTCTCCGGTTAGCTACAAAACCCCCCTTCCATTAAAACTTCTGAAGCAACATTAATGATATATTTGATTTTGAGTCCTTCATTTGCAATTTCAAAGAAAAGAAATCTTATTTTTCTACATATTCTAAAAGGCTGCTCCATACATAATGGGCTGGAGGAAGCAGGTCCTGCATAAGTGAGGTGCAAGCATGTTCTCCTGCTCTAGTTCCTCCAGTCGAGGAATGGCAGCAGGGTCAAATGAGTATGACACCATGGATATGAATCCCTCCACCAATCATGAGCATAATTCCAAGTTCACCTTTTCAACGACTTACATTTTTGCATGAATTCTCTCTCATTTATTGAACCACGCTAGGAAATGAAAGGATTATGGTATTAAAGACAGAGTGATACATTCACAATCCAGGTCGTATTTCAATCTAATTTAAACCTCAGCTGAAGGCTTCTTAAGTAGACATGGCCACTAAAAAGAATATCTTTCCCAAATGGAAAGTAAAATAAATCTGATTTTATAGGAGTTACAGACATGGGTTGAAAAATTAATCCCTGGTCCTTTTTTCCAAACCAGAAAGATTTAGGTGAACCAAAACATACTAGGCTTTAGACAAACCTTTATTTCAAGTAAAATGGAATTTTTCTCTAAGTCCTCTATTGTTTTTCTTATCTATTCTTTTGCACATTGGACTTGAAAAGTCCTTGCCCAGAGCTGGTGTGAGAGCTCTTGTATTCATAGCTGGAGCCTTGACGGAATTCTAAAAAAGGCAACGCCATAGATGGTATTAATCCATAGTGGCGATTTCCTACCCATCACACACATGATTGCATTTCACAGAATTTGGCCTGTGTAAAGTGCTAAGCAGAGTCAGAGGGGTGTTCTCCTCTGGAAATCCAGAGCCCAAGGGCCAGGTGAAAATAACACAAGGAATCTGACCCAGGGGTGAGCACAGTGCAGGAATGGGGATTTAAAAAAAAAAAGTCAGGTGTCACTTAGATGCAGGAACATAGAGCAAGCAAGCCAAAGGTGGAAATGCAATGAGAAATCCTGGGTGGGAGCCAAGTGCTCCTGTGCAGGGGTGTTGCCAATGAACAGAGAGCATCACAGTAGCAAGGAGTGCTCACCACACGGGGACTGCATGAACTCATTCCTCTGACTTGAGCTTCACCCACATGAAGGCTATGTCTACAAACTGGTTCTGGCTTTACATGGTTCCCAATCCCTGGGAGAGGAGCAGTGCAAGAAGAAGGTAAAACACAGGCTTGGAGCTGGACTGCTTGGGTTACCATCCCAGCTCTGCCACTTACTAGTTTTGGATAAGTGGCTTACATTCTCTGTACCTCTATCTCTTCACCTATAGCATGGGAAACTAATAATATTTACTTCAAGGTCTTATCAAAAGAAACGACTTATTCCAAGAGTAGCATTTATGATGATAAGCGTTTGAAAGGTGCTTCATTGTGATGGTAGGTTATTTCCATGAAATTTTCTCCTGCATTTTTCAGTCACAAGTAATTGCTTTTGAGAGAAGAATGTTTTAGTCTTTAAAGTTTGAGTTCCAAATGTCTTTCTTAGCAGAGAGTGTGTCTAAACTAATATTGTCACATAGAAACATTAGTTAAGGAAAACACTTCACTTAAGTTAATTCAGCCCTGTTTTTCAAGGCAGAGGTATGGCAGGTTCTCAAATAATGTCATTCTGTTCAATGTTGTTTTGTAATAAAGTTTATGAGAATAAACTTTGCCCCCCGCCAGTTCAACTCTCTGTGTAGGTTTTCTCCAGGTACTCAGTTTCCTCCCACATCCCAAAGTAGGGCACATTAGGTTCATTGGTGTGTCTCAGTGGCCTCCTTCTGCATGAACTGAGTGTGTGTATGAGGGCATCCTGCGATGGGATGGCATCCTGTCCAGGGTTGGTTCCGGCCTTAGACACTGAGCTGCCCAGACAGGCTGCAGTCACCTGCACCCCTGAACTGGAATCACCAGATAAATATCTTATTTGTTTTTATTAGCTTTTCTTAAATGTATACATAGCTCACATTTATTCCAACATTCAATATTAGAAGTGTTTTAGGGTCTTTATTTTTGAAGTTTGGTGATGTTTTTGTGACCAGAAGTATGCCATAGGAATTTAAGTCATGTTCATATCAATTAGCCTACAGTAATACTGACTTTCTTATACATCATTTTGCTTAAAATCCCAGTTTCCAAGAACCTATTGATGACATAAGGAAGGACTCACTGTATATGCAAACTCATATTCACCATAATGAGCAATTACATAGGCTGAATTTTAACAAACGACATCTCACTTTAATAAGTAGAACCGTACTTGATGGCAGGGGCCGTCTTATTACAGTAAAATTCCACACAGTATTTAGGAGCATTGCTCATGGATCCAATTCCTGAATTCAGCACATATTACTTTTGTGGCCCTGGACACTTTTAAGCTCTCTGAGTCTCTGTTTTCTCATCATTAAATGAAAGTAGTAATAGTACTTGCCTCACAAAGTTGTGAGGATCAAAAAAGATGCTACATGAAGAGTCTCTAGTATAAGTATTAGCTATTTTTATTGTACCAATTTCGAAGTTCCTGATGCTAAGCAAATTTAGCTGACTTGCCCCAAATTGTATACATTTATTTGAAGTAGACATTAGAGAACTGATGAGTTTCAGCTGTGAACAATCATATCAATCACCAAAATGATTATCGTATTTTCAAATCTCTTGAGACAGTTTTATTTAGATTTTTATATTTGGAAGGCACATTGTTGAGATTGAATGATAACTATACTTGCAATATTGCCAGTGTCTGAAAAAAAAAATCCACATAAGTGGAAGGCATCAGGTCCAGACCTGCCACAGTAATTTCAGAAGGTTGGAGACTATATTGGAGACAGAATTTCCAGGACTTAAGATAGCTTATTGAGGCCGGGCACGGTGGCTCAAGCCTGTAATCCCAGCACTTTGGGAGGCCGAGATGGGCGGATCACGAGGTCAGGAGATCAAGACCATCCTGGCTAACACAGTGAAACCCCGTCTCTAATAAAAAATACAAAAAACTAGCCAGGCGAGGTGGCGGGTGCCTGTAGTCCCAGCTACTCGGGAGGCTGAGGCAGGAGAATGGAGTGAACTCGGGAAGCGGAGCTTGCAGTGAGCTGAGATCCGGCCACTGCACTCCAGCCCGGGCGACAGAGCGAGACTCCGTCTCAAAAAAAAATTGCTTATTGAGAACCAATCAAGGCTCTGCAAAACAAGCAGCCTCCAGAACTGGAGGCAGCATGGTGGGACAGGAAAAGAAACAGACATGAATTCAACTTGAGCACTTTCTATGCTTGAACTGGACATCCTGCACAGCATCCCTTTATCTTCCTGTCCACCAACAGGAGGCGACAGTACCCTCTACTCACCTTTACAGCCTTGTTTTGAAGAATAAAGTAATAATGAAAGCACTGTGTAGACCCTAAAGTAACACACACTATAAAGAGTGGAGAACCCAGGCGTGGAACTGAACCAAAAGCTAAGTCAGAGTATGGAATCTGAGAGCATCTTCACGCAGATGCAGGGTCCATTTCTGACCCCAGGCACCTGAGTTAAGGCAGTGGTAAAACACTTACTATGTCATATTCAGGATTCAGTGGGGGGTAGTTAGCAAGAAGCCAGGGGAGACAAGGAGGACAAACAGCCCAACCGAGGAGGCCCAGTCTAGCCCCTTCATGAGAAGGACAATGGGTTGGTCTTTTGGCAGAGTCTTCTCCAGGGTAAGTCACCAGACCTTGGTCAACAGGCAGTAGGGGAGTGATTGGAGGCTTGGAGGTTTGGAAGTTCATATAAAAATATTGCTTGGAATAACCAATCTGTAATAATACAACCATTCATGCCAGTCACAAAGACACTTAGTAAATGATAATTATTAGTATCATTAATACAAAACTATAATGTGGTAAAGCTACCAGTAGAATGAACAGTGGAATGAAAGGAGAGTGATAATTATAGGTTGGTGGAAGGGGAACTGGGAAAACTTTATAGGAAGGGTGATTTTTTTCATCATAACCCTAAATACATTCAGGGCTACCTAAATTACATATATATATAGTTTATATATATAATATATGTTTATATATATTATACATAAGTTTATATATATAATATATAGATAGATTAAAAGATTGACTCTGCTTTAGGCCAAAAAAAGCCACATAAGAAAGAAAATATGCTTTGGCTTAAGATGTACTGTGTCCAAGGAGACAGCAATGTGTCTGTATTAGTCTGTTCTCACATTGCTCTAAGGAACTACCTGAGACTATGTAATTTATAATAAAAGGAGATTTAATTGACTCACAGTTTCACAGGCTGTATAGAAAGCATGACTGGAAAGCTTCAGGGAACTTACAATCATGACGGAAGGCTATGGTGGAAAGGGAAGTGAGCACATCTTTACACGACAACAGGAGGGAGAGAGAGAATGAGAGAGAGAGAGGTAGCACTAGGGCATGAAGGGGGAGGTACTACACACTTTTAAACAACCAGATCTCATGAAAACTCTATCATGAGGCAGCACTAGGGGGATGGTGTTAAACCATTAGAAACCACTGCCATGATCCAATCATCTCCCACCAGGCCCCACCTGTAACACTGGGAGATTAAAATTCAACATAAGATTTGGGTGGGGACACAGAGCCAAACCACATCAGTGTCCGAGATAAAATTTTTCACTGAACTACACATAGATCAACATTTGGCTGGAGGAAGAACTGGCAATAAATAGCATTAATTAATTAATTTTTGTCAGCTTTGTTGAGGTATGATTGACAAATAAAAAATTTATATACTTAAGACATAAAATGTGGTATTTTGATATAAGTATAACTTGTGTAATGATTTTCAGAGTCAAACTAATTAATATATTTGTCACCTCACAGTTACCTTTATTTGGTAAGAACAATTAAGATCTGAAAAATTCAAGTATACAATACCTTAACTATGGCTACATGTCAATAGTATTTATTTAACAAGAAAAACGCTTACAGGTCATCTCCTAAGTGCCAACCACTGTTTCATACTTTAGAGTTACATCAACAACAAACCATGAACAGAACCAACGTGATACTAGAAGGTGGCTTGATATCATCCTTCAACAAAAGGATGCTGCCAAGTCTTCCACTGAGAAAGCAGATCCTAAATGCCAGTCATATCTCCTAGAATAAGATTAAAGAGCCTAGTAGACCTGGTTATCTAAAGCACCAAATGCGCTGACTCTGATTGGACTCTGAGGCTATAATCCATCCCCAGATTAATCTCCAGAAGGCTACTCAAAAGCTACAAAAAAGATCCAGTGTCCAGCTATAGATACAGATTAAATGACACCAAAGCTTATCCCTGCATGAGATACCTTGTAAAAATACCAATATTTAACTTTACCAGTATTGAAAGACTCTATGGTTGATTAGTGACAGATTTGAGAAAATCTAAAGCAGAGTCCTATGTGAAAGCAGTGAAGAGTTTTCTGTAAAGAGTTTTTTTTTTTTTAAGCCAATGTACAAACATCATCAGGATTTAAATTAGACTTTGAGGACTAAAGAAGAAGTCTGAATCAATGTGGTTATTCTTGGCGCTCAATGCCTGTACCTAGCATCTTGGGGGATACCAGTTTTGAAGACTACATTCCAGATCAGTGATTTTGAACCTCTGTGTAGCTGAAACATTGAAAGAGAGAACAAAAGAATGAAAAATAAAAATGTAAATGAGCTTATTTAACACACAGCCAAAATTCTTTGATGTTAGGTAATTGCTCAATATACCAAGATAAGCAAGAAATTATCAATTCATCATTTTGAAGTGTCTGCTAGTCTGTGTATATTGACTATTTTAGAAATTATGTACCTCTACAAAATACATCTATATCTATAAACTGGTTTATAAGCATGATTAACTTTTCTCATATATATTGTAACAAATTTTATTAGGATTCAAAAAATTGCATATTCTAGAAATGATGACACTGACTGAGGCTCTGTCATGTAGCTCACCTGTAATTACCTGTGACAGAAAAGGGCCCAGGGGCTGGCTGTGTACAATCAAGAGCCACCAATGATGAGTTGATGCATTTCTATTTGTGTGTGTTTGTGCCTGATGGCTGACTCTAACTGACATGAAAGAAAGACCCTTTCTCCCTTAGGTAAAGCATTCATGTTTTGAAAAGAAAGGCCAGCTTTTAGGCCTCTGCATCTTGGAGAAAGAGATTATAAAAATGAGACTCCCTCCCTGTATGCTGCAGTTCAAAAAGACCTGGCATTGAATAACTTAATCTTTTGCAGATCTCTTTTTATATGCTGACCTGACACGTTCCCAGAAAGCATTGATACTACAAAGCAAATTAAAATCAAACACACAGGGAGTTAAAAGCTTTTGCCGTCAAAGCAGAGACCAAGAGAAAGATGTCTCTTTTACAGCACTGTGCTAGACCCCAGAGACCAGACCAACCTGGGCCCTACAGGCTGGAAGACACTGAGGGGAACCCAGAAGCCAGCATGAGCAGAATTTGGATTAAGGTATACTCCAATTTCGGGGAAAGAAGACAACGACATAAGCTGGGCATGGATGGAACTGGTACCTGAATATTTTTGCTAGAGGGGACCCTGTGTTCTGGGCATGGTCCAGATTGGGTGGTACCACACACCTGGGACAGTCAGGAGAAGTCACACAAGCGTTGAGCTCTAGTCTGAATGTTCTGGAATGCTGGTCTACATCCTAGGGCTAGCAAGGCTCATCTGAATCACCTTGGAGACTTTTTAAATTAGAAGGTTCTTCTTCCTCCTTCTTAAACTCCTTCCTCCAGGAATCATAAACTAGTATATTTCAGGGGGTAACCCTAGAGTCTGTCCATATTTTTATGCATTCCCACATAACAATCACTATTAATGATGCCTCACTCTTGTCTCACTCCCCAGTTCAGTCATTCTCAATCCTGGCTGTACCCTGGAATCGCCAGGTAAACCTGGACACTACCGATGGCTAGTTCTCCCTGCTGATGGTTGGTTTTTATTGGTTTTAAGCAGAGCCCAGGTGTTAGCAAAATCTCCCTTATGAATATTGCATGCAATCCATATTGAAAACTGCCTCTTCTGATGCACGAGTATCTTCAATAATATGCAGACCGCAGGGAAATTTGCCTTCCTTTTCTAAAGGCCCCAGTGACACAGAATCTCCTTCGTCATGATGAAGTCAATTTCAATTTGGAGGGTCCAGTAGCAGAAAAAAAAATTTTTTGGAAACAAACCAGAATCTGCTTCATGGCACCCAATTGTCATGGCCCTGATTCTCCCCATGGATTAAATTGGCCCATGGGCCATTAGAACATATCTCTGCTTTAGCTGATGTCTCCTCTGTAGGCTGGCCACACTTTCTTCATAGTTCTAGGGCAGTAAGCAAGGCTGGCAGGAGATCTTATTCAATCAATACATACTTATTTGGAGCCTATTAGCTTTCAGGTGCACCAGGCTTTAGGAAAACAGGCCAGACATGCCAGCACAGTCTCACCAGTATAGGGCTGAAAACACATGCCAGTGGAGGCAGCTTGTAAGTGCAGGCATCCATAGTCAGCCTGGGCTCCAGTTCCAGTTATGCCTTAATCCGTCTGTCACTCCAGGCAAGCTATTTCCCTGAGCTTCAGCTCCTCCAGTTATACAGTGGTGATAATAACACAAATATTTATGGGGTATTATGTATCAGATAATAGAAATTCAAAAAAGGTATAATATGATATCCAATTTAGGACAAAATATGCATGTAACCCACAATGCACATTGATGATGTATCATAGGAAGTGATACTAGAAGAATTGAGAAAGGGAAAGACAGCATAATTTTCATGAGCTTCACACCTGGGCACATCACATAAAAAAAACTGGTAATCAGGTTGGCCAATGCTCAGAATGTAATACCTATTGACTCCTTGCGTAGCACTAACTCGGTGAGCTAGATGAGATAATGTGCATGCCCTTTGTGGGTCTACTATAGATATTAGCTGTCATCCTGTTACCTCAATTGTCCTTATTCCAAAATGGACGAGACTGACTCCAGACCTGAGAACAAAGGTCTCACAGTGCCTAAAATCCTTCCAGCTGGAAGAACCAAACTACAAGACTGTACTCTGGGATACAGATACCTACAAGTCACTGCAGGAACTGTAGAAACACGACAGCTGCTTTTGGAGGAGGGTCCCTGTGTCTTCCCATTTTAATCTTCTAAGCAATAGGGTTCAGCTATATTGCTTCCTCCCCAAACAGTTAATGGCTTTTGACCACTGTAAAATAAATCCAGATAGGTACACAGGTAGTATTGATCTATTTAACAATAAATGTATTTGTAAATGTCTATGTTTTCAGTCTTGTCAACATATTATGCAATTTTCTACTTCCTTGCACTAGCTAATCAATCTTCCTCATTGGAAATACTTTCCTCTATAAGTTTTGCTGATCGCTCCTATCTTTCCATTACAATGGTGCTTCCGTACCTGGGCTATAAGTTAGAATCGACTGGAGCACATTAACAATCCTGATACCTGTGGTGAGGTATGGTCCGTGGGGTTTTTGAAAACTGCTCATTAATTCTATTCTACATTCATTTTGAACCCCACTGCCTCACAGCTGGGATAAACCTTCAGCTCTAAGCTGCAGCCTTCTCTAATCACAGCAACTGTAGTGATGGCTCCTACATCTGAATTCTAGCAGTAATTACTTCTCGGGAACACCAACTACAGACAGCTTCACAATATAATTATTTACAGAATGATCACTAGGTCAAATTAGGTGTACATTCTAGCTTAGATCGCTTCTACCATAGCATGTAGAAATCTTAGAAAGTGAATCTCTGAGCCTTCATTTCCTCATTTATATTACGATACGAGCATTGTATTAGATGATTTCTCAGTGGCCTCACAGATTAAGTACATATTTTGAAAGTCAGCATCTTGTCTTCTAAAATAATTTGCAATTCCCTGGAGAGCAGGGACCACATCCCATGCTGCTTTTGTTCCTCACAAGCAGTGGAGTGTTTCAGTTAAACTACAGATCTTAATTTTCCTGTGTCTGCTCCATCACAAGTTTCTAGTGAAAGCTCATTCTCACCATTTCTTTGGCTGTTACTAAAAAAATTACTCACCATTCTTAGCTCCCACATTATCTTTGGAACTATCTGTTATAGGCACCATTTGTTAGGCACTACAATAATCCCTTTACATCCATGACACGTTCAAATATAATTGTAATTCTGAATGGTGAATATTATGTCGTCCAATGTTTGTTTGTGGGTTGGTTTCTAAATTAGTCCTGTTTGCATGTTATTTTTTCAATAAAAAGAGAATTATGATAGGTTGATGGTATAGACCTCCACTGACCAGATAAATTGGTGAAAACTATAAAAAAAAATTAAAGATCCCTGGAAATGGTACAAAGTACAAATAGCAAATAAAGAAACATCTATTCAAGAACAATTACAAAAATCAGCAAGGAAGAACAGAATCTGTCTTATTTTAAATGAAGATGGCTACAGCTCAGTGAGGTGGACTCTCCACTCCAGACTGCCAGTGCTGCCAAGCACCGGGGTCCCTTTCCCTGGCTCTCGGCTGGAGGCTGTCTTCCCAGAACATCCGCATTTCTCATCTCACCTCCAGCTACTTTGTGTTGGGGCTGAGTCTTGGGTGACTGCACTGCCCACTCAAAGCATGGCAGGCTGATGACACCAGGCTCCTCATAACCCTGACCCAACTAATGAGGTGGTGATCCTAGGCCTGCAGACATAACCCGAGAGTCCCTCAGCTGGCTGCTTCACTAGCCCACCCAGCACCACCGACTAGAGTGTGGTGTCACTCAAAGAGAGACTTGTCATTGTCCCAACCCAGGCTCCAGAGTCCTGGTTAAGAGATATGCCGGGGTAGGGGGAGAAACAGATTTAAAACAGCTCCTGATCCCTTCCCAAAGACATTGACTTCATTTGCAATAAAATACGGAAAAAGTCAAGACCAAGGGCTTTCTCAAGAAGAATGGAGTTGTGGTGAAAAGTCGGAAAGGAATTTATGAGTCACATAATGGTACAGGTTACATCATGATCCAGCTAGCTTTCAGAAGACAGATGTATACTTGAGCCTTGAACAACATAGAAGTTAGAAGCCCTGACCCCCATGCAGTTAAAAATCTGTGTATAATGTTTGACTGCCCCAGAAATGAACTATTAATAGCCTACTGTTGAAAGGACATCTTACTGATAACATAAACAGTTGACTAACATAGATTTTGTAGGTTATATGTATTACATATTGTATTCTCATAATAGAGTAAGCTAGAGAACGGAAAATATTATTAACTAAATCATAAGAAGGAGAAAATATATTTACTATTCATTCAGTGGAAGTGGATCATCATAAAGGACTTCACCTTTATCGTCTTCACGCTGAGTAGGCTGAAAGGAGGAGAAAAAGGAGGTGTTACAGGTAGTTAGACAAACATGAGCGGGGCAGGAGAGGGCTCCTTCCCCACCAACTAGAAATATCCGGTGATGGTTTGGCACTTACCACATTGCCTCTTTAAAAGCAATAAATTGGCAGCCTGTGCCAGGGAGAGGCCATTTTCGGAAGATTCACAAGTGCTGTACTAAAATGTTAATTGAATGCAGGCACCACGGAGACACAGCTTCCTGAGCGTGCGCATTAAGAGACAAAACGGCAGAGTATAACGTTCTGAGGACAGTCCTCTGGAAAACGGAAGAAAGCCTCAGAGAGGCACGTCTGCAACCTCCTAAACATACCGCGCCTGCTCACCTCCCCAGGATAAGAGCGTCCTTACTGCGCATGTCCATACCGCGCAAGCTCACCTCCCAGGGTAAGAGGGCCTGACCGTGCATGTCCATACTGCGCATGCTCACCTCCCCAGGGTAAGCGGTTCCTTACCTCCACCCTAAGTGAAAAACCATGGGAAAGGGCGCAGCGTTTAAAGTCCTAGGATAAAGGTTAAACACTGCACGTGACCTCGGTGCCCCCTTGAGTCTCTTCCAAGCGTACTTTCCTTATTTTCTTTCCCGTTTTAAATCCTTTTAAAATAAACTTCCACTCCTGCTCGGAAACCTGTCTTGGTCTCTTTTTCTGCCTTATGCCCCTCAGTGAAATTTCTTCTGAGGAGGAGGCAAGAATTGAGGCTGCTGCAGACCCATGAGGATTCGCCATCAGTAATTCGGATACCTTCCACCTGTTACAGAGGCATCGGTTTTACTGTCTCATAGGTGGCAGAGGCAGAAGAAAAACCACATGTAAGTAGATGTGGTGGTTTTTTTTTTTTTTTTTTTTTTTTTTTTTTTTTTTTTATCGTAGCTCATACCTGTGTTGCTCAAAGGTCAACTGTGGATTAGAACAGCTGGGTAGAGTTCTCTTAGTGTCAGAACAAATATCAAAAACTGACTTCACAGCCTGGTCAATATGGTGAAACCTCGTCTCTACTAACAATACAAAAAAAAATTAGCCGGATATGGTGGTGTGTGCCAGTAATCCCAGCTACTCAGGAGACTGAGACAGAAAAATTCCTTGAGCCCAGGAGTTAGAGGTTGCAGTGAGCCGACATTGTGCCACTGCACTCCAGTCTGGGTGACAGAGTGAGACACTGTCTCAAAAAAAAAACACAACTGACCTCAGAAACAGATTCATCCAAGAAGCCACAATCTCTGAAGAAGAGATACAAATGGTCAATTAGCACAAGAAAATATGCTTGGCATCATTAGTCATCATAGAAATGTAAGTCAAAACCACAATGAAATACAACTGCACTCCCATTATGATGGCTAGAATCAAAAAGTCAGATAAATGTTGGCAAGAATATGGAGAAATTGGAACACTTGTGCATTACTGGTAGAAATGTAAAATGGGGTAAAATCCTTTGGAAAACAGTCTGTCAGTTCCCATAGTAATTAATGGTTTTTGTATGATTCAGCAATTCCACTCCTAGGTATGTGCCCAACTGAAATGAAAGGATATGTCCACAAAAATGCTTGTACATGAATGTTTATGGCAGCATCATTCATAATATCCAAAAGGTAAAAATAACTCAAATGTCTGTCAATAGGTGAATGGATAAGCAAAATACGAAATGACCATACAATGCAATATGACTTGCCTATAACAAATATGGAGTACTGATACATGTTAGCATATGGATGAACCTTAAAAACATTCTACCAAATGAAAGAAGCTCAACACAAAAGACCACATATTATATGGTTCAGTTTATTTGAAATGTCCAGAATAAAGATATCCACAGAGATAGAAGTGGGTTAGTAGTTATTCAGGTCTGAGGTTGGGGACAAAGGGAATAATGATATTCTAGAATTGATGGTGATACTATTTGCACGTATCTGTGAATATCCTAAAACCCACTGAATTGTACACTTTACATTGGTAAATTTTATGTTCTGGGAATTATATCTCCATAAAGTTATTTAAAAAAAAGAAAAGGAAAAACAGATTAGATTTAAGGATATCAAAACAAAAAGAAACAGTTGCCAAGATGGTGTTAGAGGAAAAAAAAATTATTCAGGGTTCTTCCCATGGAGGATAAAGAAAGAGCAAGCAGTGTTGTCAAGGAGAGCCTTCAGAGCATAATACAGACCTGACTTGAACTAAGGGAGGGTAAAAGCAAGGGATGCTTGGGTAGAAGGAGACTCAGAGTGCAGTGAAGTTCTGAGCATTTCTAACCCAGCCCCAAAAGGAGCTCCGGCATAAAGCATGGCTATTAATGAGTCTTACACAAGCAGATGGTTTCTTGTACTGCTGTCTTGCCTAGTCACTGGCTGGGAGCTGCCGGGAGAAGCGTGACCTCGGTTCAAACACTGTCGTGGATCCCAAAGGTGCAATTGCTGAAGGCCATCAGCTAACTACTCTTCTTATAGCTGATCAACAAGTTCTTAAAGATAAATTGGAGTATCATAAGTCCATGTCTGCCACAAAGAGCCTTGAAGTAAATTATGTTTTAGATCTTGAAATCATCATTACAGAGGAAATATCAGTGTTAGCTGCGGTGAATCTGTACAGGTCTCAGCAACTCAATTCCTGCTTCCTCACGGGAAAGAATTCATCTGAGCAGCATAAGGCAGAGTGACAGACTGAGGCAAGGTTTAGGGTTGGAGTGAAAGTTTTATTAAAAAGTTTTAGAGCAGGAACAAAAGGAAATAAAGTACCCTTGGAAGAGGTCCAGCTGGGCAACTTGAGAGATTCAAGTGCACCATTGAGTCCTTTGACTTGGGATTTTATATGTTGACATACTTTCAGAGTTTTTTGCATCCCTCCTTCTTTGATTTTTCACTGGAGTGGGCTGCCCACAATGAACAGTGGCCTGCAAGCACTTAGGAGGGGCTACAAATGCAGTGTGCTTACAGGAGTTGTGCACATGGTCATTTGTGGCATTTCTTACCAGTCAAGTGTTCCTAGAGGAGGGTCATTATACCAGTTAAACTATGCCATTTTGCCTCTTAGTGCACATGCTCAAGCCTACTCACCCAGCTCCTTGAATCTTACTGAGAAGCTGCTAATCACCAGCTTCAGGCATTTTCTATATATTGGAAGACTACCTACCCTTCCCTAGCTCCAGATGTGAGCAATTATTATTTTAGACAAACAGTTTAACAACCTCCTGACCATCACCTGATGGTTGCCTTCCATTCCTCAGAGGGGGCCCCCTCCTGCCCTGCTCATGTCTGCTTAGCTACCCACTCTAACATCAGGACTCTGATGAAAATGACAGTAAATCCAGTGTCATGAGTATATGGAACTTATTTTCTAAATCCTAAATCCCAAATCATAATAAATAGTTTGATCAATTTTTAAGTTATGAAATCATATAATTTCAGATGCATAGTTTAGAAATATTTCCTCTTAGTACAGCATTTATAGCACCATAAGGATTACTGACCTATTGAACAGGCACAGCTGATACAACATTCTTACTAGACTTTTAAAATTCTTATTATTTTGAGACAGGGTCTTGCTCTGTCACCCAGGCTTGAGTGCAATGGTGTGACCTCAGCTCACTGCAACATCCACCTCCTGGGTTCAAGCGATTTGTGCCTCAGCCTCCTGAGTAGCTGGGACTACAGGTGCACACCACCATGCTGGGACAATTTTTGTGTTTTTAGTAGAGAGGGGGTTTCACCATGTTGGCCAGGCTGATCTCAGATTTCTGGCCTCAAGTGATCCACTTCCCTTGACTTCTCAAAGTGCTAACATTACAGGTGTGAGCCACCATGCCCAGCCCTTTTTAGGCCTCTAATGTAAAATAATTAAAAGAGACATCAATGTTTGACAAGTCTGTTATGAATGCATGGTATATGAAAAAGTAAAAATCCCTTAGGCATTAGGAGTCCCCCAAATCTGATGTCCTTTATATAAGAGAGTTGACTCGAGAGGTCTTTCACTTCCAGATTATCCACTGGTCATGATGATATTTGCAATAATAATTAAGACTTATCAATTCTAATTTTTTATAAACTGCTTGTGATGGTGATTAAGCTCTTATCTCCCAGCTCCAAACACAATCTTTGCTCCTTTGCTTTGTGATGCTGGATTTAGGCTCTGCAGATGATTTTTCTGCTGTGCCAGCTGACTCTAAATTCAGTTTTGGCAAAGGCTTACAAGAGCAAGGCAGGCAGAAGGAGGTAAGGACTTGTTTCTTTCTGCTTTTTCCCTGTCTTTTTCCTCGTCCTACAAACATCATCCTAAAATCACCCCATGCTTCTGTCTGCAGCAGCAAGTAAAGACACTTAGCAGCTCTTCAGTGCTCAGAGAACCAGAGACGAATCCTGTCTTCTCATAGAGCCCAGCAACTGCCTTTCCTTGGGAGTCTTATGTTTCAGCTCCATGCACCCCTCCTTGAGGCTTCTAAGTTCCAATAATACACATCTCTCTTCTAGTTCTGCCAGTCCTAAAGAGTAGGGCAAGCTACTTCCTGTAGTTGCTACCCTCATGTATTAGTGTTGTGGTTGTTTGTTATGTTTTCCTTTTTTTCAGTTCCCTACTTAATTTTATATAAAAAGCTGCTTAGGTCTTCTCTTAAAATTATGTTCTCTCTCATATGTTATATACTTTCTATTAAGATATTTGCTGTATTTTCAGTTATATCAGTTATATCTTCAGTTTCCTAATTGAACCTGACTAATACAGTACTTTATGCACAAGATCTAATGTAATTTTTCCAATAACCTACCTAAATAGATATTATCCCTATTTGACAGAGGAAGCATCACCGCCTCAGAAATTGTGACTTGCTCGGAAACTCCGTACTTGTTAATGAGAGACCTAGATCAAAGCGTTAGGAATTCCAAAAATCTTACCCTTAATCGCCATCATAGGGTGTTTTCTGATGAGGGCCCATGGGATTCCTGACTTTCTTTGGACACAGTTGTTTGCTTCTCTTCCAGAACTTTCTGGAATTAGTTTTCACTCTGCGTTTCTGCCGTGAGCATAACTGTGTGTTTGGCTCCATAAAACATTCTAAAATATTTCACTCACATTTTCATAGTCTTAGTATATAGACTGCAAGAAAAAAAAAGGAATCCTAAATCACAGATAAGACATTTCTTAAATTTAGTAATATTGACATCTTAACTTCTCCTTAACCTTTATTTTTTTCAAGGAGCTGAGGCATTTCCATTTCGCGACTGTTGGAAAGCCCATGCGTGGATGCACAGCTTCCTTCCTTGACAGCTGTGTCCTCAAAGTGCACCAACTATGTCCTCTTCAGTGACAGTAGCCATGGCCAAAATGCCAATGTGCTGCAGTCATCACAATCCTCGATTTTAAAACATTTTCATCATCTCAAAAAGAAACTCTGGACTCTTTAGCTTTTACTCCTCTAGACTCCTGTCCCTCACCTCATCCCCAGCCCTAAGCCATCACTCATCTGATTTCTGTCTCTATGGTTTGGCCTATTCTGGCCATTTTATACAGATGAAATCATGCAATATTTTGTGCTTCATGGCAAGTTTCTCTCAGCATAATGTTTTCAAAGTTCATCCCTGTCGTGGCTTGTGTCAGTACTTAACTCCGTTTAATGGCTAAATAATATTCAGTGTATGGGTATAACATATTTTCCTATACATTTGTTATTAGATTGGCACAAAAGTAGTAGTGGTTTGCCATTGAAAGTAATGGCAAAATCCATGATTACGTTTGCACCAATCTAATAGTTGGTGGACATTTGGGTTGTTTCCATTTCTAGGCTATTGTGATTGATGCTACTATAAATATTTGTGTATAAGCTCTTATGTGGACATGTTTTCATTTTACTTGGGCATGAACGTAGTAGTGGAATTGCTGGGTTATATGGAAATTCTCTGCTTAATCATTTGAGGGCATCTCAGACTGTTTTCCAGAGTGGCTATACCATTTAACATTCCCACCAGCCATATGCCAGTGTTACGATTTTTCCCCCTTGCCAATACTTGTTGTTAGGTGACTTTTTGATTTTAGCCATCCTGCAAAGTGTAATGTAGTATTTTATTTTGATTTTTGGCTTGCATTTCCCTGATGACTGATGATGTCAAGCACATTTTCATGTGTTTGTTGTCCATTTGTATGTTATACATAGTAAAGTGTCTGTTCAGGTCCTTTGCTCATTTTTTTTTAAATTAGGTTCTTTTTCTTTATTATTGAATTGTAAGAGTTCTTTATATATTCTAGAAACAAGTTTCTTGCAGATAGATGCTTTTAAAATGTTTTCTACCATTCTGAGGGTTGACGTTTTACTGTCTTAATGCTGCTTTGAAAGCCAAAACTGTGAAAAAGAAAATTTGGATAAAATGAAACTTACATATTTATTTTGATGCTGTGCTTTTTGGTGTCATATGTAGGACTCCTTTGGTAAAATTAAGGTCATAAAGATTTATATACCTCTGTTTTATGATAAGAATTTTACAAATTTTGCTTTTACATTTGGGTCTGATCCATTTTCGGTCAATTTTTGTATGTGGTATGAAGTAAATGTCCAACTTCATCTACTTGCAAATTGCTATACAGTTTTTCCAGCACCATTTTTTGAAAAGACTATTCTTTCCTTATTGAATAATTTTGTACTCTTATGGATTATCGCTTGACTATAAATAGATAGATTTTCTTCTGGGGGGGCTTTCAGTTTTATTCTATTGTTCTATGTAATTGACTTTTTGTCAGTTTCACCCTAACTTAGTTACTGTAGATTTGAAGTAAGTTTGAAATCGTGAAATATAACTACTCCTATTTTGTTTTTCTTTGTAAAGATTATTTTGGCTAATTTTCCTGAAATCCCATATGAGCTTTAAAATCAGCTTGTCAATTTCTATAACCAGCTGAGATACTGATGAGAATTTTATTGACTCTGAAGATAAGTTTGAGGAATAATACCATCTTAACAATGTTAAGTCTTGTGATCAATGAACATAGGAAGATTTTCTAATGATATGCATAGTCCTCAATTTCTTTCAATCACATTTTATAGTTTTTAGAATATGTTTCATCCTTTTTCCATTATAATCCCTTTAAGTATTTTGTTGTTGTTGTTGTTGTTATTATTATTATTATTATTACTATTATTTTTTAGATGGAGTCTCGCTCTATTGCCCAGGCTGGAGTGCAGTGGCGCAATGTCAGCTCACTGCAAGCTCCGCCTCCTGGGTTCACGCCATTCTCCTGCCTCAGCCTCCCAAGTAGCTGGGACTACAGGCACCCGCCACCACGCCTGGCTAATTTTTTGTATTTTTAGTAGAGATGGGGTTTCACGGTGTTAGCCAGGATGGTCTCAATCTCCTGACCTCGTGATCTGCCCACCTCGGCCTCCCAAAGTGCTGGGATTACAGGTGTAAGCCACCGCGCCCAGCCAAGTATTTTATTATTTTTGAAGCTACTGTCAACGAAATTGTTATATTAACTTCATCTCCACAGTGCTTACTGAAATTGTACAAAAACACAATTAACTTTCATTTTGATCCTGTATCCTTCAACCTTGGTGAATCCATTTATTAATTTTTTGTGTGTGAATTCCTTCAGATTTTTTATGTGCAGAATTATGCCATCTACAAATACAAATAGTTTTACTCCTCGCTCTTCCTTGTGGGTGCCTGATTTCTTGATCTTGACTAATTACCTTGACTAGAATATACAGTTTACTGTTGAATGGAAGTGTCAACAGTGGATATACTTTTATTATTCCAGATCTTAGGAAGAAATTATCCAGCCTTTAACCTTTGAGTATAATGTTACTTTCTTCATAGATATCAATTGAAAACATTCTCTTCCGTGATGGTTAATTTTAGGTGTCAACTTGAATGGAGTAAGGGATACCTAGATAACTGGCAGAACATTATTTCTGAAATGGCATTTCTGGAAAAGATTAACGTTAGAATCAGTGGACTGAGTGAGGAAAATCCGCCCTCACTTAATGTGAGTGCTCACCATCCAATCAGCTGAGGCCCAGATAAAGCAAAAGGTCAAAGGAAAGCGAATTCTCTCTCTCTCTCTCTCTCTCTCTCTCTCTCTTCTCTCTCTCTCTTTCTCTCTCTCTCTGTTTCTTCTCTCTCTCTCTCTCTCTCTCTCTGTCTCTTAGAACTAGGCTTTTCTCCTGCCATTGGTCATTTAAACTTCAGGTCCTCTGGCCTTTATACTCCACAGCTTGCATCAGCATCCCCTGGGTTCTCGTGTCTTTGGATTGAGAATTACACCATCAGTTTCCCTGGTTCTGAGTCCTTTGGACTTGGTTTGAGCCACAATACTGGCTTACCTGGTCCTCTAGCTTGCAGATGGCCTGTCATGGGACTTCTCCGTCTCTATAATCATGAGAAATAATCCCCCTAATAAACTTATTCTCATATAACTATATCTAAGGCAGTACATTCAATTGGTTCTGTCTGGAGAACCCTGATTAATACACTTTCTTTCCTAGTTTGTTGACTTTGTTTTTGTTTTTGTTTTTGACCCAGTAATCCCATTCCTAGGTATATGCTGAAAGGAGTATATACATTTTTCTACTGAAACGACAAATGCATGTGTATGTTCAACACAGTACTATTCACAATAGCAAAGACATGGAGTCAACCTAAGTGCCCATCAATGGTGGATTGGGTAAAGAAAATGTGGTACATATACACCATGTAGTACTACACAGACCATAAAAAAGAATGAAATAAATAATCTATTTTGCAGCAACATGAATGCAGCTGTAGGCCATTATCCTAAGCAAATTAACACAAAAACTGAAAACCAAATCCACATGTTCTCACTTACAAGTGGGAGCTAAACATTAGGTACACGTGAACATAAAGATGAGAACAATAGACATGGAGGATTACTCGAAGGGGGAGGAGGGAAAAGTTTGAAAAACTACCTATAGACCACCATGATCATTACTTGGGCAACAGGATAAATCATACCGCAAATCTCATCATGCTGCGATATACCCATGTAACAAACTTACATATGTATGCCCTGAATCTAAAATAAAAGCTGAAATAAAAACAAAAAAAATTCTATTGAAATAGGGTAATGTATTAATTGAAATTCAGATGTTAGCCAGGTGCAATGGCACATATTTGCAATCCTAAATAATTGAGAATCTGAGGTAGGAGGATCTCTTGAACCCGGGAGTTCAAGACCAGCCTGAGAGATAGAGCAAGACCTCCACTTAAAAAAAAAGTTCAATTCAAATATTGAGCCAACTTTACATTCTTGGGATAAATTCCACTTGGTCACGGTATATAATTATTTACATAGGTTGGTGGGTTGAGTTTGGTAGTATCTTGTCCAGGATTTTTGGATCTGTATTTATGAGACATATCTATAGTTTTTTTTTCTGTGATATCTTTGTCTGGTTTGGGTATCATAGTAATATTCTTCTTGTAAAATGAACTGGAAAATATTATCTCCTTTTCTTTTTGTTTTTTGTTTACTTCTTGAAATGTCTTTGAAGAACTGGTATTATTATTGTTTTAATGTTTAGCATAGTTAAGCAGTGCAGCCATCTGGGTGTGGGCTTTCTTTTGCAAATAGTATTTTGTTTTATTTTGTATTGATTACTTATTCAATGATTCACCTACTACAAGTATATTCAGATTGTTTATTTCTTCTTGAGTTAGTTTGGTTAGTTTGTGTCTATCTAAGAATGTGTTTATGTCATCTAAGTTACCTAATTTATAATTAGTGCACAATTGCTCATATTAATTGGTATTTTTTTAAATTTCTGTTGCACCAATAGTAACCTGCATTTGTTCATTACTTATCCTAATAATTTGAGATTTCTCTTTCTTTTTACTTTTTTTCACTTGGCCATTACAACTAAATGTTTCTCAACACTGTTGATCTTTTCAAAGACTCAGCATTTTACTTCTTGGATTTTCTCTATTGTTTTTGTATTTTATAATCAATTACTTTCAGTTGCATTCTTTATTTCCTTTGTTCTACTTATTTCAGTTTTAGTTTTCTCTCCTTTGTCCAGTGTTATTGATTTCAGAACTTTTATCTTTCTTTCTTTTTTTCAATAATTTCAACTTTTATTTTATGTTCTGGGGTACATGTGCAGATTTGTTACATGGATATAGTGCATGATACTGAGGTTTGGGATACAAATGATTCCATCACCCAGGTACTGGGCATAGTACCCAATAGTTACTTTTTAAATCTTGGTCCCCTCCCTCCATACCCCCTCTAGTACCCCCCAATGTCTGTTGTTCCATCTTCGTGTCCATGTGTATCCAATGTTTAGCTCCCGCTTATAAGTTAGAACATGTAGTATTTGGTTTTCTGTTTCTGTATTAGTTTGCTAAAGATAATGGCCTCCAGCTTCTGTTCCTGCAAACAACATGACCGTGTTCCTTTTATGCCTGCATAATATTCCATGGTGAATGTGTAACACATTTTATTTATCCAGTCTACCACTGATGGACATTTAGGTTGATTCCATTTCCTTGTTATTGTGAATAGTACTGCAGTGAACATATGTGTGCATGTCTTTATAATAGAATTATTTTTATTCCTTTGGGTATATACCCTGCAGTGGGGTTGCTGGGTCAAATGGCAGTTCTCCTTTTAGCTCTTTAAGGAATCACTACACTGTCTTCCACAATGCTTGAAGTAATTTAAGTTCCTATCAATGGTATATAAGTTTTCCTTTCTCCACAACTTTGCCAGCATCTGCTATTTTTTCACTTTTTAATAATAGCCATTCTGACTGGTATGAGATGGTATCTGTTTGTGGTTTTGATTTTCATTTCTCTAATGATCAGTGATGCTGAGCTTTTTTTGATATGCTTCTTGCCACATGTATGTCATCTTTTAAGAAGTGTCTATTCACATCCTTTGCACACATTTAATTGTTTATTTTTCCTTATAAATTTGTTTAAATTCCTTATAGATGCAGATTATTAGACCTTTGCCAGATACATGGTTTGCAAAAATTTTCTCTCTTTCTATATGTTGTCTATTTACCCTGCTAATGGTTTATTTTCCTGTGTAGATGCTCTTTAGTTTAATTAGATCAATTTGTCAATTTTTGCTTTTGTTGGAACTGCTCTAGTGTCTTTATATGAAATCTTTGCCTGTTCTTATGTTCAGCATGGTATTGCTTAGGCTGTCTTCTAGAGTTTTTATAGTTTTGGGTTTTACATTTAAATCTTTAATTCATCTTAAGTTGCTTTTAGTATATGGTGTAAGGGAGGGATCCAGTTTTAGTTTTCTACGTATGGCTAGCCAGTTATCTCAACACTATTGAATAGGGAGTCCTTTTCCCATTGCTTGTTTCTGTTAGTTTTGTTGAAGATCAACTGGTTGGAGGTGTTCAGACTTATTTCTGGCTCTCTATTTTGTTCCATTGGTCTATGTTTCTGCTTTTGCACCAGTGCCATGCTGTTTTTGGTTCTGGTAGCCCTCTGATGTAGTTTGAAGTTGGGTACCATAATGTCTCCAGCTTTATGCTTTTCACTTAGGACTGCATTAGCTATTTTTTGGTTCCATGTAAATTTTTTAAAAGTTTATTTTTTTCTTTGTTCTAAAAATAATGTATGTAGTAGTTTCATAGGAATAACATTGGATCTATAAATTGCCTGGGGAAGTATGGCCATTTTAACAATATTTTTTCTTCCTATCCATGAATGTGTGTATTAATTCATTCTCACATTGCTATAAAAAATAGCTGAGATGGGGTAATTTATAAGGAAGCAGGTTCAATTTGCTCATCGTTCTGTAGGCTGTACAGCATGCATGGCAACATCTGCTTCTGCGGAGGCCTCAGGGAGCTTTTAATCATGGCAGAAAGCAAAGCCAGAGCAGACACATCACATGGTCAAAGCAGGAGCAACAGCTGGAGGGAGGTGCCACACACTTGTAAACAACCAGCTCTCACAAGAGCACTCACTATTGCTACTGAGGGATAATGGTGTTAAGCCATGAGAAACCACACCCATGACACAATCACTCCCCACCAAACCCCACCTAAAGCAGTGGGGATTATATTTCAATGTGAGATTTGAGTGGGGCCACAGTTCCAAACCATATCAGCAGCGAATGTTTTTCCATTTGTTTGTGTTATCTCTAATTTCTTTGAGAATTGTTTTGTAATTCTCCTTGTAGAGATTTTTCACCTCCCTGATTAGCTATATTCCTAGGTACTTCATTCTTTTTTGTGGCAATTGTGAATGGAATTATGGTTGGCTATTGGCTTGTCTGTTGTTGGTGTATTGGAATGCCAGTGATTTTTGTACATTGAAACATTGCTGAAACTCCTTATCAGCTGAAGGAGCTTTGAGGCCAAGACTATGGAGTTTGTTATTCTGCCTTTTTCTGTTTTCCTCTTGCTTTGTAGATTTTTTTCCCCATCTCTTTATTTTGAGCCTATGGGTATTGTAGCTAGTGAGATGGGTCTCTTGAAGACAGCATACCAATGAGTCTTGGTTCTTAATTTAACTTATTGCTCTCTGCCTTTTAATTGGGGCATTTAACCCATTTATATTCAAGGTTAATACTAATATGTGTGTGTTTGAGCCTGTCATCATGTTGTTAGCTGGATATTATGCATATTTGTTTATGTGGTTGCCTTATAGTGTTACTGGTTTATATAAGTCTGTTTTTGTAGTGGCTGGTAATGTTCTTTCCTTTTCATTTGTAGTGCTTCCTTCAGGAGCTCTTGTAAGGCAGTTATTTTAGTAATGCATCCCTTCAGCATTTCCTTGTCTGAAAACAATCTTACTTCTCCTTAACTTGTAAAGCTTAGTTTGTCTGGATATGAAATTCAGGGTTGGAATTTCTTTTCTTTAAGAAGGCTGAATATTGGCCCCTGATTTTTACTGGCTTGTAGGGTTCTGCTGTTAGTCTGATGGGCATCCCTTTGTAGGTGACCTAACCTTTAACATTTTTTCATTCATTTTTAACCTTGGAGAATCTGATGATTGTTTATCTTTGGATATTCTTGTGGAGTGTCTTACTGGGGTTCTGTAAATTTCCTGAATTTCAATGTTGTCCTCTCAAGCTAAGTTGGGGAAGTTTTCATGGTTGTCATCCTGAAACATGTTTTCCAAGTTGCCTGCACTCTTCCTGTCTCTTTCAGGGACACCAGTGTGTAGTAGATTTGGTCTCTTTACATAATCCCATATTTCTCAGAGGTTCTGCTTTTTTCTTTCCTTTTTTTTCTCTATTGTTGTTGGCTATCTTATTTCAGAAAGCCAATATTCAAGCTCTGGCATTTTTTATTCCGCTTGTCCTATTCTATTATTAACAAATACTTGGTTATGTTCTTTTCTATACTAGCTATTTTGTCTGTCAGTTCCTGCACCATTTTATTGTGATTCTTAGCTTCCTTAGCTTGAATTTCAACCTGCTCCTGCATCTCAATAATTTTCTTTCCTGTCCATATTCTGAATTCTATTTTCAGCCCTGTCTGAAGAGGAAGACCACTCTGTGGAACTCAGGTCCAATAACTCCACTAAGGGTAAAGTCTTCTATGGGAACAATTCGAGCCTAAGGCTATCCCTTCCCATGCTCCACTACTGATGCTCCTACACCAAACCCTTTGGGTTGCACATCACCTGGCTTTCTGCCCCTACCACTTTGCTAAGCAGCATACTTGCTAACTTAAGTGTCCATAGTGTTCAAGAGGTCTTGCCCTGCTGGGATTACAGAGGCCCATGGTGAGAACAGGTTGCTTCTTGCTAGTTCAATTTATTCATTCTCCCAGAGTTGCTGGGGGCCAGGAACAAGTCCCAGTATGTGATAAGCCCTTGCATGGTTACAAGCTTCCTGCTCCTTTAGCTCAGCTTCTGTGTCTTCCCTCCATTCACTCTCAGTGCCTTCGCTCTGAAGATGTTAGTAGTGCACCAGTTGTCTCGTTCCCTCGATGGCAGCTATTCCACCTGTCTCTGACTAGTGGGCCATCTTGCTTTCCCCTATCTTTCTTAATATAAGCATGTACTGTTCCTCTCTGAACACTTTTTAGCTCCTGTTTCTCTCCGAACACTTCTTTAGCTCCATACCATAAGTAGAGGTATTTTGTGTCCACATTTCAATATGTGTTCTGATTTGCATTTTAATTTATTCTTTTCCACCTTAGTTATTTATTACTGTGTTGTTTAATTTTAAAATATTTGCAATCGTCCCACTTTTTTTCTAAGTACATTGCATTAGGATTGAAGGACATGTTTTAAATTATTTCTATTCCTTTACATTCATTTTATGTTCTAACACATTGTTTAACCTGAACAATGTTCTATGCACAGTTGAGAAGTATGTATATTGTGTTACTGTTGAGTGAAGTATTCTATACATACCTGTTACTTATAATTGCATTGTAGTTTCATCTTCTACTTCCTTGTTGATCTCTATCTAGTTATTTAATCTACAAGTGAAAGTGAAGTATGGAAATCTCCAATATTATTGTTGACTCATCTATTTCAACTTTTTATTCTGTCAGTTTTAAATACATGTTTAGATTTTTTTTGTTGAAGTACATAATATAATTTTTAATTGTTATACATATTATATATGTTTATAATTGTTTTGTCTTTCTAATAAATTAACTACTTTATTCGTTGTCACTGTAAGATGGTCTATTTTATTCAGGAAAATTTTTTTACTTAAAAGTCTATTTCGTCTGGTATCAGTACAGCCACTCCATCTTTCTTGTGGTTTACTGATTGATTGCATACCATATATTTCTCCAACCCACTTTCAATCTATTTGTGTTTTTGAATCTAAAGAACATTTCCTTTAGACAGCATATAATTGGATAATTTTTAATTCAGTCTGACGATCTCTATCTTGTGATTATTTATTCCACTCACATTTAATATTATTCTGAATATAGTTTGCTTTATGTTTGTCGTTTTATATCTTCTGTCCATGTGTTTATTTGTTCCTCTATTACTCCATTATACCTTTGTTTTGTATTAAGTGAATCTTTTCTAATAAAACATTTACATTTGTTAACAAACATTGTTGCTGTATTTATTTAAACATTGGTTGTAGTTATTCTATGGCTTACAACACACATCATATCTTATCCAAAAAGCTTCATTTATACTAGCTTAATCCAAATAAAATACTACTGCTGTATAGCTCTGTTATATTTCCCTTTCTTGTGGTATTATTGTTATGCATATTGCATCTATTAATGTTATAAACCCAGAAATGCATTATTAGAATTATTGCATTGCTATCTTAAGATTTTCTCCTACCATGCTTTGTAAAGTTATTGGCAAATATATTACACAAATATTTCATTTCTATATGTTATATGCCCATCAACATATTGTATATGTGTTATTTTATACAGTTGCTTTTTAAAATATCTTAAGAAGGGAAAATATGAATACATATTGTCTCTTATAATTTCATAATTACCTTTACTAGTAATTTTGGTTTGTGTGGATTCAGATTACTGTATGGGTCACTTGTCTGAAGAACTTTTTTTTTTTTTTTGGGGACGGAGTCTCGCTCTGTCACCTGGGCTGGAGTGCAGTGGCCGGATCTTAGCTCACTGCAAGCTCTGCCTCCTGGGTTTACGCCATTCTCCTGCCTCAGCCTCCCAAGTAGCTGGGACTACAGGTGCCCGCCACCTCGCCCAGCTAGTTTTTTTTTTTTTGTATTTTTTAGTAGAGACGGGGTTTCACTGTGTTAGCCAGGATGGTCTTGATCTCCTGACCTCGTGTCCTGCCCGTCTCGGCCTCCCAAAGTGCTGGGATTACAGGCTTGAGCCACCGCGCCCGGCCTGAAGAACTTTCTTTAGCATTTCTTGTAAGGTGGGTTACCAGAAACAAACTCTCTCAGTTTTTGTTTATCTGGGAGTGTTTTTATTTCACACGCATTTAGAAAAATAGCTCTGCTGGATCTTTGTTTAAAACCTTTTTGTTTGTTTTATTTTTAAATTTTCCTTTGAGGCCTTTGAATTCCATGTATTATCTCACTGCCTGTTGGCCTCCATTATTTCTGCTGAGAAGTCAGCTGTTAATCTTATATTGGGATTGCCTTGAAAATCACTGTTTATTTTCCTGATGCCTTGTTTTGTTGTGATACTTAGTTCTATTGTATAATCTCTATTGCTTTATTTTCAAGTTCACTAATTCCTTCATCTGACAGTTTAAACCTACTGTTCAGGCCCTCTGGAGAATGTTTTTGGTTTGTTGTTACACGTTTCAACTCCAAAATTTCCAGTTTCTTTTTTTCTTAATGTAACTTTTATCTCTTTATTGATTTTCTCTATTTGGTGTGATATTGTATTTATACCTTAAATTATTTCATTTATCATGCATGCCTTTGGATTTTGAACATAATTCTTATGGCTCTTTTGAAATTATTTTCTATTAAACCTGACATCTGGTCACTCTCACAGAAATTTGTGGTTGCCTACATTGTTACCAGTGTATAGGATATACTTTACTGTTTCTTTGCATGCCTTGTACTTTGTTGTTATTGTTGGAAACCACACATTTTAAACACCATATTGTAGCAGCTCCAGGTATTTGTCTCACCATCAAATATATATCCAAGACTTGCTGTTGTTATTTACTTGTTTTTCCTTTTTCCTTTTGAATAGTGACTAGCTGAATTATTTTAGTGAAGTGTATTTCCTTCCTCACAGTTATTATCCTTTGTTGTTGCTCCTCCAAAATGATGATATTTGGGATATCTCCACCCTTACCCTTTGATGACAATAGCTTTGATGAGGATATCTTCCAGTCTTTACCTGACCAAATCCAGCTGACAGACTTCACTAATGCCAACTTATTGCTTATTGTCTTCTACATTGTTCTGGGCATGAATTTTGCTACAAACTACTTCAATCAAGTTATGACTCTTTTGATGGATTCCCTTCTGTGGTCAGTGTTTAATGTTTGTTCTGACACCAGAAAGACTCCATCTAGCTGTGTTATTTTCCAGTACCTAGGCAAATGAACTGTCCTGAAGTCTAGCTGTATCTCTAGTAGATCCATGAGTCTCTTCACAATTGACTTTTCACTACAACCTCTCTTTTTCTTAAGGGAACCCTTAAGCTTGAACTTCTCAATGCTCTGTTTCAAGAGAAGACAGTTACTTTGGGAAGAGATTAGGAGCTATCTACTCTTTAGCTTGCTTCCCCACCTCCTCCCAACCTCCAAGTAAGAACTCAGAAGGTGGAATTAGGGACAACAGCGAGCTTATGTCTAGTGATTCCAGTTCTAGCGCATGAGAGTTTAATGGAAGGAGCAGAGGCAGTAGCATGGACCTTTTAGTTTGCCTCTTCCATCATAGACCTACAGGTAAGGGAATGTCTATTAAGGAACCAGTATTATACCCATGGTAAAGTCATTGTTTCATGACTAGAAACTGGATGAGAGAATGAAGCTCTTATCTCTTGACTGCCCTTGCCCAAGGCTAAGACACAACAAAGCATAGCTATAAGTCTAATGAAAACTGCCATGTCCTACTCCTAAATAGAAGAAAGCCTTCCATCTAAGAGCGGGAGTAGGGGAGAGAGGAGGGAGCCCTGCATTCTTGGCTGCAATAGGCTAGAGTTGACTCTGCCTTGCAAAGCTAGAAAGTAGAGGGAGAGGGATGTCTTGGTTCAAATACCATAGACTCTTGCTGTCTTACCAAGTTTTTTGTAGGTTTTCTTGAATAGATATTTCTTCATTGGATGTTTTTCTTAAGACTATTTCCAGAACCTTTGAATGGTGGTATTAAAAAAAAATGTGGCAAGACTCAGGGGCTCATGTCTGTAATCCCAGCACTTTTGGATGCTGAGGAAGGAGGATTAATTGAACCCAGGAGATTGAGACCAGCCCTGGGCAGTACAGTAAGACCTCGTCTCTACAGAAAATTTAAAAATTAGCCAAGCATAGTGGCACAGTGCCTGTAGTCCCAGCTACTCCAGAGGCTGAGGTGAGAGGATTGCTTGAGTCTAAAAGTTGGTAGCTGCAGTGTGTCAAGATTGCACCACTGCAGTCCAGCCTGAGCAACAGAGAAAGACCCTGTCTGAAAATAATAACAATAGTAATGATAATAATTTTTTGTAGTTTTTCAGGGGAGATGGTCAAGGGAGATCATCCTGTTGCTGCACTAGAAGTTGATGTCCTGGCAATTATTTCCTGGAGGGCCCAAGTGACACATCCCTCCACCATTGCTTTTTTTCATGTGGGCTTTGAGAAACAACACTGAACACATATTTGCATGCAAGGGAAAAATATTTCCATAGCAGTTGCTGTCAGTTCACCTGACTATGTAAGAATCTTCCTTAAGCAGCAGTCTGCCTTTACAGAGAAACAGCATTAACTGAGTGGCTCATTCTTCAGAGCTCTTGACAGCCCCAGGGCTGAGCCACTCTATTTTAATACTGCTCTGTAGATAATGATCTTCATTTTGGCAGAACCTCAAAATGACCTTGATGTTTATAATAGCAGGGCAAAGCAGTGAATTGGCTGACAGCATTAAAACAGACAATTAATAGCAAGAGAGAAGGGAACTCCCTGTTCTTCTAATGTACACATATTTTCTAGTAACAGTAAAAATCCATAATCTCTTGCTTAAATAAATGGTATACTATTTTCAACTTTTCATCTCAATTTTATAAAACTGGAGAGAGTATTGTCAGGTTGTTTTAAACTCGTAAATCATACTCTTCTTTCTGAAAACTTATGTTAAAAAATAAGGGGTTATAAAATGTGATCTAAAAATGAAGTGCTATATGCAAAGTGTAGAATTAGAGTATTCATTTCATGACTTCAAAGCAATACTTTTTAACCCCCTTTAAAGCCTAATTTAAAGATGAAAAAGTACTTTTGATTATTTCTTTAAAGTTTCTATTTAGCACTCTAATTTTATTTTTTATCTAATAAAAGAGATTCTTAAAACTACCCATAAATTATCCTATGAAAGCAAAATAACCATTAACCATATAAATCAAGTGAGGACTAAATCATATTCTGCTATTTATAACAAGCTTTTGCTGTGCATTATCCCAAATTGAACTAACATACACTTTGACTTTTTTCCTGACATAATTTATAGAAATTTGGCCTTTTTATGACTTTCATAGCCATTATTCTTTATTTACTATTGATTATAAGTCAGCTTAGTTTGCTTTGGGACATCTAGTTAGTGGTGATTCCGATTAAAGTCTGTTACAACTATATTTAGCTAATGTAAAGAAAATTAAACAGATGACTATTCAGAACTATTGAGAAGGCAACAGCTAACCTTAACTAATTATGCTTACTTATGATATTCTATGGCATTTATAGTAAAAACCATTAGCTAATGCCAACTCAGTTGTGATCTCTGCATAGATTACTACATCTCAGAAAAGTGTGTATTCTCTCTATGCAGGTAATGGTCCAGAAATTAGTACAGCTAAAAAACAAAAAAATTCTTTTTGTATAAACACAGCTATATTGGTCATGTTTACCTATTTATAAAAATGCAAACTGTATAAATTAGATATACAGAATATGTTATAAAATTTTTATTCCTCTAGTTTTGCCATGTAAAAAAGAGCTTGGATAATTAAGATTAACAATGGCTAGAAAATATTAAGATAATAAAAATTCAGAAAGAATCTGTAACTCTACTGATATTTATGACAAAAGTTTGGGTATTAACTGCTCTAGGTTTCACTATTGTGAGCAAATAGGAAGAAGGGTGATATGATTTGGATCTGTGTCCCCACCCAAATGTCATGTTAAATGTAATCCCCAATGATGAAGATGGGTCTGGTATGATGTGATTGGATCACGTAACAGGGCTTCCCCCTTTGAAACTGTTCTTGTGACCAAGTTCTCATGAGATCTGAATTTCTAAAAGTGTGGCATTTCCCCCCGTGTCTCTCCTGATTTGGCCATGTAAGACACGCTTGCTTCTCCTTTGCCCTCCATCAGGATTGTAAGTTTCCTGAAGCCTCCTCAGAAGCTGCTCTGCTTTCTGTACAGACTTCAGAACTGTAAGTCAATTAAACCTCTTTTATTTAGAAATTACTCAGACTCAGGGATTTTTATAGTAGAATGATAATGACTAATACAGAAAATTAATACTGAGGAGAGAGGCATTGCTCTAAAGATATCTGAAAATTTGAAAGCAGCCTTGGAACTAGGTAATGGGCAGAAGTCAAAACAGTTTGGAGGGCTCAGAAGAAGACAGAAAGATGAGGAAAAGTTTGCAGCTCCCTAGAGATTGGTTGAGTGATTGTGACACAATTGCTGAAAGAGAAGGTCAAGCTGAGGGAGGTCACAGATGGAAATAACGAACTTATTGGGAACTGGAGTAAAGGTCGCTTTTTTATGTGTTAGCAAAAAGGTGGGAGGCATTGAACCCCTGTTCTAAAGATTTGTGGAACTTTGGACTTGAGAGTGATGATTTAGTGCATCTGACAAAAGAAATTTCTAAGCAGCAAAGCATTTAAGAGGTGGCCTGGATGCTTCTAGAAGCCTATGCTCATATGCATGAGCAAATAAATGATCTGAAACTGAAACTTATATTTAAAAGGGAAGCAGACAGTAAAAATTTGGAGAATTTGCATTGTGGTCATGCAGTAGAAAAGAAAAGCTCATTTTTTGGAGAGCAATTCAAGCTTGCTGCAGAAATTTGCATGATTAAAAGGAAAGTAAATGCTGATAGCAAAGGCAATAGGGAAAAAGGCCTTGAAGGCATTTTAGAGATTTTTGCAGTAGCTTTTCCCATCACATGCCTAGAGACCTAGGAAGGAAGAGTGGTTTCCCGGGCCAGGCCCAGACTCCTACTTTCCTTCACAGGTTCAGGGCACTGCTCCTGGCATCCTAGCAGCTCCAGCACAAGTCGTGGCTAAAAGAGGCCTAGGTAGAGCTTTGGCTGCTGTTTCAGAGGGTGTAAGCCGTAATCCTTGGTGGTTTTCACCTAATGTAAAGCCTGTAGGTACACAGAATGCAAGAATTGAGGGTTGGGAATCTCTGCCTGTATTTCAGACTATATATGGAAAAGCCTGGCTGTCCAAGCAGAAGCCTGCTGCAGGGGTAGGGCCCTTATAGAGAACCTCTACTACAGCAGTGCAGAGGATAAATGTGGGGTTGAAACCACCACAGAGATACCCCACTGGGAACCACCTAGGGGATCTGTGAGAAGAGGCCACCATCTTCCAGGCCCCAGAATGGCAGATCCACCAACAGCTTGCACCCTGTGCCTGGAAAAGCTACAGGCACTTTATGCCAGCTCATGAAAGCAGCTGAGGTAGTAGAAGGGGCTGTACTTTGCAAAGCCTCAGGGAGGGGGCTGCCCAAGGCTGTGGGAGCTCACCCCTTGCACCAGTGTGTCCTGGATGCGAGAGATGGAGTCAAAGGGGATTATTTTAAATATTTAAGGTTTAATGACTGCCTTCCTGGGTTTCAAACTTGCAAAGGACCTGTAGCCCCTTTCTTTTGGACAGTTTTTCTCTTTTGTGATTGTAGTATTTATCCAATGACTGTAACTCCATTTTATCTCAGAAGTAACAAATTTTTTTGTTGTTATTATACAGGCTTATTGGTGGAAGGGACTAAATTTGTCTCCAATGATACTTTGGACTGTGTACATTTGAGTAAGGCTGAAAAGAGTTAAAACTTTGGGGGATGTTGGAAAGACATAATTGTGTTTTGCAATGTGAGAAGGACATGAGATTTGGGAGGAGCTGGGGATGGAATGATATGATTTGGATCTGTGTCCCCACTCAGATCTCATGTTGAATTATAATCCCCAGTGTTGGAGGTGGGTCCTGGTGGAAGGTGATTGTATCCTGGAGGCAGGTTTCCCCCTTTGATGCTGTTCTAATGATAGAGTTTTCAGGGGATCTGTTTGCTTAAAAGTGTATAGCATATTCCCCATCTCTTTCTTTATCCTGCTCCAGTCACGTAAAATGTGCCTGCTTCTCCTTCTCTCTCTGTCATGACTGTAAGTTTCCTGATATCTTCCCAGAAGCTGCTATGTTTCCTGTACAGTCTGCAGAACTATGAGCCAATTAAACCTTTTTTCTTTATACATCACCCAGTCTAGGTATTTCTTTATAACAGTGTGAGAACTGACTAATACACAGGGCAATTATAGTAAATCTCTTTGATCATTTCTCTTGTGTGAATAAACTAAGAGAACTAATTATTTCATTCATATAAATACACATAAAACAACTCATCGTCTTGAAAAAGGAACATGGTATCTGTAATATATGACCACAGCTATGTGAGTGTCAGTTTGTTCAGGCTGCTATAACAAAATAACATAGACTGGGTGGCTTATAAACAGCAGAAGTGTATTGCTCACAATTCCAGAGGAAAGACGGTTCAAAGTCAAAGTGCTGACAGATTTGGCATCTGACGAGGGCCCGCTTTCTGGCTCCCAGACAGTGGCCCCTACGTGTGTCCTCAAATTGTGGAAGGGGAGAACAAGCTCCTTTGTAACTGTTTCATAGGGATACTAAGCCCATAAAATTGGCCCACTAAGACCAGAACATTTGTCTGAATTTTTGAAATTTAGACCTCATTTGAAAAGTTATTTTTTAAATGGGTGATACGTAAAGAAATCTAAAATAATTTATATCTCTTATGTTGATAATTATAAGAGACTATCTTAAGGAAAGAATAAAAATGCAGGAAAAATTATTTCTTTAAAAAATACATATCTTGTGTGATGTTTATATAATTGGAAATAGCCTGTGGTCCCAACTGCTTTGAAATTACTAACTATATTTTGATTTTGATGTTTATATTTAACAGAATAAAGTACAACAGTTTAAAAGTAATATTTATGAAGAGTTTATATAGCATGTGCATGAAAAAACTGCAGATAATACAATTCTTTAGCTAGAACAGTAACAACTAGATAAGCATTAAAAAGAACATAAATCAATGATAGATGAATACTAGAAATAAATGGTTGTCTTTGGGTGGTAGGCTTATGAGTAATTATTATTTATATTTTTGTGTTATGTTTATGTTTTGCAAACATTTACAATCAGTATATAACCTTTGTAATGGAAGTTTTAGAAGATTTTCATCATTTTGATTGGGATATAACAAAGAATGTATTCTAATTTAGAGGTCTACTTAAAGTAAGAGAAATCATAGTGCAACAGAGTTAAATTCACTTGAGTTCATTGACTGTTACTGTTGCAGGTGCAGACCACAGCGGAGCAATGCATGAACATTACAAGTCAAGGAGAATAAAGGACGGTATGAAGGAGGGAGAGTGTATGGGAGGGGAGTTGCCATGTTATAGCACTGCAGAGAGAGGTTCTCTTATAAAGTGGTATTTGGGCAAAAGTTGACCTCTGCAAATAGCTTGTGGAAGAGAATTCCAAGCAAGGAAGCCACAAGTTTAAATGCTCTGATGTCAGAGGAAACTGAATGTAAGAACAAAGGGACTCTAGCAGAGGAAAGGTTAAATTTAGGTTGGGGGTGGAGGTGAGAGGAGAATAGCCTTCTATAGAAGAGCAGATTTCTGAGTTAAATCCTTTAAAATGAGTAGTTTTGCAAAGAACCAAAAAAAAAAAAAAAAAAAAAAAAGAATGAGGAAAGGAGCCCAGTGGATAAACTGTCATATGCAAAACATGGAGGTGTAAAGCAGGAGGCCCGGGGATCAGCAGCCTTTGTGTGTGGCTGAATCATAGGGTCCAGTTAAAAGTGGAAAGAGGAAAAACAGGGAGGGTTTGGTTTTAACCAGGAAACTTAGACTTTACCCCATATGTGACGAGAAAGCACTGAAGACCCATAAGCTGACCAGACATGTGTTCTAGAAAGTCCACCAGAAACAACATGTAAGGTGTTAGAGAGCCACTTCTGGAGGCTTAAAGAGGTGGGCTCTTAGATTATTTTTACAATGACATAGACAGAGGCAACGAGGTACGTCACTTAGGCACAGGTAGTGATCTGAGAGCGGTTCGGGAAATACAACCTACAGCAGTGGGTGATGAACTGAATACTCTAATACACTGAATGAAGGCATGGACTTAGTCCATAATAGAGTTTAGATTTCTATTTTCACTGTGAGATTTTTATACTTGAGCAGGGGGTCGGGGGATTATGTCATCGTTTACGTGTGAAGAAATGCCCATTTTCAGTAAACCTGGTGACTTTCCATTTGGGTGTCTCTTATGAGATGTTGTAGCCATTAGTGTAAATAGCCAGTTTACACTGAGATATATGAGTCTAAGCTTATAAAAGGTGGTTAAGAATAATAAGTATGTATCTTCAACATAAGGCACTAAGAGTAGACAAAAGAAATAAGTTGAAGGAGATGCATGATATTGCAGTATTTTGCTCAATTAAAGTCACAGTATAAAATGACAGTAGATATTTTACAAAATCATAGTCAAATAGTAATGATAGGCACAACTGAACACGATGAGGTGGTTTTCTACAGTGGGGAAAGAAATGAGCATGTAGAACAGGAATATGAAAAAAGGATAAATAAACAAGCAAATAGATAGAATAGTAAATGAGTTCATAAACTAAGAAAGAATTTTGCATATACCCATAATGATTTTATGCTCTCAGCAGAAGCACCCATTTATTTTTTGTACTTGATGTCCAAAAAATAAAAATAAAAAAGGAGAGTGAGAAATACTAGAAAATACAAAGATAAAGTTATAAAGCATGTTTGGGAATGAAGATTTGGTAATTACAATAAATGCTAATGAATTAAATCCACCAACCAAAATATAAACTCTTGGGATTGTTTAAAATGAAATAAAAAACAATACAATACAATTCTCTGCCCTTGTTTTTTATAAGAGAAGTACTTAAAAACAGAAAGATAAGATA